>NC_084665.1:41467500-43967500 GCF_028389875.1 Rhea pennata | reverse complement strand
GACTGGTAAATTAACTGTGCCAGGGTGTAGGCAAAGGCACAAGATGAGGCTGTCTGCACTGTTAAACCATTTGGACAGTCCCTTGCATAGTTTTGACCTGGGTTAACTAGCTCCTGGGAAAGTTTGGGAGTTAATATGGGTCAGAGCATATAAACCATGGGCAGTTTGGATATGGCTGCTTTGTTTGCAGGCAGAGTTTAATAGGATAGATTGATCTGATTGTGCCAGTCTGTCTCAGGAGCAGAGAATGGGCTCTGGCATTACCTCAAACATCTGTGCTGTGGCTCAGGTCTTTCTGTAGATCAGAAATAGTGGTAGATTTCTATTGCAGAAAACTGAAGTGCATAGTCACAAGTAATTGAAATGTGTAATAAAATTGTCATTGTTACATGTTTTCTTCTGGGATTTACACTCCCACTGTGTTACTTAATTACTGCTGCTTAATATCCATAATCTAAACAAGCTCTTGGTTCCCCTGAGATTATTTCAGTCACCTTTACCAAAGTTTAATGGTCCAGGCAGTGATTATAATTTTGTTATCTAGTAATTACTTGGTGAAGTAATCGACTCTCCAGCCTTTCAAAATGCGAGAGCCATCTGCCTGTGAGTTACCTTTTCATTAAGAAGGGAGAGAGATTTTCTCCAAAAGATTCAACACTGCTGTCTTCAAAATCACACAGTTTTATTACCAGTTCTAAGATAGCCTCAGACTTGCCTTTCCTGTGTACAATTAAATTTGTGTATTTCTCATAGATACTTCCTTTGTTGAATCTGTTGTTGCACTTAAAGTATCATTATTGAATTAAGATGTTGCCGATAAAAAAATGGATAGATACCTAAACCTCCAGAAAGAAAGCTGCAAAAACATATTAAGATATAGGAAAGCATCTATTATGAGTAGCAAATTTTATTACAACATAATTAAATTAGAAAGGTCAGCTGTTCCTTGCTCTAGTTCATTACTAAGTTATATTAAAAAATTACTTTGCAAACACTGAGAGTGTTGCACTCGCAGAGACTGCTCAGCTGCAGATAACTTATTTTTTGCAGAAGGCCTTTGGTTTCACAGACATTTGAATGATTGGGTAAAGCTGTCTACCAGTGGGTAAGTTATCCAGGCACTTAAGCTGAGGATAGAAAACTGGGCAGGGATTCAGGAAACGACTTTCATTTCCAAAACTGTGTCAGCCTGATGGATGACCTTGGGCAGTCACTCTTCCTTTGTGACTTATTTTCTCTTCTAGAAAACAGGAACAATAAGTCTGACCTTCTTGATACCTACTGATGAAAAGCAAAGCGAAATAGATGACCATTATTATTGCTTTTCATAATCTTTTAGATCGAGAAGCAGTTTTAGGCCTCTTTCCTCAAGTATATGTCATAATGAGTGTAGCTAGTTTTCTTTTGGTGCTCATTCTGCTCTAAGCAAGGGATGTGAGTTTGAGGACAAAGCATATGAGATCAATCCTTCATTAATAAGATTATGTATGCATTTGTAACGTAACAATTACTATTTTATTACATACGTCTAAGTACTTGTCTACTCTCTTAAGTTTTCTACACTAGAAATGATACTGATATGTTAAAACTAATTGCTACATTTGCAAAAAAAGAAAAGTATAAAAGATATTTATACTCCCCATAGCACTGCCATAGACTGACAGAGCAGTATTTGAAGAGAGGAGAAAACAGACTTTTCAGAGCCTGATTCTTACCTGTTGGACTCAGGAATCATCAGAAGAGTCTCCCACCCAAAAGGCACAAGTGGGAGGTTATTTTTAGCTTCCAAACACGATTTTCCTCCCTGGCTTATGGCCTTCTTCCTTTCTCTTCATCTCCTCACCTGAGCACTCTTTCTTTCTTAGACAGAAGCAAATCCTTAAGATTTAGGCAATAGAATGATTGGCTGAATTTGTCAGAGAAATTTCAGGAATGCAAACTTTTTTTGTTTCCTACGTTTTGTTCTGCCCTACTCTGACAGATACAGCTGCGTTTACAATGGAAAAAACACACAACTGCATTTTAATGTTCTGTACTGAAATACAAGGAGCCACAGGGCAGTTTTTGGTGTGTATGACAGCAGTGTCCAGGAGCCCTCCTCACGGTGGCTGAGGCTGTTGCAGTAGGTGTTGCACAGGCACGGTTGTTATTGCCATCTGATGCTTCCTGGGTACTGTGTAGCACAACAAGAAAAGCTTTCCTTTCCAGTGCTGTCCCCCTCAGGTGAGAAAGCGATGTTTCTGTACTTCCAGGCGGGAAACCAGCACCTACGAGTCCTGAATCCTCATGACTCTCACACCACTGTTTGTACCTTTGAGTAGTTCATTTGGACTCCAGAGAATAGCTTGCACTTAAAGTTAGGCAGGTGCTCTTTGCTATCTGCTCTTTGCTATCTGCCTTGAGTTCCCTAAGAGTAATAAGTTGCAATTACTTATGACTACATAGAAGAGAGATGTGAAGTACATTGAATTCCCTAATAATTCATGAAAATTAGGCTCTTGTTGTGTTTGAAAGAGAAATAACGTGGTAGATAAGGAGAACAATCTGTTCCCAAGGAGGTGAATCAGTAAAGAAGGTTTGGGAAGCGTTGTTCCACCCGGCTGCTTGGATCTGCCTGCTTGAGAAGGTACGAGGTATAAGTTATTGCAACAGTGATAGAGGGGAATATACATCTTAAGTGGTTTCAGGGCATTTGAAATTTCCCACTACAGGTTTATCCAAATGTAATTCAAAATCGTGCATGAAATATTTATATGAGAAAGGACACTTACAGCCAGAAAAAATACCATGCGAAACATAGCACTACAACAAAATGTTATTATCTGCATTTATTGTGGTTAGCTGCAAAACAAACTAGTTGTAGAAACAAACATGACATACTAGGAATCTATACATTTAACTACATCTTTATGATGTCTACCTGCTCTCTTTATGCTTTTAACCTCAGTAGTATCCATCAAAAGAAACCAAAGACCTTCGTTGATCCTTCCAGCGCAGTTGTTCATGGAAATAAAACGCCAGGTAGTAGTCTTGAGTTTATACTGCTTAAGTCTAAGAAGCATCCACTGTAGCATATCAGGAGAAAAGGGGCATGAGAAACACTGAAGTGATGTATTTTTTGCTTGACTCTTTTTCTCCAATATTTCTGAAAATTCTAGAGGGAGATATATGCTTATGAGCATATTAAAAACACCAGAACATATTAGAGGAGTCACAATGATTGACCATGATTTGGAAGTCAGTTTGAGTGAAATAAATTAATTTTCAGCCTAAAAAGAAAGGGTTGGTTCTGTTTTTGAAAAGTGCAGGGTATTATTATTATTATTATTTCATCTAGGATCTTTTAAGAAGTAGATATATTGTGAGTCACTTTCCCTATTTTGTGTTATTCTCCATTTTCATAGCACCTCCCTTCCTGACTTTAGCAAAGCAAGTTTCTCAGTACTGTGTGAAAGGCTGTGCTCCTAGTGATAACACTGATGATATTTGCAGAGCTGAGAAGCTTCATGAGAAAAATTGCTATGCCGATCCAGCAGAATCAGATAAGGTGTTTTTACCTCAATGGGATCAAAATTGAAATCACATTTAAGAAAAGCTTTGGATATGTGTTTTTAGACTCTTGAGTCTGTTTTAAGCATATAGGAGGAGGAGGGCATCAGCTGATATGAATCAAGGTGAGGGAGTTTTGCCAGTCTATGTCTGCTTAACACCTGCTACAGGGAGTTCCCAGCACTCTGGTTAGTAATTTAGCCTGTTAAAGGACTTTGCATTAACTCAGTGGAAATACCTAGAGATGGTAATTTATGTGAAGGTAGCTTGTAACATCTGCAGGCAGAGATGTTTATGGCTGTCTTGAAATGCAGAAGCTAGAAAGGGCACAGAGGCAGCAAATGAGGAGAAAAGACCTATTATTTAGAAGTATACTTTAGAAATAAAATGAATGGAATTGGCAGAAACTGTTGTTCACTGCTTTCTTAACCAATACTGTTAAATAGTGGCTTGTATGCACCCTAACCAAGAGGGAGTTTCAAGAAGATAAGGTATGATTTTTGTATCTCTCTTACTTTATAAGAGACAGCACATACTTGGGACAATGTGCCATACTTTACTTCATTGTTTCTTTTTTTGTTAAATATTGTTAGTGATCATTTTAACAGTTTTAAAAACAGAACAGGTAGCTTTTGCCTGTACAAAAATTAGAGATTTTTCCTGATGCTGCTTTTGAATGAATACTTTCAATGCCTTTGTATCTACTAGAGGGGCTAGTAATCTCTGCAGGCAGCAGTGGTCAAAGAGCTTGAAGGTAAGCAAGATGAAACTACTGCAGACGTGCTCCCAGCTTGGCACAGTAGGAGTTTGATAACACTTCAGTAATCTGCCATGCAAAAGCAGTTAATCTCTTTGTGTGCCATAATAATACAGTTCATAATAATGAACTGTATTATGTTAATTACTTGGAGGATATTTTTAATTATTGGATAATGGCTAGTCTTTACAGTTGTGATCTCGTCTTATAGTATAGTGTATACAAACTTAATTCATTCAATTTCACTTTTAGAAAATATGCCAGACTTGAAGGGCTTTGTTGTAATCTACTGCCTCTTGGCCTGAATGGTGATCTAGTTTCTGGTAGACATTCAGAAATGTTTAGCAGGTATAGCGTGGTGACAAGATCTCTGTGGGCTCAGACACTCTGTCAGCTTCTGACTGCTTTTGCCCATGTTGGCTTGGCATGTGTGGCATGTCCAAAACCCCATGTGGTCCAGAGAGCTTGCTTGGCTGCAAATTCCTGCATCAAAGAAAGCATCACTGAATTCTTGCAGTCTATGTTGTCTCATAATAGGTTAAGGGCTTACTTTCTAAGTACATTTGGATATATGATATAATTGTAAGTATACAAAGGAAGAGAACATCTATTCAGCTCTGCTTTAATTTAAGACTTATTTATTTTTGACTATGTAGAGAGTTGTGGTGGTTCAGTGCTCACTGTAGTCATCAGCAGCGCTCTCTTGAGGCTATCAGATCTTTTGACCTCAATTTTTACCTATGAAATTTACCTTAACTTAACCTTGGCTCCAATTTCTGTTTGGGGTTTCACATTCTGGTGTTTTGTAATGAACCAAAGTGTTTGAATGCCACTTCATTTCAGTTTGGTACAGTACATTCTTACCTGGCAATCAAAAACAGAACAGACCATAAGGCAAGCTACTAGAAATTGTCATCCTTTTAATTGTAACTAAACAATGGTTTTCTTCCTTTAAAAATTGCCCTTTTAAAAGGTGCTATGTGACACCACAAGACAGTAAAGTACAGGAGAGGCACTTGATACAGACTTTGAAATTCTCAAGGCTCGTTACAAGCAGATATACTTTCCCAAAATTCTTGCTGGCAGTGGGACTGATAATAAGCGTTAGTAAATGTTTCCTAAAAAAAAATCAGTGTTATATATGTTTTCAAATATATGCTGAAGACTAAGAACAACATAGATCTAAAGCAGCAGAGAAGTGGTTCAGAGCAAGGGGAAGGGCAGGGTGTTTCTGGTGGTAGGAGGAGTGGCTGAGGAGGGAGGCAGGAGCTCAGAGAGAGCTGGAGGACTTGGATTCCCTCTCTCCCTTCATGGGAGAAGGTGGAAAACTGACAGACACCAAAAGAAGGAACATAGAGTTTCCATGGGCTCCTTCAGGTGGCTTTTTGTGATACTTTTCCTTTTTCTAATCCATAAATTTCCTAGAATGGCTCTGCTCTCTTGTCCATCCCATCTGCTTCCCCTCTAGCATCCCGTGTTCTGTTACCAGTAGTCCCTTGGCAGAAAGCTTTTTCCACTGATATTTTTTTGTAGTATTTTACATTCTGTACTTACTGACTCTGGCTTGCAGATTTCACATAGGACAGAGCCTAGAGTGAGATGTAGGAGGATTTTATCAAAATAAGTCTTTCTCAGGCTTAGAAAGATGTTTTTCTTCTGGTGTTAATAGAACCTGTTTTATTAATCTTTCTGAAATAACTGAGAAGGTACAGAAACAGTAAAACTAATCTACTGCTGCCTTACAGTCAAAGCATCCAGAAGAAATTCAGTAAGAAACTGCAGTTTGTCCTGTGCAATTTATATAATTGCTCTCATGAATGTAGCCAATTTATCATAATGTCACATAACATCTTGAGGAAATAACTGTACAGCATGCATTTGTACTGCTTATTTTACTTGTGTATTTAAGCAGAATTTTTGAGAAAAACAGCCCAGTATATAGAACGTCAGACATACAAATCATTGTCTTTTAGAATGTAAAGCCTTTTACTACTAAAGAAAGATCTGGACACGTGGTCAAGAGAGTAATAGAAACCTAGTTTTAAATGCAGAAAATTTTTTTTTAATCACTGCGTACTTGCCATGTTGTTCTCATTATATTGTTGTATTCCATACTTTTCTGTCTTTTTAAGCTGTTTGTTTCATCATTATTCTATACCCATTATAAATAGACATAAAAATACCAAATTTGAGCAAAAGTTCTCTTTTTGTCTATCATAAAAGAGCAAGTAATAGCTGCAAGAATGTTCATCAGTTCTTGTAGCTTCTTTTGTAGTTAGAAATGTCATCTAAAATTTACTTATTTTCAGAAATGTGAGAGCTTTTGGAAAAAAAATCTATTTTTCCCTATCATATGTGAGAAATTGAAGAATGCGAGGGGGGGGGGAACCCTCCAATTATTCTGTTCATTTTACAAGTTAATGATTGTAATATTCTTAACTACCAGGCAGTGCATGTAAGGTCATATTTAAAATAAATATGAACTAGAAATAATTAAAAATTTAAAAGTACTTTGAGAAGTTCATAAAACATAACATTTCTTGAGAACAAATTCTTTAAACTAACATGTTTATATTGCTTTGCGTGGAAGATAAGTGCCAGTAGGAACTTGTGGTAGAGTTAAAAGATCTGATTATAACTAACTCTACTGTTTAATATATGATGGTTACACTTTATAGAATATCTCTGTTGGGGAAAAAAAAAGGATTATTACATTCATCCATATTTTAAGAGCTATAGGACATGCAAATAGAAATACATAAATAAAGCATGTTGCAATAATTATAGATCTGAACACTTTGGATTCCAGGGCGAGAACAGACTATGAAACCTTACTTTCAAATCTCATCTGTCAGACATAGATCTGGTAGAGTATGAAAAGATATGTCTAGAAATGTATATTTTTAGATAACATGTGTTATTAATCTAAGATCTTTCTGAAATCAAATTTACTTTCAAAGTAGTCAAAATTGTAATTTTTTTTTTCTTTTTTCTCAGAAAAGGAAATATCAGGAAGGTGAATCATCTGTTTCTGGAGGAATTAATATTTTCCACCTTATTCAAATTAAGTATTTTATATAAAATTTTGTCATGATTCAATTCCTCTATTGCACATTGGCATCTTTAAAACATAGATTACATTTCTCTTAACATCTTTGGCATAACATGAAAATAGTTTCAGATCCATGAGATCTTCATCAGCCACCTTTTTTGCTTTCATGAATACTTAAAACTAATGTTTTCAGTCGCTGGAAAATCTGAATACTTACATATCTACTAGAGGGGCTAGTAATCTCTGCAGGCAGCAGTGGTCAAAGAGCTTGAAGGTAAGCAAGATGCAACTGCTGCAGACGTGCTCCCAGCTTGGCACAGTAGGAGTTTGATAACCCTTCAGTAATCTGCCATGCAAAAGCAGTTAATCTCTGTGTGCCATAAGTCTGACAAACCATGGATCCCAGCCTTGCATCATATATGTCCAGGATGTGCTACAGCTGTGCAGGAACACACTGAATTTGCTGCATAAACACAGATCAAATACATAGTGAATATACCATGGGGCTGATAAATCCTAGACAGACTATGCTCACTGCAAAGTTGACAAAGCCACTCTCTACATACAAAGCTGGTAGAGCCCTATGAAAAGCAGTAGTCCAGCAACCCAAATGATAAATATTGCAAGGGAGCATGTACCTGGGACTGCTAGATGCCATTCTTCAACTCAATGCAGTATATTTTGTCATTATTTAGGGTATTTCTGTGTACTTCAAAAGCAAGTAAAGTCTTGAAGTGATAAATGTGTTGAAAAAAAGGTCCTACTTTTTTCTTGTTCCAGTTAAGTTTCAGTAGTTGAGCTCCAATCCTACTCAAAACTAATTTGTGGAGATAATTTACATCTGTTTGCCCTCTCGTCTTTGTCAGATTGCTAAACTGTACCGGGATAATATTATTTGTTCAACTACTTCTTTGAAGTGTTTGTAATAGTGCAAACTCTGGTGGAATTGCCTCTAGGGGTAGTTTCTTAGTCAGATGAGATGATTACAGCAGGCAGTTTGTAGATTAAAGTTATTGTCAAAAATTATCTGTATGTGGAGGAAAACTGCTGGCTAGTATAGCAATCTGAATGTTTCTGATTATTTATATTAGAGGTAGATCACTTTTGCTGTAGGAATGAAAACTCTTCTTTCTTATATTTTCAGCTCTCATGATGAAGACTCAGTGCCACTTTATCCCTGAGACAGATCAGTCTGCTGATTAGAATGCTAACTAATATTGCTTGCAGTATTGGTGAACATGATGCAGACAATATATCTGCGGTATGTAAGACTGTGCTAGTTAATGCATTACATACATTACAGAACATCTTTAACACGGTGAAAAATGGCTCTCATGATCAAGCCCACTGACCTGTTTGAACTCCTGATCTACAGTGTTTGCTAAAATGTTGGATGCTATTCTTAGTCTTCCAAGACATCTGGAAAGAACAGGTATATTTAGAGGCAGAAGAGCAAAATTCATTAAAGTTTCCTATTTTAAAAAAATACTCTTCAAATATGGTTAATGAAAGCATAATCTACTCTTTAGCTCAGAGACCTAGTTTTCTTGCCATATTAATCATACAGGCCCTTCTGTGTGAAATTAAACATCTGACTGGCACTGGTGTATCCTCCCCCCCCCCCCCCCCCCCCGCATGTCTTTAAGAGATCAAATGGGAAAGGTAAAGGAGACTCTTTGGTCCCTCTTTAAATGTTTAGTATGATTCTACTCCCTATAACTTAATTGAATGCCCCAATATAGGTAGCAGGAAGTAGAGGTTCTCTGTCTCCCTCTCAAAATGCCTTACAGTGGAAAATGTAATAGCAGTTTTAATTTTTTTTAAGCTTTTACACTGAAAAAATAAAACCAGAATATTTTGTTTCAGGCTGTATCCAAAGATACAGCCATTTAGTTAATCAGTAATGATTAACATGGAATTGTTAGGAAATACCATTCAAGGGTGGTATTTGAAAGTACATTCTTCCTTATGAACTGAATTCACCAGTGGACTACACACCCCATAACACAATACAAAACTCCCCTCTGAACGAAGTTGTGTTATACATTTTGAGATGAGCATAATTATGGAAAAAGTCTGAAAAAGTGCCTTACACTTCAAGTCCTGTTCTCATGCCTTGCATTTTAACTTATTTAAAATGAAACAATCTGCATCAGTTCTAGACTGTACTGAAATGTGGAAGACTCTTCTGCTCAACAATTTTGAAATGAAACATTTCAGCATTTTTAAATCAAAATTGGTGGAATATTTTATAAGGTGAAAATGTTTGATATTTTAAATTTTGTCTGGGCAAAAAACAAGTACTGAAACAGCCCATCTTCCCATGGGATGAAGATTTGAAATTTGGTTAATGTTAGGTTGAGAGGAAATTTTTTGTCAAGATAGCTGTACTGAACAGCAGTAACATCCCTGTATCTGTAGTTCTCATTATCTGATCAGGTAAAGCAAGGAAGTGCTGTATCTAACATTAACAAGACCATGTTCTACAGGAAAAGGTACTGCTGGCTCTGGGCTCAAGTGTTATTGGGCTAAATATGACACTTAATTGCAAACGGAGTAGGAAAAGGCACAGAGTCATTTCATCCCAAGAAGGCTTCAGAAGTCATGCCCCGGCAAACGCAGTCCTGCTTTAAGCCCGTACACAGAAGAAGTTAAGCGCTCTGGATCGGCTGTTAGGCTGGCAGTTAGTGCCCCCGACAGTATGTGAGGCTTTCCCCAGTCTTCTGGAGGAACCGTGAGAGGAGGAAGTCATTTATGAATTTTTTAAAACTGTGCTGGCATCAGAATGAGAGTCAGAACTCAGATATCTCAAATTCCAATTGGCTGCAATTGCTAATAAACTCTGTTCTTGCCTTGTTGGATGACATAAAGCATATTTCATGATGTTTAATCTAGCAATATACTACAAAGAATACACGCTCAGTCCAAATCAGTAAAGATTAAAACTAGCAGAACTGCACCAATGACTACTAAATATTAATACAGTCCCAGGGGCTCAAGCAATTGAGGTTATGACAGGCAATTTCTTACCCTTATAAACTAGTACTGTTATATTTTAAAGCATACAAAAAAGCATCCTTGTTTTAAACTGTCTTCATGAATACAACTACACCTTTCAATAATTTAACTTGTGATCCATATAACTACAATGCAATATGTTCTGATTTGTACACACGAATGTCATTTTAATAATATTATTTGTTCTCAAAGTGAACATAACTTGTTCCAATTGTTATCAAACTTCAGCTACTCGAATCTCATATGTTGCAAGTGAGCATAAGGCCATTGATTTCAGTGTAGCTATGCTAATTTAAATTAGCTTGGTAGTGTGGTCCATATATTCTGTAATCAGCAAAAAAGAATATATATTTGTGGGACTATTTTCTTTGATAATATGTCCTCAGTTGCTCCTCTTTGCTGGATTTATGAGTAATTAACTCATAAACCAGGTTGAATTAAATGTAATTACTGAGTATTACCTATGCATCTGCAGCTCAGAGTTTGTTTTAATGAATTACTCTGATATTTATTCAGTGTAAGTCTACCAGATGTATCATAACTTATGAATTTCTCTGTTTCTATATAGACATGAATGGAAGGATTTGGGGGAGTACTGTGTTGTAGGAACTGGGCCATGCAGCGCTTTCCTAACGTGAGTTTCCATGTGGCAGCTAAGAGAATGTTTACCCTCTGTTTTCTATCGGTAAAATGGAAATACTCTTATAAACTACAAGGCCTATGAATGAAAAGAATAAGATAACCCTTACTATTATTTTGAAAGCACAAATGTTAAATACAGACAATACGTTGTTGTTTTGGTTGACAAAAAACTTTTATTTGTGTTTTTCATGTAATTCTCATATAAATCTTTCTATACCCAAATGTAAGTCTATCTGTTTTTATGCATTTGTACTCAAATTTGTGTAACATATCTGATCAAGAGAATAGTGTCATATCCTGGTTTAGAATAGAACTGTGGGTGGGTCATAAGAAACAGAGGTGCTGCTGACTGGTCAAACCACATCTTTCTCCTGGAAACCTCCCCACCACCACCCCAAAAAATAAACCACAAATTCTCTACTAGGAAAATTATTGGAATCTCACTTTTTTCTCACAATTATTTTCACTCACTTAGAAAGAATTGCCCAAATGAACAGGAGGAATAATCCTAGTTCAGTAAATAGCTGCTTCAAGTGCAATAACTACAGTTTATTTAGGATAATGGCAAGTTTTGTTTTATTCTGGGAATATAAAGATTCTGCAGCTAGAAGTTGAATTTTAAATACATTCTGAAGCAATTTTTATGCTTTCTTTGCTGAAAAAGATTGTATCTAAAAAAGATTGGACACCACAAATCTCTGCAAAGCATTTTTTTGTGAGCTAAATATCCAGTTATTCAGCATTTAGAAGGCTTTTGAAGAGTCTTTTCACTATTATATTAGTTAAAATATGCCACAGAACAGACCTACCTTCACTTCATATGGGAAAATGATTTCATAGGTTCAGAGAGATCTATCAGGTAGATTTTCCTGAATATTACATCTATATGGGCCTTTGCCAAGGCTCAGTGCAACCACTTAGATTACAGCTGTCATAATTTCAGATTTAAATATTCATTTCCAAGTCAAGTTTAAAAAAATTGAAATATTAAATATAATTGAATTAAAATACGAGGTGTTGAAGACTTGCATCTTTTCATGATTAGACCTTGGATATTCAGCATTCAAAATTACACTAAGCTTTCATAGACTTTTACCCTGTACTTGTTACAGTGGTAGCTTGTTATACTGTGTGTTGCAGATTTTTTTTTTTTTTTTAATTGATTTAACTCCTGGATAGCAACTTCAGAGTAGGAAATATTCTTAACATTTATTTTAATGGTGTTAGCTATTACTTTATACATGTACAACCATTAGTGTGACAGTAATACTCTAGCAAGATGTACAGCAAGACATGTCTAATGTTTTACATCACATCAGTACGATAAACATGCTTAACTTTAGGCATAGTACCGATTCCACTGTGAAGCAGATGTAAGTAGGCAGGTATTTAGTGTTTGCAGTCTGCTTCACAGTGTGCTCTGGAGGATTAAGTCATCCCACACACACTGAAGTCTAGCCTATCAGTGGCAAACCTGAAGGCCTTTTACACAAAATTAACATGCCTTATATACAATGACTTTCCATATCATGGGTGTGCTCAGCGAGACTGTGCGTTGTTTGCAAACTGGACCGCACATGCAAGCCTTTCAGAACTTGTGCCCAAATAGAAAGATGGGCAAAATTTAAACTATATTAACACTTAGACTAATCAAGGATAGCTTGCTGAATGACTGTCTGTAAAGCGACAAAGTTGATAAGAGTATATTGTTAAAAGTTATGGGCAACAGAAAGTTGCATAACATCTTATTTAATGGATGGGCTGCTTAGTAGAATAGCTTCTTGTTGGGTAAACAACTTGCCCCGTATTAGTTTCTTGGCTTTACCCTAATTACATTATGCACATTACATGGCATTGAGCAAAGCAAGTAAAAAACAAAACTGCATCAAAAGAAATCACTTAAACTAAAAGGCAGTCTTCATAGCAGAAGTTACTTTCCTTCAGCCAAATAATTCTTTTGTGATAGTCAATTATGTATAGAAATAGCCTAATGGAATAAACTCTGTGAGTTATGGAAGCTGCACAAATGTTACCACTAGACCATAAATTTTTCGCATAGAACGTACTAAGACAAGATAATTCCCAGCTACTGTTTCTGTCCTATTTTGTTAATGAAGGGGCATTTTACATTAGAAGTTCTTTGTGTGCTTGCTTGCTTTTAAAAAGAGACATTTTACACAGCTAGACTCATTTAGGTTTTTAAAATGAAGAAGAATGACTGAAGTAGAAAACATTATTTGAAATATTTGGCTATTTAAGCCAAATGAATGTAAAGTGTGTCCCTATTTTTTATTGATTCTTCTGCTCATTAGTCTGTTTACCTCGGAAGTGTTTCCTGACCAATGAAGCTGCTGGGGCAATGTGTTGAAATACAGCATGCCACAAACCAGTAGTGGAAAGTGAAGCAACCAAAAACTACCCCCGCAACCAGCAAAAGGCATGCAAGATACTATGAAAAAGCAAGCAGCTTTACTGTGTTCTCTTGGTCTATCGGAGAGAATAAAGTGAAGCTTTCACAGTTGTGTTGTACACCAGAAACACCAGCCAAAAGTTTTATAAGGCATATGACAGGATATAACTAGGAATAAATGTGGCATATTCAAGGATTGCGGTCTCACAAATGTGGCAGAAAATGCTTCCACTTTTTCCTAACAAGTGAAACAACTACATTTCACCACAAATTAGTCACCAATCGCAAAGGTGGGGAAGAGCAACCTAGACCGAGTTGACCAGTTAACATTAGACTGGTAACATTATATACATGCCAATGAATACCCAATATCATCAACATAAATCTACATTAAAGAGATGCCAGTGCATTTCTTAAAGATTGTATGGTGTCTAGATAGATGCATGATGAAAATCCACATTGATATGAGGAGCTGAGAAGCAATCAGGTCTCCTTTGGAGATAACCAACTGCATACCAGCTCATGCTCAGACTATCTTTCAGCCAAAGCCTTTATTCTGTGGTATTTTAAAGATAAAATAGAGGTCGAGGTCACACAAAATGTAAATGATAACCTACACAGGATGGATAGATAAAATGCTATATTTGGAGTCAGGAGAGTTATAGTCTCTTCCAAGATTTGCCACTGATCTGGTGCTGTCTGATCTCATCTAGTTTCTTTGTCTCATTTTACCCTTACTATTTAGTTGAATAATGGTCACACAAGGGCTGTCCCAGCTTGGTCAGTAGCTTTGTCTGAAAGTCTGTGAACTAGCTCCCCCCCTCTGGCTTGCGTTTTTCTTTTTTTTCCTGGCTGTGTTTTTTAATACATATTTGAAATACTGAGTTTGTCAGTACTACTTTATGCAAATTTAAGTTCTCCAAATGTTATCTGTGGATGTAGTATGGTATTTTGAAATAGTTATCATTATAACAACTGCCTCACTGTAATGTAAACCACACAGAAGCTGCAGTGGGTGACTAAGAGTTTCATTTCTTTGATTTTTTGAATTAATGACCAAGATACGTTGACTTGACTAAAAAAGGAAAACGTACAGTTGTTATTGTAGTTATTATTAAAGTTAGTAAGGTAAAACAATGCAAATTGTTTGTAGCTTATTTGGAAACAGTCTAAGATGGAATAGGAAAGTAATCTTGCTGAAAGAAGAACAGATGAAAGGCAATTAAAAGTTGGAAATCTGAAGAAAAAATGACTAAGAAAAATAAGAATTTTCTCATGATTTTTAAGCTACTAGAGGGAAGACAGCTGTTACAAAACCCAGCATGGTTATTAGAATATTTAGCTAGGAGTAATGATTATCCAAGGAAGTTACAGCAACTTTCTAAAGTATTAGACCGTGATATAGTGCAGACCATGTCTTTAAAACTATTTTCCAGAAAGGCCATTGATGGGGAGAAGCTAAGAGTCAGTGTAATAGATTCAGGAAGTCAAATTCAAGTCCTTACACCACTCCTTTTTACTCTGAGAAAGTGCAGACAGTGCTACCAAACATAAAACGTGGTTTCTTGCACCCAGAGGTGCAACAGGCGCAGCAAAGTACAGAGCGGTGCAGGCTCAGGACCAAGGCTTTCACAAAACTACCCTTCCATTACCGAGGCCAAGAGAACCATGGTGAAAAAGGAAAATGTGTATAGATAGAAGTTTTTTGAAGCAAGAGAATGCTATAACATTAATTTGACTCAGCAACCAGCTTTACAGAAAACAACTTCATTTTATGTAGTGTGGACTCAAGTATGCTGTGAAGTGTGTTAAGAGTGACTGTACAACAGCTTTGATCACTTTGGCTCCTGAGTTGCAATAGTATATGATATATATTGTTATATGCTTCTCTATTCCTTTTCATTGCTTATTATAAAGCTGTCTTTCATAATACAATCTGGTTTACAAAGGAGGTATTTCTGTGAGGTGTTTTCTGTTAAAGTGGAAGCTGGCTCTGTAACCCAGATTTTCATCTCTGCTTCTTTCCCAAAATACTTGCAGTAGTCATTAGCAAAAGGCAGCATGTTGCTTCCAATATGCTGCAGCAATATAGCTCTAGCAGCATACTTTTAAGAATAAAAATAAAGCAATAGAGCAACTGCAAAGGAAAAAAGAAACAGAGAACGAACGTGTATCTAAAAGTAAGTTTTAGTCAAAAAAGTTTCAAGGAAAAATAGGGGTCATGTAATCTTGTCTAGTCAGGCTGCATTACACTCCTTGAAACTGCAGAATATTCACTGAAAAATATATGCCTCACATACTAGGCTCATGAGAAAATTATGAGTATGTCAGATCAGAAGTGTATTGTAAATCGCAGTCTATAAAAGACCAGAGAGCAGATATTGGGGAAAGTATTTCCTTTTGCTCGAGATTTGCCTTGAAGAAGATCTGCCAAACTAGTTCTCCAAAGTTCTCTAAGGAACCTCAAAACTTCTATTTTCTCAAGCGCTTTTTCTTCTTCTCCCTTGGTTTTGTTATTCTGGCATCTGGATCCATCTCAATTGCCTTTCATTTACACAACAGAGAGAAAAGGTAAAGCAGAATTTTTAAATTATCTGTCAGGGCGAGGGACATAGGTAGGGTGCCCAAACTGTAATTAGAATTTTTCACTCACTTAACATTAAGACATCAGGCCAGTACTGACGTTAATATGTTAACTGCAAGCTTAGAGGAAAAAAACAAAAGACTTAGGTCCAGTTTTGAAGATACATTAAAATTTACTTCATATTTGAGGAGAAGTGGGCCACCATCAGTGATTGGCAAAGTGCCCTGTGAGATTAGATTAGGGAAGTTGAATGGCTACTGTGATAAATGACACATTTGCTGTTGTTTCCAAGGATTGGGTCCCAGAGCAAACTCGTACAGCAAGAAAAGCACTTGTGCTGTAGCACTTTTAGGTGGCAGTTGAAGAAAACTATCTCTGTCAGTACCAGTGCTGACGACAACAGAATCAAATCACTCTTCTCAGGTTTCTAAAGGATCCAGCACCCTTGTGTGCCTCAGTCCTACTGTGCTCTGCCGTAATTCAGCCATGAGGGTTGCAACCCACAGCTTCTGGTGGCTTCTGGGAGCAGAAAAGACTATCAGTTACAACCGCTGGGTTTGGGAGCTCCAGGGCAGGAAGATTGACAGGAAGGAGCTTGTGGGATTCAATGTGCATCGTTGCTGAACGGAGAGGGGAGATGGAAATTATAGCCGATCTCAGCCTGTTTGGGATCAAGGAAACCAGAGAAGCTGTAAACTGCAGGCAAGTTGTGGTCTGGTTTGGTAACTAGCTATAGATTGGGCAGCAGGCTGTAAAGGAATTGCTACTGCTGAGCAAGGTCTTGAGGGGCTGCAGTGATAGCAGCATATAGGAAGGCCACAGCAGGAGCAAGAGGGCAGTGAAGCTAAGCAAATTAGTTTCTAATTTATGCAGGCATTAATTCTTAATTTAGCTATCCTGACCTGGAGCAAAGGCCAGCCCTCAGAACCAGGTAAGGGTGGTAAACAGGAGGGAAGTCACTCTAGGAATGGGATAATAATTAAAAAATATATATGTAAACTATAGAATGAGATGACTGTAATTTTCAAGCTATGTGCTAGAGAAGAGACAATAAAATTTTCCCATTACTAGTATTTGTTTTTTGTTCTATCCTTATTTATTTGTGCCTTATGCTTTCTGCTTCTCATATAATTATGCCATTAAACATTAGTTAATTAAAGTAATTTTTGTCTCCTGAATGGATGATCAGCATTTCAACCAGCCAGTCAGACTGCTTCCAATGCCTGTTCTTTGTCAGTATGTTTAGGAGGAGACCTTTTCTCTCAAATTTTGTGTGAATTATCTTAATTTCACACCATCTTAAACCATCAAGACTCTAGCTTTTCTGTCTTTCTTGTTTCCCAGATACAACCCACATGGGCTATTAACTGGCATACATAGCAGGGAGTTATCTGCAGTGACTATTTCACAATAATTCTTTGAAACCCTCAGATTGTTAAAAGTTACTCTTGTTGTAAATATGAATAAGTGAATGGAGGAAAAGGGAGAGTCAGAGCCATGGGTCTGAACAGAGTTCGTTGGTTCCTCAGCCACAAACACATGCTGAAGCTCCTTGTCCTATTTCCCAGTTTCACTCTGGGAAGAATGCTTGTCAGCAATTTGCTGAAGTTGAGTTTTTATTGAGGAACCCAATACAACCTGGCATTGTTGGGTGGTCAGTATGGAAAGGTGCTAATTGTGGGTATAGTCAAAGGGGCCCACAAGTAAGAAACGTCTGATCTTAATCCAGTGGAGTGTACATTAACTTTATCTGGTTTGGGATTCAGTCTATCAGAAGAAACATGTCACGTTGCTACAGGTCATGATTAATTGCAAGGATGCTTGGGATAATCATCATCCTCATACAAGACATTTTATTATCCTCTTCATGTTAAAGGTCTTGTATAAAACACATTTTCAATGACTTGATGGAAAATACCCTACTCTACCTAGCCCTTCTAGACTACCCTAGGAAAGCTATTGAGCAAAAAAATTGTAAAGATGCCCAGTGCCCTGGTTGCCTTTATTGTATGTCTGTAGACAATCTTTTGCATGCTAACAGCGGGACAGGATTGTCAAATGCGTCACGTCATGTGGAAATCCAGGCACAATAGAGTAAACTGAGGTTGATAGCAATGGGTTTGTGGAAAGCAGATCCACCATGAAAGATCAATCATGATGCTTACTAAAATGAGCAAAGAGACTGGGATACTGAAAAGTAACTCATTAAATCAATAATAGATGTTGAATAGATAAGTAGGAGAAAGCACTGGATACATATTTTTAAAGTACAAGGTAGTTGTGTACTAAAGAAGGTATTTAATATGACAAAACATATGTCATCATCAAATTTAGGACACTAGCTATAAGTTTTTTTAAAATATGAAACTCTTTGTTCAGCAACGTCTGATATTATGAAAATTGTACATCAGAAACATAGCTAAAAAGTAAATAAATGCTATATTTCACAGACAGCAGACTTATTACCTTAGTCAGGCATTAGCAATTGTTTTCATTCATATTTTAAGTTTCTTCTTTTACCTCTGCTTGATTTCTTCAGTAATATTAATTGTGAAAATAATTTTTTCCTCTACGGATTTGTAATTGGAATAACTGAGGAGTGGTATGGAAAGACTCTTGGAATGCAGGATGTGCCACTTGTCCTTTGTATGAATGTGTTAGTAGTTTCCAGAGAAAATAAACGAGAAAAAAGTAGGTACTTCCACTTGCTACTCATACAGGCCAGGTAGCCAGATGTCTCAGCCACTGCCTGCAGTGGACAGTTGATTTGAGTCAATGCCACACTGTGCTAGATCTGGGTAGGATTTAATAGGCAGACTTGTATGGGAAAAAAGGATCTGTGACTCCACCTCTTTTATGTATGCCAGTGCTTGATAGAGATCTCTGGCTCGGCGCTAACGTGCTTTGGTAACACAACTAGAAAATAAAAATGAAATAATGATTTTGGACAGGGACTTACAGAAACTCTGTGGGGGCAGGTCCTCAGGGTTCAGAGACCCCTGAGCTAAGAGAAACCTGAAATTATTTCTCTTGTCTACTGCATTACATAGCTATCCTGCTTCCAGACACAAGCTGATGATGTTCAAACAGTGTGAGTGTCCCTGCACTTAACTCACGGGTCTAGGAGCAGCATAGATAAAACCAATTAAGCTGCCTCTCCCTGTCAGCCTACACTGCCCTCATTTTTCTTTTTTTTTCTTTTTTTTAATTTTTATATTAAATGTGTAATTTATTTACCTCAGAAACAGTGCAAGTGAATCTTACTATTTCATTTTTAAATGGTGCTTGGCCCTACTCATGAACTATGTACGTTCTGCACAAAGCTAGGGTGGGTCTCGCTGTGCCATGGATGAGCTGTTGTATGGCTGGCAGCACAGATCACACTGGGCAGTGCTGGTAAAGGAAATTTCTGGCTGTCATAACCCTACCTGGGTAAGTTCTCCCCATTCAGCTTGGTAGACTGTGTGTTTGTGTGTTTTAGTAAGTTTAAGGTTTTTAAATATTTATTTTGCTATGTGATTTTCTGTTGGAAAATGGCAAGGCAGTCTGTTTCTAATATCACCCAGGATCTCTTCAGTCTGTGAGGTTATCTTTCCTTAAATTAAGTGCCCTCTCTACAGAGGAATAAGAAAGAGGTCAGGCCACCAGGATCTAAGGTTTGTGTTCATGCTACACGGCCATGCCAAAACTATGTTTTCAAATTGGCTCTTAAAAGCTACCAGATATTTTTGCTTTTAAATCCAACTAAAAATTAAGTCTTGCTTGTGGCACAGAGATGGGCAGGTTCCTTGGGTACTTCTGGGGGTTGCACAAGGTCTCCTTTCCCTGAAGCAGAAACCTCAGGGTCACACAGCAAGAGAGGGAGCTGGCCCTGTTCCCAAGGAAAGGCTAGGGCCAGTCTCACCAAGTGAGAAGATGGCAACAGGCAGCATTACAGCTGAAATCCTGCCCCTTCAATGCAGGTTGCCATTTCTGGGAAAGAGACACAGTGTCCTGAGCCCCATGGGAAGGGCTGGAGCCCAGAAACAGCTGGAAAGAAAAGATAAGGACAAAGGCAAGGTGAGATGGTAATTCTAACTCTGTTGGAAAATGAGACAGAGGAATGGCATTTCTGGTCAAAATGCATAGAGAACAAATCAGGTACATGGAATTAGTTTGCATGATTCCTGGGCAGAAAAAAAGACAGGATGAAATATTGTGTTCAACCAGCACATATAATACTTGACAATCATTACTAGAAGAGCTAAAAAAAACTACAGATCTACAAGACAAGACACGTAGTGCTAACTGTATTTTGTGCACTTGAGGAATTTTAAAAATATACAAAAATGAAGAGATGGAAAGAATGCATATATCTGTTTACTGGATGTTTATGCTTTAGCCCTACAATCACAACATTGAAACATTAATATCCTTGATCTCACTAATAAAAAATGCTTAAGCTATAATTTTGAGTCTTTGTTCACTATATCAGTGCCAAATGCTTCTTCAGTAACAACACAACTACACAGAAGATGGAGGAATTCAAACATGTGAGGCTCACTGATTTCCGTGAAGAAAAGAAAATAGTTTTTCTGGTGAAGATGTGAACAAGAATTAAACCACACTACAGCACATGCAAAATGATTGTGTTCTGTATTTTTGTCTGGGATAGTCTTGGCAGATAGAATCACACAGAATCACAGAGTGGTTGAGATTGGAAGGGACCTCTGGAGATCATCTAGTCCAGATCCCCTGCTCAAGCAGGGTCACCTAGAACATGTTGGACAGGATCATGTCCAGGTGAACTTTAAATATCTCCAGAGAAGGAGACTCCACAACCTCTCTGGGAAACCTGTTCCAGTGCTCTGCCACTCTCACAGAAAAGAAGTTTCTCCTTATGCTCAGGCAGAACTTCCTGAGTTTCAGTTTGTGCCTGTTGCCTGTCGTCCTGTCATTTAGCACCACTGAGAAGACCCTGGCCCCATCCTCTTGACACCCTCCTTTAAGGTATTTACAGACATTGATAAGATCCCCTCTGAGTCTTCGCTTCTCCTGGCTAAATAGGCCCAGTTCTCGCAGACTCTCCTTGTGAGAGAAATGCTCCAGTCCCCTAATCATCTAGCATAGCCCTATGCTGGACTCTCTCCAGTAGTTCCATGTCTCTCTCGTATAGAAAATAGTGCTTTCCTGAGAACAGCCAAAGATAGCAAAATATTGGCAAACAGATTTGTTGGTATGCTCTGGCTGCTCCGTGCTCCTTTACTTGGACGCTGTCATACCCTCAGTTAACCTGGCAGCAAAGCAGATTTTACAGCTGGTTCGTGTTGTTGGAGTAACAGGAAGCAGTCAGAAATTCCAAGAGAATCTAGGCCAGCATGTCTTGTATGTGTATGTTTTTTTTTTTTAAAAAAAAGAAAAAATATAAAACGTATTGTCTAAGACTACAAAGCCAACACCTGCTCTATAATTAATTTCACACAAAAGACTGACTTTTCAGAGCTGCTATAGTTATTTTAAACCACACTAATCTTGAGCATAATTGCTGGGACAAGTGTCCAGCCGGCAGATGTACCCAGAGCTGCCACTCACCATTTATCTGCAATCAGCTGGAGGCAAACAAAGTTTTACTTACAGCCAGAAAGTGCTCAGTTTGATCCTTGGAGCTAGAAACTTAATTTAGGGCCAGATTTGCTGCTGCTATACTGCCTTTACAGTGTTATGTGAAGGAATTCCCTTGACACAGGGGAATTCACGTATAACATAGAAATGGTGTGCCAGTCCCTGGAATTCTGGGTTTAATAGCTATTGAAATATTTAATAGGCCTGGTTTAATAGGTATTGAAATATTTCATGGTTGGGAAGGAAGGAAGGGGAGGAAGTGAAACCATGCTTTTCGTTTCCCAGTTGTGGTGGACCTATTGCAGACTGTGTAGCTGCTGAGAGCAACTCCTCCAGCACTTAATCACCATCCAGTTGGAGGCAAGGCAGCATATTTCAGTCCCAGTGTCTCCACATGCGGTGCAATTCAGGTGCTTAGTGGCTTTTGTTGTTAAAAAAACACTGATAAACATTTTGTATGTGATTATTACTAGGCTAAATTTGTTAGTTGCTTTGAAATAATTGACCTCCATGATGTGCCTAGGCCAAAGTGTCACTTTGGCCACAGCTCTTGTCTCCTTCCTCCCACACACAAACTCTAAAGGCTGTGGGGTCTTTTGTGATTATTTAGAGCTCATTATATAAATTAAAATCCATGACACTATTATCACTCCTGCCTTAGCTGCTCAGTGCTGTTTCTCTCTTGGAAATTACTATTGCCTCACCTGCCAGCTGAGTTGCTTGTGTGTTTCCTCAGATTTTCTCCAATCCAAATGACTTTGCTGGCATCCATACTGTGTTTTAACTGCTCAAACCAGCCTAACTCATTCTGACTAAAACAAATTATGGAGTGATTGCCTCAAACTGGTCAGTCAACAGATGTGACTGAAAAATATCTTCCAACTGAGGTCAGCTGGGATCATTAGTCCCTTCAGCTGGCACAGTTGCCAAAAGAAAATGCGTACACAGCCTTGGCAAGCCTCCTAAGGCATGAGCTGTCATCTGGTCATCTGCACAGTGCTAGCTTCTGGTCTCTGCTTGGGATTCAAAGCCTTGCTCTCTCAGAAATAAGGAGAAACAATGTGGTTCCAGTCACCAAGGAAAAATCTTTCTGTGATTATTTCTCATGATGTTGCACCTTTTATATTAGCTTATCACCATACAGAGAAGAACCAAAGTGAGCAATGTTAAAGTGTGCTGAAAAAATGCAGTAACTGGAGCACCTGGTAACTCTGTGAGAACTGAGGTAACAGAAGAACTTGAAATAGTTGGAAACCAAGTCCTTAAAATATGAATTCCAGTTTAATCAAATAATAGTCATCTCCACTAACAGATGCTTGAGTATAAATTCAGGAGAAATTGTGAATTTTCTTATTTCTAGCTAGTCATATCCTTTTGCATAGTTCTTAGTCCTAGATTTTCAATGAGAACTAAGTGGTCATAGCCTTACTTTCTCTACACCTGCAATATTCATAAATTGTTTTTTAATTCACTCTTGACTGTCCTGGTTAGATTAAAGTTGCTGTAGACATTTAGGAAGTGATTATCTTATAAAACTAGTAAATAGAGGAAAAGTGAATTCAATTCTCTCTTGCAGCTGACATGATGGCATTTACAAAGAGAATGAATGGACTGGTATTTTTCTGACCATGCAGAAAAGAATGTTAGGCCTCTCATTTCATTTTGTGTTTTGTTTTGACCATTTAGTGGAAATGAAGGATAAGATACAACTTGGGGAGGCTTCAGATCTGCCTAGTAACTGAGACAAATTCCAGACATGAAAGAACTATTGTGTTTATAAATTGATAAAGGCTGAAAAATATTCTTTATGAGTGAGCTGGAAAAAAATAATTATTTGAAAAACAAAAAAAAAATAGAAATTGCTTTCAGAAGTCCTTCAGGAAGGTTGATTGTGTGCTTGCCATTTTTTAAAACATTTAATTTGTTTGAATGATGGTTTTCTATTGTTTCATTTAGTTGAGTGTCTTGACTGCACCAAATAGGCAGCAAAGGGCAACAGATCTGGCTTCCAGCTGTGTGCTGATCAGTGACTTATTAATTGGCTTCTTAATATCTAATTTTGGAGCTCATTTTTAACTAAATGTAATGAAGTTATTACTGGTATTACTACATAATTCATGCAAATGAACATTACTTTTTGCTGAATAAATCTCATGAGTGGTTCTGTTTGTACCTTATGATTTCTTCTTCTGGTACTGATATATGTAGAAGTCTAAGAGGAGTCCTTTTGTTTTTGTTTTGTTTTGTTTTGTTTTGTTTTGTTTTGTTTTGTTTTGTTTTTTTATAAGCTGAGCCGTGAGAGAAGGAGTAAGGCTTCACACCACGCCCTGATGTAAATGGACAGTCTCATGCTGCCAGTTTGTTTGTTCTTTGATGTATTCCACAGAGACATTTACAGAAGCATTTTTGTCCCAAAGAGCATCTCATCAGAGCTTCAGTGAAGCAAGTGTCACAATTCTCAAGAGAGAAGATTAAATGGGAGGCATTAATCCCAGAAACAGAGCACACTTGCTGTACTGCAGCAGCTAAGGTAGCTGAGAAATTCCTGCCTCTCCCCTGCTGAAGTTCTCTCAAGCAGTATAAAACCCACCTCCTTCTATTAGACGTGTTTGAACTCGGTTAGGAAGAAACTGGAAATTCAGTAGTGTGGGCACAGTGGAGGGGCTGGTAACCTGTGATAGCAAAGCACCTGGCTCATACCTGGTTTGTTTGGAGAAATATGTTTAATTGGATGCTCATGGCCAGTTAGTTTCCAAGCTGTGATGTATTCGTCAAGTGTGCCAAGTTGCAGCAAATTAAACTGTTCTGCCTCTCTACCTGATGCCTGGCATTACTTGGGAAAACTCATGCTCAATACACATACTAGCAATTTCTCTGTTACCATGTAAGACTGAGTCTCACTGTTCAGATCACAGTGCCTCTTTTCCCTCAGGAAATATCATTCTTCTGGGGTCAGGAGAGAAAGCATTGATAAAACATTTTCTTTTGGCCTCCCCTCTTCTCTCTCTACCTTCTACCTTCTTTAAAGTGTTAATTTTTGTTCAGGACCTCTTCATAATTTTTACTTCTTAACAGGAGAAGCCAACGTCTGAACAACATCTGTTCCTATGAAGTAGAATTCTCCTAGCCTTCACGACACTGCAAACCAAGTCTCCACCATAATTACAGTAACTTCCAAAAGCGTTAGCAGTCTTACTGCACTACCTTAGGACATAAAGGTGTAAGCAACACAAAAGACAAATTATTTAGTCTTTTTGCCTAAGAAGTATATCAGCAGTAGAAAATACAGGAATTGAGCTAAGATCTTTATGGTCTGCCCCCTAGTAATATTTTCTTTTTCACGGGACTCACGGGAGAGAGATTGGCAGGGAAGGTCTATGGGAGTTGCCCCTTTGTAAATTTTGCCTCAATATTCAGTTCTTTTCTCAGTGTGTTATCTCTCCAGGCTGAGGCAAACACCAAGAGTTTATACTCCAGAATAGTCCAGAGAAGGAAAGTTAGATTCAGAGCTCTAAGCTGTTTGGTTGAGGGAGCAAACAAATCACTTTTCTTGATTTATGCTTGGCCTCAGCTTACCATTATAGTCCCCTGCATGTAGCAAATTCCTTCCTCACATTTTTATAAATAACCTACACAATTCAAATCATGCAGGTAGGTATATGAGGTAGGCTCTTGTTTGTTGTGAAAATGTACTTTAATGGAAACAAAGAAACTCTGCAACAACATAGCCAGCAACTGGTAGCTGTGGGCAGCTTATGCTCTAGGCACTGGGAAAATAAGTAATTGCCTAAAGTGACAACCTGCCTGGGAGACCAAATGATCGTGTGTAGGAGACGTGCTATTCAAATACCAGAAAGCCTTCCTACTAAATTATAAATTTCAGAGGTTAAAGAAGTTTATGAACATGAATTGAGTATTATACACTAAATGAAAATATGGGATAACACAGTGGTCTCTGAAGCTAGTGTAGACCGTTGAATATGTTTTTCTTCTTGGAAGGATGTATTATTATGTTGTTTTTATCTAAGTGATATGGTGATTGACAGATGGAGTGAATGCAACCAAAATATTTCCACAATTATTAGATTACAATGAATTCTCTTCACCCACATTTGCATTCCCTTCGGGTTTGTTTCTCACAGACTTTCAGCTCTTGTAGTTTCCTGAGAAAATGCTTCCAGGTTCCGAAGAACTGCAAAATACTTTTCTGTAATTTGTGTGAAGTGCTCATGCACTCCTTTCCCTGGATGTTCAGACAGCATCGTGCCTGATTTCCCCACACAGGGCCAGCCTGGCGGGGTGGGAATTCTGCACTAGGATGCTGGGAGTACGGAAGAGATTTGGGAGCCAGACTGGATAATCAGCTGGCAATGATAATCTAACAAATGCCCTAGGCAGAAGTGCTAACACATCCCCCCTGGCTTTCTGAATAATGAGATGACATTTGGAGTGCTGTATCCTCTTCAGGCACGAGTTGGAGAGTGTCTGGAGATCCACAAGAAAGATTAAGGAATTAGCAAACGAATCTCTATAATAAAAGACTAAAGAAGCATCATCAATCCAGCTGATGCTTAGAGCCAGTTAGGAGTGGTTTGGTGATAGTTTACAGTGGGAAAGAAGTAAGAGAGCTGCCTGGTCTGTAACACAAAGAGAAAGGTATAACTGCAGTTACTGTTTGCAGTTATACTCTGGCTTTATAATCTCCAAATCTTTTGAACTAGCCTAAATTCAGAAAACTGTGATCAGCTCAGAGAGTGAAGGTTTAAAAGACAGCCAAATCAAAATATATTTGATGCCACCACAACATGGGTGGGGCAAGGAGCTACACTGAGGAATACATTGAATGTGCGTTAATTATCTTTTCTTGTTTCACTTGCAAGGGTTTGGTCTATTGTCTTTTTTTTTTAGGCATATTCCCACATTTTAAAGTTATTCCTAAAATGGATGACTTTTTCTAATAAAAAAGTGTAGTAGAGATATTTAGCAATATTTTCATTTATCCTGTTTTTCATCTCTGTTTTGATAAGCAGAACTAATGCTTAATGACAGCAATGGCCCTTCCTGTTTCCTTGGAACAAGCCCTGTTAGACTTCAGTGAGTTCAGGGTCAGGATTTTAATTTCCATAAACCCAAAGAGGACTTAGGTGTTTAACTGAAATGGTTAAAATGATAGGATTCAAACTATTTAGTTCTAGTATCACTGAAGTATAACTTCTGATCAGACATTGTAAATTGTCAATAAAATCCTGATCGGGTGTTTACCTAGATCTAAATATACTTCCTTCTTCTCCTGGCAGATCTTTACCACTTTTCTCTGAAACACCCTGCTGATTTTTTTTTTTTTTTTTTTTTTTTGCACTTTTTCTGGGGAGGAATGAATGAAAGCATCTGATGTACTAAACAGAGTTGGAAAGCCTTTGAGGCTAATTGTCTGTATATTTAAGGAAAACAAAATATTTAAAGACAGCCTAGCAATTCTTTTGTTGTCCTGGTCAGCTAGTGCTTCGAGGGAACCTGGCTCAAGGAATTCTCTTGCCACAGGTAAACCAGGCTGCTCTCATTAGAAACATTTGTCATGCCCAGAACTGATCCTGGACAGTTCTTCACTTGGACAGCCTGAGTGAAAGTGGATTGAAATGAAAAGGGGGCTGTGATCAGGACATGAGGCTAATGGTGGGGGTGAGAAGAGGAAAAGAAAGTTATTTCTCTTCAGTTCATTCTTAAACCTGCATAGATCTAGCTTTAAAGTTGTCTGTAGGCAATCAGCTGGACCTAAAAGTTCTCTGAACCATCTCTGAGAACTGCACCAACAGGTACCTCCTGATACAATTCCAGGTGTATGCCTGCAACAAGTAACTGGCAATTTTAGAATATGGTTATTAAAGTAATAGATTTAGAGTGTGTTAAAGTGAAGCTTTGCATCATGTAAACATAAAAGCTCCTTTAATTCATGTTTGCTAGCCTCCTCCACTATGTTTCTTTTACCTGACTGCATAAATCATAATGCCTATATGGGGGCCAGAAAGCATTAAGATTCCAGTTCACAACATGTAGCAAACTAGATAATCACATCTGTATATTAGGATGCAATCCCAAGCTAATTTAACATTCTGATAATATCTAATGTCTCCAGGGCTTAGATTTATAGGTTTATTTATTTATTTACATCATTTCCTTTTGAGAAGCTTTTAAATAAATTCCTCTAAGCCACTTGGAAACAGAGTATGCTGAATTTTTATCTCCATGCATTAAATCTGTTTTGGACTGGGTGCAGTTATTAATCACTGTTAGGCCATATGAAATATTCGACATTCTAAGCAAATAATGATATATTATGCAAGTAACTGAAGTTGAAGTAAAATGTATTGTCCATTATTGTCGCAAAGGTGCAGAAGGATAATTCATTGTTGATTCCATAAATAACAGGAGATTGTTATTGTTTTATGTCAAAATGATGCTGAAGTTTTTTTTTTTTGCTAAGCTGTGTTTTTCATAACCATATTTATCTCTTTTTCTTTCATACCAATTACTATGTAGTGATTATAATAAAAAGAGAAAGAGAATATCATCTATTGTACCTTGTCACACTATTCTCCAGCTCTTACTGGGAAAAAAGTGAAATGGGGAGATACTAAAGGACAATACTGTTTTTATTCTCCAAATTGTTCTGTGGTAACTATTCTTTCTTTTTGGCTCCTGCTCTACAATAAGCTCACAAAAGCCTCTGTTGTGCTTTCATTAATAATTGCAAGTCTCCCTTCTCCCTACCTTCTCCCATTTGTGACCACAAAAGATCTTTGGGGCATTTTGCAAATGTTCACAAAGAGGAGCAATATCTAGGAAGTCTTTAAAAAATTTCTGCTATCATTTTTAATGCTCAGCTGCAGAACCTGGAATAGCTAAAATTTAGGGAGAAACTGGATCATGTACAGTGATTTTGTTTGATTATCTTGATATCCTTGCTGCCATGAGGTTATTATGGTTATCTTTACGAGGAGAATAAAGGATCTCTGAAAGATGCTGCTTTTGAGAGATAATCTGTCGTTTCTTTTGTGAGGAAAATTCTTTGCCTTTATCATTTATGAGCTTGGATCAGAGTTATAGATCATGGGGAAAAAGAGATATTGCAGTTCCTAGCATGCTGAGCTCAGGTTCATCTTGACTCTGCTCATCTTACCTCAAAAACCAGCTGGAAAGTGACAATGAGGAAAACAACAGTATGTACATTGTAAAACATTTTCTATGTTACACCTACTAGGGATCACCTGGGAAGCACAGGCAGAAAAGAGTATTGGTGCATGGAAAGATTAACCCTTACATAAACACAGGCACACAGAGAAACCTGGACTCCCTCAAGAAAGTACTTTTTGCTTCCTTTTAAACATCATCTTATACTTTCTAGAACAGAGGAATAATTAATAGGCTGTTAGAGCAATGCTTCTTTCAGCCATGGGGCTGTAAGTCCTCTTCATTTTCCACCAGTTACCTACACCCACTCAAGCTGAATGGCTTTGTCTGACATTGACAGGGGAAAAGCTGGGGCTACTTAGTGCAGGGGGAGGGATGGAAGGATGTTTTCTGGATAAATCTGAACACTGGACACTTTTTTATCACAACAAAGAATAAAGGAGAAATCAGAAAAAAAAGAGAGAAAGAAGTAAGAAAGAAAGCTGATGAGAAGTTCATGTCTCTCACAGAATGAGAAACTATAGAAAGCCAAGCTCCAGTGGCAAACAAGGATTCTTCCAGCCTATACAGATGCAGAGTTGGGTCAGGAAGAGATCGGGAGGGTTTCAGGTGGTCTTTGCTCTGCTGTCCAAGAAGCACATTAACCATCATGCTCAGCACATATTTCGTTACATGTGCAGAACAAATCCACTTAAAGAAGGCAAAAGAGTAGACAAAGAACATTTGAATGGGTTAAAACATACCTGGAAGAACACAGATACCCTGAATTTGCTTCTGGGGCATTTTCTGATTAAATATGCTACAGCTACTCATGGAAGGAGTTCAGTAGCACTAAATGTGAGGATGAATAAATCTGCAGTAGTACAGTGTAATTCACGCTGAACACAGCTGTTTCTGTATATCTTGATTTCTGTTTTTAAGTATAAGCTCAGAAACTACAATTGATAAATTAGGTTGGTCAAAATATGCAAGAAAGAAAGAAGGAAGCCAAAGTTTTATTTTAGACTCTGTTCTTCTTTCCATTTCATGCACGTTTATTATTATTATTATTTTACAGATAAAGTAATATGTTCTAAATAGCTTATTAAAAGAGACAGAGAAATTTGTCCTGTTTTGGAACTACAATATATATTCATGAAGAACACAAAAGGCCTTGTTCTATTGTGATTCAACATACTTTTGTCACTGAGCTCTCCTGCTGTATTTCACAAGCAGGCTTTTCAAATGAGTTCACTCAAGCTTCCCTATAATCAAGAGAACAACATGATATTTATATCATAGTAATAATTTCTTTGACTTGCACATGGAGTTAATTTATTTGCAGGAAGTGAAAGGTTTCCTTAAAGCCTTTTTGAATACAGGCAGTGTGGAGAAAAGTTTTAAATAGGTTTGCATCAAGAAAAGTTTCTGTAAATGTTGAGAAAGTATGTGGCAAGGAACCTATTTCTTATGTTGTTTAAAATAACCAAAAACTATTAGTCTGCCTTATGTTTCTCTTGAGCTGGACTATTTATATTCACTTCTAAAAATATTCTACACATTTTCAGTATATTTAAAGCTGTAGGAAGAAGACTCAGAAATTTGCTCTAGGAAGTATTGCAATCTATCATAAATCTCTATTGGTATGGAATGGTCTCTTAAGTTTAAAACAGAATGTCATTAAAATATGTTAGTCAAAGTCACTTTTTCTTCCCCTTAACTTGGGGCTGATATCTATTGAAATCAGAGTGGGATATCCTTCTTTACTTTACTTCCTTCTCTGCTTTCTATCATGTTTAAAAGTCGTTCCCTAGGGTGAAATGAGCTATTTCAGAATGGGTGAAGGCAGTGCTATTGGGAATAATTTTAATGACGAATTTCAAGTACGGCTGCACTAAGTCAAATGAATTTTGTGTCTGTGCCTTCAGTCTCATTTACGGAGGGACACTAAAGGACTCAGTCAGTCATGGCTCTAGCTCATTTACCCACCCAGTTCACACTTGCCAGTGTCTTGGTCTCTGTATTGTTTAATTGCTAATGCTATATTCTAAAGCTATGTGCATGATAACAATGTTTATTTCACAAAATTGTACTTAGAGGCAGAAATAGATGTGAAATATAAACATTGAGAATGAACTCCATTGGTACAATAAAATAATCATATTTAAATAAAGTTGCCATATACTACAATAATATATTGCAAATTTTAACACCTTAAAAATGAGTTAGTAGAGCTGGAAGCAAAATGCATCATAGTGACTGGAAACATGCTTCCAAAAAAAGCAAAATTGGAAAATTGGAAAAATATATATCTATTAATTAATTAAAGTTAAAAGCTAGTGACCGAAGAGGACATGAAAATTCCTGTAGAAATGTAGCAAATTCTGCAAAAGTTTTCCTTTTCTATCTTTTGAAGAGAGAGGGAAGGGATGCCGCAGCCTCAGTGCCATTGTGGAGAGAGTACAGCTCCCCACTCAGGTAACTTCCACGCATACAGAAGAGCTTGGAGAAAGCCAGAAATAAGCACTTCTGGAGAACTTGTGAATAGTTAAAAACTTATTTTTATAGGAATATTAACTAATTATACAGGAATAATTACCCCAGTGTGGTTATTCTACATTAACTGCCTTCCAGGTTCTCTCTTTCTGGAGCAAGTGTAGAGAAGAGGCATCTCGGGGAGCTTTAGCTACTGGGCTTTAAATGAACCTCTCCTCCTTCCTGAAGAGCTTCTCCAAATGTACTTCCCTTGTGGAGAGCACAGAGTGAGCAAAGTAAACCCCAAACAAACAAGGAGTATGCAGTTAAAAACTTTCAGTTGATAAAGGCCTGCACATTGTATAGCTTTTTAATATAATGACTGGTTAGGTAGTTCTTTTAGAAAATGTCTTCAGTGGGACCTCAGAAAGGGGACTTTGGGGCATTATGTCACTCACGTTTCTCGAAGATGTTGAAAAAGCGTAACCTAGGACTGACAATGTAATTAGACAGCATGTTTTGATAAATGCTAAAAAAAAAATCACTCCCCAGTTCTGTCAGAATTACTTGCGATTGTGAAATGAAAGACAACAAAAGGAAAAAGGCATGCAAAGTATAAACACAATTTATTTATGCAATTTACAGGTGTAAAATGCAATTCCTGTTTGAAGTTTCCCTAAATGGAGATATATTTTATTTTAATTTATGAGTTATGATTTGATATACATCCAGTGCCTAAGTTTGTTGAAAAATTATTAGAAGATGTTTACTAGCAATTAAAAAAAATTTGAACCCATATGAATGCTATTTCTGCGGTTTAATGTGGATGACATGGCTAAGTTGATTGTATTTGTACAACTGTTCCTTGAAGGTGATACTACACCTCAGCTCCTCTCACTGTCTATCTCCTCGTATAATTTTAAGTGCCGGCGAACACAGCATACTTTTTTCTCTGTGCCTGCACAGTGCTTAGCCTTCCTGGGCACGGTGTTATGTTCCAGGACATTATGGCGCAGCCTCATTCTGTCTGATTTAGACATGTTATTAAATCATCTGTGATAGGACTCAAATTACCCTATGCTCCATATGTAGCCACAGAAGAGGGACAAATATTTCCAGATGGTAGCTCATCAAGCTTGCTCTACATCCTACAAGACGGGGTGCCTTGTCCTGTCTCTCTCTCTCCTCAGTAACTAGGAGGTGTGGTTGATTAATGAAGACAAACATGAAATTTCTAAGCATCTATGTTTCAGTAAGTGAAACCCTACTATTTAGGTATCTCTTTTCAGAGTGGAAAGTGAGCAGGTCTGAATAATTAAATATTTCCCAATTTTGTGGGGATGTCTTCCTTTCTGAGTAAGTTTCTGACTGATGCCAAACATTTTCTTACAGTGAATGGTTCACCTCACCAAACTGCAGGGAACTGTCTTTAAGGCTGCTGCCTCCCTTCCTCCATCTGGTTTCGGACCAGAAGATAGTGGTACACTGAAGAGGTATTCGTTTTTCATTCCTGGATAGCTGGTGGGAAGATCAGTGAATGTTATGTAGTAGTTTTCAAAAAATCACGTACGTTCAGGTATGTGGAACTACAGGCAGCATTCATGAAGATGAACAAATTGCTGGAAGACTTGGATTTAAGGAGTAATATGACCCAGGAAATGTAGCTAACTAAAGAGGGATTTGTTTTGGTTTTGTCCAAGCACAGTATAGTCAATATTTTTAGTATTCTGGCATATAGACAGACATTTAAATTGCAGCAGATATTTAAATCTGAGGAGCTAATACTTATTCTTTTAGGAATTTTCCAGATAAAATGATGATATTAAATAGACACTTGTGCTGGCAATAATTTAAAAATATAAATATGTGTGTATAGCTATACATCAATATATGTCCATTGCAACGATGACTATTAATACTGTGAAAGGAAACTCACGACAACCATCCCTGCTGCAAACAGTCTGAATGTAGAGTTGAATCACTGTGCAACACAGAGCAGTGTCAGATGCAGCTAGGGAAGATGCGACAGCAAAGTTATAGCTGAACGGGGCAACTAGTACAATGTGGAATGGTAGAACAATTCCTGAGGACAGCTTTATCCATTTTCCAATTAATGAAAGATATTCTCTCTCCCTATAAATATTGTCTCATATATACCCTGAAACCATCATGGCTGTAAAGGCGCTGATATTAATGAACAAAAGAAATTGCTGAGAGCGGTCTTCCTTGAAGATTCAGAGGTACAGTGCTCATGATGTTTCTTGCTTCCCTTGGCTATAATGTATCACAACTTGAATAAATACAGCTAGAAGGACATTTGACAGCAAATATAATGCTTGACTATTATAGAAGGTTATTTGGAGAAAAATTGGCATTCATGCATCCCTAGAGGCAACTCCTTTTCTTTTTTTTTTTTCTTTTTTTTCTTTTTTGTCTGTTTTCTGGAATGCAGAGTGATCTATAGTCTGTCCACAGTCTGGTCCAAAGATCTGGAATTCTTATGCAGGCACAGAGGAATCGGAAGGTGAAACTGAAGATGTTAAAAGCAGAGTGATGTGGAATGACAAATTTTTCTTCCAGATAACATTTATCCCCAACTAGCATTCATATGTGTAGTTGTTCACCACTACAGAAAATGTTACTGTGCTTTCCCAAATGATCCCTCTCGTGTCACATTCCAGAGAACTGATGATGAGTGTTACTGTCAGAAACTAAAGATGGAAAGTAGTTCTCCTGGAAATTAGAGCCATTTTCTCTTGCTTCCTTTTCCCTTCTCATCTTATCATTCAACTGTTTAACAACCATTTTCTCTCATCCCTATTCAAAATATGTTTCTCTCATCTCTATTTAAAATATGTTTATATTTTAATATGGAAATATTTGGTTAATATCGTAATATGGTAAAACCTCCTAGATTTCACATTTGATACTTCAAGGCTCTGCAAAGTATTGCAAGTAGAGAGAACATGTTTTATAGAAACCACGTGTGGCAGTGTCCTCCAGGGAAGGGTTAGTAACACAAGGGACTGGTGCAGGACAGTTTATCATTCAGGGGCTACTGCCATCAGTGACATCTCTGCCACAAAGAGCAGTTCTTAGTGTTCTGCTCCACCTGAGGTGGCACAGAAAAATGAGACGCATCTCTCTGTCAGCCTAATCAGACTTTCTACAGGTCTGCTGTCACTGGCAGGACATGAGGAGAAAGCAAACGACAGCCAACCAGAGCTGTGCCATGAGGAACAGAGGAAAGAGTTAGTCAGCTGTGGTCATTTTCTTGTCAGGGCTTTTCATCATTAAATTGTCACTATGTACTTTTTTGCAAACTATTTTTGCTTTGAAAGTCATCTTTATCTACAGTTTCAAATAAGGAAAGGCGATTCACATATTTAAAAGTGGGGAGATTTCATAATTCATCAAGGTTGTGTGGCAGTGGTTTGGTCCTTTTGAATACCTGTCCCTGAGATTTAAATCAAATCATAAGGCAGGACTAACTTTCAGACTGCAAACTGATATGAGCAGGGCTATTGTTATGCATAAAGACATTGTTCACACAATTAAATAGAAACTTTTAAAGACTGATAAAAATGTGAAAATAACAGGACCATGACATGCTGTATTTTAGCTGACAATCTTCTGCAATTCTGTTGGTAGGTGATACAAGCCTCTCTTCTTGATAAGGACACAATTTATTGCTCATAGCTATATTATCTTATCCTGGGATGAAGTTGTTATAAGGTTAAGCTGCTAAAGCATTGCCTTTTGCTATGTAAGTATTTTCAGGAATAAGACAAGTATTTCTCTACTTCTATCAGACATTAACTCAAATTTTTTTTTTTTTTTTTTTTTTTTTTTTTGAAAAATGATGATTAGTGGGGAGGAGGTGGTAGCTCAAAATAATGCACACCAAAGGAGAGAATTTGCAAGTCTAGTGTATTTCCTCCTTTGTAGGAAGAACTCGCACAAACAAAAGACCAGCCTCATCAACACTGCCTTTTGGGTAGAATTTTATTAGATCAGATTGAATGCAAGATCAATGAGCTCTCTGAACTCACAGCTGCTTGTAGGGAGCTGCAGGTGCAAACACATGAGTCTCGGATTATTTTCGTGTTATTGTAAACTAAGCGAATAATTGTATTTGGCTAACCCTTTTGATATGTGAAATGAGGACTCCCAGCTACCCACAACAATCAATTCTCATTACCTTCTTCTGTAATTCCATAGATCTCAGCTGCCATAAATTTCTCTAGGGAAAAAGCATTTCAAAGTCATTTACAGTGTTGTATCCCCCAGATTTTATATACTGTTTTTATTGTGTTCAGTCGGTCTCTTTTAGGCAAGACTTGAATGGAAGCTGTGGGTCTGGAAGGAACTCCAGTATTATTGTGGAAGTGGTATAAAAACCTGACTTATGGGCCACCATTTTGTACTCATTTAAAGCAGCATTCGATCATAAATACTGGGTTCTAGCCACCAAAGTATCACCTATCCTGCAGTTCTATTACATATATTCATCTCCAGAGAATAGTTATGAGCACATTTAGCTTGCTATCACAGTCAAAGCTACTGAGTCCAGAGAGAATCTGTGTGTCAGGCACTGGTAGGACCTGTCTCATGAAATTACACTAACTCGGGAATTTAGGATTCAGTAATTTTGCTAAATTTGGAGAGTTTATAGGAACAGAAGAAAAACCCATAAACCTGCTTTGTCAAGTGTCCTTTTTGACAGTTTTCAAGATGCGGCTCTATAGGATGATTTTTCAATGAAATGGTTGTAAGAACTGTTGTTTGCTTCCTTTTTAAGAGAGTCCAAAACACAGTGTTTGCCCCAGTTACCTACTGTTTTTTTGTCTAACCTGAAAAGTTTCAAATAAATTCAGACTCCAGAACACACAATTCAAACTTAATTAATTTTGGGAAAATTATAAGCAAATGAAAGCAAGTTTCCTAAAACAAAGTGTTTGATATATTTAACAACATATAATTTCCCAGTACAAATAGTCTACATAAAGCTCTTTCAGATTAATTCTTTAAAAGGCATAATTCTGGTCTACAGGACTGCCTACTTTCTATTTGAATATTCATATATCTAATATCTATCATATTCTAATATCTAATCATTTATAATAAAATCATTGGAGTTCTGGCATCATGGCATGTAGCTATCTGTGGTGTTATAATGTTTTATTGTAAAATATGAATATTAAGATTAAGTATTATTTTTTTATACACATCATCATTCTTTGGCATATCATCTTTTTTCATAATAACTTACATCTCTTTTTATTATTTCATTGTCTGAAGTGCTATATCTGAGAATATATAGGTAAATTTATGTAGAATTCCAAGTACAGCCAAAAAGCTGTGGGCAAGCAGGTCATTTACATTTAAAATTGAATGTAGAAACAAAATCATTAAATGTACTAGTGAAAACTGACAATTAGCAATGTTTAAGATGAATGATGAGAATTTACCAATGAAAGGATATTTCTTTACCATTTCCTACAGACCCTTCCAGAAAGAGCTGCCAGTACAGTCAGTGAGAGCTACAAGAAAAACTGGCTGTAATAGCTGACCCACTGAAAACTCAGAAGGCTTATGGAGTTTAAGAATTATTGCAAAGTTCCTGTGCCTGTTTGCTCTTCTGAGTGACAGATAATACTGACACTTTTAAAAATTCAAAGAAATGCTCTGTCATTATGTGATAAGTTTATCTAACAGACAAGTCCTTCAGACAAGCTGAGACTTTCGTCCAAATTTTAAAGGCAATAGAAATACTCGGCTGGTTGGAAGAAGGCATACAGCCTTCTCAGCCCAAAGCTCTAGGAACAGGAGTGCCGTGTTCTTGGAAACCATTCCAAAAGAGTTTGCTGTGCTTTCACTGAACTAGGCAGTGGCTTCACTGTAGCTGTGGACAGTTTTGGCTGAATGAAACAGTAAATATTTATTTATTAACCAGCTTATCCCTTTAAAAGTCTTCTTCCAGATAAGTTTCACTCTTCAGGTATTATGTTGCAAGTTGGATGAGACTGAGAAACATCTTTTCCAGTCATTAATTTTTGAGGTATATCCTATGACGTTTCTCAAGAAAGGCTAAACAACACAAAACTCAGAGGATGGAAAACTACATTAGTCCCCAGGAAAAAATTGCCGACAGATGCTAATGATCAGAAAGAATATATTTTCTTTCTTTCTTTTTTATTTTTTTCCTGTAGAAACATGGCCCATTTTATAAAAAACAAGGGAGGAGATAATTAGATATTTTAAATTTTATTCCAAGGGCTTTGCAATATTTGTAACATGCATAGGACTGAATAATTCACTTATTACAACTTAACCCTTATCACACATATATATCACACATATAACCTACTTATCACAACTTAATCCTAGGGTTAAGTTTAGTCTTCTTTCAGTTACATGAAAATATTTCTTTTTTTTTTTTTTTCGGTCAAGTAAGTCACAGGAGTACGTAGACAAGCTCTGAGACCTCAAAACAGAGTGCAACAGTTTCTCTTTCCAAAACTAGCAATCTGAAATGTATTAATAAACCTCAAATTTAATGTACAAATTTTTGTGGAGACCCTGTTCATAGAATTTACAAACCTTGTAAATAATTCAAAATAAATCTATTCTTTGATATTTTATATTTTATTTATTGCAAGTATTTGAAGAATTTATCTGCAATAAAAAATAAGTGGGAAAACCAAGAAACACGTCCCCAATGTGCTCATCTGCTCTACTACAAGCATTTACATACACAAATGTGTGTGTGTGTATGTGTGTGTGTTTGTATAATGAATCAATCAGACTGTCAAGGAAGGAAAAAAAATGCCCTATAGGAAAAGAGACCAGTATTATTGGTTGAAATCTGAGGACAACTAAAGTTCTGGATGAGTGAAATATGCTACCAGTGGCACTTAATCTTAGAAAGTATTTAGCTGAGGAATGATCAGTCAGTTAAATTCAAACTCCCAGTTATCTTGACTTTGGTTCTCTGAAGAAGACTGAACACAATTAAATCACTGATAAAAGCCCGGAAGAAAAAATAGGAATTACCTAAAAGCCAGCCTGGGCAAGTCAAGAAAATTTTGCAGAACTGATCCAGTTTCCATCTGTGACAACACAGAACTTGTGGTTTTGTGAATCTCAGCACACCTTGTACCTCTTCATTTTTATAAGATTTTTGACATTGTCTCCCCAGCGCTCTCAAAAGTGAACTGGGGAAATATGGAAAAACTGGCAAGACTATAGAGAGTGTAGAGAACTGATGAAATAACTGCACTTAGGAAGTAAGAAAATGGGAAGAAACACTGCTTCTAAGCACTTTTCAAAACAGCTCTGCTGTCTCCAGCACCAGGGCACTAAGAAGTCTGACAAACTCCACTCACAACTGTCAAAGACATTACTTGATTGTGCCTTAGGAGAGAAGACGAAGTAGATGACCTGCTTTTGATGAACCAAAGAAACTAAATGTCACAAGAATAGAGATGCACGATGAATGTGAGCAGTTACAGAGAACAAAACATTAGCAATCCAACTATGTTCACTGATTTTTAAATGTTGTATTGGTATTTGAAATACTTAAGTGGATGAAATCACAGAACCCACAATATGTCTGGGTTCTTTTTTTGCTAAATACTTTTCATCGGTACATTTTGGATCATGCTTGCTAAAAAAAGGGTAGACTCAGATGTGCAAAGAATAAAAGAGATATTTCCTCCATGTCTTATATCTAGAATTTGACTTATTTGAAACACATCTAGTCATAAGGTCTGCTATTTCTAAAGATAAATATTCCCTTTGTGACTTACAACAAAAGCTTTAGATTTAGTTCAGACCTGACCTGGAACACACTTGCCAATTGAAGGACTAAATTTGATCCTATGTTTCAATCTCAATTATAGCAGCAGTTCTATGTCTCTATTATTCCTAAAAAGGACAGATATTGGAACATTTATTAATAAATAACTCAGTAAGAAGAGAAAGAAGAAATTAAAGACAAAATTCAAAGTCAGATCTAAATGAAATTATGAAAGTTCAGTTTGCAATGGCATTATGGTATAGTGGCCAAGAGAACAAAGCCAAACATTTAAAATGTAACAAAACTATATTCATATCACCAACTGTATGCTATCTCAATGCATATGAACGTATCTATATAGCTCATTTTTAATTATGACAAGCATCAGGGACTATAAATGATAATTGAAGATACAGCTCTATTGTCAAAAAAATCTCTTCTTCCTAGATAAAGTCAGAGAAGAGATGGGATGTGTTTTAGAAGGAAGTTAGAGTAGAAGCTGACTTTTTGCAGCTGAAGCCTCCTTCTGTTAGACAAGGTGACCTTGAGTTTTTTTGCACACAGGTATAAGTTCAAGGCACTAAAGGACTAGAACTTCTACCAATCTAATCATAAAGATTTGTGTTTTCTTTACACACAGAATGCCGATTGTAGATAAACTGTGGCCAAATACTGTTTAATATACACACTTTTAAAGACAGTGAGGATGAGAATACAGCTTTATCTTTACTGATGTTTCATTTGAATAACTGCTTCATATTAATTGCTGTTCCACTTTGGAAAGGAAAGATGTTTTACCAATATGTATCTGGTTTTACTGGGATCATAGTAGGTCTTTTACTGCTAAAAGGAATTCAAGAAAAAGGGGAGGAAATAAAGCCTTAAAAGCAAGCCCGCCTGTTATTGAAACAATTTTGATGACAAAGCTTTCAAGAGTATCTCACTCTTTCCAAATGGTTTGAAAATATCTATACATAAATGGCCACATCAACTAAAATGTAGCTATTCGAAGTATATGCATTTGCTGATGCAGAAGTTTTATCCAAAACAGTCAAGATCAAAACAAGTCCTTCTGAGATCAAATGAAATGCTACTCTTATAAGTGTATACTTGAGCAGTTTGACATTTGTGAACAGGAGTTAATGTTCTAGTCAACTGGGCAGAAAAAGAGTTGGTTCCACAATAGTTCAATATTCTGCCCTGAAAGATAAAATGAAGTCTAAAGTAGTTAAAGTTTTACCTGAAAAATAATATTCAATCAACAAAATATTTAGTTGATTTAAAAGACTTGAGAGATTAATAAAACTAAAATAGGTTACTAGAATGTACGTTTCTGATGCAGTGCCTTTGATACTTACAATTACTACTAGCCTTACTCCAATGTGCAACATGAAGGTCAAAAATACTGAACTCACTCTGTCAGCAATGTTTTCGAGTCTATTTTTGGCTGTAGCTTTAGTAGAGAGATCATTCTTAGTAAATGCTGAATTTGTCTGCAAGAACAATAGAGAGTTCAGAGAGCTTGGGAATACACCAGCTGGGGAGGGACAAACTCACTTGGTTCACCTCCTTACCTCAGCAACGCAAAGAAAGAAGGTGATTATTCAGCTGCTTAATTTAAAGAAACTTGGATTTAAGCCAGTCGAAAAAAATGGGACAAAAATAGGCAAGAATATTTAAAGAATTATTTATGTCAGGAGAAACTCTGAACGTCTCTTAATTTTCTGCTGTGTATTTTCTTTAGAAAAACTTTTAACTTTTGCCAGATCTGGCAACTTATCTACATTTGACAGCAGATTTCTATAAAAGTTGGTGGATTCAATCCATGTGCATTCTTGCCCTTTTAAGCAAGAATGAAAGGTATGGACCTTTCAGGTTTCTGGGCAATTTCAGATGAAATGTAGTGGAGCAATACATGTTCTTTTATATTTTTTATTTGAGATTGACATATGAATTTCACCATTTCACAGAGACTGTCGAAAAAAAAAACTGACTTGCATTATTTTACTGTAAAGGAATTTGCTGCTACAAAACTGTTTTGGCAGCAGTGACAACTACCTGAAATTTGTGTAGATAATATTCATTTTTGCCTTCTTAGGCACCATTCAGTTTTCTTTTGGTAAAGCAAAGTGAATGAAAGAGGAAATCTGAGAGGACTCACGGAAAAGAGAGTAGCTCTAGGGCTTGTAGTTGGGAAGGGTAGTTGGTAGGGGTTAGGACTGTACTGGAGAAAGGCTGGGCAGGATTTCATGGATCCTACGTGGTAAGAAATAGTGGGAAAGTTGGACACTAGCACTTCTCGATCTGTATTTTCAGCTTACAAGTTCCTCTTCCTCTTTTATGTCTCTGAAATATAGGACCTCCTTCACTCCAGCAGTCACCTTCCACCATTCCTGGTTTCCTGGAAGATGTGGCCCCTTGTTCTCTCATCCCTCAGAAGTCTGTTATTCATACTGGTGTGCCTCCCATTAATTCTTAGTGGTGGGAATAACTCTAGGAACTTCAGAAAACTGGCAGTTTAGAGCAGCTTATAGGATGCACTAACCTGCACTGGATTAGAGAAGTGTTAAGAATATCCTTTTTGAATGCATGCTACAGTAACATATCTGACTGTCTTTAAGAATAAAATAACCTCTTATCCAAGGTCTGTGTGGCAAGATGGAAGTTTAAATTCTGCAGCCTAAACCTCGTGTTGCTGCTATGCTGAGTTCTGAGTCAGCTGTGGAAAAGTACACAACTGAGTGGTACTGCCAAATATGAAAATGAGTTACTACAAATAAAGACAGTATTTAGATAAATGACTGAGGCAGCATTAGAGCATGACATTTTAATCTAAATTACTGATGATAGTAAAGAAGGAAAGAGGAAAGTTTCATAATTCTTTCATATATATTTCAATATTGCCAAAAATGTATTCCCTATGGGCATTCATTTCAGTAGTGTCCAAACCTAATATATGACCCTGTTTAATGATACTAGTCAAAGCTTTAAGGGCACTCTCCCACCTTGTATTAGTCTATGTATATAAAAGATTATAACATTCCTGTACAGGCTTTTGCATTAAGATACTTGATTTTATAAACCGTAAGTTATCAGAAGGTTTGACTGTAGATGTCAAAGGGAATAAGAACAATGACTTGACAATAATATATTTAATTACTTTAATTTCGGCACAATTTACCTGCTGAACTATCTAAGTATATTTGGATTTAAGTGCCCCTCTACATCTTCATTCTCATTTCATTTAAAAAGAGCACAAGAAAGTATTTTCAAAAGCAAGAATTGAAAGCTAATTTTAATCAAATTTGACCCTTATTATATATATATATTTATACAGACTTTAAAAATACAATTTATATATGAGGGTAAATGTGTCTTTTCCCCAGGCCTTCCAACACCAGCAGTCAGAGGGATGCCTGACCATTCCTGTGAATCATGCACTTGCAATGTTTCTGCTAATCATCACTACAGTTGCTGAAGAGCACAGGAGGAGAGCTTGCCAAAAATTACCCTTTTTTAAAGTGTGTGTTCCTTCTGCACAGTTGCTCAAAGGTGTGTGTGGGTGGGACGCAGAGAAAGAGCGAGAGGGAGAAAGAGACTATTGCTCTTTTGTACTTGAAGTGTAGAGAGCTTTCATTATTTTCTTTCATCTATAGAGTAGCTTGTGCAAAAAGAGGCTGAACAACATATATGTAGCCAAGTCTAAACAACACAGAAGAAAACAATCAGTTGTTATGCTTATGCTCACTTCAGAATTAAATCTGCTTCAGTGAATCAGCAAATAAACTGGATCTGCATCCTTCCTTCTTCACTTATAAACAGAATTTCCCCTTGCCTCAGTTATCCCACGTTACTTTTAAGTGGAAATACTCCTTTGACTGGCCCTATGTGCATCTTCTTCTAGCTGCCCAGTATCAATCCTGCTACCGGAGACAGTTCCTCACCCACATCCCCCATGTTCCCATCCTCTTTTAGATAGCCGTAGAAATAATGGTTTTATGAACTCTGAAGATACCATTATTTGTTGTAGTATCTTCCTTTCAACACGTGGCGCTTTCTGAAGACGTTTGTTGAGACATTTGGACATCTGTTGGCACAATTTGTAGATTTCTAATTTGCACATTCGAAAGACTATGGAAAAAGATGTAGCTGAGTAGCTGTAGCAGGTTCCTTAAATTTTTTGATTGTAATGATAATATAGTTTCAGAAACACAGCAAAATATTAGTAATTGCAAATAAGTCAAAAACAAATGAAAATAATTTGTCACGGTCCTTTAATACAATGTTAAAATAGACAGTTACCAATAATGGCATGTTTTCTCTACTACAAATCTATGGAAAGGTTGTTTTATATCACGTATCCATACTGTGATTATAGATTATTCTAGTATTTTAATTGCTGGTGATAATTTAACATAATATACCAGAATTTTGATATTTATTAAATTATAATTTTTCATTGACCTCTGTGAGCTGAATGTACCATGTCTTCTTCTGCCAGATAGTCAAATCAAATTTTAGGGGAAAAAGATTACTTAAAATCAATTTTTACTTTTTCTGAGCAGCATGGAAATGAAAAAGAAGTAGCATTTATTTAGAAAAAAGGTAGTGAAATTCACTCCGACACTAGACAAATTGTTTTGTTTTGCTTTAGGATTTTTTTTTCATTTCATTTTAGGTTAATATTTTGAGAAAAATAATGTCATTGTAAGCTGAAATAGAAGATTTATCATTCAAGCAATCAAGAAATGCTTCAGTTTTTCTGAAATGAAACATTTCATTGCAGATCCATCAAAATGAATATTCTAAATTTTTTAAAAAATATTCCTTTTGGTTTGAGGCTTTTTGGCTGATACATTTTGAAAAATCAACCTGAATTCCAGTTCATTCAGAATTCAGAGATAATTCATATACTAGATTATAATCTTCCATTGTTAGTATGTTGCAGTTGCCTCAGATTTTTTTTTTTTTTTTTGGTAAATAAATTATTTTTTAAAAAATGATTTTATTGCTATCAACATTCAGTGAAGCTCACCAACCAATATCTTTTTTCGAGCATTATCAGAACAATTTATTAATGATAACTGAGAAAACTCCAAAACTTTGGCTAACAGTAGTGGGAACCTTGAAGTTTGTTTGGCTTGTATCTTTCCAGATATTAAATTTCAGAATTACAAAGCCAAGTACAATACATTGTCAAAAGAGTCTTCTTATCTCAGCTGGTTGAGGAAAAATGCAGGCACCAGAAATACTGAATGTACTGAATGCACCAGAAGTACTGAATGAATACCAGAAATACAGCTGAGTGTTTCCAAATATGAAAATGATTCATTTCAAGCTCAGTGTGAATTTGGGACAGAGTGAGGATTTGTTCTTTTATGAGAGTTCAAATTGTATCCTAGAAGTTCATATGAAGTATAGCTATGTCAAACACCAGATTCCCATCCACCGTTTACAGTTTTTGTCAGATGCTAGGAATGTGCCTTTGACAACCAAATCCTACAGAATTGATGTAATGATATTTAGAAGTTTCTAGGCAATAGTGACAGGAGCATTCAGGATGCTTTGGAGAAAAAAAATGAACTGTAATTTGTCAAAACATATTCATCTAGATAATATAGAAGTATCAAAACCAACAAACAGACATGTTGTTACCCCAAAGGAGTCCAAGCTCCTATGCCTTGTCAAGAGAATGTTTTGTGTTTCCCAAGAAGAAATGCAGTCAAAGCATGACAGCTTGACGGTTTGATTGTTTGATTCCTCAGTTTCTTTTATTGATGCTGTCATACTGCATTTTGCCATCTTTTACCAGAACAACTGTATGAACAAACATTTTAAGGCATCACACATTAGATTATGTGTAAGTAAAATGGCTACCAAGCATTCCTTATGCAAAACACTCATTTTTTTTTATGATGTTCTCCTTCTAGCATGTTAGAGTTCTCTCACTGAAAAGCAATAACAGTGAGATATGTGCATCTCTAGAGATAATAACCTCTGTAATGCAAATGGCACTGGTCTGGAGGGAAACACACTAGTAGTTTAAATAGTCCTTTCTGTAGTTTATCCAGAAGCTCTTAATCTCCTAAATGTTTTAAAAGTCCTTATGTACATTTCTGCCTCAGCAATAGTTCTTCTATAGCTTCTATTTAATATCCTGGGTTTATTGCTAGCTGTGATGCACACTTTCCTCTTCATCATTTTCTGACCCTGTGTCATGTGAAACCATGTTTTATTCTAACTGTATCCAGTTTTACTTTACATCAGCACTTAAGTGCTTCATTTTCCTAATTAAAATAAAGATTAAAAAAGGTTCTTTTAAAGTTCCAGCAGTCACAGAAAACACTTCGGCATGTCTTTCAGCTTTCAAATGTATAAATTGAACTGCATGACCTGTTTGAGAAACTTCAAATGGAGAATGAAGCCATGTGATGATACAACGAAAATGAACCAAAGGGGAACACTGAGAATAAGCAGAAACCTTTTATTTCTCGGAATGACACATGCTTAGAAAAAAGTGAAGACAAACATTGTTCAAAATCAGCACCACTTCTAAACTTCCATTTCAGTTGCATTGCTTGCTTTGTTCTCTGCAGCAATGGCTTACTTCTTCCAACCTGACATTTTTCAGATGTCTTAATTTGTCATTCTTGACAGTTTACTTCTCACTTGCTGGGTGATTTGTTTGTCCCACTGGCTTAAATGAAGGACTATTCAAGTTAACGAATGTCTAAACACAGCCGTTCTTCATCCTCAGATTTTTTTTTCCCTCACATTTGTGATCAATCTTCACACTTTCTTGGAAATTGTGGAATCCAAAGACTTCCAAACAAGCAACCTTTGGTGGTTCTGGGGGGAGCAGGACCCGAAGGTCCTCCTGTTTCACCTCTATAGGCACGCTAGTCTTTCTTGCACTCTTAAATTCCTCTTCTGGAAGCCTACATGTCTTATGAGTAGCTCTGGAATACAAAGTTCTTGTACTGGACTAAACCAAGATATAAGTTTGCCTTAATTGTGCCTAGATAACATGCTACAGTCTTCATACATGGCCAGAGTGACTTGTGATGCTAGGAGATATGTCAGACAGGGAATTTGAGATAAGTCTGGAGGCAGAAGTCTTGAGCTGAAACTGTTTCACCCTTCACAGGATAATTAATTACCTGTTGAGCCAGAGAAAGAATAATTATAAGATAGTCACCAGGGCCCTCACATGGAAGGGGAGTCTCTGCTGCAGTGGATGTTTGAATACTTTACTTTGTTAGGCAGCAGAGAAGTGGCTGGACCTGTGTCAGCTGAGTTGCCTTGGGTATTTTGAGAGCCACGGTTTTTTCTCATCCTTTCAGTGAATGGTTAATGACTATAGACAAAGATGAACAATGTTATCCGGGAAGCAGTGAGAAGTTTGCTCCATTTTAAACCTTAAACATAAAGGCCCAAGGACTTTCTTAACAGGTGAAAGATACAGGATTCAGTTCCCAGGGTCCCTCCTGTCCCCAGCTCCCCATATCATGCATACCATCCATTCACTGAACAAAATGAGGGAGCAAAAGATACTTCATTAGGATCCCAGTTTTACTTGGTTAAAAAACATTTTTAACTTATGCAAATTTCTGAATTCTAAATGGAGGCAATCACTTGAGGATCTGGGATATTTTCTTTCTGGCTAGCCAGGAAGCATGGCAACCTGGCTTTTATGATACTCATAATTTTAGGCATTTATGCATTTCATAGTGCTGGTGGTATTTTTTGATTTCAGCCCAATAATTACTGCAAGATATTACAGAGGAAATACTGACATAAGAAAGAACAAGGGTTGAGGAAGGGCTTGGTTTTATTCACATTCAACATAAAATCAGTATGACCTCCAGGCTTTTTATATGGGTTTTTCCTATTATATGTTAGTAAGAAATAGAGCCTGCTTTTGGTGCAATTGATCCACTTGGAGACATAGTATTTTATTGTTATTATTAATTATAAAACAGAATGGCCAAGAGAATGGACTTCATTCTTTAATGATGAATTTCGTTTAGTGAAAGTATGAAAGGATCCTGCTATGCAACAGAATTTGATATTGCTTTTCTGCCTCACTGGAGAAATACATTTCTGTGCTTACATTCTCCTCCCTGAACTTTAAACATGCAAAAATTAACCTTTCATCTGGAACTACTCTATGCCAAGAACAAGAGAACTGTTTTAATAGATAAATAATGGATTCTACAGCAATGAGCACTAATGACTGCAAACATATAAAGAAATTAGGTATAATTAGAGCTGTGTACATGTCATCATTACCATTTTTAAGCTGTGTGAAAGATACAACTTAAGTAATTAGTTTATGTACTAATACTCTACTGGTGACTGCATCTTGTATCTGTGCTGGAAAAACTGACAGCAGAACATGCTGCACATTTTAGCTCAGCCCTGGATGCAGGATCTCCTGGGTCAGATGGCACAGAATACACTGAAAAGAGGAACTCAGAGTGTTATGTCTTGCTAAATGAAATATTTAAGTACTTTTTTTTTTCTGCCCGCAGTGTGCAGCAGGCTGTGAACAATTTTGTGAAACTGCAAGTATGGGTTTCTTGTTAGTTGTGCTTGTCCCTGGTACAGACTCAGGGGGCCAAGCTGCTGCTTTGAAAGCAAAGTTCAGGAAAGCAGAAAACTGTGGTGGCTTAAAACATTCTTTTCCATGCAGTAACTACCTTCTGCCTCACCAGGAGCTGTAGACATTTTGGAAAAGATGGCAGAAGCTGAAGTTAGTGTGCCTTAGTCGTTACGGTTTGCTCTGTTGCACTACTGCGATCCAAGCTTTGTTGGTGGTTAAAGATCAGGTGTCAGCTGGGGACACATTTTCCATCTTTCTGCCGCTGTTATTGCAGTGGTGTTTGGCAGAAAGATGGGGTGGACAGATGGGATAGAAGCTTTCTAAATTGCCTTGTCTAAACTCACAAGATTCATCTGTCAGAACCCTCCATGACTCTGTTTACTAATGCAATGTAGGGCTTGAGAGCACTCAGAAGTTCAAAAAATCCTACCCAATATGCCCATCTGATTATTTTTTCCAATTATTCTTTTTCTTTTACTGGCATTCATTAATATATGTCACATTTGGTAAAAATTAACTGTTTAAGTAAATTGCAACTCTGTCAATTGGAAATCTAGCTTGCCTATTTCTCATGAACACACATCTTAATCATTCTGCTGTTTTATTTCAGTGATTCTCAAATTCAAGTACTTCCTTCGTTACACAGGTTGATGGGGACAACTCGATGGTCTGTTTTAGTAATGACGAGCTAAAGGTAAAGATAAAAATCCGAGATGATATGTTGGAATGTCGGAGATATAATTATGGGGGATTTTATTTTTTAGTTTTTGGGGATTTGTTTTTTTGTGGTTGAGCATTACCTAGACTTAAAATATAGAAGGAAAAGAAATGGAGAATCAGAAGCTGTCAAAGAAAATGACAATAAAGCAGAAGATGATTTTAAAGGTAATGCCAAACCAACAGTTGGGGAGAGAAGAAGGGAAGCAAACTCAGGAGAAAATGATGTCATGGGCACCAACAGAGAACCTTATTTCAAGAAAGAGAGTAGTTCTGTCTGTACTAAGTCAGCTGCCAGGTCCAGATGGATGAAGATGAACAGGTTCTGTGGTTTGGAGAAGAAGGTTCCTTACAGATTTCAACAGAAGTGACTTTTGATGAGTTTGAACTGTACTGGAAAATGCCTAAAATAAAACTGTAATACAAGGTTTCCAGGGGAAACAATAACAGATGTAAAGGTGAAAGCAGATAGGATAACAGCTATAGACAGCTGACAGCTCCAGACTGGAGCTGTGCTCATACTGGGTTTTAAAAAGGGTGAAAAGTAAATTGTGATGGGGTAAAGGCCAGAAGGGGTGTAGCACAAGGATGTATGAATTGGTTAACCTGTCGTAAGTCAAGCTATTCTAATTATAAAAAAGCTATGAATAAATGAAACAGCCCTTGAAGCAAGGCCTTCAGAGTGAGAAATTTACCTGTCAATGATTCAAGGATAAATGTGTCACATTTTAAAATATGTGCCAGTCAGCTTCCTTGCTTCTCATACATTGCCTGCTAGTCTGTGAGAAATTATCACAGAGCAGTTTTCTCCAGTTTCACATTTAGCATCTTGTCTGTCTTTTCAGGCATATTTGCATGCAGAAGTTAATGAAAAGCAAAAGGAAAAAATAAATAAGGGTGCAAGAAAGATCAAGAGAATAGATATGTCACTCAGGAGAAGTGAAAGGTGAGAGAAGAACAGTTAAGAAATTTCTAGGTCTGTGGCAAGAGAAAAAAGAGACAGGAAATGTGGAGAAAAGGAAAAGAACAGAGGAGACACAAAAAGCCATGCCAATTATTTCCCAGAAAATGTTAGGGATATCCTTTGCAAAAATGAGATGTGAGGTATGAAGACAAGTCTGCCCAAGGGAACAAAGGGGCAGAAGTTGCCGAGCGCTGCTGCAGCAGGTTGGAGAGGAGCTGTGCAGCTCGGAGGCAGGCTGCACCAAAGGAGGGAAGCAGTTCGTGTTGGAGGCAGTCAGACTGCATAATTTCAACCTCAGATACTTTGAAGTGTTAGGCTTTTATATGTACATTTGTAAGTACATGTATTATCATTGAGAATTATGAGACAAAACACTGGGAGACGTTAAATTTCAGTGAGGCTCAATTCCATCTTTAGAAAATAAAAGCTTAAAAAGATAAACCTTGGAAAGATTGAAAGTATAGTAAAAGCTTAGCAATAACCCTTCCTTGACCTTCTGTCCAGATAATACAGATTATCATCAAATTACCAAACCACGCAAATACGGTAGGCTCATGCTTCTCATTCTAGGACAGAAGGTCAAGACAAAATCAACACAGTCATGCAGTCAGGGGAAACACTTTGCACTATGTTTAATTGGAAGATTTTGAAGGGGAGAAGTCCATAGCTCACGAACAAATAGTAGATCTTTACCGTACCCTAGGAGCTGGTAAGCAATATATCCTGAATATGTACCTGAATAAACTGTGGCCCAGGAAAGTTAGGACACTAACATATCCAAAGATATGTAATTTTATATACTTTTAACTATTGGACGATAAAACTCAGGTTATTTTGATGTTAAAGCACTAAATGAAACTTTCACAGGCTCATTCTTTCTGTGGTCCTAGACGTTTCCGATTATATTCATAAGATTTGTTTGTTTTATAGTTACATCAAAAAGGGAACAGTTTCTGAAGTGAAGGAACAGACCCTCCCTATTCTTTCATGTTTTCCTGTTATTCTGTTACTTTAAGTAACTTGTGTCTCACATTTTATTTATTTTAATTTCTAAAACTAATCCAGTCCACACACTGGAGTTATTCCAGAATTAACGAGAATTTGGTGTTTGAGTGATTATGCGCGACAATCAATTACAGCTCATGAAACATTCACTTTTTAAAAAGATTTTTTTTAAGAGACTTCAATTTGTCTAAAATATTTTTCTGAAATTTAGGAGAAATAAAAATCTAAGTCCAGAGTTTTTTGCATACATAAATCTTCTATAAATTTGTCAAACACTTTGACTGAGTACAACTGAACTGTAGACTGCAGTTCAAAAGCGCTAGTGCACCAAGTTTAACCAAACATAATCAAAAGCAGTTCTAATAGCTTCAAAGTACATATGCATATTCATTTTATGTGTAAGATCCTTCCCAGAACAAGCCCAATGTGAATACAAGAAAAAGTATTAGTTATTAGTCTTCACTCAGGAAAAACTGACACACAGCTCCTGTCTAACAGATGTCCAAAATAGAGTCTAGAGACTTTGGCTCTATTTAATTCATGTTCATAGGGAAGGCTGTGGTCAATTCCATTTAGATAGCATCTTGTTTTAATTTATTGCTTGATTTATAGCTTAATATTAAAATTTTATGTATTGTATAATACAATATTATATATAGGTTATGATTATGCATTGCTCTCGGGTTCTAGCTGAAGAAGTAAGGTCTAAGGCTAGACATCACTACCCATATTTATATATTTTAAGAAATAAGGACTGTCTTTGGAACTACTGATTTTCTGCACTTCCCGTGGTTTCATGAGCATGACAAATATTAAAATTAGTCAGTAAAATTCATATTTTGACATAATTTTTAAGCAGTAAATGCCTATCTTCTGGGCTTTGTTTTTGTATTAAAATCAGGCTACATGTCTAAGTACTTCACTGAGGATCTAGATTACTAAATTAATTGCAGCTCATATTTCTGTTTAAATCAATTAGCAAATAAAGCATGAATTTTTATTATCTTCTTAAATTATTCTTTTTACATTTGTCCACTTGTAGCCTCTGGCTGTAGCCATGCAAAACAAGTCTCAAATAGTGTGCAGTACTGTAAAAGCTCATTTAAAATTTCACATGCATACTTAATCCTGCACTTCTCAAATTTTACTGCTCATTTTTTGCACATAGTAACATTCCTCTGATGAAGTATATGCATACAGGTTTTTTATCTGGCCTCTTTCTAGCAGAATACAAACTTTTCAGGTAGCCTATAGGAGACTATTATGAATAGTCCTACATAATTTTGACACGTAAACAATCAGTAAAAAGTATTAACCAAATTATTTTTTCAGCATTTGAGATAATGTATCACAACTCAAGTGCAAATTACTAGCAGGCAATAAAGGGAAGGAAAAACATGTTAAAGAAAACCCATTTGTAAATAAACAGATTGTCAGTGGTTCTTAAAAATGTATCATGAATAGCAGAAACATAGGTTCTAATTTTGCTCACTGTATCCAATGTCATTTAAACATACAGCTTAAATTTCTTATCAGATGATATTCTTCTCTTCATGTGTTATATTCAAAGTGAGCACAGGGCTAGACTCTCGGCAAAAGTTGGAACACGCCTTTCATAGTCAAAAAAATGAAAATTATGAAGATCTGAGAATCTCTAAACCAAGAATCTTTAGAATTACCAATGGTATTATTAAGAATAGGCTTAAACTGCGCTTGAAGGAAAAAGTACCTGATTGATGGGACAGTCAAGCAACCAGTTTCATTTGCTTTTCCAAAATTGTAACCACAATTACAGTATCAGTCACCACATACTGCTGCCTGTAGTAAGGATGAACAGATGTTAGCCTATCATCTTTAGCAGCTGCACTGTAAATTAGTTAAAGTAATTTAAACGTTGTCCTTAAGGATCATGGATTTCCACTAGAATAGTGATACAACAAAAATTCCTACATGAAACCAGAGCTGAAATCAGTTTTTTACTAAGCTGAGACCTGTTACTTCTACTGAATCATATATATATATATATATATATATATATATATATACACGTATATATGTATATATGTATACACACACACAGTAATTATGGTAATTGGTTCCAAGGCTCATAAAATGCATATGATATACAGGATTTTTGAACCTAGAAGGTTCAACACAGGATTTTTGAACCATGGAGGTAAGAGATTGAGTTAATTTGAGGGATTTAAAACTAAGTTTAAATTAACAACTTTACTAATTTTGGTCAGCCAAGTAATTGTTTGGTACAGGAGACTTTAGGCCATTCCCCCTACGTCAATTCTAAACTAGGGAGACTGTACTGACTCTAGTTATTCACAATTCTCATTGGTAGGTAGGCTCATTTCCTTTCTGTCATCCTTTCTGGAAGGTAAGATAATTTTTAACCTGTTCTTGAATGATATCAACCACAGCAGAAGTGAGTAGGAGGACAGAATCTCTAGATCATTTTAATTTTTTTTTCTTTTTTATACTCTTGTTGATTTGTAGCCTGATTCTGCAACCTCTAATCACATGAGAAATACTAATCACAAGATACTACTAACAGTAGGACAACTTCAAATAGTATTCATATTCTAGACTTTTTAGTAGATTCTTTCTCTAATCTTTCAAAGTGAATTAAATCAAGAAATAGCATTCCTATTATTGAAATGTTTTCTGGAAATTTCTTTCCCTTTTTTCCTGCATCAGGATACTTTGCTAAATACCTCATACAACTAGCTTATGTTAAGTAATATCACCAATAGGTATTCCATGTATTGTGCCAACAAACAGTTCAGAAAATGAAATATTCTTTTAAAAGGCACATAATTTAGCAGCAGTAGAACAGAAGCAGCAGTAAACACTAAAAACAGTGCTTAAATGAACCAACACTATAGACTTGGGATTTTGTACGGCTTTGTTTGCTTACTAGGAATACCTTTACATTTCATTCTAAGGATCAAAGGCAAATGTGACATCTTATTCTTTTTCTTTCAAAAGGAAGTGCCTCTTCCAAAGGGTCAGCTTCTTGATAGATGATTTCTGGAAGGCTCCCTGCAAAAATCAGCCGAAATGTATTTTTCTGATTTTTCTATATATATTTACTAGAAATATATTTACAGTTCAAATAGCAACCAGTTACTCTGAACTACTGTCTCTTGTCACATTAATACAGTGCAATTCTGGTTCCTGCACTGGTTCCACTGAATTCAATGGGAGCAAAATTGTAAGGACTTCTAGTTGCTGGTGTCACGAAGCCAGCTCCATCATAGGGTAACCATCTCTGTATTCCAGAGTGATATCTTGAATTCAGAATACCTTGCCTGAACAAAATATAATGTTATACAGCTCTGCTATTAGACTACATTTGAAAGTATGCTATGTACTTAATCACAGTCCCAACACTACCAGCTTCATCAAAATGTGACTTTTAAATGAAAAAAGAAATCCTGATGATATTTTAATACTTTTACTCTGGATAAGGAATAGGAACAGAACTGATAAACCTAGAATCTTTAATAATTCAACCAGTGCAAAGCTTCATGTTACGTGTTTGTAAGTTGGGGGCATGAGATTGTGCTTATGCATGAAGGGTATGTTGCACACTAAATTGTGTATATACTTGTTTGAAAGAGCCATTAACTTCTTTAAATCCACTACAGGTCTTCTCTAAGCGCTTTTGTGTCCAAAATCAATGCAAAAGCTCAGATTGCAATGACACAATTAAATCCGAATATAGTTGAATATTCATGCTGTTTCCTACTCCCTAGATCTTCAGAGGCAGATAACGAGCTGGAAGAGCTAGTCATGCTAGTGGTGGAGGATCTGGGATCCCACTCTATACGTGGGACTCTCCAAATGAAGTGTGCAAAACAACTGCATGAAAAAATAAGGCTAAGTGTCTGAAGAAGTAAACAAATTGCAGTTCATGTTCAGTTGTGCCTATGTGGTCCTTATATGACAGACCAATGTTACATTGGCTTTCTTTTTTTCTATTTTTCTAACTTTATTTCATATATTTTGATATTCTTTTCCCAAGTACTCCAGTTTATTTGGGAGTGATGTAGACATAATGCGCTAGGCTGGTTCCACACACTGTTATGTGTCTGGCAGGGTTATGTCAAAAATTGATATTTCCCTGTCACGACTAATAACATATAAGCAGCACATATTGATTATTAATCTTTAAGGAAAGAATCCTTACATTTTAGATAATATCTGTGTAGCCAGCTTTCCCTTTGCTTTTTAAAAAATATGCTAAGTAACCCTCTATGTACGCTTCGCACCCTCTTTCCAGGTTCACAAGCATCTTCAAGAGAACTTTAATGCCCCCTCATGTCTCTACTTTTTATTTAAGCTGAATTCTTTTTTCACATCCCACCAAGGTAACACTATTGAGAAGGGAATTCTTCCTTCAAGACAGAAAGAGAGTCCATTGCTGCCATGGGGATAATTAAACACCATCTGTTGTCATCTGGTTTATCAGGGGTATGCCTAGGGCTCTTTCTTTTTATTATGAAGTGGAAAGATGGTCTCACAGAAGGAGACACTGGTGACTTTTAAGAACTGGTGATTCATCAGTTTTTACAGAGAGGCTTCCAAAGATGTCGCTGTAAATATGTGTTACTAGAGATCAAGTTCCAGTGTTGAGGAGGACCTTGACCCTAAAATACAGTAACATTATTTTAACATGCCATTGGATGACTATCCAAGTATCTGCTCTTTGGCACAGCAAAGTATAAACAGGTTTTAATTTATTTAAGTTGCATCTCAACCGCTAACAGAGCAAAGTTACCTCAGCGCACAGGACATTGTCTGCTCCAGTCACATGACTATAAACTACAACCATTTTTGCTTCAAGATGTCATAAAAAGAGCTGAGAAGATTTTTGTCTGATAGATTCTCTTGATTTATATTCAGACCAGAAAGCTTTAAGTATCTTGAATAGTAGAAGGATAAACTCAGGTGCTCTAGTGCAGGCAGGCTTCAGTATATAAGGCAAAAACAACAAAAAAAAAAACACCAAACAAACAAAAAACAAAACAAAACAAAACAAAACAAACAAAAAACAAACAAACAAACAAAAAAAAGACAAACCTTCTGTGGTAAATCCACAATTACAGAATCTGTAAAAGCTTGGATTAACCTCACAGGGCTTGTGAACTGGAGTGCCAGAAAAAGTATTGCTACACTGCCACTTCTTTGAAACTCCAGCAGCTGAATTCTGAGATTTATAATGCTAAGATTGAACTGAATGATATGTGTGTCCTGTGAACGTGCAGCTGAACCACAGAAAAAACTTTACTTGCTTGTTTTCTGCAGGTGTAAATTATCTTGTGTATATTCTACACAGGACAGTTGAGGTATAATTTGTTGCCTCTCTTGAAAGAAGTGTGAATGGTGAATTGTAAAGAAGGAAATGCCTATGAAAATTTTAGAACTTACCTTTGTTATTGCTGGTATTTAGTATTTTTTATTCCTAAATGCCTGTGAAATAAGATAACAAATTATCAGGCTACATGGAATCACACCTGGAAACACAGCAGACATTTCAGTTACTACAAAATGCAGCTGCTGCTTACCTAAAGGTCTGTCCCTCATAAAAAATATTGTTTTTTGGTGTGTGCTGGCTTTTATTTAATCCAGGGATGACTTGGAAGGTTTTCTAGTACCTGATCCCCCAAAATTAGAAAACTGTAAACAGTCCCTGAAATTATCATGAGAAGGTCCTAAAGAGAATGAGATTACAAATCCAATAGCACTTTCTCTTAATATTTTCTTCAGAGCCTCTAGGCTGTACTTGGATCTTTTTTTTTCCCCCAGAATGTTTCTCTAGGTAAATTCCATTTTAAGTCATTTAAATGGGGGCTTTTACCGAATCTTTTCCCTTTGCCAGCCACAGTTTAAAGTAGAATGCAAAACAGCCTAAGAGAAAAACTGAAAGAGCCCAGCGCAGTATGAGTATGCCATACTGGAGCTGCTGAGATCAGCTCAATCAATAGTGCTGCCAATATGCTGGATAACGTAAGAAAGAGTGATAATTAAAGCCACAGTCAAGAGCCTCAGTGGTGGGGTTAAGGAGTGAATGAGCCTAGGGCTTGGTTTGCCTGAGGTACATAGTGAAGCACTGGGTTGAGAATATGCAGTGCAGAGATGTTTAGAGAATGAGGTGAAAGTATGACTGCAAGATAATAACTGGTTTTCATTTAGCAAACTTGATGATATCAGCAATGACTCAGAGGAATTGACTGCATCTGGACTGTAGGTAAGAGTACATTCAGAAAATGTCTGGTGGGCTTAACACATCCCACAACTCTGTGTTTTCCTTACTACTGCAGTCCACACCTTGCGTGATTAAGGCTAGCATAATTATGCTAACTATATTGTAGCCACATGGCTGGCTAGGAAACTTTATGTACAACTTTAGAATATCTTCTTGTTGCAGTAGCTCTGCCATCGCTGCAGCTATGCAGTTTTCATAAATAAGAAATTCTCATTGCAGTACTTGTCTACAAGATGGGAATATGCCTCTACATTTGCTGCTTATCTGCTTGAATGTCATGTTTAGTGTCTCAGATTTTTGGTAAAAAACATTATTACACACCAATTTTGTAGATTTTTTTTCTGAAATATTATTCAGAATATCCAGACAGAGGGTTATTAAGAAAATTGCATAAAACTTCTTTCTTTAGTTGCCCAGGTGTGTATTCAGCAGCTTTCTCTCTTAGCACCCTGTATACAGAAAATTTCTTACAGCCATGGGCCACAGAGTTTTTACTCTTCCCCAGTCAACTTCTGTTTATATTGTTCCCACAAGCGATTTCCCGTCTGCAGACTGCCTCTAGTCTGACTCACCGACTTCTGCTTTCTATTAATTCAGTCAATCCTTTCACTGACCTCCCAGACAGATCTCAGTCAGTATTTCTTCTACCTGTACGGGGTTGAATGATCTCTCTCTTTTGCTTAAAGAGTCTTCCTTGTTCAGTGTAATAAATTACTATTCCTTTTGATCATTTTTTCTATTTTTCTTGGTGAATGGATTGCTCTTCTCTAGCTCCTCACTGCTGGCACTTAGCCCCTTTCTGCCATTGCCAATGGACCTGTGAGAATTACTGCTTTTTTTCCTTTTCACTGTAAAACCAAAACAACTGTGAACAAATCCACTTGAAAGTTTTTTTTCTTTTTTTATTGAAACAAAAACATGAAAAATAGCATTTAATTTAATATGAAATTTTTCATTTAACTTGAAAAGGAATATTTTCTTAAGAGTGCCAGAAAATGAAAGCAAAGAAAATGACTATTGATTTGCCAGCCTTCTAGAATAGATGCTGGTTATGGTTCTCTCTGATCCAGTAGTTTAAGCACTCATACTATTTATGGGAAACTCAGATTGGTGCTGTAATCTCCTGTAATGAGTTGAATGTCTTGAAGAATATTTTAAATAACTCCTTTCTGTCCTTTCTATTGGGACTGTTCCACTCTGAATAGAGTGTGTATGTAAGAGGAGAAATTTCAGTCTGGTGAGTAGGACAACCACGAGTATGATTTTGGCTTGTGCTTCAGCAATTATTTTCAGACGTGGTGTGGATAAGCATGTATGTATACACACACATGTACATCTATGCTCACATGTATACTTACATATACAGACAATAGCCCTATAAATGTATATTTGAGAATATGCAAAAACATGCACACACGTACAGAAACATATATATACACCTAAACAGACAAATGAACTTACAATTATTTATCTGTTGCATGATAAATAATATTTTATGCTTATTTACGAGAAAACGAGACAGGAAGATTCAGAGCACTCTCTGCCCAGCTCAGAATTCCTGCAGCCTCAGGAATGCCAGTCCCAGCCCATCGCCAGACCCAAGTGCAGGAGCCTCCATCCTCATCCACAATTAGTACTCTGATAAAGTATTATTTGTAAAAGGGACTAAAGGTCTCTCTTCTGTTTTGTGAAGTCAGTAAAAAATATTTTCATATTAGCCAGCATAGGGAAAGTCACCTACATTTGCCAGTGTTTAGCCTCTTATTTCCACAGCTCTGTATATTCTTGGTTATTTCAGGAAAGAGACAGACAAGCTTCCATGTTCCTTTTTCATCTTATTCATCTTATTCATTTTTTTAATCTTATTTATATTCCCTATTCCCTATTTCTTCTGGGACTCATTTGCTAGGCAATCTTATACACTCCATATGTGCCTATCCCTAAATTCTAATGCCTGCTGTTTCACTCTATTGCAACCACTCTTGCCTAAATTTTTAACAACCTTTTCTGATGCTTAAATCTTAGGACCACTATTTTCTCTTAATTTTCCTTAATCTCCCAGCTCTTTCTGACTGTTAATCTGTGAGCCCTCCTTCTTGCTTGTTTTGGGAAATTTTATCCTTTCCTTTCTCTTCTCCTATCTGTACAACTTTAACAGACTTCTTTGGTGACTGTGCCTTCTTCTCTATTCTAGAAACAAAATGATTTTCTGAACCATAGAAGTACTGATTTTTTCAAATATGCCTGAATTAGAATGATTTCTTTAACTCTGAGGTATTACAAATGCATACTAATCCTAGAAGGGGAGTCATTAGTTTGGCCATTCCTTCAAATCCAAATTTTTTTTTCCTCAGATTGCAGACTCTTCATGCTTGTATGTATAAATATGGTATGTAGTGAGAACTGATAGAATAGGATTAGTAGTTTGTAATCACAAAAGAAGATATTTCCATGTAGTTTATATGGAATAGTTAAATCATTGAGTAAAATGAGAAGTTTAAAAATCAGAATATGCAGTAATGCCTAAAAACTCACCCAACTTATGACACTCATGTAAACATTCCACATGTATATAACTTCAGTAACAAATACTTTTAAAATGAACTGTATTGATTAACATTGCTGTATGACAGTTTCCTAACATTAAGCCAAATATAATTAAAGAACTCTGTCTATAAATTTTTCGGAGGAAAAAATATATTTCAATATATTATTTACGCAAATATCATGAAAACAGAATTTGCTGTGAATAAAATTACTACAACAATACAGGGCTCGGTAATGCCTTTGAGGCAAAAGAGTACAGCAGGAGCACTGCAAGGTTACCAGAGGCACGATGCCTCATAAATTTCCCAGAAAATCAGGCTGATATTGTGAACTCTGAGGATAATGCTCTGAGATTTGAAAGGTCCAGGTTCAGTTCCTGGCTCTACTACAGATTTCCTCCAGGCAAATCACTCACATCTTGCTATGCCTCAGTTCTCCCTCTGCAAAAGGGAGATAATGATTCCCTGCCTCACAAAGGGTTTGCAAGGATCAGTTCATTAATGTTTGAACGGTGCCTTGCTGGAGAGCATATCACTACCTAGCAGCTTGGGAGCACAGCCTTGGCAATACCCCCTGAAGCTTGTGACGAATACGATCTTCTGGGGATATTTTTTGCTTCCTCTTTCCCGGTGGTGAGAGTGGCTCCAGTGCATAGGCTGGGAAGAACTTGCAGTGAAGTAATTTGTTTAAACACTCATTTAAAGACTTTTTAGGAGTGGAGAATCATCTCATTTTTTGGTCTTGTTCTCTGCTCTATGCTCTGATTTTGCTATTGAGAACTGGCTCAACACAACAGGACTGGCTAACACAATGAGAAGTTTATTTGTTCTTTTCCCCCTCTTTTTGTGTATGTTTGACCAGAGAAGACTATTTATCCATGGCAGAATTCAACAAGTGTTGCTCAACAATCAAGCAAAAAAATGAAAACTATTCCTTTCTTTCCTGTAGTATTATTAGTTAGACAGTTTTTGAAGGAAAGCTTTTTTAAAAACTGTAAAACTACAGAGAGCTAAAAGATTATCAGAGTTACCACATTATGTGGGCCTGCTGACTCTCATATACCATACACTCTGTTTTACACTCGTAAGTGACCAAGGAAAATGTTATATCTGCTATTTTGTTGCTATGTTCTAGAAATGAGTTTCCAAATTTTCCTTCTCCAAATTTTAGTCCTTGTGCCCTCAAAAACAGCTAAGGGGAGATGGTGGAATTCCTCAGCAAAATCCGCCCAGGTGTGCTGAGAGAGATGTTAGGTGATAGACACCTGAGATGCTTTCTACCAGACATTTTATAATGGGAGGTAGTCAAAGGAGCCCTTATGAGTAATTCTTTTGCCGGAGAGTGGCCAGTGATAGACATACTATCTGCAGTACCTTAGTGCTAGGTTAGGCAAAGATAAAGTTCCAGTCCTGCTCCAGACTAGTGAGTAGTTAGTCCCGTTAAACAATAGATCATCATTGCTCAGTGTGTCTTTGATGAAATTTGATATTTGCCTGTGCTATGTTGGAAATGAACACTTCTACTGGAGAACATTGTGAGAAGGCAAAGATGAAAATACAGAGAATAAAATTCAAATTCATATGGTTCTCCCCCTCCCCCTTATTTCACCTGTGGGAAGAATTCATGTCTTCCCTAGAGAAAATGGTCTTGTTCATGGTGATGATCGTCCTGCACATAATTCTTTCAGTACTGAATTTCCTCAAGCTTCCAACTTAAACCATGTAAAAAATGTCAGATAAGTGAAGAAACAAAAGTGAAAACATCTTGACTAAGGTGTTAATTTGTTTGAAGAGAAAATTGCTCTTAGCATGCCAACAGTATGTGGGTGGTCTCAACAGTAGCTAGCTGCTTCTCTGGAAAATTTCCCCATTTTTCCTTTCAAAAGGCAGCCCCCAAAGATCCATTTCTGGAGAAATATAGATCTATGAATATTGCATCTGTGATTCCTAGAGAAATTAGTTTAAGAAAATGAAGTAAGAAGAATATTCATAGCTACAGTTCTTAAATTTATTAATTTCTGCAAAAATTCCTCAATTTTTGGTGCTATTATATAAAGAGTCTAGTGAGGTTACTTGAGCACATCACCATTTATTTAATAGCTCACTTAGCAAAGGAATAAATTCTTCCTAACTATCAATCTCCAGAACTGGAAAATGCTAGTCTAACGCCTATAATTCTTATACTCCTTTCATTAATAAAATACCTGAGTGCATTCTGCTCCTATTAAATGACAAGATTAATGTCTATCAACTGTGGTGCTCTCTCATTTTTCCTTTAATGTTTCTCTAAAATAGTTTAATTGAGATCAATGGGAATAGTGGCAGAATGAGGTGCAATTCAGCACGAGAGAAAGATGTGAGAGTTGGGACTGATACAGTAAGGGATAAAGAAGAACAAGTGACTTCTCTGCCCACCTGTTGTGCAAAAGGTCTGGGGAACCATTCTGTATTTCCCTCACTTCTCTCCCTTCTGCTGTCACTAATCAAACAGTGTAAAAGCAAATACAACAAAAGCAAGTAGGAGCTAATGGCAATGATGTGATATGGAGTCCTTTGCAACAGCCTGGCTTCTGTTCAACACAAAATTTAGCCATATCCTGTGGAAGACAGGCAGGACCTCTACATTTTCCATGTACTTAGTGAAAACGAACAAAGACCCTGGCATTACATTGTGTAGATTTTGCAGCATTCCTGGAGTGGAGATCTGTGGTCCTTAAGAGCACCAGCTGGAACAGCATTTAATCACATGCTCAGTCTTTTGTGTTGTAGATATATTTTTCCATCTTCAGAATTGCTGCTGATTATTTCTCTTAAGTAAAGAAAAATGGGCCAGCTGTTACTGAGGTTCTACACAAACTGTATTAGAGAATGAGAGGAAACACTGCCATTTAGACATAAAAAAGAGTGTATTTGGTATACACACGCGCACACACACACACACACATATATATGTATATAATTTGTTTACATATATACAGCAAATGTATAACTCCATATAAAATATCAGTTATTTATTCACTGATAAATGTGTGATGATATAGAGTATTCTACAATATAACTGAGAGTCTGGAGGGAGGCATCACTAAAGGCAACCAGAGTGGGATTTTGTCCTTAATACTTGCGCATTATATTTCATTTCTTTTCCTGCGCCTCACATTTGTTAAGGTGTTATATATTAGCAAGCCAAGGCAAATTACTTTTTCCCTCCGGACGTCTTTAGTCATTATGGTTCAACACTGATGCACTACCATGACGTCAAAGCCTTCCTTGCTGAGATAAGTGAAAGGAGCTGGGTCTGCAGGCAGTGCCTGGAGGTGGCTGGAGGAGCCAGCCCAGCAGCTCCAGCAGCCTGTGCGGGATGCATGGAGAACAGGGCAAGCAGCTGGGACAGCTACAGAATCTTCTCTTCAGGGGACATTGGCCACATTATGAAGTCTTCAGTACGGTCTTGTAAAAAGGGATGTGCTGTAGCTTGGTGTCTCAGATATCTCTTCATCCATGGTCCTCATCAACTGAAGCATCAACTTCTGCAAACAGAAGTTGCAAGGACTTGTTAAATAAGCTGTACTCACAGACTTAGACATTCAGATATTGCCTAGCTATCCCTGCAGGCCCCCCAGGTCCAAAAGGCACATCCTGCTTTAACTCCAGACAGTTAAGTATCAAGTTTGAGTACTTGACAGTCATAAAAAAGGCATTCCCTGCTTATCTTACCTACAAGTCCCAATTCAGAACCATTTTTCTGAACATTTTCACTAGCTTAAGCCTTAGACAAATCATAGCTAGAACAGGGGGTTGTGGTGATATATTTTTCCTTTCCTTCCTCCTCAGATGCTTCCAATCTCCAATTTGCATATTCTTATTGATTCAGCATTTTCTCTGGTCAGATCTTTGTGATCTGAAACCCTCATAGAAAAGCCTTATGCAAAAAGGACACTCTAGCCCTGGACACTTCTAATCTTCTATATAGGAACTATTCCTGTAGCTAGTTAAAAAAATAGAAAAACAAAAAAAAAGAGTATAACACATTACCTTAGCACTCAAGTTGTGACTCCTGTATGCTCCTTGTATATATGACCCATTGACTTGTGTATGTCATTTTTTTATACTTCTATTTTTCTCAGGCATAATAACTGTTTTTCTTTTGTCAGTGTGTTTAATGACTCTCCATCTGACAGTCTTTCAAACAATAAATTATTTGCATTAAACTACAAATATTTGTCATTGTTCGTTTTCTCTTAGTCTTTTTACTTTGCCTTTTTCCCGTTAATGTTGTAAAGCATCCCATATGACTGCTGAAGTTTTGCACAAGTGCAAGCATTTCCAAATAAGAATGTCCACTCCATCCTACTTATATAATACTGAACTCCATTAATATGCAGACATTGAAAACCAATTTGTGTGTAGATCTCCATCCTCTTTCCTGACAAGGGTCTCAGTATTTATTGCACTGAATTTTCCAGAGAAATCTCTGTATGTCCAGAGATCTCTGTAGACAGCTAGAAAAGGCAAGCATGAAAACCCAATAGGGTTCATTCTCTTCCTTACATTAAATACTTACATTCTTCCCATTACTGGTATGCTTTTGAAACTACAATTGTCACATTATTTTCAAATAATATTATTCAAATGCTAAAGCATTCTGTCAACAGTTTTATTTAGTAGTTCTTTTTGTGCTACATTAAGCTCTGAATTTGCACACCTCTCCCTCTCCCTCTCCTTCTCCCTTTCTCTATCAATTCTAAATGAATTAAAACATATGAATAGAGAGGAGATTTTAAAATAATGGGGCTTCACACATGCTATTTAATCTTCCAGTTATCCCTTATCTGCCTTTCTTCACCACAGATAGACGGATAGTACTGAGGCTTTATCATCTAGAATGTAAAGAAATCTAATATCGCTGGACATTTATGATTGCTGAACACTAGCCTCAAAGCAACAATCTTTTTTGATTCTTATTAAATTTCCTTGCATTTGGGCAGTTTAACTGTTTAAAAAACTTGCAGCTGCATCTAGTTGGAATAAAATATTTTATACAGTTTTGTATAAAATTATCTATACAATTTCAGAACAATATCTTTAAGTATTATACATAGATCATTTCAGTGTTACTGAGGCATTTACATCTGAGAGACAAGGAGGTTAAAATAAATAATACAAGTTTACCGTGCTTCTCTAGTCCCCAGTGAGCAGCTGATTGAATTCTGACGAATGAAGCCTCTATAGAACTTGGATGTCAATAGCTGTTTGGTGAATGTGTCCTGAATGGTAGAAGGTGCAGAAAATTAAGGAAGCAAGTATGCCTACTGGATAATTCCTGCTCATTAACTTCCAATAGTTAACATTAATATATTTTATCGTAATAGCCATCTGAGTGAGCTCTATGAAACCAATATATTGGGGCATACCTGCCTAAATGCAAGCCATTCTGTTTTGTTGGTGATCAGTAAAGATCTATAGCACTGAGTATTCAGAATTAGCTTTCTTGTAGAGAAGTCTGCCTGAAGTTTGGAACTCATTTTTTCTGAAAGTTTTTTTTTTTTAATTCATTATAATGGCTTAATTCATCTTGAAATTTGAATAAATGAGCCAATGTCATTTATTATTTACACGTTCCCTATTGAACAAGTTATAAACATAGTATTTTTCCAGTTCAGTTTTTTAAATTAATGAATTCACATGTCAAGATTTTTTAAAACTTTCTCATGCAAATTTGATTGTTCCAACTTCTTCTCACCATTAGAAAACTGCTTTCTAAAATATAGTACAATAGAAATTGTCATTCCTTTTCACAGAAATATTTCCCAGAGGGTAAAATTCATTTCACTCACCTAAAAAAAAGTGTAATTGCATTTTTCTGAGGAAGTTTTGACAGTTTGGGGGATTTATATACATTAAATGCTGTTTTGTTCTATGAATACCATCTTGTTAAATTCGCTTTTGGTTATAGCCTTCTTCTTGCAGGAAGAGACCGTGTCCAGTCCAGATGAGAGCACCTAGCTTAAATAGTGGGTCCTGAGGGCAGGTGCTGAGCAGCCTCCTGAAGGCTGGCCATAGAGAGAGTCACCAAGGGCCCCACTCCTGGTTGGCTACTGGTGCATCACAGAGCCAAAATGACTCTTTCTGCAAGAAATGCAAATAGCAGATGAGGCTGGAAGCCTCTGCTGTAAGCAAGTACCTGGGAAACTTTTGTTCTTTTGTGAATAATCTGTCCCAGATGTGGCAGAAATAAGTTCCGATGCGAGCAAAAGTATGTTTGTTCCAGGCTGGAGTCCTTTGCTCCTACATCTTTGCAAGGGCACCAGGACATGGGGGCCTGGCCACGCGGGGTCCTTTGCAGTGCCCGGTGGTGTGGGCGCTGCCAGGCAGCGAGGCTTTGAGCAGCAGCGCTCCTGCATGAGGCCCCTCTCTAAGGCCCGCAAGACCATCTCTTAAAGCTGCAACTTTTGATGGGCATCTCAAAAGTGATCATAACCTTGTGATGCTGGGGGGGTGGGAGTAGAAATCCCTGATAATAAGAGACTAGAAGCAATATGCTGTGATTTAAAATGGCCTACCACTCGCAGATGGGCAGAGAAGAGGTGGTAGCAATCAGACAGAGGGTGGCAACTCTGAAGGATGTCTGCTCCTCCAGGTATATGGTCCCATTTACTACAGGGAATCTGGAAAATATTTCTGTGAAATTCAGTTCTGTGTCATTCAAGCAATCAGGGAGACCGGAACACCACCTTCACAAGAACTTGGTACATGTGAGGCTCTTATATGTACAAGTTCTCTGCTGAATTCACATTTGTATCATCAAAGTCTACATGATCTTTGGGAACTGCATGTTTATGTTTACATTTTATTACTGGAATAGAACAAGACTTTGTAAAATCACATTGTTTAGAGACATTTTTATTTTATTTTATTTTATTTTACTTTATTTATTTTATTTTATACAGAATGCTTTATTCAGAGCTCAAGCACAACAACAGTGTGGTACACTGTATCTATCTGCAGTTATATGTCAGAAGTAATAACCAGCGTGTTTAAAATTTAGAATAAATGTAACAGATATAAAATTAGATTCCTTTTGTTATGAAATGTCCAGTTGCTATATTTGGCCTGATTTAATCGGTATTAAGAAGATATAAATGGGAATTAAGGTGAACAGTATCAGAATTGATACTATGACACAGTATTTTTAGAAAAGCTATCCTAAATGTGCGAGGAATTTTTATCCAGATTTTTTATTACTCCAAAGAAAGAAAAATTAACTCTCTCTGATAATTCACATCCAGCTCTGTTATTGACTCACAAGACATCATTTTACTTTCTTAATATTTTACATTAATCCTTTGTGGATCTCCAGAGAAGGAGGTACGTATATGAAGAAATTAAGATAAAAGTAGGATGACTACAGTAAGTAGGTCTCTGTGCAGAAGAAGTTGTATAAGTGTGTAGGCATGAATAAAAAGATTGAAATATTTTATATGGATAATAATTACTCAATCAACGAAATTCCAGAAAGTTTACTTTGTCTTTACCCTTTAATTTCAAGTTCGTTAGATCAATAAAATAGCAAAACAGAACAAAATTGCAAAATATATAAAAAGACTCATGACCCATTTTTATTTTTATCTCAAAGATGATTTTTTTTAGAAGTTCTAATAAAATCTGGGGGCAGAGAAATCTGATCTGTAATCATTCACTTATCAGAGATAATGTATTTCAAAGATATATTTTTTTTCATATTTTATGCCTATGGTATCAATGACTATTCTTGTAAAGTATCATAAGGTGATACCAATTTTTTTTCATAGAAAGACTTATTTGTTTAAAATCCTCCTGTATAATTATGGTTATAGTATGGTTATGGTTATATTTATAGTTACGGTTATAGTTGCATTGGTTGCAACTGCAACTAATGCTTAATTACCTATTATCTGTAGAGGATAGTATATTAAATATAGCTATGCAGTTTAACATTTCTATTAATTATCTATCTAATATTCATGCATTTCAGGTAACTCCTCCCAACAGAGGCTTGTATAATCTTAACCTGTGAGATCCATGTAAATTTTCCTTGGAATCGTTAATAAGTGGTTGTTGTGAAACAGCAGAACAAATATCAGATTCAATTTACAGCTCTCTAGGTAAGTCATAGAGAAAGTTTCAGATGTTGGGAATCATTATATTTTGCCATTTTAATGAAGTTAACACCCTTTATACTCTAGAAAAGCACAGAATTTGCTTATTTCCTATAAAGCTAAGAGTCAAAAGAGTCGTGCAACTGGTAAAAGAGAAAGTTGCAGCACTAGAAGAATTCTGATATAGCTTAAAAAGGAAGAAAAACTCCCACCTATATGAAGTGGCTGTACAAGAGTGCCCTACTAAACATGGAACGTGGAACACAAGGGCAACCCTAACCCTCTTTCAGAGGGGGCACGGAAATAGGCTCCTGTTTCCATCCATGGAAACATACTTCTGTTTTCACAAACTTTTGTCAGTAGTCATCTCTCTCTGCCTATGATTCATTCTTTAATCATATTTTAAAAGCTTTAAACATCTAGTGAAGAAGACCAGCTAATGCTGCATAATTTAAGTGATCAGTTGCACATCATGAAAAGATGAAGTGGCTGTTTGAAGCTGATGTTTCAAAGCCATTTATAGATTCCATTTTTCATACTATGAGTGAGTCAAGCACATTCAGAAAAAAAAATAAAACCTGAATCCAGATCAACCCATGCATAATAAGATTTTGAATGGGGAAAATACACTAAATATTTTGGAGATATATCTGGAATGAAAAGAGGAGTAAAGGTCCCTCTAATGAGTTAAGGTGAAAAACCAAAAATCTCCTGAGAGTCGTTTGACTTTGGTGATGATAGGTAAAATTAGATGATAGGTTAAAATTAGTTAATCAATTAATTAAGGTTTTCACTGTTATTTTTGTTGAGAAAAAGCAAAATACTTATTTTTTACCAAAGAAAAAGATCTGCAAGACACGGTATTCTTCCTAATGCCATTAGGTTGGAATTTAAGAAATCTTTCCTTTTGATTCTGCACCAGTAGTGCTCCTACTTCCCAGAGAATTGAAATATAGCCACACTGAAGGGATTGGACTCAGTCAGGAAAAAACTTTATGAAAGTCCTACGATTCACAAGAGACTGGATTAAATCTAACAGAGGCAGTGAACAGACACAGCACTTTGCACAGCTGTTTGTGCAGAAGAGCGCAGGAGGGCGCAAGAAGGTGCCTTTGTTTCCAATCTTAGTAGTGCCCACTTCCTCAGACATGGTCATGACATGCTGCAAAGCACATTCACCTGTAGCTGTTGGAGCTGCTGCATCAGCTGTATCGGAAACTCTGACCCAGACAGACCCTCTGACAGCAGATGCAGCTCTGCATGTTTCAGACTGCATGGAGTGCTTGGGGTATCTCCGTGAAGCCTGGGCTGACAGTCAGCTCTGCTGCAGCGGGTGCATATTTGTGGACAAGTTGTGTTGTCAGGTAAAGGAGTTACAGGAGGAAGTCAGTAGGCTGGGAAGCATCTGTGAAAATGAGCAAGAAATAGAAAAGGCATTTTCAGAGACCATGCAGCTCCAGGAGTCCCAACACCCCACAGCAGCAGAGCTGCAGGAGCGCTCTCTGCCAAGTGAAACAGTACATCACAGCACTGTAGAAGAAGGCTGGAAACTGATCACCTCTTGCAAGAGGAGAAAGGCTCTTTATCCTCCTAAAGACTTGCAATTGAGGAACAGATTTAGTGGCCTCCAGGCTAAGGAGGAGCTGGGCATGGCTTCAAGGCAGGCAACTGGGCCAAAAGACCCAGTGCCTTGCAGGAAAACCTCAAAGAAGCAGAGAGTGATTGCAGTGGGTGACTCCCATCTGCAGGAGATGGAGGTATGTATCTGCCATCCTGACCTCTTGTCTAGAGAGGTTTGTTGCCTGCCAGGGGCTCAAATGCAAGATGTCATGGAAAGTCTTCCATGGCTTGTCCACACATCAGACTGTTACCCTCTTCTGCTTTTTCATGTGGGCAGAAATGACACCAAGGGCAAATTGGAAACCATCAAACAGAGCTCTGGGGGTGGTGGTCAATGGTATGGGAGCCCAGATCATTTTCTCTTCAATCCTGCCAGTGAGGTGAAAGGATGGGAGGAGGAGGAGTAGATGGATTTTCAAAGCTAACAGCTGGCTGCAGCACTGATATTGGCAACAGAGTTTTGCTTTCTATGACCATGGGACCCTGTTTGAAGATTGGCAACTGATGGGGAGAGATGGGATCCACCTCACTAAGTGAGGCACACGTCTGCTAACATGTTGCCCAGCTTGGTAAGGAGGGCTTCAAACTAGCAACGATGGGGAAAGGGGAGAGTTGTAGGGACACGGCAGTCAGCAAAATGTGGCTCAAGTTGGGATGCCTCCAGCAGCTGCATGCAGCTGCGGAAGTGCATATGAGACATGGCTGTCGAGGATCCTCTTGCACCCTCTGGGAAACCTGCATGCTCAGTTGCCTCTCTGAAATGCCTGTGCACCAATGCACGAAGCAATGGGAACAAACAGGAAGAATTAGAGATCTGTTTGTGACTGCAGGGCCATGATCTCATTGCAGTTACAGGGACATGATGGGATAGCTCACATGACTGGAATGCTGTTGAGGATGGCTACGTGCTTTTTAGGACAAATAGGCCAGGAAGGCAAGTTGCTGGAGTTGCTTTTACGTGAGGGAGCAACTGGATTGTATCAAGTTCTGCCAGGGGTGGATGAAAAGTGAGTGGAAAGCTTATGGGTGAGGATTAGAGGGCAGGCTAACATGGAGGACACAGTTGTGGGTGTTTACTACAGGCCACCTGCTGAGGAAAAGAAAGGTGATGAGACCTTCTACAGGCAGGTGAAAGTAGCTTCATGACCACAGGCCCTGGTTCTCATGGAGGACTTCAAGCACCCTGATATCTGCTGGATATCACACAGCTAGGCACAAACAGTTGAGGAGGTTCCTGCAGAGCACTGATGATACCTTTTTGACACATGTGGTAGAGGAGAGGTCCTGCTGGACTTTGTACTAACAAACAAAGAAGGACTGATTGGGGATTTGAAGGTTGGGGGCAATCTTGCCTGCAGAGACTATGAGATGGTGGGATTCAGGCTCCTGCATGGAGGAAGCAAGGCAATAAGTTGGGTCATAACCCTGGACTTAAGGAAGTGGACTTTGGGCTCTTCAGAGACCTACTTGGAGGAATCCCATGGGTTAGGGCCCTAGAAGGAAGGGGGATCCAAGAGAGCTGGTTAATATTTAAACATCCCTTCCTCCAAGCTCAAGAGCAGCGAGTCCCTGTGAGTAAGAAGTGAAGCAAAGAGGGCAGGAGATCTGCCTGGATGAGCAAGGAGCTCCTGGCAAAACTCAAACAGAAGAAGAAAGTACACAAAATGTGGAAGAAGTGATAGGCCACTTGGGAGTAACATAGGAACATTGTCAGAGTATGCAGGGATGTGATGAGGAAGGCTATGACCCTTTTGGAATTAAATATGGCAAGGGATGTCAGGACAACAAGAAGGGCTTCTTCAAATACCTCAGGCACAAATGGAAGACCAGGGAAAATGTGGGCCTGCTGCCACATGGGGCGGGGGCCTTGGTGACAAATGATTCAGAGAAGGCAGAGTTACTGAATGCCTTCTTTGCTTCAGTCTTTACTGCTACTGCCAGCCCTCAGGAATGCTAGCCCCTGGAGACCAGAGAAAGCCTGGAGGAAGGAAGACTTCCTCTTGATTGAGGAGGACCACATTAGAGATCATTTAGGTAAACCTGACACCCACTAATTTGTGGGCCCCAACAGGATGCACCCACTAGTGCTGAGGGAGCTGGTGGATGTTATTGCTGGGTCACTCTCCATCATCTTTGAAAGGTCCTGGAGAAGAAGGAGAGGTGCCTGAGGACTGGAAGTAAGCCAGTGCCGCTCGAGTCTTCAGAAAGGGCAAGAATGAAGACCCAGGAAACTACAGGCCAGCCAGCCTCAACTCTGTCCCTCAAAAGGTGATTTAAGGGCTCATCCTGGATGTCATCTCCAAGCACGTGGAGGAAAAAGTAGCAATCAGGAGTGGCCGGCATGGATTCACCAAGGGGAGATCATACTTAACCAATCTGACAGCCTTCTGTGATGGAATGAGTGGCTGAGGAGATGAGGGGAGAGCAGTGGACGTTGTGTACCTTGACTTCAGCAAGGCTTTTGATACTGTCTCCCATAACATCCTCCTAGAGAAGCTCAGGAAGTGTGGGTTAGATGAGTGGACAGTGAGGTGGATTGAGAACTGGCTGAATGGCAGAGCTCAGAGGGTTGTGATCAGCAGCACAGAGTCCACTTGGAGGTGTGTAGCTACCAGTGTTCCTCCAAGGGTCAGGACTGGGTCCAGTTTTGTTCAATTTACTCATCAGTGACCTGGATGAAGGGACAGAGTGCTTCCTCAGCAAGTTTGCTGAGGATACCAAGCTAGGAGGAGTGGCTGACACACTTGAGGGCTGTGCTGCCATTCAGAGAGCCTGGACAGGCTGGAGAGCTGGGTGGAGAGGAACATCTTGAAGTACAATAAGGGCAAGTGCTGGGTCCTGCACCTAGGGAGGAATAACCCCATGCATCCAGTACAAGCTGGGAGCTGATCTGCTGGAAAGCAGCTCTGTGGAGAAGAATCTGAGAGTTCTAGTAGACAAGTTAAACATGAGGCAGCAATGTACCCTTGTGGCCAAGAAGGCCAGTGGTATCCTAGGGTGTATTAGGAAGACTGTTGCTGGCAGATTGAGGGAGATGATCCTCTGCCTCTACTGAGCCCTGGTGAGGCCACATCTGCAGTACTGTGTCTAATTCTGGGCTTCCCAGTACAAGAGAGACGGCACTACCGCAGAGACTCCAGTGTAGTGTTACACTGGATGATTAGGGGGACTGGAGCATGTCTCCCATGAGGAAAGGCTGCAAGAGCTGGGCCTGTTTAGTCTGGAGAAAAGAAGACTGAGGAAATGTCCTATCAATGTCTACAAATATCTGAAGAGAGGGTGTCAAGAGGATTGGGCCAGACTCTTTTCGGTGGTGCCCAGTGACAGGACAAGAGGCAAAGGGCACAGACTGAAACACAGGAGGTTCCACCTGAGTATGAGAAAAAATTTCTTTACTGTGAGGGTGACAGAGCACTGGAACAGGTTGCCCACAGAGGTTGTGAAGTCTCCTCCTCTGTCAATATTCAAAACTAACCTGGATGTGCTCTAGGTTACCCTGCTTCAGCAGAGTGGTTGGACTAGATGATTTCCAGAGGTCCCTTCCAACCTCAATCATTCTGTGATTCTGTGTAATTCTGTGATCTAATGGGCTTCTAATAGGAAAGACTCTTAATCTCTTTGTCCATATTTGCCATCTCAGAAATAAGGATAGTAGTAACAACAATGCTTCAAGGTCCTGCACAGCAGGACTTCACTTTGTTTTGGACATGGAAGCTGTCGGTAATAACTGCAGTTATCATTAAGTCATAATCTTCTGTGCCTATTTCACTGTAGCAAACTTCATCCAGTGTTAAGGTAAAATAACATTGATAGGTAGCTACTACTAGTTACTAACCATAGTTAGTGCATGTTATTGATCAGTAGGAGTTTTTACACTGGGATGGAATATCATACCAGCTCAGTTGTACTGTGAAACCTTCATCAAAACAAATTTCCACAAAACTATAATTACTGAGCCAATTGCATAGACTGCAACCAACAAATTATACTGCTGCTACAAACTGAACTCTATTTAACCATTTAACCACAGTGGATGTTTGAAGGTTAGGTGCTCCAACTGTAGATAATGCTGACTGAAGACAAATGTTTAATTATACCAATATATGTCAACCATTCAGACAGAATGAAGGGCAAAAGTTTTTTAAAAAGCTTCAACAGAGTAATTAAAGTTCTCTGCCTGAAGCTTGAAGCAGATAGCTTGTGATTTATGCACTTGCAGTAGTTCCTCATGGAACATCTCAGTGCTCTGCTATGCTCTGAAAGGGATTAGCTGCATCACAGCACAATGATTCCTGCCAGATATTATGAGATGTGTTATAAAACAGAGCAGGATTCTGTTTAGGAGAGAGAAACAGAGCTTTTTTCATTTTTTTTCTTTTTTACAGCCGCTCTTTACACTGTGATTCTTTCTACAGAAAGTTTCTTAGATGTTTGCCTTTATTGGTGGAGAAACAAACAATAAAACCCCAAAATCAAATCAGAAAAGAAGTTATCTAGGTAAGTAGATAAGAAATAGTTGCTAGCTACATACTAATACTGAATGGGTTTTTACTTCTGTACTAAAAAAAGTCACTGAAAAGGAATTTTCTATAGCTGTTTAAGAATAGATCATAACAGATTAATTTGAATTTCTCAGGGAAGTATCATACCTTCCTAACAATAAATGGATCTGAAAAGTGGCATGTCTGAAGCAATGTTAAGATCTTCCCAATGTTTTCATTGGGAATTTCAACATTTTTTTTTTGTTGCTTGTCAGATCTGCTATCTAGAAATTCTGTAAAATTAAAAAGAGAAAGGTTAACAGTCATTCTGAGTTTTCGTAGCCTCTGTATGATCAGTGTGAATATTAAAACTGTATGTCTTATGCTCTGTAGCATACTGAGTCAGAGTAACCAGGCATAAAGTGCCAAAGTCCACAAGTTCACAGGGACAGATAGTAGTTTACCATAGCCAAAGATCTAAAAGACCTAAGTAAGGTCAATATTATTTTGGGGATGTAGTTAAGAAACTGGATCACTTCTACCATAACATTTAATACAGTTTGTTTTCTCTTTCAAAGAATTATACATATCCATCTCTCACATATAAACCAACCTTTAAGAGATAGGGCCCAATAACACACATTTACTCTCCTATAATTAAGAACGCATTTTGCCTGGCAAGACCAGAGCCCATAAGCATCCATAAGGAATCTACAACTACAGAGACAGATGTGTGAAGTAGGGGACATTCAGATTAAAATTATATTATAGTGACAATTTTTAATACATAGTATAGAGAGATTATCTGGTGAGAAAATAATGGAACAGAACTTAAACAGTCAAAAGCTGGCAAATAAGGGATCTCAGCTACTAGCCATGGTAAAAACCATGCCAGAAAAACGGAAGGAAAAAAATAAAGAAAGAACAAAAACTGGTGAAATGATTAGGTAATTTTATACAGATTCATTGCTAACTTTCATGCAAAATATTATAGTTAAGATAATCAGACATACTCTGTGTATGTGCAGATGGATTCTGTGTATATCTGATAGTCCTGTAATTCAAATGGAAGATGCTTCTTTCCCACTTGGTTTATCAAAGCAGTGCTCAGCATCTTAGTTTTATCTGATTCTCTAAACTCAAGGTTGAGTTAGAGAGCATTTTAAAGCTTTTAATTTGGTTGGTTTTATACAGAGATCCTATAAAATATCTGTATGGAGAATTATCTTGTAAGAAGTTATCTTATGAAAACATACATAATATCATCACTTAGACACAAAACTTCCAAAAATAATTTCATTTTCTGTCTGCCTAAGAATCTCCCACTTCATTCCTGATCTGATTAGCAAAGTTGAATGCTGAAATAAAAATCAGTATTTCTCACTCAACTGCATAACAAATAATGCAGAAATCTCTTGATCATATAGCTACATATGAGAAGATATATGCAAGAAAGCTGTCAAACTAAAAAAAAGACAAGAAATACATCATACTGCAGCTATATCTTTTCAGAGAGACAGTAGCATTTTGGGTAATTTGATTTAATTTCAAAGTATTTATATATATTTATATTTATTATTTGTTCTCAGATACCCCCCTCTCTTAATATACTAATGAAATGTGTTTTTGTTGGTTAATTCTACTGTTACTGCCAGTAGGAGCTCTGAACAGTCTCAACTGCTTCTTTGATAGAAGTAGAAACAATTATTAATAAGTCTGTTTACAATTAGATGGGAAAATGTACCTTAGCAGTGGTGGATGCAAAAACATTCACCTAGTGCAGTTGGTTTCATGGCCTTCTGGTATTTATATTAATAGAAGTAATTTTATTTAACATTAGTCATTAACTTAAGCAAGAAGGATCATTCATTTATTAGACATATCCTATGCATTAATGACCGTCTCAGCTATCAGAGACAAACAGCACAAAATATTTATCCCGAGCTAACATTAACTGCATGGTCCTGTAAATACCACTGTTAGGATGAGTTAAATATTAAATATCAATAATTGCTGTCAGACCTCTATTAAACAGCATCTCTGAGAAACTCTCTTTAAGTACTGGATTACTGGACTAAGTATATTTCATAATCTGATTTTTAATTCATAAGTATATAATAGTGATATAAGAGTTATTCAGATATCCTAAGGATCTCAATCTATGATTGCAGGTATCATGTCAATAGTTGGGCTGCTCCATCATGGGGGTGAGTGCATACTACTTTTTTATTTTCTTTAAGAATGCTTGTTTTCACAGTGTATCTTAATTGATGAGAAATGCTTATTAGATTGTTGGGATTACTTCAAGAGGCTGCATGTACCTGTAATGGAAGAGCAGAAGTTGGGCCCCGCTCATGAGATGCTCTTCACCATGACAAGTCCTGCTGAACGCTATGATCCTTGTCCCCACCAAGAAGCGTAGACAGATCAGGAACAGAAACACTCACAAGGGATCACAATGAAATTGCAAGGAAGGGATCTCATCAGTATGTTTTACCTTCCAAGATCAGTCCCAGTTGAAGAGGGAGAATCTATGTGTGTTAAACCTGGGAATGAGCAGGAAGAAAGTAGCGAGCACTGGTGTGGATCATCACTCGCACAGTTCAGCTGCATGCTCAGCCAAGCCGGGGACTTAAACAAAAGCAAATCAGGTATTTTGAATCTTGCATGATGAATTATCTAGAAACACTATCTCTGTACATTAAAGAGAATCAGTAATCCTTATTAAGGCTTACTTTTGTCCTCTTTTCTTCCCTTCTAATATTCTTAAGCCTGCACTCAGCCGCTATCACATAGATATTTCCAAACAGCTTCCATATGGTGAACAGTGGGATTCCCTCAAAGCAGTATTAAAGGAACCTAAGTATAGGCTGGAGCCTGTTCCTGTTCAAAGGCCTATTACAGAGCAGGATGTGAATTTTCTTCACTCTGGGCCTCTGAGCAATAATGACTTTATAAACCTTATAGTTGTTACTACAGTCTCACAACAGCTCTTGCCTAGAAGTTTCTCTGTCACCTGAGCCTAGGAAGAGGAGGTCAAGGATATTCATCCTGGAAATTCACACCCATGCTACTCCTAAAACACTCCTCTGCATTTTCAAGGATGCCAGACCGTGGACCCAGCCCAAGGCCACAGACACTGCTGACCTCAGGGGCACTGTTCCCCTCTGCCTGCAGCGCTGCACAGATGTCTCTGTTTTTTGGTCTTCAAAGCTCTGTGGATGTTTGGATAGGTGAGGAAGTCAGTCCCAGAAGCACCAGTGGGGTCATACAGGATGAAAGCATTGAAAGTTGCCTTTCCTTTAAACCACAGCCTTATATTTATCACATCATATTTCATGCTACAGAGAGGGATTTCATCATTATAGATGAAGATTAAACAGCAGGAACACTGAAATTAAGAAGTAAGTGTAATACTGCTATACACACTGCTTAGTGTTACGAATAAAGAAGAGAAATATAGGGGATCAAAAATAGGCAGATCTATCTGAGTTACCGTTTATTTCACATAATTCATTTACTGTAAGCAGCTCTTTTAAAGTGATGGCAAAATTATTAGTGTGTTTCCATTTCTTCCTGAAATTATAGTAAGTGTTCTTGGTTTTAGTAGTGAGATTCCTAAGCTACATAGAATCTTTCAATCTATTCACAGCTAATATTAAATTTGGCAAGGAAATTTGCATTAGAAGCTTTTTTTCTGTGATAGGATAAAATGGGATAGAACTAACATTAAAATTTCTCCTTTACCATTTCGCTTCTAGAGTTTAATAGCGCGAAGCTGTAGTACACACTTTTGCACATAAGCAGAATGTGCAATAAGCATAAGAATATGCTTATATCAAATCTCTCTTAAATATATAGCTCTGAAAATGAAACATTTTCTTTGTCTCTACTGCCTTTAATACCTATTTAATCCATAGGATTATTGAAGTGAGTGTTTATAATATTCTGCATCGAGGAGAACAAGTATGCTAAAAAAAATTATATCTGGAAGGCTATTCACTTTTCTATGTAACGTTGGTTTTAAGTGACCAAACATAGAAGCCAGCCAATAACCCAGTACCATCCAATGCAGCCAAGTCTCTATGAGAGTCACTGGTCTCTACGAGAGAAAAGCCTGACGCTAGTAGTCCAAGCATGTCAATTCATGTTTATCATTTTTTAAATCAGAAAAGTTTCCCTTTAAAATCATTTAGGTCAAATATTTGTCAAATTCCACTTACCCTTTCACTGGACTCACCAATCTGTGTTAAAATTCAAATGGCAGTTTCAAGAAATGGAGTCTGTCTTCCTTTAGTAACATATTTCAGGATTTAATCATCTTTCCTGATTAAAAAAAAAAAAGGAGTCTTACTTTTTAATTCAGATTGTTTAAAACCTCCAGACATTATTGCTTGCTAAACCTTTCCCTGCTAGATTGATTTAACCTTCATTGTCAGATATTTTCCCCCCTGAAAGAAATAATATCACTTGCTTGTATTCCACTACATATGTATTCGTCATTTTTTTAGTACATGCAGAAAACTACTGATTTTATTAGAATTTCAACATCTTCCTCAAAATTACCAGAAGACCCCTGTGTAGCAGCATGACTAGTCTTGCTTTAAGACAGATCCTTAATCTGTACTTAATTCCACTGCTTTAAGTATACATACTAACTGAATAAGAACACTTCCTTGAAGTAGGGTCTTGAACAGAATTTTTGGAAAGTACGTTTTGGTAGAAGAGTTAGAAAAAAAAATGGAAGAATCATAAAAATGTCACTTGTAAAACATGAAAGAGAGCAATGCAACATGTTCACATAAATATTTCTGCAGCGTTTTCAACAATAATTTTCTTTTGCATCTTTTTTTAAAGGACTACTGAATATTTCTGTGGGTCATAATCCAAATTTTTGTGTGCCTGGTTTTCCTCATCCTTCTGGAAGCCTCTCTGCCCTACAGCATAAATGGAAGAAACTCTGTGGTGAGGAATCTCCCTGCCATCAATGAGCCTCTTCAGCCTCATTTACACCTCCAGATTGATATAATGGGGCTGTGACAGAAAGAAAAGATAACTAGCCACAGCCTGCATTCCAGCCTTTTTCAGTCATCTGCCTGGAAGATGCAATGCAAAGGTTCACCTTCGCAGAGCAGGGGCTTCCCTGAGGACCTCTTTATTTCTTCCTTCTGCTTTAGATGCTGCATTATATGTTCTTCATCACTTAGCAGTGAATATGATGTTGTCTGAAGCCAATTATTTAGAAGTTTTCATAGCATCAGCTTAATATAGTATTGACAACTGGCAAAAGAGCAGAAAAAGGAGAAATGATGGATGTATAGATATTCATAATGAGAAAGGTTTTAAACAAGTGACATTTAATGAACAGGGGGGAAAAAAAGCCTAACAATAAGCCTAAATAATACCTTTTGTATTTATCTGAGGAATATTTGGCATAGGCTAAGGCATAGTCAAAATGGAGTGCTGATGGTTATTTTATTATGTGATTTTTTTTTTCATCTTAAAGATCTTGGGAATATTCTCTGGAGGTAACATAAAGGATTTCCCCAAAACCTACAGGCTTGTGATTTTGCCTCTCCACTCTTCTCAGACATTGTATTCTGCTCTCATTTGATGACTTATGACATCTTCTCTGCACATGACTTTGAGTAAATCATTTACCAACACGGGTCATTATAACATCCTGCAGTATCATATGCAAAAGAAAGACAGAAGAAGAAAGAAGACAGTGAATTATCTGTGCAGTAACTGTAAGATACTGAAGCTTAAAGGGTATTCATTGTTCGGAGCTCTTTAAGAAAAATTAACTTCCCAGCGAAAGTGTAATATGTTGTCAGTCAGTGTCTGTGCTTTGGTTATTTCTCCCAGCCAGTCCTTCCAGCTTCTTGAAACATGTTATTTACTTTACGACTAACTGATCTGCAAGATGCATCTAGACTACTGTATTTAATAAAGGTTCCCCATCTTGGATGTCCCCTCACTGAATTAGCCTAATCACCCAACAGCTGAATGCAAGTATGGCAGAAGCTCGATTTTATTGTATTTGTAAAACTCAGCCTAAAGTTATTTAGACAAAACAATTATTTATGGAAGAAAAATTTTCAAAAATTAGTAGGGTTGGTTAGGTCCTTTGTTACTGTATTAGACTTAGGTAGATAATTCTGATTTTTCTTAAAGAAAAATAAAAGTATTCTAGAACTCAAAAGCCATGCCAGCATGTGCACTCCTGAGAAACACAGTTTAGATATCGTGAGTGTTACCCTTCTGCAGGGGCGAGGTTTCTAGAGATTGTTCGTCATACATCACCTTCTCAACCACAAGGACAGACCACACTAAGTGCTAGCAGATAACATACAGAGAAAGGGCTCAGGAGGTAGTATAGTAGTCATTTGGAATTAAAGTACTGTGAGTTTTGGAGAACAAATATTTGATCTTTCAATTTTTCTCTGCCAACAACTCAATTATCTGCATAGAGGGCGAAAAAAAATCCCACACTGTTATCTGAGTCATTCTAATGAGAATGCTTACTATCAACAAGAATTATTTTGAGATTTTAAAATAAATAACCAAGACTTTTTCCCTGTGGCTAGCTGAGAATATGAAGGATAAAAAAAAAAAATCATCCTGGGACCATTTCAAATACAAGCTGTCACTATCACAGTGATGAGAGTTAAGTTTCTGTTTCTGAAGGTTATATAAGTGATTCAAATCTGCTTTCATTTTGCCTTATAATATAAAGAGAGTAACCTAACTTGTTTTTTTGCGACCATGGGATTCATTCTCATTCTTCCTAGTTAAGTTATTACAGGCAGCTGAAAGAGAGAGTAAAGAAATGGATTTTGATAGGAGTGAACATCATTTGGGATTCTTTCCAAATCACATTTGTAGGCTGCTAATACGACGCTAATTGGTTAAATTCCTACCTGAAGGCTTTATAAATTCCACCTTTTGCCTCGAGTGTTGTCAGATAGACATGATCTGATTCAAAGCCCTCTGTGGTCAATAAAAAGATGCAGCTTAGTACATCTGGAAGAATAATTTGGGGGTTGTAAATTGAATGAGAGCAGACAGTTACAAGTATTTGAGCTGGGCTGGTTAGTCTTTATTGGGCTTGTATGTCACTTTGTTCACTTCCATTCTGTTATTGGACTGTAGTGTAAACATCCTTGACAGCAAATACAAATTTCACGTTATGATTAGTCTAATAGGTGACTAAAACACTTTTTCTGCAAGCATTCCTGCCATTTCTCATTTCCCAAAATACTCACAGGAAGGAAACTGAAAAAGGGAAGACTACTTGTCTTGTGGATTTATTTATAAGTTGCAGTCATAATATCTGTGGACTCCAATCGCAGTGTTCTGTTGTTTGCTGACAATGCATCAGCAATGCTACCTGTGAGGAAAATTTACCAACAAACTCAATGATGAAGAAGAGGAGAGAAAAACCTAGAAAATAATTTAAAACTAAGAACTATTTTTAAAAAAATACTGAGAAGCTAAGAATAATCAGGAAACAGAAAGGTCTATTTAAAATCTAATTAGTTACAGAATGTTTTCATACGGATGTCAAGACTGCATGGACATGTTATTTTAAACATATAAAAACCACAGGATACATCAAAAAACCTTGCTTTTGTGTACAGTATGCTGTGTTGCAAATTTGTGAGTGAAATAGCCTAGGTGAAGAGACCAACATAGCTGAATGAGCTTTTAAACCATTACTAATATACACTGAAATTGTTAGGAAAGGGTTTATGAGGTGTGGGGATATTGTACATCTGCATAAATTTAATTTCAGAAAGCATTCTAAGGAGGGAAAAGCGATATGAGAAATCAGAAAGTTTTTTTTTATTTACTAAGCTAAGTTGCAAAGCATCATTACACATGCAAAGATATCTGAAGAAATCAGGTTTCAGCTAGCTGTATGAAGAAAAAACATGTAGCCAATATGGGAATAGATATGAATAGAACTGTCCTCCAAATAAGGAGGGTATTAACAAATAAATAAAAAAAATGATGAAAGGACACCTAGACTTACTACTGTGAAGATCAAAAAAAAAAAAAAAAAAAAAAAAAAAAAAAAAAAAAAAAACCCTCTGCAGTGTTTTCCTACCAGATACTAGGCAATACCTGTAATGTTATAATATACTTTCTCACTCTATTTGATGGGTAAGAGAAATCATTTTATACAACAAATGTCATTAGAAACAGAGTCAATGGAGAGCTCTGTTTGGTGGGACTTAACACTTCCAAAGCCAATGACACTGAAAGTTAATCTTAGGCATGTTTTACAGTACATCTGAAAAAATATGTGTAGGCTCTACTCTTGGTTTTAGAGAAGTATATGATGTCCTCAGGAGAGCTAATGCCGAGAAACAAGAAATGCTGCACTTCATTTCAGTTGAATCATCTAGCATCAATCAAAACTTAAGAGCATATTCACCTTCCGTTGACATGGCTTAGGCATATCTAAATGTTGGCAAAAAGAAAATCAACCAAGGACTAATAGCAAGAATGCTGGTTTTAGAAGTCCTTCAACATTTTGAGTGTGAATATACTTGATATTTTACAGGGTTTCCAATTTCTGTACAAAGACCAGGAGTATTTGTGAGATAAATTAGCAATATCATTTTAAAAACATATTTCATGCTCTCACCTTAAACTCAAAACCCCTTCTAGAATATCTGCGTTCCAGAGTGAAAAATTTCCATGAGACTGTGTTTTCTTTACTTTGTTACTGTTCTCTGGGCTTTTATTAGCATATTTGATTTGGTTCTATTAATTCTTCTCACACTGGGGGCACTGTCAAAATGTGAATTAACATTAGATTAGATTGGCTTTGGAAGGTTAGATTTTTATACTACTATTATTAGTTATTTGACATACACTCTTAAACTTTCAAATTCCATGGTTTGAACAGTATCCAAATATAAATGCAAACCAAGAAGGCTTACATATATTTTGCTCTGTCTGAGTTTCACACAAGTGAAACCAGGGTCAGCGGCAGTCATTTCGAGGCTGATGTGCTAACATGCAGCAATGCCCAAACTCACAGGGGAAGCCAAAAATGTGATCCTAATTTAACATAAGCATGCATAAAGATGCTGTCTCACTGGCATAAGATGTAGTATATTCCATACATTGAAGAGGAGCTACTTAACACCTACACTAGTAATAGTGAAACCCAGTCTGGGCTTATGCATTAATTCAGTGGCTGCTTCTCTAGTAGGGAGAAGACAATCTATTTGAATTTACAGTCCTATCTGTATTTGCTTCCTTTCAAAACACTGGCTGTGAGAAACTGAGCGGGTATGGCCAAATGTTTTCTTGTACACAAAAGGTAGGCTTGAAAACTAGCACTTGTGAGTTATCCTAAATCAAGTTCAAGGGAATGAGAGCACAGCTGAGCCTGCTGGAGCTGCACGCTCCTCTGTTAGGTTCTTTATTTCATTTCAGTTTTTCCAGAAGACACTAAGCCAAAGCAGTAAATATATCATCTGACTTCTATATGCCAGCAGCAGTGGGCACAACCCACTACACAGAAACAACTTTTCTAGGACAAAATGATGATCTGAAGTTTCTAAAAAGAAAGGTGAATTGGAAAAAAAAGAATAAACAAAAGAAATGAGTGAATGCATGCTCAAATAAGAAAACACCTGTGGCTGCTGAATTTTTGTTCTTATTCTACCTAGCAGTCAGGTCAGTTCTGAAGGGAAAAGGATCTCAGATGTAGAAGAGTGTGAGACATACAAATGCAGTGACCTTATCCTAAAAACACAAGCTTCTATTTTTCTCCAAAGTACTTCTTTTCCCTCCATGTTTTGAACCAGTATAAACATGTATCTATATTTAATATAAAAAACTCATATATTTAGACATGTTAAAAAGCACAGTTGGAATACATCATTGGTGCATCTTATTGATTTTAATGACATTGCAATCATCTTTCTTATGATGGTAATTCTTCCCAAGGTAGGAGAAAGTGGATAAAGCTTAGCATATTTTTTCAACAAATAAGATGAAATTAAAAAAAAAAAAAAAAAGAAAAAAAAACTCCTGAAGCTGAACTTCTAGTAACTTTACTTTTTTTCTCTCTCCAAGCAGTTTTTTGATTTCTACCCTGCAAAAAAGATTTCCTCCCCATACTCCTGTGCAATGAGCCACCTTTTGTGGTCTTAGCTTACATGTTTTGTCTCACACATGAGCATAATCAAACAACAGCTTTGCAGACTCTGAAGTGGATGCCAGTTTACACAGGGTGAAATTCATTCAGCCCTAAAGAGATTATATCCCAGCTATCTCAGATAACACCTTTTTTACTGCTGCACTCCAGCATGTGCTAGGAAGGCTTTCTGTGTGTGTTTCAAGGGTGGAATTCAAAGGCTTAGGAAAGAGGACATCATAAATGGTGGGTCAAGCCCAACATTTTCGCTTTCTCAGTGTTTCACAGAATGAAATTCAGAGGTCTTTTGCTTCTGAGTCGGCAGTAAGGGGTAACTATATAATCATATAGTTATGGAAAATATGTGCAGGCATGTGTTGAATGCTTTGAAAAGGTACTTCCTTCAAAATCCTTCCTTACACTGCATAACTGTATATTCACTTATACCTTCCACTTTGCACCAACAGTCAACAAATCTCTGTGCTTTCTTGCATTAGTATTTATAGCACAGACAGTAACCTCCTCCTAGTTTACCTCTTTCTACAGAGTTGGTGGCAGGCACAACACAGCTGCTTCAATTTGGCATCAGCTCACAAGAACTTCAAAAACAAACAAATGAAAGAGAAAATACTTGTAAAAAACAGCTTCATACTTGAAGTTAGGGGACTAAGGGAGACTGGACTATTCCTGTCTGAAGAGGCTTTGGGGAATTTTTCTTTTGGCAGGTAAGGCTCACTAAAATGTACTTAGAGAATGTGCCTTTTATGTCCCAGAACATATGAGTTCATTCCTGCTGTTTGGTTCGTGGCAAAAGGCTATAGAGGAACAGTTTATGAAACATGAAAAACGGAGGGAGAAAATAACGTATGGTTAGCGCTTTTACTAAAGGAGAAGCATGCAGAGCACTACTGCAATAGCACACAGCACTGATCAGCAGGCTGACGATTGCTTTGGCTCTGTAGTTCCTTCTCTTCTTCAGCAGCCTAAGAGGGGAGGGGGAAAAGCTCCTCACAAGCTTGCTGTGAATAGATAGCTTGCTGAATGGATATTTGTGACCTGCCACATTTACTGAAGTACTGTTGGGCCTCAGCAGCGTGCGGCAGTGGTGTTACCATCTCTCGGCAGAAAAGCAGAACCGTTAAAGCAGATTTCTTTTCCTCTGACTTTAAGGGAGGCTAGTTTGCAGGTGTTTTCTATCAGCTATTTCAGGCACAGACACAAATTCAAAGCCAATATTTTTAATTATCTGAGTTGTCTTATACCTATAGTTTTTCTGAAGAGCCAGGATTTCTACATGGAAAATCAGCAGGGGAGATTCTGTCAAGCATCTTAACATGGTTAATGTTAGAGTGTATGCTCTGGATTGCATCTGATGCAATAAATTGAAGTGGGCAAGGAAGACCTTTGACTCATAAGCAGAAGACCTATGCTTTATTATTTCTTTCTGCTCTCTGAAATAACCTTTTAATTTGTTTTTATGGTTTGAAATGGCTATTTATGGATTTTGATCTTGCAGTCTTTTGTATTGGTATGCATAGGGCTTGGCTGAGATCCTTGAGATTGCCAAGGCTAGTCTAATAGCAAAAGCCTTCTTTTTCTCTGTCAAAATAAACATGTTAAACACTCATAGAGAAATGTGCCTATGATAGAAGATTTTCATTGCTGACCTGAAATTGAAGATTTCCTTTTTCTTTTCTTTTCACCCTCTTTCATTTTCTGCCTTAGGTATAGTATGATTACATTTTCTACTTCCTGAGTGTGGCACTTTTGCTGAGCCTGAGACTTATTCCATTATATTTTTATGATGAATTCTTGATTAATTTCCTGTCCTCCCTAAATAAAAATGCAAATTAAAAATTCTGAGTGTTTTGAAAGAGAGGTGTGGAGAGATCAGCACACATCATTTTGCTTACCCCCATGCTACACTTTTATTTGTGGTTGGGAAAGTCCTTTTGTGCATTTATAGTCATATATGCAACCTATGGTTGATGCTGGACCTGCCTCAGAGGGTTGGCATGAAGCTTGTTTGATTGAACCCCAGCATTCTGGCTTCCTAGGTGTGAAGAGGAGAAGATCAAAGCAGCTGCAATGTTAGCAAAAGAGAAATAAGGAGAGTTAAAGGAGGAAAGAGAGTAGCAAGGATGGGCGAAAGAGTGCTACAGAAGCTGCTGCCAGTGGCCATACAGACAAGAAGAGTTAATGCAGCTTGTGTTTGTGTTGCATCCTCTGTGAAAATTGAATTCTTGCTTGTCACAAAGAGGTGAAAATTTATGCAGATTCTTTAGAGGAGATTAGCACCTGCTGAGATCTGCTAAGGTCTGGAAAAAGATAGAAAGAAAGGGTGGACAGGAAGCCATACCTCTCCCTTCATCTTAATGGAGTCTAAACATCTATAAGTACAGGGAAAAGGTGCTTAGGGCAGTGAGCTTTCTCAGGTACTTAGGTGTTAATGCTGGAATTTGTGGTCACTGACTGTGATAGATTAAAATAATCTGAATTTTAAAGAGTCCCTCACTATAATTTTGCAGCCTCTACCTTCTGAAAGCAATGGTGGAGACAGCAAGGAACACTGCAGGGGACATCTAAAGAGAGTAACAGCCAAATTGCTCAGCAGTAGTTATTTCTATCTACATGATATTTATTTCTTTTTTCCATATGGGCTAGAAAGCCCTCAAAGGGTCATCTAGTCCACCCTCTTATAATGCCTATGTCATTCCTTACATATATTTTTTTAGTCTGTTCTTCATTCTACTTCTCTAAAGAATCAGGACACTTTTCAAGGAAGTATTGAAAGCCTTTCATTTTTGAAATTCTTTAGAGTAAAGGATACGATAGACACTGTATATAAAATACAGTAGGTCTGTCTGTTTATTTCCCCTGAAATTCCAAGTTGCATTTACTAGAACCATTGACAAGTCTCTGTATTTAGACACAAAAAAATGAAACATTTCAGACACTATACAATGTCCACTTATTCAAAGAAAGCTTTCACAGAGCTGCAAAGGAATTCAAAAAAACTACATATTCTGTGTCTTGTTCTGACTCCTCACCCTATGTCACTCTCTGATTCTGATTATATTGCACAACACTGATGTAAGGCGCACAGACGTGTTACAGATTGTTCTCTCTGAAGATCTAACTGAAAGGGTCAGCTCCGTTTACAGCATATGCTAAGTAGTACAAAACATTGCACCATCTGGGAATTTTCACAAGTGAAAAGCATTGTTTTGGCTTATAAAATCTGCCCTGGCTTGAAACAGATACAGTTATGGTCAGTTTGTTAATTCACCTTGTGAACTATAAGAAATGACCTGTGGCTTGCTTACTCCACTAGAAAGCAAATGGACTCTAGAAATACCTACACTCTGATGAAAGGCTGTTCTGTCTTGCCTCAAATTCAATGCCTAGTGATGTTTCAGTGACCTTTCCCCCTGCTCTTCAGACCTAATAAACCTAATAAATCATAACTGAACTGTCTAGATTGGCAGAGTAGTCACTTGCAAGACAGCTTCGTTGAGATCTAACTATACTATCATGACCCTTATTAGCATTTGCATTTCATTCCACTTCTGTGGTCTTCGCGTTGGTATATTTAACTTGTTTGAGCACTATATAAGGATCTGAACATATGCTTATTATGCAAAACTTCTTGCCGCTCCAGCAACTGAAGCCTTTGGCTACTAAAAAGCACAAGCCAATAAACAGAATTATCAAAACCAACAAATATTGTTTTAATCTGCTTCTGGGGAGAGTATGTGATATTTAAAGAGAAGTATAATTAAAATTCATACAAAATAGGAATAAATTAATATGCATTTTTAAAATTCATATCTGCTTTTAAGTGAAATATTTGGTTGCGCATGTGTCTATGTGGAAACTTAGAAGAAGAACAGAATCTTACAGTGCTCCAAGAAGAAACCGCTTTGTAAGAACTGCCTTTGGCTGTAGCTGTACCTCTACTAATATCTCACTGTGAAAGATTCTGAGATGTAATGAGTACTAGTCTCAGTTTGCCTCACTCTGCCATGCTTCTCTAAAGCTGCCACTCATGTTATCGGTTGTTGGGGACCTCTGAGCAGATGTTTGCTTGCTGCAAGTAGCTGATTTAATGAGTAGTGACAAACTCGGAGAACTTGTAGTGGGTAGAAATGTTACTTTTTGTGGACTCCATGGTCTTAACAGAGTCTCGCAGGTTACAAACATCAAAAAGCATAGTGTCTTGTTCATTGTCTCAGTGTAACAGGAAAGAAAGGCAGTCTGGTAAATGGAAGAATATTTTAAACCTTAGTCTGCTTTATCTCTTCCAGCTAGATGCATATGCTCATTGCTAGCCCTGCTGTGCAGAAGCTGGGGGGAGAGAGAGTGCTAGTTGGAGGGGGCTATTCCCAAGGGTGACATCTGCTTTTTGCATGAGTGATGAGGGACTAAGCCAAGGCAAGACAGAAGGGGACACTCATTTCTGTCCCCTGTGCTGCCACCTTGGCTTCAGATCTCAGCCAAGTGCTTTTCTCCTGAAATTATTTCAAATACTTACTACATATTCTATGCTCAAAATCTCCTATTGTTATTTGAAATTAAAGCTGTACTACCACAATACTACTGTAGCAGTGTAGCTCTTTTCACCTGTTCCTACCCTGATCGGATATACGGGTCCCAGGTATGGGCTGCTTTTGTCAGGAGAGTGCATTGATGGTGTGTCCTCCCTCAGTGCTGCAAGAGTGGCACATGAGCATATGGCAGTGTCACAATAACAATGACTCTTAATGGAAAGGGCTTCCGGCAATAATGATCACTTGTATTTGAAAATTTGGTAGGAAATACTAATAATGATCTTACTTTGTGTTCTTTACTGAAAGACCTTTTAGGAAAATGGTTGAAATGCAAAGACTCCTCTATTTGAACATTAATATTGTTCCAGGACCACCATTCCTTGCACAAAGATTACCATGTCTTTGTCAACAGGATGTCAGTCCACACAAGAACATGGAAGGGAGAAGAACAGTTTTGTTCAGAAGATTCTTAAGGAGTTCAGGGAAGGCCTGGGAAACTTAGCCTCTTCTCTTTAAGAGAGATGAGACTGTGGCCTATGTATCAAGAAAAACAATTTGTCTAACAAGATAAGCATTCAGTCTGTGTGTGAATTTAATTGCCCAAGTGATTACCTTTGCTAGTCAAAAGCTTACTGAGCAAGTTCCTCTTGCTCAGTCTGTCCTTTCTAGGGTTTGTAGAGTCCTCTTTTTAAATCTTCTTTTCTGAAGTGGTCCAGGTGAGTGTGGATCCTGCAGCCTGTGCTTTTTCCTTGTCTGATTTTGCATGGGAAAGGTGATAACCAGTAGGTAGGTACCTTGCCCTCAGTCTTTCTTGTCAGTAATTTTCAATCTAGCTGTTGATCTGTTTGACCATTTTTTGTTACTCTGCTAAATGTATAGTGGCCATAAGCTGTAGCAATCTAAAAAAGATGAAATAAAGAAAGGAAATACTCCATTCATGTCTTTCTGTTATGTTAGATACAGAGAGTGTTTACCTTGCTTTCCTCATTTACCCATCTGTACTTTTCTAAGAGCCAAGTCTTTTCCTTGTTAAGGTTACCGCATGGTTAGGCTATGATTTACCTTATTCTTATTGGTACTGGTCTGTAAGAGTGTTCTGATTCCTATTCCTAAATTTAAGGATTTGGGGGTTTAACTAGCCAGTAGTCTCAACTAGACAGTTGGAGGCTACATCAGGCAGTTTTACTCCTTACTTTTATTTATTTATTTATTTATTTTTATATAACCAATGAAGGTAGATTGGATCCTTCAGAGATTAACTGATCTCTGAATTTAGGATCCTGTGCCTTGTTTCCCTTCTCTGATTCAGATCCATTCACTGAAAAATGTGTCTTGAGTTTTACAGTTGCTGAACATCAGAGGTATTATTATTGAATTTAATAACAATTAATACATATTCAGGATGCATGGAAATACTAACTGCTAAGGTAGTATTTTATTGGAGTACTAACTATTTAATTCCATACATTAGTAACCTAGTTTTAGGATGATAAAGAAGTTTTTGGAAACGCTGGCTTAAAATCATCTGTGCATCAATTAGTTCATTTGTAAAACTGGGAAAATACTGCGTTAAAAAGCATTATGGAGATTATACAGTTAATATTAAAGGAGTTTAAGACAAGTGACAGGCTAAAAAGTACTAAAGGAGTGGAAACAGCTGGTGATTTAGTTTATGCAATAATTTAAAGATTTTCTGTAAATGAGATTGCGTTCTCGGTTATACTTATTCCCCAAAGAGTAGGTGATTGAACAACAGTCTGAAAATTTCTCACATTTTTGTGGTTTAATATATATAGTGCAATATATTTATGCAATATTCACATTATTTTGTTGCAAATGAGTATCTGTTACTATTTATCAGGCAAAGAACATACAGTATAGTCAGTTCTGGCCCAGTAACGCTGTTATTTGCCTGTTCAAATCTCAAGACAAAAAATGTCAGTATCGGTTATCCTGTATGTATCCCAACACTTGTATTTGTAAATAGAATAGAAAATGTACGGGAAAAAACAAAAACAAACAAACAAACAAAACCACTCCCAGATGACTGCAGAGCAGAAGATGGCAAAAAATTAATTTTACTGACTGTCCCCAGAGCCCTTCCTTAGGGTGCCGGGCGGAAGGTCTGCGTGGTTTCCAGGTGCGTTCAGCTGTGTGCTACTCATTGCTTTGACAGCCATTTACTCTATAGGCACAATATTAGCCTTAGGGGATGTTTCCTCATTCCTTTCCAACCTTAGCTGAAATTGGCAATCAGACACTGAAATAAATAGATTCATCTCAATGTCTTTTACCAGGTGTTACTCTGGGGTTCCCTGGGATGGATGATGCACCATGGGCATGTATTAGTCACAGTAAACTCTAAGCATTTCTATGTTTGAAAGAAATGGTTCCAGTACATAGCGTTCCCTTTACTTATTTTACTATAGCACAGTATTCTGTGCTATAGTGATATCTTTGCTTATTTGTTTTTTGATTTAATATTTGTCTGGAAAAATACCCCTGACTCAGGAGGTAAAGGCTTCTACTTCCCTTCCTTCTACTTCCCCAGTCTACTTCTCCACTATGTGTTACCCTCCCTTACCCCAGCAGGACTCCTTTACAAGAATAATGATGACGGGCACAGGGACATCATTTTGGAAGTTAATGTTAATGTCCTTGAGGCATACAAATTTGCATGAATGTGAGCTAGATTTTAGAAGAGGAAAATCTGTGAGCCCCGAGTGCCAGTCCACCATCACTCAAGGAGTGTCCCAGCTAAGGGGCCATCATAATGGCGATGTTTCCTCAGCCACCTCCTCTAGTTGCCTATGGAGGGTGACAACTGAAACCACAGCTTCAAATTCAACAGTACATTTTCATACTGGATTCAGCTCCCACAAAAGGATTTTGGCAGTGGGATGTCCTGCTTCTGGATCCTGCTTAGGTAGTAGGTTTTGACATGCTCTGCCTAGTTAAGACAGAGACAGCTTTGAGGCACACAGAGAAGTAAAAGCACACACAGAGGTGCAATTTTAGGCTTTAGCTCTGAAAAACAATGAGACACTGCTGGATTTTTGTTAATATCATTTGAAAGCAGCATGTTTTTGGAGCCATAGATTTGTAATTAGATATCTAAATTCTACCCCACACCCACTTTAAGTGACTTGATATCTGAATGAGCAGAAGGAAATCATGTAGATATCTCACCTAGCTGAAGTATCCTGAAGAAGCTCTTAGTCTGTACAACCTTTTTAGTGCCTTTTTGGGTGTTACAGGCATCATGCATCTATATAGGTGACATAGTTTCTTTAGCAGAACTACAAAATACTGATCCTTTTCTATTATCTTTCTACAGCAAGCCAGGTCAGAGCTTTCTCTATAAGAAAAAAATTTCTAACTCTTATCTTCACATCGATTGTAATGATTATCTTGACTTCACAAGGGCAATCCTTACTGCAGGCATTTCGAGACAGTCTCAGAAGCACAATGCAGAGTCTTTGTATTCTCCTCTTCACATCTTCAGGTTCTGGTGGAATACTGGGTATTGTGTAATGCCATAGAATCAAGTATCTTTTTTTGACCTTTTCACTTTTTTCCGTTAGGAAGTAAACAAAAATATCTTTCAATTTTTAAATAAAAAGCTATAAGGTTTGCTAAAAGCAGAAATACTGTTTCTGTAAAAACTTTTTAGAATTTAGTAATCAGTTATTAATAGATACAACAAATAAGTCAGCTTTTGACTCAGTACTGTTTCAGAGAATGTGAAGATATATATGTGTGCATGTATATTGTATATATGTGTGTGTATATGCATGCATATACATACAAACAACCATGTTAAGAAAACAGTTACAAGGGCCTACAGAACACATACCGACATTTAGACAGAATGCAAATAAGCATGCTTTACCAAGGGGTAAACTCAGCTATGAAAGGCAGTGCCTTCCACACTGTCGCTAAATCCTTTGCCAGCTTCCCAGGTGTACATCTGATGGGCAGCTGAATAGGATATTATAGAACGAGCAATGAAGGCTTTGAATCTGAAATGGTTCCCCAAGGGTATTTATCCATCTGTTTAGCTAGTATGGGCATTTTTTTTCTCTCTTTGCTCTGCATGTAATTGGGAAACTGTGTTGGAGTAAAGCATCAGAGAATGTAGTCTTTGACTCTCCAGAAATCATTTACCTGGTTCTTAGAAGTCTGAGAAACACTATAGTGAGGATGGGGGTGAGTTTGGACCACCTTGGATGGCACTGCGTTACTTCATCTTTCTATGCCTCATCTTCTTCATCTGAAAAATTGACAGAAGACTCATAACTTCCTTGGTAGTTTTTTTCCTTGGATAGTATTTTTCCACTGAGTATTTTCCACTGAAGTAGCTAGTATGAATTACTTTATTTAATATCCCATAAGGTTTATTTAATATCATATCTATTGATATGAGATTATCATTCTTCCTTGCATGTTTAGACTTGTGGTCACTAAAATGATATGCAGTACAGCAGCAGTAGTAGTTCAATGTAGCAATATTCAAATTAGCTTACAGTATTTTGGAAAACAATGAAATGCTATTTTAACCATTACAGTATATTCAGTTTAGCAAAAAATATTATTAAGGGGAAATTACTGATCTGGGAAATTTCTAACCCACAAATGCAATGATTTGTAAAGGAAGATGATTAAAAGTATTCTGAATGGAGAAAAATATTACAGTAGCACAAGATTAGGTACAGTTCAAACACCAGTAGGTCAAGCATTTAAAGTGAGAGGAGACTGTTGCACAGTCCAATTGATTTCTGAAAGAACAACTTTCTCCATGTTTATTATATATCTGTATGTTATACAAAAACAATGTGGGCAGCAATACCTAAGTCCTCATTCCAATTACCTTAATGAGGCTACTGAAACTAAGAAGAGCACTCACCATCACTTGAACTGATACCTTGTGCAATAGTGGCAAGTGGAACCACTAATATTCAGTTGTAAACGCTGTAACTCCAAACAGGCATTGCAAAGCTGCTTTCAAAGAAAAAGGAAATACAGCCAGACACAGGGCAAATATGATATGGACTAATTTTAAAATTAGTGATGGAATGGTTAAAGTTTACAGACACTATCTTCCTGACTCAAATGTGGCAAAATGTTAGATTTTCACACAGATTCATTCTTCTAGGTGAAAAATATTCAAAAGAGTGAAAGCCTGTAGAGCTCACTCTTGGTTACTTTGTTCAGGCAACTCTTACCATGCACAGAGAGACTGTGCACATAGAATATATGCAAACCCAATATATAAAGACCCAATATATAAAGCAATCCACAGGAGACAGAAATAGCAAGCAGTTCACCACCCCAAAAGGACCCAACAAGCCTTTGCTGGCTGCTGGTTTCCAACTGCTTTTGCTGGCACTCACTAATTAGGTAAGGAAAAATCAGCCTTCTCCGAGGCTCCTTGGAATGGGCCGATCTCTACCATGACACTGTGGATTCATCATCTTCCAGACCCCAGGTTTTCTCTTTCTTTTTTCTTCTTTTTCTTTTTTATCTATCTTTTCATGGCAGTGTTTTACCACTTGAATCCTTGAGTTGCTGACAGTCTTAACTCAACAGTCTTACCTCTGCCTGCTGTTTGACTTTTCTGATCTCCCTTGGTTCCTGTCTACAGATTTTCTCACAGGTTCTTCAGAAATGTAGCAGTTGACTCAAATGTGTCTCAGATGTTTGACATACAGCTGTGCCATGTCAAAGCCGCGGATCGAAGAGAGCTGAACATCTAGGAGGAAGGTTACAGTCTGGAAGTGAATAGATAGGCAATGTGTTTCCATCACTTACTCTATGTAACTCTTCCCCACCTTTTATCACCCAGTAAAAGGTAAATTCTTGCTCAGTTAATGTTCCTTCCTTGATATATTCTAAAATAGCATACTACTTGTATACATGTGGTAATATTTATCTAGCAAAGTTTTTCTTTCATCATCACCCATGGAATTATGTCATTGTAAGAAAAGAAATAAATGATGTAGGTTTGTTTTTTTAAAAATATTATTTTATTATAAGGGAAGACTTTAAAGTAAATCAGGAGCCAGGATGTACTAGCATATGCCAGAGCTCCATGTTATTTGGTTTTGAGCAAATGGTAATTTGTTTTCATCTGGATTGAATTCCAGCATGGGATATAAGGAAAACAAAGAGCAGCCTCTTATATTTCTATGCTTGCTGCTTTTAATGCCTTGCACACTGTCTCATCCCTTCTAACTTAGCAGTATTCAGAGCTGAATTGCTGTGGTGAATAGAGTACTGCATTTACTGCTGATATAAGCCATTAGCAAAATCACTATCATCTTCCCACTCTTTCTTCCTTTCTTGTAAGGGGAACCTTGCAGCAGGAAGCTGGAAACTGCATAGCTTCTCTCTGGATGTTGCTAGAAATACATAACAAATACATCATCCACCACTATGGAACGTGATAACACTACCGATACAAAAATATACATGTACAATTATGTGTCAATTGACAATACCGACTAAATTATCTACTATTCTCAATGAAATTATCTGTTACCCTACAACTTTAAGGACTTGCATGCTACCTGTGTCCAAAACTGTGGTTATTCACATTATGACAGGTAATATATAATATTATCTAGTATCAATCTATGATTGACTATTTCATAGCCATTTACACAGATCAGTTTTAAACATCCTTTAAAGGCACAACATATTTCTTCATAAGTATCTTCCCTTTTCTCTTTTCAGCTCTTGGGCTGTTATTTAGCTGCTTATTGATCGCTTACGTCAGGTTCTTGGAGGAAGACCTTCTCCGGCATTTCTTACAGAACAGGATTCAACTTCATAGGTATGTGAGATAAATCAGAAGGCAAAATATGACTTCCAATTAAGTGAATGCTAAGAATTAAATTTATTTAAGCACATTAAGAAACCTTGGCTCTGAAATGCTGTGATCTATCAGACAGCTCAACCTTACATTTTTTTTTTTTTTTAAGTCAGTTGCTCTAATATTTTCAAGGCTGTTCTGTCAAAGAAGGATTTCCTGCCTGCCTTGTGGGAATTGCATACAACACTAAGGAAATTAAAAAAAAAAAAAAAAAAAAAAAAAAAAAAAAAAGGAGAAAAAAAAAAAAGAAAAGAGTTTGTATTTAAAGTTGATAGGAAAGAAATTTAGACATAAGAACTACTTTCAACCTTAATGTCAAAACAAATACTGCTGCTTCATCCTGACACCTCCACACAATGACAACCTTCTTGTAGTGACTAAATTAAATAAACCACTGAGAAGACTATGCAAGATAGGCCCATTTAGTCTTTAGTTAGGTTTATACTTTTAAATGAGCATTTGAAAGATTTAAATTTTTATAGAAAAGACTTAGTGCTTACCTTTAAAAAATACCACTAACAGTCAAGAAAACATTATAATGAAGCTAATTATTTTTCCTATGTCAAGAAAACATTACAACAAAGTGAACATTTAATGATTATTAGACTCTCAGCCCATCTGGCTTAGAAAGAACAAGGTGAATGACAGATATCAAATATTTCAGTGTGTGGAAGCAGCTTCTCCTTTGACAAATGCATAAATATATATATAAATATATATAAATATATATAAAGTATTTCCTTTAATCCCCACAGACACATACCATACCTATGCGTTCCTGTTCAGCCGTAAGACACTCTATGGTAAACTCTGAAATGCTTATTCCACTCTTTGCCATGAGCAGACATCATTTTTGTACTACCGTCCCATCAAATATGGGGATATCAAACCTTCACTTTACAAATACACCCCAAAATACAGCCTGACCTCAATAGGATTTTATGAGCAATCTTAATGCAGAAGGTTGCTCATTGCCTTGTTTACAAGCTGACCAGAGAATTTTTGTCTAGAAAAGCTGTGAATCAATCAGACAACCCAGCTGGTGTTTAACAAAAAACAAAAAAAAACAAAAAAAAAAAAAAAAAGAGAGAGAAAAACTTGCTTAATTTTTTAAAGTTTAAATGTTTTCCACTTTGCTCTTTAATTTGCAAAATCCCCTCTGCAAATAGAATGTACAAAAAGAATAAAAAGGAAAGAGACCAGGAAGAGGAAAAAGGAAACAAAGGAAAAAAACTAACATTTCCTCTGAAAATTTTATGCTTAAAAATGATGGCTTCTTTCTTATTTTTAATGAAAATACATTTTCAGCCTCCTCTGACTTCCTATAATGTACAATAATTACAAAAACCAAATTAACTCTTAAGCTGCACTGTAGCATATCTAGCCTCAATTTGGAAGAAGATTGAAGCCTTTGAAATTTAAACTGTTTCAGATTTGAAGCTATTTGGAGCAATTGGCCTCTGAGTTATATAGGAAAAGCACAAAAATGAGTATTTCAAGTACAACTGAAGGTAATGAATAATTCATAAATTAGGATTGAGTGTCTTGAATAAATAAAAAATGACTCATTTCAAGAGTCTGAGGTTGAATAATAAAATAAATACTGTTTGAGAGCATTTCATCAGTTATATCTTAACGAATGTTACTTGCAAAATTATCTATCATCTTCCTTATTTGAAAGGAAAGAGGAAAACCTATGTATCATTTAAATGTGACTCAAATAGTCCATGTGAATCACAGTGAATTTCATCTGAAATAAAATTAAGACATAAAGCACTAAATAAACTTTGAGATCTAATCAGTCATCATATAGTTATTCAATATACAAATGTATATACATAACCATTGAAAGCCATGTATATGATTTTTGTAATATTTTATATAAATATTGTATATCTATCAAATCAGGCGTGGCAGTGTTGGCTGTGCTCTAAAGATACAGGATGGAAAGAGAAAGAAAGGTTGGTAGGGAAGATGAAGCAGGTTTACAGGTAAATCAAAAATACACTTACTTAGAAAGCAGTACTCTGTTATGATGTTGGCAATGTAAACAGCTGAAGGGCTTTGTGAAGAAAATGCTCTGCCTATTTTTTCCTGTAAACTGAATAATACAATTACTGAGATTAGAAAGAGCCATGCTAAAACAAAGAAAAGGAAAGAAGACTAGGAGCAAGAGCTGATTTTAATGTAGCATGAAATCTTTACAGTGTTCCTTGTTAAGAACTTTTTTGCTTCAAGAGTAAAGTATGGTTGAAGGAATAAACAGAATAAAAAATCCCGTATTAAATGACTCCAGATTTAAGGAGGCAGATAATGATGGAATGATAGTATTTTTTCTTGTGTTTTTTGATGAATTATAAAGCTACAGGGGAAAAAAGAAAAGAGTTCTTACCCCTCTTTGTTGCCTTGTTTTGTTAGAACAAAAGCCACAAAGTACTGACACAGAATACAGACTCCAGATTTGCTGTGCAGATTGCTAGCTGACCACTATTTTCGATTAAGTGAAATAAGCAGGATTCCAACTTAAAACCAGTTTGTCGCAAAAACACCCTCAGACATGTGAGTATGGAACTTACATTTAAATTACTTTTAACTTACATTAACAAGTGAGTCATACAGAGATCAAAGAATCTGACCTCTTATATAAGTTTAAATGTAACTCAGGTTACATTTATTTTTTTCCACTTGAATTAAAGCTTGCTAGCTATAGAGGAACTGCTACACACTTTGAAGAATTTACTATTTTAGTTCTTGTGGTAGAAGGTGTAGGGATGGTAAGCAATATATAGGTTAGAAGAAACTGCATGTAATAAATTAAAGGACCTAAGATAGAATGGAAAAGCACATCACCCATGCTCTCTGCAAATGCACAAAAGATTTTAAAAACTGGTATCAGCATGCTGTAAGCCTTCCTGCCAAGACAGGCAATCTCCTCCAAGCTGAAATAGACTGAAGCTGAATTGCTCCTGTGATATACACAGATGAGCAGTAGTATGCACAAAAATACACAGAAAATCTTCCTGGAAATGGATAAGTTTATTATAGATTTGTATCCTCTTCTTTTAGAACGCCTTAGAGTAGTATAATAGTTAAAGGGAATCATGTGGATTGAGGACTGGCTGAAAGGCAGAGCTCAGAGGGTCGTCATCAGTGGCATGGAGTCTAGTTTGAGGCCTGTAGCTAGTGGAGTCCCCCAGGGCTCAGTACTGGGTCCCATCCTGCTCAACTTCTTCATCAATGACCTGGATATGGGGATGGAGTGCCTCCTCAGCAAGTTTGATGATGACATCAAGCTGGAAGGAGTGGCTGACACACCTGAGGGCTGTGCTGCCATTCAGAGAGACCTGGACAGGCTGGAGAGTTGGGCAGAGAGGAACCTCATGAGGTTCAACAAGGGCAAGTGCAGGGTCCTGCACCTAGGGAAAAAATAACCCTGGGCACCAGTACAAGCTGGGGGCTGACCTGCTGGAGAGCAGCTCTGCCGAGAAGGACCTGGGAGTGCTGGTGGATGACAAGTTGACCATGAGCCAGCAATGTGCCCCTGTGGCCAGTAAGGCCAATGGTCTGCTGGGGTGCACTGGGAGGCCGGTTGCCAGCAGGTCGAGGGAGGTGATCCTGCCACTCTACTCAGCCCTCATCTCGAGTACTGTGTCCAGTTTTGGGCTCCCCAGCACAAGAGAGACACGGAGCTACTGGAGAGAGTCCAGCGTAGGGCTGCGAGGACAATCAGAGCCCTCTGAAGAGCATCTGCCCTCTGAAGAACGGCTGCGAGAGCTGGGCCTCTTCAGCCTGGGGAAGAGAAAACTGAGGGGGGATCTTATCAATGTGTACAAGTACCTGAAGGGAGGGTGTCAGGGGATGGGGACAAACTCTTTTCAGTAGTGCTATGTGATGGGACAAGAGGCAATGGGCAGAAATTGAAGGAGGTGCTGGAAGCGCTCAGCCTCCCACCGAGGGGAAGCTAACGGCTCTCAGCAGTTTTGCACACGGCCCTGGAGGTGGTGGAGTCACACACACAAGAGTTCAGGTCTCTGCTGCTTTTTGAGAGCAGGTTTCAGCTTTCAGAGTTCAGCTGTGGTGAGGAGGCACAATTTATGCCAGCTGAGATTCTCCCATCCTGCTTTAACTTCACATGGCACGTTGTGTTTGTTCCTGCTTAATCTATGCCATCCTTCAATTTTAAAATAACAAGCTTGTAGCTGTTTTAAAATAGTTCGATTTCTTTGATTATTATACAATCTTAGAGTCCTAACAAGCTGTTTAGGTTCCAGGCTAGTTTGTAAGGGGGAGGGGGAACAGAGAAGGGGAGGATTTTATATGCCCTGAACTTCACCACTTATAAAACAGGAGCAATAATATTTCATTTTCAAAAAGGTATCTTGACATTTTGCCAATATTTGTAAAGTATTTTGAAAGTTTCCAGTTGGAAAATGTGGGAAGAATCATTAATTCTACCTTAATTTATTAAGTGGTATGTAAATATTTGGTGTATTGCTTTGCAAGCTACTCCCTTGAATGAGTAGACAATATCTTAATAGAGAAATCTCCTCATGGATTAGAACCTGTACTAAGAAGCTGTACTAGAAGCTGTAACTTGGAAGGAAAAATAATATTAGGAAAATATGTCATTTTTTTTCCTCTTCAGATGACCACTTAGATCCTCTAAGATGCTTGGGAACAGGTTCATGCTTTCCTCCTTGGGCACTGCCTACCTTGTTGGAGTTGTTTTCAGAAACAAATGATGAACAAGGACATAACAATTACAGCAGGTGGAAACACGAGAAAGCACTAGATATCACGTTGCTGCTAGCTTTCTTTAGACAACCACCAAGCGTTCCTCAAACCCCATTTTCAAAGCCTTTATGTTAACTCCTATTTTCAGTACAATTTTACACTGGAAAAAAAACCCCAATTTTATCTAATTCGTTCCTTTAAAGAAAATATCTCTGTATAATATATCTGAACAATTCTTCAGCAGAAAACAAACAAGCCAATTTAATAAATGTACATTCAGGGAAAAGGGCATAATAATTTCACTACTTTTCTATTCAATAAAAGACAAACAACCAGAGCTTATTGTTTGGCAAGAAATATTTATTCACAAAAGATTGCACAGAACCAATGCCTTCAGCTACCTACATTTTTTTCCCCACAGTTAATCCACTCTAGTAAAGTGAAAAGCCTGAAAAATGTGTGCACGTTAAAGGGCTCCATCCCATTTAAAGGTTTGTACTTTGACAGAGTGCCTTAGTACAGCCTTAGTATAAATGAGAATCAAGCCCTTAGGCCAATGCAAGGTCCATTACATTTTGTTAGGGCTTTAAACTCAAGTCCAAGGGCATAAATGATTATATTCACAACATAAGGAAGCACAGAGCCAGACCTGCAATAATTACAGTAATGCTCTAATAGGAAAAATTGGATGAGCAGCATATACAAAGCGTATTCTCATTACTTTGTAATATTTTGATTACCAATGAGGCTGTTCATCTGAAAAAAAACAAACCTGAACCGTGAAGACAAAAGCTCAGAGATGTTTTTCAATGATATACTAGTTTAGTTGTGAGGCATGTTTTGCTACTTATCCACCAATTACAATTCTTGTTAATATACAGTAATCAAAATCTGAATTTTATACTTATTAATTGGAATGCAAAGGTTAAAAATAGATAAAGAATCCTTCTTCTGGTGTAATTGTGCCTACCAAGACATGCATGTAATTATTCTTGGTAAGTTTATAAAATGTGAACTTCATTAAAAATAATCTGATTAAATTGTGAAATTAATTATACTCAGCAGAAGGCATCAAACTAAGAGTTTCCTTGCATGTTAATGAGCGATACATCCTGTACTCTAACTCACTCAACTTAAAGAAAGTGCGAATTCTGTACCTTAATATTGCAGTACTGTATAGTCTTGGTCTGCTCAACATTTAGAGGACCTGTCAGAACCTCCTGAACTGCATTTACTTAACTTGTAAGATAAAATATGAACTACAAAGCTTTAATGGAAATACCCTCAAAACTGAAAGCATCTATTGAATTTAAGTAATTTGAAAAATTATACATTTACTTTCATTATAAAATACTATCCTTAATTTTTTAATATACCTTAAAGAACTAACACACTTAAAATAATTAATTTTCAGTGTTGTGAGAAGGTCACTTAAATAAGAAATGAGTCAGCACAGTCAATGAATCTACTCTGAGTTTCTTTTTTTCTTTTTGTTTCTTGTGGCCAGGAAGGTTGTGCGTTCTACTTTTCTAGTGACCTTTATTGATCTCCTCTATGAATAGAAGTAAAGAAATCTATTTTTCCATGTTTAATGCAAAGATTGGAATACAGCGAATGCTGAGAGTTTTTCCCCTTCAGGAAGAAAATGGGTTTTGAATAAACTGTGAAGACTTCTTACTGTATGAAGATTCCTTTCTCTTGATAAGCTTTATAATAAAGCCCTAAGTGGGATGCCAGTTTTGAAACATCTGACAAGACCTGAACCAAACCCCTCCAAAGATACTTCTTGCTATGACAATCTTTTACATCAGTATGAATAGAAATAGGACTTTAATTCTTTATTTGTTAAGAGAATGAAGTGGGGATTGTGTTTTGTCTCCATTCCTCTAACTGTTTTCTTTCCTGCCTCCTGCCTTTTATATCCTTAGAAGGAAATTCTTCTTCAGTTTTCACATTCACTGACCTGCTGCTTCCAGCACACTTGACACATCTGTACATGTTACTACTGCTTCTGCATCATACAGCTGCATGATTTATACTTCTTACTCCTGTTTAACAATTCTCTCTCCAGCTTTACAAGATCCTTTTGAATTTTTTGGCATTTAGATTTCTCATTATATTCTTCTTGAATTAAGAGACTGTCATAGTCGAAATAGGGAAGTCATTATTTCAGTCACTGAGGGAGCTGGAGTACATTGGAGTCAGATACAATGAGGTCTGGGTATTAGGAAAAATTATAGGGCTATCTAGGGAAATTGTGGATTCCTCATAACTGAAGGTTTTCAAGAACAAGTTAGAGAAATTTCTCTCAGGAATGACCCAGTAGCATTTCCTCCAGCAGTGGACATCTGTGCAAGGGATGGACTACATGATCTAAGGTTTCCTCTCACTCTACATTTCTGTGAGCTGTGTGCTCTCTTGAAGCCAACTATTTCATGGAGATGTAATAATTATTTGTGTACAGAGGTGTCTAATACAGCAGTTTTAATGTCTTATTGGGTGCTCCTTATATGATTAGGCAGATTCGGTTATTGATTAAAAAGTTATGTCTGGACTAATTCCTTTAAATTCTAGGGATTTATTCAGCGCTACATGGCTGCAAATGTTAGCTATTCAGATATGTGAACGCACATGTGCACAGAGCTGTATCCTAATGTGAGCATATTATCCCTACAAGAAAGCTCTAAGAAAACATTAGCCACTTATTTTTGACGTATTTTGAATTTCCATGTCCATCTGCAGTGCTGCCAATCTTAAAGCATCAGCTAAATCCAGCAGAGCAGGAAAAATCTCTCTTTTCCTCCTTCTCTTTGAGTATTATAATGCAAATGAACACAGAGAAAGAGAAGACATCTTATACTGTACACTAAGTTGTCCAAGACATCAGCAAAGGAGAAAAAGCTCTTTCTTGACAATGTGATTTTTTTACCAGAGTGCTTAGTTTATAGTTCTGCTTTTTTTTTTCCTTCAAAGATCTGTCAGTTTACCCCAGAAAGAGACTGAGAAATGACAAGAGGAGAAAGAGCACACGTTAAATTTTAAACCTGTCACCAGTGCAGTGGTTTTCATAGACTGGTTACTCTTCAAAGCAGGAGATGTGTATTTGTACGTGCTTGCATAATACCTAGCATAATAGGCCTTTAGTTTTCAGTGAGGCCTCTGAACTATTGTGTTATAAATGTTTACTAACTGTGTCTCCATCTCTGTAGTTTGTCTTTAAATCTCTAGGAAAGCTGCTGTTTCTCACGCCCGACAGTCACTTAACACTCATGTCAGGGCAGGCGGTAATGCAGGAGGCTCGCTCTGTGTTCCCTTATGGATAATTTAATGTTGTATTTTCCTGTCCAGTTGCTCCCTTAGCTGAAAAAGGGATGTGGGGGAAACTTCTTCAACTGTAAAGAATGTATTTGTTTTAGGTACATGAAAGCAGAGTCTCCAGAAGGGTGAGAAGCCCTATTTAAACTCACTGGGGAGCGTTCACACCATCAAGTCAGGTGTCTGGATGTCAAGCCTAGGCTCCTTGTGTAATGAGCTGAGCATCCAGAGAGCGATTCAGTGCACTTCAGAAAATATGACTGCTCTAGATTTACGTTGCACTGTGGATTTTGGTCATAAAAACTGTACAAGGATGTTCTCTCTAGCTCTCATCTCCCTTTCTCTTCCTACCACTTTCTTCTGCTGGTGGATTTTGGAAGGTTCTCAATCATATTTGTACAAGCTATCTAAAAGCTACCTAGCAAGCTTGCTGCATCAGAAAGCCTTTGGACTTTTGGCACACAAAAACATCTCTGGCCGAGTTTACGGATGCACAGAATAGTTGGGGTTGGCAGGCAACTCTGGAGAACATCTGATCCACCCCCCCCACTCTCAAGCAGGCTCCCCCAGAGCAGGTTGCCCAGGACCCTGTCCAGTCGTATTTTGACATCCTCTCCAAGGGTGGAGACTCCACAGCCTCTCTGGGCAACCTGTTCTAATATCCATTTATAAATGAAATTATTAAATCAATCTGCATGCAACTATTAAATCTATCCATGTTAGAATAAAACCAAATATGTAACATGCCCATATTGCACTCTGCAAGCACTAGCTTCAAAAAAATAACCATTAGTTCCTATGGAAGAGCAGCTATACTAGAATACTGCTATATAAGATGCAACAGAGCAGCACCCAAAGATATTAAAGCGACATGCCTGGTTTGAAGCAAAGAAAAAGGAAAAACAAATTCTTTGCTGTGGATTCATTTGAATAGTCTATGTTGAGAGATAAGCAGATGCTCCAGCACTGGCACAAAAATAATTTTATGTAAAACCTATACAAGCTGCTTTTGTCACAAAATTAACTGTCTTCAAAGCATTGTTTGTTGCTTTTCCCCTAGGTGAAGTAAATGCTTGAAGCTATTATTGGGGCATAGTTTTGGTCATCAGATGAGGCTTTTCTTATTCAAGGTAATTCTCACTTCCTCTACAGCTCTTTGTACCCCTTTGGTAGTTTTTGGTAGCCTTCAAAAGGCCATATATCATGTTTAAAGTAATTTTAAACCAGTTTATACTACTGAAGTAAAACAATAAAGTGATGCGTGTGTTGATATATGTGTGAATATATATATATATCATATATATACACACACACACACACAAAAATATATATATAGATATACACACACATATTTATGTGCACATATATATGTGAGCATATATTCATATGTATATGCATGTATATATAGTGGTGAGGTCATTGCTGCCTCAGGGACTGCTATATTCTCTAGCCAGAAATGATCTTAACTGCAACCTCTCTTTATCTATAGAATTTGCATATCTGATAGATTATAAAATTTATGGAGTATTTATAAATTATGGAATTTATAGATATTGCATAGCTTAATTTACATGTGCTTTGTATTACTTACTTTATATTGGAAGGGATACCAGAATGGGAGTATGAATGCAAGGGAAGGCCAAATGAAATGAAAACTTGTCAAATATAATACAATTTAAAAAGATGTGCGCTCTTTATACAGCAGATAATTAGTCAGTGAAACTCTTTGTTAGAAGATATTGTGGGTAATTGCTTAATAGGATGAAAACAACAGGATATATATGACTAATTGTAATATCATGCATAACTGCATTAGCTAACCTGAAAACACATAATGGATATCAGTACTCATTCTATGGGATCAAATATAAGCTCGCACATTTAACAGAGTAGGAGCAAACATTCCCCTAGACATCTGATTGCATAACCACCAATTATGTACTTGGAGAGGCACAGATTTTAAGGCCAGCGGGGACTGCTATGATTGTGTAGTCTGACCTTTGCATAAAAGTGTGCAGTGGAATTACATTAAACCATCCCTGACTCAGCTCATAGCTTCTAGCTATGTTTCAGAAAGATGCTGAACCTGAGTTTTCTGTCTTGCATGCCTTTAGCTGGAGAGAATAAAGATAATTTCTGTTTTCAGCTTAAATCACTTCTGTGGATATGACTAATATACCCTTTAACAAGCTATTTGTTAAGCTGCACAGTAAACTCCATATAATGGTGAGATTTCTTAGCCCCAATAAAATATTCAAAGTTTTTTAAAAATATATATGAATATGCATATATATATATATATATATAAAGTGCTATTCTGATTATTATGAAAATATAATGTTTTATACTTTGTGAATCAATAAAATCTTTAAATCTAAAACTCACTTAAATAATTTTAAGCTATTTCTATTCAGTATTGATTTTTTTATTTCCAATTCCTAAAATATTAGTTGCTCCACATTAGGGGAAAAAATCCTTGAACTGGGGAAAATATTAATTTTTCAAATTTAGAAAAAAAATCAGAGGCAGCTATTTCAGCAACTTTGGTACCTTTTGCAACATTTTTGGATTAAAAGGTATATGAAAATCAGTCTTTCCTGCGAACAGACTCAACTTTCATAAAATAATATTGTTTGGGAATAAACTGTACTATTTTAAAAGAATAAATAGTTCTATTATATATTACAGATTTAAACTTGTTTTTCTCCCTGTAGCATGTTTTCCAGTCATCAGCACAGCTTTGTAGCTCTTTTCCATGTCTCTTTTGGTTTGTCATCATCCTTCTAAGGATGGACACCAGAACTGGTGACACTGTACAATAAATAATATTGCCAGTGGCTCTAATTGCTATGGTTCCACTTTTCTATTTCTACCCAATGTTTCAGTGTCTATAAAATGAATGTTTTCCTCTCTTAGCATTTATTTTGTACTCTGAGAACATATTTTTTTGTTGCTGTTGCAAGTGCTCAGTGGTCACACACTATTTTCCATCTCTAAATAGAGATGAAACAAGTGCTTGACAATATGGACTGTAGGTGTTATCTGGTGCTATATGGCATACCATGTCCATGAAAGGTGTGTCAATAGCTAGTAGGAAGTGAATGATTCAAAAAATATCCTGAAAATATAAATAGTCTAGCCATTCCTACTGTATTTCTTCAAAGCATTCAGATAATTCTGTCTTTCAGCAAAATAATGTTTGGTTTCCAACTATGTAATCTTGGACTTAAGTTTGTAAGGTATGTGCAAAGGGATTTCAGGAATTGATTGTTGAAAAATGCAAGGAAAATTTTTTTTTCCAAAGTCCTTTTGTTTCTCCGGAGGTAATGTGAATAGGAGACTTTCAAAAAAATGATAACAGGAAGTGATATCCAATCTCTAAAAGTTCCTTGTCTCTAGAAGTCTTACTTCTATCTATGAAGGAAGCTAGATATATTTTTACACATCTTAAGGAAAACATACTATTTTCATACTATTAACTACAATTCAGTAGTAGTTCAACTACAGTTAAGATTGCGTCAGAATTAAGTAGCTCATGAAGTGACAAAAATCTATTCACTTCTTGACAGAAATCTGACAAGTAGGAATTAAACTACATATTTTAAACATTATTTCCTCTAAAGGAAAATAATAATAATTTTTTTAATTACACACCATTTCATCATCAAAGATTTCATGGTGCCAATCACAGAACTGCAAATAAAATAGAGCTCTTTCTATAGCAACAATATAGCTCAAAAAGTGTCAGATATTCAGCTGAGATTTAGATAGAGTTTTATTGGTATTAAGCATCTTCAGATACAGATTGAAAAGCTTTGAAAATCCTTCTAGGTAGATGTATCTCTGTTATAAGTGGGAAATAGATGCACAACAGATTCCACCCTGAATTAATCTCAGTGTCCTTAACTACTCTTGTGTTCCTCTTCTCTCAGTTAATCTAGGCAATATATTAACTCATTCAAAGAAATTATTCTTTTAGGCTCAATTTGAATAGGATCATGTAATATGATCTTGTTGAATCAGGCCTTTCCTTTTGGAGAGAAATGGTAGTTTTGCTGAAATATGTGCAAATCTCCTATCGGACTCCAACAGGAGCCCATGAAGAGTGATTTGATTTTGATATCTCTGGTTTTTACTTTTTCTCTCTCATTGATCTTTACTAATATTTTTTTCTTCCACATTGTGTGTACAGTTCTATTGTTTTCACTTGATTTGATTTTCTATCTGTAAAAAACATGCAAGAGTATCAGTGGTTTTATGTGCATGCCCTGAGTTTTTGACAATAGAGAACTGAGGAGTAAGTATCACGGATCTAACCCTTCTTGTCTTGTTTTGCCACTTTTTAGTTGGCTTGTGACTGTAATTTGAAAAGCTGAACTACACATAAAAAGTTTAAAGAGGTCACTTGAAAAGAAAGTATTTTATTGCAGAAATAGCTTAAATTTTATACACAGACCAGCGTATTTCTTATTGTCAAACCACTCTTTATTTTATAAACGGTTTCACCATTCATAACTTTATTCTAAACTTCAAACTTTGTCTTAATTTCTTGATTTAAAAGATTTTTAGAATATTTAAGCTTTTTCGTTCACTTTGTACTAAATATACAGGATTTTTCCCCCTGCTGTCAACTCTTCATACATCTCTGTTGTTAAGTGGTTGAAAGGTCTTTTGTAAGAACCTTGAAATTCCTTGGCAAGGGAGAACACAGTATGACTAGAAATTGGCATCAAAGTTTACTTACAGAAGAAACTCTTACTATTACAATCTTTTACTGAACATGCCTTGAACATCTGTGGTTGCTTTCTGTTTTTCCCCAAATTACCCTAATGGTGAAAACTGAAATATTTTTTGCAGGTTTGTGCTTTGGAGCATATCTAAAATATTACCACAGGCACACGAAAAAAAGGACAAATGATTTACTGCAGCAGAAGAAAAACGTATGCCAATATAACATAACAGATTTCTTAAACTTCTCAGAGGGCAGAATTCAGATTTGCAGGAAACTTCAGCTGCCTGTGCTGCTGTCAACGCCACTTGTGAGTTATTTTATGTATCCTGTATTATTCAGGTAGATTTAAGTAGATTATGAAAGAAAAGGGAGTAATTGTAGTTTTTCAGTTACACATGCTTAGAATGGATCTGGGAAAATGTTTAACTTTGTTTTCTCTAAAGACGGAAAGGCACAATAGGACCCTTTGGTTACAACCTGTGTTATCTGATGGCTACTTTTATTAGAGTTTATAAATAAAATATTTCTCAGTGGATTAATCTTGAGATTTGCCTTTTTAAATCTGCGCCTCTGCTAATTGCCACCCAGTACATTTCACAGATATCCAGTAAATTCCCCTTAGATTAGAGCCATTAATATTTCAAAATAAAGTACGTGCATTTTAGGGGCAGCTCCTCTGTAACCTAAATGGGTAATATGTATATTTTTTAAAATAATTTTTACATTTTAGTTTATACCAAAATAGGTCAGAAGCTATAAGACACAATAATTATGAGATGAATAATTCATTCCACTAAAAAAAAAAAAATGCATTATCCAGATTGCTCAAAGAAAAGGAAAAGCTGTCTGGTACTTTGATAAGTACCTTTGTACTAAAGACAAGGTAAAAACATATTTCAGGCTGATGTTAAATTAAAGTACCTATATGTAATAATCACTGGTAATAGGCAGAGACGCTACTGAGAAATAATTACCTTTCAGTCATATAAACTGAATTTGTGCAAGTTATATATATTCTATGATAGTATATTTCTATGATAAATTTCTTCTCATCAGGCTTCAGGAAGGATTTCCTTTCCATTACTTTCCTTTCAATTAATTTAATGTTTACTAGTTGACTTAGGCTTTCAAATCTCAAATTTAAATTATGAATGGCATATTTTTATTAGAATTATTGAGACACTGCTCCATTTTTACCTAAATGGAAATAATAGCTAATGAATTTGTGAAATAAGGTGTGAGTGGAGGGAGGTTGAAGAAATCTGAATTAAAAGAAGCGGAATCTATTCCAAATCTGACCAAAGTTCCCACTGAATTCAGCAGGACTAGTTCATGGACTTGAGCATTACAGAAGTACAGCATTTTAGAAGCATTATAGAAGTACATTTTTTTTTTGTTAAATGACTTAAAACGATCCCTTTCACCTGCATAACGTACAAAACTGCTTTTCCTTGAGCTTTGCTTTAAAGCTTGTTCTTCTAAATTTTCAGAGATAAGTACTGATTCTGGGAATCCTATCTGGAGATACTAGAAGAGGGACATGTTTTTTGCACCAAGACAATCCATCCCTTTCAAATAAATAAGGCCTCTGAAGGTCCCTCAAAAATTGGTTACCAATTAATCACTTTAGAAGTTGCATGTTCAGCATAAATTATTTCTCTTCAGATCAAGGTACCAAATCCTAATGGTGATAAACGGTAATTGTTTGGTATTGATAATTTATTTATTTTAAATAGATTCCATCATTATACACATATAAGAAAAAACACTGATGAAAGGAGAAACTTCAGCTTGAAACTATTTTCCAAATAGGATGCAATGCTCGGAACATGAATAACTATGCATAGACACATAGATTATACACAATTTTTTTACTCACAAATTCTACTTAGAAGCCTTTAAGGATTTATACTTTATACAGTTTTGTAAGTATCTCCACAAAACTAAGGACTTTTCAATTTCCAAAACTCAATTTGTGTAATTTGTCATTCTGGATATAACTTGGAAGGACTATCCCCCTTATTCCTGTCATGACAAAAGTACTACCCTGCAGTAAGCAGATGTTTGGGATCATCATAAAAATTACATAGCAGTAGGAGACTAATTCTCTTAGAAAACAGAAATAGTAGTCAGGAACTACTGGTTTCTTAGAGAGCACCATGTAAAATTCTGGTGCAGTTGGCAGCCCTTAGGAGATCCTTAATTCAAACAGCACTTGAAAGGGATCTTTTGTAACTGTTTAGTAATTTGGAACTAGCAAAATTTAATAATAGCTGCAGATAGAAAGCCATGAGGCTTGAGAACTGGGCATGAAAGGCTGAGAGCTCGCGGCTGGCAGTGCAACATGTGCTAAGGCAGAGCTCTGGCTCGGAGAAAGGGGAAAATCTTCAAACAGGAAGCAATTGCCCTGAGAAAGAAATGTCAAGGAGTATCTTTTAGATCATACTGGTAATATCTCATGTGGCTTCTTTGATTTGTCAGTGAACATTTGACAAGCAAAGATATAGCTTCATCCACTTCACTCGGCCTTTCCGCCTCTTCAGACAGGATTTTCTACCCATCCTTATACCTAAGGATGTCATTGTTGTCTTATCAGTTTCTATCTATTTTTTCTCTGATCCCAAACACCATTTAAGAGCCAGGAAGTATCTGTTAAATAAACACACTAACAACTTCCATACTACAGTGTAGTAGCTGTCCTGAGATAGCAAAGGAAATACTGCCATATATTTAGGAGATTAAGTTTAGGATAGGTTTTCCAGTTCAGATTGCAAATGATTGGGAATGAAATATTGGCTGATATTCTGTTACCGTCTCAGCTGCAATCTAGCCAGAGTCACAGTCACTATTGGAGAACAGCATTTTTTTTGTTGTAACTTAAAAATATTCTACAAAGTAGCCTCAAGAACACCTTCCTCAAACACAGATGCCGTAACATCTATCAAAATAGTACAAAAGTAATCACTGTGAAGGACTAGCAGCCTGGAAAATGTGAAGTTTGAATGCAATAGCGATATACTCTCAGTGTTGCAGCAATAGCACTCCTCAAGTCTTGGTAAACCCAACAATCTGTCTGAATTGGAAGCTGATGTGCAAGACCGAGGATCTGTTTCTTCCGCTGCTGTAAGGGATCTTTACTTAGTCCCTGTGCGCTCCTCAGGACAGTGCCTTAGCTGCAGACACAACATGTTCAATCATAGCAAAGCTTTTCTTCTCTCTGTGGTGCACCGAATCTTTAAGCACGCCATGAGTGTGGAATGGACTTAGGATCTGAGGTAAAGCAGGACTTTGATCCCGTGTCTCAGGGTGCTGCTTTAACCACTGAACCCTTTGGTGAAAGGGCCCATATGGCAGTGAAGGCAAGCTAATTCTCTGAGAAACTTTGGGCTGAGACCCTTGAGGGTCTCAGCAGCACTCAGAGGCAGCCTGGCATGCAGCAGTGATAGCAGGAATGAGTAATGTGATGGGTACAACCTCCTTCTCGCACTGGCTAATAGTTGGGCAACCTGCTCAGTGCTCTGGCTTTTGCAGCTCCTCTGAATATGTCCAGATGTTTCTAGTCACCTAGATCTTATATCTGCTAAGGCAGCCAGCCAGATGTCTTTGTCCTGTTGTAAATCTGAGGCCAATCCTTACTATTATTTCCTCCTTTTACCAACTTTACTTCTTCAGATTTTCTTTTTTTTCAATTTATTTTGTCTACTTTGTGTCTTGTATACTTTTCTTGTTATGTAATTGTTTTTATCTATCCTTCTGCTTTTGTTCTATGACTCCTCAAGGACTACTTCATCACCAAAATCTTTCTTTACAATTACTTAAAGCTCTTTGATCTTCTGTTTGTTGAGCTTCACCCTGTGCCTCTTACTCTGCTGAGCTTTTTCTGATATTTACCTTTCTCCAGCTATGGAATCGTTAGCTTCCTCCCTGCTTCCATTCAGTAATTACCTTTGTATTTTCAGAGTACTGCATGTTAGTCAGTGAATTGGTAATTGCTGGATCCTGACATCTCTGACGCACAGAGATTCAATAATTTTCAAAAGCTCAGATCAAGCAGAACTTCCATCCTGCCTTCCCTCTGCTGCCGCTGCCAGGACTGGGGCAAATCCGCTGTCCTCTGCCTCATTTTCTAGATTCTTTCTTCCCTCTGCTCACTTTAACCCTTTTTTTCTCCTCTCTCTAATCATCCTAACAGAGCATTCTTATTTTCTCCTCCTAGAGTGTTACCCCACATAATTCCCCTACAGGAAAGTTTATTATTATTATAATTATCTTTACGTCAACTCGGGAGAACTCACACCCTCTTTAGCAAGAACCCTCAAAAGAACATATCTCACTCTTCTCCATCCACTCTCATGAAAATTTAACTCCTGTCACTAACCACACTGATTCCTTTTTATCCCTTTTATTTCACAGTCCCAGACCAGCTTGTAGGTAGAGAAAGAGCCAGCATTTGATGCCTTTGCTATTAGATTTTAAGACTATGCGGGTGGATTACAATCATCTGCTCTGATGCTTGGGTTTGACCTCAGGTCAGTTTGGTATTCCTTTGACACCATATTTACTAATGATAGGTTAGTCATCTTTCTTTTTCAAGTTTTTCTTTCATATTGCCTCTACTGAGACTTCTTTTTTCCTCTTTCTCTCTTATATTCTCTTTCCTGTTGCTTCCCCCCCTCCCCATTTCTTCATTTTCTTCCTTCTGATTCAGAATATGGTCTTTTAAAAAGTACTTTCTGTTGTTCTGCTTTTGTCAGGCTCTTATTCGTTTCTCTTTCTTACAATACTGAAATGTGTTAATTGCTAAGTTTTGTCCCGGTATTATGCAGTCCAAAACAATGTTTCACTTTAAATAGCCAGGGTATGATTCTGATCTCATGCTTTTTAAGACCAGTTCATCTGATAATCTGAAAGGAATTCCTCTTGATTTATCCTTAATACAACAAGGTTAAGCCCTTTGAACACAGTATACCTGCAGCATTTCATTTTCTATTACAAATGCTCTTAAAAGAACTGAAATAATGTGAATTGACTCCACTAATTCTTGTGGTATTTTACAAGGGAAAACAGAGGGTGAAAATTTATTCTTTGGGGCTCTGATCAAGACTAATTTAAATTCCTGCATTTCAAAGGGATTCAAAATATCACCATCTATCATCTATCACTTCAGATTTTGTCCAGTACACCGACTTTGGTGTTACAGGAATATCAGTACTCAGGTTTTTCATTTTATTGCTTATACCACAAGAACAGCAACTATAACACTGTTTGAAGACCTTGTGTTTCTCTTCCTTGATTCACTTGCAGTTCAACTGATTTGATCATATCTAGTGCATCTATATGCATGACCTAACATACAGATTTCACTCACAAAATGTAATCTTACCTTTTGGCAAATTTGGGGTCTTAGCTTAGACAATTTCCTATATAAAATGATATGGTTTTCTTTACCAGGACCAAGCATGTAAACAAATGTACCAAATAAACTATTAAGTTTTTTGTAACAGAGCTATGTTTAGCTCACATTAGATTATTTATACTTAAGTTCAAACTTTACTCAAATTGGAAGTTCAAATCGAAGTTTACCATAATGGGTTTGGGACAGTTGTAACTGCAAGCCTTAGGCTCAAGCATATATCTCTATATCCTACTGCCAAGCAGAATTCAACAGTTTCTGCACTGGATTCTGGACTTCTGCAGCCCTTGGGCCTTTCTCCAGGCAATCTGTGCCATGCAGATGAGGATCTACTTTTTTCTCTGTTGGATCCAGCAGCAACTAGGCTGGAGAACCGAGACAGGTGTCTCTAGGACATCTTAGGGACCAGCCCTGAGCGAGGGAGCCCTTGTTAACCTAAGTCATTCTCAACTAAAACCAGGTTTAAGTGCAAATACAAGTCTAACATCCACAGCGAGGAAGAGTTAACGATGTTTATAAAGGCATTAATGAAGAAATAGAAGCTAGAGGTAAAGACATCGGTGAAGAATATATCTCATTTACATACAGAACGAGTGTTTCAAAAGTTTTCACATTTCCTCACTCATCTGATTAGATGTTTCTCTGTTCACGAGGTGTTAGTAAGGAGTTCAGGGCTTGAACATGCCTTCTCTCCTCTCTTGGGGAAGGCTGTTGGATTTTGTAGCCAAATTTGTCCTGAAAGTCTTATACCGTGACTAGACCAATTTAATCTTTTGTCCTGAATTTCATCCTGTTTTCTCCTTAAATAGAATCAGGGCTCTTTCTCTTCCAATGATATGTAAATGTTTCTTTGCTATTTTAGGAGTCTTCTCAGTTTAACTGCCTAATAAACAGTTCCCTAAAACTCTCCTCGATCTCTTGGGTAGCTACTTGGCCTTAAGATTTTTATCAAAGTGTAGATTTAAAAGCAAACTTGATACAAATATCTTAACAAGTTAATGGCATATAGCTCACTAGTGTCTCTTAAATGACATCAGTATAATAATAATCTCTCATTTTGGGGACACAATAGGCTTGAGGTGGCTGATCTCCAAAATCTTATGCATTTCAAAAACGTTTTCAAAAACTTCTGCAGAATAAGTTAATGAGTTTCAGTCAACTTTTAATTCACGTAAAAGCACTCTATATACACATTATCTGAATGGGTGTAGAACTCCTTTCTAATATTTCTAGTGATCTTGATGCAATCAAATTTTCCCACACATTAGCTAAACATTTGATAGATGATGTTCATAAGGAGTTCACAAATAGGTATGACAACAAATTTCTTTATAGAAATTACAAAGAGTGTGATGTTATTACATGTTAAATGTGATGTGTTAATGTACTTCAGTGACAATCAAAGTTGTGATTATATCAAAATAGTGCTCATTTTCAAAAAATATCTTATATTCTATGGCTAGGAAAAAAAAAAGAAATTCAGCACTGAATAGTCTCAAGAAGAGAAAAGGAAGTGTAAAGTATGAAAATCTTACTGGTATTTCCTTTCTGTGACTATTAACTTAAATAAAGGAAAGAGAATAAAAGGAGAACAGTGTGAAGCAGGCAGTTTTATAATTTTTTTCCCCTCTCCTCATTCACACCACACATTTTTATCAAGGAGTTTTTGACTGGGATGAAATGCTAAGGCCTAACACTTATCTTGATCCCCAAAGGGCACATTGAATGGATGACAGTACTACCCCGAGCTGCAATAGCTAACACTAGAACATTTTCAAAAACATATTAATCCTCAGACCTGATGGCTGAGATCAAACTCTGTCTGGATTAGAAAGAAATGTGATGTGGTGGGCATATTTTCGTGCACAATTAGTTCTATCTTCTTGTGAAGCTTTTAGTACTAACTAGAAATGGGATACTGGAGAGGATAAACTGAGTTGGAAACTGTGACAATTTTCTTAATTTATGGCCTTTCCATTCCTGTTTGATTTTGAATTCAGTGCTCTACTTGGAACAGCAACAAGTGAGTGTCTGTGTGTGTGTAAGAAATTACCTGCCTCTAGTAACCAAACGTGGTTCTTAGTTTCATTTAGAAGTGACTTGTTTTACAAGACATGATTGAACTGAACAGTGAAAGATGCTCACCATCCAGCTCATAGCATTTGCTCTGTCAGAAGGGAAACAAGCTGATTCTACTACTCAGGATGATCACAATTTCTAGAAAATATATTTCCAGGTAAAACATTAATTTTTCCTCTTTAAATAAAAACAGATGGATGAAGTGAAGGATTAAAATATCAGAAAGGGGAAATAGAGTGGGAGAGTAGAGCCGACCACTAGTTTCCTTCCTGTTAAGCAAAAGGCATGACATTTCCATGATATAGGAGACTTCTGCTTCAAACTGTGGATCTTCTGTAGATGAAAACTTGTAGAGTAGGTGCTCTCTTAACCCATCCATGGATAAAAAAGAAATCTGAGTTGTGGGCTTTGAAGTCCAGGAGTTATATATCTTAAATATATATATCTAAAATATATAAAAGATAGACAAGAGGCAATGGGCCGAACTTGAAGCACAGGAAGTTCTGCCTGAACGTGAGGGGGAATTTCTTCCCTGTGAGAGTGATGGAGCACTGGACCAGGTTGCCCAGGGAGGTTGTGGAGTCTCCTTCTCTGGAGATGTTCAAGGCCCGCCTGGATGCAACCCTGTCTAACATGCTGTAGGTGACCCTGCTGAGCAGGGGGATTGAATAGACGGTCCATCTAGTCTGTCAGAGGTCCCTTCCAATCTTACTGATTCTATGATTCTGTGGTTCTATGATTCTAAATTTGTTTCAGATATAAGATATATATTTTCAGCTCTATTTGCAAAGATATCAATTTGAGACACATTGATCCAGAGAACTTTCAAAGGACATTGAAAATGTAGAATACTGGAAAGTAAAATAATAGCTTTTCCTTCTCTGTAACCCATGTGTATTGAATGGATATATAATTAAATGGAGATTACAGTATATACATTACGTTCTAATGGAACTCTCAAGCTTTTTCAATTTACAGTCTTAATTAGGGAGGAAAGCAGATTCAAGGGTACTCAAGTTTCTCCAGCTGTCTCAGAGAAGTCGGATCCTTTTCCTAAAACAACAGTCAACAGTGCAGTAACTAACAATGCTGACACTGAGTTGTTGTAATTACATTTAAGAATCACTGTCCCTTCGAGTGTGGAAAGCACACTATTTGCTTTCCAATTGATCAGTCTTATCATCAGCAGAGCATATGGCAGCAGAATTGCATTTGAAGGCTTTCTTCCAGCCATGCAGACTTGAAACCTTAGATACAGTGCCTAAAGACACTGGAGAGCTAGTTTTGGTTAGATCACTGAATAGAGTGTCTGCTCCTTCATATTTTTAATTAAAGACTATAAAAATAAATAAACAAAGTTCCCTCAAATCCTAGTGTCTGGGCTTCCTCCTGTGGTCTGCCAACCCCAAACAAACCCTGGCTTGCTAAAGCTACAGAACAAACCTAAAAAAAGATGATGAAATGATGAAAAAATGAAATGAGTTTTTCTCATGCTACTGTAACTATTTAGAGAATGGAGAGTTTTATGGAAGGAATGATAAAATTGACAGAGCATGAAAATGCTTCTTAGGATAATCTACTTAAAAATTCTTAGTATGGATATTAATGTACTATGTTGTCTGATGTTAAAACATTTTTTCAAGATAATACTGAAACTAAAATCAATCTATAAATATTACAAGTTTCAATGATAAATAAGCAATTTTATCTGAAAATAATGTTATAATTACAATAATATAACAAAATGTAACAGTATAACTTTTGTAATTATGTTATTTGTGGAAATGGGGGATTTCACTACATGTTTAGACTCCAATTTAGATTGAATTGGTGCTAAATTATTGCTACACAATTTCACAATAACTAATTATTAAAGCACTATTATTTTGCTTCTAGGTTTGCTTTGAAATGAAGTGAGAAAAAAATGAAATAAAATGGTACAGAAAACACAGAACAGGAGATTTTACCACTTAATAAGTCCATCATTTTGAATTTGAATTTTGAATCATTTTTGCTACCATCATGTACAAATTAGTACATCACAATAAGTGTTAACACTTCACCAGCTGTCAAGAAAGACAACATCAATACTGATAAACTCCAAGGACATCTACAATTACAAATGTTGGTGCAGTAGGAGACCTGGGATTAGACTCTGGAAGTTTATGAGTATGAAGGATTCATTCTAAAGAATCTCTTAAAAACAAATCCATCTTTACAAGGAGGATGTATGCAAACAACGAGCTTTTAGCAGCTTTTCTATTTCTTTTTGCTTCTCTGAAGTGTAATCGTGTACACTCATTATTTGTAAAACTAGTGCTATGGTAATCATAAGGGTCAAAGCAGGAGAACAGGAGCAACATTTGCAAAATAAAATTATACCTTCTAGGAGAGAAGCTGAAAGAGAGGAAAGAGGTACAACTTTGTGGTTCATAGTTTCTTCATTAAGTTCTCCCATGTCTCAATCTTCTGATTTTTTCCAACTGTTTCAGCTAATCTAGTGAAGAGACACGTCCTCTCCTTATGAACCTTGCTCCTCCTTTTTTACTTACTGCGACACTCTTCCTTGTTCCTCTAACATGTTTTGTTGAATGCAAGCACTCTGAAAAGCAGCTGTAAGATCGAGACTATTGCTAATTATACACCTCTCTGTGCAAAACAGTCAAAAAATCACATGAATATGATGACGGATGAAGTAGATTTTTTCAGGAAAAAAATACAGACCTAATCGAATATCTCTGAGATTCTTAGGTGATTTTTCAGTTTAATTACTCAAGATAATTGCATGGGTAATATCCAGATGGTTTATTTCATTCAGGTGTTTTTAACATACAATTGTATCATGTTTTATTAGATCCTTGGAGACTCATCAAGCTCTTGATTGTGCTGCATGCCTATGCCATGAATCTGCGGGAAAGCAAACAGAGATCTCTGCTTCTCCCTGGGAATGCATTTCCTTCCCTTCATTCACTTCTCATACTCACCAACTTGAGAAGAGCTGATGGTCACCACATCCTGATATCTGATCCTAACATTTGGAGTGGGGACCTTTTACCTGAATTCACACTACTTACTGGCAGTGGTCCTTAGCCAGCACTATTGCTTGCAAACTGTGTCCAGCTGGCTCAGACCGAACTGGGGGCAGAGAGAGTGTCAGGATGAGGCAGGCGGAAACAGGAGGGAAAGTCCTTGCCCTCTCCTGCTACCATTGACTAGAATAGCCTCAGATTCCTAACGGCTCAGTCCACTAATATGTTCTTCATATCAGAATTAATTGCAAATAACATTATGGATCATGGCTCGGATTATTACTCATTATCCTTTCCCTAGAGACCATCAGCAATTCAAAATCTTTTCCTGAATTGAATGCTCTGTTACATTTTGCTTTCTGCACATAGATGACTACGGAACAACCAAGTAGTAAATATGATGATTACATACGAGTACATAATTATTGAGTATATTTCAACAATAAAAGTACCAAATACGCAAAAGTAGCAGATCAGGAAAATTATGAAATATATATATATATATATATATATATATATATATATATATATATATATAATATATGTGTATATATGTCTGTATACAATTATAAAATCAACATTTAATTCAACAGACTAAATCATCATTCCTTGTACAGAAATCACTCCACACCACTGATCATTCTTTCTCCATTCTTCTTTCCAGCTTTCTCTCCATCTTTTCAATTTTCCCATATCCTTTCTGAGATTCAGGGAACAGAATTGCAGTACTCAGTTCCAGTACTCAATCTATGGGCACACATTTTTCATTTTAGGAATTCCTAAGAATTCCTAAAATTTGATTTTCTTTATTAAAAATACGAGAGCTCTACTTTACATCCTTAATCAGTGTTTAATCACAAGATCATTACATCTCCATATATGAATTAAGAATGGGACAGATATATGTGTATGTGGGGAGGTGAGTATTTCACATTAAAATTCAAATTTTTTCTGTAAAATGTAAATGCATAAGGAAAAATAATCAGAAGAATGAAGTCTGAATTTTCACTGATCTAAATGAAAGTAACTAACAGAGATACTAGGCTTCAGTTTAATTCCTTCCATTATCTTTCCTGGAAACAGTTTCATTTTACAATATATCATATAAAATATTTTAAAACAACCTCAGAAAAATAACAAATCAAAAATGAATTTAGAAGTTGACACTTCCCTTTTTTTTCCCTTTGCTTTGGTTAATTGGTTATTTTCTGGGTTTAAATTTACTTTGTTACCAACAAAGGAGAAAACAAAGAAAGAAAATTCTGGTATCTCATTTTTGATTTATCTTTAAGTGAAGTACTCAGCAAAAAGCAAGAATGTAAGACATTTTAAAGCACAGCACATATAAAGCACATATAAAGCACAGCTCATATAAGGAGAAACTCAAACACATGCACATCAAAGAAGATGCAATTAAGGTTTATGTTGTTTTGTGAATATTATTTTTTAAAATTGTTCTTCAAAATGTTTTAAAAAGTTTAAAAGGCAAATTGTTGCATGTTGCTTTAATTTTGAGGATATTTCTCTAAATATTGCTCGTGTAACCCCTGAGGTGTTGAACCAGCTAAACTACAAAGGTGGAGAACTGCATCTTACATATTTTCCTGGCTTTTGGATGATTCACAATTCATCATTTTTTTCTCAAAAGTTCCATCGCCAGGGAAATGCCTCTCTCTTTATGCTCTAGCTGAGAGCTCTGACAGCATGAATATATTGACATGAAAAAAACTCAGCAGAAGCAGAGCAAACCAAGAAGTCAAAAATAAAGTCTTTTGCCTGAGTTCGCCTAAGCAGCGCAGTTCGAAGCTTTAACTTCAAACCTATCACATTCAATCAATGGGGCTACTGGTATCTTGTATAATTGTTACCTGCTTACAGAGTGGTTTGATGCTTGAGGCTCTTCTTGTAAATAGCATGGAGGATTAAAGGATTGTGGAAGTCTCTTGTATATCAAAAATCCCTGCATTGTAATTATAATAATGATTATTTTTTCAATAATGTGTATTTGAAACCTTTTTCCTTACACACAGTACAAGACAGAATATAATCCTCGCTGCACAGCATTGCTCTGGACAGCACAGTGCAAGACAGATTGGACATTTAAAGCAAAAGGTATGTTAGCCTGCTTTAAAAACTCTGCGATATCATTAACTAATCTGTGCAATATGCAGCCATGACTTGTTCAGGTAGACCACCTGGTAGTGGTCTCAAATTCCCGTAGTTTCATTGTCTTGAAAGATCAGGCGTGCAGTTGCTCCTGGTGCGAATTCGAGGGGCACCTGCTCTCCTCTGCTCGGCCGCAGAGCCGACCGAGTGCCCCGGGGGTCTCTTGCACGGCGCCGGACTGTGTCCTGGCACCTAGTGAATAAACGCCACAGTTTGTATCTTAGTGGCTGAGAGCTTAACTGTAAAAACAATTTTTCTGACAGGATGTCATCAGCCAAAGGCCAGACCCCAGTAGCTGGGCTAAATATGACCACAGACTTCATTAGCAGGCACTGCACATGTTTTGGGGCTTTAAGTCTCTTTGAAATATCAGTTATAAACAAGTGTTTACACTTGTACAGGTCAGTGCTATGTTCTGTGCAGCAAGGTAAGCTTACAGCAAAGAGCAGAATGTTTACAATGGATTTGAAAAAAATTATTTCACCGAGATTTATGAACTTTTCACAGTAGAAAGCTTTTTGTAACCGAGACAATTCCGAAGACATGATGATGGAAAAAGTTTGGACTATCATCTTCTACAACTGCTGGCTCCATAACGAATGACTGGCAGAGTACTCAGGAGGTAAGAGGCTCTGCTATTTCAAAACTAGCGCTAAATCAAGGGCAACCCCAGATCATCAGGCCCAGGCCTCCGTTATCATAAACAGCCGTGTAATATGAAGCTGTTGCTATCAGATAGAAGTTGGTTTTAAGTCACCATCCCATTTCATCTGCACACTCAAACTTACTTTAAAAGGCTGCTGTAGTGCCAGCCTGTCTTTCAGATTAATGGCTAAGTAGGTTTCTCATGGAAACATCTTGCAATACTGTAGATCACTCCAAATACATGGATTTTTATTTCAGCACAGGCAAGAAACACTGTTGAAGAATATTCCCTCTTTTTCTAGCATTGCTTAACTCATGGAAAATTTCAGATCTAACTGCAAATACTGGAATTTCTTGCCTTTAAGGAGAGTATTTTTTGTTGCAGTGAGTGTTTATCAAAAATAGGATCCACTGCTTTCTATAACACAAGAAAAACTTTAATATTTTAGCAAAGCATTATGAATATCCTGCTAAATATATTTCTCCCTGTGTTTAATCTGTGTCTTTAATAGAAATAAACTGACTGGAAGTGCTTAGTAAATGAGGAGGAAGGAAAAAAACTATTCAAAAGCATATATAAAAATTCTACTTACAGCAGGTATTTATTATCTGCTTAAATTTTGCAAAAAATCCCCCCAAAATGCCCTAAACCATGACTTTACATTGAAGTTACTATTCCTGTACATTTTTTGATTGACGAAGGGAAAATGATCGAGACAGACTGTTTTTCTTTTTATCTCTGCAAAGTTTACTATCCTGCACAAAACCATTGGCATTCGAGTTCCTTTGTGTTTCCCTAGTGAGTCTATAATGACTTCACTTAAGCAGTTTGTTTTCCCTAGAACTATTGAAAAAAATGTGAAATTCCCTTTCGTTTAGCCACCAGCTAAAACTACCCAGCCTCTAGTTTTGAAGTTTGCATAGTCCCTTGAGAATAGTGGTTGTTTAAGCACCTGTGTTTTTAAGAAATAAGCTCTTCTTGGCAAACATGTTTTCACTGCTTCTTGATCTCCTGCAAAGTCAACTAAGCTTCCTTGTAGATTGGTCCTTGGGGTAAGATTAAAAACAACAGAAAAGATGCTTTACTTTAAAGTAGTTAAGTGTTTTTGCTGGAACTATATGGTAAAGAGTAAACTGTGCATCAAGGGAAAAAGTGCAATTGCATGGGAGAAAGAAAAGGAAAATATCTAGTAAATTAGCCAGTGATGACAATTACCTGTTCAGAAATGATATGCATTTTGAGTGCATATTTTCCTAAGTACTTCTCAGAGAGATTTTCCGAATGGCAAATATTATCATGCTCTACTTTATTGCCGGCCCAGCTCCTAGCATTTTGAATCATACACGATATTAGAATGTGTTCTTCCTCCTTTATACAGTGTTGTTAATAATACCTAAAAAAGAACCAGCATAAGACACATTTTCCTTTCTAGTGAAGGAATCAGGAACTTAGGTCAAAGGATTTCTTTCCTGTCCCTTGTTGAAACATAAATTGTATACCTTGCTCACTGTGGAAACACTCATTATTGAGGTTTGAATAAGATGAAAAAATGCACTAAAGGAACAATAGCTGACAGCTTCGTTAATAAGAAAGTTTCAATAACTAACTCCTTATCACATTTCAGATTGAAGTATTGTGTGATCTTGATTAATAACAAAACCTAAAAGATTTTTCTTTTACAGCTGATTTATGTAACTTCAGCTCTTATATTTTCCAGCTGATTTCAAATTTTCTAGTTCACTGGCTGAGCCAAAATGACACATTATTCAGTATATACTGCATGAATCAGAAAATATTACTTGTCTATCCATCTGAACATGCAGTTTGTTTAAGTTTTCTGAGTTTTGGTATATTTTCTAAAAAAAAATGAATCAGTTAGTAAATCAGTTCTTCAATCATTTCTTTCTCTAAATGATTTGCCCTGTGACAATTAAACCTAGAAAATGGCATCTGCGATATAAAAATTACTAACATCTGAGTAATGTGCAAAATTTATATCCATTTTTCATCCTTCATTTTCAGAATTGAAAGATTTTTAAAGGACAGCTTTGCTCATGTGCAAGCATAATGCTGAAAAGAAAAGATGGAAAATGATCCTAAGATCAGATATCCAGGTACAAACTGATCTTTAGTCTAGATTCTAGTCTTTAGCTAGATTCACTGTCCAGGTTCATCCAAGCCCAGCTTTCCATCTCTTAATGTGGAAACAGCTGAGGTCCTCAAAGTGTTTTTACTTTGAAGTCACTAAAGATACATCAACTCAAAACCAGCTGGCATAAACTGGCCATGAACAAACTTAGGCTATCAATCAAGAGGCTTATAATGACCAGAGAAGAGAGATCCAAGGTGGAAAGAGTAGCTCTTTTCACATGAAATTGGGTATGTTTATGTTAGTGTTATATAAATTATGTCTGTGTAAAGGAGCAGGAGAAGTGCTCTCCAGTGCAGAGTTTTGAGCCAAAGACTGAACCCTGGGTAGAAAAACATGTTAAGTAAGATGGAAGTGACACTTTGCCCTGAAGATTCAATCCTAGACCAGCCTGTCCTACACAGAGATACTGTTCCAGACAAGTGCACATGCAGGGTGGCCTCGTGATTTCAAGTTTGTTGGGAAGGAGCAGCTATTGAAGGAAAAACCTCAGGCCTCAGCTAGGTCTGAGCAATCCTGACAAGTCTCGATGAGCCAGAAGGTCCTTCTGGCTTTGTACTTGGCTTGACGTACTCAGTGCTCAAGTGCCTCACCTGCAGACCTGGCTAGTAGAAATGAAAGACTTCTCAGCTGAACATGCAAGGATCTGACTGAATTCTTGGGCCCGGCAGACAGAGGCAATTGACAGGCAAAAATAAGTATTTCAAATTAGGTAATGAATGATAGATTATAAAGAGTCTTAGGCATTAATCTTTTTTATTTTATTATGAATACTTTCTTTCTTTTCCCCTCAGCTCCTGCTTTCTACCATGCACAAGCCCTTCACAAATAGTCTCTGCAGGGCCCCAGTACTGCTCCCTTTCCTTCAATGTCAGTTTTAATTTTCGTACTTCATGCAGTCTTGTGACTGGCTTTCTTCTATCACATTCAGAAGAGCAAAGTATTGATTAAAAAATGTGCCTCATTCTATAAAAAATAGATTGCAGTATTCAAGACATCATTGTTCACAGCCTCTCTTCTTTCCCTTCTCAGCTGTAAAAAAGTCATGTCCAGCCTGGGTCACAAAGGAGAAAATATTGTCTATCTGTTTGCATTATCATGCTCATACCACTATTTTATTCTGCTCCTGCAGCTAGCAAATAAATGTAAAGTATTAACTGATTGAATCACTAAGTCCTCAAATATCTTTCTCTGTCAAAAATGTTCACTGGCATTTCAATTAATTGATCTGGGCAGATTGTCTGTGGCTGCTAAACACTGTCATTTTCTTAAAGCTAGGACATCTTGTTCAACAGAGACACTGTTGTCAGCCAGGCTTTAGTAGCAGCAACGCAATCCAAGCATACATTTTCTACCAGTGACACCAGTTTCTTGCTTGATGCTAGTCGATAGCTTGGTTCCTTCTGCCATTAAAGATCTCAGCGACAGCCTATCACAGTGTAAGCTCTTCCCCTCATTTACTTCTAAACCGACCCCTTTTACTTGTGTCTCAGTCCTGTCAAGCTGCAAGACTCTTTTCTGAATAACAAATTGGAGATGGTCAAGGATTGGCTGCATTTATCTCCTTGATACTGAAATTCCTTCTTTTATTTAGATGACTTCTTTCTGCCCCCAAATCATATAGATAGCATCTTTTTTGCATACTTTCTCAGAGCAAGGAAGTAAGACTCAGGTCCATGCTGAGGGGTGTACCAGGCTTTATAGGAATTGTTTCACAGAAAGCAATGTAGAAATGCCTGTCTTAGAAATAGCCATAACTGGTAAAAGAGTACAGATAGCAAATGCACACATCAGATATCTTGGTGTGTCTCAGATGCTTATTGAAAGATAAGACCTATTTTAAAGCCTAAAAATTAAGGCTACCAACAAAGATGCAGTCTAGCAGTCTGAATGTGGGAGAGGAAGCTGGAGCTGTTGATGTGGTAACTCAGGTTTCCCTGCGACCTTGGATCATTTACTGCTCACCTGCTCTGCACCATCTGTGAAGGCAGACTGGGCCGGGTGGCTGCTCTGCGTCAGGGAGTGCTGCAAATCTGAGCTCATACCTCAGGTGGGAAGTGCAGGTAATAGGCAATAGAAAGAACAGATTTCCTTCATGTGAAATGCAGGTACTGAGAATTACATCTAAACAAAACTGAACTACTGTCTTGACCTTTTACCTTTCCACAGCAACTAGCTTAATCAACCACTTCTGCCACCTTTCCTAAAAATCAGCTCTTTCTTTTTAGTTTACAGAACAAGCATATTGAAATGCAATTACAGTACATACTTCCCTTGCAACTAGGTTGCTTAATGAATGCGAAATGATTGCTGAAGTTACTGAAAACAATGGATCTGTATGCATTTCTCACTTAGCTGAATGAAGTATACGGATGTCTCAGACACTGAGCTCCCTTTCCTTCTTTGAAATATCTTCAAAATATATAAATACACAGAGGCACCTGGAAACCGCCTTTCCATATATGTTTCCTGTGTTATAAATTACTGGCTTTATAACAAATGTAGCAGATTGAAAGTATTTCCTGAGGTCAGTCTTTGACTTCAAAAGGTACATACAGTGATTTCTATGAAGAGAGTTTTTTGGAGGGCTGGATTCAGACCTGATTTACTCCAGGATTTCTCTGAAATCTTCAGCCATTCAGCAAAGCCTTGGTCTGCTTCCCAAGTCTCCTCCAGGTAAGCAGCACTTATGTTATGAAAGGCCCTGATTCTCCAGTAGCCTACTTGTGATTTTATGCCATTTATTGGGCATATGTATCTTAGGTTTCTTTGGTCTGAACAGATATAAGCCCTCAGTCTCTATCACACTGCCTGGGTGCTGGCTGATAGGCATCACATGGGCAACCATGGGATTCAGGATGGTGCAGCCTATAGAAGAGGAATTTGCTCTGGGGCGCTCCTCAAGAGTTTAGAAACCCCAGATGCACGACGGCTGGAGTCGCTACGCTGTGGGGGGTGTCATAGCCTTCTAATGACCCCATGAGTGTGAGTTGAACTTAGCAAAGGAGAAATGACACTGCAAACTCACTCTGTAAGCATTTAGATACTGCGGAATTTTGTACTGGGTTATTTGTTGACCATACATATTGTTATCTGTTGACCACCCTGTTGAGCATATTGTTGACTATACTGTTATCAGCTGACGCTACTGGTTCTGTTGTGTAACCACGGTCTGGCACTGTTTGACTGAATAATGAACTAACCCTGGGAAGGATAAAAGCAAGCAAGACACATACCTCCGGACTCACAGTAAGTTGGCCTGTGGAGCTGACAACCCATCCATCAGTGGGGACACCCCAATGCCAGCTGCCAGGGAGAGTCAGGGAGCTGTGCATCTTGGCACAGCTCAAGCGTGGTGAGAATAATCCACGGACAATTACACTGGAGGGGTGGCCCGCAACGACAAGGAAAGAGTGAGAGCAGTCATTGTACCGTGCATCCAAGAGTTACCACTGAGCTCTGATATATGTATTCTATTTTTAGTTTTGTTATATTTCTAGTTTATTATACTTTTTAGCTTGATTATACTTGCAGATATTTAGGTGTTAATTGTTTAGTGTTGCCCAGTGTCTGTCATATGTGCAGTACTACTTAGCGCTAATAAATTCTTTTACTTGACAAATCATGATCTCTGGAGTTCAGTGCAACTAACCCCAGAATCCAAAAGAATCTCAGATGCCCCTCTAGCGATGTGTCACACTGGCTCTATATCTACCTTTTTTGCAGATCAGAGCTAGCTGTCCTCACGAAGGACACAGCTACCCTGTCCTCCTGAAACCACCTCTGCTCTTCAGAATGGGATCAAAGCTGCCCCAAACCTCTGTGAGCTTCACTGTTATTTTGAAAGTGAGTACCAAGTGGTTGACAATTTTTAGCTTTTAAATCTTTTCTTCCCATCTCATTAAATTATGCAGCTAGAACTAAATCCCCCTGCTGGTACACCTTCTTTAGCATATCCGTTGTTCAGCTAAACTCTAGTATTTAGAATCACTTACTTTGTTTACTTATTTGTTACCTCCTTGTCAACAGATGGAAGAAGACGCATGTAAAGGTCATGTCTTGTCAAAGCTCACTATATGTTGAGATGTTCTATAATACAATTTAACTTACTAGAATTAACAGAAAGTATATGGAGCTACCTGAAATCACATCAATTAGTATAATATATTTCCTCCTTCTAAGGACACTCTTAGAAGATACAATTTGAGAGCTTTCTAAAACTGGCTTATCAGATGCCTTACTTTCGTGGACATTATTCAGATGCTGGTCATGCAGCCTCTAAGTGCTAATGTGCAAAATGCTAAGAGTACAGCAGCAATATTTATATGGGTATTCAAGAGTATTTATGATTTATTTCTCTTAATGCATTTAGTATATACATAAAATATTCCACTAGAGCCCGTACAGTCAAAACTTCAAAATGAAAAACTTCTATTTCATTAGCTATAGGAATATCCAGAACATTTGCTAGAAATAAGTTACCAAATTTTAATTCTTATCACCTATAATGTAGATTAATTATTGAAAATTTAGCCAGTCTATATTTGAATCCAAGGTGCATTAACTTTGCCACTGAGGTACCCGAATCTGTTCAAGGAAAGACTCCAAATTCCAGAAAGACTTGTTAAAATAGCTGATACACTTGTTGTGTTATAGGTCTTGTAACCAATTCAGAATTTTTTTCCTAAACACCACTTGAATCAGATCAGGAGTAATATTGTGATAATATTCATAGCTGTTGAAGATGTCTTCTGAATAATTTAGAATTGTATTTAATATTTACTGAATAGTAGAAATATAGATTCCATGAAGATGCTGTAAATTCTATCAGGAAAATATTATTTCTGACAATTTATTGTAAAGTGTCATTATAGTGCTTGTGCATTTTTTATGGTATATGTATTTTTATATATTCTGCTGATTACTGTGGTCTGAGTTCTACTATTACAATTTTATCATTCAAGTGAAGAGTTTTATGATTGATACATTATGAAGAACTGCAAGTGATGCTTTTATGATATGATTTCTGCCTGTGATTATTACAATTATGTATCTATTCAACAGGTGGATTTGTTCAGAAATCGCTTTTACATATATAAGCTTTGACATCCCCAAGAAGATAGATCTGTTTTTTGTCAGATATCTAGTAGCTGAGAAATCATGGGAAGTAAGTCTAAGATGCAAGATGCAAGTAGACAAAGAAGTAGAAGTAGAAACACAAATTAACGTTAATGAAGGAAAGATAGGAACCTAACAAGCTACCAGTCTGGCTAAATCATGAATTATTCTTGGAACTCAAGAAACAAGAGCAAATTTTACATAAAGTTCAAACTAAGTCATATTAGAAGGGAAAAGAATAAAGTAATAACATGAAGGGAAAAAATCAGAGAGTTCAAGCCATAAAATAAGATGCAGCTAGCAAAGGATATAAAAGGTGACAAGAATGTTCCAGGTGAAGGATGAAATGTAGGAAATATATGCTGTAGGAAATGCTGTACCATAATTAACAGAGAGGAAAATTTAGTAGGAAATGGCATCAAGAAGACCAACAGACATAATATTTTCCTTCCATCACTGTTCACTAAGAATGAATGTCATTCGTGATTGGGCGACTTAGCACAAGAACTATTAGTCACAGAAAGAAACTATTTAGCCTAGAATAAGAAAGCAGAGAGAGGTTAGTAAGCACCTATATTTTGAATTTGATTTTGAAATTGGGCGATGCAGTAAGCTTCATCCTATATCACTTAAAGATGATGATGAATGAAGAGATACGAGTTTTTAGTGGTTACCCTAGAGAACTCTTGGAATATGGTGACATACTATATGACCGAAGAAGGCCAAAATAACACCTGTCATGAGCAAGCAGAAAAGTATGAGCTGCAAAAACTGAATTATAGATTAATAACTTACATTTAAGTTCCCAGAAAAGTTCTGAGAACAAATGAGCACCTAGAAGACAGAAAGATGATCAATAGCCAGCATAGATTCATTGAGAACAAATCACATTAGAGAAATCTGATTTCTTTCTACAGTAGAGAGAGAAATAGAAGATAGAAGAAGCAAAAGATGTCAAATATCTTGATTTAATCTGACGTCATTTCATGGAATATTCACATAGGAAGACACATAGTCTAGATAACACTATTGTAGGTTGACTATGAAACCTGTAGCTGAGCCCAGGAGAGTCAACTGTCAGAGGGAAGAATGTATTGACTGAGCTTTTGTAAAGGTCTGAGTCTAGAACTGTTTGCTTTAGATTAACAAAATGAAACTGAAAGAGGATGGAGTACAAGAGTAGAATTGAAATGGATCTCGATGAACAGGAGCATGAGTAATCAGCAGCACCAATATAAACTATTAAATATCTGGTTGGTAGCAGAATTACAGAAAAAGTTCTTGGGATAAAATAGATCACAATGTGAACACTTCTCAAATATTAACATTTGTGGAAAGGGCATGCAGATGGATAAACAGTATCTTTAAACAGCAACATACCTGCATCTAAAGTTCTTCGATTTTGGATGCCATAATTCACAAAAGATGTTGATCAGTCAGACACAATCCAGTGAAGAGTGATCGGTGGTTTAGAAAATGTCAAACACAAGAAAAGACTGAAAGAGCAGGGGTTGTTTAAAATCTAGGGGAGATAAGGTTGTGGAGGAGAGTGATAATAGCCTTCAAAAGCATAAAAGACTGCTGCAAAGAGGAATGGAAAAAATTGCTCTTTATAGTGTGCAGAACAAGAAATAGCGCTTAAATGGCAGCAAGAAAGATTCAGTTTAGACATAAGGAAAACCTTTTTAACAATAAAGATAGTAATGCACTAGATTGCCCCAGAGGCTATGGAAATCATTGGAAGTCTCTGAAAACAGGTTAGACAAGTATCAGTAAAGATCACTTAATGATGATCCGGCCAAGAAGACAGGGGATGGAATAGGATGACCTGCTATTCTTTTCCAGTCCTACTTTTTAATGTTTCTATAGACATACTAGAAAAGTGTACTGGCTGCGGATTTAAATTGTACAAGGTTGTGTCAAGTATAACTGAATACTATGATGGATAGATAATGCCAGCAACCAGGATAAGCAGCATGAATGCTTGCCAAGCTCAGCAGAATTCAAGTTCAAGGTTGGACTACTGCTGAGCTTAGTAAGAAATGGCTGCTTTTCACAGTCCTTCTGTGACAGAAATTCCCACTTTCCAGCTAAGGATCTGGAAGGGTTGTCTCCACATCACAGCCTCTTACCTTATTTCTTTTGTAGCATTTTAATGGTAAAATGAGATTCTATGGCAGGAATGTTCTCCTAGTATATGAAAATTCCTGCCTGTTACTTAGGTCAGTGTCTTTAAAGACCGTCTAAGCTAATTTATAAAGTATATTCTCAAAATTCATTCAGAGATTTCTAGATAAAACCCTAAATTCCTGTGACTTAGTTTCTTCAAGAAAAGTGTTTTAATAAACAACTGCTAAAGAAGATGTTATGACTCCTGAGATCTCTGCCAATGGTTAATTATACTTGCTGTTAATGATATACAACAAATTCTACATTACCTCCTCCTATTAGGAAGTAGAGAGCCATCCAGAAGGACCATCTCCCATAGTCATCCAAAGTAACTATTTTACATAATTTTTCAGGCCATCATTTTAGCTTTTATAGGAAGGGCAATGGAGGTGTCTAGGTGTGAAAATCAGAAGGTGGCTTGAATTCACCCTTTCCTCCTGAGATAGTACAAGAGCTAATGCTTGCTTCCCTCTTTCTTCATGCCTTTGTTGGAGAAAATCTCCTGCTGCTCCTGCAGTAAAGTATGTCTAGCTTTGGTATTCTACCCCTGCAACCTAATGTATTATGAACATGTTAACAGAGCAGTCAGTTCATCCCTCAGTCTCATCAGAATACCAGTTTTTCTCCATATCCCTTTGTCAGGACCCAAGCTATCTCTCCACAGCTCAGCATGCATCAATCTCCATCCCACTTCAACTTGCTCAAATATCATTAATGACCTAGGTGTTTTTCTACTCTGAATAAATATTCTGAACAGTCAGTCATGCATACATATCATTTCAGTCCTTTGTCAACAGTGGTATGGTCACACTCCCAGCCTCTATTTGTTGGATTCCTTGTACTGCTAGAATTATGCTGATTACCATACATGTTTTTTGAAGGGGAGATCGCAGAGGAGCTTCAAGTGCTGATTTATATAATTTTTCAGTACTTCCTCACTGCACAGGATACTATCAGGGCAACTGCTGGTTAAAAGAAAAATAGTAAGTGCATTTTTCATGAATAAAAGAAATAAGTTCCATAAAGCCTCTACTTAGGATGACATATTATTCATTACTCAGAAATATTTAGACAGCAGGTTGTTCATGAAAATGTTTATGAACCCTGAAAATGTCATCAATTTCGGCACGAATAACGGTTACCTATTATCTGCTTGTGTGAACTATTCAGTAGACTTGCAGAAACTGTGCAAGATCAGAACAAAAAATTATTCAGCTGAAGATGAGAAAGGGCTACATTCACAAATAGCATCCAAAATTGATGTCATCCAAAATACAGCTTAAAGGCAGTCTTGCAAATATTTAGCAAGTGAAAGAGAGATGAGAGCTCTACTATACTATAGAGGTAGTGCCAGTCTAAACAGTAACAACAATTTGAGCTTAACAATTGCCCAGTCTAACCTGAATTAGGTACTAGTTAAGCTTACAATATTGGTGCCCAAGTCCCCGCTCATTTACTACAAGCTGCCTGAAAGCTGCTGCGATAACTGCTGTCAGCAGCTGTGTCTAAGCTGAAGACTCCAGCCTCTCATCTCTCACAGAGTCCAGAGCCGTTTGCATTCAGTGGCTTGGCTGATACTGGTTAGTCAGAGAAAGCATAATAAATAAATCCTTTTTATCATCTTTGAAACTCCTACAAATTTCAGACATACTGTTGAACAGCAGTGGATGCAAAATGTAAACAGGAGAAGTGCTATTTAGAGGTTTGGCTTGGTCTGCTCACTGATTCAAGCAAATTAGCAAATACTGACAATATTATTGTGTATTAAAGGGAATGTTTAAAAAAAAGTAAGTATGCATTTATCATAGAATGTATTCAAAGCTATATCCAAGTCTTGTCATGTGTTCTTGTCAGTGAAACACCTAAAAATGTGCTAGCAAACATAAACCATTCCTGGATTTAATATCCCAATTAAAAAACATATTCCATTAGTAAAGAGGAAATACATTACATTAATTGTAAAAATACAAGCCCCAAACTAAAACTGTTCTTTCTTCATTTAGAAACTCCACTAAATTAAAGAGGAAAAACTAGATTTCTTTCACTTTTATAACTCCTTCACTAACTCACCTAAGTAACTTTGCTGTTTGAATCATCTTTATGTCACTAAATTGCAGCTACCATTAAGGTGGAAGGTGTGTAAAAGCACACAAAAACACTGACGTGTTCAAGACACAAACCAAAAGACCTGAAAGCAATTACTAGTCTGGGAAACATAACCTCTTAGAGCAGGTACTCCAGGAACTGAGGCAGGAATCAGGTGAGACATTGCATAAGTTCTTATGCCTTTCACTAGTACTGACATGTGACAGGATCACACAGCATCCCCTATGGCACGTTTCCATTCCAGTATGTTATCAAGCATAAGCAAGAAGCTGTGTCTGGCTGATGATATTGCTCATGTGAATGAAATCAGTCATTTTTTAAGTTTTTGTAGTTTTTTTAATATCTTTTACTAGCCATATTTTAGAAGGTTTTTAAATTAGCCTGTTCAAAACGTCTGAACATTTTTTTAAAATGCTGAATTAATCTGTCTTGAGACTTAACTTCAACAGCCTAGAGAAGGTCTCCATCCATTAACGTCTTTCTGAAAAAGCCACATATTGGTGGTTATCATCCAACTTGTACTAAGCAACACAGAGAAATCATAAGAGAATCTCTTTCCTTTATATTACTTGAAATATAGAGATATCTTTAAAGATCTTCCACAAAGCATCTGAAGACTGAAAAAAATGTCTGAAACTCATTGTTTTAAAGCTGCAAAATGTTCATCTGAAACTTTTAAAGTAGTTTAGAAAACTATTGCCTCTGATGGAACAGTAAGAACCTATGTATTCTAAATTTCTGGTATTAACTCAGATTAAAGTTATATAATTTGCATTTTTGTTCTAATATTTAATAATTTGAAAAAGAAGTCAACTTTGTACAATAGCCTTTTTTTTTTAATGGCTCTTTTAATGACACAGTACAAGAAATATTTTAGGTGTGGATTCTAGGACTGCAAGATATTGACAAATTTGTTTTCCAAACACAGAAAACAAATACTGTAGTCGTTATGCCATTTGCCCTGCTTATTCAAAATGATAAATTCATTCCACCTGAATGAAGTGAAATGTGCCAGGTTCATCAGAAGTAAGAAAGGTTCATCAGGCAGCAAGAAGTAGAGAGGGAGTCTAAAAATCAGTCTTGATCACTGGTAATTTCTCTCTCCCTCATATCGTTTGAATCTATAGGGCTGTCACTCCAGCGCAAGAATGCTTTGATAAGTAATAAAATAACCAGCTGCACAAGCAGAAGATGTGCGTATAGACTACATGGATTGTTACATGTCTCCCGTTAAATGTTAGAACACACTGATAATGACTGACCCTTGATTATCATTTTTATTTAAAACCAATTAAAATTAAAAGCACAGTCCCACTCTTTTGGGCATTAGACATATCTAAAATAAAAAACAGGTTGTTAGGTCTTCCAAATATTTATCTCTAACTTTTGCACAGAAGAGAGGATACCTGTGTTAAATAACGTAGCTAATAACCCAGCACCAATGTACTTTCTGTCAAAATACAGCTTCACAGCTGGCAAACAAATTATTCCCTTGCAACAGTGTTCTAAAAAGGAGCTCCTGTTCTGTGTATTTTGGGTGAGAGATGGAATATTGAACGTGTCAGGCTTGGACTCTGCACCTTCTTGAAACCTCATCAAAATCTAGTGCCTGAGCAGCTTCGAGTCAGAAGGCAACGGTGACAGAAGGGCCAGCTAACTGCTTGCGGCTGCCTGACTGGCAAGCTGTCACTTTGCTGTCAGGGAGCAATCAATTTGATCAGCCTCGTCACTCAGGAAAAGGAGAGATTATGGAGGGAAAAGCAACAAGCTAAACTAGGCTTGGAGCAAAATAAGCAGCGTCTCTGAGATTTCTAAATTAGCGTCAAATTTAGGCATCTTGCCTCATTGCAGGCATGAGATTATGTGTGCAGAACACCATGCTCTGATCAGGCCTAAGCTCACTACCATTTTAATACGGATTTGGGATGAGAAAATCTAAGATCAGCTCAGATCCACCCCTTTGAATGCGGCAGGGATGCCCAGGCATCTGACTCTCCGCTGCCTTTTATAGTCATTTGCAGTTACCCACGTGAAGCAAATGTGAAGAAAGCATACGCGGCAGCCCATCCAAAATGCTTGCTCCTTGCATCCACGGCGTATAGCCGAGAAGCAGCAGAGGATTGGTCCCAGCTGTGGGAAACCGCACTCATCGGGAGAGAGAAATAAAACAGTACAGTGCGTTTATGCTCTCCTTTCTGCCAAGCGCGGGCACAGAGGAACTCCAGCTTCTGCAGGGTGGATTAATGTGGCTGCATGAAATGAATGAACTTTGCTTAGCCAAGGGCCTAACTTGTGGAAAGCACCACTTCTACATGGACAGAAGTGTCCAAAGTGCAGCCCTTATTCAGCTGCTCATATTCTGTTGGGAAAGCTCTGCACTTACCCTTTTTTATAGGTTCTTTCAACTTTTCCTGCCAAGGCTCTTCCACCAACCGTGCAGGGAGCCAAGGACCTTGCAATATCCTCTGTGTGTGTGCATCAGGGAATAGTGGCCTGCAAACATGCTGCTGAGCTCACCTAAAGTTATAGTAATCTTTCCCAAAATATAGTGGTTGTTCTTTTCCAAGTAGGTTCTCCTAAAAATCTATACTCGTGATATCAAACTGTTTTTGTCTGTTTTGTTTTCATTTTGTTTTGTTTGGGCTATTTGAGAGAGATTTTCATGTGCACCTGTTTTTCTACACAAGGATAGGGGAAGAATATACATGCCAAGAAAGGTAAAGTGTCACATACATGTGTGTATGTATCACAGGAGCAATCATTCACAGATGGAAAACTAATCTTAGAATAAAGGAAAGCCACTCAGTAGTGAAATTAATGTTTCAGTATAAAGACATAGAAGACATCCTGGAGAGAAAGAGAATTAGTTTTCGCAGTGTTTCTGAAGCACCCACAAGTATCTGAACATTCAAAGCATCTAGAAAGATCGTGTGTGAAAGTGAAAAGTATTTTCTTTTTTACATTGTATGAAATAATATTCCTGGAGTGAAGAAACTGAAAGTACAGCACATACTTGTGCAGGGTCAATAAGTCACAAATACTGGGTATGATTACACATCATCTACAGGTTACAATCTGATAATTACTACATCAGGGATCTATTACGTCTGCTGTGAATTATACTAAATAAGCACACTGAGATTTGTATTACTGGAGGAGAAAACATTGATCCAAACAACAAAGTCTAAAATGAGTGCTGTTGACCAGCATCTATTAAGTAGATAGTGTATGTTTCAGAGCAACTGCTAAATGATGACATGTTTCAAAGATATAACCATAAAAACATTAGGAGTCTTTTTAGGAGTCTTTTTTTTTTTCTCCCTCCATAAAGAATGGGAAGGTTGAAAAAACGTTAGGGGAAGGAAAAAAACTGAGAAAAGTAACCACATTATGTTGAACAAAGGGACTATGGGTCTACGATTCATAAACATTGAAAGGACTACTTCATGCTATTATCATTCTTATACAAAAAGAATTTCCAAAAAATAAAATAAAATTAAGATGATAAAGATTTTTGAATGAATGGAACTCTGATAGGAAGTTTCAAAACATCTTGAATTTCCCACTTAGTAGTGCAGTGCATTTCACCACTGGCAAAAATATGATAAAATGCTTTCCTCTTTTCTATCTCTTAAATATAGAAAGTGCCCTTGGAAGAATATCTGTGATAGTATAAACCAAAACCAAACATTTCATGCCTACCATTCAGAAAACAAGAGTCAAAACAAATGTAACCTGACATAAAACCATTTGCTTCCAAATGAGGTAAGTCATTGAAAACAGTGAAGGGATATGTAACCCTGCATCATACAGTTTCAGTAACTGCCTTATCGAATATGCATTATTTCAGTAATCCACAGCTGTATATCCATCAAGCAATACCATATTGATATGCTTTAGGCTCCAGAAAGATAGCACCTGACTGAAGTGCTCAAGGGCATATAGGAATTAATTAGCACTTTTGCTGATGTGCTGAGTCCTTGAGTATGCAAAGTTCAACAGCATATCTGCATCTAAAGCAGTATTTTTCCCATCCAAAAGAATCTCAGAAGTAATCAATGCATTCCACTATCTATCCCAGTTTTTTTGCCCTTATGTCCACCTTTGTACCCCAGTCTTAGACTTTCTATTGCAAGATAAGAGACAAGTTCTTTATTGTGATGAATTACAATCTATACTTGTAATTGCATCTATTCCTTCTGCTAAAGTTCATTTTATAGTTGAACTCAGTGTGAGTAAAATGGTTGATAAGAAGTGAAGTATTCATGAGGTACGTAGTGGGGAAAAAAATCACTGATCTCAAGCTCTCAGAAATTGGAAACCCAGATAACTTGGAAGCTGATCTTGGACGTATTAAGGTTATGATGTCTGATAAGATAGGCATTATGGGAAAACCTTGCAATTTTTATTAAGATGATTAATTAATTCTATCAGTATCACCTTTATCAAGATAGGGATAGGATGGAGACATTGGTGAGATGCCGCTATATCCAGATGAACTTGGTGTGTAGGAATTGGTGCTAATGATTCTTAAAACTCCCACCTAACTCTCTGAATACCAAAGGTCTCACCAGTAGGGTTTTCTAATCTCCAGATAAGCAGCCATCTTCTTGGTAAAATGAGGAGAGACTAAGCTCCATAAAGATCTTCAGATGAGGCTTTCCACCATTTCGTTTAGGGCCTGACCTCGTAGGCATGGTCAGCACTGCGACAATCAACATTTTCAGTCATTTGTTGCTACTTCCCCGCTCCCACGGCAGAACATGTAGGTTCAATGGCTTCTCCTTTATTTTTCAGCTGTGCCTTCACCTACATGGCTAGGCGGGCTAAGGCACTTTCCAAAACTCCTTTTAAAGAGCTATTTTATCAGGTGGCAGACTAAATAGACAGTGTAAGGATCAAATATATTTTACAACCCTGGAACATGGGATCTGATGCTGGATTTCCTGTATTAGTCAGATAATTCTGTTTAGTGTGAAAGCATCTCCTTTTCCCCTTCTCCCTCTTCCCCAGCTTAGTTTCTCAGTATCTTCCCAAAAGTGAGTTGAGGATCTGAATCTTTTCAGACTGAGGAGGGCAAAGAACTACGATGCTGAGATGTCTGTTTTTTTCTCAGCTGAGCAAAATTAGAAGAAATTAGATCATCTCTCTCTACTCATAAATGGATAGCATTCACTATATTCAAAACCATGTTTCAATTTTTAGTTGTACTGCAATTTTTATTAGGCTAGCAGACGGCGTTATCAGTGCTGTATGCAGTTTTTCAGAGGGACAGTCTGATAGAAAAACATGCACAAGTTATGAGAAGGAAGAAAGTAGATAGATTTCTGCTCTGTAATTCAACACTGAGCAGAACACTGAGCAGAAAAGCAAATACTATATTATAATTCTCTAACTATCGGTTAGAAGGAAAATATATTGAAATGTGTGTATTATCCCACATCCAATACTAACTTCAGATGGACTTTGGTAAAAAAGATATCTTCTATAAATAAAATACTAAATTTGTCTGTAAATTATTCAGCCATACAATTTCAATATTTATGAGGCTCTTAAGTAGAATTAAAAGTAGAAACTCCTTTATCACATTTAAGTAATAGATTCTGAGCAAAATCTATTTCTACAGTGTTAATCACATCCAAAAAATGTTGGCTGCATTAGAGCTAATTCAAAAATGCATTTAATATGTAACGTTTAGAAATATATCTCCCATACTCTTTCCAGCTGCCCTTGTCTAGCCACAGAAATGCAAATATCATTCTTAATCGTATTACCTACTTAATGCTAGCAATTCTTTTCCTTTAAATTAATTACTCTTTTTTTCCACAGAGGGCCATCTGTTTATTGGTGAAGAGAGTAGCAGTAAATTTTTCAAAAATCTTTTAAATTGTTCATCTTTTCAGGCTTATTTTCAAGTACAGGTAAATGAAACAGAATTATGTAAGTATAGCAAAGATGAGCAAAAAAAATGCATTTTCATTGATCTCAGATGAAAATAATTTGTTTTGTATACCGAAATTTTGTAAGCTACAGGGATTACTCAAGCTATGAGGTACAATATAGAAACCTATTTATCTCTAACAGCCACGGTTTTCTGAAATTTTTCCGTATAATCAGCTGATCACAAAAAATAACTTTGTGACAGAGACTGACAAATGTTTTACTCTGTCTCTGGATTGCCAAAATACATTGGATTCAAGGAAATTAGAGATGCGAAGGCAGGCCGAAGAGTGTATAATTTCAAGTCAGTTTTAACGGAAAATAGCTTGTTATAAATATTATCTATTTAATTGCGGTGAAATTATTTCTGTTTAAAGCTTTGCATGGTGAATACTGGAATGCTGTACACAGTCCTACTAACCAAATTTTAAAGGGATTTTTCAAAGTTCTCGAGAATGCAGTAGATCTTTTGCTGTGCTCAATTACATGATATAGGCATTTTGTATTTAACTCTTTTCTTCAATTAAAAATCAATCACATTTGGAGATCTATTTTTTTTTTTTGCATAGGTTTGTCTGAAGCAATAATGGTGCTTGCTAAAGTATATGAAGTCTTGACTCTTATATTCTAAAGTTTTGTGTTTTTTTCTCTAAGCCTCACTAAATTGAAATTTTCATTGTCTTTTGCCTTTGTTTTTCTCAAAAAATCTTTACTATCTTCTTCACTTACCTTTCTAATTGCCTTCTTGTGTATTTAAAATAATTCTCATCATTTTCTCTTCCTGTCTGATTTTAATACTATTGTTTTCTCCTTGTGTATGTCTCTATATAGGATAGAACTGTTTCTAGTCATATGATTTTTTCTACTCCAAGATTTCTGATTTTACAATAATTATTTCTATCTTTTTAATGGTATAATCCACTTTTATATCTAATTTCTTTATGGGCATTTAAAAATTTTTATATCCCAGCATAAATCTACATTCCCATCAACCTTAATTTTATTACTCTTGTTCCACATGTATTTTTTTTTTTTTTTTTTTTTTGCCTTGCTTTCTTGTCTCCATCTCTCCAATTAAAATTGTCTGTGGCTTATGTAAGGGCAAGCTAGAGGAAACTCTTCCTTTAGCCTTTAGATTTATTAGGCTATTCCAGCAGTCATTAAGGAAGAACAATTTGCTAGGTTGTCTTACAGGTTGGTCAAAAATAAAGTAATTAAAAATTGATCACCAAAAATTGTTCTGTGATTTAGTGTTGCAATAAGTAATTTATTGCAGTCCAAGAACCTTCAGATTCCACCCTCGCTACAAGGGGAGTCGCATTTAATTCTGTAGGGTTCAGCTTTCTGAAGGTGCTCTTTTCAAGGTAAGGGGTTCACAGGCCCATCTGCGAACCCACATATCCTATGAGCACTTAGACTTACTCATGTGTCTTTGGAGAAACGCAAAGCAAGAGGCAGCTGCTGGAAGTTAAAGAAGCCAAAAGGAAATTAAAAGTCTAACCCATAGGAATGTTTAAATACTGGAAGTAAATATGAAAGGTCCTAACGGGCTCTTTATATCAGCTGCCTTTTAGACATAGGCAATTGAGATGACCACAAGAGAATGATATTAATTCGTATTGCAGGTAATATTAAAGAGATTAAATCAGCATTGAATTTGTGGAGCCTGCTTTATCTGTGAGACCTGATGTACTCCAAATGAAGCAGTAAGTACCCACTCCACTGGTGTAATCCATTAGTAATCCATTTAAGTGAAGGATGGACTAAAAAAGATGAGAAATTCTAAACTAAATGACCTACAAGTTCTTATCAGATTAAAATGCATGAATCAGCATTTGATGGAAGGCATGTGCCCTCATCTTCACCCCTCACAGTGCCAGCCACCTTCCCCAAAGGAGAAAAGGGACAAAGCTGTCCTTCTGCCTGCTCCCTGCACTCCCTGGAGCTGTAAGACCTCCCTGGATTCAGCCTGGCGTGGAACAAGCTGCTGGCGGACCTGCCTCGGGGCAACTCCGCTCCCCTCAAAGGAAAAGGACGGCTTTGCCACCGACACATCCATTTCTATACATCAAGAGATAGGGCTGTTACTAGACTGTTATATTCAGTGCAAGTGTATAAGTATTTTAGAATTATTGACAGAGAAACAGGTAAGGTGTTCATTTTGGGTACCACAGCATTTGACTTTTCCTGATATTTTAAAATAGTTATTGTGACTATTTATTAGTACAGCTTTGTATTTCTTCAACTTATCATAAGAAATTTTGGTGGTAATCAATTTCTTTAATAAAAAAAGTTTATTGTGGTTGCAACTGTCTCATGAGATACCATACGCAGTTTTAAGAAATATTTTGTCACAAATTACATCACTGATAAGCTCTCAAATATTAAACGGATATTGTGAAATATATATGCTATTGGCTTTACAGAGGATTTGAATAAGAAACAGGTTGGTATATTTTAAAATGAAAACAAAATCCCAGATAAAATTATAGCATTTAATTTCCTGATGAAAAATAAGTAGGGAGAACTTGCACGATGTATTCTCTTATTGTTGTCTTGTCTGTGGACCACAAAAAATAGGAGTCAGAAAAAAATAAGAAGGAAAGAATAAGAACATTTTATTCACACAGACTAAATTAGAAACTAATTCAAACTTATTAATCTCAGTGTGGAAACTCCCACTGGCTTCAGTCATTTCCAGATCCAGCTTTTAAATTAGATAATTAATATTTTGAATCACACTGATTCCAAGTATCACACACTTCATATTTAGGTATTCTTCTGACTTTTGGAGTGTTTGGGAAAACTGCAATGAGCAGAAGTGCCTACAGCACATATGAGACAGTCTGCTGTTTTACTGCCAATACACAAATCATGTTTTATTTGTCTGTCTCTAACAAGTTGCCTTTAGGTAATTGAATGAACCAGTAGTCAAGCATAAAGTGGTCAGATGTTTCATTCTCTTAAAGAATTAAAATATTTTCACCAAGTGAGTTACAGTTTCTGTCTTCCAGTATTATAACAAATATACCAAGTTTATCCTATTCAGAATAATTTATTTGGATTTTTGATAACAAAGGTAATAGAGAAAATATATCGTGAGTCTCTCAGGCTGTACCAGTTTCTGGCCAAAGAGAGGTTCCATTTTCAGCATTTACCTCCCTCACAATGTTTGACTGTTTTCTAAATGAAAACTCAAGCAAGATCATTGATATGTTCAGTAATGATAAAGTCACTCACATGGTGTCAACAACACATTTAAATGCACTGGAAACGAAAAACGGTCCAGAAGTGAAATGCCTACTATCTCTACTGCCTGAAAACCTCCCAGTGCACTCCGTAGAGCACAGTACTTTAAAGCTTACATCTCAGGTTCTGTCATACAATGCCTTCACTCAAAAGTATTTTATAAAAACACTGTGTTGTTGGAAATAATGACTTTTACCATAGAAAAATATACGAAATGGTGATTAGTTTGGCAATAAAAGTTAGAAAAAACTTGTGCTTAGAGACTACTGTTCAAAAGTTCTTCAGGGCACTACCATATCAGTTAAATGCTGCCTAAAATAAGTGTTGATATAGATCTAGATAGCTCTAAGAGGGAGTTTGGAAAAGCATTGAAAAGGAAAAATACAGAATACAGCAGTCCTAATGACTAAGAAGAGTATGAAGTTACTAGGATAGATGAACAGAAGAGAGACCCACTGCAAGAGTTGTACGACAGGTTCCCTACAAGCAACAAGGGAGAGCACAGTGCCTTGGATTGCCCAGCATCATCTCGTTATAAGTGGTTTCTTAATATTCTTGTATTCCCCTCTTCTTGTCACTAGATTCTTGTGCATAACTATGCTTTCACAAAAAAGACAAGAAAAGAAGGACAAAATGAAGTTCTAGCAGCTTACTAATGAGAAATGAGAGAAAGAAGGATAGGAGAACAAACTCTAGCCTACTATCATGCTGCTACATGCTTGCCCCATTTTACTATGACTCTTGATCTTTGAAAATACCAGAAGACCAGAACACTGGTACTTTAGTAATGATATCTTTATTATTACCCATTTTAGACCATGAAGTGAATCTGATTTTATCTGTATCTATTTCATCCTCTGGTATCCCACATCCTGTCATCTTTTAATGGCTTTTGTTTCTTCATTGATGTCTTTGTTTATAGTCACAGTCACATCTCAGAAATGTTATTACCAATCAATGGTCATGGCTGAATTTCTGTCTCTAGGGAAGCAAGACTCTTAAATAGCATTCAAATAGGCCTGTTATTTTATACTTCTGGATATAATAAGATTTTTCCAACATTCAAAATGAACTAAATGCTTCAGTTCTCAGCTATCAGGCAGAAAGATAAGTGGCAGTTGTACCGTGAATATAAAAATTAAACCATCATTAGTACAGCTGAATCAATTAAGTGTGTCCTGGTGACAACTGTACTGTGCATACATTATGCAAATGCATAAAACATAACCTTTTCTCACTGCTTAGAATTTACTAAAATAAAAATATTCTGTTCTGGTGAGACTAAAATAGTAGACAAATTCAGAGCACTGAAAATTCCAAATTAACTGATATTTTCCTCTGTAACCTTTTATTCTTTAGTAAAATTTTCTAATTTTACATGTTAATCATTAAACCAATGGATTGTATACATAAGAAGCGGGAGGTGACTAAAAGGATCCCCTTACATAAATCAAACACTTGCAGAGACTTTTTTCCGTAGAGGTTCCTGTTGTGAGTATGCTTGCTATTTAAACTCCTGATTCACAACTGACTCTAGAAACTAGTAAAAGAAACAGTACTCTTAATCTTGCGGCATCGTCATATTTATGTTTTTGCTCTGGCTGTAAGTGCAAGCAAGTACCATGCCATCACTGTATCCCAAGTCTACAATTCAGAAAATTTATTTTCTGAAAATTTATTTTTGCTACCAGTTGACTGCTTGTGTGACTTTCTTCATCTCTTCCATCCTAAATCTCTACCTTTTCAGAAGAAAACTGCATATTTCAAGTAATAGAAAATATTTTGCTAGTATTTAAGGAATGCTGAACTTTGATATAACTTACTTTCTTTTTGCCATTCATGAATTTATATATTCCTCCTTTCCAGAATAATTTCTTTTGTTTAGAACCAACACTGAAGTCAGGGACACTGAAGCCTTATAAATGTAATTCTTCTGACAAAGCCTATCTTCTTTGTTCTGTTTAATAATCTCATAATGATGCTATAGAGAGTGAGCAAAGAGATTACCACTATAGTGTAAGTATTTTTTTTCATCTGGTCATAATCTTCTCAAACAAAAAAAATCCATTTAGCTGAGTCTTTCATACATAGTTGAAGTAACTGTTATTGCTGAAGTTTCTAAGTGAGAAACCATCAAATTAGTGGGCACAAACCCATGTTTATAGCAGCCCTGTACCACTTCTGAGAGTCATCTCTTCCAGCAATCAGTACATAGGTATGAGGTAAGGTTATTCGTACAAGTTAACGCTAGCTGAATGGGGACAAAGTTTGCCAGCCCCTGGGAAAGTCTGGCTTTTTTCCATGATATTAGCAGACGACTAGGAATGTTAGCTGCAATGAGCAAAACTAAATGAATGCGAATGACTCCCTGGATGGTGACCACGAACAAAAGGCCTTATGTTAACTGTGAATATCTTTGCAAACTACCGTTCTCCAAAGTAATATTAAAAGTAAAAAAAAGTTGTAAAAAATAATCAGAGTTTTTGTTTTTCCAGGGAAATTAATGCTGTCAGGGAAGTGCAAATAAGCTATCAAAGGAAAACTGTGATAAAAATTTCAGTTAAGGAGATAGTGACATCTCTATACCGATCTCTTTAGTCATTAAAATAAATACATAAAAGAAAAACTGTGAAGTTTAGATTTAAGAAAGGCTGCTGCTCTGTATTTTTGCCATGTTATACATTACAGTTGCTTTAGTAGAAAAATTATATATGCTTGTACACATACAAAAAAAATTAGCCAGTGCAGCGCTTCCTTAGCCGAGATGGATGTTTCTGCTTTGTGTAAACCATTGCCCATGTAAAGTTTCTGCAATTTCCTACACTATTAGTTATTCCATTTGCTTAGTAAAATACTATGTAATATTCATGGTTCATAAATCTTCCCTCAGATGTTAACTGTGAAATTTATCATTATTTTGTTTTCTTTTCGCATGTAACTTTGTCTCACTCAGCTGGATATGGAGAAAAGATTTTTAATGTACAATAACACTTTTCTTTACCATGCTGACATTAATTGTGACTTCTGCTTTGCATAAATGTATTACTTTATTGTATTGCATTAGTCTGATTGTCAATTTATAAGTTAGAGTGCATCCTTCATTGAGGAGAAGAACATATTTATATAAAAATTCTTAGCAGGCAATATCTACTTCTTGGGTAACTACATTTCCTCTGGTAGAGATATGTCCAGAATCAGATGTTTCACATTTTGTGCATAGGTAAAACTGCTGAAATGGAACTATAAATATGAGTAGAATAAGGCACACTATATTTCCAGATTAGAAATATAAATACAAAATTCAAGGCTTGCTTTTTACTTTTCCATAACTCTGGAATGGCATTGTACTAATTTGTCTTTCCTGTCTATCCTCAAAGGTAAGCTCTAATGTACTTCAATTGCCAGCATCCTCAAGAAATAAAAATGACAACCGGTACTAGCATGGGCTAGTGAAATAAATACCTACTCCTGGACCTGCAAGTTGAGATGAAACAAAATATTTTCTCCACCTACATTATGATGCTGAATAACCTAGACCTGACCACATGTTATGACAGAATTTCCATGAACACAGATTGTGAAAAACTGACCATGTTAATTCCAGTGAACTGCAACTATAAGATACTGCTATAATACAACAAAGTGTAAAATGCTCTTAAGATAATAATAAAGTTATTTCTATAACGGTTACAGTAATTTACCTCCCTCAAAGTTTTTCTAATCCCTGAAAACTGGATAGGGAACTAATAAATCAATCCTTTAGTATTTTTCAATACTAGTAGCACATTTCTATACTGCCTGTCTAATTCAGCTAAGAAAATTAGACATGACAGTGAAAATCTCCATTGTTTTGAAACGTAAGAAGCATAAGGGGACTCTTTTGAAAGTAACTTCATCTATTTTAACAAGTACACAAATAGCTGAGTGTATTTTAAAGGTGGTAGGTGTAATCCCATCCAATGTAAAAAAAAAAAATAGGATTGAGACACTTATAAAAATAAAAATATTTCCTCATTGGACCAAGTCTTACTCTTATCCCAGATTTTTTATACCAAAGAGTATGACATCTCTACTGAATTTTCTTGATTCTGAAATCAAGACCAGACCATGTTATTCCATGACCAAATATAATAGACATTTTTCTACAGAAGTCAAAATACTAGAAGTTACCATATCACAGAATCACATTTTGTAGGCTATACTGCAGAGCTGTTAAACAACTTCATGCTTTTAGCTTCAGTTGCTTTACTGAAACAATAATTTGTTCATTAACATCTGTTCAATTAGCTCTCAATTTTCTTCTTGTTTAAAGGATTTGATCTGCTTTGCATAAGTATTGCATACTTAAAAGCAATGGCATAGGCTTTGGTTGTCATGAACCACTGAAACCGTGTTTCAAAAATGCTGAATATTGGCATCATCAATGAGCTATAATCATTAGCATATAGTGAAGTTGGATTATAAAGTGACATGTTAACATGGAAATATGTTAACATGCTAGTCTAGCTGGTAGTGGCAACAGAAAGCCTGAAAATGCATGCAAATTTGAAGATAAAGTAGCTATGGTATTATTAAAATGCATATATTCTAAGCATGGCACAGATGAAGAAAAATGTTTTCTTTCAAATAAGCAAATATAGGTCATTTGAAATACTCAAAAACTCCAGAGCACTCTCAGCTATAGTTAGATTTCTAGGTCATTCCTGGGTTAAGATGTTCTGCTGAGTTAAAATATATTCCAAACATATACTATTATAATCTCTTATTTATTTCAGAAAAACATTCTCCAGCTATAGAAGGAGGAACTTAAAAAAATTACTCAAACTCCAAGTACTGCTGTCTGAACTCCGGATCGGAGAATCAGGCTGTGCTTTGTCCTGCTCTATTCCTGCTTGCTGAAGTGAGACAATCCGCAGCACGTGTAGTCTGAGGTCACGTACAAGACAGATCTCCCGCTGGCGTGTCTTCATTAGCTAAAGCTCTTTCTTTAAATCCACACAGACCTAAGCAAAACTGAAAGTTCTGCAACTCCCAATATCCTAAACTTCTTCCCTGAAAATGAACAAACAAGAGAAAGGAAATTGCTTGTTTGCACCAGCATAATTAAAGTAACCAGCTATACAATCATTTGGTTTTTTCAAACTTGACTTAGCTCATTATCCTCTTAAGTAATCAAATCAAGTCTGAAGAATCTGCACACTACTTTGCCACTTAACATTCAGTTACATACATTGTGAAATAAAGAAACATTACTTTTCGGATAATGCATACTTATTCTTTTGATCTCAGTAAGAAAGACTAGACTATGGCACCTGGAATGAGCTGATTTTGAATCATGATTTTTTTAGCTCACAGGAAAAGCAAGCATGTTTCAGTCTTTTCAGATAAAATTTATTTTGCAGCTGAGGTACGGAAGAGTAAATTTCACCCCAAAAGGAGGTAATTTTAGAAACTTATGAGATACTTTAAAAGCAGAGTTAAGGTGAGAAGCACTATCATTTCCTGCTGCAATACTGAATACTTTTTTTGGCTCCTATTAAAATTCTTTTTGCTTAAATTTCTGGAAAATAATATCTATTCCTACTCCACTGATGGGTGATGTGCTCTCAAGATATCTGTTGTCCTTCTTGATTGTTATGAATGTTATTCTTATGTAGTATGTTAATATGAGTGAAAATTATCAGTTTTAGGAGCCATGTTCATATCACATTTCATTACCCTGCTAGCTTCACTGTGTTCTTCTAGTATATTTATCACCTCTTATATCATTATAGTCTTGCCTCTGAACTTGACATAATTTGTTTTCTTGAAATTATAACTGACAAAACCAATAAAAATGTTAATTAAAAAAAAGCTTTGCGTATACAGTATAAATATTCACAAGTTTGAACTTGACAAACAATAAAAAATGTGTTCAGCTAATTGTTTTCTCTGGAATAACTTTTTAAATCAAAACTTTTTATAAACAAGACTAATATTTTATGTGGGTTTTTATTTACAGAAAGAATGTCTTTGTTTGGCAAGCAAGGATATTAACTTTTCATGATTTGTGTCACCCAATTCAATATCATGCCTCAAAGAGCTATGCAAGTTTTAGAGAACAGTAAAAGAAAGTAACATCTAAACGTCAGGAGCCCTCAACAGCAAAAGGAGCTCTGGAGCTGAGCAGACACAGGAGCATTACACCAGCTGGAGAGCTACTGCAGATGCACGGCTGAACAAAAAGCACCCTGTTGGGAAAGATAACCAAAAGGCGGTCCATGCTTCTGCTAAGTATCCAGTTCTATTTCGTTTTGGTGTGACCCTACAACTGGCAAGCCAAGCTGACAGCATGCTTTGCAGACATCTTGAAAGGGCAGTCAAGACGTCGGGGTCAGTTGCAATTATACGCGTGTTCCGTACAGCAAATTACTAATTTATCACTGCCAGGTTAAGACGCAATACTAGACAACTTTGAGATATTTTCCTTTCCCAACAGACACACTGTAAGGGAGGACAGGCAGGAAAGCCTAGACGGAACGGAGCCCTTCTCTTGCAGCCTGGGAGGTGGAGCACCGCAGCGCTACTGTTGCTGTTTTGCAAAAGGCATGTGGCACCTTAAAGTGGCCCTGACTGAGCTGTGCTCGGCTCTGATCTTGATCCTGTCAACGTCAGCTCCACAAGGCTAACTGACTGAGCCTCTCTGGGGATTTAAGATATGAGTATCTAAATTTTCAATCCCAAATGGTCTTGGGTAAAGGCCCAATGAACACCTCAGTATTCAGTTCAATCAATAGATCAGCTAAGACGTCAGTACTTGTAACCACAAGTGCTGCACAGAAGCAGAAACAGAGACTCCTAAGTTATATCTGGAAAATCTATTACTGCCTATAGGCCTACAGAAAGCTAAGTAGTCAAGAACAGGTTTTATGAACTGTTCTCCTGCACTTGTTGCCTACAATTTCATTTGCCTGCATTATATTCCTAGCTGTACTTTTTTAAAAAATTTACCTCTTTCATGTTACATGAATTTAACATTTTACTCATATCTCTTCTGTCTCTGCTAAAATTAATTTGTCTTAATTTTTTAGACAGCATTTTCGCATTAATCGTACAGCTATTGTTTCCCCACAGAGCTACATGTAGTTACTTTTGGGCTGATGCCAGTTCTTGTTCAGTTTACTGCTCTGCTGCTTTAGGGAATCTGTTGTTCCCTTGAGCAGTTGGTCAGTACTTACAAGTCTGATGAAATTAGCCCTGCCTGTTACCTTCCTAGTCATTTGCTCTCAGATATCCAGTTGTTATTTCAGTTCTCCCTAGTTTTCCATTTAGTGGTCATTAATCTAGTCCTCGTACTACGTTACTATCTGAGTTCCCTGAACCCTTCCAAAACCTTCAGATAGAAGGTAACAACCAGACCCTAGGGGACAAGGAGCACATTTTACAGAACTCACACAAATTAAAGGGAGTATCTCAGGTTTTCTGAGCTAGGCCCTGATAGTAAGCCCTGGTGTTTGCCTCCCCGTGGCATAGAGGCTCATAAGAAATCCCTTTGCATGGCAATGCAAATAAGAGAGCTGCTGGATCTGCATGCTGAGGAGGAAAGCAGAAGCTGCTGCTGCTCTCGCTGCTCTCTGGGAGGAGAGGCAGAAACTCTGCACTACACCAGCCATCAGGCTACGGCCAGTACAGAGGAGACATAATTTACACAAATAGATAGGTTTGAGGAGAGCAACATTTTTTGTGGGGATCTGAAAAAAATGCTTTCATAGGTAAGAAGCTAGATGTGTTCCCTGTGTGGATTTTGCACATATATCTCTTCTGTGCAGCATGTCAGGGAATGCTGTAAGGTGCTGGCTAGTACTGCTGAGAGCAGCGATTCTTGCCACGTTCTCCTCTCTGAAGAGCCATCTCCGAACTACGTGCGCGGAGATAGAGAAAGGCAGGAGCCGGGCATCTGCACTTGCTGCATGGCGTACGCTACTCTTGTGCCTCAAACCCAGGGCACAATTCAGTAGGAATGTTAATTGTCCCATTCGTTAATACTTTTCTGGTTGAATTTAGAAAGTTCCCATTTAGAGGAAAGTTAATTCAGTCTCCATACTCATTTCACAGTCTCCTTGCTGACAGCACTCTTTTACGAAAGAACAAAAAAGTTATTCGCCTTTCTCCACCTAGCTATAATAGAAGGATATGTAAACATGCAGACTTACTGCATAATAGCTCAGGCCAGACAGCAATGGCTTCAGTGAATTTGATGATAAAACATCGCTTCTCTTTCCTTAGTAGACAAGGAAATAGATTTTCTTCTGTGCATTGCGGACCCCTCAGTAGGTGTATATCCTCAGTATCAGTCCTCTGTTTTGATATTAGCCTTTTTTCTACTGTCCTGTCTTCTGCCTTTTTCCTTCAAGATTCCTGACTTTTGAATTAAGATAAAAAAGGCAACCTGGAAGAAATTTTGTTTTATTTGCAAGTAAGACTAAGAGAAAGCAAAGGTCAATTGTCTGCTAGGAAGGCATGAAATTGTTCACTTTTGTTGATGGTGGTTTAATTTATCTGTTGAATCTATAGAAACAGCTAGATATTCCCTGTGCTACATTACTACTGTGAGATATAGAAATGTGTTCTGGCTGCAACATCTTTTCTGTTTTCCTGGTAGGTGGATGATAAACATGACTCATAGGAAATAAGCATCAGCCAGTGAAAATGCGACTGTCTGAGTTGCAAACAGAACAGATTAGGCTATCAAATATTGCCACTAAGAAAGATCTTCCATAAACATTATATATTGCATCTAACTCACTGAGTTGTCAAATGGCAGTTGGAGAAAGGGCTATGAGGATGACAAAAGATGTTTTCCAGCAACCCCTGTGAGTTTATTATGGTAGTAAAATACCATATTCAGCAAAAGTTCTGGAGAGGGATAACTTCTGTTGCAATAAGAAATCAATGTTAGTCAGCAGGGTGGATCTAGGTGATTCTTACTAGTTATAATAAAAGATTACTTTAAATGTTCACTGAAGCATTTTTTCCCCTCAATTGAAGAAGATAAACACACTGAGGACAAAAAGAAGACAGACTACTTAGCTAACACTTCCTATATAGATATGCACATATATGTATATGTGTGTGTGTATATATATATGTATGTATGCACATAAATATAAGCTTTCTAATTTCAGAAGGCAGAACCTCATGTCTCTTATATTCTGGCTTGGAAGGCAATGTTTTAGCTGCAAAAAAGCATAGTTCTTACTTACTGGGCTACTCCCACCCTATCCCATTTGCTTTGATCTGAGCCAAGCTGACCTGTGCTTTTTATCTACCATTAACCTTTCTGTGAACTTTTACTCCTATATTTTGTCCATCTATAGGCTTTGTCAGAATTACTTTCAGATTTGAAATTACAATTTTCCAAATTTAAAGGAAAAAAAAGAGGGGTGAGATGAAGGAGAGGAAGGACTCAGGATTAATCATACAATATATAGTTTAAAAATGGAGCTATACTTTACTGGTTCCACAGCTGAGCAGTTCCCTGGGACTGAGAAGCAGAGATAGCGAGAACGTGGTGGTCTGAGGCTGAGGGGCAGCGGGACCCAAGGCTAAAAGTTAACCCCCTCCCTCTTTAGGGGTATTAAGGTGCTTCATGGGGTAAAAAAAGTAAAAACAATGTCAATGTCAGCAGGTTCCACCAGGAAGAGGTTTGGAAACAGCATTGCCATTTAATTAGCTTAAACCCAACAGGATTGACATTTTATGGATGTTTGGCAACACTTATAAATAATGGAACATTAATTAAAGGTGCATTAGGAAGAAATGGTGCTGGAAGTAAAAATTTTATCAAACCCTAATACCTCATTATGCCTCTAAGATTAATTTGTTTTTCTCAGTTCCACGAGCCACAAATGATGTTAATTAAACTGACTCAGACATACCTCTCCTCTTGTTTTCAACAAGTAGTAGAATTCAGAATAAATTAGGATTACAATGAAGATTTTTTCATGGCTTCACTGACTTTTTCCTATTTTTTAATATAGTAGAGCGACTGATTACAGCTAAGAGGAGGTGACTGCTAAGTTTCTATAAAAGGAAGAAGAAACTTGGATGAGGTCATCCTAAACATATAATTGTGATGCTTTCTAGCTTGGAAAGGCATAGTTTATTACATACATAAAAACACATTTGTTCTTTTTTCTACCTGAAGAGCATCTTCTTAGTTAATGATTTTTAGATTAATCAACAGATACAAAGAGCTGAGCTGAAAGCTGACCTGGATAATAGCAATGTGGTGTTCAAAACTCACAATGTTTCAAGCTTCTAATACTTTTTTCCTCCTCCTTATTATAGTTATTATTTTGAGCAGTAACAGCAGGACAGTTTTTTTCTGCCCTGAAGGGCGTACTTGCTATTTTGTATTGATAAATACTTTTAAATAAATAAGCTGGCAGGAAGCACGAAGGAAGACTTCTAGTCAAGGTTCATCAGAAGACATAGGCAGCTTCCCTTTATACGAGGATATGTTAGTAAGTAATCTGAAATGTTGTAATTGGCAATGGTTTATGCAGAAAAAAAAAAGAAAAAAATGTAGCTACAGCAGTGACACAGCACAGGGAAATGGCAGTACACAGAAGGGCTGAACTTCTCCAGGCAACTGCTCCTTGATCAGAAGTACAGTGAAGTTCTTTATTTCCCTTGGGTTCTTAGTGTGCCATGAGTTTCTAACGTGCATGTGTGTGCGTGTGTGTATGTGCAGGGAAGATATGCACACAGACACATACCTTTTCATCCTTAATCTCACATTTCTTTATGTCTGTACACTCTACATCTCTCTCTCTCTCTCTCTGTCTCTCTCTCTCTCTCACACACACACACAGAGAGAGAGTTTCATATATATATATAAAAATATATATATATATATTTATATATATATATGTTTTACCAAAATCCACTGTAGCCAATAGAAACAAAAGCAGAAGATCACACATAGGCAGTGCACGGTAAAATGTATAAAATAGGACATAGGAGTGTATTTGTTCTGCCCTGTTACTCACCATCCTAGTTTATTCTACTAGAATATATGAATTATTCATTTTTAAGCATAGTAGGAAAACACTAGTACAGTTTAATGGCCCAAGTGGGATTTTCTAATGAAAGACTTGTGAGTCAGGTTCAGCGTAATGAGAAAGATTTCTACAAGCACAGGTATTATGCATGAGAAATAGTCCTAACTTCTTGTTCAGAGTATGGCACCCTGAGTCATGAAAACAGATAGCTGCATTTTTGATTATTATTAGAGAAAATGAAAAATGGATCACAGAACTTTCTTTTCCTAAAATAAAAATCATCATATAAATTAATCCCCAATTAGTAAACGATACTGGTTATATTCCTAATAACAGAATAAATTACCAACATAATAAAAACATGCTAGAAAAAAAAGAAAAATATTTCAAAAACTTAAATTAAATATAATGATTCGGTGCAACAAGAGTCAGTGATAAAAAATGTTAGGTCACACTATCTCTCCACTGCCTAAAGCTCACTCTAATTATATGTTAATATTATTACCAGTTAAGAAACTCATTGAGCATGGAAACAAATTCTCTCCTTTATGATAAGAGTACCTTTTCTGGGTTGTCTGTGAAGATCAAGTTCTCCATGATGGTAATTAGTCTGAGTTGCACGATTAGGTCATGCTGATGAACACTGAATTACAGGATCAGTATAATTTAATTCCCATTCAGCTGAGCATTACTTCGGAGGGATTGCACAGTCAGTGCCTGCCAGTTCAGGGACTGCCTTATTTTAGCTGTTTGTTGAAAACAGCATGATAAATACGAAGGCTCTATCCATTTATATTAGTGAATATATTGGTCAGGCCCAACTCCTCTATCCCCATTATATTGCTTCTCTGAGGTTATGCTACCACTGTCATCGTTATCCAGCAGATCCTCTACAAGCATCAGTCTGGAGACTGATTTCTGTTACCTCTACTTACCAGGTGGAAAAGAGGAGCGCAGGAAGGCAAGAAGCCAGGAGCAGGGAGCCGTGAGATTGCTGCAGAGGAACATGTGCGTTTGGCTCAATTGCAAGGACACTACTGAGGGAAGTGGACCAGGAGCCGAGCAGGCGAGAGGCTGACGGGGCCATTCACAAAACTTCTAGGACAGGGCTGACCTCTTGCCAAAGGTCGGAGAGATTTAGCTAATATAGGCGATTGCTATGTATGGATTTTAAGATAACGTTAAAACCGATGATGATTATCAGGATTAACACCGACATCACAACTCCTCTCTTTTCTATACAGACTATAATCTTTACTAGGCAGTAACACTCCAGCAGAAAATCTATTTCCTTCTACCTACCAGAAAAAGAAAAAAAAAAAAAAACTTTAGTTCAATTCTCATTTTTCTTCTCTCTTTTTTCTTTCTTTTTTTTTTTTTTTTTCAAATCTGGAAAGAATAATATCAGCGGTTATCTTTTTTTTTTTTTTTTTTTTTTTTTTCACTCAGCATAATAGTATTTTAGATTGCAGCCAACCTTTCAGCATTTACTTGACCTATCGCTTTATATAAGCTATAATGCTAATGATCAGGTAATGTACTGATTCAGTACAATACTAATCTACATATGGGCCTTATCTGATTAACGAAAGGAAACTTGTCTGGTGTATGGCTTTAAATTTCTAGTTTACTCTTATCTACAACTATGTAAGCCTTAGAATTGAGAGACTTATAGGCATGCTCCATTCAAAGGGAAAAAGAAGGAAAAGAAGCAGCATTTTCACAAGATAAGGTATTGTATAAGCAGGTTTTCTCTTTCTCTATGCTACTTCTTTCACCAGTGTTTTAATCACACTATATTATATAAAATCTACTGGATTTTTACTGTGATTGTATTCTGGAAAGAGAAGAGACAAAATAAGCTTTATTGAAGCAAGTTACCCATACAGCCTGGGAAATTATATTCCAAACAAAGGGATAATAGAGGGTTTGATGCGGGTTTCCTATGCAAAAAATATGAATTTGTTGCAATCTGATTAAAATCTCTAGCACTATTCCTGCAAAACTGATTCATTCTGAGGACCTGGTCACCAAGGTCAGAGTTTTAGCAAATTAAAACATAGATGTTTCTGAACCAGTAGACCTCCACCACCTATCTTATACAAGATCTTAAATCTTGTATCTTAAATACAAGGCCAGTTAGTGGGATGAGACTACTTTGTGACTAGCGCTTTATACCTCAATAAACTGATGAATTATTCTTGGCATTGAGAGAATGGTTATACTGCAGTCACACTAGTTAATTTTTGCCTATTTTTAAGAAAATAAATAGATCTAAAATTATTTTGCTTGCCCCTGTGCCCTTGTATTCCAAATGACGTGCAAGCATATTCTCCATAACATGTAGTTTTTTAAGAACTGAGGACATACGGAACAGCAATTCTTTGTTTTTGTTTCCTAGAATTAAACTTATGTGTATAGCTCCCAGGAAAGGATTTGTACTGTCTATATTTTTTTTTTCAGGTCAAAAGCTCTTAGTATATTCAACCTCTCCTGTCTTACTGAAAGTATTTATCTATGTCTTACAAGACTTACCTAACTCTTTGTCTTTCTGTTCTCTTAGTGACACTGATAGGACTATTAATGAAAAATAAAGATAAGCGTGAGATAGACTTTGCTGGACTGGTAGCATTGCAGGCTATCTAGTAACTGGGGAAATCAGTTCATAGTGGGCAGGACGTGGATCTAAGTATTGGTATTGTCAGCACTGGGTCCAAAACCAGAAATGATATGATAATATTTCAGAATATATTTCTACTCACAGGTTTTCTTTTAGAAACACAAATCTTTTGCCTTTTGAAATGTGATAAGCTGACAGTAAGTGCTGAATATGACTTGGAGAACTAGTACTGCATATGATCATAATGAAAAAAGAAATGGACTTAATAAAACAAACTGATAGAGGTTTAGCAATAACAGCACTGCTTGCAAATAGGCATCCAACAGTAACAGCAAGTAAGTGTCAGGATTTCAGCTTAGGGAATGAAATTAGTTGTGGCTGCTCTGAGGAAGATATTTCCTTGAGGAAGACATCACTCTGTATTTTGAAATTAGATAAGTCACAGTTTTAAATACCTGCTTATCTAAACTCATTATGTTATTGCTAAGGACAGGGTCCAACTTCCCACTGGTTTCCAGAATGCTTGATTCCTACTACTAAATTATTTAGATTCAATAGCATTTCCTAAATGTACCTCTGTGTGCAGACACTGTAATTTAATTTTTAAAGCTGTTTAATCTAAAACAAGACACCTAAAATATACGTATCCACATCAGAGTTATAAACAGTTATAACAGGCTGGCTTTTTGGAATTAACTATTAGCCCTAAATCAGAAGTTTTTAAATGTACATAAGTGATTTACATGTATGGGACATGTTCTAGATTGGATAAAAGCCTTTGAAAACCCTTGTAAATGCTTATATTTGATACTGTGTATATATATATTGCCATATAGTCTGCAGCATCCACTAAGTTAGAAAATCATTGAACTTTTTGTTATGTCCAAGTTACAAAATGAAATTTGTCACATAGTAATTACACTTCTGATTATCAGACCTGACTCTTTCTAATTTTGCTAAATTTGTAATTTACATTTCATTTTCACAGTTCAAAGTATTTCTGAGTGTTTTTAAAATGTATAAATTTAGTCTTATCATATCACTATAAGCCCACTGTAAAATAATGCAGGAGCAATGTATGCAACATATTTTAACTGTCACTGAATGTTTGTATTTGCTTAAGAACATTCAGTGATATGCTTGTGAGAATGTGACCGTGGATCCATAGGGAGCTCTGTTCAGGACTTAATTTTCTTTTTCACCCTGAGAAAAAACACCAGCTTACTTATGTACTCTGGAAAAAAAGGAAGTTGATTGTTCAGCACAAGCCACACATGAAACTTGCAGACACAATCAATACTTAGGAATAAAGTCTATAATATTGGTGCAGAAATGGAAGCACAAAGTTGCCATAGACTGGGAGGTAGATCTTCGTGCCTTTCAAAACCACCTTCTTTATCTGTGATGATTCCAAAACAGCTTCAGGATTTCCAGATGGGGGGAAGGGGAGATCAAGCGTGGGGAGAAAAAAGCTTTCCTCAGGGCTGTCCATATCTACAGAAGCGGCTGCAATATTTCTGGTGCCTGGTACAATATCCAAACTGATGAAATCTAGAAAAACAAACTGTGGAAAAAATCTTTCTGTTTCTTTGGTTATCACATTTTCACTCCTCCAGTGATCCCAGGTAGAAATTGCCAGTTCATTACACACTTCAGAGTAAAAGTGATTTATTGCCACTGAAAAACTACGGTTGAAAAATCTCTATCCTGACTACCCCTCTGCTATTTTCCTACTGAAATCACTAGTGCAGCAAACAGATCTGTGGTTTGTCACAGAGGCAAGAGATGCGCACAAAACACATACCTCAAATTAAATGTTAGTCCCAATGCCTTTACGTCTTAAAAGACCTCCCAAATGTGAACTTATTGATGTGCTTCATTGCGTTGTGAAAACAGGGTCTAAGACAGATAAATATGTGAAGAGCAACACTACAAAATAGCTGCCTGGTCATAACATGCAGAATTGCTACCCGTAATTCAAATTCCTCCGTGAGCCCCTTGCAATCTCTCTTTCTGTGCAGAATCTACTGGCCCATTTTCAGAAGGTGAAATGATCCTTGCTCATCTAGAGCTTCCATCTATTCATCTAAAACATTTCTAGTGCATGGGAAACAGTATAGTTAATTCTGCTACCTGAACTGGCTGTCTTTGCAATCACTGTGGATGATGCAATGTTGTTTACTCTTAAATGTCATTCTGTAAACTAGTATTTGATTAAGTGCTTTTTGTTTTGGAAAGTGGTTTAAAATACGATATAGTAAAATAGAAAGGAAAAATTTACCCTGTATTAGTAAAAGGTTAAGTTAAAATGCTTTCGGATTGATTCTCTGTTTAGTTAAGTCAATTTTAATTTGTGCTCTGTGGTTTGGGCAATGGTTTTCGACTCCATCCTATAAACAGAGCATTCTCTGGCTTTACTGTGAACAGGAATTATCTGGAGGTACTAATACAGACTGTGAAGTAGACCAAGAAACAAATGTGAGTTGTACAACTTTAGAAGGGCTCATGTTATGTTGACCCTTTTACTGCCTTTACTGTGACTGATAACACACTAAATATGGATTGTTTAATGACATTTTACCATTAAAATATTACATCTCTTTTCCTTTTAACAGGAACATAATTTAACTAAACTTGTAGTTCTATTAATGATTATACTTGTCACGTATACCTATTACCATATGCCTTTCTCAGAAATCTCCTGATATCTCCTTATAAAAAGATTAGTATCTACTTTCTTCAGTGTGAAGTATTGGTATCATCCCAGAGTGATTTCAAATCATTTACTGAGACATGCAATTTAGTCATAGTTTTGAGGAAATTAATGCAAAATTATTACCCCATACTACTAGTGTCTAATCATACTACTCTGCTCCAAGTTTTCTACATCTGATCCCAACTCAGCTTATGCTCAAGAGAGAGGTTATAAGACAGAAATTAACCACATCACATTTGTAATACACGAAGTAGGCAATTTTTCTGTTCCTTTATCACTGAAAGTCTCTTTGCTTTCTTCTGGTTTACTGACAGCAACTATTCCGTCTGAACTTTCAAACACAATAAAAAAAAATAAATTAAAAAATGTGTTAAAAATACCATTACAGAAGTAAGATTCTCTACAAGTAGGAGGTTCAAAACACTGCTCAGCAGTTGCTGAAGCTATGTGCCCATAATCCTTGTGCTGCTTACCTGTCCAGAAAAACTCCCCCAGAAAATAATTCTACCTTTATTCTCCTAGCCAGCCTAAGCTATCTAAGAAAATAAACAAATAGTGAAAAGATCACAGAGTGTTTTTCTCTTTTTTTCTGCTTTTCCGATTAGGAGAATGGCTATCAAACAAACAAACAATAATAGAAGAAAAATAAAACAACAATAACAAAGAACTGGCAAATAGAAAAGCAACACTGAAAGCCTTTGAATTTAACTTCCCCTGACAACCTTTCTTGCCTTTCACTGCAAAGATAGAGAAGACTGTAAAGGCAGGAAATCAACTGTCAAAACTAATGCCTCAGGAATCAAAGAGTGAGAGCAGATATGGAAAGCTGAGTGAAAAAGTCTTTGAAATATTTGGAGGTTTCCTCAGTTGTAAAAAGTCTCTTTAAAAAAAATGTTTTGTGAGTAGTGACAAGTGTGCATTTAGAGAGTTCAATATAGAAAGCTAACTAGATTTTTATGAATATTCAGCTTACATAAAAAAATTATCTTAGTAATATGAAGAAGTTGAAGCAAGAAACTCCAGGCTTTCCTCTTTTTACTGCTTTAAAAACAGTATATGAATCTCTGTATGAGATATTTTAAGATATTGTCTCCTTGAGCCTCCAGTACAGGGGAGAGTTAAAACAAACTGTTTTCTATGTAGTAAATTATTACACATGAGTCTATCGTACACATGTACTGGTCCTATGCAAAAAGCTTTATTCATACTATGCCTTGTGTGAGAGTTTCATAGAAAAGGCAGAATCTTTATAACAATTCAGAGGATATAAAGAACCCCAAAGATGGAGGAAGGTTATATATGTTCCCTGGTTCCAGTCAGAATTCACCTAAGCCCTTATTTACACCTGGAACTATAGATTTCAATATTGGTTTATTTCTAGGGCTTATCTTCTCACAGTATTTTAGATTAATTTGATTTGCCCAAAGGAAACTAACTGACAGTAATGCATGATTATATTAGTTTCTAGTATAAATACCATCACTGTTCAATTGTCAGACAGTTAACAATCATATTTTATGAATCTTTCTACTATAGAAAGACATTATACTTAAAAGAATTTAACATCTAAATGTATGAACTGGTCACAGGTACATACACATTGTGATTTTGAAGTTTACTAACCATAACTGCAATGTGACTCTCACCAGAGAAATTGAAGAGAGAGAGAAAGCTGGTTGGTTTTAAGAAAACACTTAATCAGGGTTGGAAAGAGATATATAAAGTAGTTGCCTAAAAGAGCAGGGGAATGAACTCTATGATCCAAGACCCTTCTAGTTGAATGTATTTGACAAGAATAACTGCAGTATATACATACATTTTTAAATATATTGTTGTTTGCTTCTGATGGGACAATACCAGGAAGGTAGGGAAAGTGAAGGGAACTTTACTTCTATTATGCATTAAAATGTTATTACCTCAAATCCTGTTGTTTCAGTCTGGGCTGAATCTCTTCTAGAGTGGAGAGCCTCCACTTGACCGGGCTGAATAACATCAGACCCAAAGTCTGTGATTGCTTTGGGGGATGTACCCTTAGGGAAAGATAGCATAAGGGCTTAACATGACCTGGCAGAAGACTACTACAACACCATCATAGGTGTATAATCCCCATCTCTTGTGCTGGCATTGATAAGCCAAATCCCTGGGCTATGCAGGCAGAACACCAACCACGCAAAAAAAGCAACAGTGTTCTGTCACATGAGTTGCTTGGTCTCGTTTACTGAAAGATTAGCTAAGCACAAATGCTGGAGAGCAAACACTGTGTGTTGGGAAAGAGAAGAATGAAAAGGTAAGACCTCAAAATGTTTCCTGCAATTGGCTTACGTCTTCTTGCAACTGTAGTCTGAGACTATAAAGAATGAAAGAAGTCAAATCCTATCAAAAAATAAATGGAGTTTTCCTGTCATTAGTAGGAAAAATAGATTTGTAGAAGCCAAAAGACGCCTGATTTTATACACAAAAGAGATTAACACTGCTTCAGTTCATTACAATACTTCCAAGTAGCAGTTAATTTGCCTTTCCATTTGATTTGTACTGCTGGACTACCACAAGAAGTGTCTGGTCATGGGTCTCTGATTCTCACAATAAATTTCAGGATTTTTAACAGAGGGAAAATATCTACTCGTTGGCCAGGCTGACTTTGGCTCCTATTTGAACTGTGCACAGCTTGGTTTTGGGAAAGAGTGCTCAGATGGGGAAGAACACACTTTGGTACCTCTTTTTTGCCAAACGCAAAGGTAAGGGTCGACAACGGGGAAGTGTGCTCCAGGCCACAGTGTGCAGTGTGCAGCCCTCAGCCACACAAATCTTGAATGCTGTGCCTTACATCGCCTGTGCTTCCGTCCTCTAATGACAAATGTCCTGTGATTGATCTTGAAGGGAGGTTGTTCAAACTCATAACAAAATATAAAATAGAGGCAGATAAACCTCAAGTTCAGAAGAAGTTATTTAACTATTACAAATCTGTAGGCTATTTTCTTTAAGGTCACTGCATTAAATATTTCTAGTGATAAAACATTAATTTTTGATACCTCAAAATTTGAGTATCTAACTGCAGAAACAAGTTGTACTAAAAAGTAGTTAGCAGCCAGCAAAGAATTTGACTATATTTTTCATATCTCTCATATTAAATATAACATTTCTTGGAGGCTTTTGTGTTCCACAAGTCATATATTTTAAAATCGATGGTAAACTGTACTATCTCTTAAACGTAAGCCATTTTCCTTGGAACTAATAAAGGAAAGAGTGCTATGAATCATAGTTCTGAATCACAATCATTTCATTAAAAAAATAGAAAATCAATTATTGCAGCAATATCAGATGTCACATAACATTTATTTCAATATATTAATTTTCATTAAACTTCCCTGACTTTGGATCATTTTCATGTTTTTTTTCCCCTTTGGGAAGACTACTGTTATTTCAGTCACTTGGAGACAGACTTTTTGAAATTCATTTTAAGGCAATTTAGGAAATATGCTCTCAAAATGAATTGTAAGAAAGAGAACAAGGGAGGGGAAAAAAAGAGTATTGTGTATTTGGGTAACAGTAAAGCCTTAATTTTGAGTGTCAAGTATTACATGAATTAAAGTATACAGATCAGTCTGGCTTTCGATCTATATACCAAATTTTATGCTCTTTCCTGAGACGAGAAAGCCAAGATTAATGACAAAAAATTCCTCTTCCTTCAAGCATAGCTATTTTTCCCACTGTGTTATACAGACACTTGTTTATGCTGGAATGAGACCTTTACCTGCATAACAGCATCCACTAAAGGGTACGTTTTTAAGAGACATTAAGGCCTCAAGATGCAGCTGATATTCTAAAGAATTTTTCTCCATCGATGCCCTGGGGCATACTTACACCCTTCAGGTCTGCCTTCTTCTGTGATCACTTACTTCCCTGGGGTCTGATAAAGATTTACTTACAGGGCTCATCTTCTAGGCTGTGCAGTCAGCCTTCTGTCTCTGTAAGTAACAGAATAATACAAGATTGCATTATTTTTAAAGAATCTCCTTCACTGCTGTTACTTATTTCCTGGGGGAAAAAAAAAAAAAAAAAAAAAAAAAAAAAGATACATGCAAATTCTTTTTTCCCCATTAACACACTGGTGGAATTTTAACCTCCTCTTTGCCTCCTTGAAAGGTAATTTTCAGCTCGCTTCTGTAAGCCTCCTTCTCCAAAGCCTGGAGATGCCATTGCTGGGTTTCAGCGGCTGAGCGCTGCGCAGCGTTGCCCTCTCTGCTCTCCGAGAACTGGCTCCTGCCTCTGCGACACTGAACTGCCCGTACCGCCTTGCCTGCTGCTGCGCACACTGAGCTATTACTAACACACTTTTCTCCTCTGAGCCGGAATGATCGCTTTACTGAACAGAAAGCGTACTGTCTGCCCTTTTCACCTGCTCTCTATCCTTAATCTTTTATAAATTTTGTAACCCTGGTCTGAGATTGCAATGCATGTAATTATTTGTTCCCATAGGATCCAGCAAATGAAGTTTACATCATCTCTCTCAGTGACACGTGTATATATATTGTGTGGACATCAACCGTTTGATATCCAGAATCTTTTCCAGGAAAACAAAACAAAACAAGAATCTGGGGAATATGTCATATAACATTGGCCTCATCAGCAATACTTTCCAGAACTGTTCAGCCTTTGATACCAACAGAGAACCAGAAACTGGTGCCAAGCACAGTTCCCAAGCCAAGTTTTCAAATAAAGCAACACAACCTTCACAGGATGGGCCACACGGCAGTTGTCACTCACTGCTCTTTTCAACACATTGTGTATTCCCAGCAGAACACTGCTTTTAACTTCACTTTTCCTGCCCACTATCTTGCCAAACAACGAGCTATTCTAAACCACAGTGCTCTGGGAAAAGGAAGAGGCTGCCTGCCTGCTGGAGAGGGCCAAGCTGGACGGTTCTCCAAAGGACAGAGGAAGATCACACGCATCCTGAGGTATAAGCGTATTTGGTGTGAGTGTGAATAATGTTTGAGTACTGAAGTGCACACGATTCGTAGGCTTTAATTCCTATAAACACTTCGTGACCACTTGTCAGATGGGAAACCACTGGTGTTAAGTCCTGCCATGTTTCACCATTTGCTGCTGTGTTACTGTCCCAGATTAGACATGTTGCCACCTAAGAAAAAGAGAAGTGTTTGTATCTGTAGATTTAATTTCTAAGCAGAAGGGCAAAGAGCAAGCGGAACAGTGCATGCCTTCTTCACAGCAGCACTCTGCGTGCTGTGTACAAGCCAGTAATAGATTAAAAGTGCGTTATTTCAGCCAGGAGCAGGGAGCCAGTAGCCAATAAAGTCATTGGAATTACACTGAAATATGACTTAAATCAGGTCCTAGAATAAATGATGAATATACACATACCTTTCAGTATGCTATTGGACTGCCAAGGTATAACAGTTTCTAGAACAGATGTTAAACACACAAGCAAACAAGACGAGTTACTCTGTGAGCATCTTGTGAAAATGATACTGATTAATAACGATGATTATCATTATGATCAAGCCTGTCCACACAAATGCTTCCCTATTTTTAACAGTAAAGTTTTTATATAGACAAAAGAATAAAATAAATGGGCAAATTGAAACAGTGTAAGCGAATCATCCCCCTAACTTTTTAAAGACAGCTTCAGAACTGTAATCATACTAATGCCTCTCTTTTCAGCGACTGAATCAGAAGTCTTCATCAGAGGGGCAAAATACCAGTGAATTCCATCTTGATGAGTGCTATCAGAATATAGAGACTGCAGGACTTAGGCAACAGGCCGGGGTCTGTGAATATCCTGAAATCCTGAATGACTATAATATTGTGATATAAATATTTTTACTCTAAAAAGCCACAAAAAATTCAGTATAGAAGTTTCATGTCCTACACCACTGTTAACTGGATAAATTGGATAAATCATGAAACCTGGTATTATCACCTTGTGTGATACATACTACATATAATCAAAACCTGTCAAATGATATCACATTTTTAATTATTTTTAATACACACTTATGGACAAAGAGTTGAAGATTTGCATGTAGCTTCAATACTTCTCCTTCCATTACCTCTTCTGCTGCAGCCGTAAGGGATATTGAGATGGAATAAGTTGTTTTCTGCTATCTCATATAGTGTTCCCCCAAATTAGTGGTAATTACATAAGTAGTCTTATAAAAGGCAGGACAAATAACTAATAACAAGAAAGAGGGAAATGTTTAATATTTATGAGCCATTTAACACTGATCTCAGTAATGCATTATTAATATTTCTGTGTAAAACTAACATTAAGTCACTTAATGCACATTATATTTCTTATGAATTTTTTTTTAATCTAGTGATGGAAAATGGAAAATACACCATGGTGTCTGCACTTAGTAGTTTAGAGCACTAGCACATATTATATGCTTGGTGGGTTTTAATTATGACTGAAAAATGGACCTTAACGTAATAAAATGTTATTGTTCTGAATGGGAGAATAGGAAATTTTATTTTATCCTCCACCTCTTTCATTCCTTCTTCTTCCTTTTTTTTTTTTTAATTGCCTTTTATTCCCATAACCCAAATGGTAAGTGACACAGGCTTTTTCTATCTCTGAAATAAATTACTTCAAATAACATTCAAATACTTTAAGAATTCCTGTGCTACTCCTTTCTCACATCCAGGCTTGTCCCTGAATGGGCTTATTGAAGTCTGAATAAAAGACTCACCAGCTTGCATTAATATCTCTCTGTGAGACATTTGACTTCTCCTCCTCTCCCTTTTCTAACATACACGCTCTATTTTTTTACTGGGGCAATGATTTCTATAACACAATGGTAGGATGTTTTATATGTTTAATGAAAGCAATTACCTTGCATTCAAAAGAGAAGCCTAATTTAGGTCATTAAGAGCCAAATCCTGGAAAGGGTGTTAGAGCTGAAATACATTAGCTTCCAGAGTGCAGTCTGGACCACGGTTTTGGTGCCTGATGGCACCTGTGGGGTGGCTGGGGACTCGGCTGGGTGTCCCGAGCCGGGTGAGTAAAGCCCCTGGCCGCGGCCGGGTGAGGAGGGCTGCGCACCCTGAAAGGCGCCCGCCGCTCTGCCCCCGCCTGGGTCAGGGCCCCCAGCACTCCTGGCACCATCTCACCAGGGCTGGCCCCCGAGCCGCTGGTCTGTGCCATCTCTTTTGGACTTTCCCGGCCCCAAAATCTCATGCAACGTCTGCAAAAGATCAAGTGGTTGTTTCTGCTGAGCTGAGTCCGTAGACTGGCTGGGACATCTACCCAAGAGCAGAAACTGTTAGGTCCCAGCGTTTTTGATCCCGTGATTATTTATGAATTTTGAATAACAGCCAGCAGTTACAAGCAAAAATGTACAGACCTGCAGCCAAACTTTCAGTCTAAGCAGGATGACAAGGCTTGTGCCTCCTAGATCCACACAGACAACAATTTGGGCTTGTCCTTCAAGTTGCTACATGAAATGGCAAACTGATTTTCAAAAAGATAAAACCTGTTACATTATTGTGTTCAAATGTTCAATAATTCTGAAAATAAGAAGTCACTAAAATATATAGTTTGTTTTAAATTAGAGACAGTAGATGTTTTGTATGGGACAAGATGTCCTATGTATAAACAGAAAAATTATATCTTTCAGTAATTATCTCATTTGAAATGTACATATTTAGGAAAAGAATTCTCTCACATGGAAGAATGAAAATGATTATACATATGCATTTTCACTAACTTGTTTTCTTACTACTTCATTTGATTTTCATAAATGACAGCTTCCTACATCAGCAGTTATTACAGTTTACTATGCAATTTTTGGAGCAGAAAGGCTCATTGTAGTAGTCTTTTCAGGTCAAATAACCTCACACATTAAACACTTCATCTTTCTATAACTTCTTTATTTATCTCCTCCTCACCTGAACGTCTCAAATATGTCTGTCCTTTTAAAGTCATTTCAGGGAATATACTTACCCCCTACTTAAGAGCCAGTTCCTCTGGATTCACTTAGCCTCTCCTAGACATATTTCTGTATAGACAAGCTTCCGCAAAATGTGGGAAGGAATGACCAGCCTCCTAAAAAGTTGTTTTTCTTTCCCATTCAACTACTTCCAAACCCTTATATCAACCTGCTCATTTATTATCACGCTGGACGTTTAGAAAATGAACCAACTCTATTATGTCCTGTGAATAATTCTGACCCTCTTTGCAGCTCTCTTACTGGGACTCACCTTCAAATTCCACCAGGAATGGATGACTGCAAGCTGTGCTCCCACTATAGCTCTACTTTACTTCAAGCCAGAAGTTGAAATAGCCATAGCTAAAATATTCTGTAGTTGGAAAGTTGGCCTTTAACTTCCCAAGCAACATGAATGGTTATTATTTATTTAATTAATCATCTTGGAATTCTAATTTTTATCTGGACATAGCCCGATGTATTTTTTTTTCTTATGACTTATTATTATTGAATGCAACAATTCTTTTTCTTCTAATTACCTCTCATACATAAATTTAGTTGCCTTCAGCGCTCAGCTTCCACTAATTTCTAACTTGCTTGTGTTTACTGCATCACTGCCCCTCAGTGTTTGGTGTCCTCAGCAAGCCTGGGATTTTGTTTCTGTTCCGTGTCTGGATGAGTGATCAAGGACTCCTGAAACTTGTGCATGCAAATTCAAAATGCAATGTGCTTATTCATGTGACTTCGAAAATCTCTTTATACAACCATTTGTTTGCAATCACATGAGTGGTCACAGGAAACAAATACAAAAGGTCCATGAGAAGGATTATAATAAATTCATTTAAAAAACCAAAATGAGTATGCATAGCAAATTATTTTTCATTGTTTGACTGGTACTTCTATACAAAGAGCATGTGATGAATCAAAATGGAAATAGGATGCAGACTGACAAGAAAAAGATTGGAAAAATTTATGGTCCTATCAAGAAAGTTTAACAGAATTAAACATCTTGTATACTAAAAAAATAGTCTTTTCACTGGAAACAGTAATATTCTGAGGCATATATTTAGACAGAAAAATAAAACTATTACTTGTCACGACCTGGTCAGGTTGACAATACTGTTGCGCATCTTCAGCATATCCAAAATTTTTATTCATCTAAATTAGCATTCCATATGGGTTGTACACAAATAAAGACAGTCTTAAAAAGAAAATCCTTATTTCAACTAAACAACAGTTTAAACAGAGTGTTAATATTTGTGCTGAAATGATGCCAGCAGTTGTCAGTGCCCAGTTGCAAAAACCAGGTGTGATCTGCAGCAAAGGCATTGCTCACAAGGCATTCAGGTCATGGTGAGAGTGAAGGCAAAGCTTCTTTGCTGGATGCTAATTTTTTAATTGGTATCCACTAAGAAACTGACAACTATATAGGTATGCTCACATGGACCTCTTATCTGGAGTACAGAGCCGTCAGATCAACTGACATGAGCGTATTTGATGCTTGTATTTGTAAATAGGTTTTCCTGAAGCAGAGAAATTCAGGTATACAGCAAAAACAGTGCTATCAATGAATGCCAATTTTTAGTACTTTAGCAGTCTTTTCTGGGAGAAAAAGAGGGCTGGGTGAGTATGATGGGCAACCACACCTACCAAAAAGTTAAATATCAGTTTTTATTACCTGCTGTATAGTCAGGGGCTGGCAACCACTTATTTAGTTTCAGACACCTACTAATAATCTCTTCTGCAAAGAGATTTAAACTTTTAAGCTTAAAAATAAGCCCCCCTTGTGGAGCAAAGTTTATAGGGAGAAGTAATATCTTTTATTAGAGCAACTGATGTAGCTGAAGAATGACAGACTTTCAGGCATACAAGACTTTTCAGATCTCAGACAGAAGCAGCACACTTCAGGCTTAATACATGTGGAGAACAATTGCTCTGACTTTAAATTTAATTATGATAATTTGTTTTTGCATTGCCTGAGTAGGCATTTGACAACTTGTGAAGTGGCAAGTGAGTGCTGGTGAGACTGAGAACAGAAGTGTCGTGTAAATGTGCTTGGCAGGGAAGCAGGAACATTTGCAGTAGGAGCAGCCTGTAAGGACTCAAGGGAACACTTCAAATAGTTGAGACCATGAATGAAATTTCATGACAACGTAAGCTGATGAAGTAGGTCCCTCTCTGCCTTGTACCATTGCTGGTGTTTCCTTGACACTGTAGTGAACAGCTCAGAGGACTAAAACCAGCAGAAAGCTAGTTTCTCCCCCTTCCCCCCCCCCAAAAAAAAAGAGGTTTTTTTTTGGAGATGGCTATTGGTGGGGTATCTAAACGATCAGCAGGAGTAAGTAAGAGGTGTGTTGGGATGTACTGACTTGGATTGCCTCAAGTTGCCATGGATCCACACCCTTAGGTTAGCCTTAAATGTAGGTTTAAGACTTACATCTCTGAGCTGCCCCAAGACCAGCCAAGGAGTCTGTCACTAGGCAGGTGCTGACTTCTCTAGCATGCAGGGAAATGCTGAGAGCTGGGGCCTGGCTGGGATTTGGCATGCAGCGAGACTGTGCCAGGCATGCTTCTGATCTGGTGTTAATGCAGGCTGTCACCTTGAAAACATGTAATTGCTCAGTCCAAAGGAGGGAAAGAGGAAGAAATTTTAAGGGAGCTGGAGAGAGACCTTTGCCCCTTTTGGCTGTGTCATGCAGTCATCTCCAATTACATGTGTCAACAAACCACAGACATCATTTTGGGCTTGGACCTCTAATGACCCCTTCAGCTTTACATTCACATGGACCACAGTGCAGTTCTTTGCTTAACCTGAAGTGTTCGTGTTTATAAAAAAGGTCCTTTGTGCCATTAAATACACTTTTGAGGTCTTAAATTGATATTTTAAGACTATAAAATGTGTTTACAATACCTGTAGGTTGCTCTCTCTTCAAACATTCATACACAAAGCAATTATTTGGCTTGTGATGTTGGCAAACATGTTGTGCTTACTTCATTCTCATATGAAGTTTATGCTGTTGAGGTTTAACTCTATAAACAACTCCCTGACTTTTTAAAAATTATTCAGAAATCTATGTATCTCCACTATTAAGTCATATACATAGTAGATGTTTCTTATATTAAAAATGTCAGAAAGAAGAGAGAGGAGAGGAGAGGAGAGGAGAGGAGAGGAGAGGAGAGGAGAGGAGAGGAGAGGAGAGGAGAGGAGAGGAGAGGAGAGGAGAGGAGAGGAGAGGAGAGGAGAGGAGAGGAGAGGAGAGGAGAGGAGAGGAGAGGAGAGGAGGGGAGGGGAGGGGAGGGGAGGGGAGGGGAGAGGAGGGGAGAGGAGGGGAGGGGAGAGGAGGGGAGGGGAGGGGAGAGGGGGGGAGGGGAGGGGAGGGGAGAGGGGGGGAGGGGAGGGAGAAGAGAGAACAGAATGCCTGTTTCATGAGAAAGAGACAGGAATTTAAGAACAAATAAAAATGAGGATCACGAGAAATGGTACTGTGGAAACGGAATCTGTAGTTTCTTCCATAACATCCACTTTTTCCTGACAAAATTTGTGAATACCTCTCATCTTGGAAGAGAAAAAGAAATAAAGATTTAAAGAGCTCCAGTCAGCTCCAGTTTTCAAAACAGTTTATAAATATCATTTTTTTTTCCTCAGTGCATAGATGGAAAAGTAGAGATGGATAAAAATTACAGCACTTACAGAAGATTACACTTTGGGTAAATATGCAAATAGCATGTAATACTCTTCAGATCCAATTATCTGTCCACTGGCCTGTGGGTCAGGGGAAATTAATAGCCCAAATGAGAGAACTTCCCTCTGTGACTAAGTCTCAGTCAAATCATAGGAAAATGAGTTCAGCAGCTAGTGTGCATAGTGAGTATAAAAGATGGTGGAGAGAGATGGGTGAAGAAAAGACAAGATGAGGACTACCCAAAGCCAAAGCAAAGACTGGAGCCTGCTTAATGAATGTGCAAATCACATCCAGACCTAATAACAACTTCCCTTCCCTGCTCCAGATGCTGCAGAAGTAATGAACAACTTCTCTAGGGATCAGTTCTCTTCCTATCTCTGCACTTCAGCAAGATATCAGAAAGAAATAGAAAAGTAGGGCTGAAGAATATTCGATGACCAACAGAGAAAAGCGTGAGATTCGAAGAGATATGGTAAGAAAATCGTCTTCCCTTCCCCTCATTTCTTTACTTGAAATGTTTTCATGCTTCACTGAATGTGAACCTTTACATTTTTTTTAACACTATTTTTCTTTCTAAAGTAACATTTCTGATCAATGTTTCCAATGCTTAGTAGTCATTATTTTATTTTTGTGAGTTTTATTTGTCATTTTTGTGGTGGAGATATAGTTGAATTTTATATAAATATACACACATATACACACATTTATACACAAATACATATACCTTATTGTCTCTTGTAAACTATTTACACTTAAAGAGTAAAATATAAATTTATACTTCTTAAAATTTTATTTTTTGAAAGAGTTCCTAAAATATGTGTTTTGAATTTATTATATAATATAATGTATACTGTTTATGAATTTCTTTGTATAATGGAAGAAAAAAAGCTATATTACTCATTTCTTCAACAAAGAAACAAAAGCCTTACAGCCTGACATATGTTGCTTAGAGTACTTTAAAGTTATCATTATAGCTGGCTAGCAATAGGGTCAAAAAAGTCTTCTGTCTTTAAAAGGGTCTCTGTCATGACCTGGAAAAGTAATGCATCCTCCTTGTTTCAGAGAAGCTGTAGAATTTCTTTTCTATATCAGAGGGAAATCATGGTTAAGCATCTCTTCAGCATTTTAAAAGCCTTGTAAAAACATAATAATGAAAAAGGCAAGACTATTACATAGCAATAAAATACTACGGAAATGAAAATAAAAGAGAAGAACATGTGAAAAGGCTGAAGTACGTTTATATTCGTTAACTCAGCCTACAAATTTAAACTACAAGCCATTACCATTATACCACTTAATGACGGGCATCCTCCAAAGAATGGAAGGTGATGGATATCAGACCAGCTTTAATGAAAGAGCAGCACAAAACATTGAGTCACTTCATCTGCTGCATACATGCAGCAAGCTGTTACCTGCACTTTTATGTAAAAAAGACAAAGTGCCATGGAGAAATTGTCTTTCTTAAAGCATGTTCTATTTGGTCGTAGTTCATGTGACTTTTAATATCTCTATACTCTTGAATGAGGTTGTCTTAACAGTGGCAAAGCTATGTTAAAACCACAAAAGTAAACTTCCCTGTAGAGCAACTCATTTTAACATGAACCATTGTGGGAATTGCTGAACGTTCCTCTAGCTCAGTGTTTCATTTTGTTTTATAAGCTCTAAGAGACAATGATAAAGGGACAGCGAAGAGGACTTAAAAATATAGTTATCAGCATAATATCGGTTTGGATTATTAGTTATTTCTTCTTGATCATATCTGATAACAAAGGTCCGGTCTGTAATCTGCAACAAGAGGGCACAAGAGGCTACCTGCACAGTAAGCTGCTTTCTCTGGAACCAAAGCTCTTGATCTCTCTCTCAGTTATTCTGTCTTTACAGCTCTGCAAAGTAAGTTAATGACTTTTCCAGCAGTTTAAATATGGTTAAATTCCTTTATGGCTTCTCAGAAGCATCTGAATCTACTCAGTATTCAGTATCTATTTGCAAATCCAATTAATGTGTTATTCATACCTCTCCTGTATCAATATATATGATGTTAAAACTAATTTTAATATTAGCCCCGTGGTATTTTTCTGCCCACTCCATACAAATTCTGTGATTACCAGCTTTTATTAGCCCTTTGTTCACATATCGTCAAAATTATAGCACACTTGTTAAAACCAATTTAGACTCACTAAGAGTAAAGCTTTTATGAGGCTACTGACTTTAAGATTCAAATGGATAGAATAAATACTCTCTCATCCATTCAGCTGTTATTTTAACAATTCGGATCAGCCAGCTTTGCCTTCCTTATAGCATCAGTCAAGCCAAGTCATCCTATTCTATGTACAACTGAAAAACAGAGCAAATAAAAGCGGAGCTAAGGAGCAGCTAGATGGAAAGGAATCTGTCTTTGGGGCTGGCCAGTGGGCAGTCTTCCTGGGAGTGTGGAGCTCAGGCCCCAGCAGTGGTGCCTGGTGGGGCAAGGACACCTGTGGAGGCACCTTGTCCTCCTGTCTCACTGTGACACTTTGGGAGGGGAGGGAGTCCAACTCCTTTGGGGGGTTGGGGACCCTTGCCTAGGCACTAGTGCTAGCCCGATTAACGTGATGCAGCAAGCCGAGTGATTCCCTTGACTCTTCATTTCCCTATCTGCAACCAGGCTTTTACACATACCAGTGAAAGCTCTGACACAGAGTCTTCCCACCGAATCCTGAGAAACAAAAATATCACCTTTCCTGGCGGTAAGTTTCCTGAGGCACTGCAGAGGTCCTCTTGCTTTGTGCTGAGAGGCTGATGTCTCCAGCAGACTCCACCACATTGTCCTACGTGGGAACTGAGACACTGAATCATTCTCCTTGATGCCAACAGTGGCCATTACATGCACCCTGGACATTTTTACATCATCTTTCAACTCAGGTGTAGCATTGCACTAAAAGCTGTCAGATGCATGGATCTCCAGGAGGTTTCATTTGTGATGAATCTGCAGGAACTAAAAGCTTTAAATATTGATTGCTTTAAAAATCCTCTCTATTTCTTTTTAGATTTGCTATGAAAAGGGAGACTAGATTTATTGAATTAACAAAGAATATTAGCATGTGTATATGTGTTTTTAAGAGACTCGGTTACAAAGGCAACAAAGGAGCAATTCAGGTCATGAAATTGATGCCAGTGTTACTAAGCATCTGATGGTTTTACCCTGTTCGTTATAACTTCAAACAAAATAATTTCACAATCTGTGAAAGCAAGGAAATAATATTTAAGTGAGAAGGAATAACAGATGCCCTACTGCACTAACTATTGCAGCCAAATGACATCAAGCATATTTAGGTTAGGAAATATCTTTGGACACATTTCTGGGATGAAAGTTCTGTGATATTAAACATAAATCTTGATTATTTTTATTCTACAGTCTGTTAAAAACACATTAGGAGAGTCTTTTCTATTGTAACTACTTAAAAAATATTTGCTTGCTCAAGAACTAGAGATTAAATTTCCAGCATTTATAAATTGTACTATGCACTGCTATTGGAAAATATTGTGAAGGATGTGGACAGATGGAAATCTCTTTAATTCCTGGCTCACCAGCCTAAGCTTTATGAAAAGAGATGTTAGTCAGGCTCAATTATTTCAGGTAAGTATTACCCCTGTTTCACTGCTCAAGTGCAAGTGCATTTCCAAAGAAAATTAACTAAACTGGATGCACAGGTTTGGTCAAATATACACAATAAAACGTATAAATACCTATCACAAGCAGACCAGCATGGAGGATTTTCACTCCTGACTCAAACTGTATTACTGCTTTATTCTGATGAAGTTTTTATCATGGTTAACATATTGAAAGCACATACTGGGGCTGACTGAATGGAAGTCTCTTTTCAATCAGAGACAAATCCTTTTTTATTCTTCAGGAGAAAATTGCTCTTTAGGCAAACTAAACAGTTCATCCAATCTTGTTCTCCAAGCATGGGAATACATTTGTGAAAGCTTGATTAAGCTGATGCATTTGAAAGATGTTTGAAGTTTTTTGAAATTTTTTGTGAAAATACTGGATGAAATTCTGAGTAGTAAAAGCCAGTGAGAATTTTATTACTGATGATATAAATAAAATCCTGAGAATATAGAAATTCACAGTTAAAATAGTCATAGACACATTTCTGCAGCAGGAGAAGCAGCATATCCTACATTTGATATAACTATATAATATACAAGAAAGCTAAGGGTAGACTGTCAGGCTTTGCTGATGTGTTGTGGATATATGCTTGTGTTGCAATTTTTAAGGCATCAAGGTTCTAATATTCTGAGGCCCTTATCACCCTTTATTTTTGAGACGGGATGGTCTACTTATTGATTTCGGTTGCTACTGTGCACTGACAATTCATAGATGAAATACAGATTTACAAGTATATTTTGGCTTTGGTCAATCTAGGATAACATCTGGGGAGGGAAGAAAGGGAAACTTTTGTGCATCTAAAAAGAGATCTGGTGTCATTTACATCCAGTGATACCTCATAAAAACTCACACTCATACAGATTATTCCCAAAGCTTTAAATTTACATTTTCAAAAATGTTATTTTTTCTAGCTTGAGGTATTGCAAACAGAGGTTAACGGCTTGTAATGTGTCCTAGCTTGCTCTAATCAAACTCTGGACACTCCTCTAACATATCAAGGATTGCTTCACAGAAACTCATCCATCTAATCAAAGTTAATACTGTCAGACTGGAAAGCAGTCTCACCCAGTTCTTGTCAGCTAGAACAATGCTGAAAATAGTCCTTTAGAGGCAAAAAATGGACAGTTAGGGGTTACATGATCCAATAAAATCTTATTCCCATTTGATACCCCAGCACTACAATAATGTCAGAATACTAAGGCAAGGAATGCTTGTTGATGGAATTTATTTAGAGATTGCTATTAGAGCTATTGAAAGCTAAAAGAAATTTGGGTACTAATAAAGCTAGACAGAGGTGAAAAATTATGTTTCAGTAATAAATCAATAAACCACTTTGATCCTGACTTGATTTGATAATATTCCAGCAAGCTGATTCATAATTTCTAGACTTTTAGTCGTTGGTGAAAGTGGTTGAATTCTTACCGAAAAAAAAGAGGGGGGGGGAAGAGTTTGTTGCCCAGGAGTTTTCCCTCTCTACTGAAGAAACCAGCTCATGAATTTATAGCAATTATTATTATTCTTGCTTCTTCTTTCAACCACTGTACATTGACTTACTTGCTGACTGTGGTTCAGCTTCAAGGGCGAACCTAGAGATGGCCTGAAGAGTCCATACCCAGGAGGTATTATCACAGACGGTGGGAAAGGCAACATTTAATTCGCACATACAGGTGAAGGAATTCAGCCAGTCTTTCACCTCCTATACAGTGTTTCTAAAATACTCAGGTATTTTAGAAAAGGAGAGGTACAATCCCAACTCCCTCATTTCTTCTTTGCAATAGCGGCAGCCGCACGAGCCTTTTACTCAGAAGCTGAGGTGGCAGGCGCTAAAGTGCACCAGAACAGCGCTCAGCTGCAGTGGGCAGGAACACCTACATGAAGGATCCTTGGCAGGGTTTTGTGCAAAACATAAGGTGCCGTGCGAATTTGAAAGTCTCCATGCTTGCCAATAGCAGAGAGGCTGGGATGCTACGTTTGGTATGCACGATATTTTAGGCGTTTAAACCCTTTTGTGGACTTGGCTTAAATGACAAGCAGAAGACAAATGAAGCCTCTTCATGTGCGCTTGGTAGCTCCTTAGCATAAATGTTTTCATCTTCCCCTGGAGAGTGGAGTTTAAAAATGAGAACAACTTTTAATATATTAGGAGGCTTCCTGTCCACACTCTTTCTCATATGTGAGTTAGACCTTCATGGAGAGTATAGCTGCTTTGGGAAACTTTAGGATAACAGACAATATATGTACAAACCCCTCCTTCTATGCACAATCAATTTACAGAAAAGTATTTTAAAATTAGGAATCTTCTAGGCCTATTTATAAGAAAGACAGATTTTATTTTTCCCAAAAATCTGCTTTGACAAATTTAGCTCAAATGTATGTCTTTTGAAGCACATTTTCCTGGAGTGATACTTCATTTCTTGTTAGCAATTAGATTATTGGCAGATGTTCAGCAAACTGTCCATCCTTATTATTTATCTGTTTATTCTAGGATCCTTGTGTTCATGGTAAAATAAAGAGCAAACATTGCTTGAAAAACGATGAGACCAGTAGCTTCGTTAAAATGACATGGATAAGAAGCTAACCTAAGTATTTCAGAATAACATTTTTATGTATTTAAAATGTAAAAAAAAAATAAAACTATTAGGAATATAGAAACAAGATCATAGGAATATGTAAGTGATTTTCAATTCCAAGTATTTAAGGACCTTGAGGGGCTTTGGATTTTGAGGACTTTTCTACAAAAAAAATGGTGTATTTAATGTAGACACATACAAAGGTGAACAAGGGCATTCTTATGAACCCTAGACATTTCTGAACCTACTCATGTCTTTATATTTTTTTCTCTGTAACTTTGAGGCTGAAAACTTTTTTGTTTTAAGTAGAAAGAAAGCAGTAATTCCCTCAAGATCAACAGAACCTAAGTGAGAAGAAAAACGTCAAAAACATCTAATACTACCAGAAAACTTGTTAACTGTTTTCCACACTTCTCCTGAACACTGAGCCATGTTCATATAATTCTACTTCAACTTCGTTAGAATAAAACATATGCCAAATGTGCCAAGCAAAAGATGTAATATTGTGTATTAGTTCCTTATTTTTTCATTTGAATAAGAGCACATCTCTAGAGAGCTCTACTCATCTTCCTTATTTTGATAGCTCTCATGAGGGTCTCAGAGACTGTTAATTGAAATGCATAAAGCCTACATGATTAAACATTTTTTTTTAATATTTTGACATAAGTGATCTATTCAATGCAAAGTGATGTTGATAAAATCAATCTAGTGACTCAGGGAATGCATCTATTGCAAAATGCCTTCCATTTGACAGTAAAAATTAATCCTGCTTTACAGGAAATAAAAATAGGGAAAGAGGGAGCATAGTTTCCTCTTTAAATATTTTTTTAAAAAAATAAATATCTTCAGTCATTAAAAAGAGATCTCAAGAAAACAAATTTGATATGCTTTGTAATTTCCTACCTGGAACAACTAAAGATACCGAGACCTCTGAAAAAGGATGTGGAGAAAATGAGCAGATGAGGACAGGAAATTTCGGAAGTGGATTTGTCCCTGGGAGCAGAAACTATTTCCATAGGCAACAGCTCCATTCCTAGGAGCTTTTAACTCTATCCGCTCAGTTAGGTTTACTACCAAATTAATCTCCAAGTTGAGGGGGTAGAAACCTTTATGGAGGCACAAATTCGAACTTTGCTTCCTTTCTTTTTTTACACTTATTTTATCCACCTAACCTCAGTTCAAAAAGAAAAAAAGTTGAAGCATTAAGAGCATAAAGTTCCTCAGATCTGTTCAACATAGTCCATCATAGAAATTGAATTCTGTGGACAGTGATTCTTCTGAATACTAAAGTACTTTACAAAGCCATTTAACATTGCCTTTGCATTGTACTCGGTAAATCTGGGTTTTATGCTAGTCTGTGCACATGAGTCATAAAACCATATGCCTGCCCTAATAAGTGTAATAACTAGAAGAAATAATGGACAAATAATGCCTTTCAAATGGCAGCACAAGACAAAGATGCTTATTGCCGCCTCTTATTTTCACTACTATTTGTCAGCTATAAGCAGCTAAATTAAAACAGTCAACTAATAGAAAAATACAGATGGAAGGAAAGAATACAAAGCAAATGAAGAACCTTTTTAAAATACATTTTCAACCCAGCAATTCAAATATTAATGTTCCAGCAATATTTGAATTTACTCTGAATGAACAGGAATGGGATGAGTTGTTGAATGTCTCACGTGAAGAGCAAAGAAACAAACAGTTCCCACTCCTGACATGTTTTAATTTGCCTGTAAACTTTTCTGAATATAACTTGTTACATATAATCATGTGGTGGTGATACATACATTGAAAGTGAACATCTTGTATAATGGCTACTTCACATGAATATTAAAATGAGACCTAAAAATGTTTGTTGTTACAATTACAAATTTAGTGTAAAGTTATTATGAAAAAATATTTTTGGCACTGAAAATATATGAGGATATATCTGAAAATAGCTTTCTGTTAGCAAGAATAATTGTGTGTAACCAAAGAAGCAATACTCATCAGAAAACACCAATTGCCAGTTGATAAAATCAATCATACTAAAATGATTGTGCTAATGAGGAAGCATCTAACAGAAAAGAAACAAAAAATATGCTAGAAAAACTTGCTCATATTAGCTTCACACATTCCAAGGCTTCCTACTCCTGCCAAAAATCATTTTAAAGGCCTTGCATCCTCAATATGGATTGCTTCCCCAATGCATTGCAACTACGTGACCATCAGAACAGTTTTAAATATCAGTTTTGTGATAGTATAATTAATCTGATTTACTTGGAGTAATTTCTCCCAAATCCTCTGACAAAATATCCTGAGACATATTCAGACAAAATGGAAGTGTCCTGACATTTGTTGAGCAACTGATGACAACATATTATTGTACCACATGTGGCAGAATGCAAATTTGACCTCTCCTCTTCCTGCTGTTTTAAACCTGGCCTAAAACTTGGTCACTGGTTTCATCAGCTGGTATATTTTTATTTTTGATCCATATGGGCTCATAAAAAGCACTCACTTAATACACTTAGAGAATTGTCTCAGTTATTTCCACCTCTGGTGCATGACTGGGGAGCATGATGTGAAGCTCCAGTTATTTCGGTCAGATGGGCAGGCCATAAGCCATACGAATATAGTGCCATCTAATGCCCCGGAGCTTTCAGAGGCGTTACGCTGTCATTGCCTTCAACCTCTAAAAAAGTTAAAGTTAACAGGAAACTACTACTAAATGACTAGTGTTGAATACATATTTCTTGCTTTTACAAAGATGTGTCTGTTCTAAACCATAACATTTTGACATATTTTCAGTCCAGTTTAGTGAAAATAGGTCAAAAATTCCTGCTGCTTTGCTAAGACTTTGTTAAGCCAAAGAAAAGTTAGAGGGTTCTGAAGATAGAAATCTCAGCAGAATATCAAGAGAGAAGATAGAAATGGCCAGGGGGTGTTGCCATAGGAAGTCATGCAGCATTTGCTTTTTGCTAAATATGTTTTGATATAGGATGTCTTTTAGGCTAAAATTGCCTTGTCATCTAATTATATTTAATAATGTTCCCTATCATTCATTCTGTGAAAATTCATCTTGAAGATATTTTACCTGTTTGATGTATTCAGAAATTTCCTATTTTCTCCCTTTGGTTCATTGTTACTTTAATTTTCCTCACAGTGTTATTTTCCTGTTTACTTGTTTCTCCTCATCTCTTAGTATGCGTGAGTAATAAGTAGAGTCCTATTTGAATGTATCACTTTCTGCTAGCCTCTTTTGCTCTGTCTGGCTTTGCAGCAGATTCTCACAGCACCAGCTATCCAACTATGAGCTTTAAGCCTGTGCATTTGTTCACATAGAGTTATATCAAACTGTTTTAATCAAGCAGAACGTTATGTATTTACATGGCATGTAGCTGCTCCATTTCCTGCTGCTGGTGAACCTCAGCACCTTTCTCGACTTTACATTTTCTTAATACTTCCAAAAGGCAACAGTCAGCTGCAACAGTCTGCATCAGATTTCTTGTTAATCAGCTGACAGAAGGTTCTTATCAATGTCACATTTTGCTGGTTTCCTTCCCAATACATTTCAATATTGGACAGCAAATTGTGTGCCATTACAGTTTCATACATAAGCAAGGTACATACCAGTATGATTCTAGACTAGAAAAAACAGAATTTGGTCAAGTTCTATCACCAGAATAGCTCTTGCATTAGGAAAATTATAGTAGAGGATTAGTTTTCTCGTATCAGTTGACTGCCCTATTTGCCTCCCAGTAAGATGAGAGTGATGACAAGCAATGACAGCTGGCTAAACTTTTTCCATGTATTATTTTTGTCTGCTGAAGTAGAAATCTGTAGCTCTATGTCTACAGAATAACTTTAATCTTTTCAATGAAATTTCCTTATCTTATATTTTCCCCCTAGCCAAGCTTTACTGCTTGATGTCCAAGACGTGGTTGAAATCCTATCCCTAAACGGAACACAAGTGCATAGTTGAGAATAAGAGATTTTCCTACAATTGTCAGGCCTAGGACTTGACTGTAAGAACTGCTCCTCTTCTGAGCATAAACTGTTCAGATTCAAATTTCTATTTGGACTCTTTGTGTAAGAATTTACACATACAAGAAAGCTGAAATTTGCACACCAGTTTAAATGATGAGACTAGAATCACAGGCCTGTGCTCAAAATCATCTAATAAGAGATGCTAGGCCTTCCCCAGAAAATGTCTTTCAGTAATTAGCTATGCTTTTCCTTTGCTGACACATTTTAGATATTTAATCTTAGATTTTTAATTTTATCACTTTCCTCTTTAGATTATGAAACTCCAGTTCCTTTATTCTCATGTTGCCAGATTTTTCTAGACTTCTGATGACTGTTTCCTCTGAATTTTTCAACTGCTCTATATCTGCCTTGAAGAATGTTGAATATGGATAACGTGCTCCAGATAAGATCTTCCCAAATTTAAGAGGGACAAAAGGGTTATTTACTGTCCTATAGGTGTATTTCTGTTCATACATCACCCTATGGGATTTGCCTATTGCTTAGCACACAAAAAAATTGCAGGGTTAAATGTGGTTCACTATTACACCCATGATGTTTCCTGTCATTTAGTCAGTTTTTCCCTACCCTACATTGCCAACTGTTCTTATCAAAGTGCATCTTGCACATACTTGTTGAATTGTATCCAATTTCTTTTAAATACTCTCCAATCTGGCAATACCATTTTTAAATCTATTCATGTCTTTTGACAGTTCCTTCAAGCTTAAAAACATCTACAAATGTAATTAGTACAAATTCTGATTTCATCCTAGTTATTAGTTAATATTTAACTACTGAAATATTAACCTCTGCAGCATCTCACTTTTACATCCTTCCATTCTGACACTGAGCCACTGATACTCTTAGGATGGTTTGTCCAGTCCTTGGATTCATGTTCCAGAGTTTTTTCTTCTAAACAACTTTTCCACAGACTGCTTATAAGATTTGCCAGAAGTGATTTGCTTCCTTTTGGTCCAGGCTGAGCATTATTCCTTTCATTGCTTTTATTCTAGGTGCTCACAGTTCATTTGTTTGTTCCAATATTTTTCTAGAGATCAAAATTAATCTGATTAAATTTATAATTCCTAAACTCCTACCTTTTCCTCGTTTCTTAAGATAGTACCATTCTGAAATTATCTTCTCTATTTTTCTTGAATGTTCAAAGACAATACTTGGCTGTATGAGATGTCAGTTCTTTTGGCAACCTGGAATGTATTTTAGCAACACTCATCACAATTAAGAATACCTCAATATCTTCTAATTTTATTTCTCTATTGGAATATTGTTCTTTCTGAACAAACTATACCTTTTTACATTTCTATTTCAGTTTCCTTTTAGTCTATCAAGTCTCTTATAATAGGTAAATTTTCATTTTAATCCTGTATTAAGACTAGCTACTCCACATTTTTCCCTGTACTTCCTTTAATATTTATGCAAGCAACTAAGATGTTCAGTAGGCTACCTTATTATCTTTCCTTTTATCTCTGCTTTGGCCTTTTTGTTAATCCCTCCTAAGTCCATAATGCCTCTTTTTTGTACTTACTGCTAGACTATTGTTATCCTCCTCCTCCTTTTTCTTTTCTTTTCTTTTTTTTTTTCAGTTGGGAGTGTTCAAAGATAAACACACAGATATGTGCAGTTGTGTTCCTGCCATTTGGGGATGAATGCATTTGTGCACTATGTCCTTGTTCAGTACCCCAGTGAATTACTTTCCATGGCCACAAATGCTCATTTCATGACACCATTTGTGCAGCCAGTCATTTACCCTTTATCTGGATATACCTGCACCTAAAAGATGCCATGCTGTACCGCCAGTCCTTCACTCCTGTATCAAATCTTCATTTCATTTCTCATCTATCTGGCTAGATAGCAGTGTTGTTTGCATTGCATTCTCAGCAATATTATCAATGTCTCCATGAACAAACAGTGTCTAACCAGATAGTCTGTACTCACAGTCAAGGGCTTGTTTCCTTTTTTCTCTTAAGCTTGTGATGTATTTATCAGTGCACCATAGCAAAGTTTTGTATTACTACTCATTAGAAAAACACTGCAGCATTTTGCATGATAACTCTATATGATATGGATAAAACTAACATATAGAACATTATTATTCCTATTATTTCAATTGCACTGCATTTTATTATGAATAGTACAACTCCTCAAATTGCTTTAAAATCTCCAATTTCCATGCAGATTTTATCCAGATTGTCTACAATAACTTGCTCATGGGATGCAAATGTCATTCCCTGATTGATAGAAGGCCAGTAGGAAATCTCATTTCAATTTGTCAGCTCTTTTAGGTACTTGGCATAATCAAACTGCTGGCTAAAACCATCTTCTGTAGCTGTACTCTGGGAACAGGTAACGATGACAGACTTATATTCATATACACCCTTTTACTCAGGAGGATTCAGAAAACATTGCAGAGAATATAGTCTGAAAAGCATTTGCATTTTGAAATTGTTTTATCTACTTCAATGAGATGAACTTTGGCAATTGTTTATGAATCTCAGTACAGCACTAAATAAAGCAATGTATAGAAAGGCATAGGAATTTTGCGTTTTGGTGAACTAAAACACAATTTATAGCAGTTTGTGTCACATACTAAAGATATTGGAAGAGTATTGAGGTAATTTTACAAGTGCTATATGTAACCTTATTTTCCTGCATTAATCAAAGCCAGTGTGGAAGCTGCTGAGAGGCAATGAAACTGAAGTACTGAAACACTAGTCACAAGTTCTTCTGCAATATTATACATAAATTATTTAGGAATAAGCATGTGGACTTTTCTGAGTACTGTCCTGACATCAGTGGGAGATGCCATCACAGAATCCACAGGCATGGGACAGCCATGACAAGAAATCTGTCCCTCGGGACTGGGAGCTTTTTGGGGCATCCTTACAAAGGGTGGGTGACTACCAAATACGTGAGGCATATATCCAAAGCAGTTGTCTTTTCAAGACATCTTTTTAGACCATGTTTGTTTTCCACATATAATAGCATATTGCTGTAGAGAAGCTGGCTGTTCACCAGATAACCTTTTCTGGTCTCTGAGAAGAAAAGCCAATGAGATGATTCCAGTAATTTTAGGAATCTGCAGCATTCAATAGTTTACAGGAGGGAAAATCAGTGACTGTGCCCTGAGAAAGGTAGTAAGTAGAACCCCAAGACCTAGGTTCTCAGAGAGAAGTCTAGAGGACAGTTAAATTTGAACTGAGAGAAATCAAGCTGGGTTGACCAGACTGTCCTAGGTGATCCACAAGTTATTCCAGAAAGTGTCACAAGAATACTGAAAACTAGAAGTCAGTAGAAATCATCAGAAATCTCATAGAAAGAGAATCCTGTTAAATATCACAGCAGTTCTTAGTAAAAAAATAAAAATAAATAAATAATAATAATAATATGTATGTCAGTGATGTCATGGAAAGATGGGAAATTTAGACTTTGCTACCAATATTTTCTGGCCTGTCCAATTAGCTAGATGCAGTTATTGATATCAGAGCACCCCAGTGAATTGTCTTTAGAAATGAGAACTGTAAGGAGATTCTTTTTTTGGTGTTTCTGGACAATAATACAGAAAATACTCTGTTAAAATCTAATTTTCTCCTGAAGCTTGAAATATTTGGAGGACTTCCTGAAGCTAGACACTGCCCAGACACTGTAAGAAAGAATAACAGATATCAAGAATAGAGAAATATATAGTGTTTCCTCTGGATGTGAATATGTTCTCCTTGCGGAGCAGAGGGCAGCATGGGGAAACTGATCCCACCCTTGGTATTGTGCCGCTGACTAGTTCTAATTATTTCAGAAAAATTGCCCTATCTTTTATCTAGAAGTAGAAAAGGGAGAGTAATCATGTACCAGAAGCAAATATAATTGGACCTTAAATACTGTATAGGCAAACGAATTGTGTTTTAATACACATTTAACCCATGCCATTTATAGGTCCTTTCTTTGTATTATAAAAATTTAGCACCTCCTTTTGTGATTACCATTATAACAGTAACTTTTCTCAATGTCTCTCCAGGCACTGTGCTCAGTGTAATAAGCTTTTTATGCTGTGCCCTTTTGTTTGGTCTGCTGATGGAGAAATTCCAGCAGCTTCCTGCTGAAGAATTTCTGTAAAGGAAAAATTGTTGCTTTGCTAGGGAAAAAGATCTATTTAGAGCAGTATATTCTCATAACTCGGTTCAGCGCAGAAAAAGGCAGTGTGGTAGGAGACAACCAAATAAATTTTGAGAATTCTTTATGGATGACACACTGCATTATAGTTTGCATTAACACAATTTATAACTTCCAAACATATCAAGCTGTCCTGAAAACAGGAACTATAGGTAAAACTCTGTTTTATTCAGAGTAATTCTTCTCTAATTTGTGTTTTATTAGACTAATATGATAATTGAATGCATCAGCATATCTATTAAAAAATGTGTGTTTTTCTATCCTTAAAAGTTTTGCAACTTTTACCACAGAAAATTGAAAATCCAGAAACTCCATGAAATATAGTTGGGATGCCTTTACACATATTTGAAATGTCAAATATTAACAATTTTGTCTTGAACATGGGTCAGCCCTGTAAGACTGGAGAACATAGGAGTCTAATCTTGTAGGTATAATTAGGTCACTTGGGTTCGTACAGGTCTTCAGTAATGTCAGTATTAAAGAGTGGCAGTGTGAGGTGCCTTTTCAGGGAAGGGGATGTTGTATGGCAGGTTACTACTCCTCTAGCAGGGGATGTGGAATTGCTCTGCCTGGTTTTCCAAGTCCTTACCAGAAGGTGTTAGTGCCTCAAAACTAGATTTCACTAGACATTTTTCATGGCTAGATCAGTATGGGTGTAGAGAGACTGTGACCACTGTGGTCCTTAACACAAAGCATGGTCCTTGTGCTTGGGGAATACAGTCAATTTTTAAAAGGTCAATGCAGTTCAGAGAAACATTTTTCTTAGGGTGTTATCAAGACTCCCTTTTCAGTATTAATGGCTGGAAAGTTATCTCCACTTTTGATATCTTACATAGATGACTGTTTTTCAGAATTCAACTCAAAACTAAAATATTAAGAGGGGGAACTGTCATCTAATTTCATAACTCATATTAGCTCTTCATATATCTGAAGTTATGACTTATCATAAATTAGCCTCAAGGGAAAGCTCTTTCCGCAGTCCATGCTTAAACTAAGAATTATTCTGCATTACTTATGCATTTAAAAATCCAAATGATTTTAATGGGAAACCTTGAAATATCTTAGCAATAGAATCAACCTTCTAGAAAAAGCATATCATAACTGCAAGCATATACATTAGGAACTTTTATACTGTAACTTAAAGAATTTTATATCTTTTCTAAAGTTATACTAAAATCCTCATGCATCTGGGCAATCTTATTTAGTTTTGTCAGAAAAATGAACTTCAGCTAAGAGTTCAGAGAAAATATTTAGAAATTAAAATATGTAATTTAGAACAGATACAAAATGAATTCATGCTGGACACAGAGTTGGTCTCACTGCTCCTTTCCTGCTAGAGAAAGTCGAACCATCTGCTTTTGGTCTGACATTCTGGTATTGTTAGTTCCAAATAAAGCAAATTTGAAGAGAAATGTCCTTGTGAGAGGTTTTTATTTTTTTATTTTTTTCCTGCAAGATAATATAAAATGCCCTGAAGAGTTTTATAACGTATGTGCCAGAGGTATTCACTGAATTGCTAATGACTTAGCAGGTATAGTGTTTCTGAAGACAGACTTGCTTCAAAGTAGAGGCTGACTGACAGACTTAGCACTGGGTGGGGGGGAACATATGAAATGAATGGAGAACATCCACCTTCCATAAAATAAACTCAAAAGTTTATTAAAAATGTTAAGACTAGGCATCTGGAAGGGCTCTAAGATCTAAGGCTACAGAAGAGATAGCATGCAAGAATTTGGAGGTAGACACTGAACAAAAGACACAAAGTCCACCCTTCCTGCATAAGTGAAAAACTAGGAAGGTTACAAGTGACAAAATAAATGAAACTTAACATTGAGTCTTTCAGACTAGGAGGACAGTTGTGCTGTGAACTGAAGAAAAAGCTGATACTACCTGCATTTCTAATCTCCTGAAATGTTGCCCTATCCAGAAGAACGCTAACACCAATTTCAGTTCTGCTTAAAGATCCTCTCACCAGTACTCCACAAATTACAACGTGCGGTTACAGAATCTTCCAAAATCAGTCAGTTAATCTATGAGGAAGACTCCATGAAAGCTGAACAGTTTGATAGTCGTCTGAGGAGAGCAAGCAGAATTTCTGAGCAGAAAACACGTGTTAGGAATTCACAATGGAAAGTTGCTTAATTAAAGAGAGAAATATACCAGACCAGATTTCACAAAGAACTTTTACTAACAAATTCTCACTTCCCAGCTTATCTAAAGATAAGGCCAGCTCAAGGTTCTTGCAAACTAAGTTCATTCTATCTATCATTTTTATTTCTACCAGAAGGGATTTTTATTTCTTATTTCTTAAGTTTCTCTTTCCATTTGTCTAGCACTGAAATTGCAGGTTATATATTCTGTATCTACATAGAAGCAGAGGAAGATTGATGTACATTTAAAACAAAAAGTTGTGTATAAAGAGCATGTAAGCTCAGATTTCTAATGAATGTCTAGATGACTTCCATTCTGTGAGCAATAGTTTTTTAGTAGATTTTACTCTTTTCAGTAGATTTTTATGTTATGTTTTGTTTTTATAACGAAGACATGGATTTCAGTTAGTCATAAATGCTATTAGGCAGAATATAAGATATACATATTTACAGATTATTGTAATATTAAAACATTATATTAGTTTCATTTAGTATAATTATGGAAATTATCTTTTTCCCCCATCTATGAAGTGTAGCTTTTTGCTGAGGACAGATTAAACACACAAAAAAAGGAAAAAGCTTTCAAAACATTGTTCCTAGCAGGGAAATATAGAAAATTACAGAAATTCATATCCATTCTTATCTTTGCAATGCTTTATCAATATTTCCTGCACTTAAGTTCAAGTGACTTTCAGCAATGAATTGGATTGTTCATGTCAGCTATGCAGGGTGGCTCTGTAATTCCACTCATTTTAAAATACCAAAGGTGAATGCATATGTATGTGTGTACATATATATATATGTGTGTGTGTGTGCGTGTGCGCGCGCGCGTGTGTGTATGTATGTCTATATGGACATATATTCATAGATAAAGCTTTTCAAATGTTTTGTTAACCTCTTTAAAGCCTATTCAGGATAATCTGATACACTGAAGCTTTTATCTAAGGTCTCTTAGACAATTATGGAGCAGAAACATCAAAATAAAAGAAGAGCTAGGAGGGCAGGATCAATAAACAAGACAAATGTATCTTGGAAATGGATACTGATTCCATTATACAAATATTCTGTTACAAAAGCTGAAGGTTTTCCTGTTCCATGTGGATTGCTATGAATAAGCTTTCAGGGAAAAAAATGGTTAATTCTCAAAGCAGAAACGTGTGGCTGCCGCTGTTGATGTGCTTATCACAGAAGTGAACTGATAGCAGATGACCAGAGAGGAACGATGGAAAGAAATGTAAAAGATTTTCAGTGTATATGTGCAACTGTGTACTTGGCTGTGACCTTTAAAACTGCTCTAAAAATGAAGTAACCTGCTGTGGGCAGAGAGCAGGTTATTCTCCAACTGCTTACTACATGGTTCTGAAGCTGGAGAGGGGTCACAGATCCGTAACAGTTTAAGCTAAAGAGATTCAGTTAAGACCTGGGACAGCTGAAGCACGGACACATGTCTCATCAAGCATGGACACGTGTCTCATCTTGTCACTACACCTATGCACCTGTTCCCTCTGGCAGGGAAAAGGCATTACCAGGTGTCTGGCTGAAATCTTCAGGACTCATCTGTTATAAACCAAAGAAAAGGCATTTCATTTGCCCTTAGGCTCTTCTATTCACTTTTGAAAATCTGTTCATAGGATGGTAAGCATGGGAACCACCAACTGCAAGATAATGATTTCTCAATAATTAAGCACTCAGTGTTATTTGAAATGTTATATGAAAATGGAAAAAAAGAGTAAATTACATATTAGAAATTTTTTTAAAGGATGTGTTTATTTGTATATATAAATTTATGTATCATATGTATATATATACACCCTATATACACGCTTTAAAAAACAAACATATTTCACATCTATGTCCTAACTAGAGTTTAGAATGCACCCAGAATATCAAACAGCTAAGACAGATTGTCTAATAATCTAAATTACTTTTCAAAACCTCCTTCTCAGTGGTTCAGGACACCCGCCTGGGCTGAGTCAGTACCAAGATGCTTGAGCAGATACTTCTTCCTGTGGAAAAAATCCATCAGACTATTCCATACTTCCCTTCCTATCAGAACCTTGCCTTAACATCTCTTAGTGTATGTTGTGCTACCTGCACCTGTCAGTTGAGACAACTTAAATCAATGTGTATAATGATGAAGTAACATTTTTTTCTTGGTGTTAAAAAATAAGAAAAGGAATTTTTCTCCTTTTGCCTTCAAATCCAGAGCGAATAATGTAAGACAAATCTTACAATAGTTTGCAGGGTGCCTGGAAGTCAACAGAATACTGGATAATTCTTGCCATCTTATAATAAGAGAAACCAGGAAATCAGAAAAAAAAAATCTTAAGCATTTTATTTTTAATTGTATCTAAAGGCAGGCAAGCAGGCTGATTCACTTAAAAGCAGCAGTTCTATCTGTTCACCCTGTTTAAAGACACAGCCATTTGTTCCCTCAAAAGGTACCTGGGAAAAAAAAATAGGTTCCTAGAAAGAGAACAAAACCAACTGTCTAAGCCTTCTCCTGAAGCCCAAGTGGTTATCATGGAGGCAGGAGCAGCTTCTGTGACAGTCTGCCACGGGACTGAGTCTGGCATGTAACAAGAATCTATGCAAATGTATGCTATATCCAATATCTGAGTAATTTTAGAGTCTGACAATGAGGTGTTATAATTAAAAAAACTAGTAAAGCAAATTAAATTAAAAATTAACTTGATTCTCCACCCTTTTCTTGATAATCGGAGATACTAGCACTTAATTAGACTTATTAGAGCTTAATTAGCACATTCTCAAATTAGTAGACTATGCCTCCCAGGAAAAATACCAAATAAACATTCTCTTTTCCTCATTTAGCCCTGACAAAGATATAAGCAAGCACATGTATTACTGTATTTTGTGTAATCCTTGCCTTTTCCATTCCTTCTCTACTCTCCCTGCTCAATGGAGGCAAAACTTACATTCCTTTTTCTACTTCCACATTATTTTTTCTGTACTAGGAAATTATATATCCCAAATTATTGGTGCCTGTGTAGCTAATTTCTCAAGATCATGCTGCAAAATGTCAGTACTGAAGTCTTACCTTCCAGGAACACCAAATATTTCAACTACATTTGTAAACAGGCCTTGAGATGTGTAAGGATAGAAAGATACTTTCCCTTCCTCCCACAAAATAAACATCCTAAGCCTATGCTTTGTTTGCTTTCTTATTTCCTAACTTTCTCATTTTAAAATAAATTTCAGTCATGTTTACTTGCCTTTGATATAACAAAAAAGAGTGCTATTAATGCAGGAATGCTGTGTTGGTTCTTTTCCAATATCTCTGTGCCAGAAAAAAAAAAAAAAAAAAAAAAAAAAAAAAAAAAAAAAAAAAAAAACACAAGAGTAGACAAATGGATCTTGGGCTGATCAAGTCATCCTTAGCATATTAGTACTGGCCCCAGGCTGATATCATGCGCCAGTAAGGAAAAAGAGCTCCACATTTTATTTACGCTCTCTTCTAATCAATGAATGATATAAATGAATAACAATTATTTTCCAGTCATAATAGAAGAATGGACACAAAAAATAAAAACAGCTTGCTGAAACCAGAGTTACATTAAGAAAAACTAGTGAATGAAACTCTTAGGCCTGACTTATTTCTCTCTTTGTTTTACATTTTACATAGTGTTCTGCTCAAAGGATATAGCGGACAGGAATTTTGCTCCAGTTGTGAATAATGGAGGGGATTTAGCTGCACTGATATTAATATACTTCATTTCTGCTAATGCTGATTACATCATATTGTATAATAACTAACATATTAGGCTCAGGTGAGCCTTTAAGCCTACATCTGCCAGCAAAGGGCAATTTAAAAATCCCTTTTATTGAAGGGGTCGTGCTTTAGCTTGCCCTAGACAGTACCCTTCTATAAGGACACTGGTTCAGCAAAGCATCTGGGTGAGACAGCTAACCGGGTGTTTAAACTCAAGCACATGCTTAAGTGTTATGCTGAATGCAGGCAAAATAGGGGGCTGGGGGCTGAAGGGAGCCACAGAGCTGAAAGAGCCTGTGGCCACTGTGGCTAGACCCCAGGACTGCGGAGGCAGCCCGAGCGCACGCAATGCCTTCGGCGGGCCCCGCTGCGCACTCTTCCTACCGCCTGCACCCCGCTCTACCCTGGGCGCTCAGGAGACGAGGAACAGCCTTATGCACTACTAACAATTAATTGTGCTAAAACAGAAATATAAAACGTACCAAATGTGAGAGAGAACATAAAATTCAACTGTTTATCTATAAAGTACTTGAGATATGTTAAAACACTCAAGAAACAAGCTAAAAAAAAAAAAAGAGCTTCTTATTGTGTGAAATGATCCTGATTTCAAATGCCAGTGCATCTCTGTGTGAACCCGAGTTCATATCAAGCATACTTGCTTTCACAGTGAAAAGAGAAAATCCATGCCTTTCATATGCTTTTGGTGGTGTTTCCTGTCTCTCAATATTTTTAGGCAGAGTATAATTTAAAGGTGGAGGAATCATGTCTCTACTGAGAGCGAAGAATATTGAAGAAAGTAAAAAAGCTATAAAAAAGCTTTAGAGCTTATTTAGCGCTCATAATAATGAGACTTTTCCCCCAGAGGTCCCCAGTAGAGTCCATCAGTTAAAATTCTTACTCTAGAGGTCCAGTAGTACAAAAGAGCACTATTTCAGAGTAAAGTGAAATGATAACTGATTTGTGTTGAACTCCTGACTATAGAGATTCTACTACAAAGTACTTCGGATATTAAAGAAGGGAACAATATAAAGATATAATGAGAAGAAATATTCTTTGAGTTTAAAGAAATTTTTTTCATGGAAGAAATAGAGCTGTCTGAAAATACAGAGGTATGAAGTGGTAGATAGATTTCTATATCTCCATAGCAGTATATATCTCTATTTAATCCAGAAGAGTCCGTCACTGCTCTCCTCCTTTTCTTCTGTATGCAGGCAGGAGAAAGGAGGGGAAGGGGAAGGGAGGGGAAGGTCTCAGCAATGTAACTTTCAGTAAGTTACCACAAGCGTGCAGATGACGACCTGGAGGAGGAAAGATAAATCCGTAAGTTCTGTCGTCTTTTGATGTCTTTCTCAGTAAAGGAGAACATTTCTTAATGACACAACAAGAATAGCATTCCCGTAAAGGTCAGTATAGCCATTTATCTGAGGCAGCATGAGTTTAAGGGTCCTATTTGGGGGCAGATTTTTTTTTTCCTGAGTTCTACACCGCTGCTAGACTTCTTCCAACATCCAAGCTAATCCACTCCCTGACAGTGTATGTTTTTCTGTCTAACTCTATAATCTGCAGTACAGGTGTGTTCTAAAATTGGACAGTTAAGGTAGTTGTACTGCAAATATTTTAGATGTTAGAAGAGTCATTTTTTTCAGTCAGAAAACCATTCTTGAAGTATAAAGACATATGTATATCTTGATTGAGCTGTGGTTGGATGACACCAAAGCACCTGTTTCGCTAGAAGAAACTGATAAGGAAGTTTTTCTGTTTAGATGCAAGCAAATGATTAAACCTATAAATACTTTGATAAAATTTATTCAAATGACCTATCAAATTTAATAAACATGGCAGTTCAGACTCCTGTAAACAAAAGGGTGAGAAAACAGCTCAAAAGTTTGTAATTCAGAAGCTGGAATATGGCTGGTGTTACTGATACAAATAAGACAGGTCACCTAAAAAATCAAGGAATTTTTATTATTATTTTTTTTAATCTCAAATGACTGAGCCTAAGAATAACCTGTGATATCTGAGGAGGGAGAAAATATAGTAGAACAGGACAAAGGCCCAGGCTTTGTGCTCAGCTTCACATTCAGAACTTGCCTATTACACTCCAGTGTGTATATGTGTGTATGTATGTATTCTATTTTAGTATATATAATAGAAAATAAATGAGAAGTTTGCATAATATTCTAATATATCTAATATACTTAATGACCTAAAGAATGTGTTCTAGTATGTACAGATGCCAATTCAAGAGCGAATCTCAAAGGATACTTCATTTCTATAAATTTTAGTAGAGCGAATGGATGTTTTAAATGGAATTAGTTACTAATATTGGCATGGCTATAACTGTCCATAAGTTAAAAAAAGATCAACCCTTGGGAAATTTTATCACATATTGAACTGCTCTAAGGAAACAATTTTTCTGTTTAGATGCAAGCAAATGATTAAACCTATAAATACTTTGATAAAATTTATTCAAATGACCTATCAAATTTAATAAACATGGCAGTTCAGAATCCTGTAAACAAAAGGGTGAGAAAACAGCTCAAAAATTTGTAATTCAGAAGCTGAAATAGAGCCGTTACTATATGACCTCTCACAGTTTTATTCACCAATTTTGAAAACTGGTTAGAAAACAAGTTCCCAGAGATCAAAGTACTTTTACAATCGAATATAGCTGGTTTTGTCCCAACCGCATGAGATGTAAAGGAGCACCATGGTCTACCTTTATCATCTGAGTTATCTAGTGACTAGATCCATAAGACTAACAGGATCACAAACTTCTTCCTTTTATTCTCTTTTCCTTTTTTCCTCAGTCACCATGGACAACACTTTTACAAGCATTTCAGTCACAGCCTCCGTCACCTTGGCACAAGTCACTTTTTTTAGCCTGTAAGCTCAGACGCTTTGTCCAAATCTCGTAGTTTTTCTTCGTAAAAAATCTGGGTTTTTTTATGCACATGCACACACACATGTACACATACACTATGAACATTCTTATTCTGGATCATACCTCATTTCTGGATTATTAAACTCTTTACTAGAAAAGCGAGATGAAAACCTGCCACTCTTAGCTCTACTCAAGATACTAATCAGGAAATTACCTCATTACTCTGGCCATAAGAGTTTTTCACTTTTTTCCAACACTTTAGGTGATAGTCTTCCTCTACAGCATCAGATTTTAGCTGTGACCAAACTACCACAAACTCTTCTATCCAGAACCAGATCTGCAGCATTGACATTCCTCTGCACGTGCTATAGCACTTTTAGAATGATAGCAACTCCAGAGGGTGCTTATAGCACCAAGCTGAGGAGATCCTTCCCTGTTGTAAAAATTTCTAATGCACATATGCAGAGAAAAATAAGTGAATATCATTCCCATTTTAGAGTAGCGAACCTCATTCACATAGATGTGGATGAGATAACCAACTAGGACACACTTTCACTTTACATTATTGCAGCTTGTGAGTGATTCATTTAAGACATCTTGTTACATCTTGATTTTCTGATGTTTTGGGCAGCCTTAAGTCTCCTGAAAACACTGCAGAAAAAGTTATTTCAAACTATTGCCCAAATATACAAGTAATCTATGTCACTAACTTGTCACTGCAGGACCTTTCAGGAAATGAACTTAGTGGCCTAAGCATAGTCCTCCTAGTCACATGAATGACATTTTAACCTTAGAGCAAGTTCATCCAATTATGAATCACACTCAAAGATATGATTCATGAAAGAATTGTAAAACACTGTGGTAAGGCCATGCAGTGGCATAGCTCAGAATGGAGATCAAGGTATCTGTGTTCATCTCTTTCAAGAAGAGATTTCTTTCTTTGGCTGTCATGACCCAGCAAGATGGTGAGGCGACTGGTCCAGAAATATAACACAGCAACGGAGTGCAAAAGCCTTTCTTGGCAAGTAAATCCGTACCAGCACCAAACCAAACAAGGCAATGTTGAATCAAAAACTCCACCTACAAAAACTTCCCATTCTTTAGAAGAAGGAATCAGTGTTCTCACATATATTCTCATCAATAACTCATCATAAAACCCTTTCCTTTGCTCAAAAGCTGTGATTAACCCTTTATGTCTTACAATTTAAACTGCATACTTTCACATCTCAAGTTTTCTAGAGCTTATGGTGATAGTAATTTGGATTTAAAGGAAAAATGTGTTTTTAAGAAAGCTTCCAAATGGTAATTAGCTACAATAATTAGAAGTATTGAGTATGCCTCCTTAGGCTATGTCATACATGGTGCAAAATACATGAGTAATTATAAATTAATATAATAGCATGGTTAAGAGGGAGATTTAGTTTAAAAACTATGGAAGCCACTGGATTTCTTTAGGAAGAAGAAATTAAACCACCAGTACTGGTCTGTGGCAATACAGAATATGAGTGTCAACAGTAAGTGAAAGCCTCATTAATCACCATGAGTAGAACGAAGGAGAAAGAACAAGTGCCTGGGTTATCGCTGTTGTTTTTAAATGGATAATGAAAATAAAATTTAAGTTGTTTTAAGTCTGAAGCATGTGTATTGACCTAAATCTATGCCACCTATCTATTTGATGCCAAACTCAGTTTTGAATGATTCTTTCTACTAATGTTTGCCAAACTTTTGAATGCTAAGTTCCACTACAGAAAACTGAAACCAGCTGTCTCTTCTTTCATCTCATCCAATATGCTATAAAATCTTTGCCAAATGAGCTACATAGCTTTTCCTTGTTCTTTCAAGTTCTTGTTGAGCTATGAAATAGCTATCAGAGTTGATATTTGAAGTGTTACCTTCAGTATCTGAGTTAACATACGATTAAAGGAATTAGCTCCATGAGCCAAAGAGGTAGCAAAGGCACACTGAGGGAGCTGAGGTTCCCCTGAAGATCAGCAGCATGCCCTTTTTCAGGGGAAGTACACGGGATGAATGGCACTACAACCCATAGGTTTGTGAGTTGATCAGTCCCATGAATGGTGTGACAGCAGGTGCTCGTCCTAGGCAGGCTGCATAGCTGTCTGTGCACCCGCCACAGCATTTGGGGCTGCTGTGCCATGAAAGGACACCTGAGCAAGCATGAGCCTAAGGCACTGGAAGCAGTACTGCTGCACTAGCACAGGTTCCCACACAAGGAAATCAACCTTCACTGAACTATAGGTGGCCACAGCCCGTCTGCTTCTGTGACCCAAGCCACGTAAATTAAAGCTTACTTTTTTATCTACACTACAGTGACATTTTCCAAGCAGATTTTCACCCTGAGAACAGCCAGGCAGTGGAACAGGCTGCCCAGGGAGATTGTGCTGTTTCTGTCTTTGGAGGGTTTCAAGATCTGACTGGATGAAGCCTTGAGCTCCCTGGTCTGACCTCAAAGCTGACTGTGCTTTGGAACAGTAGTTTAGACTAAAGACTCCTGAGGTCATTCCCAGCCTGAATTATCTGGTCACTCTGTGCTTCTGTGATGTATTTTTATCCATACTTTTGCAATTTTCTTTGTAATTGTAACAGAGCTTGTGTGTAGCCAAAATGGCCCATTGATTTTCATTTTCTTGTCTTTTCTAGCAAGAAAATGTATGTAACTTTAGAGAATATGATGGTCTAATTTAGTATTAAGCTCTACTTTTTATAGATAAGCTAAGAATTTGTTCAAAAGAGTACAGACTGGGCTAGAAGCATGCACTAATCAGGGAGCACAATAAAGTCTAGCTGAATTAGTTTTTACCACTGTTTTTAGGTGAGCATTGCAGCTTACCCTGAGCCCTATGTGAAAAAAGCTGTTTTTACTAAAGTGAAATTGCACTCTGAATCAGAAAGAGGAGTATTCAGAACTGAAAAGTCTGTCTTTAAGGTCTAGGTCACAAAGGATATCATCTTAAAGATTTTTCAGTTGCAGAAGATTTTGAAATGCTTGCAATATAATTATTTCTACTGGGGTTATGAAAGGTTCCTTTCTTGATATGGACTGAGTTGGAGAGCCAAAGAATTAAAACTTGTTGAAGGTGACAGGAGTTTGAGATTGAGAATGGTGTGGATGAGGAGAACATGGCCCTGCAAATGTATTACAGGCTATGTCTGGTCAACCATAACTTGTTCCAAACATCTAGGTCCAACAGCAGTTTGAATTCTTGAAGGAGACTCTCTTATCTGATGGCTGCCCAGAAAGGCTCCCTGAAATTAAAAAGCATGAACTATGATATTTTAAGCTAAATATGTTTGTTCTGGCACTGATAGCACATTCTATATCTTGTGGATGGGAATAAAAGAGAACGCATGACAAACATTCACCAGCAGGTTAACTTCTACCATTTATTCTCAAAAGGCAATGAATAAAACTGCCTGCCTGAATCCTGTGTTAGGTTCTACTAGTAGGGGCATCTGATTTATTTCTATGGAAGTAAGTCAAAGTAAAGCTAGTTAACATGAGCCTGAATAATAGTTCTCTGCTTTTACTACAACTCCCTTTGATTCCTTCTAAGAAAAAGAAATATATATATATATATTTCAAGGATTTTAGAAAGAACATGAAATACAAGAAGTTTATATGGAGTTAGATAAAAGGATTGATGCAATCTAATATGCTTTGATGATAATAGGATTTTTCATGTAGGCACACTGTGTGATAATTGAGTAAATACAATTTCTTCTGAGCATTCTACACACACTGGAATGGAAGCAAAGTGAAATGAAATACATATGATGCAAGACTTCTAAGAGAAGGCCAAAGCTGTTTGCAGCTCAGACCTCAAGAATCTGTCAGTAAGGAGAAATCCAATTTGTTTAAGTATGATTTATTAAGTAAATAGAAAGTGCAATAATGAAAAGACTGGAATGTCATGAAGAACTTTTTCTCTTTCAGTTTGCCTTGGCAGATCCCCAAAGAACCAAATGCATGAACTTCAGAAGAGACAGATTTTTAGAAAGAGCATTTTACAGTGATAAACTTATGATGGACAAACGAGTGTTTGTGGTGAGAAAATGACAATTAGGAATCTGGGTTCATTTTCCTGTTATACCTTTCCTGAGCGATTTAAGTCTTGATTTTGCCAATATTTTTCTTACAGTTTTATGTTTCAAAACTCAATGGTCTAATGGGTCCAATAAGACTATCTGTGGACTGGTAGTACTTCTCAACATCAGTATGAGTGGAAAAAAACAACCATGAAGCTATTGGGGTATCAGTTTACCCATCTGTAAAACTGACGTGATAACGTGAGGTTTAAGTCCACTGTGACTGTTGAAAAAAGTTAAAAACAAATATTATGATTTAAAGAAAGAACAAAAACAGTAGAACGTACAATGCTATTAACATACGCACTTCCATCTTCCTGTTAACACTATCAAAAGTCTTGCAATAATTAAACAAAATGATATATATATTTCACTTGGAGTAATGGAAATTCCAAGGCTTTTCTAAGACTCTTTTCTCACACCATAACTTGTAAAGAAATCTCCCTCTTTGACAGATAATTTTTAGAAGAGCTGTTAGGTTCTCTCATAGGGAGATGTTGAGTATTTTTCTAGGAAGCCTTTATATCTCAGAGCAGAACAGAAGATATAACTGGCTCTTTGTAGTTGACTTTATTTTTCATTGTGTTTACAGAATTCTTTGTGCTTCATATTATTTTATTATTTTTATTTGACGAGCAATATGATTTCCCCTTTTCTTTTCACTGTCAATCTTGTATTATTTTTTCTGTCTCTCTTCCTTTCCTTCCCTTCCCCCTATGACTCAGATTATTCAGTTACTGCCACTCCCTGTCTTCATCAAGCAGATTATTTTTTCTGCTCCATCCATTACCATTTTAGTTAAGTTTTTGTATTTCAGGACCTGTTTTACTCTTAGACTTGTTATTCTTTTCATTGATTTTCCTCTCAAGAGAATGGAGCATTGGTTGCTGCTCACTAGAAGAAAATACCCTGGGCCTCATTGCTCTGTTTGTTGGCTGAGTGCCACATTTGGTATCTGAATATGTGTCCACTGTTAAGATATACCTGTTCCAGGAGATCATGGGTTAAAAGTTGTCTTATCAGTGGGATTTTCCAATGAAAAGTCTGACATTCTATCTGTGAAAATAACTAACCATGTACATCTAAATAAAGAACAGGCATAGAGCTACTTACTTACCTGTGCTGTCACCATAGACAAATGTCCTGCCATGAAGTGGGTGTAAGTGCTTTGATTTTCTTTTACAGGAAACCTTAATCATGAGATGAAGCCGGAATCCCTGGTACTGGATTCTTTCCTCATTGTCTCCAGGACAAGTCGGAAGGAAATTTGTTGAAGATAGAGTTTCCTGAAGAAAGTCATAATAAGCAAGAGAAGAACACAGATGTAGGTCTGAGTTTTCTCATAGCTCAGAGAAGTCCATATTCTAATGCAAATCGTTATGTAAGCCTGTTGCTCAGACATATTTCTATTGCATCCTCCTCCATATTTACTGCATATATGGCTAGACTTGCATTACCAGATGAACATGCGAAAACCCTGTTGAAAGTTTTACCACCTGAATGAAAAATTTTACAAAAAAGATAAGCTGTCTTCTGATATTTCAATCTCCTACTTTTCCAATACACATAGTAAATCTTATGCTACAAAACAGAATTGCTTGTCAGAACGACTAAATCAGTCAGCACTCAAGACATAGATCTAATATTTCCTTTGCAGTATGAAGGGACTTTAATATAGCTGACTTTAGGGACTTTAATATATGACATTCAGAGGGCTCTTTTCTTCCGCTGTGTCACCAACAATTTAGGCATAAGGAATAAATTATGAAACTAAGTGGAATTGTTAGTATAACTTGTGCCATTTTGAGAAGACTTTGGACTGCATTTTTGATTTTAAGCCCAAGGTTACTATATAACATTGCAGAAAGTAGCTCCATAAACAGTGAAACAACAGAAGTTTGATTTGCCAAGGTTTTATGCCTCAAGGCATAAAACAGTATAAATTATCTGAAGTCTAATAAACATGGTGTTAAGATAGAGCCTTTTGTCAAAGCACTAGTAATGTATCTTTCTCAGTGCATTCACCTATTTTCAGAACAATCTGTTGAATTTGGTTGAAAATAGCCCTGGTGTTAAAGATGATCAGAGCAAAACAGACAGATAAGCAGAAATGTATATTTTCACAGTCACAGTAGGATCACGTAAACCTCCTTCCCTTCAGAACACAGACTAAAAATGTAAATAAGCCTTATATTGTTAGTCAAAAGAAAAAAAAGTATTGAGGGCTCACTAATTCATGTAAGCTCTCAAGACTGAATTATCCAAGAATCTTTAAATTCCCATAAGTGATTCCCAACAGGAGTGTCAAGATATCTACTACCTACCTACTTAACTATCTATCTGTCTCTATCTATCTATCTCTAAGAAAAATATCTAAAGGACTGGGCTAAATTCTGCTTTTATATTAACTTTAATATTGAGACAAATGAAGTTTTATTTGATTTACCTGGATGTCAAAAAAAAAAAAAAAAAAAAAAAAAAAAAAAAAAAGCAGGGCATCTATAGAAGCAGGTGGAATATGAAACTCTTGCCTTCCACCCACCACCTGGGAAAAACTAGACCTTGCTTTTTCTTCAGAATCAGGCTGATTTCTCTGTAGCCTTTTGGGGACTTGACCTGGCTTATTCTGGTGTTCAGTTTTTTGAATTCATTCAGCCTAAACAAAAAGCCATTACTACTAGTCTTCGAATTGCTCCTGGAGCCAATGGAAAGTGAAAGGTAACTATTGCTATAATTGTCCCTGTTCAGAAATTGTTAAAGCCCTTTCTTCTTAATTATGCAATTTGAAAGTAGACAGAGTATGCCATTCTGACGTACTACAGCTCAGTCTGATCCCGGAGAATGGGTTTTGCTTTCAGGTTACATGCAATCAGTTTGTGTCAGTTTGAATCTTAAAAGAATGTGGGATTGAGAGGGATTTCTCTGTAGGAGATTAATAGTGTAAGAGCTATTATCAACCCCTGAAACTAAAACGAAACTTTCTAGACAGCCATGAGATGAAATTAAAAAATAAGAGCAAAAAAACCAAAGAAAAGCAACCATGTTCTCATTAAAGTCAACGGACATTTTGTCATTGGCCTTGATAGGAGTGGGATCTATCCCAATTTCTTCACTGCTCCCACTAGAAAAAGGAAATTGAAATTTGTGTTGCCATTTTCCCACTTCTAATCTCATTTCCTCATTTTCCTCTCTCCTTCAAGCCTTATTCTCCTGGGACTCTCTGAAAAAGTATCAAGTATGAGTGGAGGGCTCCAGAAAGGATGTGATAACTAACGCACATGCAACAAAGCTTAAATTTTGCTGGCGATTTGCTGCATCGATGTGCTTTTGCTGGAGCTTTCAGAACTTTGCTGTACTTTAGACTGTGTCTCACAACATATCTAGGTATTATATAAACATACAATATCGTCTTTTGACTGCCTGCTTGGGTAATTCATCTCCATCTCAGTGACAAAAATTTAAGATATCTGTAACACCACTGAAAGCACTGGGGGGCAGTATGATCTAATGATCTGTGCATTGGCAAAACCATGTGGAGACCTGGATTCTAATCCAAGCCCTGTGATCTGCTTGTGTGTCACTCTGAGGAGGTAATTTTGCCTTCTGCTTTTATCTTGTAGGTCTGCTGTACCTCCTTGAAGTGAAGAGTGTGTGTGTGTGTGTGTGCGTGCGCGCTCTGCCTGTTGTAATGGGACCCATTAGCAGTTGGGTGACTAGATGCTGTAATATAAAAAATAATGTGATGTAAATAAAGACTGACAGTCTAAAAGGTTTGACTGGCTCCGAACACACTACGAATTTTCCCAGAGTATCCAAGTCATGGATAAATCCTTTCAATTAGGTGAATACTTGTTCTTCTGCAAGACCATTTGAACTCTGAAAGCAACCAGAAAAGTCTCTGGGGTACCTGTGTCCATGTTTGCATCTATCAAGAAAAGCAAACCTTGTCTCTTATCTCCAAAGTATAACTCTTCCTGATAGCAGTGTATTATGTATGTTGCAAATTGTTATCAGCTTTTGTATGCTTTCTGCTTGTTTTTACTTAGAATTTGTTATTTCTTATCATGCACAAAAGCAAGCAAACTAATTAACTGTCAAACTAATTAACTAATAAACATCAGCTAACCTGGAAAGTAAACAAAGCCACTGCAAACACAGGGGAAATAAACACTATGTTTCTCAGAAGAGGCTTACGTACATTATTGATTTTTTTTTATTATTTTAGTAGGTACTCTTGTTTTTATTGGCTGTTTATTTCAGAAATGCCTGCCTTGCAGCACATCATTGGAACTTTTAAATGATACAGACCTTGAAGTTTTCTTGGACAATCAAAATGTTTAATGTCCAGTTTTTAATTCTATAGTGTGCATTCATAAACACAGTATGGTCTTTATCAACTACTTGTATCTGAAAAGGAAAATATTGCTTCTTAGTGCCTAAAAGGGTTGAAGTCTGGCCTGGCTAACAAACAATTCCCACAGTGAGGTTATAGTAAAAGAACAGGGAAGCTGTGATGGCTTTAACAAGTCTAAGCCCTAGATATGGGCTTAGATTGAGGGGTAATATTTTTAGGTCCTAGGAGGAATTTTGACTCTGAGTTCTTCTACATGATGTAATACATAGACATATAAAACATGTACATATATATATATATGTATATATAATCATATGTACACATAGATACATATATGTGTGTGTATATACACACAAACATACATATAAATCATAGAATCATACGGAAGGGACCTCTGGAGATCATCTAGTCCAACCCCCGTGCTCATATATACAGTACATGTACGATAACATGAGTGAGCTTGAATACCAAAGGTATTACAGTTACGGTCTCAAGGAGCTCTTTCTTCTGGGTGCTAAAACTGTCCTGCTTCTGGTCTTGTGCCAGAAGTCACATCTTCAGTCAGCCTTTTGTCCTCCTGAAGTGTTTGCATAAGAACTCTTAAAGGAAGAGTTGTTATGCTCTCCATTCCCTACTCAGCAAGTCCTGCTGTTGGCATTAACTCTTCTTGATAGCATCAGTAGTTGCATCTGTGTTTTTCAATAGCTCAGCTAGACCTGATAAAGGTATAAAAGTGACATGAGAAAAGCTTTTTGTGCACTCTGCTCAGATTCTACTAGGTAAAGAACAGCCACATCTCTAAGGTTCTCCAAATAAACTGCCAATGAGATTAAACTCAATCTTAAAGCCTTAAAACAGGCTTTCTTATTGAGAGCTCCTAGGCAAAATAACAATAAAAAAAAGAAATAAATAAAATCACCCACACATTTCATTTTCTTCTATTGCTACCATAACTTTAAGTAGGCATGGTCAGTCTTGACTCATACAGAACAATTTGTTTTGCTGTCAGGCTCATACTTTAGCTTTGGGTTTATATATTTTATATACATTACTTTAATTGCCCTTTGATACTTCTTTTCATATAGCAATGTATGGATATAAAGGTAGAATATGCAATCACATGCATGCTAAACACACCAGACATTTGTTCCCATATGCAAGTGTACTGAGGGTAAAACTAGGACAAGTAGTCCACTTGCCTCTGTCTTGTAGTGAGGAAAATGCCTAGAAGCAAAAGCAGTAAGGAAAGCTGGTGTTGCCACCGATGTAGCCCATGTCCTGTAAAGTGCTGAGAAAGGTTCGTGCAAAGTTGTAGCGAGCAGAGATAGACAGCTGTCCAGTGGTGGAGAGTGGGTTTTTTTGGCATCATCAGATTTATTGGCTAACCTCATATTTCTGAAGAATACCCAGGAAACTGTGAAAAGGGAAAAAAAAGTGACGGCAAACACTAACTAAATGTGTGCTCTCTTTTTCAGACTAATTAACGCATGCACAGGTCAAGCCCTGGAGAATTCAGAACATAGCATAAAGTGTTCAGCTTAGGGAGTGCAAGAATAAATGCAATGAAAGAAAACAAATCTAATGACACAATTCTCTCATTGTAAAAATATGTTTGGCTTTGCTCAGTATGAATTAATACTCAGGCCCTCTTTTTTATTTCAGACAGACATACAACCTCCAGAAATTTTATGCTATAGTGTTTCTTTATTTTCACTAAGAAATGTAAGCGATTGTGCAGGTTTGCCTGCTATTTGATGAAGTTCACTCGAAAGGATGGACATCCTTAGAAACCCATTCAGATGGTTTCAGATTGTAGTGCTTACTGCATCTTAGCTGCATAGAAGTTCAGCTTCTTTGAGAGTGCAGACCAGGCCCTGGGATTCAGGCAGCTTGAGCAGTATTTAGAGGGGACTGTTAAAGTGCTATCTTGAGCCTCTTAAGTTCTCTGGGTCAGAGTATTTTTTATCTAAAGACTCTTCAGATATGTGCAACGTAACAGAAAAAAAATGGTTATTATCATTCTACATTCTTTTCTAAGTTTCAAATCAGAAAGCAAGTTCCTAATCTGACAAAATTTAATGTATCTGTATGTTTTGTAAGCTTGAATTTCCATAGTCTCCGTGTGTATATTTTTATAGACTCTGTCAAGAGACTTTAACTTGTCTTCATTATCTTTCTTATCCGATATTGACAGACAAATTCATTACCTCGCTAGAAATCTGTAACTTTCAGATTTTTAAATCTATCAGCTTCCTTCTTTAAATGCAAACCCAAACTTCATTTCCTACTTACATATAAGTAGGTGTGCATCTATTCCATCCTGACATTTACATCCAAGTCATCTTATGATTATTGCAGTGCATCCAACAAAAATTCCAAGTGGATTTTTTTTCTTTTTTTTTTTTTTTTTTTTTTTTTTGTGTACTGTAAAGCACAAATTTTAAAAAGAAAGGCATTTGGGAAATTGAATACCAATAACATGCATCACTTATTTTTAGTAGGCAAAAAAAAAGATATCTTAGAAAAGATTCTTTTATATTAAGGAACCTACAATAACACTAGGCACAAAGCTAAAGCCTCCATGAAATGATAGCAGCTATTTCCTCTGTAAAATACTGTTTCTAACAGACAGTGTTTCTAAGTACAGCTTAGTGGACAAGCTAATTAAACAGACTTTTAAAGTTCCAAGACAATTACACATGCAATCAAAATAGTTCTGTGCATTCTCCTATAAGAACTTGGTCTTGAGGGACATTTATTTATGTATGTTACGGCTTAAAATACCTTGAAGAAAAAATAGAAAGAATTTGATCTTCTCCTCCTTATTCATTCAGATTTTGAGGTCAGCATAAAGCAAATTCATTTCTTTCCCAAACAAAATATGAGTATCACTTCCAGGTCTACTTCCCCTTCCCGGACATCTTCTACTCTGAAGGTATTTTGAAATTAGTTAGGTAATGTAGGAACATGTATGTGTTGTTATTTTCTTGTTACTTGTGAGATAATCTGCACTAAAAGATTTCTTCAAGCCTATCATCCATCTAGACACTTATTCAAGGAGCTATATGTTCCAGTCCCTACCTCAGCAGATTGGCCATTCATACCATTGCACCATCGCAGTGAGAAGTACTCACAGAGAAAATCAGGAATCAGGAACCTTGGCATATTCCTTTGTTGTTTACTTTAGCTTCTTGCCACTCCCATTATGCCTCTGTTCCTGACCTGCTGGTTCCTTGGTTCCCCAGCCCAATGACTGAGACATCTGGCTTTATTTGGCCTGGGAAGAACAAGCAAGTTACATGTCTGTTTGCTTTTAACAGTGATAGCTTAATTGCAAAATTTGTGACTGACACTGAAATTGGTCAAGCGATTACCAGTGGACTGGACTCAGCTATCTGGACAAATCCTTCCCCACCTCTACTTTTCAGCAAAGGGGATGGAAATTGGCAGTTGGATCAGAATGTGCTTTTCAGACAACTAGCTACTTCTCTACCTGTGAACAGCCTAGGGTCTACAGACTCACCTTCAAGGGAGGTGGTGGTCAAAACCACCTGGATGGTGGTTTATGACCTGGATGAGGGGACAGAGTGCCTCCTCAGAACGTTTGCTGATGGTACCAAGCTGGGAGGAGTAGCTGATACACCTGAGGGCTGTGCTGCCATTCAGAGAGACCTGGACAGGCTGGAGAGCTGGGCGGAGAGGAACCTCATGAGGTTCAACAAGGGCAAGTGCAGAGTCCTGCGCCTAGGGAGAAATAACCCTAGGCACCAGTACAAGCTGGGGGCTGACCTTGTGGAGAGCAGCTCTGCCGAGAAGGACCTGGGAGTGCTGGTGGATGACAGGTTGACCATGAGCCAGCAATGTGCCCTTGTGGCCAGGAAAGCCAATGGTATCCTGGGCTGCATCAGGCAGAGTGTTGCCAGCAGGTCAAGGGAGGTGATCCTGCCCCTCTACTCAGCCCTGGGGAAGCCTCATCTCAAGTACTGTGTCCAGTTCTGGGCCCCTCAGTCCAAGAGAGACATGGAGCTACTGGAGAGAGTCCAGCGTAGGGCTACGAGGATGATCAGAGGGCTGGAGCACCTGCCCTATGAGGAACGGCTGCGAGAGCTGGGCCTCTTCAGCCTGGGGAAGAGAAGCCTGAGGGGGGATCTTATCAATGTGTACAAGTACCTGAAGGGAGGGTGTCTATCATGCTCTAGGTGACCCTACTGAGCAGGGGGATTGACTAGATGGTCCATCTAGTCTGCCAGAGGTCCCTTCCAACCTTACTGATTCTATGATTCTATGAAAACCATATCTAATAATTTTGGTTGAGAGAATGGTCTTCTATGTCTACTTCAAAAACTGATACAACATCTATCACGATAAAAAATATTTTTGGCATAATAATGATGATGAAATTAAACATAGCAGTCTTGGATCCCTCATAGTGGCTTTTGTCATAGAGACCAATAAAGCATCTCATCAGATACTATATTGGTATCTGTGTACACACTGAGCAGTACTCAGTAGTTCTTTTTGTCATCCAGATGAACTGCTGACACAGAACTGAGTGTTATTCCAACACATCCTTATTTTTCATCATAGCAGTTGTGTGGATGTGAAGTAGGCATACATTTAATGATAATAATGTGACAAATACTAGTATTCATTATAAAAGCATTTTTCAAATGGCATTAATATTTATACTTTGCTTTTTAAGATATAAAATTGGTCATAAATAGTATTTGGAAGGCGAGGGCATTTATTGACAAAGAACAGGCCATTGCGATTACATTAATACATACGCGTGACATCATTAACTGAAAAATTCAATATACAGTGAGATAGTAAAAATCTCACTGAAAGACTTATTTACTAGAAATATTATGCATGCTGAGTGAAGTCCGGTAAAGCTGGCACAAGAATCGCTCACTCTGCTTTGGATCTGCAGAGCCTCAGCTATTGGAGTAAATATCCTCCCCTGTCAATCAAATTTTAATTATAGCACCTGGCAGTGGCAACTCCATTCCAGGAGACACTAGTAAACATATATACTAGCAGATACAGTGTAGTAGGCTGTGTCTGTTGGTGATGGAGAGTGGAAAGGCTGCTATCATAAGATACCACCGAGTATATGCTTTTGTTTGCTGGATACTGTTTTTAGGAAAGCAGTGTACCAAATGAAATTCTCGGAAAGGGATTCAGTTACAAATGTACTTAAAACACCAGGGTAACACCTTTTAAAAATCTTCAGAGAACTCTTAAACAGAGTATTTGTTACTGTCCTCTGGTAAAGAATGGTAAATCCCTCTTTTTTTCCTTATCTAATTTTCCCCCTACAGTCTCGTATCTTCCATAAGAGATCAGAGAATTAAACATGTCAACTGCTCCACAAATACTCAAAGAAAAGAATGCAAAAGGAAATGACTGCTTTAGCAGCCAGACCTTATTTCTAGATAAGTATTATTTAAACATACTAGCTGTGATCCCAAATTGAATAGTACAGTAAAGACATTTGTTCTGAATAAAGACCTCAAGCATTACAGACTGTAACCCAGTCACCCTCTCACGTGGGAGGCTGGAAACCAGAGTGACTTCTTCCACTTCTTTCCATGAAGTCTAAATACACAGCCCCACACTCATGGCATAGTGGTTCCAGTATATCTGCAAATGGATTTGTCTTTGCTGAGCGATTGCACCACCACGGCTGGGGATCACGGGAACAGTGCTGAGATTTGCACCAACTAGCCGTTATTACTGAATTTGATCCAGCTTGTCATGAATGATTGCAAAATCTATTTTACAATAAACTTTTTGGAGAGCTTGTCAAAGCCAATCAGCCATCCATATCATGATATCAGGTTAGTTATGGATCATACATTTTTGAGCAATATTGAGTGATTTCAGGTTTCACAAGATGCAGAAATATCAGGAAATAGCTCACATATTAGTTTGGTATTTCTGTTTCCTTATGAAACGAAAAACCATGCAGAGAGAAATCAAAAAAAAAAAAAAAAAAAAAAAAAAAAAAAAGAGAGAGAGAGAGAGTTCTTGAGTTATATTGAGGGTTTTGAAATATTTTTATCTTAGACTCTTGCTCCTAGATAAACAAGGTATATAAGCATCAATATGAGTCAATGGGATACAGGAAGCCATTTTCATTCAAATTTAAATATCAGTATAGGATAGGTCTAAATGTTCTGCTAAATAAGATTGCATAGCCAAGTGAGGACCTGGAAATCAAACAATATACAGTAGAGATATTTGGGAAATAGTTCACAAAGCATTTTTTTTAATTGGAGCATACCTTCTTGAAAAATTTAACTTTTCTTTAAGAAAAGTTTATAGTAATTTACTTTGGAAAATTTTTTAAAAATCAGTTTTACTTACAACTGATTTCATTTCCAGTAAGTAAAAGTGTTGAAATGGAAATAAGTAATTTCAATTGACTCAAAACCTATTTATTTACATCAGTTTGGAAATTTGTTCTGATTTTCTTTAATATATATTGGGCAATGATTATTGTTTAACTACACATTTGTCTTACTACACTGTAATATTCTCTTATCCATTATCTTTGTTTCAGGTCATTTAGGGACCTCAAAATTCCTTGTGTGTGTTTTGAAATATAATGATGTTTTTATTTATATTATTTAAGAAGAAAAATAGAGTTCCTTGGATAACCATTGAGACGTCATTGTTTACAAAACATTTCCATCAATAACAAAAGAACGCTCAGCGACGTATGCTGTGCACTTGATGCATTCTGAGCTTCTATAATTTACTGAACTTTAAGAAGGGCAATCAAAGTGGCAAAGCAGCAGTTCCTAAGCAATTGCCATTTAGGTAGGAGGCATAAAATGTTTGATTAGGCAATTCAGGCATTGTTTAAACTGAAATTGCAATTAGGTAACCTTCACTTACTTAATAGATCATCATTAATTTTAGTCCGTCATATTTGCTATTTTTGGTATTAGAAAAAGGCTAATTAAAATCAAATTTAAAATTTACATCTATATCGTGATATACACAGGCTGCTGCACTGTTACTTTAATGAAAATATCTACCTGTTCCTATTGACATTCCATTTAAGGAAATGAGCCTATCCGCAAAATTGTGGTTGATATAGGCAGCTTAAGAATTCTATGTTTTACAACCCACTCTTTAACTAGCAAGGAAGGCACTATCAATTTGTTTTGAAGAGTGGAATATTAAAAAGTTTACATAAAACTTGATTGAGTAGAAACAAGAATTTTTTGAACATTTTAGTTGGGTTACTAATAAGGGTTCCTGACATTTACTTTAATAATACTGAAATATATTGATGTTTCATGAACAATTCTTCAACAATATCATGCAACTTCTCCAAGTTCTCACTCTAATGAGGCTTTGCCTACACAGTATTTTTCAATTTCCGTGTTGAATAGGCAATTTTTTTTATATTAATACTTGCTCTTACTGCAAATAAGTGTTTCTGGTATTTTCAAGTATTCCCAGGAATTTGTCAGATTCTTGTTCTGTTCAAGGACATAAATAATTTACATGAACACTGAGAAAAATTGGATATCAAAACCCTGGTAAAGACAGAAGTAACCAAGCCTGAGAAAATTTGAAAGTTACACAAAATCATAGCCTTGTATTACAAATAAACTTCACTGTAGAAAAAGTCTTCTGTTTTAAAATTCCAGGTATGACCACATGTAAGGTTTGGAAATAATAAATATATTTAAGTTGTAGCTCTAGGAAAGGGGTGATATTTTTAAAGTTATTCAAAAAATATTTAGTCCATCTCCAAACACAGGCAGAGATGAAAATGACCGTCAGCTTCTGGTATCTGCAAACTTCTGTTGTTATTAATCTCATAGCTAATAATTGGGTGTTTTGCTAATCAATATTTTAAGACATATTAAGTGTACCAGCTGTATCTATTTCATGGAAACATTTTGATATCAAATCTGCACGGAGATTTTGACGCGAGGGTGGCTTTGAAACTTAGGAAATTCAATATGATGATGAGGAAATTGGTTTAAAAGGGTTAGAATGGAATAGCTAAGTCTATGCACAGTAGAATGGTTAAAAGGTAACTTTAGGCCTCTGCTTGAAATTTTTATTAGAGGGATTTTTAGCTACCTTTCTTACTCTGGAACATTGTTAACTGTATCTAAGCTTAAAGATTTAAAACTGCTCTTTTTTAGCACTGTGTACTGAAAACATGTAAATCTTTGTTAGAGTTAATAGTTTAGATAATTACAAAAGTTTTCAGACTTTCTCTTTAATTTGACAGGTAATTTAGAGGATCAAAAAAATGTAAGCATCACTCATGAACCCTATCAAGAAAATGCTTTTTCCTCTCTGCTTCGCTACTCTCCATTCGGATAATTCAACTGCAGAACGAGAATAGAAATATCTTTGCGATATAAATTTTTGGCAAGATACAGCAGTTCCTTTACTGAAATAGCCATTTCAGTTTTTTTTGCAGGAATACAAGACTGTCGTGGAGACAGAGCAATATTATCCTGTGATGAGCACTTCTTTGATATGGATTTTTGGCTCCAAAGCTAGAAATGGTTATTCAAAGTTAAATATATTCAGATGTAGACGATTCAAGAGACAATTCAATACTTGATAAATGTAAAAATATTAAGACTTTTATTTAGGAGATGTAATTTCAGAGCTTTATCTGGGAGAAAATAACTTTTTTTTTTTTTTTTTTTTTTTTTTTGCAATTAGTAACAAGAGAAAATTCATTTACTGGAGAGTATTAGCTATATACTTAATTAAAATCTAAGAATTACAGTTGTAGCCTTGTTACAGCTTATGAAGCTTAATCTTAGCCACTAATTCCTAACTGAATCCTGATAGATGGTAAACTTGTCATTTCCTGCTTATTAGAAGATATACTCAATATATCTGATTAAAAGGCAAATATGATGATTTACTATAGACATATCAATATTTAATGTAAGATTTAGTAACATTTAGTAGACATTAGGACTGACATTAATGACTGAATCACAGAATGTTATCTAGTCCTTGTTGGTTACCAGGTAATTATCTATGGTGAGAAGCCTTTATGGGCAACAGAAGAGGATGTCTGTTTTATTGTCTTTTTATACATATATATGTATATGTGTATATATCTATATATCTTTAGTTAATAGACACAGTCTTTAGATAAGACACATATACAATGGCAAAGCTGGTATTATAAAACTTGTTCTCCAGCTGCAATAAGCAGAGGCCGGCATCTCAGGAAATAAGGACACTTTTTAGTGGATTGATATAGAAGGTCCTTTAGTTTCTTTACAAGCATCCAATTAGTGGGGCAACATCACACATGTAAGAAGACCATTCTTCCACAGGTTATGAATACCTGTAACCAAGCGAAATGGAACTACTCTATTTCACAGCCAAACTAATCTGTATTTCTTTGCTTAGGTCAGTCCTACCTTATCATGGTCAAACTTATTTTGCTTGAAAGCTCAGTGGAATTCAGTCCAATTTAATTTTATCACCACACGAATTCTTTCAGGGAGCTTTGTTAATGCATCACCTTCCTGGAGTTTACCTTCTCACAATATTCATTCAATTCTCTCAGTCTTTCTGAGGACCTCCAGGGAGTTCAACATGCAAAGTACACTTCTGTAAGTGCTATTTTACAGGGAAACAACAAAGCAGGATGTTAGGGGCTGAAAGCCATGTGAAACACAGACTGTGAAACACTGCAGCAGGACGTCTCCGAGCTACGCGTGCACATCGCCTGGTAAAGAGACAAACTATGCTGGTGAGCCCCTTCACACGGGAAGAGGAAGCTGTTCCACGGGGAAGTCCAGGCATGGTGCTCTGTCCTGCAGAAGTGACGCTCTTCGTGTTTGTGGACAGGGTGCTGCCACCTTTCCAAGTCATGTATGGTGCTGCTCCCTACCTCCTCAATATCAAATTCAGCACAAGGGCAGGCACAAAGGGTGAATTTAGATTTTTTAAAAATTAATATTTTGTGAAGAAATCAGATCTTCTTACTTAAGGAAAGAAATAATTTGGTCCAAATGCCGATTTTCAAACACTTTTAAAGGAAAACTTTTTAAGTAGCCTCTATCTGAACTTTTGTCAGATTCATGCATTACAGAAAATAATACTTGCAGACCAGCAAGACTAAGATTTTCACATACATGTCCTGCACATCCTTCCACTGACTTTCAGTAACAGATATTTCTATTCATCCACATCTGAGAAAACACCTCACACAAGAGAATGCTGCCTGCCTGCTCAGGAAAGCCAAGCTTCATAGCAACATGAGAGCTCTTTCAGCTAGAGGAATTCATATGTCTTTAGTCAGTTTGGTACTAACATACATAATTACTAATTCCTATCCTTCCTCCAGGCCAAAGCAGTCCAAATCCTGAACAAAGCCTGAGGATGATACTGTCGCAGTATCTCCGATTCAGTTACACCACAATTTCATAGACAACTGCAATGGTCTTGTGCCTCACAACCTTTCAGGGATCCCTAATTCACAAATAAGTAACTCATGAGAAATGTAGAGGGCTTAGCATCTAAATGTTAAAAAGAACTGTTCCTTCTTTACTTAGAATAGGAAACTGCTGTGTACTGGATACAAATGTATGACACTATCTGGCTAAATTATATTTGCTTTTATATATAAGAAATCAGGAAGGAAGAGGACAAGAAGGACTGTATTTAGACCTCAGCTGAGGGCAAGATAGCTTCTAGTATTTATTTTAGTTTGCTACAGCAGACGAACATGAGATGGAGATTTGAATGTCAACTCTGCATGGATCACAACGATACAGATAGTTCTTTTACATACAAAATTCAACAGCTGGGTGCACACTTACATCATTTTTATATCTCCATTATTACAAAGGTCAGCAGTGGTAGCTGGGTTTTTTTGGCAACAATAAAACAGAAAGGCTGCATCTAATGAAATGAATGGACATTTCTAATAGCAAATGTCATCATTACTGAGATAGCAATTTTAACAAAGAAAGCAAAAACAGAACACCTCTTACTCCTCTTTTCTTGGATAATCAAAAAATGTTATGCTGGGCTGCAGCAGGATAGTCTCTAAGGCAATTTATTCCTTCAACTAACATACTTAGCCTGAGGCTAACTTTTTGACTTGCAGGAAAAAAAAAAAAAAAAACACCATGATTGTGTCACTTAGCAGTTATGGATATTTAAAGCTGGTTGAGCCCTTAATGCTGTTTTTCTTCTTGTTTATAGGAAATTAATGTCCATTTATTTTCAGAAGAAGGTAGTGCTATGTAAATTAGGTTTCTGAAATGAATTAAGTGTTTTGTAATAGCCTGGAATTAAAAAAAAATGTTTTATACTGAAGAAAGAAACAATACCATTATTATTTTTATTGTTGTTGCTGTTATTAATTATTATAGTTTGTGGACACAGTGGATCCTTGGAATTGTGCTCAATTCAGACACTAGAAAGAAATCTTTGTCATTGTGAAAGTCTGTGTTATATTTGCCACAGGGTATTGTCAAAGAAAAGAGCTGGTACAACGCTTTTTCATTTCTGCATTGTATTTAAAAGTTTTTTTTACAAGGTTTGAAAGACAGCTCATTTTATAGTGACAAACAACAAAAAAAGTAGTATTGAAGGGGAAGCAGCAGAAATAATAACTGAATACAGCCAATTTTAAATCTCAGTGGCATCCTGCACATTCAGAACTGCTTCCTGTTTACTGCTTCCAGTGTGTGATGACGAAAATAAATGCAACTGCAAACCAGGATCTCATTAGTGATAGCCTATGCAACCTCAGATATAGCTCCTGTAGTAACTATTCACATATCACCTTTCACAATTTTCATAAGACATAAATATGAGGATAAACTGAGAGTTAATGGCAAGGAAGGATCTTGATACCAAAAGCCATTTTAAGTCAGCTGTGATTCTCCATCACCTTAGCTCTCGCATGCTGGAGAATCCAGCCAATGCTTGCCATAACTGTGAGTATTCCCAGTGAGCCCACAGAAGAGGAATGGTGAACCTGCAGAATAATCTGGTACATTTTAACTTATCAGATAAATAATGTTTGAGAAGCATACTCTTTCCAGGATCCTCCTGGTACATCACACACAAAGTATAATATGAAACTGGTTTAAATAAACAATTTGAAATCACAGAGTAAAGTCCTACTCCTCATGCTCTTATTTAGCAATTAATGGAAACAGTAACTTTTTTTTTTTTTTAATTAGACTGGTTGCCACCTTTTTATTAGAAAAAGTAACATTTTCTTTTCATCTGAAATCTTTAAATCCAAAGTTTCTCTAAAACTGTGCTCTAGGTTGTGGAATTTATGCATTACCCAGAATGAAACTGGTTTGTGACAATACAAAACAAATCAGTTGATCTTAATGTTTTCTTTGACCTTTATGATTAACATGTGGTAGAGAAACATCTTGGCCCTGGAGGGAGGAGCAGGACTACCAGCAGGTCTTTGCCATCTAAAATTCTTTGATTCAGTCAACTGTAGTTAGTATTCCCAGAAAGTACTGGCAATAGAAGATTATGCTTTCAGGAATTATACCAGTTAGAGCACAGGAATACAGGTTTCCTAATATTGTAAGGCCAAGAAATAGAATTTCTTCAAATATTATAGCCTGACATAGTTAAAAATATATAAAATTGAGGGTAAAATGCCTATAGTTAGATATAGACATCATGTAATAAACTGTTCATAGTTCCATAAATCAACTGATCAAGTAAGCTTCCCTTATTAAGGACTGATATTTATGTACTGTAAAATGCCCTCATCAGTTGTTTTGCATTTTTGTTTCAATTAAAATATCTGTCTGTAAACAGTTTTTTCTTCAATAGCACACAAATTGTTGCGGCATCTTTCTCAAAACAGCTGCCTGAATAAGTCAAAATGGGCTACAGACTAATTCACCTTCTTCATCTTTTTTCCTACTAGGAAACAAAAAACTGAAAAGTGTGAATTAAATACTGATTTTTGTTTCCAAGATACCCAAAAAAGCCCAGTAACAAAACAAGTGATGTCCCATGCTATAATGGTTCTTAGATTCTGAAAGGAACACGTTGGATGGAGCTCTGTAACTGACAGTGATTTCAGTCTCCCATACACTTAAAACTATCGTGGAAAACAACTCCTGAGAGGTAATCATAACAGTGCTTGAGAAAAGAAGCCATGATCAGTCTCACCCTTTCTCTGACACACAGATGAAATACCTCTTGCAGGACCATGTGCTGGCCTGCACAGTTCCTGGTAGTTTACATTAATGTTGGATTAGGTTAGATTACCCTTGCTGAGAATGAATCCTGACAACAGATACAGGGCTGGACCTATGTTAAAAAAAAAAAAAAAAAAAAAAAAAAAAAAAAGAAAGAAAGAAAAAAGAAAGGAAAAAAAAAGGAAAAAAAGGTGGAGAACAAAATGTGGAAATAGGACTAAAGCCAATCTCTCTTACTTGGCATCATCACTTCCTGACAAGGAGGACATAAATGGATGTCAACAGAATTAGTAGGAAATGTAACTGTGTTCTTTAATTGGTGCAGGACCGCTTAAGGACTGCTGGACAATGATGCATTTGAAGGAGAAATGGCCTAGAACACCAAAACCACCTAAATGACCACTCAATGCCTACCGCACACTTTATGTGTTTCAGGAAGAGGAACAATTTTGTCCCACTCATTGCAACTACAAACACTCAGGTTATATCAGCATGTTTGACGAAGGAATGATCTTTGCTAGCTGATCACAGTTTAGGCTATACGCAGCAGCACGGGACATTACCATACCCACATCTTTAATGATCTGGGTGGAGACTCAAGCTCTTGAACTTCATCACATGCACAAATCTGAACAGGGCACAGCAGAGTTAGCGCACCGAGACATCAAAATTTCAGCACTGGTGAAAGCCGAGCTTAAACAAATTTGGCCAAAGGATCTTTCAGTGCACTTCCCCAGAAGCAGGGCATACACTGGCTATGCTGAGTACACTCAGAGCTTTATTTACTTTCAATCAGCTGCTATAGAAATGTTGTGAGAAATCATATTTTTGACTGTTGCTTCTTATTCCCGTAAGCTTATGGTCAATCCAAAATTCTTGAATCCTGCTTCTATTAATTCAGTTCTCAAGATATTCTCACTCCGTGACATCCTGACCTGCATGTGTGCCTCTTAAATTCAGATAATGAGAAAATATCATCTACCTTTTAAAATTAATGAATAGCTAAATACCAGCAAAATTTTCATTAGTTGGAACAGGCCTACCATACACTTACCTAGCATACACATGCTTATCTCTCCATATATCTTCCATTCTAGCTACAATGCAGGCCTAATGATATATAAATATATTCTTTCCTCCCCTCTCCAAAGTAAGTAGCAGAATTATTTTGAAAATACTTGACTTCTTTTTCTCATTCATTTTGTAACAGTGACCTTGAGTGACTGTTTCACACTGTACTCCATACTTCCTCTCAAAACAAGTAAATTTTCCTCTCTGCTTTGTTAAATGAACAGAGGATGGAAATAGGAATGTTCAAAAAACAATTTATTTTTGGGTAGCATTATTTGGAAACCTGTAGCTGTTCAATGTTACTCATCACTCTTTCTTTCTGAACATCACCCACTACTTAGTCGTATATAAGATAAAACATAGACACCAAACATTTGGAACTAGTTGTTTTATGAAAAGTATTTTTTCAGTCTCCAGACTATTCTAGGTAAATCTACCCTTCATACCATAATTAATTCTCAAATAAACTTCACTGTCATGACTTCCCGGCTTTGGTTCCCTGAAGAGGACAAACGACAAACTTGCAAGGAAATCTTTATCTTCTATGTATGGATTTTCTCCTTTGTCTATTTTAGCCTTTCCTTGATTTCATATGATGTCCCTCTAACTGTAATTAGGGGGAAGAAAAATAAAATAGTAGGAGTTTAAAATGCAGCTTAATTTTAAAGAACTGCTTTTTCTCATTTCCAAACCGATATTCACAATGACATTAAAGCATATTTGTCTTAAAAGTATTTTTTTGTCCTAGAAAGAAGAAAAAAAAATTAATGCTGTTTGCTTCCCATACTTTATATTTTGCTAAGGAAAAATCAAAATACTACAATTATTCTATCCTACCCTTTGAAAACAATGCATAGTGAAAAATCCATAGATTGTTCTCTGCAAGTTTGCAACATCACTGATTACATTTTTAAAATCTGATAGCACAGTCTGGACACCATACCTAGCATTACACGTTCATGCAGGGTCTGGTTCTTTACTAGAAATTCAGAGACTGCTAGAGAAAATAGCTAGGATCAATTGTATTCAGTTTATCTTCACTGTGTCCTGCAAAGTGGTATGAACCAACATTAGTGTAATTGCAAATGAGGCCTTTGTGTTTGTCTCCTCTCTACTTGGGTAACAGAAAGGTACTTCCAGGGAAGGACTGAAATGCAGAAGTCGCCGATACCAGACCTGGATGGAAACAGGTTGAACTAAAAATAATAGCCATATTCTTTGGCAGGATTGTTCCTCAAATAGCTCACTTCATTGTTTCATCTGACAAAGCTAGTAGAAATGTGTCACTAGACAAGGAGAGGCTGAAGGTTTTGCCATTTTAGCAGGCTCTCACTTGATATACACATTGAATATATAAAGCTATTCTTTCTGAGGAGTATAGCAGACAAAGTATTGCATTTATATCTCTGTTCCCAATCAGATTCAACAATGGCAATAACAACAGCTCTGGCTGAGGGGCCAAAGCCAAATCCACAGTTCATAGTCACAGGTAATGATTGAAGCCAGGCCCTGACCCCAGGCCTTTGAGTTCAATGGTTTCCAGATTCCTTCTTATTTTCTGTCATTTTCTTGAAGAATAGCTGGAAGAGACAGGAGGCCAAGGAGGCTGGATAAACAAATTATTAAAGACATTTTTTCTAATGCAGCCAGCAATTTGAGTATAAATACTTCCCATCCTTTTTTTCTAGCTAGATTCCTGGCTACTATGGAAAGAATAAAACGACTACCAAAGCAAATCATAAGAGCTGTACTTCAGTTTGCATAAGAGTTCTGAGTGCATTTCATGTGACTATTTAATGCAATCCCATGCTAGTCTTCCTGAGCAGAGTCTAAATAAAATACAAAAAGCTTCTATTTTCAAGGTGCTAAAATGAAACAAGTTTTCAGTGCTGTTGCTTGTAACAGGAACAAAATATCAGTTGCCTGTGACTAATAATGTCTCTAAGAAACACAGTCAACCATAACTTCAGAAAACAAGGGCATTATTTCTGCTCATCCAATTCTGATTTTGAATGGCACTACTACTTTCAAGCTACTGAAAACGGACTTGCATACTGTGTTTCTACTGTTGAATGCTCTGAAGGCACAAGTCACCTCCCCCACATATTTAGTGGGAAGGTTTCTTGACTCTTCCTGTGACTGAAAAGAGGATGGAGACAAATCTGAGAGACATCAATTCTATTTCTCCTGTTATCATAGGGCTATCAATATTATTCAACGGAATATGAACATATTGACATGCAAAGGGTATTTTAGTTCTGTCAAATGAAAACGGGAAAATTCAAATGAAAAATCAAAATTTAAATGAGCAGAACTCTCCAAGAAAATAGAAATACATAGAAATTGTATGTCACAACATGAAAGTCATGTACCTTCTTTAAAGTAATTAATTTGTAATATGTAGCCTTCCATCAACATTTAAACAGAAAAACTAAACTATTATTCAGTCTTGATTCATAAGGCAAAACATGAAAATTCATAAAATTATTTGTATGTGGTTCAAACTTAATTCATCACTGAGATATATTCAGTGTCCTGTTTTCAGCCATGTAAAAGTGAAGTATTTAGTCCATCTCAGTCATCTCAGCTCTCTTGCTAGTCACCAGACTAGTATCAAAAGCACATACTTTTTTTTTTCAATAAAACAAAGAGAGACTCCAGCTTCTATTTCCTCCAGAGTTTCTTTTATTAATGTCAGAGGGTCTGAATAATAGTCTAAATGAATATGATGCATTTCTTTTCTTTTCTTGGATAACTCATTTAATACTCAATACTGAATTTCAAATAGATATTTAAAATAAACTTTCATTTTCATGAGTATTTGCACCAGTGAACTTAAGTTTTCATATATTTCCAGATATAGCCAGGGTGTAATTACCTCATATTTGAACATTCAAGAATTCTACAGCTCAATAGTCAGAGATTACATGGTGTTTTCAGAATGCCTTTCCATTTTTATTTCAAAATCCTCTTTTCACTGTATACAACCACTATGTAAAAGCATAGGGATACCGTACCGTAATGTTACCTAGAATAATTCCTCCCAGATGGCATGGATGCCTGATTTTAAACTCCACAGCAGCCGAAGGGAGCTGAATCCTGCACTTTAAAGCCGAAGATCCAAGTTGCTCTCATGAATATTGTGTGATTTTCAAAAAACAAACAAACAAACAAAAGAGTATGTAGAATTTTAAAAGAAGACTTGGAAAAAAGAAATCAAAATTAATTTCACACTTTTATGTGCTCATTATGAATAATTAAAAGGGATCATGCTTGAACCCTATTACCTTAGAGTCTGAACATTTGGACAGTATTTTTATTCCTTCTCTGCTATTTTGCCTTTAAATTTTATATGATTTTCCTCACAAACTCATACTGAAAATGGAAAGGAAGAATAAAATAGCATGAGAAAGCCCCTTCTTGCTAAACTTCAAGAGAGACCTTGAAGCCCATGAATTTGTTTGTTTTACATTTGCTAAACATCTGGAAATAGAAACTCTTGTTAAAAGCAAACTAAACCTTCAAATCCGGATGTTTGTCTGTGACTGTTTCTCTTTCATATTAGACTGACAGGCTTAGCAGAGCTTTTAGAAGGATTTCAGTGCTGTACAGCAATTGAAAAGTTCTTTGCAAAGTACTTCACAAAGCAGGAGTTCCCTTCTGCTCGTAGTGTCATGCTCCTGACACAGGTATCTTCAGTGACTCAGATCTGAAAGCCAGGCAATCCTGGACAGGGAAGTTTTTGATGAAATCCTGCCCCTGCCATCTCTGAGTTGCTACCCAGTATGCTCATAACACAAATCCTTGCAGTCTCTTTCTGAAAAGCATACGTCACACTCTCAAAACAATATTCCCCAAATTTATCCCGAAAGCATGCTCTTTTATTCTCTCTTTGGCAGAGGAGAAGGCGCTGTTCTGTCAGCACTCATGCAGCCTGTTGATCTCTGCACTGCAGTGACTTGATCTCTCAGGTCACCTGTGCTTCCACGGCCCTACATCAAAATCCCAGAAAACAGGCATTCATACTTTTTATATCATAGCTACAGGATAACTGCAGCCCTCCTCATTCCCCAGAACAGACTCCAGGTCTCTTCAGATTACAACCACATCTCTGGTAAGCTGATTCAGCTAATCAATCCCCAGTGCAGCCACAGCTACGACAATAAATACAGTCATGTATGCAACTAGCGCTCTGTGTTATTGCCAGCTCTAGAGAGGCAGGGTCTACAGCAGAGTCTACACTTTGATTAATTTCCTCAGTTCATATTACTGACTTCAGTCTCTTGGAAATGCGCAAAGTAACCTTAAAAGTGAAATGAAGATGTGCTTTGCTTGTGGTCTGTTGCTGAAATAATATGGAGGACTGCAGAACTGAAACTTTATTCCAAAAAAATAGTGTCAAACTTTCATTAGCTGGAGAAGTCAAACAAGTTGTGGATGAGGCTGTAAAGGAGCAGCAGGGCTCACTTCTCAGGGATGCTCGTCCTGTGATTTCAGCTGGAACCGTAAGTGGCCATTCAAAATACCTGAAAAATATTAAGCTAGCTCCTAATCATTCAAGTAGAGCACAGGCTCCTTTCTGATCTTGTTGCTGGTGTATCTTCTCTCCCTTTTCTTTCTCTCATCCAGGGAAAAGTGGGCCTCCTTCCCCTAGCTTGAGTAAACAAAGCATCAGACCTTCAAGACCTAAGCAGCTCACATCTTCATTCAGTTGTGACCAGCTGGGAATCTGACACAAGGTTTGTTCCACTACAGCTCCTGCCTTATTGAAGTTTATTTTACAGAACTGACAGGAAAAAAGGAGAAAGGGTACCACTGCACCGAGCTAAGGGAGGCTGCTATGCTGAGCTCCTATGCTTTATATCAGATAGCAGTCTTTACACCACAGGAGCTGCTCCCCAAGCTCTTGGCCTCTTGACAAAACCTATTCAATAACATACACAAAATGAGTGCAGGTTTCCTGAGAGTAACAGTCTTTTCTAGGAATTAGAGCTAAGGCTATCAAAGTTGTAATTCTTCACTTAGAGAAATTTGATAAGAATAATTTTTTGGTCAGGTCTGGTCAGCGCTGATTTGCAGACATGAGTGCTGCAGGCAAAAATCTATTTAGATAATGTAACTCACTAGCAGTGAAACCCTTAGGCTACATGAAAGCTAAATCTAGTCTTCTAGACCAATAATACAATGTGTGACATACAAATTGTTTTTGTTTAGTTCACTGAAATTTAACCCCTTTTTGGATGCATTTTTATGTTTTCGGTATAATTTAGTCAAACAAAAGCCAGGCCGTGGTAACCAGTTGTACGGTAAGACTTTTCTCTAACATTGATCTCCCCTTTTACAAGTAAAATTTTGTGAGTGAGGGAGCTGTAGAAAACAGTTTTGTAAATGCAGACTGGTTAAAATATAGGAGTTGTAATTTTGATCTTCAGTTTTGTCCCGGTATGAAGAGGTAATGTAGCCAGATCACTTCCTTTTCTGTGGCTCAGTTTCCGCATTTGTAAAATGACACTGACTTCTGCAGTGAATCACTTCGAAATCTAAAGAAGAAAAACACTGTCACTGACAGTACTGCCATCAGCTCTGCTTAATGTTATGCCAAGTAACAGCTAGTTCATTATACAGGGTTTTCAGAAGCATAAAATTTTCTCCTACTGGAGTAGATAGAAGTTTTATCATACATTGCAGTCAGAACAAAATTAGGCAAAACATTAATGGAGCCCAGAAAAATGCATACTGATTTTCCTCATGTTTCTTCAGAAGCTGAAATTCAAACTTTTAATGCGAGTGCAAGAGGAGTAAAAGGTAACATTATGTTAATATAATCAACCCTATCCCTGTGTGTGTAGAAAGCTAAAGAAATTTATGTGTTTGCACACTCAAAATCCATTTGTCTTTTTTTTTTTTTCTTCAATATTTTTTCTCCCCAAAGCCTCTAGGAATCACATTATCTCAGAGGTAAGTAGCAACTTTTGAATACAGCCAGTGCTGGGAAATAAGAGATTTCAGAAGTACGCAGGCCATGTTACCTGAGGTTGTAGCTCTTCCTTTTCACCTCCCCAGCTGCTGTGTGTGGATAACAACCTGGACCTAGACCAGCAGATAGATTTGATGACGCAGATCTATAGCTATTAATATGAAATAGCTGTAAAAAAAAAAAAAAGAAAAGAAAAGAAAAGAAACATCCAATACAACAGGCACAATGACTTCCTACAGTTTAACAGGTCATACAGGTTTGGTGACCTAAATGAAGACAAAAGATCTGTGTGAAATTGGCTCCAACTACTGATCATACAGTCAAGGTATTGTAATACTGTTTTAATCTGAATATTGTCACTTGAATATTTTTGAGATGTCAATTTATATATGTATATATATTGCTTCAAGCACGCTTATACAGATATTAACTCCTCTTTTCAGTCATTGTAGACATCACAGTCCCATACAAACACTCATGTAAACATTTCTTTGGTAAATCTGATTGCTGCCACACTCTACAATGGGCTTTTGTAGCATATCTGATTTGATTACAATCTATCATGTGGACATGATAGGCTGTATCATCCTGTCTCTGAAAAGAGAGGATGAGACATAGTCCAAACAATTGTAAAGGCCACATAATCTTTTAAAAGGCAGACATAATCTTTTAAAATTAGGTGAAAAGAAAGGGAAATCTCTTGATTCTCAAGTAAAAAATAACTAATCTTGAGTGGGAAATAAGAAAATGAAAAAGAAGCTGAGGCTTTATTTGAGACATATGGTGCGACCTGTGCTTAACAAGGTTCTTGCAGTTCTGTTACCATGTCCTAAATGCAGTATTTCACTTCATGCACTCGTCCTTAGTCTCAAGGGCAAGTGTTTTTTCCTAAGTAATAATGTTATTGTTGCAGATCAACTGTTTTCTCTGCCAGCTTATTTAAGTTTTTTCCTTGGGCGTCGAATGGGAAGACTAGACAGAAAAGTTTTTATCACTTTCATCTTACAGTTGAAGCCTTGATGAGTCTATTACAAAGCTGACTGAAAACAGAGATATGAAAGACAGATATTTTTTCTTCTGTCAGAAACAGGTGACTGTACAGGAAACTATGTTCTTTTTTCAAAGTGAAATCCCTTCTGCCCAAACCTGATGTTTGGTTTTTGCCTGTGCAATTGATTTATAGGCTGTGTTAAATATTTGTACTGCTTGCTTTTGATCTTACGCTGCAAGGCAATAGAGAAACGGATCGTTTATTCCTCTTTCATGCTTTCTGACAAGTGTTGTTTTTTTTAATTCAAGTTGTGTTTCATTCCACATGCTGCTGTAGTTTAACTTATTTCAGAAGTTTTCCAGCTAAAACAATTCTAGTAGAATGGTACATTTTGCTAACAGTAAGTGATTGCTAATATTAGAAATGAAAAAATTAGAAAAAAATAGAAAATTAGAAAACCCTAGATTGCTAATCTTAGAAGTGACTGTAGAAATAGTTTGAAAAGGCAGAAGTAATTTAAGTGCCTCTGAGCCTGGAGCTCTTCAGACGCTCACAAAGAGTTCGATGGAGTGATTTAGCATCCAGAGATCCCCCTCCTTCACTTCCCTTCCTGCCTGAGCACTGTCCTCCGCTCTCCTACGTCGCACCGCAGATACACAAGCACTGCGTGCATAAGATGGCACCCACACCGAGGTGGATTTTCTTGTTGTAAAATTCATAGTATCACTTTGTGGAGCTCTTCAAGGATGATGAGCATCCAAGTTTAACTATTGAGGGGATCCCTGGCAACCTCAGCACCCAAAAATCGTGCTGTGCCCACATATCCATCAAGGAAGTCCTTTAATAAAAGATCTTTTCTTCTTCAAACTCTGTTGCTTCTGTCCTTTGCCTGTGTCTGTAGGGAAAGAGAGGATGGTCTGCGTGTCTCATGAGACAGCCTGTTCTCTTAAATTTTTCTTTGCACTTTTTGTATTCTAGAATACTCTATCAATTTGCATACTCTTCTCAAAAAAACTTGACTGTAGTTAAGTTTAAAGCAAAACAGAATAAAATCAAGCCTTTTTGCAAACTTGATAAAGTCAAGACTTTAAGATTTCCCCCTTCACGGGTATTCACTTTGCTGCTGCGTTACTCAGGAGCCCAGGGAAACGTTAAGGGCTGCAGGACCCAAACGCTGCCCGCCGTAACGAGGTCAGGACGGACCTCACCCCTCAGAGGCACAAACGTGTGGCTGCCGACTTCTGCCCCTGCGGCAGCCCAGCGGTGGGTGTTCAACGCATCTCGCAGCGCCAGCTAGGACTGCCTCAAAATAAAAGTCTCTCTCTCTCACACACACACATGTATTCTGGCTTAAATGCAATTGCTGCATAATTTTAGCTCAGTAGAGCACTGAAGGTGATGAGATGGCTGACCGGCGAGCTTGCTCCCTTGCTTGCACTTTTGGGGCAGATCTCCAGGGCACAGGGTATTCAGAAGAGACCTCTCCTTAGCAGCCCAGCACTCCCCCTACTAAACTCTAAAACTGATAAGCACAAAGCGCTTGGATAATTTTTCTTCCTTTTTTTCTTTTTTCTTTTTTTTTGGAGAGCTGTGTAGTTCTCGGTAGCCTCATCGTTACCTAAAGGCCACAGACTTTGGTGCCACCCCGCTCACGCCGGCAGCGTTTATCACCTTACGGTGACGGAAGCTGGGGTCAGTTCTAGTCGTCACTTTTCAGTCCCACGCAGTTGGGAATTTCACCCGAGAGGCAACGCCGTGTAGAAGATGCCGCCAGCGACGGCCCTGCGGGCGAGGCAGGGGCCGCTCCTTCCTCCTGCGGTCGGGCTGCGAAACCGGCGGAGACGAGGCCCGTCGGGCCTTCGAGGCGGCGACGTGCGCGGAGGGGAGCTCAGCATCCGGATCCGCGCTGCCGAGTGTTTCTGGTGTTAGGAGTGAGCTATTGGGCAAGGCTTTGCGCCTGCAGTCCTGGCGTGGGTCCATCTTTCTACCAAACACGTAGCAGTTTCAATGAATGAAAATCCAGGAGGTCGAATCTGGTATTTTTCCATCTTGACAAATCAGGAAAACATTTACGCAATTATAAATGCTCCTACATTTTCTCATAGACCGCAGCATCCTGTGAGACTCATTAGCAAAAGACAGAAACCTCCCTAAAGATTAAGACGATGAGAAAGATGGAATATTCTCTTTTCTCTGTTTCAAGTGACTTCACTGGAAGTTTATCAAGCAGCAGGATAACACAGTAAGGTGCGAGTGATCCAGTGGTTACATAAAACCCTTTTAGTGTAAGTTTGCAGTTTATACTATACGTGGTCTTAGTTTTATCGCCTAGAGTCTTGTTCCTTCCCTTCTGCACTATACACGTGGCTGGAAGTATAGCTTTCCAGCCTCCTCCTGTGTAACTGCCAGATGAGACTAATATCCAGCCAAGGCTCCTATGGCCTTGTATATTTTTCTTGAAAGGGATGAAAATAGTCACCCCTGGCCAGGCAGGAATGAAATAAAAAGAGTTTGGTTGCATTTTCTCAGTCTTGCAGATGTAGTAGCCCACAAATTTGTAAGAAAACTGTTTAGTGACATCTAAATTTCTTTACCCGGGGAAAGCTAAGATTTGATCTAACGCTGAAATTCCTACTTACTCTTCCAAGCAGCAATTAGAAACATCTGCAAAATGGTAGGAAATTTGTATGGAAACAAGCGGGGGGGGGGGGGGGGGGGGGGAAGCACCGTACCTCACAGCAGCAAATAAATGATAAAGTCCATCGTTCTGTGTGGCAAATGTCTTTGAGCCTCTGCTTATTCTCAGTCTTCCCCTCTTTCAGAAATAAGAATAGCACATATCAAATAAATTTGTCATCCCCTATAAAAACAGATATGGGTGATTAAGATGATGTAGTTTTGCACACATTCCATTTTGTACCAGGCAATGAATGCAGCTCTGCTAAAAGAAATCATCACAGAAAATGCTTTAGGAGAGAGACAACAGAGAAAGCGTCTCACCAATTTCCTTTACATTCTTCTTATTGCTCGAGAGAAATTCTATTTTATTACCAATCATCAGATTTGTTTTACCAATAAGAAAGCAAAAAACTGAAAAACAGCTTTCTTAGCACAAAGAGAAAATGGTTGGGATATGATCTAATTAGTCTTTTAACATTATTAATTCATTTAGAAATATCAGGAGACAATTAACTGTACATCTTGAGTTACTCTTTCTCTGTTCAGCACTCCAACATTTTTAAGTTGGTAGTCTCCACATCCTTCTTTTTCCAGTCCAGTCTCCATCCATCATCCTTCAATGGCAGGACTCACCTCCCAGTCTCAATATGCACTGGTGAAAGAGTGCAACAGCTAAGAACGCGCTCCAGTATTGCTCAAATTTTGCTAGTACTGCTGAGGTTCATGTTCACCTCCAAAGATCTCCAAGTTTGATCTTCTGAAAATCAGACAGACTGTCACCCTGTTGTAGGCTCTTGGTGGCAGTTCTCAAAATCTAGTTCTCAAAATCTAACTTCAAAAAGCAAGGCTTCTCCCATGAAGTTATTGATCCTTGGCACAAATTTGGCAGTAAAACAGCTGTTGTTACCCAAACCCAACAAAAAGAACATCCTCATCATTTCATATGTTTAACTAATTGAGATGTAGGACCAGCTCTAGATAAAAGACCTTATCACAACAGCCTGGCCGACACCTTCAGATACATTATTTTCTTTAAAATCGAACTCCTTTGCTTACTATCCTCCTTATTCTAATTAAACAGAGATTAGCTCAAATTTATCCCAAAGATCAGTTTCAGTAGCTGTGGTTCCATTTTTTTCTGCAAGTTCCAATCACAGCACAAGACACTACAATCCCCTCTTTTTAAGACCAACATAAGCAAATTACAGTTTACAGCCTCTCTCCCAAAACACCAAAAATCTGCTCTCCTTTGGCATGGACATCCATATGCCTGTGCAAACAACCACTTCAGACTAGGACATCACTTTTCTTTGCCAACAGATGCATTCAGTGTCTTAAGACAGTTCTTTGTCTCATTGGCAGGTCTTGACCGACATGATACGTCCAGAAATACTTTCCAGTCCTGTGGTAGTCAGACTCTCCCAGTTGCTTCTGGTCAGATTCTGTTTTGGGCTTCTTAATTGGTCATAAAGGAAGTGCTTTTAAGGAAGATCTAAACTGATTACTTCCCAAATTCCTTCATTTCATCTCCCCTTCCTGCTCGCTGCTTCAATGAGCAAATCACAGAGTTGAATAATTACAAACTTCCCATAGCACAAGGTCAGAGAATGAGGTGACTATAATCAAATTATCTGATTACATGTTTTTTCATAACTTGTTAGAGGATTTAGTGGTAACAGACACAACATTTGGTGTACATCTCTGTAGTACCTACACGTTCTTATCTTTTGTTTTGTCTCTTTCTCGATCTTTTTCTTCTGCTTTGAAAAACTACTTGTAAATATTTGGAAGAGCTATGGAGCAGATGATTCACAGTTTGAACAGAGAGTTATTCTGTGTGGTCCCTTTCTCCTCTCCAAATAAGATCAACTTTGCAACTAGCCATTAATTAGACTCAGCAGCAAAGTAGGATTATCTACAACCCTTGCAAATGGTTCAAAGAAAGATTACTGAACAGTGCTTCAGCTTCAGGAAAGTCTGGAGAATTCAAATAAAGAGCAGGTGAGGAAATCTTGAGAAATATGTTTGGATAAATATCTCTTAATACTAATCACTTTAATTATGATATTATACACAAAACAAAAAAAAATTATTGTAGCATGTTGATAACGGGTGCATAATGTTTCCTCATTTTATTCTGACTTACCAGTACCACATTCACATCCATACATAAAGACTAGCTGTTGGTCATTTTAACCTTCCTTGCAATCCAAGTGACATCAAAGTTGAAATTTTGCTGTCAGGAACTTCTGCAATGGCCTTTCTTAATAGATGGATGATGTAGAGGAAGTTAACTCTCATGGTATTAGTCATATTTAGTTCAGAGCTACAGTGCTATGTAGGTTGCCTGAGTAATTGCTAGTGAATGTACTGAGGGAAATGAACAGCAATAAAAGAGACTATTCACTATAAAATAAAGCTTATTTAATTTATGCTATGTAAATTACTTGACAACTTCTTAGTTATTTGTTTAATATTGGTAGCATTTTCCTCTAGATATGATTTAATACATGGAGCTTTCAATTTAACAGAGAGGTACAGAAAGGGAGAAGCATTCAGAAATGTATGGTAATGCCATAGCATGATAGAAATATAGGACTAGAAGTGGTCATAAGGGACCATTCAATCTGTCCCACCTGCTGAGACAGCACACATAAATCTAGAGTATTTTAAAAAAATCAATGTTGCCTTAAAAAGCTTTAGTGAAGGAGATTACATGATCACTTTAGCTGTCAGGCTTCCATACTTACATGAATTTATGATTTTAGAAGATTTTACTAATATCTGACCTAGAAATCCATCTTCAGAAGAAAAGGAGTATAGCGTCTTCTTTGTAACAGACTTTTACATCTTGAAAGACTGTCATAAATCTTCACTTTTCTAGACTAACCAAATCTAAATTTAAAAACATGATCATCCTGTTGCTTTATGGACTATTCTCTCATGTTAAAGAACAGTGTCTGAAACTGAACACGATGTGCCAGTTTAGGTGTCACCAGAACTTAGTAGAACGATACAATATTTTTCCTGTCTTTTGCATACAATATTCTCATTGCCCTATCACAAGATTTGCCTTATTTAAAATAGTATCACAATGCAGACCTACATATATAGTCAACCTATACACCCTATACAACCTATACACATCTTTCTTTTTAAGCTATTGCCCGCTCAGCTTTTCGAATTTTGCAGTTATGTGTCAGATTTCCCCTTTCCGGACACAGCACTTTATACTTACCTCTTCTGAATTTTATCACATTGATATTAAGTCATTTTCCAGTTTATCAACAATTTTAAAACAAATTTAATCTTAGCCTCCAACATGGGATCCCTTGTAGGCTGGTATTATCTGCAAATTTGGTAAGCATGGTTGTACATTATTTCCCAAGTCGCCAGTGAAAATATTAAGTAGAACCTAGGTCTAGGCAGACTTAGCGCAGGTCTCTCTTAAAGGGTCCTACCAGTGTAAAAGTTTCACTGACAGCTATTCATTTAATATGCTCTTTAAGTACTGTGAGCTTCAGCTCAAATTAGTTCTATCTATATCACACTTCCCTTAGCCTGTTTATGAAAAGAGCATGCTCCCTCCTTATATATCCTGTAAAAAAGGAAATTAGTTGCTTCAGCTTGATTTACCCTCAACAGTTTCATGGTGTGTGGTTGTTTTATTTTGTTACTTCATTATACCAGTGTTTACAGTTCAAATGCTTAATAATCTGTTCCAGTAATTTCCTGACTATTTAAGCCAGAATGACTGATCTAGAATCCCCCAGTTTTTCCCATATTCCTTTATTATAAAGAGGTGCTTTATTTGTTCTTTCTTTTATCTTTCATGGTTTCTCAAAGATACTAACTGCTCCTATTTTTGTTTTTGAGTAGTTCTTTATGGATCCTAGGCTGAATTTTTGAGGTGTTGATGACCTGCACAGGTCTTGTTCATATAAATATTTTGCTCTACTCTTTCCTTAGCTTAATTTCTGCTCCTCTTTCTTGATAAAAATTAGATACCTTTAGTCTCTGTTCAAAATTAAAGTTTTCTGTGAAAATCAAAGCAACTGATTTGGCTACTTCAGCCGTGTATATGTCCACCCATTATTTGTTCTGCTTCTCTATCAAGTAATAGACCGATTTGTTAATTTAAAACTAACATGAACATTTTAAGCAGCTTTAATAAATAAAAATACAACTGTTTTCATAACACTCTAACTCCTTCCTAACTTTGATATAACTTATTATTCAAGAATTCATGACTTTGACGTGTTAGATTTAAATTCCAAGCTGAGGAAATCCTGCAGTTTTCTTCAGGGTTCTCTTCTTATCTCCTGAAACCCACTGATTTTTTTGTGTTATTTTAGCCCCCTAATCAACATATACACCTCTATATTTATGAATACATGCAAGAACATATGTAGAAGATATCTGAGACTTTTTAACTGATGAATCTTTAAAAGTTTCTCAAGAGTAGTACAAAAACAACCTCCCAATGAAATGTGTGTTCAATGTTACTTCTGACTAATCCTTTTGTATGAGAGCGAGGATTAAATATTTTCATATATGCAAAGACAATTTTTTAAATCTTTTTTCAGTATCGGGGTAGCAAAAATACTTAATTTTGTGGGAGAAGTGGTAACCAGTGCAGTTAGGCTGGCTTCTTTTTCACTAGAGGCTGTTACATTTCCATTGGTGGTCTGTGTGTTGAACCCAGTGACTTAGGTTAGGTTAAAAATTATTTATGTGTACAGGAAGAGAACAGAAAGTGCCATTGAAACTCCACCAACGCCTGAAGTATCTACAGGACAAGAAACACTTTAAGTGCTAGGATTCTTACAAGTATCATGCTCTACTCTGGAGGATACATTCCATTCTGATACCAAATGCAAAAATCAGTGGGACCAAGAATGTAAGAAATCCTGCAGTTCAGTGGTACTCTAAGTCGCCTGACCTTACTTCTCCGAGAATGATCAGTCACAACTGGAGAAATGTCTGTGCATAGGTGCAATTTAAAACAGCTGTTGTTAGAAGTCACATTAACCTGCAAGTAGGGGGTATAACAAGTTACTGCCCTCCAGCAGCTTATGACTAGCCTGTTTTAGCCAGGCAGGATTCATTAACTACAGAAAGTAGCTGTGCTGAAGGTAGAAAGTTCCAATTTAAGCCGAGTAGATCTAGCCTGCCTACCTGGCTTGTAAAAGTTACACCACTGACACAGCTCTACAGCTCTAGCTTTGGCAGAACACATTGATATTACCTTTGATTTCCTAGATTTCTTCCCCAAAGCTGATTAGCATCTTCAGTTCCTATTGAGGGCACAGAGATTTTGGAATATTAAAGGTGCCTCAGAAGATCTGACTCTGTTGCAATTTTGTCTTCTAATTGTATAAAATGGGCCTCTTTCTGCAAGCTTTTGAGTACCACTAGCCTTTATTGGCACTGTTGGGACTGGAGTGCTTCCCATGAAACAGGGTTTCTCCCCAGCTTGTGATATCATGTCTGATGCCATTCTTAAAAAAAAAATCAACAAAAATCCCATTACGTGCTGCATAATATGCTTAGAAGAATTCTTATTTATAGGTCTAACTTATAATTTGGCTGATCGTTCTATTTACTACAGCTTTTATGCTTTTGAAAGTTATTAGTTTGTCCCTCTAGTATGTTTAATCCCACTGCTCTCTGCTTAGTCGTACTTGGTATACTGTATTAGCTTATCTGATGCCTTTGATTCTAATTCTTCATTGGCATGCTCACTGTGTATCCATTTTCAAATTATCACATAAATATCTCCCATTCCCCAGATTTTTTTTAAAGCAAGCAATTGACTGTAATCAAGGGGCTGAATGTTTTTGTGCAGCTGCAAATTCATCTGTTTGCCATGAAATTTTTATTACAAACCAAAGAAAACAAACAAAAGCATTTGTTTTACCAGTTCTTCCATGAAGGGATGTTGCACTTTGAAAAGGCATCAGATAAATTTAAGCTAGACATTGATGCCAATCGAGTTACCACATCAAAAATTATATTGTTAGTATGAACTAAACCACTACAAATACTGCAATAAAAAGGTAAAATACAATGAAAATAGAATTTTGTTTTAAATTTTATTCAAAAGTATCTAGTGGACAAGTTTTTCCCTTTGAAACTGTACTACTACCATCAAACCTAATAGTAGAGAAGGACTTTTCTGACTTTTGCGTAAGCTCCTAAACATTCTTCTCAGGGTCACAGCTAGAGCCGGTTTGGTTCTTGTTTAAATTATTTAACATTCTTTTCGAAAGCCATTTGGTTTCTCCACATCTGCTCGCAATTAGATATCTTGTTTTTATTTAGCTTCCAAAGCATGGTTGATGATATCTTTGCATGTGATTAATTAGATAGACATTGCATTTACTAGTATTGGAATCGATGTCTGCATGGGTTCTAACTCTTGCTTTCATGGAGAATAATTTTGCCAGAAGCCACCTTTTTGTAATGATTTATAATTAAAAAAAATGGTCTCTATAAAACAAAAATAGTTTTATCCTGTTACGAACAATAAAACAACGAATTAAAAGATTGTAAAACTACTGAATGAGAGACTGTTTTACACATTTATATTTATTTGATATTCTGTTTTTTCCAAAGTCTTCAGATTCTATTTGAGCCAAGAATTTAGTATCAAAGGTTACATGATTAATAAAATATAAAAATGTAGTCTTTCTTCAAAATATTTCTGAAAATCATAAAAAGACAATATTTTTTAGTCACAAAAATGAGTGTGTGAACATCCCAATAACATCTTATTTCATCTTATCCCTTTACTTGTTGATAGTCCTCTTGTCTAACTTAACAGAAAGCCTTCCTAGAGAATAAAATAGGTCCGTAAGTTTAGCCCTGCAGGTTATACTGGTAATCACAGAATTAGCTAAATAAGGCACTTCTCTCCTCATCTCCTCCAAAATTCAGAAAAAACTGTCAGATTCACTCAAGCTTTCCATGATGATTAATTTTTCTTCATTGCATGTAAGCATTTTAAACTGAATATGATAATTTTTGTTCTTTGTGATTCTTCTCTCTCTATTCCTTCATTGCTTTCTCTTTCTTTCTTTCATTCTTTCTCTCTTTCTTCTTTTTTTTTATTTTTTCTATTTTTCTGTTTCTTTCTTTCTCTCTTTCTCTTCCTTTCTTCTTTCTATCTTTCTATCTTTCTGTCCTTCTGCCAGTCTTTTTCTCTTTCTGTTTGTCTTTATCTTTCATTCTTTTTCTCTCTCTCTTTCTTCCTTCTTTATTTCTCCCTTTCATACTTTCTTCCTTTCAAATAATTTCATTGATGAACACAGAAAGGATGGGGAATGGATAAAACACTGTGCTAAACCTGAGGAAATGGCAGAGATACTTTTAAAAGTTTTAACTGCTTGTTTAAAAACGCCCACTGAGAATGTTTTATCCATAGTGTTAAGAGTCAAGTTACATTTATTTTTTTCTAAATGTGTGCCTTACTGGGCAGTATATCTAGCAAGTGTCTGTATTACACAAGCTGCTGGTTTGAGAGTCTGACCCAAATTGTCCAGAAACTCTCCACCTTACTGGGGCACTGATAGGAGCTATTGGCTTTTATCAGACTCTTTTGTAAGAAACTAATTTGAAGAGGCAGTATAAATGCAGCTTAATATAATGTGTCTATATTAAGTTTTCTCTAGCTACTCCAAACGGCTATCAGTAGGTTATGTCAGCCAAAGTCTGCATTCAGATAGCACCGTAATGAACTTAATGTAAGAAGTGCACATATTTGACCAGACACCAGTTTTTATACGTCTTTGTTAAAGCCGTGCTCCTGTAGTAAATTCTGCTTTAATGGTATTATAATTGCAATTATATTGTAGTTAAACTCATTTTAGAAGTATATTCTTTGCCTAAATATAGTGCAATCAGACCTCTCTTAGATTTTGAATATGGATAGTCATAATGTGAAATATAAAAAAGCAAGATTGCAAATTTAAAATACTACACTTAGGGAGTTGTGAATAATTTTACTAAAGAATTCCAGCTTCGCTCTACAGGGTTTTTTAAATCTACTTTTTGAGCTTAAAGCGCCTTAACTGAATGACTAAATGTGTACTTTCATTTCCAGTACGGAGAGATTTTTCAGTGATGGATAGGTATGCCTTTATTCCTATCTTTATAGCTAGGCATTTATTCCAGACTTTTGACTTTTAAACTAGTGCTGGCTATTGGCTACAGCCCACCGCCCCCCGTATAACCCGTCTCCCCCCAAGGAGACCTTGGCTCAATTCAGACCGCTTACCCAAATCACTGTCCCTTTCACATTGCTTGTGTCTTATCATGGCCTGCTCTAGGAGCCAGGAGCTCTATTCCATTTTTTAGTCTTTGAATGACAGCTTTTGTTTTGAACTGCATGAGAAATAGTAAACTTTCAGACCTATATGCTAGACTTGCATGAGCTGAGTCATAGCACAAGAAATCATGAGTGTTAGTATGTTAGTACTGGCCAAGACAGATCTTTATTACGTTACCAAATTGTTATACTTGCTTCTTTCTCCAGTTCTTCCTGTTTGTGGGATATTATAAAATTCTCCATGAACATTTGTTAGATCTCATCATTCCATTCTGGCAATCAATTAGGGGAGTGAACTATGCAGAAATAAAAGAAAGTAGTGTGTCATAAAGTTGAGAAAATGAGATCCTTTGAATGCTATTTCAGTCATTTGCATTAGTACTTTCTTGTCAAGGCTTGACAGATAATAAAAATTCAGACTTTTTCATTACAGAAAACATTTAGAAGTGAAAGATTCATCCTAAAAGCTGAGGGCTTTTTATCACCATATAATGAAAAGCCTTTCTCAGGAAATGCGTCTAGTTTTCAACAGGACAGAAAAATAAGAATGAAGAACTCGCTTAAATAGCCTGAATTCAGTTGCCCGGTTTACTGGGGACTGAAATGCTGAATTATAGAGCATAGCATCAAATTTGATCTGAAAGACTCTAAAATGTGAGATAACATATAATGTCTAGTATTAGATAGGAATATTTAAATGTTTTGTCAACAGTGCATAGGTTATATAAAGCTGTTGATGTGTTATTCAGGTTGTTATCTGTTTTAAATAACACTTAAATTTAAGTGCATGAACTGTTCACATTTTCACTACTTCACTGCAGAGTGCATTGTATGTTTTTATTTAACAAAATAGAATTGACAAGTGATGGCATTGGAGAAAGTAGGTTACATGTATCAAATTGCAAATAAGACTCTGGGAAACCGATAAAAGGAGTAATGGTAATCTATGCCTTGTTCATCTTCTCTGACCTCTCACTTTTTGTAGCCCATGGGTGAATCAATGCCTTTAATTTACCAGCTATTTATTTACTTTTCTTGTAGGATTTTTTCCTTCTTTTCTTCCCCCCCCCCCTTTTTTTTTTTTTTTTTTTTTTTTACTTCTTCCTTTTATATTTAGGCCTATCTTTGTCAGATGTTGGCATTTTTATTATGGTGAAATATGCTTTGAATTTTTGTCTGTGAATCCCATTCACAGGTTGTTAACTCGTCTGCAGACTGGCTGTCCTATGTCCACCCTGCATGTTTCACTGAACTCCTAGGGAGATTCTAGTTTTGTCACTGGCCTTTGCTGTGTGGTCGGCTGACCCGTCAGACACATACATTACACGCAATCTCCTTGTACTGCCAGATATCAACAACTTTACTCACCTTTGCCTCTTAAGGTGTTTTTTCTGATCTAGACAGGTATATGGGACCCGCTCTTCATTAGGGTGGAAGAGGGCTGTAGGAGGAAGAGTGCTATAGGAGGAAGAGCAGGAGAGGAGAAAAACAAGAAGGCTGTATGAGCCCTCTAGGGAGGGAGAGCCACGTTCGCAGCCAAGGGTAGCAGAGCCACAGGCGCATGCATTCATCCTTCCACCGAGCAGAATCACAGAACAGCAGAGCTTTGTTCATCACAGCTTGCAGACCACTGTCCCGTCACACTTTTGCTCCGGCATCATCTACAGATGCGGTGTAACGAGCAGGTGGCAGCCCGGTTTTGTATAAGCAAGACTGCAAACAAACTACTGTACAGTAAGCCTAACCTACTTTCCTAGAGATAACATGCAGCCTACAGAGTTCTTATCCTAGCCCAGACAGGCAGACATGTTAAAGATAGAAAAAAAGATTTTATGGAAAGTGTCTAAAGAAGTGGCTGTGCTAAAGTACTGTGGGTTGTAAATAATCCTGCTGCTTCTCTTTGTAATTTCTTCCTTATTGATCTCTTTTGGGGTATGGGACCAACTATGTTTCAGCCCTCCCTTTTTGTTTTCCTCCCTCTTGTCTTCTCCTAGCAATCATACGCTCAGGAATATATAGCTCAGGATACAGGAAAGAAAAAATATTTCATACGGTTGCTATTGGGTTTTTTTGGAACAAAATCTGGCATACCTTTACAACTGGAAATTTCCATCATTTTTCTGAGCCCTAGGTCCATCTTTTCAAATATTCAAACAATAGTCCTCCAGATGCACAGCTGGTATATAGATAGGTGCAGCTGTTGACATTTCTTGCAAATTCATTGCAAATCTTGCAAATTCTATCTCTCAGTGTTGTAAGGAACCTTTATATTTCAGTTGGTCATTTACACAAAGAGGCTGAAGACTGGGGACGGAGGCCTTGTCTTTTTGGAAACCGCCTTCATGAATTTTCTGGAAGCAAAAATTAGTTTTTCAGTAGAGAAAAGCCAGAGTGTGAGAGTAGGGGTAAAAAGCTACGGTAGCAGTGACAGCACATCTCTCTCTCTTTTTGTCCTGTATTAAGAAGCAACACTCCCTGGGTCAGGAGCATGCAGAGAGGTGGTATCTGTCAGGGCTTTCTTGAAAGCAGGGTAGGACAACAACTGTGAGGTGTTCTCACTTGCCAAAAGCTCTACAGTAATAGAGCTAAGATCTTCAGCAGAGGACAGTAATAGCGAATGAGGTAGAAAGTCATAAATTGCTGAGAGCTACCATATAGTTAATGAAGGCAAATGTACTTTTTCTGTATTTCTTTTCTATATTAAAGACACACTCAAAATTTGTGTTGGGATTGGAATAGCATATATTGCAATATATTATATATATATATATTATATATATATTGCAATAGATAGGGCAGCTGCCTAACTGACTCACTACTGAACTAAAACAGTATTGGCAATTGTCATTTCAGTCATTTTGACGGCCATCGTTTTTGTCTAAACGTGAAAGCTGCCACTGGTGACTGTCACCTGAAGCAAGCTCTTTATCACACACTTTTTATGGACTGGAGTCTTATCTTTCCGTTATGCTGGCTCTGCAAAATTAGTCTCTTTTCATGAGAGACTGGGGGAAGGTCACTGAAAGGTGAATTCTCTAACTTTTTCCTTTTTTAGAGACATGTTCTATATCTTGTGAGACTAGAAGCAGCGCTTAACCATTCTTTGAGCAAATAAGCAATAGGAATTTAAAATATCTTGTATCCTAGATCAGAACTTTGTCCATATCAGTAGTAGGAAGATCTGAGTTAGAGATGAGATAAGAGCCCAGATTGTCTTTGAAATGATTAACAACTTTCCAGTGAAATTTGATCTGATAAGCCAGGAACATGCTTTAAGATAATAAATACACCAGAATATATTAACATTTTCAATGAATATCTAGAACATCTATACAATATGATAATCTTCCTCCTCCTCCAAAATTTTAAAACATCATTCATGAACTGCAATAGAGGCATTATAAATCAAAAGCAATCAATTTTAAAAAAATCAAGTTGTTGAATTTTTAGAACTTATGTTTTAAAATCAATAGTACTTTAAGATTTATTGAAATTAAAAAATATATAAAATTTGATAAAGCTCCAAAACTACTTAAAGAAACAGTACAAAGGAAAAAGAAGGGCAAATTTTTTCCTATTAAAAAACAATGCTTTTAAAGACTAAGGGCAAATATTTTTCACATTTTGAAAGTCACTATCTTGCTAATAGCTCTTTAGAATATAACTTCTCAGCAATACTGCTTCGTAGTTACTGCCTGTGTCTGAATTCCATCTTGTTTTTTGTCATCACAGTCCCCTAGCACTTAACTAAATAACATAATTAACCCTAGAGTACTTTAATTCCAGACATGAAAATATAGGGATGAGTCCTTTCAGGCCAGTATTTCCTTCTAAATGGTACTTTCCAATGGAAAAACATTCAAGGAAAAAAATAACTCTCAAGATAATAGCACAATGCAGTACTTGCATACCAGCATATTTTAACATATTTGAAACACAAAACCAGAAAAGCAGATGGAAAGAGTTTTAGCTGCTCCAATTATTAGTATTCACCAAGGCAAATTGGCCAAGTTCAGTCCTGTACTTAACAGGTGCAATGCTGTAATAGCTGTATGTATTAATCATGTAGCTAATGCTAAACAAGCCAAAGTGCTCACTTGTGACTGTTACCTGCTTTTTATACAGAAAATTACATAGATTCAAGGAAACTGGGAATCGAAAATCATCTGCAGCAAGATTTTATCATTAGAGTACAGACCAAGGCCAATGATTTTCTAATTTTGATTCTGACATTGATTTGCTCAACGTCCTTTTGTTTGTTTCTTGTCTTGTAAAACACAGATGACATTTTACTTAAATTTTAAGATCTTTAGATCTTAAACAGATAAAACACCTCAGAACTGTAAAAAAAAGACTGCGATTGTAAGCAACATATTTCTTTTTTTTTTAGTGCTCTTAATTTTTCCCAGTGGTATATACATAAAAAGACAGATATATTTTACCTAGAGTTTATGTTCTCATATATATTCATACAAAACAAACCAAAACAGCCAGACTGACTTGGAGGGATGTTAGTTAACTTAGAAGATAGGAAAGAAACATTCATTTCTGCTTGAACTGAAAAATAAATTTTATATCAACAAGGTAGTGACTTAAAATGGGGAAACGAAAATTGAGTCATGAATTCAAAAGCTGTCAAGAAATTCATTTAATACATGAATAATTTTGATTAATATGTTTGTGCACTATTTCCAAGTCTTTTATGTATAAATACCATAGCAAAACTATTCCTTTGAGGACAGTTATTACTTCTTCACTCAAAATAGATGAAAGTTAAACTAACTCAGTAGTTTAAGAGAGTACTGTTACATTATTCAGATGTGCTAAATTTTCTTATCTTTCTGTGAAACAAAAGTCTGGAAACAAGGAAGCACATAATATTTAATTTTGTTAGTAGCGTATTGAATAATCATTGAGAAAATATGATAAGATTTGCAAAAATTCCTAAAAGAACTTAAGAGCACAAAATGGAGACTGTATATATGTGTGCATTCAATTGGTAGTACCAGCTTTGAGCAGCTAACTAGAATGTCAAGTCCCAAATGCTGAGCTGCGCGATTTGGACTCTGTGCAATACCTGTTGCTCTGCCCCAGCAAAGCAATATCCACCAGCATGGGGTAGAGTAATGTTGCTGCTCACCAAGGTGCAGCCTTTAGGATCTGGGTGGGAACAGATACTTGCTCAATATCAGGCCATACATGTTGTCTTTGCCACATGTTGCCTTTGCCAGAAGTGGTCCAAAAAATAGCCATTATCCTAAATATTTCAGACATGCCAAGAACAGACTGCCAAGAAAACCTGTCAGATGTTAATCGGGTGACAATCGGCTTATGGCCCAGCTCGATCCATGCTAGGACAGAAATATTATTACTGAGTCTGAGGAGTCTGACGAGAAAAGGGACGTGGGTGAGGCTCTTGGCCTTGATCAGCTCCAACTTCAAAGGCTTTCTGAGTCTTTTCCAATGGAATAGCTATCTAGTTTATGAAACAGGGATGAAACCCTTGCAACTGTCATGATGTGAAACTCTGAATGTAAGCAACATCCTATATTCACTGCATGCTTTATTTCTGATAATTTATATGGTGATACTGAGACAACCATTATGCACTCTACTCTAAGATATTGATTTGTTAATTCTGGTCTTACTGAGACATGAAAACAAACCATAGCATAAACTGCAAAATATGAACTGCAGAGTGAAGTTCTGGTAAGTTATATAAACCTTTGTAACACAAAATTACCCTCCCCACACATTTATGAAGGTTTGATAAGTCTTCTAAAGCTTTAACAAAATACGAAAGAGGAAATAAAAATGCCATTTGAACTGGTAGAATACTTTTTTGTACAAGAACTGCAGCAGATTCTCTTATATGGAAAACAATTTAACCTTTTAGTTTGGTTTAATGTTGTGACCCTCTAATTTTTCTTTTAGTTTCGAAATATGTTCAAAAATAAAAATAGAAAATTTGATATGTGGAGTTTAAGCACCCTATTCATTACATATGATTCTAAGGGATCTTAGAAAATTAAGACTCAAGATCTAACGAATCTGAGAATAAGGCAAATGCAGATTCAAGTGATGGCTGGGACGAGAAGGTGGGGGGTTAGAGGACATTCATTCTCTGTTGCAGCTGAAGGTTTCTTGGAGAAAACCCAGAGGTCAAGAAAGATATAGGCTTATGGCCATCTATAATTAGAGGACAGCTGTCAGTAGCTTCCCTCAGATGACAGTCTTATCTAAAAGTGGGAGAGGAATGCTGGCAGGCTCCCATGTTAATGTAAATCCATGAGTGAGGCATTTTGAGAGTACTATTCAGCCTTTGGCTCATCTGAGGTGATCAAATCCAGTATGAATCTGTTCTTTTGAAATCCTGTGCAAAATAAGAAGCAAACTAAATATTCAATTTTTCAAAGTTGAAACTTCTGAAAATTCCATTTTTTTTTTTACTTATTTTTAAAAAGATCTGTTAGGAAAGTATCACCAGACATAGAGAGAGAATATATATCTGGAACTTGGAAAATACTGTTGTGGCAATCAACAAATCTGAATCTAGGGAAATTTGCACAACCAAGGCAAAGAACATTTTAACTTCCTTTCTTCTTTTCTCCTGATAGAATTTCATCTACTGTGCTATAGTCCTGTCATTTTTGGAAACCATTTCAACTATTGATTGAAAGAAAGCAGTCTTACTTGCTGACATTAGTGTCATATTTAAAAAAAACAAACCAAAAAAAATGAGCACATCTTTGCATTTGGATTTCCTCATTTGCAAAACACAATTTCCAATGGTTTTAGAAACTCAGTTTATTGGACTTGTTTTAAAATACTATCATATGAACAATATGTTTAATATAGTATAATATACCTTTGTGTATAAATATAGTCAGAATTGGTTTTGCTAACTATATTACTCAAATGAGATATTGTGTCTATATAATATAGACAAGACTTGAGAATGGAAGGGTTTAATTTTTTTTTTTTTTTTTTTTTTTTTTTTTTGTTATTTTCTGTCCTTATTTTAAAATATTCTGCTGAATAGGAGGGAAAGTAAGGTCTACATCGTCTGTCAGAACCCTACCTTCATTATTTTGCTATATATTTTTGTATGGGTGTGAAATTACCGTTATGGTAACTATTGCATTTTTTCTTTTGGTAATCTCTGTTTTTGGTTATCTTTCAGCATTTCTTCCCCTAGAGTACCTTCTAGCTAGTTCCTTTTTATCTTAATATTCTGGCCTGAAAACAGATACTTCAAGATCCGATTCATGAATGGCCAGATAACCTTGCCTCAAGGCAGCGATCTCTATCGGGGGTGAGGCTAAGGGTGGCAGCAACTTTAATGGTGCAGTTTGAATGCGCCGCTGCAAGTCACTCGCAGGCCCTGTCAGCACTGCTGGCCGTTGGAGGGCTGGCGGCAATCACGCAGAGACAAAAAGATGATGGGGAAATTTTCCCAATGTGAAGCCTGCTAAGAGTAGATGAAAACTGACTATCAGAGGTTAGAGCTTGGTTTCTGGTGGGAAGAGGGTGTTTCCCATTCCCTATCTGCGTGGAATTAGCTGCTCTCCCTGTCCTTCGGAGATGGCTCCCTCAGTTATCGCTCTCTCCTTGCCTTCTGGCTATCCAGGAACCTCTTCTCAGTCACTGCTGATTTACCTTCATGGGCCCTTCTTTTCTACTCATTAGACACTTTTCCTATTGCTGTGTCATCCTTAGAGAAAATCATTCTTCCTAATAAAAAGTGTGATAAATAAGCATATTTTAATCTCTCTCCATTAACATCCTGGAAGAATTATATGTTCTCTTATTTTGTGTCTAATAAGCCCTGAGTGAGAGCTACAAGACTTCACTGGGAGATGCACAGCGTGTATGTGTCTCTCACATACTTTCTGTGCTGGCTGACATTACTCGCTTCCTCAGAGACAATAAATAGGAACAAAGCAGGGGGGCTTCAATGAGTCAAACAATCATTTTCTTTTCTCTTTCTGCATGAGTGAAGTCATGAACAGAATAATTCTGAGTAGTAATAAAAATAGTGCCAGGAGTAGTTTGGATTTTATGCATCTGAAAGAGAATTTTACACACTGATTACCTGAGTCAAGAGAGCAACATGAAAATATGAAGCTTAGTTAACATTATTGGGTTTATTTTCTTTATTGAGAAAATTGTCTTTGGGGAATTAGAAGCACTATCTGTTCAAGAGAGAACAATTTACTTATGGTCAGATGACTGATACATTATAGACCAGATCTTTTAGGAAAGTGGAAACAAATATGGTAGTATAAGTAGATAATAGGAACAGTCTTGGGTAACAAAGGAAGATAAAAGTAAAGTCCAGGGAGAGAGAAAAAGAGGACTGGAGATGGAAAATTAGTTAGCCCAACTCTAGATGTACAATCTATATAATTTATGATTTTTTTCTTCTTTTGGTCTGGTTACATACAAGATTTCAGGCTATTCTTTTTCATCAATACATGGTGCTTCCAAATACCTAAACACATTTGCATCGTTACAATATAAGAGCTGAAACGAATTAGATCAACTTCACAAATCCCGTATTGTGCTCTCTCTGATGCTGTCCGCCTCAAAAATGATCTCACCAAAACTTTATATGTAACTTGAGAATTGCAAAGACTAAATATGACTTAGGAAGATCCTGATCTCTGTGAGTTTCAGCTGCTTGCAGAAAAATCCTACTTTTACTAAACTCTGAAGAAAATGTCTGATTTTATTTAATAAAGGTAAAAAGAAATGCATGGAGTTGAATGTTTTTGAAGAACATGTTGCTTGAAGAAAGGATGTTCTTGCATCTGAAGAAAGGAAAATGAAGAGCACGTAGGTCACTGGCTGTTTCCTAGAGGAAATATCCCTATGAAGTAAAACGAAAAAATGCTGTGTTGCCCAAGCTTTAGCTGTATGCTGAATTGATTAAGATTTCTGATGAAGTGATTCATTAAAATAAAAAAATCAGCTCTGATACAACTGCTAATATCAGATGTGACTGTGTCACACCTTCCCAGAAAAACTACAAAACCTTATTTCTGACTTATGCCTAGTGGCTCAATTTTGACACAGAAATACCTAGCACAAATAGGACAGCTGTTTAGTCTTTTATGAAACAAAAATCCCTGAAACATTAAGTGAAAAGAAAAACTTTTAATTAAGCATTCAGAAACTCCACACTGAGAAGTGATTTGTGCTTCTGCTTGACTTCATCCTCTTACTGTGAAAAGATCTTGATGCTTTAAAAATAATATTTTCTAGGAAGGTTAATCATAGGCCCAAAGGTGAGATGCTCATTAATCTGAGCTACATTTCTATCTAGAAAAATCATAAGAAGTGAAACAATGTACCTTTTCCACAGTATATGGTTTCTTATACTTTAGAAGGCCTGAAAACAGTGTGCAAATTATGTGTACATCTAGTCTTTTTAGAACTGATGATAGTGAACAATATTATGCAAAATATTTGTTATTTAGTCATACAAAATGCCATACAGGCTATGAAATACTTTACTGAATAGAAGAAAAAAATTAATGTTAATTCAAGCATGAGAAAAATGAGCTTCACAAGAAGTAGCACTGACTTCAGTCACCTGTGCATAGGTATGTATGGTGAAGGGCCACTACCTATAATGGTAGTAAATACATAGTTCAAAAAAGACCCAACTTATATAACTGTCTGCTGTAAATCATAAGCCATTTTCCAGAATGGAGTCCATGCAGGCTCATCCACTTGATCTAGATATGCAAGAGCAGATGTTTCCTAATTACAAATTAATATATAATCATCAATATTATGTAACTATTAGATTTGTAATAAGAAAAATCCTCTTTGCTATCTCAATGTTATCAGTCAAGTATATTAGCAATTATAATGCAAAAAATTTTTGGGAGACTGTGGTAAAAATCATATACTTCTGATTCACAATGGAAAGGGAAAATATTATGAATTCTTACACAGTATTTTCACTTAGTTCATGTTGATCTACATTAGAGACAAAGGCAGTAATTTCTTTGCAAACATATACAATATTTTATAAAATATATCTCTGAAATATCAACACATATCAAGAGGAAAGATTTTTTTAACTAACTCAGAAACACAGGTTTTTGTAGAAAACACTGGCAAAAGTTTCTGTATAATGAACTGAGCTCTGATGCTTTTTGTGTGGAAATGTAAATAAACAAGTGTTCTTTGGTGAATCAGAGGGACATCCTCTGTGTGCATGGATGTCTGGAGGCTGTGAGGCAGCTGGAATGCCTATCTGTGCTACTAAGAGTATATATTACTTAATTGTCTGTTTTCTTGCTCTCTATATGCTACATTCCTTGGATTCACACTTCTGAAAAATGCTTTATTTAACAAATCTTTTGACATTTGTTCATAATGGGAGGAACATATTCCAGAGACCTGGAGGTGTTTTAGTTTGATTTGGTCAAATTTTATGTTAAACCAACATTAACCCATCCTGCAGCTGCTGCTTCTTTCCTTGAAGCCCCTCTCCTGGAAACCATCATCATTATCTGTCTCTGGACAGATCCTTAACATCTATGTGGATATGGGCTGGAAGGTAAAAGTTTTGTTGAGTAATGATGGATATGTTCTGGATTAATAAGTATTGCCAGTAGAATCTAGTATTGTACTCTATGATGGTTTCATAATCTATAATGAATTTAAGATCTGATAGACAGATTTTAAAGCAAATTACTAGCAGTCAGAAAGAATAACCTGCTGTTCACTTTGTGATATATGTTAACACTTTTGGCAGATCTGCAAGCTAAAATATTAAGGTAAATCTTTTCCTCTCCACAACTGTCTTACAAAAAGTAACATTTTAAAACCAATGGATGATAGCCATGTGTCTTTTTGGCCTGCTTTTTAAGAAATGACATGAACAGGGTGAACCTGCTTAAATAAAAAGGTATCGTGATAATAAAAAATCACATACTTAGGATATTAAAGAATGTAATTTCATTTTTAGCATTCATTACATGCAATATATAAAGTAATTTCATATTTTACTGAAGAAAATTTTGCCTAATTCTAGGTCACACCGATAAACTAACAGACAGCTCTAAGTAAATTTCTCATTCTTTCCTTTACCTTTCTTTACGGAGGGATTTTAAGATGTTCTAGCTGTCAGCTGTCAGTTCTGAGCACTCAGCTGTTTTCTCATTAATTTAGCCTTGCAGTCTGCTTAGGATAACAAAAGATGGAGGCCATCTAAATGAAGAGCTTTATCAAAGTGGGGTGTCATTCACTGTAAATACTATATCCAGAAACCAGGGGATGTTCAGTATGGATTAAAGGGGTAAACTGGGTACATCCAGTTCTTCAACAGAACTCAGCTGCTCAAGCAGTTGCTACCATTTGCTCAGATTTATGTTTCAAGGCTTTCTGGGGCTGGACACATGCTACAATGAATGATTCTTGAAACTAAAAGTGCTTTGATCAGAAAAAAAATTTACATTACATAGAATCATCGAATCATGGAATAGGTAAGGTTGGAAGGGACCTCTGGAGATCATCTAATCTAAACCCCCTGCTCAGCAGGGTCACCCAGAGCATGTTAGACAGGGTTGCATCCAAGCGGGCCCTGAATCTCTCTAGAGAAGGAGACTCCACAACCTCTCTGGGCAACCTGGTCCAGTGCTCCATCACTCCCACAGGGAAGAAATTCCCCCTCACGGTCAGGAGGAATTCCCTGTGCTTCAGTTTCTGCCCATTGCCTCTTGTCCTGTCCCATGTGACAACTGAAAAGAGTTTGTCCCCATCCCCTTGACACCCTCCCTTCAGGTACTTGTACATGTTGATAAGATCCCCCCTCGGTCTTCTCTTCCCCAGGCTGAAGAGGCCCAGCTCTCGCAGCCGTTCCTCACAGGGCAGATGCTCCAGCCCACGGATCATCTTTGTAGCCCTACGCTGGACTCTCTCCAGTAGCTCCATGTCTCTCTTGTGCTGGGGAGCCCACAAGTACTTGAGATGAGGCTTCCCCAGGGCTGAGGAGAGGGGCAGGATCACCTCCCTCGACCTGCTGGCAACAGTCTTCCTAATGCAGCGCAGGATACTTTTGGCCTCCTTGTACATTACATGTGAACAGAATATTTATATCTTAGCCAGATTTGAGAAGTGAAAACCATCATTGCCTACTAGTGTCACCTTGCAACAGTCTATCTGCTGTAGAAAATGCAGGTACTACTGGGAACTCAAGCTAGAAAGAAAAGGCATGTGTAGTCAACCTCCCAGTGGCAAGACAACTGTCTTACAAAATGGCTTTAGTTTTATCTCTATTAACTGTCATTCACTGTCCCTTATCCATGCCCAAGCATTGAACCAGGTGTTTGGGATCACAGATCATTTAGAGCAAGTGAAAGAGATTAACTTTCCATTCCAAATACACTAGGAGGACACTCAGAGTCACTTAGGCTGCACTCACATAGGCTTTATGGTTGCACTTGATCTTATGCAACTGCCTAAGATTCTGCTGTCTGCACCTGCCCGTTACACCCTTTTTCTAGTCCCCAGTGGTCACTGCCTCCTCATATCCATTGGCACAACTGCAAGTGTAGTTACACTGCCCTCATTCTGTCAAAATGATCTGGGTTAATCTTAAGTGTTTTCAAGTGGAAGACTGATGTTTTTCTTTTCCTTCTAACCAAGTTCATTTGACAGAACGAGGTTACAGAAGGGAATGTGCGATGATGCTGACAGATCTGATAGGGTAGTAATCTCCACTGGGGGAGTGGTGATAATTTGCTGGGGGAAATTCTCAGATACAACCTTATGCTCCTTAGAATTTTGCAACAGCTCCTGCTTTTTGCTGCTTGTGCTACACCACTTTTGCAGGTCTGTTCAGACTGATATGCATATTTCTGTCAGCACTTCCTCCTGCCCACCCCTCTCAAATACTGCAGTAGTACAGCAACATGTAATTGTTTTGTTTTATGATTTTCTGCTTCTTAACAATTTTAGGAAAAATTACACTTTTGAATCCCTCTAATTGTTGTTTTTTATTTTTCCTTGCAAACTATCCCCAGGCAGTTCATCTATTTCTTCTGCTACTTAAAAACCAAACCAGAAAATAATGCCAGATAACCTTTGAGTTTTAGCTTTGGTAACTAACTTGCCTATCATTCCACATTTGAAAGATTATTTATAGAACATAATGTATAGAAATTAGTGATTTCTAATCTAAGAATTCTTGTGTCTATGCACTTAGCACATAGAGGAAAATGTGAGGTTAGGAAAGGATGGCGGGGGGTGGAAGGAGTGTATGTTCTAGCTTTCCAAGATTCTCAGTAACTTTATGATTTAAAAAAGAATAATGGCACTTTGCGCAGTGCTTGAGTGTTATAGAAGCTTAGCTTTTTCTCCTCCCTACCTCTCCTTCTTAACACAAACTGATTCACTTATTTGCATATCTATAATTTAGCCCTGAGGATCTAAAGATGGATGAACTCATTTTGAAAACAAATGAGAGGTGAGAGAGAGCAAAATCTCATGTAAGAATGTGTTTCAGTCTCTGGAGCCCCTGGGTATTCAGCCCTCAAATTCTCTGCTCTCTTGAGGAGGTGATACCATTAAAAAGTGAGAAGAATTACAAGCAAAAACCAAGCTTTTCGTGCTGTCACTTCTACACTGCATTCCGTACTATGACTATTGGAAATATGCCCTAATTTGCAGTGTACTGAAATGATGTCTGGGACAGAGGAGATGAAGCTAGAGTAGGAGTCATTGTGGGAGGTTTGCTTTCCAGTATAGATTTGGGTGCGTGGGAAGTTTCTTAGTTTTTTTTTTTTCCTTGTTTTTTGACATGCTGTTCTGACATCTGGCTGTACTGGAGACAGCTTGAATCAATATGATGGTCAAACCACAGAGGACACTACCCACCCACTTGTGGTCCTCAAACTAGAAAGTGGGGTACTTTAATAAGAGTGAAACAGCTTTCTTGATGTATCAAGTGTGCCAGTTTTCTGAGCGAAGTGTGAACTGAGACTTTGCAGAGTAAATCAATCTGAGACTTAACAAAGAGCTGTTACCTACTTTGGAATAAAAGCAAAAGGAAACTATCATCTTAGAGCCTAACTTAAGTGAATCAATTAGTGTTTAATCATATACTTAATTTTAAAAAAGTTAGAATGCAAATAATTACATAATGTTATTTGAATTGTTTTTAAATATATTAATCTTGTTTGTCTTGGATAAGATCATTAGCTGATACTTTTCTCATACATGCATGCACCAAAACTTTTCCATACTTAGTCTTTTATGCTCCCTGTGATCATCTTTGAGTAGGGTCTGAATGGCATGATTGCACACATTAGTTAAAGAAGAGTTTAAAGAACAAGTTCCTCCATCTGTCCTGTAACACACCACTAAATTTGGATCTTCTGAAATTGGAAAATGACTTGCTGATTCCCATGGGTACATGCAAGAGCTAAAAGAGGATGATGTGGTTAATGACCTTTTCTCGCTCCTCTGTTCACCATGCACTGGCAAAATTGGAGGATAAAACTGCCTAAGTCCTGCATATTCAGAGAGTCAACAAAGCTTCTGGGAAGCAGCCTAGTGTGATTCAGTCCACACTTCATTGTGAGCTGTCCTGAAGTAATTCCATAAGAACTTGCCCTCCTCCAAAAGCATTAGTTAACATTAACTCAAAGAATCACCCTCTGGAGGGACTTGCCCACTGACTGCATAACATCCTTATTAAGATTATACTCCAAGTTGAGGTGTTTCAAATAGGTAACAGAGCTATCTGAAACCCCCTTCGCAAGGTGTTATGGTTACATAAATTTAGATTTGGAGGAGTAGCAATACATATTTATTATATATGAATAAGGTATATCTTTGGACTACTAGAAAAAGGAGTCATTCAGGTCTGGAAGAATTAAATTGTTTCAAATTCTGCAATAATTTTCAGCTCCTGGTTGATACTGGTTTTTGAGAGAGATCAGTTTAAGAAACTAATTTTTTGCCTCTAAAGCCACCCTGCTGCTGTTTTTCTAGGGAGTCAATGTTTTGATAGTTCAAAGATAAATATGAATTTGCAGTAATGAGTTACTTCAATGTGACGTTATCGATAGCCTGCAGATTATGTTGACTAAAATGCTATCTGACATATGTTATTTAACTGTCATGAGAAGCAAACACACTGTAAGTACAGCTTTAAGCAATGCATAGTATACTGAAAATATGTTCATTCAAGTTACTAGTTGAATACCCACTGAAACTACTAATCAAATAGATACTTGAAAGTATCTGAATAATTTGCATTCCTTTTTGGAATTAGGACTATGAGTTTTTGTTGTCTGCGACATGTTTTTTAAATGTATTGTATTACTTCACTTTGTTTGGCTTTTGTTTTCCCCTCAGTTGACACATTTTAAAGTTAATGGGCTTTTTGTTTTGTTTTTTGGGGGAATACGGCTAAATTGAAATTTGAATGTAAATATAAGCATTGTTTCTTTAGCAGACATAGATCATTATGTGAAGGGCAAGCCAGACATATCCTTCTGCTAGAAAGCTGAAAAGTGCTGATTTTCTGAAATCATCAGAGAGTATTTGCATTCCTCAACATTTTTGAAAGTCACTAGCTATTTCTGCTGCAGTAATCAAGAGGAAAGTTCTTTGGCTGAACCTCAGATTTGTGTTAGTTGCTGTCAGAATGGGCTGAGCATCAGGTGCATTTATACTATGTGGAACCAACAGATTAGTAACATTTAATGCTAGATGAAAATTAGATACTCTGCACAAAATGGTTCACCAGTTTACACAGGAGTACTAAGACAGAGACAGAGCCAAGACATTTAACTTTCTCTCTAGGCCAATGCAGGAGAACAGCTCTCCAATATTGATGGAGAGACTCAGAACAGCCTCCTGAATTGCACAAGGCCTCTGGCAATTTCTTTCCACTTCTTAACTCCAGAAACAGTGTTCAGCACTTCCAAAAATATGTAACAAAGACTCACTTCTCTGTTGAGGAGTGATGTGGAAAAGGAAAGCTCTGTTAATTTTTAGAACCAAATTTAAAAAATTGGATCATTGTACTTCAAATTGGAATACTTTTGACTAATTTAGCACAGAATTTAATGAATGAAAAGCTACTGGTCCAAGCAGCAGAACGCTCTGCCTCAAAATGTAACCCCTCTCATACACTTGACATTAACTCTGATGTTTACATCAAACAAGTCTGCCTGCTTTGATGGGCCGTGGGAACTATTTTGATCCTAATGCTCAGGAGTCATGAGGGTACCTAAAGAGAATTTAGAAAAAAGTAAATGTACTGTAGGACTTTGGATTGAAAGCAACAGAAAAAATATACGTAGTGAAAACTTTTCACACTCTGCAGACAACATATTAACACAAAAAACAAGCAATCCCTAAAACTTATGGCATAAAAGAATACAAGTGCAGATGAATATGCAGTATGGTACACTTCACTATGCTGAAAAACGTCATCGGATTATCTAAATCAGGTAGCTTTTTGTTGTTCTTGGAACTGCTGATCACTTCATTTGTCATAGCAGAAGTCTTAGCATGTATTTTTTTCATTTTAAGGGAAAGAAAATGTTCACTTTGTTAGGTGTATACGCATACAATGAACACAATAGATTAATAACATCATATTATATATACAAATTTGATATTCAATATGATAGAACATTTTTCATCAACTTTAGCCACAGCTTTCACCAGTTTTACACACATGGGCAGGCTAATTATTCCAATAGTTTAGCTAAATCCAAAAGTCTCTTGCTCCACAAACAATAACTCAGATTTATAAACATTGCCTTAGTTGTACTTTCAGGCATTTCAAGAGCAATTAGTCTCATTCTAAAAAGAGGTACAAAATCTTTTCAATATTTTTGATATCCAATAACTACATCTAATGTCTCCGTATGTTACTTAGAACGTATATGTATGCATATATAGTAAAATAAGTTATATTGCAGCTCTGAAACAGCTGTTTATTGGGGGGCAGCGTGAGAGGATGTGGGCTTCTTTCTGCAGAATACTCAACCTTTATTTGAAAAGGGAAAGAAACTTGATCTACTTCTTAACTGTTTCTGGTCAAACAAGTGTGGTTTGCCACTTCTGCACTGTCTTGTGACGGACAGTAGAGATCTCTATTTTGACTCCTAAAACCTTTTCTAACAGTGAATGGAGCAATTTCATAGAAAAGAGCAGGATTTTCTCTGGATCAAAAGCTGAACATATGCCAGCAATATCATCTTGTTCCAGGAAAGGGACCCGTATAGGTAAACAAGAGGGCTGCCTGCAAGACACAGGAATAACCCTTCAGCTCTGATCAGAACTGGTAGGACTCAGCCCAAATACTGGATCTAAGTTTAGGCAACACATTTCAAGAGATGTGTTGAAAAAGTAACAGATCAGAGGTGAGCTAGAAGAATGATTTAAGATGTTAGAGCACAATACGGAAAAAATTGAGGTATTAGACTACAGAAGAGAATCTTGGGGGGCAGGAGCGGGGGGCAAGTAAACCTCTCCAAATACATAAACGCTCTTGCAAAAAGCAAGGAAATAAATTGTCTATGACAAGACAAGTAGTTTGATTATTGACTTTAATTACAGCAAGCAATATCTGGACTATATACAAGAAAAGCTTTCTAAAGGAATTACAGAACTGTGGAACAGATCACTCAGGTGGACTGAGTCCTCGCTAACAACCGCTGGACAGAGGACGTTCCTGAAACATCTCACAGGAACAATGTGGGTAGTTGATCCTGTGTTGTGGCAGAGAAGAAACATTAGGTACCTTCCTGAAGTCCTTTCTAAACCTATTTTGCTGTGATTCTATGACTATACCTGACTTACATAAGAAAATGAGTAAGGAGAAAGCAGTTGAACCACAGTAGTGTAAGTTCTGGCTGGAGAAAAGATTCATGGTGTCACAGCCAATATTTCTGGTATTTGGCCAGGGCTGATCATGAAGATATCTGAAGAAACAGAAGGAGTTGCTAGGTAATTGCAGCACAGAGTTGGAGAGCTGTGACAGTTAGGTTCCTAGAAGGTTTACTGGTATACAGGGTTCATTCTTAAAAGACTGTAGTCAGCCTGAAAAGAAAACTGGAACTGCATTTCTGCATGTGATTGCAATTAATTCTCTTGCTATGCTGCTTGCTCGCACCATCAGTTATGACTTGCTGCTAAAGCTCATAAACACATTTCTATAGAACAAATTATCGCTGCCATAATGTAACATTCTCTCTCCAATAAATATGCATTCTTAAATTGGCAATAGCTAAGTATCTTCATTAAAAAAGCAAATATCTTCATAAATAAAAAAGCAAACAGCATATGTTCTTCAAAACTTTTGTACTGTAGTCATAAGAAAGTACTATTGCTTAAACAAATAAATAAATTAATAGCTTTTGCCATTGTTCTTCCTGTCAGTACACAGGTACTTGTATATACACAGGCATATATACCAGGCTCCAGCTCACCTTAAAGTGCATATATTGGCCATTTTTCTTATTTGGCACTATCAGCAATTCAGAATGCATCATAGACTTGCTCTGTAAGAACCTTGGTTTGATTGTGAGGATGATTTTGAAAAGTAGTTGGCAGCAGATTGGATATAACTGCGCTGCAGTCTGCTGTGTAGGCTGCGTCTGTCAGGCCCTCGGTGGGCATCATTTTCTGATGCCTGAGGTGCCTTCAGAGTCAGACTTCATAATTCAGGAAAGGGAAGTGTGGTTTTCTGAGGGGTAGTAGAAATGGATGCAGTAACATGGAAGTAGGAAAGAGAAAATAAGGGACTAGACTTAAGGCAGGAGGGGGTTTGATTTGCACCAGCTGATGATATTGTATACGTTTGTTAAACCTCAAATATGAACACTTCCTGTTTTCTCTTTTGTTATTGATTGCATGTCTGGACAAGTTTGCTGATGATACCAAGCTGGGAGGAGTGGCTGACACACCTGAGGGCTGTGCTGCCATTCAGAGAGACCTGGACAGGCTGGAGAGCTGGGCGGAGAGGACCCTCAGGAGGTTCAACAAGGGCAAGTGCAGAGTCCTGCGCCTAGGGAGAAATAACCCTGGGTACCAGTACAAGCTGGGGGCTGACCTTGTGGAGAGCAGCTCTGCCGAGAAGGACCTGGGAGTGCTGGTGGATGACAGGTTGACCATGAGCCAGCAATGTGCCCTCGTGGCGAGGAAGGCCAACCGTCTCCTGGGCTGCATTGGGAAGACTGTTGCCAGCAGGTGGAGGGAGGTGATCCTGCCCCTCTCCTCAGCCCTGGGGAGGCCTCATCTCCTGACCGTGAGGGGGAATTTCTTCCCTGTGAGAGTGACGGAGCACTGGACCAGGTTGCCCAGAGAGGTTGTGGCGTCTCCTTCTCTGGAGCTCTTCAGGGCCTGCTTGGATGCAACCCTGTCTAACATGCTCTAGGTGACCCTGCTGAGCAGGAAGGTTGGACTAGATGATCTCCAGAGGTCCCTTCCAACCTTACCTATTCTATGATCGTGTGATTCTGTGATTCTATAGATTTCAGTGAGAGTTACTGAGAACTTAGCACAGCCGATGACATGAAGTCAAACCATACATTCAAATGCCTAGATTTTAAGGTGTCGGTCTTAAAAATCTTGATTTTTTGATGTATTAAAAATAAATTAAGTATTAAAAAGTATCCTATAAAAAGAGAGTATGAAGCTTGGAAAGGAACAGTGTATTATTCTTTCATTAGTGTTTTTTAATATATCCCAGATTAACTTTTCATAAAGGAAATCGATTCTTTTTTCTTAATCTATTTTTAGAGAATGCATCTTTTCCTTCTTGTTATGTTTTGCTTTTGAAACAGTTATAGATTTACCAAGAAAAAACCCCAGTAGTTGAGATTGACTTATACAAGGAACGATTTTCATGCAGCATAAATCTGTTCTCACAGTAATAGTAAAGTTTATGTAGGAGTAAAGTAGAACAATATGATTATAAAACAGTTTTCCAAATATATCACTCACATGCCTTTTAGTAAGAGAAAAAAGGGATTTCAACACAGTGCCAAACAGAATTAAAAAATACAACCACTGAAAGTATATTTTGACAAACCCCAAGTTTTCTGGAGCACCTGGCCCCTGCTCCATTCTGGCTAGTAAATAGCTATAAGCAGCCATATGTAACAAACGTAATAAATCTAACATATTTACTAATTCAGATCTGCAAAAGTCTGAGAAGATGTCTAGAAACCTATCTATGCTGCCTGCCAGTACATGACCCTTCATGTCCTTCACTTTAATTTTCAATTTGTAGTTCATTATAACATATTACCTTGCTTCAAGACATTTATAAGCAATATAAAAGAAAGTGTGAAGTCAAACTATTTCACTTTTCTCGTGTATCTTGAGGGCAAGGTGTTAAGCAGTTGCTGAACCAGTCTGTGTATTCCAATCTTCTTTCTAGTCATGAGCTTTTTATTGAATGTGGTGATTTTCACACAGTTGTCCTCAATTCACATGTTCTTAGGACAGGATTGAGGTAAAAGTTATTAAAGTGACTTCAAAAAATACTACATTTAATTACAAGTGCCTAAATCTCGTGGCATGATGTTCTAGTTAATATATACATATATACACCCAACTGTCCATTCAAAATTTAGGATTGACACAAGAAAAAAAAACTTCTAGATGGCTTCCTTTTCTCTCATAATTCTTGCATCACAAGACTAGACACAGGTGATTATTTCTTAATGGTTTGGTTTAGACTACTTTCTACTCAGAAACATTTTTAAATTTATATAAAAAGTTATCCTCAAAAATTATACAGTTGTGATGACATCATCTTTCATTTGAAAACAAGCTATTTTTAAGGCAGAAATTACTATTGTTCCCTAACATGAAAGAATTGTAAAATATAGGACATAATTTTGTCCAACCTATCGCTTAACTTGGGAAACTCAGCTGAGACTTTTCTATCTTGCACATGAAGAAAAGCAAACGATCCACTTCTTGCTTGTCTGCAAAAGAAAGAGGAAGCAATGCTTAGATAAATATAATTTCTGCCCCCTCTGACTATATGGAAAGAATATCATAGACCTCTCCATTTGGGCATAATTTATTTACTCTTAGAAAGTGAAAGGTCAGCATCAGTCTGTCAGATAATAAAACCTCTCTGCCAATAATCAAAAATAATCATCCATTTCTTCCTATGATAAATACATGCCTAATATTAACCTAATATTAGTGCACGTTCATAGACTGTGCACCCATTTTTTTCCAGAAATTAAAATAACAAATCAGGTCATCTTTCTTTTACAAGTAGTTTGTCATAGAATCATCGAATCAGGTTGGAAGGGACTTCTGGAGATCATCTAATCTAAACCCCTGCTCAGCAGGGTCACCCAGAGCATGTTAGACAGGGTTGCATCCAAGCAGGACCTGAAGAGCTCCAGAGAAGGAGACTCCACAACCTCCCTGGGCAACCTGGTCCAGTGCTCCGTCATTCTCACAGGGAAGAAATTCCCCCTCACGGTCAGGAGGAATTCCCTGTGCTTCAGTTTCTGCCCATTGCCTCTTGTCCTGTCACACGGGACAACTGAAAAGAGTTTGTCCCCGTCCCCTTGACACCCTCCCTTCAGGTACTTGTACACATTGATAAGATCTCCCCTCAGTCTTCTCTTCCCCAGGCTGAAGAGGCCCAGCTCTCGCAGCCGTTCCTCACAGGGCAGATGCTCCAACCCTCGGATCATCTTCGTAGCCCTATGCTGGACTCTCTCCAGTAGCTCCATGTCTCTCTTGGACTGGGGAGCCCAGCACTGGATACAGGACTCCAGATGAGGCCTCACCAGGGCTGAGTAGAGGGCCAGGATCACCTCCCTCGACCTGCTGGCAACAGTCTTCCCAATGCAGCCCAGGAGATGATTGGCCTTCCTCGCCACGAGGGCACATTGCTGGCTCATGGTCAACCTGTCATCCACCAGCACTCCCAGGTCCTTCTCGGCAGAGCTGCTCTCCACAAGGTCAGCCCCCAGCTTGTATTGGTGCCTAGGGTTATTTCTCCCTAGGCGCAGGACTCTGCACTTGCCCTTGTTGATCCTCATGAGGTTCCTCTCCGCCCAATCTCCAGCCTGTCCAGGTCTCTCTGAACGGCAGCACAGCCCTCGGGTATATCAGCCACTCCTCCCAGCTTGGTATCATCAGCAAACTGATATAAATTCTAATAGTTTCATATATTCTGAAAGTCATAGTTCTTTAATTTGTGGTTGTATCAAACTTTAAGCACAAACATAGGCTCTTAGTATCAGTCAAAGAATAAGTGTGAAGCTAAAGAAAGCATGTGCCTTGCTCTATAGTCTATTATTTCCCCTCCCTGGAATTAGAGTGATAGTTGTGGTAGTTATAGTCAAATCAAATGATGCAAACATATAAAGCTGTATTTGAAAAATAATTTGACTTTTTATGTCTTTATTTTTTTTCAGTGTTTGTCTTTTCTAAATATGACCTCTCTGAACTTCACCAGCTGTAGTATTAAGCTGAAAAATGGACAAAGACTGACACCATGAAAATGTATTCACTAAGATCTTTCCTTTGTTTTTGCTTTTACTTTTGCTTTTTTTCTTCTTTTTTAACTGGAGAAAAATATAGAAAGGAGGAAAAGGGTCTAATAGCCTCTGAAGCTGATTGAAGGGTGCCTTCAACTGCAGGGTTTGAAAGACTTTAAACTAGAAGTTTTGTTGTTTTATTTGAACTATGAAACTACAAGCTCATTCAAGGGCTTGTATTTTACTATGATTCAAAACTAGTGCAATTCAGCTGGCTGTACAGAATTTCATAGGCAATTTTATTTTCTGTAACTGGAAGAAACATAGCAAATGAAAACTTATGGATGCTACTTAAATTAATACATGCAGACTTATTTGAGCTGTCCTTGTCCAGTTCAGTGTATGTGATTTGAATTCTGAATGGAGGAGAGAGGTTGCACTCTTCACTATGTGTTTTCTGTTTGCATTGAAAATTGGTTTAACAAATGATCTTATTAAATCTTTATATTTATTCTAGAATTGGAATTAATGAAGTTCTGTTTTTAGTAGTTCTACTTTATTAGTTCTCAGTTTATGAATACTTCATAAGTATCTTTTCAATAGGCTTAAAAAAGTGAGTTCTATTAAAGATTTGTCATAGGTATTTGACTAAAACACTTTATAATGTTTCAGCCTATGTATTTTACACCTATAAATCATAATTTTACTCCTTCTAAAGTTCCTTTTCATAAAATAATTTCTGGAGTAAAATGTATCGTAGCGAAAATGGCACCCTGAAAAAAATACTCGTTTACTCAATTATGTATTTAATTCTCCATGGGTTAGTTACAACTCTGAAACCAGTATCTTTGGCAGTAAAGCTGATGACCTTATATGAAATATGTTTTGAGCAATGCTGGGCTGGGCTTCTGAGAACCACAGTCTTTCATGCATCCCTACAACAGAAACTATCTCTGTAAACAATGAGCGCATAAAGCTCAAACAGCAGCACCAGGAAATTCCATGTGCAGCTGAATTTCCACAGAGTTCAGGAAACAGCGTCCTATCCTATGCTTGCTGGATGCAGTTCTGCTTCTATATCACATAAGATCAAAAGAGCTATGGATTTAATGGAGTGAAAATTCACCAAAAGCTGATGTGTACTACCAGCTGTAATTATCATCTATGAGGTTTACACAGTGTACAGCAAGAGGACCTAAAATTCCTTCTTTCTGTCAGATATTTTGTTTCATGTGCAGAATGAGTACGTATTACTTGAAAAAGAACAACCATGTAAGCACAACATCCTAATCCGTGTTAGCACAATTCGATTGCTATTTGAATTACAAATGCATGAAGAGAAGGGAAGAGATTGTCAGGTGATAGGCAGGAGTTCCACTGCAGGTTGTAGACCTAGAAGTTATTCATGTCACCAGAGGTCTAAAATTTCTAGTCATTGGACTCTCTGTCTTTCCATTGCACTGGCTTTTATTTCTTATGTTTGACAATTTATCGCTGAGACTGCCTCAAAGTACCTGTGAGCAATAAAGTTTGCTTTCTATATTTAGTACCCACTCAGTGCATTTCTTTTCCCTGAGAAGTGGTTAGACATCATAGTTTGAGCTTTTAATTAAAGAAATTTTTCACGTCAAAAGCATGGTCCTGGGAAGATAAAAATGTCACTGTGTACAGAATATGAGAAACTCCACTCAGAGATCCAGCTGCGTGCTCAGAACATGATGGCAGCTGTACTGTAGAGGAGACTGGGAAAATTTGGGACTGTAAAGATGTAAATACCTTTCCTGAGCTCACTTCCAACTTTCTTCATCATTTTGGGCACACTTCTCTTGTGTCCTTTTGATTCTTTCTGCAGTAAGGGTAGTGGTACCTTTTTTTTTTTTTCAAATATATTTACAAATAGTACTATCTGGCAGAGTGAGTGTATGACTCTACACAGTTCTGTTATGTGCCAGTTCAGAGATATGCCTGATTAGATTATTTCAGACCAGCTCATGTGAAATAACTACACAAGGCATGTGTGAATGATATTCCTTGAACCAGAACTAACCTGACCAAAAGCAGTGTTTATTTCTAGTTAAATAGAGGTCAAGCATAGTAAAAACTAAAATTATTGTGTGGTGGTCTTCAAATCAGATTCAAGTGGTGTAATTTCCAAATTGCCATTCCAAAAGCATAGTAAACAAGTAAACAGTCTATATATATAGTAAATACTCAGCATCCCCATTCCTTCCAGTAATTCAAAGTAATGGTTACATTTGACCTTTTTAGCTACAACTAAGAGCTAATTCTTTAGAATTCAGACCATAACAGTTTGTTCCAGCAAAGAATTTGGCTTGTGGTATTTTCAAGAGATTTTTTAGCACCAATAGAAGCATAAAAGCTTAGACTATGCAATTCCCGAAAGACATCAAAAGCTAAATTCTGCTTAATGCCTTTATACGTCTATGTGTCTAGAGTGTGAAAAGTATTACCTTTGTCTTTTAATGGATTTTTTAAAACATTTTTGTTGTTTCTCATTGTGCAAATATATCTGACAGATGTAGATATATCTTTTTTTGCAAAGAGAGCTATATCCATAAACTTACAAAATTGACAAAAATGGCATCCTATAATGGAATGATTCCTCATAATAGGTGTTTTCAATTGTCATTATGAAGAACATAATTTCATGATTTTCTTTTTCTTTTTTTTGGGGGGGTATAAGCTCAACAGGTGAGCTTAATAGAGCGTTTTTGACTGACAGCCATTCATTATCCCACAGTGAAGGACTGCCATTGGATCTGTGAAGAATAAAACAGGAAGGTTCAGAATAGGGCATTGTAGGTTACATATTACCTAGCACTATTTTTCTGACAAATGCAGAAAAAGAATTTCATAACTCAGGAGTTTATGAAGTTATTACTAGTTTAGTATTAAACTTTACAGACTGGAATCTCTTAATTAGTTCTTTTCTAGAGGATAATGACATTGACCTTCACAGACCTGTTCTGCTGGTGCCAGACAGCCTTTGTAATAAGAAGGAGGACACCAACGTAGCATGAAGAAAGTTTCCTATTTCAATGAGAAAAATGAAACTGCTCTGGAAATAAAGGCTCAATTCTCTAATCAACTGAGCATTGAGCAGTATTTACATACTATTTATGTACTATTTTGGGATAATAGTCTACTTCTAAACATTTAAATGTTGATGACCTTTGATTTCAAATGCATCATAGTTTCTGTATTTTCCAGATGGGTTTCAGTCAAGTTTATTAGGCAACTGAAAAGCCATTTAAATCAAATTTGAAGAGGACTTGTCAAGCATATAGATAAGGAGACACTATACAAACTTAATAACTGTCATAAGCATAACAAAATATCTCTAACAAATATTACAATCTTCACTTTTTTTTTTCCACTGGGACCCTTGCAAATAGCATTTGCTAACTCATATTGTGTTAAGAGAAAACTAATAACTTGATGAGGATATTTGCGAAGAGAGCTCTCCAGTAGTAACCTGTAATAATCAATCTTGATTAATGAGCTCTGGTTTCCAGAAATCAAAAAGCATTAACTAAGATGGTCTATGCATGCATACATATATGTGAATGTGTATGGATGCAAATTTGGTATCTTTGGTCCAAATAGACAAGCAGAACCCTTGTTTGTGTTTAATTTTAAAAATATAAGTCATTTAGTGGAGATAATGATCAAGGCTCATATTGAAAGTAAGCACATGTGGAGAATGCAAACTATTGTCCCATGTATAACTTAAAGCTCGATGAGCCAACAGTAATGCATCTAGTATATAAAGGAGGAATGCAAGCACACGTGAGTTTAACAGTTCCTTTAAGACCATGAAAGGCCTAAGGTAAGCTCTTGAAGAACATATGCCAGAATATGATAGTATATGTGTACCAATATCCTGGTGAGAGGCACCAGTTTTCTCCCAAGGAGATACTGCATATCGAATTATGTATCTGAGTTGGTCAAACGTTGTTACAGTTTACTCAGATATGTCAAGCTAAGCATAAGCTCAATTGCTTTTAAAACGTGCATCTAAATGCACTTCTCTGCTGTGGGTACAGCTACAGAATTGTCTTCCAAGTTGTGATGTCTTGGGGAAAAATACAAAAGGCGAGCTGTCTTGTTCAGCCTCGTTAGCAAGTCTTATTACCTGCTTGCCTTTTCAAGATATATATAGATGTATATATTTTGTGTGTGTGTCTGTGTCTTATTGTGAACACTTATTTTCTAGCAAAGTAAAATGGTATAGTTTCATCTGTATGGACTCGAATATAGGGGATCCCTGTTTATAAAAGTTTATTAGGCATATACTCTCTATAGTTTTCACGTTCTTGTATTTTTTACAGCTTCAGTAAGTCTTTATAAGGAACCATCATTGGTACTTTTCTCTTTGTGAAATGCCTTTTTTCCAGCTATGGAGAAAACTGTCGTGTATACATTATCATTTTAGCTATATGGGGTTAGAAAATGAGTTGACCTCACAAAATGTGAAAATTATCTACAACCTTGTAAGCCAAGGCCAGAGACAGAGTCTGCCTTATTATATATTGTTTCTGATGTAGCAGAGTCCCAATCTGATCAACTATGAGCACAGCAAAACAGTGATTATATAACATTTTCCTATTAAGATATTAGAATTTGCTGAAATTTACTGTTTAATTACAAATTCTCTTTTTTGACATATAAATAAGAGAGTAACTTTAGCTATGTCATTGTATAATGATCACAAAAAGAAATACATACATTTGTTTCTCTGATGACACATATTTTGCCACATGAATGTTTAGAAGGCAGAAATTATTATTAAAAATAAAATTAATAGAGACTAAGAGTAGAAACTCTAATACTAACTGTTAAGCCTCATGAAATTTCAAGGGGCTTAACGCACATATTTTTCAGTTTTGCTGATGGGAAGAAATTCGTTCATGCAGAATCAGGCAGCCTTCCATGAACAAAAAGTCAAAAGTTCTCTTTTGAAGGAAAAATATAAAACTTCTATCTGACAGAGCAGCCCTAAAGTTAATTAAATATCACTCTCAGTTTGCTAGAGAGAGAGAAGGACTGAGAGCTTGTAGCAAGTACGGCAAAAATATTTTCTTTCTTCCAAGTTTTTGGTTCTCAAACTATAAACTTGATATGAAATACAAAGATACTTGGTAAATTACTAGACTATGGAGTCTTCATATTTCGCATAATCACAGAATCGCAGAGCATCTGAAAGGGAACTTTAAAGGTAATCTAGTCTAGCTGCCCTGCTCTAGAAGGATCACCCAGAGCAGGTGCTCAGGATTGTGTCCAGACAGCTTTTGAATATCTCCCAGGATGGAGACTCCACAACATCTCTGGGCAACCTGTGCCAGGGCTCAGCCACTCGCACAGCAAAAAAGATTTTCCTCACGTTCAGACAGAAATTCCTGTGTTTCAGTTGTGCCAATTGCCTCTTGTCCTGTCACTGGGCACCACTGAGAAGTGTGTAGTCCCATCCTCTTCACACCTTCCCTTCACACACCCATGATAAGATCCCCCACCTCCAAGTCTTCTCTTCTGAAAGCTCAATGCATTTCAAATGCTCAATATATTTACTCAAATTTTGACAGGAGGGGAATGGGAAACTAGTAGAATTCTAGCTAGTAGAATTATTTTATAACTTTAAAATATAACCAAAAAATCTAACATTTGAATGGCTGTTGAAATCTTTGATCATGGGAAGATTTAGATAACCGTGTATTCTTTTAATTGCATAAATATCAGTAGTTTATGATTATTTGCATAGCCTTTTTATTTCCTATTCTCTGTTGTCTGACAAGATGAAAATTGGTAACGATTATTATTGTTGCTTCTCTTGACTGAAGTTCTCACGTTTAATGTCATGACATTCCCGGGATTTTGGCCAGTTCATAACTTGACTTAATATTCTGAGTATGATAAGGCTGATAATTATACAAAGTGGCTGACAGTTACAGTTTTCTTTGAGTGTTTTTAGCTTTTCTTGCTGATAACTTGTCAGCAACTGATGATAAAAACCAAATGTTTCAACAACTGTGATGTGTTTGAAGTGCATGTGTTTTTCATTTTTATAAATTACCTAGTCAAAGATATTAATATACAACTAAAAATAAAGGAATAGGATGGAAAACCTCAGAGGTTTCTGCTGGTCTTGCAATAAGTACTGTGAGTACTAACAGCTGTTCAGTCAGGCTGTTGGACCAGCAGAGCATTCCCGCGCCCTTTGGTTTGCGCACCACCTCCCAGTGCTGCCGAAGGCTCTGCTTTCCCTGTTCTAAATCACTCACTGTTCCACTCCAAGGTTCACTGAAGTAGGAAAAACAGATAATTCTGATTGAATTATAAGAGTGTGTCAGCATTTCGCTAGTTCAGGACCACTTAGTAAGTGTACTATACCCAGGAAGAGAACTTTTGAAAAATTAAGCTACTTCCCTATCTCTCGCCAATCTAGGATTTTTCTTGCTGTCATCTACATTTTCTAATGTTCTCAAAAATATTTCTTCTATCACTCCATGAGGAGATTTTTACTGCCTCCTTCTATCCTCCTCAAAAATTTATGCCATATTTTGTCATCTCTGTTTGTACTGAATCATGGAAAAATATGGACCATCATGTTTCTCTTGATCATCATCCTTTTCTCCGGTTTGTTCTTACCATGCTTTCTGTGCAATTTCACTCTTTTTTACCTCTTTAGATATTTAGTACATATTTAACTCTCACAATCCTTAAACATTAATTCCCATTCCCATATTTCTTCCTGACCATGTGAAGTAATCTCAGACAACAATTTTATATTTATCTTTCTGTTAAGAATGGCATGTTCTATATGATCTGAACTAGAAATTTTGCTTCCCAGCTTTACCTTTTGGTATCTCTCTGCACAAAATTACATTGACCTTTTTTGCTTACTTATTATTTCGCAAGCTTGCATAGCTCTGTACTGCCAGCCTACATTGGTCATGGATCATGTTATGATAAAAATGGAGGTATTCACAGGGCATCATAAGCACTTAAAGAGAAGGATGATGGAAACACTATCTGATAGTGTTAAATACTGTGTCAACCTGATTTGGACTTCTTGATATGGACAAAGCTTTATTAATCCATTGCTGTTCCTTTTAGCATTGTATGTGTGACTTTTAGAAATAGCTATTTCTGGTTCTTAAATATCCATATATCTTGCCTGAGGTATGTTCCCATTCTGTATTACTTCCATGTGATCAATTGTAGCATATTTATTTCTAGAATATAAGGAAATATCATAGAAATATCAAATGCCCCTTTTCTCTTGACTTTTCTGATATAGCCTTGATGAGCCAGTTTAATACCTGCTATTAGGATGGATCAGTTATCAGCAGTCTTTATAGCAAAGAAATATGCCTTGGCGAATGAATTAAGCTGACATGATAAGATAACTCTGCTGCTACCCACAAGAAGTTCAGAAAAACAATTCTATTATGTTTTTCTCTTACTCCATGAGAAATGCATATCTATGTGACCTACTAGCTAGTCATATAGAGCCATATTCAAATGTGAGATTTTGTGACATTTAGGAATAGCAGCTTTGGAAATCCCTCTTTCAGTCTGCTGCTCAGCTCTGTTAGTGCCTAGATTTGAAGGCTGTAAATGCTGTTTCTTTTTATGTGCCCCTAGACTGCTATAGTTTTGATAAAGCAGGGAAACTTGGGACTTGTTTCATATTCAGAACATCTGGGATTTCAAAAATAGCCATTCTTCCGGCAGGCCAATCTTGTAGGTATTTTAAGAGCATGTCTAAAATACAAGTTTGTAATCTGGATAAAACAGAATTGCCTTATTCACTGTCACTGGCACCTGTGAGATAGTGGTCAGAGAAGTCTTCCAGATATACAAGGTCCTAAGTATCTATCACTTCTTAACAGGCTATATGAATCAGCAGACAGTAGGGTATTAAGGGCATTATTTTCCTTTTGTTGAAACTGTTCTACTGGAGCAAAGAATTTGAGGTTAGTTGCACTGGCTAGAAATAAGCATAGTTTTTTATCATATCTCATTAGCGGAGTTCTCTTTCCTGAGTTCTGATCCCTGCTTTAAAAAACATTTCTGTTTCAAATTTTTAAATGAAAAAAAAATCTGATTCAGAAAGATCCTCTTTGTGCTTCCTAATTCACAAACTATTACTAAGAGAGATGTTCTCTCAGTGAGAGATTGATACACTGGGTTTTAGAGGATTCATCATTCAGATTTCACGGCATAGCCTGCCTGCAAAGTCTCTTTGCTCGAGTCATGTCCTTTACCCCATGTATCGTTCAGAAAACACCAAATACATGGAACCCTTACTATTTATCCAAGAAATAAATCCTGGTACGCCTTCTAAATTTTGCTATTATTTATGACAACATAGCATAGATGCATCATTCTTTCCTTTAGTGGAAAGTAAGTTACTCCTGAAAGGAATTCTGTTCATACGCTTTTTCAGCACAGGAGTTCTTTCATCATTTGTTATCTAAACATTGACAAGACCTTTGACAAATAGGGCCATGCCTTTCTATTCAGGAAAAGTGATCTCCCATATGTTAGTGAGCACAGATACTGTTTTATTGTCCATCCTCAGTGGCAGAAGGCACTTTGCTAATAAGTCCACGTTCCTACATTAAACGTTATAATTCTAAGATTAAAGTCAAAGAAAAAATACAGTAATTTTGTTCTTTGGAACAATCACTGTACTTTGTTTTCAAAGAAAAAGATGCATTTTTTCCATGGCTAATAGTGAATATGTCATCAGTCCCCAGGTGGTAGTTGAAACTGCATTTTCTTTAACCGTACTGTATGAGTTTCCTTCCAATATTTCATAACTTTTATTTAACAGAAATAGAGGTTTAACAGGGATACACTGGGAGTAAAGTGCAAGGGGGGGAGGTCTATGTGTTTTCTTAGTAGCATTCTTTAGGCTCAACACTGAAGATTTAGTTATAAACTGCATTCAGTCAGAAATCCCTGGGGAAAAAGGAGGTGGCATCAGAGATAGAATGACACTTAGGCAATATGATATAGATTGAGATGAATTGGAAAATTTCTCTTTTAGTGTTTTGTCTGCTATTAGAGGTATTCAAGAGTCTGTGGGCTATCCTGTATAGAAACTGGGTTTTCAGATAAGTGACCTGAACTAAAGTTAGAAGCTAGAGAATGGGACTGAGTTTATTCAGAAATTCTGTAGTGGTATTTCAGATTGCATTCCTTTGAATGTGCTCAGGAATAAACTGACTACCTCATCTATCAAAGAATGACTACTAAATATAAATGAAAAAGCTCAGCTACAGAACGATGTGAACCAGCTGCGCAAGCATTAGTTCAGGGGAAGTACTTTAATCCAGGGAGGTGAAGCTCCTATTATACCACTATGTTGGTGAGGATTAGTAATATGACTTTTTTTAAAAGGCATGGCCTAGCACCTTTTTTCACTCATCATTTAAAATTCTACCACATAGTTTGTTTCTTGGTCCAAAAGAAGAAAAAGGGGTTCATTCTTAAATCTAAATTCTCGAAAATTCACTTAGTAAGTACGCTAAAAAATATCAGTGTTCTGGTGACTCAAGTGACATGTATTTGCAGAACATCAGCATTGTTTTTAAATTTATAAACATATTTCAGAACATCAGTTACAGTATCAAACCTTAATCCTATATAAATGTAGATCCAGTGAGTCCAGTGTTCTCTGAACTAAATACTGAAATTGTCCTACCTGATTTTGCACACATTCCTCCACTAGGTGGGCTTCGTTCCTGATTTGGGAAACAAAAAACTCCCCTATATCTTTTTAGGTGGAAAAATAATTTTATATCTCTGACATGTTTATTCCTTGCTAACTGTGACACTGACAATATCATACATAATTAAGGCTCTAATATATAACCTTAGCCACAAAGTATTCAGTGCAGACTAGGGTCACTTTTCACACAGGTCTACCGACAGCAATCTCAATTTTATGAGGTCAGGGATTTTCTCTGGTGACCTCGTGTAGAATAGTTCATGTCCCTGAGATGTGAAAGGCAGAAGTAAAAAGGATGCTAAGACTGTCTTATGATTCACCTGTCCTTGAGCAAAAATATAATATGGCACAGGAGATTTGGAGGTACTTTGGATTGCCTAGTAAAATTCTTGCGACTGTCATGTGCTTGTTACCTTTTATGTTACACGAGAAAAGGGAAAAGAACAGAAGTTTTCTACTCTCTTTGTTACTTGTTCAGGTGCTATGATGAAGTACAAAGGAATAGTAAGATTATGCGTGAAGGAAATGATGACACAAATAGTGATTGGAATCACTGCTTTGAGGTTTATCAAATTCACTAGGGAAGGAAAGAAGGGAAAACAAGGGAAATATTATAGAAAATGAAACCGACAAGATGAGAGGGAAAAAAAAGTAGAAACATGAGCATTTTACAGGATTGTGAGGAAGTACAGAAAAAAAGTGTAATTCTTTTCAAAGATAAAAGAAGTGAAAGTATTGGACAATGAATGTTATTTCTCTTTTTTCTTCTAATTTCGGTTGGTAATGCTCTTTGACTTCTGTATATTTCTGGGACTATTTCATGCAGTTTTTCCACTGCTTTGCCTTTCTATTTTTTTCACTAATGCTTTATTTTTAAGTGAATGAAATGCCCCTTAGTGCACGAACCACTTTGCCTATGGCAACACTTTAAACAGGTATGCAATATAGCAAATTAAAATCAAAACTAACTTAAGCATTGCCTCTGTGATATTCATTTTCTGATGGCTTTGTGATTGCAAAATATCATTCACTTTCCAAATGAAAAACGTATCTAGAACAGAACAGGCAATATGCAGAATAGCAAAATCTGTTGAAAATTGGAACACTAACTGAAATAATAATGAATACAATTTTGCAGATAATATTTTGATGGAAATGGGCACAGTCAAATTATCCACTGCAGATGAATAAGAATGAATCATCAGAATGTTCTAAATCTGCCACAAGAGTAAAAGAATGTGATAAATATTTTAATGATATTAGCTATTTTAAATAATTAGTAGTCATTAATGGAGTTATTAAAGAGTCAAATTTATGCTTTAAAAATCTAGTCTACCTCTGCAATTCCTTCAAGGCAAATTTGTCTTGGAAGAAACAAGTTCAAAGAACACAATCGTAGAATCATAGAATCATAGAATCAGTAAGGTTGGAAGGGACCTCTGGAGATCATCTAGTCCAACTCCCTCACTCAAGCAGGGTCACCTAGAGCATGTTACACAGGATTGCACCCAGACAAGTTTGGAATATCTCCAGAGGAGACTCCATAACCTCTCTGGGCAACCTGTTTCAGTGCTCTGTCACTCTCACAGTGAAGAAATTCTTCCTTATATTCAGGTGGAACTTCCTGTGTTTGCGCCTGTTACCTCTTGTCCTACTGCTTGGCATCACTGAGAAGAATCTGGCTCCATCCTCATGGATCCCCTTAAGGTATTTGTAGGCACTGATAAGATCCCCACTCAGTCTTCTCTTCTCCAGGCTAAACAGGCCCAGCTCTTGCAGCCCTTTCTCATAAGAGAGATGCTTCAGTCCCCTAATCATCCAGTGTAGCGCTACACTGGACTCTCTCCAGCAGCTCCACGTCTCTCTTGTCCTGGGAAGCCCAGAATTGGACACAGTACTGCAGCTGTGGCCTCACCAGGGCTGAATAGAGGGAGAGGATCGCTTCCCTCGACCTGCTGGCAACACTCTTCCTAAGGCCTCCTAAGGCTGGCAACGCTTTTCCGATACCCCCTTCTACCCCCAGGATACCATTGGCTTCCTGGCTACAAGGGCACATTGCTGGCTCATGGTTAACTTGTCCATCAAGTCAATCTAACTGCCTGAACAAATCTGAGGCTATATTTCATTAGGAAAAGCTGCCATTGACATAAAATATATACTGCATCCAACTAGGACCTTCAAACCTGCACAAAATGTGTAGATGACATTTGAGAATGAATAGCAATAACATGCTCCTGCACAAAGCCTTTTCTCAGATCTCTGTCTTGTGTAATTGCAAAATTTGTAAGAGATGTATGAAAAGTAACCATCCGCCAAAAATGGGTGAGTAAAGGTTTTGAACGGAAATCATGCTATCCCAGGTCAATGTAGCACTGATGTGACACTCGGGGAAGTACAGTGCCACTGCTAATTTCAATCAGGGGTTGTTGATTTTTTGATTCAGAATAAGACATGGAATTTCAAATCCACACGTTAAAAACCAAAATCCAATGCCAGTATAAAATCTAGCAAGGAGAAAAATGCCCAACGAGTATAACAGCTTTCTCTGCTCATCTAGACAGTTGTGGCAGCAAGTTATGAAAAAAATTTCCCACTATCCTCTTAGGAAATTAGCAAGAGGCATTGTCTGCGACTAATTTTCAGATAAGCAACAGAATGAGGGCTAATCAGTGTCTGCCAGCGATGAGCGTAATTTTGGAGGACAATTACAATTAGTGACTATCTTCCTCAAGATATTAGTTTGCAAATAGTTGTGGCCTGGAATTTGTATAATGATTCTGATTGCTTGCTTTATGGTCTGAGTTCACCTTCTCAGCCAGTGAACCGCAGTGCAACTCTTCCAAGCATGGCTGGATTTAGCAGCACGAGAGAATGTTACCATAGAGCCCAAGACTCACTTTCACTGTCTGAAATTTCTGTGTAGGTGTTTGTCTCTTGGTTCACTGCTTCACCAGCCACTGCATCTAATTTGGAATTACTTCTGCTTCTACATGTTCTTCCCAACTTGCATCTTTATAAACTCAAGGCTGCAAGTAGAAGCTTGTGAAATCACCTAAGCCAAAAACTTAAAAACATAAACTATGTCCTATGCTGGTGGTGCATGAGCACTGCCTGTTTGGTATTACAACCGTGAAAGCAAAGATTTCCAGAAATCTATCATACTTGAATTTCTTTGATGAACTGTAATATTTTATATCTACAACATATATACCTGCAAACCATATTCTTTATTGTGCAAAAAATTGAGTTTAATGATATTTGAATTTTTTCTTGTTATCTTGAAATTTTACACATAATCTTCCAAGATTTTTTTTTTTTTTTTTTTTTTTTTTTTTTTTTTTTGCTGTCAGTCAGGGTGACTCTAAAGGATAGCATCAATATCCCACAGAACAGGATTTGTGGAATCTGAATTGTGAGAGGAGTGTGGCAGCAGGGAAGAAAAGAACGTGGTAATAGAGATAAAACACTAGATATTAAACATAAGAGGTATACTTTGAAATGTAAAGTTCTTATGAAAGGAAAATGAAGTGAGAAATTGCTGCATAAATGGATATCACCTACAGGTCACTCAGCAATGGTAAAATCAAAATCAATGGTTGTGAACCTGCAAAATAAGACTGTCTGACTTTTTAATAACAAATCAAAACTGGAACTATGGAAAAAGGAATTTATTGCTAATATGCAAAATGCCTGTGAATAGTGTAGGAAAGAGGCTAAAGGAGCTACAGAAATGAGCTGAATTTGGACTTGGGGATTTTTGTCGTTTTAATATTTGATATCTCATCCAAATTCCTGTGAAAGCAGCTCCTACATTGGGTAGCAACATTGGGAGCTAAAAAGTACTGCATCAGTAGCAGATGAGGATGTTAGTATAGATGGTATATGACCTGCGCTACCTGACAAGAGGAACCCCAGCATCGAAGTGTCTGTTGCCGGCCTTTAAGGATTTGTGTCTGAAGGCTGTTGTTGCAATACATTCACGAGGAAACAAATGTGAAATGTGCCACCACCTCACTGTGATCTGCTGTCTCCTGGCAGTGATGCACATTTAGATGGTGTTCCTCATTATTTTCATTATGAAAACTTTTCCTTCTTTTTCCAAAGCAAAACAGTGATATTAGTCAATGTGTGTTTACTAGCCTATACTTCCAAGGCTGATTGATGATTTTCAATTCTTTTAGGACTACTTTTTTGTAAGTAGCTGTCTAGAGATCTGAAAGGTAGGTTCCATTTCAAGTGTATCAAAAACAGACATAAAAAATGTCCAAATCTCTAGTCATTTTTGGAAAATTGTGGACAGTTGTTTTTTTTGTTGTTGTTTGTCAGGTTCCTGAATCCAGTAGCTCTACAGTATTGATGCTAATCTCTGGTATGTTTTCTTAATGCTTTATATGGTTTAACTGAAAGTAAAAAAATGTTTTCCTTTTTGTCTCTAATCATTTTGGAATGTTTTTATTTTATTTTTGACCATTTACTATTGCCTCACTTTTTCATTCTGCAAAGCTAAAGACCAGCTTGTGTGTAGCAACCCATGTGGCCATTTCGTGATACTTAGGAATAATTCTTCACATTCCATAGTGCATGCATATGTGTGTGTATGTGTGTATGTGTGTATGTGTGTGTGTGTGTGTGTGTGTCCAAAGTCTCTGTTATTTTCTTCTCTGTGGTTATTTCTAGGGATTTTTATTTGAAAATACAGCCATGCTTTTCAGTGAATCAGCACTTTGGGGGGATGTTTTTACTTGGGAGGCATAATCCAAAGGCATCCTTGATGTTAAGGAAAATACATTATCTCCTTGCATCCCCAGGGGATCTCAGTTCAGATTGTGTGAAAAAAAGCCTTTTTTAAGGTTGTCAGCTGTATCTTTTAAAAGGCAACCTGCTCAGCATGCTATGTCACAGAGTTGCAAAGGATATTAAGTGCAGGTACAGCATAGTTGTGCTGTTTTTGGGTCCAGAGCTTACTTGCTGTGAGACAAATGCAGGGTATGTATTGCACAGTATAGACATTTTCTGTTCAGCTGGGATTTAGTGTGGTCGCCCAGAAAACAAAGAATGCACACTTAAAGCAAAATTTTTACAGGTGGTTGACTAGTGCTATTTTTCTTGGAAAGTATTCTTTATTTTAATTTCTCTGTCATGTAGCTCCAATTGATCAGTAAGGGTAACTGTAAGTCTTCACACCACATGAATGTTATGAATATGGCAGTGTGTGTGGATCTCACACTCAGTTGCACTGAGGAGTGCTATAAGAAATCCTATTGTATTAACGACAGACTTTAGATGGTGAATATTAAGGGGCATTTGAAAAACGATGAAGCTGAAATGAAACACAGAATTTCTGATGACACGATAAGCACCAATGATTTTAACCAGTGCTTATAAGAGGAATCTTCTGAGTATGTGTAGAGAATAATGGAAAAATTAAAAAGTACTTAAAAATGGTATCATAGCAGGTTTTCACAAGGAAACTGAATTAAATTTGAGTTGTCAGCTTTAATTCTGAAATTTAAAAAATGTCAATATGTTTTATTTAGTAAATTTTGTACAACACAAAGTAAAAAAATGTTTAAACCTGTTCTCACTGCCCTTGTCTGTAATATTTTTAATTTCTATTTATTTCCAGACATTTAAGCTGTCTGTAGTTTCTCTCTCTCTCTCTCTCTCTCTCTCTCTCTCTTTTTAACAAATTATCCTCTAGTCTGCCTGGTCTCAAAATGAATCATGCTGATACAGTCATAAATACTTCTGGGTCTCAGAAACATCAAAATTACATGGTCTGTCCTGCTTACTTTCCCTTATTATCATGCCTCTGAAGGCAAAAGAAAAATGCACCCAGAATGCAGGTCAGGGTGCAGATGATGTTTTCATGATCTACAGTCTCATTTTGGAAGCACAAATAGTATTCTTACCTTTTCCAAAGTAGTTGATGCTTATTGTATTTCTAATTTTAATGAAGATTGGAGTGATTTCTTGGGCAGATTTCAGGTTCTGCCTTGTCTGCCTGTGTCCAATCCAAAAATATTTTCATGGCTGATTTTGAAAACCAAAGTTGAAGGTGGAGGGAGATTATTCTTCATACACCCCCACCTTGAATTGTACACAACTTGTTTGTAACTTTCTTGTGTACAAGTTTCTACTAGAAACATAAATTTAAGGTATAACAGATATTCCTGAATTCATTTTTTATATTGTTTGCTTTCTGCTCTTTCAACCATGGAATAATAAGTATTTATGTCTGATATGGCAATATTTGTGTGCAGAGTTCAAAGAGTGTTGCAAAGGTAAAAAGACATTGTTACCCTGACATTACAAATGGAAAAACTAAAGACAAAGAGATGAGATGACCTGACAAACAACACTGATGGAAAAAAAAAAAAAAAAAAAAAAAAAAAAAAAAAAAAGACATGCAGCACAGGTTTGTAGATCTCTTGTGCAGTGCCATGACCCTTCTATTGCATCTGTCCAGAAATCACTGACTAAAGAACAACAGGAGAAGATGGAATATTCTATGCCTGTTTGTCTGAAATATAGAGAACAGAAGGAATAGATGCCTTTGATAAGTGAAATAAGCAAATGCCTAGACATTGCCATTTTTTCTGGGCATGATGGAAGGAAAAAAAAATATATTTTGGATGGGATTATGAGGAGGATAAACATCTTCTTTTGCAGAAGGTTAAAAGGAGCAACCTTGCTAGTCATGTATTATATCATCAAAGAACAAACCTGTCTTTGAAAACATACAGATGACAGCAGCTGGTGTCATGGAATGATCAGAGGCAGGAATGGACCTCAAAGAGTGAATAAAAGATGTGAAACACTGGAGAGCCTTGATTATTATTTTTGCATAGAAACAGTGGAATATTTTAACTCTATTTGAATGTTCTCTGTTGCCAGTCAAAAAGGAAGTAGGATGCAGAATAACATTTCCAGAAGAATATTTAGTGACTTTTGTTAAGTCATCAAGCTGAGCATAAAAGGACCTGCCAGGGATGGACAAATTCGCCCTTCCACTACTAATTGAACTCTAGAAGATTTGTGCTACTCCCAGTAGCACAGCTGCTCCCTGCTGTGCAACTGTCGAGAAAGAAAGAGAAAGAGAGAGAGAGAGAGAGAGAGAGAGAAAGGAGATATCTGCTTTACAGTGAAATTAATTCATTGATCTTAAAAATTCATATAGGCCTCTGCTTGGAAAGCTTAGTCAAGGGAGGAGTCACAGAATTACTATAAATTGAATGCAATAGTCAATGCAATTTCTTATATAACTTACATTCATTCATATGGTCAAAAATGTTGCTATTGGGTCTTACCTCCTGATCATTCTTGCCTACATATTCCAATTTTCTATTTTTTTTTCTCGTATTTTTGAAGCTGAGAGCCAGGGAAAATATAATCCGGAAAGAAACCAACTATAGATTTTGTATTGTAAGTACAACACAACAAATCTTGTTGTTATCACTAAGAAAAAGACGAGAAAAATCTAGGGCTAAAGATAAGGTCCAGCTACAGCTTGCTGAAATATTGATTGAAAAAAACACTTTAATTAAAATGAGCTGATTAAAGTGTTGATCTGGTGGTAGTTCATTTATAAATTAATAAATGTGGAACATTTTCATACTTCTGTATACCATGCAAGGACTTCTTCGAACTAATTTGATCCCTACAATTCTGTTGCAAAAAAAAAATAATCCAAATGACATTTGAAACAATCAATCTGTAACAAAAACTTTTTTTGCCTTCCATTTTGAAAAGATGTTGTAATATGAAATAGAAGATCTCAATTCCCACATCAGTCACTCATAGACCTATACTGCCAAAGCTGATTTTCACTTTGTTTCTTTTTCCTTCTTGAGACTATCCTAGAATTAACATCATCCAAGAGTTCATCTGTTCTAGAGATTATCCTACTCTTTCCCCAAAATGTTTTGTCATTAGTTACAGATGTACAGCATAATATATTCAAAATATATCAAGAATTTACTACAAAAGGATATACTGGAAAAAATCATTAAGTCTCTGTGTATTTTATAGTCATAAAAATAGATTAGAATCAATTTAAAAAACTTGCATATGCCATATGTTTAACTAGCTTACCATGGTACTAGTAGTCTTATGAATTCTAAAACTACATGAGATTCTGGGTATCAAACAACTGTTACATTTGTATTTCTAACATTTCATAAATACAGCTGGCTTCACAGATCTCTGGGAAGGAGGGTATTGAACCCAAGTAACTTGTGTATTAAACTTTCTTCTTTCCTTTAGGCTTCTGTCACTCGTTCTGTCCACAGTTTGCCTGGATTTGTCTCTCATACCAGCCTGAAAAAAGAATAAGGACCTAATAGTGAGACTCAAGTCCTTGTTGTTATTTCTTGTCTTTTATAACTTTTGGGATTCAATAGTACCTGTAGTCTTAAGTAATATGCTTTCTCTCCTTTTTGTGTGCAATCATGTTATTTATATTATGCAACATTAAGCATGGACATATGTCATCTTTTATAAACTGTCGGAAACTGATGTTCAGTCTTTTTGTCTTTTACAGTGCTGAAACAATACCAACAAATCAAAGTAAATGAATAATTTCAGTTCTCCTTAGTATCTATGGCTGGAAACTAGCTGGATTTTCTGGAAATCTGATGTACATTAATGTAGCCTTTCTTTATATCAAAAATATTTCTAAATCAAAATAAAGATCATATTAATCAAATACATACATACATAATTAAATTTCAAGAGAAGACAAAAATGTCCATCGCGTTTTACAACCTTATTCTGTAGCTGGGAATGTATTAAAAGACTACATTAGAACTGAGTCTCAAAGGAAAAGGCATTACTTCATATTTTCAAAAAGTTAATTGATGGAGATTAGCTTTCAATTTGTTGTTGAAAGGAATGTTTCTGAATGTAAAACACATCTTTTAAACCTTCTAAAAAATGTGGTAGGGGAATTAGTTTCAGAAATATTGCTCCAATTGTTTTGGGTTTGAATGACAACTATGACTGCAGTAGTAGCAGTCTTTTTTAAGCGTATATCACAGATGAAAATGAGTCATTCAACTTTATAAAAGAGAAAAAAAAAATGAAGTTATAGCCAACAAAACATGTTGGCTATGTGTTATTTGTTGCCTACAGTTGTGGCGTTCGATATAATATACTTTAGCAGGAGCTTTATTTTGGTAATAGCAAAAGAGGCAAACAGAACACCATTTGTAGGAACTTAAGACTGGTTCTGGTCAAGAACTTGGTTGCCTCAAGCCCAATATTGCGTTTGAAATACCTGAGGAAGAGTAAGTACATATAGAACATTTCTCTTTCCATCCTCTTTCCCCTTCTCCTAGCCTAATTACCCTTCAGAAGATTTCCTGAGGCTGACCTGGTTTGTCTACTTAATGACCCACTGAATGTCTCTCTTCCAAGTACTACTTCAGTTTCCCTTTGAGCTCCATTAAACATATTTTATCCACGGAAATAAATTCCTAACAGACAGTATGGAATAGGATATGGACAGTATACTAACTGCAGTATAATATTGCAAACTGGCTCAAAATAGACTTCTTCACACCTAAAATCCTCCCCTCATCTTTCTCCCTTGCTGCCTTCCCCCCAAACGGTGCTCTGCCTTCCCACCTGGTAACAACTCCCTTGATCTGCATCTTAGCTCATGATATCACCTTTCTCACAGCTCCTTTCTAAGACTGTGGTGACTTGAAGGGGAAGTGCATCCAAATAGAGACAGCACTCTAACAGCCCTTATCTCCTGGTGATAATTCAAGTTTCAATCCAACTCCTGTCCCCAGCACATCTGTCTTTTCCCTTCACCTTTGTGTGGACTGGATCCACCTTTTACTGAATTACTATCCTTGAATTGCACTTACAAAATCATTTCCAGTAAGTCCATTTTTTCTACATTATGTAACTAACCATTGTTGTTCTCTACTTCCTACCCCATGCTATTCATGTCATATCTCAAATTAGCTTATAAATTGATTATATCCAAATAAAGATGGAACCAAATTCTTTTGATAGTTTTTATAAAGAAATGACATACTTGGACTGATCAAAGCAATATCCTTGTGATCAAGCACAAAGTTCCATTTATCTTCATTGTGGAAAACACTGATATAGACAGAGAGACTTAAATGTGTAATTCCTACAATCCAGGCAAGTGCCCTTATTCTTTCCTGGAAAATAATAAAAACATATTACTAAAAATCTCGTCAAGACTTTTAGCTAAAAATTCTTCTGAACAACAACAACAAAAAAAACATTTATTTGTTCTTTAAACCCCTGATTTGGGATATTTTTCTATTTTTGGATATATCTATTCAGATAATTAAAAAGAAATTGGATAAATAAATTAATTAGGATGCTTTGCAAGGAGATGTCAATTAATTGTTCAATAAAAGTAAAATTTAAGATATGTAAAAAAAGTTACGAAATACATGTGCATACAACAGTCATGTGAATATAGTAAACAGGAAGTAACCATGGAGTTTTATGAGACACTAATCAAATTTCTTGCAAAATATAATTAGAATTGTTATAATTACTTCTAAAGGTCTATGCATACTTGGACTCAGACTAAAATAGTAAAAAATGAACATGTGCAAAATAGGGGCTTTTAGCTTTTTCCTTTAAAATGCAGGCCAAAGCAGTCTGTGGAATTTTAATACCACACTTTCTTGTTTTGATGCAAAACTAAGGAGTACTTAGACATTGTCTCCAAAATTTGGCTTATTACATTTGGAAAGTGAATTTATTGTTGTTGACAAACAAAATGATTTTAGGCTCATCATTTATTGTGGGTGAATCTTATTAGAGCTACATGCATAATATAAAATACTCTTGGAATACGCACACTGAAATAGGATAACATTTGAATTTCTAGAACAAAACATGCCAAAGACAAGAGCTAACATATTTTTCCAAACAATGAAAAATAGAGATGTATGCATCTTAGAAATGACTTTATTTCTCAAAACTTAGGTCCTGGTCAACAAAAAATACATAAAAGAGATGAAATCAAAAACTATTTTGTAACAGTTACATTAGGAATGTGTATATGTGAAATACACGGAAAACCAGATTTGTCACAGACAAATGAATTTAAAAGACATCTGCAGTAAAAATAGCTCCTGTTTTCTAAAATATTTTTCTCTTTATGATTTGATATATCCATCTTCTTTTTTATAGATACATGGACAATACATAATTTAAATGTATATACTGCAGATATAGTACAGATATACTACAAATAAGTATTTTATATTATTATTTTACTACTACATCATATAGCATTTTTTTGTTGAATTAGAGAATAGTTCCATCTTCTGATTAATTTCTTCTGGGTGCATGTCAAAAATACTGCCAAATCTTAGATATATATTTACATATGTATAACCCTCAAAGTCAGTCTAATTGTATTCTAAACATATGTTGTACAGATACATAAAAATTAATTTAAAAAATCTAAAAATACACTGTAACTTCACAAGCTGTGTATGTGAGTGTGTTTGTGTATATAAAGGAGATAAGGAATATGCAATATTGAAACAAGGTTTGGAAAAGAATAGGATACTATTGACATTTTACAGGAAAAGAATATGTAGTTTTCTTATCCTTTAGTCAGGATTTTTCCTGCTATAAAGCAGGAAAATGTATTTAAATTTCCAGTGTGAATGAATGACTTAATGTTCATGTTAAAACACTTGCATACTCATAATTTAAAAGGGTCTGCAGTTGCTCATTGACAGGACTGGTGGAAAACTATTAGAAGTCTTAGAATAACTTAATATTTGCTGAGGACAGACTTTCAAAGGCTTATGCTGAAAAGTTTTCAAAGGTGCCCCTTTACAAGTGGTCTGGGGATAAAGAGAGGTTTAAAATCATGTCTGAAGACATGATTTAAAATCGTATCTGGAGAACTATTTCTAGGCATGTAAAGACTCTTTTTGGAGTAGACCACCAGTGCTCTCTATTATCAAGCATATTGGACGTTTTGGTGCTGTAGATACCTATCCACAAGCAAAGTTTAACAGAAATCACATCTTTATTTTGCACAGACAGTGGAAAACAGAAGCAGGTTTGGGGAACATAAAGGTCATCACTGGTGTTGAACACCATGTTTAAGAGAGAATAAGAAAGCAGAATAAAAGAGAGACAGTTTTCAGATCAATTCTGACCTTTCCTAAATGGACGCGACATGCAGCAGAGCTATTTCAAATTGACATCAGTCGTAAGTTTATTTCTGGTTTCTTCAAAGTGATGCCTAGTTGGTTTAATTTTTACTTCACTTAGCAAATAAGTTCCTTAGGAAAAAACAAATCCTTGGTAGAAATTTCTCAGTTCTTATGTTGTCTTTCTTGCCAGTGAACTTTACAAGCTTGGACAAGTCACTAATTTCCCCAAGAGGCTAGTCTGTGCTAGTGTAGTACACAGACACACAGCCATGTCTTAAACAGCCAGTTCAGGTATGAAGAGAAGTCTAATCACTAGGTACACAGGCATACCCCAACTGCATTTGTTTCTTGATCCATAGAGGTGGAGAACAAGTACTGAGATACCTCACAGGGTTCAGAGACAGCCCTACACTGTGAAACAAAGCCAGAGAGTGAGCATGTCTTTAGGTCATAAAGAGTATTTAGTTCTCATGCCACAGTGAATGACATATTTTACATTTTATGATGTTTCCAACTGATCTGGGGCAAGCTTTTTCTTAATGTACTCAGATAACATCCTTTCTGTATTTGTTAATTTTATTTTGTGTTGTAACACTCAGACTCCACCTTCCTCGTGGTACACCTCTTCCTCCAGAAACAAGGTGATGAATTTTATCTGTTCCCTATTACCCTTCCTGAGAACATTATATCTTTTAAGGATGACACCATGTTCTCTTTACTAATTTGGTAAATACGTATAGAGGTTGCTGCTGCTTATTAACTCTCTTGATATATGGAAAAAATATGCTAATGGAATGAGCCTTATTTAATTTTGATTGTCTGATTTTATGCTTCATTGTTCTCATATTGCATTGTGACTCAACTGTTTTTCAAAGTGCAATTTAATATAAAATGATGCTAATAGCTCTGAAGCCATCTATTCATCTTTCTCCTCTGAACAATTTCATGTGTTATGCTCTTTTAAAGTAATAAGTCAATCCAAAATCCATTTAAATAAAAGATACAGGTAGGATGTGGGAGTAAAATAATTGATTGTTCAGAAGCAGAGCTGGGCAAAGAATTGGTTTGACAGTTTGCTGGTCAAACCAACTGTCTGGAAAATAATGTCACAGTCTAACAAAATTCTTAATAATTAATTAAGGCTATCTATTATATTAACTAAGGTCTAATTGAATCTTTTTACTCAGATAAAAGTCTAAATGCTTCATTTTAATAATGTCAAAACAGTGCATTCAGATTGTTTGGACATTTATTCTCCTTTCCTTCTTCTTCTTCTTCTTTTTTTTTTTTTTTTTTTTTTTTTTTTTTTTTTTGCTGAAATAGTCGAAATTCAACTGGGATTAGTAGTTGCATTCATCCAGAATGCACGTTTTTCTGTTTAAAAACAAACATGTTCAACAACAACAAAAACAACAAAATAGCTGTACTAAACAACAATAACAAGTTTACTCAAGTATATTCCTGACTGAGTTCACCAGTATATTGAGATCATGACCCCAATCCACCAAAGCACTGAAGTATATACTTATCTTATCTTTATTTTAAGTCTTCTTTCCATTTACTTTTTTCTTCTTCAATATGTAGCTAAGGATGGATGTCAGATGAAACAGACGGTACTGTAGTTTTGGACTATTTTCAGTAGTAAATCTACAAGTACTAAGTGATTTGTGAAACTATCTATTCAAAATGTATACCAACTATTAAAAAATATTTTGCTTGATAGAGTAATTATCCAATGACTTCTTTGCATTAAAAGTGTTAGCTTTTGATTTGGATAAATGTTTATGCTAGTTACTGACGAAGAAGCTATATTTATTCCTGTAGCAATGGCATACTCATTCTACAAGGTATATTTTATGTTTCATAATTCTCTGAGACAAAACAGTAAATATTAGACCTCCCTCTGCTCCACTGACAGACACCCAGCTCAGCACTGATAATGACTGCTCAAGCATACTGGTGTGTGTAAATCATGAGAGCTGTATGTGCAATTTTTCTGCACTGGTAGGCATGACTGACTGCAGGGTCATCTTCCACCACTCAAATTTCTATGCAAACTATTATAAAATGTTTCATGCATATTTAATACTTCCTGAAAGTTAGTTATTTACCTTCTCGAGTGATAGATTTAATATTGTTCCAGGCAAATCCATAATCTGGGTATGGTCACACTACAAACTCCTAGTCGGATCATGAGTAGATGACAAAACAGTAATTGAATCTCCCAGGTCAATGAAAACTACACCAAGAGTATGAAAGGCTATTTGTACAAAAGTCTGTGTTTATTGGTGCATAAGCCATATTTATTGTACCCTTTTTTTCTTCTTTCATGGACATCATATGATTCTAATGGAGCTGGGAAAAAACAACCTTTGTTTAGTTCCAAATGCCAGCAGAGCAGTGCTTCTCTACTATTATGCAGGGATTTTTTGCAAGGGTTTGACTTTCTTCGTTGCAGGCTAAATATAAACCAAGTGGAGAAATGTCATTTATCTTTCCTTCACATTTTAATTAAAGCTTGGAGATTTTAAAAATTGTATTCAAACCTTTCAGATCCTTCTGAACATTTGAGAGAAAATGGAAGAAGAGGAAAACTTCTGTATGTGCTAGATCATGAAAATTGGAGGCTAACACACCACTCAGTAAGAAAATACATGATGCCAATTTTGTGTTTTATTATCTCATGCCAATCTTTTCAAAAGAGGATATTTTGAAATGTACTTGACATCAAAAGGATTTTATTTGAGTGGAGGCAGACAGTTTGAGAAGGCAAAGAGTCCAAAAGTGAATACGGCAACTAAACAAGAAAATTTATTATTGTATTCCTGCATATTACTACATTATCTCCTCACGTGTAGAGCTTGAACCCGGGACAATGTTGGCCATTTCTCCTTCCTGCCCAGTGTTTTCTGTGATATTCTGAAGCCTACATTCCAAATTTTCAAACTGCCAAGATTTCCCAAAGAATGTTTGAGGAACATATAAATTATGATATTTTTATTAGTATGTTTTAAAGACATTCCCTTCTGAGCTCTTAGGTGATTCTTCTGCTTTCAAAGTAAAATCTCTGCCATTAATATGAAAGTGTAATGAATTTTAATAACTAAGAAAACAATATTTGGGTATTCTGAGTGTAAAATAGAGGAGAATGACTACAAACAAAAGATAAGCCTCTTTTAAGAAGTTTGGTGTGAAACTTACTTTCACATATTCCTGTTTTTTATTAAAGCAGTATTCATAAAGACAGCTTCTTAGACATCCCCTGTGTGTACTATAAGATATTATATCTACCTAACCAATTATAACAGCAGTCAGCTAGAGGAAACTTTTTTATTTAATAAATTTAAATTTAATTTATATACCAGTTTCTGCAGCAGCTCATCAATGGAGGCATGATTCATGCTAAAAAAGCAGAGGTAGCAGAAAGATAAGTTTAGGAGCACATCTAAAGTACAAGGCATGTTGAATGCTTTTAGTAAGGAGGAGAAATTGGGTTTTTCGTTTTCGGTCACACAGCTCTTGGAGAGATTTTTACTCCGTGACCATTATGTAACAGTTCAGAACATATACATACATACATACATATATATATATATATGTATGTATGTATGTATATGTATATATACGTACCAATTTACTTTTAAATTTATAAGCAAATCCCACACATTAGGCTCTTTTTCTGAAACAATCTGAAAATTGATGGGCAGAGTAGAAGCAGAAGAGGAGGAATCCGTAGAGGGGCAGGGCAGTTGGAGGGGACAATCTTCTTTTTTTTTTTTAACTTAATCTCATTCAGCGGCTGTCCCTTCAGGAAACCAACATTACTTTGTATTAGAGACTATTATTTCTACTGCTTCTCACGTCGATGAAGGAGAGGATAAGCTACACCTCTCACACCTGTAAAGAGCAAGAATAAGCAGTGTAATGTTGATTAAATCTTTCCAATGCCAAGTTCAGCCTCAGGAAGCTTAGTTTTTTCACAATAACTAACCACAAAATTAATAAATTGGATGTATTTTCCTATGGAAAGATTACATTAATCCGGGCATCTGTTTTGAACTTACATAACAAGTAAAAAAATATCATGTAAGAAACACAATTTCAGGAAAAGATAATTAATGACTAAGTAGATGGAAAATGTTCATCATATCCAATTGCTAGTATGCTGTATTGCAATTATTCAGAGAGCGTACTAAGCACAGTTGGGCCTGAAAGCACAATAGCAACCCAGCTCCTTCCAGCATATCCTGGGGGAAGTTTCTCTATGGAAACCTTCTCAAAAGTGCAGGAGGACTCACTGCATCATGGCACGGGTGGATTTTTATTGTTCAGTAGAACAGTCTGAATCACCTGAAAAACTGGGCCTGTTCAGATAGAAACTTATAATACAGCCAAATTTGAAATTTTACACATTTGAGAAAAAGAAAGGAAAATCTACAAATAGAGTGGGAAAATAGGTCTCCTGGAGAAAGATGTCTCAGACAAAATGATGTAGGGATTCGCAGCAGACAGACAACTCGTTTGGAGCTGAAATTGTAACGTTTTGTCAAAAAGGCCTAATGCAATCCTTAGAAAACCAAAGAGAAAAAAAGAGTGAATAGAAAGGAGAGATTTTACTTTGTTTTGTTCGTACTGAAATGTCATGTATGATTTTTGTCTAACACTTATAAAAATGGTAGCTCAAAATTTGAAGAGATGCCAAGGAGAGATGTAAAATGAGTTGAGGGCTGTGAAAAGTGCCTTTCAGGAAGGTACTTAGTGCTTAGTCTTTTTAGATTATCAGAAAGAAATTTGAGAAGTGAGTGAAAGGCTGGACATAAGTACCTTTAGAGGGAGAAAATACTAGATAGTGAAGGGTTCTTAAAACTAAAAGAGAGAAACCAGTAGCTCCAAACTGAACCCAGGCTGACTGAAGCTTGAAATAAGTTACATTTTTTTAAACAATGATGATAATTGACTGCTGAACATATGACAAAGAGGAGGAAAGTTTCTGTCTCCTAAGCTCTTTATATCAGGAATGGAAGCCTTTTTGAGTGATATTTTTATTTGAGCATAATGATTGACTCAGCAATTGGTAGAGGGGGAAAATTAGCAGACAATTTGAATTTGAAACACACTGAGGCTCTGCCTGGAACAGCCTTGGCATATTCTTTCAGAAATTAAGAAAGAGGAATAAATATTAAGTAGGAAAATTCTACTCTTCACAATTCTACTCTAGCTTCTCTCATCTAATCTGATATCTAAACACCACTACAGGCTTACTAAATATGACAAATACAGACCTTAAAGCAGGAAAGATAAAAGAAGAAGGAGATGGGAGCAGTGCAGGTTTAGTTGCCTACTTCTGCAGTAAAGCTTCAGTGCTCTGGACACAAAGTGGGAAGGAAACATCTTGTGAAACGCAGAGACAACAGCCTGAAATGGGGCAGCTCCTTCAGCACTTAGCAGTGTCTGTGAGACTCCATCACACATCAGCCAGAAAGGAATCTATTAGTTTCTATGATTCACTGTCATATGCAGACACATATATTTGTGTATGCTCCCCCATTCACTTACTAAACTACAAAGCTGCTTATTATTCATGGAAAGTCCAATTTTAGAGTCATTCGTCCTACCTTCAGTCGTAGGCTCTCTAATCTTTTTTACCAAGTGGTCTAGCTGCAACATTCATTTTCTTAAAAAAAATTCTAGAAGGTCTGTTTTATATATATTAGCATGTGTATCCTAAACTCAGTTTTCTTAAATATACATATACATGTATATTTATTTGACTTTACAGTATTTTATTTTTCATTTTTTTCCTTGCTAAATGAAAATTTGGAAGGCTTTTTGCTAAACAAAACATTTTGAATTTTGGTGTGAAAGAAGTAAAAGCAAATATCTAAGGTCACTGGTATGGGTGTCCCTGTCACTTTAATATTGGAAAGCAGAATATGGAGAGAATTAGACAAATCTTCCATATTCCAAGCATATTTTTTTCCCCTATAGAGATAATACATAATCACCTCATTTTCTTCCTCCTATCTCAATTACTTGTCTCATTTTTGAACAGTTTCAAGATGGTTAGATCCATCTTTCTGGCAAACATAAGTATTTCTGAGACAGAAGGGAAAAATCCTCCTAGTTCTAGCTGGCAGAATTTCTTCTTGAAATGTCATTAAAAATGTGGCAATGTAATTCAAACTGTACAGTTATTTTTCAAAAAAAAGAATTCTAGTTACTTACTCATGTTTAGGGTTTTCCCCCTCCCTCCTGTGGAGTCTGTATAAAATAAATAAAAAGGGTCTGACACAATCTCAGATTTGGTTTCTTCTCAGATGAACTTTTACCAATTATAAGACAAGAAACAGCAGCTGATGAGACGAGTACATGTCTTACAGGATAAAGAATATGATTAAGCCTTTCTTCTTTGACATCAGGTTATTACCATCTGATTTTTATGCTGTGGAATCCTGGAATTAGATTCCCTGAACACATCTGCATGGGAAAAAAAAAAAAAAAAAAAAAAAAAAAGGAGGAGGGGATTTATCACAAGCAGTGGTATATGTCATTATTATAGAAGATGCTTTCATGGTTGTATGGACTTAGTAACGCTTGGAAGATTCCGCTAGGCACTCTAGATTAACATTTTATTTGACTATCTATCTCACTGTATTTTCGCTGCAATATTTGCTTATAGTACATGAATGCAAATGCAACCACTTCTGCTTTTAGACTGACTTGTGTCATTTCACAGTTTGAGAAAGCAACAATACATTTTAATTGTTTCTTGCTCTAGCTAGATACGAACTGAACAACTAGAAGTAGATATCCTGTAACTATTTACACTGCAACCACTGTAGTCCCCCTTGTTCTGGGGATTTCTTCATTATTCTAAATATTAAATCCTTTTCATAAGGAAATTATTCAACATCAAAAAAATTAATAAATCTTACGGTAAAGTATTATAACTTTTTTAGCTTGATAATTATTTTTCCTGTCTCAATAAAGAAAAACAGATTCAAAATCCATAAAAATGAGAGAACGTTTCCTGCATGTTTGAAAATTTTGTCTCAACACATCATTATATCTTACAAATCTGAGAGTGTGAATAGTGCTTGCTGCCTCACCAGATCTGCAGCCCTGAAGGACCTTGACAGGAGCAAGCACAGGTATGCCAGAAGAGTGTATTCTTGCTTACTTTAGCTCAAGCAACAGAACTGCCAGGGACATAGTTGTTCTTTTATTTTCAGAAGCCTAAATTTTATAAGCAAACACCAGCTTACAGACAGGTGAGAGGAATTATTTTAAATGGTAATAGTTTACAATGACCCTGAGACCAGCTGAGACTAACCTTGAGAATAGGTCACCTTAACCCTGAAAGGCTTAAATAAGCCTGAAAGGAGTGTATGCGTGTGTATTGGGGGGAGGAAGGATTAGTAAATTTAAGGAAGAAGGACAGTAGCCATATTTTCAACTGAAAAAAGAAAAATCACATTAACCTGGAGCAGTAGCTCTAAATAGGCTGAATATCATCCTTCATCTAAATATCATCCAATTGCACCAGGAAACAGTTAATAATTTTCTTGTTAAGTTATCCTGATTGATGAAGATGTATGCTCAGATATGGCCAGCACTAAATAGGCCCCCAAAAAATCTCAAAATTTCAGCTTCAGTTACAAAAGGATAATGAGAGCCCAGCTCTGAGCAAGTTGACTCAATGAAGAATTTACACCAGTGACTCTCTGACTGGAGCCAATAATAAAGAATTTGTCTTCATCATGTCCCTGCATCTTTTCCAGGAAGAGAAATACAGTGATGGCTTAATGCTTCCTTTGTTAAAGCACAAGGAGAGGAACCTACTTCAGAGGGGATCTGTAGGAGCCTTCACAGTCACTCACCCAAAGTACAGTTTGAACTGTAGCTGCGTTGCCCAGATCAAGCAGCAGTGCTTCAGCCTGTGTGTGCAGGCTTAGCCTGTAAAAGCCTTAATTTTAAAGCTCCAAGAGTTCTTTTCAAGGATCTATCCATATCAGACCATTATTTCTTAACAGTTTCAGAGGTCAGGCCATGGCGAACTGAGAAATTTGAAATGGTTGTTCAGTTGGGTAAATTGATTTGTCAGGGTGACAACTTTTCAAGTGGAGGCGCAACATAAGCCTGGAGCAGTCCTCCCCCCAGAGAGCTCTTGAGGGGTGGAAATTTGGAACAGAAGAGGGATGCACTCTTTGTTTTCTGCAGCAAGAGAGAAAACTGAAAGAGCACAACCAATGGTCAGGCTTCCTGTTATCTGTATGTTTTATCATATTAAGGGTAAAACAAAGAGTTATAACTGAGATGATTATATGGTTGCTCTGATGCATCTATTATCGAGGCAAATCAGTTGTGCTTGACTATGCCTGGTGACAGCAGCTGGCCCAATACTTAATAGCTTGCAGCCTTAAGCTACCCTACTTCAGGGTAGCTGAAGTAGACAGTTGTCTGTTTATGAAACTTCTCATTGGTGGTGAGGACCTGATCGTATATACAGGAATAACCATACCCCAAACATGAATCTGCTAAGGAAGAGTGTCTCGATGAAGCAGATATGGGGAGCAGCTGGTCGGCCAGCTAATAAAGGGAACTACCTAGCCGACAGGCAAGCAAACAGGCATGCCTAGCTCATCCTGTAGTGTCAGCTGCAGCTTTTATGCCCCACAGCCTAAAGCTAAGGTGCTTAAGGGAGTCAGGGGATTTGATGCAAACTGAGGCCTAGGACATTACTAGGATGTGGAGAATAAGCTAGGTCTCCTAGCTGTCTCCTCACCAAGGAAACAAGAGAGAAAGACTCATTATTTGAGAAAAGCTCATTGTGCTCTCTTTCCTTTTTCTCTTTATTTCTCTCCTTTCAACACATCACTTTTTGTTAAACATTTGTTTCTTATTTAGTTTTTCTTATGCATTTCTTACCTTCCTCAGATTCTTATCTGTTTTACATTCAGGAGGTATAGTTCCCAGTGTATCCAGGCAGTCTGAGTCAGCTGTCCAGTATTTCTGAGTGGACAATTGCTCTGGAGTTTATTAATGACCCTAAATTGGGTCTGCAGAAAGTTTATTCCACACTGGAGCTAATGTTGAAGCTGTATCACACAGGGCTATTAAAGCAGTCTGTACAGCTTATATGGAGATGGTTTCCATCCTTGCCTCATTCCTTTGGTAGTTTCATTCTCTGACAGAGATATCAGAAAATGATACCAGCTTTAGGCCCTAGCCCCTTGCAATTGAGCAATTTACCATTGTACTGTTCTCACTAGTGGTACGTGAACAAGGACCTGATAGATCTTGAGGGAGGGTTTTCCTTTGTTTTGTTTTCAGACTGTTAGAAAGATGGAGCAGAACCTGACAGGTGAACCTAAAGGCTGGAAAGTACCCAGAGGTGGGTCTCTATCACCAACACTTGATTAATAGTCTGAAAAAACAGCCTTTACTCCCATTATTCTTAAATTTCTAGAAGTTTAAACTAAACTAGAAATAGTTCCTTCTCATCTTTCTAGGCAAGTCTCTGACATCTGTCAAACGTGTCAGATTCCTGACTCCAAAATACAATGACAGTATTGAAATCAAAATGGGAAGATACCTATGTTATGAAAACACAAGTCATTTCAAAGGATGATTAGTTTCTCTTGCAAAGTTCTGTAATTGTATTAGGTTCAGTCTCTGTGATGATTTGCATGATGTTAACATGATAGGAAAGCCAAGATCTTTTTGATATGGTACAATTCCTTGTCCTCTTCTTCTCTTTTCTGCCCAGAAGATGAAACATAAAGAATGCAGTATTTTTGGTGAAATATTCATTGCTTTCTCCTGTCTGCAGTCCTTACATAGTTGTCTTTATAGAAGCAACACTTCCTTGCAGTGATGAAGAGATCATTTCAGAAAATTGTGGGGCTAGCTGATAAAAGAAAAACTGCAGTAAGCATAGAGTGCTTTCATTCTCGGAAAAGTGGTATAATGTTGTATTTCCACTTCTCTTGCTGAGCAAATAATGGAAGTCATTCACTTTTTGCAGCAATATCGTTTAACAAGCTCTCCTAGGTGTGTAATTACAGTGCAATTGCAGCTGGGATAATAAAGATCTTTTTCAAATAGAAAAGGGCAACTCCTGTTATAAAATAAAAGTATTCCTTTTCTCACATTCTAAAATAAAAGTGTTCCTTTTTCAAGATCTGAAAAAAGCTGCCTTCAGAAACATGTATTTTCTATATTAATCTGGTCTTTGTGTTGTAATATGTATCCGTGGGTGACTAGTTTTAAATCTGAGAACAGACTTATCTTTTCTAGGAATTAAAGATACTCAGAAACATTTCCTTTCAGTAAAGAATATTGAAAAGAGATTCTCACATCTTCCACAAAAGCCATTATCAGATTTTTTTTATTATTATTATTATTGGGTAAATGTGTATTTACATGAGGTTGATTAGTGCTAATAGGAGAAATGAAAAGAAACTTAATACTGAATAAAATAGAAACCTAATGCTATGGTAGACCTAATAATAATGTAAGCTAAGGATAGTTAGCTATTTTTGAATAAGCTATTTTTGATCAAAGGTGCTTGTCTTTCTTCTCTTTGGCTGTTTATCAAAGACATCAGTCTTGAGTTAATTCCAGGGGAGACTGCAGGAGGGAAGAGCTGAAATCCCCGATTCTAATGGGAAGGAAAAATCTCTTTTTAAAGTTCCCTAACTACTTAATTCATAGACTTCGTTCTATACTAAACTCATTTTATTCCCGTATATTCCAGCATATCATCATCAATCAGCAGTCTATAACATCTTCTGTATTTTAGCTACACTACAAGAGTCAGAGTTGCCACAGTCATGTCTATCCTATGATGAAATATTTATATATGAGAGAGCAGAAGGTGAGCAATTGATTGTAGGTCATTCATACAAATAATACAATTGATTATCTGCTGACTAAGGAAGGCTATGACTAAGTAAGATATGTATGTGCATACTTCTCCCTCCAAGAAGACAAACGCATACAGTTCAAGGGAAAAAGTCTTTCTATACAAAGCATTTCTAAGGTTAAAAACACCCTATGGCTTTTAGACTGAAGGATGTGTTGAAGGGCTACAGAAGGGTTGTCTGTGGGTAAGGAAGAATTATTTGCAGCTGTTCTTTGGCAGTTTGTCCTCACTGACTTAGCATCTTTGGATTTGACCTCTTGAAAGAGAATTCCTTACTGTCTAAACTGCTAGTGGTTACGAAGGCAACATCGCGTTGCACAGAAACAATATGATAGGCATTGTAGCAACAAAATCTATGCTGTACTCCAAGTCAAGTTCAGGTAAAATGAAGTGCGGCAAAGTATAGGATGATCTCTCAGATCACCACTGGTGGCCCAGCTCTGCTATACAGAAAATGAATTCAAAAGGCAAGCAAAGCTGAAGCAGACCTACTATTTATTATTCCTTTCTCTATTCTGTGCATTTTCTCCATTGCTTTAGACAGAGGCAGGAGGGGGAGCAGGAAATATGTCAGAGTTCTACTCCAGCAGGATGTCCATGCAGGAGTATTTATGTCTTGAAGACATAAATTGTAATTGCAAATTAATCAACAGGATGTGAGTTGTCCCTTGATGGTTAAATTTGATTTCAATTATAAGATTCTGTCTGAACTAGGAACAAAAAAATCTTGACATACTTGTCAAGTAAGTACAGAAAGAATCTAAATTTCATTCCCTCTGGCAGCTTCCTCTTTGTAAGAAATGAACCTATATTTCCATTCAGTAGTGGCCCCTAGCAAAAATTGCAAAGTGATTGCCAGATGTTCTGCCTCAGAGATACAGTATTCGAATTTCTCATTGGACAGATACAGCTTGAAAACACAGCAAAAAGATCATAACAATTCTAATTTAGTAAATTCTTATAAAATGCATAAGCAAATGTTACCCCAACTATTAAAAAGAAAAAAGCTGAACTGATCCTAGTGAAGTGTCCCTCGAAAAATTCTCATCACTTGGATTGTCAGTGTAAAGTTGTGTCGAGGATAACTTCCAAAATGCTTTCTTTTAGAAGAGCTCCTTCTTCTCAGTGGACGTAAGGGTGCATCATTAAACTCCCTGGCACTGAAACACAAGTGACCTGAATGGGTTACAGTGCGCAGCAGGAGATGTGGCAGAGACAGGAAAGCCCAACCAAATGCTGCCTACAAGAAGGGCAGCTAGGTTTAGAAGGCTTTTGAATCTCAGAACTTCACACTGAGTTATCCGGAGGGAGCTCTGGAACTCAAATTTATTCTGGCTTAGGAGAAAATTATAAATCCCCTTCTTGATGAATTTAGCCTGGAAGATGATTTTACTCCAAGTGAATTTATCCAGCTATGTATAAGTGTTATAAAGCTTTCTACATTCCTGTACAGTTTTCTGTAAAATACTATGGTATTCAAAACATCATTTTCACTTGTTTTACCAAAGTCAGCAATGCCTTCATGTGCTAGAAACAGTGAAAACACTAACTACGTGAAAATATAAAACATAGTACTGAATCTTTGATTTCTTCATTTTCTTTTATGCATGCGACCAGAATCTGTAGTTTTTTGAGCATGCTGCATAGTCCATTCAGAGACAGAATAACAATGATCATTTGCACCAGGAATTATGACAGTTATACTCTTTGAAGTCCACTTGACAAGAAATCAGTAATGCTGGTGGAAATTCATGAGTTTCCTCGCTTGGTGGTTGCAGTTTCTATTCAGCCTTTCTCTTTCCTGTAGATCCGTGCTGTAAGCCTGGACATATTCTCTCCCATACTCTCAGTCACCACGTCATTTTTACTGGGTTTCAGTTAAATTAGGAGGAACCTGTCACATTCACATACTTAGAGGGCAACCACCAGACTTCACTCTTATTCCACTTCCTGTCTCTTAGCCGTAGAGATGGTCTAAACATTGTCACAGCCTAGATGCCTGACCTCCAGAAAGTTAGATGAGATAGATTTTATGCTTGGGCAAAAATGTGGCAGCAGGAGGGAAATGGTAGAAGAAGTACATTTAATTTTAAGTACATAATTTTTTATGTACTTAAATGAAAAATATATATTAAAACTTCTCAAGTGATTAACTTCAGTGGGATATAAGATGACCAGTAAATATTTCCCCCCTAAAAAGATTATATGGTCTTTAATTTAAATATTTTGAATGAGCCTATCTGTAGGATTGAATGAGTGTATTTATAGGATTCCACTCATTTTGCACTATAAATTGGAAGGCACTTCCTGAATAGGACACTACATTCAAAGTATGCTCTGCCAAATGTTACTGTCCTGGAAAAATGCAGTGCATTTCTCTGCCACATTAGGACACAGCATTACTCCTGTATCTTTCACAGATTACCAATAACAACAGTTCACAACAGTGATACAGAAGAAGGTGAAAAGTATACTAAGACAGATTACCAGACATTATTATTAAGAAAGTAACACTTCCCAGAAACACTGGAAAGAGTCAAAATCTAATTGAATAGTTCATTTTTAGGCTCATGAATGCCACTGATGGACTTAGGACCCTAATTAACAGTAGTGGCAGGCAACAGCACTAGGTACAAGTCTTTACTGAGCCAGCTTTCATTCAGTAACAATAGTAAAAAAATAAATTTGTATCAAAATTATGCATGGGTAAAGTCAAAGCAGCATTGTGTGACATGGGTAAGTCAAAGCATTAACTAAAATGTATTTTTAACATTTCTATGTGGTATTCAATGCTTGCTTCCTGTAAACATGTGTATCAAATAGGGTTTTCACTTGATTGCTTAGTAAGTGATAAAATGCAATATCCTCAATTTAAATGGCATCACTCTATTCAATTTTGTCTGCATGATTCTCAGCATAATGGATTTTCAATCTAGTTAAACAGAAAACATCAGATGAAAAACATATATTTTGTCAGGTTAGAATTTAGTCCAGTGCAACCTTGGATAATTCTTGGTGTACATATTTTTTTAGGTGACTGGAGAATATAAACATAAAAAAGAGCAGTGCCTATTCAGTTTCTTTGCTGTCTATGTGGTGTTTTCCAGGAACACATAATGCCAGTGCCTGAATTCCACTTGAGACTGACTGTAGATACCATGGTTGTTTTCTAATCCTGCAGCTAAGGCCTGGGAGGACCAAATCAGAAACTGAACTCTTTATCTGCCACTTAAACAAAGAAACAAGAAACTTAATTTGAATTGAGCAAATTCTTATCTATCTTACATGACTACACCTGTCAAAATGAGAGATTCTTGTTCTATTGACTTTCTAGACCTTGTTTCATTCTGGCTGTCATTTCATAAGAAATTCTTTGCTTCTTTCTACCACCTTCTCTTTCTGGCTTTTGAGAGACAAAGAAAAAGGGATCATCTAACTCCAAAGATAAAGAGACAAAAGCACGTGAACAAACTAAGGATGCTGAAGCAAAGAACAGAATAAATTGGTATAAGAGAAAAGTAAATATGTTCATGAAGAAAGAGCTGATAGAAGAACACAGTGACAAAACAAAAAAGTCAGACTCAAACTATGGGAGGTTAAGCGGCTTTTCTCAACAATGTGCTGTGCCCTTATGCGAACCTAATACAGAGAAATTAACACAGAAATGTAATCTTTTCTGCCTTTTCTTTGCTTGTTAGTTCCCAATATTATTTTGGCTTGTAATGGGATAGAAATTGATGAAAACTCTGCAAAGGATTTCACGGGGACAGCATTTAAACCTTATTTAGAGAGAGGAAAGTAAAACAATCTCACTTGAGCTGCTCAAAGCTGAAATCACTCACTTCAAAATGCCTGAGGTTCACTGGAAAGAGCTTCAGAAATTAGATGTTCTCTGGCCTTAAATCTTTGCTGAACAATAGCACCAAAATGGATAATCTTTACTATGAATCAAAAGTTTTGTGGTTTACAAAAACAAGGAAGAAATAAGCACCAGCCAGTCTGATTTTCTGCTATTTTTAGCAGAAAAAGCTGCTTTCTCTCCATGATGAACTATAGATCAAAATGTTAACAGTTCTGGACTTTTAGCAAGGCATAAAAAGTTAGAGAAAAAGAAAATGATATTGTTTAATTATTGATTGTTACACAGGGATTTTCCCATTACTAGAAATAAGGATAATCTTTAGAGGGAGAATGATTTTCATAATTTTAGAACTTCATAATTTCGTAATTCTTCCCACTGCTGTCTTTTGTTGACCAAAGAAAGAGGAAAAAAAGCTGAAATGGTGCTGTGAGAATTCTAGAGTAGAAAAAGAAGAGATCTGGGCAAGAAAAGGGAAGGAGATTAGCTTCCTGAACAAGAAATGGAAACTTGGAAGCTGTATTCAGGGAAGAAGTTCAACCTAAGACCCCAAAATATTTGTGAATGCTGGGGAATCTAAGAAAGGAAAATGTGTTTGAGTATCTATTCTGTCTAGACGTCTACATATGTTTTTCCTCTGTTAGGTAGGTGATTGTTTACAAGAGTTTCAGACAAGAGGGTATTTGTGTTTCTACCAGCATGTGCTTCTGGAATGGAGAAAAATTATATTCCCAGAGTGCTCACAAAGCTGCAACAAAAGGAAAGGGAAAGTATAAACTGTTTGAAAGTCCGAGTCTAATTCTCTAGGGAAACCATACTGCAAAATCCTCTTTGCCTGAAGAGGTAACAGAGGTAATGTCTGTACCTGGCATCTAAACAGATAAAGTTAAGAACATATAAACCACGTATCATGGTACAGAGTAGCTCTGTATTTGTCTACATGGGGCATATAATAAATTTTTATATTAAAAAAGTACACATAAAAATCATTAAAGGAACATGCACACTCTAAATCAGAGTTATTAATGTCTCTATAATTTTGCTATTTTGCTTATTATTGCTCCATAGACAGGATGCTTCTATTTTTCATATAATCTATGTGAACACAGAAAAGACCTAAATGGCACAGTCTAAAACGTGTTTTAAGAGGGAAGAGAGAAATTAATTAGGGTGCTATTCAGGAATACTTAATATTTTTCCCTAGGTAGTATATATAGGTATTGTAAACAGTGTGTCACAGTTGATGATGTTTGACTTAGCTTAAATTTCTGAGTGATGGTCATATATATTTGTATCGACAGTGACAAAGTCCTTGAAAAATTTTCAGCCTTTTTGTATTTTCCACATGTACATGTAGACTCTTAGAAATGTCATCTACATAGACAGTTTTGAGACTTGGGTTCTTAGTCATCCCTCTTGAGGAAGTTGCTCTTTGGGGGTAGTAACACCAGGTAGGACACTTACTAGATCATTAAGCAGAAGTCTGCATTTCTGCACCATTCTGGTAGGGTTTTGCAGAGGGTGTACATAGTCTCCAACATAAGCTATAAGGCCATTACTGCCTTTGGGGGTATGTATATGAGGGAGAAATCAAGCAGGAGTCCCTGAGCTGAAAGGCCCTCAAAGGTAAATATAGAAAGTGAAACAGAAGATTCAACGAATTTAAAGACAACTGAAGACAAAGGTGTCAGTCCTGAGCAGTAGTCTGCCAGGCGGAAAAATTGCTTGATTTGTTGTTCTTTATTATTCAAATCTGAAAATTTATTATACGTATAAATATACATAATTCAGCATATTTATACCTGTATGTGTATGTGTATGCGTATATTCAAATACATACATATAATTATTTAATATACATTAATTCTTTAATATAAAAAAGTGAAACTGAGGCATTTAATGACTTATTGTTCCCACTGGGAATTCAGACCCAACAGGGATTTCAACCTCTGTTTTAGCCTCTTGGGCCCAAAGATGGCTTGATGTCCACCAGATTTCCCATTTGAGTCTTTCTTGAAGTAAAACACGTCACTGAACACTGGAGATTTTAAATCTAAATTACCACTGTCTCCTCACTTATGTCAAGTATATGCATTTTTCCCATTATAGCACTTTCTTTCACTTATCCCATGGACCTAATTATCCAAAATTTGCATCCAGAGCCAGTTCTATGACTATAACAAAAGTCACTTGAGCAAAATTAGGTTTGATTGGAGAGGTAATTGGTTCACAGGGGTGAATCTTATGAACACATAGATTCTTCCAAGAGTATAGCAATCAAACTGCATTTTTACCATAATCATCCCCAGCAACTGATTATTTTTAGGAATTTGGTTATTGATTTGACTGTTGATTTTTTTTGATTAAAGCTGCTTATTTTAAAAAGCATTTTAAAATCTCACGACATTTTCTACTGTTGGAAGTAATGAAACACCAGAAAGGAAGGCAAAGTGCCTGGAAGCATTTCCTGAAGTTTGAGTTTTGTGCATGAGAAAGATGAATTTATACTGTCAGATTAAAATCATGCAAAACTAGACGGTTTGCTTTGGAGGAGAGGGGACATTATCCAAAAATAGGCATTTTTTCTGAGGCTTTTTCTATTTATTTTTTTGTTTTTCACCTGATACTCTTTTGTTCAAATCAGAAACTGAAAGCAAAACTCAAGGATTTAAATTGTGGCTTGGCAGAACACAGTGGACTTTATTCTTGAAATTAATATCACAGTGAACCAACCCTTTCCTCCTAATCGATTGTATTAATACTTGAAAAATTGAAGTTTTGCCTCTGTATGTACAAGCAAACTAGAGAGCTCTGTGTTTAAATATAGTCCTTCCTATGATATACTGAAAAAACTATTTTGGAAACTTTCCCATTAAACTAACCTTATCCTTCTAACTTGCATCTGACTAAGGATCATGTTTTTCATTCACGTTGCTTGAACTGCTGAATCTAAAGCTGTTAAAAGGAGCTTTCAGGAATGTTTGGGTAGGCTGAGCAAAAACTTCATTTTTCAAACATTAAGGCATTTGGGCTTTAGTTCTTTATAAAATATACCTTATATAAACATGAAGTTCATCAATAAAGTATTTTGATAGTCAATGATAAAACTCTTATCAGTCTTTTACTCTTTATAAGTGACTCCTAATAATTGAAATGAATTCTTTAATCATTGCTTTATCTTCTGTTTTACTTTGTCATTTGTTTTGATGAATGTTAAACCAAAATGAAATATATATTCCTGCTCTGAAAGAGGAAAAAACATCAGAAAAGACTGGAAATTTTTTAGTGAGACTTTAGAAGAAAATACGATATTATAAAAATAGCAAAATATAACAAAACCTGTGGGACATTAGCAAAATTTTTGAAGTATCTTGGGATTTTGCCTTCTGATAATGAAGTCTGGCACTTCTGACTCTCAGAGGAAAAAGTAAATTTGTATAGTAAAATTTCAATTCATATATGAACTTGACTACTTATTCTAACTAGACTCTTCTGCATCAGGGAATGATCGTATGAATCAAACCACAAGTTATTGGGTTCAGTGGAAGAATTGCAGCGTTAAATACTTGGACCAAGGTTAAGATAAGAAGTCAGGCTGTGTGATCACGTAAGGCCTTACTCACTTTTAATAAACTAAACTGTCCTCTAGTATTTTAACATTTATTTTACACACTTTGGTATTCCAATGAAAGATAAATAAGCATCAGTCTTGAGAACATGAAGCTGTAGTGTTAATAAAGTCTATCCCTCAGTAATATTTAAGAATTCAATGTTTCAGCAGCAATAACTAGATCTAAAAATTTCCATATTCTTCATTCATTTACTCTTCAAGTAAAATGTAGTAGCTTTAGTGGCTAAACCAAGATGAACTGAACAGAAATGCTTTTCTATTTTATGATGCAAAAATAAAATACTATACTGACAATATGAAAATGATGAAAGGAATATCCCATCTAAGTATTACCACCTGTGAAGCTGTTCCTCCAGAAAACTGACTCTAGGAAATTAGAAAACTGGCCAAAATGCTACTGGTTCCTATTTCATTACTTTTCTTCATATATACATTATAAACACATTAGCCCTTTGGTCAGATACATCACCTGAAAAATAGTGATCTTTTTCACATCTAATTTCTCAACACCTAAAAAAACCTGCTATCTGGGAGATTACAGCACTGTATATGTTAGTTCATTATTTATCAATTATAAAATGAGGATGTAAAAAAAAAATTCTGTTAAAAAAATCTGTTCTGCTGCTAATATAATTCCAGAAATATGTTTAGTGTTGCAGTACTAAAACGTTGAATCTTAATGCAACAGAATAACATGTATTTAGCAGAGAAAACTATTTATCAAACTTAATTGTTCTGGAATACACATTGAAGAAAAATATTAAATGCTTTTCATTTTTATTTTATAAAATTCTCTTTCTACAATTGTGTTCTATTTTTCCCCTCTAAAAATCAAGCAGATATATGAAAAATTAATTCCAAAGGATAGCACTTTTGGTTTTTTATGAGTCTATATTTTTTCAGAATGAGTACCTAGGCAGCTATTCCATGTCTCCTTTTATTGCTCCGTAATATGCATGTCAGTACACTTCAGATGTGACTGTCTTATATCTGGTCCAACAACTACTTTCTGGCCTTTTTTTTCCTGAACTATACCCACACATTGAGAAAATAGCAACAGCAACTGTTGCTTTTAGAGTAGTTCTGTGGAAGGTCAGAAAATGCTCCTCCTAATGTTTTTGAAAAACTAGCCACTGGAGCTGAGGAAATTTTCATCTAAAACAATCTGAATATTCTTAGAATTTTTCATTAACACAGATAAATCCAACTGCTTAAAATAGCTGGAAAAGGCCATTTGAAATGTTGTATATCCTTCAACTGTCACACCAGAAGATCATATGTCTCCTGTAGGTATTCTGTTGTATTTGTTATCTGAACATATGTTTTAGATACCCCAAGTAACACCAATAATGTGGCATGAGAAATTTACCCCAATACCTGCAGTTTTTTAGGAGGTGAGTTATTTTAATTGGTAGAGTATATTAACAAAGTTTTAGAAGTTTTAATTTCCCACTGAAATTTCCTAGAGTGAATATAGCAAAACTAGAAATGGGTATATAGGATCCCTTTCCCTTACCAGATATATTCTGCTGCCTGACGGTGGGATCCCCAACTGTTGTTGCGGAGCACATAGGACATGCTTCTCCATAGGCTTTCTTTCAAACCTATCTGACAAATTCACCTACTAAGTGGAAATTGGTGAGAAGATCTGCACTATTGCAATACATTATGTCATGTGCTGGTGTTACTCTTCGGAGCTAGCCTACGTTATGTCTCCTTGGGTACATTTGCCACTTGTGTCCGTTCATTGTTTGAATCTGAGTTCATTTTTGAAACTGTTGTGTTTCAGCTTGAAATTGAGCATGGACTAGCCTTCTTGAACATTGCTTTGCCCCTTACTTTCTGTACCATAGATGCAGCTGCAAATGATTAGGCTCATTTCCATCACCTGAAAGCCAGCAACTGTCATAAAAATGCCACTGGCAGCTAGCCATGATAAAGACTGGAAGTGGTGATAATCAACAGCAAACTACACAAAGGTCAATAACAAATATGTTCAGCATAAATTTATAACTGTACCTACTGAAAATTAAATTTCGAACAATAAATTCTAATAGTGAAATTTTAGAGAAAGAGAAAAAAAATCAGAAAACAAGGTAAAATTGTATTTGCTCTGATGATATGTCTGTTTTTGATTTCTAATTCTCTAGGTGTGAGAGTATGTTTATGAATCAATCTCAAAATTTAACAGTCTTAAGGTTCAAACATTTGGTCACAGATTGAACAAGAGGTTAACAGTTAAACTCATTGAAGTAAATTGACAAAATTCCCATTTGCTGCAGAGCAGACTGTTTTGACCAAAAGCATCTATATTCTTTGGATAAGATTCATCAAGGGTTTAAAAGGCAGTCAAGATAGGCCAAGCAAGTCATGTGGGCTTTTTACGTGAACAGCAGAGAGAGAACATCTCTCAGTACAGTTGATCTGATACTGAGTTTTCCAGATGGAAAAGAGGACTCCAGCCTGGAAACATCTCCTCCTCTTTCCTCTGACTATCCAGGGATTCTAGGTAGCAACCTATGTGCCTATCTTTAAATGGCTAAATTCAGAAGAAATAGATACCACTTAGCTGTATTAAGTATTTCACATCTTTAAATTGTGTAAGATTAATCCTCCTTAGAGCAGGTGATCTTGTGGAACCAGATTTTTCTAACTATGTGTATTTACCACATGAATTGTAGCAATGGAGGTTTGGGATTTCTCTTTCTTTCTTTTTTCTTTTTTTTTTTTTTTTTTTTTTTTTTTTTTTTTTTTCCTTCCAGGATTATCAATTCAAAGATAGTAAACTTACTGGTTCATTAAAGAACCAAAAGCTATAGCATCTAGCTAGATACTAATTAACTTGAAAGAAAACTGTGCTATGAGAATATGTGTATAGAGCTATAAGGCCCATCCAGACAGAAAAGCACCACCTGTGTCACTGAAAGGTTATAGAGAGGTGAGCCAAAAAAGCAAGAAGCCAAAACAGAAGATAGAAGAGAAGCTATGGATGAGGAAAGTTACCTCAGAGAAAGCCTGAGTGTTAATTTACAGTACACCTGTTATTTCAAACCAATTGGCCAGAGTATTTCAGGCTTGCCCTCTGAAAATGCAAGTAATCTGCTTCCCAGCCTGAGAGGTAAGTGACCTTGTGTCCACCAGATCTGGAAACCAAATGTGGAAACACGAATTCATACTAACTTAAGCCTCGGAGGTTATCTGTGCACTAAAATGCTTCTGCTTTCTTTTCCTCAAACACAGGACAGAGAGGAAACCAAACAATAATTTATTTGGAGCTGAAGTTGATCTGACTGGGCTTAAAAAAGAACATATGTCAACTGATGACAAGCCATTGAAAAAAAGAATTTAAAACTTTTATTCTTGGATTTAGACAAGTAGGATGTCTTCTGGAAAGCAGTTTATTCCAGGGAAGCAAGGGGTAACTGGTAATAGGAACCTGAGACTAAGGAAGACTCAGAAGAAGTGAGAACTGGATGAAGAAAAGGGAAAGCAATCAGAAAATCTCCTGCTGGGCTGAGCCTGAGCTCTGGGTGGCTCAGTGAACCTGTCGGTGCTGCAGTAATTACTGACCTTGCTACTCACTGTGCAATAACCTCAGGTAAAGATTAATAATAAATCAAAATAACAAATCAAAGGAGTCTCAGTCAAGGTCTTAAGTAAGGTTAAGGGGGGGCCGTGCCCCAGAAGCCAGCCCCGTAGTGAGGCCCTTCCCAGAGTGGGGCCTCCCTCCACCGCAGGCGCATGACCCAAAGTTTGGGCAGCTGTTGTTTTAAGATACGTAATCAGTGACGCTTCTGCAATACTGCTCCAGAGATGGTGGCTAAAACCTTGATAATTGCTTTCTTAATTATAGTAATACAAAACATGAAATATAAAAGCTCCAATTTGCTTCAGATCGCTGACATTGATTTAAGTCAATTGTTACCATACTGGATGGATTGTGAACTGCTTATGAAGAAAAAGAGATTATTTTTTTTGTGTCTTATAAACTTTAGGAAGCAGTATAGACTCCACCTTAAAAAACAAAACCCCCATACCCTCTGAAATTTATAAAGAAAAATGAATGTTTTGTATAATTCACCTAGCAGGATTCTATATTTTTTTTGTTAGAAATGCGTCTTTCAGTTCCATCCATGCTATATGGATGTTGTAGAAAACCCTGAAGTAGATAGGTAGCTTGTTTGTGCTTTCTTTTTGCATAACGAATAGCAATTATAGCATTTTCATGCAGTTTTCAGTTAGTTTTATGAGAAAGAGCCATTGCTTTGTTGATAATGCAAAGGAAAAATACACTGTCTAATCTCATCCTATGTAAGGAATTTATTTTACTAAATTGCATGCATGTGCAATGTGTCTAATTCAGAAAAAGAGATGTCTTAATAGCATATGCATATTCCTTTTGGATTAGATGGGACCAGCTGCCAGAGGAGTGGCAATGACTGAGAGACTAATAGAATAGAGGGGATAATACTTTCTAATGCCTTTCTTGTGGATTCCATAAATCCTCTGGATATCTTCATGTGAGAAAAAGTGTACGTGATGCTCTAAGTTCTAGCAGAAATTGCTATGCAAACTGACTCTTGGCTTGTGCCTGACTTCTAAGCTGTGGGGAAGCTGCATTTCATTTCCCTACTTGCCATTTATTTATTATGTCCATAATCTTAGAGGGGATAGAAGGACTTAGATGTCACCCTTAATAAACAGTAGTTTAGTTCTACCTCTAATGTTTTATTCACAGAAATTGATGGAAATAAAGCACTTCCCAGAATCTTTATAAAGACAAATATATATTTGCTGCACTGCTTTTGGTGTTCTGTAATATTTTGGGAAGAGCACAGTAAAAACGACATAGAACTGTTATACATCTTTTCTTCTTATCTGTATCTCAGAGGAATGACTGTAAGGAATGTACATTCTGTCATACTCCTTATCCACTAGTTTGGTCTATCCACAATCAAACCAATCTGTGTTTCTTTAGACATGACGACTCTATCATCCCTTAACACACAATGTGAATCAAAAGCCTTACTGATTAAAGCAGAGAGCTGTTTGATCACAGACTGAATGATAGATGCTTGAACTAAATGCTGAAGATGCTGAACTAAATGCTTGAGTGATGCTATTTTTACCTGTATTTTGTTATCTGTTTCAAGGAAAAGGATTATTCAGTTATGGTATTGCAAAGGACTTAAAACAAGGGTCTTAAAATCCCTCTAAAATTCCTTGCATGAGAAAGGACATCATTCAAATCATTCTCCTATGTCTTTTGTGTTTCCTGCCACTCTTTCATTTCAGAAAAGAAGTACTTAATAGGCAGAGAAAGGCATTTACGAGTCTTCATGTATTGTTTGCTGCTGGCTGCATGCACATAAATGAAATGCAAAGCAGATAAAGCACATCCAGAAACCATGTCGCTTTTCTGCAGATCTGAGAACTGCGATGACGTTTCAACAGTTCAGTCACTGTCATGTTATTCGTAGAACTTAAATGCCACTGTGAACGCATGAAGGAGAACACTAGTTTGTATAAAAACTAAATGTCAATTGGTAGCCAAGACTCATTAGAGTAATGGTAAATGGTAAATACATGTTTTTCACATACCTCCAGTTTATTTGCAATGATAAAACCATGCTGTCTGCTTATTCTTTTAATGCACTGGCAACTCATACATAAGTTTTAATAAAGTAATTTGTTAAGGAATATTTTTGAAATATTAGAGATCTAAAGGCGCAACAGAACAATGAGAAACAAAGCTTCTCTTTTTTTTTCTCAAGCAAGGCTTGTTATGCTTTGTTACAAAGGAGTTTCCATCAAATGATGTTCTAGGCATTCATTCTACTGCTCACTATAATTATGATCACAATTAAACCCCCAAAATTGTTACTGTCACTTTAGGATGTATGAAGCTGAAAAGAGAGTTTGCACTGTGATGATTTTTATTATTATTAAAGACTGGTTAATCACAGCCAGCTGCAGTTGATCAATCTGGAAATCGCTCACATTTTGGAACATTTCACTGAGCTGATTCTCCTAAATTTCTTTTTGGAGTTAACTTTTAGCCATCTCTGGCTAGCTATCTCTTTCAACCGTTAACTTGAAATAGCAGCCTTAAATCTCTTCCCTTCCTCTTTTCCTCCCTGCCCTTATCCAAACCATCATGAACAGATTAAGTCTTTTCTTAAGCACTTTATAGTGCAGTTTGGAAATTCTTACTGATTAGATTTGGACTTGTGTATTTTTCCCACTCAAAAGATAATAAACACTATATGACTACTATATGCATTTCTAAATATAAGGGAAAGGAATATCAGTTTTTCACATCCACATTCTAACTAAAATCAGTGACTTTAGAAGACAGCATCCATCTGCTAAGCACAAAACTTCATTTTGAATTTCCTGTGTTATATTTAAGCTATCTTCACATTTGACAGCCTGAATAGGCAATGAATAGAGAGTCCTGTTTATTCATAAGCAATTAGGTGCTTGTGTACAATAGCCAGAAAAGGTAGAGTGGGATAGTGAAGTTTGGTAGCTAAATTCATATTTAAGGATTTAAGCAGAAATTATTCTCCTTAGTTTAAGTTACTGCAGCTCTCATTGATACCACTTTGGTGGACAAGACTGAGATGCTGAGGAAAGCACACCTCTTGTGACATGACCCATATGTATTTGAAAACATGGTGGCAAAGAAGGGTGGTATAAGCATAATGCGGGAAAAGCACATGGAGAGTATGTGAGAAGACATGATAAGGTAAGGGCCTAAAGTGCCGGAGAAAAGGAGACGGAGAAAGGAAATGTGGGCAGAGTAATGCCAGGAAAATAGGCACTTGGATGGGCTTCAAATGTCTGTAAGTGTTTAAGGTGGGATTCTCACCCTAACAAGCATGCATGGAAATACCAATAGTTCCTCAAAGTAGTCTGTTATCATCAAATTTGGAATTAAGACATGTTTTAGAATTTTAGCTCTGTATCTGAGCAATATTTTCCAGATGATATAGAAAACATGGAATTTGGTTTGTGAAATTGTACATAGATTTGAAAAATAGATTTACTTAGACAATTTTGCCCAGTAACTCAGAGTGTGATAAGTATTCCAACATTCAGCAATATTCAGAACTTGGAAGTCTAATGACGCTGTGTATCTGTGTTTCGCAGCTGGACTCAACAATTTCACCTGAAGTGATAATTAAACCTAAGTTTCTCCTTTCTCAGAAAGCTCTTTGCCAAAGCTTCCAATGGTAGACTTGTGCCTAGAGACATAGATGAGGTCTTAGACTGATTTTCTTTTGAAAGTGGGCTGTCTTTTTGCATTTGACTCTTTGTTCTTTTCTCTTTCAATTCACTTCAAACTCACAATTGTACCTGCTTATAACTATGGCAACAGCCACAAGATTACTCTCTTGGTTTTCTTTTTCACGGTATACTTCAAATATTACACCACTTCTTGTAACATGGCAGACATTAATAAACACTTCGCTTTCAGCAGATTGCATTTGGTGGTTAGTTTTTGCATTTCTGTTGAAATAGACACACCTGATAGTTTTGAAGGTCAGAGCATTGTTAGTCGTCGTCTGGCATTTTAAACACAAACCTAATCTTACTTCACGCAGAAAAAATATCTGCAGTCCTGAAGTCTAAAGGGATGTGTATTTAGCATAATAGGGATAGAGAACTCCATCTCATACAGCCTTAGAGAGAGCAAGAGAAGGATTTCTATGCTCCTTGGAAAAATGATTATCCTTTTGATTTTCTACAGTGTGATTATTAATTCCTATTTCATTTGCATTAGGTTACAAATTCTGATGCAGGATGTTTTTAATCCAGCAAAAAATTGAAACCTTATTCCACTGTGCCTAATATGTTTAGATGTAAATTTAGGTTTTCTATATGCAGTATGCTAAAGACTTCACTACTACTACAAAAAACAGTTCAATAACCTTAAAACAGAATCCATGAACTGCAAAATCTAACTACTTTGAAGAGTCATCAAATTAGATTTTAGCATAAATTAATGTCCTATCTTTATTTATACCCTCTGATATAAATGGACATCATTCTCTCAGTTTATACGTCCTGAGGGACCAGCCTATGGTTTTGAACACAGTCACTGTCCTATCAATGCAAATTCTGTAGTTCTTGCAAAAGAGGAAAGCCAAGGCTCTGCCAGATAATTCTTACTGCGACAGGGAGAATCTGACTTCAGGTATACACCCTTCAGGATCCTGGGACACTGCAAAAGCTCAGCTGTAGATGAAAACCTAGCTTCACGGATCTATTTCATAATTTTACGAAACCAGCATGAGATGGAATCTTTAAGAAAGGTTGAGAGTATCAAATTTGGAGCTTAAGAACTACCAGGCATGCAATCCACATCAGTGAGCAATGCAGTTGACCAGTGTGAGGCACTTCGCACCATCTCCCCTCAACATGAAATTATTGCTTGTGTAACATTGCACAAAGCCAGCTACCTCCAGTGAAGCTGGGAAGACGGATATGGAACGCAGCCTGAAACTTTTGTGGGAGAGAATTTGTTATTCAGAAATCTGAAATGTAAAAATATTCCCTGCTACTGTACTTTTTTTTACTGACAAAACACAGCGCGAGGCCATCTGTCAGTTGCTTTTCTTTGACCAGTTGCTCTAGTTGCTGTGCCAGTCATTTTATTGGGTTGAATGGCTCGGTAGAAGGACAGAGAGCACAGTGCAGCAAAGCAATTGCTTCTTTTCTGGACAGCTCTTTACAGCTTTAGGGCAGCAGTCCAGAGTCCTATCAGATAAACACTTGTTTATTGCTATTTATGGTTATTGCATATGGTTCTCCTCTAACTTTTCAAGGAGTGTTTCCAATTCATTTTGTACTTTTATATTTCTCAGTTTTCATAAGAATATATTGTACGATCAAATGCAAAGTATAATAGTTGAAGTGTGCTTACTGCAAAGCATCAAGCCCAGAAATTTGCCCGTTCATTCAAAATTGAATCTAAAATGTAATCTAGGGTTTTAAACTAGGGCTGTTCCACAGCAAGAGTGAAGTTCAGATGTTTCTATTTCCTGTTTTTAATGATGTTTGTGTGAGGATTGAGAGAGCTTGCATGCATATGCACTTGTTTTTGTTGTTGTTGTCCTCTTAAACAACTGCTGTGTTTCCAGTACAGAGAGAATGAAAATTGAGGTATTGGAGAACTTTTAAAATAGTGTTTTAAGGCAGTAATGCTAGATGAATCTGAAGACCACTCCTTCCTCATGGATCTCCAGTCCACATTTTCTTTCACACTTTGATCATACTTTGATCGTACTTTGAAACTATGGGGTCTATAGATAGAAGTTATTTTTCTAGGAAAAACTATTGTTGCCTTTAAAAGCAATTAGAGTTTTTCCACTGAGTTAGCTGAACAAATGAAGCCATCTGCCTGGATATACTGAAGCTAAGCCAAGGCAAAGTCCCACTGTAAATTTCCAGTAGACATCTCGTAGGGGTCAGTAAGCAAAACGACGGCAGGTTGCTGCATCAGCTCGTGTCTAAATTCATCTCCTGCTCTGCTTCTGGCCCGTGACTTGAACATGGACAGTCTTCCTTCCCCATGCAGGCTCGCTCTTCATGGGATCCCTGCACACCTTCCCATTTCCCCACGAGGCTGGAGCAAGGCACGTTTTGCTCCCCTTACTGAAGTGCTGTAGTTGGTTATACTTGGCATGATGGCAGCTATTTGCCACCATTCGTAAGCCAGTTTCAGAGCAAAGGCAAAGCTTCCTTCCACCTGAAAGGAGTGCACTTATACTGGGGGAAGCAGACTCAACTGAGAGGCGAGTTTTATGCTGCTTTTGCATAAGAAACTGTTTGCCATCTCCGTCACTGACTGTTATTTTAACTTCTGCTTTGTGGTTGATCTTGAAATGTTAGTTTTCTCTGAAGAAAAATCTGAGTTGTTCAGTGTGAGAATAGTGTGAAAAAAGACTAGATTATAACTGTGCATCTCTTTCTTAAAGGGATACATGAATTTTATAAATTACCCATAACATCAGTGGAAACAACTAATTACCGCATCAATATGTAAGTAATCCAATTGCATTCCAAACAACAGAAAAGGGAAACAATACAATAAGCAATATTACTATTTAAGATATTAAGGTAAAAAAGATTATTAATGGGAATTTTTGAATACATACTTTTCCTTGTAGGCTGGATAAGATTTAGTTTTTCTAGCACATATCTTGATAATAGAAATGTCAGAATCTGAAATTATAAATACTAAAAAGAAGTTTATTATGTTCTATTTTGCACCTCCTTGAAAATAACCCTGTAGATAAAAACAAGCAAGCAAACACTCACAACTTGCAACCTGAGACTTCATTTTTATCACTTTGTTATTCAGTACGTTTGTTTGACTTCAGTTTGCATGTTGTGTGGTTGAGACTTGATCCTACCAACACTGAATCTTTGAGTTCTTCAGAAAACTTTTTATTTTCTCCCTCCAAAACAATAATTTAATGAAAAGGTGAAACCTGGTGTAAGAAAAATCCTTCAATAGACCTACTCTTGAGATAAAAGGTAAATTTATGCAAAGATTAAAAAATTGTTTTTTGCTGGGGTGTGTAATATCATGATATACTTTGTTTTGTTATATGGAAATATTATAAAGTAAAAATTAATGATAAACTTTATTATTGCTTAGAAAGGCCATTTAAAACAAGTCTAGGGCTAAAACAGTTGAGAGACATAGTTAAGGAATAACATTTTTAATTTGCTTGTTTCAGAACATTATAATAGTCATCCAAAAATGTCATACAGTTAAAATAAAACACACTATAATCTTAAAATAATGAATCTGGATTAAACCAGAAGCAAAAGCAGCTATCATGAAGTTTTAAAAAGAAATGCATACTAAAGGAAGAGAAAGCTGATAGTAGTAAAGATAAATTAATGCTAGGAACTCCAGAAAATTGATATACTATTTAGAAAAATATAAGGAACTCTATACATAGATTCAAGAATAAAGAATTTTTCAAAGAGTATGAGAGAAAAAACAAAATTTCATAGTGAGTGGTATTGATCAGAATTCTGTTTGATTAAGGAGTTGATCTCTTGACTGATAATTCAGATCTAAATGATCAGTGAGATTTGACAGCTCTACATTTTCATTTCAAACATATGAAAGGCAAAAGCATTCAAAAAATATATATTGTAATAGGCAATGTCAGATGACTGCTTCATTCACATCATATGATGAAATATTTCCATTGTGTCAGTAACTTGGGGAGGTTTTAACAGTAGTTACAGGGGCTAGGCATTTTAAAATAAGGAATTTTAGGTCTCTTGAAAACTGGCACATAAATAATTCAGAAAAGATTCCTCTGTACTGTTAATGCTGATTTTAAACAACTCATGAAACAACCAAATTTTAAAAGAGACAAATGGGATGATGAAAGTAATTATGTCTGTCAGTCTGTCGTTGATCGTGAAGAAAAGAGTGGACAAAACGATAAAAGACCTTAATAATAAAGATTTAAAGGAAAGTAATGTATTTAATGCCAGTTGGCATGATTTTATGGAAAGCAGATCTTGTCAGACCAGCTTTATACCTTCTTGTCCATTTTAATATTGATGAAAATAAAACCATACATCTATGGTTAAAAAGAAAGAAAAGAAAGGAGTCGTGCATACAGGTTCAAGGCAAAGGCTTGGATCAAGTCTGGGAAGCTGTTACTTTGAAAGGGACCTGCATGTCATGCAGGAGGGTTACCCAGCAGAAGAGTGAGACCAAAACAGTAGCTCTTAAAATATTAGGACCAAAAGGGATCTCAGGCAAATGTCTGTTTTGTCTCTCAGTATGAAGGCAGACTATTCTTTCCCAAGTAGACTCAGTGCCAAAAAATAAAACCAGGCACATAAAGTATGTGAAGGTAGATGCAGTCAAAGTGCCTGCATTTAGCATTGGTGTCATCTCATACTCAAACATCCTGAATAGCCCCAGAATTCACTGCTCAGGGGATCACTGAAAACTCATCATGGAAAAGCCATAAGTACAACTGGCAAATGGGAAACATTCTTTAGAGTCTAAAAACCTATCCACTGTACATGGAAGTTTAGAAAAAGAAGATTCAGGTGTGATTTGTTAATGTTTATAAGTTTCTACAGAGGAAATAGGAGTTTGGTAGCAGAGAACAGATGTCAAAATAAAGAGAAAATCCTTTAGGTACAAACTGAAGTTAATCCAGTAACCTAAAGAAAAAAATAAAAGACACTATTATTCAATTACAGTAGTTTTAATTATCAGCACTTAGTAAGGGCTATAGTGTTTTCCATCACTTGCTTTAAAAAACATGATTGTATATTTTCATTCAAAATACCTTTAATTCAAAAGACAGCTAAGCCAATCTCACAGAAAGTCAGAATAGATGTGTTAGAGCTGCAAATTGTGATTCAGCTCACAGGTGCAAGACAGGCTATTACTATCACCACAGATCATATGACATAAACAGCTGTACAAATGTTGCAGAGGATGATCTGTTATTTTGAGAGACCATTAGCTGCCCAAATTTCTGGATCTACCAGCCAGCTGGGAGGTTTAAGGACTTGCTTGGGGATGACTTTCAGAGCAAGCTGTTGCTATCTCAAAGATGGAATCTCATTAAGTGAAGACAATCTGGGAATAAGTAGAAGGATACAATTATCCTATACCTTCAGGTGTCTAACTGAGGGTTTGTACCCTGGCAGGCACTGACTATACATTGTGCTTCTGTCATCTAGCTCAGGGGAATGACTGCCAGAGCTACTTTAATTATTCCGTTGATGATCTAGGAAGCAGAGCCTTCTAACTTTAAGCACACTTTAGGTGCCTTAAAGTGGGAGGCATGAATATCTTCTGTTGTGGCAGCTGTTTGCCCTAAGTGAAAGAGAAAGGGGGAAAAAAGAGAGCGATTGTTCCAGTTTCTCAAAAGAACATGCATGAGCAAAGTGCTTAACTCGTACCGAGAGTCAGCTATGAGTAGATATTTGAAAGCATAGATGACACATCAGCGCTTAAATCTCTTCGATTTTACAGAGGGAATTAAGCAACTGCACTGCTTGACTCTTCTGCACTGCAGAGATCTAATTTCTCTGAAAATCTCAACTTTAGGAAGAGATAGCCGGCGACAAAAATAGCTGCATTTGTGGCCACAGCTGTTGGGTGCTCTCCATACCCTTAGATTATTTAGAGTTGCTGGTATCCCTCATTAGTACTGATCCATATTAATGTATACATATATATTTTCACCTATTTCTCTCAATTAGATCCCTTACAATATATTTATGCTACAAGAATATAAGATCAAACATTTAAAACTCAAATTTTTAAAAATATGAAAAAGGCAAAAAGTAAAAGAAATCTTACAAATCTGTGGAGGATTGAGAGAGATGGTCAAAATACATTCATAAGCTTATGTTTCTAAACAGTCTCTCTAGTCCTATTAAACAAATAACAGTGTTATTCCTTTGATGTGTAGATGTAACTCCCACTGGTGCTAGTGAAAATTATCTGTGCGTTTGAACAGAGTAAGCCCTATAATTTAAGAGGTATTCGGGGGGTAATGTCTATGATAAATAGTCTGTGAAAAGTTATGATATGTTTAAAGAACATTTGAACAGCAATGATAAATAGTCTATGAAAAGTTATGATATGATTAAAGAACATTTGAACAGCAATCAATATTTGTAATTTGCTTAAATTTTGTAATGTATACCAAAAATCCTCATGGGCTAAAGTTCAACACACAGATGTCCAGTAAAACTGGAGTGATTTAAAAGGACAAAAAAATAAGATCATGTGCACAGATTAGACTTACATTTGTAAAGACTGCAGACTTGTTTCTGGTCTCAAGCTTCAGGTTTTATCATTCACTTTGTGAAAATGTGTGCTTTTATCTCTGAAAATACACTAGTACAAATGGCAATCAACATTCTTTAAACATGCATCTAAAGTACCTGCCTTTATATGAACATTGTTTATCACTAAAAACATGTACACATAGAAGGTAAAACTGAAGTACAGCCTTAAAATGGAAATTAGTCAACTTTTATTATTTAAAGATGTAGAAAACTATCCATTACATCTATAAAAGACCAAAAAAAGACCTCAGTTTTAATTTGAGTTTTCTTTAATATAAAAGGAATCCCAATTAAGCACTGGATGGACCAAACAAAAAAGATCAAGAGAGAGAAAGAATACAGACAGAGGCTAAAATCCAGATTCTCATCACATTTCTAAACCTCTTCTTAGGAATACAATTTTGACTTTTTGTGAGCAGTGGGTCAGTATGGGCCCATGTGGGTACATGTAATGATTACGCAAGTAGAAGCAATTTTAAAACTGGGACTGTGCAACAGAACAAAAGCTGAGCAGTGATGTTGTGCTCTGCCCTTTTTTTGACACATTAATGATCTATGCTGGAATTACACAGTATCCTCTGAAGCAGAACTGAAATATGCCAGATGTCTGGCTGGTAGTATTAATACTTCATGGATATTGCCAGTAACTGTGTGGACCTGCTCCGTGGCGGTACCAGAGCTGTACAAACTGGTGAGTCTAGTAGTAACTTGAAGAGGGAGAGTCATTTCCCCATCTGTAGGGATCTAGAATACAGATGTTTGCACCTGTCTCATTGTGTAGAATCTTCTAAATGGTAGCAGAGAGAAGGTGCTTCCAGACAGCAATCCCTCTCATCCTAAAGCAAATGTATAAAACAGATCAATATAATTAGTCATTAAATTTGCCATTTTTCTTTGCAGAAGTAGAAGCAATTTTAAAACTGGGACTGTGCAATAGAACAAAAGCTGAGTACTCCAACTGATGTATTCATATTTATCATTTGAAGAGCATTTTTTAAGGTTAAACCAAACATTTTTATACATTCTGCCATAGACAAATAGAACAGAAAATCACTTTCATATTTTAAATTAACTTTTTACATACTTGAAAATATGTGTCCCTTCAGTTTTTTCTTCTTCAAAATAAACAAGCCTAGCCTTTTCAATACCTGTCTGAAGATCAAGTTTTCTACATCTGTGCTTAGCCTACACAATCTCCATTGTCTCATTGATCTCTTAAGTTCTAGCATTCAAAACTGGGTGCGAAATTCTAGCTAAGATCTTATTAAAGTAATAGAGAGAACAATGGAGAAAAAACATTTCACATGTCCTAGATAATATTTTTCTGTACAAAATTTGCCATAGCTAGTCTATTCCTGCATATTTGCAATATCTTTCCCAGATAGATAGCATGTTATCTTTTTTCCTGACCTTATCTAAAATGTGTGAAGGTGAAGATTTCTTTTTCTTTGAATCTCATACTATAATTCTTATGCTTTGGTTTTATATTTAATTATTATATTTATATTTAATGAGCACATCTTCTGTTTACTTCTCTGAGTCATTAATGCAAACATTTAATAGTTCTTTACCCTGCAGAGACCCTTCAGAGAGTAGAAATTGCTCCGTTCCATCTACCTGTGGCATTTTCGTCTAGACCAAGGTTTTTTGTTTTTTTTTTTTTTTTCCCCTATAGGACAGGCACATAAGTCAGTGTTGAAAATCCTCTAGAACTGTGATATGACATCTGCTGTTTCTCCTCCAGCCATAAGGGCTTTACTTGTGGTAGGAGAAAATTAAATTGGTGTGATGTGATTCATTCTTGACAAGCAGCAGTTGGTGGTTACTCATCTTACCACCTTATTCAGTATTTTCACAAATTGATTGTTTATTTGCTCCAATGTGTTTTTTGGTAGAATAATACTGCAATTTTCTCGCACCTCCATTATACCACAAAGCACCCTTTTTGCCTTTTGCAATTTTTTGGTACACATCTGCCACGAGTTCTCAGAGGAAACTGTTAACAACACTGAGCTCTTATCAACGAATTCTTTCAGTACTCTGGGGAAAAAAAAAGTCATCAGATATGAAGGCAGTTTTGAAACATCTGATTAAGTATCATTTTTTTTCTTGCTATACTAGGCTGAAGTCTCAATTCTTGATACACAGTATTAATTATGACACTATCTGACAGTAAATGAGTTTTTTAGAGAGACTGGAAAAAGTCACTAAGCATTTAGAAGTTTTCAGCATCACACATCCTTTGCTTTCATTCTCTTCAGTGGCAAACTAACTGTCTCTCTTGCTTTCCTCTCACCCCTGCAATAATTAAATGGCTTCCTGTTGCCATCCATTTCTTCTATTAGTTTCCTTTTGTGATTCTATTTTTCTAACCCAAACTTCTACTATTGTGCTATGTTTTGTACTCATCCTTAGTAATTTGATCTGGTTTCCATTTTCTGCACATGTTATTTTTGTGTCTAAAATAGCTGTCATTATATCTTTACTTCCTCCACAGTGTGCTTTTAATGTGTTTTTATTTGCTGATCTTTTTTATGTCTTTTCCTCATACAAGCCATTTGAAAAGATATTTCTTCCAATTCGCTGATTATATTCAAGTGTGACTTCCTGAAGCATATGGTTTTTATTCATCTCTTATTTCTCTTCTCTGTTTGAAGCATCATGAAAGCACGTCATGTTCATTCGCACCCAAGTTATCTTTCAAATCTGATGATCTCCACTCTTTCCTCTTGGTTAAAATAATGTCTGGAATATTTCTCTTATAAAGGTCCTACAGCATTGCTGCTAACATATTGAAAGAGTTTGAAGGACACTCAATGTCTTTCTGTGTTTATTTTTCATGAAAGGTCTGTGTGCTATTAAATTTTCTACTAGTGACTACTCATTTGAGGGTTTTGAAGAGTCAAAATGACATCACCTGCAATTACTTAAAATTACAACAAATATTTTTGCTTGAGGTTGTTTGTTTGCTGACTGCATGTTTTGTGAAATTCTGCTGCTTAAATCTCTTCTATTTCTATTTCACTCTATTTTCATTTCAGTGCCAGCTATGAGTCTTAGCTATGGCTGAGGTTTCAGTCTTTTGAGGCACTCTGCAAGCATCTGTATCATCATAATAGAAAACACTGTAATTCTTATAGGCTTGCACAATGAATTTAATTCTACTGAATTCCTTTGCTCTGCCTGTGTTGTCATTTTGTCTCCAACTACTTATTCAGCATGGTGAATCCAAGTGTGTGCATGCATATGTGCGCATGTGTGCATAAACGAGAACTTAGAGAGTGTTTTTGCATCCTAAAGAGGCCAAATAAAAATAGGTTACATTGAAGAAAAAAAGAGTATTTGTCTGGTGTTTACAACTATTAGTAACAGCTAGGCTACCTAGAATCTGATGGTTTAAAAACTTATGGGCACAATGGATAAATCCAGAAGAAGAATTAGGAACTGCAGTAACCTCTAAAACACTTCAAATATACCCTATTATTGGAATAAGAAATTGTCATGTTACTCATCTATAGGCAGAAACATGCTCATAACAACCACCATATGAATAATCTTAATAAAACTTGTTTAAACTTTAATTAAAGAAATAAATAAATATTTTTATCCTTTACTATACATCTCTTTGGTCACATCTTTCCATTAGTTTAGTGGTCTTGGGATTAGAAATGGCAAGGTTGAGTTATTTGGGGTGATATTTCATGTAAGTTCACATTTAAGCATCTTATTCATGAAAGACAAAAATACAGACATATACATATTTATACATATATATACTTTTAAATATGTATATATACAAACACACACACACACACATGCACACATATATAAATCAAGGACTCAGAGGTCTGACAAAACTGAGATGTTTTTCTATTCTGGAATTAAAGGACTGAGGAATTATAATCGCAATCTACATTAAAAATAGAGTATACCTTTTAATCGTGTGTATCCTTAAAATCCTGATTCAACAAGGCTTTTAAACACCTATTCTACTTCAAAGTATGTGCACAATTGCTTTATTGGATCAGGTCCTAATTTGCTCAAAAATATAAATGGACTTTATTAAAAGTCAACAAGCTTGTGCTCTGTGGCTTTCTTTCAAGTTATTTCATTTGAAGCACAGGGATCCAATTAATTCCGATGGAGCTGTTTTACAGATATTAAATTTACATATTAAGTACTAAATTGAGGCCAAATTGAGGAATACTGATGTTCTAAAGGCTTCCGATTCTATAGCTGTGTGCAGTGCAAAACTATTTTTGTGGAATAGTTTCCTGTTATTAGACAATTTTATAAGCTACAGAGCTATAACTCTTTTCACCTAGTACTCACTTCATAAATACTTATGTCATTCTTAAATCATTGCACCAGAAAAATACCAACCCATATTTATATGCATATCATAATTTTCAAATATATATAGCAAAATAAGTTAGTGGAAACAAATGATAAAGTTTATCCACTTGAAATATTAAATACTGAAATCCTCAGAATTAATTTTCGGAACACTTTAGTCGTATCTTGTTAAGGTGAAGGTTGGTTCTGATTTCTAGGGTCACTGTGGAGTTCCTTATTAAACTCTCACTTGGAGCGGACAAGTGGAAAGTCCATTACTGGGTTAATCAGGTCTGTGGTACTTTTCAGACTGGTAGTGACGGTTGCCCATATGTAGCCTAGCATATATAGTACCAGTGTGGTAACGTGCCTCTGTTGGGGGAGAGGACTATGCACAGTTGTGACGAAAGGGAAAAGGACACCACTTCGCCCCTTAGAGGGCAGTATCACAATCCAGGAAAAAGCTTCAAAAAATAGCTCTATTTTCATACAAAAGATGTGTGATGATAATTAGGGATAACTGTCTGGCATGAACACCCATCCATGTTCCTGTAGGTACAGGTGCTACTGAAAAAAAATGCAGAAATTAATACCACAGTAGTTCGAAAACGTTGTGGTTTCTGCAAGGCCTCCACCACTTGTTTTTCAAGAAATATTTCTGTGATAAAAACCGTATTTGTGTTTCTGGGCTACACAAGGTCTAGATTTAATAACAGGTAGTCCCTCACACATCCTGATATATTTCAGTTGCTAATTACTTTTAATTTTAGCAAATATGGATGAGGACAGAACTTTCTGACATGCTTATATGACACAGAAATTTCAATCAAATTTTCAAAATTGTTTCTGAAAATTGGGTAAGTGGGCTTTACATCAGCCTTTAGGCCACACTACACAGCAAACAAAAAAAGTGATATCTAGATGTTCAGCTGTTCTGGAGCAAATTAATTTAGGCCTGCAGTTAGCTGTGGTAAATGTGTAGTAGTAAACACCACCTCTATTAATAGGAATATGTTTGGGAAGGTTGAGGGGCTCCCTCAAATCATCTGGTGTTTCCTAAGAGTTCAGTTGCATTCAGTAGCTCTTTATGAATCCTAAAAATCCATATCCTCATTCTTGTTCATGTAGCCAGGGAGCTAAATCATATCTGAAAAGCACAATATAATAAGCCACATAGATTAAACATATTTTAAATGATATCTCAAAACTAGATACAGGGAGTCAGGTCAGGCCAACAACAAATAATGTTATCACCTCCTGAACCCTAACTGTATTCTTCTCAGAATATACAGTACTAACCAGTACTCCTTTTCTTATACTTTCAAAAAACGTATTATCTCTTTCTGCTACAGCGTTGCTTTGAGAGATGCTGCTCAGCGGTGTGTCAAAGAGGTATGGTATATAAACTCAGCCATTAAGTGAGCAACTATTTGTGAGTTTACACAAATACCTGTACTTGTGAGCATGCCAAATATCTGTTCCCAGATGCATTGCTCTTCCTGCTCTTTAAACAGCAGACTAACCTAAAAAAGAACAGCTGTAAACTCACCAAAGTCAGCAGACAGGCTCCTCCTGAGGCGGCTTTGTGCCAGGGCCTCATGCTCTGACACAAGGCCCTGTGAGCTAAATAACCAAGTATATTTTTCCTCATCTCTGACTTCCACGATCCCCTGCCATTATTTTCCCCACATGTCCTTTCCAATCTCGCTTTCCTCTGCACCCTTCCTCTGCACCATCATATTTTCTGTCACATTTTTAAAATTCATCATTTAATACTGGAGATTATTTAGAACTTTTTGACATTTAAAAAATCATGGACTGCTCAGCAGAAATAAGCAGAGTCTGCTAGTCAGGAGACAGGCCACAATTAATGTGCAGTGGAAACTTCTCCTGTGCATACAAATTGCTCCATTTCCCCAAATCGGAAGGAACAGGCAGATGAGCAACAAGTACTGTAAAGCATCTTTGGCTAAAAGAAGGAGCAGCAACTGGGATAGGAAAAATCCTTTTTACTCCTCTCTGCTTAGGCTGAGCTCATGGATTCACTTTCAGCCAGAGGACAGAACCCAGAGCCAATTATCAGGTATTCTGGAAAAAAAGGAGCTGCAGTCAGCTAGCAAATGAACTAATCCATGCAGATTATTTATGAGGCAGAAAAAAATGTTAACTCAATTTTTCTGTGATCTTCATGGTCACTTTAAGGGCTGTTTGACTAAGCCACTGAGTTCCAAGCAAGGTAGCCAGGGTATGAGAGAGAAAAAGGAAATTGCCCCAAGATTAGCTGTTAAATGTTCACTGTCCATCCCTTATACTGTAGAAGGACCTATAATGCTAGGTGATTTTTTCCTCTGTGACTAAAGGAGTCTCCGCTCCCGTGCAGAGACTTATTATTCCCGTGCTATCTTGCCACCAACACTGTTTCCCTTGGAGGACTGCATAGGTTTGAAATAGCAGTGATTGGGGAGGATAATCTATATTAGAAGCAAAGGAGAAACACATCTTCCTTTTCTAAACAAGATGATAGCTTACATTACTAGCTTTCTATGAATTACCTGTCTGATGATGAGGGTACAAACTCCCAGACAGACAGAGGATGAAGAGTCACATTTTAGAGCTGCATTCACTGAAGCAAGGATACTAAGAAACACTGTACTTTCAGAGGAAGGTAAAAGATATCCAGAGCTTCTATGAACATTTCTGGCTTTCTGCTGAGCTCCTTTTAACGTATGATGTAAGAGAGATTTCAAACATGTGACCACAATCTGTTTCCATGACTGTGTTCTCAGAAGTAATATGTGCCCAGATAAATGAATAAAAAAGTTTTTTTTTTTTTCTTTTAACTTTCCAGTCTCAAAACATATTTGGTAGAAAAAGTTTTGGAAGCAACAACATGTGACTTATGTGGGGGTGACAGTCTGTAGGGGCGCAGTACAATGAGCTTTCAGAACTTGAGAATTATTGTTCTATATCAGAAATATTCAGATTATTTTCTATATCCTGTGGAGAAATACAGTGATAAATCATTTGTGATTTTGATATAGAGAAGATTTTTTGACTCGGAAGTAACTCAAAGTCTATTCTTATTCATACCTGACCATAGACACTTAGTCACACAAAGATTGCTACACTCTCAGGCCTACTACCCCACTTTCAGATGCAGCTTGTTGGGGTGTTAGTGAAAGCAATGTGTATCCCATGATTCTTTAAATTATGAAAGAGTTGTAAAGATAAAGCAATTCAGGAGTCAGTTCATAGCTGAATTCAATTAAGTAGCTCTAATGAAACTGGTAAGACGCTTCACCTGAAGTCACCAAAATTTACATTGTGTGCAATGGCACTAGAGTGAATTAATCTCGGGTAGTCACTCCTGAACTGGTTACTTTCCTATTTATAATTATGTTCATTCCAGTAACCACTCTGATAACACTCAGACTATTTTGTTTCCAACAACATTAATTTGAGAGATGGGAGATGTATATTATATATATTTTGGGAGTGGAGATGTATATACTTTTTTTGTATATTCTGAGAAGAAACTACAGAAACTCTTTTTTAAAGGTGGGTCTTCCTGCATTAACTGATCTCTTGCTACTAGCGATTTAAATCTCATGGTATAATGCAGCAATACAAAAAGCTAGTTGCTCACGTTGATGTGTTTATTTCCATGTGGGAGGTATTAGATTTGTAACAGTAATGTTGTAAGGAAATGCTTGGTCTCCTAGCTGCTTTAAATATTATCAGCTGCAAACTTACTGAGTTTCCTCTTTTTAATGTTATCATTTGGCACAGAATTAAAATGTGGATTTAGCCAGTTATTTAGCTCTCTGCAAAGTGACTTAACTCTGTAAGGCATGGTAGTAAACAACATTCGTATTAGTTTTGAGGAAACCACAGATCATGGTACTGTATGCAATTCAGTTAAATAAAAATGAAGTAAATTGTTAAACTGACACAGTTGGACTAATTATCTATAACAACATAGGAAAAAACAAGGATTAAATATTCAACTAAATCCTTCAGTAAGCTTCCTTATGGCAGAGGTTTTTTGGATTCCCTGCCTCTTCCTCTTCCCATCCTCCCCTGCAACAAACTATGAAGTGATTGAACCTTTTGTGAAATTATTTCCCTTTAATTAGTCAGATTTCAAATAGAATATTTTTCATCCCTTGTCTTCATTTCCTGGCAGAGAGCAGAACAAATAAATTAATTCCATTAAGAGCCATTAGAGGAACAATATAGAATACTAAATCTGGTCAATAATAAACTGACCTATTGAATCATCTTGCAGTAAATTAAAAATCATTTAATAGCCCAGAAGCTAAAGTATTAAAAACAAAATCAAACTCCTTTTGGTCTCATGTGTAAGAATTAAAGAGACCAAAGCACTAGAATCTAAACACTGAGTTCTCTGCTCACTCATGCCCATGTGCTTCATCCAGCGACCTCTGCCTTTCAAGAACAATTTTTACGCAAGTAAAAATTTCTATAAATCAGCACAATTTCATGAATATATCTAGCTGCACTAATCTGGAGGTGCAGTCTTTCAAGTCATACACTAGAAAGATCAGGATGTTCAGAAGTCCAGTATTGACACCGGTTTGGGCAATCTTGAAAGCAAAGTTAGTTTAGGGAGCCACTCTTCCTCCCTGTGAAGTCAGCAAATTATTTCCATCTTGCCTGGTAGGAGCTAGATCAGACCGTATAAAAAGGAGAAAAACAAAAGCAAATGTGATTTTTCAAGTTTTGATTATTTTTTAGATAAATATATCTCTCAAAAAAAAAAGCTGTTTAAGAATGTATCCACAATTAAGAACAGTTTCTCATGAACTCAGCAGGAAAAAATATGAATCTAGCTAACAGATAAATAATTATATTTCAGGAGACATCATTATTTTATCTAGCAATATTTCCATTTTCCTTCCCTTTGCTTATTTACTAGAAGGATGAGTACGCTCATAAACTTAATATTCCTTGTTTATATTATCTATCTATATATATGTCTAATTCTCTCCATGCAATGCATAGTGTTCAAGCATACAGAAGGCTGTTGCAAAGACAAAAGGAATGACAATAGTATTTCTCTCTTTAGGGCAAAGACTTGAACTTTAGTTCAGATGTTTAAGAGTGCATCTACATGAGTGTTCTCGTTTGCCTCAGAAGCACGCTTTTGAAGTGAATTTTCCAATTGTTCTTACTCTCTGCACCTTGCTTTGTGTGTCAGAACACACTCAGAGTGCATAAACTCAATTTCTTTTAGGTAAAACTGAACTGAAAGTTGCACGATGGGATTACGGATAACAAATTTCATCTGCTAATTGGCATTCAGTTCACAGGGTCAAACTAAATTTAGTTTGAAGTTAAACAATTGAAAAGCATGCAGTGCAAAGTCCTCACACTGCCTGTTTTGCTCCACAGAGCCTTAAGCCATTCTTCCTGATAATGTAGATATATCTTAAGGCTTTTACTTTACTACTACGGTAGTTATGACCATAAATTCCCCCCAAAAACAATGTGGCCAGGATCTGTTACACTTCTGAGTTCTGTACCATAGGAAAAGGAAAATTAAGCAGAGATCAATAAAAGGAGAAGCAGAACTTAAGATCTTAAGCTGTTTTTGGTCTTCTAAAGAACAGGAATAATTTCATTAGACCATTTTTACACCTGAGAATAATAAAAATTGATGTTTCCATTTTGGAAAAATATTACTCATAGCACTGAGCCCCATTCAACTGATATTGTCAATGGTCACCAGGCACCAGCTTGGCACCTCTGTTCTCCATCTTTCCTGAATGCATTTTTCAAGAAAAAAATTCATATACAGATTGCAAATAAAATAAAAGTATTTTTTTGCTGAAGATGATGCTTCTTGTGCTTTTTCACAATGCATTCTGACTGGCTGACTTGTCTTACAGAGACACTGCCTTTCAAAATTGTATGTTGTTTATAAAATATAAATTAGTGCATCATCTAACCATAAGATAGTATCTCTGCTTACTTAGGCCCCTATGCTTACAATGTCATCAGACTATCAACATGTAAGCGCAACAGACTTAGTGCAAACAGAATATGAAAACTGTAATGACCTGGAGAATTGGCCTACATTTGGTTCATGGTTTCTCTGACATTAGAACTGCAGGCTTCTTTTCAAATGCAGGGCTCGTTCTCCTTTTCTGCTCCTAGCTCTCACATCGCATTGAGATGCAGAAGGGAAGCGTTGCCAGGCATGCTTCGCTTGCATAAATATGGACGTGAAAGATGCCTTCTACCTGGGAGAATTTGTTTATGAAGGGGAAAAGGAGACTGAAGTCCAGGGACAACGCAAACAGATTTTTCTCGTGACTCCAAACTGTGGACAGCTACTGGAGGTGCCTGATGATAGAGGGAAACTCACTAACTGTCAGGAAGGAAACATTAGCCAGCAAGTGGTGCATTCAGACTGGTTGCAATATTCCAGATTGAGCTCTCCTTTTCTGCTTGATCCCTTACACAAAGAGATAAAGTTAAAAAAAAAAAGCTTTGATAAGCTTATGTCTAATTACTTTTGCTATTGAATGTCCCTGAAAAGAGCTGAACTGTAGACCAGGATATCTGCACCTTGGCTGAAATGGTAAGGGTAATATGCAAGAGGTATTGTGAAGCTCTTGTGTGAGAACAAGTTTACCCATTTTGATATGAAAATTCTTGGCTATCGATGCTCTGACTCACAGGAGTCCTTTCCACACAGCTTTGAAGCTCTCTCTAGAAATAGGCGTATTAAGGTTAGAGGACAAAATCAGCTAAACTGCTATACTACCCAGAGACAATGACAGGATGGGGGGTTCTATAACACATATAGCAAATATGTATTTTAAGGTATACACACACACACACAAACACACATATGCAGTAATTACTGTAGTTAGTAGCTCATTCTGATAATATTTTAATTTGAAGCCTCAGAAAAAAGACTGGAAACAAATTGGTAAAATTTCTAAAACAGAAGAAGCAGCTCCTCAGACCAATTGCATAACGATGAGAGAAGGGTCACAGCTTGCACTCTGCAGGCTTTTTCTGGTCAGGCAATAAGGTGGCTGCAGATCTGTCCTTTTCAAGGTGGCCCTTGAGCCTGCCGTTTACTAGGTACTTCAAAGTAGCATAGGCAGACAAGAAGAAGGGTGGAGTACTACTTGAGGTTGCATTTATTTAGGAAATCCCAAGAGCTGAACTCTTAAAAAACCTGCCAATAATTGCCTCTCCTTCTTACAAAACCTTTTTTTTTTTTCTCCTAACAGGGTACTGCTGACTACTCACATAACCTTTGTTTGATAACAGAAGAGCACAGTCAACTATTCAAACAATGAAGAACTGTCCTCTCTTTTAGACACATGCTGCACACTTGTAGCCTGCAGTATTTCAGTGGGCGCTGAGGCTAGTCTGAAGATAACACACGTAGCAAGGAAGACGATAAAAGGGAGAAAGAGATTCCTGCGTGAAATACTATATTCGAGTCGTCTCAGCATCAGATACCAACTTCCCCCACGTGTGCGCGCGTGAGCACGCATCTGACCGTGCCACGGGATATCGTTACCTCCTGCCCAAAGTCACTGCGGCAGGGTTTTGAAATTCCTCCCGAGTTTAACTCTTTCTCTGATGCGCAGTGTAAGCACACCAGCGGCTTACCAGCACCCTGCGCTGAGCACCAGGGAGGTGGGAATTACAGATGCCTCCTTACGAATAGTCCCTGTCAGGCACTACCTTTTGCTTCCCAAAAGGCTGTGCCGTAAGCTCCCAATATCCAAAGTTTGCAGAGGTTCAGTGTGCAGCCAGCTTTTCTCCACAGAAAGCGGCCCGTTTTGAGACTGCCGTTTTTGGTAAGGAACAGATTTCTAGCTCCGACTGTCGGATAATAAAGCCCGCTTTTTACAACCAACAAAGGAACCTTTATTAAGGCATAAGTCAGTACTGCAGTGATCTTGACAGGGTTGTATAAGATGACATTAATTTCATAATCAGCGTCCTTTTTCCCCAGAAGGAACAACCGTTCCTTAAATGAGGAGCTTCTCTTAAAGACACAGAGCCTTACTCTTTTCATAGTTCACACCCAAAACAATCTTTGAAACTAAAAAACTAAATATTTTGCTCTGCAAAAGATAATCTGTTTATGGACATATTTCACAATAATCCTGGTTGAAACACCGGCTTTGACACACGCAGTTTTACTCCTTTATTTAAGGACAGGTTTGTATAGTGTTTAAAGCACATGTCGAATTAATGATCTCGTATTGCCTGCTGTGAACCTCCCCTGTATCACATCTGACTTTTTAAGGGCAAAGGCAGGAGGAAAATGACTGTAGCGCAGCTGGCGTACAGAAGCTCCTCTGAACACCATCCATGACAGCTGGCGCACCTGGAAGAGCAGGTGAACTCCCCTCCCCACCGTGGGAGGGTTTGAGGAAGCCGACACAACTACGGATAGCAACTACTCAGCTCAGGTTAGAAATTTATACTGGGAGACAAGGTTGCAAACGTTTTCCAGCAGGTAGAAAACAAAAAGGCCAGTTACTTAACTGCTTTGAATCTTGGACGGCTAGAGAGCCATCAGCTGTGTGTGGGAATGATCCCACCTGGCCTCTCAAGGTTGCTCTTATTAATATATAAAACCTCAAATCAGATCTCTAACAGTGATCCACAATTCTAGGAAGATTCTTCCTACTCCTACAGTAAACTGAAGTGATTTTTTTCTTGCGGAGGTGAATTTTCTATCCGTGCTGTTAGCTCCGTCCCTAATAACAGCAGCCTCTACCGCTTCACGTGAATCACGACGCTCCTCACGTAGACGTGCTGGAAAGCGTCTCGCGAGAAGGGGCCGAGCACGAAAGAGCCTTCCTCTCCGGACGCGGCAGCGACGGCGTGTCGCTGCGGGGGCCGCCGGAGGCTGCGAGACAGCGGCGCGTGGTCCTCCGCCTCGGAGACGGCGGCGCGTGGTCCTCCGTCTCGCGGCCGGGCACTTCTCCCACCAGGTGCGTCACACGGCAGCACCGCTGCAGTCCTCCCTTTAGAAACCATCTCGAGAGGAGCTTTCATTTCGGAACATGTAGGCCAGCCACATGTACAAAGAGTCCGTATTGTGCATATTATTTGTGCTGTCGAATAACAAGATTACGCTCTCCAAAACAAATTCCCTTTAACTTCCAGAAAAAAAAAAAAAAAAAAGAAGAAGAAGAAGAAGAAGAAGAAGAAGAAGAAGAAGGAGGAGGAGGAGGAGGAACTGCACTGTCAACTAAAAACATTGTAAAGCATGGATCAGATACGCAGAAGTAAATGGCTCAATGGTCTTTTTTTCTTTTTCTTGGTATAATGTTCTCTTTATCTCTCTCCTTGCTTTTAAACCTGTAAGGAGCACTCAGGCTACGTTTTTAGGCTTTTCCCTGCAACGGTAGGAAAATTTTCCTCTTAGAGGATTGTCAGGATGAGTATGGACACAGGATTTGGGAAAAGGAGTCATGATAATACCGTAATGGTGATAACATGATAATATCATGACGTAAAGGAATCGTGACACAGTCGCAGGGCTGCTTGGCATGAGAAGGGGACCTGGCCAGGTCACTGAGGCGCCAGACTCGGTGTTCCTGTCAAGAACTGAGGGCAATATACAGCTTCCCTCACAGCCCTCGTGGGAAACGTGCCCACGCACAAAGATGCTCTACAAGGTCTGCAGGCGTACAAGGCAGGGAGAAGGTGGCCAGGGCACACTGCTGTCCTGCTCCTTTCCCTCTGTGTGCTGTCCTTCTGCTTCCTTCCCACCCCTTCCCTGCGAGCACTACGCAGGCAGACCCCTTGGCACCTCCTCTTCACCAGAGGTCACCCCAACAGGCTTTTTTTTCCATCTCATTTATTAAGGGAAAAAAATGTGTATCATATTTACTTTGCCTTGTGTCACCCATATTGTGTTTAGTATGTCTAGTATGTCTTTTCTCTTTTCACACTTGCGCCCTCCTGCTCCTCAAAATACAGCTATTGTATAACATTTTAAGTGAGTAGCCTGTGCCAGAACTGGAATACCAGCTTAGCAGAGAGAGCAGTAAAAAATAACGTGGAAAGGTCACCTCTGTGGTAAAGTGACACGGCACTGTTCAGACAGGGAAATACAAGGCTTCCCTCGATTTTGCAGAATTAATCAGAAACAGAGCAATTTGGATCCAGGCTCCCCGTTTCCTTAAGATGCCAAAGACTGATCCCCTTAAGTAAGCACAAAAGTACATGCAGAGAGTCAACATACCTCCTAGCTTGGGTTAAGGGAACTGTCTGTAGACTAAGATATCCTCAGTCACATGGAATGGCATGAGAATTCAAACACTGCTTGGAAAGAGCAATTTTAAGCATTATCAGTAGATAAATTAATGAGATTGTTCTGAATCCAGATCCTGCTATGTTACATAAATTTGAACCCAAAGTAGTTCCACTGACTTCTCTGCGCTCTTATGGAAGTTACTGAGAATAAGATCAGGGCATGACTCTCAGTTTCATATCATATAGCAATTTCTAAATGGAGATTTAGTCTCTTTATCACACAAAAGGACTATTTGCTCATTTCCATTTTAATGGAGTGTCTTACAGGTTGCTAATGTTACCTGATAATCACTTCACAATACAGAAGGAGAGGCAATTCCTATTCCTGGGAATAGAAAGAGAAAAATCATGGATTTGAGATTTATTCTGCTGAAATATATAGTAAAGATTCTGTTGGGAGTACCTTTGATTAAATAACACTTTCATGTAATTTAAAATAACATTAATTAAGAAACTGAGCATATCAGGAGGATACATTTTAGTGGAAAAGTTAATATTTGCCCTGAAAAGCAAGTTCATGGCTGGAGTCACCAGTATGTGTGAGATCAGAGCCAGTGGAAGACTTCTCTACAGCAGAAACAAAACTGAATTATGCTGCCTCAGTATAAATGATAAAATAAGGTAGCTATTACTATTGCTCCTTCCTCCTCCTTTTCATCTCATTTCTCTCTCCTCGGTTCCCATGCTCTTTGGCCCGTTTGTTGGAAAGTATGGTCCTAGTGGACTTATTTCTTTGCAGCATTGCATTGCTGGTTAAAGTGGACAGGAGAGCCCACCACCATCTCTTCTGGGAACTGCTGGTGTGCCCCCAGCAGCCAGCCTGGCTATGAAACTACCTGTTTTGCCAATGCCTGGAGAGACAATATTCAGACCTTCTATCTAGATGCACCTAACTGATTTAAACAGCTCTCCTTCCATACATTCCTCCCTAGATAACTAATGAAGTTATCTAGAATTGAATTTCCTGTCCTGCTCACAGGAGAGGGAAAAAAAAAAAAAAAAAAAAAAAAAAAGCAATGTTAGGTATACAGAAAACTGGACATTTGTACTAGTTAAGCCTGCATATTTTTGATTTTACTGAGGCTGAAATTTAAATTTCATCCCCAATATTAGTGATTTACACAAGAATCTTTACTGGAAAATTTAATTCAAGAGCTAAAGATATGACTCAACTACAACTTTTGCAAGTACCTACTAATGATCCACAGAAATAATAGGTTTTCTTTATACATAATAAAAACCTATATGCATGCTTGCATATTTGAAAAAATAGGTTAGTGGCAGAAACATAAAAATGTTGAGAAGCATATGTTCAAAGACAAGCGCTTGGATTAACTTCAGAGGAGGCTTAAACACTCCATTTGCTCTTCAATAATATTTTTATGTAATTGGATTTACTTTTCAATCAGATCCAAATAAGGAAAGGCTAAATACTATATCTCATCCTTCTGGCAGCACAAGTTACCTCTTTCCATCTCTCAGATACTGACAATGTGGATCTCAATATGCACATTAAAGATGACCTTGTATCTTCAGCCTGGAGTTCAAATCTCCACACACATCTGAGTCTGTTATTCTTTTGTTTCTTACAACCTCAAGTCCTGCAATGGCCAAATTTTATTCAGATTGAAAAAAAAATCACATGATTTTTAACTCTTTGAAGAATTCAAATGTGTGATAATTTAAGCAAATACCATTCAAAGTTAAAATAAAAAAAATGTATCTAGTTCTTTCCTGTATTTCTATTTGTACTGATCAATAGGCATCTTGTAAAAAAGGGAAACTGAAAAAAATCCATGACTTATGAGATCTGCACATACAGCTCCAACTATAACTAAGAAAGTGAAAACATGACAGAAGATTTCATATCCCATGGCAGATTTTATTTCAAGAACTTTTATTTATGTCTGAATATATCCCAGTTAGTGACCTCGCAGTTTACCTAGAACGTAACTAAAAAAAAAAAAAAAAAAAAAAAAAAAAAAAAAAAAAAAGTTAAATCAAATGCTAGTACAATGCTAATTGTAATTCTTCATATGAGTAATTGTAATTCTTCATATGAGTAATTTTCAGCAAACTTGCACAGAAAAACTCTTTCGTCTTACAGAGAAGTCAGAGCGTCTATTTCATTTTCAAGAAAAAGCTTTCTTTCTTGAAGAAAAAAAGTTTTTGTAACTAGACTAACTGTTAGAGAATGACATTTCTTTCAGCAGAATAATGTCCTGTACTACACATGGACACAGTTGGAGTTTAAAATACACTTGTTAACCAAAGACATAAGACATTATTTTTGGAAAGAAAGTAGCTAGTTACATTATATGAACTATTATAGCATTTTATGTCATACTACATGAAAGGAAAACAGGTAAAGGTGAAGGTTTTGCTTATACCTACAAATAAAATCTGTGATATATTTTCTGATTATTGAATGGTTGGCTTCCAAGGAATTCTTGCTATCAAATCAAGCTTCATAAATTCTTCAAGTGTGTTTTCCATTGAGGATTCAATGATGTATAAGGTTTATGGAATGTTTTTTGTCCTCTTTTTTTTTGTTTGTTTGTAAGGAGTTATATTTTTTTCATCCTTATGTTATTTGAGGATTAAAACTCACAAGAAAATACGAACATTAGTTTCTACAGGATGCCATCCTAGCCATAGCAATAATGGAGAAATTTATTTCCTAACCTTCAAGGGGCTTATCAAATTTCGCTATCAAATTCCTGTCAGACGATTCTAAATATCACTTGATCTTTGTAACCAGATACTATAAAAATAAAAATTGAGTAAAGCCTTACAAAAAGAGTTTGTATACTTGCGTTTCTGATACATCTTCTATCATAAGCACCTTTTGAATACAGAGCCCTGTGAGAACCAGGAGCCAGCAACAGTCTCCAGCATAAAACCTAGCATTTATTGCACTAGCTCTCAGAGCTAACTAGATTCAGCACGTGGTGCTTGCAACAGCTGCTTATCTGTTGTACCCATGACACCAAGATGGCCCACAGCTGTTCACGCTCAGCAGAGGCAACGCTGCCACTTAAGATTGCCAATTGGCAACATTACCAATATCTGCCAATACAATTATTACAATACAAAATGCAGTAATATAGAGGAAGAACCAGCAGCTTCATCGTTTACTTGCTACTGGGATGCCAAGCTCCAAGACCGCTGTACAAGACCCTGCTTTGGAAATAACAGTGAAGTATGCTGATCACAGCAGTCAGACCCACCACATCCATCCATTTAAGTAGTTACAGGTCTGAAGCAGGAGTTATTGTGAAAAATCCAGTAGTGTATGTTGGGCAAAAAGCCCAGCTAGATGCCTGTGATGGTCTCTGGCCTTAAATTCTATAGTACCAGGCAAAGCCAAGAGCCATAAAATTACTGCTAAGTTCATCTTTCCTTTCTAATAGTTACTACCATCCAAACTCTTCCCTAATTTTTAAAACACCTGAGGAAAACTAGAGCACTGTGATCAACAGATTCAGGTGACTTTAGATCAAGGAGATAAATTAATTCCAAATCCTCAGCCTTCCCTCCTGCTAGCTTCCTCCTGTGTTACGCTCACTGTGTATCAGCTCTGCTCCCTCCAGTGCTCACGACTGGGGAAGATAATGCAAAAGGAGAGGAATTCTCCAAGGACCTCAGAGCCCATGGGGATGAATTTTCTTCTATGCTTGGCAAACAGAAATAACTATTTTTAAGGAATCTTAAAGCAGATGATATTGAATCTTGTTGCTGCTTGTTTTCCCCCCACCCTTCTCCCTGTGTATGTCGTCTTTGTAACTGTATTCTGTTCATGCTTATTATTATACACAAAAAACATGTTTTGCTGACCGAAAGAATATGATTTTTATACTGACAAAAATGTACCTCCGTTTCAACCTGAAGCATTGAAATATAATTTCATCACCAAGAAACTGTGAAGCTGACTTACAAAATGAGGTTGTAAAAATGTATCATTAAAATCCAAAATTATAATTTTAAATATACAGATTTAATATATTTTAATATAAAAACATGAGAGTGGTAGCACTGACATTGTGCTTCCTCAGAGGTGTAAGTAAGGATCCATTGGTGAAGATTTGAGGAGGACCTTCACTCTCTTCTCTCCATGTGCTGGTAAATAAATCAAGCAAACGTGTCAGAATGGGTCTTCAGAGCTACCAAAACAAACCTCTCAGAAATATTGTAATCAGTTACTCCCCCCCCCTACACTATTTTTATCATACTCACTTTCACTCGGTTACTTACTGTAGAATCAATTTGAGACACATAGTGTTTGAATCACATAGCAGCTGTCAAATGCATATCACAAAATAACTGATACTGAACCATGTACAAAAACAGAGCTCTAAAATGACAAAAAGTCAGTGGAATTCTCTAGAAGAAGAAAAAGTGCTATTGCAAATCTGAAACAACAAGAAAATAAAGCTGGAATACAACAGTGATTTAGCCCCGCATCAGAAAGGTTTTATGTCTTCTCACCCTTTCCTATAAGGCTGATTGCCACGGAAGATCTATTCTTAAGACTACTTCACTACCTTTTTACTTTCTTACTTTTTATTTCCTTTGGCTTGTTAACTTGTGATCCTTTCTGCTGAATCATGTAAAACCTTAAATGACCAAGGTTCTAATCTGAATTACAGTCTAATTATATCAGTGTAACCTTAAAATGTAACCTTTGTACGAACTACACCTAATTTTATGTCAACATGCAACCACGAATTTGGGGAAAAATTACTCTGATGTGATTCTCTATGGTTAAAAAGTAGTTAAAAAATATAGTTCTGGAGTCCTATGGGATATGTCTCAGGAATATCAGTTAAATAGTTCAAATTATGGGGTGGAAAAAATAATCTCATGATATAATGGTTGCTCCAAATTGCAAAATTTGTTTTGTTGTTACATTATGTTTGCTGCAGTACGGTTAAGAAGCATTTCTGTTTCTTTTTTAATATATATACTACAGGAAAGCATCTGGATAAAATTTGGCATAAAAAAAGGCACAATTTTCTATCCAAGCACAACTTATGTCTTTTTGTAACAAAACATTTCTTGTGTATCACTGAGTAGTCAGCACATTTAAATAGTTTATATTACAGTGATACATTTTTCATGTTCAATAGCCAAAACATCTTACTTCAGAGATGAAAGGGTTAGGCTGAAACTAATAGGGTTGTACTTTATTCTTACATCTCTGTAAAGGAACTAATACAAAGTGAATAGACATGTCTCACATTTAATGTGTGAATCAGTTCATTACATGGATTGTATGGACAACTGTGTGCATAAAGAGCCGTGTGGTGAAATGTCTTTCACAAAGCATGAATCATTAATTTTTCAATAGCTTCTTGGAGTTTGGAAAAACATTTCATATATATATTGATATCAAGCAAATACTTCTGTAATGATTTGTATGAAAAACAACATCAGCGGAATTGGACTAACAACTTCTTAGCTCTAAAAGTGGGCAGGTCTGACAGACTCGCTTAGAATTTATTGATGATCTCTGGATTTCTTTACAAAGACAATGGAACAGGACAGCAGCAAATTCTCTTATATTGAAGGAAACTCCATCCTATAATTGTTATACAATAATTATGTAGTAAGTATGATCTAATCTAAGATCAGTCAGAGAAATATTAAATTCAACTCTACTTAACTGTCAGATTGGTAGATATCCTTGCAAGAGATGCTTTTCGTTATCAAGGCTCAACAGCTTTGTTTTATGAGAAGTATTCAACCGTATCTAAGCTTCTCACACTTATTTAAGATATGGACCTAAGAAACATTTCAATAAGCTGGAGAAACCCATCCTAGTATTACAAATACAGGACAATGTCCAGGTCCAAGCAGGAAAATGCGTCTTTCTTTTAAAAGTAGAAGAGGAAGTACTCATACCTCATCTTCTTAACAACTAGTGAGTAGTCAGAGAGCTCCAGCACTCTATGGAGGACATGGCTGCAAAATGATATTCAAGCAACTGAGAGGCCTCTGAAGGAACCAGAGTGTAATCTCCAGTTCCTTGGCTGATTTTTTCATCTTTAGAAGGCATACTTTTACTTACAACCTGGGAAGGTGAGGGAGATTGCCCAGCTCCTTAGTAGCTCCCTAAAATGGGAAGAAAATGGATTTCAGTCCCTCTTGGCACGGTTCCTATGTATCACTACCCTTGGTAGTTAAGGTAAAACAATTGAAGTAAGAACTCAGCACTCTTCAACTCACTCCCCAATGGGGCATGGCCCTTAGACTGCAGAATTGTACTCTCCCCAGTTTTCTCCTGTCTCTATGAGTCATTAAACACACTAAATATATACATACATATATATATATATATATATATATATATAAAATATTGGATCCTACAGGGCTTTAGGGCAATCCAGGCACCTGTTTGTTTGCTCAGTATTTGTCACCATTGAAGAGCTGGTCACCACTGGACACAGGTTGGACTGCAAGAGCTTAGAGAATTAAATACCTTCAGTGTCAGATATCACATGGGAGGAGACTTTAAACCTTCTTTATATTGAAATCGAGTGCTTAGATTCAAATGTTTAGTCTAAAAAAGGAGATTTGCCCAGAAAGCCTCTGAGGAAGGACAGAATAAAGGCATTAAGCCAAGTCTGAGGGTTAAGAGCTGAAACAGTGATATAGCAAGAAATAGTAATTCCTTTCACTGCAGAAGTTGAATGAAACTATATGGCTTTGTGATGCATAAAGTTAAATCAAGTGTCTGCCATGGTCCTTCCTGGTTTTACAGATCCGTGAAAGAGATAAAGCCTCAGAAGATATTAACTGGTCCTACTGCATAGCTGTGCAGAGAGCTTGCTGACACATGAGCAGCTATGCGGCACTGCAAACATTCATCCCTCTTTCTTCTGTTCCTTTTATTTGTTTGCTAAACCAAATCACCATGCTTCGCCTTTGGAGAGAAGGCAAACCCCTGAGGGCAGAGACTGTCTCTCAGTCTGCTTGCTCAGAGCACAGCATGATCCTGACAGGAGCTGCGGAGCCTTTATGCAACACAAGCTTAACTTCATTCATCAAATACTCTGAAAAGGAAGTGCTCTGCTTCTCCCTCCTTTTGAAATAATAAGCTGATCCAAGGGAAGTGGAGGCTATTTATTTTATTTTTTTTTTCAAAAGAGTTGTCAGATCTTTGCTTTGCTTTGCTATCAACCCTCCCTTTACCTTGGCATGCCAGCACCTTGTCTGGGTCACTCTCAGTTTCTTCTCAGGAGATTCAGACATTGAATTCTCAGGTTAGATTTTATTTATTTATTTTTACTCTATATTTTGAAATCTAAATAGACTTTTCATATTTCTTCTGTGTTGAGGTTTTATGACCATTTCCTCAGTGTATAAAACTTTTTCCCCCTCATATCTTGTCTGGAAAGTTGGCACCTGCTGGTCCTAAAGCCCATCTCCATCTCTTACCTTCGTTCAACATACTTTTTCGCAGAACACTAGGAAAGGTATGAGTCCTTACTCATAAAGACACTGCTCACAAAGTCCACAGCCATCATACCTGTATGATGAAGCACAAGTGGCTGGGTTTCTTGCTTCCTGTTCACCCTTAAAAGATAAATCCATTACAGTTCACAGGAAGCTGATGTGTTGATCTTTGGAAATAAAGCTTCTTTTTACCTTATAAACTATCTACCCTAGGCATCCTACCTTCAGCTTCAGCTACTAAAAATAGTTGAAGAAAGAGTGAATATTCTCTCTTAAAAAAAAAAAAAAAAAATCCAAACCTATTTGAAAGCTATTTGGTAAAATCACCGTTCATCTACCTTAGGGGATCACAAAACAGATCTTTTCCCTTACAGCTCTCAGTACCAGACAGTGTACTACCTGAATGATTGTAGCCAGGAAAGGCCAGTTCGAATGTGGCACTCTCTTCCTCCCAGGTTACTAGAATTTCAGCCCAAAAAGGATGTGCAAAAAGAATAGAGGAAATAAAAGGCTATACATCCAACACCTCACAATTTCCAAGTGAGACACGCACATCCTGGACATCAACATGTGACCAGGATCATATGGCAGTGACTTCTGACATCTGAAGAGATGCTGCGTGTAGATCAGCAGAGATGAGCTTCAGCTAATACCAGCAGTTTGTCGTGCCTTAGGTCCTCAAACAAAGCCTGCTGGCAAGAGCTTGCAAGAGCCCTTGATTATGCTCTTATACTAAATCAGTAGTGCTTTTCAACTAAATCATGATGTGCATGTTAGTGGGAGGGAAGAAAAGTCGTTTTGACCTGAAAGAAGTTATTAGCAGTGTTTTAGCAGTTAAGTGTTTGTGACATATTTCAAATTGATCTAAACATGTAAACTGATCTGACATACTTATTCAAAAAAAGGTAAATATGATATAAATTAAAGCAATCTTTAGATTCACTTACTTCTTGAAGTTTACCCTCATGCTTTTGACTTCTGAACATTCCTTCTAAACTACTGAAAAAGCTCTTGGTTCACTGTAATCCGCTTGCTGAGACAGAAGACTTCCAAAATCATATTTGTCTCCTATGGGGAAAAAAAAAAAAAAAAAGTACTGTAAACCAAGCTGAAGTTGTTAGGCAGGTTCCTACTTTAACAAAAGCTATTATTCCTTTGTAAGCTGTGGTTGGCTAATGGCAAACACTAAAACTTTCTATTACTAGGAATTTGGGGATTTTGTTATAATTTACTTAAGTATTCAAGGTAAAGCACGGTCATAACTTCCACTTGACTGAGAAAGCTTCTCAATGAGATCTAGCATGGATGAGAATTCCCAGATGCCAGCAGTGATTTGCACTTGTCACAGAACATACAAGAAAAGAAAAATATTTTCACAATAGACTAGGAACTTTCTCAGGGCTTTTCACAATAAACTAGGAACTTTCTCAGGGCTAAAGGAATAGATAACATGTTAACCTTTGAAATTCTAATTTTAATCTTTTGTGATATGTTTCCTACCTACCTAAAGCAATGATGGATGTGTGAGACCAAGCTGAACGATGCAGGAACATGGAGTATAAAGAACAGGGTAATGCTGAAAGTGTTCACCAGTGCCTGGAGCATACCTGATGTAATTTCATATTGACTTCTGTAGTGATATAAAAGCAGGGCTTTATCCTAATACTTGTAACTAAATTCCTTTTTATTCTTTAATTTCACACCTACTCGGATATTATTGAGAGCCTATCAGTTAAAGAATATTGGTCAACATAAGTTTTTCTATCTTTGAAGTACATGATGACTTTTATAGTGCTTGTTTAGCAAACCAGAATTTTGAAATTTATTTTAAAAAGAGACAATTGAGTAAGCATTTACCTAATCTATTCAAAATCAGAAAATCTGCCTTTGACTTTAGTGAGTGAGTGTTGCTCAGGCAGTTAAAGGGAGATCAGTCCTTCCCTCTTGGATGAAGCCGTCAAATTCCTCCCAGATGATGGCACCTGAGTAGACTGAAAGTACTAAATTCCCATTAGAAATGGGAAAAGCAAAAGGAGAACACTTTTTTGTTCTGTAAAATGTTCTTTACACAAAGGGTTCTGGTTATGTAAATAGAAATATAACCTCACACTTGTGAGGAATCTGTAGAGAGAAGGGACTTCTCATTCTTCATTAAAAAAAATATCATTCTTCATAAAGCTTAAAATCTATAAAAATATTTAAAATAAACATTTTTCAAATTTTTATGATAAATCTCTTTTGCCCTTTCACCACAGAATCATAGGGTTAGGGTACATTTGTTTAACGGTAACTATCTCTGGTTTTCAGTCTTAGGTTCTTTGAAAAATAGGTGTTTAAGAAGTAATCTGGACTTTAATTCTAGCTATATTCCACTATACCAGTAAATTAAACATTGCCAGAGAACATTGCCTGGGCACTAAAACGCAGTGCTGTGAAATTGCTAGAGCAGCCCTGGCCTGGTGGAGGCCCAGGCTCACAAGCCCTCTCCCAGGCAGTCACGTCTGGCTGTCACGGTGAAAAAAGGATGGTCACAAGGCCAAGGCTGCAAGCCCGTTGTGGAGGAAAAGGGAATTTAATAGGATAGATAGAGGCTGCCTTGTACCAGTCTCGGCGTCGGAGAATGAGCCTGGGCATACTAGTTTGTTAATGTGTGTGTAGACTAACCCTTCTAAAAACATGAAGAGAAGATGGAGACTTTTTTTTCCCCCTCTTTGAGTTTAATTTCTCTCAGTTTTTACTCTGGCAAATTTTTAAGGAAATGTTCCCCTAATAAACACAAATAAATAAATAAATAAATATAGATTGCAGCAGGGTACAAGCAGCCTGGTTCAGACTTCTGGTTTAGTATTATGACTATCCACACGTGTCCTCAGTCAATTTAGTGTTACTCTGATAACCATTTTCCTTCTTAAGAACACAGAAGTAATATTCATCTGTTCTGTTATAGCTGACTACATAGTTTGTGTTCACTAGCAAATTACTGTGTCAACTCTATTGGCACAATTTAATTTTATTTACCAGGAAACAAAGTTCTACAACCAGAATGACTGGTTGCAGCTTTTATTTTTCAAAGTTACACTGAAGTGGACTTTCAGAGAACAAAGCAAATATTTAATCAGTAACAAGTTATATAAAGCAATTGCCTCTATAGGAAGTGCACTTCCCCCCGCTTTACGTAAGAGACTCGTTGTTTCAACAGAGGAGTTTTGCCAGAATAATGTCTGTAATACACACTTCTATAAAAGGAGAGAATGTCATCCATGAGCAGTGATCATAAGTAATACGTAGCCTTCACGGCTTTCTATTTTGTCAGATGTTACCCAGACTATCCATCGAGTGTTAAAGAGGCCTGACTTGCATAATCCATATGGTTCTCTATGTTAGAGGTGTTCGCTGCATTGAAATTTCATTGTGTGTGTGTGTGCGTGCGTGTGTATGCGTGCGTGCCTGTATGCACCTAAACTGGCAGTTTTACTGATGTATTAAGAAAGTGCCAACATCTTAATCATTTTCCTTTAGAGCCCGTATTATTCATAATAGAACAGGTAAATAGTCTAAAATAGCACATAAAAATGAACTAAAGAGCTTATCTGCATTATTTTTCTACGCGAAAAATTTTCCCATACGGTTTACGGTACACTCTTCTGACATATTTATAAAAGCTAACCACAGTCTTGTCTTCCTCTATAGCTCCTTTCATGGGCAATTCAGTGCAATTAAGAACAATTAAGAACAATTAACTACTGAGATAGCCTCACCATGCTGCAATCATTCTCTGTAAAGCTCTGCTTAATCACCGACCCTTCACAGTTATCTTCATTGTCCAGAGATTACAAGGCTCAGGAAGGCCCTTCTTAAATGATAGTCACAAACTGCAAAGGCTCTGGGAAAAGAGGCTAGAGTCACATTAAGGACTCTAAAGTCCAATATTTAGATAGGACAAGTGTTCCCATCCCAATGCCTGAGGAAAACAGTGAGAAATTGCCTTCTTAGGCTATTTGCAAGGGACCCCTCTTACCTGGGCTGCTCCTTAGAGAGGGGAATTGGGTGGTGCTGTGTGGTAGGGGTTGAGCGTGGCTTGCAGGGCAGATCAGGACAAGCCCATTTCATGCAGGCACTATTCAGGCCATCCACGCCACAGCCAATGAAGCAGCCCATAAATAAAAGGCCCTTGTCTCCCTTCACTTTGGGCATCAGTTCTGCACACTGACTTTCAAAGGTGCAGGACAGAGCTACACAAAGGGTTCAAGATAAAAGTAAAACCTAACATTTGTTTTTTCTTGAGTCATGGCTACACAGATTCGAGGAAGTGATGGATCCTTGTTTGTCTACATTCATTTGTGTTCACTGTTAGGGGATGCTGAAAGTACAAAGTGCAAATATATGCTGTCTGTGATGTTCTTACCCATGTAATTTCCTTCAGTTAATGCTGTTTTCTTAGCAATCCATAGGACATTGACCTCCTACAAAGAATCATTTATTTCAGAAGGAAACGTGGGTTCTTCTCAGGAAGTGCAGGAACCTGCACTGCAATAGCTTTGGTTTGGGGTTAGGCAAAATCCTGAACTTCCTTCATGGCAACAATGAGATAAAATCATCTGAAGATCAGTCCTATAAGTGCTGAGTCCACAAGTGATTTACAGAGGGCTATTCATGCTTAAAATTAAGCTCTCGTTGAAGAGTTTGGCTGGCTGGAGACCAGAGTTCCTACTGGCTTGAAATATCAAACCTGTCATCAATATGCCTGGCATTAATGAGCATGATAGACTTGAGGAAGGTATTATAGAGCTGAATACTATTATCTTTATCAAGGTTTTGTCTTTAATTATAAAAATAGTTAATTATTTTATTGCAATGGCTACCCTAACTGCATTGAAGAGACTATAATATTATACTGTACACTCTCTTTAGTCCTTCCAGTCTCAAAGGCAAGCAAATTATAGAGAATCAGATTTTGATGTTTAAAAACTACACAAGATGTCTAAAAAGGGAAAACCTACTAACTTTCCCGTTTGTCTTCTGAAGTAGTCTATTTCTGAATTAAAATATCCTAGCTTTGTGAAAGCCAAGAGGGATTTATTGGAAATTCAATGATGTTTACTATGCTGGGCATTCAGAGTAGAACTGAATGCAGCCAAGGGGTCTTTTTCGTGATTCCACAGGGATTTTTTCTGTTGTTGTTTAATTGGGCATAGGTATCAGTAACGAGGATAATAGTTATCCCTATTGTCAGTGTTGCTCTTTGCCCCTACAGAAGTACTCTCACAGTTAATGTATCTCCTACAACACAGAGCATTCCTTGGAAGCGTAAAGGCTCTTTCATTTATGCTGGTGCTGAGCAGTAGCACCCTAGGTCTCTTTTTTGTAATCTTTCTCTAACGAGGACTAATAAAAGTTGTGCTTTTATATTTCTGAATTCTCATCTGAAGTATAAAATACTATATCCATTTTCTGCTTGAAAAGTTCAGTAAAACTACAGGAGATGGGTAAACTGATTAGCTATGATGATTGTTACCAGACACAGAATATATAGCAATTCAAATCCTGTTCTTGGAAGTAAATAAAATCGAGTTACAGATACATAATTTTAATCCATCTTGACTGCAAAAAATGTTATAATAAACCTCTCTGTATGTTAGAGCTCATTCATCATTTCGAAATAAGCACACAGAGAAGATTAATTTTTAAATCCCCTTTGGTTTCCAAAATGTAAAAATCAAAGCAGAAAGAATGCAATATTTTGACAGATGTAAGCTTGCACATGATTTCTGTGATGAAAGTGTTTATCTTCTGTGTACCACAAAGATAGTAAGCACAAGGAGTGGCATTTTGATTGGTCATCATTCAATAAGAAAAGATCACATAAAATGCAATTATGTAAAGTATGATTGAAATCATAGTTTGAAGTCTTCTAGTAAGTTTCGGTAATACACATAAATCGGCTTTTTAGGGAAATCATGGCAGGTGAACATACTGTGTTCTATGAATTCTGAACGTTTAGAATGTGGTATATACATCCTGTTTTATTCCTATTGTCTAAATTCTATGTTTTACTCTGTTACTACAGAGTTTTGTGTTCTAAAAATATACATGTGATCATATGTTCTTTTCTATAGTGATCATATGTTCTTTTCTATAAAGATAACAGCACTGGAAATGCCAGGGCTGTAATAATTACATAGTTTGATAATACCAAACCAAGATGGATGATAAAGAATATTTGACACTGGTAATTTTTAGATCCAAAGCAAATTTACAAAGGTAAAAAAATACATTACATTTGTTGATAGTTTGGCAATTGGTAATTAGTAAGTCAGAGATGAAAAAACTTAGGTTTCAAACCAGAAGCTTTTGCCAGAGCTGGGAATAGGTTAGAGGTTAAATTCAGGTTTTCTCGAAGCTGGAGCCAGTTCTACTACTGATATTTTAAGAAAGCCAACATTTCTCTTGTATTTCATGGCTGCAAATGAGTAGTTACTGCCTACTGCTCCAGGTTTTGTTGTTCAGGGCATGATCATTCTAATACACAATTGATATCCAGTTTCATCTCACTGGATGCTTGGCAGTGTCTTTTAAGTTTATTATATGAGGCGTCAGAAGACGTACTTAAGTGTTGCTTGCTTTGGGCTTGATTTGTGCTGTCTCTCATTCTAGAGAGGTATGCCTTTGAGTGCGTCCATCTGTTATGTAGGCCCCAGGATACATTACTTTAGGAATTATGATGGTATCTGAGCTCTCTTTCTCTCCAGTTAGGAGACTAAATTTAAAAATTCGCTTTAAGAGGTATCACCACAGATATATTGTCTATAAGAACTGGCAATCCATTAGCATGTTTATTTTCTGAATTTTCTTTGCTGCATGTTACATTTATCTTGTCAAATACTTACTGCTGCCTGTCACAGAAACATCAACAATCCAAATCAGCAAGGATGTTGAGGCTATTTTTACTAGAGCATATAACATTTTGCTCTTGCAGCAGCACAAAAATGAGAGGGTAGTAAAAAGCTTGAAATCATTTGATCATCTTTTCCTCTATAAGACAGACAAAGATCAGGACTTTTATGAAGTGACCCTCAGAAGTGCGCTGCAGAGTCTCATCGCTAAAGGCAAACATGGACATAGAATCCAGCATTTTTTGGCACCAGGTTTAATGAAAACCCTCACTTTCTTCAGAAAGCTAAAGGTCTCTCCCATTCTGTACTCACCCGTACTCATTGTATTGAATTAAGTCTCCAAATTTTTGAGACAAATCTATAGCAACTGATTACTTCACACATTAAAAACATTTTTAACAGAACTATTTCAGCTTTAGGTAAAGCACTTGCTGGAATGCTCAGCCCTTATTGGATTCAGATTATTCAGCCCTTTTTGCTGTTGCAAAGATAACATTAGTAAGATTTTAGTGGGGTTTTTTGGAGGGGAGGGAGGAACATGGAAGAGAGCAAAAACAAAGAACACATGCAAAGGGATATTTATTTACAAAAAATGATTTTTCTGAACAGCAGTACCATTCATATCTCATAACAGTTGGCTGATATGAAGAAACAAAAGCTTTCAGTTATTCCAAGTTCACTTTAAAAACTTTAAGATGTTCTAATATTTTTCTTTTAAAATACCACTTTATTCCACTGTCTTCATTTACTTATTGGCCACCTAATTAAAGTGGAAACCTTTTCGATGCTGAAGGAAGAAACCAAAAACATTGGCCTGTTTAGCTTGGACAAAAAGATAAATGCTGTCTTAATTTGTGCCTGGAAAAAGCTTGTAAACTGGAATATCTCAGCTTTGTAAGAATACAGTACATGTCTCTGTGCACTCTTACTATGCAGCTGATCAAGGATTTCCAGGAAAATCAAACAGAGAAACAAATGCAACTTTAATACAACTCCCTAGATTGGGACTAGTCTAAGAAACACTGAGAAATCCTTTCTCTGGCCATTTAGCTGTTATTTTCAGGGCTGAAAGGAGACTTATTCAGAACAAGAAAATATTAATAACGGAACCGATGGGGAGGACAAGGGGAAAAATAAAGAGGAGTGGGTATTTAAAGAGTAAAGAAGAAAAACAGCAGAAGCAAGCTGTCTGGCAAAGGCTTAGGAAGGGGCAGTGTGGTGCAAGGTGGACAGTCACTGTGTTCCCGATGGGGCTTACTTTAAAGGAGCATGCCAGCGTGCTGGTGCCCTGTGCTGCGGTGCAACAGCCCAATGCCCTGATGTCCTGCTGCTGCCTTGAGCCATGCCTGGTCCCAGCAGGACAGCAGGGCGAGCTGGGCAGGAGGGAGGCTGTGAAAATCAGCATGGTTATGAGATTTGAACACAGAGCACTTGGTTCCCATTGGGTTTGAACCGTTTCCTCTGTAACACAGACTTTTGAGAGAATGAGGAGGCAAAGCTTGTTCCTCTGAACCTACTGCTGCTGTGACCACTGGTCTCAGACCCCACAGGGAAAGGGCTGAAATGTTTTGGACCATGCTAAACTCTGTAGACCAATACCATTGGTGTAGGATCTGGTTTCCTAAGGGCTTATGATGCTAGACCATATTTCTACTAGAGGTGAGATTTGGGAATCCAGATGTAAAGGGACCAAAAGAAGTTCAGAGCACCCTGAGGCCTTTGATGGAGCTGTGCATCACTTTTCTTTCTCTGAAGATGGCTGTGTTGGGCAAAGCTCATTTTCTTGCAAGGTGCCACCATCAGCTGTGGAAAATGGATACCCTTGACAGATAGTAAGGCCTGAAACTTCACCCAGGAGATCTAGATGAAGATGCTCTGAAACAATTCAGGACCTTGGCGATGCTACTTATGTGCCAGAATGGTGGCAGAAAAAGACAAAGGATTTTCTGATTTGTGCTAGAAGAAGAGGACATACCACAGTGGTCTTTTTTCCTCTACAGGTCTAACATATGTAATGTCCTCCCATAAAGCAGGAGTCTAAAAGGGGGGGACTAGGAACTAGATTTTTTTGGTTTATGTTTTGGTTTTTAATTTGTTTTTAAACAAATGTTTCCAGGAGTAGGACTTTTATACACAAATTTACAGAATTCTTGCTTTAATTTGAATCTGAAGCAAGGACTTTTAAAATGGGCTGTTTAATCAACGGTATTTGTGCAGTTCTTAAAAGACCCTGTATATAAAAATAAAGGGATTGCATCAATACTGTGCAATATTTTCATTTCCACTGAAGCAGCCCTTTGAAATAGCTTTATCCTCATGTATATTCTGTGTTAATGAAAAATATTTGTAACACAGAATGATATTAGAGATTATTTTTGATACTGAAATTGAGTATATAGGAAAGGACATAGAAAATCAAGTTTTAATGAAAGAATAGCAGCACAAACTGAGTATAACCAAATGCTAAAAAGCTATCAGGAGAGAGGATTAATAATAATAATAATAATAATAATAACACTACTTAGGGCATAGCTGTATATAAAAAAAGAATGGGCAAAATCCTAAAGCAGAGTCAGTGCTCCTAGTTTCATAATCTCATAGAAATGAGGAGATAAAAATCATGCTTGAGTTACCCCACTCCCATTCTGATTTGACTGAGACTGGTCACAACAGTATGTATTTTAGTGTAAAAGGTCAATATCCTAATCTGTACTATTCCAAACCTTTTTCAGAAGACTGTCTCAACCTAATGTATAACATTACAGTCACAGTCACATTTCCTACATATTCAAGGGATTCTTCACCTTCTTAAATTTATCAAGATGCTCAATGCAGATTTTCATTCTTCCAACTTGAACATCTCTGTCTTCTATTGTTATCACACATTTAATTCTTAGATAATTTATGTGAAATGCAGCTCTATTTTCAATTTAAAACAGTCCCTCCAGGTAACTTATTCTATGATTTACTTCTACTTTTTTTTTCTTCTGCTGTGTTCAGAACCGCAAAAAATAATCTGTGTGTTTACTGAACAGATCACCTATGGCGATTCCCTGTATGAACCTCAAAACTAAATATCTCTTCAAGTCAGCTAACAGTAAAAATAGCCCTGAATGGCAACGTGCAATTCATTCTCGCTTGGATTATCATAGAATTAATTTCATATCTTTTCTTTTCCTTGCACTGAAAAATTTTGGGGAGCTTTGTTCTATAATACTATGACATTTTTCAAGATTGATCAAGAGACCATAGACCATATTAGTCTGTGTTTCTGATCTCCTAAAACTGTTTCTGTCTTGTCCTTCTCCTTTTGTATTCCCACCCTCAAATTAATTTGTAAGTGTTATTGAAGATTTATAAACCCTTTTTTAGAACAATAATGGATATGTTAAGATCACGTGCCATATTTATCACTGTAATATCTCTCCACAGCTCAATACGCCATCTTTTATTATATTTTTCTGTACAGACTCTTCAGAAGGACGTATTCTTTCTTGTTTAAGGCAATATAAATTGGTAATGAGAACAAATTAAAACTGTATTGTCATAAATCTTGACTAGTTCAAGTACTTTACAGATGCAAGTGTCTACATCAATTAGTTAATTTTTTCATATAATGATAAAATTGTACTTTACTGGAAAATGTTTCCTTTACTTAAAAAGACATTCACAGTTTGCTGATTATGGGGTTTTTTCCTACTGAGCAAGGCATGGATTTGCAATTTGTGTATGCACATTTACTTAAAGGCTTTTGAGGAATACAAAAAGCTCATTAAGTAAATAATTTCTGGGTTTGAATTTTGATGCTGCATTTACTTTTCCTGAATCTCTCAGATCATCATTATTTCTCTCCCTGACTTTTCAAAAATAGTGGTGGTGGTACAGTAGTGACATTTTGGCTAACTAATCTTCTTAATGGCAGAGAAGGATCAGGTGATCTGCAGATGTTCCATCTTTAATTATTTCTCTTTTTTTTCCTCTTAGGAAGTTATTTTTATATCTTCTTTTTATATATCTTATTCATTTTTTTCAGTAATGAAAATCTAATTACCCTCATTTATTAAACAATCTATATGGTGTTATTTTTTCTTATATATTTGTGGGAGACCTTTTTTATTTCCTCTCTGCCCTTCTCATTATTTTAAAGGACTGTACACATTAGATATCAATAATATTAAATTCCACTAAAAGACTATTTCTTAATTGCTGGATTTTTTTCTTTCTGTAATCATATTAAGAGTTGCTAGTATTGTTACAGTTGTAAAAAACTTGTCCAAGCTGCATCACAAAAATGACATGCAAAGCAACCTTTGAAGGAGGATGTTCCAGCTCACAGGAGCTCTGCTTAGAATGCTTGAATGATTCTTGGAACAAAAGAAATGTCTACATGAATATGCAGCTAGTGTAAAAAAGAAAAGGTTGTTCGTCTACCATCCACTAGCTACACAACTGCAAAATTTAGATTTCAACAGAAGTTAACATTTGATAAGGAAGAATAAAGCTGGGGCTCAGCTGTAAGAAAAATTCAAAATACATCTTGAAATTATAAAACTTGACTGATTTTGTATCTGACATGATAAATTGCACGTGTTGCTTTCAGATTTATTAAATATTATAAAACTGTTGAGCATTAGAAGGACTATGTTGTTTGATAGTGACCAGCAGTTGGGGATTAAATAATGAGCGAGTGCTATCTTTTTAAAAGAACATATTTTTGGTACAATTCTGGTATCATGATTGATTTAGAATTCCAGTTCTCCAGATACCAACATCCAGAGTAATATTCTTGTATACTGCACAGTTTCATAGCTTTCTTCCCCCCGCCCCAATCTTTTATGTGGAGATAAAAGCATAGATAGTTGCTAGAAATGGAACTCCATCATCCACTGAAGTTGAGCTTCAAGGTTATGCTTCAGCACAAGAAAGGAGACAGGAGACCAACTAACCATGGATGAGCCAAATTTTGAAGTGCTCACTCCCATAAACAGCAGACAGCCTGCAAATGGGGCTGTAAAAGAGGTATCTACAACTTAGTCATATCACTCAAATTTACATTTCTATTCATACAGAGTTAATTGATCTATCATGTGCTTCTTAATGTCATTAACTGGTATGAACTGACCCACTGAGAAAGAGTGGAAGCTGCTATTCCACTAACTGCTTATGCTGAAACTCTCGTAGATGCAGTCATTGTGATAACCAAGTAACGAGTAGCAGTAAAACCTAAAGGCTTTAATACAGGGAATATTTTACACTATAAGCCAGTCGGTGTCATCAAATAGATGACCCTCTGGGTCTGCACCTGAGGAAAGGCAATAACAGTTTTTATATACTGCGTATCTGCCTGAACCATTGCATTCTATTCCATGGATTTTCTTTGAAGTTGGCCAGTTTTAACAAATTGGCTGCTGTTCTGAATAGGAAGATTTTATGCTCCATCTTCGGTTTAAGATGATGGTGATGGACTGCTTTTGATTTCACTGGATGTATGCATGCACTTGCATAACTGCCAATTTTCAAGGTAAATATCACTTTAAAATCAAGGTTATTAAACGTTCCCAAAACTCCAGACCCAAGTCTTTACTTTACATGTTAGGGTGTGATACTTCAGCCTATTCTAATATTAAGTGCTGAGTAGCACAGAAACACAAAGACTTTCCAGTACAGTGCAAGGAGTGAAAGTTCAAACTTGCAACTTGTTCTGAAGGACGTCCCCACATTTAATCCCTATGACAGTGGGTACCTGATGTTTCACACTGTGGACTCAGGGCAGCTGGATGAAATCTTAGCCATATTACTATCTTATTGTATCATTTAAATAAAGTAGTGTATACATTTGCAGCCTTCATAGCTTCCTTTTAAACCATCTATACCTGTTTTGAATTATTTTTTTTCTATAAAAGAAACACTTACTTTCCTGATAAACACTATTAAGACTCCATTTAGCCAGCGTAGAACACTATACATCATCACACTCCTACATACACTTAGTTCTTCTGCCAAGGAATTTGCGTAATAACACTCTGAGCTTGATTTTACCTTTAAGTTCCACATTTCCAGATTTACAATGTAGCAAAGACTTTTTGGTATTTCCTTTTCTTTTCATGGTTGTAGGCAGGTATTCTTTGAATTGGGTCATTTACTCTAAATGGTGAAATCTTCTGACCTGTGTATTTTCTAACAATACAAGCTCTATCTGGGTGGGAGATTTGAGATTCATCCTCCTGCTCCCAGGACAATTCATGCATTTCACATTAAACAACCATAAAATAAACATCGTAAGAAGCCTTGAAGCTAATCTCTCATCCAGCAAATGGTATAGACCTACTTCAGATGGCATACAATGCGAGACAAGTACTGCTCTCAGTTTACTAATTAGGCTGTTCATTTTGTCTTCTCTCCTTGCTCCTGGACCTTTAGGGAAGCAGTTTATAAGAACAGACTGGTGAGAACTAAATCAATTTGTTAGGAAAATTTCCTGACTTATTTCTGTTGGGGAAAACTTGGTAAAAGAAAAGAAATGTGTTAAGTGAGGATTCAAAAGCTAATGTTATGTGAACTTGACTCTGGGATAGCCAAAGTATTTGTATTAAAATCGGTGTGTACCTCCCTCCAGCAAATCTCTGCAGAGGTTCTGCTGCCTTCTCTTGCCTTCTCTTTCTCTTTGCTAGAACTGGCTTTTTTTCCAGTCATCCTCCTTCCTGAAACAGTATTTATACTTCTATTCTGAAGAAGAAATATAGCTAGCAAAGAAGAAAAAGAGGGGAAAAAAGGTATAAAAATAATCCGTTTGTTTTATCTTACCTAACAAGAATTTGATATGTCTTCTGCGTACATTGCTTGTGACATTTCTAAATCCTCTCCAAAATATTTTGGAGCGTATGACTTTTGAGGAGACACCAAGATGTCAGGGCTTATTCTATGTGTAGAAGGGACTGAAGAGGGGTCTTTTTGCTTTTTTCTACATGGTTGGATACAGAGAAAACAGAGCTTGACTTTTCTTGGAGATGCACTATGAAAGGAGGAGAGACAGCAGACACATGTTATAGGGAGGGAATTCCAATCAGATGTAAGAAAAAAAAAATCTTCCCAGTGACTGTCGAACAGGTTGCCCAGAGATTTTCTGGTATCCTCAGCTCTGGGGACATTGAACATTCAACTAGACAAGGCCATGAGTAAGCCCATCTAACTTAAAATTTGGCCGTGCTTTGAGCAGGAAGTTGGATCAAATGATCTCCAGAGGTCCCTTCCAACACAGGTTACTTTTCACTTCTATAATTTAAGAGTAGAACATGTGCCATGAGCACATTATCAGGATCAAGGAAAAGTACATATTGTCTTTATGCTCCCATTTCATACTATTTGGTTTTTTTTAAGTGTTCTTTTTGTTATCCACTTTTGAAAATTGTAATTGTCAGTATATAACCAGCACTGCTTGTTAGAACACCGTTCTCCATCTATCATCACAATGAATTATATAGTTGCTTAAAACTCCTTTTCCTTTCTTTTCATAATAAAGATGAAATTCTTAAAGATATGGCATTCCCTATGAAAATATCCTTTATGGAAGTCATAAAGCAAAATAAGAATATTTAAAAGAATCATAAGAAATAAATAAGAAAAAAAAAAACTTATCTGAACGGTTTACCCAAGGATAAATTTCTGACCATTCTCTAACATACTTTCCACACTGCTCAGAAATTCTCCTTTCTTTGCAGCAAACTATAGTGCCATCAAAATCAAGCAGCTTTTGTTTGTTATCATAACCAGCTGTGATGGTGTTTCCACAGAACTGTAGGTAGTACCTATTTAGGTAGGACTAGTAGCTATGCCTGAAATCAGCTAACATAAAGCTCTGTAGTTCCAATTAATGATTATATTTAGGGCTCTTTGTACCTCAAAACAGTGTGAAGAGTACAAATTAATTTATGATGAAAATGTTATATTCACATAAGTAGGGTATAGAGGCAGTTCATCTGTGCTACAAAATTCAGATTTTATGTCAAGATAAAATTGATGAGAGCTACTAAAGGAAGACCATTTTGGTGGTCAGTGAGTATGTTTCATTTGTACTTTACCTGCATATATTTTAGGATCTTAAAATATTTTATCTTAGTGTTATCTAGCCTAAAAAGAAATTTCATATTTTTATGGTTTTACTTTTACTGTAAGTACTTTTCTGTAATCACTACCTTCTTTTCTGGCTTTTTTTTTCTTTTTCTGGAAAATTTCTGTTATAAGTAATCTATTTAGTGTTTGTCTGTTACAAATGAGTTTTCTAAAGTGTAGAATCCCAGTACCTAATTTCCAAGAGGCTGTCAATTTAGAGAAATGCAATGATTTGTTTTGTGTGGTGGACTGAAGAACTACAAAAATATGAAAGTTTGATGACTTTCTGATAGAAAAATATTAAACTTCAAAGCTTTCAGAACTTCTACAAGCAGTTATAAGTGAAAATAAGAACAGCTCTGAAACAGTTAAATCAAACAATGCGCTGTAGAAGGGTCAAGATTTGTTGCTGAAGTACAAATGAAGCTCACAGCTTCCTTCTAGAAAACAAGTCAGTTTTGTTCTAGTTAGCAAGGTCATAGAGGCAATTCATTTCATCTAACTTTAAGAAACCATTTTCAAAGTATTAGATTGATTACATTTAGGGCTTTGGTCTGATGCAGATTGCTGTGGCACCAGCAAACCTCTGGAGTTACGCCAGTTTAGGATTTGGTGTTTAAATTTTTATTCTGTATCTTGCTATGTAAACAAAAGTGGTTAGGACAAGAGTCCTTTAGGACTCCACTAAGAGTCCTTTGGGGTTTTGAAGGTCATAGATTAGGTCACTGGGGACAGGAAGTCTACAGAAATATTTGGCAGGTCCCTATGTAATGGGAAGCACATTGTAGATGGGTTCTTCTCAAAACACAGCCACCAACAGAGTCCTGAAGGGCACAGCAGATGTGTTGTGCATGTCTCTTGAAGGGAACTGCTTATGTTATGTTCACCCTGCCACAAAGATCTGGTAAAGACTAACATGCCTCCTGCCAGAGGAGAAAACCCCAGCAAGTGCGAAAGCAATCTGAAAGTCCTGTAGGAGAGGCATCAACTCTACAACTTAATTTGGTGTCCATATTTTTGGAAACAGGGCCAATAAGATAAAAAGTATAAGTCTCAGTCTATGTGTAACCCTTGACCAGGGAGTGTAGAAATCTGTGATTCAAGACCTAGTCCCAGTGCAGTACAGCTGCATGGCCTTGGCTCAGTTTAACTGAGAAAACCATTAAGCAGTGAAAAAGTCATTGAGCTAAAGCTATGTAAATAAAAGTAGAAAGTCACACAGTGACAGTTATTGAGATTGTAGAAACCAGCAGCTCCAGGATTCAAGACAAACTTAAAAAAAAAATAAAAATAAAAAAGGGAAAAAAAAATAAATAAAGGCAGGGAACCTTAAGATGGTAATTCAGCAAGACTGAGCAGCTCAGTTTGTTCCGCACCACAGCGAAGGTCCATCGTTCACTGTAATAGCTGCCTGGAAAGGCATTTCATCAGCACTAATGAGCACATTAGTGCTCACCCTAGCAGTATACTGGCTTTGGCCATCTCCATTGAGTATTAGTCAATAAATAATTGCTGTCTTCTCTTTATGGTATGTATATCTTGTTTGCAAAGTCTCTTTGCATATGGTAAAAGGTGCCAGAACAAAAGTGACTCATGAGAGAGAGTAAGGTGCACTATTGGTTTAGAGTCCTGTTGCTCAAAAAAAACCAACCAACCAACCAACCAGACAGCACTCCACTATAAATATTTTAATTGTTGATAAAACATGATGAGGAGCGGATGGAAAAGGACAATGGGAGCAGACAGAGGAATGGGGAGGAAGGAAGAAAAGCAAAGTAGAAATATTGTCTCTGAAGTTCACCTGAAGCACAAGTCGGTATTATAATATTGTATTAAAGGCACTGAGTTTGTCAAACACATGAGCAGGAAAAGCTAGTTCAGACTTTCATAGTGTTCTGCAAATTAATCTACTCTTTCAAATTAATTCTTTCATGAGTTTCACACTAATGTGGAATGAAGGAGACAATGAAGGAGAAAAAACAGGAAAAGAGCAGTGTGTATAGCAGAGAAGGGAAAGGGGAGAGGAAAGGAAAGGGACCTGTCTCAAAAAGTGGAATAATTATCCCGTACTGAAACAGAGCTATGCTAATTTGAACTTTCTTACATTTTTCTTGGGCTAAGAATTTTTAGCCACAGCTAGCTACTGTAAATGAGCTGACTGTGGTGTAAAATATTCCCCTTTAGTAGCCTATAAACCTCATGCTCTACTCTTACCGGTTAAAATTGATTTGAAGTATGAGGATTATTATATTTCCTAAAACTTAATGTAGATGAAACATTTAATTACATACTGATCAAGATAAATTCCATATGTAATGGATGTGAATATATTTGCTTTCACTACTAGGGAAAATTCTGAGAGCAAGATGGTATACAAATCACCACCAGTTTCTTCTGCTGTAAGCCTCCGTGGGGCATGGAAAATCTTAGTTACATCTCAACTTTTCCACATGTATGTCTCTAATTAAAAAGTGCTATAATTGATCATTTTCCTTTTCAAATTAATTTGTAACATAAGAAGATTTGATTGAAGAAATGTACAAAAGGAATACTTTGGTTTGACCTTAAAGCTTGTTCCAGCTCTTTGGCTGGTGTCCATCAGGATCATTAAAATCAATTAAGGAGTTAAGTACAGGACATTTATTGTTCTGTCATACAATCAATAGATCCTTTCAAGTCTACTGTAATTTTAGGAATAACAACAGACAGTTTAAAGAATTACTCTTTTGAAAAATCATAGGTTCTAATCCTGCAGTCAGTAACTTTGTTAGGTTTATTTTTCTGTTTAAACAGATGCTTTGAGGGATTGGAAATATAGCATGTTCTTTAAGAGGTCTTACATTCCATATCTAATATCATGAGTGTGCTCTATGAAAAGTATAGCTGATTTCTTTGCTCCTATCAATTCAACTGAAATTGCTAAATATTCAGTTCACTATTGTTGGGTAATTTGTAGCTGCAGCCATATTTGGAAAAGGGGAGGGGGAAAGATATTTGTGTGCAAGTAACAAAGGAATTTTCTGTGTCATAGCTATGTGATTGAATCAGCCAGTGACAATCATTGCAGCAACTGAAATAGGAACCTGAACAGACTAATATAATCCTCAGCACCCAGAAGTTACTATATTGCGACAATAACTTCAGAAATAAATCAGAAATAAGCTTAACCTGCTTAGTGAAATAGAATTATTTCATATGAAGCGTGGCTCCATTTAGAAACTGTAAACTCAGAGTCTGGGCAGTGTTCACTCCATATTTGTGTAGCACCTCGGAAACGGGACTCACACTGTCTAGGGGAGTCAGCAGTAATGCTTGGTAAATGTTAAATGACTCGTGCTTTTTATTATTTAGCAGCTGTGGCTCGGCTGTTGAGGAGCCAGGGCTAAATATAATCAGTTTCAGTCACAATGAAATATTACAAACCCAATAGTCATGACGGAAACCAGGGATGAATGGTTTCACCTTATTTAAAACTTAGTTTAATACATACGAAAAAGAAAAGAAAAAGGAGAGAAAATTCTAAAGTGTATGTCTATTGTTAAGTGCAAATCTTGTTTATGGACAAAGAGGAAGTACAGCTTATATATGTAAAGCCAAGAACCTATCAGTGGTATAACAGAAATCTTAAGAGTCTATTCTTACTAGTCCAGATCTAATTGTTACCAAAAAAAAAAAAAAAAAAAAAAAAAAAAAAAAAAGGAAGAAGGAGGAATAATAATACAGTTAAAACTGTTGTATTCACAATTTGTTTTCATGACTTTTCCTGGGGTTATGCTCACCCTTATACTTCTCCTGTGGATCCTAAGGTCAGTGGCTTCCTGGAGTCCTTCAGTGGAGTCCTTTGCCAGGAGAAATATGTTGTGCATGTTGACAGTTTCTTCTTCTGGGATCCCCTCTCTTGTTATCCTATGCCTGCACTCCTCTACACTGCATCTAGGGTCTCCACTTCTCAAAGCCTCTGTTGTCACACCCAGCCTCTACTTCTCTGCACTAGATCATTATGTTAAAGTCAGAAGATCATGGTGGTACCGTACAAAGACAAATAAAAGTAAAACAATTTAGCCATAGACACTTGGTAATTACAAAAAAGTGCTGCTACAGCTAAATCACACAAAACAAGTCACAGTCAGGTCAAGAAATCTTCAAAAAGAGCAAGCCTTATAGCTGAGGCCCTGCAAACTCAGTACAAAGCTTACGGCTCGTTGCTAGCATGGCAATACCATACTATAGGGTTATGGGGTTACACAATTAATGAGGTATACATTCAGCTGTAAATCCCCCCCAAATTAGTGTTTTGTTCATCTGACAAGATGCTTAGTTCAACATTAGTATGTATCTGTCTGCAGTGATAAATAATCACTCTTTTTTTCTACTAAAGAGCCAAATTAAATGTGTTTCCATATCCTGTGGGAAGACTCCTGAGCATAATGCATAGTCTAAAGCAAACTGACATTGAGGGGTTCTACATTAAAATTATGAATAAAATATCAGTGATATAAATTCACTGTTATAATTAACTTCAGCATCAATTATAGAATTATAGAATAACACAAAACATAGCCATAATATAACTCATAGGCCATTGTGTATGTATTTATGTTATCATCTGCAATACAACAGATAAGTCAAAAGCACTTTGTGGATTTGGGTAGAAGCATTCAATTTCTACAGAGGCAATGTTAATGAAGATATTCAAAGTCATATAATTGGATTTTTTTTCTTCTGAAATTAGCAAGCTATTCCTGTTCCTCTTTCCCTCAAATTCTCAGGTTGCAATGTGCTGTGCTGCAGTCTGAGCAGTGGCAGAGGTGAGTGCCTCTTTCTGCATGGGGGAGCTCCCAGAATCAGCAGGGAGACCCAGGAGGAGTGCAGCCGGGAAGGGAGGAAAAGGGAATAACTTCAGCTCTCATTCACCTGTTAGAGTGCAGAGTGGGAGCTCTCCTCTCCTGTGGTTGCGGATGGAGGTGGAAACCACATCCTGCTTAGGAAAGGCTTAACCAAAGGACATCAGCGAGCTCATCCTCGCAGGAGCCGCACCGCTCCCCTTTTGCAGAAGCGTGGTTAGCGACCCCGTTTCCCCCTAGCACCACACATACCAGCCTGCCTGTCAGCCTCTCTGTTGACGACTTTTCTATCATTTTCTGAACAGTGTCCTTTGCCTGAGTAAAATCCTCTGTCTTGTATAAGTGGGTACTAGTAAATATCTAAAAGCAATGTGTGACTGTCAAAGCAAAAGCCAGTGGGTAGAAACTCTGAGGTCGTTCTCTTGCTGTAACAGAGAGCTGGGAAAGCTAGGCCAGTAGAAATTCATTGTGAAAGTGCTCTTGAAGGGCACTCTTTCTTCCTCCTATCACTGGCAAACCCCCAGCACCAAGACAGACAGACAGGGTGACCCCAACCAACAGCTGGCTGTTGATTTCTTTGTGCCAGCTACCAGGTTTTACCACTGCTGCTTTCTGTCTCTTAATTATTCATCAAGGACTTTTCTTGCCTCCTGAAGATAATAATTTGTATCGGTAAAGAAATAAACAACCTCAGTTACCTCCATGGTCCAGAGTATTCTTCTTCCCTAGTGGTACTTAGAGCACCCCACTTTGGGTAGTGTTCAGGCAAGTCCAAAACCCTCACAACAGGGAATCAAAAAGAGGGAGAAAAGGCATTTACCAAAATAATGTCTAGCTCAAATATTTTGGAGTCAGTAGCAATAGCAGGGTTCCCCATGAAGCCATCACTCAAAACATTTGAAACTAGAAGGGTAAGGATATGGGAAAGCACACTCAGGGAAGAGCAGAGATTCAGCAAAAAAAAATATTCTGTTAATATTCATGAGCAGTGTGTAATGTAGCACAACGGAAAAATAAAATGCTGCGTATATTTCTTTCTTTCTGTGGAGCAAGCATCATAATGACTTCTCCACAGTTTGTAATAAACTGCCTAATGTTTCTCCAGCTCTCATATTTTGGAGTATCAAATTGTATCATACTTCTTTAATGGAACTCATGAAAAGAACATCTAAAACTAGAAGCCCATGCTGAAAAAGCCACCTATGTATATTTATTACATTCATTTATTTCTAATAAAAGCAAAAGGATGCTACTGAACGCTGTCAGATCTTATATATATTTTTTTTTTTGACCAAGTTCCCATTTTATAGAAAGGTCTGAGATCCTAGTTTTCTAAAATACAGTTGTCATAGCTGAACAGTTAGTTCAAGATTTTCCCATGGCAATTATTAGCTGTCTATATCTGAAAGACACAGAATTCTGTAGGTCTAAGGAAGCGGCCATTATGTTTTTGAATGTAACAGACTAAATTTTTCTTCTTTGCCACTGTATTTTAAAGTCTAAATTTCTTCCAGACCTTTCTCTTTTTCTTAAGAAATTAGATGTAAAACTTCTTGTGTTACTATTGTACACCATGAATTTTATCCTCATAGTTTTATCTCGTGTGCAGTTTGCATTGTTACTCTGTGCAAACCGTTGAGTGCTCTTAATTCTAAATATATCCAAATTATAAGAAACACATGCCACTATATTTTATTTTCAGTATTTATTCCCTTTCAAAAAATCTGTTTAATATTTTTTAATCATTAGGTGTAACATTCATTTTCCATTTTCTTCTTTCATATTACTGAAATGTCAAGTCCTGGGGGAAAAATCTATTAAGTGTTACAATATATATGATTTAAAGAATCGAGTCATACAGATTTAATGTGTTCTGCATACAATTCTAGATGGCATGTATTTCTGATAAAAGTGATAGCGTACAAGTCCCTTATTTTTCAATTCATACCGTTAACACTCAGTTAAAAAAAAATTAAACTTGTAAGAATTAAACATTAGACATATCAGAATTAAAGTGCAAAATTTCTTCCATTTAACTCCAATTTCTGAGCCGTTATTTTCTTTGGAAAAGTTCTTCAACAAAAGCTTCCCAGAATATTTTACAATAAAAGTTCAATATTTAAAATATAATTATAAGAAATAGCAAACTTGCACATTTGGTTGGACTGGTCTGCATTATATAGATGAAAAAATTATAAAATACCAAGGGAAAACATCTCTCTGCTATGCAAGATTTCTATTTGCCGAGTTAAAAAATTTATGCAGTAGCTACATAGGAAGAATTTTTTCTATTTTTCTGCTGTGTGTAGCTGTCTGCTAAATAAAATCTAGAGTCCTGCTTGTTCCAACACTTCAACTGTGCTTTAAGAAAAGGTATGCTATGTATCTAATGTTGTAAAGAGGGGAAAATCTGTCTTTCAAGTGATCTAGAACTGGAACTTTGTATGCAAATTACTTTCCCACATCAATTAAAAAAAAAAAAAGGAAAAGAAAGAAGAAAAAGAAATAATCACAAGCATTCATTTAGCTCAAAGGCAAAACAAATAAATAGTTTTTATAATTTTTACCCAAATTCAGTATTAACAAAAGCTCTACTTTCAGAAATTTCTACAGTTATTTCAACTTCGGATGTCCTTCCTAACCCATCTTTTATAATAATTTCAGCCAAGCCAACTAGATGAACAGCTGAACAGAGTGAAGCCAGAGTGCAGTAGGTTTTACTGACAGAAGCAACTCTCTTGCTCTTAGCTGCATATTGTTATTTTGCTTGGATTTTCGCTTTGTTACAGCAACTCTTTGTACATGGAAACAGTTAGTCTACATTTTAACCACATCCAGTTTTCTTATTCTATTCCTATATTAGTACAAGGTCTGAGTGCAGACAAGCTTTATGTATAACCTAGGCATTGAAAATAGATGGTTTGTTTGCATTATCTTGTCATCAGTATGATTTATCACTACCACTCCCAGAGTAAGACATTAAATTTACCTTATTGTCCCTCAAGAACCAAGTTTTAGAGCTTATAGTGGACAGTAAAGTAGACGAAGGCTATAAGCTTTCTCACAGTCACCAAACTGATTTTTATGTCCTTTTTATGCTGAACTGTGGACTCATAGCTGGCTGAAAGCAAGTTTTTCATGAGAACATTTCAAAAGTTCTGGTACTCATTGATATGCCCTCGTTTTTGAAAGGAGAAAATGCCAAATGCTAATGACTTGCTGTCCCAAGTATCTGGCACCCTGCTAATACAGTAACACAGAAGCTCTGTTAGCTATTCTTTTCCTTGCCATACATATCACAACAGTGAATCAGAATATGAGTGTATGCGTCACGTTGCCAAGAAAAACTACATGTCTCCCTTCACCTGTGCAAGGAAAGCAGCTGGAGGAAACACTTTATTTATAATAATTCTGGGTTACCTTTGTTTCAACAATTTCTTATAGAAAAGGCTTCAGTTTATCCTGAAGTGTCATCAAGTGTCTGTCATCTGCTTCATGAAAATGAATTCTGATATGATATCCCTGCCTTGTGGTGGGAGAAGAAGAAATGAGTCAAAAAGAGGCAGCCGCCTACACCTGCACCTAAGATAGAATAATTGTCATCTCGAGAAAACAATACAAAATTACTTAAATAAACAAACTTTGAGTTCATTACCTTATCTTCTAAAGGAGACATGGAAGTTCACTGCGATTTACCTGTCATATTTTGTTTTGTGTGCCCATTTCCACAAGAGTTAAAGTTTTTTTGCAGAGAGATATGCAATAAAGCCGTGAACTAATAGGCGTTGTTATGCTCACAGCACAAAACCACTGCAGAAGAAAGCAGGCAAAACATGAAACCATCCAGAACAACATAAAGCTCTATTCCTCTGCCCTTCTTTTGTACTATCCATACTCTTAACTGAATGTCTCTCTTCCACCAGAAAAGACAAACTCAGTTTCCTCTGCTATGCTGTCATCTTACCTTTTTATGATACTTTCCATACACCTACAGCCCCCAAGCCACCAGACCTGCAAATTAGGTGTGTTTCAGACTGGGATACATCTGACCCCATGAACCTGCAAACCAAACCAAACTTCAGAATGTAGTGCACGTGGAAGGAATTAAAAAATTCACTTTTTAGTGTAGATGGATTTTGGTGACCTAGTTGGGTTGCGGTGAATAATGACAGTTCCTTATAAGAAACAAGCAACCAAAATTTCTTAATACCTTCATTTTTAAAAATAAATGTTCCAATACTGGTAAAATTAAAAACAAGTAAGTAACTTTCACAGTGATTCATGATTTATAGCATTACACTTCAGGTTTTTTTGGCTTATCATGTAATGATACTTAAGAAGATGTGTTGCATATTGAGACTGGGATGAATTAGATGTGCTAAAAATGTAGGAAGTTGTAGAAGATAAGAGAAGGAGGTACCATAGGAGGTTTCAGCAAAGAAGAACCACTGTAGAAATGGATGACTAAAGCTTATGTCTGGGGCCACAAAACACTGTGATCATAAAATACAATAATAATAAAAAGACAGAAAAGACAAAGGCATCAAGGAATTCAAAAATGGAGCACAATAATGGAAATTAATAAAGAGCAGCAGCTACTCCCATACAAAGTTTTTGAATAAATCAGTAACCTGAGAAAATCAATTTACAAAGACAGTAAATACATAATCCACATAATGTTAGCCCATCCCTGCACTCTCCTGTCTGGCATATATAAGAATAAACTTTCTGCAGCGCTTTGCAAGAGAGCTCTCAGCTTGACAAATCTAGCAGCAACCCATTACATGTGAGTACAATATACAAAGACACACAATGAGATTTTTTCAGTGTTAATAAAGGTATACGGCCTGGAAAAGGAGCAGAAATACTCTATCCTCATCCACCACCTACCTACCAATATCAAGCTGTGAGGCATACAGCAAAAAAAATTTTGGACTGAAGGTCTAAGTTTTGCTCAGTCAGGTCCTAAGCTAGGGACAGACTATTACTGCTCTGAGACACAGGACAAGTCCTAGACGTGATTACTTTGGTCACATCCTCTGAAATCACCATATCAACCATGCAGGACATACCACCTGAGACGAGGTGTCCCCTGTCACCAGCCCCAGGGACAGGGCTTCGTTTCCCTCAGTCCCAGAGGTGTGAGGAGCTGTCTTGGGTTCTGTGTCAGCTCACACAGGAAGACTACCAGAGCAGGAACAGGCTGCACAGGAGAACAGCTCCTGCAAGGAGCCTCCTCATGCTGGTGAGGAGTCTAGAAGAGGTAGAAAGTTGGAGCAATGGATAATTTAGAGATGTTCAGGAGCAAATGAGAAAAGTGACTGTGTGTAAATACTAGTGGTAGAATGCAAATAATGCAGAGAAACTTCAAACTGTCATCAAAGAAAGGAGGCAATAACTGAAAGGAATTGAGCAAGTAAAGGTTTTCTGCGTGGGTAATGTTAAGACTAGCAAGTCTCTAGTTTAATATGCAGCATGCACGTGCTCTGCTGGGTAGTCACTTGAAAGAGAAAAACTGATTACAGAGTCAGAAGACCAGAGGGCACAGCACTGCAAACAGCACAGACCTACCAACATAATTTAGCATTATCACTGGAGATATATACAAGTGTATTCAAGGCTCTTTCTATTTAAGAAGCTGTCTTTATTCCTCATCCCATATATAGCAGGATAACTTCCAAAACTGTAGTCTTCAAGTACCAGACTGACACTGGTGTTGCTCTGAAATAAATTTCACCAATGGACAGAGAGGGTATAAAAATTCATTTTGAAATATTTTCATATCTAAATATTGAGATAATACCCATTTCTCATGGGATTAGACTGTTCTCTGTTCAAAACTTCTTCTAAAAAAGGTTAATAAATTCAGTAAATGTCACAAATGCCTTGTTGATGTTCTTTGTTTTCACATTCCAAAAGCTTGTGGCATCCAGTCTGAAAATGTAAACAGTATTGTGTGGCATGGAAGCACTCATATTCTGCACCTCACAAATTTTGAATTCTCTATTTCATCAGTGTGTTTGGACTGTTCACTAAGCCACCTATAAACTGCAAAGGTGATTCACAAAAATGATGTTAGCCCTAAAATCTGTAGGCTTTCTTCCTATTCAGAGTAACAATTAAATGGAACATAATTTTATGTGATTTGCTTAATAGAAGTGGATTGAGGCAAAACTTAAATTCTTTGCCAAACTCATGTCTTTGCTAACATTAATGAATTCATGCATATGTTAGCTCAGATGAAGACTGTATAACTACACAAATAGATGATTGCATGAATACAAGAATGATTAAATTCCTAGATAATGCTTACAGAGTGCTGCCAAGGAAAAGTCTTCAGGAGGAATGAAAGAATTAATCAAGATTATACTATTAACAACCCACATGTTTCACTTTCAGTGCTCAGATATTCCTCTTCGGGACTTTCTGTCCCCAAGCTCATCATGCAGCACTCACAAAGAACAACAAAAAAAGATTCTAGATTTAGCATTTTGTGACAGGCACACTGATAGATGGACGTCTGGACTCATTAAATGAACTGGACACTGCATTATAGGAAGTGACAGCTGGTCTTAAATAGCTGCTTTGAAAAAGATCTCTGTGCTGTGTTTGCTCGCAAGCAGCTAATACATTATTGTAGACAGGAACCATGCTTACATTAACATATTAGGCAAGATACAGCTCTACCAGCAGTTGCCATATTTGTGTTTGCTTATGTTATAATAAATTACTATTTAGTTAAGGATAAAACTGAAGACCAAAACCTCTTTATGAGTCTATCCATTTGACACTGGTAGGCAACCCTCAAGCAGTTGTGTAGTATCTCCACGGAAGGGGAGCAGTGACCTGGAAACTGCTAGTGAAGAACTGCATGTCGGTGTTTTCCCTGTGATGCCAACTGCAGCAAAACAAAAGGCACCTGTTTCTTCTTTGGAAACTAAATATCAGGATCATGGGCTGGCAAGAGCATTTGGGTAAAGACTTTTTCCTCAAACTTTCAGAAGTCAGACTTGGTAGCAAACTTGAATTCGCTCATCATTGTTCCACTTTACATTTATGCCCTTGCAGAGATCCAGCAAAAAGCCTCTAGCAGGGCGCACAGACTTACTTTGCAGGAGAAATTAGAGGAGATTTATACAGAGTTTGGTCAGCCTCAGAATGAATTTACAGACCTTAAATGAAGAACAGAGGCAAAATTTGGTCTAAAGGTCTAAACAGATCATTAACACATTCATCCAAACACCCTTTTCCAAATAAGTATTCTTTTTTAACATAGGAGAAAAAATAATCCTAAGGAAATATCCCTTGTGCAAAAAGAAATAGTAGTCTTTGGCTGTTAAATACCATGTGCAAAGCGATACAGAAGCATCTGGGGTCATATCATCAAAGGTACCTAGAGGACTGTTACTGTGATTTTAAATTTGAGCTAAGTTTTCCTGAGAATTGTAAGTTCCATTGCAGCAAATGCTCATTTTCACCTGTGAACTTTTATTACATGGTTTTATAATGAATTCTTTGGAATATGCACACAGACGACAAGTATCGTCTGTTCTAAAATATTTCCTGATTTCCTCTCTGTCCAAAGAATAATTTCATTTCGTACTATATTTTAAACATTTAAAGTTATTACTGTACTCAAAAAAAAATCTGTCGCAACAAATAATCAATGTCCCGTCATTTGACTACATATTTATGACGTATTCTATATGTTCTATACATCATCATTAAGTATAACAGTAAAGTAAATAGTCATATATTTTGAGATAACACTCATTTTTTAGCTTCTCAATTTGTACAGTCAGACCACACTTCCTGTTCCTTTTCCAAGACACTCTAACAAGCCCTTACAATTATTGTGCAAGATTCCCAAATTTCATTCTTGTGTGTATTTCTGAAGTTTTCTGTGCAGGAGAACTACAGATCATGGCTTAAGAATATGAGCCAGCCTCAAATGAAAGTTTCAGAAACACGAGTTAAAGAAAATATAGTTCCTAAATTTTTTCTGGTTTTTAAAACAGAAGAACAACATGCTGCCTAAAGCCAAAATTTTCTTGGATCTCTGCAGTGATCAGTAACGAATGATTGAAGAAGACCATCAGAACAGGACAATCTGTATTTTAGAGATTTGCTGGGCTGTAAGTACTTCTTTGTGTATAATAGGCTTTGCTTTTTTTTCCCCCCGCACATGTGACAATGTAATATCATCCCTTTTCCTGAAACTTCCTATCATTCTTTTTGCTTTCTAAATTTTTGTTTTTCCTTCAAATATCTTATGCATTGGTGGTTGTTCTTGAAAAGTCTGTTAAAATATAAAGAAAAATGCTATCATAATTTTGGCAATTCTTAATTTTGACAGTGTTATAAAACCACCTTGAGTTCATTAAAATTATAAATACTACATCCTGCTGACTAGACACTGTAGGTGGATTTTAGCATTTATATATAATCCCAAATGATCCCTGATGGACTGTCATCTGTTTCTGAGGTGTCTGTTAGCACTACAGCAAAGTACACATTATAATTATAATTTTCTCCTGTCTGCTCTCAAATTGGTTATTAGTGTTACAGATTTGATTGTTACCTTGTTTTTGAAGAGGTAAAGTGTTTGTGTTGGCTGATTTTTTTTTTTTTTTTTTTGATTTTAAAAGCATTCTTACTCTGATATCAAAACAGCATATACACTGATGAATTATAAGGATGACATAAAGAATGACTTGTCTTAAAAAGAATCTATATTTCCTTCTTCAGTTAGTAGAAAGGCTCCTTGCAAAAATTAATTTTAAATATACCAGGAACAGTCAGCATAAAAAAAGCAGAAAGTCTTCTTTATCAGTTTACAACAAGTATTACAACAAGTATAATTTCTAAGTTTGATTGTGAAGTGAAAATAAAGACATCCTACTGGAGCAGGAAATAGTCTGCAGGTAAGGGCCTACTACAGCTTCCCTGAACACAAATTAGTGTCTTGGTCAAATGCATAGCAGAAGGTGACTTGGACTACAGGTTTCTGTACTGTACCTGGTGTTTCTAAAACTTCTTACATTTCTTATCAGTAGTTGCAAAAAGTATCTTTGTGCAAGTGCAGCACTGCGAACAGAACTGCAGTCAAAAATAAGGTTGGCATGTGTCAGGACTCTGGAAGAACAGCTGGCACAGATGGTGGCTCAGTGGATGGCACCTCAAACACAACAACCATCTGGGAGCAGAGCTGGATGAATGAGGCATAATGGGATTTGCGAATATTTTTGTGACACCTGCTGATTCACACTAATGCCATTGAGCCTTTCCCGCACCCCCACTTTTTCACTGAACAGCAAAACTGGAAGAGTTTTACACTATTCACATGAAAGCGCTGAACAATCACAATAGTTCATGGACAATCCAACGGCAAAAAGAGGGCCCTCTATGAATACATATAGTGTGATTAGGTGATCACATAACATGTTATAAAGAGAAAAAAAAACATTTTAACCAGTCACAAATGATTTACTTGTCTAAGTGGTGGTGATGGCAGTTCCCCAAATAGACATGAGTAACGAATGCATAACAACATTTTTTGGTTTAAGAAGAGATTATTCATACACAGATATAGGAACTAGTAAGTGGGTGAGAATCACAATTCAGTTCATCCTCAGATAGGTTACTCCTGGCTTTGCAGATTGTGGGCTTGAAGATCACAACTCTCATTTAGACCTCATAGACATAATTTTTGGTCAATAGTAAAAGAAAAAAATAAATCTACTTTTCTCTGGCTCTGTTTTGTAGGTATGAAGCTGGCTTACCTTCGAGAACTCATCAAAGGGATATTATGTATCTTGACTTCATTAGTATCTGATACTTTCTCCCAAGACAGTCTCCCAGGCAGGATAGAAAATATGGTGAACAAGAATGCAGATAAGTGGAAAACAGTATTAAAGGAGAGATCATTATTAAAATAGAAGGCTATATTCCCGGTCCTGGTTACAGTCAGTGTTTTCATTCATTGCATCAGAGGTGGAATAATCATATTCTTTTTTGCAGCTGGAACAGAGGAGCAATGTAGAGGACAAGAACAATGGAGCAATGAAACCAGGTCTTGTTTAAAATAATGGCTAAGGCCACACAAGTTCCTGAATGGTCCTGTAAGCTCATTTCCCTGCCTTTGCTATCCCCTTTTCCAGGAGCCTCATAACTGTACTCAGCTTGAATAGGAGTGCTCTTCCCTTTCTCTGTGTTCACTCAGATATAGAAACCATTTTCCCAAGCCATGTCTCTGTATGCCTCAGCTTTACTCAGATTTGGTCATTCTTAATTTATCAGCAGGTCCTTGGAAAGGATTTAAATTCAAAGCAGTATTCAAATTAGTTTGAATGTGTTTCAGTAGAGATGGATGCAGATTATTATATTTCAGGCTAGGGAACATCTGACTGACTGCAAGTTCTGCAAGAGACAATGCAGGTGATGGTGGTTCATAAATTAGACAAGTCTTAACAATGATGCCAATCCTGAAAAAAAGGCAAAGTATCTCCCTGGAATGTGTAAACAAGATATATGTGAGGCAAGAAGAAATCCTCTGGCTTTACTCAACTGTACTTCGAGAGCCAAGTTTAACCCCCACTTTTAAAAAAGATGCTGAACCACCAAGACAGAATCCAAAGGAGGGCAGTAGAGGTTGTCACAGGTAGGAACTGAGGTTGTTCAACCTATAAACAAGGTAAAGCCATGCTTCAATATTAAAAAACCTACAAAGAGGAAGGAACCGAACTCTTTCAGACTCGCTGTAGGACAAGAGGCAATAAGCCTGAATTACAGCAAGTGCAACTGAGGTCAGACTGCAGAAGAAAAACTTTCTAATAATAAAGGTGATGAAGCCCTATGATAGATGGCCTGTGAAGGCTGCAGAATCTCCTACCTGGAGGTTTGTAATAGGAAATTAAACAAGTATCTGGTAGAAATGACTCAGACACCACCAGGGCAATGGAATAGATTAGACCTTTCTCTTTCCTATTTTCCATGATTTTACGCTCCTTTTGCAGAGGCAAACAATCATGTTCCTTTTGTTAATGTAAAATAAAAATCTACTATTATTTTCCAACATATATGGAAACTCATATATTGAAGTTAACAGAGTAAAACAATGTCAGTGATGTCTATTTCTGAATATATTGACTTTAAGCCAGAATGAGCTTTGATTCATCTTGATGAGTAGCAGAGTGGAACAAATTTAAACTTGATGGAAGTAAATTTACTTTATTGACATCAGTGGATCCAGACTCATGTACACTGGGTCTAAAATAGGCACTTAGAACATGAGTGCTTTTACTTTCATAATTAAAAAAAGATCATTGCCTGTTCTGTGGGGACAAGCCCACCCATTCATTGTTCTCTGTGTTAACCCACCCATCCATTCTCCTTTCTAATCTCATTTGTTCTATTTTAACTTCCTTATCTTAAGCTAATGAGATCTGCCAGAAACTTAAAATTCAAAACTAGAGATTACAGATGATGATAATGTTATCTGAGTTGTTATCCAACTATTGACAGGTACTCCACAGCTACCACTTAAAAATTCAGTAAGTAACTGAATTTATTATGCCTATAATAAATAAACCAGTAAGTTTAAAATAATACATTGAAAAATAAAAGCCTACTGGTATTTTAATAGTATATAGGATAGAAGTGTATCTTCTACATTCAAATGCTTTTTCTTTATTACATAAAATAATCAGCTATGCAGTACACTGTTCTCAGGTATTTTTAGATGTAGTAAATACAAAATCAATGCAGCAAAATATCAGAGTAGATGACATTATTGATAATTGAAACCTTTTAGTTTCATTAATTTACCTCAGCTGCTGTGTCTTGAAGGCTAACAGTCACAACTGAGCCACCCGAACTGGACTGGATGGATGATTTTATTCATGTTACAATGTACACGCCTTGGATGAGTAAACCACTTTTCTGACACAGGCAAACATATTTTACTCAGCACTTGTAATGGGCTAATATCATGCACATGGTCAGTTTTGGCAGCTTCCCTAGCAAAGAATATTTGATTGCTCGCAACCATTCATTTATAACTAAAAATAAATGTTAGGCATATTGAGTTTTGCATCATGGGCTAAAACAATGCCATGATCATGACAAATAAAATTTGGTACACCTTCATTGAACTGAAAATAGGATTTTACTAGAGTAGGACATCAACAAATGAGCATTGAAAGGAAAGTTACATGGAACTTCTTACAGAGATGGTTCTTGGGAAACTGTCATTACAGAAATTGCCACCATTGGAGGCTGACTGAAACAGTACTGATCCTGAGAAAATGCTATTCTCTACACCTTAGTCAAAAGATACATCTTTCCTTTGGGCACAATAGTTTGCTATTTCAGACAATTAAATCATATCAGCATCCTTTAAAGAAAATATCAGCACAACATGCACAGAGTTTGCTAGATGCAATTCAGAAACAGCTAAAAAAATCCCCTCATATAACAGTGGAAGGCAACTTAAGCTTGTGAATCCAGTTTTCCTATTGCATAAGCCTTCTGTCCTTTAAATCAGCATAAACAGTATTCAATATGTTACATTCCTTCTGGTATCGTATGTTCCTTGTAGTATCCAAGGAACTAGTTACTCTAAAAATAGAGAAATGCAATGGGAAATATTTAGGAACAGTTTGGAAATTGTTGGATTTCCTAATGGCAACCACTTTCTTTTTTTTTTATTGAGTTTTATTGAGTTATACAGTTATAGAGTCTTAGTATGATCACAAATGGTTACAAACCTCGCTGTTCTCATTTTTTATGGGAATACAACAGGTATGCAACATGATTTCAGAGTAATACTACAAGAATCCCTCTGCATCAGTTGGTCTTGCTCCCTTTTTCATTCCAGAGGTGCAGTTCCAGGAACATCCACCTGGAACATAGACTAGCTTGCAAACTCTTTGGGACCCTTCTTGAACTTCCATAGTAAGTTCAGGTACTATCAACAGCATGGTTTACCCCAAGCCTGCTCCAAACAGCCCCTTTGGACGTGCACCCCAGCAAGTTTCAGTCTCCCTACCCCCGAGTGGCAGCCGTCCAGCACAACCAGTGTAGTCCAAGCTCCCTTGCAAACAGTCCACATGCTCTCCTGCAGTGCCTCAGGGTTTTAATGCAAACCCATGGTGTCAGGCCAAAAACCATCACTCTAGTTGATGGTGACACAGCTACCTGATTGTTCTGGGGCATTTTGAACTGAAAAGTGACCAAATAAAATCTCAAGTGTACTTCTCAGTTTTCACAAGATACTTATTGCTAGCACTGTGGATATGGCCACCATTCCAGATGGTGCTAGCATAGGCAAATGCTCTTCTGCATGAACCATCCCCTCTTCATGACTGAGTGCACAACAGTAGGAGAGGTATAACCAAGAAACATTTCTCCTATGGTTTAATTATGGTCCCTCTCTGAGATTATTTCACAGGGGACTCCTACTACTGCTGAGGTCTACATGTGAAGTTTTCTGAGTCATCAAATTGATGTAGTAGACAGAGTTCCAGGCTGAAAAGGAACTTGTGAATTTCAGTCCCAGATTCCACCCACGGCATCCTAGAAAGGATAGTTTGGAGGAAAAGCAGAGAAATGAGATAACAGGAATAAGTAGGTGTTGGAAGACTGTAAGTCATCGTAGAGACATAGCCTACTGAGGTGGAAAAAGAAAGAAGTAACCTGAGATACTGTGGAAATATAAATAAATGTTAGAAGTAACAACTTACAGATAGCTACCTTGATCCATGAAATAAACACCAAAATATCTATGCAGTTACCTTTAAATTATCAATTCACTCTCCTGAATACTTGGAAAAATCTAGGGAGTTTGAAAAGGTTATATGTGGGGTCACAAAAAGGTTTTGGCTTTGAGACACTTTAATGTTGCAGCATCTCACTTCTACATACCTGGTTTCCAAAGCGGAATCCACAGCTTTGAGTTAAATATTAACATTTCTGATAGATGACATAGACATATGTTAAAGTAAGAAAGGTAGAAGGATTCACTGTAGAAAGCCAGCTGCATTGGAAACTGCCTAAGCTGATAGATAGACAATGCTGAGGAGAAGAAACTGCTGTAAACCATTTCGTTAGAGGCAAAAAGTCCAGCTCCAGGGCACAGGCATGTGAGCTCACAGTGTAAGGCATGAAGCTTGCTCCATGAAAAAAGGGAGCAGAGGCATTTTAGGAAGAACTTGAATGCTCACCTTTCTGCACCATGTCAGAAGCTAAAGCGCTACGTGTATTTGGATCATTTCCTCTGAAATAATTAACCTTGTGAGCTTATATGGAACCAAGATGGCTCCATAGCACCGATTTAATTAACTGAATATTGTTTTCTTTCTTTTCTTAAACTTGAGTTTAGTTCCCCGTGTCAAATCCAAACACATGGACTGGTTCAATTATGCCTCCGAGTCAGAGATTTTCCAAGTCTGCTATGTTATTGCAGCCAGCCTCAATTTTTTCAGAACCAGGCTCTTAATAAATGACACACAAGTGGGAGGCTCAAAATTAGCATTCTTTTAATCTCTGCTCTCTACATACTATACCAGATCAGGTAGGTAAGTCAAGAGGAACCTATATGAAGCTCTCAGCTCTGGTGATTGTATCTTTATCTCACTTACTGAAGTATATGGTTTCAAATCAGCAAACCCACATACCAGTAGCAGCTGTGCTATAGCAGTGCAGAGCTTGGTGCAAGAACCAGCAGAACAAATTGGCCTCTGCTGAGTTTAGCACAGCAGAAAGTAGACTGCCATAAGACCAGGTGGTTCCTAGATTACAGTTCGCATGTGTCCACATTGCATATAGTGCTTATATCTGATTTTCTGCTCATCCTAACCTCACCATTAAAAACAGTGATACAGTAAGTGAGAAACAGATAGCTTCCATCTCTTTTATTTTTCCATACATGTTTATTCATAACATCACTGTATACTATGCAAATTCCATTGTCATTATTTTTTCTTAATTTCTGCTTACATATTATGTGCGATTAAAAAAAATAGATATTTTATATTGACATGTAATTTCAAAACTTTTCTTAAAGGAAGCATTTGAAGTGTGTATGACAATGAAAGACTTGCCACAAAATGCTCAGGTTTCTGTCACTTAATTGGACCACAGGACTAAGTTTTGTAACTTCAGAACTCCCTGGGATATAAAAGAATTAGATTAAAGACTCTGGTAAGAATTAGTAAAGCAGTTTTTCCTTATTTAACTATTCTAAATGAATTCAGAGACTGCTCTTTGCACAGAAGCTGAGCTTTTGTCAAAATTAGTACAAATCCACATATACGCATAAAATATTGTTTTATCTGAATGCCCATAAAAGTATAATGGTTAAACCTTATCTTTTCTTCTCAGAACTTGTAAATCCTTTAAGACCAGAACATACAGGTGTCCTCATCCATATCAGGCTTGATTGGGTACAGATGATACCAAGCTGCTTTTAATGCAATGAATGCTATTCTGCTGTTTCTTTCAAAATTTCTGAAGACCATCTTATAGACTCCACCTCTTGAAAAAGTATTTTCTAATCAATGCCACCTGGGCCCACTTTACTGAAGCTGGTGATTTTCTTGATTTTCTTACAGTAACTACCGGGACTTTGATGAAGTTTAGCTTCTTCTATTTTCATTTTTCTGTCACTGTAGTAGAATAAATGCACTGCTTTGCTCTCCTGAAATTCTCATTGCTATTCCCTCATCTTTGTGTGTAGCAAGAGCCTGAATAAGTAGTTTGACTGTACTATTGTAAATTTTTCAATTTTAACAGTGGTATTATTTGCGAGCAGGGGGAATGGTATTATTGTCTTATAAAACTGCTAAATAATTAGATATTTTGCTGTGTTATAAGAACACTGAGGCAAACAGTAGTATACAGTAGTTCATTTTAATACAATTTATGTACACATGATTCAGTTGATAAAAGAAAGCCTTTCATTTTTTTATGAAGCAGTCAGAACAGATCTGAAACGTAGCATTAAGCACAAGTGTTGTTCCACTTCATAGTTAGGCTTTATTTAATTCACAAAAATGCCCCTAACTCACAAGCAAGTTTCGAGTGAAAGAGATTCTTGTTAAAATTACGGGTGAATTCTCATCACCACTCATGGAGGAGAAAGGATTTTATAAACCTGCCATAAATGTCTAGCCAAAAGTTTTACTGTTGAACAGGAATTCCCTATTCATTTTATGCTCTGTGCAGTTGTCCCTCAAAGCTGTCAGAAGAGAGTGCTAAAAGGGAAAAAGCAGAAGGAAGAGGATGTATTCTTGTTCTCCATTCACACAGAGTCCATTAAGAACCTGGAAAAGCTGCTGGACTACTTTATTTTATGTCAAAGACAAGTTCTGGCCCTATGTATCAGGAAATTATTGCAGGCTCCCTGAAACGCATTTATTCCTTACATGTTGCCCTAGCTGGAAAAAAGGAGATAACAAAGAATCTATTTTCAAACCTTTGTAACCTGATCCCAATTCTTTTATTATACAAAGCTCCAGGGAGATTAGGTTATGTGAGACATTCTTAAAGAATTCTTTACATTTATCTTCTTCTCTTTTCAAAAAGAAGTGACAATATGCACTACTTTTATTTGTCTCATGTGAATGTTGTTAGAAACATCCCATGATGAAAGAAAATATGAAAAGCAGTAAAAATGTAAAAATATGAGGATAGCAAGTAATTCTTCTCCCAGTGAAATGAACTTATTTTTCAGAAGTGCCTACATCCCATTTCAAAATTGACTAAGGTTTTGGGGAGCCAGTCTCTTGCTGCAAATCAAGATTGTGTTTCTTTATACCATTATTCTCTATGTGTTCATAGCATATATACACTTACTACATGTATATAGCATATATATACATGTACATGTATATAGTATATATAAACATACTATACTTTCCACCATACTAGTTCATCAAAATTAAGTTTTTTCATTCTTTCCATGTGGGAGAACTTGGTAGTAGAGCCAGGTATTTCTCTGCATACTTCTTTTGTAGGTAAAAAGGATTATGAGAGTTTAATTTCTCTGAATGAGGTAGGAATCAAACAAGAAAGGAAAGCGTTTGTTCCCTATTCCAATATTTTATAATACACATTATTCAAAAACTCTGTCTGAGATTCATTTCAGGTCATACTATAAGTACTTTTTTGGCTGTCGATTGTTTTTTGCTGCTTTTTATGCTGTCTCTGCTGTTTCTCTTGCACAGAGACCTACTCTTCTGCAATCCTTTTATGGCACACAGCTCAATTCCTATTACATACTATCATGCATACCCTGCGTTGGAAATCCAATCACACTGTTTTGGATTAGTATTTCACAGAAAAAAAAAATTCTAAACACCTTGAGCGAAGGTTGCCAAACCCAGTTCCATCAGGTTTTCTTGTACCTTAAAGTATATTTTTTATGGATTCATGGTAAACCTTCACAATTAAAATGTGCTAAGGATTTTATCTCTCTTTAAGGTTTAACATTTAATGACTGTGTTCAGACAAAGAGTAGACGAGACAAACTGATTAATTACAAATATCCTACCTACTGCTATTTTGAGGATGTACTCAGTAACACATCCCATTAGTAAGAGTCCAACTTGTTGGTTGACTGAAGTTATCTACTTTATCTTCTTGAGAGACTGGCAGTCAGTGCACTGCGGAAGGCAGTGAGAGAAATCCCAGCCACACTAAAAGGCTGTACAGTTCTCCTGAAGTACATAAAGAGATTTGAATATATAGAAAGGCAAAAAAGGACTAAGGTATTTGCATTTCCATGACTGAGTATTCACTCCCAAAAATGCAACACATAATGGGGAAAAAGATTCTTCATAGCAGTGGTACAAAGTTTCATGCCATTGCCTCATCTTGAAGCATCTCAGGAATTTCAAACTTGGAAATGACCAAGCTGGGTAAAAATGAATATTCATTGAATGGTATCAAAAAAACAAACAAAAAAATCCATTTACAGTCAACACCAGTGAAACTCGAATCTTAGCTAATATGGAAATGCATTGACCTTGAAAGGACTTATTGGATGACACACTAGGAAAAGATCAGACAAATATGTGAACATTATACTGACATTGAGGCTTAAACTCCATTTAAGTAATTACTTCAGAAGCGCTGCTGCTAAATAGATAATTTATATGTGTCAAATGTATCTGCCTATCTTTGGCTTAGTATAATCAAAAGTATGATTTTTCAAGCTGGAGAAGAAATAACTGCACAGCTCATATGGCAAGGGAATATGAGAAAAAATAGAATTGCCAAATGTAAATTTTGTACCTCTTCCTTCTTCATTTGACTTAGATTTAGGAAAAGCTAATGTTTAGTTTCAGATTAATTCCAAAGAAGAGTTAAGTAAATGTAAGGTCACATTCTTTTCCTGGTGCTATTGCTCAAATTTATGTCAAAATTAACAAAATATATTTATAACAGCAGATAATTCAACTCCAAATATTCTACTCAAAATCAGCTCGTCTTGGGTTGTTCATGACATATCTTACTCTACAGCAGCAAATTTTCTGTGAGTCAGTAAGTCTTACCCTGCAAATAAGATGACTACCAGAAAAGTAATTCCTCTCTTTTTAAAAAGATGACCATTTTCAGACTGGTTGCTGATCTTACTGGCAGGAAATGTGTAAATTCCAGCTGATTACATCTTCTATTGTCCACATGGATCATTCTGGAATTTATACTGAATTTATTCTTTGTGTCGAGGCTGTACTCCAGAATGATAGCACACACTGTGTTGTTCAAGCTATAGCAGCACATTCACAAAACTGGGGTTGTACTTCAGTTCTGTCAGAGTCCTCCCACTCTCCCTCCAACAGCACTTTTTTTAAGCTGTAGTGCTTGTGAAAAGATTATGCAGCAACTGACTTTCCAAGTCATGTACCTGGTGATATTAATGAATCAAGGCCAAAGTATTTGTAATGTTTTTTCATTACGAGTTATGAAGGCTCTTCAATGATTTTAATTCATATTTAAATCTTGCAAGAACTGATATCTAAAAAACATGTGATGTAATCTGTATTTCAAATCTCTATGAGAAAACTGCCTTTAAAAGTCATGGTGGGAATCGATAGCTCATACACTTAAGATATAGATCATATGTTAAGTAATAAATTCATGTTACTAGTTTGATGTTACTTTTGTGTGGAAGACTACTAGTGAAGTTGAAGTCAGCTTTCTGACATATTAAGAATTGCTAGAAGCCTCTTAAAGCATAATTGTTTCTATAGAATTGTTTACATTCAGAAGTTTTAATCAAATTTAACACTGACTTTAAGCAGAATGACATTCCTGTTAAACATCTTGCAGTTAAAGTGCGTGTAGATCATAATTTACCTTTGCTGCGTAACCTAATGCAATCTATTAAGGAAATAGTTCTTTTAATAACAAGACTTCAGGAAACAGAGAGCTCGACCACAAATAAAGAGACAATAAGATTACTGTTAATACACTTTTAACCTTTTAATAACTCTTTGCAATTCACACACCCAGCTGCAGCGTCAGCTGCCATCTTCCTACAAGCCCCACTTACGGACTGAGAAGTTTTGTTGCCCCTGCAACAAGTCTGGTGCTCCCCTGACCTGCAGGCGAGAAGCTGTCTGGTCTCACACCGAGCTCCCTCTTTCTCCCAGGAGCAGGAGTGGGCTCTGAGCACGTTCTTCTGCCAGTACGGGGAGGTTGGAGAAAGGAAGCGCTGTGAAAGTCAGTGAAGGAGAGGTGTTTACTTTGAAGCAGGGGCAGCTGTAGACAGTCTGTATGGTTCAGTAAACTGGAGGTAGGACAGTAAGTTCCTCAAATTAAACATTCTTGGCTGAGATACTACCCCCTAAGCTTCCTTCCTTCACCTTTTATCTGTTCTTAGGGGAAAATTCACTTATTTCTTCCATCCCATCAGCACATTAAATGCCTCCATCTTTCTGAAAACATTGACATTCAGAACTAAAACTTTTCTCATTAACAGAAATATTTTTAAAGGAAAAAAAAAAGATGTTATTTCAATATTTATCTACAGTTCAAAACATTCAGGAAACAGGCTCAGAAGATAAATAGATGAATTATGTTTTTGGGGAATTACAGAACTTTAGAATTGTGAACATCTTTGGGAACCATTTTCTTATTTTCGAGGCAACTTTCAATCAAGTATTTGTTAATGCTTGGTCTTAAATTTGAAAAGAAATACTGCATCTGAGTAAGCAAAGAATTACAATCTGAATACCAAGCTCAGACTGTTTACTCCTGAACAGTTACAAGAGATTGAAAGTTTACAGTTAAAATGCTCTTTTTTCCTCCTTTTTTTCAGAACACTTTTATAATGTGTTGCTGGCAAACATGAGTCTGTTTAAATGATGGATCATGGTGGAAACCCATTGATAATCTGAAGCATTCAAAGCTCTGGTATCTGTAAAACTCTGGAACACGTTTTCTCTTAAAATTGAGCATCTTTTGCTTTTGATCTCAGGATGAAATGCCAATCAAATAATTTCCCTGAGGATTCTTTCACAGAGTCTTAGCCACAGCTGAAAATGCAAGCTGCATCCATATATTTCCAACTTTCAGCAAATTTCATCTGAGACTTGATTCTAGAAACGTCTCTGGGTGGCAGGAAGCTGTTGTTTTTCAAGATCGGTTTGTTGGTAGCCCACAGGAAACTTCAGAGTTTGTTTCGAAAGAGCAAACAATATTTTAATCTCATTTTGATTTATTACCTGACTGGTTGCTGGCTGCTGAATAGCCAGGAAGTGCATAGATTACTATCTATCTCACTACCAAAATAAAAATAAAACAAAAGAAACATTTGACATTTGAAGGAAGTGTATGCAGATATCCATATTTTTTGTAAGTGTTCCTGCACAACATAGGGCTCTGAACTTCCTTCCAGGAAAAGGGCGCATTCATTAAGAGTGTCCAGGGACATCTTCAGTCGTAGACTGTACGGTGGACAAAATCACACTTTGTTCCAGCTTCCAGCTTGTTCCTTCTGTATTTTCCTGAAGGGTTTGGGTTTAGTCAGCTTTGACTCTACAAGAATAATGTTTGCTTGTTGGCATACTCAGTATGTCTCTGCATCTTTTAAGCAGTAAAGATCCAAAAGCACCACAGAGCTTTTGGATTGGAAAGCAGGACATAAGAGAGGCAATTACTAACTTTCCACTATTATTATGGTTATTTTTGAGGTGGAGATTTTGAGGTTGTTTATTCAAAACATAATTGGTTTTGCAACTAGGCACCTTCGCCAGATCTGCAGGATGTTAAAGCGCTGACAAGCATCTTGGAGGACCCTCCACAAGTGACTGGCTTACACCTGCACTGCCCACCACAATGCCTCCTCTGGGCTCTCATGGCCCCTGCCCAGCTTCTTCAGCCCTTACTGGGTACCCCTTGCCTACTGCAGCCCCTCCCTTCTGCAAGCCATCGCCTGCTGGCACCTTATGGGAACAGGGCTGGAGATAGATCATCCGAGAGAGGGGCAGCCGTGGGCTGTCATCTCGTCCCGTCCCATCCCACGGGCAATAGCTGTTGCTCTGACCGGATAAGGGCCAGAATCTCCAAATCCAGCAGGTTAACAATGGAAAGGTGCATCCCAACCCTGTCAGACGCCATAGACACTCCTTCACTCCTTTTAGCAAACATGAAGCAAGAAACTCATCTCTTCTGGTGAACTAAGTCCTAAGGAAATCTACAACTAAGTGAAATATTATGACATTTCTGCAAAGAGGTTTGGAGGACTGTAACTTATCCAGCTGATGGACCCATCCATCAGTTTTTGCAGCTGTAGGATCCTCCAGGGCCATGAGGAACAGCATACAGACTCTTCAAGCTGATGTTTCAAGATATCATATGGACTCCTGGAGCCTCAGCTTTATGATACCAACTATCTCCACAAAAGCTGATCATGTGTCGTTTATGCAATCAAAAGGGAAAGATAAGGTAGATAGATAAGACCAAAAACTAATAGAGAAACAATAACGTAAAATGTTTTGTTAAAAATTAAATAACTATATGTACTGGGTAAAAACATGAAAACAAATTTTACACACACATATATATATATAAAATAATATGTTAAAATCACTGGATAAGAAGAAAAAGCTTAATATTTAAAAAATAAAAAGGAAACATTTACAAACATCTTGCTACTGTGTCACTGGACTCTCTTGGTCCCAACTTTCATTTATTCATGGCTCATCTCTTTACCTCAGCTTAAGCCATATACTTGAGGAGAACATTTTTGCCTTGATTTTTTCTGAATGAATAATCACAGAAGTCAGACTTTTCAACCTTCTCATAGTGTTTTTGGCAAAAAGTAGCGTGCAGCAAAAGTAGCATGTTTAAAAATGTGTGCAGAAGTATTTTGCAGTCTTCACATATTCTGCCTACTAAGAGAAGTGAAACAGGTACAATTACCATTATCCTACACTGTTAAAATAGCAAAATCTTACAAAAATTGCTGTCAGTGAAAGTTTGTACATTTTTTAAAAGTTATTTACTAATGACTAAACAAAGGTTGCATTCTGCTTGAGGCTGTTCCACTAACGTAAAGAGGATCTAAGTGCACTGAATATATTTATTATAAATTATCTACCTAGCTCTTCTTAAACACTGGCAAGTGGAGTTCTTAGTTGAACTGAATTTGGTTTAGAATTCCTTTCCTCTTCAATGGACTATAAAAAAGATAAGGGGAGATTTACAGTCCTCTTGCATCTTCATCCAACAACAGCCTTCATCATCAACCTTCATCCTCCATCACACCAGGAAGAACTACTACTGCTGGAGCAGATTGAAAAAATGTTTTTCCTTTTTTTATGAAATCCTTTGGAAATGTTGATTTCTCAAATTTGAAAGTGTTGTGCAGGAACATACCAGCTTAACTTTCGCTGTCTCTGCCAGGAAATTCCTAATACGGAAGGAACGGATGCCAGAAGAAAAAGTAACCAGGTTACTTTTTGAGTTGCAAAGTTGGAACACGATTAGCTGAGATTTGAATCGGCACCTCATACAACTGGAGACTTAAAAAAAATTTTTTTTTCTTTGTTCCAAGTCGCTATTCTATCTAGCAGGCATTTGTTTAGCTCAGGCTGTTTCTAGTCTAAAAAGTTTCCATGGAAAACTTTAGTATTAAAGTGTTCTGAGCTTCTAAAAAGTTTTGGGGATGCCAAAAATGAGGACCAGTTCAGACTGTTGTCTCTCTCCTGTGCAGAAGCAAAGCTCTGCTTTTCTGCAAAGCTAGGCGTATCTCCTCACCATCCTTTTATAGGTACTCCACAACTTCCAAAAAATAGTTAACATTTCCTGACTACTAAAAAAGAGGAAGTAGTTGCTCCTTAATTCTTTTCTTTCATCCCTGAGTATGTAACCCTGGTACTCATCTCTATGCCATCTACAGCTTTTCAGGAACCCTTTATTCTTTTTTAGAAACTTGAGTGTTTTTGAGAATTTCCTACTTAAAAGAACATATTTTCTTTCTTATGTAGTCACTGCATACTAAACTTTTGACATTCAAAGATATATATTTTTTCTTAATAGAGAACACAATCTCTATGAAAAAGCTAAGTAATAAAGATCACTCCATGTCAAGTTTAGAGATTATAAAACAGTTATATAAACACCAAAAAGTTTACTTTCCTGCTGTTGACTGAAAGGTGCTTTGGAACATTTTTGTTCACTTGTTCTCTCAGTAAAACCGATGTCATTTCACTTAAGAGAGGAAGACAGTTCCTGTTTTCTCCACTTTCAGCTTGGCTGCTTTTATTCAGGTTAACGTGTTTTGTTTAAATGAGAAAAGATGACGACTGTGCTTGGAGGCCTTTTCCAATTTGTTAAGATGATGTGCTGAATGCTAGTGTAGTCTTCATTCTCAGTCTATAGACCAGACATAGCACATGGAAATATGCACATTTTTTCAGCCGTGGTTTCTGGCTCTGCTAGACTTCACATGGTCCTGATTATCTGGTCTGCTGTCCAAGGGATCATAAAGTAAGATAAATCATAGTAATACAGAGGTTAATACATAGATGATGTGGATGACATACAGTATAGCATAACAAGGACAGAAAGAATATCTCTAGGTGGCATGACGTGATGACTTTTCCTGGCATCTAATGTCAGTTGATAGTAACCAGGAGCCATTGCCTTGGCAAGAAGCATTTAGAGGTAATGAGAAATACTGATCCAATACAGTGCAATTAATACTATTTTCCGAAGTTAAGGAAATATCCACTGAGCTGCTTGACGTAAGATAATTCCTTGGTTTATGAATCTTTTTATAACTGAAACTCCAGAATTGTCAAAAACTGTCAATAGTCAAAAGGAAGTAAATTCACAGTGAATAAAATAAAATAAAATAAAGATATAGAGAAATTAAAGACAGCAGTATGTTATATTCACTCATTACTACCAAAAATTATGTTTAACAGAGAAATTTTGCATGAGTTCACCACTCCTGAGGCCACATGCAGGAGTGGTAGGAACTGGGAATCACAGCTATGGTCTATGTCAGCTAGAAAGTTGTCTGCATGAAAAGTATGTACTCCATACAAGCCAAGAATTCATTTTTGACACAATATCAAAGTTTGCATTTTTTTTCTAAAAAAATCGAACAAAAGTTATATGGACTACAAATTCTTATCATAGAATCACAGAATCAGTAAGGTTGGAAGGGACCTCTGGAGATCATCTAGTCCAACCCCCTTGCTCAGCAGGGTCACCCAGAGCACGTTAGACAGGGTTGCATCCAGGCGGGCCCTGAATCTCTCCAGAGAAGGAGACTCCACAACCTCCCTGGGCAACCTGTGCCAGTGCTCCATCACTCTCTCAGGGAAGAAATTCCCCCTCACGGTCAGGAGGAACTTCCTGTGCTTCAGTTTCTGCCCATTGCCTCTTGTCCTGTCACGCAGGACAGCTGAAAAGAGTTTGTCCCCATCCCCTTGACACCCTCCCTTCAGGTACTTGTACACATTGATAAGATCCCCCCTCGGTCTTCTCTTCCCCAGGCTGAAGAGGCCCAGCTCTTGCTGCTGTTCCTCATGGGGCAGGTGCTCCAGCCCTCGGATCATCTTCATAGCCCTACGCTGGACTCTGTCTCCAGTAGCTCCATGTCTCTCTTGTAGTGGGGAGCCCACAACTGGACACAGTACTCGAGATGAGGCCTCTGCAGGGCTGAAGAGAGGAGCAGGATCACCTCCCTCCACGTGCTGGCAACAGTCTTCCCAATGCAGCCCAGGAGACTCTTGGTCTTCCTGGCCACAAGGGCACATTGCTGGCTCATGGTCAGCTTGTCATCCACCAGCACTCCCACGTCCTTCTTGGCAGAGCTGCTCTCCACAAGGTCAGCCCCCAGCTTGTACTGGTGCCCAGGGTTATTTTTCCCTAGGTGCAGGACCCTGCACTTGCCCTTGTTGAACCTCATGAGGTTCCTTTCTGCCCAGCTCTCAGCATGTCCAGGTCTCACGTCCCCTCATCCAGGTTGCTGATGAAGAAGTTGAACAGGACGGGACCCAGTACTGAGCCATGGGGGACGCTACTAGCCACAGGCCTCCAACTAGACTCCACGCCACTGATGACAACCCTCTGAGCTCTGCCTTTCAGCCAGTTCTCAATCCACCTCACTGTCCACTCGTCTAACCCACACTTCCTGAGCTTCTCTAGGAGGATGTTATGGGAGAGAGTGTCAAAAGCCTTGCTGAAGTCAAGTACACAATGTCCACTGCTCTGCCCTCATCTCCCCAGCCAGTCACTCCATCATAGAAGGCCATCAGATTGGTTAAGCAATCTGCTTATCGTAAAATTTTGATGCACTCACCTATGAGATTCCTCACTACATGATTACTTTTCTGGACTTCTTTTAAGGTATCCCAGAGTTTTCTCACACTCCGTATTGGCTACAAGCCATGTATTTTCATTAATATGGTTCTGAGCCAATGCTAATATACTTTTCCTCTCCAGCAGGTTTTATTAGATTGGGCTAACCTCAGTTTAATAGCTTCCAATTCAAACCTAGCTCACCTCTTGTTGGTTTAGAAAGAGCCTAAAGTTCCTAGGCTATAGGAATACATATCTAACTGCAAAAATTCATGTAACTGTACTCTCTGTTGCAGGACAGAAAACAATATTTTACTGACTTAGTGTTAAAAAATTATTTATAGTCAGTTACATAAAATTTAAAAGTAGAGCATTTTCATAATTATCTATCAGTCAGTAAGAATGTAAATGATATTTTATGAGTTGTTATGGCAAAGCTGGTTGATTATTCACAAAAGACAACTTTGTTCCCAGAACTTTTTCATTACTCTTTCTAACCTTGTGAAAACACCTTCCTTCCCCACCAAAAAAAAATGCTTTTTTTTTTTTTTTTTTTTTTATGAGCAAGTTTATCGAAATGGGAACTGTTTTTTTTTTTTTTTTTTTGAAACTATTGACTAAGCTGATTTTGACAGAAGTACTGGAGAGCATAGCGTATTGAATACGGGATTACTGCAAACCTTCACATATGAAAATGTCATCATTATGAAAAAAATATAATAATAGATTTTTGTCATATAAGAAGCAATCTATGAAGCCAATGCAATTTGCAAAAAAGTTCTACCACTCAGCACCCACTTTTTACATAGTGTTACACTAAGGATTATCGTGATACCGTTGAATAGGGGTATATACAGCGTCCTGCCATCCTGTGCCACTGAATGGAAAATTAAAGCTTCCACAGAGCGCGGCTCCCCCCGTTATTAGCTCTCAAAACTGAAGTTTGCCAGGTGTTAATTTTATCATGGCCACCCTCAACAGAATCAGCTTATTTCCAGGGCTGTGGCCATAGAGCCCGTCTTTGCGGCGGAGCGGGGTGAGCGAGCGGCCGTGCTGGGGCTGTGCCCGGGCTGGGGGGCAGTGGGCGCTGGGGAAGCCCACACCTCCAGAAGCAGCAACGGTGGCGGAGGAGCAGCCCCACGGCTGTCCGTGCCCGCGCCGTCCCAGCTGCTCCCACGCCACTGTGCTGGAGCGGAGGCTGCTGCCGGCTGCACACTGGGCACCCCCTCGCCTACGCAAAGTGCTGCGTTGCTTCTGCAGGGGGAGGGGAAATAATCGCTGCCTTTGGAGCAGAGAAGAAGTGAACCAGAAACTCTGGAATTTGCTGTTCCAGAATTCAGCATCAGGAGCCCCCAAGGAGTGCTAGCGAATTACACAGCAAATGGGAAAAGCCTTACATCCTATGTTCCCATTCTTGGTTTAAAAAAATGCAATGATACAATATATAGCAGAACTATTTAAGTTTAGATAGCTGTATTGTTTGCTCACTGTAAATATGCAGACCACTACATTTTTATTTTTTAAAAAATAGGTGAGTCGTGATGATAAGCAGGAGGACTATGTCCTTACGTGGTTCGGTTCTAGCTGCTGCACTCTACATTCAGCATAGCTCTCAGAGGAGGGAATCCACTCCCTCGTCCTCCAAGAAGTGCATATGGAGATGTAGAACAAGTTTCAGGGCTATGAGGGGAGCTACATGGAGAGAGACACAGCAAGCAGGAAATTTGCATTATCAGGGCAAATTTTGGAGACTCCCAAGGAGGGAATAGGGCAGGGGGAATCTTTGCAGACAGGAGTATGGTCATGGCTGTGCCGCCAGTGTGATGGAGAGAAGGGAAAAATGCCTATCTTTAACAAATGAAATGGCCTGCTAATATAAGGGAATGCTAAAGCCAGGCCTGCTACCTTTAGAAAATGATGGATCCAAAATAATTCTAGAATTTTGAAATTCAACTTTGCCAATTTCAGCTGTCTAAAACTCATAAATCTGGCTGCATTTGCTAGCTGTGCTTTATTTGGCTTTAAAATTGTGAGCATTCAGGGTGAACTTGGATTGTGGATAAAAAATATACCTTTTAAAATCCAATATCTGATCTGATTTATTTTGTCAAAGAGATTAGTCTAGTATGATCAGTAGCAGTATCATTTTTGCATGCCTTACTCTAGATTCAAGCAAGCTTACTTGTATATTTGAATTATTCTCTTTTCTCTATAGTGAATTGCCTACCATGGTTAAAAAAACATTCTGATTCTTTGGTCTTCATATTATTTGTGTGACATAAATTGAGTTTTGTAATATCTATCTATCAAATGTTATGAAATTCTTTCCTGGGTAGTATTAATGAGGAAGAGAAGGGAAATCCCACATTTCTGTTAGCGCACAACTAACTCTACCATTGGTTGTATTCACTGATAATAGGACTAACTGTACATTTGAATAAATGTTTCTGTATTTGGAGGAGGTTTCATCTTACTCAAAAACTGTTGGATATGTAAGCAAAATTTGCAGTATTGGGCTCAGATCACAATCTTGAAAGTTACTCTGAGTGAAGGAAGAGCTTTGATCCACAGAAAGCTGATTTCATAGGGCCTTTATCACAAAATCTTAACACAAGGTTTCCCCTAACAGCTCCAGTAAAGATCTATCCACAAGCAGAGAGATAAAAATGATTTCAATTAATCATGTTGGTGTTTGTGCTTAAAAATAATATTCTCATATGTTTTCCATTTGTCATCATGTTTTTTTTCTCACATTTTAATTATAATTTTCTAAACTTAAATTGCTTATCTGATCCTTAGAATTCAGTGACTGTGCTAAAATTGATCATTTTTTGCCCATGCCTGTTAGAATCCATGTTTCCTAAATCTGCTTTTGGCTTCCTTGTATCTAAGTCATTTATTTTATTCTACTTGTTCCTCAACTGGCCTAACTTGATTTATTAATTCCCTGATACATGACATCTCTTAAATTGTTCTTTCCAAATGTATAATTACCTTCAACACATATCCACCCAACAAATATCTTAATGCAGTCATCAAATATTTAGATCTATAATTTTCATAACTCTTTCTAGAACTTACCGTTTTAAACAGTGGACATTTATTTCTGTTTTCTGTAGATAGCATGAAACTTCAGATGCATTAGAAGATTATTTAAAATTACTGACAGCAGGGTGCTTTCTTCTTCAATCATGTTGAGGTTGAATTCTCTCATATGCAAAGTCAAAGATCACTTGAAATGGTTTTTGAAGATTTAAATGCCTAAGCTAAGATTTAAAAGCCTAAGCTAAGAAACTCCTCAAGTTGCAGAGCATCAGCATAAAAAAAAATTAGCCAAGTCCTGGTCACTTTAATTTAGTCCAGCCCCTACTAAAGTAATAAAAAGTTAGTTTTGACCTCAAAAGATCGAGTTCTTTTTGCCTGCAAACTGATTACAGTTAATTTAGAACAGAAGACTTGGGCCAAATCTGACAGCAATTCTATTAAAGCTGATGTAACTTGGATTTATGTAGATTCCTGAAGACCTACTTATATCCTTCTAACAGATAAATAAAGGAAAAGGAATATACATTGACAACATTCTGTGTAGGAGCAGCCTTTTCGACATGTAAATTCTGTTAGTAAATTGATCTTATTATGCTGTTTGTACCACATAGAGGTGATATGCAAAAAGGTATGTGTATAACATAACACTGTGTGGGAATAAGTTTAGGTAAGGTGTATATATATAAATACATCTATGCATGGATGTACACTAAAGCAATATGGCATAAATTTCTTAAGTGCTCATTTGGTACTCGGAAAATGATTGTGGATTGGTTCCTTGGTAGCAAAGAAATAATGATGTATTTTATATATCTAAAGGAAATCTGGCAGAAGGGAATATTAAACATTTGAATTTCAGTAACAAAGGATGAAGCCATTCATCAATGGGCAAAAGACATTTAAATGCAGAAGTGAAGAAGCTCCTATTGGTTAAGTCTTCTGAGGAATCTTTCAATTTTTAAATTAGTAAACAATTCATCCTGATTCTTGAAAACCTTTCAAGTCTGAATATCGCCTACAGTGTACAACATGTAATTGAAACTCTGTTTGAATGAGATCAAACCCAAGGGAAATTACCTGAAGTTGAGAGTGCTAGTCAGCTCAGCTTAAAATAGCCTTCTGCGGACAGCATGGCCTTTGTTTCTTTGCTTGTTTGTATTTAAACTGGATATCTTTCTACCAAATGTGGAATTCTTTAATTAAATGTTGGCGCTACTGTGAACAGCAAGATTTGTTTTATGAACCAGCAGAGTTTCTAGGAAAGATCTATTACTATCAGTGTAGAAGGAAGCGGCACATTTGTCTTGTTCTGTTTCTGCTTTGTTTGTCCCCTACCAATGAAGCAGTGGGGTTTCAAAGTCAAACATTGCAGCTTCGGGACAGAAATGTCAGGCACATTTTGCATCGCAAATGCAAGGCAAGTAGTTGCAACTGCCTTTAGAAAAATCATAACCATAATCTGCCTGCGTGTGAAGTGTAGGTGTACATCTAACCGCGCACGGACATACGGTTTGCAACTTTGTAGAATGCTTTATGTAACTTTCATGTGTTGCATAAAATGGGAACAATTCCCTAACTTTTATGCTCACACGGGACAAATGACTCTACAGGCTGGAAACAGCTGATTCAAGGCCTGCTTATCCGATGTCAGAAATAACAATGCTTAGCAAATTATCTTAATGGGTTTTTCCCTCATGTTTGGGTCCCTACAATTCTATCCTAGCTGCATTTACTGGCAAACTTACTAAACAAACACGGCTGTCCAAACTCTCCATCTTTTGCGCTGGCCGAAAGTGGAAGTTTGATTATACACGCCCTTGTTATCGACAGATCACTATCTCACCGTATGTAACTTATGGGGCACTATTTTTCTGAGACAAAGAGGGCCACCAGAACGGCATACAGACTGCAGTCGGTAGGTTTGCTGTCTTCTGCCAGCTAATTGTTAGCAATATATCTAGTGGGGGATCTATTGCTTCACATTAATTGTTGCAAAAACAATACTTAGACAATGTGCACCTTTTAATAGAGCAAAATAAAGGAGCCAGAAGCAGGCAAAAAAAGTTGGTCTTCCACTTCTTTTAGCCACCCGTAAGAATTGTGTTTGAAACATTTTGTAGAATTGCTTTGGGGTCAAACTCTTCCCAGACTGTGATGTACCAACGCTGCTTAGCATGATCTGGAGTCCCTGAGTGCGCTACATACACCTTCTAGGGGGGCTGACTGGAGCTCTGAATCCACACACACAAACTGAGGGGGACTGAGGTTAACCAGACCTCATTCATTTCAGTTCACTCCCTTTAAATAAATGATAATACTTGGATGGAACTTATGCTCAGAGCAGAAAAATGAAGATATAGGGTACTGAAAGCATCATTCTTGCTATACAACAGAAGCCTTTTAAGTGAATTATTTCTGTAGAATTTCACATTCTTTAACACAAAATAATTTTTTAACTAGGATATTAATGTAGCTGATTTCTTTCAGTCTGCAAAAGCTTGCCATTGTGAGATTGCAAATAGGGATGAAGTTAAGACTTGAGATAAATTGGAATGCAGAATCATTGTCTGTGATTGAAGAGTCTGAAACAGAACCATGAAAAACAGTCACAGCTACTGCAGAGGTCAAAGACTTCTCAGGAACTCTTTTAAGCACTTCAGAGGTCAAAGACTTCTCAGGAACTCTTTTAAGCACTTCATTGTGCCTTGAGCAAGAGCTTAAAATTACCCTGTGTACTAATCTGCGTACCTCAAATTTTAGATGAAATCTGTCATGCTCATTACAAGTCTAACATTCATTTTTTTCTACCACAATACTATGCCTTATTCTGACCTTTGTAGTTTCCCAAGCTGTAGTTCTGAGAAGACTAGACCCAAGGAAAGCTACAAGAGCGGACTTCATGCTTCTTCGTACGTATTACTTGGTATCAAAGAGCAAATAATCCGAGCGGTAATCTGTGGAGTGGATTCAAAACCGTTCCAATACCAGCAACAGCAGTTCTGCCAAAGCAGCTCTATTGTGCCCATATTTAGGGTTGAGAGCAAACAGGGCCATGAATTGTTTTTTTACATTTTGCATCTGACAGAGCTGTTTCTTGTCAATGTGGCCAAAAAGGCCATTCCTGTGGGTGGCTTTGGGAGAAACCCATTGTTGAGCTCAATCCAGAAAAACAATGTGAGGACCATTTCCCAAGCAGAGGCGGTCTTGGGGGCAATTTCCAAAGGGGACAAAAATGTAAGCCGGACTGGGAATTCAGCTGAATTTTATATTTGTTTGCCGATGGGCCAAGAGCAGCCAACTCCAAAAAACAGGACTGCATCCTCGTAAGCATTACTGGGAGCTATACCAGGACGGAGGAGGCTGAGCCCATCCCATCATGGGACAGTACCCGTACTCTGGGAAGCCTGAGTTGTGTCAGCTCCTGAGTTGCCGCTCAGCAGCTGGCTGAGCCCCAGCCTCTGAATCACATATGCTCTGGGTCTTCAGGGTAGCTCACTTTGCCAAGCAAGGCATTTACCTCTGAGGCTTGCTCCTCTGTCTTATAATTTGTTCCCTTCCAATGCTTGCACAGAAAACAATTTTCAGCAGCTCTAACTTTTAGCAACTTTACAAATGGAATTAATTTGATCCCTCATCTCACAGTACCCTCTTCTGAGCAATTTTACAGTACTTGTCACAAGAGGATAATCTTTTTTGAGTATGTACCCCAACTTTCACGCATTAATCATAGAATCACAGAATCAGTAAGGTTGGAAGGGACCTCTGGAGATCATCTAGTCCAACCTCCCTGCTCAGCAGGGTCACCGAGAGCATGTTAGAATAGCTGTCCTGTTGTGATTAGAGTCTTTCTTGTGAGGAGCATGAAATAGCTTTGAGTACAGATAGTAATTTTAATACTAAATAAAAATTTAAGCTTACATTTCATCAAGTGTAGCCCCAAAAGAAAACCTGAAAAATAAAGTATGTGACAAAAAGTACTGTGAAAATAAGATATGGAAGGTATAATTTATCTGGCAACCACTGATTAGCAAACTATTAAAAAGATTGTACAATCATAAAGAGAAATAAACCATTGGGAATTTATTTTTCACATTATAGCAGTAATAATTAATTTGTTTAACCATATACTTTCCATTTTGTGCAATAAACTGATGGAAACTAGAGAGAGGAAAACATTAAACTGCATACTGAATTATTCTATTCATCTTTTAACTAGAAAATTTGTTTTGTTTTTCTATACTTGAGGAGAATGTTAACTTTATTTACAGTTGTAGACGTCTCGTTTGAAAGGGAGGATACTGTAGGTAACAGTGTTGGGTAGGATACTTGTATTATAAAAATTCCTAATGGAAGATCCCAATGTATTTGTAAACATATCAACAGATTAAAAATATACATATGCTTCTCATTTTGTTATCAGAAAGCTGAAATTTTGCAAGGACAACCTATTCAAATTTCAAAATCAGAGCCTAACATGCTGAAATGGCACCTTGGGAATATATTTTAAAGCATGGATTGATGGCCCACCTGGAGAAAAGAGCAACATTGCAGTTCAAACACTGCTGTGTAAGAAAAAACAAGTTTTCTTACCACAGTTTACAATTCATGCCAGAGGGTTTGAATTTGAATCTAAACTCTGAATTGTCCTTGACAGGCTACACAGTTTCTATCCAAAGTTTGATGAGGCATAAGTTGGTTGTAATAGTTATAATAGAAATAATGTAAATATTGTAATTATTACAAAATACTAGTGAGCCCCGTGATCGTAAGGCATTAATATCACTGTCACTGTACAGCAGTAAACAATCACAAAAATATTCTTGTGTTGGCACATAAAAATCTTCTGTATAGTTGCTACAAAATGCCTTCTAGCTCTTCTTTAATCTGCCTGGTGGCTGGAGAACTTGCCAACCTGCCCACGTCGCTTGCGGTAAAACAGAAGGATTTTCCCACGGGGGCCCTTGTACCGACGCACGGGGGAGCGGGCAGCTTCGGGGACAGGCACCTCGAACGGGGGCACGCGCGCCCCGCGGCGCAGCACGGCCGCCCCGCGCGAGCCCTGGGGTTTCCCGCGCTCGCAGCAGCGTGGGCAGGTCGCTGCCCTGCCGCAGGCCACCGTGCCTGCGCCGTCCCCGCAGCCGGGGGCCTGGCTCATTAGACATCCTCAACAGATTTTGATTTTTGTTAGTTAATTTACTCTTTTAAAACATAAAATAACAGATGTGCATGAGTGTGTTTCAGGCAATAAACAGCAAGTTAGAAGTTATGAGCAATCTCATACATGTGGCTAGTGTGTATATTGTTTTGTATGACAACATAAGCTGGACACTTGCTTCTTGGGCAGCGTTGGAAAGAGGTTCTGCATAGCAATTTCTTTATTTATCAGTTGAATTTTTGGATGTCGACTCAAGAGTTACAATCATAAAATGAAAAACATATTTCAGTTTATTCTAAAATGTTAATTTAAAAAAGCTTTTCTAATCTATTTTCCAATTTAACAAGATATTGTCCAAATTTAGGCTTTCTTACTGAGTTTGATTACACACAAATATGAGCCTCGTCAGACATCAAGATCAATTCGCGTGGTGCGAGACAAGTAAATTCCTCTCATGCTCTTTCACAAAATGAGCAGCTTTCATCTTAACTTGGTTAACATCTTAGCTTGGTTAGACCTATCTCTGACATGCAAAGGTGGTGGAAAAAAAATATATGCCTTTTTAGTTCATGGCAACTTCATCTATCTGTGTGCCTGCTGCTCTTTGTGAAAATAGCAGTGGTGGTATTAAATATCGGTGGAGATATTTTCATGATAAAAAGGTAACTAGCCCTTCCTGGGGAGTTAGTCCACAATGCTATTCATGCTCTCTTTCACGTAAACAAACATTTCCATCACTACAAAATCCCTACTGTGAAACAACAGTGCAAAATCAAAAATGCATAAACTTGATTCAGCAACAAGCATACGCTCTGGTACTGCGACATTTAAATCTTCATCAAAGCAGCCACGGACCAAGCTGACCTTTTGTTAACAAGAGCCAACCCTTGGTGTTGTTTGAAGTAAAGTTTGCTTTAACAATTTACTCTTCAAAAGTGTAAAACATTTTGTGTTTGCTTCTTAGAAATGACTTTCTCATTACATTTCAAAGTTATTACTGATAACAAAACCTACAAACCTCAAAGTAAACAAAAGGCAAAGAAAACAGCATTTCTGAAAAGGTTATACAAATAACTGTAAGATCTGTTAAAGCCTTTTTTTAATTTTTGAAACAAAAGTATTAAGGTTGCTTTGCATTCTTAGGCCAATAAAGCACAACGTGCTGCCGGATTTTAGAACAAGTTTTAAAGTAGCTAGTTGTGATCGCTTGCGTTAAGAGGTGCAAGGTGCTCCTGCTGGGTCGCCCGAAGCCCACGCTGGTCGGCACGCGTGCACAGGAAAGCTTCGGACCTCAGCGTTACGGCCGGGGCGAGCAGACAGCAGCGCAGCTCTCTCTCCTGTGGACACCCGTGCCTGCGGCTGGCTCGGAGGAGGTACCCAAACCCCGTCCAGCCTTCTCGCTCTCCTTTACCCAGGTTAAGGGAACTAATGGAAATCCCACCCTGAGGTGACATTTATGTTTTACGACAGAGAGGCGGCTGAGCCCGACATAAAACGAGATGCTGATGACACATTTATACTACAGCTCTGTGCTTTGTAAATTATTTATCTCTTCTCTTTATTTCTTTTTAATTCTGCCTTCAAAGTCACTCGAGCACTCAGTTTCATACTAGTTCCTTTTATGCTGATTAGATTTTCCTCTTTCCTTTTCCTTCTAGCATTTTAACCCATTTTTATCTTTATTAACAAAATCACTCTGTCAGCCTCATCATGTACTTTCTTTTCGGTCAATCTCAGCTGCCCCATTTTTGTTTATTTCTTATTTCATTTTTAGGTTGAAACAATGCCTTTCAAAGACTCTTTTACTTTAAATGCCCTTTAGCTGATTATGACCTTGGATTACATTTTAATACTCTTATTCCCTCATTTCCAAGTTCAAAGGCTAAATTCATGCTCTCTCTTTCTCTTTTTTTCAACAACCTAACCTAACCTAACCTAATATACTCTGAATTTCTTTCGGCCGGTCCCTTGTGTGCCACTTCTAAAATTTCCTTCATAAAAGCCAACTCCTTATCCTTTTCTCATAATCTCCTTCCTAGTTCTCTCTGTAATGTTGCTACACTTCCCTTTGACTTTGAGTTTCGCTTCCACACATGCTCCAGCTGCTGGAACAATAGGGAGCTGCTGGGACCGACTGCTGTGCTTTAAACCAGCGAAGCAGGTATTAGTTGCCAACACTGAATAAACAGCACGCTGAAGCCTCTCTGTTTTGCACAGCTTGGATTTGTTTCTTTGGTTTTCTTAATTCTCGCAGTTGTTCATGATTGAATCTTTGATTTTCAACTTTCTCTTACTGCAAATAAAGCACAGTCTCCTCGGGCATCTTTACACCCACAGTGCAGAGGGGAACCTAAGCCTTAGGGCTTTACATAAATACGACGTTGGCTAGCTATAATATCGTTTGCTCTCTGAGGGAGACTGTGCACTTGGTGTCTGGGCTCCTTGCATCGTGCCTGAGCACACCCAGTTGCCTTCGGGCAGGTCCCAACGCAGCGGGGGGCGGTGGGGGAGGATCGACGGAGCCATCCCGCTCACGCACAGCCTGCGATGAAAAGCTAGGACACGGGAAGCCTTAAATCCTTCCCTTTAGGAGACTTGTGCTGCTCCAGGGAGACAGTACTGAAAGAGGCAGGCTGTGGCCTTCCTTTTGACCCCCAGAGCTCGGCAGGCTCCTCCTGAGCACGGGTGGCATATTGGTGGCCAGGAGCTGGACGTCCCTGGGGACCAGCCGTGCGCCCCAGGTGAAGGAGGAGTTGCGGTTGCACCGGGGCAGTTCAGAGCTCAAGGTCTGGGTGACTCTAAGAGCCACATCAGGCTCCTTAATACTTATTTACAACAGGCTCTGAAAGTACCAGTGCTTAATATTCTGCCACTGGCAAGAAGATAGTTTTAGCAGAATTAAAATGCTTTGAAAAGTGGCAGTCGTATGAGCCATCATTGGTGTGAAGCCAGAGAGGTACGTCTGAATGAAAAGTTCATTTTCCTGGACAGCTGAAGAGAGGGGGCTGTGGGTTTTCTCTCTTTTTTTTTTTTTTTATTTTATTTTCTTTTTTTTTCTTTACAATTTGGAGTTTTCATCTATTTTTCATATCTATAATATTAGAAAATATTTTCACTCAAAACCAGTAGAGCCCTCAACAACAATATAAACACAGACAAATGAAAACAATTGACTTTAAAAAGCATCCAGCTACAAATACTTAAAAATAATCTAAAGCCAACAAAAAGGAGTTGTTGTAAAAAGAAAAATATCAAAATCGATATTAGCACAACAATATTACAAATCAAAGGTGTCTTAAAAATAGTTAGAATAAATCCCTAGAGTATCACAGCAATAATCCAATTATTTCTTATGTGAATCAAATTATTTGCTAACAAACCCTTGGTGTTTTTACAAACTAACTTTGAAAAGAAATACTCATTTTCAGAAACACAAGCTCTCCAGGATATGTGTTAACCCCAGGCAGGACTATCAAATTTTGCCGTGTTCATTTTAATGTAATAAAGATACCTAGATGGTCAGAGATTGATAATCATATGCATCATTCAACAAGTTTTTTGAGGTCTTGAGTAGACATACCTCCGCTCACTGTCTATGGCTATGACAATTACTAACAATCTTACTGCCTTATTTAAGTACTCAGAGAAATAAAGGGGAAAAAAGAGTGTGAACATCTGCTATTGGTGTAATCCACCTATTTTGTTATCTGTTCAAACCTGGGAACAGACGCAGCTCTAATGAAAAAGCTAACCGGTCACCATGAAACCCAACAGGCAGTGAGGCTGACAGTGCCACCAACTAAAAGTTGATATTTTCTTGAAATAACGTGATTCCAGGAGTTCAGGTTTTAAAGAAATAACGAATTTCACAAGGTTTATGATATGTGTGAAATTTGTCGGGACTGTTTGGTTAGGTAGTTTCTGAAGATGCTGAGGGCTGACAGCAGAGCATGGTCTCTGCTACCAGATCTGAGCTGGTCATTGATGGCAGGCAGTAGAAAAAAGGGTGATGAACAGAGTGAGACACTTCCTGAGGAAAAGGCAGCTACTTTTACTGAAAATCACACTTGCTGTGGGGAGACAGCACACCAGACATCTTGCTGCTTGGGTTCGCTTTCAGTGGGTGATAAACTTTATCTATTTTCACCATGGTGGAAGGATCCTTATGACACTGCCTTACAAACTCTGGTATACTCACAACTTACCAGTTCTCGCAAGGTGTATTTCAAGTGCAGGTCTACATGCACTGAGCAGGGTTAGCCATACAAATTTAGTCACAGAATCACAGAATCAGTAAGGTTAGATCTTGGGAATTAGCTAAAACAGTTTTCTTTATTCCAGGAGGGTCCAAAGGAAATCAGACAATGCTAGAATATCTGCCTGGTCAGATCACTTAATTAAAATGCAGAAGATCTGCACCAAAATCCCTCCTCTTCTTGATTCTGTTCAGGCATTTGAACCAGCCCACAGCCCGTTCTCCAGTGTATTACTCTCTATCTGTTTGCTTTTTCATAAAAGTCAAACATAAAATCATTGAAGGACTTTGATTTCATCTCACAGAACATTTTTAAAAAGACATAAACCATTTGTTTGGATAGAAAAAAATCTTTTTGACTCTGCATGAGCCAGGAGCACAACCCCTGTTTGTTGTAACTGCCAGCTGGCAGGGGAAGGGAGTTGTCCCACAAGTTAGAAGCACACCTAGAGCCCAAGTTTCTCAAAATTTGCCTAGTGCATTGGCAAGCTGCCTTCCAGAGGCCTCCTCTATTTGCTTTTCACATGGGGACAGAAAGCCTAACCCTGCGTGAGCCAGCACTTCCCTTTCTGCCTACGGATAAGCCTCTACACTGGCTTTAACAGATGCTTATGGTCCTGCCTGACTGTACTGCTTGGGCATGGATGAAGGAGAACAGGATAAAATAAAAACTAAAGTCAATCTTCATCTGAACACTCAACATAAGACCTCAACATTAAACTTCTGTTAACCAAACCACTATTGGCAATAGCGTCTCAGAAATGGTGAGAAATTTAATTTTCTTGCCTTTTATTTACTTCTGTGTCAAAGGCCACTCCAGAGTGGAAAAATTGTCAGATTTTCTTATTTTCTTCTAATTAGTTTAAATAGCAGTGAAAGAGAATTGACAATGATTCATGTGTGGCAGTATTCATATTTATGAGCAAGAGAAGTCTCCCAGACAAAAATGAAATTTACTGTGTTATTAGTAGACAAATACAGTTTCACTGCATGCTCTTTTTGCCAGTGAACAGTCTTTTGAAAATCTAAAGTGGTGTTCTTTTGCACACTTTGAATACCCATATACTAACATTACCACCTGTATCTAAGAAATTAAATTAGCTGCAAATTTCTGAGCCAAAACTCTAACAATCTTGGTTATTTTTAATAGAAATAGGCCTCCTGTACAGCAACGAAAGGAACTAACATCATGAACATGCAGCTACAGTTGGGGGTAGGGTAAAAGATTGAAGGTCAGTGTAAATATAAAAGAATTACGATGTTACCATAGTGTGCGAATTGAAGAGTTATAAAACTGTAAAAAGACAGTATAACTCTTCACTACAGAACCAATAAAACATTCTGTCTAACCCAAAACTTTTTATCCATTCAGTCACTGAACTGAAAAAATATTGCAAATCATAATAGCAGTAATAGCTACCCCTCACAGAGTATTTCTCAGCCATTGACACAAAACACTTCATAAAGAACATAAGCATCAGTTTCAGGCAAGAAAAATGGAAAAAAGCTCTGTATTAGTGAACTCTGCTGCTCCCAGAAAAATAAACCATAAAAAGAGATACATTCTTGCTGTCAGGTACTACACCTATGCAAAGGTCCATCCAGACTTGGTTAATGAGCAATTTCTGTTTCAGTGTGACCAAACAAGGGGAGACAGAGAGGTGAGGGAAGGGGAAGAGAAAAGGGAAAGGGAAACGGGGATGGCAAAAGGGGGAAGGGAAAAGCAGAAGGAGCTGCACGCGGAGAGTCGGTGCCACAGTCCTGCCTGGGGCTGCTGCCGTCAGAGAGGACAGCGAACGAAGGGAGAAAAAGCCCCTTCTGGCTCTCCTTCCCTGGAGTGACCCCACCAAGAGTTAAGGAATAAGCTCATATGGAGTTTGGATAAGCTGAGGTCCAGAGCAAAAGCTCTCTCCCATCTTTCTTTTATTTTGCAGTACAAGCATGCTTTGGGGGTCATTTGAAAAATAGAATGATCAAAATTAGCTGCTTCAGCCTGTGTAGTATGTGAGCTTGGCAGGAAGCTCAGCCAAAGCAGCATTCAGAAGTCACAGGCTCACTGAGACATGACATACAGGGTAAAATATTCCCCGATTGAAAAAGTGAGTACAACACCTACCTTCTGTTTACATCCTAGTCACGTTTTATTCTGACCTGCATAGAAGTTAGATACAGACCTTGTGTTACAAGGGTAAATTTTCAACTCAATAATTAAATTAAATTCTAGGAGGAGTCAAGCTGCATCATATGGTTGAGAAATTCAGAGGGTTCTCATAACAGACCTATGCACCTCCTGGCAGAGATCACACAGACTATTCATCTGACCCTCTCGTCTACTCACCAGTGGCAATAAATGCTGTTCTAGAACTAATGACTCTTACACTCCTTGCCATTCAAGTCAGAGATACAACTCCTCTCCGGTATCACAGATCCTGAGAGTTAACTGGGACTGTCTCAGCAAATATCCCTGCTGCAGCTGAACCAGAACGTTTCATGTCAGTCACTGCATTAACAGTGGTTGATGGTTTTACTATTACTTATTTTATTTTGGGATGACAGTGATAGATCTTTGTTTTAAATATAGGTGTACTCATTCCGGTTCACTCAGATATGATGTCTAAACTACCTGACAGTATCTCTTTAAACACACATATAAGGACAAAAGATTTCTGCATTATAAAGCAGTAAATTTTAATAAGCGAAGAAAATATATTTAACCGACTATAGAAATGCAAAAGGGTTCTGACACTGCAGAAGACCAATATTTTTCACTTCTCTGCTATTAATTGCAGTTAATTATCTCTTAAAGCAGGAATAAAAGCTGAATATTGGACAATGGCATATTTATTCTGGTCCTTGCTTAGACCAGTTTCAGTTAAAGCCCAGTAGCCTCTATGAAGGCTGAAGTGAGTAAGGCATGGGACTGAGGGGCAGGACCGGGAGTGGCAGCACCATGGACCGTGTGCCACCTTCGTGGGTCTTTCCATCCATCTTTCTGTCCTGAGGTTCCCAGACCAACGTTTGAAGGAAAAAGGGTGGGGGAAGCTGGGTGCTCCAAAGCCTTTGCCTTCACCTTCCTCCCCACCCACCTCGAGTCTGAACCTCTTTCATAGAGGTTCTTCCGTTTTGCCTGGAAGAAAATATTGGCAATTTAGGTGCGGTGCAGGTATTTCAAATAGTATATGCAGGGCCTGCTTTCTGCCGTTGCACTCTTAATTTCTATAGGAGACAGAAGAACTACTTTACAAAATACATTCTTATTAAAATCTCTGTGATGAAGAATTGCCATCAGTATGCATGAGCCAGAATGAAATGGGTACTGAATGTACAGGATAATTGACTTCCGCTAAAAATGGGACTTTGAAGGATAATTGCTGATATCTTTTTCTTATGTAGAAAATGGTTTGCAGATTATGAATAAATAAAATGGAGAGAATTGAATTTTTTTTTAAAAAAAAAAAAAGCTCACTGGCACAAAATGTCTTTGAGAACAGTAAGTGACTGTTTAAAAAAGGACCTTGATTTAAGATATTTTCTTATAAGGTTTCATTAAATTATATACCCTATGATGTGTTACTGTATCTAATACTAAAAGCGAAGTTAGGACCATACCATCCTAGACCCTGCAACATGACAACTCCAGGAAATGAAGCAGAAACAGTTCCTGAAAAGCATTGTCGTTCACTTTATTTGGGAGAGCTGCTGTCAAACACCCTCTGGATATAGCGCTAATGGGAGACCGCAACCCATCTCCCCTGCTCTCCAGTCTGGAGAGGCGCAGGCCAGCTCTGGTCTAAAAGCTGCAGAGCTGATTCGGGCTAGCACTGAGCGATGGGCTTTGCTGACACGGTTGGTTGCCAGTGATATTGGAGCTGACTCAAATCTGACCAATTTAAAGAGCAGAAGCAAAGTAAGTTCATGTCTGTCGCTGACACCTGTGTAGAAATACCCGTGGTGTCTCAAGCATTTCCTTTTTCTGAATGGAGATTAAAATCTTTAATGGTTTGTTTTTCACTCTAGTTTGTGATATAAATCATCTCCTGTTTCTCTGCATTTTGGAACTGATATATAAAAAAAAAACATGTGATGGTTTTCTCCATTCGAATTTTCCAGGATATGACAATTACCAACTTGTTTGAAGTCTTCAAACTCTCAAAACAGAATCATCTAAGATAAAACAAGTCTCTGCTCTATAAGCAGCAAGGAAATCATCTAGGGAACCAGAATGGTATATACTCTGTAGCTAATACTATAAGTAGCTACAAATTTCACTCTGTTCAAACAAAAAAAAGGGCTACGAGAAAATGAAAATTCAATTAATGTAGACTCAGTATAGTCAGCTTTATTCTCAAGTTTGTTCAGAGGTTATTAAATCCTTTGTGCTCACAGAACGAAGGAATCACTAAATCATTTAAACTGAAACAACACTGCTAATATTTTCAGTGAACCTAATGTTAATGTTTCGTACTTTACAAGTCATTTGACATTTAAAGCGGTATTGAAGTAAAATCCTAACAATGACCTATGCTGTATTACTACACTAAAGAGGAAAAAGCTCTCTGTTAAAGCTGGATATGAATTTTCTAATGAAATAATTTTTTGTGCAAAACACAAAATTTTACTCTAACCAACGTTTTTCCTGGAAATGTTTCAGGTTTGAATTCCAATCAAATGAAAGAGAAAATTAGTGAACAAGATCTAAAGAAACCAGCCAAAGTGCAGGAAGTCATAGCACCCATCAGCATAGGGTTCTCCAGTTCTGTCCTTGTACTCCAAAGCTCACTTCTCAATAATGTTGCAATATTAACTTCTAAAAAAAATTAGTGTGAATTAAGAAAGTATTTTAAATATAGTCATTATGTGGGACAGGGAAACTATCTGCTCTTCAGCCTCAGCTGCTGAAAATCTGAAATACAGCTGATAATAGTGTAGTCACTTGAGCACATGAAAAGTGCACACATTTCTTTTTAGTGAATCAGAGTAAATGACACCCTTACAGAATAAATCCCGCTCAATGAGACCTGTGTTCATTATAACTTCATTTGTATCAAGAGCTACCTTTATACAGCAGACAAACAATAACACTATAATTTCAGACTGGTAGCAAATAGTCACTGACATCATAAAACTTCAGACAGAAATGTTTAGCAGCACCAAAGCAAATTATGGTAGGAAAGTAGTGACAGAGTGGTTAATCTTTCTTTAGCTATGATGTCTTTAGAAGATTATATGCAGGAAAAGGTAATTTTCTTATTGGTAGTTTCCAAAGGAGCCAAATATAAATACACAGCTATTTTCAAAGTGTTACATACTCAAATTAGGGTCAAATCCTTCTCTAGCATGCAGAAACCTATTATTTACCTAAATGGAATAGCAAATATGAAACAATGCATCTGATGATTAGGTATAATATTTATTAGCATGACTAGAACTAGAATGTTCATGTGACTTCAAGAAAAAAAAACAGCCAACAGAAATATTTGTTTTTCTGATCTTCAATGGTTTGAGAAATAGCATCCTTACCTACGAGAAGCAGGCTTTGCCATAGCAACTCACACTTTTTTTTCCTATCCTAGATCATTCCTCAGGATAAATTACTCTAAGCTGTCTGCAAAAGCTACTAAGAGCTACCAGGGAGTGTCCCTGGCCACTTCCAAAGCAGAGTAAACAGGCAAGAGCAAACTGCACGCATGATTCAGGGAGTCATTTAAGACCTAAATAATTTGGGCAAGAGATATTCCAGAACCCTCATTCTCTCACATTTTTAGTGCCAAGAGGCCACATTCTTAGAAATTCAAAATGCTATTCATTTGTTTCTGTTCAATCATATCAGGGGACAAGGTAGACAACACAATATATTTTACAAGCATAGCAGGAGAAAAGAAATTTAAAAAGCCCAAGACACTTTCAATGACATTATGTAGGGTGGAATATCTCATCACCTACTGTTATTGACAAACGAGCTCAGGAGACTGAATAAATTCTCTGAGAGCATGAATATTTCACTGAAGGAAAAATAATAGAAAACACAAATGGCAGGGGCAGAGAGGGGCCCCCACCCACCTCCCACCCATCTCCCTGCTGCAGAGAAGGAAAAAATAGGCATAAACCATCCTGATAGAGAATATCTAATCTGTTCCCCCTCTGATGTGGCTCCCACAGTTTTCATAGACAACCTCTTTTATACCTGGCTCAAGGCAAACGTGGGCAGCCCAGGGCAGGAAACTATCTATCTGCATGCGGGCAGGGGGGTGGAAAGAGCTGCTCAGCAAGTCTTTTCTTCTTGAGACTGAGGGCAAGCAAGGATGGAGGGGAGGAAAGAGTTCCTGCTGTGCAGGCAGCCTCCCCAGCAGCAAAGGCAGGAACCCTTCCTGCCCTCCACAGCCAGTCTCCTTCATCCCAACCTCTTTGCAGAGTAGTAGGATGAAATTCTGGCTGAATTTGGTCTTGGCTTTGTGCTCTCAACAGTACAGGAGGCTACAGAAAGACATTTTTGCTGAAGCGGGATCAGAGGGAGCAAAGGAGAAAGACATTCTTCTCGCTGCCAGGGATCTCCTGAACACTTCTCTGGCACTTGCAACCTTCCAGTGACGCCTCTCCCTGCTGAAGGCTCCCACACATGGGCTCGACCTGGGGTCCCTCACCAGCCTGGCCCACAGCCTAGAGCCTCCCCCAGCGTCCCATCCCCACCAACCTCTCAACTTTTTCCCTGTGGCAGTACATGAGCCTTAGCCAGCTCTTTAGTCCAAATGTGTCTCATATTTGTATCAGCATTTCACTTTGAGCACAGCTCATTTATTTCCCTATCAGAGTTGTACAAAAAGCCCATTAACAAAGACATATGTCTGCACTTCCATAACACCTTATCTAGCAAAGACAATCTTTTCTCCTAATAATGTGCTCATGGCACAGCCATTAATAGTGAAGGCTCTACAGCACCACTGTTTGTTTTCAGAACGAGTTAACACTTACTTCTACATTTTCAGTGTTTGCCCCTCCATCCACCACACCTTGTGTTTGAGCTTTGGCTGAGCACAGGAAACAGTTTAAATAATTATTCATCTATTCAGACAATAATGAGTAATCTCTCCATAGTTACAATTGAAATCAGTCTGCCTCATTTTATGCTTCTATAATTTTGATTATACAAAATGAGCTTGACATAGACCTTTTAATCCAATATTGCATCCAAATTCAGAAATAATTAAACTGTCTTTAAGCTGAATTTAAATAGCACAAAGAGAAAGACAGTAAAATCTGGTTCAATGTTTGCATTTTCATGTAACATTTCTTTGTCTACCTCAAGCTTCTTAAAAATTCGTACTCAAGTTATAGTTGGCAGCACTTTTATAATTACAAAGCTATTAAGCTTTTGCAAGGAAAAAGTGAAACTGTTTTTTACTAATTAGCTAATCAAAAATTTTTCTGGGAAATAGTCTTCTGATAGAAAATGTTGTTTTGAAGAGACAAAGTCTTCTGCAGGAGTATGCTGATTCTAACATGTTTTCTTACAAAAAAAACCAGTACATCTTACCAGATGATTTAGTCTGTCCTTTGGTAACAAGTCCATTTCTCTGCCTAGGTGATGTATAGTGTTCCTCCCACAGCTGTCTTCATAGTTGTTACGCAGTGAGATGCTACGAAATTAGGCAGATAAGAATGCCCATGGCCTCGTCAATTTAATTTTAAAAAGCTGAGAGAAACTTCTGTATCATTATTCAAAAGAGTTTCTGAATTCAGTGGGAAATATCTGTTTATGAGGGAGTGCTTAACATTTTGGGGAAATTCTGACCTCTCTGGCTAATGTAATGTGATGACAGCTTAGACTTGTAATTCATTTCTCCAAAGACCAAGCAGATATTGACAATATTAGCTATCTACTACAGGCATGAAAAGGCCAAAAGTTAGGATGCACTTATAATAATGCTAGCTCTTCACTGAGAAGAAAGAATCTGTGCTTCGTCCCATGATTACACTGGTGCATTAGAAGGCCACAAAGATTTATATATAGACTAATAAAGTAATTACTGGGTGTATCTTTCCCCCATAGGAGCAAGACTTACCTTCTACTCTCAATAGCCATCTTAAAGACATAACAAGATTTTTACTCAAACTATTTTATAATTCAGAGTAAATTGGATATATTCCAGGCTAGGTGTAGACACTGAAAAAAAAAAGCATAAGGAAGAGAAAAAAGCAGTTATATTCGACGTAGAGAACAAACAAAACCTTCCACACCCATTCAGTTACACACACCCATACACACATGTAACAACAATGACCCAAATTTCCTGTCACAGGAGTTTCAATCCGCTTTTGCAAGTTGTTATCAGAACTCTTTTTAAAATTTGCATTTGATATCTGATATCAAGCTGGCAAAGGGCTCCTCCAACTTTTAGACTCAAAGTAAAATCCTTTATGCAACCACCAAGGGTAAAGGCAGCATCTACCTCTCTATGTATCTGAGCTCATTTAGGAAATCTGTAGACAAGAATCCGAGTGATTCCTGAAAGAACAGCAATCACAGTCTTTCTCACTGACTTCTAAACCCAAAGGCAAAGTATGATGGGCAAGGAGAGAAAACAGAATAAAACAAAAATCTGGTGAAGCTTCAGTGAGAAAAGCTTTTTCGGCTAAGAACAATGATATCCTGGCACATAGGAAGTGAAGAGGTGGGAGATTTTATGGGATACTGGAGGATCTTTTTCTGTCTCCTCGATAGAGGAAGGCCTTCCTCCCTTTCTACCATTCCCTATCCCCCAAATAGGGGTTTTATCTTGCTTCTTAGGGGCTACATTCCCAGTTGCTCTCAAGTTTTCCCCTCTGCTCCCAAAGTAATAAAAGCAATAAAGAGCATTTCCTAGCAATGGAAGGATCAGTGTCCCAAAAAAGGAGAGAGTTTTATTAAAGAGGACCATTGCCGCTCTATCCTAACTCTGATTTTTCCACTACTTCTGGGTTACCCTGTCTGGAGAATGTGAAAATAGCTTTATGCCACAGTGCAGAATGAAAATTGAATTAAAAAATAAAAAATGGTCTACTCATTCACACTACTTGTTTAGCATCAGGCCCTGCCTGAGAGCATTCCTGAGCACAGCACCCCTAAAGGAGATAAGTCTGCCCTGTACAGAGGGATGCAGCTGCAGCACCAGAACCAGACAGCCCCAAGGGCCACAGGTGAGCCCTGCGATGTTGAGTCCTGTCGTTACACAGAAAGGACATGGTGGCTCTGGACAACCGCCTTTACCTTTGCAGGGGACGGACCTGAGGAGAGCTCACTTGGCGGCTGAAAGCACTGGCTCGTGTGGGGCACAAGGGCCGTGGGTGCTGACGGCCCCTCGTGAGGCGAGAAGAGATTCTCAATGCTGCTCGAGCAAAAAGCCTGGATGTGGGACGGATGGGTAGCTTTTGCTGAGATCTGAAAAGAGGTGGGTGGTGGTAGGGAGGGACAGGAACACATTAACTGCTTGGGGGACTCTTTTTCCATATCCCAGAGCCTGAAGAGCCTTGTACCTTGCTCAGCCTTTTCAGTCCACGCCAGATTTCCCCCTGCCCACCTCTCTCTGGGCAGCTCCACAGGGAGCCCCATGCCAGTGCACTCCTGTGCCCCACATGGTCTTTCACCCACACAGCCCCAGGCAGTCACATTTGCCTAAGTAAACCGCTTTACTAAGGCCAGCATGGATAGAAGTCCAAAGAGGAAGGGCGGCACAGGAAAAACGTAGAGATGTTTGCTTGCAAATGTAAAGAATGGGTGATGTGGGCTGACATAGCTGGTTTATTGACCTGACTTCTCAAAAATAGATGAGAAATATTTACGGGTATAGTTCATCCCTCTCTCATCTTTACATGAGAAAGCATGGGGATGAGCACTGAAAAGTTGCGAAGAGATGCCTTCAGGTTCAAGTGAAAGTCTGAGATCTGAAGATAGGCTGAGAAAATTCTGTAACTATGATAAGGAAAGAGCAATTGCCTAACGAAAAAGAGCAATGAGATGAATAAGATTATGTTACCTTTCGTCATTTTTCTTTAGGAAGAATGTTATTCAGTAAAAGAAGTGAAGGTTGTAGGAAAATCAGGTTGGCTGATGGAGTTCGAGGTTGCGAAAAGATGCCATCTTCACATAAGCTGCAAAAAGCAAGTCTACTTAGTTCTGAGGAGACTAAAATCACGAGGATACAGAGATACTTTTCCTTGGAAAAGAAAGGGAAAATGGTTCTGTAAGAAAAGTTTTGGCAGGCCTATGTCAATATTGTTAATATTACAGACTGAATAAATAATTGCTGTAAAAATAGCTATTTGAGCTAAAAGACAAATCATTATAATTTATTATGAATGCTGCATGTGTAACCATATATGCACTGCCATCTTGATAGAATAATCGACGCCTGTATTAATAAATGATGGTGAGAGATATTGTTGATTGACATGTCTTCCAATTTGGAGGGCGGGGTAGTCAATTTGGCCTTAAATGAAAGAAAAATCATTTTCTATGTACGTAGCAGTTCTGTTTTGTTAGCAGGTTGTCTGCTTTTGTTTGCAGAGCAGTGTGAGTTCCTGATGACAGTTGACTCACACATACTGTAAACCAAGAAATATCAAGTAAGATGTTGTTTGGCAGTAAAGTAACTAAAACATATTACAGTTTAAATATTGACACTTGACTTTTGTCATATGAGCAGCAGTATATTTTTAATGGGTCTTTTTCTTTTAATCATGAATGCTTAAGATCTTGTTGATGCACAGTATTTTGCTGATAGTGGAGCTGTCTTCAAAACTCTAGATGTCAAAAGTAGCTTGCAAATGATACAGACATTTTTTGCCAAACTCGTTAACAATGAAGCAATACCAAGGAGTCTCACTCACCATGCACACAGCAGTGGCACTGGATTATTTTTGGAATTACTGTAAAACAGAGAGAAGTACTCCTCTTCGTATTTCCATTCACTTTCCCCCTCTCTCTCTTTCCCTTGGCATATTCATATCTGCATATGATGCACAGCATTATATGAGTGCAGACAAATATTAGTATAGCTCTCTGGGCTAATCTCCACTCTGTTACATATGTGCTAACATGGTTGCTTTAAAGGATGAAACAGAAAAGAGTCAAGCCTGGTGAATATAGTTAAAGCTGACGTTTTCTCTCCCTTTGGTGGCCTCTTCTGTCTAAGACTCTTAGAGATCAGTGAAAGACTCTTTCTGGGGGAAGTGCTGTATGTGTCTATCATAAGGGATTCTGCTATGCTTTTGCCAGCTCTGCTGGAGGCTATGGACATCTGCTACGTGCAGCAGCAAGGGCACGAGGTGGGTCCTGTGAGCACTGCTGATGCTGGACAGAGCCAGTGGTGCCCCAGCAGAGCATCCCTGCAGGGGCAAAGGAGATGCCACCTCATTGATCAGAGGAGTGGGATCTCCCACTCCTGTCAGGAACTGCCTTTCCAGAGAGGCCCAGTATCAAAAACCTATTAATGCTTTCCTTTGCTTGCTTTTCACTTCTGCTGAGATGTGCTTTTGGAAGCCAAGCACGAATGCTCAGCCCAGATTTTCAAAATCTTAATTCTGCAACAGGCTCAGCAGCATCCAAGTTAGTGGGAATCAAGGGGAGTCCACGGCTGACAGAACTAGCCTCCCAAACCAGTGGGTTTCTTTTACAAATGATTCAGTATTAGTTTAAAGGCGAAAATATACAGAAACAATAAAGTATTACAAACACATGCAGTTTAACCTGGTATTTGCATACAGATAAAGTATGTGAGGACATGAATCCAAAGCACTAAGGAGAATGAGGAGGAGACTAATCTGTTTTCTCATGCATACAGGGAAGATAAGATACAATATGCATTTACCAATTGTGTTTAGTCTTAAACTTTGTTATTTTATTAGCTTTATTATATAGAAAATATTGAAAAAATTTTTTATGTTTTGAAAGTTTCATACTTAGTTAAATACATTGATTTTCTGAACTCATTATTTTCGGTTCACGAGCAGGGAAAGTAGACATGCAGAGTTGAATTGAGGAGACAAGCCTATTAATATAGCTCTTTCTCACTTGGAGCTGTTACAGGCAAATTATTTTAACTAAACTGTTTTTCAGTGGAAAGTAGATTCAGTGACATGGAAAATGGAAATTTAGTTAGTTTAATTCTACTTTTACCAGATTATTCATTTTGGAATTATGATGTTTTGTTCTGATATTCCAAAAGCTAAATATTTTTGTCTGATCCCAAACAACCTCTAGTTCTGAAGTTTAGATCCATTTTAATGTAAATATTTTTAATAAAACTAATGTTCAAATGCAAAATAATATTTTTATTTGGCAAAATTTATGATTTTTTTGTTTGAGTTGATTAGAGTTGACATTTTGCCAACAAACCAAGCAACCAAGTGAAGAACCCAATTAGTCTCACATGCTTAATCTGGAACGGGAGCAGGAAATCAATCTGGTATGTAGCTCAGTGAGTGGTACGGTAAAGAATTAATGCTAATAAATGTACTAAAGTTTACTGTCTTCTCACATACTTGCACATTTGTCAACTTTTTTCCTTACTGTTACGCCACTGACATACTTTCTTCAAACTGGCAGACATCATACTGCATCAAAATTGTCCATCAACAGGACATCTCAGGAATCTTCTTCAAAATCTACGTTTTTATTGTAAAATACTACTGTGCTTTTGTAAGTGTCAGAACTGCAACAGTCAAAATGATAACAGGTTAAGTCAGGCCTGAATGTGAATCTGTCAGTAACAGCATTAGGAAAAGTGGCTCAAATGACAGAGGCAGAGAAGAGCTACTGGTAAAGTGAAAGATCTGTTGTTGTTCTGAGCAAGGGCAATTGCTTTTTCATTTTCTCATAGGGCTTTGTAGTGTAAACCTTTCTGATTAAGCGCATGTTAAAGATTATAACTTTACTGACAAGAGCTTGAAAAGTGTTACTGAAAATGGAGGTCTACCAGGGAAAACAATTTGCAGAAAAATCTGTATTGAACACTTCTCTAAATTCTGTAGATTCTAGGCTACTGCATCTTTAAGTTATAACATTATTTTCAAGTACGCAATTGATTTTTAAGACACCGGAAAAAAGTGCTGCTTGTGTGCTCTGATCATTTTGTTGCTTTTTGTCTGTGTAAGGACTTCTGTGCCTGGTCTGCTCACTACTAAGAAAACAATATTACCAGCAGGAATTAAAGTAACCTGGCTTTGTAGGTAAAAGGGTTTTATTTAAGTTTTAAAATACCAGACAATTCTAAAATGTCTGGTCGGGATTCAAAGCTTTTCTCATTGTCACTAGTGTTGACCTCTGCAGATTTTATCATGTTTTGGAGCTATACTGTGTGTCTGGCCTCTTATAAGAAGCAGAGCAGAAGGAAATGTCCTCAAGGAGGAACACTGGCATGTCTCAAAGAGGTGCTGTTCTTCACTTTACGCTTTGTTTGTGCTTGGAGGTACAAAATTGCTGCGTCCTTTTATAGCCCAGTACCATCCTGCCCGCACCGTGAGCAAGCTTCTTCGGGCTCCGCCGTCCTTGGGCGCATAACAGCCTGGGCACACTGCTGGTCCTGCGCTTTCCGAAACAGCAACGGGAGCTGGAGGAGATTAGCAGGGGAAATCCTAACTTGAGATATGCTTTCAAGTTTGCCAGAGTCAGGCTTTTTCTGGCAAGTAAAAGCTGCTTTTTCTGTGAATGTGAGCGCGTTTACAGTGTGTATGGCGTACAGCTAAAGAAAGACAAGGTTTTAGTCACTGTTTCTAATATCTTTGTTTCTTGCCTGCGTTCAAAGGAAGCTGAACTGTGCTACAACTGCCTTTCGGCTCAGTAAAAAAAATTATAGCCGGTTCACCTTCATGTGAATTAGCACGATATGTTAAGAGATGCATATAAAAACATTGCTCTTGCTCGCTCGCTCACTCGCCTTTAATGTCAATATGCTGTGCGAGGGAGGAAGCTGGGAGGAAATTGAAGTTTTCCTCTGAAAGCTCATAAATCTAGATCTGTTACTCATTAATGAGCCCCATATATCTCTTAACTGCTAGTAGATATGTTGCTTAGAAAAAGTGTATGGCAGAGAGTCGGGAAGGTGTTCAGGTGATCGTAGGTCAGACTAGCACACTCCCTCCTTTACCTCACTAACGTACTTGATATCCTCAAGTATTTTCAAATATCCTCCTGAAAAGTAGAAAAATATTGATGGAATGAAATAGAGAGACGGCAGTTCTCTTTCCTTTTGCACTAGGTCAGCACTTACCACGAAATCAGTAGCAGAAACAGAAATATTTGCTGTTATAGAACACATCCACAGAGGAAAAGTGCCTCTGCTTGTTAAGATAGGCTTGGTGATAAGGCTTCCCACCTCATCGTTGCACCCGCCACTAAATTTGTGGCCATCAGCACTCAACCTTTGGTCCTCTTTGGGGAAGCTGCTGAAATAAATCATCACAAAGATAAAGCATTTTTGTATGGCGCCACACATCTCGGCCAAAACCAAAAAATGCAGGTTAAAGCTACAGAAATAAGCTTGTTCGATACCTACAATTTTGTAAAAACCCAGGACGTCCTATCACTGGATATTACAGCCTTAGTGCTGCATGAGAAATCTGTGTGGAATGGCAAAAATGGAACAGAATGCTCTTCCCTGAGTACAAGACTGAGAAACTGCATTTTTGCTTTTTGTTATGATGTATTGAAATAGCTTGAGAAATAAATTAAAAAAAAAAAAAAAAACAGGAGGAGAGGAGGATAATACATTGTAATAGTTTTTCATTTCAGTTGCCATTTGAATCCAATAGGACTATTATTGACCAGACATTGGAAAAGCAGATTTTTCCCAAACGTCTTGTCTCAACCAGTGGGTACAGGCTGGAACAACTTATAACCCAAACATAGTCCGCTCTTGCTCACAGCCCAGTTAATTAGCTTTCACATCAGCACTTCTCAGCAACGTCAGTGACAAGAACTCGGCCCCAAGATGCACAGTTATGGGGAAACCCTTACACTTTGTGATGCCTGCGTGGCTGCTAGGGACCGGGCGCTGGAGGCAGGCACCAAACCGCGCTCTGTAACACTTACGCTCTCCACGTCAGGACAGCACGTGCTGCCCAGTTGAGCAATTGCCGTGTAACAAGTGAAAACACGTAAGCTGACTTCACCTATTATTTCATTTGCAAAGTGCAAACTCTATTCTTTGTTGTCATCGGGGGCTTAATGCTAAATCGTACAGCTACAATTTGGAAGCCTAAATGCTACGCTTCTGGGTGAACAAAGAACCATGCAGAGAGCACAGACCGGTCCAGTACTGGGCAGGATCTTGTAGCTCGGACCCCCGGATGCCCCCGGCTAGCTTTCCTGCTGCACAGGGGCACTCCGTCCATTGGCAGGAACCAAATGAGCAGGCTGCCTTGAGATGTCAACATTTTCTCATTTGTCTTTCTTTCGCTTATGCTCAAAACACGTTATATTAACCTAAATCTTTTTAAAGAAGTTGGAGCTGTGGCTATGATCAACCTGACCTTCTCTTCAGCCCCCCAAAAAGTCTTTTTAAAAAAAAAAATTACAGCAATTTAAAACACTAAGTAGCAGAACATAACGTGTAGGTGTTAGAAAGGAAGTGGACATGAACGTAAAGCGACTCTGTTTGCTTTTCACCTGCAACACAGACATGGCCTTTGGATTTCTGCTTCTAGCTCAGCTGTGATCATACCAGCTTCATCCTCTCATTCCCATCAAACTGCCCTGCTTTGCCTTTGTTTCCAACTTCAATCTGCAGCCTGAAAGCTGGGCTGAAGTATTGGTTCAGTGTTCAGTCACAGTTTTAATCTTTTCTTCTGCTTCTTCTTTCCTTGATGTCCAGAACTTTATGCTCTCTTCCGTGATTTTTAATTCATTTTGATTTTTCTTCTCAGTCAATCCTGCACTTCTTGATTTCTAAGTCCTAAGTGTTTGCCAGCAGTCCTTTATCTGTTCCTTATCCTTTCTTCTTAGATCTCACATCTTTTTAAGGGGGAAAGGAGGAAAAGGAGAGGAATGAAGGCAGAGGAGAGGATGACTTTTAGATCTGAGGATTTTCCAAATGCTTTTTTTTTTCTCTCTTGCTTCACATAGAGGTTAATCCTTGGTTACAATAGCACATTCACATTTAAAATGTTGTTCAGGTTATTAATTGTACTTTTTAGACTGTGCATGTCTTGCATTTAATGATATTAAATATGTTTTTTAATAGGAGTAGTTCTTAAACATTTCCAAGATCCCTTCTCCTTTGGGGGATTTTTATGGTCTTCTCAGACCCATCATTCATAATATTGAAGAAAATGTAATATATATTGAATTTTGAAAAAATCTGATCTGTCATTGTTACATAATTAAATTATTTGGAAACAAACTTCCTTGTAACTGTCACCCAAATACTATCATCTTAAATACTACCATCTGTTGGAATTGTCCATTAAAGTTTAATTGCTCCAGCTGACATTATCAACAGGCTGTTCTACTTGTATCCCAAACATGATTAGGGCTGATATATTTAAATGTTCCTATTGCAAAATGGGATGGTATCATTCATGGTAAATGAAATACAACTTAGCCATTTTTATTGGAATACTAAGCAATCCAAAACTAGAATAATAAAATCACATCATAAATGCTACATGAATGAAATCAGAAAGTTTTATTAATTCATGTAGTTTCTGTACCTCAACTAACCTTTCATATAAATTCTTTTTCGTAACCCCAGTTTGCAAAATAGCAGCTAAATTTTCCCATAGATAAAAACTAGGTGGCGACAAACTCATAATGAGTTTGGAAGTATCTCTTCCATGTTGAATTATAGCTGATAACTTAAGCCATACATGTTTGAGGGTTAATAATACCCTACTTCACAGGAGGAGAAAAACACAGGGGGAACCCTGGCAAAAATGACTGTCAAAATTTTATGCATTTTACACCTGGGGAAACTGTAACACAGAAATATCTTAAGTAACTACACAACAAGGCTGTGGTAAATAGAGAATAAAATGGAAATTCTAATATTTTCAAACTAATTCTGATTTATTACTGATTCCACTTTTGTCTGTAGTTCCTTCTTTTTTAAAGCTGATGCAGTTAGGATTAAAAATGAACTTTCCATTAAGATGAATAAGACAAGATCACTTATCGGCTCATACTATTTTTGTTCTGTCAGGTTGAGGATTTTGTAAGACAGCACAAGAAAATTCCTTTTCTCTGCTGTAAAATGATATGGCACACAATACAGTTGTCTGCAGAGTAGCATCTCATCTAAACCAGAACATAAATGTTAAAAATTACTTCTTTTGCTTATTTTTTAGCATTTTTCTCTAATTCATTGTTTTTATTTCAGCTTCCTTGAACTAGTTCATCCTCAGCTTTCCAGATTTCACCGATAAACTTTGAGCTTTTTTTTTACAGCTCTTTATTAGAAATATGAAAGCATTAAAAAAAATAGGGTAGAAATCTCACTTTTGCCACCATTTTAGGTTGTTGAGCACTAAGATTTATGTTCAGATGGATTTTCAGTTGTAATGGATTTACAAGTCAATAACGACGCTGATAAAGTATGGTTTTCAAACAGCAGGATATTAAGTCTGTGTTAGACAGAGAATAATTTGGATCTAAATATCAGACTGTTCTTTCTGAAGAAAGAAAGATGATGGAAGATCCAATAGGCTGAAGTGAACCAAAATTGTTGCTCTTTTAATTACAGCAAAATTCATTAGCAGTGACTAACTCTAATCTTATTAGTTTGTTTTCCTCCAGTAGAAACAAACATATGAACACAGTTACAGACTGCAAAATTTTATTCATACTGAAAAGACTTAGAAAAAGAAGCTTAGGCTTTGCCTTTGTAAGGTTCCTACTCCTTTAGAAAAAGTCATCTAATCTTTGCAAGGAAAAGTTCTGAGACATCAAATTCCAACAAATTGCAATACACAATAAATGCCTGAATGACACCTGATCAAATTAGTGAATCAATACTGGATTCTGAACACGCTTCTGGATTATGCAGGAATTAGCATAGCCACTGCTTTTTGTGATTACACATCTTAGATATATTTGGCCCATGTGGATCACTTGGTCTTCAGTTCCTGCGGGTGCTGTCTATCTCCTTGCTATACATGCAAGTCTGAGAAGCAGCTAGTCCATCCTGTCTCCCTTCCATTTTTTAATTAGAATCTAGTGATTATCACAGTCAGTAATAATTATGATTTCTGAAGTTAGGTAAGGACCTTTCCTGTCTGATTTGAAAAATATAATACCTTATCTCCTAAGAACGTTGTATTAAAAGAAATCATAAAAAAACCTGGAGTAAGAGAGGTCCTCAAGAGACGTTAGAATCCAGCCACTCCATCTTTTTGAGATAAGACCAAATATTCCCATATTCTCCTGGTCAGAAGTTCATCTAACTTGAACATAGAAGGAGGAAGAAGGGGAAAAGGGCAGTATGTGTAGCCCAGCTCCAGCAAGCACATTGCTGGAGCAGCTACACACGGCTGCTGCCCAGAAGTAGCTGCTGTCTTCCAACATGGCCACATCCCAGGCTGATTTCAGCATTTTACATTCTGTGCAGCTTCAGTGGCTGTTTTAAATATACTGATAAAGGTGTTACCTACTTTTTTTAATGGTGGCATGCAAGTAAATGCAACTCCTTAAAATGTAAACATTTGTTTTCTTTTACTGCACTTTAAAATATATGGGTTTCCTTGACTTTGATTACAGAACTTTGGTTAGATTTTTTACTTCAGTAAAAATTCAGCCTCTCTTTCTTTGTATAAACAGATACTGCATTCATCAGCCAGCCATGCAATCTTCAGAATAAATCTCATAAACTTTGGCTGTAAAGGCACAGACCTCACTGAGGAAAAAAAATAATAAAAAATAAATAAAAAACAATTGCATCTGTCTGGATAAACCAGTCAAATGAAGGTCTGAAGAGAGCACTGAAATGTAGTAACTTATTACTCTCTCTGCTAGTGATCCCATTCTATCCCTTTTCTTTTTTCTTTTTTCTTTCAGTAGCTCTATTTTCCTACACCCTTTGTGTAGGAAAATAATAATGTCTAATTTAGGGTCACCCAACAGTTTATGAGCTGAGCTGACACATCCAGCATACTTCCTCCACCAGCTATGTACTTAAACTTATTGCTGATTATTCAAGTAAAAAGGCCTATGCATATATTAAAGTATCTTATTGAAAAGTGATCCTACTGCACTTTGAGCAGAAATATCCAGATTCCACAGCAGAATTCTACAAGATACATTTCCAAATTAATTGGCCATGGGCATTCTATAGAGATTTCTATGTAAAACAGCTCTCATGTGGAATGCTGTCATTAATTTCTAGACGTTATCCACATTTTATGCTTAAGCCTTCCTGTGAAAAGACTTCCTTTCAGAAATTAAACAGTTTAACAAATTTTATCTTTCCTTTTTCTACTTCTTTTTTTATCTTTTCTTCTTATCCTTCTGATGCTCCCATTGTTTGTGATACTACTCTACGGAAATCTTCACTATTTGCTCTAATTTTTCTATTCCTTCCATTAGTTCTTGAGCTGTGGAAATGTTACAGAGTGTTAAAGCAGTTTATGTAAGGAGAGGGGAAGGGAAAAGCTTTTTTACAACATTTATTATATTTGGCCCATGTTGATACAAGTCATTTCTTAATGTATAACCCACCTTGTATAGCTATTCCGTCCTTCCTTGCCATATAATAACTCATATTTGCAGGTTTATAAAAGAGCTCTGACCAGTTTTGAACAATGTTTCTAGAGAATTCATATTTCATATCTCAGGCCATGACAACTCGTGATTTTTAAACCTTGAGATTTTACGTTGAGTCCTAGAAGCTAACTTATGCTAGTGTTGCCAGCAGGTGGAGGGAGGTGATCCTGCCCCTCTCCTCAGCCCTGGGGAGGCCTCATCTCGAGTACTGTGTCCAGTTGTGGGCTCCCCAGCACAAGAGAGACATGGAGCTACCGGAGAGAGTCCAGCATAGGGCTACGAAGATGATCCGAGGGCTGGAGCACCTGCCCTGTGAGGAACGGCTGCGAGAGCTGGGCCTCTTCAGCCTGGGGAAGAGAAGGCTGAGGGGGGATCTCATCAATGTGTACAAGGGTAGGGTGTCAAGGGGATGGGGCCAGACTCCTTTCTGTTGCCCCATGTGACAGAACAAGAGGCAATGGGCAGAAACTGAAGCACAGGAAGTTCCTCCTGACCGTGAGGGGGAATTTCTTCCCTTTGAGAGTGACGGAGCACTGGACCAGGTTGCCCAGAGAGGTTGTGGAGTCTCCTTCTCTGGAGAGATTCAGGGCCCACCTGGATGCAACCCTGTCTACCATGCTCTAGGTGACCCTCTTTGAGCAAGGGGATTGGACTAGATGATCTCCAGAGGTCCCTTCCAACCTTACTGATTCTGTGATTGTGTGATAATAACAGCATGTACTTGTTTTCCTTATACGTCTAGTAGTAACTTAATTTCATGGTCTGCTATGTGACTAAAATCTATGGATGCCTAGAAAGCACATGAAAAATTGAATTATTGAGGTCAGCATGCTCCTCATACAGATATTTACAGAGAGAGAATTACTTGAGAAAACAATTATTCTATTTCAATACCATAAAGACAAATTTATTCTCTAAGGTATGATTGGAGAAATGTAATAATTCTGAAATTCCACCAGAACCATGCCACCCTCATTTTTAACTTACTTTATAGGAAGAATGACTGTCACTTGCTTTAGTCAGGGATCCTCTAAACTACAAATAGGATGTAAGCTAAAACACGCTAGACAGTTAAGAAGAGATGTATGTATTTTGGGCCTAATTAGAAAATATTTCTTTCAAAACTTTTCAACAAAAATTTACTTAGCATATTTGAAGAACAAATCTAAGTTCTATTGTCTTTTCACTGCCTTGCTGCCACAGGGGATACAATAAGCCCCAGGGCAAAATTCTTCCTTTCCTATATCTTTCATTATATAAAAATAAAGAATAGGAAAACCCAAATCTCTACATATATAAGAATGCCTCTGAATCTTCCTTTGTGGTTTATGCAGCTGTGCCCCAGATAAATGCCACAGAAAAAAATAAAGATACCTATTGCTTGAAAATTCTCATTTAGCTGAAGCCTGCTGGCTTTTTAATTCAGCTCCATCTTTCACTCTTTTTGCTTGGGTCATGATCCAGATAGCCAAGTAAGCTCTAACTTACCCAGGTGAGCATGTTGTCATTAGCTACCATTTAGCAGGATGACTGAGTTAAAGCATGTTGGTGGCATTGTGCTTCCAAATTCAGGAGAATGTTCTCTCTTATTCATATTGCAGGTTTTTAGCAATGCTTGATTCATAGTGAGAGTGTGTGAAATGAGATGTTTCCTAGCTGAGTAAGAAACCTTTTTCAGTATCTAAAATAAATGCTTGCTAAAAATTGAATAAATATTTATTTTCTAGTAGATATTTTTTGTGTTTGCTAAGAAGGTAGAGAATGTTCTGTCTCACTAACTGCATGTTTAAGATCATAAATGCAACTGTATGAGCTTTGAGTTTTGAACTGAAATGTGAACTCTCTGTGATATGAATCTTTATCTGAAGCATGAGTCAAAAGATAAACTTCTAGTTTTTCTACTGGAAATTGCCCACTCTTTAATCTTACTAAAGAGTATGGGGGAGAGCTATACTGCCTATTTTTCATTACAAGCTTTCAGAAAAAGGGAGCTATAGATCTTTTTCTCTCCAGGCAAGACTAAGTTGCATCTGGAGCTGTTGTATTTGATAGAATAACTGCCTTAAATGCTCAGCAGATCTAGGAATTCACCTTCCACAGTCTTTGAACTGCAAAAACAAAAATAAATTATCTAACAATGGACCATTACAAAAAATCTGGACCATATAGCAGAAGATCTAGATCCTACCCACTGCTTTTTCTCATTATAATAACAACTAGCATGAACAGAGGAAGGAAGAGAACATTAAAAAAAAAAAAATTGTTTTGTGTAGAACTGATTTTTTTAATTACACTTCTTCCCAAAAAGTAGAAAAGAATAAATTGATCCATTTGGTTATATAAAGAGTATATAGAGAGAGTTGTTGGACTTTAAGGTAGAAACAATCCTACACTGTTTTATAATGTTTAACGTCTGATGAACTCAGACCCGGAAACAGCTGGATGATTGCAGAGAGATTTTACAAGTATTAACTCTCAAATTGCTGGGGTACCAGATGATGATATCAATGCTAAATAATTCAAATTAAAAGACAGAACAGTGTAAATGCCATGTCCCATCCAGGCATTATAGAAACACTATATTTCACAGATGTTGAAATCAACACACTCACTATCTGGATACTGTCTGGATCACAGCATTTAACATCTATGCATTGTACAGAGAGGATGGGTTGGTTTGGTTGTTTGAGCATCAGGATAACTCCAAAAGAAGGTTACGGAAGCTCCAGCACGTATGTGCTGCCATGCGTGTCTGTTTGCCAAATCTGTCACGGGTCCTGCAGAACCCAACGAGGGGAGGTAAGTTCGAGAGAAGACCTCTGTCACGGGTAGACCATTTTTGATTTTTCTCCCTTTCACTTCTTCCTTAAAATAAATAAATAAGTTGTTTTTCTTTCTCTACTGTTTGGAAGTAGTAGTGTAAATCTCAGTTGTCTCAGTTGGAGGGACTGAGTTAACTTTAGTCTAAATATCAGGTTTGAAATCTTTCAGTTCCCTGAAAGTACAGTGAGTTTATTCATATTCTATGGAATAATTGAGCACCATGTAGTCTGTTGTTTTGTGGAGGCTTTCATATGCCATCCTAAAAAATGGCATCCACTGCAATTACTGTGTGAAAATACTATGCTATTTGAAAGATTTATTTCAGTATCTTTGTGGAGAGTTACTCTATTTCTGCTAGGGACTCTAAAATGACTGTTTTCTTACTGTAGAAGTGACTACCTCACAACAGTGCAATATAAGCATTCCTATAATTATGCAGCCAGACTGCTGAACTGTCTGAATATTCAATGATACTTGCTATAGGATCATATTTTAATTATAATTTAAAGTCTGAGCATATTCTAAATATGTGATAACCATACTTCACCAAACAGCTGATTTGAATCATAAAAAGGAGCCCTACGATATGATAAATCTAACCAAACCAGCAGTGCTATTTTAAAGCACACTTTTCTCTAGCCAAACGTCCCTTGAACATCAAAAAATCCTAATGTGTGAAGTGATGTCAAAAAATTATCAAATATGAGTTCTCATAAAATTCATGTTGCAGAATCAATCATCATGCCTGTTTTGCTATTTCAACCAGTCAGAAAGCCTGATAGAAGGCTTTTCATTTAAAAATAGTCAATAAAAACAAAGCTTCCTGCAAGCTTGTGTGCATTTTATATACATGTGCATTTTATGCCGGTATGCATTTGTCTATTTATATATCAGCTTTAATATAATCATTTTTTAAGACAAAAGGTTTCTAGCCTTCGGAAGGCAGTCTCTGGGAATAAGAGCCCTTCTTTCACTGCAAGTAATCTCTCTGCTGGTCAGAGCACTCATCCAGTATGTAAAGATTAGGTCCTTCTTGAATACAAACTAGGCACCTTAGCTCATCCTTAAGGGGGAGGGGGGTGTCAATCGTTCTCCTAATTAGTCACCCTCAGGGTTATTTTGGCAGAAGTACTGCCTCTCTCTTACTTTCTTTGGTTGAAGCTGATTTATCACTAAACTAAATATTCACTGGTCTAAATGGAGAAAGTTAAATTTATTGTTATCTACCAGTTACATCATTCACCAGCAAAACAGGAAACCAAAGTTCAAGTCCTTGCTGTGGTCTGGGCTGAGTGTCAAACAGTTTTTGGACAGAAAGTGGGACCTTGCAGTCCCCAAAAGGCATAGATCTTAATGCAGACACTGTTAAGCCTGTTGCAGGTTAGATATTACGCTACTTTCTCCATGCTCAGAAGATGAACTTGGGTAAAGCACAAAAGGTTCACTCTGAGCTGAACCGCGTGGAGTCTGCTGGGGGCTGGAGCCTCCTGCTCCCTGCTCCCAGCGGTGCTCCCTGAACGCCACTTTTCTCCCTGAAGGTTAAACTGTGAACTCACCACCTGCCCTCAGCACTTTCAGCAATGAGAGAGTTTCTTTCTGGTGTGAAATATGAGGAATTAGAACAATGTAATGAAAGAACAGTGAGTTTTCTTTCAGATTTAATAAGAATCTCAACTAGAAGTTTCTCCTCTCTTTAAAAATAAACAATTTCAGAATACCACTGCTGTCTTACTAACCTCAAATATCCAAATTTGTATTTAAATCCTGAAATTGACTTTAGAACCATGTTTCAAAAAAGTACTTACTATTTAGTTTTGATTTTGATTCTGTAAAGTTTGTAATAGTAGTCTTTACTCTGAAAATGGAGCTATGTAGAAGGAATGTGAGAAAGTTAAGACTTACAAATAACCAAGTCCTTCCAACAAGCTTCATGCGAGCCATCAGATGTTGCAAGGTTTATGATACAGTTATTAGATTTCATCAGGTTCGTGGTTTCTAAGTGACAGGATTTTCAGGTCAAGCAAACCAAAAACTTTACAGATTTATTGCAAACCTTCACAACTTAAGAATTCACCTGGAGATTTGTTAAATGTTTTTGTACTGGAAATGCATGGTGTTTGGCCTAAAGTTGTGGGAAAAAATATAAACTGAAATAATATGGAAATTAAACATTTTTCACAATTTTCTCAAATAAAACAAGTTCCACATAGGTATGACTTTTAAGACTAAGATCAGTAAAACTTTTGTGGTTGGCAGAGCTCAGGTAGGCATATCAATACATATATATATGTATATTACAGTATCTTTTCAACTATCTACATATAACCCTTCATCTTTCTTGTACTGAGTTGGAGCTTATGTCTGATGGTTTTTGTTTTCCCTGGCATAGAGGATTGATATAAAAAAGCCCAATAAGAAATGAGTGAAAATTTACCTGGATGTAGGTGAATACTCATGGAATACTGTTCAGGATGTTAAGGTAATGAAGCTTGTGATACAAAAGTGCATTTTGCAATTTTTTGCAAAATAAGGATGTGATGAAACATACAAACAAGGAAAATAAATAGTCTCGTGCAAGTCTGCTCTTTGTGAAAAATAATTCAAAGCATGGAAATAATGAAGCACTAAGCAATAGAAGTGGCATTTTTCTCAACCACTACATCTCACAGGCTGCAATTTTCTCTTGGTTATGCAAACTGAAAATGAACCATTGTATGAATGATTTAAAAGGTGTGGATGCACTAATCCAGGCTTGAATATTCTAACTGAAATACTCTAAATTAGCTAACATTGAAATTACCACTACGTCTACTGGCAAAACTCTACACATTTACTTGCCTTCCCAAGTAATACAGAGCTTTACAGGAAAGAATCTGGGGTAAAGAACAAAAACAAACAAGTTTCACCTTTAGTTTAGAAGTGTGGAAAGGTACCTCTGAAGTTGGTCTCTCTCCGTGGGAAAAAGTGTGGAAGTGTGCAAGTACTGCCACAGGATGCCTGAATACATAGCAACTCACTCGGTGAACTTAATGACTTCCTTTTACATCCCAATTAGGTGACAAAAGCCAACAACAAAATAATCTTATTGAAGATGGTAGTTTTCCTGCATTACCGTTCCCCTTTATCACATACAATACAGCTAGGAACAAAAAACACAACCTACATTTTTCTATCATCTATATTTGGACATAAAAGAACTAAGGCAACATTAGGCATATGGCATCTTCTACTTTTTCACCTTTGCTACCTTCAGTTCTATTTGTTAATGCTGTAGTTGGCTTCACTAGTGCTCTTATAATTAGAAGTCAGGAGAGAATCCATATTTTTATGTCTACAGACTGCCAAGAGAATATCCCAGACCATCTCCTGGGATTATACTTGCTCCATGTGCAAGCAAAATGACATTAATGGAGCGATGAGAAGTGTGCAGCAAACTACCTGTGTAACTGCTCATAAACAGCCACCTAAAGCACAAGAGCACTCAGCTAACAGGAGAAAATACCATCTATTAAATGTAAGAAAAAATATGTCAGAGATAAAGGGAACACCTTAAAGACCTTGTGTGACAGAGAGAGTCTCCTAATGAGAGAACTCTTTTATTTTGTCTTCCTGCAGTGTTTTTGAGGCAAATAAGCAATATTTAGTTATTTTAATAAAGGGTAGACCCTTATTGCTCATTAATATTTTGGCTATGCAGCAAGGAGAACTTCCTATGAGGGAGAGGGAAAGGGAAAAGCCTTGACTCATGTTAACTGAGATTAGTGCAGATCCCACCAGCATATAGAATAAAATATGAATCCTCAGCCTGGTATGAATTTTGATTTTCCCCCAATTCTGCTGCTGAACTTAAAACTTAGTTTGCAATGTTCTGGCTAGCAAAACTGTATTATGTTAGTAATAGATTTTCTTATTGCAAAGTTATCCTCACTTCTCTAAAACTGCTTGGTGATTTGTGAGCTGATTTGAACATCTTTCTAAGTCTTAATGTTGTTCAGTTAAAGGTAATGACATACTAAATCCAGAGTCCATCCTGGCTCTATGTCATTCATGCCACTCTCCTCAGCTCTTGCCAGTAAGCAATTTATAAATGTATTTATTTGGCTTATTTCTTATATCAGAATCAGAGCATAAATTAAGTCTCAGGGGGTGAAAGGCTCATACAATTAATCTGTTACATAATTTGGCACTGGATTTGCCTTTTCACTTCTACATGTCTTGCCAGAAGATACGATTTAGTCAAAAACAATTACCGAGCTCGAGCCAGAACGAGCATGTGGAGTCTGTGGTAGACAATCAGAAGCGACAAGCTAATGGCACCCATTGGCCTTAAAATCTGTGGCTCTGTATTTCTGAAAAAATATATTATATTGTGACTACATCCTTTGATGCAAGAGGGAAATCTAGAATTAAAAAAATAACTTCTGAAAGCTAATTAAAACAGCTTTAGCTCATACACCAGTGCATCCCTGCCTCATAAATAAAAATTCTAAGAGAACATTTTGACTGCCAAACATGCCCAGCTTGCAAGGGAGTTGTTTGATACAGTAGCTGAAATTAAATGTGCTGCAAAGTAACACATAGAGGAGCATGTCATAGCTTGGAGGGAGAAGTAAATACAGTAATGTTCATATTGTTGGTCCTATTATGACCAATTTATTCTCTGCAGAATATTTAATGCAAAACTAAAACTTTGGCTATTGCTAAACATGTAAACAATAGAAAATATTAATGTCTTCCCTTGCAATTTTTCAGAAAGTCATTTGTTTCATCGCATATGCATTCAGTTCGAATTTTCCAAGTCAGCCCCGAGGTAGCCCGAGAATCGTACCTTCCGGGCCGCGGGGAGGGGGTCTCTTCTGCTGGGCTGCCACGGAGCCTGATAAATAATTGGCATGCTATCACAAAAGGTGGTTTTCAGCAGCTGGGGCATGCAAGGATTATAGCCTTAACAGAAATACCTCTTCCCTAACTGAAATTTTCCAGAGGGCTTCATGGTGCATGAGTAATACTGAAATGTGGACTCTGGGATAAGAGAGAAGCTTCATGGTTTCATGTGGAGAGACAAAACTACTTCTGGCAAGTAACAGAGCAGGGATCAGGCTTTCAGATTGCTTCTTTTTCCTGAACTAGGTTCTCTAGCAGTCACCAGCTGACTTGCTCCCAGGATTCGGTTGTTCAAGTGAGCACAAAATCTGCTTGTGGGCCTTTGTAAAGGACTATTTTGTTGCCTGTTCCACAGTTCTCAGTAAATTAATTTGTGTGACCCCCAGTTGTTTCAGTTTGACTATCTGTGTAGAAACTGTATCAAAGACTTCTGTACCAGGAACAGAGAAATTCCCAAATAGTTACTGCTTAGATCCAGTTTGGGTAATTATCCAAAACCACATTGTCTATGTAAAATGCCGATGTAAAAATTACATGTGATTCTTCGGACTGATAAATTTTATTTGAATGTGGTAGAAAAATTATTAAAGAGTAGTATTCTTCTAGTTAAAGCCTGGATAGGAACATAATTCAAATAGTAGTTCAAATCATATATCCACTTTATTCCCCAGTCTTTTACTTAAAAAAAAAGAAATAAACCTTTTTTTGGAGGAGGAGGAGGGGAACAGAGATCACACTATGTGTGTGTGTATGTGTATTCTGAAGTTACTGTTCACGGTAAATATACCTGAATTTTTGGTCTCCATTAAGATATAAGGCCCAATCTCTATATTCAATAGTTCTTCTCATCCGCTAGAAAAGCGAGAGAAATTGTAATAACTGCATTGTCTGAAACACGGTAGTGATCACACTTCAAAATGTGAGAAAATCGAACAGTGGCCTAAGTAGAACATACAGCAACAGGACACAGTGAATAGCAGGTTTAAAGGTGCAGAAATTTGGATGGAAAGAGCAATCACTAAAAGGGACACGACTCTTCTCAGAGAAAAGAAAGAGGAAATAAAGCGGTATCTAAGCAGATGTAGAAAAGGGATTCAACAAACAAGTTAGTGGGGAAGAGAATGTAGGAGTAAGAAAAATAACACAAAAAGAAAGGGAAGAAGTGTCACTGAAGAAAGAGAAAGCAAAATGAAAGATGCCGTAGGACTGGAGATGAGAAACAAGGTAATGAAGCAAATGGAGGTTTAGGTAGTGAGGAAGAAGAAATTTCACAGATAAGAACAAAATCATTGAATAAATAAAAGCTCTAAACACATACATAAAGGAGAATGACCACAAAAGCAGATGATTTCATGCCGTACATGGCCTGCAGTCCCCAGTAATACTTTTCTCACGGGTGGTCTTGCATTTGTTGAATATAAATATTCGTATATTATACTAGGCAGACATACTTCACAGGGAAAAAGCTGCATGTTCATAACAGAAATAGACTTGATGTCAAGATAGTCTGAGGAGAGAGGTTCAGCAAGTTTATTTTCAATGCTTCATTGTACTTCCTTATGTAAAATAGTGACCTATAGCTTTAGTCTATCTTTCTAATTCATGCCGAGTAGTACCGTGACCTGCAAGTTATTTGAGTGAAATCAATAGGACTTCTCACTGAGCAAGGACTTGATTGCTACTTTGCCTAAGGTCAATAGCAAAATTCCCATTGCCTTCAGTGAAAAAAGATGAGGCAGTTGCGTAAAAGTTGTTAAGTAAGAATGACAGAATGAGGTACTATGTATAATAGATACATACATTATAGTGGGTACGCAGCAATACACTCTTGTATATGCTACGAACACCTCCTAGAAATGTTTCCCATTTCCTCTGTAAAGTGCAGATGAAAACAACTACAAAATAGTGTTGTCTCTGGGATGTTCTGGGGATAAGCAGATTCAAATAAATGCTTTAATTTTCTAAAACAGCTTTGATAAACACTAGCTAGACATTGTCTCCAAAAGGTTTAACAAGGTCTTTTGCACATCCTACTTATTATCCAAAGCTAGGTAAATTAAGTTCACTTTGAAAATTATGATGATATTTTTGGAAAAAGTGTATTATATAGTCAGTAGACTTTGGAAGGATGGCAAACACATGCTCATTTATTTTAACGAAGCATAGATTAAATGAGTGCTGAGGATCAACAGTTACAATGTGTTAAATTCTCTCTGTATGTACTTAAATATACTTAAAACACTTTGATATACTTGAATAAACAACATATACTTCTTTTCCTAAAATCATTAGAACTTATTAAAGATATTTGTAATGTAAACAATCATGTATCACCTAATTCTCTCTGCTTTGAGCCCTCCTGGACTTCAGTTGTCTTCTATTTTATATAGATACAAAGGAAATAGTCTCTGACTTAATGCTCCTTAAAAAATATATATATATACATATATAAATGTTCACAGGACTTACTTCATTGCCCTGGACTGAATGAGAACATTCATTTGATTCACATGTATTTTTCCCCGCTCAAAAAAAATATATATATATCAAGAGAGGAAAGAGCTCGTTCCTTTTCTACTAAAACACTCTTTTTTAAAAAATAAAGATCAGTCTGATCACCAGTTAATATTATAATCATTTCAGAGCGCACAAACTCACAGAGGGCTTGAAGCAAAGATAAGAGATATGTAATGGTTAAACTGGATAGTTCAAATTACATGACTAAGCAATCAAAGAATACTGCAAAGAGTAGGTAAAGATGTATTTAGACTTATGAGAGCTGATTTTTTGACTATTCAAATGAATTATAATACAATATCCAAAATATTAAAAACTGAAATATATGCTTTTAGATAGAACAACCAGAAAATTGTACAAAAGGGAAAATTTGTAATGATGATCTGAGAGGAGGAGAAATGAGAGTCAATAACAAGATAAATTCTACTATCATATTAGTCATTCCTTTTACCAATTGCTTCCTACTAAACTCCATGCTATTGGAAATTGATCCAAGCTTATATTTGCTAACTGTCAAAAATATCATGCAAGCATCCTCTTTTAAGCCAGATCTTTGCCAAATCTGTCTTCTAGATCTATGAATGATGTTATTTTGCACTTGTGTGCAATGAGCCAACACATTATGGAGATATATCCATGAGTGAAAATAACCCATATATTGTCATACATGGCTACAGTCATGCAGAAAATAATGATCAATCACAATAGATCTAATAAAGGAAATAATGCCAGAAATGAATGTAGTGCTATGAATTTTGTCACGCTGTCTGGGTCTGTGATGCAGTAGGATTTCAAAAATTAAATAATTTGGGGCCTAGTGTAATAAAGTTACGTGCTTGCAGACAGATGTACCTACTAGATCCATCATACAGGTGCCTCAAGAGCTGGCTCCAGATTCCAGCACCACCATACCAAAGCCACCCTCCTTCCGAACAAAAAGGAGAAATTTAGCTGCGAACAGCTGGTGATACTCTCTGGTCTTCTGTGTAACCCAGATACTTTTGGAAGAGACAAATGGCTTAACCTTAACACTCTGTTCAGTATCTGGGAAATGACACTGGGTCTTCCTAAACTGTGCAGGGGAAATTAGATAACACCTTCTTGAGGGGAAACTGCTGCTTTGGATCAAGCTGTAGATGCAGTATCCCAATACGGAATTGATATATAACACCTTCAGCCATATTCTACATGACATCCAAATAGATAGTCTTTCATTTGCTCAGAAGATTGACGAGACTTCCATTTATCTGCTGCCAGTTTTAATCTGTATCTTGAAACTGTTTGGCTGCCCGGCAATAGTGAAAACATATAGACCTTGTCTTCTGTGTCTTACGCTTAAGTCTTCCTGACAATAGAGACTGTTTAATTTTATGCTCTATAAGGAAGTGTATTTACCTAAATGGGAACAAGCATCTCAAGTACATTCAATCTTTTCAAGTTTGGGACATCTAATGATAAATTCCTTACAATGTAAACTACCTCAGTTTTAGTAGCTCTGCAGTATTTTGCACAGCGGTCCTGAGTCCATGTCAAGTCTGGACTGCTTCTGCATCATAAACAAACTATTCATGCTGGGGTTATAGGAGGAAAGAAATCCCAGTATTTATCAATATCTCTTCCACAATGTCCTCAAAAATACTTGAGAATCTAACTCCTATTATAAACACAAAAAAATATAATGATAAGACTAGAAAAGCTACAAGGGAAATATGAAGGTCAAAACATTGGAGTTTATTTAAGACAAATGATCATTTTAGGCTGACGCATTTGCACTGTTTTGGCTTTGTGCCCCACAGAGGAATTCCATAAAGGATAGAGTAGGCTAAGGAGGATTTTTAATAAGCTGACTCTCCAAATGCATTTCCATCTCTTCACAGCTTATTCCAGAACTCAGACATATAAGGCAGTTTTTAGCAGCTCTGATGCCCTTTGTAATCAGGGGAGTAAGGGCAGGAGTATGCAGACCCATAAAAAGATCTTTTGGCAACATTATCTCTCAGCCATTCCTAATATTAACTCTGTACTACTATCAAAATATTTTATATTAGACACTTTTTACCAAAAGAGAAGAGTCATTTCAATGAGAAAAATAAATCCATTTTCAATGGAGATAAACTTCAGGGACCAATTTTATAAATTACATCAAAACCTTAACAGTGTATTTTATAAATCACACCAAAACTTTCAAATCATAGTGGGGTTTTTGATTAATTTAATACAATTAGGTGGTAAATGATGACTATCTTCTGTAGTAACACCAGCTGACTTCATTTAAAAGGCTGATGTCTCATAGTTCCCATTCACGGTACAGAGACAGAATTCAATATAGAATGAGATACCGTGATGAATTTCCTGAACCTTGGAGGCTGCTAATTGCACCCTTGTTTTCAAGGCCTGACACATCTATGAAGACATGCATTTTAAGACCTCTTTTACCTGGATCAACGTGTGGATTGCCTGCCTCTAAAGAAAATCTAGTTATTTTTTGTAACGGTTTGAAACAGTGTGTTTCACCAATTCTCCTTTTGCATTATAATTACTTGGTATGCCACTATGACACTAGTGCTCCTAGGCCTCAAAAAAACTGCAAAAATTTAGGTCCTTATCACTTGAGACCTTTAAAAATCACGAAGTGGAAGTTATTTTTAAGATGCTACCCAAAACCCGCTGTGTATAGTTAGATTTTCCCATATCTCATTTACTAGCCCTTGTGTTATTTCCACATGATTTAGTATTCGTCATTGTCCTAGATCTCAGTTTAGCAAAGCGTAACAGTAGGAGAATGCTCCCATTGAACTCAGTGGAAGATTTGCATCTTTTGGTTTAAGAGTGTTTCGCATTCATATCATTAACTGTTCAGTAGCACTGAAGCTCCTTTGCTACCAAATACCTCGCATAAGTTCACTTCTAAGTCTCTAGCTTTTAGGATTAAGTCGTATTATTCCAGTTTGGATATAAGCTTACCATTTGACTCCCTGAATTTAATATATACACTGGAGTCATTATTTAAGTACTGTAATATGGTGAAATTCATTTCTCTCCTTGTATGATGGTTTCTATCAGTCTATAACCATCATTACATCATATCACATTTAAACGATCTTTTGCAACCAAACCAGTGAGGAACTTATCTTTAAATGTTTCAAAATTTACTAAACAAAAATAATCAAATCAGGAATATTAACCAATTGGCAAAGCAGGTTCCCTTCTACTCTTTAATGACAACCTTACAGCAACTTGACTAGTTTATCAAATTATCTTTCTGTGTTGTTAGAACAATTTCATATGCCCTTAATAGAAGGTCTGGATCTATCTGCAGCTCTTCTAACCAAAGTTGACCCTAGCTGTCTCAGTCTGAAGAACAGAAATGTATTCATTCTTTCCTCTGAATGCATATCATTAGCTGTGTTCATCAGTTAGAAAGTTTTGAATGAAACTGTGAATGGGGAAACACATAGATAGAAAACCTAACAACATAACCTTGAATGTACTCCAAGGACAGAACTAGAATATTAAAATTCAGCCTTCAGTTCTGCTGCTTTGTGAACAGTTCCCCCTTTTTTTTTGTAATTTTGGCATGATGTTGACACTTCAGGATAACCATAATTGTTTGGCATGCACCTTTTCAATAAGAGGATACCACTAGAGCTTACTCCACACCAATTCTAGGGGAAAACAGTTTATTGAAAAACAAGACATTGCTATTTTGTTTGTTTTGTTAATAATAATAGGCAGCTAAAAGAGATAGTTTATCTAACTGCTAGGCCATAATTCCCACCACCACCCTGCCCACACCATGCTGTGGTACATTCATGCAACCTTAGCCAAGTCAGTAGGGGTGCACAGAGAACACCTGTTAATTTAAGCTTTGCTGAAGGGTAGTGGAGGTATTGTACTTCATGTAATCAGTTTACAAAAAAATTAAATATACAGAGATAGCAAAACATGAATTTGGAATAAATTTATTCACTCTTTTAAAGAGATGGTTACAATCTGGCCCTGATGAATTGAAAGCTAACTCATATCTAATTTCCTGAATAATTTTAGTGGTCCAAAACTCTTTTGATCTTCTTAGAAAGAGGAACCTTACAAAATGCGAAATAATAAGATACAAAATAATTCCAGTTCTCTCTCAAACTTGTCAGATTGCATTTATTTCAAAGAGAGTACTAAGTGGATATTAGTCCTTCCCTCCTCTCTACTCCTCCAGTTGCAGCAGATCGTGCACTTTTCTTCCTACATTATTCTGTAGCTTCAGGGACCTCATTCAGATGCAGGGGCAGGGGGGCTGCATTCTCTTCCCATAAATTTTTACACATAGCCTTTGCTAATATTTCTTAGCAAAAATAAGGAAAAGAACTCTGCATGAGGTTTTCCCTCCTCTTCATCAGTGATATGAAGCCTTCAGTAGAAGAAGGGGAGGCAAAGGGACAGGAAAACTTATTAAATCAGCTGCAGAAGGACATACCTACTGTAAGTAGTACAGCAGAAGGTCAGATTTTAGGCTTATTTGCTATTTGACAGAGTGACCCTTTAATGTGATTGAACCTCAATGAAAAAAAATTGGGATCTGACTGGAGAAAACTATAGTACCTTACAAAGGTGCTATTTACTCTCATTCTAAATGTGATATAGCTTTAGCTCTGATTTTAACAAACATTCACATTCCAAAAAATGTGTTTTTTATCCTAAAAAAAAACCAGAAATAAAGAATGTTAATACAGTATTTACAGAGGAAGAAGTGATAAGTGAAAGCTAGTTTGAAGATGTGTTGATAATCTAGTTTCTTATTTTGCCTATGATCCAGACTATCAGATGTCAATATCTTCACTCTTAAAAAAGCCTGATCCCTTTAATAGACATGAGATACTTTTTCCATATGACTGGAAGTACTACTTTGCTTTACAAAAGTCCTGGGAAAATTTTGTCTTTTTCAAACCATATTTAGGATGGGTACTTGAAAATAGGAACTAAAATTCTGGAAATCTGAGCTTTTATCAGTTTCTGTATCTAAAAGCATTACAGTTGCTCTGATTACTTCTTAATTGCATTTAAATGTTAAGAATTATCTTATGATCATTTTCTACATTAATGGTAGCTATTTAAGCTCTAGTTTACAATTTTGCTAAATAATTTACCATCTTAAAAAAACAATGTGTCTGATCATGTTGAACTTTACCCTGAATTTTTCTCTCTTTTTATATGTACTTGAATTGCTATATCTTAGGTTAATGAGGAGGTTTTTTTTCTCCTGGATACATTATTGATGAGAAAGTCAGTAGTTACGCTTGCTAAAGGTCATGGTAACATTGTGGCTTTTTTTCATGCTTGATCCAATCTTTAAGCCAACAAGGACAGAAACAAATTTTGTAAGATGATTAACAAGTCTTAAGAAAGACAATAACAGTTGCACTTTCATTTAATTGACATTTGTTTCTTTCTAGGTTAAAAAGTCTGCTTTGGAGCACAAAAGAATTATTGCACATATATCATGATTTTTATACCTCTGGCTCTAAAAACAAAATAACCTTTGCTGATACCTCCCGTAGAATATGTATATATGCACGCTGCATCGTACCTGTGTCTTAGGTGGAAGACACTAGGGTATGGGGACGAAATTTGTTTAAAAACAAAGCCTTCCTCTTCTTTTAGCCTTCAATCTAATGCAAGGTTGCAGATAATAACATTTGACAAAGACATCTCCTTTGTGTTCAGTTTGAGAACATACAGATTTTTCCTTTCTTTTAAGTTACCAGTGAAAATTTCAAACTTTCAAAACTTACATCATCTGAAGCAGAGGCCCTGCATTTTCTAGTAGAAATGTTTTTGTCAAAGATGCTGATGGAGGAGGACAGAAGGAAAGGACACAGAGTGGGAGGAAAGGAGAGACTTTTTCAATATATCAATGTGCTTGTCTTAGATTTTTCTGTGAGTCATTTGTTTGAAGAAACAATATTAAAGGAGGACAGTGGGATGCAAAGATGCTAATCAGGATTGGAGGCTGAGTTTTGTTCTCCCCCGCACACTGGAGTGTCACTGTAGCTCTCCTCTCCTCTCTGAAGCTCTGTCCTCAAGATATGCATTCATCTGAGCGATATAAAAAGAAGCCTTAAATTACAGCCTTTACCCTGGTAATTGTCTTTCTTTTTTCCAAGTTTTAAACCTTGGTGATCTTCTTCCTTCCATGTATCTATCACTGCCACTCTTCTCCCTGCAACCTAGGGCAGGATTATCTCTGAATAAGGCAGCAGCCAAATGGTCCCGGTCCTCTTAGCCTTGCTTCTTCTCAAGCCTCTAATTCTCAAACATAATAATGCCCCTTTAACCACTGCTGAATAAGGATGGGATGTGACCCAGGACCCATCTCTCATCTGTTGTCTTGGAACTAAGGGAGTGTTATAGACACCCCAACAACATATTATTTATAATGCTCAAATATTCCCAGCTCTTTCTATCCTATCTGTAATGGTTTTGGTACCAATGTCTCTTTTAACCTCTCTTCATTGATTATTTGTTTCCATTTTGTTTTAAATGTATTGCTCATTTTGTCTTTCTTCATATTATTTTATATCCTAGATCATTTTTTCCATTATGTGTGTTACTTACAGAAATTGTAGAAACGTAAATAATAAAAACACAGTATACTTTTTCTCATGATTGTACCCAGAGCGGCTTAAATATGGTTTTACATAAAATAATACACAGTTAAGGATCAAAGAAAAATAAGCACGGAAAATGAATGAGTATAATTTGTTTGTATTTCCACGCAAATAATTCTTTATACCAGCTGCCTGTCTGGCAAATTTGTATGCCTTTATATGAGACAGATCAATCTGAGTAGGTGTCAGAAATCACAACAGAAAAGGCTGCTCTGATTTTAAAGTTGATCTCCTAATGATCTTTCTCTCTCATAGCTTAGCTGCAGCTCTTTCTTTTCCCTACTGTACTGACTATGACGTGTACATATACATGATCTGCTCTCTGTCAACCTGCAGAACATACATACAATCACAGCAATCGGTGGAGGTCCCAAGGCAGAGGATTTTCATGATATGCTGCATGTTCACTGCTAAGCTAGAAAGCAATCGGTTGTCAAATATAGAAAGGAATATGTTGAAGGATGAGTTGAAGGTCCAAATCTTCCCAGATATTGAAGTTCATGCCTACCGTTCAATGATCTTTCATTATGGCTGTTTTCTTGGAAAGTTGCTCTGGGATTTGAATAGTATACTTTATTTCCTTTCCCACAGAAGCTGAAGGCTGCCAGAGATGGGCTGAGAAGGGCAATAAATGCAGGCAAATGTCCTGCTGGCTGCTGCTCTCCAGGGACAAGGGCCATGGACCTGGAACTCAGTGTGAAAAGGGCTTGGAAGAAGCTTGGGAATTCGCTGGGTTCTAAGCTCCAAAATATTTTTCTAGATACTGTCGCTTTGTTCCAGGAAAGAGAGTTATGAATTCAAAAGGAAGTGGGAAATGAGTTGTGGCTGTTCAACCACAACTGTTTCGGGCCGGTCCTCTCCAATTTGCCCATGACCAGATTTTCTCAAATGATTTGAGACTCCAGTCTAAAGAATAACCTGGGTATTCCCAATGTCTCAGACATAGGCTTTCTCCCTGAGGTCCATATTTCTGACTGCTTTGCCCTACTCTAGCAAAGCAGCTGCAGCATGCTGCCATAGTCTCATCACAAAGCCTGAACGAAGTCAGGAAAAGAAAAAAGGAATAGACCGCAGTTAAAATGAATTCAGCAGTCCTGATCTATCTTAAATAAATATTGCTTGGCCCCTGAGGAGTAACTGGATGCAAGATCTTCCTCTTAGTTACTTACAAGGACACCCTGAGCACTCAGTGCCTTCTGAATTGCACGATGGAGTTGGTCATCAGAGAAAAATCAGATCTCTGGGCTGAAGATAACAACAAAGTTGTCTACAGTGGAAATTACTATCCTGCTGAAACCCACAGAACCTTTGTAGCTCAACTTTAACAGTCCACAGCTTCACCTTGAAGGCGTAGATAAATAGTGAGGTGGGAGGGACGTTGGGTTTTTTTGCTGGGAAGGATACCATAACTGTTCTGTAAACAAGGAATGTCACTGTCGTATTCTTGTCAGTCATTTAAGTAAGGATAATGAGCTGTATGGGCTCCTTCATCGCTGCACGTTTTGTTCCCTGCATTGCCAAATGCATAGTTTCCAATTCTGTATCAAGGCATGGTATGTGATTCTGTATCTAAGAATTATTCTGAGGCCACGTGCAGTATCACACCTGCAGGTGTAGGAGAAGATTCTCGTAGCGTTGCTAAGGCAAAATCTGTTATGAAAACACTTCATAACGTAACATTTTTGGCAGTCCAACAAGTACCGATTATGGGGATCTCTCAGGCCAAAATTCACGATTAACATTTGTGGATGCAATAATATCTATACTAATATTCCTAGGGCATTTTTTTCTGAGGTTATTTTCAGAGTGTCTTTAACTTTTATTAAGAAATCAGTGCCATTTGAAAAGATGCTTTCTGAAGGTGCAGAAAGGGAATGAACACTACTAATTTTTGCACTGCTAATGCAAAGCTTTTTCATTGCTCACGCTACTATCTAGCAGTTAACCTAGCAACCATATAACAGGAAACACACTGAAAAGAATCAATTAACATTGATTCTTATATAACATAAGCTTGATAAACAATACATTTTCTATTTGCTGTTGTATTTGTTGGTATGTGTTAATTACAGGAAAAAATCGCTTAAGCAGGGTTGTAAATAATAAAGATAAAAACAATGATTTTTCTCTATTATTTATTTTATCTAGGAAAAAAATTTACTAAAAATATTAACAAAATCTCAAACACTACTGAGTTCTAGATATCTGAAATTTCACATATTAGTTTGTTCAGAGGAAGAGCTTATATGAAATTAGGTTAAAGCAGCTACAAGTCTAGACTTTGTTATTATAGACTACATAATAAATAATAGTACATGATTGTCCTGTTTCCTGTTGAAATATTTCCATTAACTCTCTCTCTTTTTTTTTTTTTTTTTTTTTTAACAGAGAAAAATGACAAAGTGAAGTATCTTATGGAATTCTTCTTGGAAAAATATGTATGTGTCATTAAGAGGCTAAATCCTTCCAAGCTAAAAACCTCATTGATCAAAAACGAAATTCTTCCAGTTTCATTTTGTGACAAATAAACAGCAGGGAACAGGAGAAGTGTTTCAGTCTTTTCTGGACTGGCCAAATTAGAGTTTCATTATCCTTCTTTCATTTGAGCAAACAATCTGTCCAAATGTGATCTATAAATCCTATTTGCAAATGTACTATAACAATATATTTGATTTACAAAGCTGCAGATATCTATTATTAAACATCTATTAATAAATATTTGAAGTTTGTATTTAGTAGATCACAGACAAAACCTTTTTTTTCCCCCATTTCCTCCAACTGAGCAGTAAGAGCATATAGAAAACCATTTCACATCTTCGGAAATGTCCAAACATTTTCAGTTCTAGAATATATTTCTAGCAAGGAAACATTTCCTTTTGTTCTACTGTCTTCAGCAGGAAGGCAGTGACTGTAAGCCTGAAGTCAGTCTGATGTTAAAGAGGCTTTCTTAAACCACCTGAAATATAAGTCACAAATTTCTGTAACAAGAGCCTTAGTGCCTCTAATAAAACTGTTGTGTAACTAACAAGTACATATGCTCTCCCTAAAAACACTAATTACTTCTGATTCCAAAAGTAAAATTAAAAACTCTATCCATGCAATAAATGACTGCTCAGAAGCAGCCCCAGGTGTTAAATTTTAGAACCTGAGTGCTTCATTTAAGGCATAATAATGATTTATAGTTTTATTTTTTAAGTTTCTGTGCATTTATTTGTAGCTCTGAGTTTGAATGAGTGCATGCATAATGATGCTGAGATGAAATTTCTGTTTTTTCTGTCTCCGCTTCAGATAATCTTTCTGAGAATAGCTATAAGATAATTAAACCCAAATGGTAGTGTATTTTTCAAAACTTAATCAATTTCATAATTAAAATCTAGTATAGAATATATTTATTTTCTCTCTTCAACAAGAGCAGCATTGCACTAGCATTGCCAGTATACTATTACATCTAGGCTGGTCATTTAGCTTTCTCTGCCATAATTTAAGGTTTTGATATTCCTTCTGTGCAACAATAATTGATCTTTCCCATCTGTTCTGCAAAGAAAAAGTTTGGAAATTGACTCTCAACTTTTATGAGCTTTCTCTGTGGTTACCGTGGAATTCAGGTTCCTCTGCAGTCTCCGTTTTACCCTTGCAAAACATGGAATGGAAAGTGGTTTGCTTTGGTTTGGGTTTTCTGCCCCTTGCCAGGCATGACGCAGAGTTTTGGCCTCCCCCCAGGTCAGCCCCAGCCAGGCCACGTGGCTCCTGCTCCAGCCTACCCTTTTCTCTCAAGAAAAAATCCCACGTTAAATAGAACAAGGTAGGTGGTGTTCGTTCTGGTCTCTGCAAAGCCTGAAGCTGATGATGATTGCGTGGCAAAACAAAAGCAACTGCTGCGCTGTGCATCAGGCTCTCGCAGCCTGGCAGCCTTTAGAGGCTAAACACAAAGTTATTATTGACCTGATTATGAAGGGGATTGAGCACTGACAACGATCCCTATGAAGTCAATGAAACAGCAACTGTGTTAAAGATCAGAACATTATCCTGATCAAGACAATATCTAACCAAAAAAAAAATCCTAAAAATAAACCATTTCATGACACAAGAAACAAGCAAATCACTGTCCTTCACTTTAATAAAGTCACAGCTGTAAGCATAGCCAACCTACTGCAATACATTTTTCCTATATGTGATATTTAGTATTGATCTCTGATTAAATTGGAATTAATTTAAAACATGACTCATTAATTTAAAACAGAGCATTCACTGAAGATTTGTGATAGTGATGACTAGTAGAAGACTTTCCTTATTTTTCCTGGTTTAGAAAGTCTGATTTCAGTTGCTTTAAATTTTTGATAAAGTTCAGTTTATTGAATTAATTGGGGGAAACACTAAAGAGGGAATTTTTGTACCCTGAGTACAAAATATGATCTCCAGCTAAAGAGGAACTGAGATATTTTGAAAAATGGATTTTAGTGATGTGTCCTGAATACTTCAAAGATGGGTATTAATTCTTTAAAAAATCTTGTTTTATCTGTTCTCCAAAACTTTATCTTGCTCAGATCAAGGTCCAAAAAACATACAAGCCCTTTCTGGGGTGTCCTGGCTGTGTCCTGATTCTTAATGTCTGGGCTTTATTTACATTTTTTATTTTTTTTAAGCTCTGCCTGGCAAACACAAGGCTAGGATGTTATGACAAAGAAATTCAATGTCAAAAATTAATCCACAGGCTGACGATCGCTTGGATATCTGTATTACAATAAAACTGATTTACTATGATCATAGTCATTTTTTATTATTTTTTTTAACTGGGAGTTGTTGGTCAAAGTTTTCATTTGTTTGTTTGTTTATTTGTTTATTTATTTTTAAAGATAAGACATGACATTGATAGAGTTGTTTCCACCACTTAACTTCATGAACAAGTTTCACCCTAGAAACCATCTTTGCTGTAAAATATGATCACTTAATCGAAGATATAAAAATCTTGATGTAAATTAATACAAAAGAATGTTGTAAAGGCATGTTTGCCAAAATACGTGCCTGGTGCTATGGCATAGCTCGGCCCTGCTGATCCCTTTCACCTATTGCCTGGGGAGCTGGGCTGAAAGCTGTCTGGAGCAGTGTTTGACCATCTGCCACGTGATTTCATTATACCTGTTGCAACACAGGAGCTGAATCATAATGGAGGGTCTTAGGTGCTCCTGGGATCCAAATCCCCAAATTATTTAGCCCAATCTTCATGTGGCAGTATGGATCCTACTATTTAGAATGACAGTCTGAGTGCCACATGGCCCCAAAGAGACATGTAAAGCTCATGTAGACAAAAGTAGAACATAAAAGGACCTGTTTAGGATGTGGCAGAGTAGGGATAGATCCCTCTTTGGAAAATTCAAAATATTGTAAGGCAAGAGAAAGATGGAGTAGTGACTTATTCAGAGTCGTGGCATCAGGGGAGGGCCTGGACTCTTGCTGAGCTCAGCGCAGCCATAGAAGGGTTGGAAAAGGACTGAATTTGCAGCATTTATAGAAAGTCATAGGAGATAGATAGTTGGACAATAGTGGGCTAGTAGAGGTTATGGTTAAAGAATTAATTTTGCCTTGTGGTGTTTAGAAGTGAAAACTGTATACTGAAAAAGTATACAGTAAATTGTGCACTTAGATTTTAAAGACTGAGCATACATGTAGGTGAATTTGAAGATGAAATGCTGTTTTATTTTTAAGTGAAACAGGACACTGCTCACATGTCTAAAAGCTTGAAAAGTTATACGGAGACCAAATCTGGTGGGAGCATACCTTCTCTGACTATTGCTAAGTTGTTGGCAGTTAAATCTTTATATTTTAAATATCTACTGCAGGTCAGTTGCAGAGCTGGACCACGAACACTTTGCAAGTTTATGAATCATCCCTTTAAAATGACTATGCAAATGGATTTTGCATGGAAAATTCCTTTTTTGGTAACACAACGCCAAAGGAAATTTTGTACGTTCTGTTGATTGTGTGCTGCTTTGGTGACTGAGCATATATATGTATGCATATATCTATGTGTGGTTGTTTGCACACGTGCGTCTGTGTGCATATTTGCTGTTTGCATTCAAACCAACGAAATGGACTTCTCCAAGTTATTCAAAATATTATATGACAGATTTTCTAGAATTTGGTACCCTCAAAAACGTACCTGCATGTGCTACAGCTGTTGAGCAGGGCGCTGACGGCCTGTCCCCAGTGGCCCAGGAGGCTGCGACGAGTGTGAGAGTCAAACCTGCTCCCCTCTGCTCGGCAAGGCGGCCAGCGCCACCAGCACACGCGCAGATCCTCAGCTCGCCCTCCCGACCTGCTCCTCCAATACCTATGCAGATGCTCACCTAAAGGCTACCCTGATGTCTGTTGTTCCTTAGCTTCTGTAAATGCCAGCAGACCGATCTGCTGGAAGAGAGAGGGAGCTCACCCAGTGTTCCCAGTGCCAGCACACAGAGAGCAATAACCCTCCATTTCTAAGTTTAGTATAGCAAAAATGTACATTTAATGAGGATATAGCATTACCTTTATAAGAAATCTTGGACATAAAAAAACACCAAAGGAGTGGTCTAAACAATAGTGTGGCATTAATTAAAAACTGTTTAAATTCCATCAAAATTAATATGCTACAGACATGGACATATCTATCAGCCTAGGAGAGTTGTATACGGAGTTACAAAATTTGAAGACTGGCCAACTTCAGACCATACTAGGACCTCTATTACTCTGTGCCTTCCTTAAGGATTTATTGCATTAAAGTAAGACGGACAGAAGTTTTTCTGTTTAGTAGCATTTCATACTTTCTCTAGATGGGCACCTGCGGCACAGCATGTGTGCCGATGGAAAACGTTGCTCTACTGTTCCTTTACTGGCAGAAAATATGATTTGAGTGCTACGTCATTTCATCATCATGTGTCACCTTGCAATAAGGTCATAATCTTATTGTGCTATTTATGAGAAATGAAGTGCCCTTCTACTAAGAAAGAGAGACGGCCCAAGGATCCCACATCCTCCCTTTCTCATTTCACAGCCCTTTGCAGACCCTCAGGAATTCACTGAGGCTAGCTGGATTCATGCATTTTAGTATCAGCTCTAATTAAATTTAAACAAATTAAGTCACAGCCTTTCATGTCCTCACATAAATCAATCTAATTCTGTTCTGGGACGTTCTAACACTTTTGTGAAATAAATTGATTTTTACCTTTTCTATTCACCTGCATAGTTACCTGGGTAAGTTTAAATGTGACTTAGTGCTGTGAGATAGGTTAGAAATTTATTTTTATACATTTTCCTGAACCAGATTGAAAAATGCTCAACACCTACAATCAAGGCCAGACTTTCAAAACTTAAAGTAATGTAAAGAACTTGCTGTACTGTTGCATCCAATCCCTTTACTATTACAAGTAGCTATAGTATCTGTGAACTCTGTTTGTTCTTCTTTAACCTAAATAAGTGGCCAAATTTTCCAAATCAAATATTGTATTGGTGTCATTAAGCACTTCTGAGAAACTGATCCTTATGTGAATAGTTGAATAAAGTCCTATATGACTTCGCTATAGATTTTTTATGACAGCTTTGCCTGAGATAGCAGCAACAGCAATAGGAATCGGTGACCCTAAGTTTCTGACGAGTCCCTTGTTATCTCCAACAGCTGAATACATGGTCCCACTTGTAGCTATTAAATATAGGGTGAGGAAAGGGCAGAAGAGGGTAGAGAAGAAGGAATTGTTCTGCATACTTTTTGTATTCCTTGTTAGATCAAATCAAAGCCCATCTCCAGAGTGACATTTCCCTACCACATTTCAACCCATCTCCACACAAACGTTTCTATAGAAAGTCTTCAGAAATGGTCTTCAGCTTTAGCTTCCAGAGCGCACCCTGTTGTCTCATTTGTAAGTATTCTTTTGGCATAACATTGACTGAAATGACAGAAAAATAAACAAATTACAACTAAATACTATTTTCACTGTATTTGGCTATTTTCTTCCTCTGATGCAATTACATGAGGTATAGACTTGAGATAGAAAATATTGACAAATATTTAAAGACCTTGGAATGAGAGTAAAGACTTAAAGCATTATAAAAAAGATTCTGGGCAGTGACTATAGAGACCTGAATTACTCTGAGTTAAAAAGTATAGAGCTTGTATAGGGCTTTTTCTTTTCTTTTTTCTTTCTGTTTTTTTTTTTTTTTTTTTTTTTTTTAATGTGGAATCATTGAAAGGAGATTTATTGTACTTTTCCTTTTATGTGGGCTGAAATTCCTGCAAACTTAAACCAGTATCATATACTCCTCATTAGTCACTGCATTCATTAAGGACCAACTGTCAAGTAAAACTATAGCAACTCTGGGCAAGTAGTTGAGTAAGGCTCAGGGCGTCTGTTGTACAACATATGATGAAGAGCCTTCACCAAAGCTGCAATAAGAGTGTTGTTTCTTTTACACGTGTCAAATTGTCCCTGCCTGAGTTATTTCTAGTGAATATATAATCCCTTAGTCTAACCCCAAGCTCAAGTCAGAATGCATAAATCAGTGAAGGGATTTTTTGTGTGTTTGAATCTAAATTCCCTCATACTTTACTTAACTGTTTAGTGGAAATCTAATTTACTGTCTTTTACATTTGAGATAGAGAAATAAGGTGTGTGAAAGCAACTTGACCTTGAAAGCCCTACAGTTTTGGGGGGTGCCCAACACTAGCAGATTTTGCCTTCATTCTAGCATCTCTAGCACTCCCTGTGAAAGCAGCGGAAAATCTGACTTAACTAAGAAAGAAGAGTGATCAATATTTCAACTTATTTATTTATATAATTGACTCGCTTGAAGTAAACCAAACTGTAGGTCCAAAAAGCTTCATATTTCTTACTGACAACTGATCAAATACTTGCACTGAAAAGACATCAGCACATTCTGTATGTGTTATTCACTGATTCTGGGATGTATTCACAGCTTTTTACAGAGCAAGTTATGGAGGAGTAAATAATCTGCCTTAAGAAGCAATCTGGGAGCCTATTTTGAATTAAATCTGGAGTTACGTGAGTTGCTCACAGAGGGAAGACAAGTTGGAAATCAATTTAAAACTACAGGAAGAAAGTCACTGCTCCAAAGGGAGAGATGTTTTGAAAACTTTTCTAAAACATGAACGCCTCAGTGTCTCAACTGCATCAAGTTTCAGTTGTCATATTAGATATTTACTGCATTCACCATAGCTTAGATTTTCTACAGACGTGAACAAATGTGGCCCAATGCTTGAACCATAAAATACAATTAAAGGCTCTGTTGCTGACCGTTCAAACTCTCTATCTGAGCTGAAGGTGAAAGGGTTTCAAGTGTCAAAATGGGTCTAGTATGTATCAGCTGGGAAATGTACTAAATTAAATGATCTTTGTTAATCAACTCAACTCTACATAGACTGCATCATTATAAGACCAAAAATGCAGTGTTATCTGTGTAGGAAAAAAGACACCTCTGGACATTTTTCCTCTTTTCACAGCTAGCCTGTAGCCATCTCCTGAAGTAGATTAAGTGACATTTCTGAACTGAAAGTGGGATCATGAAAACCTGAGTGCAGGCAAGCTGTTCAAAGTCACCAGGAGGAAATTCTGTGAAGAATGGTGGCATCTAAACCCTTATGAAGAGTTATTTAAAGGTCAGAGATCCATCTGAACCAATTAGAGGAGAGCATTCAATAGGTATGAAAAATTCTGGAAGAAAGCGTGATGAAGTTTATAACGGGAAGAGAAAGGAGCTGAAGGATAGTGTCACTGGAATGGCAAGTTTTGCTTTTTGAGTCTGTATAGGAATGTGAACTTTGATTCCTAGGTGGAGCAAAGCATGAAGAAAGTGAAGAAAGCGGCAATGCTTTGGGCTTACACATAAGAAGGTCCCAAATACGAGGTATATTTGCAATGCTGTGTACCTTTTACCTTTAAATGACCTGCTCTGGCACACAGAAACAGTACATATTGAGCTAAATCAGCCCGCTTCAGAGCTCTGTGCTGCTCGAGGTAGGGCACGGAGCCAGGTACCTGGCTGCTGCAGAGCTGTCTGCTCTGCAATGGGCTGTCAGCCGAGATGGTATTAAACCCAGGTACTGTCTATGTATTGTCTAGCACAGGACAGAACAAAACTGACTGCGCCAGGCAGCACTAATTTACTCCAGGGCAGCCCTAACGTTAGCCGAGCAGATAAAATATTAATCTGGATGCACTGTGCTGAGTACTAAGCAAACGTTTTTCAAATAAAGTACTTTTCCAGAGTGGATGTTATACCATGGATTATTTGGAAACAATAAAGGAGTTAGACTTTTGCAGATAATTCCACATTATCCATCATTTGAAAATCCCAATTTTATAATGAAAAATAAGTCATATCTGACCTACCTAGTTGCACTTGAACTGTGCACAGAGCATATGCTGTGGATTCTGGGGAATGAACCTTCTGAAACTCACCTTAGCACCCTCAAGAACTCAACGAGTTGGTGTCTGTGTTAGTTTAAAGCCTTAAGTAATAGCTGAATAAAAGAACTCCTACACACATGCCCCCGTTTCCCACCAGAGTCCAGTGTTCAGCTTCTGTTTAGCTGACATGAGTTGGTAAATGACTGCACAGGGTGTGTGAACAGAAGAGCTGCCCAAAGGTTTCCCATGCTCAGCACAGCACCAGCTAGAGAGCTCCTCCTCTGCTCCAAGGCTCCCATTGAGGAGGGCAGGGAGGCAGAAAGCACATCCAGGGACTGGCTGCAAAGACTGCTCTCACTTCACCATCTTAAGCCCTGACGAGTGACCTGTCTACTGGAGTTTGCAAACAATGTTCTACTGCCATAGGTAAAATTATCTGAACCTGCCATGAAAACAGAAAATGCATTGTAATGCCAATATTAAGCTTTTTTATAAAGAAATTTGTGGAATTTCTAGAAGTATACAATTGACAGCTGCTCTCTTTCCTAGCCAGCTCCTTTCTCTCCAGCTGCTGGTGGGTGGGACCATCCGTGGAAGGCTTCTTCTTATGGTGGAAATTGTAGCACAAACTGGTGCTCCCAGCACTGAGATCTCTTCCTCCTCCCTTCATGTACTGCATCCCCTGTGTCATGTATTCATGTCCCGCATCATGAGTAGTGCTCCCTGCCTCTCCTCCCTTCTTGTCTTAAAACCCACAGAAACCCCTGGCCATACATACACAACATTTTTTCTTCTCCAGCCTATTGAAGAGGAAGCACCACTAACTAGGTGGAGGCAAAAGAGGAATATGAACCTCCTCAGGTCCAGACTTGCCCTTTACTACTGCAGAAAGTGATGGGAGGAGCACTGCTGGTGAAAAGCACAGTAGGACTGGGCAGGACCAGGTACGGCATGCAGGAAGGCAGAGCAGAGCCATTACAATATGTTACAACACTGTGATACCACAAAAGTACCCTTGACTAATAATTTTTGGCATTATTGGTTATTTCATATATTTAGCATGATGACAATACAAATCTATATGTTACCCAATACTATTTTCTCAATGGGAACTACTCCATTGAAAAAGCAACAAATCCATGTATGATTTACATAGATACAACACTGCTGTTCTTTAGAGCTTGTGACTGTATTGATAGGTTACATATACATCACATCTGATAGTCCATAAGAATCTGTTGTTGCTGTTGTGCAGGAAAGAAAAGAGAAAAGGGCAGCAAAATGTTTTGACAAGGCTAGGACGGAATTAGAAAGATGGCTCTGTTACTTTCTCACTTAATGTTGTAGAGGGAGGAAACTAAGAAATGATTCAGCACAGAAAGCAAGGCAATATCTTTAAGCATAACCATTCGAGCATCCAATTCTCAATATGAATTTTGATGTTCTCTCTGGATAAGTTAACAGGGATTTCTTCCTAACTGACAAGTTCTTGGTCAAGTTCTAGGTTTAATAAGGCATTAAACTTGCCCTGAATTGGAAAGATGATTTGGTTCAATTCATAATGATATAAATATAATTAATATAGAAATTATTTTTTAAAAGGATGAGTAAATAGTATGGTGACCAACCAAGCAAGAGCTAGAATGTAATATGGCAATGCTGGAAGATGTATTTATGGGATTAGGCCCAAATGTGTTTGTTTACAGGAGAGAAAAAATGATGGGAAATGTTACCAATGGCTTCGGTAGACAGACTGAAGTTTCAAAAAAGAAAATTTTGCTCACTTCTGACATCTCAATATGTGTACTATAAATGTTATCAGATTTACGTCTGCAACTCATGATTGCATTTGGATGATGTCCAAAATATGGTAGGAGCAGAGAGTAAAGTGCCTTTTTACTCATGGGATTCATCCAAAGTAATGCCTTCTCCAAGCAGTAAAATCACTGGAGGAGAAAGAGAAAGGGAAGAGGAGAGTAAGCAAAAATTGCTCTGTTTATCAAATCAAGGTAAATGAACAGTGACACTTAGACAGAATATAATAATTAACATTTTAACATTTATTGTGTCTTCCTCATCAAAACTGGATAGGAAGTACTTTTGTGTGTGCTTTTCCCGAATCTTGTCCTTTATTTGGATGAATGGTCATTATTTCCCAGCGCAGGATGTGTACACAAGCTAAAAGGTAGCTGGAAGAAGGGAACAAATACATGTGAGCTTTTCATATAAATGGATATGAATCTTAAAAAAAAAATAAGACAACAATTATAATGATACATAGGAGCTGAGACTAGAAATGTCTACTACTGGCCACAGAAAAAAATCAGAATTTAAAAGGAACTATATAGAAGGGAATAGTCATGTAAATTTTGCAGAATTGCCAGTACTGAGTTCTACAGACAAATTGATCTTTAGATTTGTAGCAGACTATTTATTCTGTAGCTTAACTAGATTTAGTTGCTTTTCTTCCACAGAATGTTCCCTTTCTTGTTATCAGGGCAACAGCAGCATAATATTTGTCCCTCTCTACATTTGCTTTAAAGCATATCTTTCTAGGATATCTCCTCTTGCTCATTTTCTCTCTAAATGAAGCAATATTTCAATTTCCTCCTGTATAGTACCATTTCTGTAATTCTAATACTGCTTGTCTGTTTGAAAACCACTTTTATTGCCGTCATACCCTTTTCTGAGATAGAATGAAAAGAAGCCAAATATTCCAAAGAAGAGCCTATCATTGATCCTCATAATGACATTATAACATTTGTGTGCTATTTTCTAGCTCACTTTTACATCTCACTCTTTCCAGCAACGCTTTGATGTTCTAGATTATTAGAACGGCAGACGTGAGCAGCTCAAATTTCCCTTTCATTGTAGAATAGCTTGATTTTTTTCCCCTCAGCCAACTGCAATATTCCCATTCTTCAAGCACTGTGACCTGTCTGAAGGTGCTCACAGCTCTCTCTGGTTATGTTTACAGCTCAAATATTTGTTCCTCAAACATTCATATTGAAGGAGTCCATACTACTTTGCAATATGTGTATGAATCCCCTCTTTCCTAGCAGCTCCCATAGAGTTAGCTTTCTCTCATGACTTTCCAAGAATAATTTAAGAAAACAAAGAAAAAAGGAAGAAAAAAAAGTGCTGACAGCTCAGGTTTTCTTTCCATTATGTTTGAGAGCAGTGGTCCCAAACACCACTTCCTCCTCTTTTAGTGGGAAAACAGTACGTGGAGACTGACAACACCTCGGCAAAGGGACTACCTCTACGCAGGTCTTCCATAAACCTTCCCACCCCTCAGCCTGTGACAGCTTTTCATGACACCTGCTCAAGCCTCTCACCAGGCGTCAGCGCTTGTATACTGCAGGATGGTACAACCAGGCTGAAGGCATCTGGGAAGGGTGGCTGCCCACCGACCCGGGACATGTGTGGTGAGGACACAGGGCTGTGTTCCCACCTCGGCGCAAGCCCCTCTGCACATCCCCCACCGCCGGGCACGGCTGTCCATGTGCACGGCCGCTTTGCTCGTCTGTGCCCCCACCCCGAAGGCTTCCTCCTTCACAAAGCGCACACACCCTGTGCAATTAGAGATGCTTTTCTATAACGTTTTGCAATTCGTTGCCTCTGCTGCCTTTTCAGAAATCCTATGGTATGACATTTATTGTTCCCCCTTCAAGTACTAGTGCTCTCCAAAAAAGCAATCAGGATAAATTTATGCTGCTTACTACTTGCAGCTTTATCATTCTCTCTGCATTTTTAAGGGCTTGTCTGGTGTCATTTTCCTTGCAGACTGGAATTGTATGGATAGGTAAATAGGTATTAAATGTTTGTTATAAAACGTTGCCTACATTTCCTCACATGCTGGTATACCTCTCAATTAAATGACTCATCCAGATCAGTGACTCAAAGGCACTTTATATGCAGATATATTCTATGTTTATCCTGCAGACCACCCACTGCCAGCAAATACAATTATCATTTTATAATTGGAGGAGAGCTGGAAGGATATGTGAGCGTGTGTGTGTGTGTATGTGTGTGTGTGTATCACTATACATATATATACACATACATACATATATAAAATCCACTCACTGAGGGTGAAAAGAAAGAACTAAAGTGAAGTAAAATGTCCTGGGTAATACGATTGCAGCACATTCAAAACGTAGCAAGCCGGCACCAAGCGTGCTGCAAATGAATATTAAGCTCTGCATTAACTGCTACAGTCATGGTATTCCAAACCTTCTGCCCCAGCTGCCTTTTGGTATGGAATTTAAAAGCACCAAGGAGACAAGTGGGGGAAGGGGGCTGTACTGGCCAGGCTGCTCGTCTCTCCTTCATGTGCAGCCGTACCCTTCTGTCGCTTCATATCTCTTAGTCAATTAGGATAATCATGTTTATTCAAGGAACTAATTGCAGAAGATCAAGTAATGAGCCTGAATTCTACCAGAATGTATTTTATCCAGGCTCTAAAAAGAAAGGCAATACAAGGGCAGCAGAACCTGAAAATAGTTTTGTGCCAAGAAGACACCTTGCTGGGATGTGATTTGTAGCAAGTTATGATTCTGTCATAATGACTAACTATGTACAGTGCTAATAGATGTTTACTCCCATACCGAGATGATGCAAATTTTTCATCAAAGCATATTTTCAATGAATCATGCTGACTTTGTATGAATTCTGAGATTTAACTAAAAAAAAAACCATAAATATGGTGTAATTATTCTATCCTTCATGAAAAGTCACAATGATTTAATCTATTTGTCAAAGAACTCTTTTTCTAATTTTGTATCTCTTTTAAAACAACTATATTTCTTGTTTGCATTACGTTTATAGCAAGACATTATGGATTTCATAAGAGCACAAAAAGGATGTGTTTGGTCTAAAACATAAGATAAAAAGTTTCAGTGAGTGAGGTTGTAGCTCTCTAGCCATCTTAATAATAAAATAAAAGTAGGACATCTCAACAGCATAACATACACTATTCTTATGCTAGTGACTGGCATTTATGACAGTGAAAAACAATGAAATGAAATATGTAACTTTGAAGCTTGGAAGCAATTTTGAATTTTTCCAAACAATTTAAAATCCAAATGTCAAGTTTCTTTACAAAAGGATGCTTTTGTAGTGCCAGAGGGGAAAGAGTGGAAATGAAAACTACAATGATTAATTTCAGTATTTATATTATGTATATTTTTTTAGACAGACATTGCACAACGAAGACCAATGTACTGCATAAAGTTGATAGGTACGGTTCCCAGCTGGGCAGAGGAGAGACTGGAATACCTCTCCAGGCTTCACAGCCATATCATCACGGTGAAAATGAATGGATTGCACGACACTGTGAAAACAGAAGATAGCTTTGACAACCCAGACAGAGGCCTGGCAGAGGGCAGCCCTGCAAGTCTCTCCTTCAGCAGGGAAGACACACGCGGACGCTAGTGCGGGCCAGCTTGCACAGCACCAGGGGGCTGCGCGGGGCACTGGAGGAATGAGACTCACAGCTAACGTGTGTGATGTGACAGCCCTGTAAATGCAAGACCTGATGTGTGCATGCGTGTGTGTGTGCGCGCATTCATCTCTGCCCTTCTCTTTTGTAAAAGGGAGTTTTTGGTGACCTTTCAAAAATTCTTTCTAAGCCAGGGGAATTTCAGTCCGCTGCTTGGTACTTGTGACAAATAGGCATCTTGTGTAGATGCTTACACATGTACCTCAGGCCATATTTTAAAGGTGTTAGGTTTAGATATAGCAATATTTTTTTAATGCCCCTGTCTCTCTTCACTCACCTCGCCAGATGATCAGTGGAAGTGGCCAGTCCACAGATCCAACAACCCCAGGTGGTGATACATGCAAAAATCTAGCAAGGAAATGTCTTTTTAATTTGTTTTCCTATGAGCTTTAGGCAATGACCTATTTGAGATTTCCATTCATCTTGTTTGCATAAGGCTTTTACCTTTTGCTTTTTAATCTTTAATTAATCTATTGCTTTTTAAGTTCCAGATCTCTTCTGGAGTTACCCCATGCTGAAGCAAGGAGGGAACTTTGTGACCTACATGTTCCCACACTAGTGCAGAGCCTTACTGGGGGGCTGGATCTGCAGCTTTTATTTCGTTCTCACAGACTTTTCTATTTTCATCCATTTGTCCATCAGAATCAGGATCAGGCATTCAGTCTACAAATAGTTCCAAACACTCCTTTTCCTACCAAAAAGAGTATTGCCTTCCAAATAACAGCTATTCGTTATTTTCTAAAGTACTTAAGATAATTTAAAAATTCTGTGGGGGAAAAAAAAAAAAAGTCTGTGCAAACAGCCTGTTAACATGGAAGGTCTAATGCCTGCCAACTCTATCAGTTTCTTTCTTCCTTTTTTAAGTATAGAACACCATTTGTTCATTTGAGTTATTTATGTCAGTGCCTAGAGAAGGTGAGACACAGTAATGTCAATGAAATCCTGTATGTTGTGTCAAATCCGCTGCCTGCAGCTGCTCATGAACCATAGCATTCATTTCACATCTTATCTATTATGTGATTGGGAAAGGAAAATATTTTCCCTTCTCTTTTCCCAGTTTATAGTGCCAGTGCATCACTGTATCACTCAGAGTAAGACACAGACTTTGCTCCAGCAAAGGTAATGAAGTGAGATCATCCACGCCATAATTTTCATGTGTTTAAATCTGTATGTCTTATTACTAAGTCGAGCATGCCAGCTATTTGCAGACAACTTTAACATAGCACATTACAAGGGCCCTGACAGCAGTTTAGTCAAAATATAAATGAGTGTCTTGCACTCAGAGAGATGTCCTAGGGTTGGACAATAAAAAAAAAATGAGTGTTTATAAAAGGAACAGCATAGGTGGCAGTGGCAAAAGATTCTCCCTGCTATGTTGAACTGGTGTGTTTCAGCCTCAGACTGCAGAGATCACCCCTGTGAGGTGAAGTCATTTTGCACACTTATCTTGTACATCCTGACAGTCAGCATGGGTCTCAATTAATGCAGGCACTAGGAACAACTTATTTACACAGCCATCCTCTCTGATCAGCTTTCTGCATCATTTTCATCTTTGCTCAACCACATTGAGGCAAAACATTGAAAAGTCTAAGTAGAATGAGTCACTGCAGAAGTAACTCTTGACAATGATGTATGTGGAAAAATGCTTTCTTGTTGAAATTTCCAAGCAAACAATTAATTGGCTCCAGTACTGATCATTCGGATTCTCTACTATTGATTCTTCATTTTCTCTTATTGTGGCAAAGCCTCTTTCATTAAACCTTACTAAAATAAAGCCAAACCCCCACTGATCCATCATGCTCATCCACAGTGCTTTTCCAGGCACTTTCTTGCATTCCTGACTAGCTTCATGTAGATTTAAATGGCATGCTGTAAACCAAAAATTATGGATTACATATTATAAGTCTCCCAAAACATCTAGTCCTATTTAAGAACTTATTTTACACAAGTAAAGTTCAGCAGTTATTAGCAAATAGTAAGACTCTTCCCTTTCCAACATGAGTGCCAGACTAGAAAGCAATCTTCTACAGGTGTTTCCTCCACATGTAGCCACCTTTCCCATTGACACTTAGACTGCTTTTTCCCCCATTAAAATTGTTTTTCATGTCTTAGCTGAGCTTAGCTTAGTTGCAGCTCCCCCAGCCAGCTTCTTCTCTCCCTCCCATCAACCTCATTTTAAGTATTTCCTCTCCTGTGTTCTTCTGACATCCCAATCAAGATAGTAATGAAGAAAATGAATCCTTTGGTTTGACTAGACATTGTTTTGTGTCAGCTTCATTTCTGGCTTGTGCTCTTTGCCCCTAATCACTAGGTACAGGCCTCCTTTGACTGGAAAAAAAATCAAAACAAATTTTTTCATTGATTCACTATATATATATATATATATATATGTATATATATATATGTATGTATACAGTAAAGGATAGGGAGGAAAAGAATTGCAGTTGCATGGGTTTTTCTAGCCCTTCTAGGCACTTTATGTTTGCACATTCTCAACTTTCAGCTTTCCTGCTTCTTTGGGAGCTACCTCCAACACATTCCTGCATCATACTCAATGACTTTTTATCACACCCCCAGGGCAGGCTCATTTGTTACATGGTTCTGTTTTCAACTGTATTTGTCTCTGAATTTTCAATTCACCTCCTCCAGTTAGCTTTTAGATCCACTGAAAGGTTAGAACATTTCTCTTTAATTAAAGCTTTTCTGTTGCATTCTCTGCAGACAATTAGCGATAACAATAATTCAGGAACATTAATAGAAAGCAGATAATGATGGCTATAATGATTCTAAGGGCTTCTTAAAACAGCCACATTTTAAGCTTAAAAACACAAAACAAATCTTTATTTATGTCATTAAGCAGACTTGAACTGTCTCCAGGATGAAATGCACTTTGCATTGTGGATGTATATTTTCTTCCAAAGTGTTATTGCTTTTGGCTAGCTAACCACTATATTCCCCCTACAAGGTTATTAATTACACAGTCTATCAAAGCAAGTAGTCAGATAAATGGCCTGTCCTGCCTTCTTTACCTTCACACTGTCTCCGATCATCTTCCCAGGCACGTGGAAGGATGGATGACCATCTTGGCATATCCTCTTTGCCCCTTCGCCTGAAAGACTCCCTGGTTTGGTATTTGTGTTCGAAGGGGTAGGAGGGAAGAGGCAGCTTTCAGGGCAGGTGAGAGGTGCTGTCGCCCAGCATCACTGTGCTGGCTCTACAGCCACTACAGGAAAAGGTAAAACCTTCTGGAGTTTTGTTACCTATCTCGAGCCCACAGTGGGAGAAACTTCACTTGACTCAATCAGTGTAGAAGAATCTGGTGAGTAACCACCACAAATTTGTATTAGAAATAAGGAAGTTTTTTTTTTTTAATAACAAGCCAAACTAATCACTACAGCAACTTAGAGGTTTTCATCAACCGAAATCCTTCAAGAAAGAAAGATCTTCAGCCTTGAAATATTTTTTTTACTTGATACGAGGTTTTCTACATAGCATTCCTTCATCTAACTGATCAAAGCTGTATCACTTTGCTTGGAAAATCTATGACTGTCTGATCCTAGGGCTGTAACATAACATACTCTTCTCTATCAATGTTCTCCCTTAAGTCATGCATCTAATGTCTCAGAGACAAGCAGACTGAGGAAGGTTGTTTTTACCCTAAAACAAGGCTTGTGATGAAGTAGCCTATGATCTTTAGTGGTAACAGGGTTAGATTGCTTCAAACCAAATGAAAGGATATTATTATTTAAGTATGTTACTGAGTAATTTGCTGATGAATAAAGTTGTAATCAATGAAACAAGGCCCAGCACCTTCTTTAAATTTTCTAGCGAAAAGTGAGCTTGTAGGGAATCTGGGAGATAGACATACCTGATCTGAATTTTTTCTGATTTGTCTTGCTACTCAGTTTTCTAACATTTCCCTCTCATTTGATCTCACTGAAATCACTGTGGGAAAAGGTTTTTGGTAGTTAAGGAATTAACAATTTAAAAACAAAATAAAAATAAATTTCTATTCTAATTCAGCAGTTTGAAAACCATCCTTCTTTTAAACCTAAGGGACTTAGTACCTGGCAATTCATATTTCATACTTTTTGCTCAAATAGCACAACGTTGACCTCTAGAACTCCTTCCATTCTCCATACTGATAAAATTCTTCCAGAAATCACTCTATGTCGAATGTTTTACTTGTTCAAAATTATGCAAATCATATATAATCCAAATGTAACTTTAAATCTTCTTCTGCCTCCTCATCTCAGCCATCAGCTATCTAATTCAATTGATACACATAAAGGAGATAAAAAAGTAAGCATTCATTATATTTACTATTCTAAGTACTTCCCTTAGAAAACTAGTAATTTCTCTGTAGTCTCCCACGAACTTCAGAAATTGCTTAATTTCATGATTTCTGCAGAAATTCAGCTCTTAATAGTTCCTTCTGGACCTAAGAATAAGTAATCAGTTTACTCCCACTATACCTTTTCATTATTAAGAGTCTATTTTGAAGAGTGGAAAATGTAGCCTTATTACTTGAAATATTCTGATCCCATATGAGCCCAGGGTTTTAACTGTGATCTCCTGAATATTATAAAAAAATGTATCTGCACAAGCAAAGAATATTCCAAGCACTTTCTCCTGTTACACTGGTACGAACCCAGAGCAACTCTTCCTCTCAGCTTGCAGTCAAACGCCTTTGACTAAAGCTCAACCTGCTGAAGAGGTGACAACCTCTCACTCCCCAGCGCATAGCCTTCACCTTGTCAGTCCTGACAATAAAACTGATATACTGCCTGCATTACGCATCAATTCTTCTCGGTCAAATTGATTTGGGTTAAGAAATACGCACTGATTAAAGTGCTTAAGCTAGCCATTTTTCCCTGGCAGGCTCCTGGATGCTAACTTCTGCTGCTTGATGGAACAGCTCTGGTTTTTTATGTTTCTTTTGCTTCAATCCGGGGTGCATGAGTTCCCTCAGTCCAGTATTGTCACTTCATATTTCAGAAGGGAGAAACCAAAGCACCTACTGGCTCTTCAAAAGCTGAAATGAGATGTGATGATGGTGTTTGTACATAACAGGGGATGATTTTCCCCTACTGCAATGAAATTTGAGACAATGTAGGAAATCACCCCTGTAGCTGACAGTTCATAAAGCATGTCTGAAAATGCTAACCTTGTCATAGACAGGTGTGCACTGTGATCAAATGTTTCTGGGTGGAGAGTTTTCAACATCCTTTTTCTTGAAAACATAATTAAGTGGTGGGAAGAACCTGGTCTGTGTTGACTTGCAGATTTTTCAGGTTTTTTTATGTTATGCAAATTTGTTGACCACCAAAATTTTTGTAAAAGAAAGTATTTGTAATAATATAATTTCATAGTTTGCAATGAGCTGGCACAGACATATAACTTTTACCAGGATATCCTTGCTACCAGTTAACTCTGCAGTAGGACTACATTTCTGTACACTGATGACAATCTTAGCCTTTGAAGAGAAAAGGGACAGCCAGTCTTCTGCTTCCAAGGGGGAGCAAATCTAGATTCATAAGCTTCAAAAAGGTCTGTAAAGCTTCCTCTGCTCCAAAGAAGTAATATTTCAGTCACACTCCACTCATCAGTCTTTTCTATTAGCTAATAGAAGCTGTTCAACACACAAACTGGTGCCAGTCTTCCTTCTGCGTCTAATGATCACTACGCATTTTGTGAAGAAATAATAGGTCTGACATAGGGCAGTGGATTCCACTTCTGGCAGCAGATATATAAAATTTAGGTACAATGACAGTTGCTATACATCTCCAGATAAGCCATATTCCAAGCTACCTAGCTCTTTCTTGAGTATTTTTAAGAGTGTTTGTTTTCTTGTTGAAGAGTTATGCTCGGTATGAAATCTGCTTTCTCTCTTTGGAGAGAACGCGTGTGTACATTGAATCTGAAAAAACACTATGTTTATGCAATGATTTTGTAAGGGTAATTTGATCTGTCCCAACATGAGATTTCCCATCTCAGTTTATAGTCTATTATTTTGACAAGAATGCTGCATATCTAGGACAAGAATAATAACTACATTATACTACCTGCGAGACTAAAATGGTGGAAGTGATGAATTCTGAGTTTGAAGCCACTATAATTTTAGTTAAAACTAGGAATGCTGATCGTCTGTCTGGATGCATTACTAAATTCAGTCTCTTAATTTTTAAATGATTTTTGCTATTAAAAGATAAGTTGCCGTATGCATTTGTTTCATTTTAATATGCTTTCAATTCTGTTGGTAGCATTCAAGTGTTCTTTAATATATAAATTGTTTTAGGCTTGAGTAAATTGAAATTTTAAAAACCTGTACACACCATTTCTCATTTTTAATATTTTCTTGCTATTTCAAATATTCAAATATTGTTCACAAGAACACCTGCAGTTATAATTGCCTAGTACCCTTTCCCCAACACGAATATTTATAGATTAAAAAAAAGAGAACTATTGCTATTGAACTGTCAGTCTAATTTCATGGACTTGTCTACAGCCCTTTTCATTCCTTCGTTGTCATGAGCCTACTATACAAGGCTTACTACTATAATTTTATATTGTTTCTGCACTACATCTTTAGATTCAGACTGACAAGTTAACTCCTATTCCCACTGATGGGTGCTGTGTAAAAAAAGTGCTGAATAGTTTAGGGGGCCACTAATTTCTTATTAGTCTGATTTCTTCCAGTACAAGCCTTTTAGAAGACTCTCTGATTTGTTGCCCTTGGAAATGGACCCGTAGGAGCTCTTAGTTGATTAGGACAGGAATATAGCAGGGCCAGAGCATGCTGAATACTTTCTAATTCCCTTTATTCCTTTCCAGTCTTTGCGTTCATACATTACTATTTGATAATACCAAGTCTTTATTGCTAAGGCAATATTTCTAGAGACAAGAAGTCAAGTATGGCGTGTAGTGGAAGCAAGTAAGGGACCTTCAGGTGGGGACACACAGAACTGTGAAGTGTTTTCCAGAGCTCAAGAGGAGCGTGGATGTTCATGCATATGAAGCCAATGCCACTGATTTCTAAACTGTAAGGGAGCTCATACCACAGCTCTCAGGTTACGTTTAGACGATGCATTTGTCCTAGTTCGCCACAATACCCTACAGTGCCTGGAATAGACAAACATAGGCCAACAAATCATAAAGTAAAAGTGGACAGAAAGCCACTCACCAATTCTTTTTCCACCAATTCTTTTTCCAACCAAGAATATTAGTAGAATATTATTTTATCCGAAAACAAATACCTCAGGGAGTTCAATTTCTACGAAGTTTTGAAAGAAAACAAGCTGGCTGCTGATCTACCAGGCAGATACGGACCTGAGAGAAGTAAGGCCCCACTCACAAAGCAAATGTTTCCCATTAACCTGAGCTCCCAGGGTCTGGTGCTCTGGGACTGGGATCAGAAACTTAGGAGAGCTCAGACCTCACAGAGAATCCTGAAACGCAGCACAGATGGGACCTCTCCCAAACCCAAACAAAATTGCCTGGAAATGCCTTTGTTCTCTGCAGAAACAAAACTACATTGACATACTACAAAATTGATTTGAGTTCCTCTCCTCTCAAGATACTAGCCAAATGGGAAAAATGAAAAGATAGAATAAAACAAAAGAGAATTTTAATGTAGATGCCTTGCTTAACAGATAGCTAATGAGAGTGGGATGGCAAAAGCTTGAAGGTCTATAAATAACAGAAAGATGGAGTTAAAAGAAAGAATTGGGCTAACAGAAGACATCTTTTATAAAATAAAAGAAGATTTTACCATAAAAGTGGCAAGATATTTCATAGACTATGAAAACAACATGAGTTTAAAACAGATGGACTATCAGAAGACTCTCTCTCTTCTTCTCTTCCATATTTCCAAAATCCAATGAAAGGAATAGACCAGCCTTTTCTGTGGATGATGCAATTACACACAAGAACATCACTTGAAAATATTGCAGCAAATACCTGATGACACTGGTCTTGAATGAAAAATTTATCCAGTTCATGAAAGTGATCAAGATCTAGACAAAGCTGACCAAAATTATGGTCATCCCTCCTGCCACTATTGATGATAACAAAAATTTGGGTTGATGTCCAGAAAAAGAAAAGAGGGTTAAAAACCTTTTTTTATTAATTTTGTTTCTGCTTTTCACATTTATTTAGGCTGTGTCTGAGTAAACTCTAAGGCAAATCAGGTTTTCCACAGTAGAAGTTAATAGCGATTTTTATTTACCTACTTTAGGAAAAAAAAAAAAAAAAAAAAAAAAAAGAGAGAGAGAGCCCAAAAGCAAAACCATGAATTTACTATAGATTATACAGACTGAGCACTTCAAATTTTAAATTCTGTGCAGGATGTTAATCCTGAGAGACACAGTAATTGCTTATTTTGTTAAAGGAAGATAATCAGATATGGTACAAATTTGCCACATGCCTCTCTCTTCATTAATTCTTTCCTCTTTTATGTCGTGAGTCTGATACTGTATGACTAACCACCGTTTATTTTAACTTGACTTCTGCTCAAAATTTGTCTGAAAGCCCATTGTGGCCAGCTCTGTGGATTTACACACTACTAAAGTTTTCACTTGTGTAAACTTAAAGGCAAGAGATGGAAAAGGACAAAACTTGCATGGATTGTAAGTTAAAAAAACAGGCATACAAATTCAAAATTGCAGTCTGAAGTAATTTGCTGCTGCATTTGAAAACTTTCTGAAAAGTTCTTTTTGAAAAATTTTATTCCCATAAAATTTTACTCACATTCTTTTTGACATGTAGAAACTCTCTAAGTGTTCTTAACTTCTCCTCTGCACATCTGCTACTATTTCAATGTCTTGCTGTCTAGCTCCTGCCTAACACTCAGGCCAATTTAGAAACAAGTATGTCCATACTAAATGTGTATTCACATTTACATATTAGCTCAGATCAAGAAAAGTGCATTTCCTGATTGTCTTCATTTACCAAGATTTAGTCTGCATGACAGACCAGTATCAGGGCATGTGAACTGGGTTCCTTTTGGATGAAACTAAACTGGAAGACATATATACTAATGGGCAGCCAGTCTGTGGCACTTCGCTAGAACTAGTGTGAAATGAGGGATGCATAGTGTTGGTGACGGATCTTCAGCAACTACTGTTTCACTCTACAGATCTGCTTGTATTAGACTGTACTGCTTCCAAGTCTCGGCATTACTCTCAGAGCCATAATGGATTTTTCCGTATATTCATGATGTGCTTAATACATCACACTGTTCTCGGGCCCCCATATATACCCTCGGGCAGGTATATATGAACCCAGACTACTATGTGCGAGAGTGCACATGCCCACCTACTGTTCACTCACATATACAGTGCCACTTTACCTGCACTGTAAAGTGCAGGTACAGCTTTGTTAGTGGTTATCAAACTCATCCATACCTGTACGTTAAAAGCTCTTCTCAGCAAGGGGTGAGATACATTCATTCCTAGAAGGGATGATTCGAGACGAAACATGAATCCATGAATTCACATTTAGGGTGTGCTACTAGGAAGTGGATTGTGGATTCTGGTTCACAGAATTATTTATGACTTTTTACACAATTGCTAGTTAAAAATAAAAAGAGTTTTGCTCTTGCTCCAAGAATTATTTTTGGTCTGTAGACAATGAATAGCCTACTAGCTAGACTTACACAGTCATATTCCTTCTCCTGCCTCTTGTTTCTATCACTCTGAAACTTTCACTGCTTTCTACGTAGAGGCATAGTCCCAGCAGGAGGGACTGACAAGACTGGCTACAGCGCCTATAATTTAAATAGAGAGCCTGATAGTGGTTACAGCGCACTAGCTGTATACCTGAAACACATATTCTTATTTAGTTTAATCCAGAAAGACACGAGTTTGTGTGCTCCCATAGTGCAGACCAAAGCATAGTAAAGGGCGGTGGTGAGATTTGCTTTGAAAGTGAATTGCTGGCCCAAACTAAATGCCTCATGCAGGTACAGAAGCCTGCTGAAAACCATGGAAACCATGTTGCTTGAGCACCCTGAGGGTGGAAACACTGTCAAACTTCAGTCACTAGCATCCTGCACAAATGTTTTAGCAAGAGTGCTAAAAAAAAGAAGAGCATAAAAAAGAAGAAAATCACCCTCCTTTTGGCTTGCTACAGGTTTCAGATCCCTGCTCAGCCCCTTGCAACAACAGCTCTCGGGACAGGTGTCCCAGCTGTGGCTCGATGCCCACTGGCAGCAGCACCTTCATGAATGCCCGAGCCAGGTGCCAAACTTTGGGGAGGGAATGGTTTTAAACAAATTGCCAACCCCAGTTTCCAGTTTGACTCGCTCTGGATATCTCCTCATTTAACTGAAGAGAGCTTTTTGGATCAGAGTTTAACATCTGCGTAAAGGGTAAGGACTTGCACTGGAAATCAGGAATCTGTGAGCCAGGCATCATGGTCTCTAGTAGATAGGGCCCAGGAGGGATCTAACCTGTTACCTTCTTCAGAAAAAACAAGTGTGAATTCCATTTTTCTCATTCAGAAATTAAGTAACAAATCCAGCAACATATCCAGTCCTTAGGATCCAAGTCACTATGTTAAAACTGTTCTGGGGAAAGTGTTTTCAGAAGTCCTATGAATCACATAGCTCCTACTTACGGAGTCTGCAGTTGAGGAATTCTACATGTTAAATCTCCGCTATGATTCGATTATCTCTGCTATGATGAAAGCAGTTGCCATTTTTATGACATTTGTGGCATTAAAATAGAAAAAAATATATATAAATTAGGAATGTCTCCTATAAATTGGCATTGCATAGAAGCTAACGGTTATACGTCAAGAATTCAAAAAGATACTAGCAGTCCATTTTTAAAAAAATTTCATTTTCATAATGCCTCTTTCCAGCTTACTGGACATCACTGGCTATTCTCTGCTGGTGGCAGTGCTTAATTCATTACTTCTGCCTCTTGTGCTTGCTTTCCTTCTCTCTCACACACAGGCATGCACACGCTCTCTCTCTCTCACACACACACACTGCAAATCTCCAGCAGAAAAATCTCATATTTATTTTTTTGGGCCAAAGCAGATATAACTGCTATATTCATGTTCCCACAGTTAGCAAACTGTTATAGTAAAAAAAAAAAAAAAAAAAAGAAAAAAAAAAAGAAAATTAATCAACCCAAAATTACATTCCTGAAATAAACAAGTACAATATCCTCAACCTTGCAAAAATAAATAAAATGAAAACAGCTCACCATATGGGACTCTTGACAAGCTTTGTGCCTGTGGGTGTACGCTAATGATCACAAAACACCTATTTGTAGCTGAAAATTTTTATTTTTAACACATATAAAGGCAAAATAATAATAATAATAATAATAAATAGGAATGCCTCATTATTTTTCACACTTGGCATTCCCTGTGCAGCAGGTATATATGAATCCAGACTACTATGTGCAAGAGTGCACGTGCCTACCTACTGTCCATTCACATTTACAAGGGCAATTATAGCCCAAATGACAAGCTGCATTAAAATGATTTTTCTCCTAGTATTTGTGAATTTTACTGAAGTCATCTAGTCTGAATAAAACAGGCCACAGAAGGTTCCTGATATTTTATACATAGAGCCTATAACTTCTGTTTAAACTTCAGCATATCTTTAAAAAAATACCCTTTCAATTGAAAGCTTTAAAGAATGGAGATACACTTTTCTAGGTAAAAATAGGCCAGTATTTTTCTAGGTAAATTGGTACAGTGGTTTTTACTCTTGATACTAAATTGCATATAATTTCTCTCTGAATTTGTCTGAATTCAATTTCCAGCCATTGGATTTCATTATTTGTATTTTACTAAATTAAAGAAGTCGTTATAGGAAGTCTTCTCTCCACAGAGGTACACTGAAGGCCATGATCACATCATATATTGGACTAACTAACTACCCTGAGTCTCTCAATTCTCTCTAGACCTCAGTCCAATCTTCTGAACTTTTCTAATTCTTCAGCATCCTTTTCTGAAGAGTAGGCAGAATTAGACACAGCACCCAGCAGTAGTCTCACTGTTACAGCACAGGACTACCATCTCCCTACTCCTTCCAAATACCCAAAGACCTTGTTCACTTTTGTGGCTACAGCACTGCAGTGAGAATTTATGTGCAGCTGTTCAGCTAGTCTGAACTTTGCTCTTGAACATCTGAGTTTCTCCTGGGATATGCCCGTGTACTTGCTTTGTCCCCACCAACATACAGCATTTTACTGGTTTATGGGCATTCTACTATTTTGCACTGATAAAGACATTTTATATTCTCTCCAGATCCCCTTTAGTGTTACTCAAAAGCACTGATCCGAATAGCTCAATAATGAAGGGATTATACTCTTTTTATATAATTAATTGATTTTTAATTCATATAATGTGGAATATAGGCTTGTTTGCTTTGTAAAGCAAAATATCACACAGGACATGTCAAATTGTCTAACAATGTTAAAGGTTCATACAATATACACTTATTAAATAAACTTGCAGTTTTAACCTAAAGCAAAATCTAATTTGTTTGTCAAGAATAAATTTCCTGTTCAAGTCATGTGGATTTGCATGAGCTGTACTTTCACTCTTTGGGTTACCTCTGGGAACACTCCCACGTAGCACATGCATAGCTCAGCTCACACATCATGCTACAAAGGCATGGTGGAGTCCTGGCTCGTCTTCTCTATTGCTAAATAGCTATTACTTTCCTCAATAGCTTGCTTTACTTGTGACCCTGAAATGTTTGAACAGTTTTAATCCTCTTCACTTTCAGTGGATCTCCCTGTGCCTGGATTTTACTTGGAATGTTGTATTTACTTATATTGCTGTATTTTAACTTCCTCTATCTTTAAAACGAAGTATCCTGCAAACGTTATCAGGAAACATTACTGCATCCCTCTTTATGCTGTGTTTGATTCAGTTTTTCAGTCCTAAACACATTAAATTGTCACTGCAAAACTTGACTTATGCAGATGAAAAGCTGTTGTTTCAAAATTGGTTCAGTCTGAAAGCGTCCCTGTAAATTCATTTGCTTTCTGCTCCGCAGATCTAGTGCCTGAAAGTGGTCAGTTAGAGAGCTCTTGCTTAATAGGAGTTTTGGTTTTGCTTTTGGAAGGGCAGTGCACTAAAAGCACTGGCCTTTCTATGGGTCTGGGCAGCAGCTCAGCTGGCACATCAAAACTGTCCTTCAGGATCTGATTGCAGAAGTCAGAGCCAGAAATGAGGGAGCCAGAAACAGCCCGGTATGATTCCAGCAGGTGTCCAGGGGTTGCTGAACTGGAAGTTGGGAAAGCAGATAACTTTCTTCTTGTAAGTGGAACTTATTTTATCTTAAATTCTCAGAGAGAAAATGATGGTGTCATCCACAATGTCGTTTTTACAAAGTCATTTCTTGGAATAGAATTGCACTTTAAGAGCATCTAATAGGGTACTTTGCTAATTTGAGGACTCAACATAGTTACTTCAAGTATAAAGACAATGCATTTGAAAAATACATGTGACAGATTTTCTGTAGATTAATGAATATAATCAAGAAGAACAAATTAAATGAAGAAGACTTCCAGAGAGAGTAAATTCACTTAACAATCTGGAGAAAGGATAATTTATATCTAAATATAGCTCTGCTGAGGATGAGTGTCCATGAACCCACAGCTCCTTTCATATTCTGGGAGAGACCTTCATCCCACTTAGATTTCTTCGAGTTTTTGTTTTTCATCACAGAAAGCCAACTCATAAAAAAAATGAAAAAGGAGCTTTAAGACTGGCAAGATGACTTGTTTCTTCCATCACTATAGCAAACTGATTCATTATTGGCTGAGAAATAAGCACTTTCAAACGCACTTAACAGCTTTCTGCGATAAGGAAGGTACAGTTGCTTCGATAAGGAAGGTACAGTTGCTTTATCCAATACAGTAAAAGCTAAATTAGGGTTCTGGTCTCAGCTAATTAATATTTTAGATACTGTGGAGACAGCTGAATGCACTGTCATGACAAAGAGATTATTTTCTTCTATTCATGGTGCATAACTGGAGGAACAGCAGGCTCCGATGTAATTCTGTATATGCATGTGGCCCGAATGCCAGGAGCATTCCTTCTAGTAGAGAAATATTGTTGCTACTTGGTTCCTGACCAGCTAGGCTGCAGATTCCTCCTGTGAAACCTTTTCTCTCCCTAAACAATTAAAAATTTTCACTCAGATAGAATAGAAAAACTCTTGAAATCATTTTGAAAATTTTCCAGGTGAAGGACATAGTCTCCTATCGTAAGTTTTATCAGAAATGTAGTCATCATTTCATGTGACCTTAATGAAAGCTGTGTGGTTAAATCCAGAGTAATCATTTTATGAGGCAGAGCTACATCTCTCCAGCCATATGTGCATAGTAATCAACTGAAACAGCTTTTCAGTAATGTCAGGACAGCAAAGCTTCAGAACATACCAAAGCCATAGAAGATAGGTCGTATGGTCATCTGTCATGTTTCCCTAACTAACTTGCTTTATTGAAGATATCTGAAACAAAGAAAAGTCACTTGATTTTTAGAAAAAAAAAGTTATTCTTGCAGCTGTTACTCTAAATACTGCTTGACTAATAATATATCAATATCATATAATAAATATGAACTTAGTCCTGCAACTGTTATCAGCAAAGCACTCCTTATTTACTCAGCTGTGAAAATAGATTCAGATACTCCCTAGATTACTGCTACAAATATATGGTTATACTAATGACATCTATTCAAGATGAGCAACAAAAAAAGAAGTTTATTTGGGAATTTTTCCAGCAATATATATTACTGCAGATTTCAGAAAATATTGTTTTTGAAAAAAAGTGCAGCACTTTTATGAAGCTATCCTCAGTAGTTTGCTTAATTTGCTTTTTAATAGTTCCTTTAGAAGCTGATAGGTCTAATCAAAGCTTGCATTAATTTCTGTTTATCATTTAGGAAAGTTAGCAAGACTCCACCAAAGAAAAACATCTCTTGCAAATAGTATATTTCTGCTCATTACTGAGACACATGAGCTGGTTCTCTGATGCAATTATTACGAACATTAGTGATAATCTGAGAGTTTTCTGTATCTCTACATGAATATTAAAAGGGCTTCAGATTTATATCTATAAAATGTTCACGAGATTTTATAGAAATAGCAACAGCACAAGAGTTACTATAGTAATTGATTCATAAATTAGCAATTATTATTCCTAGTAATACTGCAGACATTAATTACTGAACCACTCCTGCTCTTTGGTAAGACTAGGCAACCAAAAATATGAATGCTTCGCTGATAATTTCTTTCTTCTGCTAGGATTCAAGGTCTGATAAGATAAAATTAAAATTTAACTATGGAATGCTTGCAAAATTCTTAAAGAAATATGGATACTCCTGAATATGAAAAGTTGTCTGCATATGAGATTTTACTGTGGACTAGATTGTTTAGGCACTGTGGAAAACAAGACCAAACAGAGTTAAGAAGCAGGGTGTAGGACTATCCAGCTTCAGGTGGTATGAGGGCTTCAGACTGTTTTCTCAGTCATACAATCTTCAAACTACAGTAGAACTTTACATATCTCCAAGTCATAACTAAAAGCACTTCTTTTAAATGATAATGCAGTCATTTTTTAGCAGGAAGCAGAGCCTATAAAACATTTATTCTTATTAATATAGAAAAAAATACATGCTTTTGTGATTAGGATAGAGTACTGGAATTCATGAAACACAGGACATCCTCCTTTGTGCTGTGTTCTGGGGTATCATTTATGCTAATGTAAATGCTACCACCAAAGCAGTAACATTTGAAAATCGTTGTGCAATCAGACGGCAAATTATGGCATAATAAATTAATATTTATCCCAGTGATCATGCCCATTGTGTGCCAGAATTCCAGTGAGTTCATAGGAAATCACACAATTTCTCTGCCTGCTCCTTCAACTGTAATTTTTCAGTTTTTTCCCGTACTTCTCACTTCTGTTAGTTCTCGGGAAGCAGATGTAACTCCTGCACTTAAAGCTACTACCTGGCTATTTTAAACTTTAGTTTTTCAACAGATTCTGAAAACTCATTGAAAAGAGGAATGACAGCTGAACTTTCCTATGTTATTTCCCTACCCTACAAACGTATGAAAAAGATAGGGAATGCATTGTCTTCTAAGTGTATCAATTTAAAATTTTCTCTCCAAATACTGTGCAGTTTGGAGATTATTCAGTAACAAAATGCAAGAAGTTCTGTATTTGAAAAAAAATACTGCTTCTCAGATACTGCAGGGGAGTTTAAGTACTGTCCTTAGAAAGGCCAAGTGTGTACGGATACATCAAAAACTCCTAATCCGAATAGGGTTAATAAAAATGCCTGTTAAGAGATAAATAAATGGGAATCAAGTAAGCCTCAAACCATTAAAGATGTAAGTAATAGGAACTTGTCATGGGATATGTAGCTCACACTCAAAAGATACATAGGACTCCCGGCTTCCAGTGTGATACAGTGGATCACAGAATTTGCTTATCAGAAAGAGATCACTACCTGCCTGAAACAAGTCATCACAGAGTTCAGGCGGATGCACACAGGATCAGGCAGACACAGCGCTAAAAGCACAGTAGGGGATCTAAAGCATAAGTAGGACTTTGTTGTTTTTTAAAAGATGAAAATTTTGAAAGCTTCAGAACAGCTTCAGTTTAGAGCTCTTCTGAATGCAAAGAGCAGCATTTATAAATACTCGTCTTCTGAAAACTAATGCAGCATTGTATTTCCAGTGCTTTTCCCAGGAATCTTTCAAATTCAATTTCTCTAGCTTCTACTTACAAATTAAACAAGTCTTTGCATATAAAAATTGCAAACACTTATTCTACAGGCTTTATCAAAAAAGTCAATGAGCAGTATCGTCCACTGACATCCCCAGGGCTTGATCTTAGGTAGGTAATGGCTTAGAACAAACAATTTTTAAACAATACAGCACAATGAGCTTGCTCATTCATACATCTTATTTGTGTATGCCAATACTTATTCATAAAAATATTTAATCTCTATAATGACTGGCATTCTTCAGGAGTAGAAAGTGGTGAACTATAAATACATTAACCAGCCAAAGTAGCTCAGCTGGAAGAGCATTAAGACTGAAGATCTAAAGGTCCCTGGTTCAAGCCTGGCTTTCAGCAAGGGGGGGGGGTCATTGTTGCTGCAACCCTGTCTAACATGCTCTAGGTGACCCTGCTTGCGCAGGGCACTTGGACTAGATGATCTCCAGAGGTCCCTTCTGACCTTACCAGTTCTGTGATTATTTCTATTGTATTTTTAAGTGAAGGGGGACAAGGGAAGAGGCAGGAGAAGCAGAAAAGAAGAAACCTTGGAATTACCAATGATTTTAACAACATTTGTAGGAAAAAGCTAGACACTTTTTGGTGTTGGTACCACTCTTTGGTAACGGTTCACTTGGAAAAGCCATGGGAAAAGATGTAGCATATAGATTTAGGTAACAGAGTTCATGTTTTCACATGCTAATGAAAAACTTAGAAAGCGTCACCATCAACAATAGACAAGAAAGACGCAGTATGTATGTTGGAAACTATGAGACTCCTACCAACAAGAAAGTTGAGTGGAATTTCCCAGGGATAATATTAAAGACTAGGTTGCACATGCTATCTTAGTTTTGATAGTGATTTAGGGCAAAATCTACAAAGCAATACAGCAAGCTTCTTACTTGCCCATATCCCTCTGTAGACAGCATTGAGATCTTTCACGCTTCTTTCTCAGCTGATGCCTAAACCCATAATCTTCCTAAACCCTTCAGTGACTAAGTTTCTGCCAATAGCCACATACAAAATTAAGGCAATGCTGAGGCTTGAAGCACTGGTGCCTGGAGCAGGATTCCCAGTAAGAGCTTCCTCGCCTCTCTCTGACAGCCCAGGCTGGTGGGAGATCCCAGACGGCACCAACCGCAGGGGCCACACGAAGACTGAGGTCTGTCATGCAGGAACGAGCCGCTCGGACACTTCCCTGGAATTCTCAGCAGTCAAATTCAAGCCCCAAGGGAAACTGCTCTGGGGAAAGGACAGAGAAAACCCCTTTCTACCTCCGCAGCACCAAAATACCCAATACAGCAGTCCATTTGCAATCTCCACAGGACGAAGCGGAAGTTGGAAAGGTGGTTAGTCCTAGGCTGATAGTTTCCCTGCCAAAGCCCTTTTCCCCCAGCCCCTGCTTTATTTTTCTGAAAACATGGCTTAGTCATCCAGTTTGAAGGGATAGTTCATATCAAACAGATCTGAACTGACTGCAGATCTGAGCCAGACAAATGACCTCCTCATTTTGTGACTCCTCCTGCTCAGCATCTTAGTTTGTTCAAATCTGTTTCTTAGGCATTCAACATTCCCCTACAACTATTAGCGAACAGCGTGCATCTGTTATGGATGTGTATCGCAGTTATCAGGAGGACATCTCAGATTTCTCCTTTTAGGGGATTTATCAGCTCAGCTTTTAGAGTTAGTTTAGCGGTATGAACTAAGTGGCATAAATTGTCATGGTCAAGCATCTCTGCATAGCCACATACAGATTCCCAGCCAATTTGGAGCCTCGGCGTTCTCAAGGAAAACTTTTTATTTGTTTGTTTCCTACTTATTTTTTCCCTCATATCAAAAAGGTAATGGCATCTGAAGAAGTAAGGAGTTGGATTCTATATTTAGCACTCTCATATTCAGTAACTTTTAGAAGTCTTATTGGAATAGGAAGGATTCTATTGTTTTGTCACTGAATTCAATAATGGAATTAATGTTTTTTTTCTCTTGAGAACTCCTCAAATAGTCAGATTCGACAGTGCATCAATCCTCCACAGCTGTCTGACTTTCCCCACGCCACCCTCCAGGCACGTGATTTCAGGGAGTTCTGTAAGACTGGGGTGATTTCCATGTGCACCTGTTTACGTGCAGTATTGGTAAAATACAACTGCAATATTGGTACGTATGTGTGTGCGCATGTGTATGCATGTGCATGTGTGTGGAGAAAGAGAAAAAAACCCTATATAACAGTACCGCATTCCTCAGCACAATTTGTGCAACAAACATTATTTGTTCGGCTATCTCTGTCTGTGCTACAGACACTCTGTCTGAACAAAGACACTCTCTCAGTATGAATTAAGTTACTCTCAGTAAGAAAAGCAATGTATTGATCCAGTTCCTGATAGATTTCCTTTTCACTCAGTTTTTACCTACTGTTAGCAAAACGTGGAGCTTTAAAGGGGAAATTCAATAACTGCTTTTTCTATCGGGTACTGCATATCTGGAGGACCTAGAGCATTGCATTCTAAAAGCATCAGCAGCTGTAAAACGATTCCTATTCTGCAAAAGAAGGAAAAACAGAGGAAAAGCTGTAGCTTGCTTCTTCAAGGGGGATCATGGGGGCCAGACTTAAATCCTTGCTTTTCCTGAGCTAATATAGAAATTGAACATAAATATCTCAATTCTTCATGATCAGGTTGTTAGCTGGGTTGGTTTTGTTTTGTTTTGTTTTTCCTCTTACTTGATATGAAAAGGATTTGTTTTAATCTTAGGACAAAATACAAAAATACATGACATCTCTGAAATATCTCCAGCTTTAGTCATTTGAGATGTAGACTGCTACAGGAATTTTCCTTCGGAAGAAAGGCATTCTTCAAAAGAACAAAGCCATGATTTATTATGAAAACCTGTTCATGGAGCTTTCATTACACCAGGAAGGTCCCAGCTTTTTGTTTGCTTTTAAAACGAAGCATTGCTCAGTTTTCTTCTTGTTCTTTATTGCTTTTTATTCTAACATGAGCAAGTCAGAAGAGTGATTAGAACCGCTAATCCATGCCTTGTCTGTGTGGAAGGTTAGGCCTGAGCCCTGGTTTTGCAAGTGGATGCGATCGCATTCACGTCCCTGGACAGTGAATTGCTCCTGCTGCCTGCTCATGAGTAAACATTTAGTCTACCCCAGTACTGCTTTCCTTGCTTTCATGCCAGTAAAATAAACAATAACAACTTTTCTTCCCCCCTCTTTATTGCTTTATTGCATTATTGCTGCCTTAATAAACTCAAGTGAGTGATATTGGCAGGTTTCTTCCCAGGAATGCCAAAATACTAATTGCTCTCTATCACGGGACAATACAGCTTTCAAGTTCCCAGGACTCACTGCTGTCAGACCAAACATGAGGACCTCTGTTAAGACTAATGCAACTTATTAATGATTAGTGATTAATGACAAATGCTTCCAGGTGTACATTAAGAATTGTATAAGCACACAGAGAGATATGCAGGCTTTTGTGACTTCAAATACTCAGATGCACTCAATGTTTACAATGAATTACATTCTTCCACAATAGCAGTAATACAAGGAAGTGTATTTTGTCATGCTCAGATTTCATAAAATAACACCTTCAAGTATAACTTCCTCATTCTCAGCAAAACAAGCAAGCTTTTGTGTGTTCCAGCACTAATACACAATGTAGATACTAAAGAGCATCATAAATATATTGAGAGGAATTGTAGAATTTTAATATTGTGTAATATAATTTAGTACTAGATACTGCAAAAGTTATAAGGCAGCATTTCCCAGAACTTCTGTAAAGTCTGAGTGGTCATGAGAGACACGTACTATGAGAATCTTACTATAGCCTTTGGCAAATGGTGAAGATAAATTGTTAACAGAAAATGGAGAACAGAGAAGAATATAATTGATGGTTACATAACAGGAGTTGAACTTAAAGAATGGTAGAAGATAGAAGGTAAGAAAGTATCTGGGATTAAGAGCTCAAATTTAAAGCAATAGACTGATAGGTAGCAGTCTTATTCCCCGTTCTGCGCTCGACTTGCAACATGACCTTGAGTTAGTCTCTTGACTTCTCTGTCAAGTTTGGCAAAACGGTGTGCTGTTTTCCTGCAGGAAATGCCCATTTAAAAGATTCTTCCACTGGATTTTTTTTTGGAAACATACAAACACTGAAACACCAAACATTTATGTCAAAAAATAGTGATTTTTTTTTTAAAGTTAAAAATGCAAGATGAAGTTCTCAATTAAAATTTCTTATCGAGAATAAATAACTTTAAGGAACAAAAACACTTTCTGCAAAAAAGTCTGGTCAAAAACACAGATTTATTTATTTTTTTTAATTTTTACTATCAAAATTAAATTTTAGTATAAAAAAATGCCAAAATTGCAGTCAGCTTAATATTTTCTTGGCTTCATCAAGTCGGAGGCAAAGCTCTTAAGAAAGAGAAGACAGCCAGTAACTATTCTCAGTTCCCACTATGGTTTTACACCTTCGGTACATAAACAGAACATAGAGAATAATTTATAACACCTCAAAAGCATTTCTTTTTCCTGTTTTATTGTGCTTCTACTGGATCCATGTTGGGTAAACTATTTATTTCATGGCCACAGCTAAATAATTACAATTTTCTCATGTAGAGAAAATCTTAAGATAGTGAGCTGTATCCTTGACTGTCTTGTGCAGTCAGGTACAGCTAAGTGGATTTGAATCGCTGCCTCTCTGAATGTTTTGTACTTACTCTGGAAAGACAGAAACAGCAGAAAGTACAAAAAGAAGAAAGATTAGATCATCTCTCAAACTGCATAAAGTAACTCATCAAGAACAACTACATTTATTAGAAATAGCGTAGGTTTGTTCTGATAGCTTCTTAAATCTTTTTTCTTTATTTGTCATGAAATATTTCCTTTAATTACTATATTACAAACTTTTAGACCAATTATTGTAAGGTCACAAGCCCAATCAGGCACTTGAAGCCCAACCAATTATTTCTGCTGACTGAAAACGGTATGTCTCTTCCCTAAATCACTACTTTAAAAATCCTGCGCAACAAATAGACCAAGAGCACTGTATTTTGTGATATAAAAACAAAATGAATCATGTAATCTTTAAAAACTTATTTTATTATAAAAAAATCTAGCCTCTCAGTGAAGCTCTTTCTGAACCATTCTGACAGTTTCTGAAAATTATTGTGCAGCTTCTGTACACAATAGATTAAGGTTTGCCACAGTTTAGATAAATTTTTTTATTATTGTTATAGTTATGATGTTGCATAGCAATTATCTTTTACATAATTATTTAGATAATAGAAAAAATGGATTTCTTAGGCAAAGGGGTTATTTAAAAGAGAAAAGAAAGACATTTATGTAAATGCAATGGGATACTCAAGTTATCTGAACTGATGAGAATTTTTCAGAAAAAAGAGTCTAATCCTGAAAGGGATGAGCCTGAACTTTCAAAAGCAGCTCTTCGTCACACTTGTGAACCTATTAGCAGAGCAGAACACCTCATATCAACATTTGATACCTTCCTTGTGGGTTGCAAACTGACGTGCAGGGAAAGATTTCTCTGGAGGCTTTCTTAGTATCTATTTACAGGTTGTCATGTAATGGCTATCCAAGAATCTTAAATGTTGCAACGACACCTCTGAACTTGCTTGACTACTTGCAAACCAGCAAATATGCACGAGCATTACTTCCTTGGCCTGTGCCCAGCACCAGCAGGGGAATTTCTGGCCATACCGGCTCTTGAGTTGGTAAGAACTTAGGGTTGAAACAATTCCTTAGTCTACACAGATAGGAAAAATTACGGTATCTCTCAAAGCCAGCCTCAAGCTTCTTACGGTATGTCTGTCTGTCTGTCCATTTTGGTATATCATATGGTTGAGAAACTGAAGGTAAACACTACTGATGACCATTCTGAATTCTTATCACTGCTCTGAGTGAACAGCTTCATCCTAAAAAGTAGTTTGCCGGTACTGATTGTGCTCTTTCATTTCCATAAGGAACTGCAAAGCAGCATTTCTGAAAACATGCAACAAACTGCTTTATGGTACATTCTTTGGCCCACCACAGACATTTCTCGGCTCGTTTTAAAACAGTGAACAGAGGCATATGGCTTTTACTGAGTCCTGGGATACAAGTCTGGAGCAAAATACAAGAATGTTTATCAGTAGAGTAGCAGAGATCTCTGCTTTTATAATGTGGTGCATAGTGCTGATTTCCAAATGTTTGATTCCAAATGGGAGCTAGAATTTCCAAAGAACCTTTCCCCATCCCACTCCAAAACAGACTTTCACAGTGATAAGTAAGAAGTATGCGACTTACAAAGGTAATACACTAAATGAGGAACGGCATCACAGGGGAGGACATGGTATAGAAATTTTTTTAAAATTATGACTAAGCAGATCATAAATAAGAAGGAAAATAAATGTAAAAAAATACATTCAAAAGTAGAATTGTTCTTCAAAGAATACAAAAAAGTTGGCTACCCTATGAAGGAAAAAATCCTTACCTATGTTCAACGACTAAATTTCAAAGGTTTGGGCATATGTGCAGATGGGATCCTCAGTTTGAACATTGTTTCAGTGCCTGGGAAACCTCATCTTGGAGCAAATATTCTGTTAGTTTTAACATAAAATTGATCTTTGTATGATAAATAAGCCCCTATCCTTAATATAAAAGGAACCCTACATATACATACAAGGATAAGATCCTTAAACTACCTTTGTAACTTCTGTCCTTGAAAACCAATTTCTTACTTCCGATATATTTCATATTTGATGTTTCCTGCTTTCTCATATTCACTAAGCTGTTATTATTTTATTTTCTCTCTGAAGGATATTTTATACTATTTTTATATAAGATTATACCATTTAAAACCTAAAAGCTGACTAATAGAATAAAGATTAAATAACAGGATAGTAGCAGAAGTACAGATGGAACAAACTCTGCAATGCAGCCTGTTCTAAACGTCTGCTCTGGAAGTTCTGCATTAAGGCAGCTGATATAAAAAGATACCTCTTACAACTCATCCTTTCGTAATTGCTTCCTTTGTGTTTTCTGTGGCATTTGCACCTTGATCTCCAGAAGGCTTATTTTTCAGAAGTACTTTAATAGCATTCCACACTGTATAATAAAAAGTCAAAATACATTGCTCTCAAATTAAATTGATGTGGCTGCATTTGCATGCTATTGGCAGAAGTTCTTTGGGTATGCAACAAAGTCAGAGATTTTTGGGGGTCATTTTTCGCTCAAGTGAGTTCACAATATTTTTGCTATGCCAAAAGATAACTGGCAATATATTACACTAAATAATAATGTTTATATTTACAGTTAAGGTCTTAAAATTGCAGCAGCACAGCTAAAGTTTATGAGGTAGAGAGTTCTAGAGAAAAATGAAATGTACTTTTTCTAAGGACTGTAAAATTCTGTTACACTTGCTACCTTAAGATCCAGAATTACTGAGGACTTCTTCAAATCCTTCTGAAAAGGTCTATGTTTTTTCTTTTATAAAATTTCTGGATATGGAATAAAAGAAGGTTAAACAGAGCAGTTAATCCAATAACTACGTTTAGTCTTTTATATTAGCATTCCATGTCTACTAGTCACTGTCTACTACTTTGTAAATTCCTATTAGCTCATTTTCCTCTTTATTTAAATGCCCATAATCTCTATAAATATATTAATTCTTACTAGTATAAATACATACATTTTAGGCCTTGACCTAAATAATGAAATCTAATATTTACAAAACATACACAGTAAAATCTTCCATATGTTAGTGTGATTCATATTTAACACTGCTGTGTAATAGATTCACATCAGTGTAAGTAGCATCAGGAATTAAAAAAAAAAAAAAAAAAAAGAGAGAGAGAGAAAATCATCACTCTATCCTCTCTTATAGGTGCCTTCCTTTGCTAATAATTTGTCTCTAGAAAAATGTGCACACCAAGTTTTGAGAAGAGATCATGATAAGGAGAAGTAAAACGTAAGGGGAAGTGGAAGTTAGGATCAGTCAAAATCATATATTGAGTAATCTACAAAAAAAATAAATAAAAGGGAGAAAATTCTGATTACCTTTTGCCTTTTTCTTAACATAAAATATGCCACCCCCCTCTATCTGCATATTATACTACACAGACACAAATAACTTTTGAAATTTGTGTGTTTCTCAATCAATTATCTTAGTGGATTAAAATATAATATCATCTGCTGAAATGCCCCGAAATAATATACTGTTTTCTGGGCATGACTTTTGCATATGGATATGAATAATAATATAGAAGAAGTATGAAAAATCTGCTACCTACTCTGAGAGGCAGATAATTAGCCTCATAGTGAAATCTGTTTTAAAAAACTTTGATTTGTGAAGCATTTGACTACATAATTTCCGTAAAATTAATTATACTGCAAGTTCAGAAGAGTGGAACTTCTGAACTCATAGGTTATTCATGCCTCAACATTTATTTAGAGAGCCCTCCAAATAGATCACAAATATTCATCTATTTACAACCAGCATCTAACGAAGAAAATGGTCCCCCTGCTCCTGCCTCATTCCACCTTCTCGTTCAAGAGGCGGCTACCTCTCCCGCAGCCCCTGCCCAGCCTCAAGTCTTCCTCAGAGGCAAAATTTGGAAAGGACGTCAGCGGTACAGAGCAAACCTCCACGATGGACAATTTCCTCTTCAGCACAAGGGTCTTAGGGAAGCAGCCAAATCCTTTTGCTGCCCCGCGGGTCGGCAGGGATAGTGCTGCGGAGGTGCCACCTGGCTACACCTCAGGGGACTTCTACAAGGATTTGTTCAGACCGCGGGAGATAGAGGCCAAGTGTTACTGTTGTTACGTTTAATCTTTTCACGTCTCTACAGGACCATACTTACTGCTCTCCAGTCTACAGCATGACGTGCTCTGCTGAAATGATATGGCACAGAAATACACGTTTTCCTGTATTGAGCGAATTAGAAAATCACGTGTTTTTAATTAGCTGTAAAAGGACACTATGACAGCTGGCGTTACAAAGCAAATGAAAAGACTTGCCTCACTTTGGCTTTGCACTTGGAGAATCAAACATTAAGTGCCTGCACATTTCCAGTGAGTGATGAATGTGAATTACGTGGATGGGAGAAGGCGTGGGGTTTTAAACACAGGCTCTTCCCATTTCACTTTGGTACTGCTGGGTGGCTGCTAATTTACTCCTGCTCTATTGCCTGTTTCTGGATCATTACTGAAACTGCGTTAGTCACAGACTCCCTGAGATGTTTTACAATATTTCTGGAATAACAGACAGCTGGTGTACTGCTAGAGCACACCATACTGGCTCCGGCCCTCCCTATACTGGCTTGTACGCTCCTGTGCGGGGAGAGCAAAACTCAGGGGCCCTGCACAAAATCCCCATGGAGAAAGAAGGAGGCTCCACAGCGAGTGCGTTTTCTACCTCTCTTGTTCTCTACACTGCCCTGTTTTGGAGAAAGAGAACAAAAACTGTGAGCGGCCAGGCAGCAAGTTTCCCTCTTCTGAATCTCTGCTTTGACTTCTGTGATTAGGAAGCCAAGAAGCAATACCAGATGTGTCCAGGTAATATTTCTTGAAGGTGTATTAATTAGTCTCACATGTTCTGTGAAACTTGTTTCAGGCAGGCACATATTCAGGTCAGGCTCCAGGCGTCCAGCAGTCAGCAACAGCCTCACTCAGACCCAGGCGACACCGCACAGGAGGTTGAAGCCTGGGGTGGGCAGGCAACAAACGTTAACGGCAATTTAATATGCTCTGTGTTTTACCAAGTTTGTTCTCAGCTCTTGGAAGTACATGCAGGCGGTTTTCCCATTACCCTTTATGTAATTCGTGGATAACACAGACTAAAATGGGTTTGAACTTCTCAGTATTTTTGGTTTCCCATCCTACTATTCTTCTTAGACTCTCATCTCTTCAGAACTGGTTGTACTCCCTAAAGCTTGTCAGACTTATGTTGCCTTCAATGTCCAGCATCAGTGCTCACAGTTAGCACTGTCATGCTATTATGAGAGCATGGAAATGGAAATTGAAGACCTATACGAGTGCTAAATAGTTAGTATTATTTATTATTATTAAAATTATATGCCTTTCAAGGTCTGTGCATATCAATGTTTAGGTTCTAAAAATTAGTCACTTTACATATATACATAGTACATATATTCATGTACTATGTTCTGGATACTTATGTGAAAAGTATTCGAGTTTTGAAAATCAACCCAGTGCTATTATTGTACGCTCTGCAGAAGTGCTGAAATCCCAGCTAACATCACAGCCAGATAACTACAGACCAGCTGGGCATGTACTTTCTGTGGTACCCGTTCCAAACTAGTTCCTCTACAGGCACTTCTGCTCCTTCCAATTTCTGTAAAAGATATTGCACTTTCAAAACATCCTTATAGCTTTTTTTTTTTTCATTGTTTCTAGCAAAAAATATTAGAAAGCAAACACATACTCTTTGAAATGCCTCCAGGTCAATGTTCCAAAATATTACCTACATCTTAAAAGTGAAGCTGCTTATGAACTGCCGAGGACAGACCTCAGATGATTTGACAAAGTGCTGATTTGTCTCTGTTGCAATGCGAAGAAGTACATTTTCCAGCTCATTTGATACTCCATGGAAGAATTTCTTCAGTGTGTTCTCTGTATAAGACCGGGTCTCAATCAATTTCCATTACTGGGAAAGCTATGTCTGAAAAAAAGTCATTTTAACTCCCCATAGCAGAAACACCATTTCACTCTCTTTAAACCTGTCAAGAATGAAATTCATGTTGGATTAAGAAGAACAGATAACTCAGGTGTGGAGATACTAAGGACAGGTGAACAGATATTTGTCTCTACTCATATCATTGCAAATACTGAGTTTGGGCCACAAAATATCTGCTAAACTCCATTCTTCCAAAGTAATGTCTTCCAAAGCAGAATCAAATAAGACAGTTGATGTGCTGTGTTTTCCCCATACAGCACATATGTAACACCATAGATAGCTATCAAAAGTGATGTCCCAGAAGCACTTAGAATTTCACTGATAAATAAAATCCTAAAGGCACAGTTTGATATATCTCTTTAAAACAGCAGATCACCAAAAAAATGAATGGTCCAGAAGCTTGGATACATTCAGTTGTTTGGCTTGCCACAGTGCTTGGTGAAGTGTGAGACAACTCAGATTTAGATTCTTCACAGCATTTAATGTACTTAAACTGATTTTAATAGGATATATGTATCTAGATACTGTTAAGTAATTGAACTTGGTCTACAGATTTCCAGTTTGCAATGAATGTTTATATAAAGCATTGACATAATACTTATCCAATGTTTACTTGTACCATTTAGAATCAATTAAAATATCACGTGTTTTAAATTCTGAACCTTACCAAACCTGAACACTCTGAAGGATTTCTATGAGCTTAAAGTATTTCATCTTCGTAAATTCTCAGAAATTAATGCTGAGCAATATGATTGGTTCTCTGATTTCTGCCCAGCTGATACTCTCGTAACTTCTATGTTATTATGTCATCATTTATATCTCATTGATAGCCTTTCAGTACTTCCAAGTCTGAGATTAATGATGAAGTTCTCTAATCTTAGTCACCTGATTTTGAAGGCAGGACTGTTATTTGAATTGTGGAGGTTAAAAAAGGGAAAATATTTTTCTTGTCTTGCAATGGCTAGAAGGTCATTCTTGAGCACAAGAGGTTTAAATAATTTAGCCTGAGCTACTGAGTCATAACAGAGTTACCGATCTGTCTTTTACCACAGTGACGTTCTATTTTTCAACTCCGTATTTTTTTTTTTTACTCTGCAATAAGATTAAATAGCTTTCATTCTGTAGTAACCAGAAATGTTTAAGTACATCACAATTGCATAATGAGGCATCAGATCTGTTGCCTTTTATAGTCTGACTAACAGAATTGCCTTGATGGGAGCAAACGTGACAATCTTTCTCAAGCCCTGCAAACTTTGCATGCTAATAAGAAGTGTTCTGCGTGTGAACAGCACGCTTCAATCACCTTTCGAGTGTATCATTTATTTTCTAAGTAGTGTGTGTGTACTCACTTTGCATCAGTAGATGACTTGAGACTCCAATGCTGATTTATCTTTTGGACTTCTGGATTGGCACTGAGAGCCTTCATACCTCATTAAATTGTTTTCTTTATTTTGCATGCATCATTATTTTGTGCATGCGTAGCGGTTTTGATATACACTTCATTACATCTTGTAGTAACTCTGCAAAGTTGCCCAGAAGTTAAAATAATTTTTACGGTTCATATAATTTCACAAATTTCATTTTATCTTTGAGAAAGGTTTCCAAATATCAAAAAAAAAATCTACCTCACTTAAAATATTTTTATCTACTGAAAACATTTTGGACCATATTTCCTGCGGGGGGGGGGGGGGATACAAAAGTCAGACCCCATGAAAAATGCAGCTGACAAAATGGTTTTCCAGTTTCTCCCTATTGTGAAAGCAAAATATTCCTTCACCATAATTGCGAATGCTGCTAACTGCTGTACAAAACAGCTGGAAGACTGTTCCCTGAGAAAGATTGCCCAGCCCTCCTCTTCCCTCAGCTTCTTTCCCTTGTCACTTCCTTTGACTCTGAATGATGATCGCTGACATGAATTAAGGTCTCCACTGGGATATGGTCTCGTTATGAGAAAAAGGGCCACTTACCAGAATTTCAAGTAAAGAGGAATAAAAGTAAAAATGTTGTACATAAGAAAGCAGAAAAAAAATATATCAATAAGGAGTGCAGATATGGGATGCTGTCATGAAGCAACTGGGCTCGAGCAGAGCCAGCCCTGCTATCACCTGTGCTTTGGCAGCTCGCCGCGGTCCAGGGTCCCAGCTGCCCTCCCGGGTTGCCACCTTTGGAAGAGGTGGGAAAGAAACAAGCAGGGCAAAGGAACTTGGGCAACCTTTTAAGGTATATGAGGTATAGAAAAAGTGGTTTTAAAAGAAAATAGTTGCTGCTGCAAAGACTGTGCATTAGTTTTGTACTTCTGCCAGCTGTTAACTGGAGGAGAAGGGGGGGGTATGTATGTTTTTGTTGTACCACTGTAAGAAAGACAACTTTGTTTCTAATTACTCATTGTTAGAGCTGTTATTGTTATTCCATCTCAAATTTTGTGAGTAATGATACTGAGCTTACAGAGGTGTTGAAAGGATCTATTAATCATTCAGGAAGTGTTCTCCATTCTTTGAAATCAAAGTGTTATAAAAATAAAATTATGTTACCAAATAATAGGCCTGGAACCTAAATTTAAGTCTCAAATAGACTGACTTTACATTGACAAGGCTTCCTCTGAACACTTCTCTGCATGTATATGTTTTCTTATAGAAAAAGTGTCAAATGTTACATGTTAATATACCTGGCAATAGTCTATTAATTTGGAAAATGGTGAACCATTGACATCCTTATTTGAGTTTCTCTTAAACAATTATGAAAATGTGAATCAAAGTGTATTCTTTAGAGGTACTGAAAAGTATAAAACTCCAAAATTGTGACTCTTTCTTTCAGATGTGTTTAGTAGTCTTAATGATGACCTTGATCATCAGCCAATAAAATGATTTTGATTTTGCTTGCATTATGAGAACTCCCTTATGAATGGCATATGGTTCATACAGATTTACACCATGGAAAATCAGATAAAATACAGCACGAGTATATTGTGCCCCAGACTAACTTGATCTTTTTTTTTTTTTTTTTTTTTTTTTTTTTTTTTTTTTTTAGACAAGATGATAAATAATTCTCTAGACAAGGGTAATTCTGCAAACTTCATCTATTTGGAGCTCAATAAAGCTTCTGCCACAGAGTCACATTGGGAATTCTTAGTTAAACTGAAGAGGATGAGGATTAGTACAGGATTAGAAACTGGCCAAAGGGGAGAAAATGAGGTGTGTTATGCTGACAAAGAAACCACCAGGCTGGATGGATATTGCTGGTGGAGTTCCTCAGGGAGGAGCTGTCCTTGACCCTTGACTGAAGGGAGGGAGCTGCCAGCTGAGCTGGTTGATGAGATCAGTGTTCAGAGACACTGCCAATGCTGAGGACTACCTGGCGATCAGATTAAAAAAAAAAATATATATATATATATATAATGCATGTAGGAGCTAATGACAAGAATTTCTGCCATGAGCTGGGAGTGTATCACCTGGAAACAAAAGAGGTTTTTTCTTTAAAAAAAAAAAAAAAAAAAAAAAGATGGTATTATTTGGCCACAGTGCAGCTGATAGCTAGCAATGCAACGGAGCACTGAAAATGGCAAAGGAAACACCAATTTACAGTTCAAGGTGTTCTCATTAGTACTGATGTCATTTAACTGGCCTTATTTAGTTCATAATCTAGAGTATGTATACAATTTCACTCATATTGAAGGAAACAATCAAAGAGAATAGAAAAAAAAGTAGCTTGGATAAGCAGAAGAGCAGAGAACCCATCTTACAAAACAAGTCTAAAAAAGTCCAAGTTTAATAAAAGAAAAACTATAGAGGGGGCACAATAAAGTTCTCTAAACACCGGAGAGCAGTGAGTTAGCTACAAAGGCCAATATTGTCAGGAAAGACAAATGAGTATAAAGTATTCAGAAATAAATTGAGGCTTAAAATGAGAAATTTCAAAACCACTAGAGCAATGTGGTTCTGAAGTCCCAGAGAAGTAGAGGGAGCAAAAAATAAACAATGACATTAATCATCTGACCTTCTGGATCAAACTGTGAGACATGGATCTATGGGATGAATCTCAGTATGAAAGAGGAGTGGTGCTGCCTGAGAAGATCCCTCAAGGATACCTTCAAGGAATGCTGTACTGAGTTAACCAGGTTGATTTGCTAATGAACTCATTTGGGTCTTGGCTGAGAATAGCAACAACAACAAAGGCCCAGAAAAAGATTGCACAGGCTCTCCTGAACAACGGTGGCATGCACACAGGCAAGAAGAGTGTGGGAGGCAAAGAATGCAGAATCAGGGTCAACAGATCCGGTGGTCCTCCAGGTGTAACAGTCATCACAGTTGTTAACAGTTGTAAACGTAATGCACTGCATAAACTTCTCGGGTCATCCCGCTGCAAGATGCTCACTGTGCTTCCTTCCCTTTCTTCCAGCATAGTTACCTGCATTCACAGCAACTTGGTCTTGGTCCCCAAGGAGTCCCACACTGAAGTAAGTTTTACATTTTCATGTGAGAGGAGAAACAAACCAAGTAATTCAGAGGTGTGCAACTTTCAATGCTGGATTTGCATCTTATTTCTATACATATTTCATAAAAGACAATCAGTAAATATTTCTCTAGCTAAAATATAGTCTTCTAATTAATCTTTACCTCTGTTGCTTCTTAAAAAAACATTGTAAAGACCTGTATTTTATCTAGTAGCTGAAATACGCAAGTTTGAACCACTAGGCTCTGATCAGCCAAAGATCTTGTTAAAGTCAATGGATTTTTTTCCCAAAAGGGTATTATTTAGCAGTGTCACTGCAAAATTTATTCCCCTACCTCAGACTTCCCTAAAGAGCTCCTTGACTCTCTTGACACTCACTTCTTTATACAGGACATTATCCAATATGTGTTTTCTAGGATCATTGATTTTAATGTGTATATGCTTGCTTTAAAGGCTCATTTTGCATGGCTCAAGGTTAAATATATTTACGTTACAGAATCAGAACTGGGCTCTGATTTATAAAGTATTGATATGTGTCTGAAAGGAAGGCAAATTCAAAGCCAAACTGACCTCAGCTCGATTCAGATCTCCAAAAAATGTATTCCCTAAAATACATTCTGCATTATATATGTAGATGATGTTTTGCCACAACCCCAGAAACGAATGAGGTTACGGTAGATGTAAAGCTGTGAACTTTTTGACCCTGGTGTAAACATACTGTGATTTATCATTTGGGATTTATTCTTCCCATATAAATGCTCTATGAGTTCAGATATTATCCACCTCAGCAGGAGCTCACTGTAGCTATATTGCATGTGCTCCCGAATGAGAAGCCATTACACAAATGAAACAACTAAAATGAGAAACAAAGGGGAAAAGACAGTCAAATTAGCTATGATTTTTTTAAGCTACAGCTTCAAAGGCATTAAAAGAAATATTCTGTTTTTAATATATTCTTGAAAACTATAAACTGCTTTATCCTGCAGCTTCATTGTTTGTCCTATATTTAGTGTCACGGAGCCCTGAGGAAGCCGAGGTGTGGGAACTCCAAGGACAACCTTTGTGCAGAAGGATAGATAGCCCGGGATGATTCAATCACTGGTGCTCAGCGTTAGCTTGAAACCCCAGCTTAATGTCACAGGGTACAGGGTTATTTCTGATGCTATTTTTAGACGCAAGGTAAAAAGAAAAGCATAGATGAGAGGTAAAGTGAATGTACGCAGAGCTCAAGAACAGAGAAATCTTTTCACACCAAGAAATCTTTTTTCGTGAAACTATTTTTTGTGTTTCCCCCAACAGATATTTTTAGGTAATAAGAATTACCGATTGAATTAAAAAAACAGCAAAGAGAAAATTCATATGTATTTTTAAGTGCTGAAAATTTAGTAAGTCAAATTTCATATATCATCTCACAGGCTCTGATCATGCCTGCTTGTCGTTAAGGATCCTGCGGCACGTTCTGTGAAAATCCTGGTCTCAGGGTGCGGCACATAGCTTCTGGCTCAAGTAACTCTACTACACGGCTGTCATTTGAGCAGCGTATCCGGCACAGAAAAACCTCCATCCCCAGAGCTGGCTGCGATTTGGTGGGATCTCAGACAAGCCAGCAATCCTTGTTCTCTGAATGCGCGAGGCACAAGACGCGTCCCAAGTTTATAAAATTTCTTTTCAAAGGTAGAACTTAGTAACAAAATTAATAGAGCATCAGAACCCCCCGAAGGATATTTTAATGATTCATTTATATTTTCTAGGGTACCGCTTTGTAGACTTATGTCTTACATGTAACCATGATCGGCATTAACAAACAGAACACACCCTGCTCCCTTGTGCCCCAGCAATTTTACAGCAAGCAGTGAGGAACATGAAGTGCTAAATTGTCAACTTTCTTTGTGCTGAAAGATTTCGAGTTAAACGTACTAATCTTTTATGACAGAAGTGAAATGGAAGACCTTGTAGCTTGCTGCAATAATTTACCACATACATATGCGGGATCTTTTAAAATACGAAAGATTTCCTGCGTTCTTGTGGTTCCTCTCAACACGTTTTAATTGTGCATAAACATACATGAAACCACCGCCTGGCTTTGTCTGGGTGTGCAGCACGTCCTCATCAGCTGAAAGGGGACAGCATTTTAAGCAGATCTTGGAAAAGCAGCAAGGAACGAATCAATGCTGCGCTAATATATATTAGGGGGCTGTATGATGAATGTGAGTTGGTCTGTGTTATGCGGCCCATCAGGAGGCACACTCAACACGCGGCAGAAGGCCATTTACTTTCCACCGGCAGCACAGGGTCTTCAAGCGATAGCTGCGCCCGTGCTTCAACCGTGCTGCAAGCGCTACCGGCAGCGAGGAGGAGGCGAGGAGAACCCCGGGGCGCTTCCCTCCGCGCTCGCATTTTCCGTGAGTCACTTCGGCGCCGCGGGCAGCTCGCGAAGGGCAAAGGACGTCGGTTAAAGCCGGCTCCCGAGGCGCGCCCGGCGGGTCGAGCCCCGGCCCCGGCCCGGACTCCCGCCCGCCGCCGCCGGTCCCTGCGCGCTGCTCGGCTCCGCTCCGCTCGGCCCCGCTCGGCTCCGCGCGCCGCCCGGGCCGGGCCGGGGCGGGGCGGGGCGGGGCGGGCTGCCCCGTGAGGTCACGGCGGGCGGGCCAATGAGCGGCGCGCGCGGCCGGGAGCCGGCGGAGCGCAGGGCGCCCCTCGTGCGGCGGCTGCATGGGGAGGGCGGCGGCGGCGGCGGCGGCGGCGGCGGCGGCGGCGGCGCGGGGCGGGCGCGAGCGAGCGAGCAGCGGGCGCGGGGCGCGGGCACGAGCGCGGGCCCCCCGCGCGCCCCCGCGTGCCGGGGCGCCGCGGCTGAAGGCGGAGGCGCCGCTGCCCGGCACAGGTGCGGCCGCCGCCGGGTGCGCAGCGCCCCGCTCCCGGCGGGGGATGCGCCGGCCGCCGGGGGCGCGCCGCCCGTGGGAAGCGCGCTCCTAACGCCACCTGGACGCCGCCCGCCGGGAGCGCCCGGCGCGGTGCCGGCGGCGGGAGGTGGCCCGGGCGCCGGCGGACGAGGCAGGTAGGAGCGGGAGCACCGCGCTGGGCGGGTGTCACGGCTTGCTGTGCTCGTGTGCGCGGAGCCGCGGCGGGGGCTGCCCACGGGGAAAAGTTGCGGGGACGGTGGCCGCGGCGCCCGGTGCCTGTCGCTCCCCCGCGGCGGGGCGGCCGCTTTCCCCGGGGGCCGCTGCCGGGACGCCGAGGCGCGGCACCGTCCGCCCCGTCGGGGATTCGCGGAGCGGCCGGGGCGCGGGCTCTGCGCGCGGGTTGCGCGGGGGCTTCGGCGCGCGGCGCCGCGCGGCAGCGGGCGGCGGGGCGCGCAGTGGCCGCGCCGCGGGGGCCCGGGCGCCGCCGGGCGGCGGAGCGAGCCCCGCTGCCCGCTCCGCGGCAGCCGCGGGCAGCGGCGCCCGGGTGTGTTACTGCGGTGCGCGGAGCCGCGGGTCTGCTCGCGGCGGCTCCTTCCCCGGCTCCCGGGCTGCCGACTGCCTGCGGTGGCCTCGGGCAAAACGCAAATCCCAGTCAATATCTGCGCTGCCCATATATAGAAGTAGTCACCGACCGAAGAACTGCAACTTCGGTGTTGCTGACACACCTCGAAAAACTTTAAAAAAGGCAAAGAAGAGCCGGGAAGGTGCCGATGATAGATAAGTCCCGAGGACGTCTTTGCCGGGGCGACGTGCGTCGATGTGTCTATAGCGTACATCGATTGAGACGTTCCCACTTTATTTTTTATTTTTTATTTTAATGCATCAAAGTTAGTGAATGCCATAAAGCAAAACCAGTATCTCCATCTGTATGTTTAATCTGAGTGTTTAGTTTGCCTGTTTGTGTTGGAACAGCTTTGCAGTAGGTAATGTTGCTGTTTCCAGAAAAGAAGCCCAGTTTGGTAGCTTTCAGAAAGGTGCCTCAGCATGCAAGCAGGGCAGTCGCTCGCACAGTAGCAATTCTCCTTGACGTGAGAGCAGCGTTGCAAGGCTTTTGGCTGTTGCGTGTCCTGAGATGTCTCCATCTCTGTCTGTCCGTCTCTCTTTTTTGTTTTTCTTTTTTTCTTTTATTCTTTTGGGGGGAAATAGTTCTTTAATTACCAGAGGCACGTAGATTGTCGCCCTGCAGAGCAATATGAAGACTACGCATTCTAGTTCTTGGTCTCAAAGTAAGTTATTTTCACTTTAAAGTCATGTGCCTACTAACAGAGTGGCTTCAACTTTAGCGAAGAATTGGTTGACTTGAACTGAAACACTGACGACCATTCTCTTGGACTATTTTGAATACTACAGTTTTGCTGGATGATAGAAGCAAGGCAATGGAATACTCCAGGGATAATCTATTACGAAATTCATCTGATTTGCTGCCAGCTGTATCAAAACAGGTTTCAACTTTTCTTTGTCTCTTCTGCCAGCTGAGGTCCCCCACCAAATACAGAAATTCAGTTTCCATGGGTCATTCAGAAGAAATACAACCTAATTTATTACTGAAATTGCAAATTCAAGTCACTTTTACATAGATGAGTACTAACTTTCTGGAAGGAGCTGAATTACATATTTTATATCATATAACTGTGTAACATTAAGTGCAATATGTTTTTTTTTTTCCTATTACTAAAACAAATTTAAATTTCATCTTATTCTTAGCAAGAGAATCTTCATCTACCAATTTATCACATATTCTGGAGTAGTGGTCTCAGAAGTAGATTTTCATGGTGAAAACCAACTATAACTATGTGAAACACTGCAAATACAGTACTTGAGAGTGTCTTAAATTTCAGGTTTATATATTAATGTTAAGTATTCAGATGCCTACATTAATTTATATGCTGATTTAAAAAAAATAAATGTTTCCTATATGCCTATTTTAGTTTTTACTCTAAAGTCACAGTTATTGCTTTATCCTTTTATCCTCACTTTCATTGCATTAATATTTGAGTTTAGCCTGTTAGTGCTATATATGTTTACAGGACCAAATCCTGAAATGCTTAAGTAAAATCTTCCGATAACTGAGGTGAAAATTTCTCCCACATAGATATTAAAACATTTTGGTTCTCATGTTTGTGTTTTGCTTCCTCCCTCAGCCTTGATTTTAGCAGACAGAAAGCTTAAGCGCATACTTTCTGTGTTGGCAATTATTGTACTTACACAATATTATGCTGCTGAAAAAGGAAGGGGAACTGCTGCAAAAGGTGTCTGACGATAGAAGAAAGTTTGAAGTGATTTGGATGATCTTAAGTAATTTTGACTGTTATGAAATAATGGCATATTTGCTAGTAAGAGAGGATTGTACTCAGAAGAGATGCGGTGCTTTGAGGCTGAGACAAAATATCTGTGAGGCATTTGAAAGCAATGAAAGCTCTGCTGGGTACAAGTGAATGCATGGATGCTGGATTAGATATGTGATAGAACAGTTTGTTAATACTCTAGTAATCTTCACTGTAGTGGCAGTGTTTTATTTGATGAAGACAAAAAAATTGGCCTTAAAATAAGGAGCAATAGGGATGATATGTGGGGAGAGAGATGCAATGCCATCACTATCAAAACCCTCAGCTATATTTAAGTACCTTAGTTTGTGAATGTGTAAGAAGTGTACTGTTTTTATTTCCAAACTAGTAAAGTAATTAAGAGTCTCCTAACACTAGAAGTAGCCTGATTTGCACAGTTTCAGCAGTTTTGCTGCATCCTCCTAGACTTTGCTCTATGTTTTTCCTCAGTAGAGGAACTTCAGTTCAGTTCAGACTACACTTTTGCTGTAAAGTGGGAAATTCTGTCCATTAAAGTTGCTGGTAAAGCTTGTATTGACTGGAGTTGTAGACAAACAAAAACATTTTGTGTGACTCACAGTTCATTAAATAAATAGTGTTGCAGAATATAAACTGGAATATGTTGCTGACAATGTTGTGGGTGCTCTTGAACAAGTGTTTTTAGTGTAAACCTTGCATGCTGTATTTAGATTGGGAATTCATGCTCCAGGAGTTGTTTATGTTTTGTTTTTGTTTTAAGAGAGGATAAATACATGCTTCAGCACTTCCTGCTCCTTGTGTTTTGGTTGAGTGCTACAGCAGTTGCCTTCAGAATGCAAGTCTGGCTAGTAGATTCAGTGAGGGTAGGGAGAAGCCATTCTCTTGAATGTAAATTGTTGAAATTACTGTCTGTAAAAGTAGGAGAGGATAGAAGATTAATCTGCTCACATATTCAAAGTATGTGATTGCATGGTCAAGATATCAATTAGTGTAAAGGAAGATATGTTTAAGCGTTAAGAGAAAAGAAGGAATTCATAATACAAATTGCAACTATTCAGTAATTGAAATGAGAGCTAGAGGCAGTTTGATACTTCTCTAAGTTAATCTTAATGGAGATAGGTTCAGAGAAACATTTGTACATCTGCACTGTAGATTACAGGGAACACCTTTTGCTGGATGTGATTGGCAAATGCAACCACCTGTCAGTGTCTGTTTTCTGTACTTTCTTTCTGCAGTTGGAGTAAAACAAAAAAGCAATTGCTTCTTCTGTAAAGCTTCTGTGCCAGCAAGCATAGCGGTTTGTTCACCTAGCTGGATGCAATCTATCAGCGTAGCCACAGTATTGGAGATCTCTACGCAGACCAACCATCTACTAATTTGCCCAATTTTTGTTGTGGGCATTATGTCTGGTATTGATTGCTAGGATGTTGTGACTGCTTTGCTACTTTGTAGGAAGTTCATGTCAGTGCAGTGAAAGCAACTCAACTGTCTAGCCGCATTTAACAATTGATAGGATTATGCTTTATAGTGAGTACTACTGATTTTTTTTTCTTTTCCTGAATGAGAAACCAGTATGGTGGCACATAAGGATAATCTCCTCATGTACTTAGTTGACAATTGGTCCTTCTGTATTCCCAGAATAACCACATGGGAAAAAAAGAAATGCAAAAGTTTAGAATACAAAGGAATCAGAGACTTATTTGTTGCTCTATAGATTAATAGAGGGAGGAAGATTTTGACAGAAAAATATGTATTAATAAAATTTACTTGGAGCTTCTACTATACCTCTACTGAGGTGCTGTTACAGAAAATGATCTAATCTCAAGGTGTGTGGTCAGCTGTGTAGCATCATGTTTGCCTGATGGGTACAAGTGAATGCGTGGATGCTGGATTAGGTATGTGATAGAACAGCTTGCTAATACTGTAGTATTCTTCACTGTAGTGGCGGTGTTTTATTTGATGAAGACAAAAAAAAATTGTCTTTAAAATAAGGAGCAATAGGGACGGTATGTGGGGAGAGATGCCAATGCCAGAAGTGTTCAGGTGTACCATCCTGCCTCCCACTGCCTTCCTTGACAGCGCTGTCGACAGTGTGCAGAAGCCAAGTATGAGGAACTCCACCATGGCCTTGGAGCACCGCAGGAGCTCTGAAGGGACCTCTTTGCAGGTCAGGTCTGCAGAGGGTTGGCTACGTGTGTTAGCTCTATGAGGGTTAATGTGGCACTAATTTAAAACTATGCTACTTCCTTTACAAAATACGGAAATCTACTGAGTTCATCAGTTATCTGGGTTTCCAGTCACAGAAGTACATTATTAAGACAGTAAAACAGTACTATTAAGAAATCTTACCAAATATTTAGTGAAAAAGCAAAGCATTGTACTTCCTCAACCTTGCATTATAAACAGTAATGTAGAGCCCTACTATTCTTTATGAAATTGAAATAATAAATCAACCCTAAAATAAATAGAGAGACAAACCTCTCTTAAAAACTTAAATACCCTGGAGAGAGTACTGGACTATGGTAAAAACAAATAATTTGGTAAGATAATAGTGATTTTTAGTGTAGAATATTAATTAATCCTTTGGTTTCATACAATCTGGAAAATCTTTGTCAGCTTTATGGCCATTACTCAGGAATGGAAGAGAGAGAGTAGGTCATTATCCTGAAGCAACATAGCTGTTTCTTCTAAAACTGTAAAAGAAAGGCCTCTGTGAAACATTGAAATAACAATGTCAAATCTGTGCAGAAGAGTATTAAATTTCCCTTCCATATGCTAATCTAGAGCAGTTTATCCAGCAGGATGCCATTATGTATGAAAGCGTACACATCCCCATCTCCTTGTAGAACTTTCTGAAACCCTGTTTTGGGGTATTAAGGCAGCAAGATTGAACATACAGAAGCATGAAATATGCATATAGAATTTGATGACGCAAAAGGATTAGTTTTGCAGCTGCAAGCTCTACAGTAGTCACCTGTGCAAAATCTTACTGTGTTTTGACCAGAAGCCTTTCAGCCCTCTCACGTGTTTCTTTAATAAAGAGATTAATAGTACTAATTGCTGCTGCTTTTATTATTAATTTTTGGATGAACACAAAAATATTGCTATAGCAACAAATCCTTCCTAAATTTGCTGCAGACAATTAGTAGAAGAATTCAATCTCAGTGTAGACAAGCACAATAGTAAGAACTATTCAGAGGAATGAGGAACTTTTTTTCTCTCTCCTTTTAAAGAAAGGATTAACACAGACTCTCAAAACTGTCATGGAAGAACAGAACTTGAACATTTTCAGAATTACCTATTATTAAGCATTCCTAATTGCTGTACAAAGGTGCACACTTGTCCTAACCAAATAATTACAACATACTGTTCATCTCTTCAGAGGAAAGATATATCACTCTGTGGAATAATCTGCAGATCTGTCTGTAATAATGATGTTTCATCCTAAAACTGTGTCTCCTCTCAGAGGATGACTCTCCTTCAGCCTTAACAGTGGGTGTGTGGCAGTAGGCTTCAGGAATAGCTGGATATTAAACAATCCCAATTCATGAAGTCAGAGTTAGATACTTATTTGTCTCTTCTTTCTGGCCAGCTGAAGTATCCCTCTCTCTCTCGTGTAAATAAAGAGGATTGCTATTTGCATTTCACCTTGTCAAGATTCTCAATAATAGGCAGACAAGGGAAGTTATACATAAAGGCATGTAGCAGATGGTGTAAGTGGGGTGTCAAGAGGCCAAATATCTGCAGAACGGTGAAGGAAGGGACCTCTCTTGGACTGCAAGTCCATAACTGGTGCCATGGTCTAGGACAGGTTTTGGGGTAATTAAAGTCTATATGTTTTCAGGAGGGACTAAGGTTTTTTTTAGGATGTTGATTGGAATGGAAGAAGGCTGTGTGAGGAAAGAGCCTAAGGATGGGGCAGGCTTATAGCAGGAAAACTATGCATTAAGGAAATGAAGAGGAGAGTCAAAGGAGAAGCCCTGGAGCCTGGAACTTGTATGCTGTATAGAATAGGGGAAAAAAGGATGGAGGGCAACCCAGAAATATGAACAATAGGATCTTGGGTGATGAGGGGAGAAGATGCCTGTGGGACAGATGCTGGGAAGGAAGCAGTAGGCTTTCAGGAAGGGAAGTCACTGGACAGGCTCTCTGTTCACCTCATACAGCTGGTGGCTTGTTCATAATATTCCTTCAGTGGATGAGAACCACAGAATCACAGAATTATTGAGGTTGGAAGGGACCTCTGGAGATCATCTAGTCCAGCCCCCCCCCCCCCCCTTCAAGCAGGGTCATCTAAAGCACACTGGATGGGATCAGGACCAGGCAGGTTTTGAATCTCTCCAGAGAAGGAAATTCCACAACCTCTCTGGGCAACCTGTTCCAATGCTCTGTCACTCTCACAATAAAGAAGTTTTTCCTTATATTCAGGTGGAACTTCTGTGTTTCAGTTTTTGCCAGTTGCCTCTAGTCCTTTCGCTGGGCACCACTGAAAAGAGTCCAGCCCCATCCTCTTGACACCCTCCCTTAAGGTATTTTTGTACATTGATAAGATCCCCTCTTAGTCTTCTCTTCTCCAGGCTAAACAGACCCCAGTCTTGCAGCCTTTCTTCATAAGAGAGATGCTCCAGTCCCTTAATTATCTTAGTAATGTTTTGCTGGACTTGCTGCAGTAGTTTCATGTCTCTCATGTCTCTCTTGTCCTGGGGAGCCCAGAACTGGATGCAGTACTCCAGCTGTGGGCTCACCAGGGCTGAGTAGAGGAGGAGGATCACTTGCCTTGACCTGCTGATGATGCTCTTTCTAATGCACCCCAGGATAGCATTGGCCTTCTTGCCCACAAGAGCACATTGCTGGCTCATGGTCAGCTTGTTGTCCACCAGGACACCTAGGTCCTTCTCTACAGAGCTTCTTTCCAGCAGGTTAGCCCCAGCCTGTACTGGTGCATTGGGTTATTCCTTCCTAGGTGCAGGACTCTGCACTTGCCCTTGTTGAACCTCATGAGGTTCCTCTCTGCCCATCTCTCCAGCCTGTCCAGGTCTCTCAATGGCAGCACAGCCCTCAGGTGGATCAGCCACTCCTCACAGCTTGGTATTCTCAGCAAACTTGCTGAGAGAGCTCTCTGTCCCTTCTGATAAGTAAGTTGAACAAGACTGGACCCAGTACTGAGCCCTGGGGGACACCTCTAGCTACAGGCCTCCAACTAGACTGTGCCACTGATGATGACTCTCTGAGCTCTGCCTTTCAGCCAATTCTCAATCCACCTCACTCTCCACTCGTCTAACCCACGCTTCCTGAGCTTTTCTAGGAGGATGTTATGGGAGACAGTGTCAAAAACCTTGCTGAAGTCAAGGTACACAACGTCCACTGCTCTCCCCTCATCTACCCAGCCAGTCATTCCATCGCAGAAGGCTATCAGGTTGGTTAAGCATGATCTCCCCTTGGTTAATCCATGTCAGCTACTCCTGAAGGCCACCTTTTCTTCCACATGCTTAGAGATGACATTCAGGATGAGCTCTTCCATTGCAGGGATGGAGGTGAGACTGACTGGCGCATAGTTTCCTGGGTCTGTCTTCTTGCCCTTTTTGAAGACTGGAGTGATGCTGGCTTTCTCCCAGTCCTTAGGCACCTCTCCTGTTCTCCAGGACCTTTCAAAGATAATGGTGAGTGGCCTAGCAATAACACCCACCAGCTGCCTCAGTACTCGTGGGTGCATCCCATTGGGGCCCATGGATTTGTGGGTGTCAAGTTTGCCTAAATGATCTCTAATGTGGTCCTCCTCAATCAAGAGAAAAGTCTTCCTTTTTCCAGACTTTCTCCCTTGTCTCCAGGGTCTGGAATTCCTGAGGGCTGGCCGTAGCAGCAAAGACTGAAGCAAAGCAGGCATACAGTAACTCTGCCTTCTCTGAATCCTTCGTCACCAGGGCCCCAGCCCCATTCAGCAGCAGGCCCACATTTTCCCTAGTCATCTTCTTGCTACTGATGTATTATGAAAAAGCCCTTCTTGCTGCCCCTGACATCCCTTGCTAGATTTAATTCCAAATGGGCTGTAGCCTTCCTACTCTGACAGTGTTCCTATATTCTTCCTAAGTGGCCTGTCCCTTTTCCCACATTCTGCATATTTCCTTCTTCCGTCTGAGTTTTGCCAGGAGCTCCTTGCTCATCTACGCAGGTCTCGTGACCCCTTTGCTGGATTTCTTACTCATAGGGATGCAGCACTCTTGAGCTTGGAGGAGGGAATGCTTGAATATTAACCAGCTGTCTTGGACTTCCTTTCCTTCTAGGGCCTTAACCTCAGAAGGCTGACTTTTCTGTACAGTGTAGGGATATGTTTTCTTAGGTTTAATTCCACCCATCCACCCCAAAACACCTTTTCTGGTTCTCCTGGTCAGACTGTTAACCTTGTGAGTAATAATCAATAGAACACAAATATTAAAAGCAATTTAAGTTTTGGATTGTATCTCTTGGTTATTCATTTTTCATTGGCACAGAAATCTAGCTTTGTTAACTGAGAAATCTTAAAGAAAATTTGTAATCTGTAATTAAAGCTAGAGGAGCATTACGAAAGGTTGTAATGAAGAAATGCTGGGTGCCTTTTTACCTCTGAGTTTGTTGGAAAGCATTTGATCTCTTGAGTTTTATTCCTAAAATTCTTACCGTGGAAGGTATCTTGCAATAATGAGAGCATGAGCAAAGCCATATTGATAAAGTGAGCTCATGAGGAGCATTGAAGAAATGAAAACTTGATGTTCCATCCTGTACCTGGAGCTACTGAGGTAAATTCAGGGATATCTAAATCTACTAAGGAGGCTGGTGTTGTAGAAAATAGTGGCCAAAAACAGTGATGTACAGTGCAAAGGGAACTACTATAAGTAGCAAAGAAATGAGAATATTTTGTAGGTGTTTTTTGAAACTGCAGTTCTGTAGTCAATGGCTAGTGATGACTTGGTAGATTGAGGTATTGGTTCTCTTCTTCTTGGCTTAGAGTGCAGTGTGGTAAGGGAATGCATCACCAGAAGTGGAGACAGCATTTGGCTTGTCTATTGATAGATGGTCGTAGGGATGTGGTTCTGACTGTCAGAATTTTCCTTTTCAGTCGTACACAGAGTTTTCACTGAAAGAGCATAATGCCCTTTAGGACTTCCAATTAGAAACAACAGTGACTGTCACTTTTCCTCCCATTCTGTATCTCCATCCAAAAAGTTCAGTTGTGTTTTGTGACAGCAAAGGCATGGAGGATGAAGAAAACTTGTGAAGATGAACTATGCTTTTTAGAAGAAGCAGACGGTGTTTATACTGTTCACTACTGAGTCAGTAATTTTCATTCTCACTCAACTTGATGAAAGCTGTGTTTGTTTGCTAAAGAGAATGCTAAAGAGGCAAAAACAGGCAGGCAAGATTGAAAAAAGGTTTATAAAAATAATAAGCTTTTTTCCTATTTGAAAGAAAAATGGTAGGAGATAAACCCACTTTGCATATTTTTTACCACGTAGAAAATCTTCAGTCAATGTCTGCAAAGACTGAGTCCCTAACACATGTTTATTTTCTGCTGCAACATGCGTAGGAACTTCTGGTTTTCTTCTGCAGCTATCTTAGTGTGGGCACTTCTATCTTGAGCTAAATTCTCGTGGATGGAGGAGCCAACAGCTAAATTTCTCTTATATTTCACATAACTTAGTTGCGCCTCTGGGGCTACAATACCAATTTGTGAGAGTATGGGGGGGGGGAGGAAACTACTGTGATTCTCTTTAAGGACTACTTCTAACCGCATTGAGAACTGGTGAGTTTTTGTACTGACTTCGAGGTCTTAGAAATCAAAGATATCAGACAATTATGTTCAAAGGTTAAAAACTGTGTTAAAAGTTTCCTTTGGTTCTAATTTCCATTATTATGAAGATTAAACTTTATAAGTTACTTTTATTTTTTAAAAAATCACAACCTAAGTCAATGATCCATCATAAAAAGCACACTCTCACAAGCCATGAATAAAACAGTTTTAAAGCTATTTATCTGTCCAATTTGGGGAAGAAAAATGTCATTGTCCTATCAATTTCTACATTTAATAGGAAGTATTGTCACCTATGAATAAAATCTTGAAGCTGAATAGACAGCAAGATTTTAACTAGGGTGTGTCAGTTTGCTTCCTCCCCGAATAATGATGATGATTTACAAGTTGAAAGTAATGAATCTGGAAAGCCTTTCCCTTTAGGAAGGCTAAGCAAGCATGGATTTAGCTTTATGGATTTGTAATAAACACTTCCTTTTGAATTAGGATTAAAAACCCAATAGATGTAGGACACACAGACACTCATTTAAAGAGCGTATGTTGACTCTGTCATCCAGAAATGCAATTCAATAAATAGGTACTTTGAGTGCAAAACGTTTGTGAAGAATTACATGCTAGTGGTGTTCAAGGCACTTGTGAGCAAATCTGCTGCTGATTTAAGCTGCCAGGAGCAACTTGAGCCACTCTTGAATTACTGTCAAATCTAACTTTTAGGTTCCTAAAATAGCAGAATGGGGATTATATGACTCTTGTAAGCTGACAGCAACAGTAAAGAGATCTGTGGAGATCTGAGAAGATCCAGAGTACATCTGTAGATGCTGGGGCCTAAGAAAGCAGATATAATCTCAACAAGGCTTCAGTTAAAACAAAATAATTTGCAAAAAGACCATATATTTTTTCTCTCCCACAAAGTTTGCCCACATATATAATTTTGACTTGCTGTCATAGCTGCAAGTCAAGAAAAAAGAGCTTCAAAGGCCAATAAATAGTGCTCAGATTTTTTTCTCAAAGAAGAAAATATCAGAATTAAACTTTTATGAAACGATTTGTTGCATACTGAGTACTTTTTAATGTAGCCAGATACCTTATATCCAGCAGCCTGCCAGTGTTAGCACAGGCAGCTGTTATCCTTGTTACATCAGTTTGTAGCTTTCCATGGCATGGTGACTCACAGGGAGGCTGGTATCTTTCTCCATATCAGCTCTCATCAGCTCATTTCTCTTGAAATAGTGGGGTAGGGTTGGGTGTGTTGGGGTTTTCTGTTTGATTGTTTGTTTGAGTAGTACTGCCTCAGACTTGCAGACATTTATTGCTATGTAAGTTGGTTTTGGTCAGGTCTTTTGGTTTTGTTTCACAGACTCATAGTAGCAGAGGTCAGAAGACACCTCTCAAGATCATCTGGTCCAACCCCAGCAGGGTTGGCTGGAGCAGGTTGCCAAGGACATTGCCTAGTCAGGACACTTTCCAATAATAATGCTTGTATTTTACAGGAGCCACACAGTTTGGCTTCCCCTCCTTCTCTTAAGTTGCATCAGACTTACTATTTTATGGCTGTTATGGAGAGCAAAGGTTGGTTGATTTTTAAAAATAGGTGCAGGGTGAAATCTGGCAACGTTGAGATGAAAGAATTTTTGCTCTGTATTTTGGACAAATTGATATTTCACTTCAGTCTGCATTTCACTTTCCCTTTCAAACTCAGACAGTGAAAAGTGAAATGAATATAGTTTTTTCTGCTCAGTGTTACTTAGAGGTTTAATTTATAACATTAGAGTTTTCCAATAACAGTAGTTTAAAATACCCCTTGCCTACCTCTCTCCATTTTTTTTTTCCTACCAGAAGACGTTATCCCCTTCTGGTTAAAATGGAACAGAAATGGGAATTCTAGATATACGCGGCTGGCCAGTCTCCTTTTGGCTAGTGAGATGTGTAGAGTGTACGTGTACAAAACATACTTCAAGGCCTTCCCTAATCAACTTAAGCAAAATAAATTGAAATAAATATCCCCAAACTATTTGCAGCAGTTAAATTATATTAATTTAAATGAGATTAAACCTATAATATGTGTAGCTATCTTCATGTGAAGATAAGCTTAAGCAATATTCTTCCTCTGATCTGAGCTCAGAGTAGCAACCAGACCAAGGCCCTTCATCTGAAAATCATTAATTTCCTTTCTAAATTTCCGTTCTCCTTTGTCCTGATTGGCTCTGTAATTCATTCAGGTGTTTTTGTTTGTATGTAATATGCAAGTTTGGGTCTGAAGTAGTAAGCCATATATATATATTAAGAATTTTAGAGAACTCTTGTAAGAATTGTGGATCTGGCACAAATGTTCAAAACAGCTAATTAAGCATAAAATCGTAAGAACAGAAGTTGTTATTCAGAGCTTCAGGTGAGGGAATTGTGCTTTGTGTTTGTGAGTTACTGGAAAGTAAATATGAAGACATACAAGTCACTGAGGAAACTTGAGTAAAATGGCGTGCGGGGAATAGAGTTGAGGTACTGCAGAATAAACCTCAACTATATTGTGCATGTGAAGCTAAGAAAGTTTTATTCTGAATCAGCTTGCATGAGTGAAACGTTGTTGTTGAAGTATTCCTATAACAGGAATGGGATTAATTATGGCTTTGTGATGTCTTGGCACTTTATTTTTTCAGCAAGATTCACAACGAGAAAACACTGGCTGAAAGTGGAATAATATATAGGACAAAAAGGTGAATTTTATCAGTCATATGAACCCTTGCCTGTTAAGCGTTCTTCAGCAGCTTAAGTTCAGTGTCTCAATGAGTTTAGACTGCTGGATTGTACCATTTAGTAGCAAGGTGGGTACATTTTACCTGGCTTTTGTGCAAACTTAGGTCTAGTTGACCTGTTAACGTAGAGGTCACTGGGACAACATATAAGAATGTGGAAGTGGCTTCAGCAGTAAAGTAGCTCAGAAAGCTTTTGAATGGGTAAATTACTGCAAATTAAAGCTTTGCACAGTCAGCTACATGTAGTGAAATAGATATTGAGCATTTGTTAACTAGGAGAGAAGTAATTAAATTGATAGCAATGTAAACTTTATCTAAAATTTGTGGTTCAGGCAAGTAAAAAGTATAAACTCATTAAATTATGAAAGTAAAAAGTGCTAGAAGATACAAGGTTGGATGTGCACAGTCTGTTTGACTAAAGGGCTACGTTTTGTCTTTGTATGCAAGTGCAAATACTGTGTGCAAATGGCAAAATAGTTATAGATGTAATACATTTTTAACATTTTATATTGAAGAGCTTAATACAAAGAAGTGTGGCCTCCATGGATACAATTAGCCAAGTCCTATTAACTCTCATTTACTTATGTCAATTTGTAGTTCCTCTAAATTCTTCTTCAATTTTCCACAGTACATCTAGTGTGTGTGCTCATATTTTGCTGGCTCTGAGAATTTTAGATAGCTCTAGCTGAAGGTTTTTTTTTTAGGCCCCTTGTTAAAAAACATGAAAAGGCATGATGTAGATGGGCTGTGAACCAGCACAGCCCCATTTGCACACCACTGGCATCGCGTACTTCTGCCTTCTATGTTTTTTCTTGATATTGTGAAGTGGAAGTTACCAAAAATGTCGGCTGAGTATTGCAGTTCTCACACTGGAAAAGCAAGTGCCTATTCCAATTATTCTCATATATTTTAATCAATAATTTTTCTTGAGTTGAGAAGTCCCACGTTGGTATTCATAAGCGTTGACTGCCAATCCAATAGTTCAGGAGTTCTTTGATACTATTGTAATAATAGTTGAGCTTAAATGTACAAAACTTCATATACTACAAAGCAACTTTATTGCTTCATTACAGAAATCTGAGAGAAAAAACTCTGGACTGAGGAATTTTTGTGCTCTTCTGAGGAAGCCTTTAATTATCCAAACAGCTGCAGTCAAAGGAACTAAATGATTTTTCTGGCATGACAAGGGGATCTCATGCAGTTCCAGCTATATTTCAATCTCAAAGAATTTTAACTTATTAGCTTAGGCAATAGATGGACACAACGCTGTCCAAATTTAATTTTATTAGTGCTACTGATTTTTTCCCTTTGCTGTTCCTATTATTTCTCTCTAGTTAAAATTTGAGAAAGCACAAGAAGATGGTTAGCTGATCAGAGACAGGCTAGCCACTGAAGGAGAGTTAAAAGAGTGTAATTAATCTGACCAGTGGGGAGGGAATGGGGGAAGTTGAAGTTCCAAATAGTCGGGGACTTGAAATGGCTGTGTTTCAAAACTTCAGCATCACCGTTACTCCGTGAAAATCTGGGTAGATGTTTTAAGTTGCTGTGAAATAGTAAAAGTTGAACGTTTGTGAGGGAGTGGGAGCCGGGAGGCAAAGACAGATGTGAGGTAATGGCAAATGCTGTTGAAATAGTGTACTCTTGCCTTTGACTTGGACATGCATCAGCATTCACACCTGCATAATACACCTGCAAGCTTGTAAAATGTGGGGTACTAACAAATGGTTTATGCAAAGGGGGTTTCATTTCTGCCCTCTGAAAAATGGATCAATTCCCATAAAAAAACTCCTTCGGGGCGGGGGGGGGAGGTTAAGGAATTTGCCTAATTCTGTAGCAGTTAATTGCATGGGGCGTTGGCCACAGGGCTGGTGGAGTGAGGAGTGTTTTTCCAGGTGCTCTGTTAGAGGAAGTAGTCTGGAAATGGATTTCCAGCCTCCCAGCCATCTGTCGAAGACACTTTCTTGACACTATTGGTTATTTCTGCAGTTGTAGTGTATTTCCCACTCGCCTATACTAGTCAAAGATTTTCCCCAAGCAGGGTTACTGAAGAAGTGTTTAATGACATTCAAATCAGTGCTGCTAGAGAGGGCCTTTTACCACTCTGGCCATGTTCAGTATGGTAAATATGTCACAGGAGAGAAGAGACGTTATACTGGAAGGAATGAGTTTGGGCAGGTGTGTGTGGACGAAGGCTTTGGGGGCTCTAGAGGAGAAGAAAAGTAGAATTAGGGTTGATATTGGAAGATTATCAATTTTCTTTGTTCAAAGAGACAATATTTTAAATCACTTAGCAGATCAGAAGTCTAAACTTCTGTTCTCCATTTCAATCAAGCATACTACATCAGTGGGAAATTTTCCAGCACATGGTAATCACAGTGACAGAACAGCTCTCAGTCAGGTAGACTTGTCAGTGCCCTTCTGCCTGCAGTTGGGGTGGACAGGATTGCTCCCTGCGTTCACACAAACAGAGTCTCTCTCTCCTCTGTTTGAGAGCCTGTCCTTTGCAGAAGGGATCCCTCTGCCCGGCCTCCGCTGCAGACCCCTTCTCCACCAGGAGCACGGTAGTCTGGCAAGAAAGAGTGAGAACACGGACACGAATTGCCAGATTGTTGCAGTCCATTAATTTTACCTTAATTATACTTTGGCCCATGATTAATACAGGTCATAGCAGTCTAGCCATGTTATAGATCATGCTGAATGTTGTACAATGACAAGTACAACTCCTCTGAGTCATTTTGACTCCATGGCTTAAACAATCGTTGTTTAAACAGGGTAAGGGAACTGTTTATTTAAAACAAGGTTTCCAAGAAGTCCTAATCCCCTTTGGGGTAAATGGAAGAGTTTCTGCTATAAGATTACTTTTAACTGTAGAAAACAGTTGCATTGAATAGCAAGAGGAAATAGAAAAGGTGAGAGCTGTTTTGTTTCCTCAGCAAGTCAAGTGACAAAAATTCTTTGGACTGGATAGATTTGCCAGTGCTTTTCAGCCCAAGGGCTGGGCAACAGGAAAAGGGATGAGTTGGGTCAGCGTAAAAGTGTGTGCAGGAGGAGTTATCAGGAGGCGATTTCTGCCAAATGCTTAGCAGAACCTTAGCTTTGTGCCCAAGTAGCTGCAAAATTCACAGCCCTGTGGGAGGAGCATCACTAGGCAGGAAGGGGGAAATCATTAACTTAAGGTAGAGCATGTATTCGCCATACAGGGTAGTATCATATGCTTTGTTCTAAGGAGTTTTGAACACAGTATTACTCATTTTCCAGGAGACTGGCCCAGATGTTGGGCTGTGCTGGTTTGTAGCGCTCGCAGGTTGTGCACGATGTATAACCAGCTAGTGTCCACCTGGGCAGGAACTGCACCCTTGCTGTCAGATCCCTCTTTCTTCCTGGCTGGCTGTCCTGAGAGCAAGTGAGATGTTCTCCTTCTCCCAGTATTTCATACCACACACACAACAGGAGGGTCCAGTGATTCTCATGGCAAGAACTACCCTGGAGCAGCTTGGGTAGTGGGTGGGCGTGGGGTATGTGTGTGGCAGAGGGAAGAGCCAAGAAACCTAACTACCCAGCTATATTTACCTGTGTGTAAGTATGTGTAAATGTGCTGCTTATGGCTGCCTATCCTGCTGCCACCACAGTGGTGGCCAAGCAGCTCTCTGAGTGTCCCACTTAAGCATGGTGTTTTCAGTGGAGCTGATGTTGCTGCTGCTCTGCCTGAAAGCATTCGACTGAAAAATGCGGAAATCCTGGAGCTACCTCACGAGTAGCTCAGCTGTCGGTGCAGCAAAGGAAGGAGTACAGCTGCACCTGACAGCCTCGCTCTAAGTTGTTCATCATTAAAAGCCTTTGCAAAAAGCTCTGCCAGGGAAAACATTAAGGTCTCAAACTCTGAAATATTCTTGGGAAGTCAGAAATGCACGCTTGAACCCACACATTCAATTCCCATCCTGACTCTGAAGGATCGCATTCAGCCTGTGTGACCACTGTAACTCCTGAGCGCAGGAATTTTTCAGATCTATTTTCATGCCTTTTTTTTTAGTTGGGTTTTGACAGAAGGTGGTTCAATTTGGTCTCTGTTTTGTCAGAAAAACTCAAACAATAGTAATTCAGGTTGAATCAAAAAGGTTGATTTTAAGAAAATCAATTGGCTTCAGTTTTATTTAAAACACAAGATTAATAACTCAGTTTCTTGTATGTTTATGTAAGAAATGATGTGAGAGGATTAAAAGTTGAGTCACTCCAAGACATAAAGCAAATTCAATTCTTTGCTAATGAAATCATAACAGAAAATATTAAACAAACAAACAACTCTACATGTGAGTAGAGGCTATATTCCTGAGAGCTGTTTGATTTCTCATACCTTCTTTTAAGGGGAATGAATAAATAAATAAATATGCGTGTATGCAAGCACAGTTCTGCAACACCTACTTCTGGCTCTAGGGTTGCAGGAGTGTGTCAGGAACTTCCATAAATGGTGACTGCTCTTCTCTCTAGTTTTAATTATATATGGCTAGATGTATTTTGTGATCTCAAGCTTATAACCTCTCCTTGTCTTCCACATCCCATGCATGGTATGGGAGAGGTTTTTGCTCATAGGTGATGACAGCTTTCCTGCAGTGATGAGGAGTAGGAGGAAAAGAGCTCTTTTCCACTATGAGTCCTACATAATTATGTTTAAAAATGATGGAATGAGTCAAGAGGCCTGGGCATATATAGGTAGTTACAGGTGAATATAGGTAGGATAATTAAAATGCTTGGATCATTAACTTTATTTTTTAACATAAGGCTTCCACCACTGTGTAGAAGAACATGTATGAAAACAACATTCATTAATTTCTCAATCATTGTTTTTTTTTTTAACTTCTAGAAAAAAAGTAAACAAGAAAAGGTTACGTAGCTATAACTATTTCTATATATTAAGTACTTGTATAATTAGATCACAGAAGCTGTTGTAATCTCTTGTGCACATGTATTCTTCCTTGCCTGATATCTCAGGGAATTTTGTTCTTGTGTGGAAGTAAACAAAAATGTTCTTTCTTTGCTATTTTAAGCAACAAGTGGAAACTTTCGTGGGTGAAACAAAGAGTTGAAATGTAAACTGAAACAGCTTTCAAGCTGAAGTTCAATTTTGGGGTTATGAACTTCTTTTGTAAGACTTCACTGTATCTTCATTGCTTCTTTTGGACATGAATACTGATTGCAAAACACCGCTAGCATTTGTCTGAGGTAACAGGATGGGGCAAATACTAGTCTGAGAAGACTGAGGAACCGGAAACCTTCACTCGGTTATGCAAAGTCTTTTGGTTTCTACAGTGGGAACCAAATAATGAGAAAAGCATATGGCCCAAGATTATAATTTGCTATTGGCTTTTGTTGCATCTTTTCTTCACCCACCTTTTGGTCTTTTCTAGCTGGTTTGTCTGTATGGAATCTAGAAAAACTGTGGTCTGGGCCAAATCTTTTTTTAGGTGCTATTATGTTATAAAACTATCTTTTTTATTTATTTCTACAAATATTATGGGATATCGGCTATCAAAATAGATTTTAACTAGGAATACTGGTATGCCTCTGGTTTTTGATTCATGTTTGACAGAAGATAGGGTGCCTGCAATGGCATGTAAGTTTTGTATGCTACTCTGCCACAGATAACAATAGCCAAGTAGAGGTAATGGGTGATCAGAGAGTTGTAAAACAATCATATGGTGCTCATAATGATACTGATTTGTCGCTCTGGATACTGAATAGCCTTTTCTGTGTAGATCTGTGAAAAATAAATCGATCATCCTTTTGGTCATCAGATGCTTAACTGAGATGAATGAAACTGGAACTGATACGAATGTTGTACCCGGTCCATCCTCGGAAGTATGTAAGAGGAAAATAGGTGCTTATTATTATTCCTCTGTCAAAGCAAATAGAAACTAATGAATTGGCTTCTATAGGAACAAATTCCAAATAAATTTATTAGGTTGGACTAAATTCTCTTCCCATTGTCTATATTTAAAGAAATCTAAGAGGAGAAGCTGGTGGACTTTTACTATCCAGGTATATGAGAGGTAATCCAGTCAAGACAATATTTTGCCCATCTGTGATTTAGAATTGTTAGTACAGCTCCAAATGCAAAATCTTTCAAGTCTGCAGCATCTGAGCAAGGACTGAGATAGAATTTAAGATCCAAGACTTTTTTTTTTTTATCTGTTTGTTCAACGTCATGTTAGGTTTTTCTTAGAGAAGTGTTTAGCTTTTCTAACTTCTTTTTATGTTGTTTTTTTTTTTAAATTCTGAAACCATGATGGGCTCCAAGGCAAGAATACTTAGGCTAAACTTTACCTCATTTGAGATTAGAGCTACAGTATTGTACTAAAGGCGCCTAAATCAAAACCTAGGTAAAAATACATTCAGTTTTTGGAAGGGACTCCCACCTATAGTGCGTTGGACTTTTTTGTTATGAGTTTTTTTTGTGTGTGTGTGAATGTGACACAGACCTTTTCCCTTTAATTCTCTTGCTTCTTGAAGTTCTATTTTAATTAAATACCATTGGAAAAGTGAAAAGCTGCACCAGGCAAGCTAAAGATTTATTGACTTAGATTATTTTTGTGAATGGGAGAATGATTCTTGTGGCATATAGTAAAATAATGTCTGACTTCTAGCAGATCATTAGCAGAAACTGTTTTGAGCTGGAGCAAGTACGAAGTACCGTGTAATCTATGAAATATATCTACTGTACATAATGTTAGTATTTGTGGAGATAGATTACATTTTAATCATCCCTTCTGATACATATTTAAGAAATCCTTGATCATAGAATCATGGAATCAGTAAGGTTGGAAGGGACCTCTGGAGATCATCTAGTCCAACCTCCCTGCTACTATTCCTTATTGAAATAAGGTACTTCTATGAAATATTTCAGAGCTATAAAAGTAGTTTTATGTTTTTATACCTTATTCTAGTTCTTAAACTGGACTAAATTGTGTAACAGGCACTTCTATACAGGTCTAGTTACAACCACATATGTTGGGGTGATGAAGTGGTAGAAGGTAGGAGGAATGCTGCTGCTGTAAACTGACTAGGTATGGTTGAAGCATAAAGATTTCTGGTGCACATGAGCCTTTAAAGACTACAAGGATCACCTCACGCACTGCTGAAGTGTAGTAACCCCTGAAGCATTCATAGGGCATATGTAAAAATGGGAAACAATGCATAAAGTACTTAGTTAAATTGCAGAACTGATGCATTTGCCTAAAATGAAATTTTGCTGCTAGGCTCATCCCTATAAATGACTTCAGATGTCTAGTTACAAATGAATGTGGACCTGTTTTTAAATGTATAGGACAATTTCCACCTGTGTAGCAGCTCACTGAGTTTTGTTTTAATACTGATACTTGTGACTACACACTCCAGTTAAGATTTGATTACATCTGTGGTTGTCTTCCACTCAAATACTTCCCAAACAAAACTTTTGTTTTCTTGTTGCCCTGCCAAAACATAGGTCTATGAGATCCTTAAGCGTGCCTCCAAGTTTGAGCATCAGATAAATAGCCCTACAGTTTTGGAGCTTGAGAGTAATCGTACTGAGTTATATTGCACCATTTCACACGATGTAGAGTATCTTGCTTATTTTTATTGTACAACAATGTTTTGCATAATTATGCTCCATGGGTATATTCATTTACTAGACACACTTTGTTTGGAATGATATGAAAGCCTCTTGTTGTAATGCATTCAAGCCTTCGTATATCTTTAAAAATATGTCTAAAAAATTCACAGGTGAGATATTGTAAAGTCAGTGAGATGCTTCTGCTCTTTAATTTAGCTAGTCTTAAAAAAGAATAGACTACATAAAACTTGCTTTGGAGAGATGTCACCAGTTAATACACATTAGGAAAGAGGTAGAGATCTTTCCTCACCCCTATACAGCTTTTTTTTTCTTTCTTTTTTTTTTTTTCTTTACACTGTGTAGTTGTATTTGTAACTGTTTTGCCAGAAAATATTTTTACCTGATCTGACTATTCTTGCCTTTTGTCCTTGGCTACACACGCACACACCCCCTTCAACTAAAATGTTACTTTAACTTACTGCTCACTGTCAATATTAAGCAGATTGGTTCAGAATCACTTATTTCCTTTAAAATGCATACATCAATGCAATGAAAAATGAAAATAATTTTTGGAAGGTAGAATGGAGTAAAAGTTGAAAAGAAAGATGTTTCTTATATCTTGGGGAAAACACATTTGGAAAAGTTTTTTAAGCTTTTTTTTTCTTTAGAAATTCCTACTTCTAGCTTGCTTAATTTCTTGTGAAACAAGAAATTGTATGCCCATTTAAGAATGGAAAAACTTGCAGATAATCTATACTTTCAGCTAATTGAGACCATAGGTGACATCTAAAACTACCTTCAAAGTGGGCCACATTAAAAAATAATGGGTTCAGTTAGTGTATTTGAAATTATTTTTTTGAAATTCATCTTGTTTGAAATTATTACTTTAAAGTGTCATCTTCTAATTTATGAATAATGTTTAAAAAAAGATTTGGGGGCTTTTTCATTTGTTAGATATAAAGGAAAGGAGATGTTTGGGAATTTTGTTTTTGTAATTCTTCCAGTTGTATTTGTCGTCTAAAGTAAGACTAGTCAACTTTGTTGGTTTGAAATACATCTCTTTTGGATAAATTAATTTTTTTTTCCTGAAATTTTATAGGGAAAGAAATAGGAATGTTTCACCAGAAAAATTGAAATGAATGAGATTAGGTCCATTTAGTTCAGATTAACATTTTAATCTCTGTCTCAGTAATTGTGTGTTATGAGAATTGCCGTTCTGCCTCCCGCAGTGGACTTTATCTGTATAATGCGTGGCACCTGTGAGGATGGCTTGTGTTCTGGCTTGTTTAGAAATTAAAGCTCCCTCACAGTGAAATGTCTTTATCATTTCCTAGAAAACACTTATTTTGCAAAAGTGAAGTATTCCTACCTTCTTTTGATGCAAAATTCATCCTGAAGATGAATTCAACAGTAACTAGTTTTGTGAGTCCACATCACGGTGACTGAATATCTTAGACGCCTTAATTGAAAACCTACAAGATAAGGGTATCTTTCAGCCATGGGGGGACTCCCTCACCCCTGACTTCTGCCAGTGTTACTGTTGCTTCAAACAATTCTGCTTTAGGACAAAACTTTCGATCTCTAGTGGAAGACACTGTACAAAGAAGAAAAGACCCCCCTGAAGTGCAGGTATCTCAACTGAAAGTGGTCTGGCTTGCTAGATATCAGTCTGAAAATGCCATGGTATAAACCAAATGACTAACACTGGGTTTCTGCACAACCCCTGAATGGGCTCCTGAGCCTGTCTGGAAGTCGTAACTAGGCATGTCCATACGTGGCTTTGCCCCGTGGCAGAGAGGGAGAAGCCCAGTATGCTGCATGTCCAGGTACCCCCTGATTCAGCACTGAGTGCAGCACACTCAGGACCACTTTCATTAAAAAGTGATAAAACGGTTGGTGGCTAAGGTAACAATATTTGCCTTTTACCAGATGTTCTAATATTCCCATCATAACAAGGTGAAAAGTGATTTAAAAAATTTTTAAAAGCCCACAAACACTAAGTGGTTTGAGAGGGGAGGGAGAAGAAAAAATGCTGCCTGCAGCAAACAAGTGTGCGCTGGATGGGAAAAATAAAGACACTAGCTAAAGGCATTAGGAAGCTTTCTGATTATTGTCCTCTCTCCTTAAGTACAAAGGAAAACATTTCTTCTCTTGAGTCCTTTCAGACTTGCTAAAGCTCTACGTGGTGCCAGCCACCCTTAGGATTGCTGGATGTCCTGGTAAGGGCCTAACATCTGGAGGCAGAGGTGGGTCCTGGAAAGGCAGCCCAGGCCAGCAAGTTGGGTCACGCAAAGGGTTGCCACAGGAGAAGTCTGAGGGTCACCAGCACTCTTGAGGAAGGCAGACATAAGCTCTCTCCCCTCTCACAACATCTTTAAATTTTAAGGGCTCCTCCTTTCCTGAGAAGGGTGCCTTATCCAGGCTAGCTGGAAGGAGGCAGGAGCTGCATGACTTTATATTTTCTTAGAAAATGATAATTTTGAAAAAAGTGAGGTATTCTTACTTTCTTTTGATGCAGAATTTATCCTGAAGATGAATTCATCTGCAGTCCACACACCACCACTTACAGAAGAGAGTATCTACCATTCCTTGCTCCCAGAACAGTTTATGCATTATTTCTAGCAAACTCTAGCATAAAGTGCATAAGTAGTCCTAGAGGTAAGGAATGGAAGCTGGGACTATGCTTATCATTTTATTACACTAATTATATTATCTATAAAGCATATGCTAAATGGATTAAGAGTAGGCTGACATCTCAAAAAGTAGCTGTTCAAAAAAGCGTCCATCTTTTCAAAGCTTGAAAATAACTTCTTTTAATGGTCTAGAAATAAAGATGAAGTCATTGACAATTACACTGTCTACACATTTTACCAAAGTAGTAAATAACTGTGATAGTGAGGTCAAAGGAGTTGTGAAGATTGCTTAGTAAGTTCAAGTTCTGTATTTGAAGCAGTCAAGTTCTAAAATCAAGAAATGGAGACCCCTGTCACAGTGTTTGGGATCACAATCTAAAACACTTGGATTTTGAAAGGGTATGAATAACTGAGTCTGTGTCCCCTAGATGGTGCTGTGGAAGAAAATGCTAGTGTTATTCTTGCATTAAAATATTTTTATATATAAACTGGTGTGGCTTGATTAGGCTGAACATCAGTGGGGTACCTTTTTGGTATTCACACTAAAAAGAAGGGTTAGAGAAGGAGGAAGAGACTGTAAAGAATACGTGAACAAGGAGTTAGTGGATATACTTCTGAATAAATAAAACTTCAGAGCTCAATTGGCTCACCAGGTCAAAGAGTAAAATTCAACACATCTATAGTGCAGAGCTATTTTCAAAATAAAATGAAGAGTGCTAAAGCATTTTTAGCTCTAGCACTACAGGCGAGTGTGGGATGACAGAAAGAGCTTCAGATTTTAGCATCAGCAAGGATTAATAATTAGAGTTTGTAAATGTTCTCCAGCCTTCAGCTTTCTCTCCTCATACCCAGGTCATGCTTATGTCAACATGAGCACAACGGGAATGGCCACTGCTTTACCGTGTGTCTGATGAAGGGAACAGGAGTTCTCTAAAAAGAAAGTAGTCCTAGTTTAACTTTGCCTTCATCAATTCCCACTCAACATCTGCGAAGAGGTGGGTGGTCTCTGGACTGTTGAAAAGAAAATGTCAAAATGCAGCTCTACCACTGAACTTTCTCAAGTAATTTCTTACTAATAAAAGTTATTTCAGCTAACATTAATTCAATAGTTGTTTTGAATGTGCTAGCAAAATAAAAATCTTCTTGCCTTAAAAAGATTAAAGATTGAGCCTGCTATATTTTTGAACTGATCACATTGCAATGCTATTAGTACTCTTCTTTCTATATCCTTCCACCTTAGGGAGGGAGGAAGATAAACAGAAGCTAAGGGTTGTGTGCAAAGTGTATATCCCAAGGTTTGCTGATTTGTTTTATCACTTTTTTTTTTTTTTTTGGGGGGGGGGGGAGGAGGAGGAGTAACTCCAGTGTTGAGTATATTCCAAATGAACAAAGCTTCACAGATTTAATTCCTCTCTTCTTTCTCGTGTATAGTGTGTTTCCTATCATCAGTACATGTGTGCTAAAAACAAAACAACAACAACAACAACAAAAACATTTCTGAAGCTTTAGTTCTACTGCTTGCTTGGTCAATGCTTTCTGGTATAAGCTGCTGCTTAAAGATAAGTACAACTATTGATGGGGCAGATCAGTAGAAAGATAACGATTTGTATATTGTAATCCAACAGCTCTTTGGTAGTATACACTTAAGCAAAGAAAAGCAAGACATCTCAGTTTATTATAGAAATATGAGCAATACAGCACTCAGTTTAAGATTTGTGCTGTTAGCTTCATATAAATGCTCAAAGAAACTATTGTGGCGTTTCTTACAGACTTGAGACTGATGAAAAATAGGATTGTGAAGGATTTGAGTGCAAATCATGATGGTGTTTGAGAATCACAATCTGAGAAAAGAAAATCCTAGTGGGAGTGTGTGGGAGTGTGTGTGTGTTGGGGAGGGGGGGCTATTCTAGATTGCAGAAGACAACCATGATAGATTTCTGACCTAATAGCATTATCTAATTTTCTATTCAAAACATTCATAGTCTCAATCTAGGGAAACAAACAAAAGCAAGGCAAAGAAAAAAGTCTTTAGAGGACTCTGTAAAATGCAAATAGTTTGCCTGCAAGGAGCAGTGTGAAACATGTGGAAAGGAGGCACACGCACTGCCATAAACAGTGTTTTTGATTTGGACAGAGATGCTGGGTTTGCAGAGTGGTTTTGTTTCTCACAAAACTCGGCAGAAAAGAACATAATGTACCTAAAAAAAGAAACAGGAGTATACATATCCTGCAAAATGAAGTGATTTGTTTAATAAACTACTGCATCCCCTAGTTGGAATATTTTCCTTAAACAAGATGGAACATGGGTGTTGCTTATCTATTTGACACTGATGCATGAATTGTTAGATAGCTGAAGCTGAAGTAGTTGAAGGTAAAATCTAATCATATGGGAACACAAATAAAACTTAAGTGGTATAGCAGCAAAATCTTCTACTGTGGATATAACGAACTAGATGTGAGAATTTGCAGGTGATTGAGCAAGCAGTTGCTTTTAGGCCTGAAAACAGATGGAGACTGCAACATTGAATATCTCCTCAGCAATTTGTTTATACTGCTGGACTGGACATCAGGAGGCTACTTAGTCCCTCCCCTATTTTTTGTTTTTGGTGACATCAGATTCTGTAAGTAAGGCTGTTTTCCGTAAAAGTAAATAAAACCTTTAAATAAACTAAAGGAAGAGTTTTACAGAGTCTAAGAAGTACTGCGGAGAAAAATAGCATGGAAAATGCATCATAAATGAAGATAACATAGTTAAACCTTGTTAGATACAAGTCATACGTATGTAATGGCAGAAGACTGCCATTTCAACAGCCAGCAGTCTTTGACCATAAGAAGGGGATGAGGGGTGAAAGGGCAGACGAGCTGAAATATCAGGAATATCTTCAGCTCCTCCTCTGAAGAAAGAAGTGTGAATGCTTGAAGAAGGAAATACCCACTTCATGAAACAACCAACTCCACTGAAGAAGCCAGCGTATCAGTTGCAAGGAAAACGTAGAGCTGAGAAGCAAAGACTCGAGGCCCTTGGTAGTCCAAAGTGTGGAATGGAGAGGAGCACAAATCCACTTTCCTTGCAGAGGGTGAAATGTGAACATAGTTGATACCATTCTCTTACCCTCTGGAGTACCCTGACTGAGCAGATTTATGTGTAGGGTTGCATTCATGAGCATGGGTCGCTGTTCGTCCTTGCTGTGCTGCGGCTGTGAGGGCTACCGGGGCTGGTTTCTCTGCCGTTCAGCAGAAAAATGTCCCCTTTCCCCCCGTCCCCAGCTCTGTCTTTGAATTCGTATTGGTTTGACAGGCATATTTAAGTTTCATTATGGCCAGGAGATCATCTCAGTGTCGCTGTTACCACTTACTAAAAGTATTATCTGAGGCTTCTGGGTCTAAGACGGTACGGTACAAACACATTTGCAATCTCATAAACAACGTGTATGTAAACTACAGGTTGATGTATAGCTGCAGTGGTGTGAATCACAGGAGCACCAGTTATGTCGGGTTAAGCTTACATTTTCTTTTGCTAGAGGCCTGGAAACTTTTCCAGTTCTGCAGACGTCTGCGAGTTCTAATTTATGTTATCTGGGAAGAGGGCAAAGAGCAAATTGCAAATTCTATCTAATCTTCCAAAATAGCTTATAAAATGTTGGCTTATAATATACCTAAGATTATACCTACACTAGCAGAAGTCAGCAGAAGAATAGAGCATTACTCGGTTTCTTTTCAGCTGGTTTACTGAATTTTCCCCCTTGGTTATAGGGTATAAGGGGAAAAAAGGATTCACTTGCTGTTTTGCTTGAGCTTTTCTGGAAAGCAGTACAATAGCCAGAATTTCTCAGAGTGCGTGCAGCAGGCAAACAGGGTAGGAACTGGTGGTGCTACGTCCCTAGGACTGCCTCCCACAAGGAAGCTCTTCATCCATGCGTTTTTGACAACAGGAGAAAATAGTGATTCATCATAGTTTTCTCTTGGCTTCTTCTTACTGAGTTTTTCAAAGAAAGGTCCTGATCTGCATTCACATTAAATATTTGTTATTTCAAAATTTTCTTTCCAACTGTGGAAACTAAAATTTATTTTAAAAATCCAGATGTTTTATATTACTGCCTGATCATTTATTATTTCTTATTGGCGATAACTCAAAATTCTTAGTATGGGTCTTATTTTAGTCTCCTTAAAGGAAAGGGGGAAAAAAAAAGTGTTTTGACCTCAGTTTTTACATGGTAGTAATAGCACTTCTGGGGAGGTTGCTGGCTTTTATGAATGTGCATGCGCACCTAGGTGCCCTCCTTTCCAGAGGATCACAAAACCAAACAGTTCCTTAGAAAAAGACCCTTCAGTGCATGTTTCTGGGTAGCTAGGAGTCTACACTAGAGAAGCCACATGTTTGGCTGTTTGGTGACTGGTAGTAGGATCGAAGCTACTTTCCCAGCAATATGATAACGAGGTCTATTTGAATGTTTTGGAGAAGAGTGTTTGGATGCAGGTCAGAAAATTGCCCTAAAAGTAATGTCAGCCATTCAGGGCAAATGTAGAAAGACTATGTGTTTCATCTGAATGTACTGAATTTGTAACTTTCACTTGTGTATATTATTTTGAATATTCCCATGTTCTCTCTCTAATACTCTGGATTGTTCTGCTAAAAACATCAATTAGGTATTTATTATTGATTTAAAACATACTTTGAAGAACATGGATTAATTCGTTAATGTTGGTGCCATCTCCCTAAATCTTTTCAGATTGTCATACTTTTTGACAAGAGCAAGAAACTTTATTTTCCTGTTGCTCTTCTGATCTAATTGAGTAGATGACAAAATAATGATAGGAATAAATAAGATATAGCAGTTTATAAACACAGAACTGCTTTCTTTGTAGGCCCAAAACTCTTGGCTTCAGTACTGTGGCTTAACGAGTTAACATAGTTCAGCTGAGCTGCATTTTCCCCTTGAATTTGCAAGGGTCTGAAAGCACGTGCCTGGCTGATTACTGCGGATTAACTGGCAGGCAGCAGTTGAGTAAGCTAGGAGAAGCCAAATTTGTGTCTGAGATCTTTCAGAATCAATGTCCAACCAATTCTGGCTGCAAGTAATAATATATTTTTTTTTTAACTCCACTGCGGGGAGTGTTTCTGCCCCAAAGAATGTGTTGATCCCCTGTGTCACTGATCTTGCTTCGTTGTACAATAAACCTTTGTCTGCTTGATTTAAATAATTTGAATGGCCTGCTCACACCTGTAAGGAAGCTCCTATTTAAATAAATCTTTCTATGGCTTAAAATGCATCCTGTTAAATATGATCTTAAATGAGTGAACTTTAGGCAGAAGGGTGTGTGCAGATGTTTCCATTGATGCAGTTATGATTAGTTGTAATTAATATCTTCAGTAAAAATGATTCAACAGTCTTATATTGAGAGGTTTTATGTTTATAGCATGCAGCCAAGAGTTGGATAGTTGAAAATAAGTAGGTTCTTCTTTGTTACGTTGCAGGTAAAGATTGGAATTGGGCAGGATAAAGATTTTTGCCTTCAAATTTTGTAGCTAAAAGGAGAGGGGAAAAAAGCAAGCTTTTCTGTTCTACACTGCAATGAAAACAGGAACTATTGAAACTTTACAAATAAAACTTCTATAATCAGGAATAGGCAATCACTTGATAAAGCCCTGGAGCGGGGCTTACACGTAGGAGAAGGGGAGCCCTCTAACACAGCTGCGCAGCACAAGGGTGCTGTCGTATAAGGGGCAGTAGATGGGGCAGCACGCACCCATCTCTTCCTCTCCTCCTTTATTTTAATTAAATTAAGTGGTTAGTGGGAGAGTTCAATTTAATGGCGTAGTTTGAGGCTCTATGCTGAACCTGAGCCTGAGGTGTGTGCAGAAGCAGAGTTTTGGTAGCTGAGGAGGTTGGCTTGTGCAAAGCTAAAGCTCAGGAGGGCTTAGGAAGTAGGCAGGATATTTGAAGACTGCTGTTTTCAACCTACCTGACTTCCTTCTGGTCCACTTGTTGATCTAGGCCTTGTAAGATCAGGCATAAAAATCTGCCCTTGAACCACAGTAAAAATTAGCATTTTAAGTGCCTTGCTGTCCCCTAGGGAGGAACTGTAGAGCAAAGCATTGTATCATGACACTTTTATAAGTATGTTTCAGAGTGAGATAATCATGCCTATTTCAGTAAAAATTTATGATGGGTTGCAGAAATCTTAGGTAATCGCTGTGTGTAACTTGTTAAGGAGTTCTTAGGCCTGCACAGGCTCTTCAGTTTACTCCCTGATTTAGCTTGTTATTGCGGATAAAATTAACAGAGAAAAAAATCAGTATGACTTACTCTAGCAATTTTATTTTTCCGAGGGATTTTTTTACATATCCGCTGAGCAGAAAAACTAAAGTTATACAGTATTTAACATGAATTCAGGTTATATTCTGGTATTAAAATGAATGTTAAATAGAAAACACTAAATCTCTAACCTTTGGGCTTAATTCATCATAAAATTTCAGGATTTATTAGCATGTTACATTTAATGAATAATTTCTTAAGTATAAAAAGTTTGTAATTACTTGAAAATCTACTAGGAATAGCTTTTATATGTAAAGCTACATATAAAGTTAGTAAGATCTTAAAATTAAGCTCTAAGGTATTGCTTTCTATCCACTTAAGACTGTGTTTTCCTCTTTATACGTTATTTCTGATAACAGCCTGCCTTCCTTCCTTCGTGCTGTAGTAGGGAAGATAAATGGGATCCAGTTGTGCCAGTAGGAATCTTGATGTTTATCTTAGGGACCAGAGTTTACCTCGATCTTACATTCTGGCTATGCTTTTCTATGTATTTGCAGCAGTGGCAAGGTGCGTACATTTTAAGGGCCTTCAGAAAGATAAAGCTCACAATTAAGGCCACTTTAAAATGGTTTGTGTGGCTAACAAATGAGATTGCCTCATCTCATTGAGATGACTGTGTGATGATATTAATGACTGTTTAACCAGATATGTATTGACACAGTCCTGATAAAAGTAAATCCCTGACACCTTGGAAAGCCATACAAATGGTCTCTGAGGTATATGAGGGTGGTTGACTTTTACCAAAATATTTTGTGTGTTTGTTGTAGTTTTAACTCCTATTCTATGTTCTTGTATCATTTAGGATTGAAAGCTGAGATCTGATCATGAAGATCATCTGATCTTGCACGATCTACTTGATTTTCAGCATGATTTTTGAAGAGCCAGTAATTCTATTGGACTTCTAATGGAGACGTGGAGAATCAATTCTAGCTCAGGGCTTATTTAATTATAAACACCTTAAATATAAGGTTGAGCACGGGGGCAGCAGGGAGAGGCTCCCAATGCTTGCTGCAGCACAGTGCTGGAGGCGAGCTGGGTGGACCAAGCGCAGAGCGGCTACAGCCTGTCCAGAAATGCCTTTTTAGGGCAAGATTTGTAGTAGAGGCAGGAGGTCACCTGTAGGCTTTCTCCTGGACTATTGCACGCTCACAGAGATGCAATGCCTAGAGCTCCAGTGTCCTTACAGAGTGTTTTTCAGGATGCCTGTTGAAGGGCAGCTTTGGGCTTTTAGGAGATGTGGAAGGGGAGGTGAGTAGTGGAGAAAAGGATGTGCTGGAGGTCCGCTTCTCCCTGCACTAGAGCAGCGTTGCATCCCGCTGCTGACAGGAAGGAGGGCACTTTGCACCCTTAGGGCAGCGAGTCCTTTGTAATGCTTCGTTTTACCTGCTCATTATCATGTAGCACAAATCATTAAGATTTAGCACAAATGTATGTGTTTATGGAAAACTTAAGACTTTTATATGCTGGTGGAGGAGCAAAGATCTCTCTTCCAGAGGGTGTTTTAACAAGAAACATTTTTTTTTGTCAAAGCAACTGTCCAACTCCTTTATTACTTTTCTGGGATTGTTTTTAGGCTAGTCTAGCCTAATTTTAAACTGTATGTCAAAAATGATTTACCAGAGCATCTGTAAAATGTTCTGGGGACCTTGGCAAATACCTGGTGGTTTAGGTCCATGTCCAGAAATTGGATCCTATTCAAAAAATAGTTTTGTGACAAGTGCATAAAAATCTTTTGGCAGGTAAGCATGCAAAGAAAATGTGAATGCAAAAAAAAAATTTTTTTGTTATTTTTTGATAAATGTCTTTTTAGTAAATTTCTTTTATAAAAGATGTTGCCAGAGCTCCTGTTGCAATAAACTTGCCTGCTTGGGACTATGGTTTTAAAGCAGGAGCAAAATGCATGTGCTTCCTTTTTAATACACAAATGTTTAAAAATACAACAAAGGAAAAAGAACGAATATTATATCTTTTCTCTAAAAAGGCTGAAGAGACAACAGAGTGCAAATGCATTTGGTTACTGCATAGATATTGGTAAAATAGGCTGGCTTTTTCTGTGAGGGAAAAGGATTAAGAGTTCCTTCTCCTGTCCTCTAGGGAAAAAAAAAAGTAGAAAATATCCTTCCTACAGAATTATAGAACCTCAGTGACTGTATTTACTAAGGAATAAGGGCATGCACTTTGCCATTAACATGCTGCAAGTTCGTGATCTAAGTTACTCTATGGTAGGATGTTAGTCTGTGCCTAAGTTCCTTTTTTTTTCCTAGTCACTCTTGAATCTTTGACCTTTTAGTCTAAGGATCTGCATCAGTTTTGTTATTACTGACAAGAGGGGACTGCTAGACCTCTATGAAGTCTTTTTTCTAGTTTTTATGCCTCTGGCAGCAGTGTGCAATACCAGTTGAATCCTCATTATAAGATTCCAGAAAACAAACAAAAATGCCACAAAAACCAAACTCCAAATAAAAAGAAGTGTATTGTAGTACTGTGAACCACTTTTTGGAAAGTAGTAACTTTTAAAATCACTTTTATTTATAAGCAACAGATTATTCCTAACAAGTGGTGCTGATACGTTTTGAGGGCAGTGGTAGAGTTTTGCCACTACATGAAATCACTATTATTCCTTGTGTTGCCTTTTTATACTAGTGATGTTTGCTGCTCCTTTAAAAGCCACCTCCTGTCTGGATATAGCTGAACTACTCCCAATTCTAGGAATTTTGAAGAAATGGAGGGTGGGTTGCTGCTAGTTTCTCGCTCTCCCCTGCCCTCCAGCAATATGAGCCTCTGCCCTGACCCACATGGCAGAAGATGGAACAAGCAACCTGGCTATTCTTTACAAACTGTTTCTGGACTAAAGGCAGGCAGTACTGGTGCCTGGTATTGTGTAGTGTAATGAGTAGCTAAAACTGCAGTCATACCTCAACACCTTCTGTACATCGATTTCTCCATAGAAGTTGGTGAGTTTTCCTGCTTTTTTAGTTCAGAGTTTTGAAGAAGTATTTAGAGATTTATGTATGTTTTTTGTGAAGCTCAATGGTGCCAGTCCAACTTTCAGAAAGTCCAAGGACCACATTTATACTCAAGATAAATTCTTCCTTTGCCTCTGCTCCTCTTTGGCAGTGATTCCAATGACTGGTATAACTGCCTTCAAAAGCAGAGAGAGGTCTGCACCGAGAAAGGTTGAGGGCATTTGTGCCATGGATTGCTGCCCAAGAAAACACAAACCTATCTGTCTGATACATCCCATACAATAAAGAGAAATTGGGTTGCTATCATGGCCAGCTTTGAATTACTGGTCAGCACTTCCTTTAAATAGCCTACGTAAAATTAGGGGAGATAACTAAGCTTCCTGTTTGAGGGATGAAGATTATTATCAACTTACTATTTTTGTATGATCTTTGGCTAGAATTTTTACTTCGGAAGAGGTATTATCAGGAAAAAATAATAATGAAAAACTCCAAAACAACCCTATTTGACCTTAAGGAGGGAGACATAGAGACCAGACTATAGGTGATATCTAGATGTGCATGAGCCATATATTCTCCTGACTGGAAAGGAATTACCTGTTGTTTAAGAAGACTATCACCATTTGAGAATTAAATCGAAAAGTAATTTAGAAACACAAAACAAATATAAACAAGGAAATAACTTTTAGGCTAGTTGTGAAATAATACTTAAAGTGGATGCTGCTGTGCAGTTAAAAACTCATCCTCATGAAGCTGAAAAAGATGCTAACAATGTAGAGAGGAAGCTTTACTTTCACTTGAAAGCACTAGGAGAATGGCTGGGTGCTGGTCTCAGCTGTGGTTTCTGGACTCAGCCTCTGGTGCAAACTGGCACAGAGTGCTGGGGTGGGAGGAGAGGCACAGGTCCGTGGGAAAGCAAGGCAGGCAGCCCTCTTCCTGCTGGTCTGCTTCTCGCGCCGCTCTTGTAAGACAGATGCTCGTGGGGTAAGTTCCTTCCTCCCTGTTACTTCCCCCTGTTCTGAGGAGGCTTTCTTCCCCCGAGCTGCTATTCGTACTGCCATGAACTTTCAGGAACACCTTGCAAGTGTGCATGAAGCGGACTGAGATGAAGGGTGTGTGGTGAGGAAGCCCAGGGCCCACTTGTAAGGTGTAATGGGCAGAGGATGGTGGAGAGGGGGATATCTAAATGCAAGCTTCTGTCTGGTCCCGTGCCCCTTGTTCTTGGTTTCCAAGGCTAGAAATAAGGCAGAGAAAGGTTTTAATGCCTTCAGTTGAAGGGGTGGTTGGGTGTTTTCACTCACATGGCAGTGTGCTGGACGGTGACTGTCATTCCTTGATTCTGTGCAAACCTCTCCCTTTGGCAGAGCCTCAGTCAGTAAATAGGTATCTGCTGCCGTTGTCACAGGGAGTTCCGGTGGGGTGGCCACCTGAGTGGAGCTGCACTATTCAGTGTCATACGATCTGAAACGTGTTTACTAAGCAGGATGGGTATAGCAGGTGGTTAGCGATTTCTTTGGCATTTGTGCACTTCGCCCTCACCCCGACAGCTCAGCGTGCCTAGGTCTTGACTGGTGCTCAGCTCCACCTCGGGCTCAGCCTTCCCCATGGAGTCTGATGTCTATGGACATCTCCCTCATGGGGACTATTGCTTTTGCTGTTATTTGCTAATAATAATACTGAATACATCTAGTTGGTCAGAGTGGACAGGTGTAGTCGGCGTCTTGCCAATATGAACAGGCCTTGCAGGTGGGATGACCCATGCCTTCAGGTTCACAGCAGGAATGCCTGATAAAGTGGGGTCCTGATGCCCCGTTGTGGGGGGATGGTGGCCATTGGACCTGCAGCGTGTTCAGAGGAGGGGGAAAAAAGAAAGGCAGTTTTGAATCCCAGGTTGGTTCTCCTTCCCTACCCCCCCATATCCCCAGGTTGGTCATTGTCTTCTTCAGCTCATCAGATGGCCTGTAATTCTCCTTAAGTGTTAGAACCGAACTCAGAGGGCCAGAACTGTCCCTTTTTATAAAAAGGTGAGCCTATGCAGAATTAGCACTTCAGTTACATGTTTAAGTGTTCATCTCTGACACGTCCGAATGATAAATCCCAACAAGAAGTCTCATACTTTTAAATGGAAGGTACCTTAATATCTTTTCCCCCACATTGTAATCCCTTTGGCCATGTGCTTTTCCTCTATTCCTTTTTTCTTTTTTTCTCTCTCATTTTCCCCTCCTTTTTTCTTTTCTTTTCCCTCTCCATTTTTCTTTGGCATGATGCTAGCAATTTTTAAAAATAAATTATTTATTTTTAACAGCTGTTCTTAGAGCCTGGGCAGTTGCTTTGGTTAGTAGGGAATCCTTCAGAGAAGCTTGGCCTGTTGGCTTGTGGCCACACAGAACTTTAATGCCCCCACCTAGTTAAGCAGGGGTGGCTGTGAGGAGGGCTTCCTTCACAGCCAGAGCTCCCTCAGCTTTGGTCACCGTGGAGGTTTCTCCTGTGGGTAGGAGCTACAGAAGGACATGAAAACAAGCAGGCCATGCTCTCAGCAGCTCCTGGATGAGGCAAATTGTTCAACAGATTAAGACATTGGAACCTTTCTCTGTTCTTGCTTTATCCCTGGAGATCAGGAACAAGCAAAGCAGGAACAAACTGCAGCTTGTCCCTAAGCCTTTCTTCCTGTAAGACTTTTTCTCTCCTTTGCAGCCTCCTTCAGCTTTATATATGATGTAGGGTGTTTCTAAAGAGTCACGATAACGCAGTTTGTTTTGAGGGAAGAGAGAAATCATCTCTTCCTTCAGCTGTATTTGGAGAGAAAACGTAAGCACAATTCTGGAGTCCCAAGACTATTTGATATTCAAGACAAATACGGGTTCAGCTGTCGTACTAGCTACTCAAATATCTTGAATTCTTGGAGCCCATCTTAAATTATATCATTACAAACTCTCTTGCAGTTTTTACCTTTGTATTTAACTAATTTACTGTTGAAAATCCACTTTTTTTTTTTTTCAATGGATTTCAAATTGAGCTTCTGCAGGCTGGTAAATTTCTTCAGTCTAGCATGGCTCCTTCTATTATACTAGACTTATAGATGAGAATCTGAAGCACAAAATGACAAATACCCACAGTTTCTATAGTTAAATGCTTAGGTACTTTGGTACTTCAAGTGCTGAATGCTCTACATGGACTTTATTAAGTACTAATTTTACCTGCAGTTGAGTGTTTTGTGTGTCTGGATATCCAATATAAGGTTTTTCAGGAATTTTCGTTTGTAGCTTATAAATTTAAAGTAATACCAGAATCAAACTGAGCTCTAGAATACCTTAACACACTCTGAGCATTATAGTGTGTAGGTTTTGTGTATATACATAATTATATGAGTAGTTTTTCTATTTTGTTTTATATAATCTGCCATGGCAGTCAGATTTCACTAAATTTGCAGCTAATCCAAGTTCAAGAATAAGAATTAAATTGAATTACTTTGAATTACTGTTTTTTTGAATAGGCTTTTGAAAAAAAATGACAAAATTATGAAGTCAGGAATAAGATGCTGAACAGCATGCTAAGTTTGAGAAAGATCAGTGTTACTACTTCATATTGGATTTTAACACACAGGTTCTGTTTGTTATAACAGTTTGTTACCATAGAAGTATAAACTGAAAGGTAGCAATGATGGGTTAGTGTAATACGTTATATTAAATAAACTTGTCCTGTTAGCGCTGCATGCAAGACTTTGTTTACATTACAGTAAGCTGTTTTCTGCTGCATTTACAATTCTACTATACAAATAAATTAAGAGATCTCATGACAGTATGATTTACTTTCTCCCTGCAAACTGAAAGACATTAATATTTTTAAGCATATTTGCTTGGAGGTGGTTACGGTTAAGTTTCTGTTAGGGCACTGTCAACCCGACTGTCTAAGAAATAAAACAGATGAAAGTCAGTCTTATCTCCTTGTTCCTATAGTTAAAGGATGGGCAAATATTAAATATTATATTTAGAACTCAATGCTACTGCAAACAATATTGAATAACCTTTTAAGATATATTGCTATCCTGCAACAACAGATGAACGTTCACAAAATGAAATAAATAAAATGAGCCAGTGTAATGACACACAAAGCTTTGACTGTTTGATCTGCTGTGTTGTACCAATGTGCTCTTTCGGAAGTCGGTGAATTTATGCCTTTGCTGCAGCTGAACAGGTGCAGCAGGATGAATGATTTGGCCTGTGATATTGTTGTTATTGGTGGTGAGAGATAAGTTGAGAGGGGAAAATTGAGTCTGAATTTCTAGTCCCAGGGTAATTTGTGGGACTCGTGATTTGAAGGATGGAGGCAGGGAAGGAGTATTTCTGTTTAGAAAACAGAACAAACTTCATCTGTACTCCAGGTGCAGAGAACACAGAGGATCACAGTACTGCTTTTACATACTATTTTCATTAGGATATATACTTGAGACAAGTCGGAGGCATAACACCTCCTCTGAGCATCCCCCCCCAAAAAAAAGAAGAATAAAAAGGCAAAAAAATTTACTTTTTGGGGGTGTAAGGATTGGGCTGGTACGATCCATCTGAAGTATCTTGATTTAAGTATTTGGAGTTAGCTCTTCCTCTTTCTTCTCTTTTTTTGCTAAAAGCTGTTTGACAGAACACAGGGTGACCCGTTCCTTTTATAAACATCGCCTCCTTTGGTTGCTCCAGCTGAGACAGTTGCGGTTCGTTAGGAGCTGTCAGCGCTGGGCCCGGGGAGCAGCGGGATGCGATGCGACCGCCGCGCGCCGCCGAGTCCCCACCTGCCGAGGACGCCCTGCGGCAAGACTTCTCCAGCACCGGGACGGGTCACCAGGCGTTCGGAGCCACCACATCCAACAGGAGTTGAAGTTCTAAGCTGCCCGAAGAAACAATTTACAGGCTCACTAGTTATTGTTCCTCGGTGAATAAAAATATTCGTAAGCAATAGCGCTCCCTTACCTGCAGAAACTCTTGCTTGAAGAGGGTGGGACGCCCAGGGCATCCCCGGCAGTGTTTCTTATTCGCGTTTTTGTTTACAGTGTGCCTGGGACCACAGCAGAAACGTCAGGCGTGTTTTGCCTGTTGACCGCATTGCAGTGCAGGTTACTTCAGCATTTAGCAAGTTTTTATGTCCTTCCCAACTGGGCAGGTTTCTCAGTTACAACTTTGCATTTTGAGATTATGTGACGTGATACTACAGTTTTTGAGATTTTTATGCTTATATAGTCTGTTTTAAAAGAATTTCTTGTTCAGGACTGATTTAAGGCTTGTAGAAGGCAGTTACGTGGGTGGGACTAACAGTCATGGAAACTAAATGTTGGTATTTGGAAAATAATTCGGGTAGTTTTAAATAATTGAAAGGGAGAAATAAGAAGTGAAACTTCCCCTATGTCGTCTAGCAGATCACAGTGAAAATGTTACTCCTATTTTTGTTTTTTTTTTCTTATGCTTTTCCTTGTTGTTTGTGTTTTCCTAGGGCAGCACAGGGTGGAGGGAGATTAAGCTTGCAATTTTATAAGAGGTTCTTCTTATCTACACCCCTCCACACTTATTACTTCAGTGCTGATCTCCTCCTTCCTTCTTCAGAGTGAGCCTCCTATTATGTGCTGGTGGAGTAAATGACAATAAACGAGTCTCATAGCAAAACCCAGAAATTACTGAAATCTGATTTGAACTTTTCCAGCCTACTTTGTCTGAAACATGTTGGATGTATTAAATTGTTTTGATTACTATAGCAGTGTTATAGCAGTGTAAAACATTTTTAAAAGAAGCATTCTTGTTTATTTCAAGGCTCTTAATTAATTAAAAATGAAATATTTGGCTATGGTAACACACATTCTTTTTTGATACATCACTTTAAATGTCATCATCACTATTATGTTGAAAACTTTTGCATGGGACAGTTCATGCAAAATCCCTAGGTAATCAAGTAATATGTAAATCAATCAAAAAAACTAACCAATCAAATAAATGGTTAGGTGTGTTTTGCCTGCGATGCTGTCCATATTCTTTCTCTGAGCAAGTAACTGATGTGAAATTGAGAAAGGAGCTACTTTTTTGCATTCAGAGCTGGACACAATAATGACTTCTGGGAATTTATAATTTATCTGGGCGCAGTTGCTGCTGGTTTGAAATTGGTTAGCGTAGACTGTTGTTTTTTTGATTTCCGATCAGGGTGAGCCAAAATGATTTGTATAATGTGTCTGTAGCTCTGTAGCTATAATTCAGATACAAATTCATACTACCTGTTGTCTGTTAGTTGTTTCTCTGATAGCAGAAATACTAACTGAAAACAGACTTTCAGAATTTATTGCTGTTTGGCAAAAAGGTGAAAGTATTTATTAGCCATCTAGAAAGGCTTTACACATTTATCAGACAATGCTTGCAAAAAGCTCTGAATTGGACAAATGTAACTGTATTTATACAAGCATAAGTTGCATTAAATGATAAATTACTCAAAGACCATGATAAATCCGGCACAGCACATTAAAAACATCAGTAAAAAGGATTTTGGAGTAGAAAACTTCAGAAAAAGTAATGCAGACAAATTGGCCTCTCTGGCCTCTCTGAATCTGGCTCTCTTTTCACAAGTTTCTATAGACTGCAGGGCTTGGGAACATCACTGGAAGAAACTTGGGGAGTTAGGTGCACCAAATCAGTCTTTGGGCTCAACAGAACTGCATTTTTTTGAAATAGCTTTAGGCAGAAAGACAGCCTGCATGTGGTGGAGCTGCTCAGATGACGAGGTGCACCTGTGGGCTACTTCATTGGTTCTTCACAGCCATTAGCCCGGTGCAGCCAGCTGGGTCTGCTGAGGCACTTGGGGAGCGGGAGCTGACCTGACCATCACCCTTACCTTAGGATGCCTCGGTGCTGGGCACCTATGGGTCAGCAACTGGGATGAGTCCTAAACGTCCCTCTCGCCTAGTGTGCCTGTGGAGACCTAGATGCAGGTGTGGTTTCAAAGTGGAGCCTACCTTAGCGGTTTGATGTTTCTGGTTACAGGATAAAGCAGGAACATCTTGCTGCTTCCTCTCCTTCAAAATTTTTACACAAAGTCAAGTGCGCTGTCGGTGTCTCTGAGATTGTGTTTATATAGATGTATCACTGACACATTTCTTTCCTTGATTTTTCCTTATTATGGGAAAAAAACATAGACTACCGCCTAAGAGTTATTAACATGAAAATGCTGAGAAGCACTGAGCCAGGACATCTGCCATCTAGTTTGGAATCTTCTTTATTTCCTCATACTTTTTGCAGACATCTATTTGCCAAAAGGTTTTCTTTCAAGCTTAGCTGATGACTTTATGCTTTCAGGAAAATTCAAAAAATCCCTCCATTTTTCGTTACATAATTTAATCTTATTATTTTCTTTATTATCCATCAGTAATTACCTTAAACTTTTTTCTCTTGCACTGGGGTGGTTTTAGAGTATGTTTAGACAAGTTGGGCATATTTTTCTCTCTCTTTCTGTCTCTCTCTCTGTGTTTACTTGTTTGTTTTACATCTTTTAATCAGAGTTGATCCTTCCATGGTGCTGGTCATGTCTGTAAGTCTGTCTCACCTCTAACTGTACTCTAACTGTAGTTATCTAGCAACATCTGCCATGGTGACCAGCTTCAGCCACAGTAATATGAGTGAGATCAAAATATAGCCTTATAGGAAGGGTTCCATTTTTATACTTCATAATATTTTTATGTATTTTAAAATTATATTGGGTGTTCTTATAGTCCTGTTGCATACCATTGGGTTTAATTTCAAATTAATATCCTACAGGGCTCTTGTCACCGTTGCTTTTCAACTTCTCCCCATATGATAAATTATCATGAGGATACTCAAGTAAGAAGGGCCTTGTAGTGCTCAAAAACAAAATAGTAGGAAAGCAGAAGTCAATCATACCTGGGGAGCAAGGAAAGTTTTCTCTCCCTGGGAAGATGTTAAAATGTGTAACACGCTACCTGCGTAGAGAGCAAGGATTTTTGCCATTCTGTTCTCTCTGATTCATTTCACATCTAAATAACTATTACTTTAAAAACTGTAGGACTAAGAATGTTCTGATTTTATAGCATTACCTTTCAGTATTGCATATTTTTCGTATTATTACTATTATTACTTATTTATTGTTACTGTTTTCTTCTGGAAAAGACCAAATACTAATAATAAGAAATGCAATAAAATATTTTTGGTAAATATTAGCATAGATTATTGATAAATATGTTGTCAGCATCTGGGCAACTACCTGTAAAATTTCTATAGTTATCTATAGATAATGTTAAGTTGAAGTGAGATGGCAAGGGATTCCCCACACTTTCATTTGGATGTCATTTCACTGAATGAAAAAAATGCAGGGTCTTGTTTTAATTTTTTAACTCTTTAGAAAATATACCCATTTCATCTACTTTTTGAAAAAGAGAGTGAATTTTGGTAATTTTCCTAGTAGTGCTCACTATCTGCGTCTTTTTGTAACTTTTCAGCCCTTTTTCCTAATTGTTAATTCTTGTAGAATGTTAGTACGTAATGAAAATGTAGTAGAACCAGTTAATCTATGTAAAACTTGTGTATTTCTGTCAAAATACCCAAGATACTGGTGTTGAGTTGCCTCCCTTTACCTGATTTCTGCTGGACTGATGTAAACTTAGCACTACTATTCTTCTGGTATTTTGCAAGGCACTGACTTTAATTCATAATTGTGCTTTTTCCCTTTTTGTTTACCATTTGGTTTAGCGTTACATTTAAAGACAGAAAGCACCCTTGAGTTCTACTTCCAGTTACTATGTTGGTTACACTGGCAAAATATTCTGCCTTGGGGTTTAAGACCTGTAGCATCCTTTGAAAATCTGGGATGTTCCTTCCCCGTGCAGAGAATTGAAGTGGGAGGTACAAGAATTCAGAGCGTGCATGATGTAAGCAGTGATTTGAGCAGGGAGAAACAAAAATAATGAAAGAAGTGTTCATTTAGAAAATTCTTGTAGGGATACTGCAGAGGTTTTCATGTGGCTGACTTTCTTTGAACTTGTTTTTGAGGTGTCCCCAGCAGGAAGAACCTCTTTGCTTGACTGCTGCTGGGGGGACACACTTACTCTCCCACATCCGCCTGTTGTCAGGGAGTCATCTTGCCTGTTTCTTGGACAGGGTTTGGATCACACTGAGGTCCTGGAAGAAGAAATTTCCTCTTTGGCTTAAGCAGCCTTTTAAACGGTGTCATTGATCCCTGCCTGGACTGATGATAAACTCGTTTCTCTTAATTCTAACATTGTTTGAAATATGCAGTATACGTTATTTTAAAATACAGCCTGTTGAAAGAATAACAGTTAACATTAAAAATGAATTTGCATCCAAAAAACTTTAGAAGACTTTGTTACCCAAAAGATAATTTCTAACTATGAATGTTTGTCTGATTTCATAAGAGTATTTTTCTCTTTACCTAGAGGGTTTGCATATTGCTGTTTTCAATATCAGGCTGGACAGTTCACCTAGATTTTTTGACTTTTTAAAAACAGTGCAAACTTATTTTTTCTATTTTCCTTTTCCTCAATTGATGGTGTGAAACAGTTTTCAAGATCTTGTGTGTGCCTGCAGTCGGCTGCAAATTTCTAGGAAGAACTGTAAGAGCTTCCACTTTTATATTCTGGCTTCCTAATATCTTTCAGTGCATGTAATCATTGCCTTTTTATATTTATGAATGAAGCACTTTAGAGTTAAGTGGCAAATTCTTATAAATTTTAATGGGATTTGGATGCCAGAGTCTCTTAGGTCACTTTTAAAACTTTAAGCTGTGATTGAATGTTTCTTGGTTATAGACTTTCCCTAAATACTAATTTCTTAACAGTTGAAGAAAGCAAATTTTTATTGCTCTGGCTTTTGAGGTTGAAAGAATCAGACTTGACTGGAAGTATTTGTTGTATGTAAGACATGTAATCATATAATTCTGAAAGATGTTGCCTGTATATTGTGTAACTATCTTCCTAAAATTGTTTCTGTTGACATATATGCCTGTTCACAATGTCTTCATTTTTTAATTATATCTAGTGTCCTGGTGTATTATTTATACTTCGTGTGGTATTAGACTGAAGCATTCATTAGAAATTTACATTCTGACGCAGCAACCTGTGCTCCTATTATTCTCTTTATATTCCTTTTTCTTTATATTTACATTCAGGTTGCTTGGAGGAAGGCTCTCCTGTTCATCCCCGTGACCTATGTAAATTGTTAGCAGATGGGCTTTGATATCTGGGAGCAAGTCTAACCTTGCAAAAAGAACAGGACCAGTCAACCTTAAGCCAGGTTTTCAGGCACAATAGGGAGGTGCTGCAGGAGAAGTTGAGTCTGAGTTATGGTGAGGAGTGGAGGCAGAGAAGCAATCAGGAAGGACAGCTGTCTTCTCCTTGTGCTGCTTTGCATTAAGTCCACTGATGATTCCCCATAATGTATAGGTAAATACCCAAGTCACATGATGAAACTCAGTTCAACAACAACAACAACAACGAAAAGATTCAAAAGAAGAAATCGAATTTTGAAACTGTTGCTTGAAAAAAGTCAAAGAATCCATTAATCTGAAGCAAAATGCATAGTCCCCTCCTCCCCTCACTAGTATAAACGTAGTAAAATAAGAGAGGAAGGAGGTGGCTGCGTACTGCTTTTGATGACAGACTCAGCTTAGCCCTGTGATGAAGCAAGTCACACTGGACATAGCAGACTCAGATTGGGCTCCCTTCTCTAAGGATACTTGAACACGCAGCTTCCTTCTCCTAAGGAAGTGCTCCATTACCCAGGCAAGAGAGAGCTCAGAGTAAGGTCCGTTGTGCAGCTCTACATACAAAATTAAACATTCTCTGGAGCAGTGACTGGAACCAGATGTTTCATTTCCCAAGTGACTAATGTAGCCACCAGGCTAGAAAGTTGCATATTCTCATTACCCCTCCCTTCCTCCATGTACATGCGGTTTGTACATGAGAGACAGTTCCAATTGGCAAGTAGCATTCAAAATTATTTCACTGGCATATAATTTTCCACAGAATGCAATTAGACCACAGTTAATTCAAATGCAAGAGGGTGTGATTAGACAAAAGTTAGATATTTTAGTAGGCCGTGCACCAAGACCTGCTCGGTTCATCATACAAATTATTATTATTTTTAATTACTTTATCCGAGGAATTTTCATATCCTCAACTCCAGTCTGAGTTTAAATACAAGGGAACGGCATCCAGGGCTGCACTGGGCAGAGCGTTGCCTGCAGGTAGAGGGATGTAATGAATCCCTCTACTCAGCCCTGGTGAGGCCACAGCTGGAGTCCTGGGTCCAGCTGCGAGCTACCCAGTGCTAGAGAGACATGGAGCTACTGGAGTGAGTCCAGCAAAGGGCACAAAAATAATGAAGGAACTGGATCATCTCCATATGAGGAGAGCTGGGATTGTTCAGCCGGGGGAGAAGAAGGATCAAGAAGATCTAATTAATGTGTATAAATTTCTGAAGTGAGGATGTAAAGAGGATGGGGTCAGACTTTTCCCAGTGGTGCCCAGTGACAGGATGAGAGGCAACAGACACAAACTGAAAGACAGGAATTTCATAAGGAATAAATTGTTTCTGTAAAGGTGGTTGAGCACTGGCACAGGTTATCCAGAGGGGTTGTGGCATCTCCTCCTTGGAGGTTTTCCAAACCCATCTGGACAGGATCCTGGGCAACATGCTCTAGGTGGCCCTGTTTGAGCAGGGCAGCTGGACCAGATCATCTCCAGAGGTGTCTGCCAACCCCAAATATGCTGTGATTCTGTGAGTAACTTTTAGTTTGGTTATCTGCTTTTATCCATGGTGACCATATAAACATAATATAACTAGGTTGTCTTACTCTGTCACCTTAAGATATGAAAACAATCAAAATATATAAAACAAAATTAACTGAAAAATATGACAACAGAAATGAAGCCCCTTCTTAAGTTCGTAGGTGACAGAAGCCAATTACACTGATGATATTAGTAGAATTACATAAAACACAAGAAAATTTTGAAGCTTGGAGAAACTCCCTAGAGTTGTTTGAAATGAAACTTCCTTAACTGCTATTTATTTTACTCTGTTGTTGCCTTACACTTGCTGTTGGGATAAGAGATTAGGGAGTAAAAAAAGCTGTCCTTTGACCCTGAAAAATATATGCATGTGACCTGAAACATGATTTCTCTTCTAGACAGAATAATTCTTGAAATAATTTGAAAAGAAATGAAAATATTTTGCTCCGACAAATTCAAGTTGCAGAATACTACTGCAATAAGAAGTGCTTATGGATTTGGTCCTCTTTCCTAACACACAGTCTCTCAGAATTTTGGTAGTAGGTTTGAAGGTGGAAAGCTCTATTGATACAGAGATGTATTTTTTTTCCTAAATCAGTTTACCTCCCTAGTTTTTAGCATCATTAATGCCTCAATTATAAACAGAATTTCTGCAGAGCAAAACATAAATTACTTTTCATGAATATATTCAGGGAAAGAGAATATTTTAGTAGATTCTCTTGAAAGGCTTTAATGTAAATTTACAGGTACTTAACTGTTCTGAAATGCCTCCTGTGTGAGAGGGCTCTGCAGCCTGCCCTGACGAGGTAGGTGCAGGGCCTCTGTGCTGTAGGCAGCCAAGCTGAGAAATGTTGTTGCATTTCTAAAATAAAATTTGAAAGTAGGATATAAATGTTAACTCTCTCTGATCAACTATTGTATTTCCAAAAGTTCTCATGTTAGTAATTTGTACAAGACTTAAAATATCATGCTGTGGAGTCAGGGGGGGTTCTGTAACTCAAAAAAAAAAAAAAAAGAAAAGAAAAAAAGAAAAGAAAGAAAAAGTTCCAACACCTTCCTATGTAATTGAGCAATTATTTTTATCTTTCACAATCACATTTTCCATTCTTCCAGTGAAGATTTCTATACCTCTTAAAATAGTAGGCCATGAGATTCAGAACAATAATAAAGTTATGTTTAAGTGAATGTTCTTTCAAATCCGTATTAATTTTTTTTTTATTTCCCTCTTGGCTTATTAAACTTGAATCATTTACAATTATTTGTAGAGACAGCCTGGATAATCTTGACCTAACTTACAGTTTGGGAAGTCTGTCACAAAAACATACCTTGAAGTTTGCCAAACCTAGTAACCTTGTCATCAAGGTTTTATAAGAAAGTGTGGAGTTTTTTGGTTAATATTTGATTGCAGTGTACAATGACTGTAAGTTTATTGACTCAATCTCTTGGCCAGTTTATGAGTAAATTAGAGAGCATGTGATAAAGATCAGAGTGGCAAGTCCTGTCACCTTAAATTTGTATAAAGGCAAAACTGAATATTCACTTATACTGGGTTCCAGAGGAACTGGGAGGCCTGGGAAGTCAGGTCGGCCAAAAGACAGCAGAAACAAAGTTAGAGAATATCATCAGAGAAAGAAAAGCCAATGACAGTAGCAAATTTAATACTTGGGTTTACAACTTTTCTTTTTGCCTCTGGTCAATGAACGAATTTTTTCCTTGTCTCTGTGCCTTGGTTTCTCTTGACTGGAGCAAACCAGTTGTGTGATTTCGGTATTTACCAGCAAGCAGGCTGGGACAGCATCCTTGTTGCTTTTTGATACTTAATGTTTTAACTTCAATCCTTTTTTTGGTCATTGATGACCAACCTAATAAAAAGTTGATTCTTTACAAATGAACTGAGAAAGGGAAAAAGAAATGGTTTTTATTACAATGTATTTTATTACAAGCAGGTTTTAAACAGGAGGGAGATGTATGTGCATAGGAAAGAAAGGGAGCACAGATATTAAACTGAAGAAAAAGACTATTTTCACTCATTAGTCTTGAACTATTACTTAGGCTACTCAGAAATTGAGTACTGAGAGATTCCCAAGCCTTAAGTTATCAGGATAAGCAATTTTGATTTCTAACAGATATTTTTTGTTAATCTTTTTTAATACTTCTTCTATGGTAAAAATAATTAAAAAATAGAACCTTCAAGAGCTGCAACATGTTAAATTACTTAATTTATATTACCTCAGTACACATCATAATATTATTTTGTTTTAATAGAAAATAGTGGGCAACATTCAGAGAATGTAGCATAAGGAAAGAGAGCTTCTTTGAGCTGACGTATCTATCAGTAGAAAATTACAGTAGTATGAACAAAATAACTGAGATAGTAAAAGTTGAATTACTGAAGTTTTTCTTAATAGATTAAGAGAATTGAAAGTGATAGCCCTGTTTAACATCAGTTTGAGTCACTGATTTTGTTTCCAGCTAATTTCATTTCAGTGGTTGAAAATAGTTTCCATGTTTCTCTTGATAAGGAATTTTATTACCTTTGGTGTCGATTTTTACTGCGTGTATACTCTTGATAAGACTTAATAGCCTGTTTCTGCACTTTTTTTCTTTTTTGGAACTTTGATAAGTTTCAACTTTGCTGGAAAGTTGAGATGCAAAAAATGAAAATTTATTTCTGATCTGCCTAACCTAATTCAAAATAGTTCTTTCTTTGGCTGTATCCCCCAAATCTTTGTTACAGTTCAAGAAAATGTTTGACTGTTTCTTGAGCTTCATATCAACTTAATGAAATGTTACCACGTTAGACCCAGTAAAGATTTATTCTGCAACTTTGAGTAACTTTATAGTGGCATTCCAGCTAATTTCCTTTCTAAAAAATCTATTTTCCTGCTTTTAATATGTTTCATCAGTGATTTTACTCTTCCTCTAGCAACCGATAAATACCTTAATTCTCCTTGAAACCATTCACAAGTATGTTTTACTGTCCCTAAAGGAGGGGAAAGAAAAAAAAAAATCTGTGAGAGCAGTATCCACTGTTTGTAAATCTTGGCTTTGATGTATCCTGAAAAATACAGGAATTTAATGTCTGCAACTAGTAGGTCCTCCCAGGGGAATAATTCTTGGAGTCGGTTTCCAAGCTCCCCTCTCCAGCTGCTCCTTTTCAAACCTCTGCTGTTGTTTATCCCTCAGCTGGGCTGCCTTGACTGCTAGGTGATGCTCAGGAGTGATTACTTCACTGATTGGGTTTGGTGCTTGTCCACAAACACAGCTGCATGGCGGGGGGGGGGGGGGGGGACCTGGGCAGCAGGAAACTTCAGTTCTCTTCCCTTTGGGAGCAGGGGGCCCTGGAAGGGTGTCTGTGTGGGGTGCACCCTTGCTGCCCTGCTGCGCTTCCCCTTTGCTCTTCTGCGAGACCCCCTCAGGCAATTTGGCATGGTCTCTGTGCAGGCAGATGATTTTTTAAGTGAGTAATTCTATTGGCTGTGGTAGAATAACTTGAATATGTAAAGCTAGACATACTTGAGTACTTTATTGAATCAGGGACCAGATTTTTCATAGCCTTCTCTTTATTTTTAATCTGAATGAGTGGGTCAGTCTCAGGAACCAGATGTCTTACTTTCAGAGCTCTGCACTTTGTCAGTTGTGATCAGCCTGTGCTTTTTTTTTTTTAAAAACCAACATGTATTTGATGCTTTTTACTCCCATCCACAGAAAATAATGAGATTCTTACTCTGTTAAAAGCTCTTTTTTAAGAAGGTACAAGTAATAAAGCAACCAAATGAACAATAGCCGGATTTTGTTTGTAGAGTTTTGGGAAGTTGTAAAATAATCTTCAAATTTCCTTTGAGATAAAAGCAACTAATTCCAAGGCTCTTGTTTTCACATACATCTTACATAGTGAGGTTAAATTACAGCAAGCAACCTGGCATTTACGTTGCGCATGCTTATGGCATTACTAGGAAATGCCTTCAGGCTGGGTTAAGCCTTAAGTATTGTAGAAGCTCCTTTTAAGCTTGGAAAGTGGACAATCCCCTCAATGTGCAAGTTTGCGTGGTCCAAGAAATGCCTGAGTTATTAATTACATGGAAGAGTTCTCTCTGTGGCTTTGTTTGCTATTTTATACAAATTTTGTTTCTGTTCATACTGTTCCAGCAGTTCTAAAGGTTTTAATGTTAGTTTGTCGGCACTCTGAAGAAGCATAAGTGCATCCTGGAATAAAGCATATATTTTCCTTCATTTGCTCATGGTCAGCCTATCCAATATGAATATCCAGAATTCATCTAATCATTTAAAATTATTCTTACTACATACAGAGTTCTTTTTGTATCAGAAAAAAGTTTGTTAGAAACTTAAGAATTAGGTGATTGACTGATTCTGTAACATCGTTCCATTAACGTTATAGTAAAATGGTCAATATTACATGACTTTGATATTTGCATCTGGAAAAGGAAAGTTTTGCTGCCTGTTTGTTTAGGGTTGTTGGGGGGGAATAGGGAGGGAGGATGTTTCTTGCTAAGAGAAAACAAAAATGGTGATTCATTGAAAGTGATGCAGTACCTAGTGGTCCCCCTCTTAGTCTTTAATATCTTTATTTTCACAACATTATTGCTTGATTGTGAAGTCCTGGTGGAGTGTAACATTAGCATGATAACTGTTACTCCAGCTATTACATAGATAGAAGATACAGAGGCCATAGCAAAATTATAAAGACAGATAGGTGCTTAAAACCTATTTCAAAAGAGGAGTACTTTTGAAAACAAGATTTGCCTCATTTGCATTCTGTAGCACTTACTTTCTTCCTCTTCAGATGTTAAACAACTTGTAAAAAGTTTGGTGTACTGTATTGTAAGGTGACAGAGCAAGTTGGTAAAGGAAAAAGGGAAGAAATGGGACCTTCTGAATGCCTCCTCGGACCAGCTGCAGGGTGAACTCTTTCTGAACTTAAATCTTTAAACAATCCAGTGCAAGTTGTGCTGCTTTTTTTATTATATTAGATTGTTAATCAAAATACTGTGTTGTACCAGCCCTTAATACAACCAGGGTTACAGCGATGATGTACTTAACTAAATTGATAATCGCATAAAGTAAATCTGAAAAAAGTAATGTTCCAAAAGCTCATATTGATTAAACAGGAATTATATTAACTCCCATTATGTCTTTTGATTAATTTGCCACTATTTGTCTGGCAGATTCATAATCCCTATAACTTTCGGGTTTATCCTATTGATCCTGTTAAAATTTGCACAGTAGCTTTCTTACAGCCTTCCTGAAGTGTTTCTAAATTAATAGCAACCCAACTGGTAGAGTACTTGGCCAGATCTTTTAAAAGCTTTAAATGCTAACAATATGAATCTGCTGATGAAAAGTATTTTTAGATGTTGTTTGCCATTCTCTTACAGGCTATTGTACCAGAAAATACATATTAAATAAATATATTTCAAGGCTTTGTTATCAAATATATAGCAGAGTTTTGCCATTTGGCTATTACTATTTTATAAAATACGAGTATTTTATTTTTTTAAAAAAAGTTTTATTTTTCTTCCCCTTTGTAAAGGGTGTACTGTTTCTCTGTAACTTGATATATAGGTTCCTGGAGAAGTAGCCAAATCAGAAGTTTTCTTAAAATATAAAATTTTAGATTAAACTCAATCCTTTCAAGTAGAATTAGTTTTGCTCTTATGCAAGAGAATGTTCAGTATTCTCACTATTTTGAAAACTTAGTGATAGCAAAAATGTGCAAAATCCTACTTAACTAAAAATTGGATGTAAAATAGATCACAGTCTCAAAGATAAAAGTATCCAAAACCTTGTCCTCTTTCACGTATGTAAGGAGGCAAACAGATGGTAACTTTGTTTTATCATTTCTGTGTAGAGCATCTCATGCTTTTTCAGGAAAAAGGTGTAAGGGACATTTTTCCTCTGACTTTCATTACTCACTGTCTTGTCTTTGTCTTTTTTTCTTAACTACTTAAAGTTCGTGTAAAAATTTTGTGGAAGAATGGAAAATCTGCTTTTTGGGAAGGTTTTTTCTTACATAATTCAGTGTGAGATTTCTATTGAGAAAAAACATTTTTATCTCTGTAACTGGCTAGCTGTGTGACTTTTAAAAAGTGTGTTCTTCTAAAAAGCCCACTGTTCAACATACTGTTTCTACAAAGCCTCTCTTAGGATTTCTTGAACATGCTGTCCCGTGTACCGCTCTTCTCACTCACCTCTGTATCTTCTCAGTGTTTCTGATGTCCTTGAGAGTTTCATTGTATCTTTCCACGCAGTCTCCATTTCTTTTGTCTGTTTTGAGTATGTAGTGCTCTAATTCATGGCCTCCCTTCATACTTTGTATATAATTTAGTATAGATTCCTCCTAGGTTGTTCGTTGCCTTTATGCTTGTTTTAAAGCACTATAATCAATCAATAAACTAAATTAAATTCTGTTTTACAAAACTCTCTTTCCTTTCTGAGAGCCTTTCATTGATTCACAAGATATTGTTGCTTATGTATGAACTCTAAAGTTATTTGTATTTGCAAGTCTAATCACCTTGTCATTGTCCTTTATAATAACGAAATTAAAATCCACCATTTGGAAATTTTGCTGACAGAGCAAATTCATGTACTAAATCTCCTTCTCTTTAAAATCTGCATCAGTTATGAGGCAGAATTGAAATAATTTTGACAGTCTTATTCTACTCTCTTGTAGAATTTCTGTCCCACAATGAAGCATAATGCAGAATAATTGTCCTTTTCTACTTCAGTTGGTTTGAATGTCTGGGATATTGCAGGTCAAGGCTGAAGGGCCTCAGAAAATCTGTGTAAAAGCTTGCTCAGCACATCACTGCAGTTTGTCTTTTCACCTTAGATTTATCTTAATATATTCCTGAGATCATTTCAAGCAAAAAGGAAACCTGAAGAATTAGCTTAAAGGGAAGAAAGGCACAATTCATCCCACTTCTCTGCCGTATGATGCTTCAGAAGCACGAACAAACATCATTTTTTGGACCTTTCCCTGGTTTCCAGTATCTATGCATTTATTTTGGAGTAGATTTCTATACTACAGTGTTGAACTCTTCTAGTTTTTGTTCATTCCATAGCCTATTAGCCATTGCATCTTCTTTAAATTTCTCCCTATTATTCAGGATTAATATAATAGCATAATTATAAAATATAGTTATATTCATATAATTTAAAACATAGTACTTAATATATTGCCATGAAGGTGATGATGGCATCCTCTTGGGTCACTGTAGAATGGTTGTTTAGTGTTGGCAATTCGTGTGGGTTTACAGCTTTATTACGCACCCATAGAATGAAACGCTTAGGCATGGCTCATGTAAACTGAACTCATAAAACAGAACAACTCTGTTATTTCCTAACGAGTAATACTGATGCTTTCTCACTGTTAAAATGTGTTTATAGAATTACTGTTTTTAATGATGAGAAGCGTAATTACAGATTTCTGAAAATGTTTAAGCCCATTGCAAATGTTAATGATGCAGACATTAAGGTCTTGGTAATATTCGTATAACAGAGATAAATACTTACCAATTTACCAGGAAAGAAATTAGAGAACCAAGAGGTTAAATGAAATTCCCTAGGTCACATAAGAATAGGTGGTTCCCACTCCCACTGCAGTGTTGTAGTGTGAACTGCACCGCTTGTTTTTTCCAGTTAAAGTACCCTGAAAGGAAGTGACACCTGTGCAGAGATACAGAAAGTTTTTGTGTTTTATCTCAGGTAGCAGCATCTGACTGAAGAGGTTCATAATCACATGCATGTTTTATGGAGCCTCTGCTTCCTGCTCTTTTTCACCCCACTGGGTTCACCTGTCCCACCGGTTTATTGATGCCAGAATCTTTTGCATCTTATGCCGTTCTTTATCTCTTATGTTTAAAGTGTGGGTTTGGGGGGTTTCTCAGAGGAAGGGATGGCTTTTGGGGGCTTTCCTGGTAAATTCTACAGGCTACCCGCATGGTTCAAAAGTTTCAAAGTTTCTTTTATTTTCTTCTGTGATGAGCCACTAGACATTTTTTTTTGTTACTATGATGTCCCAAATTACCCTTTTGTTAGTCCTAAGAAGTATGTTCATATGACTAAACATTTATTTTTTACACATTGAAATCTGCTCTGTGACAAAATTTTTCTCTGACAAAGAACCAAAATCATCGGGAGAGTAATCTAAATGGATGGCTGTCCAGGTGGTTATGAGTGTTATTATTAAGGTATTAATCAAAAAGGGCATTAAAAAGGGTTTCAGCCATTTATTTTCTTGCTGCTTTTGCTTTTAATCATAAAGAAGAATATTTGTAGTAGTAAGCAGTCAAGTTGACGACTATAATTGTGGTATTCACTTACTGCGCCTAAGAAAAATTAAAGGGTGACTTGTGACCAAGTTAACCCTTTTCCGTTGTTTATAATAAATAAGTCCTGTGGTCACTCACTGAAGTATGGGGATTGCTTTACGATATAGCTGTGGACCGAGTGGGTTGGAAGAGTCCCAGGGTCGGACCGGTTCTAGGTGGCGGGGGCAGCCGAAGGGGGCGGCTGTGTGGCCAAGGTGGCCCCTTTCCTCCCCCCCGCCTCCGGCCACGCTCTTGCCTCTTTAAGAAACCCGTGGCTGTATTAGAAGCACTTTTATGAAGCTGATGCGAGTAACTGGGCTTTTTGATTTGGTTACAAAAAAAAAAAAAAGAAAAAAAAAAGCAACAGAAAAGGAAGGATGTGTTAAGAAAACTGCCGCAGATTAAGTAATTGTCTTATTTTATAAAATAATTCTGCAACTTGGGCTCAGTTCCTTCCTGTGCCTGAAAGGTATTTCCTCCCTAGGACCGTGCAATGATTCCGAGGCTATAGGAAATTTAGGTTTTTTAAAGGGGCGATTACAGTTGGCAATCCTCTTAATTTCTCCAGATCGTACTGTTCCTGTTATTCCCCTTTTTGCTAAGGGGAAGACAAGACAAAACAAAACAAAACCTTAAAAAAAACTTCTGGGTACGCAAGCAGCGGGGGAGCCGTTCCAGGGATCTTGGGGCAGGTGTCTCTCGTCTCGGCGGCGGAGAGGCGCGTTCCCGTCCCCCCTCCCCGCTGGCAGCCTGCGCGCGGGGCCGGCGAGGGCGGCAGGCCGGCCGGGCGCCCTCGCCGGCTACCGCGTGCCCCTCTCCGCTCCCGTCCAGTTCGAGCTCCCGCGCCAAAACTTCCTCCTTCCTCGAGCCTTTGCTGCTTCTCTCTGCGAACGTCTGCGCGACTCTGCCGTTTCTTTTTAGCTTTGATTGCAACAGGGTTTCCCAGTTTAGAGGGCAGCAGCTCCCCCTCCACGCACACTTTGAATCTAACCCGGTTTGAATTCAGCTAGTCCCTAGCTCAGTTTTTTGGGGTGCCCCTAGCGCACGTGGGGCCAGCGGGCTCTGCAGCACGCCTTTGACACGCTGTGCCTGCAGCGTCGCCTCCGCGCGCTGGGAAACGAGCTGGCTGCGTCGGTCTGAAGCAACCCTGCTCTGTTTGCAGCGTTAGGTTTCGGCAACCCCGTGCGTGGCGGGCTGCGGCTCCCCTGCTCCCCGGTGAGGCGTGACGGCTGTCATCGCCGTGCCCAGGCACCCTCCTGGAGCACCCAAGAGTCCGTCCGTCCTTACCCAGGGAGCTGCTCGAAGCCCTGCACACTAATTCACTCGGCACTCAGGCTGGAGGAACATTATCCCTAGTTAGACAGGTAGCCTGGTTAGCTTTTCCCCTTTCTTTTATTTTATTTTATTTTATTTGAACTAGCATTTGAAATAAATTATTACAAGTCCTCGGTTCAAACCTGCAATTTCAGACTTGTGGTGGCAACGTCTCTGCAGTAGATAATGCCTAGGGAAAAGGTACCAAGTCAGTAAAAGCAAACAACTGTCAGAAAATTTAAAAACTCAGTGAAGGAAAAAAAAAGAAAAAATATACTATTTAGACTACAATAATATAAATTTGGACTGCAGCATGTGGATACATTCCTCCAGACAGCTGGAGCGGACACAGTTTTTTATTCTGAAAGTGATAACTATAGCCAAAAATGGGAACAGTTACTCTTCTTCCCCAACCTCCCCACCCCACCCCAAAAAAGAGAAAACTAATCCCTCCTCCCACCTGGCAAAATTGTTGTATTTTATGTAATCCAAACTTTGTATTTTTGGCATATTAATGAAGCCGGAATGCATGTAATGTATATGTATGATTACCTGGAATGACTGTCTAGTGTTATTAAGAGTTTTCCTTAGTAAGATATGTGTAATAATCCAGTGTGGGCTTAGGTGCATGAATCTGTGCTATTTAAGTGTGCACGATGTGTGAAGCTGGATCTAAAGAAGGTTAGGTCAGAAGTACTATGGTGTTCGTCGAGGTTGTCTGTGAGCCTGAACATAACAAACTGCAGATGATTAATTTGTCTATTCTGTGCACATCATATACAAAGAGACTCAGCTTGCAGTTATGTTTCACCTACAGTGACTGAAATAATGTTATTTGTGTTCTTTTTATCAAGGCACTTGCTTCAGAAAGTGTTGATTTTAGATGTTCTTCCAAAGCAAGCTAATCATTCTTTCTAATAGTCTGGATGTATAAATGGAATAGAAAGTCACATGTTGCTAATTTAACCGTTGCTGTTTTTCCCTTAAAATATACAGATTTTACCCATAGATAATGGCTTTTTATGCTGTTTAAGCTGAACTGAAAGCGCTTCATTCAAATATAACAGTTACTACTTTGTGTTTCTGTCACCTACAACAAAGGACAAATATAATGTTAAGTGTGGTTCTCTGGATTCTTAGCAGCTGCTGTAAATGTGCTCTCAAACGTCCAGATTATATTCTTCTCAAAGGTGTGGCGTTTCCTTTTACAGCAAGAGGGATAATTGCTATCTCATTTTACCCAAGGACCATTCAGATGCCCCTTGGAAATGTTTTAGCATCATACATAACACTTTCCATAATTTGAATAAAGATCCCCCCCTCCACACACACACACACACACACACACACACACACACACACACACACACAGACATACACACACACACACATTCTGCCTTTTTTCCAGAGAGAATTTAGGTGACCTGTGGTAACTCCATTCAGGGAGCAAGCAGAGCACAAGGCATCTGGTGTCCTCTGGTGTCCAGGTTCACGCCTGCGTCCTCCCCTTCCTACTCTTCCACATGTGCTTCAGCAGCAACACGTAGTTTGATATATTCTTGGGCATGGAGCTTTGTTATTAGTTGTTTAGCAGATATTTCAGCTTCTTGCTCTGGCTCAAGAAGAGCTTGGAGTTTGATCCAGTAGCTGAGAAACTCACTCTGGAGCATTTCAAGAAATTGTACTGTTCCTGCCAAATACCCATGCTGACAGACGGGTATTCTGTATCAGAAAGATTCTGAGTTGAAATAAGGCAGCTGTGTTTTTTTTTTTTTTTTCTTAGATGTGTCGATCTTTTGACCACTCTGGGAAGGAGTGGCACAGGAGTTGGGTTACCTCTTGTTTCTCTGCTCCCCACAAACAGTATCTCGGCACATAAATATAATTGATTTTCATTGGCAAAATGGGCACAAGTGCAAAGAAAGATGTAGACTAGCATGTGATATGCTTGGTAAATTTATTGTGTGATGCTTAGTCTTCTGTATGTTCCCTTTGTCGTTTCCAGGGGATTTTCTCTTTGAAATACATTTTGACAGCAATTTTTGACTCAACTATATCTGTCTCCAGACTTGACTAAGTTATCAACTGTATTCAGACAGTATTCAACTCTGCTAAGACTTCTGTTACTTTCTTGTAGAAATAACCTTTTGTTCTTTCTTTCTTTCTTTCTTTCTTTTTTTTAATTAATGTAACAAAAATTAGGTCTCTGAACAAGTTAGCCTCCAAAATCAGTTTGGTAGTTTCCCTTCTCTTTCTCAGTTAAGAAGACTCTTTTTGTTTTTGTTTTAATATGCTGTCACTTAAGAAAAAAGAGGCATATGCCATTGCATGGCTTGTTTGCCAGCACATTCAACTGGCCAACCATGGATGAGATAGCTTGAAATCAACTGCCTTAAACTGTGCTTTGAGACGGAGCTGGCAGAGGAGCTGGTGACCTGCATTTTCTTCCTCATCAGATTTTTCAAAGAGTTCAAAACTTCTCTTTCCTCCACGCAGGATATAATTGTCAACCTTTAGTTGCCATCTCCTGAGGAGCACAAATGTAAAGACACTTATCCTTATTTTTCCCCTGCCTAAAAAGAGTCGTCTTTTGTTTTGCGCTTTGAATTAATGAAATTTCATATGTGCCTTAGACATTTTTCTTCTTTGCCTTTTGTACTAATGTTTCTTACTAGCTTAGATGTATTATTTAACTTTATAGTTTTATTATTTAATTTTTGAAACCATGCTAAAGTATGGTTCATGAGGAACTAACTGCATAGACTGTATAGATATGCACATTGTTTAAAGCTGGTTACATTTTTTACCCTAGAAAATGTATCAGTTCATTGAGTCTAAATGTTTGTTTTAAATGAGTAGGTTCTGAGAAACAGCCTGATGAGACCTCTGCAAAGTTAAGAACTGTGGCTTTATTCAGATAGACAAAAACAAAGATCAGGCAAAAAAAGAAAAAAATATATTGTGTAGTATAATTTTCTTATTGAACAGTCAGAATCTTAAAGAGAAAAAGAAAACATTGTTTCTAGCTCTTTGCTCCTGATCCCTCATAAATACCATAAAACCAATGAGAAATCCATTCATAATTCTGATTCCATAGACCTCAAATAACTGGAAAATTTTGTATATGCAAAGTGACTCATATCAAACAGAAGAGCAAAGAGAACAGTGTTAAATAAAGATTAGTATTTGGCATTGTGCCCATACTCCTGAAAGCACCATTTGTCTGATCCCTCTGGGATGAATGGTAAATACTATTCTAAAGCAGTGGCAAAATACCAATTTAGTTCTTCAAAACCTTCAATACTCAGAGCCACAGTAAGGTCTCCAGGAGAAGTTGCTTACAGATGGCTGAATTTGGTTCTGAAGAATTGCAATATATCAGAATAGATCAGTATGCCATTGCAAATCTGTCCCTTGATTCTGGAGAATGCCAGGAAAGGAAAATACTGTTTCTTTTAGTTATCGAAATCATTTGCCTTAATTCTCTACTAAACATCAGGACCAAATTGCAAATTTAGGTTTGCAATACCTGTTCAATATAGTTATAGAAACAGATACCTGACTTTCTCAAAGGCAGGTGATAACAAAATTGTTATTGCTCCTCCTCTGTGTGAGAGAACTTTTCTACCACTCTCCTAGCACATCTGTATGCACAGTTCTTGGCCATGGGAATATAATTGAGTTAACCTTGAAAGAACAATGTAGCCTTGTCAGATTGGTGCTCTGTTTGGGTTAAATGCCCTTTCTCAGCAGTGCTAATTAGTGTTGCACTAATATTGACTGAACTGCTGCTTTTGCATTAGCGACCTAGGATATGTCTCTTAGATATTTCAGTTTCAGTCAGTATGGGCCTTAGGACTTCTACGCAGTTCAGGGTATTTTTGTTCCAATTATTATTCTGGAAGAAATAATCAAAGACTAGTCAAAAAATTCAAAATAACCTTGTTTGTATTTTTAGCAAGTAATTATATTAAAAATATGGCCAAATAAATTAGTAGGTCTGTTGAAAGATACAATTGTAGCACATGCCTGAAATTTAAAAAATAAGAATTTTTAAGTGATTATACCTTTCCTAGTTTTCTTCTTTTACATTTTAGCTATCTATTTCAAAACTTGCACTACAATACATATCTTTTCGATCAGTATGAGTGGCAGCTGAGGAACATGAGTCCCTCATCATCATCTCTACATCACTGAAATGAGATTTACTCTTCTGCTGGACAAGAGTTATTGTATTTGAATTAGCCTTGTCTTATAACATTGTTCTACATGTTGCATCATTTAGCCAGTGCATGTATGTATATGTGACTAGATAAAGTTACAATACTTTTCTTGATTTTATATGAATTTTTGAATATATTTACATTGTATTAATCATGGGTTTCTAATAAAATCTGAGTCAAAAGACCAAAGTCTAAATATCCATTTTTGTCAAGAAGGTCAACAATACAGTAAAAATGTAGCTAATATTTTATGTGGCTTTGGGCTAACCTCCTTAGAAAAGCAGACTAAAAAGTTCTGAATTTATTTGAATGCTTCAGTAATTTGATGCCCCTGTAAATATTTATTTATTACCTTCTAGCTGTAAATTAGCTGAGAAGCCCATTTTTCATGCCCATGTAATATTCATACTTCACTTTAGTCCTTCCCATTTAGAAAAGTTGTGAGATGGTTCCTGCTGCCAGGGTTTGATGTCAAGATGCAGTTCAGGAAAACCCACCCAGGGCTTATCTACCTGATAATTTGTTGTATAGGTATTGGATAAGCGTTCTACCTAATTAAGCTATGTGCAAATGTTTATATGCTACATTACATCACCATAATGCCATGAAGTGGCAGTCTGCAGAGAGCAATTACCAGCATATTCCTTACAACTGGGACTTGCTTCAGCAGAGGCTGACTGATAGTCACTTGCCATATGTCAGCCCTGGGGAGTTGTTTTCAGGGCTGTGCATGCCACGACTGTCAAATTGCAGGAAAGAGCATGCTTTTTCCTGGTACTTTCCCCATGCAGAATTTCCTTACGTGCTATGGTCCGAAGGTATTCAGGGACAGGCTGTGTTGAGGAGCAGAGAAAATCTGCTGGTCCTTCGCATGATGATATTTTAGTGGATGAAGGACACCCTCTGAACATGAAGCAAAACAGAGGTTAGATAAACTGGGGATACTAGGAAAAAATATTTTGAAAATCATTTCAAGGTACTGAGGAGTAAGCAAGAGCCATATATTCTAGCTTGGCAGCAACTAGAAGGAAAAGAGAGTAAATCAAGATAATTATTTTCCTAAAGGTAGTATAGAAGTCTGATATTAACCCCCTTACTCATCCCAAAGAATCCTTCGTCCTGCAGATTGTTGTCTTAGTGAAACATTGATACTCTCATGATATGTGTGGATGGCCAATAGTAGAACTCCATTTTCATCTAGTGGGAAGGCGTATGATGAAGAGCTTAATGGCTTAAGTCAGGCTATAAAAAGGGTGGTAGATCATAAGACTGTCTTTCCAGATACTGTGTTAAGCGCACACTAATTTATAGCACATAGTACTGTCTAATGGTTCTGTGTATAAATGCAAACCTTTATTATGGTTTTAGTAGCGTCTTCATTTCAGACATGAGCTTCTACCTCTCTTTGATGCAGCTAGTTAATTTGAATTATACCATTAGCAAGGAAAAATGATTTTATGCCAAAACCTTTTGCCAATCAGCATCTCATATATAACTCTTCTGCTTCTTTACTGCTGTTCTGCATGACATTTCTGCATTGTATTTCTACTGAATCTCTTTAACTTTCTAACTTCTTCATGGCTCGCCACTTAATTAAGCCAACCGGTTGAGTATAAGCAGGAGCAGTAATGATGGATATTGTCTATACAAAGGATAAAAATATTTTTATCATAACATTACCATAAAGTGGTTACTTAAGTTCACAATAAGTATAAAGAAAATGTGAGTGGGAAGGGTTGTGGAAACTGGGTTAATTTAAAGGATGGAGTGGAATTACTATCATTCTTTATTTAAGAACTGTTTCTGTAAGGACTGCCATTTAAGCAGTCTACATTCCCTAAACCTCATCTAAGGAATTTCTGTAATGCTTTTTTGGTATGGAAGGACCAAGTGTTGCAATATTTCATTTACTGAAGGTGCAGATCTATATTTAAATCCTATTAAACCTTTAACTTAAGAAGTCCAAAGCTGCTGAACTATTTGGCTTAATTGGGACAAAATGATGTTTAAGATCAGGCATGTCATTGCCCAGCTGATGCACCTCAGGAAGCTTTGTCTTCCTGGGGTCAGCTCTGGGGAAGTTAAATTTAGCTTTGGTGGTGTGTTTGTCAGGTGGAGTTTTCCTTGATCAATACAGCTAGGGCTGAAGCAGTGTGGGACTGTATCTTCAAAAAAATAAAACCCACAGTTTCTTTGGGCATCTGTGATAGGGAGCATTGTTTTCTGCTGTAAATACTTCAGTTAAAAATTGTGGTGACATGTTTCATCTTGCCGTAGGTCATTACTGATCTAACGTAATCTTAAAAACTAAGGAGTTCAGTAGAGGATTTCATACTTCTACTCTACCTCTTTCATTCACCTATTTCATAGTTGATCTGTAAAGCTGTTCAATGTTGAAAAGTTTTCTCTTTTATATATGGTAATTAATGCTTATCAGAAGAAGGAAAACTAAAAGAGGGCCTTGTGGAAGGTTCTTCTATAGTTATTAAGGTATGGTGAATAACAGCACACACATTGTGTGCCAAGCTGAGATAGAATTAAAGACCTAAGGATCATCAGTTGGTGACAGAATCATTTTAAGGAAAAATATATATATATATTGCTACAAATAATACAATTCTGTCAATCAGCTCAAAGCAGCAGTACTTTCTTATTTCTACATAATTACTTTCAAGAGGCTCTTGTGTGTTTAAAATAACATTTGTTTTTAAAAGAATGTTAAGTATTAGACTTTGTTAATATGTGGCATATTTTCTATATCTTTGCTATAGTAATGTACTACAGTAATACTGTTCAGTGTTTAGCTTTGCTGCTACTTGAATTAATCTAATTACTTTGAAAAGCAAGGTAACCTGATAATTATGAATGCTTTCTTCCAAACTGTAGTTTGGACAAAAATGGATCATAAATCTTAATCATAAAATTACTGAGACATGGTGGAATAGCTCGCATGGCTGGAATAGTGTCATGGATGGCTATGTGCTTTTAGGACAGACAGGCCAGGAAGGCGAGGTGGTAAAGTTGCTCTTTACATGAGAGAGCAACTGGAATGTATCGAGCTCTGCCTAAGGGTGGATGAAGAGTGAGTGGAGAGCTTATGGATAAGGATTAGAGGGCAGGCTGACATGAGGGACATTGCTGTGGGTGTCTACTACAGGCCACCTGCTGAGGAAGAGGAAGGCAATGAAGCCTTCTACAGACAGCTGGAAGTAGCCTCACGATGAGAGGCCCTGGTTCTCCTGGGGGACTTCACGCATCCTGATAGCTGCTGGAAGGACAACACAGCAAGGCACAAACAGTCCAGAAGGCTCCTGCAGAGCACTGATGATGACTTTTTGACACAGGTGATGGAGGAGCCGACAAGGAGAGGTGTGCTGCCGGACCTTGTGCTACCAAACGGTTTGTAGTGACCTTGAGATGGTGGAGTTCAGGATCCTGTGTGGAGGAAGCAGGGCAGTAAGTAGGATGGCAGCCCTGGAGCAAACTTTGGCCACTTCAGAGACCTACTTGAAGGGGTCCCATAGGTTAGGGCCCTAGACAGAAAGGAAGCCCAAGAGAGCTGGTTAATATTCAAGCATCCCTTCCTCCAAGGTCGAGAACAGTGCATCCTTATGAGTAAGAAGCCCAGCAAAGGGAGCTGGTGGGTGTCATTGCTAGGCCACTCTCCATCATCTTTGACAGATCTTGGAGAGCAAGAGAAGTGCCTGAGGATTGGGAGAAAGCCAGCATCACTCCAATCTTCAGAAAGGGCAAGAAGGAAGACACAGGAGACTATGAGCCAGTCAGCCTCACCTCCATCCCTGAGATAGAAGAGCTCATCCCTGATGTCATCTCTGAGCATGTGGAGGAAAAGGTGGCAGATGAGGAGTAGTCAGCATGGATTCACCAAGGGGAAATCCTGCTTAACCAACCTGATTGACTTCTGTGATGGAATGACTGGCTGGGTAGATGAGGAGAGAGCAGTGGTTGTTGTGTGCCTTGACTTGAGCAAGGCTTTTGACACTGTCTCCCATAACATCCTCCTAGAAAAGCTCAGGAAGCGTGGGTTAGACGAGTGGAGAGTGAGGTGGATTGAGAATTGGCTGAAAGGCAGAGCTCAGAGGGTTGTCATCAGCAGCACAGAGTCTAGTTGGAGGCCTCTAGCTAGCAGTGTTCCCCAGAGGTCAGTACTTGGGTCCAGTTTTATTCAACTTACTCATCAGTGATCTGGATGAGGGGACAGAGTGCCTCCTCAGCAAGTTTGCTGATGACACCAAGCTGTGAGGAGTGGCTGACACACCTGAGGGCTGTGCTGCCATTCAGAGAGACCTGGACAGGCTGGAGAGCTGGGCAGAGAGGAACCTCCAGTGCAAGTGCAAGGTCCTGCACCTAGGGAGGAATAACCCCATACACCACTGCAGACTGTGGGCTGACCTGCTGGAAAACAGCTCCTTGGAGAAGGACCCAGGTGTCCTGGTAGACAACAAGGTAACTAGGAGTCAGCAATGTGCCCTTGTGGCCAAGAAGGCCAATGGTCTCCTGGGGTGAATTGGGAAGAGTGTTGCCAGCAGGATGAGGGAGGTGATCCTGCCCCTCTACTCAGCTGTAGGGCAGCTCTAAGGCACCCAGCTATCAGCGAAATCATGCTTCTTAATTGGGTTGATAAGATGCTATACTTCTTTGATAGTAGGCAGACTCTGTTTATATATGTCTAATTTGATAAGTAAGAGTTAAAAAGCCAAATGCTAGCCCAGACCAGGTTCTTGTATTTGAATACCTATGAATTTTAGTTTGAACAAAATAAAAATTGAATTCTTAATGATTCTTGAAATCATTTCTGTTAGAGAACTTAAAGCTTTAAGAGATCTGTTTGTAGTCCCATTCCTTTCCTCATTGCACAAGAATAGAGATTTGCTGCACAGTATTTTCAGTTCTTCTCTTCTACCCACATAAGAGGTCTAGAGTTAGAAGGCAATGAATACAGAGCCAGGCATCTAGTTCTTCTTTATATGCAACTAAAAGAAAGTAAATAATGTAGTTTATTTGATTTTTTGTAAATAATTTTTTTTAAAAGAAGAAAAAAATCTATTGCTTCTTGCCTGGCTTTAGCATTTGTCTTTTAATGAAAAAATCTTTCTGTTACACTTCAGTATTTCAGTTATTTTATCCATCATTGGTTGTGTATACGTTATTGTTTCGGATCAGCAACGTGGTTTGAAAGCAAATTCCCCATTGGTCCCTACTTACTGCATGTTGGTTCAGTACATGATTCCGACAAGCTTGAACTGGCTTCTTCTCAGAGAAAATTAAACTAGAAGCTTCATTTCAGATATGCACCAATGCAATTTATTCTAGTTTCCTTTTAAAATAGAGCAATTAGATAACTTGGATCATAAAATTAAGGTTTGAAATCTTAAATTTGGTTTATCACTATTTTTAAGGCAGCTAAAACAGAAAACAGTGAATTTTGCTTCACAGTTTTCTATAATTTTAAGCTCATGTTTAAGTTAATTGCTTTTTCCTAGTTGGCAATTTTACTTTCTGATTCTTACTACCATTTCATAGTGCTGAGTCTTGAGATATACCCTGTACATAGAAAAGACCTCTAAAGAAAATAAACTTAAAAAAAAAAATCAGTGGTATACGTAACTATTTGTATGTGTATACACACATACTTATTTATATGTATACATATATATACACATATGCATGTGTGTATATATATGTAAAATGGGTCATTTGCTGAAGTTATTTTAAAGGAAAATCAATTTCTATCTACATTGAAAATTGGAAACTGGAGTTTCTTTTCAATTTAACTTGATTCAGATATGACATAATTGTTTAGTCCTTTTTATTAGCTTTTCATTAGTTATAGATGATAAATAACATGAAAATTAATTGATAGGCTAACTGTAGGAGTAAAACTATAACAGTCATAAAAGAAGTCTTCTAAGAAGAAGGTAGAGCAAGCATTTTTCTGTGCCTTTGATTTATGAAAGCAATTGAAATATACTGCAATATTATCCTCAACACTTATATCTTGGACAATTAAACTTATTTAAGGAGGTGCGTGAAAGGAGCAAAAGGGAAGGGCTAACATTAAGACATGGTGTGAACAGCAGGTATAGTGGATCAGAAATGAATCAACAATTTGCAGTTTAAAGGCAAATGGCTGATTTGATGCACAGCTTTCAAATACTTGCATCCAGTACACATTAAAAATGTGGTAAGAGATTATTGCTAGCGCTAGTTGAACACTAAAAATATTGCCTTAAAAAAAGTTGCTCCAAAGTGTGATTTTATTTGAATGAGGAAACAAAAAAATGAAATATTTATTTTGTGATTAATAAACAAAAATGGATGCGTTTTCTTCTTCCTCTGTCTCCCCTTGTTCTACGTAATACTGTGTGTGTCGCGGGTGGAGATGCTCAGCTTAAGTCTGGCTTCCTCGCTTTTTGTAGTGAGCGTCTCTCTTTTACGGTTTGAAAGCTGACATTCTTGATCTTTTGAGAAACAGGGGTATTTTCTGGTGAAGAGACCAAGAGTTTAAAAATTTCCTATGAGCTTTAGTTGTGATTTTCAGTCATAGGCTTCCTGACCAGGACAGTGTTATGAATCCAGTTTAGGATGGTGCTGTCCTCAGTTCTGTGAAATACAGATTTGTTCATCTGCTCCAAGTTAGCAGAGAAATATCCATACCAGAGAAAGAAAATGTCATCATAAAGATATTTGTGTTGAGAATTACTGGGACATGTTTTTTTTTCCTGGACTTACGCCTTTTCGTCTTCTGTTCTATTCCTGCTGCTCCTGGGCTTGGAAAAGGCGGTTAAAAAACCCTCTGCAGTTACCTGATCAGAAGGAGAGGGCTTGGCTGTAACGTATTTGACAGAGTGAGCAGGTCTGGTAGTTTAAAACGAAGCGTAAATGCAAGCACGTGGGGGGAACGTGTGCACTTCTAACATGGTATCAAATCAAAAAATCAAATACGGCTAGGTTTCCCAAGTAGATTGCAACCGTCATGTTTGGCAGGTGATGTTAGAAGAAATTACGGTTTACTTGGGAAGTGGGAAAAGTCCATACCGTCTGCTTAGGCAGTGTGCGTAAGGGTCACCTTTCTGCCGTAGCCCGCGCGCAGGCTGTCTGCAGCCCCGCTACGTTCACGCGTTACGCTTCGGCTGCTGCAAAGTGACAGCTGAAATGTCACCGTGCAGGCATCGCTCCAACCCTTCTGCTCGCCGTCGCGCCGTGGCATTTTATTATTATTATTATTATTTTTTTGCTCTGCGGTGTGGGAACAGCGCATTAGCAAGCAACCGGGCAACTGATGTTTTATTAGGAGATGTTTTCTGGGCTTTGACCTGTTGTGGCTTGTGTCGGAAGGGAGACGGCCCCCCCTTATTTCAGTGAATATCGGGTGCTTCTCTTTCCGCTTCGCAAAACTTTTCAAACAGGCTTTGCTAATCTTGCCGAAGACGAGCCGAGCCTTCGGAGAGGTGCCGGTGGGTCCTGGTGCGACACGGGGGCCCGTGGCAGGGCGCGGGGCTCGCGGCGCCCGGGGGGCTCGGGCTGCCGAAACAAAACAAATCCCTCTTTGGGCATGCGCTGGCGCGGGGTGCCCTGCCATCGCCTGCAGCAGCAGCAGCAGCAGTGGCTGGCTTCCAGAGCTGACAGGCCAGAGCCACAGTTTATGTTAACAAAGGCCAATATAAACCTGGAGTGAAATTAATCTTGAAGGTCCAAGATAGTCAGATTCTTTTATGCGAAGAAAGTATTTTCCTAGTGTGCTTACCTAAACACTTGGTACAGGAATGGGTGAGATACAGGGCATTTATCCAGTAACAATTGTATTATTATACTCTTACAACATGCTGCTGTTTCCTTCTGAATTAAAAACAAACAAACAAAAAAAAACTTCTAATTTTGAGCTGCACAGTAGCAATTAATCATAGTAATCCTAGAACTTGCGTGTTTTATGAGTAAGCTGCACAGTGTATTGTCACAAGATCTTTTATATTGCTTAGTGGTTACTCCACACCCCAGTAACATGCACTGTGAAAAGAAAAGAAAAGTGTGGAAAAAATTAAAAGAGCAGTTTGGTGCAGTCCAGAGGGCTGAACAACAGACTGAGAGAAGTTCTCTCCATCCTCTGCAACTGTTTTGCAATGAGACTTGAGGCAAATTAGTTAATCTGTTTCTCCTTCCCTGTCTGAGATTTGTTCCTAAAGATTTTCGGAAAGTGCAAAGAAATCTGAAGTTCTTCTATAAAGGGGAAAAAAAATGCTTTCCAAATTTAGTCTGCAACTTGCAGTGAACAAATCTTTTCTGTTGCAGGGGATATTGACAATGTCTCATTCTTAAATGTTTAGAGGTTCAACGAATAAGTTGTGGTGTGGCTGGCTGTATATGCCTGTCAGTAGAATAATTAGAAAACTGGTGGCAAACGTCAGTCCTCTTTGTCTTTATTAACGTGCTCATGTTGCAACATGGAAACAAGTCTACTTGTTTATATGCAGAGAGAAATATGATATATTACACATAACAGAAACTGGAGGAAAAAGGGAGGAAAAAAGAAAAGATTTCTACAATGCCAGATGTTTCAAAATAAAACGGATATGAAATGCAGCAGTAAACTGTAAGAATACAAAAAACTCCGTTTATGGCTTAATCTTCTCTTGAGTCCTGGGGATAACTATGTTCAGTTTTCAAACGTTATTGATGGTCGTAGATTTTTCCAAGAATGGGTGAAAACTGATTCACAGTGTTTGATTGCTCTTGTTTGAATTGCTGAGTACAAAATAATAAAAATGCTAATCAGGCATTGCAGCACTGAGTAAGGTAGGTGGGATGTTTTTACCAAATAAGAAACACTTCTAGGTTTTATGTGCCTTTGAGACTTAAGGGGAGTTTATTTTTTTCAATAGATAAATTTTTAGAAGTGATTGTGGGTTGTGATAACACTTACTTTAGCATATATCTGGAAGAATATAAGTGTTTTGGAGCACCTCCCAGCCTTGGTAGGCAGAGATATAGACTGGCTGAATAACCTTTTTCCCAAATGCAAATTGGTTTTGATCGTGAAATAAATGTTTTTGTCACTTAGTTTTATTCTCCGAATTCTTAACTGTGACTCCTACTCCGCCAGTATTAATTGTCACGATTACACAGAGGCACCCAGAGGCACCGTTAGATCCTGCACCAGAAAGGAGCCAAACAGTTTTACTCTTCATTGCTTCTCTCGTCCCCAGAGCAGAGGTCTCTTCCCTGTGGCACTCTAGCAAAACCATGGAGAGGCAGAGGTGGTGTGAAGCACGAGGGCTTCCAGGAGCTTCATTAGAGAATTGTACTTCTGAGCTGAAAGTGTTGAGTGCCTTCACGCCTCTCCTTTGCGCATCCCTTTTTATTTGTTTCCCTTAGTTCTTTCTATTATCCAAAAGCAAGTTTGTGCTAAGTTGGACATCAAAGTAATAAAGCAGAAATGAATCATCCCTTCAAGTGATGAGATAAAGACATCTTAACACAAAGTTTTATTTTAATTGCCTTTTATGGAGCACAAGGGAATTCTAAGTAGCCAAATGAGCTTTCCATAGGCATCTGTGATTAGCAAAACTCGCCGTTCCCAGAAAATGATAAATGAGAGAGAACTTGCATTTTGCCAATTGAAAAAGGGAAATGAGATAAATGAAGGGTTTTTTTCCCTTGTGTTTTTTTTGTCCACAGGCCAAAGCCTTTTAAGTGCTTCAGAACCAATCAGGACATTTACAGCAGGAAGCAATAATAAACATTTTAAATTTTTACTTTAAATTTCCACCTTTAATTCAGAAACCAAACTACTTGTTTAAAAAATCAGAATCCCTTTTCAATGATAGGAGATTTAATGAATCAGAATTCATGTGTGCAGCCTGATTAATTGACGTAATTTCCATAACCTGATATCCTCTGATACACCTTTTTCCTCTTCAGAGGTCAAGTAGGAGGAAATTATAGGACTCCCTGAAGCCCTTGCAGGCACGGTAAGTTGAACAGAGCATCCTCCTAGTGAAAATCATTCTGGTACCATAATCACAAGTGTCTGCTGACACTGCTGTCTGTAGGAAGAAAACTCTTCCTGACACTATTCTTGTATAAGCAGATGACTCCAAAGATGTAACATGACCAGATTTAAGTATCTCTAACCAAGCAATGAACTGAGAAATAGGTAAATTACCCATAAGGTTTCAGAAGATTGTACAGCTAGATCTTCCTACCTGGCTTAATTCATAAGGAAAAATCTTGCCATTTAATTATTCGTGGAGAAAGATCAATTTTACATCCCTTAAAATACTTAACATACTTCCCCATGTAGTTGCGAAGACTGTTTTGTGTATGAAGACCTGTAGGTCTTCACATCTTAAAATCGGAGTTAAAAGGGTTTTCTCACCTCTTCAATTCCTCATCTTTAGAAAATACAACTGATGTAATCAAGGTTTTGTCGGTATATGGTTATGTACAACTAGAGGGGTCCATCTGTCCAGCCACAATTGCGTAAAGACATTTATGGTGTGCAGGATCATTTAAATACTTTTACCTGGGAAGCCAGAATAATTGAAATAATTGCAGAAGAAAGACATTTTTCAATACTGTCTACAGCGCTGCACTTCACAGTGTCCTTTTTTGGTGGGGGCAGAAAGATTGTAAAAGCTTTACAATATACAAGACGGACATAACTCTTTCAGGTCTGGGGATGATCAGCAGTGCTTAATCTGAAAATACATCTGAAAATCAGGCTCTCTTACAGCATGGATTTTTCAGACTGGCATCTCGTCTTAGTTTTTCCTCTGTGTCCGTTTGCCTTTCATTTGCCCTTTTCCAAGTGTAATATCCGTGCGCAGCCGCTGCGTTCCTCCCGCTCCTGCCTTTCCTCGGTCTGTATCCTCTTCAGCGCCAGCGTTTCAGAGAAGAGAAGTATACAGACCATTTATTCATTCATTCAGCCCTTTCCTGCCACCTCCTTGTTTGCAAAGTGAGCAGGAAGCTATTTGCGACTGGTGACTCACCATCAGATCTTTACGAGGGGATTATGCTGAACATCACTGATTCACACACTCTCCGCTTTGTCGGAGGTCAATGTCTTGGCAGAATTTCCCTGTAAATACCATACAAGTACTGAGCTGTTGATCCTCAAGAGCTTTAAGTCATTTCTGCCTTCCATGGTAGCGGCTGCGTGTCCTGTTCAAAACAGCTGCCGACAGGGGGGAAGAGGTGACAAATTCTGTGTCTTTATTGAATAGAGAAATTATCTGACGTGAGGTTTGTGTGGGGATTCGTGCTTGGCAGCAGCTTCCTCCCTTCGCGCTGAAGCATGTACTGATTTTCACTTGCCTTAATTCAAAGAGCTGTTGAGATGCACACAGAAAATATAATTCAATATTGTTTATGGCCTTTCACTTTGTAGTATTCCTCCCTTCCTACTACACCATCACTTCCTGCTCATTTATGTCTGTACTGTACCATTTGCTGCTGCCTTCACTGAACGTGCTGCTCCGTGAGGTCCCAGTCTGGTAATCCATGGTCAGTGCTGTCAGCTCCTTGAAATCACGGGGCTCCCTGTGGTGTAAGGAGTAGGTTACAGAATCCCCGCTGGGAATGTTGCATTTACTTGCTCGTATTTGTCTGCCGCTTTCTTCACGTTCGTGGACATGTACAGATGACAAAACTGCAGAAAGCTCTACATTCAGCTGCATATATTGAGGTTCCAGAGGCAGTCTAGCAAGCAGTAACAGAGCTGCCTAATTAACTTTGTTTCCCTGAGCCATACCAATGAAATAGTATGTAATTTCTTGCAGAATGAGCCACTCTACAGGTTGCATGCAAGCTCTTGAAAGGGGGGAGGTTGGTTACTGGCTTTCAAAAGATGGAAAACAAGAAATGTCCCATAGGGTAGATAGGAATGTGGAAAAAATATATTAATATTTTAGCCATTTTTCAGATTAAAAAAATGGTTTATTTTACTTTAAAATAAATATTCCAAGATTTTTATCAAGATGGAAAGCCAGAAGTAACTTTCTAGACAGGCATACAGCTTTCCATCATTTGAGACTCATGGTGGGTCGGTCCTATTCCGTGTGGGTTCCCGAGTATTGCCCCACTCCTGCAGGACGTTTCATGGAGCCCTGCAGTCTCTGTCGTCAGCAACTCTTGGCTTTCTGCACTGTGCTGCAGTTGGCATCTGTCTCGGGAAAGCTATCGTCTAGACCAACTCCACCACCCCAAGGCATGCCCTTGAAAGGTGGGCTTTCTGACTTACTGATGGAGAATGCCCCAATGCCACTGATGGGATAACATGAAGAATATTCTCAAATTTGGCCATCCTGCCCCATATAGATAGGTGGTCCTGGGCAGAGCTCAGCGAAGACACAGATCTTCCCCTTTGTCAGTATATTATATCCAGGCAACAGAAAGCTCTGTACATGGGAGAAGCTTAATAGAGTGGTCATTCTTCTTCGTAACGCTGGTATTATCCCTTTGTGAGTGACATCTTTTCTTGCTGAAGAATAAAGGTGTGCTTCATAAGTTGTTATGTAACTCTCGCACACATGCAGAAAACTCGTTCACTACTGAAATAGTGCCATTACCTTCAGCTGTTTTATGAATTAGCAGGTAGAACATCTTTTTTTTTTTTTTTTTTTTTTTAATATAGGGCTGCTCAGTTAGATCTGAATTTTCAAACAGTCTATTGCATAAGCAGAAAAGATAATTAACCGTATTTCTTATGGATTTGCTTTCTGTCTTGTACCATCTGTATCCTTCTACTACAAGTATATCATTTGTTTCTCCTGCCTCTGATCATGTCCTTTATCACTGTCTCATTGGAATATCTTCATTTGTGATCACTTTCCCATTTTTCCCCCATTTTTTTTACTTATTTTTTCAATAGCTTGACAGAATTCAGAAAAAATAATAGAGCAGAACTGCAGATATGCCTGAATGCCAGCAGGCAGAGTGGCTGCAAGGGAAAATAGAGTAAAGCTGAGTTTTCCTTGCCCTTTCTTTCAATGCTTGTCTGCATCCTCTCTATATCCATTCTCAAACTTGTAGAAACCTTGTGTTTTAGAGACTCACAAGTGCCTTACATTTTGAGTAGTTTTTACTGGAAATGGGAAATAAAATATGAAGAGATTGTTTCCTCCTTTTGTATGATCATAATTTCTTTATTGCTGATTTTCCAAAAATCAGCTAAGCTGACATTCAAATTGCTTCTTCAGATGAATATGTGTTTCATTGGAGTGTGTCTGATTTGCTGATTGTATGAACTTCCTCAGGATGGTGGGGAAAACTGTAAACACCTGCAGAAGGATTTCAGGAGATAGAGATTGTGAACCACACAGAAGCCACCTGTGGCTCGGGCATTTTGACGAGTGCCGAGAAGATGGGAGTGTGCTGGTGGTGGTGGTGGGGATCATTTACGTTATTGCCTGGGCATTTGCTTTTGGCCACTGTTTAAAGTAAGACTCTGAGCTCGTTGGGCCCAGGTTTGAGGCAGTGCAGTGCTCTTATGTTCTTACAAGTTTCCAAATAGAGGATGTTTTTAAAACACCAGGAAAGCTTTTTCAAACATGACAAAATGATCAAAAAAATACCTTTTTTTGATAGTTACAGCCAAATCATCACTTCTGGGACAGCAACCATGTCACACACATTCATTTCACTCTATTTTCATCTCATATACTTCCATCCACTTGATTTTGAACTATAGATTTTGAAACTAAAAAGCTTGCTAGCAAAGTGGGGATCATTACCAGTAAAAGGTATTATACCTATCCTCAAACCTTTTTAAAATCATAACAGAATCTACATTTCCTCTCAGGCTTTAATTATGTCACATTTATGGTTTATGCCAATAAGATTTGGAAGAAGAAAACAGATTTGAACTCAGTCAGTGCTGTAATTTTCGTACAACTAGGTAACTGTGCATTTTAGTTGAAAGCTTGATAAACTTAACGTGATATTTTTATTATTATGTCTAAAATTTACCACCGATTTATTGATTTAAAGGAGTTTCAGGTGCATCTTTCTTATTATTTACACTGGAGAGTAGAGTTTAATTTGAGGTCCTGTGCAATGATCTTATTTTTGTATTATGAATTTACTCCATTTCAGATCTTGTGTTCTTGTTGCGTGTGTGCTTCTAGATGTACCTTTTTTAAAGCAAGCAGAAGGAATATCAACACAAAGTATAACAGGCTTTCTATAAAGAATTCCTTAAAAAGGGGCAGTAGTGGTGAAATTCTAAGGCAGACATTTTTTGTAGTTACCAGATTGGTTTTTAACAAAGACTCACCTTTTCCTGAAAAACAAAAATAACAAGCTACCAGTCAAAACAAGAAACCTTCTTGCCGCCTCCTTCTGTAGAATTTACTCTTTGGAAACAAATAAACAAATCTCTTTTTCAATCCATTCAAAACTCAGACTATTTTTGCAAAATACTCTAATACTCTAAGAATTTTTTAGACTATGTGAAGTAGTAAGGTTAAGCACCTCCCAGGTACAAAAATGTCTCCTGAACAAAAAATGTCTTCAAAATTTTGAAGTTTATGAAAAGTTGTAAGTACACAGAACAAGTGATAAAAGCTCAGTTGACACCATGTACTCTGGAATGTGCCTACATGCGATCACTTTTTAAAATGTAATCTGATTTTAAATAAAGACATTAATTAGAGTATATTTGTTGAAGAAGAAACTGGTTCTAGTTTTCTAACAGAGTAAAACAACCAAAACTGTTTTTTTTTTTTTTCCTCACCCTTCTGATTTCTGGCACATACAGCATCACAATTTTGTATTCCTGTAGAATTTTCAAAGAACATGATTATATTGTTATTTTGTGTAAAGTGCAGTTATAAAGTTACATGGTTCGGCCCATAGCATGAGATAACTATCATGAATAATGAGAGTAGAGAAATAGTCACGACCACACAGACTATTACATTTTAACCAAAGTGTCTTTCTCTGCTGATGTGTTACTGAATTATTTTAATTGTTTTATTAAGCGATTTTGAAATAGATAGGATGTAGAGAAAGAGTGGTAACCTGTGCTTGAAACCTTCACCAGCCTTAAAGTGATTCTCTCCTCTGATGAGCTGATGGGAGGCGACCAGCAGGACCATGCGTTCATGCTCTTCTCCTTCAAGAGTGGCCCGTTTCAGAGGGCAGAGGGAAAAGTAGATTCATACTGGCGAATATGTGTAATTGTACTCAGCACTGCTTGCCATTCAAAGCACTGTCTCAAAACATGTTTCTCTGCAAACTGCCCGGCCTTGTTCATGCAGATAGAAAATTGCCAGCTCATCGATGCCAGGAAGAAGGAGGCTTCATTACTGCGGCAAAAGGGACATTTGGTGAAGTCATCAAGCCTGGTTATCTGACCAGAAAATAACATTAGCTTTTGAACAGTGACATCCTTCTTACACATACGTTTGTAACACCATGCTGCTACTACAGTTAATTTTTATGCATTTTGCTTCTCTCATTTTAAGTATTTGGGTTCTTGTTACAGTTTTTTTCTTTGATAGGTGTAACACTTTTTTTTCCTTATTTTAATACAGAAATCTAAAATCACTCCTGCCCCTGCTGCCAACATGAAACCTTGAATCAAATAGGCTTCAATGATTTATTCCAAATTTGCATAAAGTTCTAAACAGTATTTCAACATTTGGAAATATTTCTTTCGGATAACAAGCAGGATCACACAGAACAGCATGACTGCAGTCTGTACAAAGCCCTACAAAGAAGCCCTATAATGAAGAACCGGCAGTGCCGGCAGAAGTCAAGATTTTGTGAGGAAGTCAGGAGGAAAGAGACTCTTTAGGAGGTCCCCATTTGGTTGGACCTTCATCCTCATCATTTGGACCTTGTCCACATCATATTTGCACCAGTCAGAGTCATCTGAAGGAGGGTAAAACCTCAGAGCAACCCCAAAGGAGGTCATAGCAGCTCACTGAATCCTGTTTGAAGACCTGGTGCACCAGGAACAGGCTCAGCATAGATGCAATAAAAAACATGCAAAAAGCACACACCCAGTGATGCCGTTGTGCCTGCCACCTCAAGCGAGCTGGGTGGCCCCAGCTGGTGTGGGGGCATGTGATGGTGTGGCATGATGGAGGTGTCATGTCTGCTCTCATGGGCTCTCTCCCAGGGCTAGCAGCCAGCGCTTTGGGCTGCTTATAGACTTCAGCAATGCTTCTTCTGCTCTTTTGGCTACTTTCAGAGTCATTAAATAAAAATCTCCCACCTCCCTTTTCTTCCTGTCATCACCTGGCTTGTGCAGCCTTCTCTCCTCGTGGCCCCATTTCTCAGCTCACTCTGTTGGCCTGGCCTCTCCTCCTCGCTGCACGGTGTCCCTGGCAGGAACAGTACAGGCAAGAGAAGCAAACTTTTTCTTGTTCTTAGTTGCAGGGGATGGTGCCAAAATAGTTTTGAAAGGCACAGAAGGAAAGAAAACAAAAAAAAGTTCCTTCCATTTTGTACCTTATTGGCACTTATCTGGTAGAAAATGGGTGAAACAAGTAAACAAGTCTGGAAAAAAAAAAGGTATCAAACTCTCTATGGTCTCTACTGAAAAAAAAATACTTTTGTCATTTTAAGTTTTGTAATTTTAGCTTTTCTTGGGCACTAGATGTAGCAACAGAATGAAAAAAATCATCCTGTGAGCCTACTTTGCCAAATTTCACATCCTAGAAGGAGGGGTACTTTATTCTTAAAGCAGAAATTTTGAATAGATAAAGCTTTCTTTCTGAATCTTTGAAAAGAGAAAAAGTCCATTGGCCCACAAACCTATATCCCAAATGACTGAACTAGCAAAGTTATAGGCCACTGGAAAGAACTGTTAAAGGGTTATTTTATTTTACCTATACAAATATTGGTCTCTCTTAAGCACAAGCCTTTATACCTGTCCCGTCTACAAAAAAAGATAGGCGATAATGAGTTTCAGAGGACAATGTTCTACTAAAGTCTATCAGGTACTTAATCTGTGATTTCTCTTTCATTTCTTATTCTAATTCTTATTCTAATAGAACAAAACAAAATTACATGGTTCTTCAGACATCTACCTAATGCTTATGATGTGATTATCCCTGCATATAAATTATGTCCTTGCTTGGTTTTTTGGAGGCTTTTTTAATATCTGAAGGTTATCCCTTAGGTCGTAGCTTTTATACGTTTAGCATAAGCCTTTAATCTCACTTTAATGACTTTTGTGTGTAACTTATCCTCATAATTATTACTAATAAAGCTACTACATAGCAAAGCACAGTACATCTGGCAGTATCAGAATTCTTTATCTTATTTGTTTATATCTTATTAATAGAAAAAGTATTGCTTATCTCATGTTAACCCTGAAAAGAAAGGTCCTTCTAGTCCATATTGTAGCACAGAGAAAGAGTAACACAAAGACTATTCAAATGTGGCTAATAGCATCTTGGTTAGGGAAACAGTGTTAACTGGGGGAAAGAATTGCTGATTTTCTGTTGTTATTCTTCGGGGTTAAGTTGCAGAAATAAGTTATGCTAAAATAGTAATAAAAATATTTCTTTAAAGTAGAATTTTATCACCCATATAAAATCATTAATATAATTTGACTATCTGGGGTTTATGCAATGTTTACGTACACCTTAATAATAGAAGGCATCTGCTGAAGTAATTTACTCAGCAATTTAGAGAGTTGCATTTATTGTGAATTGATGAATATTCTGTTACCTCAAGGCCATTTTAACTTCTTATTTGTTCTAGCAAAATTACTTGTTCCTTAGCTATTTTGCAATACTCTATTATCACAGAAAAATAAATGTTGAAGCTTTCTAACACTCTTCTCTTCCCATTGCCCGTCACTTGCATCCTGCTTTCAAGACCCTACTTCCCCACAATTCTTTTAGCCATGAGAAGAGAATTTGCTGACTAGGCATCTGCTGCCTCCGCTCTGCCTTGTGCCATCAGAGAAAATGCTCTGACAAGTGCGACAGCTGGCTCCCTTCCCCAAGAGACAAAAAGAGCCATTTTCCTGGTGCCTGTATTCCCTGATTTGAATTTCTATTCCTCCTTCTCCCCAAACCTGCTCTTCTAAACAGGCAGCCTGCGAACCGCTGGAGCATTGCTGGTGAGCTTCAGCGTGAAGTAACACTTCAAACGTTGAGTAGCTCATCCGTGTAACACACAAGGTAGACTGGAGGGGTACGGCATCATCACTTCTCAACTTCTTCCCACTGGGTTTTTAAAACATTATTATTTTTACTCCAGTCTTATTCTATTAGAAGTGCCATACATTCCTGGCTTTAACCTCTGACTGTAAGATCCCACAGTCTTTTTGGCTGATGTCTGACTGCACCATTGCAAGTCTACAAATGCTGGCCATTTTTCAGCTGGTAGTAGGTATGGGTTAGAAAGAAGCAGTGCTGATGCACAAGAGAGTTGAGAGGTCAGTACCTGTTTTATTGCTAGTCAGCAGAACATATCTGACCTTCCCATGCATCTCTGAGAGAAGGAGTTCCAGGGAAGTTTGTTTTGCCAGCAATTCTCCAACTCTGTGTCTGCAAATTCCTTCCAATTTTTCAGTAACTCACTTTTTCACACTTCCTTTAGTGAGTTGTTCTTGAGTTTAGAAGACGCATATAAGAAGTTCTACCCTAAAGAGCTGCTATTTTTTTCTTATTTTATTTCTCTGGGTGGAGAGGAAAGGGTTGAGCATTTCACATCTGCATCTGTCGGAGGAAAACATGGTGAAAAATCTAAAGCCCCAGTGGAAGCAACTATGTACATGCCCATAAGGGAAACTATAGCTAAGGAACACTAGACAAACACATTACATTGAAAGTTGCCAGATACCTCTAATATGAAGAAAGAAAGTTTAACAGTTTTAATTATTTATAAGACCATGATTAATGTCAGTCCATGCATGGCAAAATGGTCAATTATTGACCACTTAAATTACCTTGTATGGTGACACTTTATTGTGTAACCCACAAACTCTGAAGTTGCTACTTTTTTTCGTGTTCTTGAATCTAAACTTTGCTCCCAATAAATCAGGCTTGTTTTTATATTTTATAATCCCAATTAGTGTCTATAATGGGTATTTGCTTCACCAACTTGGGTGTCCTACATACCAGTGAAGAGGAAGATGAATGACCCTTCGGGGGAGGTTAAAAACAGAGTTTGAGTCATCCCTTTACTTCTGAATCCAAGTGCACATAGCTGGTGTTGACATGCATTAAGGAGGAGATGCCATGAAGCTGTTCCAGCCTCATTTCTCCCAGGCAGATTTTGTTACAACGCAATATAGGTGGTATTTCAAGCTTTATTTATTTTTTCCACAAGTGATGATGCAACCGGCATAGTTAGAGGTTTCTTATTAATTAACACTAGGTCATTAAAGCTTTATAACTGCTCTGTAGGCACACGCTGAACGCAGCCGTTCGCTGCTTTCTTTGAGTAAGTAGACCAAAGGAGCCGTGCTCTGTTCTCAGGCTTCATCTATGGTCAATCCCAGATGAGGAAAGGAGTCATCTTCTTTTGGTCTTATTTTTTTAATTAACTGTTTTTGCTTGATGATTATCCAGTAGCACAAATTCTGCTCAAACTGTCAGTTTTGACTTTATTCATTACCCTGTACTACGTGGGCAAAAAGTGACAAAACAAGTTCTGAAAAAGTCAAATTTGGTTTTACATGGGCCATGTAGCACTACAGCACAGGAAGTTTCCTAAAATATATTTGGTTCGTAAGAACATGAACATGTGAATGCTTGATTTGCAAGCAATACTAACTGCTATTCACAGGGTTTAAATGTATTGAGAAACACAATTTTTGGCATGTGATATTTATCTCCTTTCTGTTACTCATATTGTTAAAAAAATAAAAAGCTCTAGTGAGACATATCCAAAAATATATATATTTTTTTCTGCAAGGTGGAAAATAAACATAAAGCTTCTCCTTTAGCATGAAAAAAAAAAAGAATAAGATAGTTTAGGGGAGAGAGAGCAGAGATGCTCTTGACCTTCGTCAGGAAATAATTATTTAGAGACCTTATAGTAACGTTAAAGTCAGTCTTTTGACTTCTGTAGCTCATAGAAGTGTTATGCAGCACAGAGCAAATGTCACGTTTCCATTAGTATTTTCTCAGGACAGAGCTCTCGCACAAGAACTACATTACCGCTACTTCTTCACTGGGTCTCTTGTCAATGGAAAAGAGCAAGTGGCAAAGGAAGTTCACAGACAGATTTAGGAGGAAAAGCTACTTAAAATTATGCATCTGTTTAAAATTATATTTAGATGATGTTAAATCTACAATTTATTACTATGCATATGCATGTAAGAAGCATTACTCAGAATCTGTTGATGTGGACTGACATGTTGATTCCTCTTTTCAGTATCTGTACGGTGGCAAAACAGGGTGGTTTCCCACAAAGAGCTTCAAAAGCATGCCCACAAATCTAAACATAGCATTGTGAGGCTTCATGCAGACCTGAAATAAATAACCAAAATGTAGATGCAAACTATAATTTTAAATGGAAACTGAGGAAAATGTTCATTAATATAGTTTTAATAAATACTCAGCAGAAATAATAGATACCACTGGTGGTATCTCTAATATAGATACTGCAATACTCTGCAGTCCCACTTAAATTTCAAGCCAATTTGACATTGTTCATCAGTGCTTGGTAATTAAAAATATTATTTTAAAATAAATTAAAATGTAACAGAGTATTGAAGCTTTGGGGCAAATGACCTTAATTTCATTGCAAACACTGAATGAGCATATAGTGAAGTGGGGGATTATTGTGGAAAAAAGCAATAAAATGATGCAGGGGAGATGTAACTTATGCTTCATGATCTTGTTTTCATTATTAGAAGTATTCAGAGGTCCCAGGTGAATACTCCTTACTTCCTGAGATTGAAAATCTGTTGTTTAAAAAGCTAATATTAGCCGATTCCTTGTGATTTTTTTTTGAGCAGTGTATGCTACCAGATGCATTTTTAATTACCCAGACTCCTAATGTAGCTTAATTGCCTTCATTTTTTGGACATTTGTTCTTTTTGGAAAATAACATTTTGATGGAAAATCATATTCTTTGGTATGAGTAGTGGGTTTGTCGTTGGAAGCATAAGCTGCATTGGTTACCATTTGAAAATAGGTCAGTGGCTAATCATAGCATTTATATCAAGACCAAAGGGCACTTTATCAGTACTCATTAGTCATTGTGGTTATAAGGTCTCGCTGTTAAAACAATCTTCAACGTTTCAAGCAATAATATAGTATTGCACAATTTTAAAATATTGCATATTCATAACATTAAACAAAGTTTGATTAAAACAATAATTACTGTTGCCAGGGGCCAAATTTTCAGACATTTGGATGCGATCCAGTTTTGCTCATTATAAGGGGACAAATCCATTCATTTCTCTTTCTGCCATACACAATTAATATATTGTTATTCTTGAATGTGTTATAATAATCAATTACTATTTAGCATTCCATTAATGCAAATCTTAGCATAACTAAACCTAATGAGAGAATTAATTTAAATAATGGAAATTGTATAAATAGCAAGCAGTTTGAACATAGTCAATGATTTAAAACAAGCCGTACATTTTATCGTGAAAGCTATTTAGCACTGGTGCACATTTACACAGTGTGTTCTGCTTTACACAGCTAGTAGCTGGCAACGCTGCTGTATTTTTGTCTGTTGTCTATTTGTTACGTTATACCAGGTAGCAGCAGCGCTTTCTACTAATTTGGAGAACCATAATTGCTCAGGAAACAGGGCCAAGAATTGTGCTTAGAATTAGAATTACAGACACATAAAATGTTTTCATCAGTGATACCTGTTGATGAATGCCTTGAGCAAATAAATATGTGTGAGGGCTGTGTGCCGAGTTTCTGAGCTGTCACTGCAGCCCTGACTGCGTGAATGAACCGTGCACCGCGTTGTCCTTGTAGGTGAGGGGAATTTGAACGGACTTGTGTAACCTGATAATAAAGTGTGTGAATGACTCGTGATTTTGATGTGCATAAACTCGGCATTTGGAATGAACTGTTCATGATTAGCCTTTCAGTGGTTGCAAAATGCACACAAAATATGTGTGGTTTCTGATTAATTTTCAGTGCTGTTTGCTTGTTAGAAAAACTTAGACTAATTTAAGTAGCAGCGTAGACTTTGCTAGAGAACCATGTGTGTAAACTACTTTGGTCATTAATGATCACTTCCTTCAAAGCAGCTTTGCTAATGAAGTCAGTTGCTCACTCACCTCCCATCCTGCATTAGCTGTACAGTGCATTCGAGAAATCGTCCTTTCTTAGAGCTGCTTCTGTGGAGATTGCAGCTCGGTGTAGAAGTTGTCTGAAAGCTGTTGCATGTTTTTAAGGAGGTTTCCCTCCTCCGTGGAGACTCTGTGGCTCAACCGGTATTTCGGTTACCTGCCTGTCGGTGAGCGTGCAGCCCAGCCTGCTGGAGGTAGTTGCCTGGACCCATGCTGGAGCACCCCCGGCCATGCTGGAGCCCGTGTAGTGCTGAGGTGTAGGATGCCCTGCCGTGCCTGTAGTTGTGTCTGTGACTGTAATTGCAACCAGGTCGCTTGGGTCCAGCTGTGAATTTGCTAATGAACTCTCCCTGTATGTCTGTGCTGCCTCAGTGCTGGGGCACTCAAGACTCTGGCTCCAGCAGGCAGATTTTGTTGTTTGCATTTCAGATTTATTTTTTCCTTTTTGAAAGCATTTCATAAAATATTACAATTGTTGTTGTGAACTAAATCTAAGTTGTTACAAGAGTCTTATTGGCTTAGAAGGCTGAGATTTAGTACTTTTCACTGACTTTTGGTAGTTTCCTTTAAAAAAACCTTGGTATTGAGAGTACTACTCTTTTGCACTTTACCCGCTTATTCAAAAAAATATAATTATATTCTTCCTCACAGGAGTAATTTTTCTTTTGTGTTCTTAAGGTGTCTGAAACAGGAAATCTTTTTAATTTCAAAATTATTACATTTCTTGGGCAGTCAAAATACCACAGAAAGGCGAAAACTTCTGTTATTTTGGCTCTGTAGATATCTTCTTGAGTGATTAAGGCAGGCAGCAGAAAGTCTAAACTCCAGGTTCAGTTCTCAGCTGGTCTCTAAAGCATCCTTAAGAATAGCAGGGAAATCTTCTCATGCAAGTCCACCCTCTTGAATGGCCAAGCCCTCAATCATCTGATTAAATGATAGTTAGGGGGTTCTGCTAAAGTCTGACTTCACAGCTGTAAGTCAGTTCCCTCATATCTGAGATGTGGTGATTGATTTTGTGAATGTAATTAGTCCGCTGAAGTCAAAATCCAGTGTGTTTGCTTGAGCTGTGAGCTTACCATAAGTTACTATAGTGCAGTTATTTAGAAATGTGTAGTAAGTTCAGAAATGGTCACAGAATCACAGAATCAGTAAGGTTGGAAGGGACCTCTGGAGATCCTGTAGTCCAACCTCCCTGCTCAAGCAGGGTCACCTAGAGCATGTTAGACAGGGTTGCATCCAGGCGGGCCTTGAACATCTCCAGAGAAGGAGACTGCACAACCTCCCTGGGCAACCTATAAACCTGTCAACATGACTGCAGCAGTTACCTGACCAGGTCCTGCTCCTTGTTCGCGTTGACTGCTTTCTGCATCTTACGGAAGAATATGTGATGGTTGTGAAGTTTCTGGGGAAGAAACTGCTTTACTGGAATGGGGAACGTGTGCTCATAGATTCTTGGAGTTCTCATCTTAATTTTATGTCTTTTAAAGGAAACAGCTTGGAAACTAGACAATTGTCTCTTCACAGTTTCCTTAAAACATACAACATACAAAATTAATTTTTTTTGTTCTTTAAATTTTTTATTTGTTTGTTTGGTTGGTTGGTTGGTTTTTTTTGGTCATTTAATCATCTGGAAAATCTGGAAAGAAGTCCTTGAATGAAGTCTAAGAAAGGGAGAAAAGTAGGTGAAAATTGTAATTTTATGATTACTTACTTCAGAGTCTTGACAGAGATGCTGCCCTTTCATAAATTCATCATTGAAAATGATGAAACAAAAGTTATTTGAGTAACAAATAGATCACTTTGAATATATTATCAAAGTATTGCTTTTTACTGAGTTTATCTGGAAAAGATGAGAAGATTATTTGCAAGACCCCAAATGACTATATCAAATCTGTTTCAAATATTTCACATTTGTTTTAATTTTGTCTTTGTATGGCCTTATATATTGGAAGTTAATACTATATTGTACATTGGCATGCTATAAGAAAGCTGTGAACTTGCAGTCTTGAGTTAAAATATGAGTTTATTTATATAAATGCCATTTTCATTAAAAAAAAATAAGGACATAGTTGATATATATTTCAGTAGTAACAGAGCTAGGCTAAGCAGTTTACCTTCCTCCCTCTTTTTGCACCTCTGCCTGCACTCTCTCATCTGTTGCACCAGCATTGCTGCTTTGTAGCCAAGTGACAAACTGAGTGGGGAAACAGATCTAACTTAAAAAAAAAAAAAAAAATGTTTCTTACAAGTTATTTTTCAGTTGGACTAATCCCCCAATTGAATTCATTTTTGCTGAAAAGGATGTGAGAAAACAGGAAGCAGCAGGAATAAGTAGCCCCATGTAAGATCTGCCTGAAGTTGATGAATAGCTTGTCTGTATTTGAAAATACATAGTTGTGTCCTTGGAAAATCAGTGTTAGAAAATGAGTATAGGAAAGTATTTATAACATTGCACACATCTAAACCAGCAATATGGTAATAGAATGTTTTTTCCTAAGTGTATTTGTGTTAATTTACATTCATATCTCCATCAGACTGTGAGAAAATATTGTCCAGTTCTGGGCTCCCCAGTACAAGAGAGACATGGAGCTACTGGAGAGAGTCCAGTGCAGGGCTACAAAGATGATCAGAGGGCTGGAACATCTGCCCTATGAGGAACGGTTGCGAGAGCTGGGCCTCTTCAGCCTGGGGAAGAGGAGACCGAGGGGGGATCTTATCAATGTGTACAAGTACCTGAAGGGCGGGTGTCAGGGGGACGGGGGCAAACTCTTTTCAGTTGTCCCATGTGACAGGACAAGAGGCAATGGGCAGAAACTGAAGCACAGGAAGTTCCTCCTGACCGTGGGGGGGAATTTCTTCCCTGTGAGAGTGATGGAGCACTGGACCAGGTTGCCCAGGGAGGTTGTGGAGTCTCCTTCTCTGGAGATCTCCAAGGCCCACCTGGATGCAACCCTGTCTAACATGCTCTAGGTGACCCTGCTGAGCAGGGAGGTTGGACTAGATGATCTGCAGAGGTCCCTTCCAACCTTACTGGTTCTATGATTCTATGTTTCTGTGATTTAGGATGAAAATTAAGAATTATTTTCTCTTGTAAAATACATCTGGATAAGATTTTGTTGAAGTAGGTTTGTGTGATTGAGTTTTGTCTTAAAAGCTGGAGAATGTATGTATTACTTGACTCAGAATTGCTAAAGTCTATAATTGAGCATTTCTTACAGATTTTTAGAGAAACAGGGCAGACCACGAGGGTAAAGTGTTAGGAACACTCACATAGCTTCCCTTGGACTATTAACAGCGTTTAGACATAGGATTTAAGCACAATAAGGGATAAAAGAAAGATGTGGTTGATGCAGACAAAACCAATCTATGCAAAAAGAAGGTCACTCATTTTAATTGTGTTTTTCTCATTAAAACTGAAAAGAAAATAGATTGTTTAATGTTTGAGATCTGTACAGTTCTCTGGCGAATATAAACGCCACTCTAGAGCGATTTCAAAATTTCATCTGATTAAAATATATTTTGGAACGGCATGATTTTAAAATGCTCCATTCAAGACCAACCCACAATGTTTAGATCATGCATTTCACTTTGGTCTTGAATTCATATTAACCTAAAATTTAAAATTAAATGCAATTGAAATAAAAAGTATTTTTTTGAGATAAAATGCTTAAATCTGAAAATATTGAAGCAGGATGCTTCAAGATTGTTGAACTCTCCCATCTCTTTCTGCTTCACAGTAAAAAATAAACGTGTAACATTGTCACAGTTTGAGTCAGTGTTTTTTGTTTAAGTAGTTGCACTTCTAGGGAATATAGGGGAACTGTGGGAAAATGATTCTGTGAAAGTTTTTTTTCCAAGAAGCTCTACTTCAACGTTTCAATAAGTAGCACTCAATTTTCACTGTTTCAGTGTCTGATTATCTTTTGTGTTCTTTTTTTTTTTAAGACCTTGATGGTTATGGCAAGATATTTCGGCAGTGCATCATACAATGGACTACAAGTTGGATGATTTACAGTCATCTGAAACATGATATATACTTCACCTCTTCCTTGTCCATGGTGAGTTTTGTTACTATATTACATACCTTGTATATACTTGATATTTACTTCAGAGAAGGAACTAAAAGTTTGTGAACATTAGATGATGTTCATATTGTTTACATATATACTGGCCTGGAGTTGTTAGTTTACTGTATACATAGAAAAAAGATCTTAAGCTTTTTGATAATGTTTTAAAAACTGATAAAAAATCATCTTACAAAAATTTACTCTTTTGAGGATGTTTTGGGAGCTGTACAAAGATCTTTATACTTACCTTGAACTGTTGTCATTCTCTTCAGCTGGAAGGCATCTTCCCCTCAGTGTACAGTGTTTTAGTCCCAGTTAGATTCTGTCCAAATGTCTTTTCTGATTTTTATCAGACGAACCACAATGCGTTTAAGAACAACAACAACAAAAAATTACTAATACTTAAAAAATTTAATTCAAACCACAGAAAAATATAATAACTTGGAGAAACTATTTAGAAAGAAAAGATTTTCATTTCATTTTTGAACTGGTTTTATATTTTTGTGTCCGCAGTTAATCTGCTTATAGTACTCTAGGCGATGCTGAGTATGGTATGAACAATAATATTAAAAGCAAGCTTCCTGTAGTATAACTGAGCTATCACTTCTGATTTACACACTGTCCAGACATGTAATAATGAGATCCAAAGTACTAGTTGTTCATTTCGCTAAACACAAGTTAAACATTGACAAACCAAATTTGGATATGAAAATGTTCCACTGATTGCTATTTAGCACACCAGAAACAGCAGGTCATTCTCCTATCCAAATACCAGTTTAAGCATTAGAGGTTAAAATCCCTACAGTCTTGCTTCTCCTTTTTAAGGATTTTGACATGGCTCCTATGCCAAAGTTTGTAAGTCTACTTGTGAACAGTACTGGGGTTACTGGAGTACTGGTTGACCGCTGTTGGAATCTCTATGTATGTTACGTCTGTGACTAGGGTTCAAGTTATAAGAAAAGATCTGACATGTCAACATGAAAAGCATCTTTCTTTTTCCACTCATGTTCTGGATGTCAGCATTGTTATTGTGGAAGGTAATCAAAAGTACAGATGCAAGCAGGGAGAGAGGCAAGCATTCAGAGCAGAAGAGGCAAATTAATGGCATTAGTCAAAGTTATTCTTATGCTGCACTTAAGTACTGTAATGAACAGAGACAGAGACAATACAGTTTCCAGAGATGTGTTTGCACTTGATAATGAAAAGACATGTTTAAATATCCTGTATTAATGGACTGGGATATTTGCCAGTGAAACTGGTTACTATTATTTTTGATGGAAGTTAAGTTATTTACATAGTGCAATGCACAGATATATAGCACATCTTTTTCATCCATCAGAGGGCATCTTCTGCCTGCTTGTCCCTCGTCCAGTCCATCCTCCTTTTCATTTCAAATGAAGTATCTCCCAGGTACTAACCACGCTACTCTGAAACCAGGGAACCAGGTAAATAGCAGAAAAAACATTACATCACTTGTTTCCACTAGCAAATTATTAAGCAGAACGATATTGCTTGATGGGTTATCTAGCACCTGTTGATTCTGTGAGTCAGTTCCCCGGGCAGTCATTGAGTCCTGCGTTGTTCGCTAACCAGGCTTTTTATTTGTCAAATTAGCTGACTTGCTTCAGAGAATTGACCTTTTCTTTTCTCCTCTTCCTTACCAGCAATGTTCCATACATTTCTGAGTCTGTTTTTTGCAACCTGAATGTGCACTGATTCATAATGAAATAAGGATCATGTGACAGTTGGTGGAAGAACTAATTTCACTAAACGGAGAAAAGGTTGTCTGTCCTGTATGCATAAACACTGCAGGATTTTGTCTCCTTTTGCGGAGGTCTGCTACAGCAAAATTTGCAGCAACTACTCCCTCTGTCCACTCTCATGAGAACAGAATCAAGTCCACACTGCTTCCTTCATGACCAAACTAGAAAGAAAAGCATGATGACATCTTTAATGTTTTTTTTAGTAAATGTTGCCATTTTGCATTACCCTTCCAATTAGAAAAATGGCAACATATTCATTAAAATTGCTCCTCTTTGCAGTTAAAATCTTCAAGCAAAGAATATGTGAATGTGAAGGAAGTCTTTGTTACCATGTCCTCTTGGGAGACTCGTGTAGTCTCTCAAAAGCCTTGAGCGTTAGCTACTGCTACTCTCAAAACAGATTAAATCTAATGTGGATATTAGGAAGTAAATGGAATGTCAGCACACATCACATGAAACCTATAGGATTTTTTATACAGAAATGGCTTTATTTATCAAATCCAAACCCTACAGCAGAAGAAAGGATATTCAAGACAGCAGTATTTATTTTGAGTGTATATAAAAAAAATAATAAAGAATTCTCATTTGTTCCCAATTATCATTCTGCATTAGCTAGAACAGAGAAATCTACTGCAGAAAGATACATTCAGATGGTTAAGCCAGGCTTTTAGAGAAGCATCCCAATGACGGTGGGATAGAAAGGTAAATGCAATGTTTACAAGTAAGGAATACTGGAAATGCAAAGTTGTGCATAAGCCCCTTTATTCAGTGTTTTCTCTGTCTTTGTTCTGCATTGGACCAGCTGATATTAACGCTGACAGTATTTTTATCACCAGAAAGTAAATCCAGCTGCACTGAGATTAAAAAAAAAAATGTTTTGAAAGTTGCATACATAATGTTGAATTGTCTTCTATATATTGAGAAACTCTACATGGTATTCTAATATTGAACAGATTCTTTTAAAGATATTGCATGTGTAAAGTCAGTACAGAAGGATGACAAAGAAGCTATAAAGAGCAGATGCCAGATGCTGCTTTGGAGACATTTATGGTACTTAAAAAGAGAATATAGAAAACATTAAAGGTCAGGATATCTACAAACAAGATAAATGGCTCAGACCATATGTTAAGCTATAAGAATAACCAAGGAATTCTTAGTACATAATCACATCAATTTACACTGAAGGTATACTGACAATAAGTCTAGAAAGCTCGGTAAGAAACTGTAGCAGGTGTCCCAGCATCCTAATACCTACTAGCTGTTATTTCCTGAGCATCATGCATTATGGACAGCAACTTCTAGGGACAGCATCAGCAACTTCTAGGTAATGTTATAGTTCAATTGCCATGTTAAAAAAAGCAAGCAGACAAAAACCAAGCAAAACTGGGAGGAAGTCTAGCCCTGGAACTCAAATTTCATATGCATTTTTCAGCTCAAAGCAACCACTATCAAAATCATGTACTGAAATGTCCTATTTTAACACTAATGGAAAGTATGGGTTTTGCATGTTTCTACTTCTGAACTCTTAGTTTTAGCCTCTCCCTGCTAATGGCTCATCACAGTTTACAGACGTTGTAAGTGAAATGTTCCATTTTAACTATAAATCATCATTAGTAAGTATTAAAAAATCAATTTTGATTATTATTTCCACTGCTTGCTTATTATTGTAGAAATTGAGGGATCTGCACACTTCTACTTATTTCACTTAGGCTATTGGTCCACTAGAGCTAACGCAGATATGTGTCCCCAGTCTGGGTACATTCTTCCTGCCGCGCTACCTACTGCCTGTATTGCCTGAGTTTCATCATGAGTTTCATTTGGATGCCAGAACAAATAGTAGAAGAGGAACACCGAAAGAATCGGAATGAAACAGGGAGCCTACCAATGCATTATTTATGAAAATCACAATTCTACTGAGATACATCTTGAACTGAGATGCCTGCAGCTAATAAACAGAAACAAATGAGTAATTGTTAGTATTTTTCTAGAAAATTCCTGGTTTGGGTAATTTTAAATTAGGTTCTTATTGCTGTTTCAGTATATTCAAATAAAGTAAGAACTCCCTTTACCTTTTCATTTTGCATCTCTCATCTCTGCACTTAATTTTAAGCAGATACTATGATCCAGGGGGACTGCAGTATCTTAAGAATCTTGAACAAATTATTCAGCAAAAGTTTCAAAAGCTACAAAGAAACTAATCTCAAAGTTATCTCTTGGTTAAGGAGAGTTCAGTAACCTAAGAGGCATTATCCCTGATGTACTAAAGCTAATAACTCTCTAGTTGTAGAGAATCTTGACGAATGAGTCTATCAGGATGCTATGATTGATACCTCAGTCAGAGGATCAGTGAATCGTTTTATTTCCTCTTGAATAGTGTCATTGTAATGTGAGCACAATAAGATTTGGCTTTAAATGGACTACTGCAAGAGATTTCTTTATCTGAATGAAGACACTACAAATATTCTGGCTTTTTATAGGTTTGAATTTACATATATTTTTCTTCTAAATTCATGAATCATTTTCATTATGCAACTCCTACCTTTTTTACATTGAAAAAGTTAGTAGATAAGTAACACAATGCTTAGAATGAGGAGAGGCTCTATGCTAATGTTTCTGATATCTTTAAATTCTATACTCTTTCATAGCTCAAGGCTCTTAAAGAAAGTGCTTTGAGTAAAGCTTCAGCAAACTTGTTTGAAAATATGTCCAGTGAATTAATTTTAATTTTTATCTTTTCAAGCATACTGTAAAGGATACAGACTAAGGGCTTTCCAATTTTATTAGAGTAAAAAATGCCATGTACCAATACTAGTAAAAGGATTGTTTTTTTCCTTAGAACATTAATCTAGATTTTTATCATTTACAGTTAGTGACAAAAGAAAATACTGCCAGTGCTTCATATCTGTTGCTTTTATTCTCCCACTATTAAGATAAAGTTTCCAATGGAAAGACAGTACAGAATTACCCAATCCATTATCAGGTTTATAGAGGAGGATCCTGGTAAACTGAAAGATCATGTGTGATCTCAGAGTTGCATCAGTGATCAGTTGCCTTTTGCACCTTCACAGGACCGGATCCTTCCCTCAAAGCTAGAAAAGACCTTGTTGAACCGCCAAAAATTAATATAACAAATTCAGTGTAAGATCTTTGGGAAGGGAGAGGTGGTTTTATCTTACATAATCTCCGACTAAGTTGTTTTTCTCCATCTGCGTCCTCACTGCCGTGTTCTCACCACACCAAGACCCGCGTGCGTCCGCCAATATCACACATGCGCGGGCAGGAGGCCGACGATGCCAGCGGTCCCTGGCACCCTCTTCGTTGGGGGACACAGACACCCATCTGGGGCCCAAGGAGCTTCTGGTGTCCCCAAACAGCTTGAGTTTGCATTTCCCAATTTTTCTCGCAGAAAAAATTCAATGCAGACTTTGGGGAGGAGTTGGAAAGAAAAGTGTCTTGCTTGGACCAGTGAATAAATTTTTTTTCTGTGATAGTTAGGAGGCCAAGTTCCCTTCCAAATGCTTATTATTTTGGAGGCTTATGTTACATAAATATATATGTTGGAACTCAACTTTCATATGAACAAAGTTACCATGAAATAAACAAGATAACATTGAGATATTTAAAAGCTACAGGGCCCCAGCTGTGGGAGAGGAAAACAGGTCTTCTGTAATCAAAGAAAATAAAAGAATAATAAGTTTCAAAAAAAAAAAAAAAAAAAAAAAGAATTCAAAAGTTTTTTCCCAGTCATCTAATTAATTAGACTAGTCCTGAATGTTTATAAAAGTCACAGAAATGTCAGCGGTAAGGCCCTCTGGAGCGCCATTCCCGCACCCGCCTCGGCCACTGCCCCACGCAGTTGCAGGCACAGCATGGAGCTCCCTGCACACCCGGCCTCCCTTTAAGATAGATGGATTTTTTTTTCATATACCAATGTTATCCTTTAATTTTACCCAACAGCAATGAATATAACCAAGAGACATGCCAGAGTTAAGCTAAATCATTTTAAGACTTATTCAAAAAATAACTTCCCAAAGCACGATTTAGAAAATGAGGAAAAAATCACTGCAATTCTATGACTTCCAACTGATCATATGCATATGTTATCTATATTTCCTCTGACTTTAATTACACTCCTAGCCCGTGTTAGCAATGGGTAGAATGGGGGAAGGGGAAACACTGATTGAAAAGAGCTTCTGCTCTTTTGCTTCTGAAAAGCAATTTACATTTCTCTGCTCAGGGAAACAAAATCTGTGCTTTTGAATAGACTAATTAAGTGTTTGAGAAGAGGAGGAATGAGATTCATAATTTTAGTTCATGCTGTTACAGCAGACACCCACAGTTTAATTCTACACTCATTGCTTTTAGATGAACTATATATTAAATCTGAAAAAAACAATTCAGAAGTTTAGATAAGATTTTTTTTTCTTTTACTGTTGTCACCTAGATATTGGCAATTTGTTACCTTGGATAGAAACATCTCATTGAGATCAAAACTGTGGTTGTAAAGGTAGATTGCTGCAGATTTTTCACAGTAGATCTTAAAGGAAGAGACAGTCATACTTTCTGATATGATAACTCCTGTTCATGGATGATTTTCACCTTGTTAGACTCCCTGCTTATGCTGAAATGTTATTGGATATCTGTCTTTACCATTGAATTATCATATACTTGAAGCAAAGCATCACAAAGTCCTCTAAACTTTGAGGACTATGTATTTTGTGGAGTTGTGTTCTGAGTTTCTAAGGCAAAGAAAATTCATATTTCCTTGACAGATTGTGATTATTGCATGACTTAAAGACTATAGTTGTTGTTTTTCTGTCACCAGAAAAGTTTTTGCAAAAGTTCTGACCGAATCTTGTTTTTCTGTGAGGGTCTTTATTTGATTGACTGGTTCATCTATTGTATCTGCCTATTTGAGTCATCAGAAATATTTGAAGTTGCCTTTCAGATTATTCCTCTTCCTTATTTTTGGAGGAGATATGAGCCAAATCTGCGATTCAGAAGTTTGCAATATTGCGTTTTTCCTAAACAGTGTTTCTAAAGATTTCTAAACTCATATAGAAGGAGCTTCTTTGTTTGAATATAAGTAATGCAAAGTAAACATACCTAATAAGGGACAAGCAGTCAAAGCCTGGAAATCAGTTACTGACATGTTCCTAATCTCTTCAGAATAACAGTTACTTTTCCATGTGTCCTCTTCCTTGTTCTTTTCTAATTGTGATTTTATCCAAAATGATACTGTTACAGTTCTCTTGATGTAGTCTTCATTTTTCCTAAAACTAAATTTCAGCTTTTAATATTTTTCTTTGTTAAATTTAACTTCATCTTTTCAAAAGACAATGCTAGTCTCTACAGCTTTCATAAATATGTTTTCTGACTGCATCTATATGTGTGTTGAGTGCATTTTACTGTGGTTTGTCACAACTATTTTGGCCTGTAAAACATTATGGGTGATAAAAACCCAAACTTTGGGGTTTTTTTTTTTTTTTTTTTTTTTGCTAAATTATTTGCGGAAAATAATATTGCAGTGAATGGAATTGATATCTAAAGTTGTTGTTCGCCATGCTAAAATACTTAAATAATTACTTTGGCTGCATCAGGATACTGGTTTTGAATAATTGGTACCACTGGCTTAATAGACAGGCCACATTTATTATTCTAATCAATAATAGATTACCTCCTGTTTGTTAATATTAATTTGTTGTATGTCATTAAACACATTAAAGACACTGACAGTGTCTTTATATTATGTAGTGTATATGCGTGCACATATATAGACATAAATATATATGTGTGCATATATACATAAAAACAAAAGAATAATTGAAATTAAACAGAAACACTTTTGGAAAGGGATTGTTCAGGGGGAAAAAGAGGATCATTCTCATGTAAGAAGAGAGAAAATTTGGAAAGTAGTTCCTTTCCTTTAAAATAGATGCTATGCCCCTTTTTATTTCAAATACTCTGCTTTATCTGTATTCTGAATTCAGCATTGTGCGTATCTGATTACACAGATCTCTATAGTAAGGGTAGGATTCATCCAGCCTATTTCAGTTGTCAATGGAGAGAGACAAGCAGCTCCAGAAGGCAATTCCTCTCTTACATTTATCTTAGATATTTATCTTGAGATGAGATATATTGCTCCCCAGAGCTGGCTGAACATGCAGTGTTGTTACTTCTCATTTTAAAAAGTGGCCAAGATAAACATGAAGAGCTCAATACTTCCTATTTTTTGTATTTTTATTTTGTTGAGCTGTAACAACTGTATGTCTTTCAAGCACTTCCACTTGTTCAAGTGGTTTCTACATTTTAAGTACCAGAGTCTCTCTTAAAATGGTAGAATCTTTCAAGTTGGAAGATACAGTACTTTAACTGTGGTTATGCAACACAACAGAAAAGAAAGGTCTTGAACTACACCAGTATTTAAACAAAATCTTTTTCTTCAGATTTTTTGTTTGCTTGATGGTTTGACAATCACAGAATTTGCCATGTTGTATACTTCCAGATTCTTTTTTTATATATAAGCAGAAAGTTAAATTTATTAAAACTAGGATTTTGTTTGCAAATAATAGGATGTGGAGAACTGAAAGTCTTTTTGAACCATTTTCTACTTTGTCTACTGACTACAGGGAAAGAGCAGTATGTGTCAATAAGAGCCATGTAATTAGTTTGTACAATATAATTTCTCTCATATTGAATCCTGTATCACCTCTCTTCTAGAAAATCTTACTCCTTTTTACTATTTTTTTTTTTACTTCTTTTTTTTTTCCTGTTTTGGAAAACATTGTCCTGCTTGCTCACTTTGCCTCACTTTTCATAGATACCTTACACAGCAGCAACTGCAAAGATAAAGTGATGCTGACACTTCAGGGTAGTGTCGAATTCGTCTCTTGCCTATGTTTATCCATTGCATAGAAGCCAGCAGCTTATTTCCAAATACTTGCTAACTCAGCCAACCTCTGTCTTTGGTAACAGCCTTGTCTGTTTAACCTATTTACTCATCCGATTTTTTATGTGGATTAGACCGTCTTCAATTCCTCTCCTAAGTGATATGAGCATTGTTGTGCTCTATTAAATAGTCAGTGTTTTACCACAAGCATGCAGGCATTTTAGTGGTGTCCCCACTAAATCCCATTAAAGAATATATGGCTTCATTCAGGACTCAGTAGTTACAATCCAAGTTTCATCTTCAGCCAAGTGAAGCTAATGGCTTGACTCTGCATTATACAAGACCTTCTTGTACAGTGCTAATTAATGCACAACGTGCATTAAAGCTGAAACCTTTCAGATAAGAAGTAACAGCAAGGTTTCAGTCATTTGTACTAATAAAAGTAAATGCGCCATTTGGGGTGATCGTGACCGGATTTCAGCTCGTATTACATTCTGGATAATAACCTTCTTCCTACATTTCAGTTAGGTAGTCTGTCGCCCTTTGACTCTCCGCCGGGTGACTGCTCCGCGTGGCTCCGCGTCAAATGCTGGGAAAATGCTATTCCAGTCAGTCACAGGTAGAGTCACTGCATAAAGCACCATAGGTGTTTAAAATAGCCCAGGGTCCAGTTCTTGCTGCCTGAAAGACGGATATTTTGGCTTTACTACGTTAGTTGCTTTATGAATCATGATAGGAGAGAGCGTTTTTTTATGTTCAGAAAAACAATGAAGTTGCTTTATAGACTGCACATTTACATAGCTATCAAAGAGACACTGAAGGATTCGGGGAGAGGATCTGTGGGTGTGCCAGTACTCCAGGGAAGAGAGAGGGAAAGTGAAGAATCTGCCTCAAAGCGGAGAATCCTGTGAGAATTGAGCCATCAAACAACTTTTCCAACCAGGGCCTGGAGCGACACATTAGCATGTGCAGCAGGTGATGCTGATGAGTCTGAAAAGCTTAGATTAAATGAATGCACCTGTTGGTGTTAGAAAATCAGGTCTCTAAAGAAAAGTGCTACCTACTATCAAGGGAGTGTTCTTGCCAAAAGAAGTTTGGAGGTAATTTAAATTACAATGCAAGATGACTTTGTGTTGCCTCCAAACAAGGTCATAAAATAGTCATGGATGTGATGTAGTTCTGAATGTGAGTCAGCTATGGAACAGAAATATTCTTAAATTTCTTTTATTTGGAAATCTACATACCTGAACTGGTTTCATGCACAAGCTCGACATATTTATAAAAAACACAACACCAATATCTGATACCAGAAAAGCTAGAGTCTGGTTGAGGAGAAAGGATTCAAAATAAATTATTTTTCTTTTATGAGGAACATGGTAGTTCTCTATCATGTGCACAGTAAAGAAAAGCAATTCTTTCACATAAATAAGTAAAGAAATAAATAAAAACTCTGGAGTGTCTGTTGTGGGCACTATTAAAATCCTTTTTCAAGTATCTTAACATTTTGAATAAGGCAGTCAGGTTATTCTAAGAAAACTGTTCTTGTAAGATTTGGGAGCTTCTTGTCTGTCCTGTGTTGGATGTATGCTCCTTGGTGGACCAGGAAGATAAAACACGGAGACTCTGAAGCCATTCGTAAGCTCCAGGAAGGGCTGATTTTGTTTCTGTGTCTTTTTGTGTGTTTAGAATGGGCATGTTAATTCTGCATGTTCACATGCCTCCCGTCCTGGATAGGCCCCGTAACCAGAGCACTAATTACTTGATGAGGGACCGAAGCAGCTTGCAACTGTGATGCTATCTGTGGGCGGGCTGCGTATGTCCTCTGCTGTTACACAGGTCTGTAACCCTGGGCCATTTGCAAGATAAGGGCTAATAGCTGCTCCTAAAGAATTGTTGTTGTTTCAGAGGATAAATAACGCTGTCATATTATCATCATCTCACCGAGTTTTACGAGACTGCCAACATTGACTTCAGCTCTATTTGGTTAGTTTAAAGAAAGCTATAAACTGTGCTTGTAAAGCGAGTTTTGCACAGCTGCTTTCAAAATACATTTCTGTGAGCCATATCATTGTTGACAGAATTCTTGATTGTGTTTGACTTTTGTTTTTGCTCTCAGAGTTTTATGTACTTTGAATTGAATACATGATTGTAAGGTGCCTAATTACTGATAAGCTACTTGCTGTTTGAAGGACCAAAATAAAGCTCTTTACTTTCCCCCCACACCTCTTCTCTTCTTTTCCTTAAATCAGTCATGTAGGAGAGGGAAGACAAAGCAAAGCACAAGTATGGATGCGCAAAAAAATCCTGTCGTAATCTGTTTATGCTGTGGCTAAGAATGCCTTAACTTGTTGCAAGTGTGTGATGCGATGCATTTAAAAAGCCGGCTGCGTTCAGTCTGAACCCAACCACTGGAAGAGCGGACCCTTCACTAACTTGACAAACTGTATAACTATATCATTATTTTCAAGTAGTTTTATTACTTCCCCAGATGTTAATTTCATGACGTGGCAGGTGAAAAGCCAGCTAAGTCTAGAAACATTTTGGTGCCTGCGTATTTGACCAACTCTGCCAGGGACAGCGCTGGCCCGCCAGACCCAAGGAAGGAGTGTTCCTCACTTAGGTGCTGTCGGCACCCCCTTCCCCTCTTGCCCCATGTCTAATCCCCCGGCAGCATAGATGTCACTTACATATTTTGCCTGTCCACACCAGTTCTTTGTAACTGGGAGATTGCATGAGGTTTTTGAAAGTTGAGGCTTTTGTAAACTGCACAAACTTACTTTAATATTTCCTACTATCCCCAAATAAGGCCAAATCCTGTGAATCCTTCCCCCATTACACACAAATTAAAGCCATGCTTGTTTTCAAAGAGATTAATTTTCAATTTATATTGCTTTTTTTCCCCCCAACAAGAAATTTGTTTTTTTTTTTTCCCAAAGACAGATTCCAAAGGGCAATGATAAAAAAATGCTGGTGATTTTAAAACAGAAATTACATAGTAGTAGCTAACATTGAGGTTTCAAAGGGAAGCCCCTTGGCAGAGTGTTCACTATGAGGCTTTTATGACTTTCAGACTTGCTGATGTTTAGATGTGAAATACTGCAATTAAGAAAATTATTTACAAGTTAGAGAAACAGACTTCTCCAGTAGTTCACTTCACTTGTGTGATATCCACAGAAAGTTTGTCTGAGCTGTTTTGTGGTCTCTTAAAATTCTCCAGATCTCTGAGAGCTTTGGAAAAAAAAGTGTCTTGTGGCCTGCTGTGGGGAATGGTAAACTAGCATTATGTCCACATTTTCATTGCAGTTGTGGGGTTATTCTCTATTTATGGAGTATTTGGATAAGTCAAAATACATAATCCACAAAAGAGCAGGTGAGGCTTATTTAAGACATTGCTGACACAGTGGTTAAAACCCAAGAAGACAGTTTAGTAGCTCACTTACATTCTCTCACGTGTGGGAGGCCTAAGCAGAAATCAATAAGTGGTGGGCATAGGGGCATTTCAAAGACAGAAAACAAGGTATATATGTAGTTTGAAATAGCTGTAGTTTGAATAACGCTGTCATTTGGAAGTCAGAAAGTTTCTGCTGTTGGAGGCTTTCTACTACTTACCTCTCGGAACAAGCCTGCTTCTTTGGAAATCTTTTCTTTAGAAAGGAGCCAAGCATATTCTGTCACTGTGGTGTTTCAGGTATGAGGGTAAGGGCAAAAAAAAGAATAATTTGCTAACAGTGAATGGGAATGATAGTCATTTACTCCTTGACTGAACGTAGATGAAAGTAAGTAGAACATTACAGTACAAGTTAAATTGATAGTATTAATTAGCTGTGAGCTCTCTATTGGTTTTCCTGCTGTGAGTCTCTTCTAGACACATTTTGTGGGCAATACACCAAATGTAAGCAGAGCAATTGACCCTATGTTAGTCTTTATATTTACTTGTCTTCGGTTTGTAATCTGCTTGTTCAAATGTGCAAGCTCCTGTGATTAACTTGCTACTTGGTTAATCTGGCCCAGAGGCTACAATAGGTGTTGCTGTTTGCTTCAATTTTTCTCTTCTACTTCTACTTGGACATTTTATCATGTGATTTAATTTGAAGTGTACAAGGTATGTAGAGGAAAACTGGCTCAACAGACGTGGTATAAGAGTGACCTGGGGACGGTAAGTAGAGGAAAAGCTGACAGTGTGTGAAACTTAAAACCTGCAAATTTTTCAAAGTTGTTTTTGGTGGAATTCTAATAATACTGCTGTACAGCTTTTTGTTTAGTAAGGGTCCATAAAATGTGCTCATTAGAATTTGCTCCTCAAACCATGTCTAGATTGATCTAGGATAGTGGCCTTTTTTTAGTAGGGTCAGGAGAACAGTTATTAACTTTAGTACATTGTTTTGGACTGCTTTCTGTCAATTAAAAAAGGTTTGGACATTAATTTTTTTTCTGGAAATGACCCATTCTCATATTGAGAGCAGAAAGACTAACAGCAATGTGTAGCGGCAGGCACGATACAACGTTTAGCACTGCTTGCCTCCACCTGAGCTGAAATCTCTTGACTATCCCAGTACTAGCAACATTAAGTCTGTTAGTTTCACCATATATTGGTTAAGATGCTTCACTGGGGCCTTTTCAGTCGCTACAGTGGTTGTTTCTTCTTGCTTGTGAAAGAGATCAGGAAAATGGATATTTTTTCCTCTCTATTTTTCTGATGAATTTATTTATGAATTCAAAACTGATTATTGCTTTGCTTTCTGCCATCAATCATTTTTAAGCTGTGTTGTCTTTCATTGAATTGCTGGATTTTTTTACTATCATTATCCTTGAAAGAGAATAATTAAGACAAATTCTCATTAAACTGCAGAATAATTTTAACACAAGATCAGCGAGTATAAACTGTATATAAATGCTTAGGAGTTAGAAGTAAACTCTTAATCATTAGGGCAGTTGGATTCAGCAGCAAATTTGAAATAGAAATAACAAAATTAATAAATCTATTATATAGATCATATGACCCTCGGACACTGAGCCACTCAGTGTCTGAAGATCACCTTTCTGGTTTATACGTATGTATAAAATCAGTGATCTGCAGTACTGAGGGTTGCTTTTCTAAAGATTTTTGCTTCAGTAATTTATCACAAATCAGGAAGACTTGGTAGCATGGCATCACAACAGAACTGATTCTTGGTCAGCTGAGTATAATTCTGTTCTGAAGTGCAGCATTGTATATTCTTATGATTTCCCCTTAAATGGAGCAAATATAGAGCTTATGAGCTGACCTCTTTTGCAGAGCAAATACTAGCATCAAGAAAAGCAAAACAGATAGTATGGTACCTCAGACTTTTTAAACAACTTGTCAGTGTTCAATAATCTAATCTTTTATGTTGATAGAACTGATGGAACTAAGTATCATGTGGTAGGACCAAAAATGAAGTTATAAACAGAGGTTCTGTAGCACTCGGAAATGTACTGAAATCACCCCTGTGAGCAGCGTGCATCACTACTGTTGAAGTGGAAAGTTGTAGCAGAAGAAGAAGGTTTTAGCCCCTGAAAACTTTGTTACAAGAATCTTAGCAGAAAAAGTAGAACAGATCCAGATGTTGAAAGCAAGAAGTCTTTTATGCTTTTTCTTACAATTTTGTAGCACTCTTTTGCATTTGACCAAAGTCTTTCATAGGATTGACAGTTCCCCCTCCTGCTCGTGTTTTCCTTTCTTGAGCAGGCGGTTGCCCCTTCCTTCAGCTAATCCTGTACATAATCATGAAGCTGAAAGCACTCTGTGATGAAATTGTTCTCTTTATTTCTTGATTCTGTCCTGTGTTTAAGTCCTTCCCTCCTTGCTGAAATTATTTGCTCAGCCTCTGTAACATTTGAGACTCGTTTTTAACCAGAGGAAATCTGTGTTCTTTCAGCTTTCTGAACCCTAACCACTCCTATAGCTACGGCAAAAGAAAATTCCTCTGTAGCGTGAGACTGCCAGCTGAATGCAATTCATAGAGGCAATTCATTAATTTACTTATTATCTTTTCTTGCATTCTTACAAACAAATTATTCTCTCCTTGTAACGTTACTTCGTGTATTTGAAGGCTGTACGTGCATATGCTGTCACCTGTAAGGTTCGTCTGCCCCAGTTCTTTTGCTCTTTGCTCACAGGTGGTGCATTGCAGAGCTGTGATTGTTCCTCCTGCCCTCTTCTGATCCTCTGTCTGCTTGGTCTGTCCCTCTTTTGACACAGGTAGATGGAAGAATTACTGTGTCCCAGTGATCAACTTAAGCCACTACCTGCTTCCCAGGATCCCATCCCAGTCCTTCCTCTTAGTTTTAAGATTTCTAACCCTGCTCTGCAAGTCTGCATACATTTGTATGATCTACTGCTCAACAGCATGGTTTTTTGATCCTTTCGTAAAGGAACCCAAGCTCTTAAACTGAGTTCCTCAGTCACTACTCACCACCAAACCTGGTAAAACACGTGAGGATCTGGGTGAGGGGGAGCACTGCGTAAGTCACCAGTGACTGCTACCAGTGAGAGCTTTCCTAACGAGACTATTTTGGGGTTTTTATTGCCATGGTGTGGAAGAAGCTGGAGTTCTCTCAACTGCAGTGGTTGAGACATTGCAATTTCATTTGCTACAAAATCAAGATCTGCATGTGGTTGGAGATCTGTTAGCTTAAAGTTCGTGCTCTCTGAGGTTTTAATATGTCATTGGTACAACAGCTTGTTAAGAAATGCTAGCACTGCTTTACAGAGCTGTCACATTTTCCATTATAAATTACTTCTTGAAGCAAAGGGGTTATTTATTATCTTATCCCTGTAGGCTGGTCACCAGTAAAGAGGATGGCACCTGAGGTCTAGATTATAGTATGTTACAAAAATTACTTAAACTGTTTCAGGTATACTTGAGTAAGAGATGTAAAATATGCTAACTCTGATTTACTGATCTTGATATCAAGAACAGATTTGTTTTCAAACAAAATTGGTATATCTGATAATAATAATAATAGGGTACAACAGTATTTTCATTTTTAGGTACCCAAGTAAAAGTGGCCTTGATATTTTTTTTCCTCCTGTACTAGAAACATTGAATCTGTGGAAACATTGTGTACTCTGCAAATGCAACTTTTTTTTTTTTTTATTTTATTTTTTTTTAATCTGCAGGTTGACACAGTGCAATTTTAAAAGAACACTGAAATGTTAATAGCATTTTCTGGAGAATAATTCATATAGTTCTATTGCTCATGCCACTGTCAATGAGGACAGAAATTTGCCAGACCTGGGTAGTTGTTACAAGGCAGTATAAGATAGTCCAACTTTGTGAACAGTACACATCCTCTGTAACGTGGATCCGGGCCCTCCAGAAAATGAATTGAGGAGATCTGCAGATTTTAGTTCCTGCCTTGGTTTCTTGTTTTAGACTTTTGTGGTATTTCTGAACTTTCTTTCGAATGCTCACAGGGCTTTCTGTAAAATCATTTTCTCATTCTTGACCCATTTAGTAGCGTACCTGGGCCATGAGTGGACTATGAGATCTCCCTTACTTATTAATGTGCCACAGAACAAGCTGCCTGCTAGGATATATTTACCTGACCCAGTAAAATGATTTTGTTAATGTTTTAAGTTGTGCTTTGTTCTTGTTTTTAATGTAGCTTCATGTTTTCTGGGCATAATCTGACTCTTTCCATACTGTGACTTTCTCTCTGAATTTCAGTGGAACTGCTCATGTGTTTAAAATGAGCTCATGTGCCTAAGTGCTTTGGTGGACAGGGGCCAGGATACTCAACACACTGCAGGACTGAGCCATAAGTGGGTTCTGCTTTAATGTATAGTCTTTTCTAGCCCAGGATAAATCAGGATTACCTCTATGGAAAGTGTCGCAATACTGTAAGGATTTAGAAACATACAGGGTAGCTGAGGCTCGTGGCAAATACAAGTGCAAAGGAAGCAATTCCGGTGGGTTAATGCTTTTTAAATCATTGTCAAATGAGGTGCTTTCTTTGTAGCTAGTGAGCTGGTCAGTTAATTTTGTTATGGCTAAGTTTGTGCTTGTTCCTGCTGTTGAATGCTGCTGTCGTCTTTTCAAACATTGTTGAATACGGCATTAACTTAACCTTCATTTCTATTACATGGGCTATGAACGCCTTCATTTTAATGTAGAACAAATTGAATTTGTGGTTAAATCTACACACATAATATGTTATTGCTATTATTGTTTAGGATTAAATGAAGGGAGGCAGAAAGATATCCACTGTATATCTGTTATTCCCATTAGGCTATAGAAGCATTCCAAAGTCCTAATTAATAAAATAGTTTTTATGTGCCTCTATTCATGGGTAGTAGTCACACAAGGTATGATATAGTTCAGATGTGTTTGGCAAGTATTATTTGGTAACTAAGTCTTCAGTGTGTAATTTTGTGCATATACTATTATAATTGTTAGAATATTTAGAATAATAATTCTAAATTATTATTTTTGTGAGGTTTTTTTGATAATTGGAAGATAGCCATTAGTCACTAATTTTTTAAAAAGAGTTTCATGTGAATAAGCTTCTAGCTTCTATTTTTTTTGGCTAAAATACCCAAAGATTGAAGATATGAAAGGTGAAGGGTGAGATTAATTTATAAGATTAAACTGTTTACTGATGACTGAAGTCTGGGTAACTGATTCTGTTGGTTAGCTGTCTGTTTTTCTCTTGTTCTTTTTTTTCCCCTCAGTCAGCTAATTTTGTATAAATTTAGCCGTAGTCTAAACTCTGTTTATAAAGGTGTTTTATATCTGAATTTTAGGTATTTCTAGAAAGTCTACAGAGCCTGTGACTCTGTTACACAGCATACTGAAGAGGTTTGTTTAAAAAAAAAAAAAAAAAAAAAAAAATTGGTTTCCAGAGGATATTTCTATACTTATGCCTGCTAACAGTGGCCTGTTTGAAGTATGGCAGGATCAAATATGTTAGCTTCAGTGCTTAAGGATCTAGGAAGGAAAATTGAAAATGCTGCACAAGCAAAATTCAGGAATTCTGTTCCTTGCACAGTAAGACATTCAAAGGGCCAAGTGACTTTCAAATGCTTGAGAGGAATCTCTTGGCTGGGTGATGGAAGATGAAACTGTGAATGTAGGACAAAAATGAAAAGGGGTCTATGCAGTTAGTAAAACCTAGTGATATGAAAGCCTACATATAAGCAAAGGGTTAGAAATAGGGCAGGCATGGGCTTGGAAGGTACAGGATGCGTAGAAGGGGTTGCAACCCTCTTCTATGGGAAGCTGGAAGGAAAAGAGGGGAGGAGGAGAAGTACAACTTGAGTAGTTACGCTTTTTTTTGCAGTGGTTTCACTGGAAAAAATTTTTAAACTATGTTATGCAAATTAAACTTGCATAAAATCTAGTAATCATGCAATGGAACATGCTTTCTTTCTTTTGTACAAAAGTAGAATGATCAAATACACTCATTTTAAGAGTATTATCACTTTTAAATATTTTAGGCTTCTAAAAATGCTAAAAATTTAAGGTTGAATTTTAAAAGAAACTCATGTCATCAGAACTCTTTGGCAGGATAGTGGAAGAATATTTTTCATGCAAATATCACCAAAAAGCTTTCAAGCACTCATCTAATAAAAATTTTGCCTTTATAAGGTTAATTTTAATACTGTAACTGTGCAGCAGTTACCTGCTATGTGAAGCCCATATCTTTACAAACCAAAGAACTTTGGGCACATAAATGCATTCAACTTGAGCTCCATATGCTTAATTTGCTTGGGCAGAAGAAGTTTGCTTCAGGAAAGCACATGTTGGTACATAGGCTGTTTCTGTATATGCTGAAGCCACAGCTGAACATCTAGAGTTTTGAGGGGGTTCTCAAAAACCAGTTGGGAAGCCCTCCATCCTGTGGTGGCCGAGAGGTACACATACTATTGCAATAATCTCTTGATTCAGTGTGATTGCATTAAATTCTCCTTATAAAAGCAGATGCCTCTCATTTTTGTTCTGTTTAGAGGGCTGATTTCCACACACCCCCCTTCACAGTTGCTCTTCAGTCCTCAAGCTGTGACAGAGTCAGACTTGAGTTCTTAAACCTGCCTTTGATATTGTAGCTGATGGATAGTCCTGCTGGGCCATCCTGCTTCCTACAAGCCAGTGTGAAGTGACTCAACACTGTTTATTCCCCTGCTTGATGCTATTGCTTATTTCCAAGCAAGTGTAATTGCCTGTTTCTAGTCAAAACATATGCTGGCATCTGCTAAGTGCAAAGTGCTTACGGGGAATGAAAATGAATTGAGCATACAGATTTCCTCTTTTCTTCAGATATGTTAGGTAGTGAAATAATAACTGTTAAGCCTTTCTTTTTGTGCTTTTTAGTATCCTGTGCAACATTTTGTACTTACCAGTCACACCTAATTCTCCACAGTAATACCGCAGCCTGTTACTTGCCTTTGTGTTCTTCCTCTCTTCCTTCTCTCAGTAAGGGTAAAACCCTTCTCTCTTATTTATTTTAATTTCACTGAATTCCTCAGAAAAAATGTCATAAATAAGAAGTCCACTGATCCTGTGAAAAACTTTTTAATGCAGAGCACCAATAAAAGCAGAGGACAAAGAAAAATGATCCAAAATCGAAAATGACACAAAGGTCCAAAGCGATATTCACTGGTCATTATGCTGCACGATGGATACGTCTGACTTCTGTGCATGCTAAATTCTATCGTTCAGGAGTTAACTGAGATACATATTGCTATGTCTAGGAGTATGTTCCTCTATGCTACTCAGCCATTATTTAAATAGTATTTAAAATTTAATGCTCAGTATGAAGAGGAGTTGGGAGAGTATACATCAAAGTAGAAAAAAAGCTGGTATTTTCATACCCTTGCACTTGTTCAGAAAAAAAAGAATCAAAGATTACTTTATGGACCTCTGGAGGTATCTAGTCCAATCTCCTGCTCAAATCAGGGCTAACTTCATACAGTCATTCAGTCACGTTTTGAAAATCTTTGAGGATGGAGATTCCCCCACTGCTCTGGGCAACTGGCTCAAGTGTTGCGAGTGTTAAACCTAGAAACTTCAGTTTGGTATGGCCAGATTCCTATCACTGTGAAAAATCTGAGGAGGCAGGCAGACAAATCAGCTGTATTATGCCTGTTGAGAAATGCATGAAACCTGTGAGATGGAAAGTGAAATGGAGATTACCGTTTTTTTTTTTAGTAGAAATGCAAAGGCCTGGGGAGATTAGAGAACAAAGATGCTCCTGTAAGATTTTAAAAGCAAAACAGCAGATGAAGTAAGCAGGTTTCTTCAACTTCTCTTGCTTTGATACGCTGCTACCTTGTTAGAAAGCAATGCAAGCATTTTTCAAAGGGGAAGCAAGAAAATTTTTGTCTTTAATTACAGTTAAGGTGAAGGGCATTCTGAAACAGTAGAATTTTTGCAGATACCCTAATAGTGCTAAGCAGTGTCTTTCATGATTGTACTAAAATATCACCACACAGAGCATACTTTATCTTTGCTAGTAGTATGTCTATGCTAAGTGGCCTCTCACTGCTGATAGTCAAAATTGGCTCTGTGTTACAAGTCATAATAGCTCACTGTAGTACTAGAGTATTAACATTCATCTATTTTTAGGAATAGATATAGGCTTCTATTTAAGCCCACACTGACAAATCTTACTGAACCACCCTGAAACATCTTACAAGATACTTCAGCATATGTGATACTACAGTAGTTGTTTAATGCAATATAAGGAAATGAAGTATTTCACATTATGCTGATGTTTATGATGTGAAGAGTTGATGATTTATTACCATTGAAGGATATGTTGTTAAAAAAGACTAAGCTGATATTTATGGATTTAAGTAATCCCATAAAGGACTGATTGCCATCTTTTTATGGGACACAAGCTCAGGCTTCAGCCCCATTTTCCAGCGAGCTCTGAAGGAGCTCAGCAGCCATTGGATAGTGAGGTGAGAAAGCAAAGCAGTTAGCATTTCTGCTCCACTAACTTGCGTTACTTTTATTTCTTTTCTGATCTTGCTTTAAAATCCTGATAAATTGTTCCATCGCTTTGTACATGCCATAGGGGATGGTGCTTATAAAAGCATCTGGGTGAGTGGGCTGAGGTATTTTTGAATTTCTGTGACTACAGCAGAGCTTGACTGGTGAAGGTGTAAAATTTACAGTAAAAAGCAGCCAGCAGGCCCCAGGTGGTGATAGCCACCCCTTTGGGTGCTGCCTTCTAGGGTGGCTGTCTGGATTGAGATGCGCCTCAGCCTAGGAGGAAAATGGAGAAAAAGTAGAGAGGGTCCAGTGAAGAGACCCCACAGCTGCTGGCCAGGCAGGGGCCAAAGTGAGAGGAACCCTGGTCATTGGGGCCTTTCTGGCCAATGTTTTTGTGAATTTCTTGGAGGCCTGGGAGGGTATATTTTGGATTGTGAAATATATGAGCCAACAGAAAACCAGATGAGAAAATGCTTTAGTCTTATTGCAGGGATAGGTTGAGGGGTAAGGGTTATTTCTTTGTTTTCTAATATAAAACATTGAAGAGTTAGAGTAAACAAAACAAAAGTGTACACTTTTTTATTCTAATGATTGCCAGAGACCTTAGAGTACTGACCCTTTGCCTTGTTAGGATCCTTTACCCATGGATTTTTAAGGATCAGTAAGCCAGACATTTATTTTTAATCTATCCAAGGATAGAGACTTCACAACCTCACTGGGCAACCTGTTCTAGTGCTCAGTCGCCCTCACAGTAAAATAATACTTTTCTTATATTCAGAATCACCTGTGTTTCAGTGTGTGTCCATTGCCTCTCATCCTCTCACTAGGCACCAGTGAGAAGAGTCTGGCTCCATCTTCTCAACACCCTTCCTCCAGATATTTATACATATTGATAAGACCTGCCTAAGCCTTCTCTCTCTCTAGCTGAACAATCCCAGCCTTTCCTCATGAGACCAAAACTCATCTATCCAGTTACTGGTAGTAACTGGATAGATGGTAGTTACTCATCTCAGAGCACTAGCAGGAAGCAGTTGTTGTATCCTGACTTTATAGTAAAAGTTACAGGAATTCACAAGAGGGCCTATCGTTGGTGCTCAGCATCAGAGCCCTGGAGTAGGCTGCAGTCCTGGACAGCTGTGGCTATAAACTACTGCCTTTTCCATACTGTGATTCTTGGTAACCTACTCACTTCCAGAGAGAGAGAAGATATGCAAGTATGCTGTAGAAGAGAGGAAGACAGAAATCTTTTGTAATCGTTTGGAGTAATAACAGAGATGTGCTTGTGAGAAGATATCTCAGTGAAGTTTGAGGGTCTGACGAAACACAAACCTTTTATTGAAGTGACAGTGTATTCTGTCACATCCTTGTGCTGCAGATATTTACAGAGCTTTACATTTTTCTTTTTGTTCAATAAAATAAAACTAAAGGTCTAACAAAAAATCGACCAGCTCCAGCTGCCTAAACTTTCCATTCTGGTTGAGCAATGAAGAAAATGGCTCAGGTGTCTTACACCTCAGAGGGTTACAGCAGAGAGGCTGTTTAGGAAACACTTGAGACCTGGTAATGAATTACAGGAGCGCTTCTGCAGTCTGTTGGGAAGAATGGGAAGTGTTCCTGTGCTTTGGTACAAGTAAAAAGGTGGTTTGAGGAACAAGGAATATTCATCTCCATGAAACTACTACAGATGAAAAGTCACTGTCCTTGTGTGCTGCTTTACATATTAAAAAAACTCTGCAAGTGATAATTCACCAAAAAAATAACAAGTCCAACAAACTTAATAGACAATTTCTACTGTAGTATAAGGAGAACTGTGAGGGAGATGTGCAACCACTGTCCCAGGACAGAGAGGAAGTCTAGATACAAACACTGGATACAAACCTTAGCGCAGCACCAGGTATCCATGTGCTCCTCCCAAGCTTCTGGGGACTGCTTTGCTCAGGACCAGGCTAGCGCAGCTTATTAGTGTTATTTTTTTTTGGCGTGCTGAGGTATCCAGGAGAGGACAAGAGCACTACAACAAACAGAGCTAGGGTATGAGAGAAACCTGGAATCTGATCTATAAATCCTCATAGCAGCAAACAGTAGCTCCTGGCCTTTCTACTTCCAAAGTGCTGGGTTGACAGGGAGCAAACAGTACTCTGTCATTTTCTCATCCCTCACCTCTGCTATCATCTCTTCCACAGGCAAAAGTAATCTTGCTGCTGCACACTTAAGCATCAACAGCAAATCTGTCTTTTAACTATTCTTCAGCCTTCCTGCTTTTTTTAAATCGTATTAGAAAGTAAATGGTCTCTTCCATCGTGTGTGGCTTTTTTCCCTTTACTTTTCATGTTTTTATGTGCGTATGTTCTTTTCTTCCAAGCCTAAGCCTTGATCTTCTGCAGGCTCTCACTGAAATCCTAGAGATGAAAAATTGTATGCCAGGTAGCTGGGCACAATCTCTCTTCTTTCAGAAACAGCTTCCTTAGAAAAGGCACAGTGGCTTTTCTTGGGCAGCCGGAGCGCTGACTCTGGCACCCCTTCCTCCTCACGCCCTTTGCCTGCCACTGATGCCATTACCTGCATCCCAGGGTCTAGTCTGATGATCCAGGTGTCTTATGAGTGTTGCAGGGGAGCCTATGCCCTTCTTTCCAGGCTATGGCATCCAGGCTCTTGCTCTGAATTTCATTTTCCTTTCTGGATACTTGTAGAGTTGTGCTAAACAGCATAAATGTTTTAGTTGCTGCGTAGGGATACAAGGGTGTATTTGGGAGGTTAGGAGTAGCACAATCGTTGCAACCGTTTATTCAGACTTGCAAGACGCATAAGTCCTAGAGCTTTCTTGAATTAATTTGTATGAATTAGACAATTTTAAAAATCAAGATGGCTTTGATTTTCTTTCTAGAGCATTGTCATGATATTATAGTTGAATTTTTTATTACTTTCTAGGCAGTTAAGCATGATTTCACAGACTTTATTTTTCCATGATTTCAGTATTCAGTGGGTTTTGTTATATTCTTACTAGTCAAATAAGCAGTTTGGCTTGCTAGTGTAGTGAGCTTTCAATGTAGTTTTCAGAAGAAAATCTGTAAGATTTGTCCTTAAAATTACTTATTCCGTATTTCTAAATGTTAGCTTGTGTAGCATCTGCAGTAACAGGGGCCCCTGAGTCAGGAGGTACTTTTCCTACAAAGTTAATGACTGAAACTCAATAATGGTAATATTCTCTGTGTTGTACTGATAATACAGACACAGTTTCTTTGTAGGAAAAGAAATGTGCATGGCCTAGTCATGTGGCAGAGCTAGTCTCAGAAGTATCTAAGCCTACTGATCCTTCCTCTTTCAAATTGTTCCTCATCCATCAAGGGGTGACTGTCATGAGAAATAAGTCTCTTTAGGCAGCAACAATGAATTACAGCATTAAACTGTTCAAAATATTGTATCTTCAAGTCCCAAAGTGAGCACGCTAATAGATGAGTCAATAAAATTTGGGATCGTATTAATAATTTATTGTGGGGATAATTATGCGGTATATAAAAGGCATAAAGAAGGCTATCATCTACTTGTCTCACTTCCGAACATGTTTGGATGTGTTGTGTCTGCTGTTGGTTCTCAGTGCTGGTTAAGAAACACTGGCCTGTAACTATGCAGAACACCTTAGACAACTGTTACCAAAGCCCATAAAATACTGAGAGACCAGTTACTTTTTAAGGGATTAAACGTCAAGGATAACTAGTGTGACCTTAAAATTTTTAATTGGGCCAAACAGTAAAGTTTTAATTAAAAAAATATTAAAGACGTTTAATACTAACAATCATCCTTGTCAATGTCTTGCATACCTTTTTACCAGCACATTTCTCATGTTTGAATATGACTTTAGGAAGACCCAAATAATGAGCATGGAACAAGATCTTGCCTCCTAAAGGGAAGGAGAGAATTTATATTAGCTTCCATAGGTCCAGGATTTCTCTTTGGAATTTTCTTAGACTGAAAAATAACGAATTAATCAATCAAAAGTGCTGTTGTAACTATAAAATGTACTTATTTGCATTCTGAGTGAATATAAGGGTTGTTCATACATTGAAGCTAGAGGGAAGCCTTGCTAACATACAAGTTCTCAAACAGGCTGTATCAATGTCCTCAAATAATTTCAGCTGAGCCAGAGATACCTCCCCCCACATACTGAGAAACATTTAAAAATACATAACCCAGGGCACTTTTGATTTTAAAAATTGCTGGTGGTGAATCTATAAGAATTTTTGTGAGCTGTCTTATTGGCCAGCTCATTTGAGAACAAATTACCTGGCATGTTATGTCTGTTGTAAAAGTAAAAGTGGTTATTAAGTTGACAAGACTGGGTTTTTTTTTTTTTTAAGTTTTCTGCTAGCATGAGGAAACCTTGGAGACCAATGAAATTTCCTCTTAATCTTCATTTTGTTGAACTAAACAGATTGGGCTGACTGAAGGGAGCAAGGAAGGTCTAGTTAACCGCTTAACTTCAGGTACTTCTCCCTCCTTTGATTGCCTGTATAGTGAGAATAATTTCCTTGTAGAAATGACCCAGAGCACCTAAATTAAGCTTCTGCTACAGATCATGTTCACTGAATCTGATCTCTCTCATTTCAGCAAAAAAGTATGTGAGTTGATATCAATTATGTTCAGTTTTTCGTTATAGCTCATGTTTTCCAGTGCTTTGTGTCGTATTTAAAATCAGTAATTGGAAGAAATGTGGCCTCATTTCTTCAGTCCTCACTCCAGCCCTGACACCAGGCTTTACTCTTCTTGTGTGAAAGTGATAGAAACGTTCAGGCCTCTAGTCCAGCAATTAGAGATAACAGCCTGTCTAGGGACTTTTCTTACAAGATCTCACTTGAGACCTAGTGATCCGTTACTGGGGCAATTCGCCTGCCTGTGGGCAGCTAAGAATAAGGTTCCATAATTACCATTGCTCCTCCCCAACATGCACCTTCGTTGTGCTTAAGCATCCTTGCCCTCTCCCAGAGACCTTCAGCACATCAAAAAATAACCCTAATGTGCTGGGCTGGGCTGCTCCTGAACGCGGCAGTCCCCGAGTGGCACCTGGCCTTTGGCTAGCCGGGGGCAGCTGGCCGCAGGGAGATGCAGCCCGTGATGGGCTCGTTGCTGGGCTGTAGAGCAGCATCTGGCCCCATGCACCTTGGGGAAGGCAGCTGGATTTTAATCCAGAGCTTGTATCCAAACTTCCTCTCTGTCCTGGGACAGAGGTTGCACATTTCCTTCATAGTTTCCCTATGTCTGCTAAGCTCACAGGACTTTTTTCTGAGAGTTATTGCCTGTGCAGTAGTGTTAAACAGGCAAAGCAGTGTAAGATAAGCTTTCTCTCATTTCCGGTGTGTATCGTCAGCAGCCTTTGGATAGGTATTGTAAATCATTTGCAATTATGAGTTTTCTTTTGGGGAAGAAGGCTTATTTTATCTCTCAGAAGAGATTAGGGGGTTAGGGTTATTGCCTGTAAGTTTTGTTTGCTTTTGGCTTAAAGGGGAAAGCTTTATCCAAAGCAGAGATACTCTGATGCGGAGAAGCGGACTTTTGACATCTGAGACACAGTAGACATTTAAACTGCAATTAAAAGAATTGTTTATCATTATGAAGACAAGCTCTGGTGGAATCATGTAAATTTGTGGGGGAAAGGAAACCAATCCTTCCTGTTTTACGTAATATTCCTGGACCAAGCTGCTTGCATCCTACTCAACTTGTATTTTGTAAGAAAGACTTGACTAAGCCACTGTACAGGGTGCTAACAGTGTACCCTTAAACATATAATAAAGCATTATTTTTGAAGAAAAAGAATTGAAGAAGCTGTTTTGAAGTACTGTAATCTCTACGCTCATGCAAAATGCTGGCTTTACAGGATATAAATGATGACTGGTACTTTGTTTAAAATGTGTCGTATGGCCTTCGCTTGGCCAGGTAGCATGGAGGGAGGAGGGAGCATGTGCGCCCAGGCATGGAAGAATCACCTTTTGTTTTAAATTTCCCTGAACCTAGATCCTCTCTTCCAAATGAGGTTCTTATTCTCAGGCTTCTCCTTGAACGGTTTGCACAAAGAGTGTGTCTCTATTCCCACACTGAAAGAGGGCTTTTAGCCTTTTAAATAAGTATTAATTTCAAACAATTGCTTGCTCTTAAGATATATTATGGGGGCTGGGTTTTTTGCATACATCCAGGGAGTCAGGACGACACTCTCTCCCTGATGAAAGTAAGGGTGTCTGAGGTCACTTCTCTGGGACCCCTTCAAGGCACATGTTTAGCAGGACCATTTAGTCAGGAGGCAAAACTAGAAGTAGTGGGAAGTTGCATGCCCACAGTGCCTGCAAGTGCTCTGTCCATAGCACCAGCTACTTTGCTGCATTACTCCAGATGTTTTGTGCAATACGACTCACTAATGCAGGCATAGCCTGCAATTGCTCTCTGGAGACAGATGCATTCAATCCCCAGGAGACAAAGAACATTTATAAAAGGTTTGGTTTTTTTTTTTCCCCCAATTTTTTTTCTTTATTCTTGGAAGCTGAAAAGTGAATATGGAAAAATTTAGATTAAATGCTGCTGAATGGAAACCCAAACACACAGGACAAGCTTTTGGAGAGATTAGAACTTTCCTAAGGTGTTCTGTAGCTAGGGTTAGTTTTAGGGAGTAAGAGCTCTCTTTATTGTCCTTGACTCCAGGCATTTAAAGGTAGTGTTTTAGAAAAGAAGATAGGTGATATGCTATTTCATTTTTCTTAGGACAAATATCAGTCCTAAGAAGCTGAAAATCAGGTAATTTTATAGTTTAACTAATGTTTTGATCTATATATCATTTTATCTTTTGCACTGATTCACTCATGCATGTATTGGTTGGGGTTGCTAGGAAGTTTTTAATTAGAAACATACTGAACAGATTAGAGCTCACTGGAAATACTTGAAAACTATATTTCTACACTGATTTCTAAGGAAGGCAAGGTATTCACTATTTTAGTCCTTCTCCATCTTCCTTTCCCTTTGGAAGTTGTGTTTTAGTGCTGACAAGTTAATGATTAATAGCATTTCAAATCTAGTTGTGTGAACTTCACCGCAGCATGTTGTAAACCTTAGAAAAGATTTTAGTAGATAATACTTAGAATGGCCTATGTCAAACACAGGCAATAACTTCATCTGAGATCTGTCTGTCTCAAGTTTCATTGCAGGGAAAGGGAAGAAAAGTTATGGTTACTGCTTTGATACCAAACTGTAGAACTGTTGCAGTTTTCAAGTAATCGATTTCAGTGATGAATTTATAATTCTATCCATTTTATAATTCTATCATTTCAGCTGATCAGAGGAAGCACTGCGTGGTTCTTTGAAGTAGTTTGTATTGTTTTCATCTCTTTTCTTTAAGAAGCTCTCTTTTCGTATGTCTTATGGTCCATTCAGAGATACTTTTCTACCTCAGGAAAGATAACCTTTTAAAATTTATCTTCTTCTTTAAAAAAAGGTGAGAAAACATCTTGAAAGGTTTCAGAAGTCCTGGCCCATTTTGCAGGTCTCAGAGGCTGGTAGTGCAGATACATACACATTTCTTGCAAAATGCTCTTTGGGATGGTGATAGCGTAAGTCCTACGAGGCACAGAAGTCCCACTGAACTGTTGGCGTGAGGCTTGCTGGGACTCCAGCAGAGTCTGGGCTGCCCCAGTGGAAGGAGTTTTCATCTGAGATCACCCCCCAGAAGAGGTACAGGTGACAGTGCTAGCTGGCTATTAAAGGTAATAACCTCTGTCGCTATTTAGAACAGTCTTACTTCAGAGACATCATACTAGTGTAATGCTGGGGTAGTAAAGTGGAGACTATCCCATCCCCAAGCATGCTGGGTGGTTTTAAACACTCAAGCAGTTCTCTCCCCTCTGTTTTATCATATACAAGTGTACCACTACGTCTACATGGTGGCTGTACTATTAAGAGATATTATTGGCTTCCTTCAGGGGTTCTTTCTAGCACACAACATTTATATTTATCATATTAAAGGCCGTATCTTCGTAAGCGGAGGCAAGGTCTGGGTATGTAGGTAGAATTTCCTCGGAGTGCGTCTCCCTGGGATCTCGGGTTGGGGAAATCTGCGCCTCTCCAGGGACGGCAGCAGATAGATCCTAGGGGAGCAGGGGAAAAGAGGAAGATAATTATGAGCAGATGTGACTGAAATGAAAATACCTCACTGCGGTGATGGTGTTAGCCCTGCTCACCAAGCTCTGGGCTATTCTGAGGTGCCTCGCTGTTGTTATGACTTGTAATTTGATTTGGGAGAGTGTCTGAGTAAGAACTATGTACTGATCCAGCAGCCGCCTTCATTCATCATAATAGTACCCACAAGATGCAGCTGAGTCACCAAGCTGGTTTATTTTTTCAAACATGCATCTATGCTTTATTTGATTATAAAGTCCAGATCCTCCTGCTTTCTGTTACAGGCTTTTTATCTTACTCTGGTCGTGTCAAAATCAATTTGTAATTCTGTGGTGTACACACGAAATCAGTTTTAATTTACTATGTGTTTCTAAGGGTGAATGACATTTAATATTTTCTACTGAGGGTCTTATTAGCACTGTGTACCAGTAATCTATTATATGGGTGTAATGGCAGAGGGTAAGTGGGCTATTGAACAGCATCCATCCGTCAATTTAGAGAAAAGGAGATGCCTAATTGTCCGCAGTTCTCTGTGTGCAGCCTCGAAAGGCTGAATACAGTGCTGCGGGGTTGCTGTTGAGCTGCGAGGGTGTCAGCCCTCCACGACCCAGAGCACGCTATTTAGTAGTAATTTACACGCACCGAGCAACGCGGGAATGGTGGCAGAACGTCTCACGGCAGAATTTGTTGGCAAGCTGCGAGAGCAGTTGCTAGACTGTGAAAGGATACGTGCGTTTTGTGTCCCCAACCTCAATGTCCGGAGGCAAGCTCCCTTCGTCTAGTAAAAGGACTGCAAGTCCAGCCCTTCTCTGTACTTTAATGAACGTGTGCATAGGGGCATGTCCCTTATGGCCGCTGATCGGCTTTATTTTTGCTGTCATGTGAGGGACTTGTCTCAGGGGTTTTGAAGGCCGGTTTGGTTTTGTAAACCCATTGTCGACTGAAGTTAGAGGAGAAGGATATTTTTTTTCCTCCCAGGTTTCTGTGTGGTTGTTGAAGTAGCTGTGCACTTGGTCTCTGGATTTTAGTGTGCTTGGGGGAAGGGCAGTCTTCCCAGGCGGCAGAGCACCAGGAGAAGAGGACAGCACTCAGGGGAAGAGAGGAGAGGGAAGCAGCCAGGAGGAAGAGGGACACAGTAAACAGCAGAGGTGCAGGATGGCACAAAGGGGGACTGACTCGAAGTAGCGTTTGTGGGTTCTGCCAGAAATATTATTAACAAATTTCTCTAAAGTCTCCCAGAAACCTATTGTCACTCTTCTGTTTGGCTAGGCTTTTGCTCTCATTCTCATTCTGGAAAGATCCTGTAAGTGTTTCCAATCCATTTTGTATTAATATTGAAGAAAGAGAGATCCAGAGAGGTAATTTGTGGAGAACACAAAGTGCAATATAATTGCTTCTTCAGGATTTACAGACGTGTCTGTGTTGTCCCCAGCTGATATGACGTTTTCCCCCCACTTGTTAGATGTAAGTAACAATGCCGACAATTCCTTTGCAATTTATCATGTGAAATGACTAAAAATTTGAAGTTGGTAGATTGGAAGGAGTCTTGATGCTTACACTTCTTTTAATTTGTCCAGAGTAAGTGCCGCCACTGTCTCACAGAACGTGTATTTATACTGTATTCTGCAGCGGGAGCTCCGCTGATAACTTAGCCACTGCGTTAGAAACAGTCAGGACTGACAGGCTAATTGCCTTGCTAAAAGGTCATCAAATGTGACTATACCTTTCTTGAGTATCTCTCAATGGCTTATAAATAAGCTGTAGTGAGTAAATTGGCTTAGAAATTTAGTATCTGCAGTTTACTGGATGAAGGTCTTTTAAAAAGATTTAGTCTTTACTGTAGGATCTTTGAGACTGATTGGAGAATTTTCCATAGAAGGTAAGGCCGTTGTGTGTTAGTCATCTAATATATTTGTTTTAAAATACATTGTTTTTGGTTGTTTTTCTGTGCTGAAATCAATGTCTATTCACTAAAATAACAATGACTTCTACTTAATATAAGGATAAAGTGGATTAAAAAAAGCCTTTCATTCTCTCAACAAATACTTACTTTTGAATATTTTTGGATGGTTTTCAGTAATGGCTTTTTTAGCTGTAGATAACAGGAATTTAATCTGAGCACTGAGTTGTCTTTTTAAAAACATATATAAACTCTTGGCCGTTATTTAGGTACAAAAATGTCCATTATTGGAATTTAACTTAATATCTTGAATTGCACACCAGAGGTTGCTTTGTTGCTTGTGTTAGTTATAGGGTGTCTTTGGTTCAGGTGAGAAGTTCTCCTCAAGCTGGGAGATGAAAGCCCCAGTTAGGCAGTAGTACATTGCATAGTAGTGACCAGTAAAAATATTGTTATATGATCATATATGAGCCATATGTGGCTCTTTATGGCTACTTTAGCTGTTGGTTTGAAAAGATAAGTTAACTAAATTACGTGTGTGAAAGGAAAAGCATCTCAAAAGCAGAGCAGTAATGCTTTAATGGGGAGATGCTAAGAATAAACATTCCACTACTGATCTTTTTGCACGTACAACCTTGTATCCTATTAACTGCCTGTGAGAGAGTGATGTAAAGAGGAAGTGGGAGTGAGATCTGGACTTTTAGGACACAAAAATTCCTATTCAAATATTGTTTGTCTTCGACACTTACCTCAATTGCTAACTATGTTGGATATCTATCTGTGGTATCTTTAGACATTCTAACCATTTTTGGCAAGAAATAGTGCTTTGCAGAGAAGCATTCTGTTTTCAAAGTCTTTGTTTAATAAATGGCAAAAAAAATGATCAATTTATATAGGAAAAAACGTTTATATAGGAAAAACATTCTGAGAACTTTAAGTGTTGCCAGAAATAAAGTTGACAGTCTTGGAATGTTAACAAGATTATTTAATATGTAACTCAAGTACGTAAAATCAGGAATGGTCAATATAATCAGCAAAAAGACAGCGAGGAAAGAAAGAAAATGTAATAGAGTGGGTTTGTGGTAGTAGACGCCTCTGGGAAAGTAGTTAGAGAGAATGATGACTTATTGTAAAGCATATAAATGCTCTTTTCTTGGAGAATGGTTGTGCAAAGGGCACACAGGCGATTACTTTCCAGAACAGCTCTTACCAAGACTTTTTGATGTGCTGTTGAAGTTCTCTGTGGTGCTTACAGCTTGTGCCTGCACTGAGCCTTGGCTTTCGGCAGTCCTTATGATGTGCTGTAGTACCATGTTTTGTCATCTTGAGGGATGTTACTCTGCACTGCAGTGGGTTCATATCTGAGTATGAAGGCATGCATGCTTTAACCTTTGTAACTGAACCCTATACTTTGTCTTGCTAATATTTTTGGCTTTTGTCATGTACAGTTCCATGTCCTTATTACAGAAGGGTTTCTACATGATTTGTATTCTTTTATCACACTAAGTTCATGTAGTTTGTATTTAATACAGTTGTAAAATTATATTAAAAGCAAGGTCTGTGATATTTAGATATGCAGTAAATAATTAGTAATAGTTGCATGCAACTTCAGTTATGCTGAAGAAGTCTTACAGCATTAAAGTGATTTGCCAACAGTTTTAAAGCATTATTTATATCCCTGAAAATCTTAAAAAAAAAAAAAAAAAAAGAAAAGAAAATCCAGTCTTACCTGGCAATTTTTAGGCAAGTAGTGGAGACTGAAAGAATCCACCATCAATACATGTACTTTGGTGTTAACTTTGTCTAATATAATTTTAATTCCTACTCCAATTGTATAGATACTAAGTTTAGTGAATATGCCTTTATATTATTATATGTAATGTATATATAATACAATAATTACATTGGAAGATGATTATACAGAGGGAAAGAACAATTAAAAGAATGTGTCTTGTTAACCTGAAACCATCCATTTCAGCGACCTGCATAAAAAATGTAAGGACTCATGCTTTTCTTCCTTTTTGTGTCTTAAAGAATAGGCTAAGCATTTTGCCCATGTCTCGTTCACTGGTCAGTCACATCCAGCTTCCTTTCCTACCCCTATATGAGAAAATCTCATTGAGCTAGAAAGTTCAGTACTATAATAAAATCATCTCTACATATAAGAATTAGTCATCACGTTGTAACATGAACCATGTGACTATGAAGTTGCTGTGTGGTTGGTTGTATATAAGAATCTACCAGCCTTGTACTTAGATATCTCTATGGATATTAATAGCGTATGAAAATAGAAAACACCAAAAAATATTATAGGATGAAGAGGACAGTCTGTCTCCAAAGCTTGTTTCCAATACCTAGCATCCATTAATATACTTTGGTCACTTTTCCCTAGACTTCCCGGCCTGAAGCAAGGCTGCTTACAGTATTTTAGCCCCTCACTGCAATTATACCACTTCAGAGTTCTGTTAAGCTGGTCAAGCACAGAATTGATTTAAGCAGAAGACAAGAAGGACAGGAAAGGGGAAATACACTGGAATAAGGATGAAGTTCTGCATGGATGAAAAAAATGGAGCAGGATCTAAGAATCTAAGATGTGCATATAAGATTGCCTGGTGTTCAGCGTATTTAGCAATGACATCCTGAGAGTGTAACTGTCTAATTTTACAGCCTTCTTCTGTTAAAGTCCAGAAAGTGTCTACCTTTGCACGTTCTGGGCATCTTGGCTCTTCCAGAATTGTATAGCTGCTGGTATGATGTAGCCTCCTTTAAGAGAATACTCAGGCAGCGCTTATCCTATCCTTCTGAAGAATCAAAATTAATTTGTAGTGATGAAATGCAAAGATCTTTCTTTTCCCTCCTGTGTTTTAGGCCTATAGCTTTTAAATTCAGTGTTCAGCAGCTAGTGACTGTGACATCTGTGATTGTTATCTAGCGTTCCAGAGTGGTTCAAGAGGGCAGTTTTGAAGCAGATCTCCTGGTTGTGCCACTTCTGGCAGTTCTAGTCATGTTGCGAAGCCCTCTTGGCACATGCAAGCTGGGAACCTGTCAATGAAACTAAAGAGGAAGGGGAATGCAGTTTAGAAGCCAAAGTTACGAATAAAGGACTTTGTCGATTCTGCGTGTTTCATGTTCTTTACTTCACTGTAACCTCTTTCTCAAAATCCTTCACTTGGGACTTGGAGCAATGGAATGGAAAACACTTGATAAGGGTCTGCAGCCCGTGGTTTTGGCCTGGAGTTAGTCCGGAATCAAATGCAGCATGGTTTTAACATTTCTAGGTGGCAATCAGAATGTGAGAGACTGCGATCGGAGGAGGCAAAAAAAAGCTTTAGTATCAATCTAGACATATTTACCTCTTTTTTAAATATGCTCTGTAACGTTTTGTCTCGTGATAATAAAGTGCAAAAGAGAATTAGCTTTTCTGTGTCTGGAGCCCTGCTACCTATTGAATGACTTTCAAAATTGATTTTGGTTTACAAAATGAAAGGGCTCATATATCACTTTTTGATTGATGGATTCATTTCACTTTAATATTAGGAATGCCTCATTATGAAGCATTGCATTTTAGAAAATGTTCTAAAAGTTAAGTTCAAAAAAGCTTATTCCTAGCTTTATTTCTAGGGTTTGAGGGTAGTGTTGTCTGGAAAGCAAAATTTCTCTTTTATGAGAAATTTTCAAATCTTGAATGCCTTCTTATTCCCTCTATTGTCTTTGTTTTGAATTTTTGGATTTATTCCATCTGAACAGAAATTACAGGAACAATTGTTTCAAGCTCAGTTATAAAAGGAAAAAAGTGTAATCACTCTTGAAACATCTATATCTATTTGGAGACAACAAAACCTCTTATCTAAGTTTTGATATATGCAGGATTAAAGACTATAAAACCTCTTATCTGAGTTTTGATATAATATATGCAGGATTAGAAATATTTGTTGCTATGCTCTGTGGCCTATTTATCAGCATTTCCTAAGGATGCCTTGTTGTGATACAGTTCCACACTCCGGACTTATTTTCAAGCTGCAGATTTAAAATGCAGAAGCTAAAATCCTGAAATGTTTAAAGGTATTAAATGTAAATACGAGGACTTGAAAAGGCAGATGGAATTTGGCAAATCAGTTGCTTCTGTGATCTAAATTTTCCTCTATTTGGAAAAAAATCATATAGTTACAAAAGAAACGAGTAAAAATGTTTAAGAGAAGAAAAAGACCAACATAGAACCTATGATGACATTTTTATTTTTTCTCATTTCTATTAAGGAGTAGGATGCTGACTAAGGAGTATGAAATAACCTGGTCCTTCCTGTTTTTCAGAGTTTTGAATGGGGTAATGTGTATCTCAGCAGTGAGGACTGATTGGAACGTGCATCTATGTGAAATATCACATCAAGGATGTCTTATTTACTTTACAGACCAATGACAATGATTTAATATCTGGTATTTTTACAGAATAACTGTAAATAGGGACAGGCAGAATTTGTGTGCTTCTGCTCATCAGTTTTGACCTTTCTAATATTTGTAGGCTGCTGAAATGGCACAAATAGTACTTATATAAACTAATTAGGTTTCTAAAGGTGATATTTAGATACGACATGCTGAAGGATGATATTACTAAGGAAAAAACAATTTATTTTGAAAACCTATTAGATTTTTGATTTGTATCTTTACAGTCAGGGTGGGAAGATCCTGAAATACATTCCAGTCATAGTTATTTTGATATATGTTTATTCAGTGGGCTTCCTTAGAATTTGCTTTGGTATAACATTACCCAGAGCATATTTTAGTCTTAAAAAGAACCCAGGCTGTATTCCAAACTCTTCCTTTTGAACTGTTGAAATGATGTAAACTCACCAACTTCTCTGAAGTTAATATGAATTTATATTCTGTCTTTTTGCTTTCTGAGTGAAGACTTTTTTATAAATAAGAGCATTAACATGTCATATGTAGCTGTTAGGTGCAAATATACAGTACGCAGCGCAGAATGTCTCGTGTGAATTCACTGTAGTTAGCAGTGCGTGTGACAGTGAGGAGTTATTAACGTGCAGGGGATAAAAAGTAAACTCCACTGACTCACTGCGTTATTAATTTGTTCTGGGGAGGCAGCAGCAGCGGGAACTGGGCTGGTGTCTCGGGGCTCCTCGTCCGCTCGTTCGCCCCAGCCCCTCTCCTTACCTCCTCTGGCTCACCAAAGGGCTGACGCTGGCTTTGCTGAAGGTGAGACTAGGCACAAAAGGCAGGTTAGCTAAATTTCATGAGTGGCGGATGCTGATTAGACTCAAGGGAGTGAGAATGGGAAAAAAGGTGGAAGAGGCTGAGAACGTGCAAGCCATGTCATAAGGAGACCTCGCCTGTTATTCTCAAGCAGATTATTCTGTTTCCGAAAAGCAATGCCGATATTAAAGATGCCATGTGGTGACATCTGATACGGAGCATAAGCTTTATGTTATCTTTACAGCCTATGGATGTATAAGATGAAATACAAAATATATGACTTTTCTGCTTTAGTTCATTTAAAGTTCAGGAAGATAGAAAGAGCTGTCATTTCAAAGGAATGTTTCTTCAGTCCACAAAGGTATGCTGAGAGTACAGTATAATCCTGCAGTACATCCTATCAAAGGGATAATCCCATATACTATTTTTTGTGTTTCTCAAGTGTCTTCAGATATCTGGTTTACTTTTACAGCTGTTCACAAAACTTGCAGCTCTTCCTGTCTTATCTGTTTTCCTGTTGCAGAATTGAAACAGAGCACTGGGGTGACAGAGGATGAGGAGCACTGAAGGCTCGAGGGTAATTGAAATATCCATCCCTGGCTTGGGGAATTTGGGGAACAAATTCAACACAATGTCAAACTGAAAGTGACATTTTTCAGTCTTATTTGCTCTTCCAGATTCAGGTTTTGCAAGTTCTAACAAAATGGAAAATTGGTTCCAGGAATTGTTTGGGATGACAAGGGTTTTGAGTAGTTCTGGTTTACTGCTAAAAATTCCCTGAGATAACTATCTGGAAATTCTTCACTCTCTGGAATATTTTCATCACTAATAGCAATTTGCATATTGTGAAAAATATGTAACCTTGTAGTACAACCACACATAAAAAATATTAAACCATCATTAAGTACTTGAAATAGAACCATCACTGCATGGGAAGCCTGTGATTAAGTCTGAAGACTTGGGCTAGTAAATTCTTCTAGGAATGACTGAAATAATACGATTTCAAAGATCAGCCTTCAATACTTAGTAGATATGAGGCTTCCATCGTCTCTTTCATTTTAAAGAGTTATTTTCTGTCATTTTCTTGGTTAAGCCCTCTGTCCCAATATCCTTCAGGCATTTAGTTAAACATTTCACAAATAGAAACTGGAAACTCTCTTCAGTATGTTTTCCTTTTTTTTTTTTTTTTTTTTTTTTAAGGAAGAATTCTTCTCCCATTATCCATTATGTCAGCACAACTAGCACATAACCGTTTAAGACTGAAAAATAAAAAAAAAATTTTAAAAAAGCTTAGCTATGCTATACCCTCTAAACCTGAAATAGTACATGACACACCTTACATTTCAGCAACATAGCTTCATTCAAAGATTTTTTTTTTTGCAAATTATGGCCAAAAAATATAAATGTTTAATGGACTTTATTTTACTCTTTTCCATCAAGAACATGTTTACTGCTTGAACAAAAGGCTAGAAGGACTTTGCCAGGATGCATTCATGTGACTAAATATTGCTCTCTATTTAATACCTAAGCAGTGCTCAGTCCCTTAACCTTTTGGTCTTGAATCTAACTCTAAGTTGTGTCATGTTGCCAAGGTAGAAGTTGCCACTGACTGAGAATGCCCAAATTTCAATTTAGTTTAAGAGAGAAATGACTGGTAATAATGACTTTTGGATTTTAAGAACTTAGCAGATTGTTTTTAATGATGCATTCTAATTTACTGAGTTTGCAACTTAATATGCTTCATTTGGCAAAACCCAGAAGAAGCCAATAAAATTAATTGGAACCTTGTTACATTTTCATGTATACTCTGTTTCTAAATGTACTGGAAATGAGAATGACTAGGTTTCTCATTACAAAAAATTACTATGATGTGATGTCCTCCTTATTAACACATCACTATAAAGTACACCATTATGTGTGAATTGTGCCTATAAAATGTTATATTTCACAGTTTTAGCAAAGAGAGGTTAAGATTGCAATGGAACAATGATTAGTGAAACTGAATTTAAATTAGGTCTTTATACAAAAATAAACTTCAGTAAAACAAGAGGAACTTACTGTATTGCAATTTTTCATAACACTGTCTATGCATGCTTTTAAAAAGAGATGTATTTAGCATGCATTTTATTTCTCTTAGATATTAATATATACTATTTGACATGCTATTCTGAAGATAATACTATATTATTAAACACCAGTATCTAGTACAGTATGATAGATTCAAATGACTTTAGCAACTGTGTTGCTCATAAAAATATTACATAAAACATAAAGTTTATGTTTTTAAAAGCTTAATCCGCAGACTTGCATGAAATTTGTTGGAACCCTGAGGGAACAACACATAAATGCTTTCTACCCATCCCTACACATAGAAGCTGCCAAGAGCCAACTCAGCTCTAAGACCACATCTCTGACTTGTTCTAATTTATTTTGGCTGATGTAACAATTACACTAGTTTCAAGTCCAAGGAGTACAGCATGACCTAGAAATTTCCTGACCGGCCATTAAAGCAAATCTTGGGAGATTTCTGTTAGGGGGAAAGAGGGGAATGTTCAGTTTTCCTGCTATAGCAGCTTAGTTACATTTCATTCTTTTTAAAATGATAAAGCCAAGGCAAAGAAAATGGCCATGGAATTGGATGTGATAGAAAGATGTTAATTCATTTTTTTTCAGTGTGATTCTCATCATTCCTATAATATTTTTTCACTTCGAAGTGGTGCATACCGTCCAACCTGATGACAAGAAAAGCTTTTAATGCAATGCTCTATCATATGTCTTAGAGAGCATGCATAGTACTTGCAGGATAATTCCATGACATTAGTTTAAACGGAGTAGGTATATCTTTCATACTCTTTTTACTGGTGAGCCAGGGCCTTACTTGTCATTACAAAATGGATAAAACACAAAGAAAAAACTCTTACAACTCTTCTGAAAATGGTCATTTCTTTATTTTGTGGATGCATATGTTATTTAATGTTTGAAGCATCCATGAAAAAACAGCAGTGCCAGGACTGGTAATGAGTGATCGTTAAAGGTGATTCAAGTGGTCAAAACATAAAAAATCATATTCATTAGTCAGTTTTGAAAAATCTTGGGTAAAATATGGAAATTAACGTTCATTATACTCTTCAGATACTATGTCTTTCTGAATCTCCAAGTGACATTGGGCAGTTCTTTACAATTTAGGTCAAAATGTCTTATGCCTTATGGCCTAGGAGTAAAATTCGTTTGGTTTGTTGATTAAAAAAGAGAAAGGAAATCTCAATGAAATTTGGATGAATCTAATGAAGTTAGATTAATCCAGAAATTGTTGCACACAAATTATTTCCTCAGTTTTAAACTTGCCCATCATGCTTCTCATAGAAATTCTTGTGATCAAGCAAGTTCTTGTGATAAGTTCAAATGCCTAATATCCTCAGTGAAATCTAATTATTTATGTATAGTTTAGTAACATAAACATCTTTTCTAACTAGCGTTACTTATAACTCTACCTAGAATTCAAGAATTGTAAAAGGATTATTTTCTGCATTGAATTGTGCACAATAATTAGGTAATTGGTGTTTAGCTAGGTATTTCCATCTTCTGTAGATATGATGGTGCCATAGTGTCAAGGTCAGTTTATTAATAGTAGTTACTAAAAGTCATTATCAACAGCAGTCAAGAACTCTGGTAATAGTTTGCATCTACAATGAAACGGGGAAGAGATCTTTTGAGCTAGCAGATGCTTCGCTGTTTCCTAATCGTGTCATATGAAGTTCTGCAAAGGTGACCAGCTTTGGTGTGAAGGCAAGGACACTCTGCAGTCTCCGCGGCGCTGGCAGCTTCAAAGCAGTGTTAGTCATGGGGTCCACCGTACAAACGTCCGGGGTCTGGGATCAGCAGCCTCTCTCTCCCACCAGCACGAGTTTGTGTGTATTGCCCCAAACCTGTTTGTATGGATCTGCTGTGAAGCAGATCGGAAAAGTAACTGGTTCATCTCTTTCCTTGAGAGGTAGTTAGAAAGAAAAAAATACCATCTTTTGAGAGGACTGCATGGAGCGTGGCAGAGGGATGGTTTTGCTGGTGCAGTTGAGAAGTCGGCATGATTTCTGAAAGGGTGGCAGTGAGTTGCAGAGAGAGGGAACACCTATTATCTTAAACTGATATTCTTGCCATCAAGTGTTTAAGCCTTTCCGTACACATTCAGAGAGATTGCTTCTGGTTATGATTGGACAAAAGCAAAATAAATTACAAAATGTAAAGCATCTTTCTGATCCACTTTGTAGCTTGCTCTAGAATACCGTGTGTGAAGTTAAAAACTGATTAAATATTGCAGGTATATTTCTCCTGATTCAAAGATGTAGCCACCACATTGAGAATAACTCTGCTTCTGCCAGTTAACAATAAGGCTGCTGTTAGACCAGTCCAGCAGAAAAATGACTTTGGACAAGGAGCAGTAGCAGTAAAAGTGGTATATGAGTTATGCCTTTTAGTCGCCATGAAAATGTCAGTATCTTGGGTGCTGCCAATTTAGTCCCTTTTTAAATTAAAGCAAAAAAATCTTCAATCATTAAAAAGCAATGTTTATAGCTTCAGCATCTCAGGCAGTAGTTCCGTAGTCATTAGTAATTGATCTGTGGCCTGCAAGATCACCCAGAAATACAGGTATGATCTGTCTCAAAAAGAGGCACATGGTTCATTTTTTTCTAATTAATTGGAACATTTGATATGGGGTTTCTACGAGGTTTACCCTTCTATAGGTCACAGTACACCAGAACAGTGTAGCAGCCACAAAGGAGCAACGAGAAACATACAGAATTGAAAGTGCAACATTGAACATACTACACTAAGAGATCTATCCAGAATTGAGCAGCCCACAATCTGTGGAAGTGGTTGCTTAGCAAAAATCAAACAAGTAGCTGCAGGAGAGCCAAGAAAAAGTACTGCCTGAAATGTAAGAGAGCAAAAAAAGTTAAAAAAAAAAAAAAAAATGTTACAATGGAGTGAAGGCTGGATGCGAAGGCAAGCTCTGTCAGTGTGATGTCTTTCTCAGATTAATTTCAATACTTTGCCATGATCTGACATATCTGGCATTGCTTGTGAATCTCCGTTCAAAAGGCAAGAAACGGTCGTGTTTTTCCTGCAAAGTTCAATTGATACCATTATTCTGTGAAAAATGTAGGAGCTGCCACTTGTAGTAATGATGTTCTCTATTTTCTTTTTTCCCCCACAGAGAACTGAAATAAGAGGCGAAATGTTGTGCTATGCCAGAATCTCTAACAGAGCAAGCATTTTACTATTATAAAATGTGTGAAAAGACAAAACAGTGTTTATCAAACATATTTCTTGACATGCACAGTACATACATACAGAGATCTGAGATGAGTCCAAGTCAGGCACTGGAAGAATAAGTCTTTCTCGTGTATATGATTCATAATTGCAACTCTTAAAATAACACCCCATTTTGAACCCTATGCTGGAATACATTAAGTTGGGAGAGCAATTCAGCTGGAGACTTGCAAAAAGAAGTGTCTTGTTCAAAGTTCTGAAAAAATATTTTAAATAGATTGAGAAGATGATGTCAGGAATTAAAAATCAATCATCATTTTCATCCAAATCAATCATAACAGTACTATCAATTGATACTATCAATCACAACATATCAAATTTCCATAGAAATCAATCATATCAATGGTATCTTCTGGTTAAGTGTTTTAATTCACTTTAATTGTAAAAGAATGTCATTCATTGATATAACAAATGGACTTGTTTGTCCAAATAAAATTTCTGACTTGGACTTCATAGAAGCTGTAAGTATCTTACTAATTCAATTTTCATTAGTATTGAAATTTCAGAGTTGGAAGTTCACCATCATATAGAACAATTACTGAAAGTAAATGGCAACAACTTGTGCTTTTTGCTCAGGCTTTCTTGGACAGGAAAGGTTCCAAAGGAGTCGTCACACTTCATAGCAAAATACTTGTCATGAGAAAATCACATTTTTATTAGATTAGGTATATAATCAGACAACTTATTTGAATCCAAAATTTTAATTACTTTGAAGTCAGTATTCAATGGCAAGGTTATCCAACTGTTTCAGGGAGAATGAGAAAAATTTTGATGGGAAATGCTGGCTCAAGGGTAATACACAGATTAGAGACTGTCACCTCCTGTCAGTTAGCACATATCTTTGGGAACTTGTAAAGAGACAAATCACCCAAGGCTGAGTGTGCTCAGGCTGCTTTCCTTTCTGCCTGTTCCTCATCTCTACCTGCTTTTGAGGCCAGAATCAAGTCCTTTTCAGTCCTGCATTTTGAATCTAGTCCAGACTGAAGCTAATCTGGAGCTAATCCACAGCTGATACTGTGTAAGAGTAGCTATTATAGGACACTTCTGCTCTAGTGATGCTCTCAGGATAGCTAATGCATTGTGTTTAGCTTCTCTGCGGCTTCTCTGTCTCACTGCATGATATTCAGAGCAGTTAGAGAGTAACAGGAGAATTTGTGCATAAATTCCAACCAGAATAGTCCTCAATAAAGATCCACTTTTCCACAAATACTGCTAGAGAACAGTGTCCTAGAAGAGTTTAATTTGGTTTAATTTGTCCAGTTTTCAGAGTCACTTGGCAAAAAAAATAGAAAATGTTAACAATTGCTGCCCTGGGTAGACAATGATTGCTTTTTGTTCTCCAGGTTATTTGCATACCTGAAATTTTGCTTTCTGTAGTAGTTGTTACTGTCAGGCACATGAACCAATGAAGTTCTCATACAATTAATGACTTTAAGATAATTTGGTACAAATTACTCAGTTTAGATCTGTGAACTTCAGAATTCAGAAGCAGTTCCCTAGAAATACATATTTTATCAGTTTCTGTCGAATCTTAGGAAGTATGAAAAAACAGGTGAAGAGAGTCAATAAGCAAAGGTCTTTAAAACATATGTGCACCTTTATAGGTATTATTTCCCCTGGTTGAACAAAAAATTGCCTTGAATTTTCAAAATAAGTCATTAGTCTATCAATTTCACTGTTCATTTAAGTTGACTGCTTGCAAACCAATTGAGAAATTTCAGGAACAGTGGAGATATTTATCCCCGGGCACAAGTGAAATAAAAAAGTCTGTTGATACTGTAAAATAAAACACAAGAGTAGTGCAAAGGAAAAATAAATTATTTCCATCATATTTCCTATTCCAGCTATTCATACATCACTCTGAAATTCATGACACAGAATTTAGGTATGTGTATCTCGCTGTAGTAACAAAGGGCAGCTCATTATAACATATTTACAAATAAGTTACACTTAAACTATGGGAAGAATCTGTAACTAATTTCCAAGATTATATAACTGTATTTTCCTTGCTAAAATATGTTTAAGTTTTGTTAGTAAACATGCTGTCCATCATTAGTTACCCATTTATATTCATCTCTTGCTTCAAACACTCTTGTAAATCATTTGATCAGGATACATCTCTGCAGGGATTGCCAGTTACTCTGTCACATCAAAGGGTTCTTCATCCTTTTTTTTTTTTTTTTTTTTTTTTGGATGACACTCATAAAGATCATTGGATGCAAATGGCAAATTCTTGTAAGATATTTTCTAACATCTGGTTCTTGATGGGCTTCTTAGGCAGTTGGGGTAGAAACATTGGAAGAACTTCTGAGGTGCTTGTGTGATTTAGTGGCTTCTTGGCTTCTTATATGCTGCTTCCCTTCTAAGTGCCCTTTTGATTTGAAGTGATTTGTGTATTGTATCTTGCTGCATATTCCAAAAATGTAGATTATTATACAATTGAATAGTGCAAATATATGGTGTAAATCAAATGGGCTATGTAGTCATAAGGCATGTGGAAAGCTGGGTAATCCTTTGTGGCAGCCCACACATCAATGTGTACTGCACCAAGAAATTAAAGTTTTAGCAAATAATTTCACAATTTTTTGGAGTAGCAAGGCTTAAAGTGGAGGTGATGGAAAAGAAAGTTTATACATTTTGATTTTAAGGTGCAAATGAAAATTTGCTTTACATGACATCTGCCCATATGCTAATTTGTCTGTCTTTGATAGGCATTCTTTGTCTGTAGTTCTTATTGCAGATAGAAAAATCAAACAATCTTTATAGTCTAGTGAGCTTTTTGGACCCTAAATGAGAATGCTTGTCCATTGGTAAAATGCAGTTACATTTTCTGTAGTTCACAGTTTCAACTTCAATTAAATGCTATGATTAATATTAAGGATTTCAAGACATGTACCAGCCTACTATATTAAAAATGCATACAGGAAACCCCAAAATAGGAGCTTTTTTTAATTAAATGAAAACAGGTAAACATATTCTATGAAATGATTCAGTGTGCAGTGCTCAGGAATGCGCCACTCCAAAACATTTAAAAGTCTTTGCATTTTATGAGTTCATGTCATGGTATTCAGCAAACAAACTTGGTAAACCATGGAACAGGTTGGACACTGCTATAGACTATAAGGTAGGGAGAAAGTTACACTATTTTAAAAAAAGAAAAAAGAAAAAAGAAAGAGAGAGAAGAGAAAGATCAGAAAACAAAACATCATCCCAGCATGAAACATGCGGGTCCATGTCAGGACCAGTGGAAGTGCTGTATTGTACAGCCGAGACTGCTCCGAGTCTGGCAGGATGTTTCATGCAGCAGCATTACTTCAGCAAAGCCTCCTGACTGCTTTAATCAGTATATAATCTATAATGCAATTTTTTAAGAGTACCCTAACTCTTTGCTCCTAGCCAGGGGTTGCTCCTCACAAAGCCTTAGAGTCCAAGAATGCAAACAGTGCGCACAGATGATCTGCAGGATTGTGCGAACATCGTCTTTTAAGGAACAACGATCTCAGCTCTTGGTATAGACTGAAGTATATTCAAAAGCAGAGAAGAGCAACTTCTTTCCTTGTACATCTTCACGTTTTGAGCTGACCTTTGGTTTGAGTAGTTGGGTTGGAGCAGCTTTAATTAACAGTTAGAATTACAGCCAAGTAGTAATGCAGGGCAATGACCTGTCACTCTAGACCTGCAGTATTTTACCTACAGAGTGTTGGCAACGGGCTGGCTATTTTTTTAGTAACCTCAGCATAAAGTTTTAATTTTTTTCAATGATCTCTGAATTGTGAGAAAAAGCTACATAAAACCCAGGAAATCTGCCTTGTCATTTCTTAAGTAGATACTGTTGCACCATTAGAAGGGTGAGAAACAAACTATGACAGACTATCCTCCCACCCCCAAGGAATCAAGGCACATGCTGCTTTATCAGTGTATAAAATAATAAAGAAAAGGTCTTGTCTCAAGTAAACAGCCACAGACTGACTGCAGACTGATTCACTGGAGAGGGCATCGTGAATTTACCACATCCTTTAAATTCTAGACTTCTCTGAATAGAGAGGCTTATTTTACTTGAAAGCAATTGTCAAAGTCATGTTCATTATAAAAATCTGTTCTCTGTGCCAGAGCAAATCTCTCTGCCTACTAACATTACTTTGAAATGCGTCTTATTTAAACCTGCATGCAAGCAGTCAACAGCCATTCTCTCTGTCTACCTGAAACAGGAAAACAGTTTCATCTGGATGAAGGCGTACCCACTTGGGAGCTTGGTTTTCTGGACTGCTTGGTGTGCCCTTACTCTGCTTTCTTCTTGTTCAAAGCACACCGTGGTGTCCTTTTAAATAGGTGACATGTTTACGTCTAGTGCATCTCTAACAGTATTTGAGGCATCAGTATACTTTTTATAATTTCACATTGCTTTTTGGATTTACAGGCTTATTAAAATGTTCCCAATAGTTCCCTTTCTTCACTGGGCTGAGGAAGAGTTATTCTCGTACTGTGTAACCTCACATATAGTAGAGGTTTGAAAATTTCATTTGTTTGAAGTTACATCTTAAGGAAGAATGTTTTGCAGATAGAATTTATTAACTACTGAAAGATTGAAAGACTGTCCTTGAAAACAACTAACTATTAGAATATAACCAGCCTGTTGTTTGAAATGATATTTCTGTTAAATTAGGTCCATCTAAGACAGCAGTACAGTTTTCAGCTTTCTTCCAGTTCTTCCAGAATGAGTCCGATATTCAGCAATTAGGAGCATTTGCTTCCTGTTTACCTTTTCTTCACTTCCTGGGAGCTGACACTGGATTTCTTCCATTGTCTTAATGGAGAGAAAGATTATGACCTGATTGCTAAACTGGAAAAGACAATTTCTTTTTGAAGAACAGGATAAGGTTCAGGGCTGGAGCAGCTGCTCTGCTTTTCTGTAAGCAATATATTTATTTGGCTGGCAGCACAATTTAAAGGAATGAGGGAGCATAAGTATGCCTTAATACCTGTCGGAGCTGAACTGTTTCATATCAAGGGTTAGGGATCAGGGGAAGAGGTCTGCAGGACCACCGAGCCCCTGTCACTGGTAGCAAAGTGGCATCAAGGGTGCTGAAAGGGCAGTCGCATGGTTTTGTGCTCTCGTGATACGCTAATCGATGTCAGGACACCGTCCTTCCTACAGATGAGTAATACGGGGTGCATTATTTTTGGAACAAGGGAGGAAATGGAGCAGAGGAGCACACTGCTTCCTCATTACCTTGCTCACTACTCTGTTTCAGGGCTCCGTTCAACAGCTTAATGTCCTTGGTAGAGTTCCTGGCAAAGCCACAGTTTAGTTATGAATCAGGAAACCAACTAATTTCTCTACTGAGTTACGTTTGTGAAGACGGGCAGGTCGGGATGGGGAGAAGAGGTATTATAAAAAAGACGTACACATGTAACTATTCCAATATGTGACCTCACATCCATTTTCCCATTATACATTGCCTATGTCTAATTTCCCTTCAACAATGTTCAAATAAATCAGGTAGAAATACAGGAATTACTGTTAGTTCTGCTGCCTTGCTAGACTGGATATGACCTCTACAAGTTTAGTTTAGCAATCAGCAGATTATAGACCATCTCCAGATGGTTGTAAAGAGGATGGACGATACTAGCTGGCTCGGAAGATCCTCAACTCTTGGCCATGTCACTGCCTTATGAGAAGAAAATGGAGGGATTTTGATTCTGACTCTTGATGTAGTTTTGAGTGGAATCCAACTTGCCCGATGTTATTTGTCGAGGCGTTAGGTGTTTAATATAAATTAAGCATTGGGGTTTTTCTGTGGTCACAGAGAGAAAGACTACTGCGAAGAGTGGTTCACATCAGACCAAAGTAAGTTGCAGAATCAACAGCCATCTTGGGGGCATTTCCTATACATCTGCGAAATTGAGTCATAGGGAAATTACTGACAGAAAAGCCCAGAAAAGCTGTCATGTTTTTAAGAATTGATACAGTTATCATTTTTCTATCACTGGAATGATATCATTCTTCCCGAAAGTAGTTCAGTTAGAAATTAGCCATACTGGCCTTACTTTCTTTCATTTTTTTTTTTTTGTTTGTTTGTTTGTTTGTTTAAGGGAAAAAACAAGACGGTGTAATGGGTGTTCTGCACTGGCATTTAATTATACTGATAGGAGACTGCTATCTGAGCTCTGCCATGGGAGTCTTAACTCTGGCTTTCATATTATCTCTCGTACTGCATTTGGACAAATACCTGAACTTTCTGTCTCGTTTTCTGACTTTCTTGTATATAAGCAAGATACGTAATTTCTATAATTTCATGTGAGAAATTAGGACCTTGTTCATCTCATGAACCCATGAAAATGAGCACAGAATTTTTGTCTGTGAAGTCTTTATTAAGTAATTTAAAATCTTATCCCAGTGAGAGTCCTTGGCTGGGCTGATTGTATGCTAATGTTATATTGCCTTCCAGAGGAAGCAAGCGTCTTATGGCAACTTTTCTAAAGGTCTTAATTGTCTCAATACATCTTGGTGTGCTCTCCAATGCCTCTAAATTAATTATGCAATTTAATGTTGTTATTAAGTCTTGAATTGCATTACTTCAGCAGAAACATAAAAGCTAATGTGATTGTGTGCCATAGGAATGGAAGCACCTGTGTTTTTAAGGATTTTCTCCCAAAATTGCAGCTGTTGAGTAAATGTTTCACAGAACATCTTATTCAGATGCTCCCGTGGGCCACAGACCTTACAAAAAACATAATTACAAGATGACTTGGGAATAGAACAGAAGAAATGGAGGCCATTGCCTTCAATAGCTTAAGTGTCTATAGAAGCAGAAAATATGTTAAATTATACATATTTGTAGGAAAATATACTATTCCCCACATCATTGCAAAAAAGGCAATAATAAACAAAAGCAAAACCTGGGGATTTTACTCACTTGATTATTAGCTTAAAGTAATTTTTTATCCAGAACTTAATAACTAGATACCTGAAATTTTTTAGTACCGTTGGTGGTACAAGGTTCACATCAACTGAAGATAGGTTTGGTATGGTTAAGCTTTGCTGAAAGAGGAAAATGGACTTTCAAGATACTTTCACCTCTGCCTGTAAGAAAGAAAGAAAACATATGAATCCTCTCACCAGTTCCTGAGGCATCTTGGTTTTTTTGAATGTTTAAAAACTGACATCATCTCCATTCAAGTCATCTATCAAAGAAAGTTTTTCAAGCGTCTCTCTGACATTTTATATGTGCAAACTGAGCAAACTGCTCTTTTAAACACCTGTGTTAGCTCTGTTGGTTTTGCTAGTGGCATTTTCAGTGAATCTGCAACTATCATTGTTTGAAAGGTGCTTTGTCAATTATATTGGCGGTAGGTAGGTTTTTTCTTTTTTTCTTTTTTTTCTTTCTTTCTTTCTTTTTTTTCTGTAGTAAAAGGACTAACTATTTTAAAAGTCACTTCTTAATTTAACTTTGGGGGAGGTTATTTTTAGAAAATATCTTATCTGTAGGAAAAAAAAGTTTTCTTCCCACACACCACATTTTTTCTCCGCTTGCCTCCCTCCCCCAACTAAAAGCTAGTTAGCTTTTTAGTTTATGTGTACATTTAAATGAATTGCAATATATTAGCAGGGAAATAAATTACTAAGCTGTTCTTTTCAATACCCAGTTTCTGTATATAGTTTTAATACAAAATTAATAATAGAAACTTAACTTCAGCTACACTACACACAATCTACAGTAGAAAGGTTACAGTTTTCAGATATGAATAAAAGCATGTTACACTACTAAAGTTTACTTACGATTTGCCCCCATTTGGGGTCAGGAGTATATCCTCCCAGAGAACACTTCACATCAGCACTAATCCCTGCTTAGTTCTTCACAGTAATGTAGAAAATGAACTAGCAATAAGTCGCATTTGTAGCAATGAGAAATTTTAGTTCAAAGTCAGTCAGCAGCTTTGCCTACACTGGTTTGTGTTACCACACATGATGTTGTAGTATGTATTCAGTCCCAGGGCTTAAGTACAATTAGGCTTTGATGTTAAGAATTGCAGGTTTCCCTTTTATGCCCCTAGTGTCTAAAACAACAAACTGTTCTTTGAATGTTGGCATCAAAGAGAGCAGCAGCTCTCAAGTCACATAAACTATCAGTTCCTGGATAACAGCAGCATAAAAATAAAGTCTCAGTATGTACTCCATACTAATTAGTTGTATATTTCTTACTGTATGGACCTGTAACATTTGAGAGTTAATTCTGAACTTAGTCCACCTAGGACCAACCAATTCTAGGCACCATGCAATGAAGAAGAATTGCTAAACTACTGGAAAGAGCAAAACACTGTTGAGAGGTAGAAAAGGTGCATTATGCTTATCAGAAGAGCAGGACTCCACCTTTCCAGTGAAACTCTTCTATAGCCAAAATAATAATTTTGTATTTCTAATGGGGTTGTTTGATTTAATCTGAATGATTGATGTGTTTTTGCTCAGCCTTGATTTTGCCTTCAGAAAGAATCATAATGCCTCTTCAGCAGCATACCCAAAATGTCATGGGTCAGAATAACCTTCATGTATAAATAATAGCCTAGCAAATATTTCTAAACTTAGTCGAAGTTGGTTTTATAATTTTATCACTAATTTTTATCTTTGAATTCAGCAGGTATGTGCTTTTCTGCCTGTGCTTTTTTAGTATGCAAACCTTGATTTTGTTGTTGTTGGATCCGCTTTAGTAAAGAACTATAAAAGAACAATATTTGATTAGGCAGAATAGCATTTAATTAAGCACATGACAAAGACTCATAAAGTAATTTCATAACAAAAATTGTTGAAAACTGAGAAAGTTGAAGCTGATAAGGAAGTTGATTTTCTAGGCAATTTTTTGAGATAATTTCTAGATGAATAAATTGCCTTCCTGACAGATGAGGTTTGTATGGGTTTCATATACTAAAATAGCTGAATTGTTGCAAAGTATTGGTACCACAGCAGGTGACAGAGAACAGATAGCTAAGGTCTGTCTGGGGTGGCCCAGTTGGTGTCCCTCTCGATGAGAGGATCATGTCCTTCACTCTGCCGGAGACATCCCAGCTGCAGGGTGGGTGGAGGAAGCCCTGGGTGCTGCCCCCCGGGAGTTCCTGGCAAAGAGCCTCAGGCACCAAAATCAGCCTCCACGTCTTCTTCAGAGGTGTCCCAAGTCCCTCCTGTAGACCGAGGACACCTTTCACCACAGCATCATGTGAGGTCTGCAGGAGTTCTGGCTCCAGCTGAGCCCCAGGACACTGCCACTGCCTCAGTCCAGTGCTGCTGGTTACTGCAGTGCCATGCGAACACACTGGTTTCTATTCACTTTGGTGGTCCTAATGTCACACACAGATTATGTTGTATCACTTACAAGGCCACATATTTGTTCTGGCATGCAAGAAACATGGATGTCTGCAATTTTATGCTTACTAGTCCTTTTCTGAGTTGTGAGAATTTTAAATTACTCTTTAATTCAAAAGAAAAAAAAAAGTGATTGCTTCACTTCCCAGATTTAGTGAAATTTCTTAGGTTAAATTCAAGCAGATGCAATTACAGCAGTTATATCTGTACTCTGTAGCTCTTCAGTGTGGAAGGAATCAAATATTTAACATTTCACGACCTTTTTTCATTGTCCAGAGACACAGTTTTTGTGTTTGAATGTGAAGTCTGCGTTGCAGCCACTGTCTAGGTTCATTTAGGGGATTGTTTAAGGTTTACATATACATACTATCAACTTTTTCTGATGTATTAGAGTTAATTTTGATAGGTAAATGTGGGAGGTTATTGCACGTCTTGCCAAAAACTGGTCCGCTTTCTGTGCTTATAAACTTTTTTATTAACCCTGTAATTCCTCAAGAGAAGTTTCAAGACACTTGTTGGGTAAAGACATACATATTTTATAGAAAACGGAGTTTAGAAAGAAATTATTGATTACTGTGATTTTTTTCTATATTATAGCTATACATAGTTAGGGAACACCAAGTTATTGGACACTTTTTACTTGGATACCCCAATGACCACACAGCACATTTCCATGAGTGGGATTGCTGTGCTTTTTAAGAGAATTCCATCTGCTTCCAACTGATAAGGAAACATATTACTCAAGAGTATGTTAAACTGCCTCATATGATAATTCCAAATTTTACCTGTGCTTTATTCTCTGAAATTTCACGTAAGACACATACCATGTGTCCATAGGTCATACGTGAATATTTCCTGAAATACTAAAATTTCTAATTTTTTACAAGTTGAGTTTTTCTCTTTAAGACCAATCAGCGACACTGAAAACCATGGGAAAGCATAGATCTCTTTCTCTAATTCAGTGACAGGTAGAGAAAAGGCTATCAGTGGGGTGGTGAAGGGTGTCTTAAACGGTTTGAATAATTCCTGTTAATAGTGAAACTTCGTATAGAAGAAACAGAGTAGCATGTTTGCCCAGATCATCTTTTTCAGATAAGTCAATCTTCCATGAGAAAGGATATAGATTTTATATGTGTGTGTGTGTGTGTGTGTGTGTGTGTGTGTGTGTGTGTGTATAAATATAGTGGAGAATAATTTGACTGAAAATGGCTGGATGAATGAGAATATTTATTAACTAAACAGAAGCAAATGAAAGGGATTTGCAAGGACAGTTATTAGGGATACTAATTCAGGATCGCAAGAAGTGAACACTCAGGGTGAGATTTGTGAGACCAGATTAGATGTACTGTGTAATGGGTGGAAAACATGAGGTACTCCCAGGACTTACCTCCTGTCAGCCTAGGGCCAGCAACTGAAATGTGCTAGCTGTATTGAATGGTCCTTTGATGTGCCAGTTTTCCTCCATTAACTGTACAGCTCTGGGATACACGCCTGTGAATATAAAGGTATTTAAAGTTAGATGGGATGAACCACTTCCTAAATTACAAATGCTGAGCACTGTACACCAAATACAGAGTTTCCTGCTTTGGTCTATTTAGCCGTAATTATCTTGTAGTGTCATGTAATGTTATATATGACATTTAAGAAATTATTGTTTTGAAGAAATTACTTGGTTGTGGTCTTCTTTTTTTAATAGAGGTGCTTGTAGTCGCACATCAGTAAGCACTAGAACTGAAGGAACTGAAATCTAAAAGAGATTCTAAACATTCATAAATTTAAAATGCTTTAAAGATTATATATCAGCTATATAGATACGTAAGTTAAAAAAGCAGTTAAATTAAAGAAAAATACTGTCCTAGTAGCTATTTTATTTTTTCTGAACTGCTTGTGCTACTAATGATTTTCAGTGCTCGTATTAGATGCTTTGTACATAACCTAAACTGGGCTGAACCCTTTTACACTGAGAAGACCTCACTGAATAATTTCAGAATAGCCACTCACATTTTCCATTAAAATGCTGAAGTCACTGTCCTTCAGTAGAACAAAAGTGATACATCTAGACTGAACCGTTTTTTGAGACATGAGGCTACCAAACTAAAATCATGTCTGAAACATCTAAATTTTGTTTTACCATATTTCTCAGACATTCAAGACAAGATAAAGCCTTCCTACCTAGTAGTTCAAAAACGGCAGCTGAATTGGCTGAGTCAGTAGTATGAATGTTAACTTCTCTTCAGTAAGAACATAGTCTAAATTTTGGATGCTAATCATTTGTTTTTAATCTCAGATAGTTAAACTGGATGAAAGGGTCGTGAAATTCTTTTCAGTCATCCTCAAACATTTCAAAGCTGAACAAGTTGAATGAAATACTGTTTGATAGTAAATTCATCCTTTGATTTTGGCCTTGGGGATTTTTTAACACAACCTCGGAAATGCAGAAGAGGATTCAGTTCTGTGGGGATATAGCTGACGTTCACACAACGTAGAAAGAATTTATCATTATACCTAGTTTTTCAAGCAACTACAAGACATGCATTAAAATGCCTATCTTTCAAGTGAAAGTTGATAAAATGAGACTCTGCTTCTTTCTTCCCACTAATTTATAGGATATTCAAGAACTGTTCTTTCTTAATTTGACCTGTTGAAGCATTTCAACATGAAAAATAGTATTTACATATATATTGGGCCAAGGTAAGAGAGAACTCCTGTCATTTGGGAGTTCAAAAGAGGGGACCACTGGAAGCTAGTGACTGCAGTGAAATCTCTGTGCACATTAAGCAGTTCATCTGGGAAACTGTATTCATAACAGACATTCAACTGAAATTAACCTTGTGCACCTTTTAAAGTCTATTTGACAGGTCCAGTCTCCAAATTTCAAGCAGTGAGTTCAGGCCCATAACTTCACAGAGAATATTTTGAGTAAACGAGATAATTTTGAGACTGTATCTCTAGTGAATTATCAAAAATGTGAACATTTTTGTATCTCTTTGGATCTCTAGAAATCTTGTTTAAGTTTTAATGCAGTTTTTTGATCCCACACCTAGTATCTCCTGAATTCATGACCCAAGTTTTCACTTTTTATTGATAATGACCTCATTATTTATTGTGTTATCTAGTTAGAAAGCTGTACGTTTCTGTAGCACCTCAACTTTTCAAAACTCTTGCCTTATTCTGACCAGTGCTGGCTGGGGATGAGCAGGTAGCTTGCGCTTTCAAACTGGCTTTATTCCTTATTTTGACAGTAGAAGCAAAATCTATTTTTATAAACATACTTTTTCCTTAATGTAACAAATCAAACACTAAAAATGTGAAAATAAATAAAGCAGCAACCACAACCATAACAAAAACACTATTCCCAGCAGGAAATATTGTCCTGAACTAGATATTTCATGTTTTCCTTCTGTATCAGTAAGGAGCATTCAGGTTTCTAAATATTGTACGATCTCTTACCATGCAGCTTTAATCTCATCTTTGTCTAGAATGAGTCTAACCTCTTTCTAATTTGATCCAGCTAAAGAAAGGGTAAGTCAAAGATATCTCTTTCAGCTTGCAGGCTTTCTACACCTGAAGCTCAAGAATCAAACAATTTTGTGCCCTTTAAGTTCCACTGAAAATAGAAGCTGCAGGGCACACATTGTAATATGCCTTTTTATGATTTTACAAAGTCATCAGAGTTACATTAATAAACTACTGAATTGCCTTTTATCTGTGCAGGTGTTTCCATAGCCAGCTATAGTCATTTTTGAGGATGATTGATAAGATAATTTGTACTATCTGTTGATGATGTGTTGGATTGGTTAGGCAAGAAAATATAAATTTGTAATTTTAAATCTCCCCAAACATTGAGAAACCTCCATTTTTTTTTCACAACAACAAAAAAATTCCCCAAAGTTCAGTAAAGAAAACAGCCATGAAATAAACTTTATCATCTGCTGAACACTTATATGAATATGCATCTTAATGTTATCATTTCATGAAATTTATTTCTGACAGCGAGGAATCTATTTTGTGATACGCTTCTGTATAAACACAGGAATTCAGTTTTGTGGCCTGGGGTCTATATATATGAATTCCTTCTGTCGAGGAAACAAGGCAGGAATCCCTGCATCCAGAGTCCTCCTTTCCACAAAAGGAATTTTCTCATTGCCTTTCTGACACTGTAGATTCAAGTAAGATTTTATCAAGTCAGATCAACTCATGCAGGAGAGCAATCCAAACGGAAAGTGCCATTCATTGTCAGATGTAAAAAGCAAACCAGCCTGGTTTCCGTCTTCCCTGATTTTATCCTGGGCGTTTCGTGGGAAAGCAACCGTGCTTTGTGCCTGTCACGTTACCTGTAAGCATCTACCTCCGACTGCTTTGAATAAAATAAATCAGTCTCTGTTTTCTAAGATCAAATTTCAAAAATCACAATTCTAAAAGCATAATTTGGGGAGGGGGAAGGGAGGAAGCAGATGGGAGAGTTTGTTATTACAGGTGTAGTTTTCTCAAGAGCCTTATATCCTGCTCCCTTGATAAGGTCTGGGCTTCATGTACCTCCAGAAGCCAGAATTGTTGCTAATCTCCTATGGAAAACAAATTTTGAAAATGTTACGGATTTTAATTCCTCAGATAGATAAACCTTTTGCATGGTTTCTTCAAATGAACTTTGATGATCTTCATAATCTGAATTTTGTCACCTGTTTTTGATAGTTTTTAATTGTTTTTCATACTGAGTAGAGTTTATTAGTTTTGCATCTAAGTATATGAATGACAGAAGCTTTCTTTGAGGAATCTTAGTTAATCATAAGATTATGGGACTCTTAGGGCAATGAGTTCCAAAGCTCTGGATCACAGCCTGCATGGATAGGGAGGTAAAATTGGATTCTCGATAGAAATAGTTTAACATTAAAAAATAGTAGATAATTACAGGGAAGTAATCTATTTATTGAGTACAGTTTGAAATACTAATATATTATATTAGTTTACTGCTAACTAAAAACATAATAGCTTGATAAGAGGGAAATTATTAAGAGATTTTAGAATCCCTGTTTTAATTGCCGGGAACTGTAATCTCCCAACTAAATAAAAGTAATCATCCCTTTTGAATGGTTTTGCAGTTTTAAAAGTGAGTCCAGAAACTGGCTTTGGTGATGAGGCAGGTTCTTTTTTTTCCAGCATCGATACTGTAAATGAAAAATTATACTTTCTGCATGCAAATTATTTTGGAATTAGTTTTTTAAATAAGTGTTGAATTCACTTTGAATTCACTTTGCTGTTTCATGGGTAACTGCATGCAAGAGTTCCACTGAGGACCTTTGGAGACCTCGTTTAAAAAATAATTAGCACATACCATGAAAGTCTTATTTTTAATAGATGAGCTACTGTGGTGTTGTTTAATTGCTGCAGCCTTGGAACTAAGGGCTGAAACTGGAACTGCTGATTTTAAAAGTGTGGCTCTGCGCCTCCTGAGCTCCTCATGTGTTTGGCTTACTTTACTTTTGACCTGAGGAGCCGTCAGATTACTTTATTCTGCCTTTCTTTTGCATTATACGCACAGGGAGTAGCAGGACAGAGAGTAGCAGTGTAAATACTTGGAAAATAAATATCCAGTTGCTTCAGGTGCTGGTTTGAACTGGGCTAAGAGGGTATCAAAGGATGTGCTGACAAAATACTCAACGCTCTTCCTAACTGCTAAGGATTGTATGGTGCTGTTTGTAAGGCAAATAATGCAGGTTCTTTCTTTTTTTCCTGGCTACATTTCATCTGAACTACTTCCTTTCCATTCATTCTCGCAAACATAACCTCGGTTGTTTCCATTTGGTGTGAGGGGACGTTGGGGCTCACCTCCAGCCCACCGCGTTGCACCCCTTAGCTGGGCAGAGCCAGCAGAGAGCAGGGCTCTCTTGCAGGTCTTCAGGGTCAATGGTGTTTGGGTTTCAAAGCTGTGTTGGAAGAGCTGCTTCAGCATACAGTAATGTACACGGGTAGTAAATGTGTATTTTCTTCCCTTATGAAGATGAAGTGGAACATCATCTCATTTGGTGAAAAAAAAAGGCGCGCCCCGTTTCCTACCCTTGCAGTGAGCTGCCCCTGCGATGCAGTGGTGTCTCAGCGTTGCTCTCCGTGCAGCTGGAGATGCCAGTTTTGAGGCACATACCATCCCACTTCCCTTGCTGACTCGCTGCAAACTTCTTTGTCTTAGACAAGTCGTCCTGGGAAATCAGCTTTGTTATCCTCATACCAGTTTGTCACTTGGTTTGAAAAGTCATCTGAAATGGCTGTGATTTTGCTTAACCCTTCAGGGTCGATATGAGCATCCTGCATGCTTGTCATCACTCTCTTACTACGACTGCTCCAGATCTGTATGATACACAGGTGCTTGAGTTGTAAAGTTACTTTCAGATAAGTCTCTATGATCTAAAAAACAATATTAAATTCAGGAATAGAAAAGTTGTGTCTGCTTGTTGTCCAAAGGACAGCTTTCGGCTTTTACGGCTGCTACTCTTCTGTGTGTCTGCTAAACTGCAATAATTCCTCCTCTGTGTTTTGTTCTGTTCACAGCTTACATGCTGACACACTACCCGTTTTGTTTCCAAAGGAGGAGTTCACAGAACTACGCAGTGCCTGATCCTACTAGCTGCTTTGATGTTCCTCACTGGACCATGTAGGTAAAGTTCAAAGAAACATGTATGTACCTTATAGCTTTCTAAGTCTTCAGCATATCGGGAAACAGCTGAACTTTTTGGCAGCGGTGTTCAGTTTGCTCAATAAGGTTCTTTTGGAATTTATGGACCACAAAGTCATTGAATCAGGCCCTCCAACTTTGCAGGGTGTTATATCATCGATAGACATATGACTGTGGACCATCATATGTCAGTGCATGTTTGGTCTTCCTCCTACCTCTCCTTTAAAAGTTTGTGGGTGCCAGGAGCGCTGTATTTCCTCTCATTCCTGTTGGCGTACCTGAGCTAACAGTGAACTTGAATAGCAACCGCAGTGGTGCAGACTTTGGCTTAGGTACAAAAGCAGACAGCAGAATTGAATACATTTTCAAGCAATTAGCAGACCTTGAGCTTCACTTTATCACAGCTGCAGAGTTTGCAGAATAACAGCTAGCCGCTGTAAGAGCTAGAACAGGATTACGTGAGTTGACCTCAACGCCTTTTGGCCTACCTCGAGAAGAGCAGAGCAGGATCATGGTGTTGGTAAGGAGGAGAGAAATGCGTTCAGATTATTCCTATTCATTTTGAGCTCCTGTGCAAACCTTAATGGTTTCTATGAATTTTAGACAAAACAAAAGATGTAGCCCATATTTCACCTGCAGAACTTTTCTGGAGAATAATTCAGTCTTATGGTAGAGATGAGAATCAACCAAGTTAAATTCAAGTTCCTGAAAATTACGTTTTCCCCTGCAATTTGGATATGCTGTCTGAGTTTAGTTTCAGCTCTGTGAGAGCAAACCTAGGCAAAGCACTAAGTTGTCCCAGATAAATTGCCAGCATTCATTATCACTTATCTGCTCTCTCCCTTGCATGTTACTTTGTTTTATGACTCGGTGGCAGTGTCATTTAAAATAATTCACATGAGCTGGTAGGCTTCAGAGTCCATGTGCATCCTGTATTTGTTGCTTCTTTTATGTTTCTTATGCATTTCTATTGCTATTTCTAATGCTGTGGAACCGAAGTGTAAACTTGCCAGTATAACCGTGGCTCGGGAGGTCTGTATTTACACAGGCAGCCGCACTCTCCTTGCACAGGAAAGCAGCTCCCCCCACGTACTTGCTTTAGCGTCTGTGGCACTGACAGTTTTGTGCGCTTGTTTCTGGAGTACGTCGAGATTTCAGTCGTTCCGTTCCGCCCATCTGGAAAAAGCATCTCACCGAGTCGTATCAGCAAGGCATTTTCATGGCGTATTAGCTAAATCTTTATGGCTTCAATATTAGCAATAAGTGGCTTGGATAAATCCTGAAATGAAGCTTACCATTGCGTTCGTATCCTGAAATTAGGACGTGGCATCTTCCACACTGTTATGCAGCCGGCCATATTCAGTTACAGTTGTTTTCAGCTTTCATATTGTATTAACCATCTTCCAGCTTTAGTTAGGTGGGTTTTTTTTCATCTGTGTATGTATTTTAGAAATAATGGCTGCCAGATGTAGTGTATGATTTTACCAAAAGGGCTTTTTTTTTCCCTCTCTCTACAGATGACAAATAGATTTGCTATGAATGAAATGCTGAAAAGCACAAATACAATTTCTGCTTTTGTAGTTAAACTCACGTTGCCACAGCTCACGTGTGGGTTTAGGTCTAGACTGGAGAAGGGGTTCAAGTTCCCTAGTCTGAGTTCCCCAAGCCTTCCCCAGCTGTAACTAGAGGGCAGGAGGGCGACCCCAGAAGGTGCTGGGTACGCCGGAGAGGATGCCGGGTCTGAGGACGGTGCCTTTTCTGCGGGTTTCAGTGGCACAATTTTCACGTGACAGAGTATTTTTGACTGAGGCCAAAATTCAGACTACCCACATTGGAACTGGAATCAACTCTGTTCAGTTTTAGCTTAAGTAACAAAGTCACAAAGAAAATAGTTGAATTATGTAATTCACTTCTGCAAATTTTGCTACAATCCACATCTCTCCTCCTCTCTCTGTACAAGTTTGTATTTGTCACTTAGATTGTTACGTGACGGTGGGAAAATGGCAAGCAAATACTAAAGAGCTAAAGCACCAAACCATATAATCCAGTCTAAAAGAAATGTAATAACATCCCTTTCAGAAAGTCAGAAATGAATGCCAGCTTTTTCCTGATGCTAAATTAGGTTAAATAACAACAACAAAGCCATTCATGCAAATAAATTTAGTGGGTTACTTTATATTTACACTGTTTTGCTACTTCTTAAGGGATTATAGGTATAAAGAAATAATAAAATAGTGTGCTTTACTACTCAACTAATGTATCAAACAGAATTTGTCAGTTCATCTGAACTCATTGCATCAGTCAAGATGAGCAGAATCACTTTGTTTAGCAATAGTGTATTAGCTCTGCTGTGGGCTATCACAGTCTTAAACTCTTACTTTAAATGCACGGGTAACGGTCACCATGATATATATTTGTCACTGAACACAAACCATGCTTGTGCTTTCCTAACTTTTAGCAAAGCATAGATGGCTGCAAAGGCTATGGTACAGGAGGGCTCCCTAATACAAAGTGTAACCTCTAACGTAGGTCATATAGCTGTCAAGTAATCTGAACTAGATAGTGTCTAATCTAAGAGCCAGAGGGAATGTCTTTTTGTGGAACATTTGTAGAATATGTATGTGCCAGATTTTCTTTAAAAAGGGATAAAGTTTATTCTTATTTTTTCCATGTAAATGTAAATATAACTAAAATATTTTTCTGTACATATGTATCTCCCTGAAGCTGTCATATCAGCAAAACCTACAGACTTGACCAGAATTTATTTTTTTTAACTCTAGAACATCAGTACATGTTTTATAAGATCGTGATGGAGAAATATTTTCCTATGTATCGTTGAAAGATCATTTCTGTTCTAAATCAAAAACTAATGAGAACTTACTTTTTAAAATTTTATTTTATTGATGACCTCTGGTGTTTTTGTGCTTTCTGTTAAAAAAAAAAAAAAAAAAAAAAGAAAGAAAAGAAAAGAAAAAAATATTCTTTAGATTTTGGCAATAGCTTGGCAACAGGTTACAAAAGATTAGCTTTGACAAGAAAAAATAATCAATTCAAAGCATATAGAATTTGTGAATACAGTTGTCATGAGTTCCTACTGGGATACAGTGAGCAGTTTTGCATTCAGCCAAATCTTGCAGTGCTTACTTCCTTAGTTCCTACTTAAATGAATCCCATTTGAAGTGACTTGTCTTGACACTATTTCAGTGGGAGTATCACAATTTAGACCATTATATATCTGTGGCTGTCATGTTAGGTTAGTGACTCATCCATAATGCGTTGGGTTCTACTGTCCTTAAAAATGACTAATGACCAAAGTTATTTTCCTACAGATAATTTCCTTTTTGTCTCTAGTTATTTTGGGGGGTCTGAGCAGAAGGCATTGATGAGACCAGGGGCACAGAGGCAAGTATTCTATTTATTCATTCAGATTCTTTTGTTTATTCATAAATAGACTACTTGAATTTTGGAGTAAAAATGACACAAATTGGTTATTTGTAATTTACATCCTGAGAGAAAGTGTACTTTTTATGCTATACTTAATATTCTAAAAGGATTTGTGATTTGAATGACAGAAATATTTATACATTTAACTTTAAGTATGCAAAACATAATTAGTCTCAGCTGAAATTCCCTTCAGGGTATAGTGTAAACAATTCTTTTATTGCATGCATTAAAGACTCAAGTGGAATAGTTATATCCATATCCTAAATGCCACCCCTTCTAAAACATAACTATTATCAACAAAGATCCTTCAATGCCATTTTTTGGAAGGAAGATTATTAGGTTTTGGAACTCCGAATTCTTATTTCCTATGGCATTAAAAAAAAATGTTGGATATTTTTGTCACGTACGTCACCAGACTGATCACGTTTAACTTGTGAGAACTGACTAGTTTGCAGCTGTAGGTGGTATGTGAGATACAGACTTCAGGAAGAGCATGATTTCCATGACCACTTCAAAGGAAATACATTATAAATAAAATACATTTCTCTGGGGCCTTACAAAACATTCTGTTTATCATTTAAATTACATTAAGCTAAATAAAATAGTGCAGTAAAACCCTCAAGGGAAAAGTACTTCATTTAAGTTTGAACACTACATTACTTCCATTAATTGGAAGTATTTTACTATCTCTCTAATAGTTTATTTTTCATTGAATACATATAATTAAAAGTATTGTCATTATAACAGGACTCATTCTTCCCCATTTCTTGTTCCAGCTCCTTCTGTTCAGTAGGCTGCTATAGTTTTGTTTGCCTTCCATCTTTTATTTTTGGTACCTGACAGAAGATTTCTGTCACTGTGCCACTGATGTTCTACTCAATCAAACTGATACTGCAACTCAGACTATTGACCATCCCACTATTTTTTTTATCAAAACTATGGAGTGTGAGTCTTTCTTTTGCTGAAATATTTAAGCTCCTGCTATTCCAAAACATGCAGCTTGCTTCTATTGGATTTTTTGGGAAGTAGCTGTTATCCACGAACTATAGTAAGGCAAGAGAATCCGTTATTATCTCCACTTTATAAATGTAACTCAGAGATAGAGAGGAGATTTTATACATTCACACCTGCGTACATGTGTGTGTGGTGCTTATGTATGTGTCACTGTGTATTTTGTAAATAAATAGATATATGTATAAGATCATACATATTTGCATATGTGTATGCATGTGTGAGTGTATGGTGACACATATGGATTGCTTATGTATGTATTCTTTCCCTTGCTAGGAACTTATGCTCATTCAGTTTCATGTGGGATTCTAATAGGATCTGTCACTCTAAATCGTATGAAGATAACGTGACTTCCAGTAGAAGGTCTCAAATTAGTACTGGGAAAATTTTGGAAAGCTACCTAATTTTAAGAATTCCACCTTCCTTTTTCTCTTCCTGACAAGAGACTGTAAAAGCTGAACTAAAATGGGTTATGATTCTTAACAGCGTGGAAGGCAATAAATCTGTAATGCCAGGCTCCTCTAATATTCACAGCTTTGCAATGTGGCTATGTGTAGAAATAATCTAAGCATGTATAAACCTCACAGAAGCCGAAACAGCTTGTAAAATAGAAGCAGTGCACATCCCATATGCAGTATTTATTCCCATTTTAGAGTCAGTTTTAAACCAGCCACTAACCTCAAATTAATCCCCATTGAATGTTTAAAACCACGCTTTCTATTTGGTCTAAAGTAATTTCAAGAGATTAAAAATATATTTTGGGGAGTAAAATATCTCTACAACATATTAACAATGTTGAAATACAAAAAAACAAAAGAAGCTATGCACAAATTTTTCCCTATTTTTAAAAAATCTGTTTCATTTTAAAGATCACATTCAAAAGACGATAATAATTAAGCTAACATTTGATTTAATAAAAATATTACTTACCTGAAAGTTCCATGTTAGACTGAGTATTCCTTGAGGGGGAAAAATATATTACAAAATATCAAAGCTTAGACATATTTTTTGCTGACTCAAACCCTAAAATTTTGGGGAAATGTTTAAGAAGACTTAGTCACAAAAATCTAAAGTAATTATTTCCTCAGTGTATTTTCTTAGATATTCGTTAAAGCTTAAATAAATCTGTTCAAAACTTTATTGTATATCTTCAGGAAGCATTTCCCTTTCTGCTTTGCAAGATTCTTACATTTGTTTCTTGTATTATTTGTCTACTTTTCAAGAATAACTTTTATTTCTTTTATAAAGAGTTTCTGTGTGATTAAATGATGGAGGTAATGACCTCTTAAATGAAATACTGAATTTACTATACTATGACAAATAGGGCTGATCTGAGTTTTCCTGTATTATTTTCAACTGTCTCCAGTTATGCAAAAATAGTTTTCTTTATGCAGTTAAATTCATGATTAATTCATTTTTTCCTTTGTCTCTCATGCTTTTCCACCAACACTTTAAAGTTAATGGAGAAGAATGCTTTAATATTCTGGTTTAAAAATATAAGTGAGTGCACATAGGTGCACACATTTTGCTTAGTTCTCTGGCTGGTATTGCTTGCAGTGTGCTGAGTAAAGAGGGAGTTCTTCATTAAAAATGTGGAACTGATGTGCAATCGAAGTCCTTCTTTATTCAGAACATATGCTCGTATCACTGAGTGAAAGTATTTTGCTGAAACGTTTATGCATAGTTGCCACAGGGATATTCTAGTTAAAGCTGTGATGTAGCTAGAGTCTCCTTGCACAGGGAATTATAGGACTTAAAATAAGATTCTGTTCTGAATTTGCAGTTTTGCCCATTTGAGTCGTAGCACACCTCGCTACTGGCTCTATCTCCAGGTGCATACAGCTGCTACCCAGCCACGTCCTGAGGCAGAGCAAGGTGCTAGAGCCAGAGGTTTCATTCAGAATAGAAATCTTGGAAGGAAATCAGTGTAGGTCCACTGAAGTTGTTGTTTCAATGTAAATTTTTTAATATAAAAATGAAACTGGCTTTGAAAGGGAGAATTGATTTGGAAAGAAAAATCTTTTAATTTCAGAATGCTCACAAGTTTTATTTCAGAAAATTTCCAACTTTCTCTGCTGTTGATAAAACCTCTTGCCTGATCTGCGTTTCTAGTGACACTGCTCTTAACCGTCATCTTGTCTCATATTTGTGCCTTCTTTCATATTCTGTAGTACTGTGTTGAAACATCTCAAAAACTTGATACTCTTCTTCAAGACTGTGGTGAGCAAGCGAAAATGAAAGGCTGTGGTAGTGAAGTCGGGTATGCTTCAGCATGAGTTAAGTCACTTAAACATGTAAAAATATTTTTAACATACAAGTATAATATAAAACATACTGCATCTGTATGGATTTTAGCCATCTCGTTCTTGTTCTTAGTCTGTGAGTTCCCTGGGGAGTGTGATGTGTTGTGGCTGCTATCAAAATACAAATAATTGAAGAAATAATAGTGGAGGTGTCTGTTCTGCTGCAGTTGGTAATTAATGTTATTTTAAAGCAGAGAATGTAGGAGGAAAGGAAGTGGCTCAAGCAAAGAAACTGCATTTGTACTTTTCCTGTGATTTTTCTGCTTTTTTCCACTTTAGAATTAACGATTAGAAAATAGCTTTATCTTCAGTTCTTGGACACAGCGTATGGCTCGTGCATGAGAGCCGGCGGGGCCCACAGTCGGCTTTAGCGAGGTGCTCACCGCTGATTTCCCCCGTGCTGGGCGAATTATAAAGGTTACGTCTTCGTGCAGTGCCTGCGTTTCGCTGGGATGCTATTGCAGAGCTGCGTCTGCCTACCAAGGGGCCGAGGGCTGATCCTCTAAGGCATCCTGCTTCTTCAAGCTCACGGCCTCAAGGGCTGTCCCTTTCTTAAGGTAAATCTAACGTAATACGGTCATTTGCATTTGACAAAGAACGAAAAGACTCCTCCATGCTCAAAGCAATTTAAAATCTCTTTTCTGTTGGTATCTCACAGAGGTACTTTCTGAGCAAAGAAATTAGTTTAGGGAGGATTTTTAATAGGTGACTTTCACTGAAACACGTTGTTTCGGGGCAAATTAAGCAGATCCTGCCTCCAGCTGCTGGAATACATGGATATAATGTGCACGAGGGAAGAGTTAGGATCGCGTTCACTTTAACTGGTAAGCGCTGTATTGGGAAGTTCCTACAACTTACTGTAGCGGTTAACAGAAAGGAAGAAGTTAATAGTTTCTGTAAGCTTTTTTGTGGAGCATATTCCATCCCTCATTAGTAAAGTTATTTTATATTGTTAACGGAAGAAACTATATCGAGAGACTGATACGAAGGAATGGCGCTGCTGAAATGGTTGTGCCCTATTGCGTGAAATGAAAGATTCTCTCTGATCCATTAATTTCAAACTTTTCTGGAAATTACTTTTGGGATTGTTGTTTTTGATATGTTTGTCTTAAAGTGAAATGAAAAGTGTTTTCAACAGGTTGCCATTTCTTTCTTGGAAGTAAACCAGAGATAAATAAATAGTCAAGGAGAAACTCGTGAAGACTTGGAAAGTACAGATCAAAAACAATTAGGACTAGTCCAGCAAATAAACCAGTTCTGCCTTTTATGGAATTTGTGCAATTAATACAGCTTTTCAGGGCCAGTTTGTTTGAGAGTGAAAAGGCTGTTTTGTGTTGCTGTTGTTTTTAAAAACACCCACAATCACACCAGGAAAAAAATAAATAAAAAAGATCACCGACCACCCAAGGCTGGAAATTGTTGCTTAACACAGCTTTGTGTGAAGCGCGGCTTTGCTATGCAGGAGACTTCTGCTGCCTCCTGATGCGCAGTGTGGTCCAGCTCTCCGTGCAGGACAGCGTTTGGCGTCCCCCGCGGCGCTCACTGAAATCCCACGCCGCTGGCAGTGGGTTGCCTGGGACCAGCAGCGTAGTCAAGTAGCAGGCACCAGCTCCCCTCTCTGGGGCCACCTCCTTCTCCTGCCTGGAGTTATTGCAGGTCCTAAAAGTGGAAGAATTCTTGTAGTTATTTTAATCATTCCACTGGAAAACGTTCGGCATTTATTCCATTTTTTCCTATCAATTTGTACACATTGTCAGACCAACGATAATGCTTGTAAGAGCTAGTGAATTTAATGACCAAATCAGGTGCCCATTTTCTGTTCATCTTAAATTTCATACAAGTACTAGGGATTGGTGCTCTTCTGAAGTTTAAGAGTTGTCTTAAAACATTCAAAATACTATTTAGACTAACAGGAAATAAAAATCCCATCGCTTTATGTTACAGACTTTGGTAAAACATTGGAGCCAGTAGCCCTGAAATAACTAAAGCTTGCGGTGTCAGGGTGCAGCCGGAGGGCCGCCCGAGGCAAGGCGTTCCCGCGCTCTCGCGAGCGGCCCGGCCCAGGGAGACCCTGCCAAGGTCAAAGTCGCCGCAGCGCGGCAGCAAGGACGTGCAGTCGGTGGCCCAAACGCTGGCTGCTTGGCTTTATAACCCCAAGTCTGACAAAGCCAGTTCAGGATTTATTTCCGTTCATCTCCGCGGCCAGTTTTTAACGTTTGCGTCCTGGGTTTTTCCGCCGCGCTGTGGCATCCGTGGGGCCTGGTGACTTACATTGCAAATTCTTGTGTGCAGTTATTGAACATCTCCTATGTCACTGTCAGGTGACGGAGATGCAAGCAAAAGAGCTTGCAAGAGAGGACGCTTTTAGCCTGTTTTTTTTCAGGTGAGCTCCCGACAACCCCCTGTACTGCTTTCTTGAAGGTTATTGCGTCTCTGGTATGACTGTGCAAAGATTTTTGATCTGCTGGAGGACCTTGTGATCTGAAAAAAATAGCCATCAGCTGTTTTTTACCAGCTTGGCTGGCGTGTAAAAGAGGACTTCAGCAGCAACATTTTGCTAGAGTTCTGTTAGCGATATTTGTTTTAAATGGGTAGTCTGCCTTTCTTCAAAACTACTGAACCAGATCTGAAGGTTGTGTTACTCTGAATAATTCTTAAAAGTTTATCTTCTGTTCTGAAACTTTAACGGATATTGCAGTGACATATCCCTGGGCATATAATCTACATGCATTATTTTATGTCAGTCTCTGTTTGTTTGTTTGTTTTGTATGAGGACCATTATGTTCAAGATCGGCTGCAATAAATTATATTGGTTTTTATTATTTCTCTCCACAGAAAATAACAGCAATCCTGTTATCCTTTTTCTGAACAAGTGCTACTTAAAGCACATGCAGTAGTAGTCTGTAAAAATTCTGTTAACAAAAAGCAGGATGCTGTGTAAGCTTTGAAGTCTTGGCATGATTCATTTTATGCCATATAATAGTATCTGATATATAGGTTTTATGTATGTCTGAGACTATAGCTGATACTATATATAAAATGTAGTACTATATATGTGTATAATATCTGATACTATAACTTTTCAGCCACGGTATATAGAGGGAAGGAGAGTGAGATATACACAACTGACTATAGTGTAATCTCTTTATCTTTGGTAATAATTTTTTTTTTTTTTTTACAAAGGCAGAAAGTAGAGACTGATACATTAGTTCTGACCACTTGAGTGGGTCTTCCTCCTTCTGCAGTAAAGGTTTATTTTTCCAAAGGAAACATTCTCTAGTTCACTGCCTGATATGAAGAATCAATAATTCTGATTTACTTAATTATATTTTGTGGTCCTCTAGGTTTGATGTTATAAATTCACTTCCTTTGTAATTTCAAGATTACGTTTAATATCATTTCTTCTCGTGTAGTATTTTTTGAGGTTTTCTATTTAAACTATGTTGTCTTGAGGTTTCATGGGTTTCATATGGAACTGGATAGGCACGGATTTTGTAATACTGCTGAAAAGAGTTTTTAGAAAATACATGTCTCCTTCCAACCGAGTAGATAAGGGTAGTCTGTACTGAGAATTTTGGTACTCAAACTTTCATGGAAAGAAGTGTGCTGGGTTTTGTATTTAGAAGCAAGGAGACAGTCAGTTTGACCTGATTACAAGGTATTACCTAGTGTGTCTTGGGGAGAGGATGTGGACTCCTACTCTTAATTTTCTGGCCTTTTGTTTCCATGAGCCAGTGTCTCCTTGATGGGCTGAGTTTCTAGTTGCTTCACACTGCATTCACTCTTAGTCATTTCTTTTCCTCTGAACAGTACCCAGTGTGGATTAGTTATTGCAATATTTTCTGGGGTTTCGTTCTTTTTAAATTTTTTTTAAAAATTATTTTAGTAGTTTGTATGAGTCTGAGTAACTTTTGGCAATTCAAGCAGAAGTAAAAAGTAAAACTTAAAGTAGGAAGGAAACCCTGTATTCTTGTGTGTTTTGGTGCTGCTAACGCCGCCAGCGCAGCAGAACGGTTCTACAAGGCAGAAGGGTCAATGACTTATGCTAAAAATGAGCATCAGGGAAATAAAGTTTCAAAATCTTCAAGAAAAAGAAGTTAGAGAGTTGTGTGGAAAAGAGAAGTGACCATCATAAAAATGGTTTTAAGTTAGTAGGACTTATTTTTTTTTTAAAAAAAATGTTATATTTAATATCATTTAGAGAGGAGAGAACTTCATCATGTAAAAGCCCTGAGGAGGACCCCTATACGCTAAGCTGCGCAGAATTTAATCTGCCTCTGGAAGATGAAAGACTGAGGTGAGCCTGCCCCAAGTTAAGCCTGCGCTTCCGTGGAGTCTGGGTTTTTCTAGTGGTTAGATCTCAAAGCTGTCTCAGGCTATAAATCCCTCTAGCTCATTGCTTTAAAGCAGGGTATACCAACTGGCTGAATCTCTGTGGGGTATCCTCCATTTTTCCAGTGGGGGAACCAAAGGATTGGGAGTCAGGTATCTGAGAAAAATGCAAAGATCCCTCCTGATTAGGCCAGTTGGAACCTTTTCCCTTGTGTATGTATTTATGTGTATATGTGTTTATTTATTTTTACATTTGCCCTCAAGACTAGAAGTTTGAAACCAAAGGAATTTTATTGTTCTGCTTTTGTAAGCATTAATTAGCTTATAATGGCAATACAGAAAAACAGGTGACTGCGCTTGGTCTCCGTAGTCAAAAAAGATTGGACTTTGTATTCAGAGTTTAACATATGAACTCAGCATAGTTTCTTTGAAAATAATAACGTACATAATTCAGCTGAAGGAAAACATCTTTTTTCTTAGTGCTGCTGCTAAAGATTCAATAGCAGATATTTTCATTTTAATCACTTTTAAACATTTTAGATCACCACAAATCGACATTAAACATGATTAGATATTTCAAATATTTTGTCTCATAAGATTTTTACTTAAAAATTAAATTCATATTTAATTTTTTGTCAACTCTGAGTTTGTCATACTAGCATAATACGTGTGATCTGAACAGCTAATGACTTGGTGGATCTAGGAATTAATTGTTTCTCAGAGCCGTCTGGATGCATCCATTTTCAGAAGACTGTCAGAGCTGTTACCGCATAAAAGCAGATGATAGAATAAATTAGACTTTTTTTATTTTAGCTTCAGAATTGCTCCCTGTCAGCTGTTAGTTATCTGGCTAATAGTTAATGGTACATGTAGATTTTAATATATTTACTTTTATGTGACTGTTGTCATGGATAAAAGGAACATGCCAAGTAATAGGCAGCCCTTTACTTTTCATTAATTAAATATTAAATTTTATATGAGAAAATACAGAAAACAGCAAACTGATTAGCGTCTTGTTTTTATAAGACAGATGTAGTAGTGCTATCTTCATAAAAATTGTGAGAGAGTAATTGAGATAACAGGGTGCTGGGTTTCTTGAAGTTCCTAGAAAGGTTCAATTTTCAATAAAAAGCTTTAGATGTTTTTTAGATTGCAATAACTTGTTGCTGAGACTTTCATGACCTGGAAAACCAACCTTATTCGATTCCTGAAGTGCCACAAACCAGCTTGTGATGTCAGAGCGGGGCCAAGAGGAGACTCAGGTGATTTAGCAGGCGCTCGGCGCCCTAGCAGCAAACGGAGAAGCTTCTCCGTTCATGCCTTTGGAGGAGAAAAAAGTCCATTTCTGACGGTGGCACAGGCTGTGTGCCAGTGGAAAGGACGTGAACCCAGGATTTTTCTGCCTCATTTACGGGGAGCCGAGGGGCGGCAGCTGCGGTGTTGTGCTGGGAGAGGCTTTGCATTCCCACCCTTCTCACCTCCGTGCAGATGCCCCAGGAGCGGGGTTATCTGAAGAGTTGCCCTCACCGATTTTTTATCAGTTATCCATCCAAAACCAGGCACAATCAATCCCTTTGTGTGCGCAAACACATCACTTTGGAAAATACAGCCGGGCAGTAGCAGAGTGCAATTACACACATTATCAGAAACCCTCACAAATGTAATTGACTTCTTTTTGGTCCCTATTGCAGGGAAGAAATTCTACAAAATCAGCATTATGAAAATGTGATCTGTTCAAAGCCCAGCTTCTTAGACCAGACGATGTTAGACGTTGGCAGAAGATGTTGTGGGATAAGGTTACTATAGCACAAAAATTTGCACGATATGCAATTACAGCTGTCTAATACAGATATGTTTTCATTATTCCATTTACATTTGCCATTGTAAAGTAAATTCTGGTATAGTGCTCCTGAATAGTCATTGGAAACAAAATCTTTAGTACTAATACTATGCTCAAAAGGCTTCTTGATCTCTATAGTCAGGATCAGTCATTCTAAATGTATGAATTTTTTTTTTACTGGAATTTCCTGCTACAAGAGCTGAAACAGGAAAACAGGGGAACATAGGCTGAAACTCTTAATCAGGGTTTGAGTCAAGACTTTTCTAAATGTGGATCATAATACATGATACTACTTAGTAAGCAATAAGGTTTGCAAACGCAAAGCACTTCTGCTTGTTTTACAGTGGTGATGTTGCTTGCTTGCCAAGTGCTGGTTCTCCATCACTTTTAAAGCTGTCCTCATAGCAATACTCCAGCATCTTTTGGATATTAACTGAGCACTCATCACATGCGTGAAGAAACTTATTCAGTGTTGTGTTCTGTTGTGGAAGGGATTCCTGTAAATATTCACGCCATTACTTATTTTATGTAGGAAAAGTTAAAGAAATGTTGTGTCAAGGTTATGCTTGTTCTTTTTGTGGGAATTCCCTCGTTTCAGGCAAATATCTAGGCAAAGCTTTTTCTGCTTCCCATATAATCAGTATCTATGCAGAAATTTCTATTATGCCAAAGAAATAACGTCATATGTTTGTAAAAAGACCAGGTCTCTGGAGCACAACTTGAAATATTACTTCCAGATAGTCCAGCCTGAACAATGCATTGCCAGAATGTCATCATATTTAGGCAACTGCCCATTAAGTGATTTCTGCCATTAGTGATTGCAATATTTTTCTGCTGCAGCTGAAAACACCATGCGGCATTCTTCTCTGTTCGCTATTGCGTACCCTGTACTGCTGAAGTCCTCTCTTCTGAGTAAACTGTTTCCTTTGAAAATTGCTTTCCTTGAAGAAATAAAGCTTACATGGCCCTGTCTGACCCTTCTTAGTAAGTCTGAACTTGGCCAAGGCAAGGAAATGTGTCAAGAGTGGAAGCAGTCAAAAGCTTCAAGGAAGTGACCAGCAAATGCTTTAACTCTTGCTGAGCTGAGTTGCTGCTCCAGGACCTGCAGGAGGGAGATGCAGGAGAAAAATCACCTGGTTTTCACAAATTGAGGGGCATCAGGAGCCTCCATCCTACTCGAGATTTCTTTTATATCTAGGCGAGATCTCTGATGTATTACAGCTGCTGCTGCAATCTTACTGTTATTCACCTAGAGCTCAATGAGCTACTACATTAAAATCTATTAGAAAAAGGTTTCCTTTGATGAGGTGGAAAAGGAACTGCTTATTACACTCTATAATATTTGCAGAATCACTGAATTAACCAGTGGATATTTAAAATTTGTGCCTGTTCTATTTCTTGCTGGTTTTTATATTGGAGCAAGGTCATGTTTTAATAAGGCAAAATAGTAACTTCCTCTGTTTTCTCATCCCTTAAAAGTGAAATAGTATCCTAAAAAGTATCTTCCTAAAAGTAGCATCAACTTGCCATCATAGCTTTTGTATCTTGTGAGTCTCATCATCGTATCTGTTCAATCCCAGCGCAAAAGATTCTTTTGCTGCCTGGTAGTTGCGTGGCTTTGGGGGGTCAGGTGGTCAAAATAAGCTCTTTTCGTCTCATGCTTTGAGCATGAGGCATTTCATGCCTCAGTCTGTAGTTGAGGCTCTTTGAACTTACTGTCAATCCATTACATTCAATTCATTTCCTCCTGATGATATCTTCAATTATACCTATGTTTTTTCATAGATGCTGCCAAAGAAATCTTAACATAATGTGTTTCAGAGATAGTTGAATCTATATGACTTTTAAATGCCTTGAATACTCTCTGAAACTTCCAAACCTTAATCAGTCTAAATATGAATACATAAATGTATTTAAAATTAAAGAAAGAAAAAATTTGAAATTATTTTGATTCCATTTAGTAGCATAGCTAAGAATAGATTTAGTGAGTGGATAGCACTGCTGACCATAGAAAAATAGGAATAACCTGGTTTCAGTGAAAATTTCTTTGGGGAAGGCATCCCAGATTTAAAAAAACAGATTAAAAAAATGTATTTGGTCCACCTCAGAAAAAAAAATGATTGTTTGGGGCTCTCTCATTGAATATGTGAGACTGTCTTTGGTTTAAATAGGTCGAACAAAGGGTTTGAATCCATGTCTCTGTATTCCTAGGTAAAAGCTCCAGGTCTTATTTTGTAGCTATTCCAGTGCAGAGAAGTCTGCATGTCCTATTTGCATTCTTAAAAAATTCTCAGTTCTGTCCTAGTGAAGAACAGAAAAATGCAACAACCAGGAAATCTCAACTATTCAAAGGTGTGGAAAGAGGTTTTCCTATAAGCTCTACTTGGATATGCACCTGTGTTTTCAAGGTGGTCTCGGCACTGGAAAAAACATTCCACTTTCTTTTCCCAAGTTCCCAGGTTGGAGAGTGAATGTGTTAATGTGCTTTATGTGTTCTCAGAAAACTCTCAAGGATCATTCTGATCATTATTATTAATAAACATAGAGCTCTCTGCTACTATATTTGTTTATATTACCCTATCTCCAGTTAAGCAATGTTGTTAGAACTGGATAGTAGTACTTACGTGCATCCCATATTCTCCTTTGAGAGAATCACCATAATTCCTAACCTGCTTATTACCTAATCTAAGGTAATTTCACGGACCCTTTCTACAGGCTTCACATGAAATGGTCCATTGCTTCATTTGTGTCTGAGCCAGTCTCTGACTCTCCTCACGGGCTGAGTAAGCTGCACTTACCCAATGCAGCAAAGCTGTTTAATCTGCAAAGGTGTTAGGACCGTGCCCTTCGGTTTCTCCAGAAATTTTCAGAGGTGGCCTTGCGATGAAGTTTTAAATCTGTATTGCTATGCCTATTCAAAGCACTGCTCCTCCTGATACACTAGGGAAAAACACTGGCTGTATTTCAGACTGCAAAACGTAAGTCAGCATTTCTTAGCTTTTCTATCTCTTTTCCTACTCATTCATCATTTTAATGTAGATATGTGAAATGGATTAAAATGTGCTCACTACAAATCAACACCTTCACGAAGTTATTTTTTTCATCTTGCTGAAAGGACACCTAGACCCTGTATCTGGGAAATTCTGTGAGTTAGCTCTATATCCTGATGCAATCTTTGTTCCCGTCCTTATTTTCCTGTTCATTTCTGATAACCACAAAGATGCCCAGAAAATGTAGATAACACAATCCCTGCTATATTATTACCCATCCTCATTTTCAAGGTGGAAAAAAACATAAAAGTAGCAGATAGGTAACAAAAAAAAAAAAAAAAAAAAAAAGGGATAATGAACAGGAGGAAAATTCGCTCTTATTTAACTTTTTTCTGCTGGTAAGGATAGATGTATTTTTTTTTCTTATTGGCCTAATCTGTGGGACTGTGAAAAAGGACCTTTTGCTTCTGAACTCTTCTTTTAGATTTTATGTAAATAGATATATTTGAAAGTCTTTGTAAGATGCTGTCTTTCCATGCTTGCAGAAGTATTCCAGGGGCAAGAGGACAGTTCTCAAAATACTACATTCCTATTTGACTGGAGTTAAGGCTAATTACACCAGTGATTAGATTAGCCTATCACACATATTGATTAATTTCCTGGATGATTTTTATCTGTTTTAGCTCATCACTGAATGATGTTTTTAGATGTTCTGATCTGTGACTATGACAATTTTTCCTTAAAAATACATTGGTTTCCTTGAACTCAGTTCTTATGCCAAAACTACCTAGTGTAGCTGATTGAAAGACTGATCTTATAGCAGAATGACTTTGGAGGAGAAGGGAAGACAGTGGGGAACTGTCTTATTCTTCCCCCCTGCTTAGGGTAAACAGCTGTTGAAAGATTGTTTAAGATACGATACTGTGGCTAGCATCACCTCTTCTAGATTTTACTGAAATTAAGAAGACCCAATCCTAAATTCTGGATTTGATCCAGATTTTACCCCAGACCAAACCCGAACGCCAGATGTGAACAGCCACAAAGAGAGATTTAGATTTCCACTGTAATCTGCTTATCAATTTTTGTCTCCTCTTAGTGATGCGCATTTGCATTTCCTCTTTCCCTACGTCTCCATGCCTCCGGTTCTCACAGGTGCCCCACTGGATTCTTCAGGAATTAGGTCCTTAAATATCTTTTAGGGTCTGTACCACTGAAATATGTGAAATGAGGAAACTTATAGTGGAAACTAGGTCTGCATGTGGTGGGGCAGCTGGGAAAGTTGAGATAAACATATAAGTCTATGTAAGTCCATAGTTTAAAATGGCAATGATGTTTTCTGATGCTATCAGAAAAATTTGCACTTCTTTTTCCTATCTGTTTAATTTCTTGGACCATCTTTTTTTTGCTGGCAGTTATTACTTAGTGATCTTTCTCCAAATTCGTATCAAAGTGTTTTAATCTACAGCACGTCTGTATTCAATCACTGCTTTTGTTTTTTTCTTACTGATGAATGGCATTTCCAAATTTGTTGTATTAACTAGTTGTGGATGCAAAGAAATCATTTTAAATGAGACAGCAAAGTCATCTGTAGTTAACTGTAATAAGTTTATTATATATAGAGGTGATTGCAAGAAGTAAGCTGTACACTGTAAATCGTATACAAGTTCTGTTATTGTGTTGTGTTTGTTATTATATTTGTTATTACATTAATTTACTACTGGCAATTGAAATGCACATAGTTCTTCAAGCTGTCAAATCAAATTCTAATAGAATACTACATTTTAAAAATATAGATGTCTTACCTTGGAGCTTAAATGCATTTAAATGCTTGCATTAGCTTTTATAATTTTTTACACGGGGCTTTTGTGTTGTTCATAGTTCCGTTTTACGGTAAAAATAGATCTTCAGGAACACCTTGGATGAAGTGATAGTTCTTGCTGCTATTTTTTTAATAAAATCAATTGCATAGTTACAAAATCACACCGTAAACTAGTTACCATGTGAGCAAATAGGCTTTTGCTCACTATATAAGCAGCTGTGTACAATTTCCCAGGTACATTGCTGAGAGTTTTCACCTCCATCAGAGGTGTTAGGCATGGATTATGACTAAAGCGATCATTTTTGTAGTACAGCCACAGCTCAGTGGTGGTAATTGTTTCTCTTTTATAAGTTTATGTTATATTGAAAACTCTTTTGGACACATTTGCCAGATTCTGGGACAAAGCTCATTTTCTAAAGCTTCTGGGTAGAATTTGACATCACAGCATGAGTGGTTTGGTTGTGTTCATTGTGAGACTTTGGAGTAGCTGTAGCTTGTACATGGAACAGAAAGGTTGTCTTTAGACCTAAACTTCACAAAACCAAAGAGGAGACTAAATGCCATGCACCTACAAACCAAAATGATTATAGTTTACACAATTTAATCTTTTCCATCAAAATAAAAAAATCCAACCTGATAGCCTAGTACACTAATGCAGCACAGCACATTTTATTTTCCTGCTGAATAGTTCATACTGCAGGCAATTCTCATTCACTGCAGTAAAGTTGTATTGCTGTTGAATTATTATCAAATTATATAGGCAAACAATGGTTATACATTTCCTATGTGCTTTGTTTGCTTAAGATCCATGCTTACGCTAAGTGAAAACTAGAATAATCTTCTATAAAATTTCATGAGAGTAAACTATAAATTTCTATCTATAAAGAAATTGGCAAAACTAGTTGAAGGCTGCTATTACCATTTTACTACCATTGCAGTGCAGTTGTGTTTCTGAATAATTTTGGACAGATCTTTCATGGATTGAAGGGAAGCAGAGTAGCTATCCCATTCTGCCACCTGCAGTCACATCTTGAGAGGGACATAAATTCCTGCAGCAGGGTAAGGCCTGGAGGGAGGACAATAAGGTGCAGCATCTGCTGGTACTGCTGATGCCTGCAGAACCACAAAGTGTCTAAAGCCAGCTGGCATCTCCAAAGGACCTAGTGGGACTACAAGCACTTAGCCTGTGGCTGGTCTTATTTCCTAGCAGAATCTGTTGGATCGATACTTCCCTGCAGTGCTCTTCGCGGGAAGCTGTATGGAGGAATGAAAGTTGCCCAGGAGCGCAGTTGAGAGCGATTATTTTGGTGGCAGCCCTGAGAACCGTAGGTGCTGACGTGCTTAGGTCTCATCTTTGTTCGGAGATAACCTGGCTCCATTTTGCCTAGCTTCATGGTTCATTGCTACCGTTCATATTTACGGTAAGGACACCTGGAGTGTTGATAAAAGATTATATGTCAGTTTGTCTCAAAGACAAATTTCAAATCCATGAGATATTCATTTTTCTACTTTAGCTTTCAATTAGCAAAGTGAAAGGACTGTAGTGGTGTCATGAACAGTGTTATAAAATGTACATACATTAGTCTACTTTCAAAATAGGTTGTGGAATTTTTATCTAGCAGATTATGGTAAATCAATGGCTATGTCTACCATGTAATCACTGGTGATAATGTGCCTTGTATAAACGTGTAACTGCTGGCTTAGATTTGCAAAGTCTGGGACAAGGAGACTTACCTCCTAAGTTCAGTTCACGTTAGCAGCCTATATACCTACCCAACATCTCAGACAAGTGACACACTGTGTTAACTTACCTTGGACTCTGTATTGCTGCAGCTGCAATTAACTTTCAGTATCATTGAAGGATTGCTCATGTAACTCTAAAAGCTTCTGGAGTTTTAGTTGGACAGGGCACACAAAATGGACTGCTAGCATAAGTCTTTGCATTGATTTTATGGGGCATGTGCCATTACCATTTCAGCAATCGCTTTTTGGCTAAATGGAGTCAGACAATGATTATTCAGTTCAGATATTAGAACTCAAAACAATAATAAAATACTTTTGTGTATCTTAATTAAATTGTATAGTTATATTTATAAGTAGATGCAAGATACACAAACATCCCTTAAGAGTTTTGAATGTAGTAATACACTGAATTCCCTTTAATTTAAATCAGCGTGCTCTACAAAAAATACTGACATTGGCCATATTGGATTTTAAGTTATGCTGATTACTCTGCAATCCCTCAATCCATGAAAATATTTGCAGACTTCTGTTAGGCGTTCTTTGCTCTGGAAAGTCAAGACCTGGGAATATATAGCACGGCCTGATGTTTATCTTTCATATAATACATCTGAAATGTCAAAAACATTTTGAGCACAGCAAGAATATGCTTTTAATTAGGGTCTGCAACTTCAAGCTACAAAATTTGAACCATGTTGTCATCTGTATCCAGAGAGCACATCTGAATTATTCCAGCAGGAGGCTTGCACCCAGGCTGAGAATAGAAGATGACTCTTCTGGGATTTTCAAGCTTCAGAGGCTCAATTTTGCCAAATAATAAACTGAACAGCAATTACCGAAACACTACGCCTGCAAACACAGTTCAGAGCTGCGCTTTGCCAGAAAGTTGCTGCGTGATCCTAGGCACCCCCAGGGACATATTCTTTCCTGCTTGTGGGTGCTCCTGAGGGGGCTGGTTGCTCTCCTGTCTGTCCCAGGGCAGTGGTTTGGTGCAAGGGTTGGAGTGCCCAAGCTGCAGCCTTGGATCTCCATGAAACTTGCTTCATCCCTTTTGGGGCAAGCTGCCCGCCAGGATGCGTGCTCTGCTTTACACGTGGCGCTCACGCGCGAGCACACAAATTCTCCTTGCGCTGCCCACGTAATGCTGAGCCATGCCACGGTCAAGCACAATTTAATGACAAAACGGTTGCTGAACTCTGCTTCAGCATGAGCAGGAATTCCAGCATGGGCCATTTCAAACCAGAACAGCATCTGCGGCTGGTTTATTGGCCCCTTCTGTTTATTTCTTGAGGTTTGGTGTATTTTTTAAACTTTCTCAAAGACACTTAACTCTTCTAGATTGACATTTTGCATACGTGTCATCAACACAGCCTACTTATCTTGTGCCTCTGCTGATACAACGGCTGTTTATACCCAATAACCTTTCACTCTAGAAAGGCAATTTCTGAGGAAACATATTTACCCCTTTTGCTCTCATTAAACAGGAATAAAACACTTGTATATTTCTCCCTGGGTGCAAATAAGGGAAAATGGTCTAAAAAGAAAATTGATATATAAAACAATCATTTCTCTGCTGATCTTTCTTGCTCTTCCATCTCAAATTGCAAATTAAAAATTCAATAACCCAGATGTATTTATATAACATTACAACATCTTTAAACTTAAGGAAACAAAACTTAAATCACTGTTTTGCTGGACTTTGATGAAGGCTAAACTTGGCCTAAATGTTGCCTTTGCGGTGAGGGTTTTTTTGGCTGTTTGGCTTTGTTTGTTAGGACTTTTTATGCACTTACATTGTATAAACACATCTGAATTATTGCATTATTTTATTTGGAACTGGAGATAGTGCAGCAGGAATCAGGAGACAGAAGATGTCTCTGGGATGAGAAACGCTACCGAGACGACTCGAGTGTCAGTGGCGGGTGGGCAGCAGGACACGGAGCATGAGCCAAGCGCTGAGGCTGGGCTCTTGCAAGCACGGCTGCTACATCGCTGGGCTGCTGTACCCACACTCATGCAAGGATCTTGCATTTTTAAGTCCTTTAAATATCATCCAAAATGCATTTCATATATGTACATATATATATATACATATATATATAAAGTCTAAAAAGGAAAGTAAACTTCACACCACTCTGTAATATGCTGTAGAATTCACCGCAGAGAAAATGTTTCAAGGAACAAAATACAGTCATATTTTCCTGACTCTTACAGACAATATGTAGAAACTAGTAATAAGCACTTCTCCATGAAATAATGATGCAGGGCTTACAACTGGTATGAGCTCTTACTTCTTTTGCTTTGCTTTATATTGGCTTTATGCTATTATCACTTATTTTATTCTTTGCATATAAAGACAACATAGAGGGCAAGAGAATAACATTGTAAGACAATAACATCATAATCACAGATTCCCTATTTTTTATATTCATTTGTTGTACCTCATTCATATAGCAGATTCATTTCTCTTCTGCCTTGAAAATTCAGGACATAATTGAAGTGTAATATATACAATAAAGATACTAATCTATGGCAGGTTTCTCAAACAATACCTATGGTTATAACCAAAAGATTATTGTGTTTAAACTGAACAGGTATTGCTTTATATGGACAAAGAGAAAGCCAAAACTTATTTCATCAAATTATATGCTGTCCATAATAGGAAAGGTTTAAATTTCCCTAATCTCAGGATTTATCCAATGACTTTTAATTTATTCCAGGTGCTACCATTAATCTTCCCAAAGGCAGATATCCATACAGTCAGTCATCAGAGCATGTACTGTGTAGCTGGAAGGTTTACAGGTTATTGAATACAGATTTCAGCCTCTCTGTATATTATTCAGACCATCATCTTTCACATGAGAACAAAGTTCTCTTTTCTTCACGTCCAGCTATTGGTATCTTTTCAGTTACCACTGAACCTCTGCGGGTCCGTGTATTTTCAATAATATATTTTTAAAGTAACTTGGATAATTCCAGAATGATTCTATCATTTTAAGAATCACTGGGGGAAAAATTACATAATTCTCAGAACTGATAAAATAATGACCAATGATTTTATAATCCAGGAACAGTTTTAAAGGTCATAACATACAAATAACGTTACCTGTTTTACTATTACACTAAATGCAATGAATTCAAAATACATGTATATAAAATATTTCCCCCCTCAAAAAGCTGAAGATTCTATGAAATAGTAACTTTTGACTTTTAATTCTAGTTCTATTCATAATCTTTTAGTATGAGCATGAGCCCTAGACATACCTAGACTTGACCAGCATTGCAGAGCACTGCCTACTGCGAAATTTTGGGGGGAGGCGCTGTACTTTCTCATGAGAGTTTTAAGTGTGGACCTAACCCCTTCTGCAGTACGTAGGGAGGAACAAGCGCGTGAGAAGCCGTCAGAAGGAGCGGGAAGCTGCTGAAGCTGCTGCCAGGGAACGCCGGGGAGGAAGGTGGGGTTTCTGGCGTACCTTTCGCACAGAAATGTGACGGATACCTGAGTTTCCTAAGCAAGCGTCCTGCGAAGGTTTCGGACTGGTGTCACCTCGCAGCTTGGCCTCCCGCAAGGGTTTTTGCTGGCGCCCTGCTCCTCGTTCGTGGCGCTTGCTCCCGGAGCGAGCCCCAGACCGCCCCCAGGCCCCCTCCGCACACGTCGGCAGGGATCGGACCGTCAGCAGCAGATCAAAAGTTGCTCCTAAATTGCCGGAGGAAGCAAGCTGGTGCTCGTATTGCGCCTGCTGCTCCGGCAAGCGACTGACCCGCTCGCAAGTGCATCTCCCTCCGGGGCCGCGGCGTGGGGGGCTGCAGCAGCCTGGCCTCAGACTAAAGACTAATCTACCCCATAATTTTCACTGCCTCCCTGCCTTTAAAGTGAAATCCTGCTCCCCTCCGGCGCCTGCGTTTCTTGAAGACTCCCCTCAGCTCGTTTGTGCAGCAGGGGTGAATTTCAACGCAGCCGTGGCCATGGCTGGGGTGATTTATTTTTCTTCTGCCTTCCTGTGCTCCCTAGCCTGGGTTATCAAACGTAGGGCCTTTCCTTTTCCTGAAGACGCTCTCCAAATTTACAGTTTTACCGTGTTGTAAGTTGACCAATTAAGTGGCTTCTTGTTGCTCAGTGTTTTCAGGACAGGGTATTTTATGAATCACAGACCGCAAAATGTGCATAAAATGCAAGAAATACTTCTTAAGCTGTGTTAAGACCGCCCGTGACATCCTGATGTTTTAGGTGACAGATAGGGAACGTGGGGTCCCTTTTCTCATGGTTCTACTCTTTTTTCGCTTTAGGAATGCATAACAACGTATGGCCAGAGACCCCATTTCAGCTTTAAGAGGGGATTTTACCATCCTTATGCATTCACCACCTCCATGGTATTCTTCCTTGTATTACAGCTCAATGATCAAAGCTAAACTATATTTAATACCAAGCGGCAAAACTAAGCTTAGTGCTGTTTTACATTCAACTAAATTTAGTGTAAAACTACAAAAAGTAATTGGCTTCCAGCTTACTCTTCTGATGCGCAAGCATCAGTGCTGGCATAGTGACAGAGCTCGAGTTCAGGGCTAGTGACTTGAGAAACAGCATGTCCATGGTTGCCTCGATGTAGATGAACCGTAGCTGTTGTGGAGCCGCCCTGTGAAGTTATATTCTGGAGTTACCGAAAGCCAACATCATGCCAAGCAATGTGCTGCCAAAAGGGAATCCCCACATCTAATTCCCTACTTCCAAGGTTCAAAGAATTGTGACATAATGTGTCCCTGGTGTTACTTCTAAAAGGAGAGGTAGATTGTCCTTGCACAGGACACGTCCCAGAACACAGCAATAAACTGATGTGTCACCGTTTCTTTTTTTCTTCTTTTTTTTCTTTTTTAATGCTCCAGAAAGAATGAAGCATCCTTTACTTCTGATGAATGTGGAATGCTGCGGTTGAAGGATGAATGAAACTGGGCTGAATGCCCGTCTTGGTTTTTTGTAGGGTGCTGTGAACATTATTGCCGCACAAGTTCCAGAGCCGAACGTCCATTTTCTCTTGAATCTAGGGTAAAAGTGATGGTACCTACATTTGATGCATGTGACACTGTCACTCAGTTCAAACTATTGATAAGTTTCTGGGAATATGTTTAATTCTTCAGGCTCTTGGGTTTGATTTGGAAGCTTAACTTGTATATACAAGATCTGTGGGAAAATTTAAATTGTCTTCACTTTTTATTTGAGAGAAGACTTAGTGCCAAAACAGTATTTCATAACCACTTTTTTATTGGTTGATAAATATCTGCAGAACCAGTATGTGTTACAAGATTGCTAATACAAAATGCTAAAGATTATAAAGGAAGATTCCACAGCAGAGACTGAGTATTGGCCGGATTTCTCAGAAAAGACCGGGGGGGATTTTGCTTCTGCATTGTGTCTCCCTGCATCTCTGCCAAGTAATACAGATCATCTTTGTCCCAACGAGAATTCGGTGTTGTGTGCTGACATCTTGTTGTCACAAGAAGTGTGTGCATGTGTGTATCTAGGTAAGTGTGATTCATTGGTACAAGTCCTACCGTGTCATCTCATCAGCTAGCAAAGTTTCTGGAGATGGACATCAGCCTACTGTCCAATGCAGAGCAAAAGCAATAGTACCTACATTTGATGCATGTGAACAAGAATTGAGATGGTTGCTTATACTGGTTGTGTTTGTAGCCATACTGAGACTGGGAGAAAGAAGTTCAGTTTTTCATGACCTACCGGCTGTTGCAAAAGAGCATAGGTAATGAAACACTTTACCATGATATTTGCTGTGCTCTGAATTTGTTCCTTATACTTAGCAGAGAGATTAGTTCTTAAATAAAGCCAAATGTCTCTATTTGTCTCTACCCACTGATGTCAGTGGAGTTACAAATGGTAATAAAGAGTAGCCATATAACTCTCTGTGCCTTTGCATCAATGCTGGAATAATCTTTATTTGGCTGCTGCACCCTACCACTTATTGCAAGGGTGCAACATGTTTTAACTTATACCAGCATTGCAGAAGATTTAAGTATATTGCGGTGTGTGTAATTTGTCTGCTTTTATTTCTCGTGAGATAATGGTAAAATATTCACTCACTTTATGTTATATTTCCATAAGGGTTGGCACTCAAATCTTATGTTTCCAAAAGCTTTATTTTAATCTGGTGAAATGCTGGTCATTGTAAGTACTTTTTTTCAACTTTTTTTTTCTGTGACTTCTTTTTCCTAACTCAAAGGCAATGCAGTTACTATAATAGGAAAAATAACTTCATGTTGCTGTGGCAGACTAGGAAAGTAATATTAGCTATCTTTTGTCCAGTGCAATATTAATGGATCCTAGAACACAAACCTTTCCAGATGAAACAGCTGATGCAAAATGTTACAGTTCAGAATGAGAAACTGTTCAAGATGTCAAAGTAGGCATGATTACATCCAGGAGCAGGAAGCCTTTTGACTTTACAGGAAGGTACAAGAGACAGAACTGGTTGCTTTAGTTGATAGTATATACACTTCTGGAAGAATAAAATCTAGGTTTTGTTGGATTCATTTGCCTTTGATCAGGAGGTTTTGCTGACTGTCCTGAAGACACATAAAGGCACGGATGGAATATCTTGTGGGATGTCCTGATTTCACTCTTCTGAGAAATGTTAATGTTTCTTCATTGGAGATTTCTGTGTTTTTCACTAATCTGTAGGTTAAGTTGGTAGAAGTGTTTCTTAGGGTCCTTTTTCATGAGCTGTGTTTTCATTACTTTAGTAAATGTAAGAGGAAAGAAAAATGGTAAAAGGAATAAATAGGTTTTCCTTTCATAATAAGAACTTATACTCCATTTAGGAGTTATTTTCTCTTATTTTATGAGAGAAAGTTTGGTAAATTATGCCAACCCTTTCATATTAACTAATTACGTTGGCTTAAACATTAAACTTTTACAGAATTTTTCAAAAACAGGTCTCTGGATGTTCAAAGCTTCATAGTTTTCATCCTACTTAGTGTCACACAACCAACTTAAATTAAATTCCTTATACTGCTAAAGGTGATAAACATGACGCTCTTAAGTTCAGGGCTTCTTCATCAGTTGTGCTTTCGGTCCTGTAGTGCTGGCCATTTCTCTGACACACAGCTACCTGCACGCAGCCCCCAGATTAGATCTGAAGTAAGTTGATTTTTATCAAGCCGCTATGTAATTCTGGCCACTTCATCTGACAATTTTAATACTGTATCAGGGCAGCTGACCTGTGTAAGGAAGGGATTACTCTGTCACCGGCAGACTGAAAAATGGCTTTGACTCTCAGCGCTCTGTCAGCGTGCGCCCGTTAAAGGTAAGAGAGGGGAGCGTTTGCTTTCTCGGTACTCAAAATGTAATCACCCTTACATGGACTTAGAGGATAAGCTCGCCCTGAATTCTGCGCTGGGGAAGGCTCTCCTGAAGGAGGCAGCCCCGGGGGCCTGCTGCGGCGCGCTACTCCCCTGTACGGAAAGCGCGCTGCCAGCGCTGCCGGGCTCCGGGAGGAAATCTGTGACGGGTTTTTGCTGAAATACGCTCTAGTGCAGTCAATGTAGTATCTTAGAGGGGCAGAACTGTCAGCTCCCCGTATTGCAGGTTTGTGTCTGTGCAGAAGCGTCGGCAGCAGCACTACTGAGCCTGTTCTCAACGCTTTCGAAGACCAGCTAGCAGTTGCCCTCGGTGCGAGCGCTGAAACAAGGCAGCGTGTTTTTCTCTGCGATGTTTAGTGTTGCATGAGACGTGGATAATCCTCAGCAGATTATCCAAGTAGATAAGCTTGAAAGGGACTTGAGCAGATTGTCTTTAACCGAAAATCGATTCTCCTCCTGTTTCCTTTTTTCTTCTTCCTCAGATAACCAAATTAATAAACAGTCTCTCATTTGTGTATAACAGGGAGGTATTGTTTTGTCTAGCACGACACACATTCTGGGTGGCTGGTCCTGTAGTTTTGTATGAAATACACCAAGTAAAAATCATAAATTCTGGTCACAAATTAATAACTGTTCTAGTAGACCAAAAAAAAATGCATGACAAAATCAATGCATTTATTCGTAGTTTTTTGCTTGTATACTAAAATGGATTTAGATATTTGCATTTGAAAAAAAAAATGTTGCAAATTCTAAAATTCCCCCTATTGCTGAGATTTTAAAATACTGAGCAACTTCAGCTTCTGTTCCTCTTCAGAGTATCCCAGTGGGCAGCTTAGTTAAAACGTAAATGGAGTGAACTGTCTAAATGAAAATTTAGAAATGTAATTATTGGGTTAAGGTCTAGATAATGTACAAAATATGATGTTGTCCAAGTGAAAATGAAGGAGTCTATCTTCTGATCTTGATGTGTGAACATTTAAAATACTTTCAAAAGCACATGTGCATTTACATGTGTATATTTTCACACATATAAACATAGTATCTAATGAAGTTCACAGAGGCATAACAAAGTTTACGTATGTTTACATATCCTATGTGTTGAAGAAATGTCTTGGAATTATTTTTCATAATAATAGGATAGTGTTAAATATAACTTTATATTTGTTTATTTATGTTAGTATAAATATATATTTTAGTTCAAACCTTCAAAAAAGCTGATAGAATTCATTAAAGCAACCAAGCAGGACAAAAGTATCAGGGTTCACATAAGAAGAAAATATGTACTTTAAAGAAAAAAAAATACTATTTTTTCTGAGTACATATTACCTTCTAACCTGCTTTTCAGAGAGCACAGTAGTATATCAGGCAAAATAAATTGGCTATTAATAGAGAAGCAAAATGTTGTTTGGTGCTGTGAATGACAATTACTTTACATGACACACACAAGAGAAAACTGCAAACATGTCAGAAAGGGAAAGCTCTGGTATAATTTTGATAGAGGTGATGTTTCTTTCTTTTTCTACTCATTTCAGCTAAATCCTAGTTTTTTGCAGCAACTAGATTTAATAGACCTAACTAGCAGTATATTGTAATGAATGTTCTTGATATCGATGCTCTAAGAACAAATACCTAACAGCATATTTTGTCTCCCATTCCTTTATAGGATAAGACCAGTAAGTACAATATTCACAGCTGTGGGGAGAGGTCCACCCAATCAAACACTGTTCAATAAAGCCAAGTACAATTCAAGTATAGCAGTAAAGCTTGGTCAGTGGTATTTGATGCGATTATGAATCATTCTTGTCCTATGAAAAACCGATGTCCTTTTTAGGAAGCATCATTTCATAAACAAAACCAGATTGTAGAAAACTGCTCAGGCACAAATGCATGGCCCTTAAATAGGCATTGCATTAGCCAGGAAACTCCCAAAGGCAATCCTTTCCAATTAGGCTAAGGTGGTTAATCAGCTGGTTTCTGCATTAGAGACCTGCTTTGTCATATATACCTTGCCAAAGCTTTTGTTCAAGAATAAGTTTCAAAACTTAGTATACAACATTTGCATAAATGACTGCTATTCATGTGATCTCCGTATCAGGAAAAATGCCACTAGTGTCTACAACAAGGTTGAGAACACTTCATTTTAAAGATTCTAGTATTTCATCCACATGGGAGATGCAGAGTGAATTGTGAATACCTTGTGGGTAATCCTAGGATTTCATCCTGAGATCGTTAGAGTCTTTCTCTCTTGTCTTTTCTATCTAGACTTTTGAAATGATAGGAAAAGTGTGAAAAATTTTCTTTTGCCTGAGATCCAAATTTGTTTCACAGGTCGGCAAGGAGAAAGCATAGCAGGCACTGAAATTGCCAGCTTACTACCCTGAACACCTTGGTGATTAACTTCAGGGCCTGAGGGTCTACCTATACGAAACACTACTGTCGCTCTTCAACCCCAGTGCTGACAGGCTTTAGGCCAGGCCAGTTCTAAAAGTTGCATTTTAGGGCAAACATTCTTAGGTGCATTCTTGTTTTAAACATATTTTAACTTTTCCCTCTCATGAGGATACACCGTATTAAAGCTCTCCTATAGGGATTTTCAAAGAAATCAAAATTTCCTTTCATTTATGATTGTTAAAGTATAGGCAGAAATCTCTGGTGAAGGCAGACTAAGAAAGGCTTTTGAATTAGGAGCATTGAACATTTTGAGGTACCTTGCATAATGCCATTTGTGCTTTTAAGATTCTGTGAGATGGGTAAAACTGAGGAGAGATAAAGCCAAGTTTATATTCAGTCAGAAACACTCATACTTAAAGGAATTCTTCAGAGCACTGCATATTAAAAGAATAAATGATTTTTCATATAAAAACACTCCACATTATAATTTTTAGAACTCCCACTTACATGAGTAGTACTTTTCTCATTCATTATACAGAAAGACTTAAGTTTTCAAATAATATTTGAAATAGGATAAATAACGATCCTACTTATTGGTAGGTATTGGTATTTTGTTTGAGGAAGGTGAAAGGGAAGGAAACACGATTTTTTTTCCTTGTTCGATGTATGCATTACAGAAGTAATCTGTTTTAAGAACAAAACCTAAGTGTAGTGCCTTCACTGCCCTATGCACCAAGACAGTAATCTTCTGGTTTTCTTCTCCAGAAATGGAGCAAGATAGTCGCTGCCGGGTGAGGGAAGGCGGGGATGGAACTGAGAGGATCAGATCACCAGGTGGTGGGTGAGCTCATCCCCTCTATCTCAAAACTAGTGAGTACCCCCTTGTGTATACTCACATGCAATAAGCTCGTCAAGAATTGCCAACTCTAATCACAGGCTATCCTCCCTCACTGGAGTGATTTACGATGACTACTCTAATATGAAAGAAATATAGGTCACAATGAAGCACAGCTCAAAGCCTCTTCATAATATTGCCTATAAATTATAGTATTACCAGCCTAAATCATGGCCTTAGGAATTCTTGCAAGGATCTAATCCTTTTCATAAAAGAGGCTGCAGCTGTGTCAGTAGCCTGACCCCTGCGTCCACCAAATCCTGTTGATACGGCTCTGGATCAGCCAAGATTTCAAAAGGTGATGGTGTGAGAAAGCAGTAGAGAGTCCAGGTTAGCAAAACATGTTCCTGTCTCTGTAGCATGGTAGAATTGGTCTAAAAGAGATTTCCAGATTATATAATTGAATTAAAATATATCGAAAATAAAATAGCCTAAACTCCTGGCCTCTTGCACTGTGGAGGAGCACAACGCAGTAACACCACATCTGAGTGCAGCAGCTCCATTCATTCGTCCTCAGACTCGCAGTGAAACCTGGGCATCCGGGGTTTTACAGAATATTACCAAGTGTCCTCGTGGCATGAACTGGAAGGCAGCTCAGAGCTGCCTAGACACCATCTCAATTCCTCTTTCATGGGGCTGAATCTGGCTGTGGGTGTATACTCAGTTTGCATTATTGTTTTCTCATCCCCTTCTGAAGTTTCTCTCACTGATTATTTCTCACAGCTTATTATTCCTGCTAATTAGGTAAAGATTTAATAATTGGTTTGTAGGTGTTTGCTAATTAAATAAGTACTTCTTAGAGAGAAATGAAAGAACCTTGAACTGGTGAGGTTCATTTTAAAGTTAATCATGAATGTGTGCTTGTAATTTTATCTCATTTCAAAGGAGTGTGAGCACAGCCAATGAGAATGGAAGTAACAAGGGCTGATTCAGTGTTCATGCATAATCTTCTTGAAAACTATATAAATGCCCTTCAGATTTTGAAATGCCATAGATGTACTAGCTGAGATGAAAATACTGCCAGTAACTGGATGGATCTTCTAAGCTAATGAAAATCCTACCTGAACAGCTGTAAGCTAAGGATGAGGTGTTCACAGACCTGAACTGCGCTGCATGTTTTTCCTGAGTGGGCATGCACGGGAAATAAAGCCAAACTCCCTGGATTACTAAGCACATGCAACGTGTGGTGACATAAGTCACAGCTGGGCTGTTTAGAATCTGTCAGCATCAGCCTCCATGCATATTCCATACATACATCAGCCTACACACAGCCTGCACCTGTATTATATGCACCTTCATTCTCCTACTAACAGTTTATCCTGAAGGTGTAAAATATTGGAGAGTTTTAGTCAGGCGTTAGTCTGTGTCTGTGGATGTCTCCTGATAAATAAATTGTCAGGTGTTGATATACCAAGTGTGGTGTTCGCAGGTCATTCACTGAGAGCACTAAGAGCAGAACCTGAACTGATGTCTTCATTGTCTTTATGTTGCTGAACATCTTTATGTGGGATCTGGACCATCATATTTCTGTCCAAATCTTACTGTGTATTCTTCCTGGCGCAGTCATAGGTGAACTTTATTAACAATATATTTTTCTATCCCATTCAGTCTCCACTGGCCTTTCCTAAGAATGAAATTCTCCTCCTGCTCTTTTGAAAATAAAAGAGAGAAAGTTTTTTTTTTCTTTTCCCTGCATGTGAGGAAAAAAAATGGATTTTGAATGCAATTGAGATTAAATAGGCTAATTAAATTGGTTTGGAAGTGAAAAAAATTCATCTTGCTGCAAATAAGTGTGTGCTTTGCAATTCCACTGTGGAAATAAATGCAAGCCGTGGACAGCAGTGGCAAACTGGAGCGTCACAGTGAGGCTGTGCACATGAGGGAGGGTGAGCTACTAAAAGTGGAGAGCCACAGCTGGAAGGCACTCTTGCTACCTCCTTGACCTGGAGAAGAGGAAAGGCCCCAGCTCAAAGGGGAATAAATGGATAAGGAGGTTCCTTTATACTTCCTACTCATAAAATGGGCTGGCCACTGGCCAGGCACAAGTATAGCGTGGGAAACTGCGTGTAGCTAACCAGCTGCGGGTCGGTTTCTCACACGCAGAGGGTGCCTAAAGCGCGTTCAGCACCTTAGCACCCTGCTGTATGTCCTGTACCTTGGCTGTGTCCTGTTCTCCTCATCCCTCGGTGCACTGTGCCTAAGTGGGTGCCCCTTTCTCACCACCTGGGAATGGCAGTAAAGTGTTTATAAGAGGTGGAATTGGAGTATTCAATATATATTCAGTATATATATATGCAGTATTTGGAACTGAGATATGCTAATGTGCTTTAGAGAGCTCAACTTCAGACAGTGGAAGTGTAAGTAAGTGCTTTGCTGAGCAGTATTTCACGAATTGCAGTTATGGATCACAGACTCATTTGTTCTCCAGAGGCTTTTCTTTTTTTTCATTTGTTGTAGCTCTTAGTAACACACTATTAGATTTGTCCGTCTGTTTTTCCAGTTTGCGTTCACTGATTCCAGTCCTGCCCCGACTCTCGGCTGGCCTGCTGCCAGGAGCTGTTTCAGGAAGGGAGTCAGGGTTAGTGATCATCCTAGATTTACGCCAGCTTTACGGTGCGGAGTTGCTTCAGGGGGTGAGTGGCAACATAACAGTAATGGTATATATGCTGTAAATACAGAATGGGTCAAAGGAGCAGGAAATGTGAACGGACTGCTGTGAAATTACGGTGCATCCCTGATTGTAGCTAATCCACTGCAAAATACCTCGGCTGCTCCTCCAGCAGTTGTGTTTAGATTTCTACCTCAAGGAAATTTTCACTAAACAGTGGCTGAAAGAGGAGATGGAAAGATGCAGAAGTGAAAAATAGGAAGAGGTTTTTCAAATTAGACAGCACTTCATTTCTGTGATGAGTTGCTTTGTGCCACTTTGGTGATACAAGACAGCCATAAAGCTAGTTTAACAATGTGGTTTTGCTAGATTTACTGCTTCACCAGAGCAGTAGAAAACAACTGGAGCATAATGATGAATCAGTCCTGTTTATTTAATTTTGCTTTCCGTACTTGAGCTTTACAATCTATACAGCAGCATTATTAATGAGTAAAACTCCAGAAACATTCATCTTTGTTTATAGCAGCAGCAGAAATAATTTGGGGAAAAGATGTTTTCCTCTGATCTTCTCCAACTTTTTCAATTAAGCCACATCTCAATTTTGAATCTCTTGAGACTCGTTCCTCATTATCTTTTCTCAGGGTTGCTGTGTGATGGAGCTGAATTCCCCAGGGCTAAGAGTCACTGTACATACTCTTTAAATATGAGACAATAAAGAAGAAATGTATTCAACAAATAGAAAGGAAGGACATGCAGTAAAAGTAGTCATGACTATGTGCGGTTGTAATTATTGCGTGTTGTCCTCTTTTATGTCCCTGCTTTGCACCAGGTATCCTCTTGCATACTTTTCTGTGCACGTACTGTACCTAACTGCAATTCACTGTAACTACATATTGGAACAGTTCTTCAGCAAATAGATTCTTCTGATGAACGAGAAATTTGAGGTTAATAGTGTGTGTGCTGTGTATGTGTGTATGTGTATGTCTGTTCCTATCAAAGACTTTGGACTGTTTTCCACTGAGTCAAAGTTTATTTCAGCAATTTAATTTGTGGAAATGTAATCTAAAAATGTGATAAAACTTATCAGCCAGATTCTTTTGTAGCTCCTTAGAACATTTTGATTCAGCATACATCTTACAGAATTTGGCATTTCCTTCGTGTTACATCCATGGTTCCACTACTTCATATAGCAAAGAAGTGACAGCTGAATCTAGAGCACCTCTCCTCTGAATCACATTTTATTTGTGATTTGTACAGCCACCAGCTTTGCAAGCCAGAAGTTGAAAATTGGCTCCACATAGTTGTGTTCGAATGAATAGACTTTCTCACCCCTCCCCACCAATTTATCGTGTTTATTCATTTTTCAGCCAGTTCTAAATGAAAGATTTAGGATTATAAACATCTAAAACTGAAATGTGGTGAAGTTTAGTAAAATGGATTTCTGGTAATACATCAGATATTTTTCCCTTACTTCATCATCCTGATAAAATTCAAGGAGAGTCTATATTTGTCATTTCTCTTAAACTTCCTGCCCCATCAATTCTCCTTTCATTGCATAGAAATGATCCACAGAGATTATCGTGCAGTGTTATGAAGGATCCACCACCAAAGGATCTTTTCCCACCCACCAAAGAGAATTCAACATACATTTACCTCTGAAGATCTGTCTGCAAAAAGGAGCTACTCTATAGGGGACTCTTTTTATAGCAGAGGCTTTACTCTAATGGATCGTACTCCAAAATGCATAGTATGATTGACACTCAGGATTCATAGGGAGAGCAGACAGCTAGTCATGTAGATCAAAGAGCAGGATATTTTCCTTCAGAAATCAGATCACGCTGACTTTTCCAGGACAACCAAATAAAAGCTATACGCTGTTTACCTACCTGGATTTTTAAAATGTGATTGTAAATGAAACACACCATATTCACATTGAATATATATTGCAGTTAAGTAGAAGTTTGGATTGGATGGCTTTTCATGTCTGCAGATATCTGCTTAGATATTAAGAGTAAATTCTAATGGGAAATAAGCGCGTTATTACTTTCTGACACTGAAAATAGCAGTTCTGTTGCTTCACTAAGGAGGTACCAAAAAGTTCTATTTCCCATCTGAAGTATTTTTCTCAAGTCATATTATTGCAAACATCTGAAATAAAACCACACAGCAAATCTGATTTCTCTTAAAACCACTAATGAATAAACACATCTGGAGAACTATCAAATTACCTTTCCTTTTTTAAAAAAAAAAAAAACACATATTTTCATGCTTAGAATTTAATTGAAATTAGATTAAAAATATACGTATTTTTGATCCACTAGAGAACATGCAACTGCTACTAATTTAGAAGAATCCAGTTAAATTTTAGCATTTGTGTAATTGCATTGCTGTCACGTTACTTTGCATCTTTGTGAGTGTCATCTTTGCAAAGTTAGCGCCAGTCATTTCTTAGTAATGTTTAGCACTCTGTGGATAAAAGAAAGCTCGCTTCTTGAGTTTCACTCACCTTGGCTTGCTTTATAAGCAACAGATTTGTTTGTTTGTTTCTAAAAAAAAAAAAAAAAAAAAAAAAAAAAAAAAAAAAAGCCAGGTCTTACAAATGTTGAGGGCGTTTTTGCTGCTTCCTTCTGTGAAGCCAGACTCTCACCGCTGGTGCTGCTTTCCGGTTGCCCGTGTAGCGAAGTCGCCGTGCTCCTGGGCTCCCGGGGCGACTCTGTCCAGCGCTGCGCGCGTGGCCCCGGCGCTGCCGCCGGCGAGGCAGGGCCTCCGCAGGGTCCCAGTGATTCCACTTCTCGCTTGGAGTCTTATTTGGGCATGGCTGTAGTGTCTTGTGAACGTTCCAGTTATGGGGAAGGTTGTGGTAAATCATCTCGTCTACATAGACAGGAGGAGAGAGGAGTTTAGTTGTGTGATGGGCGCTGTGGGTGGGTAATCGGGACTTGTAGACTCTGAAATATTGTATTTTGCCATTGACTTTCTCTATGACTTTGAGGAGTCACTTTTCTCGTTCCAGCTCTCCTGAACAAGTAGGTAGTAGGCACAGTCAGCTTAGTCACAATACGCAATATTTGCAAACTGCTTTGAAGTTCTTAGCAGAAAATGCAAAGTTAAAATTAATTGATTAACTTGTTAATTATTAACTTTCTTCATTTACTTGTGATTTTCTCAAACGTATAGCAAGTTGCTTGCTCTGTACTTTCTTTATATAAAATTGCTCATATATAGACATCTAGACGCAAGTCTTGTAAGTATGCAGACACACAACCAAAAGCAATTCAGCTTTTTCACATCTTTATTAAGTCCTATTTTCTTTCCTCTTTTCTAGTAGCCCAGTTGGTTCAATTATCCATTGCTTTCCATAGTGTTCAATAAGATCAGACTTGGAACAGCAGAAATTTATTGGGCTTTCAATAAATTATTCAAAAATAATTGAATACTCCATGACCAAGGAAGCTTTGAAAATGGTTTTTGATTTTCGGTAATTGCCTTTTTGTTTTCCTCAATTAAATATGATGGGGTGTATCTTACATTGCGGTAGGTTTAGCTGGATTCTGTGTTGCATCTTCGTTTAATTATGTATGAAGCTTCAGAGGGAAAGAAACACAGAGTCTAGGTAGTTCTGAGAAGCATAAAACATACACAAGATGTGTGCACTGCCCACATTAAAAGAACACAAATTCAGTGGAGCTTGAAATGCAGATGGAAAATAGTCCTTTTTTTACTATTTTATTTTTAAAAAAGGGACACCGCTTTTGCATGAGGTCACCACATCAGAGGAAGAATGACTAAACACCACTTATTTCTAGTCCTGCCAGTCATGTTAGGAATATTCTGACCTCTTATCAGGAGGAAGAGACAGGAAGGAAAAAAACAGAAGAGCAAAAACCCACACTGCTGTCACAACTCTTTCAGAGTGACCAGCTCCACCGAGTGCAGAGGTAAAATTCCTGGCTCCAAGCCAACAGAAGCTTTTGAAATTTGGCTTCTTCATATTTTTACCTCCTTATAGTCGTGTGATTGATATAATCGCTGTTTCTTTGACAGTCATTTTCGAAGACATGTTTCTAATTAATGCCACAAAGATCAGCTTAGGAACTTCCAGATCTGAGAGCGCTATCTATTAAAACATGAAGCTGGTTTATTCAGATCAATATGAGTGAAATTCGTAACAGATATTTTACTCTGGTATACACAGCCTGCGACAAAAACGTGCCTCATTTTTCATTTTCTAACCATGTTAGGAAATCCCCTGAGTGACTTGCATAGGTTACATCCCGCTCCTAAACTCTTACTGCCTGAGTGTCGTTATTTAGTGCCTTAAGTAATATTAAGTGTGTCCACAGGTGTGAGACTTTAACTGTTGTTTTATCTAGCACTCTGCAAAAATTTAATAGTGCAATTGCAGGTGAAGCAATGCAAACAACCTCTATAAAAAAACTGGCTGAATTGCTAAAACACAGCTGTAATGACAGTTTAGTCTGTTGAAGTAGCAAAGCACTTAGGACAAGATCTGCAAAATACTTTCTATGCAGAAGTAATTTTAAAATATCCTCCAAAATGTGTATTACCTTTTGAGACTGTAATATATCTTCTTTGTCTTCGAATCAGGTGTTACAGATAACAGCGGTTACGGTAAATTCTGAGAGCTCCAAAAAGTGAAATACTGTAGCTTGAGAGAGGATAATAATCATTGATCTGCTAAAAGTCCCCTTAAGGTACAGAAATAAATTACATTACAAAAGAAAAATATATCTCAATTACTGTATTTTTTGTATTTTATCATGGATTATTTACAGAATTGTACTGAAGCAATAATAAAACATGAAAACTGTGGATGAGATTCCAAATCCCTTAATTGTGTTTTTCTTGAGTTATAATCCTGTGTTTCGGCTGCCATTGCTTTGGTAAAACAAGCCGCTGCTTTAACTTGTACCCCAAGCTGTGAAGGCAGATCTGTGAAACATAGTTTGTGAGACAAGTTTGGGTTTCTTATGTAAGAATTATTGATACATACCTGGAAGCAGGGTTTACGTCTCTGGGCTTCTACCAGAAAAGAGGAGGAGATGTATTCTCAGCGTGTCCACCCCAAGACAGAGGGTTGAGACTGCGCGTATCCCCAAAAGAAAGCGCCACAGCAAATAGTGTCGAGTGATGGTATTTTAGCACTGACTAATACACGCGGCGGCAAAGGAGATCAGTAAGCACGTGCAAACCTTTCCAGCAGCCCCGAGAAGTCGTGACCGTCAGATTTAACGGTGAATTGCCGTGTTTGGGATCGATGCGGGGCGCTCCTAGGAGTTGGGTCCGTCGACGCTGAGAGCCTCGGCTGCGCTCCTGCCCGCGCGGGCGGCTCTGCGGGACGTGCGCGGGACAACGTCCTCGGCGCGGCCAGGGGGTTCTTTGGTGGTCGTTGTCTCTAGTAAAGACAGTGCGTATGGAAACTGTCTTGTCTGGGTGTACGCAGAAATCATGAGGTTAAGCTCTGTGTGCTAACCTTATGTTAACCTGTATTATGCTACAGTACACTGCCAAAATACATGAGCTGGAAGACAAGAAGTAAAAATCCTGTAAATAGGAAATCGTTAAAAATAAAACCTAATTATTATATAACGAACACAGTTTCATGCAACAACCTCTTATGCATTCCTTCATAGTTTAGTATTTAGTGTCTCTTAGCAAGGTATGCTGCTGCTACATCTCTGTATAGCGGTTAAGGGTATACAGACTTGTTAGCCAACTTCTGTTTGACGTGTTCATATACATAGGCACAGAGGTATACATACATACACATATAGGTACATGAACACATGCATACACGTGCGTATGTGTGTGTGTATACATATATGCAAGTACTTAAGTATTTTGCTAAGATAAAATGCTGATTCCACTGAAGCGTTGCATCCAAAATTAATGATTCTAGTAAAATTTACTTCTTTTGCTTCACTGGAGTGCATTAGTGATATTTGATTCTGTTGAAACCATTAAGGTACAATAAAATGACTTTGACAAAAAGCAAAATTGGAGAAATGTCTCCACGGTATGACCCATTTAAAAATACCTTGAATTAGTTCCTTTAGGAAGGAACTTCAAGGAAGTTCCTAATGCAAATGACTGTGACTCTGCTTTTAATCTCCCTTATCTGATGTGTAGAAACTCAGAGAAATTGATGCACTCTGTAAATCCAAAACTAAAACCAAATGTGTAAAATGAAGCAGACAATTTATCAGCTGAAGTAAGTGTATTTTTCTCTAAGAGAGGTACAAATAAACCTACCACACAACCTTCTTATACCTAGCAAATGCTATGTTGAAGCTATCCCCTGCAGAGCCTGCTTCACAGCTGAATACATGACCTGATTTTCATTTTTCATGTGCCATGAATTCATGTTTAGTGCTATCAATTCAAATGCAAGAATTGTAGATTTTTACTAGCTTTTCTAGAATCCAGTGCTGATGAATTGCTTGCGAAACAAGCCAGTGGACATTCAGCACCTGTAAAAATGAGGGGAAGTGAAGTAAGCTAAAGAGGAATTGCAGGGACAGCAAAAGATGTCCAATTGTCTGCTCTTCAAGGACACCTTTGTAACTACAGGACTGGAAGAAACTGATGGGGAAAGATGGGTAAACATGCATTTAGTTACATGAGCTTGCGGTAGTTCAAAAACCTTCTTTACCAGCCTGAATTCATGCTCCCAAATCCTAAATCTTTCGCAGAGACAGAGCTAACATAGATAAGAAATTAAGCGCCTTTTAGGCACCTCTTGTTCTGTGCTAGGTACTTTTCTCATTTCCGTAACCTAGATAAAGACCATTAATGTTTTTTATCTGGATGAAGCCTATGCCTGTGCTGCTTGTCTATGAAATATGTAATGCCGTCTCTCAGTGGGCCAAACAGCACATGCGTTTGTGCTGTTTTGTGCCAACCAGAAAAACCTCAAGCCATTGTGGCAGGAGGAAAGGGAGGGGATATTGTTAGAACTGTGATATAGAGCATAAGATAGGAGATAGCGGAATGGGAGATCTCTTATGGTAAGAGGAATGGGAGAGAGGGGGACTAGAGTAGGAAAAAGAAATATGATGTTATATTGGTGATGCTCCTCTCTGTTACTTGACTTGTGAACACTTGTCCTATGTCCTCGATGCTGCAGACAGTATCTGTTTAGTAGCAGTTACTCCAGTCCTGCACCATTGATCTAATGAACTCAAGCCTCTCTGAAGTATTGATTTTGAAGTTAAACACTGCAGAAATGTAATACCTGTGAGTAGTGACCTTGAGTACTGTTCCTGTGCAGCCAGCCTCAGGCATTGCTGAGCCCATGCAGGTCTATGCACTGCAAGCACACAGGGACCTGCGTACGTTCAAGAGTCCTTGCATATACTCTCTGCATACATAGTGCAGTCACTTGATATATATATATCATATATATATATACCAGATCAGCTGTGGAAAACTCCGGTCATGATATGAATGCAGCACTGTCAGGATTCCCGTTCCAGTGGGGGCAGAGAGGGACCTGATCCTGGGACCAAAGCCTTAAGGAAGCATGGAAATAGCTGCAGAAGCACTGGCAGTGAGGTGAATGATTTTTCTAGGAATGTAATACTGATAAAGAGAAAATCCCTCCCTCCCTTTTGCAGGGTTTCCAAGAAAATGCTAACAGAGTTTCTCTCTTTTCCTGTTTAGGAACCTACTTTTTAAATTTCGAAGGTTGAAGTTGTACCTAACACTCCATAGAGGCACTTCTAAGGCAGTCCTTAGAAATAAGCCTGGCTTCTTCCGTCTCACTGCTAGACTTGCCCAAGGATAGAGTCTTTATTTGTATGTTTTCTCTTCACATTCTTTAGAGAGGTTGATCGTGGTTTTTTTGCTACAAGTTCTTTCATTCTGAGGACATGTGAGCAGCAAGTCGATTCCAGTGACTAGGAAGAACATGATGATTCATTATTTGTTCTTTCAGAAGATAACAGATCAAACAATAGTAGAGCTTTATGAATGTCAGTTATTTACAAAAACTGGTAAAATATAAGTTCTCCCCAACTATGCTAGCTCCATACCTGACAGGGAGGAAAGTGCTTCCCTGTTCTCAGGCTCCCTCTCTAGTCCCTGCCCAGGCTGCCAACTTTTGCTGTCTGTTCCCAGGAAGCCTTGGATAGTTCACAAGGCTCCTGTTCCTCACTAGATTTTCGTTTCCCAAGGCCCTTAGAGATTTCACGTTCCCTCCTTCACCTTGGCAAAATAGTTGAGTCATAGACGTAGGACATTAGGGCCAAAGATGTGTTCCTATGTGCCTGTTGAGCTGGCACTGTTTGTTTGTTATTTGCTGGGGTGCTCATAAGAAGTTTGTTACTTTTCTTTTATGTCTAAAAACTGTTAGATGTAATTCCATAGCAATTTGTTTGGATTGTAAACACACAGGAGCTAGCACCATATAATGAACTCGGCAAATAATGCAGTGTATTTTCGTAACTGGGCAGTGTTTCCTTCTCCAGGTTTGCATTACAATCTGCCTCAATAGGAAAAGTTAAACGAGGATGGCCATAACGGTATTGTTAATAAAGAAAAAAAAAATTGCTATTGAGATAGGAAGAATGTCTTTGAACGTGACGATCAAGTGAACAGCAATAAGAGAAGACTCCTCAGCATTGCCTATGGTTTACTGAAATTGTTAAAAAGCTATATGCCAGTCATATTAGAAGAATGTCCTTTAAAAAATGTAAAAGAAAAGATATTTGGGGCATGGACTGGAAGGGAGAGGATGTCAGTGAAAAACTGAGAAGCAGAGGAGGCTCAAGGAGTTTGCTGCAAGTAGCTGGGGTGCTTTTTGTCGCTCTGAACTAGGAAATAAGGCAAAGCTTCCTCAGCGGTAAAAGGAGAGGTTAAACTGAAATACATCCATGTCCTGTCTTTGTTTACTATATTATAGTTATTTCCTCATTTAATGTACAGAAATCATTAAATTTCACCATTTTTCCCGTGTTCATCTAGAACACTTCAACTCAAAAAGTAAATGACTGTCTGAATGATGTAATGAGACATTAAGTGATAGAGAAACTGTTACTTCGTTCAGTGGTTTTCCTAGCAGATGACTATGAACAGTGATAATGTGTACCTTTTTGCTTGTTTTCAAACACACAGTTCAGCTTCCAACCACTAATTCCTGTGAAGGTCTTTGACAGAATGAAATCGTTTTAGCATTTTCTCTTTATGAAAGAACATATACACTAATTAAATCACAGGTCAGTTTTCTTTTGGGTAAAATAAATAAAATCTTTATGGCTCTCTGTTCTGCAGCTACTCACTTTCCACCAGAACTGCATGCATTTGTCCATTATCAGTTCTCCCAGTTTTACCTGTAGAGATAAAATTACCTCCTTCCTTTATATGCATCCCTTGTTCATATGCATTGGTCACATAGCCCCTTTATGACAGCTTTGCTCAAGCAGCGTCTCTTAATCTGCTTAAACCATAGTTCTTTTTCACATGCACTGCTTTCAAGGTTAGGTCCTTGCTCAGTGAGTGAGGATTACCTTTAAAATAATTCGTCATTCAGATCCTGCAGTCAGAGCTCTGTGGACCCAAGAGTCCGCTCCAGAGGAGACCAGCTGACTTCTGTGGGGTTTTCCCTGGGGTCAGAGATCTCCCTACATGCAGCTGAATACAGGAGCAGGTCTTACCCTAGAGGGTATATCACTTTGACTGTTACAGTTACCTTATGTGCAATGTTGAGTATAATAAGCCTCCTTTTCTTTGGTGTTGTGAAATGCATCTGATGATACCGAAAAGAAAAAAAAAAATACTGCCAACATTGGTGTTACTTTTGCGTTGTTAGTTGTCCTTGCTGATTGTTAGAAAGATTTTATGTGCAGCCTGATTTTCATTGCCACTCCTCTCTGTGCTTAGGGCAGAGAAAAAAAATCTCAGTAAATTTTGAGCAGCAAAGCTGTATTATGACTGACAGTTATCCTAATTCTTTGAGATATGCTAGTATCAGTAAAGTAATGTCTGTTCAAGAGTGAAGTACCTAATTTCACTTTATTTTGATTGCAGAGCTGATTTGGTTACATCAAAGAGTGATGGCTGTTATCATTTATAAGGCATGTGTCATATGTGCTTTATTTTTGAGGTCCATAGACTATTGTCCAAAATTGCAAATAACTGATTTTCTGTGACAGGGTCATTTCTAAGCATAAGGATTTAAGAGCAGAAATCCTAGACCTAATCAGTGGCTCTTCTGTCTCAGATGTGCCCAGCAGGGCCTGTTCCCAAGTGCCCCTTAAACAGCAGAGCTGGAGGATGGCAGAGGAAGCTTCTGCTTGCACCAGGGCCAGCCCAGGGACCCTGTCCTTTGCTTACTGAATGTTTGCTCTCAGTCTTTGCCACCCCCCCCCCTTCACCTCAGTTTCACTTCATATCTGTCCCAAATACTCTTTTCTTGGTGATGCTCACATGCATACATTGCTTTTTCTCTCTCTTGTCTTTTCCATTTGGGCTGTCCCTTTTTAAGAATTCCCCTGTTGATCCATCTCAGCCTCTTACTCCCCCTTTCTGTTGGAATATAGCAATTGCAAAATTAACATTTACTGCTATCACGTTGCTCAAGCTGCTCATTTCTTGTACCACTTTCCCCATTCAGTGCCTGTCTTGTTTATTTAGACTGTAAATTCTTCAGGATAGCTATGGTCTATTCCTGTGCATCTCTCATTCTGTGTAATCCCACAGGGCTCATTTTTTGCCTGGTTTTAGGCTCTACTGTAATAAACATGATTAATAATACTAATGCCTACCATAATATACTTACTTGGTTTATAACTATAGCACAAAGAGTGGTATACCACTTCCTCACCCAGCTGCTGATTTTATTTTACTGTAACAGTATATGTACATTTCCCTCTATAAAGTAGTTTAATAGTCTAAGTTTTTCTAGATTGAAATTTTTACACTGACATACTTCATAGATTTTAACACTAGGTGAGTCCAACTAGTCTGATCTCGCTGAAGTTCACCAGATTGTCCCTGAATCAGAGAGAATACCTTGCTTGATCATAAGAATGCTTTTTAATGATCAGACTTACCATAATGCCTAGGAGCCTTCTTGTACAAGGCACAATAAAAATGCCCCCCCCCCCCAAAAAAAAAGGAAAAGAAAGACAGTCTTTGTCCCAGTGGCTTACAAGTGAACACATGGAAACAAATGAAAAGCTACTGAGGAGTACCCACAGCAGATACACATCTGATTGTTTTGTAAGACCTTATGACAGAGGAAACTTTAGGAAGGGATTTGGAGGAGCTAAGGTAAGGCAGGATACTTTAGCATAGCACTTTATGCCTTTTTTCTTTTTTTTTTTTTTTTTTTTTTTATGATCCCCTAAGTATTGAGGACCTCATCTATCAAGGTACTAGACTGGCTCCAGAAGCCTTCTTCAGTATTTTAAAACATTATAGTGTTAGCTGAAGTTCAGGAGTGTTCAAGATCTAGTACAGACTCAGTGTGGTACATCACACATCTTTGTGCTATAAATTACACTGACACTGGGTCTGGCATAAACCTTACCCCAAACTCAGGGAGCTAGTTTGACTCCTTTTGAAGATACCTCAGCGGCCAAATAGAGAAACAAAATTTATACATTAATATCATTACTGGCACTGTATGTGTATGGTCATAGTTTCCTTTTTTGCTTTTCTTTTTAGAGAGGCAAGTCTTTATAGAGCATTATCTTTATCTCAAAATATTAGTACAAAAAGGATCTTACTGTGTTGGTTGGATCGCCTGTAGAATTTTTATGTTTATCTGTGCAATTGGAATTATGAAAGAAAATTTCTGAAGTCTTTACAGCAGCAGTATAATTTCTACAGAACCTTTACAGTTCTTGTAATAAATTCAGATTTCCTGTTGATCATCAGCTGGCTGAGCAGATTGTTTGCAAAGGAAAAACATCCTATAGATAGATGTTCTGCCCACTTCTGAAACTAAACTCATAGTGTATTCTTCAAAGTTTGGATAATCCTACAATAGAGGCAAGAGGGAAAGGCATTTACCTGATGGGATTAAAATGAGGTGCAAGAAATCTTAGAGGACAGTTTATTTGGAACAGTTGTCCAACCTAATTTTGTAGATTGGAAAGGTAAACATAGTTAAGATAAATTTGAATAAGTAGCTGAACTTCAGTTTCCAAACTGAACTCAAGATCTAGACTTGTATGTTCTTCCATAAATGGTAAGAATAAGACTATACAATGATTTTAGACTGACAGCATAAAATACAGTATATGCAGGTTGCAGGCAGTTGAAGGACATCTGGCAGGCACTAACTGAAATACAGATAATACTGAGTGGAAACCATTCTCACCTAAAATGATTTAACAAATAAAGAAATGAGCACACACAGTTATCATATTTTGTGAATGTGTTGTAAACCCCTCTCCCTTTCCAAATATTTCAGTTTTGCTGATAGATAGTAGGACTGTTATCACTAAAATGACTAAATACTTTTACAATTTTGTTTAACTTCATAAATTCTCTGTGATTCTTGTATTATTCCTATTTTACTCACTTTTACAGGCAGGAGACAACTTCAAAGTTGTATGGGAGAAGGGTTATTCATAGAAAGTCATTTAGAAGTCTTATAACTCCCTTAACCTGATTTAATTACTTAAGTTGTCTTCTATGGCTGATACACTTGAGAAGATAAGGCGTAGGCGGTCTAATAAATAGTAAGTGTACCCAAGACATTCACACTGTGATTATTCCATCCTACAGTTAGTATAGAATTGATGTCACCCAGGTCTCGCCATGTAAAAGTTAGGCATCTTGTCTGAACGAGTGGATGTCAGAGAGAGAAAGGTGCTCAGGAGTGGGTAGTTTCATCCAGGAGTGGTTGGTGTTTAAAGTAGGTGAACCTCCAGAGGAAGATTTTGTCCATGAGAGCGTTGCTTCTGAGACTGAAGGCCAGGGGACGCATGGATGAGTCTTTAACAGTTGCAGTGGATTCCTAGTATTGAACATTTATGTATGTTCCAGTAATGGAGATGCACTTCTTCCTGTGCTCACCTTTAGGTGTACAAGTAGTCCCACCAGTTTAAGCTAATCAGAGTTAGAAAGAAGAGTCTGCAAACTCACAACCTACAATTGTATGCTTTATATGTAGTTGTATTTAAATGTCGTAGATAATTCAGATAAATTTTTTATTGATTCAAATAGTTTGACAATGCTGCTCTCCATTACTAATTTCCTTGGGATATATTGAGAATAAAAAACATATTTTCCTCTAAGCTCTAAATTGCAAATAGCTTGAAACTCCTGGAAAAGGTACCAAATGTTTGCCAGAGATTTCTTTCACAAGGGGGAATAATGCCCATGTTGTCCTGAGAATAAATCCCACAAAAGATAGAAAAGAAAGTACATGGTGGGGAAGTCCCAGGGAAATAGCTAGCTTAGCTGAATGTTTCAAGCAAGAAGGATGGCACTTTACCCTCAGAACTGTGGTGAGCCTGAGATGGAAAAACCCTCAGAATTATTTTCCATTACATGAGGAAAAAATAAATTGTTTGATATCTTATGGAAATGGTCTAGAATGAAAAATGTGGTAAGCTGAAATGTGAGAGAGACATGCCTGCTCATTCTCACCTTTGGATGTCATTAAACTCTTGTTGAGTCTAAAAGACTAGCAAACATCTTGTCAGTCACACCAGAGTGATGGTTGGAAGGGAGCAGGATTATGGAGAGTCACAGGCACAGCTGCAGTGTTCATGTACCTTAACTGATCACACCCCATGACAAATGCACTGTTTCTTGTAGCATTTGCTTAGGCCATCAATTATAGTGCTAAACGAGATCTCTCTTTGATTATTCAGTAGTTTTGGAGTGACATTCAATGTTAAAGAGGATTAAATGAACGTGAAAGGGTGCACAGACATTTTACAATTGCCTAAGAAAACTGAAGTGGTAAGGATAGATGGTTTTCTCTTTATGTAAAAAAAGAGCTTTGACAACTAAGCTTTTTAATGCATAGGATATAATATTCTGTTAAAGCTGACGTGTTTGATATTATATTTTGCATGTTCTCTTAACAGAGTAGAAGTACTTTTCTATCTGCCGGCCCTCAGTTTTGAGCTAAATGTGCTTCTTTGCTTCTTTCCGTGAAAGTGATACAGCTGTCTCACTGACTGGACACTGATCTATTATTTGATATCCCTTTCTGCCCGGACTGTGTTTTATATTTGCACGGAAGATAACATTCTTTTACCCTAACCGCTGTGTTTCATATAGTGAGGTAATAGAAATTTCCCTACATTCTATCAGATGAGAAATAACTCTTTCCAGCATGGCCTGAGCATATGTCTCCAGTGTATTGCTACCTTCCACTTGCCTGGTTATACTGATGCTATTAATCAGAGCTTCTGAAAAGGTTTGCCGGCGTGCTTTTGAGAACTCTTGACTAGGTGTGTGTGGAACAGCTTTAGGGTTTCTCTTCCTTCTTGCAGTTGCAGAAACATGATTCCAAGAAAAGTTGTGAACTTCTGCAAATGTTAGAATAAAGGCATTTCAGCAAAATGAAAATGTGTGTTCTGTTCAAAGCCTTGCGTTTGCTTTGCACCTTCTGATGGGTGAGTGATTTGCCTTTATCTGGGCAGTGAAATGCAAGATCATACTCAGACTGCAGAATTATAATGAAATATTGGCATGCTAGAATAAATCACTGCCACCAGCGCTTAAAGATTCTCACTCTGTTTAGCTTGTTTTAGACCTGGAAACCATTCTCCTCTGTAGATGTTAAACAGTGCTTCAGTATTACGTGCTGTTCAAAATGACAGTTCAATTAGCGTTTACTTTCTAATGTGCACTTTCTGAAAGACCTGTAGGACCAAACTTCTTCCCTCACAGCATTTCTGATTTAAAATATCATTAGAATTTGCCTGCATACCTCCTCCTACGTTATTCTCTTAGGTTGGGAAGAGGTTAAGAGGCTTTTGTTGACTCATTGAGGCAGATGACTCACAGCTTCTGGATAAAAGAGGGGGAAGTGACTGCCTGAAAAGATAGAATCTAGGGTGTGGGTTCAGAAGTCCCAAAGCAGTCCTCTTAGCAACAGCCTCAATAAAATGAAACACCATCAATAGAAGTTTTACACTGAAGTTTATCTTACTTTCTTTGTTAATAAAGCCAGATCCCTGAAAGGGACTGGAATAAGATCTTAGGTAACAGTGTAGACTCTTTGGAGAGCAAGTGACTAAGGCCCCTACTCACAAAAGGGTACTAAAGAATAATGCAGAAGGTTCCTGCCAGATGGGCAGAGCAAGATAAGAGTACTGAACTATATGACTACACCAATTAACCTGCAGAGCCTTGTTTATGTCCTTCTCTTAATTGCTATGCTTTTTCTTGCACATATGCTGTTGAAATCACTGAAATAGATGCATAGCATGTAGCCTGTACGGATACAGAAATATACCTTTTGTCCTTTCTGTGTAGGACATGAAACAAATGCATTTAAAAGGGAGCAAAAGAGAAAAACAAGAGAAAAATAAAGTGAGATCATCCAGCTATGTTTTCTCTCTGACATTCTGTTTTCCCCCACTGAAGAATGTCTTAGTGTGTATCATAAAAATAATCTCTTATATGATTATCTCCATGCCACTACAAAATTCAATTTATCCTTCTTTAAAAGCATCTAGCTGCTGAACAGACTCTTCTTTGTTTCTGAGCTCAAATCATCTCTTCTGTCTGCAGTCCACATCAGGTTGAATTTTTTCCCTCTTCCATCATAGCACTTTTGATGAGATTCTGATTCTCATTATCTTTAGAGGATCAAACCTAACACTGCACCTCCTTTTATAAAGTTCATATGTTCCTGCAGTCTCATCTTCTCAAGAGACGCTGGCTTCTGTTATATCCAGCTGATTATGCTTTCCTGACCACAGCTGAAATTCATGTCTGTGCTTAGCTACTGCATTCTTCGCTGTAGCTGGACTTTTATTTTGCTGACAAACTTGGATAGTATCCTTTGCAGTAAGAGGAATATTTTATAATATGTTATAATTTTAATTCATTGCTTCAGATGGTTGCTTTGAAATTAAGACATACATAAATCTTCTGCTTGATCTTCAGTGAAGTACACGTTAGTATTATAACCTAAGAATGGAAGATGATTAAGTAGAATGCAAGAAAATGCAAGGGGAGGATGTGGCTATCACTGATCTTATGCCATGCAGTTTGAAGGACAGAGGCAACAGTTGTTTTGCAGATATTCCACTCTCTAGCAGCTGAAAGCCAAAAGAATATGCATATGAGATCTCTGGGCTCTGTGTCAGCTTAAATATTAGTGGGCATGTTGCAGCAGTGGATGTGTAGCCAGAGTTTATTCCACTTATACCTGTTTGCCACAGCATTTCTGGGAACTAAAACGTGGAATATAATTCAAGAGGGAAAACAAATCTTGGCTTGAATTCACCCAGATTTTACCAAAAAGTCTTTCATTTGAGATACAGCTCAAGCTTACAGTCTGCCATCATCCTAATTACCTTTTTTCTCTCTGCTGTAACAGCCCTGTCCTTTCACTATTTTACTAAGCATTCTAGCCCATCTCCTTGCATTACTGCATTCAGTCGATATTCACTTATAATACGTAAAATTAGAAATGAAATTTCTGCAACCTATTTCTGTTTTTGAATTGAATGACATTTTATGTTAAAACTAGCATTTCCTGTAATTCTTGATGTCTTAAGAGTTTACATTCCCAATTTTCACCTGCTAGACTGACTTCAGACTGCCATTCCTCAGTCCGCTTTTCAAAATTGATTTTCTTTTCTTCTTCAAGACGTAGCTCAAATTGCCCTCAGTTGAGTAGTTCTAATTAAGAAATGGGAACAGAATTTCATATTGCTCTTCGGCAAAAAATAGGATGGAAATTTGCACCCAGGCAATCAGTTTCATTGCATAGTTCTTGCTTAATGTTTCCCTCCAAGTTTCAGAAACTAGACACTGGGAAACAGGTGCAGTCACTGAAGAACGTGGCTCATGCAAGTAATTTTTATCAAGAACAGAATTCATTTTCTGACATTTTCTGTGTGCTCCAGAGTCTCAGAATCAAAGTTAGGAGGAGTCCACTGCTTTTATAAAGACTGAATTTATAAAACTTAGTGTCAGAGTCCTCTCTTATTCAGAATCTTCTTCATTAATTTAATACAAATAGCTTAATTTAAGCTATTTTTGATTTACATCAGGATGAGAATGGAATCAGTGATGCAGTATTTTCATATGTAGACAGCTAAGTATCATTTGAATGCTGTTTTTCGCATTTGTCTCCAAATACTTAATGTGTGTTCCATAGCGTATTAACATCTGATGGAATTAGGTAGATATAACAAGTTTATTGCATTTTCCACGTTAGGGTAACTGACTGAGGTGAATTCAGTCAAAAAATATCTCATTCATGCAAAATTATGCAGACCTTCATAATGTCAAATCCATCATATCCCAAGCCTCATGTACATCCTGTTTCCCCTTAACTCTGACCTCTGCACTGTTTTCTGTTACGAATATAACAAACACATCTGCACTCTTCCTTGCTGTACTGTGTAGGAGCTTCTTCCTTCAAGACAATTTACTTATTCCGTAGAAAAACCACTGTGCCAAATATTTTAGCCTGTATCCCTCTTTGTCCAGTCCCTTGCCTCTTAGGCACCGAACGCCACCTAACACTATACTCCTGTCCAAAGACTGTATACATCTGCTATATGTCTGCTAGTAAACCTCATGAAAGACTTCCCCCACTGTCCGCATACATTCAGCACTACAAATCTTCCCTTTTGACTATGCTGAGGTCATCCCCAGGCCTCACCGAAGAACATCTTGCTATAAAGAGTTATGTCTGCCTCTAATCACGGTCACAGCTGAGCCCAGCAGCTCTGCCTTGTCTGTGCACCATTCATTACAACCGCACCAGACAGCTCGCCTGGCGGGACCGCTTGCAGATAATTCAGGCTGGCTGACGTCCGCTGGGGAGAGCGAACTGAACAGGTGCATTTCACTAAGTGCTGAGTGCTGAAAAATGAAGCAGCATTCGTTTTGGATGAATAACATGGTATGTCAATATTTTTCCTTTATCTATACTAAATAAAGATACTATTTGTAGAATTTGGTGAGCATTTAGAAAACTGTGATTGTCCTGTTGTTTTGCATTTGAGACAGTACTATACCAGTGTAGCAGGCTTGTGCCTTGTCAGTTCTCAGACCTTTAATAGAATGGAAGTTCTCATCATTGTAATATTTTAAGTAAGTGTGAAATTGCAAACAGAGCCAGAGAGAAATTACAGATAAAGTCTATGCCCTAGAATACTGACTGTCAATTAAATAATGGCATAGAAACGTCAACATCTGAGAGAAGGAACAGTATACCCTGCCCTGCTTTCACTCCTTCTTCATCATCTCCTTGAAGGTTCAGCTCTGCCTACCACAAGTCTCATCACTTATCTCATTAACATAAACACAGTTGCTCTCTGTTGGCTGTTGTCTTCTTCTTGTGCCTTTTTTTTATCACAAGTACCCCTTATTAGAGGGACAGGTCTTTTCTTGATTACAGTACCAGACATACATTGGCTAGTATATCCTGTAAAGCCTCCTGGTGTTTTCTGTCCAGGCGCTCAGAGTCATTTTTCACAAATCACTTCCCTTTCTCCAGCAAATACTCTCACTTCAGGCACTTAATTTTGTGTCCCAGAGTTTTTAGCATATTCACAGAGTTTCTTCAGGTTCCTTTTAAAATCCAGTTCGCTTAGGTCCAAAAAGATGAAGCCATGGCCTTAGTGGTCTTTGCATATATGTAAGGGGAAGGAAATAACCCTCTTCCAAATGTCAAGTACAATAGATTCTGGACCCTACAAATATGTGGGATCAGGCACAAAGGGAGGTACTTCTGGAGCATTTATCTAGAGCTTAGCTATTTCCTAAATATGCTGATCAGTATTATACAAAGTGGCAGGAGGGTGCTTTGAAAAAACTGGGCATGTTTCTGGTTATTGAGAACATTCAATACATGATGAGAGTCATGCTGTTATTTCCAGATGTGCATGAAAGGAAATGTTAATATCTGCCAGCCTTCAAAAAAACAAACAAAAAAAAGTAGTATTTTGGAGCACTTTGTAGCAGCTGGTAGAACTAAGGACCTTTAAGCAAAAAAAAAAAAAAAAAAAAAAAAGGACTGTCACTGTTAGTTGCAATAGAGTTTCTACCTCACTTTTGTCACTGTGCTTCAACATTGGGAAAATACCTGAGAAGCTGTGACTCAATCATGGGGACTGACTGAGCTGACCCAAGTGAATTCTTGTAGATCTTATAAAAGAAACTTGGCGAGCAGCATGTTTTGAAGTGGGATAGCATTTATGCCCATTTGTGCCAAGGCTGTCTTATACTGTATTTTAGAGTGAGACTTGTGGTCATTTTCTAGTACAGCCTATTTTAACTCGTTTGTTGTAACAAAGGTGAACACAATAAAACATTTACATAAAGGTTATAAATAATATTATTTATATAATAAGACATCAAAGAAGGAAACTTGCTGGTTAAAGAGGGTTGCTGAGTCACGTATGGTCAGTCTGTAAGGAAAAAAGAAACAGCCTGAACTCACCATATTACCCTGGAAACTCTGATCCTCAAAGTCACTGCAGATGGTCATTTACTGATGAGGTAATGGAAGAGTGCTTAATTTCTGTCACCCAGCCCACGACTAATCTTCAGAGTCTGTGTATCTCACCTTTATCCATTTATTTTCCCCTAGTTTCAGTATCCAGACCATTGCAACTATCAGAGTGCTACTGGTGCTGAAAAAAAGGGGTTTAGAAATACACCAGTGGAAATAACTATTGCCAGAGAGGTACTGGAATACATTTTCTTGATCAGTTCTCGTTGTAGTGATTCCTTAGTCAATAGGGATTGAACGCTCCTGAGAGCTTGAATGAGATTGGCCCAAAACGCAATGAAAATAACACCCAGCGGCACTGCCAGGGATAACCACTGCACTTGCACAAGGGGCTATTTCTCTTCTAAGCAACGTAGGGTCACTTTGTTTCTCGGACTCTCTTCAGTGGTACATGGCAAAGTCCTCACAGGTTTCAGGCTCACAGCTAGCGCTTCTTCTGCTTCCATCTGGGCATGGGGCCCAGCAATTTAAATCATCCTGAGACATAGGTTGGTAGGGAAAGAGCACCCAAAGCAGTGTGCAGTTCCTGCTGCTGGAGGTCAGGACAGAGTTACGGCTGCCCTGCCTGTGCCAGGCTGGGCTGGGGTCAGTACGACAGGGCTGGCAGCACTTGAGTTATTTTGTTGAATGCCTCATCCAACTCGGGGCGATCATTTTGTGCCTCATCTTCCCCACTGCAGGCAGCAGGCTGTGATGCAGGGACAGAAGTCTTGTCCTGCCAAGAAGATGCCTTCTACCTCCCTAGAAATGTGCAGAGGCAGATATGGCTGCAGGTAGTGGAATATCCTTTCCTGCTGTTAAAAAGCTCCTACTTTCTTCTGCACTTAAATGGAGTTAAGGGCAACAATCATTGAATAGTAAAGTATTCCAAGCAGTCTTGGCAATGACAATAACATCAAAAAACAGTGTCTCACTCTTCCATATTTGTGGTTGCCACAGATCATCCTGCCTCATTGCAGTGGTTTGGAATACTTCAGATATTTTATACCTTTCATTCGCAGCAATCAAGACATGCTGCCTTGTATACAGTCATGGAAAGAATGAGCTCAAGATTTCAGCTGTGACCGTATTGTAACTCTGCACAGAACTATTAAAGTCAAAACTTTCATAGTGGTTGATTTTCCACTTCTGTCAGGTCAGGAGTGTTGTCTCTGCATGCCTGTTTTGGTAACCAGCACAGTAATACATCTCTGAGCTTGTGTGAACATTTTACAGTTCAATTCCATGTAAGCTCCTAGGCTGAAGGGGAAGCAGCAAGCAAGTCAAACAGGGTGCAGACACACTGAGGAGAGTACATCTCAGGGCAGCGTGCTCAGTGTGCTCATTTGTGCTCAGTATTTATCTAATATTTTGCTTTCAGCAATTTAAAAGCAATGTAAAACATTATGTCATAGCCTCTCTCAGCAAACTAAATCAGTCAGCGGGTGCTGAAAGCAATAGCAGCAATAAGGGGAAAGCAGCATTGCCAATATTTGCTACAGCTAACCCAAGGGATTCTGTCCGCACAGTGGGCATGGTCCCACATCCGCTCTCCTTCCTCTGCTCTCTTGTACAAGGCAAAGTCGAGTTAGAACAACAGTTTAGGGCAGATGCAACCTAAGAACTGCAATTGGTGCCATAGTTTGCCCTTCTTGAGATGTAAACATTTCATAAGGTGAAGCTTGCATTTTGTCCTAATATTTTATGCATTCACAATTAGTATTTTATTCTCTCTCTCCCTCCTTCCCTCACTTCCCCCCTAACCATGGGACAGTTTTCCAAGAGGAATTACCAGCCTCAACGTATCTGATTTTTTAAAAAATCTCTCTTCTGGAACCATGCTGACAATCAGATGAAAATAAACATACTGATTAGCATCTAAGAAGGGGAGTAAAACAGACATTTAGCCTCCAGCAAGGTGCGGTGATCAGTAAGTCTAATTTTAATCCTAAAAAGTTAACTCTCAGTTCAGTAAATATGACCAGAAATCTACCCCAGAGGATCAAAAGACAATGCATCATGTCATAAATATATTATACTAGAGATATGCGGTCATTAAACCACTATTGAGTAGTGGGATATAATTAGGAATGTGTAAAGAAATAAAACCTTCCTTATAAAATTCACTCTCAGGTTCTCCGCTCACTATGTAGTAGATGCAAACTCTGATCCAAGCCACCTACAATATGTGCAGAACCTTCATTTCAAAGGATTTTGGATTGACATTGGGAGTGGCTGAGGACTGGGACAGCCCATGAATCACCCTTTACATGGTGAAAACACTCAGGAATAATGTTTGGCTACCTTAGGCTTACCCAAGTACTCTCCATTTGCAAAGGGTTGGTAAGTCTTATTAGTCAGTTTACACATCAGTGTTTCCATAAAAAAAAAAAAAAAAAAAAGCATCGCTTCCTTTTTTTCTTTGTGTGTTCAGTAAGCGATCAGTCACTTCCTGCCTCTGATACACAGGCAGCTTGCTTGCACTGTTTTATTTTTCTGGTCAGAAGAATGTCTAGGAGCATATGAAGAAATGAAAAAAAACTGTTCCATGTTGAAAGTGGGTTGTTGTTATTTTATGAAAATACTAAAGTAATGTATTTCTGAAACATAAATTTTACAATTGATGATTTCCTGCTATTTTTATGTGTAGAAAGGACCATAATGGTGTTTTAGAACATGTGGACAAGGAGATGCAGTCTGTCTCTGGGTTGCTCTGCCTGAAGGGGCAGTGGGTGTATTCTGGTCCCCACCACTGTGCACAGGTTGAAAAGACAGCTGGAGTCTGGCTCGGTAGAGCCAGGAAAACATTAGAAGTCATCAAGTCCAAACTAATGACGCTGTCAGTTGTGGCTATTGTGTTCCCCTTCCTGTGAAGATAGCGCTGCCGGCTTTGGCAAGCAGTCCAGTTCATGGATGGCCCAAAGATAGGAACTCGGGCCAAGGAGGGAACAGCGTTGATTTGGGGGGTTGTTTGTCATTAACCATGTAACTATGCTCAGGAGAGACCTCTCCAAGGGATGGGGCCTGTGTGGGCCACAGCAGGTGTGTGTGCACGACCAGAAGGGGAGGAGAGGGGAAAGGACCTCCTGGAAGAGGTCCTTCTGAAGCCTCGCGCAGGTGAGCTGAATACCTGGCTAGCTGAGCCTGTGCACGAAGCACTGCAAAACATTAGCACCATGAAATACATGCACACTAAGTAAAGACACGTAGTTGTTATGGCTGTTTCTCAAGCTGAAGAGTATTAACTAAAAGTAGATAATAGCAGTAGTGACACTGTGCACTGAGGTGGGCTTGCAATATATCGGCAAAAATATCGGCAAGCAACTATGTGTTTTTGTTGACAAAAAAATTACTGCAGACAACAGAAAGGAAACATTACTGAACATGTTTCTGATTTACCAAATAATGAGATATCTTCAAAGTTCAGGCCCATGCCTGTGCAATCCCAGTGAATTGCTCAGGATACTTAAAATGTTCTTGTGGGAATAATGAGTGCTCATTAGTTTGGTTCAGGTTGACGAAAATGGCAATCTAAGGATTCTGGCAATATTTTGAAGGGAAATCCTCTTTTCTCTGCTGTAAGTAGTGTTCTGAACATATAAATAACTAGTGTCTGTAAAAATTATGTTTTCAATTGTATTTTTTTCCATTTAGTATTTCCATGCATTGTTTTCAAAATATGTGACATAAATTAGCATTTATATACAATTTTAGCTCAGTTGGTGATTCTGTGAGAAAAATGAGTCCTTTTCCTTTGAACTCAGCCTGAGTTTAATCTATATGCATCCTATGAATCTGTTGGCTTAAGGTGTAATGAGATAAACCAAGTAGGCTCAAAGCAAAGATATTTCTAAGAGAACCCTGGAGAGCTGATAATACAGTAGGAAAGAACAGAAAAAGATTTAGAAAACAAAAGTATAAAGAACCAAGGCAGATTTAAAAAGAAGAGCTCCCCCACTCGAAGTGGTGGTTAATCCTCCATTAAGTGTGGCTGGGGAAGCTACCTCTAGCAGCTGGTATCTGTGCGTGGGTGTCTCTATATACTGTTAGTGTCTGCCTTTGGAAATGAAGATCCGCAGGTGTCTGAAGTTGGTTAGTCCTAACTGAATGGAAAACAACTGATAAAGCAGGATTGCAGTTAGGAGCCTTGCCTAAGAGTAGGGTATTGTGAAACTTCATGTTGCAGCAGACAAGGAATAGAGATGTATTTGGCCCTTTTATTTTGACAAATGTTGCAATTTGAAAGTACTCTGTGATGAAGGGCTTGCCCATTTTTATTTGAGATGAATATACATGCATTAATTTTGTGGCTATTTAACTCAATATAAAGTGTTGGTAGTTTTAGTAATAGTGGAGTTAAGGTAAATTAAAAAAACAATAAAACTCACAGAAAATTGTTTGTTTCTTGGAAGGTATGAATGTTTAAAGGTAGAAAGAGAGCCATGTAATATTACATTAACTATTATACATCTTAGGGAAATGAAGGTTAATAAAATAACAGATCTGTTGCATGTATCAAACTTAAAATATTTTTAGCTAATTAAAAACAAAAATCATCCAGTAGTTTCATTTTCAGAGTGTTTTCAAGGCCTCCCAGTAAAAAAGGCTCCTAGTATCTCCTTAGGGACAGGAGGAAATGGGAGCACCTCATTTAATCAGAAAGCCACAGACATTTGACCAATCAGAAATCGACTCTTTCCTGTTCATTTTAAAGTCTTATCCATAATTTTAAAAAATATCTCTTTCCAGAGGTGGATTTTTTAATTTCATTGAGAGTATGCCTATGAAGTCCCAGTTGCATTTTACTTCATTCCCTTATTGTATCTTTAAATATTAGCATCTTGTTTGAGTTTTCTCCAGAGAAGGTACAAGTTATTCAGCAAAACTTTTTAATTAGCTAGTTGACCAGTTTCAGGCATTTCAGATTTTCAGCAGCATGTTAATTTTCAGGAAAAAAAAATAATAATAATGTGGACAGAGCAGTTTGGAAATGATTCATTGCCCTAGAAAAAGTCTGCTGTAAACAATGGTAGGATATTGGAGGGGGGACGTTATTATTTAAAAAGTTTCAAAATGCACCATTTTTTAGTATTACCTAATGATTTGTTTTCACCTCTACCAGTGCTAAGCTTTTAGTGTGCTTGACTTTAGTGAAGTCTCTGTTTATTGTTTTTGTGAAAAAAATTAAAACTCTGCAATCTCAAATTGTCTAGAATGTAGGTGCGTAATCCAACAAAAATAAGTTACTTCTAAGAAATGGGGAATTATCCTTTCTGTGCAATGCTGTGTTTGATTTTACGGAGGAAGCTGTGAGGATGTGAGGATTTTGATGAGGCCCAGGAGGTATTCTAAATGTGACAACTGAGTAATAAGCAAGAATTTCAAAAAGGAGCTGCTCCTATTAACTTCAAAAGGAGTCTACTTGACCTTCAAATCAGCAAAATTGAACCTCGTATTATTTTTATAACCTATTTACCAAGAAACTAACTTCCTGCCTACAGCACAGTGCTGACCTTGGTACATTGGTTTCACTTTTGTCTTGTTTGAGCTACCATAGATGTTTCTTCTGACCACTGTACCATGGGAATGGAATGGAAAGCTGGGTGTCATTTTCTTAACAGTGCAAGTCTTTATTAAAAAAAATAAAATTAAATTAAATATAGATAAAAATGCAACAGATTTGTTTCTCTCATTCCTTCATAGGCATGACTATTAGCTAGCACATGGTGGTGTTGCAGTAGTCCCTGTGTGGAGGTGGTGGTCTGGCAGGAGGTGTTTCAGATGGGGGCGGTGCGTGCTCCAGGGAGCCGGTTAGATGTACCCAGCGAGGAAGTGGAAGACCCTTCGTAGCTATTAAATGCAAAAGGCTTCAGTGGAGCCTGCCTTCCTTTTGGAGGTGGTGGGAGGGGAACGAGATGAAAGTGGAGCTTGATAAATCTGTGAATTGCGTGCTCAGTTTCTTAACATGGTACGCGTTGCCTTGATGATCCAGAAGGTGCATTTCGGTTCTCTGTTCCTCATATAATTTCCCTCATATCTAAAAATTAGAACAACTTCAGTAGGGAAATTCTAGCAAGTAAATACTGAACCTAGAAAGTAACTGTAGTATAAAAGACCAGCAGAGAATCTCCATAGGCAAACACGTTTATATCTTTCCTTACATGTTAGCTCATTCTGTCCTTAGGGAGGCTGATGAAATCTGAGAGTGAAGGTTATGTTTAGGAACATAATGAACTCTTAATCTCTTCTAATTCACAGAGATTCCAAATATCAAATCAAGAAAATAATTGAAGACACAATTCCAATTACAATAAGTTTTTTATACTGAAAAAATGACTCAAAAATTGCATAATGAGACTCCATTCTCTCTCAGTGATTTCAGAACAAAAGTGTCTGGTTTACAGTGAAAAGATGCACTTCCTCCTCTAAAATCTACCTCTACTAAACCAAATGTGAGATTTAAAATTGAAGTTTTACAGCCTGTATGTAAACTCATTGCTTTCTAATCCTGCCCAGAACAGCATGCTGGGCTGCTCCAAATTATGCAGATATGGCATAGCAAAGCCAATGCAATGCAGGCATGAAAGCAACAAACTCTTCCCCACCAATCCTGAAGGGTTTATTAGTATGAAGGGTGCCAGAAGTCTTATGTCCCTGTATTTATATGCAGAGCAGCTGAATCTGGTAGGCTCTGCTGTGCCCACACTGATGCGGTGCTCTGATGGTATCACACACATTCACTGTCAGATCAGGTCTACACCGGTTGTACTGTCCCTCTCAAATGAGGCTTCTCCAGCCATGCTTTAAGACAGCATGTTTCCAGTGACAGGAGAAAAACATACTTACTCTGTGGCTATGGTTTCTAGACATTTGTTGGTCAGGATTTTGATGTGAAATTAATATACCTAAATTTAAGTGTCTCTGTGTGGATGTGTTCATATGAACAAGGCATAAAGTCTTCTGTTACAGTCAATGGTGATCTTGGCAATAGTAAGTGAAGTCTAAAGAAAAATTCAGTTTAGCTTCCTTAAATGCCTACATAGTGAATTGAACTATCAGAGAAACAATGCAAAATCTGTGAAGTCATGCCCCCTAAAAATGCCATGCAAAATCTATGCATCCTATAAATGTGCAACCCAAAATGATTATACTATATTCAATGTATTCAGAGCCCTCGTGAAAATGTTAGAAATTCTATGCGACCATATACCAGAATGAGTTTACACAGAAAATTGATAAAGAGTAGAAACACTAACTGTTGGAGGCTATTTCCCGTAAAATAATCTTGTATTCAGATTAACCTCAATCATGGTCACCGTGAGAGGCTTGTAAACAAAATTTTGTAGAAGAAGTGTAATTCATCCCTTTCTTGGTTACCAAAAAATAATGGACTTGGCAGAGACCTTGTCTGCATGTGGTATTGCAGTCTTTCTGCTGGCATGAGTCCTAATTTCTGATTCCCAGAGCATATTTTCTTTCTGCATCCCAAAATCTCCTAACCTATCATCTCTTCTCTTCCTAAATTTTGCTACCTAACTGTTTTACTCAAGTAATCTGACTGAACAACATTATAAGCTTAAGATAAAAACACTTTTTCCTGACCTGTTGTTATTTAGGCTTTTACTTCATTTCCACAAGGGAACAACCTCAGTGGCAAAGGTTCCTAGTTGTTTATTCCTGCCCCAACACCATATTCTGATATCCTCACAGCTTTTCTTCTACATTTGCTTAGGTTACCATGCTCTTACCTGTATTGATGAATTGATTTAACAAACAAACAAACAAAAAAGCTCCTTTCCAAAAAATAGATTATTTTTAATATGGATTATATAGATGAAAATTTCATGATGTGGCCCATCATTAAATTTTCATTGCATTGACAGCAATGGTGATAGGAGGAGCTGCAACTCAGGGATAAGATATTTTTCATGCTGACTTCCTTGACAAAGAAAATGTATCATGTAACTCTGAATCCAAAGGCTGTGCTCTTTTCCTGATTAGCATAGGTAGTCTAACAGGAGAATTTACTTCTGTGCTCAGACTGTTTCCTTTTTATCCATATATCATCACGACTGCAGAAAAGTTATTTTAAAGAACAAAATAAAAACTTATTTTATTCAATAAACAGGACTTTGAATAACAAAGAAACTATATCTGTTCAATAAAGAGCTAGATATTTTACATATTATTATTTTCTAACATTGAAGGGTCCCTAAAAATTCTTAGTTGTTGAGTTCTAGTTAATTTGGAACAGAATTTATGCATAATAGAAAGATAAACATTGCTAGAAAAAGCTATTTTTAGGAGACATGCTGCCCCGAGGACTATTGAATTTAAATTCAAATTAGAGACATTATGGCATTTTACTTCCAGCCCCAAAATAAATTTTTGCAGGTAGCTTAAGATTCACAGATAGGACATGTATCGTGCTTACCTTCAATAGTACTTTGCACAGCACTACTCTCCACAATACCCAGGATGGATATGCAAATTCAAAACTCTATCCAAATTTACTAAACCTCTTTTATCAGTTTTTCTTTCAAAATATGTTTTCCTTACTTAGAAACCTTGCTGGTGTTTCCCCTCTCAAATAAACTTAAGAGTATGTTGGACCTATGATCTTATATTGTGAACCTTTAAATTAAGTAACGTGTTTGTCCAATGCATTTTACATCGTATTAGTATTGATTCAATTCTTAATATAAGATTATGAAATTAATTAATTTACCTATCAGCAGTCACTAATCCAATTCTGTTATTGATGCATTATTCTCTATCTGTCCAATGATTAATTGCACTGTTTTTTTTCTATTGGAAATAGAAATACAGCGTGTATGGTGAGGGGGTACATAATGTATGGACTGATGGACCCGAGGAGAATGATTCTACCCACTCCTCAAAGACCACAAAAGCTGACAGCAAGTCAGACGTTCCTTGTGCACCCTTTCTGTGTCAGTCCCTCCCATCAAAATGTATCATGAGCAAAAGGACTGAAGTACCCAGAATTTCAGAAGCTGTGAGGAGCCAGAGGGCTTGGATTTGGTTCAAAACCGGCCACAGCGTAGTAACTTCAGTCAGTATAAAATCTTGTAATACCATCATTAGATCCACAATTAAAGGAGAATTGAGGGTCTCTTTAGCCTTTTTGTCCAGCTTGCCCTTCAGCAGATTGCAGACACTAGCCAGAAGAATATAATGACTGAAAAATAAAAAGTGGTCACAAATGGTTTCATGTCACAAGCCTTTATTTTTGTGTTTAGCGTACTTGAAAATACAACTAACAGTCCGATCCTGGAACTGTTCCTGTTACTATGTGTATGAATGCTGCATGTATTTTTTTTCACATTTTTATGATCTTCATCAATAGTGGGTTCAGTGAGTCAATACGACACCTCTGATTTCTTTCTCAATTCATTTCTGAGCGTTCGGATCCTTACCAGGTTGTGTATGTTTTACTGACCTTTCTGTACTTGCCCTGGCATTTCCATTACATCATTTGAAAATTGCCATTAGTTTATTTGCTGAGTTGCCAGTATTATGTTTGCCACCTACAGAGAACTGCAGTGAAAACTTAGTGATAATATCTCACATTATTCTTGGCTGTACTTTGGCGCAAAGAAAAGAGGGGGGCTGTGTGTATTTTCCCTAGCATAAGTGTTCTGTTTTTTGGTGATAAAATCATTTTGGTGAGAAACTGTCCCTTTCTACCCAGCAGTGCAGTTTGAAAGCCTCATCTCTGAGCTTAAAAGATCTCCAGTTTAGGGAATCACAACAGCAACTCTGAATACTCCAGATGAAAACTGATAGATGCTGCACTGCATGAATAAAAAATTGATCTCAAGCATAGTTTTACAGTCTATTTTCATTATATTTGTGATTTTTAAAAATTAAATAAGGCGTTGTGTTAGCTGAATGCATGCCATGCACAGTGAAGCAGTGCAAAGCCATTAAACAAGTCTTCTGAAAATCTGTCTGCCAAATTTATTTAGGAGAAACATATTTTGCAGAAAGTAATATTCCTGTTAAAATTGAAGCTGCCATATCACAGAGCATATGTGGAAGTCTAATTAAAATACTGCAATAGAATAGAGCTTTGGGGATGGTGACAAACCCACTTTCCATGTGAATATATTCAAATTGCTTTTCTTCTGTTGTGTATAGTTGCTTCTTTAAAAAATGTAGATATTGCATTTCTATGTTTTTTTCTAACTATAAATGTATATATACATTTTCTATTTTTAATTTTACATTATTTGCTATCTGTTTTCATATTTTTTTCATATCACTTTCTCATTAGATGCAGATGAGAAAACATATTTTACCACCATCCAGAATGGATCTTTGCAAATTTTCTTTAGAGACTGCATAATCAAAATCTGTGTAATTCAGGGAGATTACCAGCCTGTGGGATTTAGCTCCAATGTCAATATTTAATTAAGGAGAATCACTGAAATACTTTCCACCGTAGAGCCACCCACAGTAGGTAGGTTCTTGTGGTCTGTCAACACCCATCAGGCGCACAGGACAGGTGCAGAGTATTAATCAGCATTGACTAAAGACTTTCTAACAAGCCATTTTACAATACCAGTTCCACTACCCTTTGCATTAACCTTAATTTTCCTTCTATGTATTCTATGTATTCCTTTTTTTCCCCCATCAGCACCTTGGGGGTTTTGGAGAGTCCAGTACTGAGTGAAAGAGGATCTTTCCTTTCATATGATAGCCTTTCTAAAATTAAAACCTAAAATCTATGTATCATCTGAGATCACTGACAGGGCGTATACATTTAAGATCAAGAGAATCAGTGCATTTCCTTTATGGAGAACATATAGTTATATTCCATACATCAGTTCACCTTAACATCACCATTTCGGATGATGCCAGTTACTTATTCCTTGCAAAACCCCAAGAGGACATACAAAAAGTTGGCACTCCATACTAAATTAAGAATCTCTAGTTAGGAGATAATTGTATGTATTGATGTGGGGAAAACTGAAATCAAACATTTCATTTTAAGATTATTGCAGGCAAACACAAATGAATGACGATGATCTCAAAGACAGATTGTTTTTTCTGTTTCCATATCACTTAGGATCCTTCAGCACTTATGCACCTGGACCCATTTTTGCAAGCTGCTTTACAAATCACAGAACAAAAGAACGATGCCTGTACCACATTTGGGCATTAGCACTGAAACAAGTTAATATGAAAGCAAAACTGATGTGAGTTTGGAAAGATATGATGAGAATTTTTGTGTGTACACTCAACTTTTAACTTTTATAGTAGGAGTGCTGACAAATCTACACCTAAAATTTGGTTTTGCATGGTTGGATGCTGCAAGTGCTGACAAAATGTAAGGTACTCAGAAAGTAATAACAAAAGGATAAATGCAACTGTGGCACCAAAGGACTAACTTATCAAGATTAAAATCACTTCTCTAAGAGGAAGATAACATCTGCAAGCATTTGAGGGTTGTAAGCACCAAAAGAGTTGATCAGAATACTCCAAATGGATGTAGCTGGATGCAGTGGGGTAGATGAAAAGGATTTGATTTGATTAGGAAAGGAAGCTTCTTAGCTATGAGAGCTTTAATATCTTGAAGAGTCCACATATGCAAATAGTAGGACCTTTATTATATGAATTTTAAATCAAAGTAAAAAGTATATGTTGAGAGTTAATTTTATATAGGCAGAAGAGGAACAAGATGATTTCATGATAATTTTACATCTCTGATTTATTAACTACTGAGTAATCAAAATATAGTTTTCCTTATGAAAGCTCCTGTCTTGTATTTGGTGGTCCTAGAACAGCCCCGTGAGTCTTGAGGAGTCAGAATATAGGTGATTTAGGTCCAAATCACATGAGCCACAGAAGGGTCCAGAGTCCAGCTCTTCCTGTCCTTGAGTCAGCACCAGGATACTGTGCAAAAATAAGCTTTACTGCTATTATTTTGGCTCAACAGATAAAGCCTGGGTATCCTTGGTGTTTTCAGAGAGATACAGACACTCCTTTCTCCATATAAATGCAAAGATTACTTTACTGTCTAAAGTTTAAATCCAATGAGCTCTCACCTCACAGAGGGCACTTATAGGTACTTTGAAGGTTAGGCAAAAATTAAAGTTAAGAGCACTGAATCATTGTTTAATGACCTCTTGTTCATTATCCAGACTTACAGCCTTTTAATTTTGGGGATTGTTAGATTCAGTCTTCACTTACTCTTATACAAGCTAGTGGAGAGTCAGGCTCTTCTCTTTTTCTGTGAAAGAGAGAAAAATAATAATTACAGATGACATTGTTCCTTAGGAGACACTTACTAGAGATATGTTTAATATGGCACCTGAGGAAATACTCTTCTTGTACTGACTTTCAGTACTAGTTGCCAATTGCCAAAGCACGCCTTCCTACGTCAGGTTAATTTAGGAGGCAGCTTTGCCACCCTAGCAGATTTTGGAGGGTTTTCTCTATACAATTCTCTATACAATGAAATATCATAGTAAAATATAATCTGATACGTAAGCCATGATTATGCAAGAAGCAAGCCTAGAAACTAAAATAAAATACCTCCAAAGATTTCTGAAATATCTTTGGTACTTGAAGATCCAGTTATGTCTCTGAAATATTTATTCTTCCTGTGTAATAAACCACAGCATTGAAGAGGCATAAGAAAAACAACCACAATACTTACCAGCAAACCACTGGCACAGCTGTTCAATATTCAAGCAAGAGTAAGTACCCTGAGAAACTACAAGAAGCATCTAAATGGTGCAGACATTACTATGCCATTACTGCAGAGTTTTACATGTTATAATATTCAGCCCAGACGTAAGTAGAAAACAAGTTCAGAGAGCTTAATTTTTCTAAGATTATTTGCAATCTAAAAATCTTGGTTGTTCCTATTAAGTTGGAAGTTCAAAAAAACAGAAGAATTATACAAATGATACAATAGTTCCGTTTGTCTAATCAGTTACAGCATCATCCCGCTGAGGCGTGGGTCTTGCAATGCAGAAATGTGGTGCAAAGAGCCACTTTGCCTATCTTCAAGTGCAAGGGTCCTTATGTTCTCTAGACCTCAGTAAATTAGTTTAGCTCCACTAAACCAACTGACCCATGATGCCACTCCTGTTCCTCACTCGATATGCCTGATCGCTGCCACAGCACAGAGGAGGGACGAAAGCAAGGTCCCTGTGAAAGGCAAATCTCCCACTGGCTTTCTCAAATCTCTCTTAAGATGAAAAGTGGCCTTAGGAAGCAGGCAACTTTAGTAGTCAATCTTAATGAGAGCTGAATCGTAAATCTTAATGAAACATGAATCAATGCTGTTAGAGAAGGTCATCAAAAAGTCCTGTCCTAACTTAGCCGGCAATGTTATGTCACTCAGAGACACAGACAGCAGTAATTCTGAAGATCCCACTTCTTCCAGGAGAGGCTTCAGCTGGGAAGGTTAATTCAGATGAATTTACTGGTCTGAGAACAGGAGTCCTCAAGTCCCAGCTCAGGCACTCTTTCCCTGGGTGCTGCGTTTCTTTTGAAGCTCCAGTGTATTAAAGGGCAAAGGTGCAGGACAGATGTTAGCCAAGAGCTATTGGGGGTCAGCAGGACACAGCGGTCAGTTGTATCACCCCATGGACTTCAGATCTTAAACAAGCTAGAAACTTGTTTCTTTCTCCTGCACTCCTATGGAAACTGAAGCTCCCAGGCAGGGGTTGAGAAATACAGCAATCCCTTGGAGTCTCTTTTGGATGTGGAGATCAAAGGTCCTTTCTCTCCTATTTTGTGTTCTCAAAAGTATTGGTGCGGAAATGTATGTTCTATGGGAAAACTCTGATATTTTGATACTTGGCTTTCATACAAGCAGGACATATACATGAAAACTTGTATTTCTTATTTTATTGCTTGGAAGAAGTGTTGGAATGCCTTTACTGTAATGTAGGTTTTTAATAAGTAATAAAATATATAAAATATATAGAAATAAAATATAGTTGAAGCATATCATATATACTTTGTCACAGATTATATATATTACATCAGCTGAATGAGTTTGATGAAAATGAAATATTGTGTGTTAGAACTGAATCATTTTAAAATGTTTCCAATGATGTAATCAGAAGAGTTATGTTCCAGCAAAACATTTCAAGTCTGACATATTTTTTTTAATGAAAATCTCTTCCATCAATTATTTTTTCTCTAACCAGCTCTGGCTATTAAGCATTATTTTTTGTGGGGAGAACATGACACTTGTTTCACGTGATTCACACTGATTTCCAGGAGATATAATACCGAGTGATAACTTCAACTAACATGCAATACCCTTACTGTGATCTGGATACTGTAATGTTTGCCTCTGTCATGGTTGATGCATTGCAGTAATTGTACTTGCAAAAAAAGTGACAGGCCAGGAGCTCTTTAGCTAAAATGGAAAGGACATGGTGGACAGTTTTTGGAAAAGAAATAGGCATTTTTCTCCTGTTCACCAACCACAAGTTTTAGGCCACAAAATATATTTCTCTTTTGGGGCTTTTTCTTGTGATGAGGTTTGAATGCATAAGAAAGTACTCAGGGGTGGAAGAATAAAATTTTAGCTTTGAATATTGATTGTTCAGACTCGTTCATGTGAAATTATTTTGTATGCAAGACAGGAACCATTATTGTATTTTAGATTACAAGAGTCTTTACTGGCTGTATTTTAGAAGAATACCAGTTGATGTGTAGAATTAGCAGGGGAAGGGTGAAGGGTGGGTTTACCCGACAGAAGTTTAGCTATTTCTCTTGCCATTTTCTAGCAAAGCCTAGTGGGCATTGCCAAGCACTCTTCTGCAGGAAGCAGGGTACTGGGTCCAGCTCTGTGGAGCAAGCTAGGCACAGCAAACCACTTTTGCAGCTGGCAACTGTGATGACAAGCCATAGCTTCTCTAGGACAGAGTGGGAAAAAGTCAAGATCTCCCAAAGAAATGCAGAAGGCATCACAGATGTCTGTGATGCTGGCCAGGTGAAGTCTAGTTGTGGTCTAGATTCAGGTAAGAGTCCTCCATTTTAATAATTCTGGTATGAAAATTGGCTAAGGAGAGTAGGAGTCAGGACTTCTTTTTCCCTTGCTAGTTTTTATATTAACTCGTCACAGTGTGATGTCCAATGCTAATTTTCAGAAAGAGACATTATTAAATAAGACTTAGCATTTATGAAAAAGCAATCCCAAGAGTTATCAATTGTTTGTCTAAGGGAAGAGATTTATTTTTTCAACTCATTGATTCAACTTCATTACATTATAATTTAGTGTCAGTAGTTGCAACATTTTTCACATTTCTATGATCATTTTCATCTTTGAAAAGAGTCCCAGTTGATTGCATTTTCTCCCTTTGCCTTTGAACTTTTGTATGCATAAACACAAAAAAATTTTTTTTGCTCTGTGCCTGGTCTCCTACCCTAACATTTGTGTGCTAGATGTTATGCTGAGAAAGGACGGCAGTGCTCTTTCCTCCAGAATGCAAGGCCTTCTTGATCTTTTTGGTATTTCTGTCATTTTATTTGGGGTTTTGTTTACAGTCAGTCTTTGTCAGCACTGATTGGAAATCGTCCAATGTCTCAAATGGTAAAATACCATTAAAATGATTTACAACTTTAAATGAAAACGTAACCTCTCCTCTTGTGACTGTGAACTCAGTTCCAGGCTACTGAGGTTACAAAACATATTTCAAGCATGAGATGATAAGACTTGGAACATCAGAAGACCTTTCTCATTTCCTGAGATGTTCGCACATTGCAAATTGTCAGATTTGTCCTAGTTAACTTGCAGAGGGTCAGGTACTAGCTGCTTTATTTTAATTCTGCAGTTCTGTAGCCTTTTTATAAGACTGAAATCCTGGCAAATAAGGAAAAGAGTCTGAGAAAGGAAAAGTTTAGGACATAATTTTCAACCGGTTCTTAACTGTTTGTCTCCCAGGGAAAAGAGCAATCAGCCAGCTGACAAAGGTAGCGAACATGTCCCGGGATCCTTGTGCTTCTGTCTGAACCCTATCCACATGAACCCTATCACATGTTTCTATGTGAATTCATACATTTTGTTTTAGGAGCTGCTGTATTGCACATTCCAAGCAGGATAAATAATACAGCCTACTGTCCTCTTCGCACTTTGCAAGAGATACAACTGCAAGGAGCCTACTAGAAAGAGGTTAAATAATAGATTATTGTATTCTTTTCTGCTCTTTATCCTGTACTGTTAGAGAGCACTGCTGTTGTGTGCTGTTAAACAGTTGCTGTGTTTCACCCTGGAAACACACTTCATTTCACTGAATGAAAATGCTTCAAGGTAACAGAAACCATTTCAGTGTAAGGGAGCATGATTGTACTAGCACCTGCGCTGCGCACAAGGAACGCTCACCCATATGCCCGTGTGCAGTGGACGTGCCTGCATGTACAAGCATCACTAGACAAAAATTTGATTGAATATCAAATCTTTTTCCCATTGCAGTTGTATGACTTCCCAGGAACTAAAATGCTATTTATGTTCTCCTACATGACTATATTATTAGTAAACAGGACAGTAATTTTAATGAACAGCATAGCTGATTTTTCCCTTTCAACTTTACAGCACTTCATACATTTTTTAATCTTAAAAGAGTGCATCACTGCACAGATTCACGGTCGGCAGTTGATACTTTTTCACTCTGAAGAAATTAGAGCTCTTTAAACTAAGAATATAAATTTAGTGCAATGCATATGTTGATGCAGTAAAACGTACTGTGCAAAAAGGTAGCAACATACTAAATCATGTCCCATTTTCCATCCATCTTGGGATATGTAATGGAGATTTAAACTGAATTTTAACCTTTTCACTCTTATATTCAAATACTACTGTAACTTCCCTTTGTGTCTTGGGGGGTGGTCTGCTGCTTCATTTATGCACAGAAATAATACTCTTCAGCCTCTGTTTTATAGAACTCTGTTACTCCGCTGACCAACTGAGTTCCCATCGTCGCCCTCACAGGTAATAGTAGCAATAGTAATATATTAGCAATGGTAGCAGCCTCTGCACCTGCTGCAGCCTCTTTTTTTGCCCTGAGAGGCCAGACCTGCACAAACTATTCCAGACCACATCTGCAACCGATGCTTGGCTGCAGCGTAAAGATAGTCTTGCTGTTGGATAAGTACAACCCCACTTCAATTTTTAATACATTTGCTATCCTTAATATTGCATCTTTCTCCACCATCAAATCTCTTTCCTCAGTTTCTTTTCTGCCTTACTACTGTCTCCAGTATTACATTTTGCCAGTGACATTTTTTCCGATCTCTGGCAAACAGTATGCTCCTATCCACTTCCAGATGTCACATAGCTGCAGTGTGTTTTCATTTATCCTTCTTCCTGGCCGTACCGTGCTTCTGCAGCTGTGCCAATATCAATGTCTTTGGGCAAAATGTCACCCTGTGCAACATCAAACCGCAGCTCCTCTGTCATCTAGTCTTTCCTAAAGGGAAAGAGCTGTAAAATCCTGATATGTATGTCATCTTATGGAAGAAAGTGGATGGAGAAATGATAATTAAAACATTAAGGATGGACTGGGTAACATCTAAACCTTGCTTTTAAATTAAGAAACTTAGTATGTTCCTATCAGCAGAACAGTGAATAATAGGCCCTTTAGGGTCCACCATTCAGATCCAGTGCATTGGCAGGGAAAGAACAGCTAAACTGTGTGGAAAATAGGAATGAGCTGGTAGAAGATTTAGGAAGGAAAGCAAGGGTTGCATTCAGCATTATCTCTACTGCAGCATCTAGGACCCCTTTCTCACAGCAGAGTTTCTGCCAGTGGTGAATGGCACTGCACGGTACTTGTTAAACTCTTACAACAGAGTTTCTCCCTCCTGTTTGGTAGGGAAAGAAGTTGCTGGTGAACAGCAACAAAAAAGTTTACTATTCCCATCTCTGCTCAGTGTCACACATCAAAGTTTCCTAACTTGTTTGCAAGTAAGCAGTGTTGTCTCATCCATTTTACAACATAAGGTATTACTTACGTGTGTTAGAAAGACTCCAGACATCCTTCATTCCCTAGCTGCTTTCTGATATTTTTCTTTATGGTGCTATCACTGTTACAGTAAGCATCTTGAGCTATGCCCTGGATGGATTTTTGATTTATATTGCTTTTTTCTTCTTCAAAAACAAGGCATATTGTAGTATGTTCTTTTAGTTTGTGTGCGTGGCCCATTTGTGGAACGCTGTTCCAATCGTTCAGTGGATTTTTTCTCCATCTGGTTTAAGCAAGTAATGGTATGTCTCTTGTCTGCTGTGTTGAAGGTTCATCTCTTCCCTCTACTAAATATTATGTATAGTGGAGGTTGTTAGCCACATTCTTTACAAGTTTTTTTCAATTAGGTCTAAGTTTCTCTCAGAAGACAATAATAAAAGCTCATATGATGAAAACGTTCTCTATTTGTTTGCTACTTCTTTTTAGAAATCATTAAGATGGTTACAGATTAGTCAATTCGGTCACTGTCATGCTCCTTTGGTTATAAAAATTGGCCTAAATTCTAAAAATTACACTGAAATTGTCTAGTTAAACTGTTCATCTACATGGTTAAGGGAAGATAGCAAAAATCTATAGCTGATAGAGAAGTCAGTTGTGTTCTAAGCCTTTTTTTTAAAAAAATAAATCATATGTATAGGTGACTGATATATACTATTGCTCTATTTTGTCTAGCTGAGCAGCTAGAAAAGCTAAATATAAAAACCATTACTCTCTCAGGAGGCTGACTTGTGACTTAGCAAGTCCCTTCACGCAGAGAGGACATTTATTGCCTAAATCACATAAGGCAGGGCCAGAACACCAGCCCCCATCGTCCAGAATCAGCAAAGATACAGGGCACCTCTTCAGAGGCTGCCTGAGGCTTTGGTCTGCTTCTACAGTGGAAGAAATACTGTTTGCGCTAAGTGCCTGCTGCCTCTCTCCTCTGCCTCGGGCAAACCCAGAATGATGCTACAGCTGTGAGACTTTTCTCAATGTGCGCATGGGACGGCTCCTCCTCGTGCTGTCCCTTGCAGGAGATTAAAAACATGGCTGAGATTCAACCCCAAATTATATAATTGGTTAATAAATAAGAACATAAAAAAGAAAGGAGGGACCATAAACACACAGGATGGGAACTGGTGGATTGGTTTCGAAGTCTGTATTTCTTACTTCTATTGCTAGTATCAACGTAGCACAAAGAAAGTCATGTTTGTTTTCTCTATAAGAGTACTTCCAATACTTCAAGTTGCACACACACATGTACATATAACACCTTTACTCAGTGTTAATATCCACACTTAACAACCCTTGCAGCATCTGTGGAATACCACTAGCATGGTAATAATTAGTGCTTGAGGAAAAAAATCATTCAAACTTAATTTTTTTTTACAAGTGAGATATAGGGAAAGAAGCCTTCCATGAATCAGATTTATATAGTCCCAGACAGAATGTATATACTGTTTTCAACAATTAGTTTACTCATGTGATAGGAAATATAAGAAACACTGTGATATTTATCCAACCTGACTTGAAATCTAGCTTTTGAAAAGAACAGACTTCCCATTTATGTGTTTTCAGAAAAAGTGACAGTATTGTCACCCACCATAGAGAACGTACCTGTCTATTTATACCATCTACCAACATTAAAAGGGGAATTTTTCATTGAATGCTTGTTCCTGAGCAGATACTGTACAAGTATCATTCATTGTGCTACTCAAGGCTGCTACTTCCCTCTGAAAATACAGTTTTATGGTAAAACAGAATTTTCACAGGGGATTTCATTCCCTCTGGTAATATTTCAAGTTTAAAATAAAAAAGGGAGATTTTAATTTATAAATTAATGTTTTCACACTTTATTGAGGTTTCCCAACTAGAAATGTTTGGAAGATTCAGACCAACCCTTATTAAAAATGGCTGTCTTAGATTTCTTTATACTTCAGCTCTGATAATAGTACTTTCAGTGCTTACAGTTTTATAACTATCAGAAGCTGGATGGCAGTCAGAAACTATGTGAAATCTGAGTGCCTTGCAGGTTTTGCCAGTTAGAAACACTGTATAAGAGAGAACAAGAATTGCAACAGTGATCTTACTCACAAAAACCTGAACTAGAATCATGGCAAGAAGAATCTGTGAAGTTCGCCTTTAAGAAGAATCCTGCTTACCTCTGCGAGCTTAAATTTCTATAGAGTTTCTTTTAAACTGGTATGTCTCTAGAGTTTAAAACAATTTCCTTCAGACCCTAGTCCAAGCCACAATTAGGATTAGGTAATTGCTTAATGCAATGGTCTTTATTCTAGGGGTTGCAATTACTGCCGCAAAGTCCATGGCAGACATTCTGGCTGATTCAGATTGAATTCCCCTCAAGAGTCTCGCGTGAGTGCACGCAGGAGAGACAGCTGTACTGGATGTCGGGAAGATGATCATTTTTTCTCCATCTGTTCCACTCCTAGCCAACTTCACTTGGCCAGGTCCCTGTCCTCACTGGGCATGGAGCACAGATGGCAACCTGCAGATTGTCTCCAAATAAGCAAGAGCTAGGGTGCCCAGATTTCCTGGGACAGACCATGTCTGTCCTCTGCATAATTTTGAATCTTTCCTATTTTTGCTTAGCCTTCATTTTAACTGAAAAATGTGACAGCCTCAACATGAACTTGCAAATATTTCAGCAGACCCAGAATTTCAATCCTCTTTTTGGCTAAATATTTTTCCCTGCTATAATACTAGGAACCATTTTGTCCTGGAGACACTTGAGCGAGATATGAGGTAAGCACTGGAGAATAAGAAATGCTTGCTTGGAAAACTTTGTAGAATCCTCTCCTTATAGGGCATAACACTATATTTATTAACATAGATCATCTGAGATTGAGAGCTGCCGGAGCAGTAGCCAGTGGTGAACTGGGCTGACCGGCGCATCTGGAAACCGTTCAGGTCCCTGTTAAACAGCTGGGGCTGCTGCAGGCTGCACATACAGGGACTAGGGTTGCCATACAAAATGCTGAGAAAATAGAACTTTTATTACACTAGGTCCAATCAGGCCCATTTTTGTAACTGGATTGACGTGTTTTTATTGGGTACCTACTGTTTGGTTTGGTTTTAAATGTAAGAAATGTTGTTCTATTCTCTACAATCCCAATAGCAGTTTCCCTTAGCTATGCATCTTAACAACAAGAGAGATCCCACAGAAGTTAAACTGTACGTGATGAAAAACACTTGTTAAAATTCACGCCTGTCATAGGGTCAGATCTGTGAGGTTCTGAGAACTGATGCTGAGGAGGTTCAGGGCTATATATAGATAGAAGAATTTATCTGTCTTCAGGGAAATTTCTCAGGGCATGTAGAGGGGAATAGCGGAAGGAGAAACCAGACCAATATGTAAAGCACCATTAAGGATTTCATCATATGGACAATGACAGTTTTATAGCCTTTTGGAAAATCAGAAAATGGATTTCTGAGAAAATCAATAAGCCTCCTGGAAAATGGTTCCAAGAAGATAGAGTAGCACATATCAAAGTAATCAAAAAGCTGAAATAGAGGACTATTTAACTTATTGGATACAGGGGGACATGCTGTTAAAAATCAAATAGTCTTAGCAGACTTTTCTATATTACTCTGCTCTGTGAATCTATCCTATTCAATTTGCATCAGCTGAAAGGCTGGCCATTTTTGAAGGGAAATGTGAGGCTAAAATAAAATCTCTGTAATATTTGCTTATTGCTGTTTTGGGAAAGTTTTTTAATTAGGTAGATGAATAGGCGATTAAGAAAGCCTTGAGTAACCTGAGTACCAGGCAAAGTGCTCTCCTGGAAGAGTTTCTTAACTTATCCTGCAGTTAATTTGCTACATTCTTCTTGTATTATCAGATTCTAAATTCAGAAGCATCCCTAATAAGGAAGACTTGGAATATATTTGGTTGCCCATATAAAATGATGGTGAGCTGTAACCCTTTCTGAAGATCTTGAGGGCTTTGAAAATGACTGACAAGCTTTAGGAAATGTCTAAGAAATATTTTCTTCTAAGTTCAGGCCTTCTGCAGGAGTAATGCAGACACATGAATAAGAGGAGTCAAGTTTTCAAAAAGGTTAGAGAAATACAGCATTTTGCTGTATCTGTAGGGTTGCACAGAAGTGAATCAAAGCAGATGAAAAATGTGGTCATGAATTGTGTCAAGTATGGAAAGGTTAAAGGGAGAGAGGGCAAGTCCCAAGCTTGCAGACCAGGTGGACAAAGGAGGTGAGTTTAGAGTTTCTGTAGTCCAGTAGAGGCCTGTAGTCACACAGGATGCACTTTGTCACACTTCCACCTTTTCCTGCAAAAAAAGTTTGAAAGCCTTTTGTATTTGAATTAATGTACGACGGAATAAAATTTTTAAAACTGAGACGTTTTCAAAGAACAGTCAGTGTCTTGTCAGCTCTGTTATTAAGTGTTGTACCATAGTGACTCTGTATGATAAAATAACCTCACCTCACAGTAGATTTTTTTGTCTTGCTGTTGTCGTTGCTTTGACTTTGAGCTTTTAATGTTCAGCACTTCAGAAAAGTAAGTTCTGAGAATCTCTCACGGGACACCCAACACTGGACTCACTATGTGATTGTATTCAAAGTAATGGGGTGGGGAGCAGTCAGTCATCAAGGGAGAGGTTGTCACAATCCCTATCACCCCTGTGGATGCATCCACATCCATCACTTACTTGTTGCAAGAGTTCAAATACATGTATTTTTTTTTTAATAATGTAATTCATAACTTCACTGCTTGATGAATTAGCTTCAGGTGTGCTGTTTTTCTCCCGTGGTATTTTAGATTTGTGTTACTGTACTAGCTAACAATGTAAACTTACAAGCACTACTTCTTAGGTTATACGATAAAGGTTACCACACCTAACTTAAACCTAAGTTCTCTGACTGTGGAATCCTGAAGGATTCCCACAAAGTGATTATTACAATAACATGCACCAGTGTTAGCAATTCATACTGGAATATTAGTTTACCTCTGTAGGTGTATTATTTCTGGGTTTGGTGCATTAGAAGTCCAGGAGTCTACTACTGCAGCTGAATTGTGAAGAACTGTTGCAATATAGCTAGCATCTCTAAACTTTGGGCAGAAAGACTTACCACTTCAGTTTTGTAGAGTATATTTAGTTTTATTATCCAACTTGAAAACAAAACAGATGATTTTGGGTTACTTACCATCTCATTATACATATGCAAGTTTCTGATCTAGGCTATTGGGAGTCTATAGGGCAGTTTATTTCAAAGCAAATGCTATACATTTGCTACATTTGATAGTTTTGAGCATCAACAAGCATGGTTGCTCCGTTTAAAACCTTGAGCTGTCACAGTTTAGATGTGGTATTCCACACTTTATTCTGTAGTTCTCCCTCAAGCATTCACCTGCACTTTGGTTATAACGTTCAGCAATGACTACCAAGCCTGCACAGCAGCATGAAGCAGCCTGCGAGCCTCTGCTCCCTGCTTCCCAGTCGGGTTAAATGCTCATAGTGGGAGCCGAACCTGCAAGGAGCAATCCTTCCCACCTAGCCCTGATTGCCTCTTACTCTCCTTTCCTTGGCCAAACACTAGCACTGGCTCAACCCATTCAGCCGAAAATCTGCCTCACAGATAGATGTATTGAGTCCATCTGCACTAGCTCAAAACCTGTTGCTAACACAAGGCAAATGCTGGAAAGATTATTGTCAGCAGGAAGTGCTTAGATGGAGTGAAAGCAACCGTAACATATTGGTTGCAGACAGTGAGATGAGATGCATGCAGAAGAACTCGTTCTGGAGCTGCACAGCTGTACACCTGAGAAATAGTTGTCTGCAACCTCTCTCCGACAACAAGCTTTCCCCACTGTGCCTGGACACAATGCAGTGTGAGGGCAAGTTCTTAGGGCCTCAGCACAGAGCCCATCCTCTGGAGAAGTCAAATCCCAGGCTACTGCTTATGCAGTGTACGTCCACATAGGCACAATAGTTTGATTATCATGGTTTTCCAGGCAATTCAGACCAGTACAGTTCAAAATAGTTACTGACTGCTAAGAAAAACGGCCAAGTTTGTCAAATTCCACCCAGACAATATTTCTGGAATGAAAAATATTTTTTCAGGTTATGTCAGAACTCTGATAGATCAAACCAGAGAAAACAGTATTTGCTTCTCTTCCAGCTGTAGGAATTTGAGTGACACTTATGAACTCTTTTAAGCACCACAAGATGCCAATCAGCATTCAATCACATTTTCAAAAGCCCTTCTATATCTGTTTTCCATTGGTTTTAGTTCTGACTGTGAAGACTTGTTCTTTTAAGTTGCCTGATGCCCACATTTCCTCTTGAGGGTTCGAAAAATTAGCACTATACATTCATCTCTGGACACTGCAAGAATAAGACATGGCTTCGTATGATTATTTATGAGACACCTTAACTCTTGACTGTTTTTGCTTTGGTGGGTTGAAGTTTAACTCAATGTTATATGTGCAATGTACATAGGTTGCAGAGCTCCATTTCAAGAGTGAAGTTGTTAATATTTAAGTGTATCAATAAAGCTGTTAAAGAAGTAACTAAACTTTCCAGACACACACACACATGCAGAATTAAGATGGACTGCAAATGAGAGTGTAAAACAGCAATGTTGTCATTAACTTAAAACCTAGGATTATAAGCCAAAAAATTCCAAGTTCAGGATGAATGTAGAAAAGCCAAACATACTAAGGTATGAATGATAACAACTAAATCTTCACAGAACTTTTACTCTGCTAATTAATGACATAGTGCCAGAAGAAATAAAGAGGAAAATGGTAAGGAATTTTAAAAAATCAAATTACTGAATCTATAAATATTACAATAGTTTAATTATTAATGGTATGCTTTTACATACCAAGTTTACATTTGATATTTTAAAAGTTTTCTTTTGTATGGTGTTTGTAATGTTTGCAATGCTGAACAGAAGAGCATTGTCTACCTCTATAAAGATGCTACATGGTAAAAGGGAAGAGGGTAAGTCTGGCAGCACTTTCTGGGAAACACTTTCCAAAAGTGTTTTAAGTTTTCAGTGTGCTAACAATTTCAGGACCTATGAATAGCAAGGGACAAGAATGTGCGCTGAGAGACTGAGGATGAGGCCTGCTGAAAGCAAGTGTGTCCCTTGCTGTTGTCTTGAGGCCGTCCATCCTTAAGAAATGTTCACTTTAATCATCCAGGCTTACATTTGTGGAGGGTTGTATGAGGGGGATCAATGGGGCTATAGGTGAGTGTGTCATCCAGAGCCTCCCTTCTCCTTTCTGCAGGCTGTGGGGTGCAGAGCGCAAACTCACGGGTCACAGCTCTGGAGCCGCTGGGCAGTCCCGAGACTGATTTGTTCATAGTGGCAGAGAATGAGAGAGGTCAGTCCCACAGCAAGCGTTGTTGAGGAGAACTGCTACACTGAGAGAGGAAATAGGTCGTGAGATGTTGTCTCAGGTTTAAAGTTAAAAGGAGTTGGATATAAGATATGCAGACATAATGCAAAGTTTGTTGAGAAATCCAGAAATGTTGGAGGAGAATACAGGATATCCCAAATTAAAGTACGTCGGTTCAGCCCTCTCCTCTTCTCCTTGGATGACCCTGTTCTTGCTATGCTAACAACTTTCAAATGCATTTCTTCATTCTAGACCTCTTTCTTGCCCTCAGCCTTTTGGTTCTCATTTTCTCTAGGACAGACCCTTTCAGATAACTTCCTGGCTTTTTATTATTCTGACACTTGTCCTTCTTTTCTGTTTGCCATTTCCCTTTCCACTGTTTGAGCTTTGCTTCTAATGTCTAATGCTAAATCATGACTGTCCACAGTTCTGGGCAGCAGCTGTGTCTTTATTTGTTACTGGGTGGCCACTTCTCAAAGCTTAACTCATGCAGAGCAGAGGGATGTTGTCTGGGTAAAATCAGATTGACTCTGGAGTTTGGCCTTTTCTTCATAGAATCAGTGAAATCTCAAATGAAAGGTTTGAATATTAAGTAGTTCACTTGTTGTTTGTCTCCCTTTATAACTAGTTTGCAATAACAGTTATATTCTATTATATTCAATATGCTTTTATATGTTTTGAAATGAACACACTCTGAGAGACAGTTTCCGTTACAGATGGATGTGTTTGCTCTATCATTTCCTGTTTATTTTCCCACATTTTATTTTCTTTTAAGTCTAAAGTTTTCAGTTTGTGATCGAAGATGAGAAGTGATTGTGACAGTTAAGCAATATAGTGAGAATAGCTGGAAATTAAAATGCAGTGACAGTAGATCCTTTTAGTAAATCATTGATACATTATGAAAGACCATTCCAAAGCAATTCTCTTTTTATATACTGGGGGGGAGGAGTTGTTGATTTTTGTTAGGTTTTTTTGTTGAGTTTTTTCTTTTCCTACCTTTTTTACTGAAATACCTGTGAAAATAGGCTCTTTACTTCTCAGGCATGGTAATAGTGAAGCCTTCAGTTTACAGTCCCAACGAATTAATTTTTTTCAGTAGATTAGTTTCTGAGATGACAGTAATGGTAATATGAATGGTGCGATATATTACAATATATTAACATATAAATCTATTGTTTTGAATTGATCTGTTTTCTTTATTGTTTTGAAGTACACAGTATCATAGGTATTTTAAGTGAGCACAGATAATGTGCCTTTTCAACAAAAAGAACTTCTCAGGGACGGTGGCAAAATCTAAGCAGGTATCAGTGTCGTACCTCTTGAGCAATATGACATTATTCTTCTGACTTTTGCTGGAAAACAAGTGAACAGGGTCCTATGAGTTTCAAGATAGCAGAATTAGTAAATCTCAGTAGCTCTGTGAACCAGAAATAAAGAGTGCCAGGAAATTTTGTTGAAATGTTCAGTCAAAATTCATGTCATGTTTGTATTTATTTTTTAACTTAGCAATAGAAAAAATGACAGGAAGGAGTGAAATATGGCAGTATGATTTACTCTGTAAGAAAGAACATCATAATTTGACAACAAAATAAGCAAAACAGATTGTAATGAACAAATTAGATTGTCAAGATTGCCTGCTATGGGCTGCTCATAAGTCTAGTAGTCACATCGAAGGAAATTATGCACAATTTATGCTCAGATTTTTAAGGTGCTAGAGACCTCTTCTCTATTTGGAAAATATTTTAGAATGTTTTTACATCATTTTTGGGGTGCTATAGGATGTCCTAAATTACACCATTAACAATATGGTATGGTTCTTAATGCAACTTGATGTGCCTTGCCTATATATTTGTACTAGGCTGTTACGAAGAGCAGCGATAGCAGGAGACCAATGTAAGATGCAGCACGTTGTTTGTAATTTCAGAATACGTTTCAGTGCAATGACAAGTGTTTTTCAACACTACACCATCCTCAACACAGTTTCTTAGCTTACTAAACTGTTACTGTTCCTTTAGCAGAGAGAATTTTCAAGTAGCAACTCCTAAAGCAAGTTCTTAACTTGCAGGGGCCCTGAGCCCTGGGGATTTCTAACAGCAGACCTACTGACATCACATACAGTGTCAAAGAATCTGGTGTATGAGGGTTTCCGGATCATATTCCAGGAAGATTTGGGGTAATAAGAATACTGAGAGAGTGCTTGGAAATCTGCTTTTATTTAGAGTCTTCCCTTTATCTTCCTCTGTTTGCAGACTTTCCATCATTTAACATGTGGGTGATAGCGCTAACATGTCTGTTCCAAAATAGACCATTTAATTATTTTCCTTTATGAGGGTTCCAGCTCGTGGGTGGAAACAAGCTCTGTGAACGAGGGGAGAAGATTTAGGCAACAGTTGGAGAATAATACAGCCGAATGAAAAGGGAATTTGTGATGTATCTAACAGCAAGAAGTGGTGCAGCAGTAGGGCTGGCAACCGATACTGAGATGTTTTTTGAGGTAATAAAGCACTTGGGCTTATACAAATTTCAGTATTTGCTTTAGCAGATATGTGACATCTTCCAGACTGTGAAGCTTTGCCACAGCTTCTCCTCCCGTTTCGCAGACAGTGCCAGGCAGGCAGGAAGACCTAAGCTGTTCGACACACAGTTTTAGCTGTGAATAACGAGTTCTTTTTTTCTAAATGTCTCCTTATGTTGGAGGTAGATAGAAGCAAAGCCAGCTACAAGGCAATTGGAAGCCAAAAGGAAACCGTGCTGTGCTGGGATCCTAAGGTGCTGGAGAAATGTGCCGAGGCTTGGCGCAGGCAGTTGGGTGCCGTACGGCAGAAATATTGTGAGGGGAGCCCCGCGTACGTCCACCAGGCGATTCAGGAAAGCTACGTTTTCACTGCGACCTATTCTGCCGTTGTGCGAAATACCAACCCCGTCGGCCTTCTGCCTCTCGTCGGGCAGAAGACGAGGCCAGACTGGCCCAGGGAAGCCAGCAGCACTGCTGCCTGGGTTGTGCAGGGGGAGGAATTCAGATCGATCAGCTGAAATTTCCAGCAATTCTGAAGTAACTAAGGGTTTGTGAATCAGCAGTTCTGATGATCTGTTCTCATATGCTTCAGTGCTTAATTTTAGGTATCTCACTTTGAAAATTTTTGGCACAGAGCTTTACTTCCTCAGCAAACAGGAGCATGGCAGCAGTTGTGCTGTTTTGCATATGATATGCACACAGATGGAGTTTCGCTTTTCTGCCTCCCTCAAATGACTGCCGTTAACTCGTACAACTGGCTTACATTAAACAGTAGGCAGTGGGTCAAGGCTAAGAAAACAAGAGCAAACTTATGGTTAATAGGAATGCAGTAAATCAATTAAGCTGAAAAATCAGCAATAATTAATATGTATTTGGAAAATGACTAAAATGAACTATAGAGAGTTACATCCTAGAAGAGCTGTTGCAATTATTTGAAGTAGTCGGCAGATCTGAGGAGCCGTCATATGTTTTAAGAAACCGGTTAATTTTCTCGGTCATTTTTAATGACATGTTCTTCATCCTATGTGGTCAATATGTACTGCGATAATGCGCTGATTTGCTTAGTTTGGCAAAGATACTGTTTGTTTGCATTCAGAGGAACCATTACAGTCCACCTGCTCCAGTGTCAAAAGACTGCTGATAAATTAGCAACAGTTGAAATCTTGTACCAGAAACTTTCACTCTCCTGTTCATTTTCTGAAAAAAAAATGTGTCACCTGTGGAAGATTTTCATTCTGTTCCTGATTAGCATTGCCTGTCTTAGGGATGTTCTGTAGAATCACTTCAGTACAATCAATATGCGGCTTTGAGCCAAATGTCAGACCGAGCGATATTTTAATGTTATTAGAATTTATCAGAAATCAATGTTCTCAACATTGGTTTCTTACAGGCTTTTCCAGTGAAAGAGGCAGGGTTTTTATTTAATCCCTGGATTCCTCAGCTTCCTTTTTTTGGGGTGGGGAGAGGGATTGTTGCTATGTTTATGCTAAACAAAAATTGTAAGTTTTTCATGCTAATACGTGACCGAGCATCTTGTGTGCAGTAAAAATGGAAAATAGATCAGTATGCTGAGATCAGGAGCATGCAGGAAATACAGCATCTAAATCTAAATACATATTCGTATGGACAAATCAGGAAGAAAACAGTAATTAAATACGGTCCCTGAAAACAACTCAAACTTTAGTTCTTAAAGAGATGGAAATCAGAATTACATGCTGAATTCCACATATGAAGGTCCGTTATTAGTTTTCCAAGATCAAAAGCAAGTCAAAAAATAGGAAATGTCAAAATTCAAGTGACTTGTTCATGTTGATACATATCCTTGATCTTTGAAACCTTGCTGTTAAGAGCAGCTCAGGGAGCTGTGACAGGAATATTTGCCCTGAAATTTTAAGTCTTTTTTTTTTGCCTGCTCTGCTCTCATACCCCGGTTCCTCCCTTAGTTCAGTCTTCCATATCTTCTTCCTCCATATGAGTGCTTCTTGTTCTGCTTTAATTTTTCAGTATTTTTGGAAAAGAAAGACAACAAAAGAAATACAAAAGAAATATTCCTGGCAGGATAATGTTTGAAGAGGTGGAAGAGAAGAGTAGTCAGCTCAGGCTGTTTATGCTCCTGCGAGCTGTGTCCCATGGTGGTCTCCAGACAGGATCAAGGTGCAGCCCAGGCACTTCAATGCTACTGTACGATGCCATTTTCCTGTGCAGCACTCCAGCGAAACGGATTGAAACTCTCTCTTCTTGTATATTCTCCTCCTTCTTTTTCCTGTTTAACAGGACACTTGAGAAAATAAGCAATATTTTCTACAGGAGTTTTGTCAACAGTTACATAGAAATCATGTGATCTTTTGCAGTGAAACAACATTGGCACTGTATATGTATTTTATTTATTTATTTATTTGGCTTCTATTTAGGTACTTCAAAAGCAGCTAAATTCTTTCCAGAGCTTCGTACTTATTGTGAGTGTGGCAACCAAGAAAATATGGCAACATAATTAGAATTGAGACTTGTGCGTCAAGGACAGCAGATACTAATTTGGCTATAGAGGAACAAGACATGTCTTGCAGTATCACATTTTTTAATAGCTTTGGTTTCATCTGTTATCATGCACATTCAAAACTGTGAGCGTATTTTTGGATTTCCCAGCACCTTTACCTTGAGGACATTGAGGCAAGAGAAATGTAATAAAAGAGTGGAGTGAGCGGGAGGGGAGAAGCAGTAAGTCGAACACTTTGGCTCATCTCCTCCACGGTTGTGGAACACCCAGCTCAGAGGCTAGGGGCACCCTGGGCTGCTGTCCTCGCTACAGATCCTGCCTGGCGGTGTCATTTACAATATTATTTTCATAAAAATCATTCAGAATATTTTTTCACAGAGCACAGAGTCCAGTGAGTATGCAGATCCTACTGGGCTCCAATGTGGCAGCAAGTTCATTTCCCAAGGAAAGCTTATGGGGGGCTGTAGGATATTTGAACTCTGCAGCTTCATGGTATGGAGGTGAACACTACACTGTATGCAGAAATGCCCCACTTGTTGAGAAGGATGGTTTGCTCATTGATCCAAAGAAAATACTTACCTGTCTGTTAGTGACAAATTAAGCTAGAAGTCTGAATTCTTAGATGTTATATGAGAAATCTGGTAAAAAAAGAGTAAAGAGGTTGCAGTCTTTGCAGTAGAGTTAAGTACTTCAAGGTCATCCATAGGGTCATTTCAGTCTTCTTTTTCTGAAGGAGAGAAGTCATGTTTAAACTAGAAGGTGCAAGTCTCAGTTTCCAAAAGCAGCATTTGAACTGAACAATCCAGTGCCAGTGGCAGAAGAGACAGGAGTTGCAAGTATCATACTAGAAAATGTTCTTATATTTTAACAGCTATTCATACACATCAGTAGGACTTTTAAATATGTTGTAATGTCTCTTTTTTTCAACCAGAGACACTATTGCCTAGGGTATTAATAATGAGATTAGTATTCTCTGTGTGGCAGTCTTTTTGTATGTAGCTTTGGTGTTTAATAAAAGGCCATTATATAAGAGTCTGGGCTGTCATTCTCAATTTTGTACATGACCTTTATGGGAATAAAGAAAAAAGATTGTATTTTCTGTTTGTGATCCTTGGGAGAATTCCTAACTAAAAGTGAAAAACTAATTCTTATTGGAAAAAAATGAGTGCAAATAATCATAAGCCCTTTCTTTATTTTAACAGCACTCATCCAAGTTTCTTTACAAACCTACAAACCTCAATTACAGTTGCTGTATTCTGTTTTGTTTACTTTGCCAACCTGTAGAAGTAGCTGTCACAGTTTATGAATGCTACACTGAGACAGAAGGCCTATGTATCTATAAAATACCCAGCATATATTGCTTATTTCTTTCTGCAATTGTCTCTCAGATACAGAAAAAAAAGAAAATATTAATACCAATCAACCCTTCTTTACCATCAGAGCTGGGAGTGGATGGTTTTAGAAATGAAAGGAGGTGTAATCCTAGATCCATATTTGTAGTTGTTATCTGTAGCCAGAAGACTACTTAAAAGCATTCGTGTACTATCTCATACTACTCGTGGGTGATTGCATGACTCATTAAAATTCAGAAAGAAGTACTGCATTATTTCGAACTGTATGTTTCAGAAATCCTTTAGCTAAGGAAGTGATACCATAAAAATAAGCACTTTCACATACTATCTTTTAGTTTTAATTTCGTCTTACCAGGACTTTCAATATAACTCTGTGAGAGAAAGAGAAAGGAACGAAAGAGTGTTTGTATGCAGGATGGTGTAGGATCTGTGTATGTGAGTCCATCCTTGCAAATCAGCTGCAAGAAAACTGCACAGTCTAATACAGAAGGTTAAGAAAGAGGCTCAGAGCCTGAAAAGTGAACAGCATAATACGTCAGGCTGAAGAGCGTTATGAAGTGGTTAGACAGGAGGAGGAACTGTAGACAACAGTTATACCTTAATGAATTACTAATGAGTAATACTGATGATGAAACAAAACTAATTATTGGTTTGTCACAAAGACTGTAAAATGTAATTTTGACTTGATGGTACAGGCAAGGCTTGACACTGACGTAAATGAATTTAGACTTGCGGGAGCAGTGTTTTGAACCATTCAAAACAAATCGGAGCCGGCGGAAGTTGCAGTGCTCCTAAGGGAGATACAGACTGGCATCCTATGACCCAGTGTGAACATCAAGCCACGCTACGATAAGCGGGATTACGGTCTTTTAGCTCCCCCTCGCAAGCCCCCATGAATATATCCACAGGTGTAAGTATACTCATATGTCCTTAGCTGTGATTATTTGTGATCATCTTGATAATTCAAGAGCTGATCGTCCTAGAAGGATGATTATTCTCCAGCTCTCAGTGTTCTCACCTTCTGAATGTCTCCAGGCAGAGCAGAGAATTAATGGCAGCTCCTTTTCTATTGAGAAAGACACGTTCGCAGAGTCGTATGGAAAGACAGTCTGCAGGATAATTTCTTTAATTTCCTCTAACTGCTCTTTAAAGGATAAATCAAGGAAAGGAAAAAATTAATAGGACCTTATTTTACCATAGTTCACATCAGCATAAACTTGGAGTGACTTAAGAGCTTCAAGCTCTAGTTTCTAAGTTTGCATCAATATAAATTAGGAAATAAATTAATCCACAAGATTTGCAGTGCCTAAAAATCATTTTAACAATCTAAAGCTTTTCTCCATATTAATCCCAAAATTTAAAATACAGTTTGGAAAGATTAATGTGACTATATGTTGCAATAACTGCTTCTAGGTTTTCCTTGAAGGTGATTTAATCTCGGTTTATAAATGAAGTGGGGTTTTTTTAGTTTTTGTATTGCTATTTTGTGTTTGGAATTTCTATTTCAGACTGAATTATTCCAATTTCAGAGATCAAGTAGTAAGAAGTACAGTATACTGTACTTACAGTACAGTAAGAAGCTTCTTAGACTGTGGTGGCCATTTTACAGCAAACTAAGCAAGGGGTTGTATGAGTCTGGTTCCGTAATTCCTCTGAAAGTATGCAGTCAGTCCAACCCATAGTAGTAAAAAAACATGAAATATTTGAAACATTTGATGTTTCCTGACCATGAAGCACAAGTGTAAGTGGAGAGATAATATATGCCATTTACTTCAGAACCCTTGCATTTATTGTGCCCATATTAGAGTTTTATAGAAGACAATATCATTTTTTCATATAGAAACAAATATTTTAAGGATGCTTTTAATGAAAGAAGTCTTTGTGTCACAGCTAAGAGGTAGCTGGTTATTTTGGTAGTGGCAGTTAAAGTTAGATGATGTTTTACAGGATCTGATGTTTTATAGATTATATTCGCAAAGTAAGGTTTGGCAGTGAATGATGATAAGGTAACTTCTGTATTATTTAGCACTTTCTGCTAAAACTCTGATCAAGAGTAATAGAAGAACCGCAATTACAGCAAAGTCTGGGCCTCTTGCTTCCGATTTGGACCAGAACCTAAATGTAGCGGTAGTTAGTAATTGATGGCAAGTGGAGCCAGTGCATAAGCATTACAGAAGTTTGTGTGACAGTTGGTCACATTTGTATGTTCTGTTGCTTCTGTAGAGGCCTAAGGACCCCCTACGGAGGAGAAGAGGCAGGTTGCGGGTGGCAAAAGGTGAAATGTGTGTTTCTGAGGAGGTTAAACTGATTAATCAGTTTTAATCACAGCTCGGGAGACTTGTCTTTCCACATTTGAAACGTGAACTCAGAAGCGTGTAACTATGCCTTTTCTGCACGTCAGACAACAGCAAAGGTGACAGGTTCGACGTGCCTTCTGTCCTGGAGAAACACCACGAATATGCGGTAGATGTTTCTGCTTTGGCCAAAATTGTTAGGTCAATTGTACGTTGAAGGCAACTGTGCCTGGGACTAACATAGACATTAGTCATTGGGTGACCCCGGCTACTGTAGCACTGCAGAAACACAGGAGGAGGGAATGTGGAGAGTGAGGGAATGGGGCCAGATAAGACTGCAATATCTATGTTAAGGCTGCGCAGACATGAGGCGAAGTAATACAGTTATGGTTTCTTACTTATCTTTTCTTTTTCCAGAGAAGATGTTCAAACTATATATAATTATCATCTTTTAAAAGATGAAATAAAAACAAAAACATTTCCCCGAATCCCACTCAGCTTTCAAGTATTAGATCTTATGGTAATAAAGAGTGATTTTTTTTCTCTCACCACAAGCTAGTTCGCAATCTAAATAATATCTAATATAGCAGGACTATCAAAACCATTAGTTTTTGTTTAAGTTACTATGCAGTGTTTTAGCTGTGTTATCCAGTGATCTTCATTGCGACATTTTTCCTAAATTTTATATAAACAAAGAAAATCTCATGGAAAAATTTAGACCAGTCAAATTAAATGAAGTTAAGACTTTCTAAGCAAACCTGACTGGTCATGAAACAAACCGCTCTCTGTAAGTTAAGCAAAAGATATAACTACATGTTCATAAAGCAGTATTCAGAATTTGCTGTGAACATAGTTATCTAAGATTTTCAAGAATTTAAAAAAAACAGGAAGGTTTAAAACTTATCATTCATTTAAATTACTGCAGAAATTTATGCTATTGACAAAACCAAAAGATTATTCTCATGTTTTTAAATATCACAGTTCTGTTTTTTGTTTTTGTTTTTAATTTCCAGTCACTCTTTATTACAGTAAGATCTAATACTTGAAAGCTGAGTGGGATTCGGGAAAATGTTTTTGTTTTTATTTCATCTTTTAAAAGATGATAATTATACATAGTTTGAACATCTTCTCTGGAAAAAGAAAAGATAAGTAACAAACTATAATTGTATTACTTCGCCTCATGTCTGCACAGCCTTAATATAGATATTGCAGTCTTATCTGGTCACTTTTAATCTTGGAAACTCAACATACTTTTCAGACATCTATAAGCCACTTAAATAATGTCTAAGATGAAAGGACTTGATAAGAGTAAAATCTATTATTGTAAGAACAGATTTTTCTTTGATTAACCGCATTTGCATTAAAGCATACTTAGATAATGATTTAATAAAAAATATTCCTTCAGGATGAAATAAACTCATGCTGAGAAGACCAATACAGCCTTAAGAAGAATTTTAAGTCTAAATTTGATGACCTTATTAGGTCTGAACTATTGCATAAATTTTGTGCTGCCTTTTTGCATAGGCGTATTTTTCAATCTGATGACATACTATAAAAAAACTGAATGCCCATTAGTTTGAAATTGAACTTGTACATATCCATTTTTAGTTTTGTTATGTGTTCTGAATCCAAGAAATTGAGAAATCCTTGCAGTCTGGAAAATCACTGTTTATACAGGATTTCTCAAATGCATAGTTTTGCAAGGAGGATCTTAGGTGTATCAGCAGATATAGCATTTTGGATATCCTGGCTCCCGATAAAGTAGGTATCATTTTCTAGGTAGTTTTACTATGGTAGGACCTGCATTAAGACACGGGGAACAGAAGATGTGGGTGCTATCAATTTCCCAGAAGAGGCACTGCTGGTCTCCTGGAGCACCATTGCTCCTTATTGCTCTGGACTCCCAGCATCTTAAAGCCATTACTAAGCAGCGGTGTGCTGGAAGGCCTCTCTGCTCTTTCCTGGCCATGAATAAATCTCTCTCCCCTGCCTGGTGTAGTTGAGGTGTCTACAGGTCTCCTTGGCCAGGGTTCCTTTCAAATGCTTCCTCAATATGTCGATCTAGATTTAAAAGCAGAAGGATGCCAAAGCATATTTCCTCCATATCTTCTTAAATGCCCTCCACTTCTTAATCTACCATCTGCATGACTGGGGTGCCCACATCCACACAGCCTGTGAGAGCGGTGCCCAGAATGTACAGTTCCCCAGAACTGCACTTGGGGTTTATGTCACCCATCTGTGAAGCAGGGGGAGATTTTAAGCCAGCCCATACCCTCTGACCACGTTGTGCCATCACTGTAGGGTAAAGCGCACAGGAACAGGTGCTGGATCCCTACTGAGATCAGATTTGTTTGAGGAGGAAAGATAGAGAACTGTGCCCCAAAATCTTGCACTACTCCTCAAAACTTTCCTGTCCTCTGGCCCTTTTCCTCAGCAACTTTCTCCACATAACTGGATTTTGCCTACACTACTGAAAAGCTTTTAGCATAGTTCTGAGTACAGCCCTCAAACAGAAAATCTAGCAAGCCATGCTAAATATCATGTGCTACCATCAGTTATGTACTGAAATAGCCAGAAAACAGATTTTATGTTTGAATTCAAATCCCTTTCAGGAAAATGTATACAAAGGAACTACATACCAAGCCAAACCCAGCTGGATTTCACAAATGAACAACTGCAGGTTTTATTTATTATAATGAACATGGTTTATGGTGCCCTGTACAGAGGCCCTTTACGAATTCAATAGTAAGGCTGAGAATATAATATGTCCATTGTGGGTGCGCATTATTGAATATATTTAGTAACCACAAAGATCCTGTTTCATTAGGATTGGAAGAAACATTTCACCTGGTTTGCTTTCACTCACAAACCACTCTCTCTCCAGTTTCTGATACTTCCTCTCTTCCTGAAAAACCTGTCAAAGATTGATAAAATACCAGTCTGCAGATGTACTTCTTGTATATTTTTCGACTTCTATCAATAAGATAGCTGTGACACTCAAAAGTAGCACCTCTGTTACACTGCGTTCTAGCATTGCAGGTGTGTGCAATATGTGTGTGTGCGTGCTCAAAACATATACCTGTGTGATCGGCTGGGGACTCTGTGAATGACCAGAGGTTCCACGGCACCATTGATTAAAGCAGCATCTGTCTGCTTTAATTTTCACAGCTGTGGGATAGGCACAGTGAAGAGCTGGGCCTCGTGCTGCAGTGATTGGTGCTGTATCAACACTGTTCACAGATGGAAAATTTCCACTTGTTCTACGCGCTATGGTGAAATCTGTGCAGATGCCACATCCTCTGGAAAGACAGCTGAGTGTCTGTTGGACACATGGAGTTGTGTTGCTCTGAGATGTTGTGGACTTCTGAAATATAATATACAGACTTGGCTCACAAGAAGAGATCATCCTTAGGGAGGGCCATTAAGCCTCCAGAAAAGGCAGACAGCTTTCTTTGGATGCTTCCAGCTGATGTTCCTGCCTAGCTCTCCTACATATTACATGGCTTGTTGGATAGAGAGGTCTGCCAGACAAAACGAGGAAAACGCTCATTTATGAATGTTCAAAATAAATTACTGTAAAAATTATGCAGTATATTCATGTCAGATGATAAGATATTGCGAAGTACATCCTGCTGCTTAGCTTGTGAGTTGTTTTCTAATACAGCAGTTATCCTAAAGGCCTCTTCTTGTTTCTCTAATACTCTGCTAAGAGGAATCACCCACTCATAATACCTTTTTCAGCAAAAAGTAGCATTTTGCAATATGTCTTTTACCCTTTAAAGGCAATGAAATTTGCGGAGGAGTAGCAGGATACAGAATCAAGCCTGCTGTGACGGTCAGTGGGTTACAACTTTTCTTTCTGAAAAAAACAGTGAGATGGTTGCCTGTACTTTGGGAGATTTCACAGCTCAAAATCTTATCCCGTTGCACTTGAACTCAAAACAATAAACAACTGCCCTTAGATACAGGCCAGTGTTCACATCAAGGCATTTCATCTACTGGTAAATCTCTACAAATAAATGTCATTTACTCAGTCTGCTCAGCATGAATGTTTCCATTATAGTTTAGGCTACCATATGACAATACTGGTTGATCTCTTGAAAGTAATTCACTGCCATTTTTATCATCAATTTTACTGACTTTGAAAAAAAAGTAACAAACGTAACTGAGCATACTAGCCTCTATATAGTTTAACAGTCTGTGCTGTTTCTTGTTATGTTGATGGTAAACAAAATGCATTCCTTTTTCTTTCCTCCCCAAAGAAACATTAAAATATATTTCTGAAAAGTTGTTAAACATCCTGCTTTAATAGAATAGATTGGAAATCTAACAGTATTGAACATTTCCTTCTAACTACTATCCACAGCAACTCCTGTTGTTTTCAAGCCATCAATATTTGCTTGCTCTGGGGCCTTTCAGTGTTTATATTTCTTCTATTTGTAAATAACTTGCTCTTGTAATTGATTCCTGCAGGGATTTTATATCTCAAACTTTCATTTGAAAAGATATTTCCAATTAGGATAGTGGTTTGTTTATGTACTAGGATAAAAGAAAGATGGCATTTTCAGTAGAACGGATCCATTTTTACTTTGTGAAGATCTGTCAGGGGTGTCTAGATCAAAGTTTTTAACCAAACCAACAACAAAGATTGTCACAAATGAAAAAATGACTTTCTGCAGTGAAGAAAATCCTTGTAAGGATTTGGTCAGAAGTGTAAAGCCCTTGGTATGCAGCCTCCAAGGTCAAAAATGAACTTGCAGATACTTTTGTGATTTTTAGTTTGTATGCTCTGAGAAGAAATGCTGTGTGAAAGCTAGGAATTAATGCTTTTTTTAATGTTATTTATTTTTTTGACATGAAGATTCCAGAATGTAATCTCACACTTCTAATCCTGAAGGAAAGGGCAGAAAGGGTGAGGGGGTAACGAAATTACCCGAGCCTGAGGATTTTGTCTGTAGGCATTCTGATACAGGAAGTGCCCTATTCACAGCAATTTCTTAAGGAAGAACACAAATATTTTGCTTAGAATGAGTCATTACTGCAACTGTCTATTTCCAACATCTATATTTCTCACACAGAAAATACAACGGAGAGCTTACTTTGAAACGCAAAACATTTCCTTTTTACTTTCTAAATTTAGCTTTGTAATATTTAGAAACAAATGTATTATGACCAGTTAGAGGTAATCCCTGTAAGTAGACTGCTTGCTTTATCAAAATCAGTATGAACTCAGAAAACCTTTGTATTATCTGCTCTAGACAGTGAATTGTCTTCTGCAATAATTGACTGAAATGTCATTTACAACAGAATACCATAATTCATTCATTTCTCCTTAATGCAGTAGTTTCAGTGGTGCCTTTTAGTAATTTTCTTCAATACTGTTTTGCTTTAGTTTAAAGTTGTATACCGTGTGAAATAGGATTAATACATCTGCAGTTTCAGTACTTCCTTTTAGTTACTTTACTGATTATTTTTTACTTGACAAGAGCATTTTTTCCTTCACTGAGTTTGCAGAAGTCATTTGAATAACAACATTCTCAAAAAGAAAACCCAGGAACTAATCATTAAAATAACTTCATAGTGTAAATCTTTGTCTTGATGGACAAAGTTATACTGTAATTGGAGTATAACTCAGGGAAAAAGCATTTGGATAGCATGAGACTGTCCTGCCAATTTGTTTCCACACAGGAGATCACTTTTTGTCATAGGTGGGTCCTACAGGAGTAATTTAGGAACGCACTTTCTTTCTGGGGTTTTGACGTTCATAGAAGACCTTACAAGTGAGCTGCGTTGCCCAAGGTTACTGCTTTTGCGCATATGTTCTGCGGTGGCACAAGGGCTGTCCTCTGACTGAGCTGATGCTGCCAAACTCCTCGCTTCTGCCATCAAACAACTTTATATATATTCTTCCTTATTTCTTTCCTGCAGTTCAGCCTAGTAACTTTGTTCTTCACCCCGTTGACGGAAAAGGACAGGCTCTGAATAAAAATTTGTTCTGCATGAGCATGAGATTAAGGGCTTATTAGGCAGAGGTCTTCCACAGTAGCCCTAGTCTATAACAACAGAGCCGAACAGCGCCTCGTCCTGGGGCAGGAGTGCTGCAGAGGTTGCCATCTCAGCTGAGCTGTTACCTCCGCAGAGCTGCTCCTCTTGGGCTGCTCAGCCGCTTGCACGGGCTGCGTCTGTAGCTGTCTAAAGCAACAGGGATTTCTGTGCTGGAGAGAATCTAATAGCGGTAAGTCATCACTGGTGGGAACAATTACTCGAATTACTGTTATTAGCGCTTTTTAGATGAATGCAAGCAAACCATAATTGCCTCTCCAAAAAAAGAAGAAAAATATTCTTCATTGAAATTGGAAACCAACAAGATCCTACAAGCACAGAAAGACACAAAAATGTGATTTGTGTGTCAAAAAAAGGTTGTAAAACTTTTTTATTTTTATTGAAGGTGAGAGGCCTTCAGAAGATGAGGACTTTAAACCTGTAATCACATTTTTATTGAATTTCGGGTGTGAGAGTTGTGAAGTGAGGAGGCTTTTTCCGTTACAGTTGCTCCTGAGTCACGTAACATTTGATCTGGAAAAGTAAGTATGTTCTCATGGTCTATAATAACAAAATTCTTTCATTTCTGTAGTACTGAATTCCTACATCATGAGACATTTATTGTCCAGATAAACTCTTCTCTTGGATTCAATTAAAAACCTTTTCCTTTTCATAGATCCGTAAAAACTACAGACAGCTGAAACCGGTGGGACCCTCTACCCCCTCTCCTTGCTAATGCAAGTTTATTCCTTGTCGTACTTACCTTCTCAGTTTCGCCTTCAGCGTTTTAAGAACTTCCATATCCTAAGGGCTCAGCGGCAGGAAATCTTCCCCTCTACTCATATAAAATTGTGTGCCCTTCTTTTAACACTGCAAATAATCCTCCCTTTCTTGGAGCTAGACTGCGATTTCTTTGCCCACATCGGGAACAGGCAGCCTGTGCATTATTCCTGGGACCCTTGTGCTCTGTCCTGGGAATAACTTCATTGAACACAGCCCTGGGGAGTAATAATATCTCACTGATTTTGACAGGAGTTCCAAAGTTATTCGGTGCCCTTCAGCGTTTTAGGTGGTTCTCCTGTCTTTGTCACTTAGCATAAACAATATGCTTCCTCACTCTCTCCTCATAACTCAAGGACTCTCATTTCTCAAACTTTTCTGTTCTTCTTTGATTTTCATTTAGTTTAAAAGTGTCTTGTACAAAGTTGAGTTGGCTGGAACAAAACCTTCTATTAAACTGTGGTACCACCACTGTATCTTTCAGCCTTCAGTCTTTTCAATGTGGAGTATCACAGAAATGCACATAAAGCTGAGTGTCCTGAAAATGTCTAAGCTAAAGTGAAATTAATTTATAACCAAAGCATAAAAATATATTGATATGAAAAAAAATTCTTTAAATCATCCAATTTTTATCGTTGTTCTGTTTGTATGGCAAACCTTCAGTTCAGCACCTTGAGAGAGCTTTCTCCTTACGGAAACAGGTATTACTATTCTTGCTGAAGGAGTGTGAGACATACAGCTGCCAAGAAGGCTTAAAGCATTAAGGATGCCAGCTGTTGTAGAATCAGTTGTAAGACCTTAAGTCTGAAATCTATCCTCACTTGTGAAGTTTTCAGTTCACCTGTTAAAAACAACTACCAAAATAGGATTAATTTAGAATTAGAGGACAGGCATCAAAAGATAAAGACCTCTCTCCAAAGTAATTAATTTATTGTAACTTCTCCAAACTTAAGATTTAGTATTACAAACTACTAGGTTAATCTGAACAGTTAGCTAATATTTCAAATGAATATAACATTGAAGTAGAGCTATATCATAAAAATAAGTTTCTGAGAAGGGTGATGTTTATAATTGCTTTTTCACATTTTACTCCACTCTTTTTTAAAATATATTCTGGTTTTTAGTTTTAATCTCCAATTTGCAAGTGGTATTCTTTTAGTGATATCAGTTCTATAGACAGTTTTTTTGCACAGGCAATTGCATAGGCACTTGCATGAGAAAATTTTCTCATCGGTGTCAATGGAAGGGTGTCTTTAAAGATAACAAGTTTTTCAAAAGGTGCTGCTGGAAAGCTGTTTTGTAATGTGCAGGAATGCACATTGCACAGATATGGTAGAGGCTAAGAGATAATGCAGTTTCCCCTGGAAAGGAGTAAAAATGCATTTCCCCTTTTTTTCTTTTTTTAGCTCTTGCCACAATTTGCTTGTGGTGAATAGCAGCTGAAAATGCAGTTGAGGATTCTGACTCATTAAAAAATAGGAAAAAATGTTAATACTTCTAATGAACCATGTTTTACTGTGAAATTCAGTTCCAAATACCCATCAAACACAGGAGATAATATACATGCAGTAGATGTGTGTATTTTAAAAATAGAATATGCACACTTACATAGAATCATAGAATCAGTAAGGGACCTCTGGAGACTTACATGGTTATATTCAACAGTTTTCTAATTCAAATAGTTACCATCTCAGGTTGTATTCTGTCTGGTTGATAATTTCCAAGCAGATATAATTATTTTTTTTCCAAAAATGTACAGTTTCCAAGAAGTAGAAAGTTTTGCAGGGAAAATTCCTGCAGGAGTTTTCTCTTTGGAAAAGCAATATGAATTTTTCCATAGATTTTACTCAATAGGCAGTGAGTTAGTTTTATTTTTACCTTGACTCCCTATGTCCTGGAGGTTTCTTCCATCTGAATATTGTGACAGCTATTGTCTGACCAGAAATTAAAAATGGAAAAGGAAACTGCAATTCCCAGAAATAGTGCCCTGCTTAACACTCTTTTATATAGATGAAAAGTGCCGTAAGTCATTACATCCCATTTTCAAAGCTGGGCCAAAAATAAATATTAGACTGTCAGGAGTTCCTACAGGAAGGGAGAGTTCAAATTTCACTTACTTCTGGTTTCCGGTTTCTTAGGTGGCATAGTTTGTTACGAGTAGAGTTTCAGACAAAGGTGAATTATGTATGTTCCTCTGATAGAAATACAGATTGCACACTGATCATATTTTATCCCAGATTTTCATAGAATGTTAGTAGACATTTTTACTCCAAAAACAGCCATTCCTTATATCTGTACTTTGCAATCTGTGCTTTATGCCCATTAATGGGAATTATTCACAGGAAAGAGAAAAAAAAACCAAACACTTGCTAAATATGACTGGTTCCTTTCTGTCCTGGGGAGTCCTGTCTGCAAACCTATACTACTAGAAAAGAGCTGTGAAGCTTTAGGGATCTGTGTGCCAGCAAAATGAGTATCAACGAAATAAGACAGTGCGAAATATCAATAAATACACCACAACAAAGTAACTAACTCTTGAGTTTATCCCAAGTTGTGAGTATATGGCTGGGAGTTGCAGGTTTTGCTTAGTGTAACTACAGCTGGTGCAATAAAATTACTTTCCTCTGGCAGCTGCTGGTGTAGATGCAAAGGAGGAATTTCAGGATGTAATTTGCTTCCTCCTTAGAGTTCCTGAAATCACATTCAAGGTTAGATTATTACTAATCTTGCTCAGATGCTCAAGGCTGAACGGACAGAAACTGCAAAAGCTGCTGCCTCCTTATCTGTGCGGAGTGAGCTGCAGTCCCAGCTGCTGCCCTCTCGGAGGGTAGGTGAGTGCAAAATCACTGCTGATGGTGGTAGCAATCGCTTGGAAAGTCACAAGCTGAGAAAAGCCTGTCACTTCTCAACAGCCAGCACAGCGGTTTCGCCTGCGTGAAAAATACTCCGGAATTACTTTTCAGGGACCAAATGTGGAAGTTGTGCTCCTTTTCCATAGAATTTCCATAGAAACCCCTGGAAGCACTGTACCTTGCTTCTCTCTGCATCCTTGGGAGAGCAGTGAGCTAGCCAAGCTGCCTGCTGCTACAGGAAAGCACTTGTGTTACAGAGAATTTATTCTTCTAATTTAAAAACAGGGATAAACAACAAATGCTGTAGTAGAAACTCACGGATATATATTGAATGGCTCACAAAGTAGTTCAGTTGGAGGACTACCTACGGCAAATCTGTGGAGACTTTGATTGCTCTTCCTGCTTATTTCTCATTTCATTCCTGTATTATAAACAATGGCTGTGTAGAAACAAACCTGTCATTTGTAAATAGTAGAACAAATTATGCCAGCTATAAGCAATTGATAGTCATCTGGTTCTAGTTTCATAAATATTCTATAATTTCTAAGACATAAAAGGTGAGTATATATGTATATGCATGTACGTACTCACATACATGTTTTACTCCTGTCACCAGTCTTGATTAACTTATCCCTTATATAAGCTACTTTTAGCAGGAGTTAAAGGAATAGTTTGAAAGAGAAGAAGCAAACTTGCCAGCAGTCCTTATAGATGCACATGCATGGTGGAGTGGGATTAGTAGTAATAACCCCAACAGGATTTTTTAATTATTCTGTCTTCACTGCAGTTACAATGCACTTTTAACTTTCTCAAACCAATTTGTTCAGGTAAGTATTTAGATAAGTAAGAGTGTATGCATGTGTTTGTATAGGTGGATCTATGCCCAATATGTTGATCCCTGGCAAAAATCAAACTACTAATCTGTTTTGTACATGTCTACTGTCAGGCTTGAAAACTGGAAGATAAGGTTTGGCAGAGGAATAGGTCTCACTGAGAAATTATGTGTTTTTTCATTACTTTTAGGAAGAAGTTGGTTTGGATTTAACCAAGTTTTTAAAAATGGACTGATAATACACCAAAGTGCACAACGGTTTGTTTCCCTAAGTTCATGAAGTAACACAGTGGGTGGAATGAAATGCTTTAATACCAAATGTGCAGTTTCTGGAGATGTTCTGGAACTTTGGGGAACTTAAAGTGTGAGATTAGGCTTCATTAATTGCTGGATATGTATATACATGTTCAAATTTTCAAAGATGATAAGTACCTTTACTCCCATTTATTTAAACTTAGAAACAATATGTGAATTCGAAGAACTTGTGAAAAAGAAAATGTATGTGTCTATATAACTGACATAATCCTGCAGACTTCAATCTATCCCTACTCTGACAAGTTCCAGTGCCACTTGAGCTCTACCCAAACTCTGCTTCAGTAGGGAAGACTGCAGGTATCTGACACTTTCCTACCAAGCTATGGACACAAGATTGGCCGTGGCTGGACAAAGTTGGGCCATGATTCACCCTTCAACAGCTTCCTGTCTTTGGGAAGACCAGTGTCAGCTCAGCACCAGCATCACCTACACTTGTGTTCAAAGAGATCCACAAAATATTCCATTATATGCTAGCGTTATATTGGCATCCTTTTGTAAAGGTGGCCTGTTTACCCATAAAGTCCCCACTTCTGCAGTTCAGCAGCCACAAGGGGAAAGTCCTGGGCTCTCCGCTTGCCAGCAGCAGAGCCGAGGTGCTGGTCCAGCCCCAGACTGCGGTTGTGTTGCAGTTGTTAGGTACGAGAATTAGAGCAGAAGAGATCTATTAAGCTGGCAAGGCTGGCAAGTGCGAGTGACAGAGGCATTTGCACACCATAGGAAATGTGTTGTTTCAGAAGAAAAATGCCGTAATATTTGCAATTTTAACCTGCTGCCAAAGGTGAGCCATGTAATACCTTGCTTCACTGCAAAAGCTTATCCATGATTTTAGATGTAGTTGTTAAAACTCTGCTAGATTTTATAAAAATGTTTATAATCTATGCAAAACTATTTTGCTATTTGCTTGTAAAGAGTAGCTTGAAGTGTTTATAAATAGTAAAATATGAGAGACAAATCAGAAAGTCTTTGTGAGTGTAGGAAATGAAGAATTACCTAGATCCAGTAGACTTTAATTAGTTACAGTTCAGAATAGTCAACTGAATAAATGCTATTTTTTTTCAATTCAGTTAACACAGATAAACTGAGACACAAACAGTCAAAAGACAAGAAATGCACTAAGTTTATGCAAGTCTGTAGTTTGATGTTTGCTTTTAGTCATCTTTAGTCTTGGCTTTCTGGACTTCGAAGCACTTTTCCTATAGAGTCAATAGCCCAGAGTGAAAACCAGCCTGGGCACCTTTGAAAATTCTGTTAGAGGAACTTTTTCAGAGTTACATAATCACTGCTGGAGCTAGGATATTAGCTCTCTATTTTTGACTGCTGGAATAACACTGCAGAGAGATTGACCTCACCCTCAGTAGTGCCACAGACGTCAGACTGGACCTCTTACCTCCCTCCCCAAAAGGCAGCAGGGCGAGATGTCTGTCTGATCTCTTTGGAAGAATTGGAAGTTTAGCCCTAAAATTATCCCATTAACTTATTTCTTCCTAAAGCAGATGAATTATTCCCTGGAAACTTGGAAAAACTTCAAATTCAGGCAGTTTTCTAGGGCTTGGGAGCTTTAGTTTTAGCTATAAGCTAAGAATAAGTGGTGAATATGAGTTATAATTGTAGAACAATACTTGAATTCCATACACTATGTGTTAGTAGTTTCTAGTAACATAGAGATAAAATTAGCATAATCTTATATCTGATTCTGGCAATGAACAGCATCCCAATATTTTCCCTACTGGTTTACTCCTGTACATCAAACCATAGATTTGTTTCAGTCTTTGGAGCCTTGATGCTTTAATTCCCTTGGCAACAATTCTTCTAATTCTTCAGACAAATCAAAAATGTGTGATATTGGATAAATCCTTCAGTTTGGGCATACATACCGTTTAGAGAATGAAGAGAAACCCACTGTCTTCTTGTAATTCATTTTATTCTCCTGAGTCTCCTGCAAAGCCCTTTAGGTCAGTACTCTAATAGCACTTGATGGAGAAATGCTTGATGCTTGATGCAGGCTCCTATTCTAAAAAAGAGAAACTCTGCTTTGAACACTTTTAATGAGATGGTATCTACAATTCAGTGGACTAACGGATGACTCCCCCTCTGTACACTGTACAGATGGAGCTGGGTATAAAGCTTCTGATACGGCAGTTTTCCATAGCAAAGTGCATTTTTTATGAAAAAGAAGAGTTTCTCCAGAATATGGCAAATTTTTAGTTGTGAAAATGCATTGCATATAATTCTATTTAATTAACTGCTGTTAATTAATTTTTTGAATTTAAATATTTTAAAATGTGCATGACATTATCAAAGTAAAGTATTTCAATGTTGGCCTGTTTTTTTTACATTATCAAAATGAAAACCTTTCTGGATTCCAAGCAAAAAAAATCTTCTGAATTTGACTTTTTATTCCAATGGTGAAAAAACAGTTTTTAAAAAAATTAATGTTTCCTTAGAACAAAAATTATTAGTTACAGGTCCATTTCTACCTGAGCTCTGACACAGCTCCAACCATTCTGTCAAGTGAGTGTTCTTCAAAACTTTCTCTGCTCAAAGTTGTGTTATTTATGGCTTTGTTACACTGGTAACTCCATGTAGTTTTTTTATAGTTTCATGAAGGATACTGCAGCAACACTGCAACTGAAAAGCATTTGTCAGACTATACTCTTAGAAGTCCAGGTGTGTTTTAATTCTCCCTTTGTCTGTAGAACATTTGTTAATTATGGCCCACATCCACTTTATTAAACTAAGGATGACAGTCTTTAGATGTAGCCAGTATTTTTTCCAAAGTATTTTTTCCATACAGCACTGTTGTGGCACTCCTCTATCTGTTGCAAAGCTGTATGCGAACTTAATTTTAGTTTCTAAGAAGCTTTGATGTAAACAGATAACACTGAAAGAGAGAACCCTCTTCCACTGAACAGTTAAGCCATAGCAAGTGCTGGAGCCTGGAAGCAGCAGGGCTTCCTGTAAGTTCAAGGGATCATCAATTACAATGCAGATGTGGGACCAACGCCGTTCAGATAAGCTATTGGAATTACGAGGGAGAGGCTTGGGGAGAGCTCAAGTTGACTTGATCAGTTTGATGAATTATCTGTTCGGGAGCAGAACTTGCCTTGACGATCGGTGATCGTACAGTAATACTTAGGGGACCTCCACATGGGTTCACACAGCATTTGTGCGAGAACCGGCTATGCTCGGTTCTCCGGATCTGCTTCCCTTTGCCCTTTCAAGTAAACAGTAGTCAAATATCAGGAGGGGATGTGGCGGAGAAGAACAGCTCCCTGATCTGGAAGTGTTAGCAGCAAAGCAGGCTGGTCACGGAGCGTTGTATTAAAAGCAAAAAGTGACCCTCCCCAGTAGTCTTTGTCAGCACTACTAAGTAATCACAGTTTGGTCCTCAGCAAAAACAAATAGCTTTTTCAGTTATTTTTTCAGAAAATATCTTTTCCTCCAGTATTCATCTCCAGTCCTTAATGAACTACAGAAGAGAATCTGCAGGAGAAGTTAAGAAAAAAACATACCAATATTGAATGAGATTAAGACCAGTTCTGCAGTAGGCAATTGAATGAGATTAGGACCAGTTCTGCAGTAGGCAGGTTGGCATATGTTGGCTTATGAAAGATAAGCGCTATTAGTTCACTGTTATTTTTTTTACCATTTTTGGGGTGTGTGTGTGTGTGTGTGTGTGTGTGTGTGTGTGTGTGTGTGTTACAACATTTCTGCAATTAGAGGAAATGTCCAAATATAAGTAGGCAGTAAAACAATGAGTATATGATATCCTGGTGCTGGGAGCTTTATATAATAAATCTCCAATATTTAGCATAACTTTTTAAATACACACTGTGATGGATGTCAACAATAAAACACAGTATCAGCAGGATTTATTTATTTCCCTGGGGTCATAAAAGCACATGTACAAAAGCAACATATCAATCAAATTACCTTATGTCTAGTTTCAAAACTATATAACATTAAATTCAGGTTACTTTATTTTTCAGACTTTCCAGTCACGTTTAAATGTGTGGTCTGTACAGGAAACATATTCTCTACAAACATGGTAGATTTAAACACATCCTAAATCTATAGCAGGTATAACTGGATTTAAGAGCATGCATACACGAAGATCATACTTGCATGCTTTTCTGAATGAAGACTGTATTTTAATTAAGACTGCCAGAGGGACACTTCATGGATTATCTAATCCTGTTTCCATCAGCGAGTTCTCTTCAGAAACACATTGTTCCCCCTTTAAAGTTTTAAAGTTTTGATGGTTTGTCCCATAATAGTTTGATTTGATCTCCAATGAAATCTTATTCCCAGCCAGCATATACCCATATGCAACAACAATTTGTACAGCACAGACAAGTTGGCAATAACTGTTGTCTAAAATTATTGCTGAAGGAAAGCATATCAAAATCTTGAAACAGGAGTACTGAACATGACTGGAAATACAAAAATATGTAGGAACCTTGCATGTGGTCAAAAACTTGTGGGAAATAAATGCAGCATAATTCGCCTGAATTTATTTCTTAATACTTGAAATATGCTTAGAGTGGCAGGTCAGTGTAGGACACCAAAAGTTCTGTTGTACGTGTATCATATGGTACAGCTGTATAACAGACCTGCGTGCAAACTTCTGCTTGCAAATGATTGACAGTGTGCAAAAATAATAGTGAAAAGAAAAGTTTGGCACACCTGGCAAGGTCCTGCTGACCTTGAATGGATGGATGGCAGCGAGGGTGCAGCTAGCTCAGCCCAGAAGGCAACACAGGGAGGATGTGCAGCTTGTGCTGCAGCCCTCTGAGGAGCTGAAGGTTTCCTCGGGCTCCAGGTGGTTTCCTGCAGTCAGGCCATTTGTCATCCATCCATTCCCTGATTGCTACATGCAATTCAGGATTGAACTATCTCAAATTGTCCAATGGTGAATTCCAGCATGACTAGTTGTGTTCGTTGCTTTCTGTTTGCATGAAATCTAGTGGATGCATGTTATCAGGTCTTTTAAGAAGAAAAAAAAAAGTTAATTCTATTATGTGTATCCCACATATACTTTGGTTTGGGCTGGCACAAAAGGGTGTATTTCACCCAAATATATAGACAAAAACAGCCTTACATTTTTTTTTATCTGATGGGCGGTTAAAACATTAAAAATACAGCAAATAATTTCAGTGAATTGTATTTTTAATTACTTCGATGCAATTCACTAATGATTTTTTCAGAATCCATTTTGTCTGCTACAATTCTAAAGTCTGTAGGGAAAAAAGAGACTTCTATATAGGTAAGCATATTTGGAAGTTTTTTCAGTATTGAGTGGATTTTCGGTGATGACATAAATGCCATCCTTCACTTAAAGCACAAAGTAAGCATAAATAAGAATAGTAGCTTTTTATTCCTATTTTGCATGAATGGAAATGAATGCACAAGCTGAAAGAAAAAAAGGCGAGGTCAATAAAAATTAGCATAGAACTTATATTAAGATAGGTATGAGGAACCTCCCAGCTTTGTGTGCTTAGAAGAGATTAGGATCTTATAGCAGAGAGACATTAAAAAGACATCAGGGTTGTGTGCTATTTCAAAGATTAAATCAAAAAATTTAATCTATTAAAGATAGCGCATCCATCATAACGTGGAAATGAAGAACTCTAGTTCTCTAGTAGAAATCTAGGAAGGACAAAAGAGGTGATCCAGGAAGCCTCTGAGCACACAGGAGTGTCAGCTCTCGAGTTCCCCGTACAAAATCTCTTGCAGATTAGATTTCAGGCTTTATCATTACCAAGAGTCGCCTGTCCAGAGGTTTTGCAAAGTAACTCCCATAAAATGGAGCTGGTAGGTACCAATTTGGTAATCAAGTTGAGAGCAACGTTTCACAGCTGTGAGTGATCTGAATCTCCCCTCTAAGGTGGCTGGCACCTTGCAGGTCCGGGCTGCTGAACGTCAGTGGAGGAAGCAGAGTGGGGCCCAGCTGATGTGTCTAAGCACATACTCTAATAAAGATGCAGGAGCATCATTGAGCAGCAGTGAAAGCGTCTCTAGTCCATTTGGATTTATTAAGTCAGATGTAATCTAGACACACAAACTAAGGTTCAATATTTATCTGGCTTTAACGAAAAGGCCAAATTGAATAGTGTTCTTATTAGCTCCTATTTAAGGAGTTTTCTTCTGAAGGTATGAATATGTCTTACATAATAATTCAGTTGAGGACACCGCTTGAACACCACTATTAGATAAATCTATTTTATGTCCATTAATGAAAATGGGGGGATTAAAGTGACTTCCAGAATGGAGTCCCATTAGGAACAGAGAGCAACGTAGCCAGTTGACTTCTGTAGCAACAATGCAGTATCAGTTGTGTGGGGTATGTGTGCACGAGAGGGACTCTGTGTTTTGTCTAAGCAATGGAAGATACTTGAAATTCATAAATAGAATAGGTCTTTATATTGAAATTATTGATTTCTGAAAATCTGGTTTTTATATGTTTAGGGGAACAAAAATGATTGATCAATTTATTTGGAAATTTCTTTACATTTTAGAAGAGAAAGGGTAATTGTCTAATTCCTAAAGAAGGAAGAAATTGGTTCCCATCCAATTTTGATATGCATCTATTTAACAAATAAGTGATCTGAATTTATTTGCCTTTCATATCTATCAACTAAAGTGGATATTACAGTAAAAATTTTTTAATGGAGTAACCTGCCTTGAAGAAACGTTCTAAAGGAGAAATTATTTTTTGTCAATTCACTAGATTTGCAAGCTAAGACATTCTTTTTTAATATCGATGGAGATTTTTTGGAAGACAGTTAAAAGAGAGAAGATTATAATATGAATACGATTCTTTATGGGACATGGTCAAGTACTTGAAGCAGCCAAGAAATGAATGATGTATATGTGAAATAAAGGTAAAACTACGTGGGTTCTCCATCTACTGCTAAAATGAGTGCAGTGCAGAGTGCTGCTTGTCTGAGCATGTATCAATTATCCTTGTACTTTTTGTTAGCAGTGCTGATGGTCTCTTGGCCTATATTTTTAGATTATCGCTGGTGCTCCCTGCCTTTGACTAGAGCAAGACACTGTTAGAAAAAGTGGGTAGCTAAGATTTGGCCACTCAGGTTCACAACCTCAAGGCTTGATACCCCTAGTATTCTTGCTGGCTTGATTTCTTCCCTGAAGTTTCCACAAATGAAGGAGAAAGCCCAGCAAATATCACCTTTACTCTCAACTGAACTCTGATCTGCAGTATTGTAAAGGCTGTAGCTGGAAAGCTGATTTGTGCTGTTTGCATCCCGATTCAGCCATGCACCTGGATACATCCCAGCCAGTTGAAAGTACCACAAAGTCAGTGCTTGGAGCTGAGACAGCATCCCAAGGACCCTGCTGGGCCAGGGTCTCCTAGCCAACCTTTCTTGTTTGGCACATCCAGAGAAAGAACTTCCAATCTGCAGTTGCCTTGGGGTAATGAAGGCTTCAGGTAGGTTATTTCCTCTAGAGAGTTTGTGCATTATATTCAACTGAATCCACAATCATGAGCTCCCTCTGTGCCACATCCCATCATTCTCTGAAACTCCCTGGTGCTAGACTCTGCACTATGACTGGAGCTTTTGCTATCTGCCATTTCTGTCTGATACCACAATCTCCATTTCTTGCTGCTTCTGCTCTGGGCTGCATGTGCCGCCCCATTCAGATGCAAGTGAACGCGCATGCCTATGCGTATCTCCAGTTTCTCTTCCTCTAGAAGCCAAGTTCCACAATCTAAGTATTACAAAGGCTTGTTTTCTTCAAAATATTTCTATTTTATATTACAAAATAAGAGGGATGAAAGGTTTTGAAAATGTGTTAAATTGCTGAAATGGAGAAAAAAAGGAGTTGGAATTACAAACAAAGTATGTTGAAATAAATTTAGCGCAAGATCTTGCAGCTTTGGAGTTAATGACAATATTTCCAGTGACCTCAACTTTTGTTGTTTTCCAACTCTCACTTTTATAAGTGGAGCAGAAATTTTTATTTCTAGTTCCCAGAAAAGCTTTTTGTTTGCTTTATGAAAGGAAAAACAAGTACTGATGGGTAGAGAGACTCTAACGAAAAATTAATTCATCCAGGTCATATAATTTGAAAATTATCTCTCATAGCAAATAGCTGTCCTGTTTGTTACTCCTTTCTGAATAAGGTCATCAGAATGGAACAGTAGAAACTCTCATTTCTGCTGACACTTTGCCTCTCAGAAGTTGTTTCCTCTGGTACACTAATGAATCTTCTTTGTCCTTGTCTGATATAATTTACCTCTACCTTGGCAGCAAAAGTCACTTCCTCCTGTGAGTAAATGAGTGATAAAGGACAAATAGAAGGGCACAAATGTACAAGTGCTATCGAAACACTCATCTTTGAGTTTAAGATGACCGCAGCTGCAGACGTGCAGTGTTTCCCTGGCAGTTGAAAGCACAGCCAGCTTGAGAATATTGGTAGATTTATGTGAATCCTTAAGAGTTGCAGCTTATTTGAATTCACTAATAAACTGGAGCCTGGAGGATGCTGACTGTATGGTTACCTTTTCAGCTGGAAATAACCTGTGTTAGGTAAACAGGAATAAAGATTAGCAAGAGCAGTTGATGAAGGAGCATGGAAAAGCAAGCTGAGATCAGAACAGGCTGCAGTGAGATTTAAGCACTCTTTCCCTTAGCTCAAAAGCTGAAGAAACCATTAATACATAACAAAGTGATTCAGAATTGTCCTTCGTGGGTATGTCTGGGCTCTTAACAGTGTTGCCAGTTCCCTGGTCCTTGTCCTTCTATTGATCATTTGCAACTTAGTTAACTTAGTTACTTTTCTGTAATGTGCAGGTACCACAATTTTCTTCAAAATCTATGTGAACTAATGAATTATCACTAAGCTCAGTGAAAATGCGGACAATCTACATCTCTGAACTTCCGCCACATTTGCTGGTTAAGGGTAGAAGACACTGACTGCTAAATGCCTACTGAAAGCCAATAGGTACTTTTCTGTAATGTTTAGATACCATGATGCTTCAATTTTCCCTAAGCATTAATTTAGAAAAAATTATTTTATACATTCAGAATTGAGAATGCTAGGTCTGGAGAGTAAATTCAGCACCATATTGATGTTGATGATAAAATCCACAATACAGCAAAAAAATCCAGAAAAGCCTATTGTGTATTTTATTGATGATACAGTGATTCAGTGAAATCCTTCATATTCAATAGTGCAGACAAAAATTAATGTTAAATGTAGCCTTAGACACCATTATACCAGGGATTAGTTTTTCCTACAATGAGTTTTTCAAAGCAGATGTGATGGATTTTATTCCTACTGGAGATACCCGTAGACGTGGCAGTCGGTTCTGAACTGATATAAACCAAGTGCACCTTAAAACATAAATAAATGAACAAATAATGCCTGCGTTAATAATGCTAAGTGATGCGCATCGCTATTTAAAACAATCTCACTGAGTGACTGGAGCAGTGCTGCTCCTTCCACACGTGGTGTTTGTCATGTTTGGAACCAGTCCCGAGGGACATATGATACAGAAAGTTTTCATGTGTAGACGAAGACTTTATATTGATCCAGAAGCCCATTTTATTGTGACATCCCAGGCCATTTTTCAACCCCTGTGCCTGAAAAAGGGCCAGCTTTGGGCTTTGGTGCATTGCCAAGGGAACCAAAGCAGGGAACAGTTGCTGAGGGTCATTTGCTTATTTGTTTTTTTTACATCTACAAGCAGTATATTAAAGTTCGTGGATGAAGGCAGGACTCAGAGTCTTTGTAGCCATGAAGATTACTAAAAATCCCACAGCTAAACACTGTGCATAGATAAAGTAGTGGCTGAGGCACATTGCTACGCCTTTCAGTCATGCCCATCTAACTCGTGTGGCTAGCAGTAATCACACACAGCAACAGTGCTCGACCTTGTGAAGACTGAGGTTCTTCAAATGTTGATGTAACATTTGCATATTATATTCACATTCCCAATAACATGCTGATATTCCATGCACATCAGTTTTGGATTGACCCCCATTATTGAGGGTGAGTCTTATAAAACATGCGCGTCACTTACCCAGGAAAGATAAAAAAGACCGTGAGGATGTGCACGGGGTCAGAAACGGCCCAGGCGCTTGCTGTGTCTGGCCGTGGAGTCTCCTGGGGAACCACCACCGATTTCATCTCACGTTTCCTCTGCCCCTCCGTTCGGGTAAATCCGGGCAGCGCGTTTCACTCGTGCTCATTAAGGCACCGGCCAGGGGCTCCCTGCTGGTGACTTTCCCCAAGCCAGCGTGCCGTCAGTGCTCAGGGCTGTGCCAGCACACATTCATATCGCCAGGAGCAGCAGGGTACCAGACAGGCCTGGGCACAGGTTGCTTTCCTCTTTCTCATGTGTCATTTTTAATGTCTCCTCCTTTTAGCAGCTTTCCCCTCCTCCTTGCTCCCATGAGATGGTGCAGAACCAGAGTGGCCCCAGGCAGTGGTTGTTTTGGGGGCTAAGGGGGGGGATTTGTGCAGGCACATGTTTTGGTGGCAGTGTGTGCAGGAGGAAGGACTTTACTAAGGGGCAGATGTCTGTCTGTCCTCACCTGGCCTCAGCTTGCTGTGCTGCATCCCCCAAACTCCCCACTCTCTCTGGAAACCCATTTGTCTTCTGAGCTCTGTTCTCCATGCTTTGAGCATGTGCGATCAGATCTCAGTCTCAACTGAAATGGTTGAGAATCCGAAGTTCCTGAGTGAGGGATTTTTTTTTTTTTTTTTTTTTTTTTTTTTTTTTTTTTTTTTTTTTTTAATGTGAGGTTTTGGTGCCTGAAAGTCTAGGAGGCAGTGTGGCTTTTTATTCCTCTTCACTAAGGTCATGGCTGGCGCTTTTGCTGCCACACATAGGAGAAATGCAACACTGATCCATTTCTAACATACGGCAAAACAGTTCTGTGTGCTGGTCTTGCTCTGTAAGCACCTTTGTCTTTGCTTTCCTACCCTTTGAATTTCTCTTTGTGCCATGACACACTAAAATGTAGGTCCTTTAAGGCAGGGGCAGTTTATTCATTGCTAAAGCTGGCAAGTGCCTGGCATGTGTTAGTGGCACCTGCAAATTATTTTGGCCTCTGGAATTTGATCCTGCTACTGACATATAGACGTGGACAGATTGGGAATTCATGGCTGAAAAGTAGGGTGCTTACATACAAATGGTGAGGTAATTAGTGTGAATATCAAGAAAGCAGTGTTAAAAATGTAACACAACATAGAGCAGGTACCAAAGAGAGACTTCCTAAGCCTGTGTACAGGGGGCATGTGGCTGCTTTGCTTCTCTGTATAGTCTTTGGCAAAAGGGGCAATTGCAGCTTAGTAACTTGGTACATTTTGACATTTTGATTTTACTAAACATATGGTTTTTTGTCATGACTACGCAGTCTGATGTATGATCTCATTTTTACATCATAGATTTGAGGAGGAGAGTCTAATAGCTTTAAATCTTTTCTGTGAACAAATACCTCTCACACAAATCTTCTTGCTTAATTTTGAATAATTCATCAGTGAGCATGATTTTCCTAGAAGGCTGTTACAAGCTCTAGCTCCTCCTGATATCTTCACTCCGTCGCTTCTAGACCCCTCTCGTAGCTGTAGCTGTGGCTGGTAATGGCCTTGCCTGCTTGCAGGGCAAGCCGTGAGGGCTAACACGGGAACTGATGACAGGGAATTGCTGCTTGCAGCTAATGGAAATGTCCTTTTACCTGAAGTGATTTTGTTGCTACATTTAGCTACAAGACTCCTTGTTCCAACCAGACGGTTTCCTGCGTACTCTCCCTGCCGTCAGCGCTGGCTGTTTGGATTCACGAAGGGAGTGATCAGATTGACTCTTAGCCATCTTTTTACCACGCTTTACCTGTTCAGTAGTTTTACCCTCTCTCAAGTCATTCCTTCCAGCAGATTTGATAATGTGTCCCTTTTTATCTTCATCCAGTTTGCTGTTGTTTGCCCAGTGACATTTCATGCAGGGCCCCAGAAGGTCTGACACACAAACGTTGGCAAGCAAGTGCAGCTTCCATTCGCTTTTCACCTGTTAGCTCAGGCTTCTGGTGCAAAATCTTGCTGCAGTTCCTCTTGCAAGGAGCCCCCAGGCTCAGGACAGCCTCTGGAGGGGGCATATCTCGGCCCCAAGGACAAGCCTCTCTGTGAACGTGGGTAACCATCTCACAGCGCCTGCAAATGGGGCTGCGCCAGCCGTACTCGACTTAAAAAGTCTCCGAGAGCTGTTGCTGGGGGCACGCAGGTGCACAGGAGAAAGAGCCGACACTGGCTGTTCTACATTTAAGTCCTTTCTTCTGCAAAAAGAGCAGCAACTTCAGGTTTCCCTTTCTCCGTTGCCCCCAGCAAACATCTGCATCCATTTGCTGCGTCTGCAATCTGCCCACAGGTAGCAGCAGGCACTTACTTTATTAAGATTTCGCAGTCTTAGGCTTTTTTACCCATGTGTATCACTACAGAACTGCCAAGAAAGGTTAATAAAAACAAACAAACAAACTAAAAAATCCCTCCTGAATGCCAGCCAAAATGGGATTTGTTTTCTGATCCGAAAAAGAATTGGTCAGATAGACCCACAGCAACCTGGAAATACAGCTCACTGCCAAACCAAAGGATAAAAGTGGGGCAACTGGAAGATAAAAGGCAGAGGGATGGAAGGAAATACTTAATACTTAATGAAGCATTAATACTTCTGATGTGGGCCAATGGAGGCAGTGAAATCGCGTGCAGCATGCATCCCTGTTCTTACTGTAAGCATTGAAATTCCTCTGACCTTTTAGAGCAGGAGAGGATTTTTCTAGGTGCAGATTCTCTTTCTTCTAGCTTTCCACTTCCTTTCCATGTTCCACCTACCATCTGACCGACCTGTCAAGAATAGGGAAAATTTTTTCCTTCTAATTTAGCTAGGACTCCTAGTGAGTGTTTTTTGTCGATTATCCCAGACTTTGATGGGCTTGCAGAATACAGAATTTTTAGGCTTGACAGAGTAAATACAGATGATCATTAGTCCACTTTACCTTCTTAGTTTATAAGCAAAACTATGTTACTTAGATAGCAGCCTTTATGCCTAATGTAATTAAATCTCCACATGTTTTTCTATTTTTCACATCAAAATGGATGAAACCTAAAAAACAGCAGCCAGGAAGGAATGCAGAAAACCATGAGTATATTAGCTATGCAGTGAGTGCAAAATTTGTAGATACACAGTTACTGAATTAAGAAATGGTCTTTCTGTTGACAGAACGATTTGAACATTTTAGAAGCTTGCAGACAAAAACCTGCAAAGACAGAGGTCAAGGTCTTCATTTTGTAAAATTGCAAATGCAGAAATTAAGGAATGCCTGTGCATTACTAAGCTCAACTTCAGTGTCCTTTCAAAGTAAGGTGGTGTTACTTTAAAGATCCGAGTACGTGACTCCTCCTGTACGGTGTGGAAATCCTGCGACAGATGTGAGGATGGACTTCAGTTCCGCATTGAACTTATTAACCTTCCTTTGTCCTGAATGTTTATATATAATCTTTATACCAGAATTGCAAGAGTATAGTTGTAAAACTGTAAATTCTCAGGATATGTTTCAGGTAGGCAAAAAACTCAGATATTCAAGCAAATAAAGATATAGCAACATGATGAAATGCTAGTTGGAAGAGGAACCTGTCACAGGGGTTGCTAACAGCCATTATGTAGGATAACTCAAAATAAACTCAGTAGCATCTCCTACCCCTCTGAGCATCCCCATCAGGACTGTTTTCATTGGTCATATCTCCGTTTATGTTGCTTTGTAGCTGGAAAAAGCAAACAAGTAAAAAAATTGGGAACAAACCCTAAAAAAGATTATATCATTGATAATATTATTTAATACCTTGTCTGTATATGATTAAATAATAATTACTTACATTTATTAAAACTTCCAGTGTCTGCTACCATTGGTTTCCAAGGGACTTTATGTACCTGACAGCGTACATACAGGGAGTTTGAATTTGGAACAGATCAATTTGATTAAGTTACAGGATTCCACCAGGACTTTCTGTTGTGTCCATTTCAGGAAAAAGGGAAATTAAGTCAGGATACAGCACAAAACAGTTGTTGGTAATTTGGCTCTTAGTTTGATTCAAACGTATGCTATCTTACTAGTTTTAGAATATTTGGATTTTATGCATTTGTTTGAGCTACTATCCCTATCACAGAATAGATATAATTTAATTGGTTATAATTTCCACTTACATATGTAGGCTATAAGAGACTACTTAGAATTTTTGTTGCCAATTCCAGATCTTTGCTTCTGAATAACTGCTGTGCCACCTAGTGGGTATTGTACTACACTTTTAAGCTACTTAAAGAGATAACGGGAGAATAATGAAACTTGGTGTTGGTACTGATGCAAATATTTACTGTGAAATGTGGAAACAAAGAATTTTGCCTTTTTCTATTTGATTTAGTAGCAAAGTGTTCCATTAACATAAACATTTTTCATTTCAACTGTATCACTGCATTTCGCTTGTGGTTTTATTAAAGTAGCATAAGTTACAGAAAGGACACGCACAGCACCAGTCCTCAGAGAGCTCTCTTCTCCCCCCGGCAGTAACTCCAGTTCTTAGTGAATCACTAGCACATTTCATATGCTTTTATACTTTGATCAGGTTATCAAAATGAAGGAATATTTCCAAACCTCAAAATCAGGAATTTCCAAATTATAATTAAATACATAAATGCACTGAAAATGTCCATTATCTGACTAACTATTTTCTACTTCACTTGGGAAATATTTTGCTGTTTCACTGCTGAAGTATTTGCACTTGGGACCAAACTAAACTATTTAAAAAACTTACATAATTGTGTGACTTAAAGTGCTATTTAGAACAAATAATAAACAATGGGATTAATAACATAATGTTCTGACACACAACGTAAAACTATGTAAAATTTCCATTTCAGTATAAATAGTTCCTGTGTCCAAATATCTGCATAGATTTCACTGTTGACAGCTATTTCTTAGCAATTTCTTCCTCTAGCTGAAACCTCTCAATAATTCTTTCTTTCCACTTTTTAAGTAAACCATCTGTGCAGTGTAGGAGTGTTGGTTTTGCTGTGGTAGGTAGCAATAATATTTCAAGCAACAGGGGGAACAACAATAAATTTCCATTAACAGAGTGCTAATTCCTAATACTGTTCAAGCTACATTATTCCATCTTCTGTAAAACTGCCAAACTACCTCTCCTTAACAAAAGCTGTATTAGGTGGCGTTTATATTTAGCACCTGCGTGCAATGCGTTAGACAGTATAAAATGTAGTGTTCCGCAAAACTGCAATTTCAAATGGTTTAGGTTTCTGTCATGCTCAAGAGAACTTTGAACTCATGGTAGTTACCAGATTTAAATAATGTTTCATATAACAGGACCTGAAGCCAAGTAAAAATTGACATCTGGACTGGCGGCTTTGATAGCTCTTTGCTAGACCTAGATGTAAACACAAATTCTTCTATGATTTTCCCTAAATAAATAACACAGCATATCTCTTATCTCATTTGCTCTCAGCAGCATTTGTCAAAAAAATCTGAGTTTCAGCTTGAAGTTGACAGAAAATGAAATCACTTTCCCAAGGAAAAAAACATAGGTTTTGAAATGGCAAAAAAAATGAAAACTACAGTCTGAGTTTTTATTTATGCTTTTTGTCTTATTTGTTTTCCCTCCTTTAAAAAGATTTCCAGAAAAAAAATTTTTCAATTTTCTGGCTTCAGGGCTTGACAGAATTTTGTCATTTCTTTTTCTTCTTACAGACAAATGAAATTGAGAAGAGTTTTTCAGGTGTCCTCCTTAAAGTTCAGTGTCCAGGCTCTCTGTCTTCTCTGATATTTGAAAAATTTCCATACTTTCATTTCCAGGTTTCTCTGATGGTATTTTGTGCCAGTGGGACAGATTTAAAACAAAAATATATCTATTTTTATTGCATAACCAATTGATTACTTTGTTTTGAAACAGCTTTGTTAAAGATAGTCAGGGAAAAGAGGCCTGCTGATGAGGTCTGTTGCTCTGTAAATATTCTCAAAGGTTGATATTCACATTAAATATTGATTTTAAACATATCCAAAGATTACTTAAAGTAGGATTGGAAAGCAAATATAGTAAGATTTACAAAGGGCTTCCTGTCTTATCTGATATGTGCTTGATAACAGGCTCTTCTTCTTGATATTAATTTGCTCAGACATGATTATTTTTTATAGAAGAATGGAGTGTTTAGTAAAGGAAAAATTCACTTAGAAAACTTCATTTTTTTTGCATGTGTAGACACGTATTTTTCGTGCGTATTCAAAATGTTCTGTTGATAAGCATTTAACACTATCTAGGAGGAAAATGTACTTAAGGTTAAGAATTCACGATCTTTTATTTTCCATGGCCATATTTTAACATATGATCTTTAAGTATGTCTTTGAGAGTATTGCCCGTGGAGTCAATGGCTGGCCTTCTGTAAGCAGACAGTCGAGTATGTACACAGAAATGCGTGCAGCGAAGTTTTAAATCAGGATTGGGATTCAATATCATAATAAATAACAAAATATTAAGTAATACTGTGTTAAAAGTTTTATAAACAGTAAAATGAAGAAGTCTCTATGAAGTTTGTTTTTTTCCCCAAAGGAAAAAAAATGCCCTTATAATGCATAAACAAGATAATTATGTGGCTTTTTCTTCTTTCATTTCGATCTAGCTTCATGTTTAAATTCAGCCTGCTAACCAACCCTGCAGCCAAAGCGCCCAGGCCCCAGATACCTACAGTGAACCTACTGTCCTGAAGTTGGAGGGGTCTAAAGCGAGTAAAACTATCAGTATTTGGCTGTAAGTCTGACCACTTTTTGGACCACATGGCCGTTTCCTCCAGTATCCATTAGGCAAACGGCACGTAATGTTAACAAACCTCCCTGGCAGAGCAGCTGGCTGGGGGATTAAATAATGTCCTGTCTCCCCAAGAAGGCACCTCTTAGTTTTAACAGCTACGTCTGATTAGCCAATATTTAATCTTAATGGAGCAGGACCTAATTTGTTTTGGTTTTCCAGAGCTCCAAAGTCGTGGGCGCTTCCCACGTCAGGCTTTCCCGGGGCTTCACTTTGTTCGTGGGAGCCCTTGGGAAAACACCCGCTGAGTGCACGTGCCAGCGGGTGACCGGGCCAGGTGCTTAAGCCGCTCTGCTACTTTACCAGTGTCGGAGCAGTCCCTCGGCTTAGGTCGTGTCAGGCCTGAGCTCGGCAGCTCACTTCCAAAGGTTCTACCTGGACGCGTCTTAGAGGATTTCAGAACAGGATTTCTCTGAAACTAAAAGTCATGAGGCAAATGTGTGTTGAGGCACCGAGTCTATGGAATAAGCAATAAATCACACAGCTGCACTTGTTCAGCAAGCACAGGTATCTGTTAAAATCACTGTCCTTTTAATCGTGCAGACCAGGATTTTCATTTGTTATTTATAAAATGTATTTGGAAAAAATATGCAAGGGAATTCTGCAGTTAGGCAGCAGATTCAGCTTAGATGAAAGTCCTAAACACGAGGGATCAGATATACACATCTGGATGTTTGAAATGCAGCCTGAGTTTTTTTCTTTTCCGGGCCTAATGGTAGCACAGTATTTATTCTTATTTATATAGCTGTGTAAATAAGCAGATGTTTCCACTGAAATCAATATGTACTAGCCATTAGAACATATCAGTATTCAAAGTTATGTTTTTACCATAATATAAAAACCTTCAGTGAAGCAACATTACACACAGTAAGGTGTTTGGAAGAGTGAATATTGTAAAGGTAAATGCAACGTAAGCAAGTAGGACACAGATGGAGGCTGCAGATGCAGTTGGGCACCACCAAAGTAGACCTCCTCGTGCAAGTAAAGGGGAAATGGATTGGAAAACCAAGGAATAAGAGAGGCTCTTCCCACAGCCCAGGTGCCTTTCGGTGGGCCTGGCAGGAGCCAGGGGCTGCAGCGCTGGGGCCAGCTCAGCCTCCGTCGCCCTCACGACAGGACATTGCCCTCCACTGACGGCAGGGCAGCAAAGGAGGCAAATCGGGTAACTCTGGTGCCAAACGTTAGATTTTGTAAATGCTGAATATGAATATGAAACACATGATTAAAGAAATAAGTTTCATGTTTGCTCCCTGCTATGCCTCACACAGCAACAACAGAGCATAATAAGCAAATAATCATAGCAATCATAGAATGGTAAGGTTGGAAGGGACCTGTGGAGATCATCTAGTTCAACCCTCAGCGTAGCCCATGACCTTGACATTAGAAGCACCACGCTCTAACCAACTGAGCTAAATAATACCTTTCAGACTTCTCAGACAACACTTAAACAGGCATGAGATGTTACCTTGTAGAGTTTTTCTAAGTGTATGTGTGAGGAGGGGATGCTTTATGCCTTTCATCTCCCACTCTCTGCCCCTAATGTTAGTGAAGGAAGGTCTGCACCCTACAACACTAATCGTATCTGGCGTATAGTTGGCAAGCACAGTCATTGCAGATCTCTCATGCTGCTGTGACCTCACCCCGTCTGAAAGCGCTATAAAAGATGTCTCGGCTTCCTAAACATAACACTGCAAAAATGAGGTTTTCCACGGATCCTGTTTGATGCGAAGACTTCCGTTTCGCTGTGAGCAGCCACCCTGCCCCACAAGCAATGTGCGAGACAATCCCTCGGCAGACAAGCGGCAAACAATCACCTGCGGAAGTGGTTAAGTGGTTGCTCGTGAGCAGTCACTCGCAACTGAACAGTGTTTTTGTTTCATGCATTCAGTGAGTAGTGCTTCATCATCTCCTTCAAAGGAGAATGCTATTGTACGTTAGGTTTCCATTGCCTTCATTGATGATTTTTGAATATGTGAGATCTCCATTTGTATAGATATACCATGTGTAAATGGTCCTTTTTGGTCAAGGCAAAGGAGTAGAGTTGCTATGAGCATGTGTGAAGAGGTTTGAATGAAAAACAAGAGTGGTTCCCACCCAGGCCCTCCGACTGCCGACTGCCTTTTTGCAAATGCCTTTCTGCAGACTTTCATCTCAGCAGCGTAGGTGGGATGAGTCTATCTCGCACCGTGCAAGTTTGACTTCTGCAGCTTCTTTAAAGCAGTGTGAGACAAATCCATGAGGATGTGTTGTGTGTGTTTGGTGACCTGAACTAAACGAGCTTCATAGTCGGAAGTGGTATAACCAGAGGAGACAAAGGAAAAAATACATTCTGTCCCACAGCTTCTCTAATAGAGGTCAAGTACACGGAGAAATTGTTTCAGAAAAATTCACGTAGATTTTCTTGAAAGAAGCAGCTTCACAAGTCTGTAGATTTTTGATTGAGAAAGAAGAAGAAAGATGACCAGATAAATATCATGTAGCAGTACAGATGAAAGAGACCGCAGTGAACAAGTTACACGCTGTAGCTTACTTTTTATCCATTCATGCTCTTCTAAGTCTTGCCTTCAAAAGCTTGCCTACAGATGATCTTTGGAAAAGCACAAAATACTGGTCTTTCTTTTAGAAATCTGTTGTCCAATTGTATGTTCTTGTTCACTTATTTATAGCCATTTTGTGAAATAGACCTCAGTGTATTTCTTTTTATAGAGCCATCTTCATGACTTCACCTTCTTATTAGCCATATATCTAAAGATACTGAAACTTCAGTTGGTCAATGCTTACTTTGTGAGCTAAGCTTTGTTCATAAAAATGAACACATTGGTCATTCCAGTACGCTGTATACAGGGAATCTTCCTGATCTGATGTTAAAACTGATGACCACTTTGCTCTGCCTAATCATTAGAATAGGTAGGGACAGTTCTCTTAAGGAGAGTATTTGGTATTTGGCCAACATCATGGTATAGATAAATGTAAAATGCTATGGCTCTTTAGTGTACAGTAAATGGATGATTTGCTGGCATCATATTTTAATTATAGGGATAAATGCCCCCCATACCAGTGGCCTTCTTTCCAGCATTTTTAGCAAAGGATTTGCTTCTTTCCCTTCCCCTTGTCATGTTTCATCACTCACACTGGTATGAGCATTCACCATACACCGTTCTTCCACCCACCACTTCCTCTTCATGCCCTAAATCCTTTGGAAGACGCTTGCATGAAATATGTATTAGATACAAATTATGCATTATTATATATTAGGTACAAATTCAGGGCCAGTCTTCAATATGTTGAATGCTCTCTTTTCTTGCTTCTTAAATATCTTGCATAAAGCTGATAAGAGTTGTTACTCTGATTGTTTTATATTCTCTAATAAAATTTCCCATAAAGTCTGAATCAGTCAGGCAGAAGAAGTGTGTGATAGCCATAGAAACAGACAAACACATATCTCAATAGCCACATATAATACAACACAGACTGAGTTGTAGAAGCTTTATTTGCACCTAAGTATGAGAAATTGAACTGAGAACATGGGAAATTCTACTTAACTTCTACATTCCTTCAAAGGATTAAGTCATTTTTATAATATATAATATTATAGTTACAATGTGATATGATATCAGTGTAAGGTGTGTGACTAGTTAGTGTTGTGTATTTGTTCTAACTGCCTAGGTTTATATAACTAATTCTTTAAAACACATAATTATAGGTTACCTGCCGCTATTCCTATTTTGCTTTTCTGCTTCTTTGCAGTCTTTCCTTCTTATGCATCTGCTTAAAGACAAGTGTACTACTTAACATTCCTGACAGCTCTCTTTGAATGTCTTTCCTTTTCTGATAAAATAAACAGTGAGTGAAAAATGTCATTTTTTCTATGAGAAAATGAAATTTTCATTTAAAAATGAATTTTATAGTATATGGATAAAACACTCCACAATATACCAAAGTGAAAAAAGTTTGGAAAAATCTCTTTCAAAAACAATTGCTAACTTCAATTCATTTGTGAAATAATTTTATATTTTTCACTTCAATTTTCTTATCAGCAAAGTACTAGTAAGATTAATGAAACAATAATATATCCTAATAATATCTCACATGGTAAGTCATATCCTGATATTAGTTCTCATTTCATAATGGTGAGAACGGTCTAATTTATTTTTGTTTGTAAAGTATTAGGTACAGCTTAAACATTTCATCTCCTTTCCTAGATCAAAGTGTCTACTGTTTGTTCTGTATTAAAGCAGATTGGCACTTTGATCTAGAAAATAAGATAAGCATTTATTGTATCAATTAGAACAGCAGCTGTTTTCAAAATCTGTGTGTTATCTGGAAACCTATTCCTAGAAAAAAAAATACAGACACTTTCTGTTATCATATGGCTCAATGTATCAGTACTACTGATAGTAAAGGAATAATTGAAATGGTATAAAATAGTAAATATTTTAGAGGAGCAGCTTGACAATTAAATTTTACCAATGTGTATAGAGTCTTTTTATGTGAAAGTTCAGAAACATTTCCTTCATATCCACTTTTCAAAGAAAATAGAACTTTGATTTAAAACAACTTTATTTCCCTTTCTAGATTTTATATTTCAGTAAATGTAGTTTACCGTTTATAGAATTCTTACCTTTTCTTTAAAAAAAAGAAATTGCTAGTGTTGCTCCAAATTTAGAATCTCTGTTCAGGAGAAGAGTTGAAGTTAAAATGTGTGATTTCCCAGAGCAATATTGACTCTTAGTATTTATGTTAATATCTTATGTGATAAAAGGATAAATGCATTAAAAATGGGTTGAATTATATTAGGGAAGGAAACCTCACTGTAACATTTTATTAATAATAGTGGCAACTTAATATCTCATTTGCTTTAGATCACTAAAAATGTTTTCTATGTTAATTACTGTGCATGAGGTAAGTGAACTAAGTATTGGTCCGTTTACTACGTATATCAAAGGAACTGCAGCATTTAAAATCATGTAGTCCCTTATGGCTCGCTAACAAAACTACAAGTACAGTTCAAGGGAAAACAGAATGTAGAAATTAATTAAGAACCTAAAACAAAAACTCCTCTTCTGGTTAAATATTTTGTGTAACACCAGCCCATTTTGACTCATTAAGTCATGTCGTTATATTTTGAGTCTGGAGTGATTCACAGTCAGAAAACAAACAACCATTTGAGTTGCACAGCATATTTTGTTGAATATTTGTCATCAGCAGAAGACTTTTTCATAAGAATTCTTGCTGCTTGAGGAAAAAAAATTATTTCTAAAAATGAATCTAGTCATTTGACCACAGAAGTTAATGAAATAAGGGACATGCAAATTCCTATTCTGCGCGTGACTTCATTTTACATAAGTACTTGGGGAAAAGGTTTAAGGTTAATTATGAATCTCTTTTATGCTTTTTTTCTCTTTTCCAAAATTGTTTAATGATTTCTCTGACATCTGCCAAACATTTTTTCCTGACTCTAGAGACCATACTTTCAAAGGAAATTTTAACAGCGTTGTCCCAAAGACATTTGGAAATCATTAGACATACAAAATCCTTAGTCCATGAATACTGCCACGTGCAAAAAGTACTACTGAGAACTTTCAGTACCTTTATCAGACAGCCAAAATGTCAATGAAAATGAAGAGATCTGTACAGTCTCAGGGGATGTGGTAGCCTCTGACAAACACTGAAACAAAGCTGACTTTGTATATCTATACTTTAAATAATGAAAGCTGAGACAATATTGGGTTTATCATTAGCTGTAGCTGCAGGCAGCTGAGGCTGGAGCTGTGTTTGGCGAGTGCCACGGGAGCACTGGGGACCAGCACTGACTCTGTCCCGGAGGGTGTGGAGCCGCACATGTCTGACATTTGGGTTTTGAAGGCCTGGGGATAGCAGGCTGTTGAGGTGTAAGGTTCAGGGCCAATCCACTAAAAAGTTAGGGGGCCATTTTCATGCTGTTTTGAGTTCAAATTCTCTTGGGATTTTAGGTATCCTGTGACTGGATATTTTGAAGGAAACAATATGCAAATATTATAAAGAGTCCAGATTAATCACAGCTGTAAGTTGAGCACTGCCACATATATATTTGACCTAGAAAGGATCACAGACATCTTTGCTTGTAATGATAACTTTCAAAGTGCTTGGTTGATTTTATGCATATGAGAATTTGAAAAAAAAAATCATGTACTGTCGTCACTTGCTCACTTCGGTGTTTTTCTGTTTTGTTCTGTTTTCAGACTATGTCAGAGAGCCACAATGATCATGCACAATAACAGTTCAGCCTCCCCCCTGTTTGCAAATGTGAGCACCTTCTGGAACAGAGATTCCCACGGACTAGGACTACTTAATGAAGCGGCATCGCTCATTGGCAGCTATGATTTCCCTCAGACAACAGAGAGTTTTCCCTTCTCCGCTGTGAGATCAGCAAATACATCCCTAAATGCTACAAGCAAAGACCCTCTGGGTGGACACACTGTCTGGCAAGTGGTTTTGATTGCTTTTCTCACTGGGATCCTTGCACTGGTGACCATCATAGGAAACATCCTAGTGATTGTTGCATTTAAGGTTAACAAACAACTGAAAACGGTCAACAACTACTTCTTGCTGAGTCTTGCTTGTGCAGACTTGATCATTGGTGTTATTTCTATGAACCTCTACACCACATACATCATCATGGGCTACTGGGCTTTGGGAAACTTGGCCTGTGATCTTTGGCTCGCCATTGACTATGTTGCCAGTAATGCCTCCGTCATGAATCTCCTTGTTATAAGTTTTGACAGGTATTTTTCCATCACTAGGCCACTTACATATAGAGCCAAACGAACAACCAAAAGGGCTGGAGTTATGATTGGTTTAGCGTGGGTCATCTCTTTCGTTCTTTGGGCCCCTGCCATCTTGTTTTGGCAGTATTTTGTTGGGGAGAGGACTGTGCCTCCCGGCGAATGTTTTATCCAGTTTCTAAGTGAACCTATCATCACTTTTGGCACTGCCATAGCTGCCTTTTACTTGCCAGTCACCATTATGAGTATTTTGTATTGGAGGATCTACAAGGAGACTGAGAAACGCACCAAAGAGTTAGCAGGGCTACAGGCTTCAGGCAGTGAAGCAGAGGCGGCGCGTTTTGTACACCAAACAGGCAGCTCCCGGAGTTGTAGCAGCTACGAGCTGCAACGGCAGAGCATGAAACGCTCCTCCCGGAGAAAATACCGACGCTGCCACTTTTGGCTCACGATGAAGAGCTGGGAACCAAACACAGACCAGGGGGACCAAGAGCACAGCAGCAGTGACAGCTGGAACAACAACGATGCTGCTGCCTCTCTTGAAAATTCAGCCTCCTCCGACGAAGAAGACATCGCTGCAGAGACCAGAGCCATCTATTCGATCGTGCTAAAGCTTCCTGGTCACAGCGCCATCCTCAATTCCACAAAACTACCTTCTTCAGAAGATTTGCATGATTCAGGGGATGAAATGCAGAAATCCGACATAGAGTCAAAGGAAAGGAAACCTAAAAAGTTGCAGCCTCCAAAAAGTTTTCAGGATGGTGGAAGTTTCCAAAAGAGCTTTTCAAAGCTTGCAATTCAGCCAGGGTCAGCAGTAGAGTCAGCCACAGCATCTGACGGCATTTCGTCAGTGGCCAAGACATCTGCAGGCTTGCCTTTATCCTTCAAGGAAGCAACCCTGGCAAAAAAGTTTGCCTTGAAGACCAGAAGTCAGATCACCAAACGAAAACGAATGTCTCTTATCAAAGAAAAGAAAGCGGCACAAACGCTCAGTGCCATTTTGTTGGCCTTCATCGTTACCTGGACTCCATATAACATCATGGTTCTGGTGAACACCTTTTGCAAAAGCTGTATCCCCAAAACTGTCTGGAACCTGGGGTACTGGCTTTGCTACATCAATAGCACAGTGAACCCCGTGTGCTATGCACTGTGTAACAAAACATTCAGAACCACTTTCAAGATGTTACTGCTGTGCCAGTGTGACAAACGGAAACGACGCAAACAGCAGTATCAGCAAAGGCAGTCCGTCATTTTTCACAAGCGGATCCCTAGGGAGGCTTCATAGAATAGTATTTTTTAAACAAATAAAACAATAACGAGGGAGGATGGGATGGGATGGGATGGGGAGGGAGGGTGGTTCCAGGGTGCTGATTCAAACATTTAAACATCAAGAAGTGAAAGCAGCTGCCAGGCTTATGTATCCTTTTAATAAATCCAGTTTAATATAAAAAATCAAATCCGCATTCAGCAAAAACTAACAAACTTCAACATTTTTACTAAGGAATGAAAGACTTAATAAATTTTTCCTACAAAATTGCAAGAAGCTGTATAGCAATTATAAACCCATTACTGATCTGCCCAGCTCTTTGATTGTAATCAACTCTGGGATCTCAGGTAAGCACATCTAGCTAGCCCAACTCTTCTGTTCCCAAGGAATCCAACAACTTTTGATTCAAGTCACGTACAGACATAGCAAGCTAGCAAAACAGAATTATGACATTATTTGAGACACTGTATAGGTTGCAAAATTGCTTCTTGTTGTCCAAGTAGAGCTTCCTGTCTGCTCCTCTTCTGGTGTATTGTTAACTGTATCCCTGACTCCTGATGGCAAAGTATCTATGTGTGCAGCTCATGTTATATTATATGTGTGTGTGAGTGTGTATGTATGCATAACATACATTCACACCTCTGCAATACACACATACCAGGAAAGAGGTGAACTATTGGTCTAGGTTTTTTTTACAGGGCCCCCTATCACTGTTGCATATGGATGCAATAAAAAAAAATCAGAGAATCATTTTATTAATATATTTCTCATTACTTGCTGCCTGAAATTGGAATTTATCTTTGAAACCAAAAGAGTGTACACAGATTTAAAATGGAGCTAACCAAAGCATAGCCTGTAAACCTAACAGTCTACAGCCCTTAATATGGGGCACATGTCCGCTAGACCCTTAGTGCTGAGCACCGGATCTCTCCCCAGAGTGATCCTGCCTCTTTGAAAGATCTGCAGGAACCAAACCCTGTGTTTGGCCAGACACAGCGTCCTCATCACCGTGGGCTGTAGGGTGGTGCGAGCCCAAACGCGCGCTGAGCAGGGGCGGCACACAGCTGTGGCCGCAGAGGGAGCGAGGCCGCTAGCCGGCCACCTGCCTGCTGCGAGGACGGCTGTGCTGCTCCCGGGGCGCGTGCTCACGCCGGGGTGCCCTGTGCCGATTGCACCCCAGCGGCTGCGGCATGCAGGGTGCCCAGGACTCGCACACGGCTGAGAGGTCAAGTTGTCATTTTCTCTGTGCAGACTTAGGGGGGAGCCCCCACACTTGGGCTGTCTGCCCCGGTGATCTCCCGATGCAAAAGATTTCTGCAGAAGAAATCCTGTGTTGCTTTGCACATGAAGGATGCTTGCTGAGAAGTGTTGGAGTTTTCTTCCAGAATCTGTTTTAAAAATCATCAGTAGAAAAGCATCTCAATCTGTTTAATCCCAGGTTACTCAGTATTTTGAAAAATGTGGATATTACTAATTTGTAACCTGGCAATTTTTGATAAAGGAAATAAAAAAGGGCTTTACTATTTATAGGATAGACATGACCAGTATTTCCTGGTATTTGTGATGTGGTCTGCACCAAACATAGTGTGATTTTATAAGTCAGAGATCCCCTGGGGAAGGGATTGTACTTTAAAGTATTGTTCTAAATCTGATTTAGTTACATGTTGAAAGATAATTTTGTATTCTCCTTTGAACTGACCAAAACTTTTTTTTATTGCTTAAACTCTTATTTTGCTGAAAATAAAACAAAAATTTTCTTTTACAAAGGGGCATCAGTGTTGTGAACACAGAACTGATGTAAAAGCTGCTTTTGTATTCAGTGTGAGATGGTGTTTACAGATGATTTTGACAACAGTGGAAATATATTAAATGGTGTCTATGTATCTGAACTATTTAATTTTGTGTTATGTTCATATGAAGAAATATTTATACATACTTCACCAAATGTTTTATTTAATGTTGATAAATATTGCTCTTCAGTCTTCAGCTGTAGTGTCCTTTTAAAGTGATTCATAAAGGTCTGCTTGAGAAGTGAATAGAGTATACCTAGCTTCTTGTCACTAAAACAAATACTCCTGACATACGAATCTTTCTTTTGTATGAGTTGTTTTAAATGTCTACCTAAGTAAGCTTGCAAATGACATGGCAAATGATATTGCAAGTCTAGTGCAAGAACAGGTTTAGTATAAGACAAGAAAAAATGTTAAAGCTTGATCTATATGTCACAAGTACATTTTGAGCCAAAGAAACCCAGAATTGGCTTACAGGTTTGGTAGCTGCATACAACCAAAGACTTATAAGGTACCACAGAGTTTTCTCTATGTTGCAAAGAAAATTTAAGACCTTTATTTATGGAATGAAGCACATATCTGAAGTACATTCATTACTCAAGTTGACCTAATGTTTTAACATTTAAATATATATCTATATCTATACATATTGCCATATTATTATCTTCTGATATCTAGAGTAGTGCTGTGCCCCTAACACAAAATGTGAGAGCAAATAAGGAAGCCAGAGTTCATCAGGGGGATTTATAGTATATTGGTGTTGATTTTACAATAGGAAACTATTATTTTTTAATGAAGTTAAGCTTCTTTGAAAGCCGCTGTCACCACTGTTTACATAATAGGAAGAATTAAACCCTTGGATTGTTTTAAGAGAAAAATAAACAGTCTGTTTTTCGATGTTTGAACAGGCTTTAAAATGTTATTTACAGGCCTCATAAATTATGTGTACACATATTGTAGCATAGATCAATTTAGTTATTATTTATTTAAGGGAATATGCACTATAAAATATTAAGAATTTGGCTATGTTACAAATACAGTGGAGATTAAATTAATTTGTATTTTATATTTCTATGTGTTAGCATTAAATCCATGCACACACAATGATTTTAGCTACATGCACAAGTGGATATATTATTTATGAACACAGGCGCACATAACAGGTTGCAGAAGAAGAACAATGCATACCCAGACGGTACAATCTGACCCCGCACTACTTTTAACAATGCAGGCAGAGTAATATTGCATCTGCTTTGAGGAAAATTAAGTCAGAAACATAATAAAAAGCATCATTCCGAGGGCAGACAAACAGCTCAGGCCCATAACCATTCCTCACGTGGACAGCTGGCTTTTCAGAGGCCAGGCCCCATCCCCATTAATTGCAATAACACAAGATTAGACTCCATCTGAAGAGGATCAAGAAATCAGAGAGGCTGTAGCCAGACAGGAGCCATGGGATTGCCTACAGAAAGCTTTGTAGAATAGCCCACAATCATTGTCAGCCCCTGAACACAGTAAAGTATGTTGTAATATATTTGCTTGCATTTCCCGATGTTGTAAAATTGTATGATAGAAATTTATTGCTTCTGTCCAAGCAGAGGCTGTGAAATATGTCTGACCCAGTGATGCAAGGACAAGTATCATGGTGCATGAAGCCCTTTATCCTACTACAGCATAACACACTTCCAAATGTAAATTGCCCATGTATTTGTCACTATTCTTAAGGTAAACAAATACATGAAAGGCCTGAGCAGTTCCCAGGCACTGGTGGATCTAAATATTCTGAACAATATACAACCTAAAGGCATTTGGCAGTTTTGTGAGGATACCCACACATGTTCTGAGAAAATTAGTGGCCTTCCTCCATTATGTATAACTTTACTTTCTTATTTTATTGTCTCAATTCTTGTATTTTCTTCCTATTCTTGTAAGAATATTCTAAAAAGTCCTGGCTCCTTGTCGGTCTTGTGTATGTAAGAAGTGAATGCAAGTCTCAAAATATGCTCACTTTGCTTGTACAGGGGACAAACATCAAGGTGAAAGGAAATCTGTTTTTATCTTTTTGTCCTGACCTACAATGTCAGTAATTTTGAATATGTACACATCATCATGCTACCACATGTACAGTAGGAACAGTCATGGAGTATAGCACTAAACTATTGATGAACTGCATCTCACTTGCACCATTAACTATATGACCATATACGCATCTCTCTTCAAATTTATATTTGAGACAGCAAAACCTCAGTCTCCTCCAAATGGCTCCCAGAGTTTTTCCATAAAATGTGTTTTACAAGCTCGTCTTGGTATTATTCTCTCTCTTTCCTTCCATAAAATTCCTGGGCAAAGTTAAACTGCTCTTAGACTATAAGAAATCACATTACTAGCCCCAATAGTTGTAGTGCTGAGGTCTGATTCTTTCTTTTCTAAGGATATAGAAGAATTACCATGAGAAATCAGAGCAGGCTCCATCTAATCCAGATGCTCGTGCCCAGAAACTGTGTCGTCCCCCACCCCCACCCCCCCGCGGGCAGATGGGCAGCAACCTCCCCATCTCCTGGGCACCTCAGAGCAAGTTCTGCCAACCAAGAGCCAGTAGCTCAAGTTTCATCCAGTTCATAAATCATGAGGTATTTTTATGCCTGTGAAAGTTTCTAAAAGCATACATATTCAGTGGGATAACATTGAATAGTCTTTGACCCGTGTAAATCCACTGTCCCTATTCAAAACTGCCTTTCAGCTCAGTGATCTTCTATGTGGTGATAGATCTATAGAACTATACAGCTTAACTATGTATTTTCCTTTTATCATTTATGCATTTGCCCATCTAAATACCACTGCTCTTGTTTCTGGAAGCAGAAGGTCCAAGTGTGTGTATTTGTAGACTGCTTTCTGTTAACCGAAGGGTTACGTACTGATGTTCAGCTGTTTGCAGTGATGCTGTCTCTTCTGTCTCAAACTGGGCTCCCAAGACACCCTGGCATTTCTGTTTGGAAGCTTAGCAAAGTCATACATGACATTCAGGTTTTCATAGAATTAAAAATCTTATTCAGCTAGGACTTTCTTCCTTTCATCAGGCATAGATGATTTGTGGGTTTTGTACTTTTCTACTTTTAGGAGCTGCCAGATACATACAGGAAAATACTAATTTGTAATGTCTGCTACTTGGGCATTTTTGTGTTTCTGTTTTTAAGGTAAGCAGACACAGGGGAGCTAATTCAATCAAGTTTTTGTTGGAAATGATTTGGGAATGAACAGGGATGTTTGGGACTTTATGCTATGTTTATTCCATTGTATCCACTGTGGCACCACAATTGGCTAAGAAAGAGCGACAAAATATTTCATGTCACTGGCAGGTCTTAATTGGTAAACTCACTGAACTGTGCCATGATGGCAGTTCAGGACTTTGTCCACCTTTCACCATCCATATTGTACAGTGAAAATATGACATTATGTTTTTTATATAGATCATGACTCTTTTCTCAAGAAAGACTGTTGCAGTCATTTCCAGACACTGTCCTAGATGCGCTTAAATACTTGTTTTGAATAATATCAAATACTTAAATGGCTTAGAAGAGGTGTAATTAGGCCTAACAGAGATCATTTAATGGAAGGACTATGGGTAACAGAGTAAAGCAACAAGATAAGTGCTATTTATTTCACGGCTTATTCTAACATGTATTATGTGCTATGCATATTGTGCTTACACATCTCTATGAACTGTATATATCTTAGAAGGATAACATATGGGTAACATGGTACTACATATCAGAGATGAACACACATGTAGAGCAATGTATATGAATGCATATACAAAATGATGCTGAAATTGCCAGCCACAGTAACATCGCCTTTGATGCCTCATGCGTTGTAACTGGACAGTGGAAATGAGTTTAGTTCTGTTCTGCTTGGCTGCAAGAAAAAGTTCCCCATCTCCCCCTAGTGCTTATTTTTTCAAAATGCATTGTCTTTATTTCTGAATGCGGTGTTTTCAGTGTGCTTTACTGGCTCTTTGAATATTATCCAAAATGTAGAAATCCATGATCAGATTTCACCCATTGAGCTATTGCATCAATACTGCACTAGGTTTAACTCCATTAGCTTAACCAGAATCACTCTGGCTTTGTTCCAAGCGTGAAAATAAAGGCCTGTATTTCTAAGAGCAGATTCCATCTCAGTTCACATAAGAGAAATAGGGGTACCAAATTCCTATATTCATGCCAGTATCACTGTCAGTTTCTCAACATGGGTACAGGAATGCAGCCACTATTAGAACAGTTTGGGGCAGAGGTGGCAAGGATACAACGGGAAAATAAAGCAAACCACCACTGAAAATTATTTAAGATAACAAGACAACAGCACTTCCCCATTAGAAACTAGGGGGAAAAAACATTTCTTTCACCCCATCCTATTGCTGTGCCATTTCTGTTGTATGCAATAATATTTTTCATTTGCCAGTTCCACAGGTGGAGTTGAGCAAGTTTTAAGAACCTTGTTTGACTAGTAGCACTGAGAAATGCACAGTGTAAGTATATCCAGATCGTTCATCCTTTCCTGTTTTTGTAAGCAGTAAAACCCTGACTGAGTCTAGCTGGGATGTATGATGCAGGCCTCAGGGAAAGTCTTACAAAAATGGTGATAAAACCATTCAGCTCCTTTGTGGTAAGGAGAACTAACTTGCTTCCAAGCCAGTGAAGCTATACAATTTATTTAACTTGGCAGAAAGCTTGGAAAAAACAAGATATTTGAAGCTTTTATAGATGTGCACATCCTCCCTGCATAAGGGTGAATAAACACATGTAAACAGTGCCCAAATAAGTGCAGTGTATGAATGACTGTGTAAGCCAGAAGTGCGGCACAGCACCATCAGCTGCACTGCAGCCAGGTGCCCAGTGCGGGCCTTGGTGAAGGCAGCCTGACTAGAGCGGAGTAGGACTAAATAATTAGGCATTCACGTGAAAGTAGGATTTTTACAGGCACACATATATACATATATATATGTATTTTATAGGAATTTCATGGGAAATCACTAAGATTTTGCTAAGACAGAATCACAAAGACAGAAATTATCTAGTGTCTGGAATGGAAGAGTGCCTGAAATGCTCTGGTAATCGTTACTGATCAATGGCTAGTAATTGGATAGTCACATGATATTACTATACAGTGAGTGCTTACATTTATTTTTGAATCATTCATAGGAGCGTAGTTAATTTACCCGAAATACTCAAAAAATCTGAAAACTTTTACACCGTCATGGAAAGGAAATGTCTAGACAACAGTCTGACATCTGGTTTAGTTTCAGACTTTCCAGTCCTCTCGAGATTATTTATCTTCTGGATTGAAATCTTTGGATAACAAAGCAACTGTAGTCACTCCTCAAATAGTGCCTGGTTTAGAGGTGTCAAAGTGGTGAGGAAATCACAAAGTGATGAGGGATTGTGGTTAATGAGTCTGCTCTAGGAATGATTATCCTTGCAGCAAAGACCAGTTAGCAGCGCCAGAGTAAAAGTTCTAATACTGAATTTACTTTGAACCCTGCACAGTGCTGCACTCAGCTTTGCTTGGCTACATCCACAAGCAAAAGACCTATATGGTATTTCCTGGTGCTCAGCATTTGTTCTCCACTCATTACTTTCACTTCTCATGTGGATTCAGTCCCCCTATGTTCCTATTCAATATCCTCTTCTGTCAACATAGAAATATCCTATTTTTTTAACATCTGCAAAATTATATTAAATCCAATGTAACTAGACCTAAGAATTTTTTTTTCTTCCAGGGGTGTGAAAATTTCTGTTTTCTTCTCCTTTGTGCCCAAAATGGGAGAGCATAGATGTATACAACAAAACTATTCAAAAATTTAGGTTAAGTTTAGTGAATGGTTTTGACAACAAATTGGAGGAGGGGCCGTTTTTAAAAAAATTAAAGCATTTTGTTTTATATTTCAAAACTAAATGTTTTATTTCATAAATATCAAAATGGTTTTTTTTGTTTAAAAAAATCTTCAAAACTACCTTCTTGTTTCTTTCAAAATTTCACTAGAAAAAAGAAAGTGTTAAATAAGCTAATAATATAACAATTTTGTTAAGGTTGATCCATGTTTTTTAATCACTGCAAAAAATGTTATTTCATGCAAAGAAGGGTCAGATAATCTATTTCATTTTGAACAAGATATTTTCTCTGATTTTTTTGCAGGTCAGCTGCAAACCAAACAGTTTCAAACAAACTGTTTGGTTTCAACCAAACAGTTGTTGAAATCTGAAATCCTTTAACATAGCTGATATAGTGGAAATTTCCCTCTATTTTTTATAAATATAATTTAAGGTGCTTTGTTGTTGAAACTTCTTTGAATTGGAGAGTATCGTCATTCAGATGTGTTTTCAAAAGAGTATAGCTGCATAATTACTTGCATGCTTCTCCACAGTTACTGTTAGTATTGAGGAGACTTATGCTCATGCATTTTGCTCAGCACTGTGAGACAGGAATTTTGTAATGTGGAGAGCTGCCCCACCAGTGACTGCAAGAGAAATTTAAAGTAACAAATGCCTGTGCCACTTTTGCACTCTCTGTACAAGGTGTATTGACTGACAGAGGTGAAATACAAAGTAAGGCAGCATATTCACAACTGCTCTCACAAGCAATGTGCATAGGGAAAGATCATAGAAACCAGTATACACAATGCACAAATGTATCTGTTCAAGTCAAAGCTTAAAAAATATGAATGATGACTTGCTGCTTTCTGAAAGAACTAATGAGAAAATACTAAATGTAACATGATGTTTTGCAGTTGTAGGCTGTAGAAGTTAGAGGTCAGTGACAAAGACATAGTTTCTTTCACATACATTTCCCCTGGGGTCTCTAGAGGTTTCTGTACACCTAGTTTACTCTTACCTAAATTGTCATGCTTCAGTCTTAGTTGCAGAGGTTTTGCCTCTCTTCTGTTCCAAAGACCTGGATTTTTGTCTGCTCTTAATTTGGAAATGAGCTCCCATTACGTTCACCCTGCTGTGGGAAGGGTGTGGGACACAGAAGTCGAGAGGGGTTATTACCAAAAAAAAGTAATAAGCTTCCTGCTTCTATCTGGAGATATCGAGTGTTGTGGTGATAGAAATAGAGATAACATTACAGGAATTTGATGAGCATATTCTGTGTGTTCGCTGATGTGTTTTTTCTGTTGCTGTTACTTGAAAGCTTTCTGTTCTGTTCTTCTATTTAGAGATCAAAGCAAGTGCTGGTGACAATCTTCTGAATATATATTTTAAAGTTCGAATATTTAAAATAAATTTACACTCTCCTAGTTCTTTCTGATTTTGAAATATCCAGGCAACTTGTATGCAGTAATTAAGTACCTCAGAAACCTGTTTCATGAAAAAAGCTTTGTCGTTTTACTCCTTAATGAATGGTGATTTTCTTCAGCCACAGACAGTGGAGCCAAACTTAATATAAACTGGTGGACAAGGTGAAATAATTAGGAAAGGTTAGAAAAGAGACCATCTCCTTCTGCTACATAAAACTACAGTGCTTGAGCATTCACGCAAAGCCCAGTCCTTTCATATAATACACAAAATATTGACTTTTTAAAATTATTCACCAAATTGTTCTTTTCTGCCTATGCTTGCTTTGCTGACTAATTAAAGTTCTGTGTCTAGGCAAATTATCAGAACAAATAGTAAGTCCTAGCTCATGCTGAATGCATTTTGCAAAACTGTAGCACATCTAATTAAAAGAGGAGAGGTGGATAATGTAATTGTTTTCCTCTGTGGCAATGTTTTAGGGGAGCTTTGCTTCTTTCAATGAATGAAAACAAAATCAGAGAGGATAAACTGAGACATATTAAAATCTTTTTGTAGGTATCCTCTCCTCTGGAGTCACTGCCAGCGTTGCAGTCCTCAGGCAGAAGTTGGACAATTGTGAGTTGGTAGAAAAATGGATGCAACTGCCCAGATCAGTTGTCCTGGGAGCCCTCATATTTCTGCTTTAAATACACAGGTATCAGCCCAAAGTGTGCTGCAGAAACTTGGCTCCCACTGAACTGTCACTATGGAACATTGTGCTCTTAAGAGATTTTCTCCTGCCAAACTGCTTTAACAACTGTTATTATTATTTTTTTTGGTTAATTCTCCATATAAACCTAATTAGGTGGCACCTTCCCTTGTGGAATTTTCCTTGCAAATATATTATTTTAATCTACAAACGACTTTTACCCTGTATGCTCCTGATAACAACTGCATTAATATGAGCTGGTAATCTCATTGCTTTAGTTGCTGCTCATAAAATGACTTGCTAGTTAAGATAAAAAGTAAATGATGTGATATAAAAGGCATATCTGATTGTAGAATATGTTGTGTGCCAAAGAGCTGGTGAGGTAAGGTTTACATAACCACTAGATGCTGCCTGAACTTTTGAAATATATTTCCGTGTTCTTTTTTTCCTCTCTGAATCCAACACCGGGGCAGAACACAGAATAAGCAATTAAGAAAGATGTTTTGTATTGAAGTAGTTTGAGATTAGAAGTTGCAAGAGTTGCAGACTATCTAGAAGAAATCTTCTGAACTCTTCATCATGCCGGGCCTCTCCTCTGGGGAAACTGTGATTCCCCTCGGTTTGGGAGGAATCCCTCTGCGGATGTGCATTTGCAGGGGGAGATTTTGAACCTGTCCATAGGCTGCAATACTCCTTGGCCGTCAGTGAGTCTCTTACAGACACAGCACGTTTCCACCACAGAGTGGCAAAAGGCCATTTGCTGTGGCAGGGGATCACGTTGGGTGTCCCCTGGTCTGGTTCCCAGGCCTCCTCTCATCGGGTGCAGCGCACTGCTCTAAACCAGGCGCAAAGCCCAAAAGAAATCGCCTGCACGAACATAAACAGAGCAGAGTGGGCCATCGGCAGCGACATGTCTCCTTCTAGGCCTCTTCCTCCCTGCTGCTGCCAGGTGACGACATAGTCGCACAGCAAAATCGGCGCCTTCTAAGACCGTTTCCTGCTTATAAACTGCATTGTCCATTATTCCCAATAGCATTAGAGAAAAACAGAAATAAGGAATTGCTCCTCTCTGCTCCTTTGATGACAGGAGTTTTTTTTTCCTTTCCAAAGAGGTACATATAACTTTTATTTGTTCTGAGGAGAGATTGTAGGTTACAGATGCAGTATTCTGAGAGACTTTTAACATATTCAGAGAAGAAAACAGTCACATAGAACTAGTCATCTTGGTTTTTTTTCTTCTTCTTTTCTTCTTTTCTTTTTTTCTTCTTTTTTTCTGTAAGTACAGTTCATGACAGGCAACTTAAGAGTTGCCTCTGACTGCACAAGTGTCTTCCTGTATTTTTCACAAATGAGTAATTTTCTCACATGCCAATTTGTTCAAATTTCTTCCTTTATCAGTTTCCTCACTAATCATTTCTGAATTAGTAAGCTTTTGCCCTTTTTATAGTGCACAGAGTCCTTCTGAGTATTTTTGTGCCAGCTTTATATTAACTTTAAACTACTTTACCTTAGGTATCACGGGCAGTCTAACTATAGTATGAATCTACTCTGGAGCTACTTATGGCTTGAATTAGACCCACAGCTTTCTGAATTATCACACAGTCACAGACAAGAGGTTTCGTCCAGTGTTTTTAATCTTCATAAAATTTAATAAACTAATCAAGAGCATAAAGTTGAGGTGTTAAAAATACCAGTCCATAATCCGTCCTATTATTTTAAAGTACCATATCAAATATATTTCCCTATTAATTGTAGAAGGAAATACTTCACAGTGGGTAGCCACGACTAGCTATATAGCCTGTAATGAGATCTAATACAAACAGATATTCTTCCAATATTTCATTAAAAAATGTGACCTAATTCATCCTGGCTGAAGAGACTTAACTTAGCTCAATCCTGCTGTTAATCCTTCTTCAAAATTCTCATTAGCATCAATGGGAGTTCTAGCAAGAGCAGATAAATCAGTCTGTCCTTATAAGGTAGATAAATAATGCTTTGGTTTTGTATTTCTAGTTAATAAATGTAATCAAAATACTTAAAATATAAACTCTCAAAGCCTGTCCTGTGCCCTCAGGGAACCCCTTTCACTATCCCAGTGCAGTAAAGCTGCATATAGCAGGATATATTCCACTAAAACAGTTGAAAATATATGGGTGTATAAGACTAAACAGCTACAAAAAATCATACTGTAAATGATGTGATTGAGTGAAATTGTACGTATATTTTTCAAGTCTTCAGAATAGTTGAAGTTTTAACTTATTTCAAATTTTTAAGTTGAGAAATCTATTCATATTTGGAAATTTTGTACAACCTTGTAAAGTTAAATACTATGTCACTGTAATTTATTTTTGTTGTCATATATTGACACATGCTCATTTATATATGAAGTGTACTGTTTATCAATTGCTTTTAAGGCAGCAATAAAAACATGAAAGTTGTTCTCATTTTCCTGTCATAGCTGTCATTTATATCGAGTACATTTTTGACTGGATATTAATATTTCTTTAATTTCTTTAGAAGAAAACAGAGAGTGCACGGAGTTTCTAACTGCATGTCTTCCAGTGCTCTGTCAATTAGATAGGTAATTGTCTGTGTAGCTAAAAGGATTGGGGGACATGCTGTAAAGAAGCTCTAAGAAGAGAATAGCACTTTAATGCATCATCCCAAAAGGACTTCATGAAGTAAATAGAAACAAATAGTCCAAATTCCTCTCTCGCCCTACCAATTTTGGTTTTATTTTTTAATTGAAAGGTTTCCACATCATTCCAGGGAGTCCTTGCAGGCTCTGTGAAGTGCTGGCCATCCATAGTTCTGAGTGTGGGTAGGAGATATAGAGCACCTTAGAAAAATCAGTCCTGCTATCAAGACTTGATTCACTAAATAGCAATTCTTCAGTTTCCCTTGGAGGAAATGCTTTAAAACTTCCCTTCACAAGCACAAACTGCCCACAGTGGTGATTAAGGGGCTTGCAGTACTTTGTTCCCCCTCATGTACTGTGGGATGTACCACCATGTTCTCAGCCCCATGGCATGGCTGCATGTGAACAGTTTTCCCCTTGATTTCCCTTGATATTGAATTGAAGCTACTCATTGCATCAACCCAGCTACTTTCCAAAGGCTTGATGTATAACAGAGGGCAATTTCATTTTCCTATATGTCTAGCAGCACTTGTTGGTATGAAATGCAATCACCAACAGAATGTCGTATCTAATGCTACTGTAAAGTAGGAGCCATGAGAGCAATGGCTGAAGCTAGAGAAGGTTAATACAGTGATTCCCTTTCTTTTTGGTGTCACGCTTTCAGGATGCGGGGCCAATGGCTCGCAGACTCCCCTCCAAGCAGCTGGAGCACAGCTGGCTGCAGGGAGGGCTGAGGGTACTGCTATCCCCACCACCACTGGTATCAGCAGCGGGTCTGCACTGGTGCAGTTATCACAGGCTCTAGGCTCAGCAGGGAGGTGACACACACCAGCAGCTACTCTTATCCAGCTGGCAGCAGTGACTCGCCACCCACAATTCAATTACAATGGGAAAAACCCTTCTCAGCTGGTGGTATTGTCTTTATACTGGAAGAGAGAAAAGAGGAAGACTGATGACGCTAGCAGAAGTATTGGCTGTCAGGCAGGGGCTGCTGCCAGCTGGTGTTTCTGTGTGAGCCTGGCATCCCCTCCCAGCCGCCTAAGCAGCTAAACGGGCCAGGAGATTTGTTTGACCGAAGAGCATGTTGGAGAGTCTTAGCCAAGGATGTTGGGACCCGAGCAGCGAAGGCCTCGTGCTGAAAACTCTTGAGCTTTACTGGTGCCATATTCAAACAGGAGTTGCTTCAGATAAGGATACAGATTAAAATTCTAGATTTTAAAGAGGATTTTAAGTAACTCTGGGTTAGGCCGCCTAAAGCAAATTCCAGATACAGGCACCTTCAACTCTATAGTTCAGATTCAGGTCAGAAGATCTAGTATAATTTCTTAAAAGTTATTCCCTCATAATTTTCTCAACATCCTCAACCTTCTCATTAACAGAAAGGGCTCTGTGCTACTCTTCCTAAAAATAATCAAGGATGCTTTATTAAGTAAAGCAATAAACCATCCCTATAACCATCAACCAGAATAATGTCTGCTGCTTTGGCAGCTAGCATGTTCATGCTAAATACAGCTGCAAGAAAATGCAAAAGCACAAATCTTTTCTTTTCAGCCAGCAAAGAGTTTCCTGATGCCACTTTCAAAATGGAAATTTGCTTCTGTTTCATTGTAAGTATTGCCTTATGCAGCGTTTTCAGCACTTCTGTCAGCCAGCTGCTATAATCCTTCATAGCTTTTTGTGTGTTCTTCTTAACGCAACTAGATGTTGATTCCAGCCAGTTCTTTGTATCACCTCTGAAGCCATTTATAATGTCGAAATGTAGTATCAACAGGGAAGCATGGGAAATTGATGATTACAGAAAATGTTTCCCAGCTATTTTTATGCTTCTCCCATCCAGCTGGGAGTCACAGAAGAAGTAGCTCAGATCCTAATTCTGAGGTTGTTAGTCTATATTCAAGCATTCCTCAAGCAAAGCTTCTGTCTACTTTACTGCAGTTACTTAAGCAAGGATTTGCACTGTTGCTTAACTCTGCAGGCCTGTGGCTCAAAGGTATGATGGAAAGTATTTTTTTAGCAATGAAGTATTGCTAGTTGTCAAATTTTTAATTGACATTCATTACATTAAAATATGCTTATCTCAAAGAAGACGTTATTTTTTTCCAAAATGTTCATCGGGGATACCAAAAAAAAACCTACATCAAGTCTTTAACTGGCACAGTATAATCAGAAAGTTCCCATTTATTTTCACCTGGTTTGTGGAGTTTTAAGAAATTATCACACCATTTCTAGCCAACTGAAAGATATTAACCTTAAAGCATAGCATGGCTGTTCCATTTAGAATAAACCAAGACAGATTCTGTGCAAAATGAAAGCTGCTTGTTTTTGAATTATTTTAACATCAGGCTAGAAGAACAGATGCAAGAGTCCCTTGGATTTATTAATTATGTTATCAGCTTGTAGGTGATAGATGTTAGAAAATAAATGAAGAAATATTTGCCTCTTCCCTCCCCCATCTGTAACAATAAAAGGCTAGAAACAATATGTTTTCACATGTGGATGCCCATTTGCAAACACTGTGAAGATTTTGGACAAATACCTACCTATTCTTTTTCACAAACATGGGCACTGATGGCAAGAAAGAAGCTCCTGGTCACAGATCAAGCTGACATGGGCAAAAGTTGTGTACATGGCTCTGACCACAGCAGTGGCCTGCAGAAACTTAGCAGGGAAAAGATGAGAAAGATGAGAAGTGGATTTAGCTGTGAACAAGACAGAGTCACTAGCCACAGACAAGACAGAAGGATGGATGTGGGGCAAGTAAGGTTTTATGCATAATTTTGGTTAAAAATGGAGATTCCTAATAATTGTGGATATGTAAGACAGAGATGTGGCTGAGCATGCTGCTCAGGTTTTTGAGGCTCTGTGCTTTTCACCAAAATATTTCCTCTGAGGATAAACATAAATATTTTGTTGAAGTGAAGAAAAAGAAAGAAAAAGAAAGGAGCATGTTCCTACTCACTGGGAGAATAATCTGTCTTCAGACATTACTTTCTTCTTTTATACAAAGACTGGGGGACAGCAGAGATAGTTTACTTGCCTACGCATATTTTAAGCATCTGGTTCTCACTGTTAATGAAAATGAAGTTGGTATGAGTAGTAAAGAAAGTGCAAGGAAAGCCATTTGGGCTGATCCTCATGTTTTTGTAGCCTGATGTTTATACATTAATAAATTTGCATTTGATCAACTTACAGAAACAGTAGGCTAGACTGATAACTTAGTTCATATATGGTGAAATTCACTACCATCATAGCACAGTATGTTTCACTAGCAGCAGAAGGGCTTTTATTTACATTCTATTGATTTGGCTTGGAGATTGGCTTTGAATGTAGGAAAAGGAGACAGCAGTCTGGGGAGCAACAAGATAACCCAGTTATCCATGCCTAAACCTAGAAAGTCAGGTACCACTGCTGCTGTTGTGGAGGAAAGGAAAGGAGAGGGTATATATGGCCATAGTTACTCCTGCAAGAAAGGGATGACATCTGCAATTGTCATCTTTTTTTCCCTCCTCTTAGTAGTAAAACAGCTTCTCTAGGACTGTCTTGAGCTCTTCATCAAAATAGTAGAGATATGATTACATCAACCATCACATCAGATGAGTGCAAGTTATTGCCATACCTAAGGAGTGGAAAAGCTTCTTAAAAAATATGCTTGACAGAATCATTATGAGGGTGAGGGGACTGAGTGGCTAAATGAAGACCTTAAGCTGAATGGGAGGACACAGCATGAGAGAGACAGCTCTCTTGCATGCTTTAGAAAGATTGTGATTGGTAAATAGCTTGTTGCTTCTGTTAACTCCTGGGGACATGCAGTACCAAAGTTAGGAATCATCCAAAAAAGAAGGTAATTAATAAATGATTCAAAGCAATCTTTTGTCATTCTGAGAGACCTATAATAAGGTTTTAGAACTCCAACTGGTTTTTGAAGAAAGCATCAGCAGCAGTGGATGTTAGCAGCACTGACTTATCTCTGTTACCAGAGTGTAAAGCTTGAAGATCACTGCATCAAACAGCATGGCTGGCACTACAGAACATGTTGTTTGAGAATATGATGTAGCCTTTGATTCCACTGAGTGCAGATGAATCAATTTTAACACTAATTAAAATCCACTAGCATGCTCTAAGCACTGTCTTTAATCTTCAGTGATGTATTATGCATGATTTGCAGATAAAAGTGGAAGTTTGTTTTCTGTACACTTTAGGTGAGCTTCATCTGGAGTTTTAGGGAATGATTCATCTAATATGGACATCTGATCTGTTTGTCTCAACTGACTGTAAGAGGCACCTCTGCAGCTAGCTCAGATTAATATCTCTATTGTAGATGCTTCAAGTTAAAGGTCAGGATTCATCTGACCATCTGTGGTAGTGGAAAAAAAATCATCAAACACACAAAACATGAGTATTTTCCCATCACCCTGTGTTCTTAGATTACAGCTGCTAGTATTCAGTAGATACTAATATGTCTGGCACTCAGTGCTATGGAGATAAATGGCCATACTGCCTCTGCTCCAAGCAAACTCTGGTTTGAAATCTAGATAGCTTCATTAATGTATCACTGTGCTCAAGCAACTCCATAAGCTTTCCTGATGACATACTTGTTTTCATATCAGAGCTTGCCAGATCACCAAATCTGCCTAGCTATGAACTTATCTGATTAATAAAAAAGATCGGACAAGCTTACTCCATATGAGGGTAAGAACCAAAGTCCACTGTGAGACATTAGGGATGCCTAAACCCAAATGCATGAGTAAAGGTGACACACATTTCTTAAAGCTGGGTCCACTCCTTACTGCACCAAGAGTGCATACAATCATAGTTGGAAATACTACTGGACTGATTTTTTGAAGAAGGGGTAGATGCATCTCATATGACCTCCAGTCTCATAGGATTCTCCAAATTGCTGGGTTATGACCTTATTTTTTCTCATATACTGCTGCTTGTATCACAGGGAATAACTAACATAAAAGCCTTCTGTTGCTAAAAAATATTTCTACCTTCATTTAACATATTCCATTCCACTTTACATTGTAACAGTACCTTGAAATTCAAATTACTGGCCCTTAAGTAAAATCATACGTAACTTACTAATTTATTTGCATGATAAAGACTACAAAATACTCATTATCTAATGTTTATATGTATTATTTTTATATATTTGTGCTGACAGGGACTGTCATAATCTGTGAAGTCAACAGCTACACAAAGACCATAAAAAAGTAAGGGCTTGGACTATGTATCTTTTAAAAATATAAGCAAATGTTTGCTTCACTTCTCGCATCTTAGTACAGAAGGGATTGATTCACAAAAATATTTAAATTTGGCTTGTTTTAAATAGCTCCTGGTCAAATAGTTATTAAGAGTTTCAAAATGATTCCTAGATGGGGAAGGATATTTTCCACTATTTCTACTATATTCCAAATAACAAGCTCACTCATATGGTTAAATGCTAGACATCTTAGTCTACTGTATGATCAGGCTGTTGCCACTGTTGAATATTTATAAATAGTTCCAGTTTAAAAACACTTACTTTACTAAGTGCTCACTGACAAATTTGAAATGTATATGCATCTCATATCTGCATATATGCTCTGCACTTCACTGCTGCAGTCCTTCACACACACTTCTCTGGCAACTCCCCTGCTACATTCAGTGTTTTTGTGTTAGGAAGAATTCTAACATTTAAGCTTAAATTAAAACATTCAAGGGTAACTTAAAAAATTTAAGTAAGTATTTTGTGCATAGGTATACAAAATGTATGAAATTGTACAAGTTTACAAACTGTGTTTTTAGTCATACTAGCGGGATGCAAATACGATCACTTCCAAAGTTCAGAGACTAATTGTAAAATTGTAAAACAAGGACCAGACTAATTGTAAGAGGGTAAACTGACCAGACTTGACCAGACCTATAATCTCATAAATGCACAGACCAGTTAATTGTATGCTGAAGCACTAACTCTCACGCAGCAGGTAAGAGAGGGTTATTTATTCTCAAAGCCTATTCTAGTTTCATAGCTGCCACCTCGGAGAAGTGAAGCGGCTTGCCGAGAGCTGTAAATCAAGGCCGTGGCCGCCGCCTGTCATCTCAGGTCAGTGGGAAGCCAAAGAGGCACACGCTGCCTCGCTTTGGGTTTGTACAATGGACATATATGTATTTTTTGAGCAGGATGACTCAGAAGCCAATGATATTATTTAAGGCATATCTGTATTTATTATGGCTAGAAACTCCTACCCACAAAACATTATCCACCTCATTACGCATGTATTAACAGAGCAGGTTTTTGATACTTGGCAACACCATGCGCCTTCCTGGATAAATGGTATGCGCCTTGGGAAAAGTCACATCAGATTTGGGAAATGTATGACAGATGTCCATGAGTTGCTCTGTGAGCAGCCCAGTGGCACTGATTAAAACTCAGCTAAATTGTATTAGCAAGTAAGTTTGCTATTGCCAAAAAGAGATGAAATCTCTTTCAGAGAGTCAGAGTCCTGTGACAATATCCAGAGCAACAGTGTTTATATGTGACCAGTGTTTATATGTGAGAAAGAATAGCAGAGAAGCTATTGTATTTTCAGTCACTGATGTCAGCAGACTTGGCTTCAAGTATAGCACATCTCACGAGTCATATACTGTGATTTAAAAAATAATAATCAGAAGAGACAAGAGGCCCAAAGCATATAGTGTCTTTAGGAATGTAAGTTGCCTGTAACAAGGAAAGCACTGAATGTATGTCTTCCTTAGAAAAGCTCAACATGAGGCCCCAATTTTGTCTAAACCATTCAGAATGTTCAAAGGAAAGGGGTCATCCCTAATTTGGAAGTGAGAATAGGAAAGTAGCTGTTCATTTAAAATGAGGCAGAAAAGGTTTTTTTAATTCCTTTTTTCCATAAATTCCAAACACAAAGTTCTAAAACTAATTACAGTTCAGAAATATTTTTTGCCAATAATGTTGCTTCAAAATTTTTCAATGTCTTTGTTCAGTAAAAATTGAGCTTTCACGAGAATTGTGTGTTTTGGTAAGGACACATTTCTTTGACCGTTTCACAAAGAGGTTTAGATCAAAGTTTTGATGACTATACCATTCAGAGTATCATTCCAAAAAATGAAAAATTTCATCATTACTCATCAATAATATCTTCTTCTTATAAAAAAAGAAACATTTAAAATGATTGTCAAGTTATGAAAAATTCAATCCACTTAAAGATTATGAGCTTCTGTGAGGGATATTATCATGTACTTCATCATCTATAGTAAATGAAAGGGTTTGCTACATGATTTTGCAATAGATAGAATGAGACAAATATTTGAAGAGTGTAGGAAGGACATTTTAGAGAGGACATATCTTGTGCTGTTAGGTTTGAACAACTTCTGGGAAAGAAACAGCTTGCATTATCAAAAGGCAGACAGGCAGAATGAGCTCTAATGTTGGGATCCTATTCTGAAAACATTAGCTCTGTCTCTATGAAAAGTTTACAACACATTAATTAACAAATCCAAGGTTCAAAATAACATTTTCTTACGTTGTCACTAAAGCAATTGTTTTGCAAATGAGTTGGGCTTGCACAAAAAGTTTAAATAGAAATACATTTTAGTATCTTTTGCTACCAATACTTCAACTTGCCCAACTTTTAAAGCCCTAGTATTATGAATTAAATTATGAATCTATTAAAATTTGTGTACGTTAGGGGAGTTTTTTCACTTGTGTGTGGTTTTTTTTTTTTTTTTTTTTTTTTTTTTTTTTTTTTGCTGTTTTTGTACAATTCAGGAAACATGGCAGTAGTGGATTTTAAAATACACCTCTGTAAACCCATCTGTAATTTAGTTTAGTGTGAACTTTAATCTGATGTGAAAGAGCTCACATTTCAATATGGCTTTGTTAATCCTTCATTTTCTTTTACTTTCTTTAAGTAAATAGACATAAGTAAAAAGACATAATTGTAACTGACATCATACTGATTTTTCTGCCATCACAGGGGAGCTAAAGTGGAATCATAGAATGGTAAGGTTGGAGGGGACCTCTGGAGATCATCTAGTCCCACCCTCAGTGTAGCCCATACAGAAAAAGCAGCATACAGTGGGAAAATCTGGAAATATCCACCAAAAAGTCTGGAAGCTCTGGTTAGCATGATTATTCCAAAGTTTGATTTAGAAACATTATTTTGTTTAGAAACGTTATTTATTTTTATACTTGAAGCTGGATATCTCCACATATAATGGAGTTATACCACATAATCAGTCTCAAAACTCCGATGTTACTTGCATTAAGGAAATCATTTACTACCTACATCTTGAAATACTTGATCTTCATGGACTAGGGAATCTCAGCCTCTTTTGCACAACATGATACTAATTTTCTGGGGGACATTCCCCATACAGAGTAGAGAGGAGAGACTCTGATTCGTAGTTTGTTTCAAGGTTTCAGTGCTGCTTATTATGCTAGCAGTGTCCAACCATGAGCTATGTTGTTGACTGTAACTAGACATCCTCAGTATATTCTAGCTTTAAATTTCTGAGAACTTTTAAAGAATTCTGAAATTCTAAACTTGTTTTTAATGCTTAAATATTTCAGTCTCGTACAGAACATTACATTTTGCACACAGAGAACAAAAATCATTTCCTTTATTCTAAAAGAGGTTTTAAAAATTTTGTAATTATTTTTTGAAGTATGGATGCTGTAGTTATGACAACAGTGTAGTGCCGAGAAGAAGAGTGTGGAGATATGACATGTGAGAAACACAGTGTCTATCAGGATAAAAGGTTGCTTCAAAACCTGTGATTCACAGTAACAAACTTCCTTAGAGTGTGTTTGAACTCAAATTATTTTAATCCACACAAGACAGGGTGATTTCCTTGGGAAGGCAAATAAGTAAAAAGCTTAACTGCTTTGATTCTACTTTTTTATTCTACTTTGTAGGACCTTAACTGGCATATTAAAGCTACAGGGATCAGTTTAATAAACTAATAAAATATTTGCATTCTTTCCTTCTATCTTAAAATGGAAATTATTTCTAAAACATCAGTTTCAATAAAATGTATCAAATATCTTTGCAGAAATCCTAATGTGAAGAACTGAAAGCAAGAAGGAAGGGAGATCTATAGCCGCCTCTAGCCAGATATGCATAAATTTGGCTACCATTCCATCCCAGCAAGAATTCAAGAACAAGAAAAAAAAATACCCCATAAATCCAGTGGGAGTCTTTCTCCTCTGTTCAATGCACAGTGGGTCAGACACTCAGGCTGTTTGTTCCCTTTACCCAGAAATACAGGGAGCACACTGAAGTCTAGCTTGCTTCCTGACTTAGCCCCACATATCCATGTGTGGATCTGTTTGCAGGATATCTCTAAAGTGCCATACGGCTAGAGTGTGGGTTGCTTACACGCTCTGGGTACTCCGTTGACATATTACATGGAGTTTTGTCTAGGAGAGAATCCTTTCGCAGATTTGACTGCAAAACATGTGAAGCCTCCAGTGCAGCCAGGGTATATGTCGATGGACCATGTGCCTGTATCCCTCCATCATACAGATACATGTCTTTCTCTTTCCAGCAAGCTTACAACAAAGCCTGCAAGACTGAATGCAAAGTGTAAGTAAGTCTGTGATTGAGACTGAGTTTTAGGTTATGTTCAAAATATAGGTATGACCTTAAGGTCTAGTTATTTTTATTAGAATTAACACCACAGTGACTTAAGCCTCAACCCGTAAACCAACCTGCAAATATGTCTGGCATTTGCTTATTTCCATGTCCAAGCATACAATCTGCAAAAAAAGAAATTCTGGGATCCTCTGTTCCTTATGTATGTAGTACTTTAACTGCAGAACAGAATAAATGTACCCAAGCATTAAACTAACTAGGTATACTGTGCTCCAGCAAAGAGGAATTGCTAATCATTGCATTTTCATTATCTCTGCATGCCATACTGCATGAAATTTTTCCAGCAATGCTGTTCTCCCTGTCTCATCATGCTAAGAGTACTCAAGGACTGTCACAGATACTTGTGATTAATTGAGACAACAAAGTCGTCAGAGACTGAGTTAGAGAGTAAGTCTCAATGGCACACTAGAAATGAAAAAAATGACTCATTCACAAAATTCGAATAAAATCAAGTCTTCCAAAGAGATTAAAAAATTGAACATTTATCAGTGTTTCAAGACCCAACATTTTCCTTGGACTGATTGTAGGGATGATTTTTTTTACTCTAATATTTATGTCTGAACACATTCTATTGCACGTAAGTTCAAAAATATCAGAATTCCATCAATTTTGATGTTTGCAGCATAAAAATACATAGACTTATATTTATATTTACTTAAATATTGCAAATTCCGCAAAATGCTAAGCAAATATAAATCAGTCTAGAATTATCCCTAAAATCTATGCTGTGTATTTAAGAGCTGATTCTCCAACTGCAAACCAGCAGTGCCATCTGCTGACTCTTTTTATGTTTACACACAGGTATTCGAGATTTTCTAAAACAATGTACGATCCTAAAAGCATTTTTCAGGATGCCTGTATTCTGTCTACCTAAATGATCAGAATCCTTTTAAACAAATAGATGAAAAAAGTCTGTTTCATAGCCTGGTGGGAGTTTTAATGGATTTGATCCTCACATTTTCAAAGGGCTTCTTCACTTCTGCAGGAAGCTGACCTCTATATCAGTTAGACCCCTTGTCTTCCTTATTTGCCAAAAATATTTGCCAATGTCAAATAAAAAATCTAAGATGGAAGTAAAGATTTTAGTCATAAAATATTAACCCAACTTCATTTATCAAAGGACTCAAATTATGCTAACATCAGACATAACTGTTTCATGCTATTAGATGTCACAGAGGGAATGTAGAGGCATACATAAACCTGTTTACAAACACTCTTCTGCCCAATTCTGTAAACATGCACAAAAACACTCTGAAGGTATGGGATTTTGATCCAGAATATAAAATCAGTTTCCACACGGCCAATGGAAAGGTCATACAGAATTCCAGGTGATTTTGGGCTTTATTTTTAAAGTAAGTTAAGGTTGGAGAAGTTTCTGTTTACTTAATACTTGCTTGTTTAAGCCTTTAGAGTTGTGTTTTCAAATTATGTTCTGTAGTTAGAAGTTCTAAAAGCATATTTATTTTTGTTTGGTTTGGTTTTGGTTTTATTATGCAAAAGCAGAGGTTACCACATAAATACCTGAGGAACAGATCCAGGGAGAGGCAGAAAATATCACTGGTCTCCTCCTACAACCATGAGAAGCCACATCATAATTTTAAGAATCAAAAACAACTTATTAAGCTACTTTTATGGTTACATTATACCTATATAGTTACATGAAGACTGAGAATATTTCTACTGTGCCCCAATCCAGTTACGAACGTCTGTGTGCTTCTATTTAACTACAGGGGCAACCTCATGGAATAGCACTGTGTTACTGCCACAGACTCAAAGTATGCTGGTATGCAACTGCAGTGCAAACTATCTCTTGCTTTTACTTCCATAAGGCCTTGTCTTGTGCAGAGGGAAAGACTTCTGTAACTCTTTGTCTATTAGAAAAAGTTCAGTAATTTTATGTTTTATTCGGGTAATGTTTCATGTGCCATAGTTAAACATATGAGCCATCTAAATTTGAAATAAGCTAGTTAGTTAGAATTTTGAGATATTGTATAAACAAATGAGTGCTTAAGTAGTATCTGTGAAAAAAAAAATCAAACAAAACATCTCTTTTGGAGAAGTGGTGTGCCTCAGTTCTACAGTGACTGGTCTGCAAAACTTGGTAGCAACAAGTAGGTGGCACTGCCTGATCATTTCAGCGATACTTCAGTATGATATGCCAATTTGTGCTCACTTGATATGTGAACATTCTCATAACTTCAGATGGAATAAGTGCTGTCTAATCCTCAGGTTGATGACAGAATTTAAAAAAAATTACAAGAAATTCTAAATATTTATCAAAATACTGATGCTTCAGCTTCAAAATGTAGACTGTAAAATGGGGTAAATATATTCCCCTATTCAAACTTCTTTCTAGTCTTTTACAGTGAATTACACTAAATATATAGCTATATCAGTATCTGTATCTATATATATATATATATATATAAAATCTATATCATCTTTTGTGTGTAAACCTATACATGTGCACTGCCCAAAAGAAATCACTGTGTACGTAATGTTAAATGGGATTTATTCTTAAATCCTTCTTTCTGGACAAACAAAATCCAAGAAAGTATCTATTTTGTAAAATGATTCTTGATCAATGACTAGACATTACACATCACAAGGAAAAAGAAAACAGAACCATAGTTAAGATTGTACAGCAAGTGTTTTCTTCAAAGACTAGGAACTACTCAGGAGGGGTCAGTACCATCACAGGTTTCTTCACTCTAAATGTTCATTCTATTACATCCTCCCACAGTGTATTGCAGAATCTCAAGGCTTTATAAGATGCCATGCAGGCAAATAGTTAAGGCATATATCTGAGGAGGGAGGTATCTGACTACCTGCTTCACAAACTATTTCTGTTTCCAAAGACTATTTAACCTGATACGCACAAATACTCCTGGAATCAAGGACCGGAAAGTGAAGTTCACCTTTGCAGTGATACCCCTGAGCGACACTCTGAGGCCCCCTTGCCAGTCGTCCTTCAGGCCCCACATGCCTTGCAGTCCTGGCCACTCAGCATGTGGAATGGAGGCTGGCTCCCGCCCACTCTAGCTTGTGCCCTCTTATAGCAGAGGCCAGTTTGGAGCGCTCAACAGCTTCCTTGCGTCTTTAGCTACTTCCTGCTGTACAAAGGTGAGTAGTGCTGTTGGCTCTCGTCTTTCACAAAGAGGCATAGCCTCCTTGGAAAAGTGGCTTCTGAGGAGACAGCATGGTGCTGTGAATCCTAAGTGCATGGCTACACCTAGCTCGGCAAAGGGAAGTAGCTCAGACGCTGTCTTTGGCTTTGGGTTTTCTACCTGTAGGTGTAGTTGGCTCGCCATTTGCGTTTGACATTAAAGAACAGTGAGTCGCCCTTTACAGGAGCCTGCCTCTCTCCACTGGCTGTGCAAGGGTGCGTGTGTGTATGTTAGGTTCCCTGAATCAAACTGCTTGGGCTGGGGTTGCTAACGTCTTGTAGCAGTAATGCTGGCTGCTGCTATCAAGCAAGCTGAATCATTTCCCTTAGTAAGACCTTCTTAATTTCAAAAATATTTATTTTCATACTTTGTTATCCTTCAGGTTCCACTCATACAAAAACAAACAACCTCTAACCTATATAATCTTTCTTTCCTGGTAGTAAAGCTTTATCATGTCTTTTTCAATATTTTCCCCTGTTAAGCCCAATGACAGATAGAACTTCACAACAGTCCCGCCATCATACTTGCTTTTGTCACATTCATTTCCAAGTATGAATCATAAGATTAAGAGACAAGAAATGGAAAAAAAAAATAACTGGAGACTGGGGAGAGAGAAGAGTTTCAAGGTATAGAAAAAGAGAGCTCAGAGAAACAGCCTAGGAAGGGAAAGCTTGGGAACAGAAAGACAAATACGATATCAGTGTAGCACTGACGACTTCTGTGGTTTAGTGTTACATTGTGATGGTTTTTTTACTGTCCCACTTTCTGGAGTTGAATGTTTATTGAAGTTTCATATTTCGGAGGGTTTGGGGAACAAGACAGTTCAAAGTCTGTAAGATATTTACGTAATAAACAATAGTTGTCCCCATGCATTATAATAACTATTCTAAGGAAATTACTAACTTGCTTGGACACAGTTACTTATTCAGATGCAGAAGAAAAGTCTATATTGTTGAGCAGCAAATAGGGCCCGTATGCGTATGTGATTGTTGCTAACTGCAGTCCTGCCGACACCCAACTGGAAATACTAAGATTGATTCTCAATTTCAGCATTAGATTTGCAATTTGGTATATAAGCCTAGGTCCACTTAATTAGTTTGCACTATCAATAAACATGAATGAAAAACCATGACTGGGAACTATTTATTTTCCTGAGATGCAAAGTTGCTAATCAAACTATGTAGGAAAGCCAAAAAAATGTGAAAACAAACAACAAAATAGTGTATTGTTTATAAGCAGATACCCAAATCTTCAGAAAGTATTTCAGAATGTCTTCCTTATCAAAGTTTAGCTGATAGAGTCCTAATCGGCAATATACAACTTATGGTTTTTTTCTGCTCAACCAATCTTCTGCATGTTCACCTTTGTATGTTTAAATCTTAATTTCATTAAACCATAAACATAGGCGCTGATACAGATTCTCATGCTGGTTCCAGCACCCTTATTTTTATGGAAGAGTTAATAAAGATAATAAGAGTTAAATACTTGTATTTATCTCTGTCCACTGATATGACAATGGAATTCATGTATTGTGGGGAAGTCTGCTATTTGTTTGTTTGTTGATATTGCAGTTTGGAACAAAAATGTGAAGACTTATTGTACAGTGAAATGTTCTGAAAATGAACATTTTGCGGCATTGCTTTTGATTGAAATTCAGTAGTTATCAGTTCCTAATAAGAAATGTTTTCCTGGGGGTTAAACTCAATTTATGCCCTAATTGTTGTGCTATGTCAGAGATGAGCGCTGTCTTCGTTACTCTGCCTCCAGCTTTCTAGCCAGACTGTACCTTGCATGGTTAACAGCCTCAAGTTTACTCAGCCTGACCAAGTATAGCACTAGCACTGTCGAATATGCAGCAGACATTATGCCGTTCAAGAGAAATCTTTATTGGCCCAGTGAAACCAGACCAGCAGCAGGTGAATTCTGCACTGATGGTTTAAAAGCTTTCATCTATACCAGGAAGAACTGGTATTGCTTGTTGACGCTACTGTGGAAAGATTGGGAAGCCCACAGCAACCGTGCTGCTTGGTTTGCCAGCCCATAGCACGTGGCCACGGATGCAAAGCCGTGTTGCATCTGCTCTGCCTAAATCAGGTCCAAAAGAACTGAGTGCCAAGCCTCGCAGCTTTGTGTGTCCCCACACAGGCAGAGCAGAGAGGACGTGCTCTCGCTGAGAGGCAGCGAGGCAAGAAAGCCTTCCGCTCTGCCACCAGAACTGCCAATCTCACAGACTGCCAGAGATACCTCGCTGCCATCCCAAGGCAGCCTCCCCCAGCCCCTCGATTCAGCGACGCACCGAGGTCTGCTGCTGCCGCGCAGCCCCGCGCCTGAGCTCCCAGCTCAGGGGGACTGGGGTGCAGCCGTGGTGCCTGCTCCAGGTGGCTGCCGTGACCCGATGGACCCTCCGTGCAAGGGCGTCGTGCTGGTGGGCATGCTGCCTGCTGCCCCAGGCCCTTCCCTGCCTGCCAAGGGGTGGGATGAAAGAAGCAGCCAGAGGAGGGCAAAAAAAAAGAAAAAGAAAAAGAAAAAGTTAAGTTTGTGTCACATTCTTTCTACCTAATCTCATCCGTCTCCTACTTTAACTGCTGTCTTGACTGCTTAGCTCCTGTTTCTCTGGTATTTTCATCTTCTTTCATTTGTGCTAATTAACCACACACCTTTTAAGTTCAACTTATTAACTCTAAGTTACTGTACTGACCACCATAAGTAGAGCATAGGTTTTGAACTGACGCTCCTCAGAGAGCTCTCCCCAATACACCTTTCCCTCTTCTAAAATCTTTATCTTTTTCTCATTCCTCCCTCCCACCACAGCCCAAAGGGAGGAGGCAATGTCTCGCCCTTCTGCAACGAGTATTGGCGCAGCTTGGACAGGCCAGCACAGGGACGCCTGCGCGCAGACAGCTGCAACAAAGTCTCATAGGTGCAGTCTCACAGCCCTACAGAAGTGCTCATTTTTAGTGGCAATACAGAGAAAGAGATCTGACTTTCAGTCCTCAAACAACATACCTAGGCAAAGCATCTCACACCTGCAACTCTTTGTTTATGAACCAAGTTCCTCATGCTGAAATCAGTAGGAAAAGACAACTGTGTTCCCCTACATTTAGAACAACACTTTTAAAAGGAAGAGCTAGATGGTATAACATTTTCCCTTAGATATTCACCAGTCAATTCTTATTTGTTATCTGCTCGACAATATTGTCTGATACATGCAAAGCCCTGGAAAGAAAAAGAAAAATCTTCCCTTTTTCCTCTCGTAAAGAAGTATTATCCAAATGCGTCTTGGCAGCTGATGATAAGAGCACAGCCTGTAATACATTTCTCCAATTAATTTCAGGCAAAATGCCAGATGTTATTGCTATTCAGTTTGCCAAACCTATAGGAGTGCTTAGATCTTGGACCTTTTCTTTTCTTTTCTTTTCTTTCTTTTTCTTTTTCCCCCTTTTTTTTTTTTTTTTTTTTTGACCACTACAGGGATGGACGGAGTCGGGATTGAACTAAACCTTGCTATAAGCATTTTATAAGCATTTGATCAGGTACAAGGTAAAACAGAAACAACAGGCTCCATGCTGATTACTTTGAAGGTAAGTCTCCTCTCATTTTAGTAAAATTCTCAGACTTCTAGTGGGGCTAAGATATAGTCTTAAGAAATATATTTTTACATATTCATTTAAATCAGATTTGATTCATGTTTCTTTTTTTTTTTTTTTTTTTTTTGAACTAGAATAATTTTTAGACAGTATTGTCTTTGTTACAAATTATAGTTAGCTACTCAACAGACTTCTTACAAGAAGCCTTCTGTAAACAGAAGCAAATTTTCTTGAACCATGCAGTTTATTCAGCATATCCAAATGATATTTTACAGCTTAAGTGTAGGAACCTTTTAACTGAAAGCAAAAAGTAATTTGTTTTACTTCAAACTAAGATACAGAGAGATTACTGAGTTCAGGAAAGGGAGTATTTATGGAAATATTTCGTTATCCATATATTTTAAAATATCTGCAGATTGCTGAGGAGGAAGGAAAATGTTTATAAAAATAACTTTTTTAAAAATAAGACTCTAAATACTTACATTAGCTGAATGAAGAACTTCAAGAGTTAAATAGATAGGACATTATATGTAAGCATGCAAACTGTACGTCAAAACAATATGGTTTTATCAATAGCAAACTTCCAGGCTGGTTTGTTTGAAAGGTAATGTGAGGAAGTCTGTCAAATGACTTGCAGCTTCAGCTGAAGCGAGATACGATTTGGTAACCGAATGTGAGAGAATAAATCTCTCTGTGGGCACCTGCACACAGAGTTTTCATTCGGCATAGTTGAAAGGGAACAACAATATATATAGGAAGCTCTTTCATGTTTCGGTCAGACCACAAGCCTCCCGTGACTAGCAGTAAGGTACACCTGCAGGCCTCGACCTGAAGGAAGCTCCCGTGGTAGGACAGGGCCACGAGGGCCATTCTCAGCAGCGGCTGGTGGTGGCAGTTGCGGCCGTTTGGGGCGTGTTCCGCGCCGCGCGGTCGGGCCGCACCTACCGCCTCCTCGGTCGGCCGGTCGGTCGGCCGGGGGCTGCTGCAAGGGAAGCCGACCCCTAACGCTGTCCTAGGTAAGGTGCTTTCAGTAAAACACACCCATGTGCCAGGGAAGGAGACTCAGGCAAGGGAAGGTCTCTAGTCTGTGGGCCTTTACAGGATTAGAAGTTGCTAGATAGTGTGGACAGAGAAGTGAGTGTGTCAAATAGCAAAGCCTTAAAATGCCTTTTGTCCTTAAAAAGAAGGGCCTGACTTGCTCGGTGGAACTGACTCTGCGAAGCCGGTACAGTTTTAGACCTTCCTGAGAAGACATATGCAGTACTATGTCCACTGAGAAACAGGAATAAAACTTCAGTAAAAATAATAAACTTCTTTTAAGGACAGTCGTCTTCAGTGAGCCGAGCACAGGACTCAGACTCAAGGCAGTTCTGCCACTTGGTTACTGGCAAGTTTCTGTACTTGCACATTTGTAAAATGGACATGACGAGACTGAGAGGTTGGAGAGTTTTCTGCTTTTATTGCTTGACCCCTCCTGATTCATTAGTTTAATGAGTGTGCAAAACGTTGCCCATAAATTCAGCTCTGTGAATTCCCAAGTATCTGTTGAGAATATGATGATAGACATTAGAATTCATTTTCCATTTGAACTGCAAAACAGTTTCTTAATCCTTGCAACAGTTATGAAACAACTTTGAAGCTTCCTATAAACAAAGTTAGCAACATTATCTTCTTAATGATCACAATATCTTTTATCTTCAATAGATTTTTAAGTATTTTCTTCTCATTTAGAGGCTGTGTGATTGTAGGTAAAGTGTTAAGACCGGGAGTAGATTCACTGAGATATGTTTAATTTCTGGGGTAATGCAGTATGTCCCATAAATTGAGATTACAGTTCTCCTCACTCCTCAGTGCTGTATACATGCAAAAGCACAGGATATTCTGTCTAGTGTGTTTTTCCCTGCAGCAGACAGCAGATAGCCAGGCAACAAAGTGAAGTGGTTGTTTCAGACTAATCCCAAGAACAAGATTAGCATGTTTTCCTAATAGTACAGAGTTATGGCAGATGTAGTCCTTACAATTTCTGTCCATTTCTGCTGTCTCATGGGGTTTCATTATTTCTCTTACGGTGTTAACATATCTTTTCAATTGTAGCCCTGTCTGTCCTCCTCAAAACTCAGGATTTTTCTGGGAATTCTGCCTCAGCATTTAAAATGTGGAATATGATATAAAAGTCAAGCTGATGCTCTGATTGCTTTATGACTCTGTCTCTCTGTACAAGGAGTGCTATCTCTGTACAGGATACCATAAATTTTAATAACATCCAGTCAGTGTGCTAAAGAATCCTTAAATGATATAAAATAATACTTATGCAAAATGTCTACCTTAACTAACTCTATGCAGCACCCTGCTGGAGCTCTGATGAAGCAGTACTTTCAGTAGTATTTCAGTAAGAGCATTTGAAATAATGGTCAGAAGACAAAATAAAGGCTAAAAATCAAAGAAAAATGTATTGAGATGTATCACTTAAATTGCCATGGGTTTCTGTGCCAAATGGATGATTCACCTGACAAAAGGCCCACAAAAAAAAAATTACAGATTATTTTTAATTTATACTTGCAGGGGGAGAAACTCTTCTGAGTAGTAATAATAGAAGGATATTGCTCTTCTACAATTTGGCTTTTGCCTGCCTCCATTGAGAGCCTCTGCTGAGGTACGAGCCTCCTCCATCTTGATCAGCAACTCAGTTTAAAATGTTTCATTTTTGTATCTGTGAGAATTTCAGTGTCTGAATCATCATCACACATACTGGAATATCTGGCAGAACTGAGAAATCATTCAGTTATATATCACAGGATCACAAAACAGTGAAACAGCTTTCAACATGCTGAACTTTCAAGCAAAGAAAACTATACTTATTGACCCAATTTCCTTACAATCAAACTATTCTGTTTGCTACTATGAAATCCCGAATCAGTGCTATGCTCCAGCTTATAGTTCCTGTCCCGTATCTGTGACTCTCCATCCTAAAATCCCATTAAATTAACAGGAGTAGAATTAGAACCGCATAGGCAGTTAATGGTTCCTTCAGCTTTTCATTTCCAGCTGATGGAATGCTGTAGCAAAGTTATTACTACAGGGTACTTAGCTGTAAAAATCACCTTCTCTGAGAAGATTATGTTAGATAAACAAAGCAGAGTTCTGACTTCTTAATATCACAAAACTCTGAAAGATTATTCTTCATAACTACTTCTGTACCTCATGACTCAGTTTCTAAGAAATAAAATTTCTAGCTTGTCTTCAACAAGTCATGAAAAAAGCAACTAACATCTACCTAGATTTAACTGGGATTGATTTTTTTTTTCTTCCTCTTTCACTGGTCTCAAAAGGCGAATAATTTGGACACTTCTGAACAGGCTTCATGAGATCTTCCTTTTTTTTGTTCTTTTGGTTTTGTTTTTGTTGTCCACTCTGTCCTATTCTCCACAGAGTGCAGAAATGAATGATCTCAGGTGGGAGAAAGGGTTAAAATAGTCCATGTAACTTCAGTTTACACAGAGAAAAGTAAGAGTCTGTCAGAATTCCTATCTTGTAATACAATGATGCAGGGACATAGCTTTTCCCCTTGAGGTCACCTTCTGAATATGAGACATCCTCAGAGATTGAAATGAATTGGAACAAACCAGATCTACACTCTCAGAGCTTCTCCATTAGTGCAGTCCTGTGATATGTAAACCACTATTTTTTTTTTCTGAAATGCTACGAGCCTGATGGAAACCTTCAAATCTAAGACAATAAGGGAATTTGTTTTTATGAAATTGAAAAAGGCACATTTAAAATAAATGATAAGAGGGAAGGGAATTTACTGTAACTTAGGTACCAGTTGCAGATTGATTCTAATGTATCATTTCTGTAACCAAAAGGCAGAATTCATTCCATTTAATTTCTCAAATTCCCATAGCCATTTGAAATAAGTCAGATTCTTCTTTGATTTGCACACAAGTTCTACTTCAGTGAAGTTGCAAAGACATGAAAGTCAGGATAGAATTTAATTCAATCTGGGTTACTCTGTAATATACCATATAGCTATATATTATATTACCATGAACACTTAAATTATGCTACTGTTCCTCACAAATAACACGCATACCATATTTTCAATAACTTGTGTGAGAAGTCTTTTATGCACTGAAAATTCTCAAGGCATGTTTGATACTATTTAAACAATGTTCCTGCAAATGTCAGTGGCTGTTAACATCTGAATCAAGCTGTTCCCAGTTCTTGTGACCGAAAATGGTGCCCAGAGCAAAAAACCCAGACACTCTGACTCTCACATAAGTGTAGTCTGTATGGAAATGTTACTACTCAATGTAAGCGAAAGTTGCAGAATACACTTTCGAATACAGTTTTGCAGGAAATAAGGTTTTGTTATGACTATAACAAAAGGTATACCTAATTAAAGGTATGTTTTAGAAATGGTCAAACAGCTGAGAAAAAACATGATGTCCTGCTAAATGAAGATTCCTGACATAAGGCTAACTCACACATTGCTGGCAGTATCTGAAATTCTCCTGGGATTATATTGGAATTATCTCACAGGAAAGAAGGCTGAATTTGAGGGTTTAGCTTATAGCCACCCTAGGGAGCACTTCTGAATGGCCTTATATTCTTCAAGAGGGTTTCCACTTTCTAAGTAGAGTGAAAGCCATGTGGTAACCAGCTGTGCATAAAGGTAAAGGGCATTTATAGCTACAGAGAATGAAAGAGATGAATCGAAATATATGCATATGTGAATGGGCCTTATTTGGCATGTCATAGGGATGGCATCAAAGAGATCTGTACCAGTTAGGGATGTCTGGACTGGTAGCAGCTGCAGACATATGCATTTATTTTACCTCCAAAGGTGTTAGTGCAGCAAAGCATATTTTAGACACAACACACTGACAATGCACACACTTTCAGAGAAATTGAAAAGTTTAGAAACATATCAGAAAATACATAACTGAATCCCTAACTGCCCGTGAAGCTCCCAGTGCTCTTTTGTAGCTGTCGTTGTAGTGAAAATGATGATACTTACAGGCTGTTACAGGTAATCTAAAATGCATCTTTCATTTAGGAATCACTCTTTGATTTTTTGGTCACAAGTCTTAGAGTGTGTGTATTGTTAACATGATAATCTGCTGAAGGAAGGAAAAAAGGGGAACAACAGCTCCTTTTCCCAATTGCTAGCTTCCTTCGGTTATTGTCACCAGATACTGTTTGCATGCTCTGGGCTACCTGGAATGAATATCTATGGCTGCATAGCCCTCTCCCTCTCTCCACAATGTCTTTGAGTCCTAATGTTATGGGAAAATGTGGTTACAGAATATGATAACTGCAGTCCTTTGTATTTTATTCTCCTTTTTCTTCTATTCTTGCTTACAGTATGTGCTTATTGCATAGGAGACACAGGACAGAGAAGTAGCCACACTTTCAGCAGTGTACCACTTGTGTTCCTGTGGCAGTACAGGTCAGGGTCACCAGGCTGCCCACACAGCACTTGACTAACCCGTATTCATGGCAAACAGGCTACCTGCTTAAGTGGATGAACTTTTTTTTTTTTTTTTTTTTTTTTTTCCTTTAGGACACAAGGTGTTCTACATGTCCTAAGGGGAGATAGTAGGGGCAAACTAAGTAAATTATATGATTATATGCTCAATTCATCAAACAAAGGAAACTTGAATCTTGTTTCCAGAAATAGTCTTGATGTAGTGTCAAACAATTTGTATTTGCTGTAGACAGGCTTGATGTGGATTTTGATTTAAACATAGATCCTCCAAGAAAAAGCCTAATGAGTTTTTAAATAAATAAATAGTGGATAATGAGGTGTTACAACAGCTCATGTTCGATCTTCCAAGATCTGCAACCAATCTCCCTGAGTTGGATTCTTATCAGTTCTGACTGATAAAGATTTATGAGTTGTCTAGTGATGTCAGTGGGGGTAATATGCAAGAAAAAAGCTATACCCTTAGCATTTAAAAATAACCAACTAAGTAGGTGGTTCAGTACGTCAAACCCATTTTATCTGGTGTGGGATGATAAATGAGGTAACAATATGGATCCAGTTTTGGTAGATACCTCTTCTTGCAGCAGAAACAGTCTGAAATACATGCAAAAGCCACAAACTGTTGAGATAGCTAATATGGAATAGTCAAGTTATGTCTGTGTGCTTGTTCAAGAATGCAAAAGAATTCAGCAGCCTCCTGCATTTAAGGTTTTACTAAGAAATTATTTTTACAGAAAAAAGTGAGGTTGAATGCACTTCCACGTAGTCTGTAGACAAATGCTTCTATAAAACAGAAATCAGGATGTCTTAGGTAATTAATACAATTAAATAGTGAGAAATCACTCTAGATTTTTCTGAAATAATCTTGTAACCAGTTACTGAAATTTCTACTGTCTATGTAACTTCTGTTTTATGTCTTGATGTTAGTCATTAAATAACAATTTTAAAATGCCCTTAAATTCACCAGCTTTTGAAGTTATATTGAACTGAGACCCCCATGATGATTTTTGTAGAAAGTTTGTACATATACACCCTACTGACCTGGGTCAAATATTTATTGCATTTTGCCACATAAGAAGAGAATTTTTTGTTCCACCTGAAATCAACAAATGTGTATGTCTTTAGAATTTCAGTTGTTACTGAAGCTAAATCCCCTGCAATGATGTCTCTGCATTTGAACCCTAAGTCTCATCCTGTGGAAGCAGTTTCTCTCCAATACTTTATTAAATTCTGAACTGAAAATTTTTCTGCTTTGTGTAATACCCTGGCCCTTTACCACTGTAACTATTTCTTAAACATTTTACCCTATAGTACAATAGTTTACATATAGAGTAGCTTTCTCAAGAAGAGTTTAAAACAATGTTCTCTAAAAATTGCTTTTACCCATTATAAATATTTCAGAGAACTCTTTACTCTGCACTTGTTTTCATCTTAGGACCAAAACAGAATATGGAATGAAGAATAATCAGCAAAGAATATGAATAGCATAAAATATACACTATAACTAAAAGATTTTTTAAAGTAACATTCTACCTCTTTCAAACATAAGCTATTTTATGTGCTTTTTTTGTGTGTGTAAAGAATACTTTTCTAGGTCATGAACACAGTATTTTGTCCCTTTTCTCTGTATACCTTCCTCTTGAAATCAGGGGACATGATCTATTCATTTCAAGATACACCAACTGGAGTATCAAGAGTTCTAGGACACAGCTGGAGCAGACCCTAGTTGAAGAAACAAAGCAGTTGTGTCAAAATCCATGTATATTTTTAAATAAAGAAGACTTTTGTGTAGATTTTACTTTAAGGGTTCTCTGAAATCTGTGCAGTTTGGGATTTAGCTAGTAACAAAAGCAGCATTATTAATAAATTATTTGAGATGATGTCAATTTAAGGAACTGTAACTACACCTAGATAGACTTTTGGAGCAGTTGGAAAGCTCAGGGATCCCTCAATTTCTGTTGAAATAAAAATATGTATTTAAAAAGTACTATGGAAAGCTGAATCATTTGGCACCCAGTTTTCAAAAGAATCTTAGATCCTGCAAACTACTAAACAGATGTTTACTGAAAGCTCTTTCCAATTGACTTATTCCTGCCTGTGGGAACAACTTTGAGAATTGTGGTATAGTGCCAAGCCCTTGGATTTCTTCTCTGGGATACAGCTGGTATCAGCTCAGGTTTCACCTCAGAGGGAGAAATGTCAAACTGGCAATAACACAAAATTTCATACAGAAACATTGGACAACTTAGAACCCTGTTATGGCACCTGTGGTATTGTAGTTTAGCTTTGAGTTAGAGGGGATAAAATAAGGGGATAAAATGACATATTGAAACATGTCATATTCATGTTTCAATATTGACATGAAACTGGAAGAAAAATAACAGCATCATAAGTCTGTGAGCAAAATAACAGCAAATTCTGTGAAGTGGAATGGATAAAAGCAGGATGAATTGTCTGCATACATTCTCTCTGACTTTTTCCTCCTGGTTTCTTGATCTCATATGAGACACTTGTCTGACAAGACAATAAATGAGCGTATCTTCTAATATTGCTTATCTCTGCTCATCTGTAAGATGTAAGCTTTCTTTCCCTATTCCTAAGGTAAAAAAAAATCTTCTCTTCTGCAGGGATTGTAGTTTGCTTCGTGTACATTGGGACTTTGCTCTAGCTCAAGGCTTAATGTCATTATGGGTGCTGTGACCAGAGTTGCCCTCACATTTGGATGTTTACATTGGGCTAAAGTATCTTGCCACAAAAGTAGAAATGATAATAATAAGGACTGAAAATAAAGTTTAGAACTTCAGTGTGAACAAAAATGCATTTCTGTAACAGAGCAGGAAAACAGAAAGTCTAGCATTGTGGGATCTGGGAGGAAGCAAAGGTGGCATGTTCTTTCCTCTACAGTACTTGAAGACTGATGTGTCTGGATGAAATGAAAACATAAGCCTAATGTGTAGGCCCACTGTCCTAAAGACCTAAAGAATTAAAGAATCTAAAGAGTCCAAGGCAATGCTCCCTTATAATCTTGCAGAAAAAAACTGATCTGCCACCTTTCATTTTCCTTTCCTATTTCTTCCTATACTTTCCTTTACTCCCTTGTAATACTGTACTGTGATTGAGCCTTTCATGTCATATTTACCTCATGTCAACGAAACCTATGCCCTCCTGAACCTTTCTGTAACCTATTGCTCCTTGTTTTGGCAGTCCTGCTAGATTTAGTATTCTCTCCTTTCCTGCCTTTATTTCACTTGTGCGCTTCTGTATACCTGAACTGACCACTGAATTTTACTAAACCAGGCCATCTGTCCTTTCCAAGTCAAAAGCCTTTCTCAAGCTCATCATTTCTGGAAGGCTAATGATTACTGATACTTGTCCATCAAATGCCTCTTCACTGCACTGTGCTGCAAAACCAAAAGCAATGAATGGCAGGGATAAGCGAACCAATGTAATTGAGTTAATGAGGTTATTCATGTGACTCTACTTAGACTGTAATTTTTCCAAGGTAGTCTTGTAGCATTTTGCTCAGTGTTTGGTACAACAGGTTTGAGGTTTGGCTGACATGTCTATGCGTGTAAAGCAAAATGCAGTTAACATTATAGTAAGAACACCCTGAATTCCAGTATCAGGTTATTCAAGGAGTTGTAAGACTCAGTTGAAAAAAATTGTCTCAGGACATACATTAATCTGGATAATGGACTTCAAGAACAAACTTTTCCATTGTTTACCTCTGCAGCATTTCTTGCACCATTTTCCGTACTGACAACTGCTAGAGGCATGATGTCAAAATAGATGTACCGTTATTCCAAATCTTTTTGTTTGTTTAGGATAATATATCCCGAAGTATTTAAGTAACTTGTTTGTGGACCTCTGAAGATTCCTGATACGGAAGCAAATAAAATGCCATATGATAGCGCAAATAATCTGTTTAAAATTCATGGATCTTGTTACTTTAAACATTTGTAACACTTCCAGGCATGATGTTCCAGGTAAAACTACGCTGGCTCAGAGAAGATGTTAAGAATTTTAATTGAACATTTAATCTTATTCTTATTCCACCTTGGTGGAGTTTTTAACTTTGTGCTGAGTACACAGTGTACAAAACAGAAAGGCAGCCCCTCTTAGGGCATAATTCATCCTTCTTATTGTAAGCTTATACAAAAAAAGATGAATTGTGGTGTTGCCAATTCATGCAAGACCTCTTTAGGTTAAACTGGACTGTTGCTAAGCATTCTGATCCTGTTTACTGGGACATCTTTTCTGAACATATGTGAAATAAGAATGACACATCTCATGTCATTTGATAAATGAGAGGGTGACCTGCTTGGATGTTAGAAAGGGCTCATTTTCTAAATAACTTTATGTAAGCTCTTAACATGATGACATTGGCAAGGGTGAGACAGACTATAATAAAACATTTGTTGGAAGTTTTCTTGCCAACTGTTGCATAAATCAATGCTTTGGTATTACTTCAGGTTCCATAACCAATTTCCTAAAGTGCTCTAGGCTGTGACATTTTAAACTACAATGTTTTAGGAGAAATTAAGACCTTGAGACACGAGGCAAGCACTGTCTGAATTAAAACTCTCCAAATTGTTTGCCATTCTTTCTCAGAATGAAAGCTGGTAGTTAAATATACTTGATCTCTTTTCTACATGTTTTCTCAGTAGAAACTGTTGGTAAAAAGATAGGGAGGCAAATATTTAATTCCTTTCTGTTTTTGATCAGCTTTGTTTGGATTGTAACACAAAAGAAGAACAGAACCAAACTCAGGGTTCCCACAAAGGTGAAAGCAATCAGCTGCATAAAGCTAAAAGAAGTCGTTTGTGAATTACAGATAAAATAGATGATGATTATACAATGTCTTTCATATAGTCAGCCATTTTTGCCAGTGTTTGGAAGACATGGGCATTAAGGATTAAGAATGTTCACCAAGATACAAGCCAGGATACCGGAGGGAAAAGTAAGAGAAATGATAAAATTACAAGTTACAATGAAGACAAAACTATGAGATGTATTTTATTGTACTCCTTACCCATAGTAATTGGTGAGAAAAACCACTGTGTATCCCTAGGTGTTTCCATTCATTATTGGCTATCCATCAAGAGATGGAAATATCTCCTTCCATCATAGTCACAGATGTGAACCTCAAAACAGTGAAGAAGTTGCATTGAAAGCAAAAAGTCTTGAGAGTGATGTGATGATAAAACCATTTAAGAAGAAAGCCAAATTAGTGAGTGGCAACCAAAGTAGGTCTTGGAAGGGATTAACAACTTCAGACAATTAAGTGAATGAAGTGAAAACAGGTACAGGAGAAGACATGCTGTTCTGTAGCCAAAAGCAGGTTGCCTGCCATATTGAGAACTCTTCTGGGCTGCAGATGACCGTGAAGAAATTATGCATTGAGAGATATCACACCAAAAGTTCTTGGATGCAATGGTGGAGATAAATATATAGATGCAGTTTAATGAGAGTTGTTTAGAACAAGAAATGTGGTAGCACAGTTGCTATCAGAAGACCCAGACAGTTGGTCTGAAGGACATGTTGAAGTTGAGGAAGAAAGGAGTAAGAATAGGAGAGACTGGGAAATATTGAGATATAGTGAGCAGGAACAGTCACCTGGCAAAATTTTAACTTACTATTTTTGAGAAAGTTTTTTCATTCCTTAAGTGGATAATGCTAGTTGCTACGTTTAGCCCTATAAAAACTGTACTTCAGTGGAGGCCTCTACGTATGGCATATTTTTATTAATACAAAAACATCACCATCCAGCTTGTATTTCCTGATCTTTATCTGAGCATCTAGATTATTCAGCTGCACCATTATTCTTTTGTCTTACTCTAGTCAAATAAATTGCCAGCTGTTCATACGCAGTGTGTTTGCTTTATAGAGACAACCAGCATCAGAACTCAGCTTATTATGATAGCTATTTGGCTGACAATAGGAAAGTCATGTTCATTGCAAAAACAGTAGGAACTCACTGTGCTAATGAGGCTTTAGGTCCTTAGTGCTAAGCACTAGCCACGTACATAAAATGAAAGTTATGCATTGAACTCAGTTTGCATGTACACTGCAGTCACACTTGTCTTACGGTAGGCAAGTCCCACCTGAACTAGCTCAATCTAATCAGGCAGCCAAGACTTTTTGCACATTAGCAAGTACTGTATTTATCATAAGTCCTGGGTGGATTTGTAGCCCAGCCTAAGCCCTGTGATGCTGTGGCTGATTAACTACTGCTGGCCCTCAAGCCAGCTGGTTTACTACACTGCAGTTAACTACATGTGCAAACAGCAGAATACAGATCTAATGAACAGCACTAATTACAAAATCCAGCACTGGGATACCTAGATGGATATTCCTAAAGTTGTTTGGGTTCTCTGTATAGAAACTCATTGTAAAGAACTAGTCTTTGTAGAAATGATTCAATTCAGGAAATTAAATTTAGAGCTCTACAGCCAAACTTTTTCCGCTAAATACATAGTAAGCCCAGAAAGAATGTATCTCAAGGCCTAGAATCATATCTATAAATTCCTACAGTTTCACTGGTCTGTCTTTCCCCTATTATGAGAAGATATAAAGCCCTAAGACAAAAGTATTGGGACTGGTATATGCAAGGCAAGGATTTTACTGAGGAGGGGCAACAACTCAACCAACCAATCCTTAAAGTGGAGAATACCCTCTACTGTGCAGCTGTCTATATTCTTCTCTGGAGTAGCTTCCACTGATCTCTGTTTAAGAGATGAACTGATATAATTGCTATAACTCTTATCACTTTTAGCTCTACTGTGGAGAAAAATAAATACAGTAATCTGAAGGCAACAATCATGAATCCTTGTCTGGATCACTCACACTGTTCATCCTGTTACAATAGCACAGAATCACAATTAGAGGAAATAAAACCATGAGACAATGTATGTCATACATACTGCTTGAGCTTTCCATTGATTTTCTCAGAGCTGCTGTCCTTTTTTGATTCTTAGTGCTTATCTTTCACTGCATTAGATGCTGGTTTACAATTTTAGTTTCAGGATTTTTTTTTTACTCCAGCTGCAAAGGCCTTTATCCTAGGAACTCTTAAGCAGATGGAGATATTTGCATTTTCCTGTTCACGTCAAAGTACTGGTATGAGTGGTATTTACGTTGTTAATGTTATGTACTGATGGAAACCAAGGACTAGGGAAGAGACTTCTCAAATCTGATTATGGAAATATTATCAAAAATACATTCTAATTACTAATATATGTAAGCAACTGCCGCAAATTTGAACAAAAATATTTTATCTTCAAATAGATAAGATCTTCCGTGAAGAGCCAATCCATCCCATTTTGTAAACTTTCGCAGATCATTTACAAAGCACTTTCGCCCAAATGCTGCTTTCTCTAGGAGGAAGACTTTGTGGCAGTTGATAGAAGAATACTTGTTATTTCAAATACAAATGAAAGCTGATCAATAATTTCCCTTTCTATTTGTCCCAGACTCTGTGTGTGTGTGTGTGTGTGTATGCATGCATGAATGCACGTGTGTGCGTATGTCTGCAATAGAACAAGGGCTGATGCATAAAAAAGAGGATAAAAATATTTATGAAATCTCTAATATCTCCACGTAATTTTAGAACAAAAAATATCACTGGTTGAAATGTTTAAAAACGGAGAGAAGAATCTCAGCAAAAATTAGATCTTTGTCAGTTTTTCCTTCAGATTAGTAGATACCTATGAAAGAAAAGATAAAATTAGAGTGCTAAGTACTTAAATTAATCCCTTGTCTCCTGCAGAAAAGGACAAGGCTCAGAATTTGCCATTGTTTGATAGCATTTTGGATTCTCTGCAAGCAAAAAGGTCCACTGATACAATCAAAGTCCATATTTTTCAACCCTGCCATTTAAGTGCCCTGGGAGTAATCCAACAAAACCAAAAAGACAATTTTCTGCTTGATTTAACAGAGAATGTGTGTTCTTTAAGAAATGAAAATGAGGAGGCCTGGTTTCCTACAGTTTTGTATTCTTTGTTCCTTTCTCTATACTCTAGTACAACAAATCTCTTTCTCTTCTACTCTACTCATTTTTCCCTATGAAATGCTTGCTTGTGGTGGGTAGTCTTAAACTATGTGAATCTCGTTTGGTCAACTGACACAGTCAGTTCTACTTATCTTTCCTTCTTCTCTACTCAAATCCTGATTCTACATGTGTGTGAATTTTGCAATAATTTCATGCTACTCTTTTTAAAAACTTCATTTCCTACTGGGTTGAAAGTTATTGAGAGGGCTGAATAAAAACTGATATTGCATAGATTTCGCTCCCTTAGAATATCAGATTTGTAACTTGGATGCTTACTCTCATTTTTTACTGTATTGTACAGTGGCTTATATTGTAGAAACTGTCTCATATGCAAGGCAAAATAAAAATGGATCAGGCTATCAAATAAGTACAGATATTAGAGAACAACTGCTGGCCAGCTGTATGTGAAAAAAATTTGTCTGAAATTAACTTTGTGCAAGGAAAATTGTGGGCTGTGGCCCAAGATCTTTCTTTTTTCACACTGTGAAAGATCAGGGAGTAATATAGACTTTTGCAGTTTGTTACTGCCCTGCACTGGTTACAATACTAGCATAGCAAGCTGTGCTCCAAATACAGGAGTCCCTTGCTGCTGTATCTGCAAAGGCCTGCATTTTCAGAGACTGTTTCGGTGGCCTAACCCTGACCTACAATGCATACGTCTCTGGAATGCTTGCAGGGTTTTGTGTGCAGCTGTTTAGCCAACACATTCTGTGTAAATAACTATGAAAGATTCTGCATAGCTCTTACACTGAAAAGTCAGTAGAAATAGAGTCAGAAATAGAGTCAGTAGAAATATGGAAAAATTGAGATATGGAAACAAAAATTTCTTGTTGGATTTTTTTTTTTTTTTTTTTTTTTTTTTTTTTGTTATATCCAACTGATCACATCTTTAAGCAAAAAAGCACTGTTTCACAATGAATAAATGTATTACTGCATTTAGGTGAGAAATTCAGAAGGTAAATGCTTCACAAAGATTTTGGCTTGGAACGAGTAGGGATGCTGCAGCATATTAATTGGCAAACATTGCATTGCTGGAGAACCTGCCTCTTCAGATACGTTTACTTTAAATATTAGTTTTCACTGGATGGAGAAATTATGCAGGAGAAAGTTAAACTGTGAAGCACTGTGAAGCAGGCATTTGAAAATCCAAGTCATCATTTTCTAATATACCTAACTAAACCTCCTGGCAAGCCAAATACTTTGATTTCATCATTGCTAGTTTGGTTCAAGCACTTTTTAAGAGGAACTGTTTTTCAATAGGCAAAATAGGTTTTTTTCAGAAGTTGGATGACTCTTGCTTAATATAAATACAATGCATAAAGCATGATCTCATACTGCTGAGTATTAAAAAAATTGCAGAATCTCACATCCACTAGAAAGTAAATTTGACTATTGCCATTGCAGGGCCAACTGTATGCTATTGGGGCTTTTTTGAATTTTTTATTCATCCCTCACCACTGTGGTCTCTTTAGCTCTTGCCAGTAGGATAGGGAAAGTGAGACTCCTAAAGCTCGTCAAGTCATAAAAGACAAGTCTGCAGGAAGAGTTGGGGGGTGAGGGGACAAGAAATGATTTTCAGCTGCACTAGCACTGAAAGCTGCTTTGGTAATATAAGAGAGTCTTTAAGGGACAGTTAATACCTTCTGGTATGATGCCTCCTCCAGAAAGCTTTGAGCTGGGAGCAGGTTTCCTCGGCGGCCCTGTCTCCTGCCGCCGCCACGGCCAGATGCGGCACCGTCTGTCCCTTGCCGTGGGGGGATGCATGGCATCACTGCCACTTGGCTCCTGCTGGCTCCGAGGGGACGAGGCAGGGGGTTAAAATGCAAAGCTGGGTTAGAGTAGCGCTTAATGATGTCGGTGGCCTGGCAAGGCCTCCCAGTGCCTTAAAACACAAAACCAAGAGGCGCTGACAAGAATGAGGTTTCTCGTACACTCGGTAAAATTAAAGCTTTACATGTCGAGAGAAGCAAAGCCACAGTAACACACGTCTGGCAGGGAACATCCCGATTCGCTAGAACAACCTCTTTTTCTACTGTCTGGGCTACTCCAGTCACTGATGTGACATCACCCTACTTTAAAATACCCTGATAATCTACGTGCCCTTAACCCCTGACCCAAACCTGGGCGTACTGAGGCTCCGAGGCAAACGTGACTCCCCGCAGGGCGCCCGTGGCAGAGGTGCTCCGCGCCCCCTCTCCAGGCCAGCCGGTCCGCTCGGGGCCAGGGCGAGGGGAGAGCCGCGGCGCCACAGGGCTGGGTGGAGATGAGACCCCCTCAGCTGCACCGCAGCAGCGGCTCCCGCGGAGGGCAGCCCGAGGCCCTGGGGAGGGGTGACCTCCCCCTGCAGGCCTCTGCTGCCTTTTGCTCGCCCCGAGGAGCCGTTTTCACACCCTGCATGCAGGCGCGCGCGCGTTCCCGTAGGTGCCCGGCCAGCCGGGTTGGGCACCCGGCAGGGTTGGCCTGGCAGCGGCAGCGAGCACACGGTGGCCGGGCAGTAATGGCGCTTCTGCACTGGCACCCGCACTCATGCCGCTGGGGTGCCGTTCCCGTCGGCTCACGTGCCACCAGCCTTCCTGTGGTTTCCCTCATCTCACCCCAAAGTCGCTGCGGTTCAGAGCCCAACAAACACAGCCCCCAGCGGGGCTGGGGCCCGCGGCACCGACAGCCCGAACCCCCGACCGAGAGCCAGGCACCTACGCCAGTCAACGGCAGTAACACCATGTTATTCTCCTCACGTTATCGAGACTTGACAGCTAAAGTAAATAAATAAATGACAGTAAATAAATCATGATAAAAACTGAAAGCTGCCAACATGCCTGAGTGTGTGCCCGAAGAAAGCGCCGCGCTCCCTGCGTGGGCTCCCCTGGTTATGCTCCCTTTTCAGGCTGTCTGGGTTTGTGCCCAGCCAGAAATAACATCATGTTAGCAAACAGTTTGGACTTGCAGTGCAGAGCGCAGGAGAAATGCTATTCCTTTCGCCCCCCTTAGGGATTATTCAGGCCTGCAGTAACCACCTGCATGGCCCTGGCTCTGTGCTCAGGTGAGTGAAATCAGCACCGCCGCTGTGGCCCTTCCTCTTCCCCGTGAGAGCGGGGTGGGTAGCCAGGCTGAGCTGCTGTGCTGGGGTGCCCACAGTGCTCCTAAAAACAAGCCTGGTCTCAGCATGGTGGTTTGCTTTCCTAAATGAAATGTCTTAAGGTGAAAGCTAAGATCAGAGTGCAAGGGAAAGGCATCTTGAACTGTAAGTTTTAAGTCTTCTCTGTGTGTTGCTATTAGTGTCACCTGAGCTTTGCAAGAGAATCGGAGGGGAGGGTATCTTGCACCTCTGCTGGTGATCTCTCCTCTTGAATTTATGACCGACTACTTAAAACATTAAATGAGGTAGGCAGGCTCAAGAGCTGGCCTGTAGTGCTGATGGTTTATAATTAGCTAGGAACAAGTTATAGCTACTCTCAAAAATGAAGTATCCTTCTTGAACACTGAAAGCACTTCTTTTTTCCCAATTAATTTCTGTTGGGGTTTTTTGTTGTTTTTGGTGTAAAGTGTTAAAGTGGTTCTTAGTTTTTCAAATGTAGTTTGTACTGATGCTAAAGTGGGTTCTGCTGTCTTTTAACATTATGCTTTTCTTCAGATGCTAAAAGACCTTTAAGAAGAAACAAAGTGCATAGTATTAACTTTTTTTATTGTATTTGTCTAATGTTACCATCAGAACTTTTCAGCAAGTGCTGCTTGAGAGTTTTGTCTTACTGTTGTGGAGTAAGTTATGTCTCCTCCTTCCCCTTAACACATTTTCTGTGCCTTATATGGAATAAACAGGGCAAATTATTTGATCTTACAGTCACATGCATAACTCTTCTCATACAAGTAATCCCCTTTTGATGATGCTGTTTCCCCCCAAAAATGAGGAAATACCAGTCAGAGCCCTGCTTGGTTAGGTTACCACATTCAGAGGGACCATCCAGAAAATGGATTTTTTTTTTCTTATAGTTCTTCTGGTTTTAGGATTGTAGATTGAGCAACTGAATAATTTTCTGTGTAGCTTATTTAGCCTCAGGTAATTGCCATGCCTGTCATTTATGTAGCATTTTGAAGAACTTATTCATCAGGATATGCTGCATAAAACTTCTAGGAAATGGTACTTCTACAAGTAAATGATTTAAACCATGATAAATTCGTAGTTTCTAATTTGGGGGGGGGGGAAGCAAATCAACCTTTAATTTCACTGGCTTACTACCCCAGCTTTGGAGATGACTTGGAGTTTTTGTTTGTTGCAGTACAAATATTACTGGTGAATTATCATTTGTTGTATGTGAGTGTGTTTACAGAGGAGGAAGGAAAGGGGAATGTTTTAGGAAGTTACATCAGTTCCACACTTTCATTTAACATTCAGTCAACAGAATACTTATATTAATTCTACACTATATTATTTTTGACAGATTTTAGTGGGATAGCTTCTAAATGTTTTGGGGAGCTAAGAGTAGTTTAGTAATAAAGTCAGAATACAGTCAAGAAGCAAAATGGTGAAACATGTTCTTGTAGGTTTTATGCTAGTATATTTATAAATTATTTACAAAATGAATGAATGCTAAAAATGAAAAAAAAAAAGTGCAGATGAAACCCTTCAGTAGATTCTAGTTAAAACTGGAAAAAACACTGGATGTGTATCTGTATCAAGTCATTTGGTCTGCTTAAAACTATGAGCTCTTGTAGGTAGAAGAGCTCTGGTGCCTGAGCCATGGGCCACTCAGGATAGTTCTTACATCAGAGCGATCACTGAACCAAAGGCACAAGGCAATACTAATTCAGAATAAGTTACTTGCGTTTATTACTGATAGTGCTATTCGATCCAGATCGAATTAATGGCAGTTATTTAATGGTGACCACAACCCAATTTGTAAAGATATTTAGGCTCCCTTTGAAAAACAGTGCATGTGCGGAGTTCCCTGGATACTTCTTAAAGTTTGGATGATTTAGTCTTTGTTTTGTTTGTTCCCCCCACCACCACCACCCCTCCATTTTATGTGCATTACAAAAGAGGGAAAGGAAGTGAAACTGCTGATAGAAAGAAAAAGATACCAAAATTAATAATTAGGTAAACCAATAAGATGCATTTCCTGGAAGAATGTGTTGTTTTAAGTGATCTTTGATGAAAGGGAAACTACTACTTTCACAGGAACTGAAGCAAATAGACTACACAATTTAGTGATGACAATTTATAAACAGAAATCCACATAATTAGTTTTTGGCTGTTGTTAGAAACAAGGTATGGGACCACTGAACTGATCTAGTTTGGCACAGCAGTATTCTTATGCCTGTTTGTTCTAGTTATTCCAGTTATTTTAAATCTAAATTTTAAAAGGAGAAGGGAATACCTTTTTGGAAGTTCAGGAAAAGTATTTTATCAAATATGGGTACATATGAGATGCATCTAAATCAAAAATGGAGGAAAAGAAGTAACTGATTAAAACATTAGTTTTAAGGTTCCAAAATAGCAAGCAGCAGAGTTTAAATCAATTATTAATTACTTAGAGTGAGACAGAGGAATACTTTACTTGTATGCTGTTCTTCAGCTGGGTTTGAATAGTGCTGTATTTTTGTGTTTGTTTTGTTTTGTTTCATGCCAGATGTTCTTATCAGACAAAACAATGGTGATGTGTTTTAATATTGATGAGTTGAATCTCTTGGGAATAATAGTATATGTACCTTCTCAGAATACAAATTATGGGAGGTTTTTATAGTGTAATTACCATAATGTATTGAATTTTAAGTAGAACTCTTTGAGGGAAGAGGCCTTTGTTTGTTATCCCTCTTCTATCTACTTTCAGAGTGATTTGCCTTTTAAAACTATATATCATGTCTTGGTGGCCTTTAAAAAGTAAACACATAAAACACCTGAGGTACAGTCAATCTGTCAAAGTAACATGCCCTTAAGCAGCTTGTAAACTATTAAAGCGGCATAATATTTTTCTTTCCAAAGTTACTACTTGATGCATTTGAACAATTGTAGTGTAATTATGGTACCTCGTTTTAACTTTTTTTTTTTTCCTTCCTCCCAGGAACTCAAACACTGAAGTCCTTAAATTATAAATGATTTGGTAACAAACTAAGCTTGCAATGCAGGCAATTAAAACCGTGGAAAAAGAAGTAACTTTTATAACGGAAAAACTTTTCACAGAATCTTTTCTAAAGAAACAGGAGTGCAGCAAAAGCCCAGTAAGCAGGCAGCTCTGTGAGGAGCAGCCATTGGAAGGAGCTGTCTGCAGCTCTCAGTGCTGTACTGAGCATGTCCCAGCGGAGCCCGGTGCAAGCAGCACATTATGCAAAAAGGCAGCTCTAGCAGATGGGGGAGAGGCACAGCAAGCGTTTGCTTCACTTGCATCACCACCGCTTGAAAACAAACCTGGATCGCTAGAGGGGATCTCACCAGCAGGCCAAGGGAAGGAAATCCGGGAGCATGGCTTGATTTCCGAAGGTTTTGCACTGCAGAAAATCATGGGGAATCAAGATGGGAAGCTAAAGAAAAATACAGGTGATGTGCATGAAGGAGGAGAGGATGTCTCTGGGCCCAAGGATACAGATGGCACAAAGAAGGTAGCAGGAAGCAGAAGGGGACTGGGGAAGCATTCAAAAGGAAGCGAATCTGGCAAAAAGAAGGGTAAGTCTGACTCAAGGGCCTCAGTGTTTTCAAATTTAAGAATCAGAAAAAATCTGTCCAAGGCTAAAGATGGGAATAGTAGTTCGAGGGAGGATGTTTTGGAAAGCCAGGCCTTGCCGACGGGGGAGCTGGACAGTACTCACTCAATTGTTACCAAAACTCCAGATATAAGCATCTCTGCAGATGAAGGCGGCCTCTCGGACACAGATGCTGAACATTTTGAAATCAGAAATGAAACTGTACCGGTTGCAGCAGAGGCACAGGATGGACAAAGGACCAGCTCTGGCTCTGATACAGATATATACAGTTTCCATTCAGCCACAGAACAAGAGGATTTGCTTTCTGATATCCAGCAAGCTATTAGACTGCAGCAGCAGCAGGGGGCAATTAGCATTGGAAGCGAGGACCTTGTCACCAAAACAATGGGCCGACACATGGCTAATTCTCAAGCAGCCCCCTTAGATTTTGAACGGTTTCTTTCAGTAGCTCCCTCTGACAAAGCGAGCAGCCCAGACGCTGAGGAGGCTTTTCCAGCATTATCTGAAATTGCGGAAAACATTCCAGTCTCCTGTGCAAATGAAAGTGAGCTGAAAGAGGCGGTAAATGGAACGGGCTCTCCTGGTAACGGCTTATTTAAAACGCAAGAACGTAAGCTATTGATCGAGGAACAGGAACAGCTTACTGCCGGAGTGGATGCTGTAGCTGCTGAACTAAAAAGTGATTTAAATGGAACTGCAGTAGAAAACGGGTCTCAGATAGACAGCTCCGCACTCCGTTTTCCAACCTCAGTAACAGATTCTGAGACTAAAATTAGTGATGTGCAGGCTGCTGATTTTCAAGGTTCAGTAACAGAGGATGGTACTTCAGATGCAGGCCACAATCATGCAGCTGAGACTCAGGAAGATAAACACACTCTATCAGCCAATCAAGACGACCTGCCTAATGGTTTATCTACTGAAACGAAAAATGGCATTTTGTCCTCTGAGGGGACAGCAGGCAGTCCGGTGCTTGGTTCCCGATGCTTTAAGCCGTATCTAATTAATCCTTGTTACATCAAAACCACAACTAGGCAACTGAGTTCTCCCAACCATTCACCTTCTCCCTCCCCATCCCAGAGCCCACTTTTTACAAGGAGGCAGGAGTCCTTCCACAAAAAAGAAAAAGGCTCAATCAAGAAGCAGAGGTCTGCTAGTTTGGCTGGTTTATTTAGTCGTTCAGCAGACTGGACTGATGAGATATCTGATCACAAATGTGAGATAACGCAGAAGGTGGGCTCTGCAGGCTACTTGGAGCACAAGGGGTTCAGAGAGAAATTTCAGTTGGAAAGAGTGCCTTTGACTCATTCAAGAAAGTCCTCAGGGGTGCAGGCTTCTACGGAGACATTTCCCAATGTCTTTTCAGGTGAGTGACATGTATTATTATTTTTTTTCCCCTAGAGACTTTTTGAAAATATGTTTAAAATACTTTAATTCAGTCCTTTGCTGTTGCATGTTCTGATGTCTTTACTTAGGTCAACAGTTTTAAAATCAGAGGCCTAATCTCACAGATGCATTCACTTTTAATGAGAATAACCTCTCTGTATTTCATGTCAGCCTGGCAACAGTGCTAGTAAAGAAAGTGCATACCTCTTTGAAGTTTGTCTTTTTTTCTTTTTTTTCCCCTTTGTCTAAATCTTGTAGAACAAGGCTGAATGCTTTACATTACTCTTGATAAAAATGTTCAGAGCCTCTCCACTGAAAGCAAGCTAGCTCTCTGCATAAATAGATCTTTCAGAGATGAAGTAACTGTGATCCTGTTTGATTTTTTTTTGTGTTGTTTTTTGTGCTGGGCACTGCTCAGATGCAGTGTAAATATTTGAAAGCTGCACCTGGCAGTAGACTGAGTCAATGATGAGGATTCACTTGGAACAAAAAGGAAACGGGCATGCAAGCTCAGATGGGTAACACTGCAGAAAAGAACCTCTTTCCCCTTCAGAAGGACAAGGAAGGAGGAGAAAAAGGGGGCTTCAAAAGGCAGTATAAAATGGAGAAGAGAGGTGAAACTGCATGTAGTAAAATTTGGTAGTTTTGACTGATTGCAGGCACATTGAGGAAAAGATTCTTTTACCTTGTCTGTTAGGCAGCTTAGAAGGTTATACTTTATTGCACTTTAGGTTTTCTTTTTCTTTCTCTCTTCCCGTTACTTGGAGTTTCTATAAAACACTGAAGTTTGCACAAAGAGGGAAGGCCTGTGTCACTTTAGGAGGTATGTACATACAGAAAACTCCTAAACATATTCCATTAATTATTCATTTAAATTGTAGAACTAAGAGAGTACAGAAACATATGTTTCAGTACTCCTTGCAAAAATGCAGTGGGATTTTTTTTGTGTGTGTGCTTTCATAAAAATAAAATAGTATGTTTTATGCAGGGAACAATAACATGATTTAAAAATTATATGAAAGAAAAGAGTTGAGCCACTAGCAACTGTTTTTCATAAAATGACCATTTTGTTCTATATTGTAGATTTAAAAATTATATAATGTAACTTTGCATTCATAGTTGCTTTTTCTTTGCACATTCTGCTTATAATCACAATATGATTGATGAATGAACTATTAAAAAAAAAAATAGTGGGGTTTTTGTACAGCAGCAAACCCTAGGAGTTTGAAATGTATCAAATTTTTATTGAATTAAAATTACAAGATTGCTTTCATTCTTGTGATTGGGGATTTTTGTTCAAGGCTAATACAATCTTTTCCTTTAGAGTTAGGGTTCAGGTTTTAGCTTAAATACAGTTTTGGCCAGCCCCCTCTGAAGTGAGCAGAATCTTTTTCTTGTATTTTAAATCTCTTCCACCTATTATCTTAGATACAATTCCAAACATTCCTATTTCCAAATTTTACAATTTGTGGTGATCACTACTTTCAAATTTGTAATGTATAATACATAACCTTTTGCTGTGGATTCTTGACATCATCTTAAAGTGAAATAATAAAATGCAATGCATTGTCAGTAATTAGGCTTTATTTTCTATATATCTTTTAGATTTCTATATTTTCTGTCTGAAAATAAATTTTATGGGGCAGACTTGAACTTGAAGTTACTTCTTGAAGTCCAATTTGACAGGAACAGTCGTCTTCACGTTTCCTCATGAGTTTTTAATTTTAAATACCTACTTGTTTTATGATGTTTTCCCACCCACAATTAAGACTGTCACTGTGAAACGACCAGAGTGCCCAAAGCAACAGTAGTTCTGTCTCTTATGAAAGTTCCTGTGACCCTCATTTGCATGGATATGCCAGCTGTCTTTACAGGCAGAGGACAATTATACCTTTCAGCTTATGCAGAATAGCCTGAAATGACATAATGCTTTATCATTTTCTCTTTTTGATCTTTCTTCTGCTTTTTTAAAATGTAGTTATAAGCTGAAAATTATTAAGAATGCATAAATAACTAGTATAAATGGAAAAGGGAAATAAAATCAACATTAGTATCCTTACAAACTCTCGCTGCATCACTAGCAGGAAGGCCTGTTTAAACCAGTCCACACAGCAACAATTACAGAAATAATTTCCTTGGAATTTAACTATTGTTACTGAAAAACTTTGTATTTTAACCATGCGGTACATGCATCAGTTTGGGGATTATTATCAGTCTTTTAAAAAGCATGTTATTTATAGTGGCTCATTTCTATTGTTTAAAAAAAAATAGCTTCTTGCCTGGAGCATTAAATCCCATCTTGCTGTGCAGTGACTGCAGTGTTATTCTGCATTTCTAACTATAATGAAGTAAAATATTCCACAACACTTTAGTCATTGATTTTGATGACAGCAGGTTCTAAGCAAATGACTGGCCTACTTTTGCTCTATGCTGTAGTTTGGCTGTGTGCCATTTGGTTTTCACAGTGATCTATATGTACTCTAAGGCTGTTTTAATGTAAAATGTAGAGGGTAACCAATAGCTGGAATTACATTGTTTATATATTTTTTCCATAAATTTTGATAGAAGTGATTGAAGAAATACATATTTTTAAATATTTATCAGATGATCATTTAAAAATGATTTTGGAGGAGAAAAAAAATTCAGCCTGCCAAAAAAGGCTCTTCCAACTTTGCTGTTTTGCATATTTGTATTTTGATTTATATGAGAAACAAGTAACGTATGGTGTTTAGAATTTGATGCATTGGCTAAGGATGCGGTGTGGACGATTTTATGGGCATTTTGTAATTAAGACAGCGGATCCATTTCTTTTATGATGAGGACAGCTGTGTTTGAAATTGCAGTGGTGGTAATTACACGTTCTAGATTTCAACCTGATGCAGAGTAGGGCCAGGGCTTTTATGCTGTGGTCCCAGGAGGCCCAGGCTGTACCTGAATGGAGAGGGCTGGCTCTTTCTCTGCAGTCTGTGTCGATGAATGACTTTTACTCAGAGGGTATCTTGGTGGAAAAATGGAATTGATGTTCCCAAATATTAACATAACTGACATAGAAGAGCTAGTAGATTTAGTTAATAAATAGGGCTTTAGCTTAGCATTAATTTGAGTCATGGTGATAGCATGGTGATAGCAATGGAGTTAGTGAGGTTTTCTGTTATATATGCTGAAAAGCAGGTTATTCTAGATCCTATACTGTAATTAAACACAATCAAAACAAACCCCTGCCCATTCTAAGCTCTGTTGGCTATATGTTTGCCATCAAACAGATCAGTTATCTTTAAATTTGAGAGACTTACTTTTGTCATGTTCTAGCTTAAAACAGGAAACAAACAAGCAATCAACATCAAAAAAAAAAAATCCAAGCTACCATAAAACAAAACCTAAAATCAACCCCGTGCGTGTGCCCTCAGGGCCTCTTCCTGATTTCTGTGGGCTGCAGGCCTGCTGCTTACAAAGGGCACTTTATTTCACTTTTACAGTGTAACTAATGACAGTGACACCCACGTGCAACTCCAGTACTTTGCCTGCAGCCTCATAGAAAGGTCTTAGTATAAAGTTATGTGGGAACTGGAAAAAATAGGGTCACAGTTTGCTTCTGAGAAATACAGTCGTTGTTTTTAGACACATCTGCAATTTCTCTTTCATTTGGATTTCGTGTGCAATACGGGAATGGGAACCACACAAGTCGTGTCCCTGGAATGCAGAACTGCCTCAGTGTTGTTACGATTAATACTTTGATCTTTATCTAGAGCTTCATTGGAAGTAGCAGGCTTTGGTCATGGGGCTCTGTGACTGCCTCTCGCAGGCCACTTCTCCCCAAGCACCACCGCCGCTTGGAGGCCGGTCTCGCAGCCCAACTCGCATCTGAGCTAAAAATGTGTTTTGTTTCTGGCTGCCTGCTAATCTTTTAGGGGGTGAAAAGAGGGAAAGGAAAGGGAAATTTTTATAGCTGGAGGTCCAGGCAGCGTTTCAATCTGTTTGAGATGTGGCATGTGGGATCTGGCTAGAACTAGTCACTAAAGGAGATAGTGTTCTTCAATTATAGCATTTTTAAGACAGCAACTGATTATTCCAATGTGACTAGCTATATGAAATTTAAATTTGAATGTATTTATTGGATCTGATTGTGCTTTAGTATTTAAAGTATTTATAAACCGTTTAATAGTTTTTGTTTCAATCCTCCCCCCATATGCCTGGGCTTCTTTTTCAGAAAATAAGCCTATTCCCTGAATAAGCTTTACTGTTTTCTCTATAGTGTGATGTCTATTGAAAAATAAACATGACATTGAAAAGCATGGGAATATTTTAGGCTGAAGGATCAAATTCTAATCTGAATCACAGTGATTAGAAAGCCCAGAACTACTAATTGGCAATGGTATTTTGTTTGTGTTTTCTAGTTTAACCAAGCTCAGGATATGGCAAAGTGTATCCCCAATAAACCACCCTTACCGAAATCTGAGTTTACATAAGGAGTGGTTGTGATAATATATGTGAGTGTAGGTGTTTCTGTGTCTGTAGCTTTGATTATTTTGAAGTACATCTAAAGAGCATTGTTTTCTTGTGATTAGGTGGAATTCAGCAGTTTCTAGAAACTAACCTTTATGCATACAACTTTTTGGGGATGAGGTGAGCTAATACAAAGGGGCGCAGGATTGAAGCAGTGAAAGCTGTCAGAAACATGATAGAAGGATGCAAGAACTTAACACTCTGCATCACCGCATTCCTGCCTCTACATGCAATATAATACAAGACCATTTGAATTTTATTAAGTGTTTTAGAAAAGGCAGCAATGTAGGTTCAGGATCTGTGTCACTCCAGAAAAAAGTAACTGATGGTGAGTTACTTCCTCTATCCTGCATTCTTGCCTTGCAATTCATACAGAGGAAGTTATGGAAAATGAAATAGGCTGTGGTACATTGAGTACAAAGTGACCGTTGCTCATTTTATTTCCATATTGCTGCTATCCAGAATAAGCTTCCTCCACGTTCTGAGCCATCCGAAGGGGATAGCTAGACTCTCTGACCATGAATAGGCAGTGGGATTATATTTTTCTGATGCAAAACTTTGCATTATTCTCAAGTAAATACAGAACATGACTTATTTTATTCATGGATATAAAGCCCATAGAACCCATTCAGTCAGCTAGCAATTTTTGCACCAATAAGCAGTGGTTGTGGGAGTATGCGCACCCCATCCAGCATGTAGTAATAAATCCTAATATAAATAAAACAATTTAAATATATGTGTACAGAGCACAAGAAGTGCCTGAGAATTAATGATTTTGGTGTTTTACTCTACACAGTGGAATAGTGGCAGGAATGCCTGGTCACCAGACAGACGCGTCACTGGAGTGTTCTTCTTTGTCAGTAAAGATATGGATTGTTCAGTCTTGGGATTTGTGCAACGTTTATCAGAGGTGCCAAAGCTCTGAATCTGGCGCGAATTTGAATCGGGCGGAAGCATAGATGTTATTGTGGAACTAATTACAGGGAGCAGCTTTGATTCTAGAGTTTATTTGTGATCTAGCTTAGATCTCTGTTAACTTGTCCCCTGAAGATACATAATGGTAGTGTGCGGAGAAAAAATAACTGGCGTATCTTCTCTTCCTTGAACTGTTAAGGAAAAAAATCACTATGCAAAAGAAATCAGTGCTGCAGTAACACTATAATTAGATATGTTAACATCTGCTCACAGTCGCGTGAGGAAAAAGTGGTTTTCATTTAAAATAAAAAAAAAAAAAGCCTTCATCATAGAGGGTATATCCGAGTACTATTTTGTCATGCAAAGAGTCAAGACAGTACAGTCTGCTGAGAAATTGTTGAGAGAAATATTTAATTACATCAATGTAAGAACACGAAGCTCTAGTTACAGCAAGGAAGGCATGTATTTAAGTCTTTTATTCAGATAAATTCTAGAAGAATATAACTGCACAAATATTATCTTTTACGGTGTACTTTCATAAAAAGCAAAGCATTAACTCTTCTTGTTCAGAATCAAATGGCATAATTCTTAATGCAAATACTTACCAACCAATGGTAAGAAGATAGCTGAAAGACCACTTAAATTCCACATACTAGCAGTCTTGTGAACACCACTGTTTATATTAGAGATGCAACATAATATTCCCTCCCGCCCCCGCCCCAGAGGCATTTTTTCAACTTCTGTGACATGTAGTTTGAGCTGATTTGAAAATAGGAAAAGCAGTCTAAAAAAGAAATAACGGGGTTTTGTATTTCTTGGTATTTCTCCAGATATTCCAGCAAGCCCCGAAGTTGAGAGTACCGTAGACCAAAGCAGTTCTGAAATGATCATTGTCATTGTTCTTTCTCCCCTCCATTATTGGCTGGAAGTGGGAGAAGAAAAAACCTCTCTAAAGCACCCCGGTAAGGTTTTATGATGGCTGCAGCATAGTGGAGAGGACACCCTACAACAAACTCACAAGAGCTAGAAAATGAAATACAGGATGTTAACCTGTATGAAAAGCAGTTGATTAGGATAACAACACCCTCCCTCTGCCCCAACATGAAGACTTATACGACATGACTATAAATGCAGCCTACCTTTCTCTCTTTATAGATTAATACTGATAAATGCATTTTCAGAGTATTACAGCTTTGGTTTTGTTTAGGATTGCTTTTTATTAGTATTATTAATAATAAATAGTAATAATACTAAACTTCCTTAACTTGCGAAATGCAAAAGTAGGTTTCAGACCCTATGGCCTCTCTCTGTCTCTTTGTATGAGACTCCAGACTAGTGCTGTCCCTGCTAGCAGTTCCCAGTACAGACTGGGCTCACAGCACAGCAGGAGACAGGTACCTGTCCTTGCCCACTGGCAAGGAGTGCTTCTGTCTTGCTGGGGTCAAGTCTCAGCACTTGTCTCTGTATGAGGCTGCAGCTCTTGTCTCCCACTTATTGGAGAATTCAGTGGGAGATTCACCTCTATACTGATGATCAGCAGTATCTTGTCTTTGGGCAAGGGCTTGGTTCCCAGCCCAAATTAGCCTGTAACTCAGAGCTGCATCTTTACTGCAGAAAAGACAGATTTAGTGCAGGAAATGTCATTCTGGCCTTAGGGCCCTGGAAATTTATTCTCCTGCTTTTAGTTACAAACTGATTATCACTAGTAAGAAACTTGCTGTTGATCTGGTGTAATTAAGATTGAGTTGTTGCTGTGGCTCAGAGTAATTAAAAAGATATTTTGGCGCTCTCCCTAATTTGTTGAGACCAATGGCTAAGCCGTATGTGTAAGCAGTTGGGAATGAAAACTTCCTATGTTAGTAAAGGGCATCTTAAATGCAGCAATACAGAGAGAGTGATCAAAACTTCAATGAAAATAACATTTTTGAACTTAAAAGAATGCAGTTGGCTCTATTAGCAACACTGTGTTTGACGATCAGTACACAGGGTAAAAATCCATTGCTGTCCCTTGGAAAGCTTATTGCATGTGTTTAAGATTGTGCTGACTGGAGTCAAGATACTGAAGTAGAGCATATTTTTGTCTCACAGAATATTTTTGTCTAACGTGTTAGAGAAGTTAACTAAACTTCCAAATAAATAGCGTTTGCATATATAAACTTAAAATATACTCAAGAAGGAAGCTTTGAACATACTTAAAGAGAAAAAATATTTGCATACTGTTTCATAGCAATGCAGGTATATATTTTTCTTTTTGATGGAATGTTGTTCTCATCTTCTGCTTTTCCCCTTCTTCATTGTATCAGGTTTTGTTTATGAATATAAAGGAAAAGAACTTTTGTACATTATGGTAAAGAACATAAAGTCAGCAGTTATTGTAGTTGAAGGAGATGATCAGATCTTCAAGTGAATGGGTGCTGTGAAAGGAAGAAAGCTGAAGCAGACTAGGATGTTAAGTGAAGAGCAAGTTTTAAGAAATACATTATTTAGGTCCCACTTCAGAGTTTTGCTAGAATGAAAAAAGGCAAAACAGGTTCACTTGTATCTTGTGACCTGTGGCTGCCTGTGCAAAAACACAGGTTTGTTTCTAATGTAGGGACCAACTATATTGTCGGATGAAATATGGAACAATTTGGAATAAAGAAGTTCTACAAAACTGGGTTGTAAAGAAAAGTGTGTATCAGTATGGGCTGATAAAAGAAGGCATTAGCAATGGCTGCCTTAAAAGGCATCAGAGGAATTTCTTACTTTACAGAAGGAATTGTCTTGCTGGCAGGCTGTGAGTACCTGGCACAAGAGTAACATCTTCACATCACAAATCACCACGGAAACTAAAAGGAGAGAAAAAGATAGAATTAAATACTTGCTGAGAGGAGTCTAAGCTCCTGGAAAACATGATCTGAAAGTTGCCAAAGATGCATATGGTGCATAAAAGATTTGATAGACTCATATAGATTCTACTCTGTCATAGCTTGCTTTAAAATTAGAAAAGCTTTAGTAGTAGACTTCTGTCATCTTCGATAATGTTGCATTAAAATCTGAAGAGAATCAAGGTCCAATGGAGCCATCAAATATAATGTTGTGGAATAAATGCCTTGCTTATATTTTTTTAAAAAATATTTTGTGCTATCTACAGTTGCATCATAGTTTGAGAATTATTTGGCACATAGTATTTCACCTTTTTCGAGCATGATTTGTGCAAGCCTAGCACATGGTTAAGTCATCTTCTAATATCTCATTTGATGAGATGCCGAACTTGATGTTGTTGCTGTGTGTCATAGCCAGCACAAGTGGAGCAAGCAGTTTTAAAATACGCACGCTTAGTTCTGTCCCTCACAGGATGTGGATGAATGGAGATATTTCTTGAAACCTCTGTTAACTTGTGACAGCCTATCTGGGGTGGCTTTTTATTTGATTGAATCAGGGGTCTTTCCTTGTCATCTTTTCCATTTCTTTTTCCAGCGTCCTGTTTTCAAATGCTGCCAGACCTTGACCTTTTCCATCATAGGTGTGGAGGTTTGTCCAAGGTGCTTCTTCTGCTGCCTCCTGCGGTGTAAGAGCCCTTCTGGCGACGTGCCCCACAGGCTGCCAGTGTAGCAGCTGCAGCTTCTACCCTTGCTTCCAAAGGAGCACACACTTGTGTGCCCTGCCTCTTTTGGGGATATTTCAGGTGTCTCTTTGGTAACTATTGCGTGTTTCTCTTACTGTAACTGCATAATGGACTAAATGCTACTTGTTCTAGTTAAGCAAGCTGTACTGGCAATCATAGAATCAGTAAGGTTGGAAGGGACCTCTGGAGATCATCTAGTCCAACCTCCCCGCTCAGCAGGGTCACCTAGAGCATGTTAGACAGGGTTGCATCCAGGCGGGCCTTGAACATCTCCAGAGAAGGACACATGATGTACTTACTCAAGCTCTTTTGCACAGTTTGCAATCTGTTGAAATGAATAGTGATATTTTTAGGGCTAAAGTAAAGAACAATTCTACTTGCTTGAATTGCTATGCCATATCTTTGTGTGTGTTGGGGGTGGCTTATTAGTAAGAATTCTACGCAATTTGCATAATAATAATTTTTAACACCACTGTGTTGGAGTGAAGGTTGTAACGAGCACACAAAGGAGTTGATATTTTTGCACAGGGGTTAATATTTTTTTTTCTTTTTCTTTCTAAAGAGTTAGATACAGAAGTGAGAAAAGTGAAATTAGTAATTGGTAGTTTTAGTCTAATTATTTTATGAGTATCTATGAATGTAATCAGTCCATCAATCTATATATTCTTCAGTGGGATTTAATAAATATGTATTTCTGACCTTAAAATTGCATTGAACTCTGTGTAGACAGGTACAGAAAGCCATGAGAGGCATATAATACAGATGTATTTCTTTTCCTAATTCTCTTGCTTAGACAAACTTTCTGCTCTTAGTTCCTGAAATAAAGATATTTTGTGGGTTCAGTTCGTACCACCCATGCCAACAGAAGGAAGTCTGGAGGACAGCTATCAAGAGGAGAAAAGACTGTTTGAATCTTCTCAGGCATTGCTACGCAACCTTAGCTTTACTGTAATATTTTAAATAGTATAACACAAAAGAAAGTATAAATCAATATATTCCCGCTGGTTGTTTTGCCCTTTAGAAACATGTATGCGTACGGATGCTTAATGCATGTATTAGCTACTGTCCTGATAATAAAAACAAAGAAAACATTTTAATAACAGAATTATAAGGATAGATGCTATAACCCTAGACCTTGACAAGTTTTGTCATTTTTAAGGCTTAAGTTGTCTAAAAATTGGATTTATGAAGTACTTTATCATAGTGTGAGGATTTTTAGATGTTTCCATTTGTTATATAACCATGTGTAGACATGTTGCTTGGTGGGGTTTTCCACGCTTTATGTAACCAGACTGTATGAAAACTGCCACACAGTTTTAGGAAAGTATCTGTCAATGTAAATTCAATCCCACCTCCCCCCCACCCCCACCCCCCTTTTTTTTTTTAACTTGAATCATGAGAGATTTGGAACAATATCCTAATCTAAATCAGCAGAGGATTAGAAACTCTGCAATGAAAAAGTACGATAAATGAGTTCTTTAATCCTGAAATATTGGGCGTAATCTTTCAGGTCCGGTTTCAGGAAAGCAAGAGACTAAATTAATTTGCTGTATTTTTAAATGCAAATGGATACACTATGTGTATTTGTGCAGGCCTTAGGCAGCTTCTTATTTGAAGAGAAGAAATGGCGAGATGGCAAATTTCCTTAAGTTTCCAGTTCTATTTAATTCCCTTGTTTCCACGTATGCTTTTGAAAACCTGTCCTTTCTCAGCAGTAACAAGTTTTATATTATGTTTAGGCTGACTGGTACAGGCTAGCTGAAAACTATATGAAGTTTGAAAAGATTAGGAAATGAAAGTAAAATACTAAAGTAATATAACAATCCTTGAAAAGTTAATTGCGTATGTGAAACATTAGTCACTCAGTGTCTTGTATATTTGAGAACTGGGAACATACATTCAACAGCAGAAATTTAGAAACATGAAAATAAAGTGTGTAGGTGGTTGGTTTGTTTGTTTGTTTCCCTCTAGGAAATGACTCTGCTGACTTTTTCTGTGAAGTTTGGTGGAAAACAGATGAGGAGAACTTGCACTGCAAAGTACTTAAGAAATAGTATTCAGTAGTACTGTAAAGAAATCTCAGATAACTAAAGTAATATGGTGTGGTTTGTATTACTTATTTTCCAATTTTAAATTTTGAATCAATAGAAATGTATTTGAAACAGAGTTAATAGCTCCCATACAAGTAAGTGTGTATGGAAGTCTTTGCAGCACTTTTGTTTCCCAGCATGCTGGAAGAGGACAAACATGTCTGGCAGACATTTGATGCTGCACGGTTCGGTGACTTGCCAGATGATTTAGGCCTAACTTACGACCTGGATGTTAGTTTACATGGGGGACAGAAAAAATGTGATGATTGAATGAATGATGAATTTGATAATGAGAGAATATAGAGATATGAGGCAGCAAATGTCTAACAGTATTTCATAACTCTTGAATGTGGTAAAAATCAGCTTTTTTCTATATTTTTTTTCTTTTTTCATCTGCGCTCGTACTTGGATTCTTTTTTTTGTGCGAGTGAAAAAAACATAAGATGGCTATAATTGTCTTCTATATTCTCCAAGACAGAACATAGAAGTGCAGTATAGAAGTGTAAAACATATTCTGAAAGAAAATACATTTTGTCCCTTTCTCCTTCCTTTTCCTTTTTTCCCCATCCTAAGCCCCAAAGATCAAGCAGAGCTACTGCTGACTTTAAAGCCTATGAAATAACTTTGCTGTGTGAGCATCTCTGAGCCCACTGAAGTGTGTGTGGGGCGGGAGACAAACCGATTTCATTTTTTAAACATGTAAGCAGTACATGAGTCATCATTAATCCTTGATGAGATTCTGAATTATGACTGGGCTTTCAGGATTTGTGTTGCAAAGTAGTTCTCTCTGTGCATTGGGAAAAATTAAAAGGAAAAGTCTATCTCCTGTCTGCATAAGTTAAGACATGCTGATGCAGCTGCTCTATCAACAGTGGAAATGTGGCGTGTTTGGACATTTGAAAAAAGATTCACAGGGGACAAGCCCAGAGTGGTAGCTTTTGGAATATTAGTCATTTTAATCATAACTCTCAACTTGTGCTCACTGACAGCTGAGCTCTATCTTTTCCAAATGCAATTTAAGGTGGATAGGAGGCACATTTTTAAAAATAAACATGAGTTTGTAACAACATGCCCGTTAGATAAATATTATTGCAAACTATGTTGTAATTGTAGTTTGAAGGTGCATGCGTTTTGGGGGTTTATTTGTTTTTTCTGTACATTTGTGACTAGTGTATTTATTTCTCCTCTTTCTCTTTTCCATTTATCCCTCTCCATTAATAAGTAATTCCGAAGTCCAAAATAGCGTGTTTATGGTATTGCTAGTTTTTAGGAGTTTGTTACTCACCCTATTGCTCTTTGAAAGCTTGGGGTTTGCTAAACAGACTGGACAGGAAAAAAGCTATAATGGGAACTCACTGACTCAGAATTTGCCTACGTTTCTCTGTGGATAACACTAAACATGTTTTCAACATCTAATTCTATATGCAATTAAGTATGAGGCAAATCTGACTCAGAAGAATGCAGATGTTTGAGGAGAAAAATGTTGCTCTGGACTATAAAGCAGTAGCAATAGAAAGATGAAATGCTTTTCCTTCGAAAATGAGACAGTTTTATGGGAGAGGATGCCTATAGTCAAAGTCATGACAAACAAGGTGGTTCAAATCATTAGAAGTGATGGACAAAGTCTAGAGGTTGCTGCCATACACGTAGAAGCATAATGCATACACAGACACCTCTTCGTAGCAAGGAAGAATCTGTGGTTGTTTCAGGCCAGTGTTGTGTGAGATTATTATATGAAATTACTATATTTCATGAAATATTGACAGTATATGACTATTATGTCCTATAATACATTGTTTATAATACTTCATTATTTTATGAAATAATGTTTGTAGAATGACTTCTGTAGAAGCAAGCTTTTCTTTCACCTCCATACTGTATCTGAGTAATCTAGTTGCAGAAGATCAAATGTTGACAACGATCCTACTAGAACAGCATGTGTGCTCACATTTCTCTAATAATGAGGCAGTATGAATAGAAACTGTACTGGGACTTACGAATTTTCAATCTCCCATGAAAGACTTGCATGTAAACTTGTAGCTGGAAGTGGTTTTGATCAATAGTGTTACTTAAGTCTTGGTAATAGCGACAGGACAAAAGCCTCTAATGTAATCACAAGGAGCTCATGAGGTAGTAGTACTTCATCCTAGTGGGAATGAGAGGAAGAAGCAGAAGGACATGGAGGGAGAGAGCAGGTAGAATTTGGAAACAAATTTTTAGCAGTGACAGCAAAAGTAAGTTGCCCACAGAAGACCAGAGTACCTGATGCTTCCAAAATTAGTTTCACACTTTTATTCTTTTTTTAGTTAATAATTGTGTAATCCTCTGTAAGCAAAATACATAGAGTCTTTTTGTCTCTTGCTGGATTTTAACAAGTCTTCTCAAAGGTACTAAAAAGTAACTTAACAGACTATATTATTCTTATTTGCTGAAGGGTCTTGGCAAGATCCTCAGACCACTATGGGAGCAGATAAGATGAGATGCCAGCGTAGTATGAGGTACTTCATCAGGGAATCTACTTTTAGTTCAAAACAGAAGTGGGTTAAATACCAGCAGAGTCCAGTATTAAAAATGTATTTGGTATATCTGATCAAAAATATATCCTTCATCTAGCTCTGAATTAAAAGTAATAAATGTGATTGATTCTTCCACATCACAAACATCTTGCATGCATTTCTGGTGACTTAACTGTGGGAGCAGATAGGATGAGATGCCAGCATAGTATGAGGTACTTCATCAGGGAGCTGGGGTGCTTCTGTTGTGGTGATGACTTTGGCTTTTACCTGAAAGTGAAGGAGAAATAGTAGTTGCCCTTAACAAGGGAGGAACTACTTACCGGTAAGCAGCAGCTTTTGAATACTATTCTTCCATATAAAATAGTTTCTGCCTATCTAGTCCCATTGTGCTACAGCAACTTCATCCGTTAGGCCCTGCAGCATCCCATAATGTTGTTTCAAAGAAAATTAGTAACGTTCTGAAGTACTGAAGCTGTTTGTTTTTGTAGGATCATTTCACTTTCCCACCTTACCCCCTCCCTCCCCTGAAAAATTATATTGTCTTTTTATAACTTTGGCTAGTTTTTGTTTTGATTTTTTTTTTCTTGACACTTGTGATGCTCATTCAATTTGATAATAAGCCCTAGTTGGTTAGATAAAAAACTTGAGTAGTGTAACATCGCATTTTAAATATATTGTTCAGAAAGTGCCTTTGAACATATAGTCTGTTTATTATTGATATATAGACTTGTCACAGCTGTTCATTAGGAAGTCAGTTCTGTAGGTATTGAGGATTAAACCAGTTTCAGCTTGTGTTTGGTAAAATGTGTTAACAAAACTGACGAAATATTTCTTAAATTCAAATTTCAGTTTTTGTCTTCAGATGTCCATAGCAATTGTAAGGAACATACTCAGCATTAGAGAACAGCTTTATCCACACATTATTACCTTTGTATTGATGATATTAATTATTTTCTTGAGTCAATCTATATTTGATGCAAAGATAAGATTAATAGTACTGAAGTTAGCTGCAATGATGACATTAAATTGTTGATTCTTTTAGATTAAGAAGTATTAACTTCTTAAAAGTTAATCATAAGAAGTTAATTATTATTCCCCAGTTTATTCAAGGACTGATAATACACTCAAGAACACTTCAGTACAGATGGATGGCATAAACAGTGCAAAAATACAATAAAAAAATCAGATTCACTAATGATACTATTTTTAAGCATATACTTATCTCATATTGCCTGTATGCTAAAATATGCTTGAATGAATTTAACAGGCAATAATAGTTAATAATTACTATATGAATTAAACTGAGTAAATGGCAACTAAGATTTTGAACAAACAATACAGTATTTGATCTTAAGACTGTTAAAAGGTGCTGTTATAGAGAATGAATGGACAGATTAAAAAACAAGCACTTATTCCCTTTCTTGTAATTCACAAATGCTATTTGTTTTCATCAGTTTAAAGCAGTGGTCAGGAGACTTTTTCCACTTTTGGATGTACAGGGAGAAGACTCCTTAAGTTAGAAGTGACCAGATTATTTTAAAGATTTTTTTTTTCCTAGATGTTTCAAAAGTAGTGGACAACAATTGAATATTTAACACAGCATGAAGAAATGTATAATGTTCTTACATTCTACTATTTCTTTTTTTTTGTGCAGAAGGCTTTTTTTTTTTTTCTCTCTTCTATGGTTAATGTAAACGAAAAAATACAAGAATAGTTAGTGTAGGTGAACGTAAAGCCTTGATTCCTTGACTTTCCTATTATCTTCTTCACTTCTAGTCATTTAACTAGATGATTTTTCCATGTTTTCCGTCTTTACTTAGTGATATAAGATGATACTATGATAATATGACTTCACTGAGAAAGCACAGCGCTAGCAGAAATGCTAGCTTTTGGTGTGCTGGTGGCAGTGTGATGCCAGTCTTGTTTTTTTTTTTTTTTTTTTTTTTTTTTTTTTTTTTTTTTTTTCCCCTGACACTTCCTTATATGGATAAACCCCAGTATTTATAGCTAGGAGAAGTTACTTGTTGCAAGGAGTGATACTGGCTAGTTTTCTAATGCAGTTTACCCCTTTTTACCTACATCTAAGCATACAGAAGATAAATGCTGTTCACATTTATTTTACAGCACGACTAGCATTAGCAGCTACAGCACTGAAGAAAAATTACTAAAACAAATCACAATGTTTATTGGCAGGTAGCTCCCTATTTCTGCTTCACTCTTACGTTTTTGTACTGTTGCCTTCCTTTGAGTAGGAGATTGCTGGGTATTGCTGCAGCTGTGTGAAGTGTTGGTAAAATCGCAGTGCATATCACACACTAAGAGCCCCCACTACAATCGGTTAATAAATTTGAAGATTATTAACAAATGAACTGCATATTCAGATAAGTAAAAAGCAATAATATTATCTTCATTTTATGGGTTGTGAAACCCAGGAACAGAGGCAAACAAGTCGGCAAATTGATCAGCACTTGACAAAATTTGTGTCTTGCAAGCAGATTTTCTGGAATATATTTTATCGATTCTCATGAAAAGTTAGGAAACTCTGACTAATAATTCAGAATTATCAAATCTTTAGATGTGGAGAGAGAACCTTAGAAATAACTTCTATACATTTTATTGCTTTTTAAAATTTATTTTAGGTAGCATTGGCATAAGAAGTTAAAATAATATGGAAACTTTGGGCTAAACAATACTTACAATATCTTATCAAAATTAGATCCAGATGTTTAAAAAAATAACACTTTGTGCATTAAAAAGGGCTGTGAAATTTTACAATCTGAAAAAGACCAGCATGTAAAAAAAAATGCTTTATACAGCTTGCATGTGAATGTGAAAAGCAGTATTTTGTTATTACTTTAACTGATACTGAAATGCTTCCTTTTAATGTAGTACATTTTTTCTGGAAAATACCTTTGGCTTGTAGTTAGTGGAAAAAACAAACTGATTTAGGTACAAATTGTATTCACAGTTAGTTCATACTAAAACATGCAATTAACTTGAGTACTCACTCTGCCTTTTCTCTTCCAGTAGGTCTATTTCATCTCTTTATTCCTTGTAAATCCCAACTTTGGCATCTTTTTACATTTTAGAGCTTAATCAAGCAATTTAATATTCTTACAGTGTAGATTTTAGTGCAGCCTGAGTATATAACTAATCAATTTTTTTAAAGTCTCTTTCTGGCTAACTTCACACAGCACAAAGTTCTTTCAGACCTCTAGTGTTTTCTTCTGCAATTTACTCTATAAGACATGCCTGCCTTTCATACTGTGGTAAGATAACAAAACATTGGGCTCATGAAAGCTGGCCTGGTAATAGAGTTGGAAAAGCAACCTATTTCTACAAAAGTTTTCCGTGAATTCTGTCCTGATACTTACAGCACTGCGTTTTAGACTGCTGCTCTGGAGTGGTATTAAATATCATCTTAAGCAGAGTAGCTGGGGGGGGAGAGGTTATTATTAGTTTATTGAGAGTTTCTCCACAGAACTGGAGCACAATTTCTTAAAAACTACAATCATTTTGTGATTCAAAAAACAAAGACTCATTCCAGGAGTTGGGAGAGTTCTATGACTGTGTGTGACACCCTTGGAAAAAGTTGCTTCATTTCTTGGTAATATCTCAGTTTTCCCATCAGGACAATTGTATAACACAAATAGAAAATTGAGGCTGCAATAGCATCTCTCTTTTATTTTTATTTTTTTCCCTTGACTCCACAGTGCAGCCAACCCAATATTTTTTTTTGAATGTCCTAATTAGTAATGCTGTAAATCAGTTCCAATGATAAAATGGAAGAACTTTTATATAAAAGATTTATTATTGGATGTTATTCTCAAGAACTTTGGAAACATTTGTTTATTTTACACAAAATACTTCTCAATTTTTTAAATACCTGTTGCAATGCCTTAATAAGCAGATTCTTATTGGTCTGTATTATCACCTTGGCAGGGCGAACTCTGCTGGAAAAGCTGTTCAGCCAGCAGGAGAATGCACCACAAGAAGAAGCAGAAAAACTTTGTTCTCGTATTATTGCAATGGGTCTTTTACTTCCATTCACCGATTGCTTCAGAGAGCCATGTAATCAGAGTGCCCAACAAAGCACACCCACATTTGACGTAAGTACTAAAAAAAAAAAAAAAAACACCTTGTGTCAGTTCTATCCTGAGGGACATGAATTATCAAGGGATCATGATTCCTAAGTCAGTCCTGAGAGAGTTCTGTTATTTCTTTTTGATTAAAATTACCCTTAAAAATATGGCTAAATGTATTTTCTGAGTTCAGGTATGAATGCTTTAATATTAAGTTAAGCTTAAGTTTTAAAAGGTTCTCCCATAACTTTATTTCTTAACATTTTAATTCATATCTTAGTCTGCTCTACTGTTGTTCTGTATCTCAAGTTTTTCTTAAGCTTTTTTCTTTGAATGCAAGCGCTACACAGGACTACCAGCATTTCAGTCCAACAGCTGGTTCGATAAAAATATAAATTACAAAAATGGCAGGATACTGGATGTCATGAAACTACGGAAGCCAAACAGGGTATCTATGCTCCATTTCCCCCTGCTCCGTCTGAGAGCCTGCCATCTGACATGAAATAGCGCAAGGGCCAGTGCAAGTCGATTGCTGGCATTCTAACTAGAGTCTTACCTATGCCTTTGGGGTGGCTGGCTAGAGTGCTGTTATTAGTGGCGTTTACATGCAATTATAAAACTTGAAGAGACTGTGATATAGACATGGCCTCACATACTCTTCCTTCCCCTTGGATGATGAATTCAATGTTAGGATGTGATTCTATCATATGGTACTGTGTTATCATTGAAGTTTGACATTGGACTATTTTTTGTCTTGATCATTGCCATCAAAATTTTTTCTTTAACACTTTTTTTGTACTTATTTATGTGACTGAAGATCACCAGTGTTTTTCTCTTCGCTAAATTTCAAAATATACACATTAACTAATCTTCTTAATACTTTCCTGGTACAGTTAAGGTTTTCTCTATTCTACACATGAAAAAGCTGAAGCACAGAGTGATGTGATTTGGTTAGGACTACTTAATAAATAATTGATATAGCTTTTGAGAGTTATTGAGTCCTTTTAATTTTTTAAATCTTTTCTTAACACAACTGGTAAACCTGAAACCTGGCTTATTCCATGGTCTCTCTAACAACATTCAGTCTTTATCTTTTTTTTTTTTTTTTTTTCTAAGCACTATTTAAGGCATCTTCAAGCTAACTTTTGAAGTGAATTGAAAAAGGGGTGCAACTACATAAAGCTGATGTTATTCAGGGAACTTAAAATCACACTTCATCTGAAAGTATCTTGATAAGGTTACTAAAAAGATATTTTTATTATTTTTAGGTTTGCTTAATATGACTTGGTGACACTCTTCTGAAATCCTGGTTTTACTGTATATTCAGTTAATCTTTTTCCTCATTAATTTTGAATACAAAGTTAGGTGAGGAATTTTTTTTTTTTTTATAAATAGAATTTACCAAATTAAAAGCTTGGAGTCAGAGGATTTTTTTTTGTTGTTGTTTATTGGTGTACCATGCTTCTCTGAGTAAGAGAATTATTCTAGGTATCTTTCATTGAACATATGCAGCAAGATGGACTGCCTGAAAAGGAACAGTGTTCTAGCCTAGAGCTATGTGGACATTGTTTCAAAGTTGACAGTTACTGTGCTCTTACGAATGATCTTAGTTTGAACTGGGACACCGGAAAGCCACAAAATCTCGTCTTTTTTTTTTCCCCCTCTACAAGACCCCTAAATAGATCATGCTTCTTTAAAACAATAATGTCAGAAAAGGCATAAAGGCTCGAGTGCAGCAAGTAGTACAGTCTGCTTCAAAGGAGCATGAGTCCACGTCCTTGAACAGTAGGATTTCAACACCTGCATGTCTGTATCAGATGGTACAAAGGTGAGAGCTGCTGCTATTGAGTTTGCAAATGTTTATGCTTCTATCCTGGTGACAGGAAAACCTACCTGTTTATTGCTCAAGCCTTATGAGGGTGACAATGTATAGAACCTGCAATATAAACTCTTATAGCTGAGAACTTCTTCAAAATTGGGCTGTTCCTGGATGATTTTGCTTCATAAAGTCAGTAAACAAAATATCTTACAAAAACAGATGCAGACAGTTATGTAAGAAAATGAAACAACAGTTAGTATGAAAAAATATAACGCTGTTTACTTAACAAGACATGTACAGTCTGTGACTCCTGTGTACCCTCTTGCATCTCACTCCATATCTGTACTTTGTGGTTTGCTTATTTAGTTTTTTTTTCCTTTTTTATTTAGCTCAATATAAGATTTTAAGGTTGATCTAATTATATTTCTATCGATTTCAAAGATAGAGGAATTAAACTAGTATTAAGCAATATTTAAAATTTCACCCATTTAGAATTAGGAGACCTATCATCTTTGCCCTTAACATGTGCTCCCTAACTGGGAGCACAGCCAGTCCTATATTCTTCGTTCATCTCTTGAGTTCCTCAGATGTGCCGCTTAGCAGCTACTGCCTCCAGCTCCATCCTGGATCTCCTCCAGTTTGGCTGGTGTCCTTTTCACTCAGTTGAAACTGCTGTCGACAGAGCTCCAGTAACCCTGCCCTGCTCGGAGACAGGTTTGTCTCCCATCTCATTGTCCTTGCTCCCTGCTACTTCTAACTCTGGTGATCACTTGTTCCTTAACGTTACTCTTTTGGCTGTTTTGATTCTGTCTTAGTCTGGTTCTTATCAAGCCTCTTAGGTCACTCCTTTAGCGTGTTTTTTTTGCAGGATTGCCAACTTTTTTTCCTCTGAAATCCTTCCTTGGACCCCTCCTTTTCTTTTGTGACTGATCCCATGTATTTCTGAAGGTTTCCATTATTATTTTATTCTTTTGAATCTGATCCATTTTCCCCTTTTGTTTAAGTGTGGTCCCACAGATGCAGTTTTTTTAAAAAGATGTTAGGTTACAGTTTATAAAAATAATTCAGTAAGATTTGTTCAGTCTATGATCTATTTCTCATGGCTCGAGATGAATATAAACAGATTATTTAAAAGTCATATTCTCTCACTCTGATCTCCTTTTCTGGATGCCCTCCAGTGAATTTAATTTAGTATGGCTAATGCTGAACTCTTTCTGCTGTCTTGAAACGTTAGCAGTCACACATCTGATTACATTCTCAGATGTAATCCATACTACTCATGCTCAGTGGTCACCTCTAATTCTCTCTTACCACTGTGTATCAAAATCTTTTTGTCTTTTTTTTTTTTTTTTCTCAGTAACATCAAAAAATCCCTCCTTCCTCTCCAGACATTTCATGCTTTAGTGTGCGCCTCTGCCTCCCCCCATTAAACACAAATGAAATATCCTCTGGCTGAAGGATATGTAAGAAATAAACACTTTTTAGAAACTTATCTATCCGTCCTTAGGGGCTGTGGTATGTTACTGAATAATCTTATTACTATAGCGCAGTTGTAGTCCTAAGCTTTTTAGCACATTACCTCATTGTATTATCCTATTAGAGTAAAATCAACACAAAGTCAAGCTGGCCGAACAGTTCATCTTTGGCAAGAATGTATGCCACAAACATTAAGTTTTACAAGCACCTATTAGGAGGATCGTAACTTCCAACAAGTAAAGATCTCATCTTCTGTTTAGCTCCTCTGTTAGCCGTGTGTCACAGGAGCTAGAAAACAGCAGTCTTTGGAGAGCCATCAGTTACATATATAAAATACATATGTCTAGGTTAGAACTGAAACTGTTTAGGCACCAGTAAAAGAAGCTGACATTTTGCTATCAATGCAAGGCAACTTTAGTTAGCTATTAAGTTATTTAGTTAGGTATTAAGAAACAGTGACTTGGCATTTGTCTGTGTTTTATCTAGCAGTTGCAATTACTGCAAGTTGCAAATTTCTAGTCTCTGATTATGACTTCCTATTCCTGATTCTCCAGTTCACATTGTGCAGTCTTTGGGCAATTTTTTTTCCCTCTATGGTGGATTTTTGCTTTTTTTCTGACATGCTTTCCAAGTAGTTTTGTGTTTTGTTCCTGAACATTAGTTTTAAAACACTTGAATTCTCAATGAATGACTAGAATAATTTTCTGATAGAGGTTTTTTTACTCTTTGTACAGACTCTTGAAGAAAATTGAGCATACTGTTGTATCCAGAGAACGAGCAATCCAATGTACCCCTTGTTTTGGAAACTTCATCTCTCTTGCACACTAGCTGCTAAATGACCCCACAACTACTTCTGTCATGTGATACAAACCAGCAAAATGATCTTCCATATGCATCTGAAATGTCATTTCAATGCATTTCAGCCTTTACGCACTAAGTTGTGATCTTTGTTTATTTTTTGTGTCATTTTGATTGGATAATCACATCCTTTTTGGTGCTTCTGCTGTATGCTGTTAGTGTGTTGAGTAAAGCTGTTAGTCATGTGGAAATGGTCAGATAAATGAAATGTATAAATATGTTCATGATATAAATGATTTTAGCATATTCTATAATGAAAGAGATAAAGAGGCATCTTATGGAGGATGTCTGTCTTTGTGTTATAATATGGTTTATACATAGGCATATTTGACAGTTTAGGGACTGCATCTGGTGTGATTTATTGTTATGATCCCTGACAAGGTTGTCATCTGCTTCTGAAATAATGCTTTCTCAAGGAAGCAGAGCGCCAGACAGCATAAATGGGAAATACTATAGAAATGACTACTTTCCTATCATCTCCTTGCCACCTGTGGTGACACAGATGCTTTGTAAGGAAGTAAAGATACTGCTTGCTTTCTGCTGAGTAGCAGCAGATGTTGGGACTTCACAGGTCAGCTGGAGGAAGAGTTAGTGACATTGAGTCTTTTCTTAATCGTAACTTCTTCTATTTGCACTGTTCATAGCCGGCTGAAAATTGATAGTTGAACAGATTGCAGACACCCTCCTCGCAGGAATCCGAGAACCAAAACTCTCTGAACTACTGACAGTTTCCAAGGAGCAACTGTCCCAGGAATTAACTTCAGTTAGGAGAGCTTTGCCTTCAAACAAACTGCATCACAACACTGGCAACAGTGCAGCATTTCTTCACGCATACATGCAATCCTAAGGAATAAAATGTATAAGATTTTATGTAGTCCCATCTTACGGCATTTGATGCGGCAGTACTTTGGGGGTCACTAGTGAATAAGGCATTCAAAGTAAACAAGTGAAAGTTGTTAAGCAGAACACAGAAAATGGTTTGTTAACTCTGCTGCCTTAATTTTTGTTTGTCATGTAGTTACCATGGCAGTTGAGTTTGGCTAAATTAAAGCCCTCATCTCTCCTCTTCTTTTTCCATTGCCCAATCACTAACACTGTCGTTTGTGGCAAGCAACTCTGAATGTTCTTAAGAGTGGTAAAATGGAAACCGTTGGATGATCACCAGCTGAAGTGTTCTATTATGCTACTTCCCAGCTTCTTTTCAAATTATAATTGCATATTTATTTTGTTGTTGTAACCTGTGACCTTGCAGCCTTCTAGCATTCTTTTTTTTTTTTTTCTTTTTCCTTTTCCTTTCCACTTTTAATGCAGTAACTTTGTGGAGGAGGTGTGATGCTACCATATCCACTTGCAAAGAACATACTTTACATGTAGGATATTAGGCTTTTTGGTCTTGCTTATTTTAGCAGAAAACATTGCTTACCTGCTTGTTATTCTGAAGGACTGCTTCAAGAGGCATGTGCTGAATCTTAAGTTTACACCACCTGTTGAAAATTTTCCAAATAATTGTGTGTAGGATGATGGTGATGGTCACTCTGTCACCTTAAGCGATCATTTTATTTTATGGTTCTCTATTCATTAGTTTACTTGCTTAGGAATGACAGAGATAACACAATGTATTTTTTTTTCTAGCTTGGGATTGAGAATACAGTGACAGCTGGCTGAATTTGTGCACATGACATATCTTTCTGTGATTTCAAGAGCAAAGTTTTGCAGTAATAATCGCCTTTTCAGATGGAACAGAGATAAGAATTTTATGATGAAACTACTTCCTTTTGGAAAATTCAGATTTGTCAAGACCAAAACTTGTGGCAAAACTGTGTCAGTGTAGGTGAAAATGATGGGCAAGTGTCTTGCATCCGTTTAGAATTTTTGGAGAGAGTGTGAATGAGTCACTGTTGGTTGTCACTTGGTCTAAATAATGGTTGATAACCTAGTGCCCTTAGGCTGTGGCCTTCCAAGTGGAAGTTCAAGTCTGATGTCTAAAAAGGGAGAATCTAGATCTTGTGGTTCTTCTGTTTCATTGTGCACTAGAAAGCTATCCACTAAGCTGTTTCCTTTTTCTAAGAAAGCTTGTCGTAAGCTCTCCAGCTCAACCTCTTCTGCTATATAAAGTTGAAAAGTTATTGGGGGACAGGAAGGGCAAGATAATAACTGTGGAACTGAGTGATAATAGACGTGGGAATCTGTAATTTAGTTTCCTGATTTTCTTTCCTCATGATGGCCCAAAGCACTGGGCTGTTGGCTCTGTTGGTCTCTCTTATCTCCAGGACCTGGTATTGAAACTCCAGCAAGGTTTGTGGGGATTAAACGCCCGTTTGTAGAGGAGGCAGTGAGCAATTTCTGAGCGATCAAGGAGAAGGCCTATTTCATGAATGTTTGGCATTAAAGTGTTTTTAAATGTTTTGTTCATGCACCTCAGTTTTCTGGAAAAAAAAAGATTAAACAAGTAAGTGAATGCACCAAATTTATTTCACAAGGGTAAAATGCCATATCAGCCATGTACTACAGCATTATGACTGGCTTGCTGCTTTTCAACCTTGTAAAACATCTGTACTCACTGGTCTGGCCAAAGCTGAGAACCATGTTTAATCACTGCTCTGGTTCTGCCAATGATCAGAGCTTTGTTACTGAACCTGTCCTTAAAAAGTAAACCGCTTTTCCCATTCTTGATAGTATTGATTTCTTTATTTTAAAAGCTGCTTAAAATAAAGAAGTCTCCTGCTGATAAGAGCATTCTGAGGTAGTGTGGCTCTAATTTCTGGAACTAAGCCTTACTTGTCCAGTTAACTATTTATATGCCTAAGGAACATGCAGTTGGCTTGCTTTCATTTCAGATGTACACATAATACATCAGAATGATTAAACTTCCTGAATAGAAAACTTTTTCCTTCCATTCACATGAAACAGAAGGTAGTAAGTCTAAATTACAAGCAGTTTTGTACAAATGTGGCACAAGCTCTTAGAAGCACTTAAAAATACAGGCCTGGAAAACATGATCTGAATCATGGAGTCTAGCTCCTGCTTATCCCAAGTTCCATGAAATATGATTACTCTGAGTTTATTCAGTTCAACCTTAAGCGCAGTTATGCTTTTCCCCTCCCCACCCCCCCAACTCCTCCCAGTGAAAGGTTGTCCTGATGCAAGTTGATTTAAAGATGATCAAAAACCTTTTGGTAACTACCACGCTGTGTTAACTCCCAGCCCGTTTATATCTGTCTGCAGACATGCCAACCCTTTCTGACCTTTCCTTTTCAGAAAAACTTTGAGTGCTTGAGGTTCTACTGAAAAATAGATCAAGTTTTGGGGCTTATTTGAACTGATATGGCCTGAATGATAGGACTTGATTGTACCATGGCTTAACCCAGAAGTCTTCACAAAGGGTAGTACCAATTCACTATAGTGTGAGAAAGATTAAAGTTACTGTTAATGCACTTCCCCCATCTGATGTGATGCTGAGCTAAACAGCAGGGTACTTCCGACAGCACTATGCCTCTGTACTGCCTCTCCCACCTTTCCCATTTCACTATGTGTGATGTGGACTTAAAATGTTTTCTTTTTTTTCTTGATAGTTATCAAAATACCCTGGTCAGATTTTTTTTTTCATTGCTAATTTAAGCTTTTTGTGACCAGTTTGGACAGATTTCTATCCATTTATTGCTGTTTCATATTGATCACTTTTATATCTTTTAACTGTTTCTCACAAGGGCTAGCTTCGTATTTTTAACTGGAAGCAGATGAAAGGTTGAAAAAACTGAAGTAGCATTGAACAGAAATTGACATTATCTGCAGATCTCCAGAATATGCTGTGAAAAGCGTGGGTATAAGATTGCACGTTATATTGCTACAAGAGGGGTTATGTTAATCACTCTAATTCAGTTCTTAGCTGAGATGGAATAAAAATGGATTAAGCATAGTCTGAAGTGAAAAATGTGTGGCTGCTTTTCTGAAAGCTCTAGGTGCACCAGCACACCTTCTGATATTTGCTGCAAGTGTAGCTCGGGGCTGTGGTTTTGGATTCCTCAGCTGCTTCCTGTGTGCCATTTATTAGAAGCTCAAGGTTTGAACAGCTCACAGCACTGACCTCCATCTTCAAAGATGGGCAGGATAATGTATCCTTAGCTCAGGCAGTGAAGGAACATAATTAATATTTAATATATTATGGAGCTGAAATGTAAAATTGTGGTACCTGAGAATAAAAGTTTGTCATGAAAGCTGCACTTTCTGTCTGGTGAGAGCTGACTGGGAAGACAGTGAGTTAAAATACAGACTGGACTCGCTGTAGCTCTATTCTAAGCGCTAGCATCTATAAGCGGTAAAATATCTATTGATTAGGTACCATCGGATCCTGCAGGCGTGTGTGAGTGCTCTGCAGTTTTAAGAAGCAGTAGAAAGTGCTGTGTAAGGATGTGTGGAAACAAGAACTCTCCTTGATGTTACGTGTAGTGTGCTGGGCTCTGGCTGCCTTAAGCTTTTGTTGTCTGCATAGAAGTGAGTCTGAAAAAAGAAGACGGGGATCATTCATGTGGTGACTATTTTTCTCCTCAAAGGAGTGATCTTTTTACTTTTCCCCTTCTAAATACTGGAGTTTGAACAAGATGAAATGGAAATTCCAGATACTTTCAAAGATTGATCGTGGTAAGAGAATTAAATAGCTGTACTTACAATATCTAGTAAAGATTGCCTCTGAAATGAACAGATTAAAGGACAGAACAGATTAAATATTGAAGTCTATAGGTTCATGAATGCTTATAGTAAATTTATTAATGATAAAGGCAAATGAGCATATTTATTCGGATTATTTAATTGATTTTATTTTAGCAGAATAGTAATTCAACATCAGAAGTGGCTGCATGTCGCTTTCTTGGAAGTGTTCTGATAATCATGCAAATGCGTGGCATTATCAGCTTTGGAGAAGGAGAGGCAAGACGGGTTAATATATTAACTGCCATGGAGATAAAGCCAAAAGGCCAAGGGGATTAAATTTTTAACAGCATCTTCAGTGATTGGGAGGACATTCATTTGATTCATCTCTTCTTGAATGAGATGGAGGTGGAGATGGAGTTGGTTTTTTTTCCATTTTTTGTGTCATTTATGGACTATCAACACAAGAAAATCCAGACTGTCAAACTACCTTTCTCTCATTATGGTTTTTCATATTTGAACTTCTGTTCAGAAGTATCCAACTGATTAGACTTCAACTGTTAACACTGGTATGATTTAATTAAAATTCCTTTGAGGCAGCTTAGCAAGTTTATATTTATCATTGAGAAGTCTATTTTGTCATCTCTTATGTTGAGTAGTGAATGAAAAAAATTCCAAAAAAGCAAAACAAACTTAGAAAATACATGATCTTTTACACTCAAACAAATCTCCTAATTGGGTTGGAAGTCAGTGATGTGATATCTTAGTTTATAACTGTTCATAGTTCATATGCTCTAAATTCTATCAGCAAGTACAGCGATACTTTGTGTTTTATTACCCTGATAATGTATTCCGTCTGTACCATAGTTCTGAGACATGCTGAGGTTTGTTAATATGTCTAAATTCATGTAGACTAATCATACTTCAAAAATTCCTTGTTAAATGATTGTACTGTATTGTCTAAGGACTGGTACAGTTAAGCTTTTTCTAGACATGATATTTCAACTGTTTGTCTTCCTCCTTTACTCTGTGTTAATATCATTTATAACGTATCTTCTTCTGTTTTATGGCCTTATAACCCTCCATGCAATCCCACTGAAAACCAGCTGTACTCGCCCTCCGTGGGGGTCGTTTTTCCCGTTGTTCCCTGGATTACTAAAATTCTGCAGCTCTGAGCAGTGAAGTGGGCAACAATACTTTGGTTTTCTCTGAGTGACTACTTTGCATCTTATTTTCTTGTTTTTGAAGTTTTGATAATATAAATAATGAGATAAATAGTAATATCCAGCACTTTATTTTCTTTATTAACCGCAGTATATGTGGGTATGATTATCTCCCTCCTCTATGACTGGAAAAACGGGGAAAATCACAAAAAAATACACATCCCTGTGAAAAAGCTGAAATTGGTTTTAATCAGATAAAGCTGGAATGTTAGTTACTACAAGAACTGCACTAGCCATGTTTGTTTGGATGTTCAAATGCAGTAGCATAGTAAATTGGAAAAAGGTAGGCTTTTCAGAGACCAAAGAATTCAGAGCTAGGTAAAGTGATTTGGTTTAGTACTATTTTTTTTTTATCCATCTATTTTTACATTTATCTAAGGTCTATGTATGTAGATGGATTTTTGCCATGTTTTTCATGCTGAAAAATTTTAATAGTCGTCTTCCTTTTCTCTGGCTATTAGAGACACCTGCCATAAACTAAACCTTTTTAGCCAACCTTTGCCTGTTGTAAGTACACTCCTCTCAGTAAAACAAGCTCATATCACTCGTATCTTTCGGGCAAGTACAAGCCATTCACATGGAATAGAAATTATCCAAAAGAGAATCAGTTTCCCTACATGCATCTTTAAAACATGTTTATGATAAAAGGAAAAAAGTAAACATTTTAATCTAAAAATGAAATGTGCAGCAAAACAAATATATCTTACCATTACCAAGTGACTGTATCTTTTTTCAAAGCTTAGGCAATAATGGGGACGACGAGTATTAAGTGTGATCTTTGTAAGAAGATACTGCTGAGTGATATGACTATGTTTTGATCCTGTGGCTTTTCTTTCTTTTCCCCTGTTCTGTATTACAAAATTTTGCATACTTCCAGATCAGTTACAGGAACACTTATACTCTTGCGGTCATTGATCTTTAGAGAGTTGAACAGTATTATAAAGTTTTCATCACAAGACGAGCGTATTGGTCAATGCTGGGAGTCACAATAATAGCAAATTGAACTCCAGTCAGATAAATTTTCTTTTGCTTTCAAGCATAAGTACAAGTTTGCCCTGCTCAGCATACGGTCTGGATGTCTCCTATTGTTAATGAGTGAATTGTCTCAAAGCTATTAAGTAATAAAGATACATTCTAACCTGAGGCCAGGAGATTAAGAATACTATTTTTTTAATTCTAAAAGTAAAGTCACTTTTCTAGCAACCTTTCTATGAATATAGAAATGTAAATGAGAAAACCAGATTGGAAGGGTTGTAAAGAATAAATAGCAGGGTTCAGCTAATATGGAAGTGATCTAGGGAATATTCACACTTCTCTTCCTTATTTGCACATTTGGTGTAAAAAGATTACAGAGTATGAGCTGAAATATTTTTCCTTCTCTAACCTATAAACTAGCTCTACGTAAGGAGGTTCTGTTGTAATGGAGAGATCTATTATCTGTCTAAGGGAAAGAGAAGGGGAAAAGAATTTCATATGCGCAAAAACTGTTGAACTGTATTCTAAAATCTCAAAATGCTGTTATGCTGTTTCTGATGCTGTAGATAAATAGAGGGTTCTTTTTTGTTAATAGAGATCCTTTTAAAACCACAACATTCATTTCTTTTAACATAGAGTTGTATTAAGTCTTTGTCAAGAGATGAAGAACATAAAAACAAGTCTGCATTGATGTAGGAGTGGATAACAAACTATTTGTGTTGGAAGCAAAAGCTTTGATGTTTTGGACTTGTCTTTCTTACACAATGAACTTAAACTTTTTTTTTTTTTTTTTTTTTTTTTTTAAAAAAAAAAACAACCACAGCAAGACCAGCTTTATACTTGGGCTGCAGTTAGCCAACCCACACATTCATCAGATTACATTGAAGGAAGCTTTCCAAGGAGAATTCCATCTGTGTGGCCCCCACCCAAACCTCCAGATGAGGAAAAAAGACTCAAAAGTACGGAAGCAGGTATAGTTCTTGGCCACAAATGAGATATATGGCATTGTGGGGGAGCGGCTGTGTTTGAGAATTCAAGGCATAACATAAGATATTAACTTCTAACAAATATCTGATTTTGAAGTTCTTGGACTAGTATCAGAAATACTGTTAGCTAGTATGAATCTAATCAAAATAGTCAGTAAAATGCATTTTTTTTAACCACCAAGATGTGCACCTGGCATCTGCTGACTAACAGATTTTACCAGGTGTTGTGACCCTTGTTCTTTTCCAGTTGCCATTGTCTCAAAGCAATGAAATATGTATACTTTTCTCTTCTTAGAAGAATGGAAAATTTCAGAAGGCCACCAGTGATACACTGAATGTTAATAGAAAAGTGTATTAGAGTGGTGAAGGTATTCCTTCATGGATTCAGCAGTCTCCTGCTGACAGAAAGACAGTTCATCTGAAAAATAAATTGAGGTCTTGTTTAAAAAGTCAGCTTATCTCAAAAGTTGTGGGGTTGCTATACCAGCTTTCCAATATTTCTGAAATCTGCGCTTTCATTAAGAGCTTTAAAAAAAAAAAAAAAAAAAAAAAAAAAAAAAAAAAAAGCTGGGAATTAAAGAATAATGTAAATTATACTTTTGTAGCTTAGAAAGAAATAGAGAATTTCAAAACTGTTTTCTGTTAATTGTGTTGATGGGCGAATACCACAGGTTCTTGGAGGACTAGTTTTACGATAACATTCAATAGCTCTCAACACCGTCAGGCTGCATTCATCCTTGTGACCTCCATGGTGAGCCACTGGCTAGGCTCAAATTTTCCATTTCCTACCACTCCTTTTTCATTGCTCAAATTCGAAGAATTAAATCATTATTTCAACGGAACTATTTGTATTGCTTTTAGGCTTTGGGTGGAGTTAATTTCAGATTTGTTTCTCTTTGAGACTTCTTTACCACTTCCTTTGGAACACAAGCAGAGTATATAAATGGACACCATATATCACAGCAACACTTCACTTTTTCTAGTATCACTTATTCATCGGTGCTCCCAAGCCGAAGAAGTGATGCCAACAAAAATGCAGCATTGCATTATAATTCTGCAATATATTGCACATATGATTCCACTTCTGCTGTGGCTTTTACCAAAGCAACACTATTAGTCATCAAGGGAACATTTCTGTGCCCATCTCACTGATGTAGTTCAAAAAGTGAAATGCTGAAGTACTTTACTGTTGGGCTAGTCTGCTATTGGACTGATGAGCCACTGTTTTATGTTTGATTCAATGAAAGTGGTAGCTGAATTCATTGTTGTGTCCTCAAAGAGGAAAGGTGGTATATCTTTTGACATGGAGATTTAGCTAATGGACATGCATTCAGAATTTTTATGAACAGACTCTGGAGTAAAGGGCATAAGGGTGAATACTGTGTTCATTATTTTTCTTTAAGATTTTAGCTCAGCAAAGTGTAGTGCAATTAGACAATGTATTTTTTTTACAGGTTTATGTGCTTCAATACTTAGAAGAAATAATATTTTGAAATGTTTGGATTTTGAATGTTTACTAATTTGGGAGACTATTTTTACCATGAGGATAATATCAATAATTTTTAAACATAGTCATCTTACGCATGGTTTATTTCTTTCCTATGTTGTTCTGTCTAATATTCCTATTCTATGGTCCTACTCTATAGATATAATGTATGTAGTATTTCTTTGTTCTTTACCTCACTCACTTCCTCATCAACTAAACGCAACTGAAAAGTACCATTCTGTGTGTGGCATAAGTAGTTTAGGAGTACCCTTGTCAATGTGCAAAAATGCTAAGCAAATAGAATTAGAAGTAAATGGAAGATTATTTATTGTGAGCATTTCTAAATGGAATGTAAATAATTCTCAAAAATTACCTGAGGTGTCAACTTTAAAAGTATTTTCAGTTTTTTCTTGTTGATGTGAATTGGAAGCCTAGGACATGATGGGAAAGGAAAAATGATGGTGGTTCTGAATATCGTTCAGGTAGATGTAGTGTGTAACTTTTTGTTTGATTATTTGCATGCTTACTGTGTGGAAGATTCTGGAGGTGAGTGATGTTTCAGGTAAATCCTGAAAGGTAAATGTCCCAAGATTTGTGACAAAATTGTTTTCTGCATATGTGCCTTTTGGAAGGCAGAGGGGCAAAGTATTTTTCTAAGGATTCAAATTACTGCGTGTGCAGAAACTGTATTTTTGCATTAAATGTAATGATTGTTGTATTGGCTAAAGGTACAGTATTAAAAGAAGAGATAATGATTTATAAACAAACTTTAATTTTAGGCAAACTATTAATTCAGAGGAATATGGCCGGATATTTTTAAGTGTAGAGCCTTTGTTTTTTATTATACATATGTTAGGATGACAACAATACTAGACCTTCAAGCTTTAAGTAAGGCAAGAGTGAATTCTGCAAGGTGTTAAGTAGTCTGTCCCTAAATTAGCAAAGCACATAATCATCAGTTTAATGTTGTATATATTAAATAAATTTGCTCTGTGGGGAACAGAGAGAAGGAATATTGTTTGGTGTAGGAAGAGGGTTTTAGAGAGGTCAGAGGGTGTGTGTGTGTGTGTGTGTTTGCGCACACACTTTGTTATCGTTTTGGGGAGGGGGGTTACATTGGCTATTTGGAAGTTTATTAAAAAGTGAAGTTTGGAAATACCTAAAACGAATTTGGGTTCAGGACACTAGATCCTTTTACCAAAAAATTTGTTTCCATTTGGGGACAAAATATGACCAATAAGATCAGTGTTCGTGGCATTGATTTTGGGTCTGCAGAACCTAGATCTGTTTCTTGTTTTCCTCTGGGGACTGAACCCGGCCATTTTGATTTTTTTTTTTCCCCCTCCATTCTTTGCTGTTGACACTATTCCACTTAACATACAGAAAAAGGCAAGTATGCCGGCACTAGAACCCAGGCATCCATTGCCCGTGCGATTGTCCTAACCACCTGGGCACAGGCTCAAATGTTGTACGACTTCCCCATGCAAACTGAAATGGCCCCAACATGATAAATCTCTGAAATCTAAGTTAGTGCCTTTACCAAAATTAGCCTTGTCCTTTACTTTATGAAAAATGATCAAAAATGTTTGGTTTGGGTTAAAGGGAACATATATTTTATCATATGACACTTTCTCTCTCTCTCTCTCCCCCCCCCCCCCCCCTTCCTGGGGATTTTGCTTAACAAAGATAAAAACTCTAGTTTGATACAAATCTCTCTCTCTCTCTCTCTCTCTTTTTTTTTTTTTTTTTTTTTTTTTGGTGCGATTTGGCAACCTAACCTTAAAATTAACTGTTTATATCACCCTGGACTGAGCTTATATTTATAACTCTTTTTAGAATAAAGCCTACCTAAGCTACAGATAAGCTAGAGAATTGTATCAACATGTTAAATATTGATAAACATATACAAGCTGCCTTTTCCTATGAGTAGTTGTTGTTCTTAAAGAACTTTTCAGTAAGGGATGTAGTTTGTACTGATCAGCATAACAGGAAACATTAGCAAACAGGAAAGATACTGGTTAAGTGTGCTGGAAGCATTGCAGGCAATGGAGGCATTGCAGGCAATGAAGTCAGTCAGTCTATAGAAAAATCATGAAAAATACTTCAAACTAATACTCTGGGTTTTCTGTAGGTACACTGCAGTATATCCCTGGATGGTGGTGGACGTGGGTGTGTTTTGGGTTTTTTGTTATTTGTTTTGTACTGATTCATAATCAAAAATCTCTGGGTAAATATGTAATGATTGAAAGCACTAGAGAACTTGACCTGTCAACGCTTAAGCAAATTGCTAATTTAATTCTGAGAATAGTATTACATCTGGCAGGCTAAAACAGACATCAAAACGTATACATGCTTGATAAGAATGAAGAGTAGTGTATTTGTGTAATGGTGATATTTATATATCATCTTTCCCTTCAGACTGTTGGGACTTGTGTAACGGTCTGTTGCTTTATTGCATGGTGGCAAATTAAAGGAACTAAAAAGAAAGGGAAGGAGGATGGCTCATGTGAGTACTTAAACAATAGGCCAAAGCCCCAAAACACTAATAATTTCTTTTAGCCTTGGAAGAGAAGCAGAGTACAGTCAACACAGCAGTCGAATAAGTTATTCAGGAAGTACATAAACTGGCGATACTGACTGTCATTTAACTGGCTTATAACTAAGTAGTATAGGCAGTGGAGTGCACTTCTGCTTGAGCTAATATACCATGCAGCCGTATGACATCCAGATGCATATTTTCTTTTAATCACACTACTATTCATTAATTTTTGATGCTCCCAGTTTATCCTTTGCATTTTTTTCCAAAGATTTCTTTCTGACCTAAGAGTATCTATCTCAAATGTCTTTTGAGAGGTATGGTGGGGAGGTTAGTTTAGAAAACTTATGGTTACGGGTATCAAAAGATGGCAGACAGCTCTAGAATTAGTCATGCGGTCATGTGTGTGTGTGCATGTCTTGTCCAGCACTAGGACATCAGCCGATGTCCTGGTAAAAGTCCTAGTGAAAGTAAAGCCTTGTATTGGCAATCATCTAAAGTTTGTCTCTACCATACAGAAATCTAAAACTGCATGCATAGCCCTGGGGAAATACCCAGTCTCCAAATACTAGTTGAAAGTTTTCCTTGTTTTGCAAATCAGGTGGGGTTAACCAAAGAAGTTCTTTTCTTCCAAGTAATTTGTAAAACAAGTATCTGACAGTTGCTTATTTTAAGAATGCTAATACTCATCAGTTTCTTCAGTAGGAGGCGTTAAAGCTTTTTGCTAGAAAATAACCATTCTATTGGGGGGTTTTGTTTTGTTTGTTTTTAGTAGCCATGAGGGGCAGGTGTCCAATTCATGGTAGCATCCTAAATTCCCTTCACTAAAGTGAAGTTATCTGAAAATCAGCAACAAGGCATAATTCATCCACATAATTCATCCATACAAAAGCTTGTCAAAGTGAGAGAGGATCAGCTATATGACAGTCTATCCTCACCCAAGTCTCTATCACTGGAAACGGTTCTGTCAGATGAGACTCCATATGTTGTTCTAGTGAACAATGAAAGAATGTAAAAAGTCAAGAATTGTTACTATTCAAGGAGTATCCTTGCAGTGTAACTGCCACAGGCAATGAAACTTCCTCCTTGCACATCTTGCCTCCAACAGCTGGGATTATCAGAAAACTGTAAGGTGAACAGATGTCCAGGTATTTTGAATCTGACAGTTAAGCACATTGTACTTTTCCTGGTCAGCAGATTTGCCCACTGTACAGTAGTACCCCTAAAAGACATAAAAAGAATGTGTGGTGTGTGTTTTCTGGAGAGATTTAAGAAATATTTCTGTTCTTGCATTGTGTACAAAGGTAGGCTAAGCTAGTTAACAAGGTGTAGCTACATCATTAGCAATACCCACTAAGCCAGTTAGAGAACTTTGCACTTTGTAGCTGTTTTTTTTTTTTTTTTTTTTTCTTTTTTCTTACTGTCATCCTATCAAGCATTGAAACTGTGGCACAGAGAGGTCGTTAAAGATCAGAGAAGAAAATTGTGGAAAGCAGGGAATGGAAACCAGAACTCTTAATTCACAGCCCCATTTAGATAAATTCAAAAGAAGTCTTCATTATTCTCTGCCAGGACTTACCAAAGGACTTCAGAGTACTGAATGAGCATTGAGTTGTTGCATGCTTCTGTCATTGTCAGTGCAAAAATCTGTAATTCCTTTTTATAGAGCAGGCAATCAAAATACTGCACTGCAGAAAAAAGGCAGGAATGTTCTGTACAAGTTTCTCCTTCAAATAGATACGTTGATTCAGATCGTATTTATTTCTTTTTTTAATTTCAAATACTGGTAGTTAGCTTTGGTTTAAATTTTTTAATGAAAATGTAGGTCCCAAAAACAAATACTGGTCGAAAGAGTGATAGTTATTCAACTTTAAAAATTAGAAAGGGAATCCAGTTTGAGGGAATTTCATGCTTTTCACTTTTCAGGGAAAATGCATGGATAAAAGTTCTTACTTGCTTAATCACTGCTATTTTATTTTTCATTGTGACAGCGATGGTTGGTGATCTGTGGTTCTATTTGCAGCTATTAAACTGGGAAAAACATTTTTTTTTCCTCTAAAGATAGTAATTAAGTGAAGGAATACTTAAATAATCATTAGGATTCTCATTAGTTATTTTTGAAGTAGAAAATAATTGAAGGAAGCTATTCTTAGAAGTGAAATATTGCTGTTTATTTTTTTCACTGTAAATGAGTATCGTATGGTCAAAATTCTGAAAATCAAATTCATGCTGATTCTTTGCCCAAATGAAAGGATGGAATCCAATCCAAAGGTGAAGAATTAGTTTTGTGTCTTCAATTTGAATGTTACCAGTTCTAGGAAGCTCTGACTGTACACTTACAAAATATTGGTCCCTTCTCTTCCCCATACCATCCTTTTGTAAGGCTGAGATGCTGGAGATGGGCAACAGTGCAACAAGGATGAAGTTCAAGTTTCATAAAATGTACTTACACTACTAAGCCAAATTGTCCTTCAAGTCCACTTTTAAAATGTGCATTTAGATCTATATCTCTATCTCATAGTAGAGATCTGAAATTTTATATTTGAGTAGAGGAGGGCTGGTGGAGGATGTGGAAAAAACACCAGAACTGCTAACAGTCACCATCCTGTTTATGGATTTTGTTGGCCTTTCATGAACAGATATGGTCTGTACAGTTTAAGGACAGAATACTTTTTAAAGGGATTTTATGGGAAGAACTAGCGTGAGCACTTTCCCTTGACCTTTTGTGGAATGTAGATAATATAGTTATAAGTAACTACTCTTGAATCAGAAATTTTGACAATAACAGGCTTCTTTCAAGTTTATGTGCTATGCTTTTATAATACCATTTAATGCTGAATCGTATTAAATACACTGCAAATTTAGATAAAAATGAGTTAACTCTATCATGTTCAATCTTCATAAAATCTATATTTTTCCTTCCAAATTCAGAGTTGAAATCTACAATCCTAGAAGGAGAGAAACAATGTGTAGATGATGTCCAGCGGCTACAGGTAAGGTTTTTGCAAAAGTATTTTATCTGGTATTTTGTAAAAAGTGGAAAAACAGTACTTCAGTCAGTTTTGCAATAGTTCTTCTGCTTTTGTATAATGAATGTTTAAAATGTTTAAAATGCGAACATTCAGAAGTGTTTTTTATGTTCTAAATTCTGAGTGCAATTCTAATTTCAAAATAGTGATAAGCTCCATAGTGTGGGTTTTTTTTCTTTTTAGATAAAAAGATGCCTGAGATCATTCTCGTAAAATACTATTGTTCAGTTCACTCAGAAGTAACATTTATAACTCCAGAGGTCTGATGGTATTAACTAATATAATAGCAATAGAAGATCTGGTTCCTTATTAATCTACCAAAGTTCAGGTGATAACATGGGCAGAGATTTTTCAGAGAGAGTTAGAACTGATCTCTTTCTTTTCACTCAAGTCAATAGTATTAGGTGACCAGATAAAGGGTGATGTGTGGGACATCAGAGGAGATGTTCAACGTAAATACAGTCTAAATTTATAGTTGAAATATAAGCATTTGTATGATATTCTTCATTAAATATAGTATAATTTGATGGAACTGAGAAATTTCAAATTCCAGTTCCCAAAAGACTTGCCTATTTTCCATGAAAGCTCTCTGAACACAAGTACAGACTTGCAAGCAGATAAGACTGCTAGTAATTGTTTGAGAAGGCATGAAGAGGATGGCAAACTTCTGTTTTCCTTAAAGTTTGATTTGGAACAAGCAGTGGTCAAAAGCTTTGATTTCTCTCTTCTCCTCCCCCTCCCCCCCCTTTTTTTTGTATGTCTCAGGCATCACTACATCAAACATTATCTGATGTTTGATGTTGATGAAACATTATCTGAGAAAATGTTCAGTGATTTGCTTTTAAGAGAGAGAATAAGAAATGCTCACTGAAATGAATGTTACTGATTATCGAAATTACTGATCATTATATAAAATTAAAATTACACAAATTTAATCCTGGTTCAGTCAGGGATATTAAAAGTATGGATGGGGAGAGGAGGTGTTGTGTATGTGTTCTCTTACCAAACAACATTCAAAGACTTCTTCTAGTCAGTTACCCAAGTTCTTCAGTAGTTAAGAACATTTAAAGGCTAGAGCTCATTAATTAAAATAATATCAACCCTCCCGAAGTTGCAATATTTTAAAAAAGAAAGTTAGTAAGAAGTACTGCGTTAATGATGAGAGTATTGTTGTAAAGATAGGTAGATACTGTAGTACAAATGGAAAAATCCTATTTTCTGGGAGACAGGCTAACATATTCAAATAGACTCATGATCTTGAAAAGCATGTTCAACAAACGCAAGCATGAACATCTTTCAAGAGGAGAGGTATGTTTTTAATATTTATATCCTATCACATCACAAGCTTTGTCACAAGCTTGTAACATCATAGTCAGAACTGATCAGTTTCCAATTGACACACACTAATTCTATTCCCAGCGCTTTGAAAACTTAACTACATAAATCTGTATCTCTCCTAATAATTAAATGTCCGTCTCTTCTTCTTTTAGATTCTCATCGAATTGCTCTTCACTTCTGTTTTTACTTTACACAGTACTGTATGTTGTCAAGGTTATGTTGTCAGGATAGGGTGTTTGTTTTGTTTTGTTTTTTCCTTTCTCCCCAGTTCGGCTTTCACCAGTGGAAAGGGGATGTGGATTTGGGTCTATAACACTTACAGAGAATGACATGTGACAAACAGGAGACTTCTGGCTATATGGTTCCACTGAAACAGATTGGACTGTCATTAAGTTTTCTTAACTGGCTTGTAAAACCAGCATATTTTGTTTTCCAATTACTGAATTTTATTTTGTAGTGTTGTTAGAGATGCTGATTCCTCTTGCTCAGTGTTAACTTCTTCTGTCAATAATGTTAGCTTCTTCCATTTGCTACTATTACTCATCAACAGATAGCAAAACAAGGACTTTGTGTGCATGATTGCCTCCTTGACAAAAAAATCATCTTGAGTTCTTGTTCTATTCTGCCTTTATTCTGGTTTATTTTGAAAATGAGAGTGGAAGTTATTTGATATGGGAAACTGTATGTGGAAAAAATGTTTGTGTCCCAACCATTTTTTTACAGTCCCAGTTGTTTTTAACATTTAGAAAGTAGAGTAATCAAACTATCTTTTCTTTCATCAGGTTTGTAGATAAGTCCTTTACTGAAATTGGATCATTCTCGGTATTACTTTTTCTTTTCTTTTTAATGATAAAATGCGATGGAATATTTCTTCTAGAGATCTGGCTCCTTTTTATTTTTTGGCTAGTTTGTCCCTAGTTTTCCTTTCTGAAGAAAGCAAGTGTTGGCTGAAGTGAGCTAACTAGATGATTTTTTTTTCCTTTTAATACTTAGAGAAAAGGAGTCCTAGTGTAAAATTTGAAGCTTTCAGCTAAGTCTACTTACAGTTTCCCTCCCTTTCCTCTCTCTCTCCAGGGACATTTTCCCAGTGGTGTAAAAACAATTGGCAATGGTTAATAATGACATAGAAATAAATGCAAATGTAACGTTGCTGATTATTCATTGCCATTATAATAAATAGTTAGCTAAAAAGCATGCGACACACACAGAGGCTTCATTCCACACTAGCTAGCGACTGAAAGCGCCTTTTCTATTTATCCTTTCCTTCCTTACCCCTATCGTTTATGTGTGACCTTGTGTTCTCTTGAATAATTCCCAAAAGTTTCTAGGACAGCTCTTGTTCAATCCAAAATAGCCTGTTTTTAAAAATAATTAAAAAAAAATGGGAGGGGTCAGGGTGTTTGGTGTTTTTGGATCTAGTAAACAGAGGAAAGATGAGAGGAAATTGAGAGCCATATCAAATCTCAGTTTTGAAATGTTCTGCGTAGATGTCCCAGTATGAACGAAGAAAGCTTAGTTTGGCCAAAGTCCTTTAATTCCTTTAATTAAGAAAGAAGAGAAAAAATGAATGGCCTAATTTAGAGACCCCAGTTTCAAGCCTGATGTTTAGATTTAGATGGTTTGGCAGACACCTAAATTCTGTATCCCCTATACTCTTCATTATTAAAAAAAAAAAAAAAAAAAAAGAGAGAGAGATTTTTTTGATTGCTTGTGATCGGTGCTAACCATTGGGTAGCACACAAATTAAAAAAGAAAGCCCTGATTATATTTGTTTAAGGGTCAGCATCCAGTAGGAATCAATTCTTCCTCATTCCTTTGAAGATGACTGTGATGCTGTTTCAGAAGATGAGGTTTTGCCAGACTGATCCAGTTTTTAGCAGTTCGGTTAAATGATAGTTTGCACTAGGTATTTAATGTATATTTACAGCAGAAAAACTTGCCATCAAAATTCTTGTGCCTTAACATTTCAGGCTTAGTTGTTCATTTTGGTTTGGTTCACCTTGTTTCAACCAATAATCCTTCAATCAAATCATATGTCCTCTTGGAATACGATGTACTTCAATTCATAGTAACCGACAAAAAACTTTGACAGTTCTCAGGCACTAAAGAGAGATTTATGCTGTGTGATCTATTGATGCACTTTCCAACAATATCAACCTTAAATTGTAGAAGACATTTTGCCATATTGAATATACTTTTCATTTTAAAAACATTGTAACTCTGGTTCTTGGAGTATCTCTGCAGAATATTCCTAGCTACAACACTGTTGATACTCCCTCTCTGTGTCAGTCTGGAGGGACTTTTACTGTAGTCTTTAACTGCAAATTGTGATAACTATTTAAGGAAATAATTTAGTGATATTCAAAATGTTCCAGTTTTGACACTTTGTAATACAACCAAGAAAGGTTGTGATATCTTTTAAGATAAATATCACAAGTCTATTTAAAAAATACCCATAAAGCGATGGGGATTAGGATTTGTATTCTCATCGCTATAAAATTCTCAGCTTGACCTTGTCTTTGGGAACATGCATGCTGCTCAAACTTGTCTCTTAAATGAACTTTCAGGGAAAAAAAAGAGCTAAAATTTCATTCTGTATGGATTCTTGCTGTAGGACAACAGGTCTCAAATTATGGGATATGCCTTCTGGAAGGTAAATGTAAGAATTTGTGTGAAATGGTGAAATTATCCCCCCCCCCCCGCCTCCCTCAAAAGATAATAAATTGAAAAAACAGGTAGATTTTTAAAAATCTGTTTTGTGTTTGTGATGTGACTCTCATCAGGCTAGAGGAAAGCTGCAGAAAACACTGGTTAGCAATTTGTTCAACAGAAACTGGAGAAGAATTGGTTTTGGAACTCATAAAGGAAAAGCGCTCAATCTGTGGCTGTGGTTCTTTTTAGACTGCTTCATTCCTTTGCATGTTCTTTCTTGAAATAGTCAGTCAGAAGGACGCAGTTATCTCGGGAATACAAACCACTCCTCTTCCGTCCCTTTGCTACTTGCCAGGATCCTTTTGTAAAGGGGAACAGAAGGCCTGTAGAGGAAATGAACATGTCTTCTGCGAGAGTTCTTTACCCACAGAAGTATGATTGCTAAAGTCTTAGATTTCTGCATTAAAAAAAGAACACGTTTGGGTAAAACAAGGTGTATGTCATGTCCAGTAGGATCCACTAGATGCAATTATCTCGTATTGAGAAAAGAAAGGAATATGAAAGAAGCAAACTTTTTGTAAGTCATCCATATGGATTAAATGATGGTGGATTCTGTACGTTATTTGCAAAGTGAATACTGTAGCTAACTGGTGTTCTCTGTCCTTGCAAATAGAATTGGATATACTATAGAAGAAGCACTCTATCGATGTAAACTTCCTGCGACATCATGCCAAGCAGTGACCTATCTCAGGAAATTAAAAACTTAGAGTTATCTAGAGATATAAACCTTTTTTGCTCTAATCTTGCACACTATAAAGCCATGTTTGCAATATATGATGCAGGAACTTATGATGTAATTGTAGATCCAATATGTAATGTTACAATTGAGTTATCTTACCTTAAACCAAGTGAATATCAGGAATCATATATAGGCAGACTGTGTTTTCTTGTTAGCTTGGAAGTAAAATATATCAGTGATGCATAGAAAGGAAACAAAGCTGTGTAACGCAAGAGGTGATTAGAAACCCAACAACAGTCTTTAGCAGTTCCAACGAATCCAACAATAAAGTACAGAACATTTGCTCAAGCAATAAAGGGAAAACTTAATTTTTGTTGAACGTAAATCCAGGAAATGATTAGTGCAAAACTCTGGTTTTTTTAGATCTTGATGTCACACAATTTCAGTGCAGAAGTTTCAAGCTTGATTGATGAAAATCTGTCTTTGCTGCTTAATATTCTTTAGTTAAAACATGATGCAGTTTTCCAGACTTGATTTTTGATTTAGAAAAATCTAATAAGCACTAATGTATTTTTCATGTTTTACAACTCTAGTATGTAAATGAACTAAACTTCTTTTACGTAAAAGTGATTAAGTGGGATGTTCTCCAAGATAAGATCCTGAGTTCAGGCAACTTGGTTTGTTCTTTCTCCCATATCCTCAGTAGCTGAACTTTGTGATTGATGCACTGGCTTCTGATAGTGTCAGAATTTCTTAGGCCCTGAAGGAAGGGTGAGAACACAAACAGAAATGAAGAAAGAAGTGTTTAGAGAGCCTGAAAGACATCATAAAGGAGGCCTACTCAGCCACTAGATGGCGGTTAAGTATTTTTGAATGGATTATGCCAAGCACTTGTAAGTCGTTCTCAGTGGACTGCTGAAGATGCTTTCCAGAGAAAATATTAACATTTTTTTTTAGCCAGAAAGTGACTATTTTTTTTAATTTAACCTGTAAAAAGTTCTCTTTGTGTTTAATCTGATGAAGATTTAGTAACTGGATCGTCTCTCAAAGCTTTTTTTAAAAAAATGTGCCCTAAGAATAATAACAAAACCCCAAAATAATAAATTTTTAGAAAGTTCTGTTTTGTCCCTGTTGAGTCTATTAAGCCTAAGGGGGACACATTTTGTTGGTAAATAATCTTGAGTTCTGGATGACCATCTCTGTAGGGGTTACTTTAAAGTTTTGCTGTTGTATTGCCATCATTTAAAAAGAGAATTTTATTACTCATTGGATATAGAGGTTCCACCAGAACCTCTGAATCTCGTCCATTTAGGTCTGATAAAAGAGAGAAGGTTATTTCTTAAAAAAAAAAAGAAAAAGTGCATCTGACATCACTTTTCATTCTTAGTCAATTAGTAGACATACACTGAACAGATTACAAAGTAGTCTAATATATTAAGCCTGCATGGTAGCAAAATAAAAGCATTTAATCATTTGAAAGAATATTAGTATTTTATATTGTTTCCAAACTCCCTGATGCTTGGATTGACTTACATTGTTTTGCTTGAAAATAGTGTTTGCTTTTTTCAAAAGGAGTAATACATCAGTATAATTTCCACTGAAGATGACAATAGACATTTTTGCACCCTTAACCTTGGCCACAGTAAGCCTACAGTTTTTGTTTTATTTTAATAATTCTTAATGTTAACTTCAAGATGAAGTTTTATTTGTATGCTCTCTTGAATTGGAAAAGTTCTTTATTCTGTTTTCTCGCTCTGATACGTGGCATGTTACCTCAATTACAGCTCTAAAATAACAGCATAAAAATTACAGTATATGTAGGGCTGAATAGGCACAAGCAAGGCTTAGATATTTGGTCAGATTTCTCAGGAATTTGTCTGGTTATCTCCAAGGATGGATATACAGTAGAGTTAACATATACTTTCCTGCTTTGTGTGGCCAGTAGTAAAATCTAAACAGTAAGGCTTTCTTTGTGATTAATTGCTACATTTCAGATTTGATATTTTCACAGTGGCTTAAAAGGAAAAGGTGTGCTCTAAGAGCTCGTGTATTTCCTGTAAATTAGTTCTAGCTCAAACACGGTTGGTTAAAATGAAGACAAGAAAATTCTGGTCAAGTTGAGGTGATTAAACCAATTTCCAGACTTCTCCACATGAGACTTTCATGTGAATGTGGCAGAGCAGAATATAAATTTTGTATCTAGTGATGATAATAAGCATTTTGCGTTTTCCAGCCATATTTCAGTTTTTGATCTGCTGGCCAAAATTCAATATCTTACCAAAGTCAGCCTATTCAGAAAGCCATGTCATGTTATCAAAATGCTGCCATCATCCCACTTTAAATCCTTCTGCTTGCTTTCTGTTCTTAATATTGCCACCTTAAGCATAGATTGTGTGGTTTGCCTTCTTTCTTCATGACCTATGTTACTGGTTACTGTTTTCCTTTGCAAAGATCTGAGACCTTTGGAAATTACTTTTCCAATTTTGACTATTCTGTCTACTTAGATAAATCTAAGACAGAACTCTCTGTCATTTGGGAGATAACTTCTTTGAAAAGTAGCACCAATTTCAGTTCATTAATAGTGCTTCAACTGTATGCCTGCAAATTCTATGCAATGAAAGTTGATTATAGACTTCCCTTTCTTCCATCCCTGGAAAAACAAGGAGAAACAAGAGTAAAGCTAAGACAGGCTTACTTGATTTTATCAAAATTACTTGATGATACTCAAAATCTTGGAATCAAGTCTCTCATGGTACAGCCAAAGTTCTGAAAAGCTGTTGTATATTGCATGGGTTAGCTCTTCTCCTTATGATACTGGGCACTGTTGAGTGTCTTCTCTCTTGTTCTTTACAACAAACTGACATTTCCCTGAGCAAATAGCAGATAGAAACGCATGATATGCATGCACTTATGCCAGCAGAATTCAAAATGCAGTTTAAAATTGTATTTTTTTCCTCCACTCTTTCACTCCTGAAAATGGGTAAATTGAGTGTGTTGATATTATTTATACATTCCTGGTCAGAGCAAAACACATGCTATTGTTATATGTACTAATTGATAAACTAAGAATTGCTTTCTTAAATTCTCTAAAACTGAAATTCAGCTCCTTGCCTCCCTTGCTGCCCCAAGTGCTTTAAAGCAGAAGTTTGGTTATTTGCATGTGAAGTTCCTCTCACCTGTTGAAAAGAAATAAAAACAAAGAGAGCTTTTGTATATTCAATGTTGCCATACTATACTAAATAAAATATTTGAAATACTATAGCATATATCTATCTTTAAAACTACTCAAAAGATAGCCACTGAAGTAGTATTTGAACTGAAGAGAACAGATGAAGAAATTTTCTTAAGAAATACAAGAGAGCAGCATTAAAAATTATGAATGTGTACATATAAAAATATAAATTCATAAAACATATCTTCAATTCGGGTCAGTGAAAGAAAATTTCCTGAGACATTCCTTGCAGGACAACCTGGTCTCTTTTGTCAAGTTGGCTTAACCAATCTGAGAGACGTGATCCAGTCAAAAGTGGGTCATGATCTAAAAATAAAATACTTCTATTGCAACTCTCAGTATTAAAAATCAGATGCTACTTTACAGTGGTTTAGATGGTGAGAATTTCTACTGGACCTTGTGTGTAGAAATGAGATCAGATTTTTTTTTTAAGACTCGTTTTTATTGGTCTTAAAGTATGTACTTCAGTCTGGGTATTTCTACGTTATTTTTAAACAAAATGTAATCATGATATGTTGCTGTAACTGAGTTAGAATTGAAAAGTAAAGTCAATAAGAATGATACTATGCGTGTCTAGTCTTCGGATATGAAGACAGACTAGCCATTTTAACTTCACTTTACAATCAGATTAGGAATTAATTATCATTAATTTCTTTAATTAAAATTTTCGTAAGTAACACCAGTGAGATCACTTTGGTTGCTTTTACTTTTTCCAAATATTTTAAATACATATTTGTCATTTTTATTTGCTTTTCAGAGCCAGTGGATATATCGAAGGCCCAAAAGTACAGATAAGAACTAACTTGCAGATTGCTGTATATCAGTTACTTCCTGTTTTGAGTATTCATCTTAGGAGAATTATTTTTTCTAATGCCCTTTTTCACTTAACATCCCAAAACATACAAGTCATCTTCAATGATTTGATTTGTCATTGATTTTATTTAACTTTCTTTCACCAAAATGATGCATCTTTACTTCTAGTAGAGCCTTCCTACTTTGAAAGAGTTAGAGAAGGTGACTCCAGCCCCCAGCCTTCAGCATATTGATGGGCACGCTTGTAAAGATTGATTCCATTTCCCCAAACTTCTGCTGTGAGTAGGAGACGTGTATTTCAGGGCAGTGAAGACTATTTATCCCTCACTATCGTAATAAGATTTGATCTTATTATGGGTAATTTTTTTGCTGCTTGTTCCCTGCTGGAAGCCCTGAAACAAAAGCAACATGTGAACCTCCCATTTTGTGGTCTGGCTGAACTTTAGATGGAAAAGGCAAGCGCTCTGTAGAAGTATCAAATGCCAGATGGTTGCTTATCAGGATGTAGGAAAGTTCACCTGGAAAATCATTGTCTTTTTTTGCTATCCGGTAGTATCAGGATAAAAAATGAAAGCTGTTCAGAATGCTCCAAATCTAGATTACATTATTGTTCTCGTTTGGGGCAATAGAATTCTAACTGTTATTTCTAACATTAAAAACTAGTATAGCTTCTGTAGACAAAACAAAAAGAAATAACAATAGAATGAGGTAGTTTACACGGCGCTTACCTCCCAGCGTGCTGGTCCACCACGGGCTGAACCAAAAATCAAGAAAAGGCCTGGTCTGAAGTAAGATCAGCTCCTTTCTGCAGTATGTTAATGTAGTAATTTTCCAGGTATGCCAGATTTTTGTTTCGTATTTTAACAGAATGAAATGAGGTGATCTCCTTGGCCTGAATACATAGAAAAACCTGCCCAAACCTTTTAGACTTTCAGTTCAAATACTTTAGACCAAATGTAGGGAGTAGAAGAAAGGAAGTGATAATGTCACATGACAGGCATTCCAATAAGCGGTTTAAATGTCAGGTATAAAGTAAATTCATAACATTTTTTTTATCCCAACTTTTAAATAAATGCTTGACTCTTTAGCTACCTGCTGCTTTATCAGGCTACTGGCATAGGTAGCTAAGTTTCAATTAAATCTTTGCTGAAAGATTTGAGAATGGCAGTCATGTGATCTTCAACAGAGACAGAAGAAATAGGCAGAGCAAGATTGTAGTCAGAACTACTAAAGATGAACCTCTTTTTTTACCTCTCGTTTCGTTTATGTATTTTACTGCTTTATGCTGTGGTGGCTGACAGGAAGTTTCTGGGTTAAATGAAGCTATCTGGAATCTTTTTGAAGCCATTTTAAAGTACTGCTGTACTAATTCATGCTTCTCTAATAATGACTTCAAATATGCTGGAAGGGAAACATTCAAAATTTGTTTTCTATAAATCATGTCTAAACACTTTCTCACCAGCTGGATTACAAAAATACTACTTGTACAGTCTAAAAGTAGTACTACATAAGTGGAAAATAGTTATACTTAGTTATGCTTCTGTGTAGCTCCTAGGATGGTCAGTGGTTTTACAAGGTTTTCTTTTATATTGTATTGTCTCTTCTCTACAAAATCTCTTTTGAGGTTTCTGTTGCAGCATAGTTTAGTAATAACCTAAGGTCATATTTCACTTCAGTTAAGAACCTTTATGATTTTAGAGAAGACTCTACAAATTTTCAGTCTCTGGACATCAAGTTTTCTGACCAAAATGGGGATTGTGATGAACTGAGGTCTTATTTTCTGAAATGTGCTTAGCCTAGAGATAAGGAATTCAAACAACAGTTTTGAAACAGAAACTTTAAAAAGCTGAGTGTGAACAAAAATGTTTTCTTATGACCTCCAGCTTCAGAAGTTAGCTCTCGTAATGCATTCGTCTTTGTTCAAAAGCCTGCGCTGCCTGCTGATCGTATGTTTGTTTAGTTGAATTTGAATTGTAACAATTAGATTTCTAATGTAATGCTTTTTGTCATCGATAGTAGGTTTGATGAAACCTCTTAGCTGATCAGACACATTTTAGCCTTAGTTAGGCACATTTCATAACCCCCAGACAGAATGCAGCAGAAGAGAGAGTGGAGATTTCAAATTTGAATTGCAGCTCATAAACAGCACTTACAAGGCTCCTCCAATGTAACAAAGGCTATCAAAATACCTTGGCATAGTAGGAGCTAAAGATTCCCAGTGCCAGCACAGCGCAGGCTGGTGCAATTCTTATGCTGCAGTGTCACTGTGCAAGAGATCAGCTCATATCACCAAATAAAGTTTATCAGTTTAGGCAAAGCAGAGCTCTATACTGCTTCTATTCTAGGGCTTGTTTGTTTAGTGCTAGCTTGTGAAGCTGTGCATTGTATTTCCACGTGGCTGTAGTAAAACACATGGAGCATAGCTTATGCTATTTGAAAACGTACACCCTTTGCCCCCATACACACACTTTTGATATAATAAAAGCTTCTCGAAAGAGAATTGACCTGGTAGTTCGAGGAACAAAACAGTATCCAATACTAATCCCACTCCTTCAGCAATTTTTCATGAAGCCCTAGGCAAGTTGGCCAGATTCTGACTCAACCTCTATTACTATAAAACTAAATGTTCCAATGTGCTTTGTAGTTTAAGTGAAATGTGAAAAATAATTAAATGCTATTTTGTTAAGTTCTTAATGCAAATCAAGTGTTCATCAACACTTCCTATTTGACAATATCTGTAGCATTGGAAATGCTTGCTAAAATGTTGTAGTTCCTTTTTTTTTTTTTTTTTTTTTTTTTTTTTTTTTTTTTTTTTTTTTTTTTTTTTTTTTTTTTTTAGCTCGATTTGTGGTCATAAGAAGTAGCTTTGAAAATAAGTTAGAGAGGAATCTGAAGAGTTACCGCATTTTTCTGACTGAAAGGATTAAAATTCTTGCAGTGATACTACTTTGTGCCAGCATAAATTCTCAAGGTTTTTTTTTTTGTTTGTTTGTTTGTTTGTTTGTTTTTCCACTTTGCCTGGAAAGGAAGTTTTTATCAACAAAATGGTTGGAAAGGGTACCCTTCCAAGTAACTGAACACTGCTAGTACCAGGTGTTGCTGTATTGGAGGACCTGAGGGGTCTTTATTTTCTGTCTGAGTTTTGTTTATGTGTGTGCTTCCATTTTATGTATATATTTGCAATCAGGTAGCAGCACAGGCTCTCATTTATGAGTTGTACTGTAAAGGAACTCATAGGTTAATGTTTTGGAGGGAGAAAAATAAACAAAACAAACCCAAAATTATGGGCCTATCATCTAAATATGAATTCCACCCGGAGAGGAAACTTCATGATGGTAAGTGACAAACTGTTGGAAATGATCAAATTGCTGATGCTATTGGCTTATAATAGTAAGAGACATTAACTTATAAAAATAAACTATCATCTGTCTTTATTAAATTTTCCAAAATTACCTTTAAGAACAGTCATTCTATTTATTTTCAGAAGACAAAGACGTATTATTACTGTTCATAAAGTATGTAAGTAAATGCAAGTTGATACGTGTATTTTGGCTAGGGCTAAGTTTTGCAGATGTGTGCTCTTTTTCTACCTGGAAATTTAGTCATGGAAGGATCTGTAGGCTTCAGACACTTGTCTGAGAAACTAGGACATCAGACAGACTTGGAGGAGATCGCAGCAGTCTGTTCTAGATGTTTGAAGATCCTGGGCATGTTCTTTCTTTGCCTACATAGATCAGCTATGTGCTGGACATCTAATGTGTGTATGTGGTAAACATGGCAAAGTTTGAATGAGCTGGATGTACTGTACAGGCATTTTGTATGTGTGCATCCCCCATGTCGTAAAGCCAGTATTCTTGAATGTATCTGATACTGTACGTACGCAGGTCTATCAATGCAACACAGATACAGCCAGCAGTCCCAGATGCATCCAGCTTACTGCACATGGAATGCATGCAACTTGTTTGAGAAATGCTGATCACCATTCTATAATAATACACCTTTGGATCTTTTTTTCCTATCAACTCTCAAACTGAAGTCACCCAGCTAAAGTAAGGGTTATGCTTCCACATTTCTTTCTTTCTTTCCAGAAAGAAGACTGTTCCACAATACCTGGGTCCTGGGTAAGAACTCTAGGCAAGACAGAGTTCCCTCATGTCTCTTTTAAACCCTGTAGGCTTCTGCTGTGAAATTGTCCTTTGGATTAAAACTAATCCTTCTTTTCCTATATGTGTGTGTGTGTGTGTGTGTATGCATAAAAAAAAATTCTAAGTGGATCTTCTAGTTCTTGGGAACAACTTTTGACCATCTTTTACATGTATAGAAAATGATGTCTTCCTTTGCTTGCTTTTCTGAGAAAAATGTCTAATTTTCATGTCTGATCAGCCGTATTCTTTTTTCTTCCATCCATCCATCCATCCATCTGTCCTTCTGTCTATACATCCTTCTTTAAGGGTAGTAGAAACTTTCTGTGGCTTATGTTTGATACAGACCTTTCTGATTCGGGGAAAGACCTCAAACTTCTTATTGGGGAAGAGGCGGAAATCTAATCTAATGAGACTTTAGGCTGAGGGCATCTTAAAAGGCAAAATGAAAAATATCTCAATTTATCTGAAATAATTACTGAAACATATAAATACTGCCCACTCCCCCCCCCCCCAATAAATTTAAAGCATGCAAGCAAGTTCCTCTGGATAAATATCTCAACATTCAGCGCAAAGCTTCATCTGTTCATAATGTATTGTCACTGAAAAAAAGGATAGATTGGTAATTCTTAGGTAACAACACAATAGCAAATTTATCATCTTGTCTGAAATTATGCAAAGTCATATCTGAAGGACAGCAGAAATATAGTCTCTTAGGGCATGGAGCAAAAGGTTACTTTCATTCATCAGGACATTTTTGTTTATTCTCTGCAATTTCTTAATCATGTCACTTGTTTGCCCATTTATTTAAATTTTTAAAATACTTCTTCTCTTGTAATAAGTTTAATGGTCTGCAGGGTGAATTCTCATGTATAACATTGAATTCTAGGTTTTTCCTGTAGTTCAGGTAGAATTTCAAGATTCAAGAATTACCTTTTGTTCTTGTGTAAAATTGAATCCAATCTCCTGAATAAACGAATTTTTAAAGCAGTGAACTGTTCTTCTGAGATCAGCCGTCGTGAAGGTAAATCTCTTTGGAGCCATTTAATATTGTGTCTAATTCTGTTGACTTCAGTTTGTTTGTGGCAGGAATTAACCTTCCAATTCAGATAGAACTGGGAAGCTATAACTTCCATAAAGCATGTGGTAAATTGTTCTTTTAATGTAAAAAGGGAGCTTAGGAAGGTTACAGTCTTGGAAAATTGCATTTCTTCTTGAATAACTGAAGACTGACTTGTGGGCTTAATAATCTTAGGAGCACGTTTGCTTTGCTATTGTTGGCCTTTTGAAGTATCGTTAGGCCTTATATTATTGTATTTGCAGAAGACTGGTGGAGGAGCTGAACTTTACATGAGGGATCTAATGCTAAGTATTAAACGTTTGAATTTTTAATGAACTTATTCAGCAATACTATTGCTACTACAAGGTACTGAGTTGTTACAGGAAGCCGAGTGCATTGACTAAAAGCAGCATGAATAGTCTGTAATGGAAGCATCTTTTTCAGTCATTTTTTTTTTTACTTGTTATACTGTAATATTGTTTGTTAGTAAGTCTTTGTTCAGTCCTTCACCACTCATCCAAACCCTTTTTTAAGGTTCCTCCCTCTAACTGGTTTACATTCCTCTTCAGAGTTTGGTACAGAGACCTATACGTTTTTAGGGAGACCTACTTGTAATCCGTAACTTTGGTTTCATATTGCCATTCCAGAAAGTTCAGACAATGCAGAAGGCTGTAAATTTTGATGAGAGTGTTTCAAAAACAAGCAACCGGTTTGCATGTAGGAATTACTATTTTACTTCTGGAATTGTTTTGGAAAGCTGGAAAACTCTAAGATGAAGATGAAATTGAAATGTTATGCTTGAAAATCAGTTCTGTGTAGGAACAATTTTGTAAGTATTAATGAACATATATTTTATTAATAGTTCTCAGCTGGAAGTTATGAGTTCATTTTCCAGAAGAAAAATTGACTTTTAAAAGTTTTATGTGTCAAAGGGTGAGACAGAAACGATCATCTTCATGATACAAACCAAGGCAATTAGTATTAATCAGATACTGTGTGTTTCTTTGGAGGTTTCTTTACAAAGCTTGGAATCTTTCAAATATTCATATTTTACATATGAAGAAAGTCTACAATCTCATCTGTGAATTTTATCATTTTATAAGAGAAAACAGAAAGGCACAATGGTTGTGACGTTGTGTCATAACCACTTGGGAAACCTGTTTCATGGTAAAGAATTCTTATAAATGCTCAAAGTGGTGATATTGGTGACCACAATTCTAAATTAAAAAAAAAATCATTAAAAAGTGAATGCATGTAAGAATAAAAAAAAGTTCAACTTAGGCAAGTTCTTTATTGAAAGACTTTGTGTTATAAGGTCATGTCTGCTCTGTCTCCTGCTCAGCTCTCCTGAGTAAGTGCAAATGGCTATTCTTGGACTACGTGGTTTCCCTTAGTACCGTCTGATAAACCACATACCCATTACACTGAGTACAGTTTGGTACTGATAGTTACTTAGGAATGTAGGAATTCCTGTGCTGTCTAAGACTAATGTTTTTTCTATTCATTCTGCATCAGGGAGGATCAGATGCTTCAGAAAAAAATATATATGAAAAAATGTGAAAATTGCCTAATTACAGAATAACCATCCCACAAAGGAAGCTTTTCTAATACTACTCACTCAGTTTGTCAATTGTTGAGGAGTTTCAGATCTTAGGTGGAAGGGAAGTTCTCTTTTTCTGTCTTATTTCTTTCCTTCCCAAGTGTGTTGGCTGGAGAAAAGCATTCTCTGTTCTGAGGCTAGCTGTTTTAAAAAAGTGAGCATTCATAATATTCTGCTTTTGTAATCTGTATTGTATTAAGGCATGTATTGAAATCTAGCTTTCAACAGTATGCCAAGCTGTTATGCATAATGCATCATTCTGAAGAAACATTTAACATATTTTCAGTTAAAAAATTTGAATTAATGCAGTGTCCTTCCTGCCTCCGTATCAGCACATCCATGTGTGCACGCTCACAAACACACATGCTTTTGTGGTAGTTGTATTCAGTGGTTGATTGTTTTCTTGATCAGTGTGTTTGGAGGGAAAGAGAGGTTTTTGCTAATTTTTGGTTTTGACAAAAGATAATCACAGACCAAAGAGTGCTCACATTGAGGAAAGTAGTTCAATACTGAAGTAAGTCATTTTCCTAAAGTCTCTTCTTCCATTGTAAGATACAGCTAGCCAAAATAATATCTCTGTTTTTAAAGGCTTGTTGTAACTGTCTTTCTGAACATATGGAATACCAATATCCTTGATCTAAGTTTTATTTTTTAATATAGTAACAAATATTATCTGTTTTGTGATTATTATATTTTTATTATTATTTTAAGGATGATTTTGAGGTTAAATCTGAGGAGCATGCCAATGTCATCCAACAGCTTGAGCAAACTATTGAGGATCTGAGGACCAAAATTGCAGAACTAGAGAAACAATTCCCTGCTACAGAAGTACAGATCGCAGCGAGGGAACAGGAAAATGAGCACAGACACTCGGTCTGCAAGGAACTCAGTATTGTGACTCTTCAAACAAACAGAGAGGAGGTTGTATTCAGAACTGTGTCACAAGCAAGGTCTGTACAAACATCACCAACAGAAGATTATTTAACACACACAATGCCTTCAGCCAATGCACTGCCACAGCCACCCTCACCACCATGCTTGGAAGGGGGCAAAAGTGAAGGGCCGACTCAGCAATTGCCAACTCTGGAACTACAGCCCACGTTTTGTTCTGAAATCTCCTTAATTTTGTCACCGAAACTAATCTCAGTGCCGCTGGATGCAAGCCAGTCGGTACAAAGTACACCACAGTCACCTCTTCCAGAACCCAAAGTTAATTTGTCCCTTGCATTTGAAGGAGAGACTGGATTGCCAGCTCCCCAGCAGCCTCTAAGTATTGGCAATGTGACTTGTATTGAATGTTCCCTGTCTGTGCCACCAGAACCCTCTTACTGCATTCTCCCATCACTTCCAGCCCCCAGCCTGGCTCCACTTGCACCCTTGCCTGGAGGACCACCCCCACCACCCCTGCCCAGTTCAGGACTCCCTCCAGCAGTGCCACACCTAGACCATTCTTTGCCCAGCATCCTGATGCCTCCTCCTCCACCTTCGCCAGGTGAGGAGATATGGATGCTGCCTCCAGCCCCGCCTCTTCCAGGTGCTGGAGTCCCAACACCACCTCCACCACCACTTCTGCCCAGTGGAGGTATCCCACCCCCACCACCACCTTTACCTGGGGCCAGTGTCCCTCCGCCACTTCCCCCTTTACCTGGCCTGGGAGTGCCACCCCCACCCACAGCACTACCTCTGCCTGGAGCAGGAGTGCCACCAGTTCTCCAGCCTGTACCTGGAGAGGGCATTCCCCCCTCTCTCCCTCCTCCTCCACCCCCCCTGCCTGGTGCCGGTGTCCCCCTTCCTCCTCCACCACCCCCCCTGCCTGGTGCCGGTGTCCCCCTTCCTCCTCCACCACCCCCTCTGCCTGGTGCCGGTGTCCCCCTTCCTCCTCCACCACCCCCCCTGCCTGGTGCCGGTGTCCCCCTTCCTCCTCCACCACCCCCCCTGCCTGGTGCCGGTGTCCCCCTTCCTCCTCCACCACCCCCTCTGCCTGGTGCCGGTGTCCCCCTTCCTCCTCCACCACCCCCCCTGCCTGGTGCCGGTGTCCCCCTTCCTCCTCCACCACCCCCCCTGCCTGGTGCCGGTGTCCCCCTTCCTCCTCCACCACCCCCCCTGCCTGGTGCCGGTGTCCCCCTTCCTCCTCCACCACCTCTGCCTGGCCTGGGAATGCCACCATCAGTCCCACCGCCTTTGCCTGGAGCTGCACCACCCCCTCCATCACTAGCTCAGAGTAGCACCTATCCAGCAGTCCCACAAGTCTGTGGGTTTCTTCCTCCTCCATTACCATCTGGTTTATTTGCGATGGGGATCAATCAGGAGAAAGGGAGCAGGAAACATGTGATAGAGCCTTCTCGACCAATGAAACCTCTTTATTGGACAAGAATTCAGCTCCACAGTAAAAGGTAAATTATATAGTAGCAGAGAGAGTGTGGTTTTCACTTTGTGTCTGTCCTGATAGTGTAGTATGTTATTAGCAAAAGACTTTATTTCTTACTGCATGAACCTTTGGAAGAGACTCAGTGAGCGCAGAATTTTATTTGTAGTTTTCTATTTAAATAGGGTATCTGCTCTATTTAAAGCACAGAAACTGAATGAGTAACCTTATTTACACATGAAAGCTCTTTGGAGGTTTTCAGCTGTTCTTAAAGGCTGCACATCATGTGTTAATCAGAAATCCCAGTGTAATTATATGCCATTAAGTATTGTGTGAATTCATTTTTAAATGTCACACTTGTGCTTCCCACCACCACCCCCCCCCCCACCTCCAAGGTATCTAGATTTGGTCGGTCTCTCTCTCTCTGGAGTAGCTTGCAAGTTTTGGGGGTCTTTTCTGTTTAGATGAAAGTATGCTGAACACACTTATCTTCCTCTTCCGTTGTCCAGTGACCTAGAAATCCTTTTTTCTGCACCTCATGCATTCAGCAGCTAGATTGAAATTGTAATTTATCTGCATGGTGGCACTAGGCTGTTCCTTTAGCACTTACTGGCTGACATGTCTCTGGGATACTTGGGTGTGGTTGTTGATGCTTATTTTTGTTCATAAAATGTCACAGTTGCTCACAGAAGGATGTTTCTGTATGTTTTCTTTGTTTCTCAGTCCTGCTTGTCCAGCCCTTCTACTTTGTTATTTAATGATGGATTATTTCTTTCTTTCAAGTTTTTCTTGCCACTGTCATATGAGTACTCTGCAGATAACTGTCCATTTCTATACCTCTTTGTGTGCATGTATGTTTTATAGACTATATACAGCCTGTTTATACTCCTCTGTATGTAAAGTAGGTGAATATAAATGAGTCTGATCATTAGTGTATGTGAACAACCAAGCAAACAAGAAAGTACAGGAGAAAATCAACAGTATGTCTTATCAAAATACTGCTAGTAAAAGTTAGGCAATCACTTGTAAATTGCTGCTATTTTATTCTCTTTATTCCACCATTTATGACTATTTAGTTTGACATTGCCCTACATAGGTCTTTTGCTTAACTTTAGAGATTCTAGTGCTTCACTTGTGTGGGAAAAAATTGAAGAACCTTCCATAGATTATCATGAATTTGAAGAACTGTTTTCTAAAACAGCTGTTAAAGAGAGGAAGAAACCCATTTCGGACACCATAACAAAAACAAAGACTAAACAAGTGAGTACTCATTTAATTTCAGATCTTTTCTAGGCTGATATTTACATAAAGACAGATTTTTGCATGCGGTTGAGATGAATTAGCCTGGTGTGGAATTGTTACTATACGTATATATACGTATGTATAAAATGTACTATGCAGAAATACAAGAAAATAAGAGAATGTAGGATGGGTTTCAGAGCCAGATGTTACAGTGTTTCTTTTTTTTTTTTTTTTTTTCTTTTTAACTACTTTTCAGTTGTGTATTCCTCAAAAAATCTTTTTTTTTAATCCACTTTAAAATTTGCCGGAGGTTTAAAAATACATATACTAGTGGGTACAAACATCATGCTTTTGATGCTGACTGCATGTGTGCAATAAGCAGTATATAAAGCATTGTGAGAAATTTTGTAAAGTAAATACTGAAAGAGACAGGTATAAATTATGATAATTTCCCAGAAAAACAGCATTTAAGAATCTATCTTCTAATGTTATATCAATTGATATGAGTTCTGAGTTTTTATTATGTTTATGTATAGTGAATATGAAGTTTAAGCATACAAAAAATAAATAGCGCAGTTGGGAAAACCCTATATTAAACAAGCACATGTCTTGAAATGGGAAGAGAGTATAATAAAAATAGGAAGCGTGTATTAAATGTTGAATCTAAACCTTTTGAGGGAAAAGAATTGAATCTGAATATTAATATGACTAGATGGAGACCTCTGATCTTGGTATCCATGTGAAAATCAGATTATTACTGTGGTGATATGATAGATGGTAGAGTTCTCATAATTCAACTTCCAGGCTATAGAGAAGAATGTTTGCATGTAGAATCCTAACCAGTAGTTAAAATTTTTATTTTTTTGTCTAATCTTCATTTTTCTATACTCAAATCAAGATTAGGATATTCTTTCTATCATTTTGTAGTATAGATGATAACAAATTTTCCCAAATCAAAAATATAGTGGAAGTCTTCAGAATCCCCATGCAGTAGATCTGATGTTTGAGTATGAGCTTTACACCCAGGAATTCTGAAGAAATCTTTTTCCTCCACTTGATTGATTTTTTGGTCGGCAATGCAAACGTGCAGGCTGTGCCAGCAACCAGGTGCACGCAGCAGAACTGGTAGTGAAGTTAGGCTTTTTCTCCCATCTGGATGGGGGAGAAGTACGGTGTGTGGCATATCCCTGTATGCTGCACTGTGTCATACTAGTTGGGATGGGAGGAAAGGTAGCAGTGTACCGCCTCTTCCTCACTGTACTGCAACAGATTTGTGAAGTACAAGACCTTTGCTTTTCTTCCCTCCTTCTACAAAAAGCCTGTCTTTATGGTTATCCTTCACTGAAATAATATGATAGCTCTTTAAGTAAACAAAGGAGAGCAAAATTGTACCTGCTGCTTTGCTTGTGAACTGTCCATTCACATTTTATGAGGTTTCATGATACAAATCTCTGGACATGATAGAAATTATGACTCTCTAATTTTTTGGCATAAACAGTGGTTAACTAAAAACAGATAGCGATTGTGAATAAACATTAGAAGCAGATTTTAATATTAGCAGTATTTATTTTTTCTTGAAATGACAAAGAAATCTCTTTTCAATAAATAAATAAAACTAGATAAAAGTAAAAGAAGATGGCTGATCCTAACTGTTTTTTTGAAAAGAACAAGTTGTTTGTCACAGAAATTTCCACACACAGATTTAAGGCAATCTAAGTAGGTGCCATAATTTAGAACAAACATTCCTGTGGGCCACCTAAATTGACATAAGAGAACCTCTTGTGTTTTTCTCGTGCTCCATTTATCAAATAAACATACTGCTCTCCAAAACAGAGAGAAATTGCCTAATGGAGAGGTCTAATTTGTTAGTGTGTGTTGGGGGGGGGGGGGGGGGAAGACCAGCCAAACGGATAACCAGCTGTGTTGTTTATAGTACAAAAAGGCAACACAGGCTTTCATTAGAACTACGGTTTGAACTAGGGTTTGTTGCAGATGTCAAGCTAAGTGTTTGTGTTTATGAACAGAATTTGGGCTCTTCTTAACGTTAACATGAGCAAATTAAAGCAGGACAGCTTCAAAAATACATTCTACATATCCGCTCTCAGTAGTATTGGAATGCAGGCCTTCATTTTTGAAATTCTCTTCATTTATACCACAGTAAACACTTGGATAATAAAGTCCATCCATCTTTAGCAGAAGAAACAGTTATTTTGAGAAAGTATGGCTGTAATTCCACAAGTATGTTTTTATAGGAAGCACCAAGTGCTATTTAAGTGGTTACTGACTTACATGGATTCTATGATAGTTATGGGTGTTGTAAAGATCTTACAAATGGTGTTTCTGTAGTAATTTTTATGGGGATATGTTATGCAAAGCAGATGTGCTCTGTCACCTGTTGAGCTCCAGAAGAGCATTGTATAGAATACAACCAGGATGTGCAAAGCTTCCTGGACTTATTTCCAGAAAAGTTTTAGTTTGGCGATTGCTTTTCCTTCTTACTTTTGGGAACATGTATGCTGAGCGGATGTATTGTTAGTATGTGTTGGATATAAGATACTAGCTACACTGGAAATAATTGTGAAGAAAAATTTCCCAGATAACTTTCAAATGCATAAAATATTTGGTGTACTATGTAAACATCTGATTTTAATGAAACAGACTGTTTTTGTTAGCTGAAATAAAAATATATTTACAAAGGAGGCCAGATCAGGGAAAAAAAACATTTTTGCTAATCTGAACAAAGATTTGATAGTTTTGGGGTGATATAGTTGATGAAAAATTACTTTTGGAGTAACTACTATTCTGCACACATCACTATTTATGCTACATGCCATTATGTTTTCTTTGTGTCTAAATATATAAATATATATTTGTATGACATAAGTATTTGTATATGGTACCCCTTTTTCAAGTCATACAATATTATCTATATAGTTGCTTTATTAAGTTAGTTAATTTCACCATACACATATATTATTTCCAAGTTTTTTTCTTACTGTGATCAACTGCAAATAATTTAAGAATATATATATCTATAAATTCAGAGGCTGACAATATTAAATCAGTAATTCTTCAAAAAAATTGAATGTTACACTTAGCACTGAATGAAGGCTACACAACAATTCATTGTAGAACTTTAAAAATAGCATAAAAAATGAAATGGTAATATTCCTTTGTGAATGCAGCTGATTATTATTGTCTCACATTTGGTGCTGTAACAAAAAGCTTATTTTACTCTGATAATACATAGAAGTCAAATTCTCAGTTGCTGTAAATGTGTGCAGGCTCACTCAGTGAGAATATCTGTTTAATGCTCAGAGAGACCTGGTGGTACAGCTATTGCTACCTAGTAAAGTTGTCTGGCTTTTATTATAAGTCACTGTTCTTATAATTTTGCCAAAAGTTAGTCCTTTAGGCTCCTTTCTTCTTTTGTCCTTCCTCCCCCCCCCCCCCCCCACACACACACATTGGGTATCTCCTTCATTTTGCTGAAGTTAAAAAAGAAAGCTAAGTCTGTTTTTGCTCATGTCCACATAGTTTCAAACAGAGACTTGAAATATGGAAAAAATATATCAGATATGTGTCTTTAGTTGTATAAATCTTTCCTTAAATTTGGCCACTCTACAAGCTATTTTAAAACTCAGTTCACATTGCTCAGGAGGGACTTTAGGTATAATTCTGAAAATTTTTCCTAACCTTGTACTGGCAGGTTGGAAAATAAAGACCAAGAGGAGAGAGGCAAAGGAAGACTAAGATGAATAACTGAGGAGGGAGTGAAGAACTGAGGAGATCAGAGAAATGGGAATATAGAACATAATAGGTCTGATTCCGTTTTACCTCTCATTCTGTCTGATGTATTTCATCTCAGATGTCAGTTTAAGCTGGGGGGGGGGACTCTTGACCTGGGGTACCCTGTGAGCAAATGGATACTTTGTCAAACCCCTAGTATTCAATCCAAGCAAAGGATAACACCTTGTTTTGGAGCATCTAATTCAACCATGCCATATAGTTACAATACTGATTTTAATTACATGGCTGGATAGTATTTTCAATAGGATCTGTTTCATACCCAGCCTGGATTATGCAGAATGAGCACAATTCAAAATGATGATCTATGGTTACTTAATAATTTAAGTTGTTAATATGAAAAAAAATGCTTTATTCTTTGCTGCAGGACCTGAAAAGCTTGTAGTTAGTGAAGCAGGAAGAAAAGGGTAGTCAGATGATTAAGGCTGCCTACAAAATAACAATGGTAAATGCACATTAGAAATTTTTGTAACGTGGGAAATACTGGTCAGTGTGCACTGAATGTGTTCAGTGGAAAAACAGTGTATGTAATCAGAAAATCTGGGTATCACCATCAGTCTAATAGGTACGTAGAGGAGATTGAAATGAGTTGCATAGGTTGATTTCTTAATTTTTGAATAGTCATCTTAGAAGCCTTGCTGATTATCATTTGACTCTATTTTTGGAAAATGATATAGATGCAACTGCATTTAACTTTTCAAGAGCAGAGCATGTGTTTATAATCTGTCATGTAAACACAAGAAAAATGTTACAGATATTCTCATATGGAAAGTCCACTATTAATCTATTGACATTAAGATTTTAATCTCCCCCTTCCATCCAAGAAAATAAATAATAAGTTACTTAAGTTTCACTCTGTTTCAAAAGCCTTAGATGCAAACAAGATGTATTGGTAAGAGTATTGAGTTAATGATTTCAGCATTTTTGAATTTTTAAGTTGAACACGAAGAAGCCATGGTAATAGAATACCCCTAGAAATAAAATGCTTTTCTTTTTTTCTTTTTTTTTTTAAGATATAAACTAGTAAATAAGGTAAATGTCATATTGAGTTAGTAGATAAAAGATTAGTCATGTTTATTCATTAAGAATGAATGACATAAAGATAAAACCAATATTCTGAAAAGAAGAATTAGTTCCCTCTGCAAATAGTTGAGGCACTGGCTTAAGAAGCTTTTGGCATCAACATTTCTTGATTTATTAACTGTGTCAATGGCACCACCATTTGTGGTGATTTCTTGCCCTCTGCAGAAATACATTTGTGGTTCTGCTGCCCCCAAATATAGGAGTCTTGAAAATATTTGTTTGATGTATCATTTTTATTTATTCAAGCAAACTATTAATAAAGTCATGAAGTTGTTTATGAAATTAAATAATAGCTCTTTTCAGTTTGTAAGGATAATCTCTTTCATGAGATGCAGTATGCATGCAATTTCTTTCTTTCTCTCATTCTCTTCTTTACATGAATTAATGTGTTTTTTGTAATATCTATAAAGTTCTCTGTTGCAAACATGATTTTACTTGACTGCATCTATGTATCAAATATCTTGTTCTAGTCAGGCTTCCCAGGTTGATGTCCTCAATTAACCACATATTTCTTATTCTTGTTTCCTCTTACTGCTCTCTTTTATTTGGATCATATATTTGCAAGTTGAAAAACAGAAGTATGTGCTTGGCATCAGACAATCTTGCAAATTCATCTTGTGATCTAAGAAACTGTGGGTTTCTCTGTTTCATTCGTATCCTCGCTAATACTGAAAGATTCTGCTGACCAAACTCTTGTGGCCTGTTTTGGCTGCTACTGTTTAAAAGCTTACAGAGTCTGTATCAACAAGAAAGATTATGCCCCTTCCTTAACACAGGAGCTATGTAGAGCATCTGATAATGGCCTCTTTGTGTTTGCCTATGCACTTAAAACTTTGTAGGAGAAAGTCTTACTGAAATTCTGCTAAAATAAAGGGAAGATGGGCTTTGGATTAAAGTGAGCGAGCTGCAGCTGTTCTGTGAGATTGAAAGCTGCTTATCTAAAAAGCATAACCCAAGTCTTGAATCACAGCAGAAACATAGCTGCCTCTTTGAGCTGTGTGCAGTAAGAATTACAGTTCTTACTGTACCTGAATCTGTTCAGTTGAGCCATCTTAGCCACAGCCATCTTTCCAGGGAGATCTGGGGGCTCCTATTTCCACAGGCTATAGTTCTAGATATTTCAAATACTTTCTTCCCCATCCTTCCCCTGGATAGCTGGGAGGACTGTGCTACTTCTAACTCTCTTCCCTAGTGCAATGGCTCAGTATACTGGATATTGTATCAGTAGATGCCATCAAGGAAGAAGAAGGGCAGAAAATACAGAGATAACAATACATATTTCTTTTCCAATTTCTCTGCCCACCTTGATTCTGCTAAAGAGAAGAGAAATAAAACTTTTTAGTACAGTAGCCTTAAAATTCCATCAAGCAAACTCAAATTTCAGAATTAAATGTGTCTATGGGAAGAACAGTTTTCACCTGAAGAGTGAAAAAATGAATATCAGACAAAAATTAGAGGTTAATGCAGTGATCATAATGGGTTAGTAAAAACACAACCTGTGTATTTATTTTTTTTAAAAAAAAAAGGTAATTGTATTTCTATCAGATTCTAAGTGATCTGTAAGTAAAACAGATTTTTTTGGCATGACGATGCAAACCTAGTTATTTACATCAAGTTATTTTATTTGTAGTGAGGTATACAAGTCTTTTAAATATTGATTTTACTGCTGACAAATTAGAATACAATACAGTTTTTTCCTTACAGCTATATTTTGGCTGTTAGTACTGACTCCAGTGCAAACAGCAACAACAAAGTTGTGAAAATGAAAACAAAAGAAGCTGTAACTGAAAAGATTCATTGGGAGTAAATGCAGTGAATGATGTACTTCTGACCGTAACTGTATGTAACCATATGTTTGGCTGACCACATGTAAGAATTAACTGCTAAGTACATTGCATGTTAAGCACAAAAATTTTGACTTTTATGTCCAATTTTTAAGGAAATTTTAGCTTAAGAGTTCTGGTTTTTTTATTATTATTATTATTTTTATTAAAAGGAGTGGTATTTGAACCCACAAAGACATTTTGACAGTTAGCAACATAAGGGCTGTAAGTATAGAAACTAACCTTTATGTAGCCTGGTCCTTTAATTTAGAAAAAGAGAAGTGACTATAATTGCGGTGCATAACAATGCACTAAGCTGTCAAAGAAGAGCTTTAGGAATAAAAAAAAATAAATCCTTGTCATATATTTTTAAGCTAAGGAGTTTAAACTTTGTTATTTATCTTCATCCCTCGCTCCATTCCTTGAAACTAGAAGACTGATTATTTTTGATGAGAGGAACATTCTACTGTGTTGTTCAGTCTCCTGTTGGGGAACACAGTACTTATTTTACTTATTACTGTACATCTAAATCTAAGCAATCTGAATATTTTTTCATCTAGTGTAATAACAGAGGAATATTAACTGAGGCAGCAATCTGGTAGTAAAGGACTCCTTCTATGGTAACAGTTTTATGGTATTTTAGGGATAAAACAACATAAAAGGACATGAACTATTTCTCATCAATAGGGTTAAAAGCTTGCTTTATGAAAGCACAGCAGAGGGTAGATTAAAAGAATAAAAGATAAATGAGAAGTTTAATATTGAACCTCAAGCATAAAGTTGCAGCATCCACAAACTGGCAGATATGGCTGTTGGCTGTGCTAGTTTATATGACACCAAGTTGCATTTAGGAATGTATGATGAAAAGAGTTTTGAAACCTTAAGTGTTTCTCTATATATGCAGATCTTTAATTGGGAAAGTAACCAGTTAGTTTACAGAATGAATTTCAGGTTTGGAGGATTCAGGTAAGGAGGTGAAGTGGTGTTCAAAATTAAAATTTGCAATTGATATTCTGTGGTAAAAGTGGTGTTCAGTTAAATCATTTTGTACAGTTGCCACGGATATGCTGTTGGGCACTTAGGACTGGATGATGTGTATGCTTTTCTTTAAGTGTTAATTAGAAATGTTTGATGCCATGTTTTTACCAAAAATGTCCTCACTAGTTGAAATACTCACTGTTTTCGTAGTTGCCACTATCAGCCAAAAGTCACTTCTGCATTTACCTAAAAATAACTTTATGAGAACATAGTATTTTCTGTTACATCTGTAGTGATGGGAGGATATACATGTCAAAGATCTGATGGGTCCTGTACCTTGTTTGCATCTTTCACATTTAGAATAGACTTTAATCAGCAGGAAAGAATTGTTGTCACATGGCCTGCCCAAAAGTTTACTGCATTATTGCCTTGAGCTGGTCTCTTAAGATTGTTTGAAAGTTTTGGGTTTCTGCAGCCTCTCTGCAAAAGTTGCAAGCTACAGCATTTATGCAGTGGAGTTTCCTGCTATGGCTTTCTGTAATGTACAGTAGTTTTCCTTACCATTGAGAACCATGAGATAATTTTGCTTAATGCTAGCAGTGAAAATCAGAACCAGAAAGAAAGCATCATTGCAAAATTCCATGCATTAACTAAATATTATTCTGGGGAAAGGGAATCTTCAGATTTTTGCTTCGGGGTTCTCATCAAACATGTGTCTTGCATTACCTTTCGCTAAATATCTTTTTGACTATTTTTGCTTGTGTTAAACAGTCAGGAACAAATTTGGCATGCAGTTTGTTTACTGCTTAACAATGAAGACCACTCAACAATTACAAAGTTTGTCCTAGACTTTAGACTGCAGATAATATCTCTAGCTTCCTTTTTATTTATTTTTTTTAAATTTGTTTAAAGCAGAGTTACAGAACCAAAGAAAAAAGGAGCTGTGTATTGTGTCTGAGATCGTTAGATCTTGTAGAGATTGAATTTATCAACCTTTTGTTGTTCCGCCTTTGAATGGCGTCACTAGTCTGTAGCCTGTAGGCCTAGACTATGCAGCTGATTTATTTTATTGTTTTATTTTTAAATGTGGGAATTGCTTTAGGCACTTACGGTAACATTCATATTTTCTGAATTAGTATTCTGTTGTTACAGCCATCCTATTGGAGAAACTATAGTATTCATGAAGTTTACTGAAATGAGAGTGAATGCATAAAGATGAGTATAAAAAGCTAACATAAAATCTACTTTTTAAATACTACCAGACAAAACTGATATTTGCTACATAAAAACACTTTATTGCTGTTCTGCAGCCCATTCACCTGACAGTTCTGCTTTTTCAATGTCTCTGTTCTTCATAATTTTGTCAGCAAAGGCAATCTATTCTTGACAGGGATAGTGCTTTTCTTCCCTGATTACTGTGCAGGATATTACTCTCAGTAAATAATTATTCTTCTTTCTATCAGTTTACTTTCAGAAAAAAGCAACTTATTTCTTTTTCCTGTTAACTTTTAGACTCGACTTCTTTGGAATGTAGGATTCAAAGGGATTTAATAGTATACTAAATCTTTTCTTCTCTGTTGGTCCCCATATCTGCAGACATGATCTTGGTTAGCCTTTTGAGCTTTAGATTTGAATACACTGGTAATGGGTGGTAGAAACAGACATTTTACAACTTTTTAATATACTGGTATATGGGTACCAAGATCATAAATGTAGGAGAGATGTTTTCATAGCTTCTTCTTGATTCAGGTTTAAATATCACTCCCAAGTAGATTCAGGACAGGCTTCAGCTGTCCCTTGTGCTCCAGATCTCCAATAAGGGCAATATAATTTTGCTTCATTTGGAAGGGTCCAGGTTGTGGTCTCTTCCTTGGTCTCAGTTACATTCACACCTCAGTGCAGGGACAATGTTCTTTGGGGAAAGACCAATGAACTAGCTATTTTACTCTCTGGGAGATTTTTATTTTTCTTTTCCCCTGACCACAGGAGTAGTTGAGGGGAAGAAAAAGCTCTATTTTTAATTCATTTCTCTTCAATTTGAATGGCAAGAATTGTACACACTTATTCCAGAGGAGTTCTTGCCAATATTTCGTACATGTGATTATTTTCTTATATGATTTTTGGAACATTTCTGAATTCTTTAATTTGCTTTTGTATCAGCTTTGGGATATTTTTCTTGTTCAAAAGAAATGCTGCAAAGGACTCTCTCTATTCTGTAGATGAGAGAACCAAGCTTAAGTTGATTTATTATTGTTTCTGACGTGTTTTGGACTTGAGCAAAAGCAATAATGGTGGGATGGGATCAATGATTTCTACAACATCTCCAGTACTGAACTCAGCCTTGTCAATATTGTTGGTGTGAGCTGCTTTATAGAGAAGTTGCTGAACTTATGTAACATTCCACATTGTTGGTGCTGCTTTTCTGGAAATGTGCTTTGGTAGCAGTACTAGTTAAAAGAATTTCTGTTCGTTTTCAAACTTTGCACATACTTTTCTTCTGATAGAATCCAAGATACTCCTTTTATTTTGTTTGGGTTTTTTTTTTGTTTTGCTTTGTTTTTTTTATCAGTAATGTACAGTAGTGTGTACTGGTTCAAAAAACTTGATTCATACCTTGCTAACAAAGATTTATTGTATTTTGTAAACTACTTGTAATTGTAAAGAAGTGGATAGATAAACACTCCTTTTCACAGCAAGAAAATATCATATTATTCGTCTCAGCTTCATTTCAGCGTTCAGACGTACATGAGATTTAGGTGTTCAATTTAAAAATCGTGTGATAGCATATTCAAAGGAAAGTGTGGGATATCCTAATTCTGTTTGTCTTAATTATGATATATTTTTGACTTCAAAAGAAAAACTGACTGTCTCATCCTTGATCTGTGAAATTGCTTTTGGTTTCAGTTCATTTGATTTCAATTTTTAAATTCCTAATAGTACATTATGTGGGTTAGACAATCACGTAGGAATTTCTTGCTCATTTGTGGCAGATTACGTCAGTAGCAGAGCCTTGAATTTAAGTCTTTGACCTTGTGAAGAATAGTTATAGCCTGTTTTTTCTCATTTGCAATGTATTCAATCCTTGAGCAGAATGCTATATTTTTACTTCACTTCAGCTAGTTGGGAAGCTATGAGAAAAGTGAGATGAAATACCTGGCACAATGATATTTATGAAGATTTAAGGAAAACAGTAGTATAATAAATGAAGTGACCACCCAGCTAACCACATCCTCACAAAACCTGTACTGTAAGCACTTAGAATTTCTCAGATTTCTATTTCTAAGGAGTCATAGTGGCAGAGTTCTGGACCAAGCTTTCACTTTTCTTCAACAGTTGCTCAGACATCAACCTACCAACATGTATGGGCCTACGTGAAATCTTAAATGAATCAAAGTGGGCAATGCCACAGGGAAAATACCTTGTAGGTACTTTTATGATGTTAAGATGTGAATTAGACTATGAGGTTATTTATTCTGGCTAAATCTGCTTCTAATCATGTTTCTGCAAACTAATTTTTTCAGTGGGAGCGTAAGTGATATAGCATCTTGATGCTAAGATATAAGCTATGTGTCCTGAAAAAAAATATACAGTACCTGACTAAAATGTGAAAAGAACTTTAACTTACAGTTCTAATTATCTGAGTTTTTTTTTTTCTCCAAATAATTCACAAACAACAAAGGTTTTCTTCAGTGTATTTGGTACAATGTAAAACACAGCAATATAAAACAGATTAAATACAACCTGTTATCCACATAATGGTTGTAGCTCTACACTGAAAAGTTACTTATCTGGGATCACGTTGTTTTCCAGATAAGGATCCTTTCCTGTTACTACTTGCTTCTCATTACAATGGTATAAAATTTACAGTAAGGTGGATTCAAATAGCTTAGAGACCTATGGAATACAGTCGATGAATTACTTGTTGCTTTTGTGCTTGCAAAGCAAGTATGTACAAAAGTATGTTTTAGTGGCTAATTTTAACCCACTAAAGCAAGATGTTTGGAGAGTGTGGGTTTTTTTATTTGTTTGTTTGTTTGAAAATGAAAAAGCTTTAAGCATTTTTATATTCCCTAAAAGTGATCAAAGAAAATCCCAATATGTACGTGGTTATTTTGTTTTTTAAATAAAATTCATATTGGTGCCTAGTATGTTAAGCATTCAAATAAAATACAAATTCTCACAGTTTTAGCTTACATCAAAGATGGAAATTATGGTGTGGTTTTGGAAACTAAAACAACTCCAAGATAGACACAGTTGGAATTTTTTTTATATGACAGCCTGTTTCGTACACTCAGTAACATCAGTGTGAAGTTGAAAGTGTACATCCTAATAATGGATGAAGTCTGGAGGAACTTTTATAGTGATGCCATTAGGATTAAGATTCAGCTAGATGACATGGTTATCCACACTTCTGATGGATTTATGCAGCAGAAGTACGCTTTGAAAATAAGAAAATTACTTGTTTTTTTTTTTACTCATTTTTAAGCAGATATAGATTACAAGATACTCTTTCTTGAATTTGTTACTAGTAATGCAAAATATCTTGTAATGTTTTCATGCAGGTGAATATTAATAGTTGGGTTTCTTTTGGCAGGTTGTCAAGTTGTTAAGTAACAAAAGATCTCAAGCTGTTGGAATATTAATGTCTAGTCTTCATTTAGACATGAGGGACATTCAACATGGTAAGTGAAATAAATGTTGTTGATTCTAGCTCAGATTGCATTGACCTGGAAATGCTAGTTATTTCCATCTTTTCATTTGATATGTAAAATATATTCTAATAATATGAGGCTATGTAAAATAGATTCTAATAATACGAGGATTTTTTCAACTTTTATTTTTCTGAAAACAGCTTGTTCTGATATTTATCTTCCCCTTTGCAGTATCATATTTCTTTGTACTATATAGAAAATGAATCAGTTGAATATTGGCTGTTTGTTTGCAGAATTGCCATTTATAGTTTTTGACACTAGTTATCTAAGTCATATGAAATCTAGAGTCTTTGATATTGGTCTTTCTAAGGAAGAAAGTTTGATGCATTGTGTATTGTAATTCAGATATCACCAGGAGATATCCATAAATGTGAATTATAACAATTAATTGATTTGCTATATAAAGTGGTTCCTATATGTGATTTAGCACAAACTGTGGAGTTCTTTCATCTTCAGTTTTTTATAGGAGGAGATCTTTTGGAGGGATTGCAGTACTTTTCACATTTATGCTAAGAGACAGTAGTGCAGAAAGGTGAAAAGTGGAATTGCATTTATATTCAGAGCATCCGTTATGTTTCCCAAAGGCTTTGGATAGATTTGAAGCAGATTGAATTGTGCTGTGAAGTGCCAGCCTACCTATTAAATAAATGTGGTTTTAAGTAAAACATGGACTTCATAAATCACAAAAACATCTTGCAAACTTTCTAGGCTACATAGTTACAGCCATGCATTCAGTTTACTATGATTTGCTAATTTTTGTGGAGTTATTCATAAATATAAAAAGATTCAGAGCACTCTATCAGCTAGTGAGTAACTCTTAATCACAATTTTGAGTTTTTATTAAACTGTTTTGATGGTTAGTAGACTTCCTCAATCTGAAACACTTAAGATGGTAGTCATAGAGCAAGGCGCCAGTACTGGCGCCAAGAAGTACTTGGTATTTCCAAAGCTGGCAGATGTAGATCACTTAAGTCATAGCGCAAAATCTGAAAACAATGATATGGTCCTTTCCTTCAGTCAAATATTCAACTTGGTTTCAGTTAATAATGAGAACCTTATGAACAAAGGAGTCCGCCTAACATCTGTGTCTGTGGTAAAGCCAACACGAGTTCATTGAAAATTTGCTTGCTTAACATGCAACACTAACAATAACATGGCATGAATGTCAGTAGTTGAAGGGGTCAAACAATATTATACTTCACCTTTATCCTATTACAATATTAAGCGCACATGATCATATATAAGAGCTATGTACAGATTGTATTCCTTCTTTAATGACTGTTTAAAACCAAAAGTCTTTCCAAAGGAGAATTTAGTAGTGCTCGTATTGCCTTATTGTTCAGAAATCATTAATGCAATGAACATGAAAAAAGTTTTATCTGATGGAGCAATTTGTGGAAATGGTTGGAAGACCCCAGTGTCAAAAATAGTGTTCTAGAAAGTAAAATAGGCATGGAGCAAAAACGGTGAGAAGTAGGGAAGAAATTTGCATGGTGCAGGGGAAGGAGATGAGTATCTCATCAAAAACATAAATAACTCTGACATAAATAACTCTGTGTGAATGACCATAGACTGTGGAAGAAGTTATAAAATACAAGCCTAAGAATTTAGCTTCACCTTTTATATATGCACTATCTTTACTTGCTCATTAAACAAGTAAGGATTTCATATATCTTTGAGTTTGATAGCTTACTGGTTTATCTGCTGCAGTACTGAATACCCTAATGAGAAAGTGCTATCAGAAAATTGAAATTACTTTAAAAGAAAGTGGCTGGATATGCAAAATACACTTACATTTACATTTCTATACATTTAAGATTTAGGAGGTGTGACAATAAATGACAAATGTGATTAGTATTCTCTGTCCTCTCTCTTTCAGTGCTGCTCTTGAGTTTTTGCTGTTTCATGTACAATGAAATGCACACCTACTCATATCTCATGCAGCACAATACAAGTGATGTTTTTTCATGAATTTAAAAGGCAGTCAAAAATTTTTTTTTCCTACGCTATCAATTTGTGGTAGTAGGCCACTTCTTTTATAGGCATTCTTGTAAATATTCCCTATATTACATAAAAGGCATATCTGCAGAATGCAATGGTAATGTAAATTGGAGAATTGCGAATATATATTTTTTTTCTGGACTGAACTTAGGAAAGTACCAAGAGAGAGGAACTTTCAATATAGTATAGTATTGGGTCCATGTCTTCATTTGCATGCTATTGTGTTTTATTTTTCTAATGGATTACACAAATTTCAAAATGTTACAGGAGCAGAAAGGAAAACAATTGTGCTGGGTATGAATTCACTCAATAAAATTAGGATAGCAAGATTTAATCAATATTAGATTTAACCGAAGTGCTTAAAATAACTTGAAACCTGGGTAAATGTTGTATTAAATTTGTTACAAGTTTTTTTCTTTCTTTCTTTTAACATGCAAAACACTGGTGAAAAATGGGGAAATACAGAAATATTAGAAAAACTGTTTTGGAATCTCAAAATTGGATCATTTAAGATATTTTATTGATCTACACATTTAGCTGTTTTGATGTGCATATATGATTAGATGGCATTTCATGGAAAAATTCAGAATGTATGAATATATGCTAAATTGATTTTTTTTTCTTTTTGTTCTTTTTACTGATAGCATTGTTAAGTGTCTTCTGATAGAGTTGTGTTTTTCTGCTTCTTACTTTGAAATGGATTTGGTAAGACAAACTCCCATATCCTGATTACTGTTTAAATATTTTTACAGGGTGGAAGGAGCAGTTTTAATAAGCAGAACAAATTTTTATTAAGCCCTAGTAGAGCTTTCTAGTAGTGCTTTAGAGTAGAGTGGGTTGCTTTTTGTTGTTATGGGGGTCTTTAGTAGATTCTAATTGCTAACAGAACTTTCAACTGTTTTATCCAGCCTAGGCTAGAATTTTAGGAAATGTTGCTCTCTTTAATTCCACTGACATTTTTCTGTGTTATTAGCTGTTTTAGTACAAAACTAAGCTGTCTTCTCAGGGTTTCTCTGTTTTCACAGAAGCTCTATTCCTTACAGTTGCCTATCAGTTACGTGAAACGATTTATCCAGGCATTTTGCTTGCTTTTTCGTTTTCACTATACCACTAATATCCCTCATTCATCCTATCCAGTATTACATTTCCAGTGGCAATATAACTGCATCTGGCTGCATGACACAGCCAAAGCTTGAGAAAGACCACAACCAAACTCTTAGATTTTCTTTCAAGACAGAAGACTGATTTTTAACGTGATTATCTTTGATTTTTTGTTGTTGTTGTTGTTTACAAAACTTCACAGATACAGCTTGTGTCTAAATTGGAGATTTGTCAAGATTCCTGTTACCAACATTTAGTAATCAATGGTACAATGCCCTGTATATTAATATATAATTCCACATTAAGTATGAGCCTGCATGTCTCATCGCTTTCTAATAAAGTTGTCTTTCCTCACATGAAATGTAATAATTGTTTGAAACTGTAACTATGTAGCAGAAAACATAGTGATTGGTTCCTTCCCAAGTCACTTGGGGACAACAGCAATACACAAATTAAGTCAGCTGAGTTGCGATCATTGTCTGACCTCTAAAATAGCCAGATTATAGGGCTTCCTGAATCAGCTCTTAAGTAAGCTCAAATATGTCTCTGAGACAAAATGGGGGGGGGGAGCAGAATCTGAATTTTATTTATTTAAATAAATAATGTTTTCTGGTGATTAAATGTTTCGGTGGCTAGCTGGTTCCTCACTGCTGAAGAAATAACTAAAAAATGAATCTGCCTTCTTACTGCTCTAAATCTTTCTACTTTCAGTTTCTAGCTACTGGATGGATGGAAGGCATCAACTGATATAAAGATACAGTGAATCCAGTATATATACTGAATACAGTATAGTCAGGGTTTATATACAGTATTTCCAAAACAGAAATGAATCTTTTGTTGACCAAGCGTGTCTCTTGTAAATGTTAAGAGCCGAAGTCTGGCAAAAAACACATCTGCAATTCTGTCTTTTGAACTTGCCTGTAATCTTTTCAGTAAGTTTCTCTTAACAGGGTTCATCATTTCAGGCTCTTTGTCACCCCTGGCATGGCTGTAATACGGTAACTACCTGAGTGCATGTTTCTCCAAGGCTTTGCATAGTATCTTGCGACTGTTAGAACTAGTTCGGAGATTTCTGCCTGATGACTTTTAAACCCTCTTTTTCACATCCTATTATAATAATATTTTTTTTTCCCTCTGTGAGGCACTGAATTGTACAGAATTTGACAGCACTATCTGTCCCAACCTGATAATCAGGCAGGCGAGGGTAAGGCAAAGGTGGTTTTTATTACAGTCCTCAACCCCTATTGGTTAGTGATCCTAAGAATATTATAGGAAAAGTAGTTGTGGAGGGTCAAGCAGGCTCATCTAACAACTGGCAAGGCTCAACCTTTTTATCTGGATTTGGGATTATTTGACTAAAAATTGTATTTGTGGCAGACCTTGCTCTCCTAACGGAAGTCTAACTTTGCACGACAGAAATGTGCTGTGCCCTGAATAGGAAAGATTGGTGTGCAGAAGTGGAAAACGCTTTTATTATTATTGAGCAAAATGTTTATTCTTTAACATATGGCTATTAGTGACCAAGAAACATGGGGAAATATTTGTTTCGTTTCTTTGCTTGACTGCTCACACCCAAACTTAGAATTAATGGGCTAGAAGAGGCTTTGTCAAAGACTGGCTGAACGATTTTGCTGTTGGAGGAGGAGGAAAACGTTTCCTTTAGCTGTATTATTTAAATGTTCTGTGCAGGAATTCTTCACCATCATTGAAGCATCATGTAGTCTTGATGGTCACAGGTCTAAAATGTGGGAACTGGAAAGCTTTCAGGAAATAATGATGCAAGATCTGAAAAATAGCACTTCTATGGTGAGACTGAGAAAACTCATGCTTAGTTAATCCTAAAGAAAGTTTGAGCTCTGATCATGATTTTTCCTAGTAACAATTTACGTGTATAATCATTTGAAGCTCATAATATTTAAATATTTAAGTCAAGAATGAATATTTTCTAAAACACATGCTATTCTTTGAACAAGTCATGGGAACAAAACAAGAAATGAGTGTAACAAGTTCTTTGGACATCGTTATATTGGAGGACAAGCTGGCTGACCAAAATTATCTTCTGTCTAAGTTATAAATAGAATAAAAAGATCCTGGATGGAAGTAGAGATCTAAAACTTTTTTTTATATATGTATATATCAGGTGGCAAGTCTGTATTTCTATATTAAAAGCATGATCCATGAAATTATGACCAGTGTAGGTTAATCCCAAAGTTTGGAACTTCTGCCATTCTGATTTGTTAATTGAGAAATAATTTTGAAGACTTTAAACATCCTTTTTCTTTATCAAATAGTGTATTATATAGGCATCTAAAAAAGCATAAGATTATAACTTTGGTCTCCCCTCTGATAGCTTTTTCAACGTATGTCTAGATTCTTCCAAGATGCCACCAAGATAAGATTTATCGTTTGGCATTTTCCTCTATACTGTGCATGAACGCTTGTCTAGATCTTTGCATTGTAATCCTTGCTTTTCTTCCCCTATTTCTGCCCAGCTTTCTGCTACTGTCTTTATTATATTAGGCCTGCTATTAAATTGCTGACTTCACTTTTTATTTACTTATAACTATTTTCCATTCACCTATTGTGAAATTATTGATAAGGGAAGCAATGGCATGTGCAAGACAGCTTTTGCAAAAGAAGTATGGGAGTTGATGTGTAACATGCTGACTTTGGTTGTGTGTGTTGCCATACATGTTTTTATTGCCTTGATGCTGTTACTATGCATAACTGCATTCTGTGCCAGGTAGCCGAAGCAATTCCAGAGTCCTCATCTGGCCACTGGTACAAGGAGCAGGGAGGGAGGAAGGACAGCTAAGGCCCCTGGTGACAGGGAGGGGAGGATTTGTCATGAAGGCAGCATAAACCCCTCAGCCGTGCATGAAGCCAATTGTGAGTGCTGAAAGTACACCTCAAGTCCACTTTCTATCCTATGGCATTTTTCTGAATGTTAGGTCACAGTGACCAGAGGCCAATAAAGCAGTAGCAGCAATTGTCGAGGGAAAATACAGTCACTGGTATTTTCTTTCAAGCATTCATGGGACATTTCAAGATGTCAATATTTATGTCCTTCACTATCACCAAAAAGGGGACTGCATGTTTTATTTGACATAGCCTTTTGAAATTTACAATTAAGAAATAATTTTATAGAGATTAAAAAAAAATTGGTATGAGGTAAAATACATTTTTAAGAAATTAGGGCTTTTTGAATAAGGAAAATTATATTGGTATTTTTCACAATATTTGAATCAGCACTGACTAATTACTGCCATGTTGGATAGTTTAGGTAATCAGAGATTTTTTGATGTTGTAAAGAACATATGAATGTAATTTAATAGAAAAGTTTTGTAAGAAATGTAAGAGCTGTAACTGCATTGTTTGTCATTTCAGTTGAATTTTCTTTTTCTTGGAAGTTTGATTAACTTTGAAACTTTGAGAGAAAAGTTTTAGGAAAGTTCTGCTCTCTCAAAATAAAACTTCAGTGCTATTAATTCTTATTTTTGTACTATGTAGTTACTGATAAGATGGATGATTAGGAAATCCTAAGTATGAAAGCAAGAACAAAAAGCTGTGTAAGCATTAGTAACATGCAGAAATTTGTGGGGAGGAATTTAAGAGTACCTAGTTCTAGTTTCCTTTCTACAGCAGGAATATGTTTCAGCAGCCATACTTATCATTGCTGAACTGCAGAGATTCTAGCATTACAAAAATTAACAACTTATTAATTTAAGAGTTTCAAATGACTGCGGTCACACATCTTCCCTTTTTAATTTGAAAAATTTTAAAGCAAAAGATGCTTGCCACAACAGTCCATTTTGTGATTTGTTCATGTATTTGTTAGATTTAAATGCATTTGCACACATACTTTTAGATATACAAGAAAATGAATACCTTTATATCTGTATAGCAGTTCAAATCTAATGTAAATCCAAAGTAATCAAAATGAAAACTTAGTAAAATTTGGAAGGCAAATCCACCTTTTTTTTTTTGTATTCAATATATTTATTTTTAATCTTTTCTTATCATTCCTCATTTAAGGGATCCTATTAAAACTGTTTACTAGGTCAAGTGAAGATCGATTTTAGCTTAGTACCTGGTCTCCTGTGTGAGTATATATACAACTCCTTTTGCTATATATAACAAAATATATATATATATATATATATATATATATATATATATATATATAAAATATTTTATAGGTTTTATCTTTTTGCAGTAGTGTTCTTTACAAAATGCACAGTTTGTTTGGAATCACTTTCATATACAGAGTCTGTTAGTCCTCATCAACAATTTAACACACACAGCTGTCTGTCCTCTCGTTTCCAATGAGGTGACTAGAGCCACATTTTCAAGATTTTTGTACACCGTATGCCTATGCCATAGCAGCAAAGAACCAAGTCAGACTCTCAGACTCCAGAGCTACACCTCTCTGCTTTGAAAACTGACAATTTATTTTATAGTTAATTTCCTTTTTTTTTTTTTTTTTTTACAGTTGTTATTTTTAACCAGAGTAGATCTTTTCTCTTACTCTGTGACAGCATAATTTTTTTCTTAAATTTTAGGTATGGATTGTAAGAACCCTTTTGTGAATCCAGCATCACTCCTCTGATCACTCTTGTCCATGCCTTTGACTCCATTAGAGGAGTTCTAGTCAATTTGTTGCACATGAATATCAACTTCAAAATGATATTCTATCTCTCTCCTTCATTGCATCACATTTATCTGTATTTTTTAAAAAGCTGTTCTTCTGTATAATACATAGTCTCACTTCTGTGCCTGGAAAATTTCTAACTGGTGTGTAATTTCCAGCATCATCTCTAAAATCCTCTTGGAAGTCACATTTGTGTGTTCTAAAGCTTATTCAGTTTGAGACAGTGCCTAAAACACATCTCTGGAGAAGTATAGATCTGATATGAGAACCTCATTGGCCTTTTCTGTAGTAATGAATCCTAAGGCAAATAAATTAATTTTTCTATTTCTCTTTCTTTTGTGCTGTATTTACGGCTAGATTCTCTGTGTGCCCAACTGTTTCCTGGAAAGCTTCCTATATCTGACGTGCTTGAAAATGATTTTGTTATTGGCTTTATGTTTTTGGCAAGTTGTTTATAGTCCTTTCTCATCTGATCCAATAAATAGGCTTTACATTGAACTTACAAGAGTTTTTTTTTTTTCTTTCCTATTTTCTTTGACTGTGATTTCCACTTTTGAAGAGTATCTTTTACTTGCAGGAGTCTTCTCTGTGCTTGTTTTTAAACCATGTATGTGATTTTGAGGCATGGGGATACTGGGTATGCAGAAAGATTAGGGAAAGACCATATGCTTTTGAAATTCTTTCTTGATACAATTTTTTCTCTGTACCTCTGATATGGTGTCTGTAAGGTTCCTTGCCACCCACAAGCTTTTTATCCTTTTGACTGACTTGTAATTTTTAGGTAATTCCTCCTTGTGAAATTAAATTTTATGCTGCTGTTTTAATCTTTTCTCTTTTCAATAGAGATCGCATTTAAGACCATTATGGTCTCTTCAAGTGACCTGTGCACTATTTGGAAGTAGATCAAGGGTTGCTTCTCTTTTTGATATTTCTGTCTAGGTGCTTTTGAAAAGTAGTGCATACAATATCCTAAGTCTTAGAATCTGCATATTGTCTCAAAAAAATTTTTTTGATAGGTTAAAACCTTGAGTTATTATGATTTTAATGTTGTGTATTTTGTTTTTATTGACACTATCAGCATGTTGGTTGAATGATCTATAATAGGGTGCTAACTGTGTTTTTTCTATTTCAGCATAAACTCCCTCAATAGGGATTGTGGAACAACTGTTGCAATTCATTGTTTTTATCTTAACTGACTCCTACTTTCTTCAATACCCCTTGCCACTCTTCTGCAGTAGCCAATTTTGGCACTGTATTTTAGCATGGCACGGTAGCATGATACAGATTATCTTCTTTCTACTGCATTTGGAATGGCCATTAAATCAGTTGGTTGCTATAAATTTACCCACTGCAAATATTAAGAGTCTGGCAATAATAGAGACATATCATACATGCAGCCTTGACTTAAGCAAAGATCAAGAAATTTGTTAGTTGGGACACTTTTTTTTTCTCACTCATCTTTTTCTCCCTAGTTTTCCTTCCTCCTTGCCACAGAATTTTTACCTGTGCCTCTACCAGACAGTGCATCCTGCTGTGCACCGCTCCCAGGCTTTAGGTGAGGAGGGTCCCTCCGTGTTAAGGTGGTCTTGACTCCAAGTCCGGAGCTCCCGGCTCCGCAGTCTCCGCAGCAGAGGGCAGCCGCGGACCGCGCTGCCCCCGGGCTGGCCGAGCCCCCGCAGCCGGGGGGCTGCTCCCGGGCCGGGCTGCCGGGGCTGCGGTGGCAGCAGTCCTGCTGGGGCTGCCCCTGTGTCAGGGCCATTGCCATCTCGTGGTTTCTTGTTGCTTTCCAAATTTGTCTGAGGCGTTGCTTCTCCGAGTACTTCTCACCTGGTGAACGTACCCGAGGTGTGAGGAAGGGGAAGGATGCCAGAAGGGCTGGGAAGTGGTTTGTTTGCTGTATCCATGGCAGACAGAGTAAGAAGCCATGGACTTGATTTGCAGCAAGGGGGACTAAGGTTAGTTGAGAGAAAATCATTTTCAACTGTAAAAAGTATGAAGCATTCAGTTTGAAAGCAAGCTTTTTCTCGTGCCAGAGCCGTAGTATCAGTGTTTCTGTATCTGCCACTTTATGATGTATCTGACTTTCTCTTTTTTTTTCCTTTCTTTTCCTCTTCTTTCTCATGTTCTGTCATGATCTGTAGACATGACAAGGTCATTTCCTGTGTTCTGTGCTTCCATAGGAAACCTCTCCATGCGATATATGTTAGATTCTATTTAAGCGTAATGTGTTTTCTTTTTTTTTTAGCGAAGCTGAAAATGCTTTAGCTACCTAGAAACTTAATATGACTGAAACAATATTGAAGGCCTTTTGTAATCTCACTCTCAAAGTTCACAGTAGGCCAAATCCAGTCATGCTACTGAAATAATACACATGAGTAAGTCCAAATCACATGTGTGGGGTGTATTTAGGCGGGTTTTATTGTTTGTTTAGAATAAATATTTTTTGGTTATCTGTGTTTCTAGGCTTTTAGTTTTGTTTCAGTTCCGGTCCTCCTTTTCTTGAGCTGTTACTACCAGCTTTTCCAGAAACAGAGCGTAGAAGGTGATGGACCTTAAACCATAAATACGCATCCTTTTGCCCTCCGTTATCACGATGTTGTGATTTGAATTAGTAAAGCTGTGTAATCTGTCATTTACCTAGCCAAAAAATTTATTGCATTATTCCATAATCCTACCACATTTAAAACATGCACTGAATGTCACAAGACCATTACCTCATTTTTGTTAGCATCTGTAGCTCTTTAATGCTGTAACGTCAGAATATTTGGTGAAAGGCTTAATGTTTGTTAATATGATGAAGTCTTCAGGGTTTACCTAGACTTCAGACTGGACAGACATGTAGAATACCAGGCTACATCTAAACAGCTCTCTGCTGTGCTGTGGATAAAAATTCTGATTAGATTTCGAGAAGAAATTGAGACTATATAATTTTAGTATGATGGTAGTATCTGACAGAGAAATGAAAATTTGCTTTTGTAAAGAAATCTCTCAAATGTTTTGCATTATAATTCTTGAGCTGAAATATTTATATTTGGGCTTGTGATTGCAAGGATTGTCGATACAGCCAAATATGGGTAAATGGAATCTTGCTCTGTTTCCTGAATTGTTATAAGCTTCAATGTAGTATTTTCTAACTAGCTCTACTAATATAGTACTACTAGAATATTACTAATTGTTAGTATAATTGCTAGTATATTAGTAATTCTATCCTTTGACCATCACAGTTGCACCATCTAGTGCAGTAGTATGCTAGTACTACAACTAGTCTGTGGAACTCACTGATGTAATGTCATTGAAATAGGAATGAAAAATCATTTAGGCATGTGTGCACCTGAAAGAATTACAAATTATTAGTATTAGTTATTAAAATAATACTAATACCCTAATATCACACACATCTGGCTAGCTTGAACCATAAGCAAAGAAAACTTTCTTCTGCATCTAAATGACTTTGAATGTCTGCAAAGCTAGAAAGAACTTTCAGTAAATTATATTATAAATTGCTAAAGGATAGCAATGTTCTGTACGAATCATGTAAAATGATTTAAGTTTGTTGGTGTTAGAGAAGACAGCGGAGATCTGAAAGACTAATAAAAGTATCAAAATATCAAGCATAGCTCAACTCCAGATTTTTGGAGTTAGAAAGAACATTCATTTAGTCTGGCTACTGAATAAGGCAAGCCACATAATGCTGCCCGCTACCCGCTAATTTCTAGCTCAAACCATTAGTCTGTATAAATGAGTGTTTTAGTAATGTAAATGATCTTAAGTTGCAGAAATTCTGACCCTTCAACCTTTTGCTTTCTTTGAAGTCCCTGATAGTTTTGCCATTGACTTTGGTGAGTCTAGGATTTCATACAAATACTTAAGTGATGAAAAAGACAATGTATCCCTTAATGTTGTTCTAAAGGTTAATTTCCTTCACTTCTAACGCTTAAAAATTGACTATGTAAAAAATATTTTAAGATTAACTTACAGACATTCTTTCTGGTTTTGGTCTGCTGAATTACAGAGCCATCTACTTTCAAACATCTCATGCAGGTACTCCTAAACTGTAATCAGGTTGCCACTTAACTTTCCTCTGTGTAAGCTAAATTAAGTAAGGGATTTAGCAGTAAGGCAAGTTCTTGAGACCTCAGGTTATTCCATCTTTTTGTTGGTCTCTGTGATATTCTACTAGCTATACCTCTAGTTCAAGGATTGTTTTGATTTCTAGACTCTCCTTGGCTGACAGCAATTAGTGATTGATCATGATTTTTAAGAGTGTAATCAAGACAGTTCTTTGCGTGAGTTTGAGTCTGCTGAGGAAAGAGTAGCTCTCCCATTAACTTAAGTGAGGATTAATACCCGTTTTAAAATATCTTTTCATTATTGGTAAAGATATTTAGTTGCAGTAAGCTGAGAGTAGATTCATATGGAAACTTAGGATACTTTTCTTTTTGGTGAAGTTTCACAAGCCTTTAAATTTTCAGATCCATGAGTTAAGCAGTTTTGGACTCATTTAGTATTGACACTTTTATTGACACAAATTATTTTATAGAAGTATTTTTAATTGCCATCTGGACACACCTGAATTGTTCTCTATTAATTATCTACTAAATGTGGGTAAATTCAGAGAACAGAAGCTAAGCTCCTAAGTTAGATGCTTAAAGCAGAGAAAGTGAATACATTTCTTTGGAAAATCTTTTTTGTATCAACCCTGCTAACGTTATCAAATGAATATGTAGAATGCAGTATAACTATAAGATAGGGGCATACTCTTGCCTCTGCTATGGGAGATGAATTCTGATCACTTCACCTCAAATAAAAATAGTAGTAAAAAGGCAATTGGTTCAATGGTGGATTACAAGAGTGATGAAAGACTGGAATATATGAGGAACATGAAAAGATGTTGACTCTTTAGAAATACTCAGGATTACAAAGCAAGGCAATGTAGTTCAGACATTCCATATGAAAAAGTGTACTTTTAATGACTATAATGATAGAACAAGCAAGTGATGATTCTTTTAGGGGTTATCCCAACTTAAACCTAACTTTATTCTTGACTTTGGGTTACAGTAAAGCTATGTTTCATATTTGCCTTTGACCTACTAGGTGGTTCTGAGTAAATCTCTTCCACCTCCTGCATTTTGTTCATTTTGATTCGTTTGGAATAAACTCTCTGGATTGTGAAAGCAGCAGCTCATCTCTTTGTTTATGGACTAGACTTCTCAGAGTAAGCCTTTGCTTTGTTTACTTTGAGCTACTCTAACACAAATAGGTAAGATGAAATTAACCCAAAAGTCAGTGAATTGAAATTCTAAAAGAACATAATCATTAAAAATCTGATTTAGTTTGAGGCCTGAAGACTTGCTTGTCATCCAAAACTTGCTAACTTCTTCCAGGTATACTCAATAAGAGATACTACCTTGATCTTCAAAGTTTGACTTGCGTGCACCCTTTGAACATCATAGTTATACCATCTAGTGAACTAATATGCTAGTATAACAGTTAGTCTGTGGAACTCACTGATGTAATGTAATTGAAATAGAAATGGTGGAGCATTAAAGCATATGTGCATCTAAAAGAGAAGTGAAATACTAACACATGAGAATTATTTTACTTTGTTCACACATACAAAGCTGTAAGTCATACCTGCCTGAAGACATATTAATGCACAAGGTCATACCTACTGTGTGTGTGCCTTGCAGCTGATCTGTGTCTGTGCAGTTAGATTTTATAATGCACACAGTGTAAATATATTCTGTCATACAAATGTCCCAGAAATATATTCCTCGGGTATCATGTTCTAGTAGTCTTCCCACCAAGACTGGTATAGTTTATATGTATTACAAGTTTCCTTTTAAATATGCTCTGAACAGAAAGCTTGTGGCATGACCTACCTTAACCAGAAAGTGCAAAAACCTGTTACAAGGTGGGTCTGAAATAAATAGCAATTAGCATTATTTCTTTATAGCAGTAATTTTATTTACTATAACAGGGTTTCTTACATATAAAATATGTCTATATGCCAATGATTAGTTTTATAGAAAAAGATTCTTCTTGAAACAGTTATAAAAATACTTTTAAGAGACAGGAAATTTTTCTAGAAAATAATAAAACCAGATTATAAGCACAAAACAGTAATTTCAAAAAAATACCCTATTAAGTTTGTCTTATCGTTTGCATTTCTATACTGTATACACCTTAAATAGTGTTTTGGGAGTTATCATGACAATCCTTTCCAGTTTGTTCAGAATCTTGAATCCTGATAGTCAGTCTTGTGCTTCAAATCCACTCCCCAAAGACCGAATTCTGGCAAGTTCATGGAGACTGCTCCTCTATGCACTATAATTTAAAATAATTTAAAATCTGGTAAATTGCCAGTCTTTTCTCAACCTTCCTATATCCCACACCCATGCTTTTTTCACCTGCCAAATTCAAACAAATCTTATCTAAACAATTAAGATAAGCCTTGAAGTACTCTCTATAGTCAAATCTGCAAACCTCTCAAAAACAGAACTGAAATACAATCTCTCTAAATTAAACAGTCTACAATGGCAATCATGTTTGTATTTAAACATTTTATTCTGAAAGGATTACAGCATTGGTCTCCATTTTTTTTCCTGCCTAGACAAGAAGGCGACATACTGAGTCAAACAAAATATATTTGTTCTTTAAGAACTGAACTTGCACACATTTTATAAACAAAATGTATAGGTGTACAAAGTTAGACTTCACATAATCAGTGAAGTTAGACTCCACATAATCAGACTGCTGTTCTTAACATTATATAAGCAGTTGTTTAAAATGTATGTAATGTAACTGTTTAAATATATATAGTTATATATAATCCAGTTATATATTATGTTATATTTATATATATTTTTTAAAAAAGCTCTATTGATATAATGTTATGACTGTATCTTTGTAATAACATTTGTGAATAGAAATGCTATAGACGTTCTTTTAAAATAATCTGAAGCAACAGCTAAGCTTAGTCCATGACTTCTGCTTGGAAATTTTCTATGCTGTTCTGGTTTCTTACACAGGCTTTAGATCAAGATGAATTACTGCCATAGTAAAACTGCATGCATGCAGTTCTAAGTGCTGTTTCTTGCCTCTGATTTCCATACCTTATGTACTTGTGTTGAAGATACAATCTCTGTTGTGCTATATGCACTTGAAGTTTTCGTGCTGAGAAGGTTAGAGTATTTGCTAATAGATAAACATATTACAAAGGTAACTAGGGCAAGCAGGTAGATAATAATGTGAAAATGTTTTATTTAGGCTAATTTTGCCCAGTGCAGCTCACCATCACTTACCTTCCTCTTATTAACAAATTTTTCTGCAAATTGTACAGGTACATGTGCCTCTGCTAAAGATTTTTTTTTTAACTTCTTTTCTCAGAATCCTTAAAAATATCATAGAATCATAGAATCAGTAAGGTTGGAAGGGACCTCTGGAGACCATCTAGTCCAACCCCCCTGCTCAGCAGGGTCACCTAGAGCATATTAGACAGGGTTGCATCCAGGTGGGCCTTGAAGATCTCCAGAGAAGGAGACGCCACAGCCTCTCTGGGCAACCTGGTCCAGTGCTCTGTCACTCTCACAGGGAAGAAATTCCCCCTCATGGTCAGGCGGAACTTCCTGTGCTTCAATTTCTGCCCATTGCCTCTTGTCCTGTCACATGGGACAACTGAAAAGAGTTTGTCCCCCTCCCCTTGACACCCTTCCTTCAGGTACTTGTACACATTGATAAGATCCCCCCCTCAGTCTTCTCTTCCCCAGGCTGAAGAGGCCCAGCTCTCGCAGCCTTTCCTCATAGAGCAGGTGCTCCAACCATAAAAAAAAAAAAAAAAAAAAACAAACAAACAAACAAAAAAAAAAAAACAAAAACAAAACAAAAAACCACAATCCTTGTGTTTTACTACATCTCCCATTAGCTCGATGTTGTTTAGTTTTGCTGATATGTTTTCTTGTATAAATATAACATTTCTTTCACAGAAACTCATTTGCAATTTAATCTTCAGTGCTAGGAGATTCGTATTTCCATTATTTGTGCTGAAGAACAATGACAGGAGAATAACAGTAGCTGTCCACTTGTTGGAAACATCACAGAGAAAAACATGATCTTTTGCAGTAGGCCCATAACTAGATGTATAACATGGACAACTTTGCACGAAACAGCAATTTTTGAAGTTGTGTCCTTCTTATGTAACCAATGTAAATCTTGGCATATAGCAGATGTTAAATCTTAATGTTTATTTGGATTTAACTCTGGGTTTTTCAAGTAGCTTAGTGCTACATCACACCACACTTCTGATAGCAACAAAGGAAGGCACTGCACTGTGACTTTCTTCTAAGGCTTTCTTGTGTCTTTTGTTAGGAATATTGAGGAAGATGCTTCTGCTCTACTTCTGAATTAAACAATTGATCTGTCAGTCACTCCAAGCAACCTGATAAGATTGTCCATGTTTTGTCTGTGCATTGTTTACACTTAAAATTTGTCCTGCTCTTGTATTCCAAAGATGTCTGACAAAGAGCACTTCCATTCCTTTTTCAGTTGAACAAAGAAACAAGCTTACTCGATCTTTTTCTCTAACTTGTAGCTCAGAAACATTTTATATATTGAACAGGCTATATATTGATTTGTGTACCTTTTCTTATTGTCTCTAAATTTTCTATTGCTTAAGGTTTTGCCAGTACATTAGTTTTCTAATTATGTTGATTTTCACCATGGTTTGACCGTAGGTTGGCTACCTATGCTTTAGTCTCTGAAGCTATTTTTTAATTAACTCAGAAATTCCACTAGAATACAACAGGTCTGTTTGTTGTAAGGTTGGTTGGTTGCCTTTTCTTTCACTTTTCAACCTGGATAATAATCCTGAGGGAGAGGTTGTTTAATTTATGGCTGGTATTAATATATGGACTGAATTATCTAAGGGTGGAGATGAGGAAAGGTACAACAGAAGTTGTAAGCAGTCAGTGTGCTGTAGTCTTACACACTTTGAGTCACATGCAGTCAGAACTGTGGAAACCTCCATATCTGGGCCACACATACAACTGGCTGATTAAACATGATTCTCTACTGTACAAATGAGAAGCCTTTCATTTGGTGCGGAAGAATCAGTCTGCCTCTGTGATCTTTAAAGTGACTGTTGCTGCCATTTGACAGCAAAGATTTGAAGCTTTGGAAAAAGTGTTCCTGGTGGCTCTTCTGGAGAAAGGCAGCAGATGTGAAAGCTAAGAGGCAAAGATATGCAGGAGGAAGAAAGCAATGGCCTCTTTGATACTGGTTAGTTTCTGGAGTGTCAGGAAGTAGGAAGGCAGCTGTGGTGGAAATTAGCATGAAGATCTTGGAGGGTGGAGTTGCCCATCACTTCTCCTGCTCCGCTTAGAAAAGCATGGATCTGAGTACAGCAGGGATGATTCAGAAATCTTTTGACAAAATCAAGATGTTTTTGCTTCAGCTACTGTTTGTCCCTGAGGAGTTAAACTGTAATCTCTTATCAGTCAAGTGGGATTTGGAAATATTCTCAGTAAGTTTGGAGAGACAGTAGTGCTTCTAGGAGGCCCTCAAGAAGAGGACACTCACTTATGGATGGAGTCCTAAGACACACAAGCTTAGGAAGTCTACTTAGAAAGGCCAGAGATATGGTAATATCTCTGAGATGTGGTAACTATCTTTAAATAGTAATTTAAAGCCTGCCCTGGGAAAAAAAGGAAGACACAGGAGGACTAAGATTTGTACTGAAAAATGTAAGTTTTCTGGAAACCTTGCATACGGGAGCTTCTGCTGATGAGAGTTCTATGACATAGAAATTTAATCTAAAGGTTTGGGATGATAATTCTTACTGTTCTTCTTGAAGTTCTACTTGATAGGAAATTTAAAATCCTGACCTCTTCATTTTAAAAGGAATTTCTGACATGTTGGACTTGCAAACAGAACAGAAAATAAAAAAAAAAAAAAAAAAAAAAAAAGAAAAAAGAAAAAAGAAAAAAATCCAAGTGTTGACTAACCATAGTAAATAGTCTCTTTTCTGACAGCTTGTTAGTGGTAGTTCTGATGGAATTAAATTTGTAGCTTGAGACAAATGTTGACTTACTATGTGTATACTGCTTATCACTTTCATTTCAGTGATATCTGGTAGCTGATGTACTCCTAGAAGAATGAACAGTCAACTGTAATTATCTGTCTGTATAGCCTGTAATTAAAAAAAAAAAGGCTATTTCCTTTTATAGTCACTGTACATCCTCCAAGTACCTGCTGATGGTTTTCTCTTCTTCAGCTGGCAAAGAATTTCATCTCATTAGTGACTTGGTTACATACTGCTTTCTGCTGAAGACAGGTGTTTAATGTTTTGTTTGTTTGTTTGTTTGTTTTAACTGTACTTGGATTCTAAATTAGATTCTGTGGATTTGGGAGAAGGTACCTACATTCTCAGAGTCCAAACATCTCTTTAAATGTAGTGATGTCCTTCACACTAAGCTCACTTCACTGAAGTATCATCTAAGATGCCTATCCAGACTTGCAAATTAACTGATATTAGTAGGAATAGTAAGTCTTTTTCATTCTGTATATATTTAAATGCTTTGTTGTTCTTCTACTTTTAGGCTAGTATCTCATTGGTTTTGTAATTTTTGAATTGAAAATTTTATTTTCCAATTCAGTGTATATTGTAGAAATATAGAATTGAATTGGAAAATCTTCCCTGTTGTTAAAATTTTTACATTATTCTGCGATTGTATAAAAAGATAGTTTCTTCCCCAAAGATGCTAGTTTATTTTCCATGTAGTTTGTGACAAAAACAATAAAAATATCGGGAAAAGCTTAAATAAGACAAGAAGTTCTTGTAACTGTGCAGGAAGGGTTTATTTTAGCAACAAGACTGCTGAAATGTGCTCTTCTCCTTCCTCTGATCTTTATGGTGTCAGACAACCCTTTCCAGTTGCTCTTCAAATCCTTTTTTTAGTGGATGGATATCCTATAAACATATGTTGGCCAGTGATTGGGAAAAATCAGATCATTGGTTTATGTTTTCTTTTATTTAAAAACTGCATATTTGTATGTGGATTTGGATATTTTGGTTCATATCTAAGGTATACGTATGTACATATATGTGTGTATATACACATGTAGAAACTGGTGGTGGCTTGCTGGTTTTGTTGGCAGCAGTGGCAGTAGGCCTGCAAGATAACAGAAAATAGCAGACCTGTGAGATCTTGAAGGTAAAAACTAAATGCTTGAGTGTGATTAAAAGATGTTCCTTCCATTAGGGTAAAAGACAATAGACATTCTTGACTGCTGTGTTGTGAATGTATCAGAAAGCCTGGGTGACGTACTGGCTATTAAAAAATCCCTTTATAGTAGTTAAGACCGGGAAGTGGCAGTCAACTGAGAAACAAACAAACAAAAATCACTTTTAAAATAGTGATGTGGGTGAAAAAATACGGTGACTGCTGGACTATAATAAACTTCTCTCCAGATGTTTGCATCCAAGTACACTGGCACTTCAGCATAGCTTGGAATATTTTCATGAGGGGATATTAATATTTATCTATATTTTTCATCATTATTTTGCTAGTACATATGGAATTCCTTGGTTAGACATTTAGGTCTGTTTTGTGTAGTCACACTGATGGGTGCATGTGTGTATGTTTAGCTAATTAGCTTGGCTGCATAAGAAAACATTATTGTTTTTTATCAGTTCAAATTGTCTAGATAATGGAATATACATATGTAACAATGGTGATTTATTTCACCAACCATCATGTTCTGTGTCGCAATATAGCAGTATTGCCAAGAGAGAGAAGTTACCATGACATACGATTTTTCTTTCAACTCCTTATTTCCCAGGAAAATTCCCCTACAGTGAATGCTGAAAAATCCTAGCGGGGTGTTATTTATGGACATACACATCTCTGTATAGAAGTATATTTTTTCTTTTTTTCTTTCCTTTTTTTTCTTTGAATCTCAAAACATATATACTAGGATCTAATTTCTTTAAGTCCTTGTCTCAGACTGATTTGTTTTAAGCAGCTCCCTGAAGTATGCACACTCTTCTGCATACCTGTTTTGTTGAAAGTACACAGACCTGGCACCATTGTGTTTGCCAGGCATTCTCTTATCTCGTGCAAGCATTCAAACAAAAGTGTTCTATTGCTCCCTAAGTAATCCATGGGTGATCTTAACATTGAGCAAAAGTCAGAACAGGAACTTATGCCATATTTCTTAGTGCAAGGGTAGACAGTCTCTGGAAGGGGGCAGGGGGAGAGCTGGAGGCACAGAGAAGACAGCCAGTAAGTCAAAATAAAGAGCTGAAGGGTTGTGATTGTGGTGATTGTGTTCATAGATAAAATCATTGCATCAGATTAAAATGCTGAAATGTAGGGATAATACAAATTGAGTTTCGTAATATAGCCTGTTTTTAACAATATTATGTTTTATATATGCATTCACACATATGTTTTTGTAAAGTAGAGAACTCGCATCAGTCTAAACCCAATTTTTCTTTGTATGTTGATTTTAATTTCCAGTTCCACAAGGTAAATTTAGCATATTTTAAGCATGCAGATAGTCCTACTGAGCAAGGGATTATTAAATACAACATATACTAGCATACTTTACTGAGAAGTTATTTCTAAGTTTTGTTGTAACAATTATTACACTCATAGAACAATAAAAAAAGAGTTTAAAAATATACCAAATAATTAGTAGCAGGCTTTTTGCACAGACTTCCCTTTCCCCCAGAATAAAACCAAACACGTTGCTTCTTAAACTGTTAACTTCTACATTGCCATTATATTTCAGATTCCTTTGCTCTGGGGTAAGGGAAAAATGGAAAAATATTTTTATTATTATTATTTCACAAAATTCTGTAACTTCCTGATTATTTTTGATTTCAGTCCTAAAATTTAGGAGTTTTGCCCCACTTATAGCGTATTCTGCTTAGTTTAATCAAGATCAACACTTCTTTGTTTATAATGTTCTTATACAGTAACTACAACTATGCCTCAGGCCTGGAAAGAGGAAATGTGATGAGTCCCAGACTCAGAGTGGTATCTCTGAATGCTTTAAAGCAATCAGCAACAAATGAGCTTGAATTATATTGTCTGTAATCATTAGGTGTATACACAGAATTTGTCTGTGACAGTTAAAGACATGAATTTATAGGAGATAAAGTAACCCAGCATTGGGTTTCTATCAGTGATCAACATTGTAATTTCTAGATTAATCTTGTTTAGGATTTATTCTAGTTAGCATATGTATACACACACACACACGTACGTATGCACACAGTCCCATCACAAATAAAGGATGCAATTTATTGAAGAGTAAAATGGGGAAAACTAGTAAAGTGTGCTGAAAATATTTATACACTACCACATATTTCCTAATGCATTCTAAATTTCTTCCAAGATTCAAAACCTGGATTAGGAAAACTAGATTTATCCAACTGTTAAAGGAAATTGTCAATGTACTTGCAAAAAATAAAAAATAAATAAAAAGAGTTAAAAACTAGACTACTATTTTTTTTAAATAATTCGTTTCTTATTGAACGAGAATAATTCTTCATCATTTGTATAAACAATTACTGTGTTTCATGAAATGTTCCTAATGTTAGTGGGGAAGAAGGATTATGTTCCTAGCAATTGTGCCCTCCCCCCAGTTATTTATCTATTTTTTTCCCCCTCAAGGTTAGTTTGGTGGAAATTGCTCTCTGTGCTGTAGAACCAGCTTTTGACACTGAAAAAATACAGTGTGTGTGGCGCCAGAATTGGTTGGGAACAGGAAAGACATATTTTGTATCTATATTAAACCTGTCGGCTTAGTGCATAGAAGACTTGACCCTTGTCAGGTGTCTTGGAGTTAACTGGCTGACTTATGGATTAATCAGTTTAAGACTGAAGCCAACCAGTGACAGGAATGAGCTTTGTGTGTGTGCGTGTGTGTGGCTGTGGTGCAGATTTACAAATTTTTATAATGCCTTCAGTCGGACCGTGAAAGTCTGATGTAAAGCTTATCTCTGATCTCTGGCTTTGGCCATGCTCGTGGGATCGTGTGTGTGTGTTTGGGGGGAGGGAGGTGAATTCTTTAACACTTGACACCTGGCTCTACCAGGTTTCTAGCCATAGTTTTAGGAACGGCACTGTTCAAGGCATTAGTAAAGTTAAAACCCTTAAGCTGTATGACCAGTAGGTCATAAAAACTGTTACTGAGTATTGTGCTCAGGCTTTCTTTCACAACTGGATTATCATCTTGACAACTAATTCTTTTTTACTTTTGTCTTTTTCATAGCGGTTGTGAACTTGGACAACTCCGTGGTTGACCTAGAGACCCTTCAAGCCCTCTATGAGAATGTGAGTAGTCAGAGGAAGTCTGCATAATGTAGGAGTACTGTAGCTTCATGTGAAGGTATTTTGGTTTGCATCAGTAACAGTAACAAAGCTGAGGAATGTGTCCTATCCTGAAGTTATTTTATTTTGCCCAAAGCAATGAAAATAACGGTAAGGAACTGAATTGTATTAGTTGCCATTGTGTACTTCATATAGCATGTTTTATTTTAAAAGATGCAATCTATGTGAAAAGCACTAACGTTTAAATATAAGCCACCTAATCAACTTCTAAATGATTTAACAGAGATTAGTTTTGCTCTCAATCTCTCCTCTTTTTTGCCTGTTATTTCTGGGTGGGGCAGTCTTTGGTCAGTATGCATCTTGCACTCCAGGCCTTTGGCTTCCCTTGGTAGCCTCACTAATGTAACAGTGTTGTTCAATTAAAAAAAAAATTGTTTTTATAAAAGTAATCATTCCATTTGTGGAACTGAACCTTTTAATTGCTACTATTTCAGGGCCTCATCCAAAATAATTTTAACATTTTGAAAGGAAAAGGCTTACTCTAGGTTAATGTAGTAAAAGATAGTATAGTAAGCTAGGGGTTTCATAAACCTCAGGTTCATTAGAGAACATCTGACTATTAGTTATGCATAATGAAGAATTCTAAGATATACACTAAGGCATATACTAAGGCATTTTCTAAAACTTCACAAAGTCACTTAAACTCAAAAAAGTGTATGTCAGAAGCATGTTTCTGCCTCCATCTGAGGCCAGTGAGTATCACTCCCCCTCAGAGCACATTGCCTGAATACATGAAGGTAGGTACTTCCAAGAAAAGCCAAAAGCCTTTCTGTTTAGCCTTCAAAGAGTTTGAAAATCTGAAACATAAAGCTTTGAGGAACAGAATGGCGTTGAATGGCCAGTGTATGTTGTCTTACTGTTTTTTCTTAATTTCCCTCACATTATCATTTTGATAATATATTCCTCAGTTTAGCACCTTTGATATTGGTCTTTGTTTTTTGAACAGTATCTTTTTATGGCCATCTCTGGAATAGTTTATTGGTTTATGAAATTTTTCATTAATAGTCTGCCCTGGGGCACGAAGAGATTGTAAGACTGAGTCTTCTTTACAGAAAATACCAAAAAGCTTGTGATTTTCTAATAAGACCTAGGAAGCACTACTATTCATTCTGTCCTCATCAAAACTCCCTCAACACTGCTCAGGAAGATAATGGCCTACCAGCAAACTGATCCTAACTACCTCAAAGAATTCTTTGTGCTTTAAATATGTCTCATCCTTATGCCATTGAACTTCAGTATGAGCCTGTGTGGCTTTTATTTTGCATTATTTTTAATGTCCTCCTTACATAGCACAACTATATTCCATTCCACACATGTGAAATACAAAAAAAAATTGAGTCATTTTATATATTACATATGCATATGTGTGAGAGATTATTTACTGAGAAGTTCAGAGTACTGTCCTTATGATCATTTTTGGCAGACATTACTCTTTCACATTGCATAGATTTTTATTATTATTAAAAAAAAAAAATCTTCTTGTGTGGCTGAATGATATTTGTGCTAGGAAACTTTTCAAGTATTTTCTCCATCTTGTCTCTGATACAATTCTGAATTCTAGTATAATAGTTTACCTTACAGTTCACTGAAATAACAGAATGCTATTGCTCCTTGTGTTCTTACTTTAACTGATTACAGAAAGTGTCTAGGAATTAGTGTCCTGATTGATAAAATATTGTATGTTAATCTCAGGCAAGGCTAGAAATGTTTGAGTGACTGTAATATATTGCTTAATTTGGAATAGAAGACACATCAACACATCAGCACAACTTTGCTGCTACACTTGTTTGGGTACAAGAAAGCAAAAAAAAAAAAAAAAAAAAAAAAATCTACAAAAAACCAAACAAACCAAAAACCTCTTCATTTTAGGAGAGCATCTTCAGGGTACCTGTTTCCTCCTTTTGGTAAAAGTGTGATTTGAAAGAAACTTTTTTTCCTTTTTGTCCCTTACTTTGCTTTCAGTCTTGCTCTTGTTGCCTTTTCTTTTGGGTGGGATGATGTTTGGTCAGTATGCATCAGACCTTGCACTCCAGGCTTTTGGCATCCCTTGATAGCTTCACAATGCTGTCCAATAAAAAAAATATTAGTAGCAGGTGGTACCAGAGGAACTGGCATGTTTGACTCCTCCCTCATTTCTCAACTTCATTCTATATTGCTTAATGTATATAACTTTGCTGCCTCACTCTCCTACTTTCTAGCCATTAACTCTGTTTTTGGTTCTTAGCATTTATTTATTGGGTCATGATTTTTTGCTAGATACTTAAATATTACTGCACTAGTCATCAGCCTTTCTATTGATCTCTATGGAACATATGGGAGCATTTGTTTTACAGTTTTCTGTCAGAATGTAATCATTTTTCCTGATTGCTTATGTCTGGCATGGTTCTTTCCCTTCTTAAATGTGAATGAAATTTGGGCAGTCTCCAAACCTAAACACACCCTAATTTCAAAAGCCACAATCCTGAGAGCTCAATTCCTGTTTACCAAGAAATTAAAGTCTTGTTAAACCACGTAGTTACTGCATACATCTTAGTGACTTTTCATAAATGAAGAAACCCACACCCCACCAAAGACCCAAGCCCTCAGTAGTTTATTTAGTATTATTAACTGATGTTACAGTTAGTGAGAGAGACCTGGATACTGCAGCATTGTCTGCTACAGTCACATAGTTCTTGCACGTGATTCATAAGGTTGTTTAAATATATGTTGACAATGTGCTATATATTGATCTAGATAGTGATACTAGGTGATTCTTAATAGATAAAATTGAGCAGTTCTTTTACTGTATTTTCACAGAAAGTATTTACAAGAATGGCTCTGTGACCTCAATTTTTCTTTACTTTTTTATTACAACAACACATAATTAATTCACTTTTATATAGGAGGCCTGTCTGCTATATGGGCACAGAACTCTAGTCTGGATAAATCAAGTGTGGTAGAACCAACAATCACTTAATATTTTACCTTTCAGGAGCTGTATTTCATTTTACTAGTTCAGCATTGCAATAATTTTTAAATTTTCATTTAAGTTCTATATGAACTTTGGGGATGAAGGAACCATTTGTACTTGTCATACTGTATTATATTCTAAAAATACTTTATCCGATGCATATTAAAAGTTTGATTTTTGTTAATTTTGCTCCAAAGTGTTTAAAAAAAAAAAAAAAAAAAAGGTTTTACATCCCTACAAATTCCTTAAGAGCTACGCTTTCAGGTGGCAGCACTAAGGAGGAAAAAGTAGACAACATTCAACAGAGTTATAAATTTGTAAAATCTCGTTAGGCTCTGTTGATTGTGACAAGAAATACGTGCATTTGCAGGCAAATAAATGTTTACCATGAAAAGAGGTAGCCTCTTGAGAGTTGATGTTATAGGTGAAATAGCACAATTTGAAACCAGGTCAGATTTAATACCTGCTCCTGCTTATATAGTCGCTACATCGTGAAAATATGCATATAAAAATGGATTTTTAAAAAAATGTATCAAAGGATTATTTTTGCTCTCTGCATTACCATTTTAAAATCACTTTAAATCACAGTTTGAAAGGTGTGTACTTTTTAAATTTGACTCCTGGCAAATTGTCTGCTATATCTTTAAAGGACCAATCTCTAAAAGATTTAAGTCAATGCTTTCAAAAACCTCCAAATCCCATCTGTAAGAGCTAAAGGCACCTAGAAGTCTAAAGAGCATGTCTCCCTTATGCTACCAAGAACCAAACCTTCTCTGCAGTTTTTTCCTGTGCTTCTGTGCTTTTAAATCTGGCAATTAAAATGCTGCGAATTTAATGTTTTTCTACAAAGGCTGTGGATTGCACCTGACTTCTTATACATGACCCAGGTTCTAAGGAGTATGGTAGTTGCCATTAACTAGGTATCTCTGCATATACTTGTTGTTTCAGCTACTTCTGAAAATGTTCTTTAGAACTTCTGAGTCACTTAGATGCTTTTGAAGTATTACATTAACTTTCAGAACCACACATATGCGTACACATGCACACACAAAACACTAACTCATCTATGGTCAGAATTAAAGCTGTATTGTGGGCAAAAACAGGAAATGTAAAATTTATGGTGTGAAATGAAAAGAATTGCCATTACCCTAAACCAGTCCTGCCTATGTTCATAAGAATTATAACCTGGAAAAAATAAAACAATGTATAGTGTTTTTGAAGCATGTCTGTTTGGGGTGTGTTGGCTGATTTTGCATATACTTACTATAAAAGTCAAGCATATTATATTCTTTGGTTCCATTTATGATATTATATAATAAGAAAAATTCAAGGAAATAGATAGCACTGACTTTTAGAGAGGTGCTAAATTTAATTAGATTAATGGATTTTATGAGAAATATCTGTTGGATATGTACCCTTTTGGTGCAAACATTGGAAGGTAAGTAATAGGAAAAGTTTTTTTGTTTGGAGTTTTAATATTTAATATTAAATTTAAAATTTAATATTACCCTTCTGTGAATTAGGGAATAGATAAACATTAACTAGACAAAAATAAGCTAACAGGAAACAATTTGAGAAATAAACCTCAGTAATACTTGTGCAGAAGGTCTGCTATCATTTGCTTCTCCTCTGTTATAATTTAAAATACGAATCAGAGTTCTAGATAGCAGAGCCAAACTTACGGATTAAAATGCAAGTTTGATTCTGAACATGCACCATATACTTGTTCCTCTTAGCATTGATGAAGACTGTAAACCATAACTCCTGAGTTTTAGTCAAGCTTCCCATGACTGGCTTATACTTGGCCTTTGTACTTTAGAGTCTCAGAATAAGACCCAGGGATTTGGTAGAGAAACATTGAACTTCAGCAGTGCATCATCCATGTATGTAACAGATTGTTATGATAAGCACTATAATACTTCACTGTGTGTGAAAGGCCAGAAGAGGAAATAGTCCCCCAATTTTTTCTTAGCAAAGAATTGGCAAATAACTGTTTAGTTGTTTACTCTTTGCCAAAATATTTTCTTTTTAACAATTTTGAAATACTTCTAAGTGCTGTCCTTCCAGATTATCTGAAAAGAGTGTAGTTCAAGAGTTGGTCAGAAGTCATTTTAAAAACTTCTACTAGGAATTCTCATTTGCTTTTTTATGCAATTAAAATATATCTGCTCATTGCATACCTAGACTACCATGAAGCCATAGTGACTCTGCCGTTACAACACTACCTCTTTTGACACCCTTCAGATTTCTAAAATCTATGGTTCTCATCCAGGATTTCCATGAGGGAATTTTCACTGATCCAAGAACAAAAGCAAAGTTGTTTGTTTATTTGTTGTTTGTCTTAACTCTCCTTTGGGTAGTGGTATTCTAGATGAAGTTGAGCACTCTTTCATTTACACCTGTCTCAACATAAAACCAAGCCTTTCTCCCTAACAGAACCTGCAAGTACTTACAACAGGAAACTTTTATATTTAATTGGGATCTTAGAAACATTGAAAAATACCTGTAAAACCACTATTTTCTCCATTGTTTGGTAATGTATCTTAATTATGGGTCTGTCAATTTCTAGAAAAATATCAGAGTAAGTAAATTAGCTACTTGCACTTATTTTTAATCAAGTAGATGAGAAGAGTAATAGCCACTATGGCCTTATCAAGAGCAACTTGTGCCAAACCAATCTCATTTCATAATGTAACAGAGTTAGAAGTTTTGAAAGGAGTTTGATTTTTTTTAAACAAAAAGAAAAAAAGACATATATCTTGACTTTAGAAAGGCCTTTGACACTGTTTCATAGAATGTTCTCATAAAAAAGCCAGTGAAGATGAGCACAAAGAAGAGTAGGTAGAAGTTTGGAACTACGCAATATTTTTATTAAAATGTTATATATGTATATAGTATATTAAAAATGTTTTCAAACTTGACACAATTAAATAGGACAGGAGGAATTCCCTGGTTTGAGTAAGAAGGACTTGAGAAAGACGTAGACCATTGGGAGAAAGGAGAGAGGGGAAACCTGAGTTGAGCAGAGGTCTAGAAAGCGTGAGTTACTAAGGAGAAGTGAATGAAGTGGGTTTGTTCAGGGTTAAAGTGGAGACATCTGGCTGAGGACATAGATTTCTTCAAAGAAAGCAACTGAACAGGAGAAGTAGTAAACTGCAACCTGGGAAATTTAGATAAGCTATTAGGAAAAAATTTCCAATGGTGAGGATAGCGAAGAGCTGCAGTAGACTGCAGGAGGGGTTGCAGATTCTGCTGCTGGAAGCTTAGAAGACAGATTGGAGGAATATTTGTCAAAAATGACATGTTCTGATTTTGCTTGGGCAAGGGGACAGACTGGGTGCTACTGTAACAAATTCATTATGTTTAAGTTGACCTAGGAGTTGAAAATGTCTTGTCCTTACACTCCCTAATTTTTAAATGCAACATCTTGTAATCAGTGTAGCTTTTTAGGAGATTCCACTGATTTAGCTTATCTTGAAAATTTATTTAAATGACTATAATAGCTAGTAATGCTGTTATTTACATTTGACTCTAAACAGCTTCACCCTTAAATATATACATAATCAAAGAAAATATTGGGATTTTAATACAAAAAGTATTTGTGTATATGTTTTTGGATGTTTCCATGGAAATCATGATTTAAGTAATTTAAATTACTTGGTAATTAAATATGTATTTGATACAAATTTAGTAAAAGTAATCAAAAGTAAATTATTTAAAGTAGCTTAAGTGATAAAAAGTAATTTAATTGAATTCATAAAACAAAAGCCATTTTAATATTCAGTCAAGTATTAGTTTTTTCATTAAGCATACTTTTTTTTCAGTTTTTTTTCAGTAATTTGGCATGTCCAATAGCTTGTTTTTGGCACAATTAACATAATGGTAGTGTTAACATGGTTAAGGGAGCTTGGCTTTTTCTAAGTGTATCTTACATGCAGAGTTGTGTCCCAGCTCGCTCACTGCACTTGGAATGATTGTGATCACCTTCCTCATGCTCTTAGCTTTGGAGACAGTTCAGGTCTGTTTGTCAGCTGTGTGGTTCAGAACTAACTCTGACTCTTACAGTTATTCCTACAGAACTGTGTGAGAGCTTTGGAAAGGAAGGAAACTGTAACTGTGTGTTAAATGGCAAAGAATTGTTTGTCATCTTGACTCTTTCTCCAAAGTACTTGAAGGCAAATTTATCTCCATCGGAAGTGGAGATATATTTATAACATCAACCCAAAAGTTCAGAATGCCTTCTTGTTGGAAAATCATAATTTCTGTTTCTTTTTTATTATCATTAGCTATTGTTAGAAGATGAAACTTTTGAGGCAAAAATGTATTTTTTTTTTTCTGGTTATGCTGTAAAGTTGTATACTGTGAATACAGATACAACATGATAATGGATGTTTCACCAGTTGCTATTTCACAATATATTTCCTTCCAGATATTCTATTAAATTTTTTGACAGTTTTTATTAAATAACAAAAGCTGATTCAAAAGGACTTAAATTTGTTGGGCTAAAGAACCATTTAGAAGATGCTAGACTTTCTCCTCTTGATGTGTTAAAGTTGAAGCAATTAAGTGGTATGGTGCCTCTGGAAAATGAAAGCTTAATACTTTGTATCTTGATAGTCCAGGAAAGACTGATAAGTAAGCTTGATTTATTAATAGCAAAGATAAGGTAACAATGGATAAAGGGAAGGAACAAAAAAATGATTTATCCTCTGTAGGTTCATTCACTAAGGCTTTCAAGGTGCTGTCATTTTTTTTTTTTTTTTTTTTTTGATATTTCAATCTGTTGTGTAGCTTCAGTAAAATAGCATTCCTTCTCCAGTTCTGTCCTTCTCTCCTATTTCTTTCAAAGTTCAGAAAGAAAAGTTGTTTTTCCCCTACAGGTACATATCCATTTCAAAAACAGAAGATTCAAGTTGAGAAATTATTTCAAAACTTGCAATTTCCATGTTGACATTTTTCAGAAACCCTTCAGATAAGTTTTCTAGTGCTTAAGGAGTCTAGCACCAAATGTTGAAGTGTTTTCATACAAAATTATAAATTCTTCAGTTTAGAGAAAACAGTTGCCTCCTGCAATTAGTTTCCATACACTGCAAAATCATCCGAATATGACAAAATAGCGTGTCAGGATTATAGGGGTGACTTACAGGATTGCATTGGTGAACAGTTGTGCTCTTAGCAGTGACAGTGAAGACCAAATAGAGCTAAAAGCAATGCAGATCAGCACCAATGTCTTCAGCTTTTGCAGCTTTTGCACTATCTACAGGTTATTGGAAGGTGTTGGTTGCAAAGGAAAACCTAAGAATGTGCTCCATGTCTAGCTAGCACAATATGGCACCTTCAGCCTTGAGTGTGGGCACCATTGCGCATTGCTCACGAGGCAGATTTGCAGTCTCTGGCTGACTCCACATAATGTCCTCTGCTGAAATGTGGCAGGAATTTGAGTGAGACCCATTTAGCCATACAATTGGGTGTTCATAAGCTACCAAAATACACACTTTGGTAATGAAATAGTTATGCAGCTACTGCCTTTTGGGGAAGCAGAGCTATATTGCTGCCCTTGAATTTCTAAATAATTTTGATAGAATCCTTTGACAAGTAGGAAAAATAAGGCTATGGTGCAAGAGAAGTATATTGTTATATATTGGCCCTGGAGCTCAGATTACCAAATCTAGAACTGATGCTAATTTCTTTCATTCTGAAAAGCAGACAGCTTGCCTAGTCCTCACCCTATATCCAGATGCATCTCCTAAGATTAAAAATTGAAGCTGAACCCAATTTTCTAATCTTAGTATCGTGAAAAGTTCTTTGTTCTTGAGATGGAGTTATGAAACAAAATTTACTTCTGTAATTATACTCCTGTCCTCTATGCTTTCATTGACTTGAGATTTATATAGAAGAGTACTCCTGGAAGATACTTCCCCAAGCCTGTTTTTCCTCACTGAAATGATAGTAGGGGAGTAAATTCAGCAAACTGAGTATTATGAATGGACCACTATTAGCATACTAAAATTAAAAATTGGTGAATTAGCCTCAGCTAGCTCAGGTTAACTGAGAGTGTGTACAGATAGGCACATGGAGGTTGAGGATCAAGCAGGTTGGGAGAGATGATCTTTCCACTCTATTCAGTACTGGTGAGGGCAGATCTGCAGTGCTGTGTCCGGTTCCGGGCTCCCCAGTACAAGAAGGACATGGGACCTGCTAGAGCAAGTCCAGAAGGGGCCATAAAGGTGATTAATGGACTGAAGCATCTCTCATATTAGGAGAGGCTGAGAGAACTGAGATTGTTTAGCCTAGGGGAGAAAAGGCTCGGGAGAGACTTGATCAATGTATATAAATATCTGATGACAGGCAGTAAAGAACACAGAGCCAGACTTAGTGGTGCCCAGAGTAATGGGAAGAGGCAATGGACCTCTTGAAACTGAAATACAGGAAATTCCATTTGAATATTTTTTAAAAAAAATGCTCTAAGGGAGGTCTAAATGATAGAACAGGACAACTGAACTGGACATGGTGGTCTTGGGTGACTTGTTCCAGGTGACCTGCCTTGAGTTGGAGGGTTGGACGAGAAGATTCCAGTTTCAGACATTCTGTGATTCTGATACAGATAGTATTGACATATCTTGCTGTCAAGAGCAAGGTTTATTGCTCAAAAATAATAAATGTAATTTTTACAATATTTTCTATTTGTTAGAATATTTGTTAGAATATTTCTTAGACAAGGTAAGACTATTTTAGAGATGGAGACTCTTGAAGTACACCCACAACAGCGCTTACTAACTATGTTGAGTAGTATTTATGACAGATGGCCTTGCAGTCATTTCCAGACTACTTGAAGTAATCAGAAAACTCTGAAGCAATTTTGCTCAAAGTGATTTTTCAGTCTCTTCACCTTTATGGCCACATCAACATTTTCTCCCTTTTCACATTAGAACACATTCTCAATAACTTCAGAAGGACTGTCCAAACCTGATTTTCCAGTTTGATTGCTCATGGAGCCAGAACAGTATGATTTTGGACAATTCCTTACCTCTTCTGCTAGACTTGTAAAAACATGCAAGAAAGAATGCAGATGCGGTCTGTCTTTTGCATTGGCATTATGTAAGTTGTTAGACAGCAGTGGAAAATTATATTCTTCCAATTCTGTGGTGGAGCAGGTTCAAAAATATGTGTAGTGTTTTCTAAAAGGACAAAAGGTAGGTATAGTTACATTTTTCTTGTGCTGTTGCACAGATTCATGTTTTGAATTGATTCTGAAAACTACCATGGATGTCAAAAGAAGGCTGAGAAGGAGAAATCTCTATTCCATTTTCATTCCTTTCTATGCCATTCCATTTTCCAGTACTGTAGTTGAAAAAAAATAATTTCGTTGTAGCATGGAACACAGAAAGAAGCAAGGCTCTGTTTTTCCTGGTTGGAATATTGAAGAAAAGATCATATGGTGTACCACAGGCTTCTCTAAAAAGCTAAGCAACTTGCATATGATTGTTTTAGCTTATTAAGAGAAAAGTGAACATCATTTTACTCCACAGAAGTAGCGTGCAGTAGTTCTTCATCTATTATGGCGTGCATGGTAGTTTCATTAAAAATCAAATTACTTTTTCCAAATACCAAATAAAATTTAAATTGAAGTAAACAATAAAAAAACATTTTGATTTAGTTAAAAAAAGAGTGTTACTTAAATATATATTTAAAGATCAGATTGCATTTGAATACAACCCAACAGATTTGGAAAGAGAAATACGATTCAAGAAGGCAGTTCTTTGATCCTGAACTATAAACAGCCAAAGAAAGGGAGTACAGATGAAGATTATTTTCTCGGTGCATGGTTCAATGAATAACCTTTTGCAGATTACTAATAGTCAATAATATTATTTGGAAGATGTTCTGTTTCCCATCAGATGTATTTATTCTTAAAATCACTCCATGAACTCCATGAACAGATGCTTGAAGAAAAAAGAAAAATCTATAAATTTCATTTGTTACAAGGACATCTTTATCTGTGATGTTTTGCTAGGTTTTGAATTAACACTTTTTAATTTCTTTGTTTCCTTTATTCCAGAGAGCACAGTCAGATGAATTAGAAAAAATAGAAAAGCATAGCAAGACATCTAAGGAAAAAGAAAATGCCAAGTCTTTGGATAAGCCTGAACAGTAAGAACATATTTGTGAAAGAATACTTTTGCTCCCTTCAGAAAACTTTCCATACTACAGTAAACTAGCTAGAGATGTTATAAAGAGAGAGAAAAAAATACTGTACCTACTGATAGTGAACTAAATGATTTTCTTTAAATACTTCTGCAGGTTCCTCTATGAACTCTCACTAATTCCCAACTTTTCCGAACGCGTATTTTGCATCCTGTTCCAATCAACATTTTCAGAAAGCATTTGTTCTATTCGTCGCAAACTTGAATTGTTACAGAAACTGTGTGAGGTAGGTTGTGCTCTGTATAAAGGTAGAGCTAAATTTCTGATATTTAATCTTGTTAAGCTGTACTCATATTTCAAAAGTTTCTCTTTATTTACTTTAAGTACTCATTAAATCTGAAGGATAGCAGTCCTGCAGAATGGAATGTTTTATGATTGTACTTCAACATCAAAGCAAAATTTAAGATTGCCTTTTGGTACTAAACTATAACATTGTGTTTTTGCAGTCAATGTATATCTGTCTCTGGGAAAACTGTCTTTTTGGCAAAGTAAAATCTTCCTTCTTCATAGACCATGTGACTACTTTCCAAACTAACGCTATTTTATTTCACTTTGTCTTTGCTTGGATTTTGGAAGTGTTCAATTCACTAATCTCCAACAGCTAAAATGAGTTAGACACAGTAATGCTGTCTCTAGCTGATACAGATTCCTGTAGTTCGATTGGTCCCATACAAAATGTATGTGGCTTTTAAAGGTAGATTTCTTAAGTGTTTTCACAACTGAGAGCTGTTTTAAGTATTTTGTTTAATTGTTTTACCATTTAATGTTTATTGATTAAGTGTTTTAATTGGTCCTTATGGGTTTCTGAGGAATGTATTGCAGAATCTGTTCCTAAATTAAATATATCATTCATAAGATCAGAATCAGTTAGGGAACAACTATTTTCTTCTTTACCTCTCCCAATACCATGTAATTTTGTGTGATTTGAAATTTGCACTTTTCTGTTATTTTTGCTAAATACATGTTTGGGGGATAATGTCTTCCACTCATGACAAATGAATAGACATTACTATAGCTCTGTGTGTTGCATTAGAGATTTGATATTTTCCTATTTTTAACTCAATATAAAAAATTTTTCTACACACAGTGTCACCTGATCTGCTTCATAAACATTGTCAGTAATGTTGTTGATAGTAAATATTATTGAAAGCTTGAACAAAGTGCTTCTCTTCCTGTTTTGTAGACACTGAAAAATGGGTCAGGAGTTATGCAGGTCCTCGGTTTGGTTCTTGCCTTTGGAAATTATATGAATGGTGGAAACAGGACGCGAGGACAGGCAGATGGGTTTGGACTAGATATCTTGCCAAAACTGAAAGATGTCAAGAGCAGCGTAAGTTGATTTTAGAGTTGCTGTAAATCTTGGAATGTTGAATTCTTTCAGAAAATTACTTGGTTTCCCTTGAAGAAATGGTGTAAAACTTAATTATTATAAAGGCATAATAGAGGGAAAAATTTATTACTGTATATAACTGTAGACACACACACTGTGTGTGTAGTGAACACACTTCTAGAGTTGGATGTATTTGACCTGAAATATGAAAATGAACCACCTCTTTTCTATAAAAACAAAAATGTGTTAAACTGTCTTCTTAATCTGATATGTATTTGACATTCGGTATACTACATAGTTCTAACTTTTTCTTTTTTCAGAGGCAATGCTATGGTCTTTATATTTAAAGGGTTTATTTCCAAAGGGGAGATGGTTATAAAAGAAAAGTTAACAGCTTGATTCAATCCTGATATAAAATATTTGAGAGAGGGAAAAATAGTCACTCCCCAAAATGACTGAATAGTGTTTGGATGAGCCAAAATTTATTGTTTATGTATATATCGTGATCACATAGTATGCATTTCACATTAGACCATGGAACTGACTGGGTAAAGAATAATCACAGCAAGTAGTTGTTGACTGTAGATTTCTCTGGTATATTCATCTGGGTGAAGAGGATAAGTAGTCTCTTCTCGCACAGTGCTAAACTGAAATGTATGTTACTGACACTTTTTTGGCTTTGGTTATTCAGATTGAGGTTGTGTTCAAATCTCTGGTTTTGTTTACAGGAAAACAATAATCTTTGTGTTTCTATGGCTATGATGAAAAGACTTATCTAAATGAGGACAGTGGTATGAGAAAGATTATTGCTATAACCTTAGGAATTTGAATTGGCCCCTACATCCATGTAGTGAGTCATTGTCAAGATCTGTTCTGAAAGTGGCAGAAAAGGAAAAGTCTGCAACCCTGCTTGCTCACTCAATAAATACTCATGCTGTAGCTGCTGGGTTAGGTAACATGAGGAGATTGTTGTTTACCCTGAGATGAGAGACCTTGTCAGCTGTTCGCTTTTAAAGTGGTGGAGGAACTTCATGCTGGCGTGCTTGTTTCTTTGGTAAGCCAAGGGAGTGATGTTGTGAATGAAGATGTAGTACGATGTGTTTAGTGCAGCTTACTTCAGCTGAACCTCATGGTTGACTCTAGATACGTCACCAGGTTTAGAACTTGGCTCAGCAGAACGTTTATGAACAGTAAATTTGGGTTAGTGACTCAGGTCTTTAAGATGTAGTTTGTTGGAAATGTTATGCCTATTAACCCTACAATTCCAAAATTCTTCCTCAGCTTATTTGCCAATGATCAGTCAGAAAAGTTCATATAAAATCATTTTCCATCTGAAAACATACTTCTGTATAAAATCCTCTTCAAATCAAATATTTTCTTCTGAAGTCTCACTGCAGAAGTAAAACAGGAGGAAAAATTTTTCAACAGTGATGAAATAAGGCTCTTTTCTTTCCTGTTTATAAGAATAACTTTATTTGTTTAAGTTCACTTTAGTTATAGGATGAATGAGAAACAGATTTGAAATTTGCTAAACAAGTTGCATAGATCAACCCCAAAATTACTTCTCTCTTGTGTTTCCTGGAGAAATTTTGAAATACAAAGATTGAGATCAGAATCAAATTTCAAAAATCAGAAGTGACTGTCACATTTATAATAATTTCTCTTAGTGTGTTTGATGATTAAATGATATTTTAGGGGTTTTTTTTCTACTGAAGACACCAACTCAGAAAAACTTCTTAGTGTTTGAGTCTAAATATTGCATGTGTCAAAATTATACTTGAATTATCCTTTCTGAATTTGTTTTTTTATTCTTACAGAAAGATGTGACTAGTTGGTTTCAATAATGCAGCAAACTTTATTTTCTTCTATGCAGGACAACAGCAGGAGTCTTCTATCTTACATTGTCTCATACTATTTGCGTAATTTTGATGAGGTGAGTGAGAATTTAATTTTGTTCTTTTAAACTCAAAATGATCAATGTATTAAATTTGTTCCTCTGCTGTCAAGATGAGGAAATGTGTACAAATGTTGTACACAAATACTCTGTGCTTTTAATTATTTACTTTAGTATATAAAAATGTAAGGCACACTACTTAAATGCTTATTTATGTTTTTGTCAGGATGCTGGAAAAGAGCAATGCATCTTTCCTCTTCCAGAGCCACAAGATCTCTTCCAGGCTTCTCAAATGAAGTTTGAAGATTTTCAAAAAGATCTTCGCAAAATGAAGAAAGATTTGCGAGGTACCCTATCTAGATTACATACTAGCTATATATTACCAACATGCATCTGTTTTCAATTTTTTGTATCATTTTGAGAAATTAGATTATAGTATAAAAATAGTTGTCTCTATTTGGATTCCTCAGTCAGGATTTTGTTTCCCTGACTTGATTATTCATGATCATTTTAGCAAGACTTCTCTATTTTGTGTTGATAATCTGAGAGGGCATTGTTAGACAAGACCTTTCATATCAAAACCAAAACCAGAACAAAAAGCTCTTTTTTTTTTCCTCTGCAAACTGAATTCAACAAGTCTTTCACCATAATTAGAATGGTGAAGTCTTGGGTCACTTCATGACAAAAAAAAGATTGATAATTAAGTCCAAATACTATTTAAAGAGTAAGAAAAATTAATATATATATGGCATATGGTTAAAAACAATTGAAATAACCTAACTTTGCTAAAGTATAGTATGCAAAGTAATATTTCTCATGCTTGTGAAATGGTATTTCTTTGAACATTTTAAAAATAATATAAATTCCTTAGACTTAATTAAAGAACATGTATCATATATAACGTTGGGAACTAAGCACTAAGTTTAAGTAAAGTAAAGGTGCAGTTTGTGCAAGAGCTGAAAAAGTTCCTCACTACCTTTATTAATATTTACTCTTGCAGCTCTCTGCCAAACTGGCCGGGTATCTAGCATTATACTAGGTCGTGCAGAGAACGATTCAAATCAAACAATGAAATGATTTTTCTGTTTCTGTTGTGTTGCTGGCTTTGGAAGCCAAACATCTAGAGACTAGGGAACAATTTGGTAAATCAGTCCTGTGCAACCTAGAGTAGAAAGCTCTCAAAACAAAACATGATATGGTAACCAAATTACATGTGACCCTCCCTTCTTGCCCTATCAAGTGTTCTGTTTGAATGTTTTATTAAACACTTAATATTTAAAGTTATATAAAGGTCACTGAGGAGTAAGCAGAAGCAGCATCTATTTGCTGCCCTGAGCAATTTAGGGGGAAAAATATCCCACAGCTCAGCCATGGGGTTTTATTTTCTACTGTAGTTCTTGCAGCTTTTGGATTATTGCAGGGCTGATCTCTAATCTTGAAAACAGAAGAGAAAGGGGCTTAGGTTTGATTGAGAAAAATACTTTAATTCAGGCTCATGTTTAAGAATTTCCGTAGAGGAAGAAATTGTGCCCCATAAATTCACCAAAAATGTCTTTGTGCACAAAAGCTGAAATATTTTTAGATTACGGTTGAAATTTGTGCACAGGTATAAATCTTCTATTTTTGCAGAACCCCTGGTTTGGTCACTGCAGAGTCTAAATTTATTCAATAGAAATTACATACTTTGCTCAGCCATGAGACTGCAGTCGAATTCTTTCTGTGCTCCAGTTCCAGCCCTTAGGCCGACATATTAGTGGTTATCACTCTGTTCTCTAGTTAGCGAAAGTGGACAATAATTGGAGATGCCATGACATTTTTCTCCATTCCTTTAGTCCTAACCTAACCCCCTGGTCTGGGGTTGGCATTGTCCCCCTTTGATATCCAGTCCTGGGTATGAAGTAATTCTTCTAATACTAGTCTGCAATCCTGCCTTATCATCAACCCTGGATGGTATAAATTCTTTATGTTGACACTTCATTCCAAAAGAAAGTGTCATCTTAAATTCAAAGAAATTTATGATTAAAAAATAATAATAATTTATGGTTGCAAAATTTAGGCTATTCCAATAGCCTGATTGTCTTAGCAGTGAAAACTTAATGCTTTCAGTGAGACAAGTTAAGCAATTTGAATGTTGGTCTTTAAAAAAAAAAAATAATAATAATAATAATGGAATAAAAATCTTAATGAATGAAACAACTTCAAAGGTGGTTTATCTCTGCATTTAGTTTAAGAACATTACTAGATTTTTTTAATTTGCTTCTGGAACTTATGACTTATTAGAGCAATTCTCATTAAATAACTAAGCAAGAAGGAAGGTGCAAGCTGCTGAGCAAATTCTGACAGAAATCTAAATATGATCCTCTCTCCTTTTGAAGTCTGTGAGAGTAAATGATTGTTGAATATTCCTGGGAAATACTAATCATTCCCAATTTTGAGGCCTAGAAATAGATGCCTGTGAATGAACTAGAGTTGTACACTCAGATGCATTTTTGTGGCTGTAGAGTGTAACTTTGGCCATATTTTCATCAGTGATTTAGTGGAAGATTTCATAAGATGATTTCACCCTTTTGTTTCAGTTGATTGGTTGTTTTTTTACTTTGAATTATCAATGAAAAACTTAGAATTGCACCTAACTTTATTACAAGAAGTCATTTAGTTTAAGATGATCTGTTCATGTTGGCTTCAGATACACTGAAAATCATGCGCAGTGAGATCATATTTAATAAAAATGGGGAAAGCAAAAAAATGTTTGCTTTGCCAGGAACAAAAGCTTCTGAAGATATTTCACTTTCCACGATCAGTTTATTCAAAGGTAAACATCAACCAAAAAGGATCCTTTTATAAAATTATGAGAAAGCTTAAAAAACAACAAGAACAAACAAAGAAATGGGTAAAGGTTGTTATTATCATTTAAAAAAAAAAAAAAAAAAAAAGTTTTTTGTAACCATAACAATTCATTCTAGCAATCTGTGTTTTTCTGTCTAAATATGTCAGTAGCATATACAGAGACACACAGATGTAAATAATCTTTATGACTCTATAAAATAATTATGATGGTGTTTTATACCTCTGAGCTTAGACTCATGTTTGTGTTAAAGGAGTAGTTATGTTGATTTGCTTAAAAAGAAAAAATGTGTGGTATTAAAACTTTTACACTTTTTTCCTTTGAGTAGAGGTTTTTGCCTATTTTTAAGTTTTATGAACTGTGTGCCTTATATTTGTAAATAGCAGAAAATAGTCTCTTCCAAGATTTCATATGAAAAGCTTAATTTCATAAGAGATGATGTATGCCTGTTCCAAGATGAATCAGGCAGAATTATCATTTATGATTTTTTTTTAATTGAAGAAAACACATCTCATCTAAGATTATTATGGATGCTACACTAACCAAACTTGCAGATTATTCAGTTTTGTTTTTGTTTTAACACCCTGTGGATGAAGTTTATATACTAGATGTTTTAAGAAATAGAAGACCAAAGAATAGATAAAGCTTTTTATTACCAAACCAAGTGAGTATGGCTCCATCTGTTGCCCCCAGATTTCACAGCTCTCCAGGATTCTCAGTTTAGCCTTTTTGACTTCAGTGACATATAGTTTGTTAAGCAACTTGATCTGCTTTTGATCTCTCCTGGCTGTCAGCAACCTTCCTTGATGCAATCATGCCAAGTGATGACTTCTGTCCTTATGTCATTCCACAGAAGAAACCTTAGCACTTGCCACATGACTTAAATCAACTCACCATGTAAAGAAAACTGGACATCCAGGGTCACAGGAGTGATGCATGGCTCAGTGATTAGGTCCTGTGTTGTATATTTATTATCAGTATATGGTTCTAGACTTAAAAAGATTATTTCATTTCTATAATTTTGAAACTAAAATAGTATTTTCACTGTTCTATAAAGCACTTGCTTTGGTCAAAGATTTTCACAAGTAGGAAAAGAGAGGCATTTGTTGCATTTATCTGTCAAACCTGTGCAACAGCATTCAGTAGACTCTTTACACTGTAACATGAAAACATGTTTTGATTCAAATAATGTTTTAATCCTCTTAGTGCTCTGACAATCACTGGAGGTACAGTTGTGGTTTAGGAAAATACTGGATTTGCAGCCTATTACATTCTTCAGGACAGGTATTTAGTTTGGGGAAAAAGTAGGCCAGTAAAATGGCAATGAGAGTTGTGGTGTTTGTGAACCTTTGGTTTGGAACCAAGTTTGTGGTCTTGTTTAAGCAAGTTAAACTGTTTAGAATTGTTCTTTGGCTATGCATTAACATTTTAGCTTTAGAATAGTAAGTTTATTCTTGCAAATAAGATTAAAGTCTAATTCATCTTCTGTCATTTATGGCAAGTCTTTCACTGAAGTTCAGCTGAAGTGGAATTAGAAACAATGTTAGGCAGAAAACGAATCTGGTAGAATTTTGAAAAGATGAGTGACACCAGATAGTGCAGACTGATCAAGAATAAGTCAGTACTTGTTTGTATATCATAATGTTGTCACATTTTGTTTTTGTTGCTAACTAATTATAAGAAATAATTATGATAATTTAAAAATTACTTTATTGTCATTTTTTTTCACTGTGAGTGTTTACAACTCATTGTAAAGTCTGTGTTGATAGGAGGCTAGGCTGTCTGGCCCAGGAATCTCTCTGATTTGCAATAGGCATGATAGAAAACATTCTTAAAATGGTAAGCATGTGCAAAATGCTTTCTATTTTGAAAAATATGTTCGAAGGGACAAAAAAACTCACAACAACTTGGAAGAATACCTCTATTTTCCTGAGTCTTTCTGTGCTTCTTACCATCATCTAAAATTATCTCTTCAGCCTGGATCTGCCGGTTGTAGAGCTAGTATGTGCTCTCAGATTAAATACCTGCTGTTTAAATCAGAGCACTGGAAGCACAGTGTTGTGCAGTAAAGTCTTTTTAAAGTTGAATTTGGGGTCATGTCAATATGAGACTAGGTATAGTAGATAGAAAAGGGATAGTAAGGTGGTCCCTTTCCTTTTCTTACTCACTTGAGTAACTATTAACTATTTAGATTCTGACAAAAACATTCTTCTTGCCTAAGTAAAGGCTACCACTGAAAGCTAGGCAGAGGTACCAACACTAAAAGTATAGTCTAACTGTAGTTTGTGGGGATATTTCTCCCCCCCCACCACCTCCACATGTGCTATTCTTGTGTCTACAGACTATAGATTACTTTGCAAAAGCAGGTTACATCTATTATTTGTTCATTCATAGGCAATATTTACATTTTCAGCCTAAAATCCAAAACGTACTCCGCACACTGTTTGATTATCATCCTCACCCTTCTAGATCCCTATGTTTCTTCATGTTTGGAAGCTACTCTGTTTTCATCACAGTTATGAGGGTAGGACTTTGGCAACATTTCAGTGGTACTTCTTGATCAGATGCAGAACCTTCAAGGAGCAGTATTAATTTCAGGCAACTTTACATATCAGAAGTTTAAATCGATTTGCCTGCTCATCAGCTGTATTTCCGCAAGTTCTAGCTGTTTGTTCAGCTGTCACTGAAAGGGTTAATTGCTGCAGCTATGCTGCATGCAGGCTCCTAAACCTAAACCAGATGTAAACTAAAGCCAGGCTTTCAGTCAATCTGTGAGTCATATTTTACTGTCCTTAAAACTCCAAACAAGGAGCTGTCTATGGAAGGCCTTGAAGACTCAGCAGTTCTTAGTGTAAGTCTTTACAATTCCAAAAAAATAAATAAAAGAAAATTAAGAGCTCTTTCTCTATTTGTGGCTGAGTTCATCAGAGTTTGTCTTTTGAGGCCAGTGGTGTTCCATCTTGGTAAAGTCTAAGCTTTCTTTTAAAGTTACAGGTTGTAGCTGTAAGCAGTACCGAAAGCACTGAGGAAATTTTGAAAACAGTGGTTATACTCTGCCTGCTTTCCAGGCAAGTTGAACACAGGCGCGTCTCCTATAGGAGCCCAAGCGCTCAGAACACCTGAAAATTAGGGATATAATTTCATAATTTCTTTAGAGATTTGAAAACAAATAGTCTGTTAACTTGTCAATGCAACTCATGCCCTTAAGTAGCTTAAATAGTCTTGAAAATCCTCCCAAATTCTGTAGAACTTTTGTAGATAAATACATGGTTTTACATGTGGTTAAGCAAAGCAACATAATGGTCTTCAGTTAGTTACCTGTCCTAGGATAATTCAAAGTTCTATTTGCTTTCTTACTGTTTCTTTCGGATGTGATGTGAAGCTTGTTTGTTTTGGGGGTGTTGAAACAAAAATCGTATTGCCCATTGTTATTCTGACCAAAGACAATTACATTAAGCCTAAGGAACAACTGATCATCTGCTCACATCACTTTCTTCCAGAAAGCCATCTCTTAGGTTTAGCAGAGATTTGACCTGTGCTTCCAAGGGCCAAAAATTACTGTCCAATAGAACAGGTGAAAAAAACTTTATTAAAAAAGAATTTTGCATCTTGAAAACGATTTATTCTCCTTTTTTCTTTTCTTTTCTTTTTTTTTTTTTTTTAAGCAACTAGTTTTGACCATGAAAGTTGGGTGCATTTTAGACTATTTACCAAAGTCCCTCAATTCCAGTGCATGGAATGTTTCTTGACTCTTTTGTTGTGTTCCTTTTCTGTCTCGATGGCTCTCGATCAATATTAGCTGCTTTGAAATGTTGTACAGTTTTAGTGTATTAACCTAAAATAAAAAAATAAGGAGTGAGAAAATGAACACTGTGGTTCGAAAAATGTTGATAAATTGTATTTTAACATGGAAGAAATGAAGAAGTGAAACTATTTTTGAGCTATTAGGTCATTTGTTTTGAATAAAGATTTTCACATTGATTTCCATATCAGGAGCATTTGAAAGATCTGTGTATGTATGGTCAAAAGCTACAAGTTTGGATTACCCAAGGCTTGGAAGCTTCCCTCACAAGAATGCATTGGTATTGTTTCTCAGGAGCATCACATACTGTCCTCTGGAGCCCATGACGTTAGCGACAAGAGGAAATTAGATGGACTGATGGTCTTTTCCGTTGTTGCAGTAGTGCTCGTATGTTGTTAATGATATAGAGGGTTGGTGCAGGGAGGAGTACCTTTCCCCCAAACACTCCTTGGGACTTGAAGCCTTTGAAGAATATAAGGTCAGTGCACGTGGACTGGGCAGTGGAGACTTACAGGGACCTGAGACATTCACCCTGCAAGGCATTGTGCAGAAGTTGTCTCTTCTTGATTCCTGTTTGGACAATGCCAGGCTATGAGATAAGCTTCTAAACAATGTTTGGCCTTTTTAAGCGCCCATATGACTGTCACCTGTGGAGTCTTGAACACCTTTCAGTTTTTTCACTATATGAAAATTTAAAATCAGCTTAAAAGAAGCTGAGCTGCCTACATAGGTTACTTAGTGGCTAAGTTTTTCTTGTGAGAACAACAGAACCTGTGAGAACATGGATGATAGCAGAGGAAGTCTTGATGGAAGTCAGAAAAGACACAAGCCTTTGTTTCAGAAAAAACTTTTGAAAACTCCTCACAGCAGAGCTCCTTTGCCAAACCTAGTCTTGATATCTGGGATGTTTAGCTGGGCAGTTATATGTAGAGAAATGAGTTTGAATATAGAAATGAGAAAAAATAATCAAGTATAGAAGATTATTTTGGCATTCTCATATACTTTTTTAGAATGCTTCACTTCTTCTACACTGCTTAATAGTTATTAAATACACATTTAAGACATATTTATTCATTTTTTTCCACTTGGGCAGAAATACTGGTAATTATCTAGTGCTTTGTGTCCCTTTCATGTGAATAGCACTTGGCCTTCGCCTTCTCCAGTTACAGTGAAGAATAACAATATCTCATCCAAACAGTTTTTAGACACAGTGAAGAATAACAAAACATGACTAGTAAGTGCCATATCCAACAGGTTGGGCAGAGGCCGTGATTAACTCAGTGCTCTGTAGAACTGGGAAATTTAGGAAAAGCTTACAAGCCTGTTAATTCTTTAATAAAAAAGCATCCAAGGAACTAGTTTGCTTTTAAGTATCAGCTTTTTCAAAACTGGCAGACTATAACACTGATAGCAGTATGGTAATAACAACAGCATTTCTCTCGCTCGCGCTCGCTCTCTCGCTCGCTCTTTCGCTCGCTCTCTTTCTCTCTCTTTTTTTTTAAGAAGTTAGATGTTACATATGATATCTTACTGTCTATAAAGCAAGAAAGGGATTCTTCTGTGCTTTCATCTTTTTAAAAGAATTATGCAAAATTTACGGTCCAGGAATATGGTGAATTAAGTTTGTCAACAGTAAGACCATTTGCCTGACGTTTCATTCAGATCAATTGAGTTTGAACCACATACCCTGATACAGTAGGTGAACAATAACTATTCTGATTCTCATTGAAAACACAAGGCTACTCCCAGCACCCTGGGAGATTAAATGCTTTGCATAAATATACATTATAAGGAAAATAATCACTGTAGTTCTCTGCCTTATATGTCAATGTGTACTGATTTTTTTTTTTTTTTTTAAGAATAACTGGGTTATGGGGCAGACAGACATGGGCTTTAATGTAATTCTTATAAACTGGTTAAGTTTGGGGGGGTTAGGTAGCTTAGCTAGTTTAGTTAGTTAATTTTTTTTTTCTTGATAGATTGGTAACTACATAGGAACAAAATACACCATGAGCATCCTACTCACTTCTGTTGCTGCTCAATACTACTTGGCTCTGTTTAATTTGCACCTGTCCAAGTACTGCAAAGGGTTGATATTCTTTGTTTCTAGCCTAAGCTAAAAACTTAGGTGTCGAGAGTGAAAAGACTATCCTGAAAATGTATGTATGAGTTTGCTTGTTTTCATCAACTGTAGAAGTGCTTTAACAAGCGCTTGAGATGAGTGTGAATTCTTATGAACTCTTATTCTTCTCAGCATCAGTGATTTTAGTCTTTTCGTGGGTGGGTGGGAGGGAGAATAAGATCTAGAGAAACAAATATATCATTAACTGAGCTCCTTTTCCTCTTCACTCACATCCACACAAAAACCACAAAAGAGCTTCCAGTATCTGAATGGGTGAAGAAAGAAGGATTAGTCATTTAATTGACAATACTACCTGTGTTGTTCTTTTCCATAGTGAAATGAGTATAAAAGTTTGTACGTCTGCATTTCTTCATGGGCTTTGAAAAGGAACTGCTGCAAGCTATTGGCATGAGTACAGGCTAAGATCCTTGGTGGGTGTATATCCTCATGAGATCTATACTTCTCTCAAATTAGCTGAAATATCAGGAGTTCATTCTGAGTTGCAGACATTAACTGGAAGAGACTAAAATGTTTTACTTCTGTGAAGAATGTGTAATACATGTTGGAAATAGATATGGAATTTGAGTGATATAAAATGGAATGTTATGGCAGGTTGTATAGCATCTTTCAGCCCTGTCACCTACTTTTGCATAGGAAAATAGTATAGTAGAAATTATTTACTATGATATGTCACTATCATTTTTTCTTTTGTGGAATGGTACATAGCTTCTGTATTTGTTCATCTATTATATGCCATGTGAAAATGCATAGCTGTTTGGGTCTCCTACCTGTTTCAGACATGGTGACTAGTATTAGTTTAAGAATCTTCAAGATACTTTGGAAACTTTTGGGATGCAGTTGTTTTTATATTGTTATAAAAACATTTTAAATAGAATTTTAAAAATGATTTTGCTAGAAATGTTTGCACACTTCATTCATTTTTTTTATGCACAGATGTAGCAAAAACATCAGTACAGAAAAACCTCTGAATCATTGGTGCTTTTGCAGGATATATTTGACCAAAATTTATCAAATGAAGGAAGAGTTTTCCTCAACACTTCACATGGATCAGTAATTCCATTTTCATAATTGACTTAGCATATGACTGAATATTTTACAAGCTTGTCCATGTGATAATGCATATCTGTGTGATTTTTTTTTTTAATAGTGTTTTATAGGTTACTGGCTTAAATAAAATATCTATTCATGTTACATTTTTCCTTTTTTAATTTTATTCTAAGCTAAATAAAAATGAGATGGAAACTATTATTGTCATCCTGGCATAACTCCATTTATGTGGATTAACTGAATACTTGATTTGAGTCAGTTTCCCTTTCCATCTATATGCATTTTAAAAATTAGTTGCTCTAATTACTTTTGAGTTGCTCCTGTCAGAAAAAATGATTAAACAGTGCCTCTGAGATCCAAAGCTGTATCCTGCAAGGATCTGCCCCAGACCTAGGATACTAAAGGAGCAGTACAGTTGAGACTAATTGATTTATACCGCTGATACAGAAGAGAGTGTTTTGACTACCATCATGTCTGTTTACCTTTGGCTTTCTACCTTGAATAACTAGGTACCCATCTGCAATGGGTTGGCTAGCCAGCAGTTGTCACAAGCAGTGAACCTCTGGATCTGTGGCACTTCAGTTGCTCTACCACCATGTTCTTTTGGACATATCATTAACTTTTTACCAGAAAACTAGATATGAGTATTATTTATAGATTGTGAAAGTTTGCACTTGGTTAAGCATGAATGAGATGATGACTGGTTTCTAATTTTTATTTTTCTGAAGTTATTTCAAATTATACAGAATTACATTTCTGTGTGTAACTGATACATTTAAGTGATATATCTACCTATTATTTCTGGTTCTCAAAAACAGACTACAAATCTCATCTGTAGATATTTGGGTTGATGCCATAGTAGACATCCTTTATATTTAAAGGAGATATATTTAAAGCAGATCATCATGATAGTACTTCTTCAGTTTTTTGTATGTCTGACTATTCTTCTGTATTTAAATACACAGAAATAATCACGTTTACCTGAAACAAATCCTGTAGAGTAAATGAGGATAATGCTTTTTTGTATGTGTGCACTTGATTCTACCTCAAAATTTCCAATAGAAGTAGGATTCATTTGTGTTGAAAGATGATGGGAATTTATCACCACCTGAAGAGATTTCCACTGTAATACAGATCAGAGCTTAGAACTCTTCCAAAGTAGTGTCATGTCTTCTGTTGCCCCAAACTGAGTTAGTTGAGGTAGGTGGTGGAAGCATGATCATATCAAATCATCGGTGACTAGTCTGTGTCAGGGCTGCTTCAGGCTCTGGTTTCTTTGCCCTAGACTCCAGTACAGTAAGAACAGGCCTGTCCTAGGTCTGTCATAGAGCTCGGGCTATGATAACTGTACTATTATGTTCTTGTGCTTTAAACATTTTGCGCAATTACCCTTGAACAATGCAAGACACTTTACCGTATCTGTGATTTTAGCAGGTGTCAAGCCCTCATCTATGTTTTACTCACTACATTAAGGTCCTTCCTACTATTCGGTGCAGATTTTGCACCTGTACTTTTTTTTTGACTCAGGTATCCTCACCTGGTCCAGGTGTATCAGCATGGCCTGGGATCTGAGTTTATAATTTTCTTCATATAGATTTCATGCTCTTAAAATTGTATTTCTCCTTTAAAACAGTTAGATTCCTTTGTTCATTTCCACTACTGCTCATTTAACCTAAAAGTTACACAGGCCTTTTTATATTTTGGTCACAGACATTTGACTAGGAGCATAACAGCTTTCAAATACATTATTACAGTGTTTATACTTGAAATAATGTGTTTGAAGCCCTTATTCTAGTCATGTCACTGGAGATGCTCTAATTCAAGAGCATCTGTTAATAAAGTATGTATAGGTATACCATAATGTGTCATCCTAAACTAATCTATTACTTCAATTTCAGTTTGTGAGACAGAAGCAGCAAAGGTTTATCAGCTATCACTAGAAGAGCACCTCCAGCCTTTCAAAGACAGCATGGAGCAATTCATTAGTCAAGGTAAATAATGAATCGTCATTTAACCTTTTCATGACATTTCAAAGGAAAGTTATAGGAACAATGTTTATACATTGGGAGAAGGGGACTGTTTATTTTGGCATCATAGAAAGATGTGGATTAGTTTAATCAGATGCCACACAGTTCTAAGAGATTTGCAAGATGACTCTGTTGTACTGTAGGTGACTCATTCTCTTCTGTATGACAGCAAAGACAAATACTATTGGCTTGAGTGTGTGATCTTCTGATAAGTTCAACATTCCAGTAGAAAACAATTTTACAACCTTTGTTCTTTGAGAAATTATTGAAGCTGGATCTGTTTCATTAACTTCTTCCCAAAATGATAATTCTTTTGTATGTGCCAAAAACATGGTATATGTGTAACAAAAGTAGTTAAAGCTTTTCCAGATATAAGGTAAATCCATATGAAATACTTGGATGTCGTTAGTGGAGAATGCTGAAAGAGAAAATGCATTAGAAGTATCCATGATGAACTGGCATTTTGAGTGCTAGAAGGAAAGCCTGTTAACAGTGAATATGCTTGCAATGCTTTGCTAGACTCTTTTACAAGACTGCGGGAGGAATGGATAACTTTAATGGCTTACTAGAGGTATATCAGAGCCTCTTTTGAAGTATTGCTCTGAGTATATTCTGTATTGACCAATTCATTTTTAACATAGAATTTAGAGTTCAGTGTACAAAGGTGACGATGGCCTAGTGAGTACAGACCCATTTCTTTTTAACTTTCCTGGCCCTGTTGCTGCTCAGTCTACTTTGATATTGCATTTTGTAATGGAAGGCAGATCTGTTATCTCCTGATCAGATAAGTTATGTGGAAAAACAGTTTTCACTGCTTATTCAACATAGCTCTCAGTAATTCATTAGCCTAGACCTCTGTTAATTGGCAATTGTTTATAGAAATCATTATTGACTGACTGTCCATGGTTTGAGAGGTCAGTCAGATATACGTTTATCTTTTTTTGATAGAATATTCAAGATGTGCATCTATCTAAACAATTTAAAAATGGAATATATATATTCTGATATACACTGATCCATACTATGGGACTCTTGATTTCAGTTAATAAATTCAGTTACCAAGTTGTATATGTGATTATTGCAAAAACACTGCTTTGAACCATCAATTGTGAATCAAGTCTTCTAAGACAAAAGTCAGTTCCCAAAGCCTGGCAAACAGGATGCTATGTCCTGTAATGTATGTGATATATAAATTTTATGTTAGTGGCATGGTCAAATGTGTAGCTAGTATCTTATATTAGGTTTGTATTATTATTGATGCATGTAAATAGAGGACAATCAAATCACTTATCTGACATAGGTTGCTAATGGTGTACTGTAAATCATGCCACATTTGCGCAATAACCTTAATAAGAGAGAAATAAATCAAATATAGGGATTATATTATCTGTTATATATTATGTGTATCTTTTAGATTTCTTTCTCTTCTAGAAAGTTGTAACAGTCTTAGAAGTATCTGACTCTGTATTTTAGCCTGTTTACAGTTTTTGACTATGAATTCCAGAAGGTATTTACAGAGGATAAGCAATAGTAATCTGTTCAATTTTTGCAAGGATGTATGATTTCCTTCCTTGCTTATGCGTCTATATTTTGGGAAAGTAAGAAAAAAGATATGCACATTCATCCCATCTGAAGAACTATGCTATGTTCCCATGCTAATAGTGGACATTGCCAGGTCACTGACAAAAGAAGAAACCCATCATGTCAGTAAGTTATTGTTGTCATATTTTAATAGAAATAATTGGAATTGAGAACTGTGACTATAAATGTATTGTGAATAAACAATTTTTATTTTTATTTAAAACTACAAGGCCTATTTTTCAGAATTTGTCGCAATATAAGAAAGAAAAAGATTAATATATAGGGAAAAAAAATCCCTGGTTAAGTTCCAAAAATAAAGTAATTTTAAATACCTTTCATTATGAAATCCTTTGTTTTTACTTCATGGGATTGAATTCGGACTTGAAAGAGGCCATGTTTAAAGCAGGATTTCTTTTTCCTGTTCAGTGTTTGACAGGCTTTTGATCTAGATATTTTTTCTAAGGGCTTTTGTTGTTTATGTAGACATAATCGATGAGTCTTTTCAGCTAGACTGCACACATGATCATTTAGAAAAACAGAAGGACAATTCTTGGCACCTTTGGGGGATTTGTGTTTATATAACATATGCTCTGAGCAAAGAAAAATCAAGCTTTAAGTTTTTATCTTTCTGAGTTCAGTTTCTCTAAAGTCAGACAAAGTTTTAACTTATAATTCAGATGAAAAGCATTTTTCATAGGGTTGAATAATTTGGCATGTTTATATGATGTTTTTTCAGAGTAGATAACTTGTGTGCATAATGGGACTCAAAAGTTCAAAGTAGCTAGTTATTTACAACATATTCACTTGTACTTGTTGCTAGCAGCTAAAATGGAAAATGGTTTTCCCGTAGGCAAGAAATCTGGACATCAAATTAAATATCCCTGGCAAGGAGTTAGAAAGGCACTGCTTTGTAAGAATAGTTACTGTCTGGCACAGTTATGTAACTTTGAATTAAGTTATTGTTACCAGTCTAGCTGATTGTTACTATTAATAAAAATCTCTTCTTTTTTTAATGTTAGCACATTTATTAGTTTATCAGACATAAAAAAAATAAAAATAAAAAAGGCCATATATTAGAGTTCTCTTAGCTTACTTTTAAAGATCATTCCAGTAAAAGGATGAAGGGGAAGAAGCAAGGAATGTGTTCAGGGTCATAATGTTTTAAATGAAAGTGCTAGTGGGATATGTGATTGAGGTGATCCAGCTCTTGCCTTGCTGGTGAGTAGGCTAAATCGTCAGTATATTCATCAAACTAAACTAGGTAGTGAAAGGGTCCCAGTCCCTTCTCTGATGGACTTCAGTGTCACTTTTAAATTGATCACTCTACTTAACAGAAGATCAAACTATCTGTCCTATCCTCTCTATGTCAGATTTAGAGGGTATTTGCAAGCATGCTGTAGTCTACGTGTTGTTGAGGGCTTGTGTGCCTCAAGACCTCCATGGCAACCCTCTCTGTTCTCCCCTGTTTTCTGTCATCCTCTTTTTTGGGACCACATGCTGCAAACCATCTGTAAAAACATATATAACACATGGGGTTTTTTTACCTTTATTCAAATGTTAATCATTTGTGCAGAAGTTCTCCATAGCTGCAGCAGATTTTATTGTTGTTTTAGATTAAGCTACTTCCAAAAGGAGTTTGTGGAAAAATTAGTCAAAGTGTGCAAGAGTTTTTGTGAGCATGTTGTTTTGTTTGTTACATATTCCTAACCATTTCCTTGAAGGCTTCCAATATTTGAGTGATATGAAACATAAGCCTGATACTTAATAGATAAATGATCTTATTCCAATGAAAAGTTTTTCAGGCCAAATTTCCAGCATCTGAAAAGTAGTATTTGCATGTGCTCAATATAGTGTATGCCTTCAGTGAAGTTTTCTGTTACCAAGTTATTCCATAGAGGTCTGAATAAGATAGATTATAGTGGAAAACACTATTTGAGAATTCTGTCTCTTAAGATTTTAGTTGCGAGTGGGATAGGGACACAAAAAATCTGAGATTGTATCCACTGGCTCAGAAATCTGAGTCTGTTGCTTCTTTTCCATGGAGCTGTGGGACAATGTGCCTGCTGCCTCAGGACAGACAGGTGGGGGACAACCACAAGTGGGGAAGTACTGGAGGATACCAATCAGTGTGCAAATTACAGAGGAGTTTCATTAGCAGTTTAGTCATTTACCTTTGTCCATGCTAGGTAGCATAGCCAGCTCTCAGAAGAATGCATGTGGATGACCCACAAATGAGTCATCCCAGGTTTAACCGTAGTTAACATCGCAGTGAAAAGCTGCCTTGGGATCCAGTTAGCATTATTTAAGCCCTAGAATGAACTGCTTCTAGAAGAATTAAACATCTGAAATCTCGGATGTTTAGTTTTTCAAAAAAAAAAAAAATTGGAATAATTCTGATACCCTTTCTAGATTTGTTTTAGGAAATTCTGTAATTCTGCTCTTGTTAGTGAATGCCTGCAATAGGCTTCATTTGACTGGATCCAGTAATACAGACTACTCTCCAGACCTAAGTTCTAGCCACATCCTCGCAGTTCTGCAAAATAAAGATGCTAAAATTGTCCTCTGGGGTGGACTGTCCGTAACGGCCTCCCTCTTTTGCCAGGAACAGCATTCAGGAATCCAGTTTCCAAACCTTTTGTAAATGGATGTATAAATCACAAAGTGTGATGTATTTATCTCTGTAGTTGCAACCAGATAGTTGGCCATGACTTGCTCTTTTAGGTCAAGCAGCAAAAGGCTGTACATCAACAGATGATGGATTGTGAATAAGACTAATATCAGGCTGAATCTCAGATGGCTGGGTTCAGTTCCTGGCTCCAGAAGAAGCAGTGCAGATGATTGCCAAATGAACGTTGCTAGGGTGATCTTAATTTTGGCATTGTCTAAGTCCAGAATGATTGATTTTGCAGATTCCACTTTCTTTAAATGTAGCTTTTATCATTCAATTAATAATAATGGAGAGCATAGCATTACTTAATATTTTTTAATAATTCTGACCAAAAATATTATTAGGAATGTATACTGAGAAATACTTCTTTTCCTTAAACAGAAAAGTACCCAGACCATTAAAAGGTATGAATATGGGTAGTTATTTGGAGGCATTCACTTTAAATATTTTTATTAGCAAAATATATTTATTAATAGGATTAAAAACATCAAAGTTTTTCAATATAAGAGAGATTGTTGCAGAACTATGAAGAAGGAGCAACATACAAACACTAGAACAAAAGATGGAGGAATTTAAACTAAAACAAATTAATTCCCTGAATGTTTACATTTCTATGTTAGTATTCTCGTCATTGGATTATTGAAATAGCTTTTTAAACTTGTTCTTTGAGTGCTGAAAGTGTTTTTTTAATCTCACACTGACATGTTAATGCTAATAAATAGTTTAATGTCAGTGTTGTATAAACCTGTCCTTACCTCCGTTGTCAGCACCTCCACTGGTGTGCATTATTATATAATAGTCCTAACTCACGTTGTTTTGTATTTGCAATGCTAAACAGGCTTCAGTGAATTAGCCTCACCTGCCTCAAAGACAAGGCCAAGATATAAACGGCCAAACCTTTAGGCTGGGAATGGCAGCTATCTGTTCCTTTGGCACAAGACCTTATTTAAGCATTTTTATGCACATCCACAGACATGCTTATAGGTGGTCCATTGTGGACAGCATAAGTGCGGTACAGGAGAAAGGTATGTTGGCTTTAACAGGGAAAAGGACAATACCATGAGTGTCACCCTAACAGGAAACTAATACAGATCATCTACCCTCAGAAAGTCTGAAAGAATGCAGCAAATTCAGGCATTCCTAGAAGTTGATGAAAATCTTGTGAATAATTAGGAAAAAAAATTAATAAATATTTTACACTCTTTCTCCGGTGACAGTGACACCTTCCAAATAACTCTGATTTTTACAATTTAGTTCTTGGGATGGAGGAGGAAAAAACAGACAGTAAAGCTTAAATAAGGCTACTTAGCCTCTGCATTGACACTAGTCAGAATGGCTTGGCATGTTCTCCAGTGCTGCAGGATGCAGGCTTACAGCTGGACAGTCTTCCTTTTAAATCAGGCCTGAAAAATCTTACAGTATCACTGTACATGATAACATACATTTAAGTCCTGGACTTGGTAACTAATAGTCTGTTTACTACCTAGTCCTGACCTGACTGAGACAGGTCTGCTGGATTTTTGAATCAGTGGCAGGGAAGATGAGGTAGGTTTAGAGGAGGTACTCGGAGATGCATGTGAAATACGACATACTTCAGTGCTTCGAATGTGCCGTAAAACAATATTACAGTGAGTAGTTCCTAAATGAACATGACTAGTGTGACATCTTTTCAGAAGTCTTGGGTCCCCCTTTCACCATCCTAATCGTATGACAGTAGATGTTATCTTTCAAAGGCTGACGTAACCTGTTCTTTACCAGACCGATGAATTAAAAGAGGACGCTCAAATAGCAAATGCCACAAATGGTAGCCTTGCTCCAGTGGCTGCTCAACCAAGCACATACACCAAATGTCTGAACCTGCAGTTCATCTTGTATTGAGCAGAATTACTATTATAACAACACACCATCAACAGAGTAAAACTCACCTGTCTCATGACAATCTAAACCCAGCTCACGTTCCCTGTTAGTGGATGAGCAATCAAATGCTTGGTAAATACTGCTTCACAATGATAGGAAGAGCCAACATCAAAGGGTCGAAAAGCGACACTGCTGTGAATGCTTGGCTGCCATAAGCCAGTTATCCCTGTGGCCACTTCTCTGACACCTCTTGCTTAAAACCAAAAAAACTCAGAAGGGTTGTGAGAAGGATTATGAGGGATAGGTAGGACTTTTGCTGGATTTTGATCCTTAATTAAAGTAATCATTTCTTTGGGGAGGCTACTTTTATATAATCTGTTCTTGATAAAATAGCCTTGAAGTTTTTGTTTCAGTAATTACATAGTCATTCAAAGTTTAAGCTGTGGTTCCATGGATCTTACTCATAATCTGTGGTGATACCGTATAATTTGAGTTTTTCCTGTTGTGTGAGAGTGTAAAATCACTGTGAAGTGCCATTGATTGGAATAAATAGAAATGTGCATGTGTTTATCTTATAGCTGTTGCAAAAACTAAACAACATATTTAGAAGAATGTCCAGCATATTAGATACTTCATCATCAGTTATTTTGAAGAAACTGGGGCCTAAATGAAGTATTTAAATGTTCTGTTTCATGTATGCATGAAAGTATTAGAAAATGGAGGAGAGGAAATAGATATTCTGTCTGCCCATAACCTTCTGTGAATTTGTCATAGGAAATCTAGAAGGATATGGGAATCCTGCTGGGATTCCCAGAAGAAATCCTGCTTTCTTTCACTGCAAAACTTTCTTAGGATGCATATACCAGATAATAAGCCATCCAAATGTTCTTGAATCTTTGTTCATTGTAAATAGAAATTCTCAAAACTGTGGCAACATAGCTGTAATGACTCATTGTAAAGGCATTGTATCTGTCAAAAAAAAATCCTGGCTTCACTTGAAAGTTACTGGAAAGCACATTCATAGCTAATTATAAACAAATACTAGTTAACACTTTAAATGAAAAGAGAAAAAAGCAAGAAGACTTAGAACGTAGAGAAGCAGATGAAAGGATTCTAGTTGCCTTCCATCTGAGATTACTCAGATGCATTTCTGTATTCAATTACCTGAGAAGATGTGGTATTCCCTTAAGAGAGATCAGGAGATCAGAAGGGATGGCAGTTTCATGCATCTCCTTACTCATAGCCTTTTGAAACTGGTTCAGCAGAAATAGCTTGAATTGCAAGAGGGTTTGGGGTAATCACTGGGTCAAGATCATAACACAGGCCAACAACAAAATATTCTGGTGGAACAGAAGTTCTTAGATGGATGTTTGAATTTAGGAGAGGCCTTATCTTAGTATGACAAGATCTACTCAAAATCATTTCTGAATTTGAACCAAAAGGTATATCTTTTTTTAAAAAATTGTGCTCATCTAGTATATTTGCATGCACAAGCATGGATAGTCCTTATTAACTGTTATTTTGAGTATATTTTTTCATGAAACTCCTGGTGTTGTTGTATTTTCAGCTTTAAGCTTAAGTTTTAAATTTTTTTACAAAGTCACTAAGCATCAGCCCTGTCATCATTTGAAGATTAATGATCAATTTATTCTCCCTTAGTTTTACTCAAAACCTATTTCTTTTTTTGGTATTTTCTATCATTAGTGACTGCTTAGTTCTTCCCAGTGCCATTTGTGCCCCACACTATATTAGAGTTTATTACAGTAAAAATAAAACATACAAAGGGAACAAACAACAAGAAACTTTGTTTATTTTTTTAAAGACAAAACACACTAGCAAGACCCAAGGGAGCAAGAAAGAGGGGGTTTTAAGACCTTTCTAGTGATTCTGATGTCTTTGATAGTTTTGTCAGATATTTCAAAAATGTGGTGTTGAATGGTATGCTGATGTCCAAATAAAATAGTTGTAAGTAATTAATTTAGTGTTTTCTTAGAGCATTTGAAAATCACATCTACCACTGAGAAGAATGGAGCATCTTAAGATTAGGAGCACTGGCAAAGTTCCTGTAGACCTGGACATTAGATTGTTACACTAGCCTAACTAAATGCCTCTGTTTCTGGTGGCTGTTCATCCTGTGTCTTTTCTCTGTTTTTCCTTTCTTTCTCACCTGGTCACATGCATGAGATACCTGCAGAAGATATCCTTATTGCCTCTGATGGCCAGGGGGATGACTGTCCTTTAGGGTTTTGTGGCTTTTTTTTTTTTGTTTCTGTTTTCAAGTTGGAAAAAGATATGTTCTCTATAAATATCCTGGAAAAGATACACCAAAGGTTTGAGAAGAATTATAAATTGAGATTTTTCTTTTTTTCAGTAAAAAATTTCTAAGAATTCCACTGTTTTCTATGATACATATATAACACAAGGACTGAGCAGTCTCAGATTAAAAGAGCTGTCGTAAATTTTTGACCTCCCAGTTAGTCTCAGGGCAAATATTTCTTGGATTTGTTCAGTTATCTATAAGAAGGGGTAAAGAATGAAATGTTGCATTTTCAAACAAGAAACTGCAAGAATTGAGAAAATGGAGACAATAGAAATCATATACAGTGTCTGTACATACAGAAAGAGTCTGTTTATATTAATGTAAATCACCTTTTTAATGAGATTTAATGCTGAAGGTATAATGATTTAAAATGAAAATGTTCTTAGCTCACTGAGTGGCTTGATTCCTGTAAAGAATTTAGCATAGTATGTCTGAAATACCACTTCCGTTGAGGTCAGTGGGAACAATTCATGGTCATTTAGTTAAATGCTTGTGCGACTTCAGTATGGCTATTCATATATGTGCCTTTACAGAAGTTTATAGGTAATCTTTGCAGGACTGAAATCTTAAAGAATTGGAAGAGTAAACATAGAACAAAGGCATATATCGTTCTGGAATGCAGGTATATATTGATAACAACAGAGCTTTTTGTGAATTAAATTAATTAGTTAGACTTTGTTTGTGGTTTGAAAAATCATCTTGAATTTTTTTTAAGTTATATTTTATGTCCCGGTTATAAAGCATCAAACTGTAAATTAAAGAAATTACAAAAAAGCAATAAGATAAACACTTAGAAGATCTGATATGAGTACATTTTAATGGAATACATATACCCTGTAGTTAAACGAATTGACTGAAGAGTCTGGGATACAGTACAGTCCTAGTTCTTGGGAAAGGATGACATAGGGAGGAAGGAATGTACTTGAATTTTGACCAAATATATAAAGTATTTAGGAAGTATAGGCCTTGCTCTAAAGGGAGACAAACATTAAATAATACGGAGGTATCTTAATGGAAAAAGCAGGCAAACAGTGGAACATCATCGCACAAGAAGGCATTAAGACATTTCAAAAGAACTATTGAAAAGGAAATTAGATAACTAATTCAGTGTACATAGTAGATACTAGATTACAGCAGCTCCTCTAGCTTGCTCCAAGAGAGGTCACTTTCACTCTAAAATGTTCTTTGTTTAATATGGTAAGTTTTTTGAAATGCCCTGGGGTTGCTTTTCAGATGTATCCTTTTTAATATATTTTACAGGATGTATGTGCTTTCAGGATTATGAGAGCTGCATATAAAGCCCTACAAGATATTGAAAGTATGCAAGCGGAGATATAAAACTAAGTTTTATTTGTCCTCCCTGCTGAATCACATAAAATACAGGGACTACTATTTCCTGGTATGATATATTCTTTAATGGGTTTGGAAGAGTGTCTTTGGTAGCTGTTTAGTAAATTAGTGTCAACGATCAAGAGAACTACTCCAAGCGGGAGATTGGAGAGAAGACGATGAGTAAACAAAATAGGGAATGTTTTCATTTGGGGTAGATCACCCACCCAAGAATAGAAACTGCTGTATCTGCCATAAGAGCCTACAGACAGTCACTATTACAGTCACCTGAAGGATTCTGAATATATACAAAAGCAGATGTGGCTATTGGATCACTACAAGATGACTTTTAATCCATTTCAGAGGAAAGTATTAAGATTTTCTAAACTAATTTTACTTCCTGAGGACAGAGAGGGGGAATTTTTAGTGGCGGAGCCCAGGTACGCTCAGATGCTGCTGTACACCTGTGAATGACCAATTTGCCTGCCATGGCTGTTGCTGTAATTCTGCAGATTCCATAGGATCACTATGAAATGGGTAGAAATTTTCTATTTATTTGCTTCACCAATTGGAAGGGCTTTCTTCTATAAAAAGAAATACAGTTTTCTCTCAGCGCTCTTGTCTCCTCACCTCTGGACACCTTTCTGAAGCTTGTATTCAGGACTTAATTGGTATAGGCTTTCCAGGAAGAAATGTCAAACTGGTGCTTTTCAGACATTTGCCCTACTAGTTGTGATGAACTGCTTTAGAGACAGAAGTGAGAGTAAAGACATTATGTTGAATGAAATGATAAACTCTAATGCACTATTTTATGCATTATGAATCAATCATCATAACTTTAATATTCAGAAATGTTTGGAACTTCTTAAAAGCTCTGTCCTTACACTGGAATTACACGAATTCTGGATTTATTTTTTCCCTACACAACCAGAAACATGGGTTGAAAGCATTTTACCAGTGGTTAGATTAGTACAGAGTGGAGTATTGATAATCTCTGGTATCAGATGATTATATTGGTGCTCAATTCCAGAAAATACAGGAATTTCATATTGCTTCAGCATCTGATGGTTATTCCACTGTATTCAGATGACAGTAATATTTCCATGCTTTTCATATAAAGAGGATTTCTTCCCTTGCTGGTTAAATTTTAAAATCTGTCTTTGACTAGCCACTATGTATAATTTTGAGATGTTTACTGTAGTGCTGGTGCAAAAGTAGTCTCTGAATATTTGCTTTAGACTAGAATACAGCTCCCTGAGTGTACTCTATTTTATTCTCTCTCACTGGCAACACTTGTCATCTTGTTGAAGTAGAATTATTTTAATGCTATTCTGTAACTTTTCATGTCTAGAAAAATAAGAAAGTAGATGAATTGCAAGTAAGGTTTTCACCTGAATAATAACTTTTTGATAATGTGCAAAGGGTTTAGAAGTGTCATCATGTATTTGGAACAGGCTAAATGGGAATTCTCTTTTAGAGTAAATTCTTTCCTGAGAAACTCTGCTAATGCCAAGAGGTGATTTTATGCAGGGTGAAACCTCTCTATGCAAATATATTAGCTGCCATAAATATATGTATTTTTTACTTCTTTAAAAAAAGTGCTATTACATGCATCTACATCATTCAGGGATTCTCAAGATTCTTTTCTGTGTGTAATATTCCCATCTCTATGAAATGATTAAAAGTACAGATATTTGAAGTGTTTTTTTTTTTTTATTTCCTCTCTGTACCATCAATAGTAACTTTCCTTTTTAAATTAGAATTGAAACCAAAGTTGCTCCAGAATGGAGACATTTTAAAGCTTGTTTTTAAGAGCCAGGTACAATTTGTTGTGCTTGCATTCTTTCTAGAAATAAATTATGGAGTATTTTCCCCACTGTTGTCTAGTAAACAAATCTTTCTAAGCATGTGTAGAGTGATGTGGGAGGAAAGGAAGGGGAGGAGGAGGAAGGTCAGCTCAGATGCTGCTGCGGCTATGACCCATCAGTCTTGGAAATGACGAAAAGTGTGATATCCTACAAATACGTATACTAAAAGACTGTCCTAAGCTAGGGCATGCTATCTTCCATTTCCAAAAATTATTTAACTGAAAGAAGTCTAAATTATATGTTTCAGTAATAGAATTAATTATTTTAGGAATTGTATCCAAAGATACTTAGTGAAAGTGTTAGCCCAGAATGAGATACTGGAGCTCCTTGAATCTAGGGATTTTGTGTGCACTTTCTTCTCCCTTGCACCATGCAGTTTTATGACAAATCATACATTGATCCTGGAAGTCAAAGTATTGGGGGGGAAGAAGGGGAAGACAAGAAACTGTCAAAGCTGCCAGTTTTCACCTGGTTTCTTATCTAAAATAAGGCAAGGCTTTCATGCAAAACTATAAGTCAGCCCAGATTCACTCAACACTGGGCCCAGGTTCACTCAGAAGGATTGTGAGCCCTCACAGACCTCTTGAAGAATCTGGGCTGAGTTTCAAATCAGTAATGAAACCCATAATCACGCAGACTTCACATGCTCTTGAGTTTCCTTGAGCATTTACCCAGCTCTCCCTCAACTTTCCTGTGGTTTGCTGGGATTTTTTTGTTTTAAGCAAAACAATAGTGGAGTCTGAGTATTAAATAGTCATTGCTGGATACAATGTTTGCTGTTGTGAGTAATCCAGGTCCTACTCACCCTACTTGGAGGACTACATAACAAAGTAACAAGCATTTGCAGACCCATAGTTATGATCCTTGTTCTGACTGGGAGGGAAAAAAAAAAAAAAAAAAAAAAAGGAAACTCCATTTGTGAATCTTTGCTACAGGTTTTCCATGCCTATTTTAGTGCTAGTGTATGTTGGTAAAGTGCTTTTGATTGAAAGATGATAACAGAAAAATAGCGATTATTTTTGTTAACTAATAATTCTGTTGTTCTCACTTGTACCAAATTTAAATGCAGGGTTTCCTATTTCAAAAGGTGGTACATCTGCAATGTGGAAAAATAATTATTATTGTAGAGCTATGTAGGAAAGTAAAATAAAGAAAAGTTTTTAAAAGTTTGTGCTGTTTTTCATTTTTTTTCACATAAATTCTGTGGAACTGGCATTTGTCTTCAGGAAAATTCAGAGCTTCTGCATCACCCAAGGCCCACTGACTCCCTAGAAGTAAATCTTAAACTTTTCCTTGAAAGTTAGCAGGGCAGTACTCTAACAGACCAAAAAAGGAGACTCAAGTTCCAAACTAAAAAGCTTTTGACTAAAACGTGCAGACCATAAATGAGTATTTAGGTATGTTAAATGAATGTATACAGTATATATACAAGTATAAGTTTTATTTAAGCACACGTGCACAGCCAATTTGCGGTACCACTTTGCACACTGATGATGCCTAAGTTACTGTGTGCATTCCTGTAGATTTTATATATCAAAATTCCCATCTGAATTAAGTAAAATGATACAAATAAAATGCAAGAAAATATGTGGAAAATAGATCATTTTTCATCAATGCAATGACAGTTCAGTATTTTGAATTTTCTTCATGAGATGGTAATTTCTTTTGATCATATAAAAAGAGTCATGTTTTCAGTCTGTGTGCACAGTGGTTCTAGTACTCAAGTAATTAACGTATCCTAATTCTTTCTTGTTTAGGAATGCCCATTCCTAAACTAAGCTATTTTTGGGGGGAGAGCTTTTATTTTTAACCTTCAAGCAACTTCTAGAACAGTTAGGAGGCTGAACCTTCCTACATTTTACTCAGATATTCTTCCTCCTCTTGATAGACAAATTCCTATATTCATTAAGTTTTCAGATTTATTTTCATCAGTTCATTGCTCTCGCTTATATTACTGGGGGAATTTTACTTTTTCTTAAAACTTACTTTGAGATGTTTTCAAGAGGATATAATTCAGGCCGTTTTCTCAGAATTGATATAAATGGGTAAATCTTCAGGGTCTTTTTAATATATTAATAGATACAAGACTTGACATAGTTACAGTAAACATTATCATAAAGTAGCATCTGTATCTTTCATCTTGTAGCAAATTCTTTTCCTGTATTTTTACAGCTAAAATAGACCAAGAAAATGAAGAGAAATCACTGACAGAAGCACATAAAAGGTAAGAAAAAAAAATGTAATAAAATCCTTCTTTCCTTTGAAAATTGTGTTGTTTTAGAAGTTGCTGTTTTGGAAGCAGACAGTGTCATATTTTTGGATGTTGAAAGAATTGCATTCAGGAAACCAAATGATATCTCTTTATTGTCAGCTTTATTTTGATCATTAGAAAAGAAAAATTGAAGGAATATAAGCAAGCAGTATACCTTTAGAGAAACATTGTGTGTGACTCTGCTCTTTCTGGAAATGCATCTTCCTTATGTAAAAATAAATTGAGATTATGACAGTTGGATTGGGAGAAAACTGTTCATTCATCACCAGAATGGTGATGTGACAGACACACAGCATTCCCCAACAGCTATTATTCACTAAGTACCACTTCCTGTGCTTATAAAACGTCTACTGTAAAATAGGGAATGGAAATCTTTTAAAATAGTAATGATATGTGAAATGTGACTGCCTTTGTGAAAATGCTAACAGATCTTTAAATAATTCTTGTTGGGGGGGGGGAACCAAAATACTTCATTAAATCTCATTACAGATGTGATCAGCTGAGAGCATTTTCAAAACTGGAAACTTCGCTGTGTTGCACAACTTGTGGTTTCTTCTGATTTTTGGCAGTGTTCTCCAGAAGCAGTGTTTAAATGGGACAGATTTTTATCTGTCCCAGCAAAAGACCAAAATATGACACACACCATTTATAGTCCAGATTTGGTGAAGCTGACAGTCTGCATTTGTTTTCCTTTCACTAAAAATAGCATCTTCTTTTTGTAACAAGTACAAGTGCCACTGAAGATATGCTAATGAATACAGCTGGGACCTCTCTCAATAGCATTCAAGGAAAGCGTGCTGCCAGAAGAGACTCTAGCTCTCTTCTGTGATGTTAGTCGTTCTAGGGCCCTGATGCCCAAGATAGCCACCTGCTCTCCTGTCACAGCGCAGGCGATTTTTCCCCTGCTAAAGCACCACAGCTTCTTTTTATTTCCTTGCCCCATGTACAGAAGACAGTGCCTGCAAAGGAAGGAAAGGGGGAAGAGGACATTCCTCTGTTAGAGGAAGCTTCCATCCTATTCACCGGGACATGGTATGCCTATGAGTAGCACGTCCGTGACGTGGGATTGTGATGTTAAAGTGGAACAAAGGGGGTATTGCTTTGGCTTAGTATCATACCTACTCAAGTATATGACAGACATTCCTGAAATTCCTTAAACTTGTTTAACTGCCGATACATAATTCTTATCCTTAAAGATCTCCCTCACAATAAAATTTAGAGAGAGGAAACTGTTAGTAAGATGTTTTTGTTTATCTCTGTCAAAGTGCTCTGCTAAGGAATTTGTTTCTTCTGTGGAAAATGGATTAGACCATATGTCCGAAGCAGACAGATTCGTAAGAGCAAGGGAAAGCCGCAACATGTTCAGAAAGCTTCCGACTTGCCATTGTCTTCTGGCATCTGGTTCATTCACCATCCTAATTTCCTCCCTGACAGCACTGGAACCACAATAGCAAAAACTTCCTAGTGGTTTATCTAAGATTCACGATATGGGGGAGGAAAGCAGACTGCTCCCTGGACCCTCGTTAAGCTTGACCTACTTCTTTGTACTTGTCCTATTACTTTCTGCTCTCATTCTGCAGAGTGCAGCAGCTCCTTTACACAGGAGTTTGCCAAAGAAGGAATTTCTGCTTCATTTTTCTTTACTATGAATGTCTAGCAAGGATAGCATCATATATGAAAGCTTTCATGGAAAATATGAGGAAGGAATTATGCAGGGACCTAAAATGTAATATTTTGGGGCAAAGTTATTTTTACTATTATCCATATCCAGTATCCGGTAATATTACTATTTTACTATATTACTTCTACTATTACTCTCTTGCTTGTGCTTGATCTCCTCACACTGAAATTCTTGATGCAGTCAGTGGTATTTGTTAAAATGTTGAAGATAGCTTCACGAAGCTAACTTTAGTATTAAATGTGTTTATTACAGTAAGATCTTCAAAGGACCTAAGAAATAAAAAGCTTGGGATCTGTTCTTTGTAGAGGGAAGAGAAGATGAGAGCTTGAATAGCTAAATAAAAGATTAGTTACATTTCGCTAATCATAGGTAGAACAGCAATGCATAGGATGACTAGACAAGCAAGTAGTGCAAGGAAAAGTGATGGATTAGATGGAGCAAAATTAATGTGATTAATGTGCTTGGATTTTTCTTTTTGAAGTAGATAACTTCAGCCCATGTATGAGTTCACTGCTACCCCATGATAGCATTTCTTTAGCTTTCAGCAAGAACTACAAATCTTTCCTTTTAGCTTGGATACAGATTTAAAGCTGATATCTCCATAAAAATGTAAAAGTCCAAGAGAAAAGCTGTTGCAGCAATAACAACAAAAATGTTTCTAAAATGAATAATGATTTGGGGAAAATGCAGCAATGTGTATTTTAGAAAAGCTCAGTTGTGCAATAGATGAGCTGAAATGGAAAGTTAATCTTCTACACAAAATAAAGACAAAGAAAGTGGAATGTCTGCTCCAGAGACTCCATACAGTGAATAGCTGTTCATTTGTCACAAGTGCGAAAATGTTTAATCGGTTTTGAAATGATGTATTCTCTCTTTATTTATCGTGTTTAGTGACTTTAAGAGTGTCAGTATGTAAAGTGTTTATCCAAGGAATGGATTTCTGGCACATGGATAAAATGAAAAGTGAAATGTTTAGCTCGCAATAGGCATATGTTCCAAGATCTCTCTGAGTAAGTATCCTGAGATGAGAAGAAAGCACACAGGTCTGTGTTTATCTAGCTTACGCAGGCAGACAAGGAAGGCTCCAGCCTGGTATTAACACTGAAGTGACATGGAATGTCTTCACCAAACCCTAAACAATTACATCATTCCTTAACAATATTGATAAAGTGCAGTAAGAAAGAACCTGGCACTTTCCAATTAGATCCTCATTGCTAAATACTTGAGAAACTGTCAAATACTTGACAAGTTAAAGTAGAAACCACTGTGGAGGAAATGAAAGAGGAGAGGGAGAAAAGGAGAAGAAAAAAGGTGCTTCTCTATCTTAGGAGTTCTATGATCTGTGTTTTGTTTTTGTTTTGTTTCATTTTATATCATACTAGATTATTTGCCCTTTGTCCCAAGATACAAACGCTGCATTCACATAGCTGTAAATAACAGTTAAACAACTTTACAGCTAAAGTTCACTGACTTTGAAAACTGGAAGACACAGCACCCTTTTCCCCAAGCAACAAGTGTTTCCTCTTTTCAGTTTTTTTTAGTTATTTAAAGACCTCTAATCTTTCCAGAAGGCATTTTCTCTACGCAGAGGATAAGATAAGGAGCATTATTGTTTTCAGGCACGCTTAATGCAATTTTAGAAAGAGAGGCGGTTCAACTGCAATGTCTACAGCAAAAAGTTATATCAAAGCTGATGCCTTTTTTTTTTTTTTTTTTTTTTTTTTTTTTTTTTTTTTTACTGTGGTAGGATAGAAGACAAAAGCAGCAGCCACCAGGTCATCTGGATGGCCTGTGATCAGAAACGAGCTTGATGCTCCTCCTCTTGCAGTTGGTGAAGCAACAGCTTATCAGCCTCAGAGAATTACCAGAAAGAGCATTTGATGAAGCAGAAGCTCGTTACTGTATGTCTTGCTACCTTTATTCGGCTGAATAGCTGTGAAGGAATAGCATATAACTTTTTATTTCTTCCTTATAATACCTTGCCCAGTATTTAGTTCTGATCTCCTTAGAAGATTTCCAGGTTAAGGACTTACCTGTTTTTTAGAACAAAACAAAATCCAAGTTGGAACACTGATTCTTCTTCCACTTGAATAGGTAGTAAGAAAATTTTTCTCTTCCTCTACCTGCAATAATATGACTGTTCTTGGATTAACTCCCTGGGATTCATTGACAAATTGAATTGGGGATGTTTATTTTAGACCTGAGAAACATTCAGAACATTTTCTGTTCTTCTAGCTCTCTCCTAGGCAAAACATTAAACATCAGATTTTAAGTTCAGTACAGTAGCTACTGGACTAGTCTAATAAGCTTTGGATGTAGCCAAGTCGTTAATGAACCATACCACATTCAGAGAATCTGACATTTGTCCAGAGCAATTAATTGCTCTGAAATTTGCGTGGTTTCTGTTTACTTCTATAGCACCTATATAGAAGGCAATGCATGTTGAGAATCTCTTAAACGTTGCCAATTCTTTTATTTCTGTTACTGTAGATAGTGACCTATGTTACTGCTTCACATAGGGTAGTACTGGGACACAACAATCCTTTTAATGGTGGCTTACTTTGGGTTGAAACTAGTCACCTGTTTTGTCCGTGATTCATAATAAGGTTGGGAAAACATAAATGCTGCCAGCTATCATGACTTTGGCTGTCACTGATTTTAATGAATCTGAGAATTTAATCTATTTTCTCATAAATCTTAATGCATCCTGATAGTATAAAAAGTCAAACAAAGGACTTTCTGCCTTATAACGTAAGTCTGAGATGTGTATGGCTGGGTGTGGAACACCTTTCCATGTCAGGATGTTTTTTATTTGGTTTATCTTATAATTTGCTCACATTACTTATACATTCCAGTGATTTTTAGGCTTTTAAGTGCTTCCTGAGTGCTATATCTCAGGCACCTCTTCTGTTTTCAAAACTTTTAATAATCCATTTAGCAATGTTTTGTCGCTTTCTTTGCTGTAGCAACAAATGACATTAATTTTGAACAGGAATGTTTGCCTTAAAATCCCCCACACGCATGCAGGGGAAAAAAAAAAAAAAAAAAAAAAGTGCGTCTGACACAACACTCTGCAGGCTTCCACTGCCTTTGCTGAGCATTCAGACACGGAGAAGAACAAAGCCTTACACCTGCTCAAAAGCTGACAAGCTGATGACACTTAGAGAAATAGCAGACCGTATGGTACAATGGCACTGCTGAAAAGCAACACCTAGAAATGTAGCACCTAAGTCTGATAATCCTTTAAAACAGTTAATGTTCCTCCCGCCCCGCTCCTCTCCACGCAATGGTTTGGATTTTTTTGAAAAGTGAACTGTAAAGTTTAAAGTGAAAATTGAGTTAATGATTGGAATAAAGTGGTGAAAAGCTCAGAGTGGAGAGATATTTAGTAGAAAGGATATTTTTTAACTGAAAGGCAAGGAGGTGCTGTTGAACTCCATCTCTCACTACTCTTCTGCTATTATCCTTTGTTAGTTCCTTTCCTGTTAGTTCTCTTTTCTCGCTGTGTGGCTGCTAGTATGCAGACTTGAATTGCTCACAGTAATACATTTCAAACTGTAGGTATACATTAGTTGCATAAAAGTAAATATTCAGGGAGCAAAGGAAATGTGTATAGAAGACGCTTACAGACTGTTAAACAGATTGGATCATTCTTGTTTAGTATCCTGTCTCTGACAAAATATCAGAGCCCATAAACATGCAGTAATGGAAAATTAGCCAGCAGTTTAGCTATGTCAGAAAGTTGCTTCTGGAACGCTGTAATTGATTTTTCCCTGAGAGTTGTCTTTGCCCTTTTCTGAAACTGTTTGCCAAATGAGTGAATGAATTCTTATCTATAGGCATGATTGATTTTGTTTATTCTAACAAGAGCATCATCTTTTTTTCTAATAATATCAGACGTCATGCTTAAAAAATCATTTTATTTTATTGGTTTCAAATTAGTTGCCTGGTAATGCCATTGAATGTTAGTATGAACAATTGATGATACAACTTTTGATAGATTAGGATAGAGCTAATTCAAATTCAAAGAGCTAATATTAAGCAGTGTAAACTGTTCCTTCTCCATGCACTTTATGGCTTATGTACAGAATCTATGTGTAGATTTTTACAGTAAAAAATGAAGAAAATAGTTTAAGGTGCAAATATAGTTACATAGCTAAGTAAAACTGGTAACAATACATAAAATAACTGGGATCCAGCTGTACCAAAAGGTAGTGCTATAGCATTAAACTCACAATTAAAAAAAAAGTTAAGAACCACATAGCTAATGAAGTAGTGACAAAAATAGAGAAATGAAAGTCTTTAACTTTGGCATGCTAATTGTTTTGACCACCAGTGTATGTCTAGCAGGTAGTTTCTCTGAATAGTCTTCAAAAATTCCAAGATATTCTTTTTGAAATGTTACAGCTGAAGTAAGACGCAAGCGTGTGTGTGTTTGTGTGTGAAAAAGATTAGCTCCAGCACCTCTGTTATGCATCAGGGTGTGATTATTTCAGCAGGTTTTTTCCTTTCATCATATTGTCTAGCTGTGGTGTTTAGTTAGATTGTTTCTTAAGACCTTCACAATTTAGTATCTTCTGCATTTAAGTCAAATAGTTATTGCAAATGCTGTCACTTCTGTTTTTACTCTTCTGTTGATTTGCCATGACAGTTGTTGTTGTCTTCCTTGGTGTTTTTAAGATTCACTTTAAGGATTATTATATTATATTGCTATTGTTGTGTATATGCAAATAGAAGAGCAAAATTTAAGGCATGTGGTTTAATTAGGTCACAACTGTATTAACTCATCTGGGAACTATCCAGTAATAACTTGTACAACATTGGTCATTCCTTCCTTAATAATTTCCAGCTCATGGAAGACTGCCATCAGCCCCTCCTCGGTATAGAGCTTGTCTCAGCCTGTTGCTGGAACCCCTTTGTGCTTCTCGTATATGGAGGTCAGGTGACTTGGAAAAAAGCATAGTCTCTTTAGTGTTCCTTATAGCCTTGTTCCCTAGTCTTGTTTTTTTTGTTGCTGTTGTTTTTATTTTTTTTTCCTTTTAAGAGACATTTTCCTTAGATTCAAAAACCGCTTAAGTGAGCCAGATCTCTTCTGCACTGTCTTAACTGGTCACTTGTCTTAGGATAACTTGCACCCACTTCCTTTCTCAGCTGCTGTCTGGAGGATAGTTCCACCTTGATCAGTCTGATGATGAAGTAAAAGTTCCTTCTCTATCCCAAAGAAGGTAGTTAGTGTGATGGTCGCCGTCGACCAGAAACATCACAGAACTCTAGTGTAATCCTTGGAAGGGATGGAAACAGCTATTCCAAACCTGAGTGTGCGTTCTCAGGCCAAAGGAGTATGGTTTATCTAGCTTTATTTGGATACGTGAATATCAGTGATTCATATATTCAGTGTGATCCCATATGGTTATTTAGTCTATCCATCAACTCCAATGGCTACCACCTTTTTTCAGGCTTTCTCCGTATAGAAAGCATTACTTATTTTTCTCCTGATCTAGGTGAAGATACTCTCACTGTTGTGAAGAGAATGTGTTGAGATAGGTTGGGAGTTCAGAGAGAGATGTCTGGAAGTTGATAAATGTATATTAAGGCTTTTCAATCTGACACTTCATCCATCCAGATTTTTAAGTCTTTGACTTTATTTTCGTGGGGATTTGTTGTAATTCACTCTAAGAATATGAAATTCTTTTGGACATTTCCATCTTCTACAAAAACTGGATTCCTTCTATTCATATTTGTGCAATGCTGTTACGATATTAGGGGAGCCTGTATTTGTGTATCTTAAGGAGAGAGCTCTTATACATTGAATAAAGCATGAAGACTCTTCAGAGCTTCAGTTAGATCCAAAAATCAGCAATCCAAAAAGCTTAAGTTGAACCACCCTCAGAAAATGTTAAAAATATTAGAAGGTTCTAAAATGCCAAAGTATTTTGGAACAGCTCTATTTTATTATTTTTCAAACAACAGAGATTGAAAAGTACTGGTCTGAGCACCAAAATACCAACTGTAGCTGTTATAACTTTAGCTACACCAGGAAATTTTTTTTATCAAATTTACACTTTGTAAGTGCAAGCCAGGATAGTAGGTCAGCCCAGACTGATGCTACTAGTTATAGCCCAATTTTAAGTGGGCTATAGCTAGTATGCAAAATTTATGATAGGAATAGATTATATTATAAGTGATTTTCTAACCCTATACATTGATCAAAAATAACTCTTCTTTTTTTTTTTTTCTCTCTCTCTCTCTCCTCCCTCTATCCCCCAATCTCTTTCAGGTTGGGACAGCATATGGGAACTCTAGTTTGGCAGAATTTTTTTTACAAAGTTATGACTGTTTTAGAAGAAGCATCTGACAATACTCTCAGGCAGACCTGTAGATTAATTTCAGTTATTTTTATTATGTGTTCTGGTAAATGCATGTGTACAAAATTTAATCTATACCGGACTATATATTCTGAGTGTGACTATTATATGTATATCAAATCTGTTATAATACATACGTGGTTTCTATCTAAATAATCTGCTCTAGATTTAAAGCAAATTGGCTCCTATTCTGTTAGATAATTCTGATCTTGACCCTACATAAAGTTCACAGCTATAAAAGTAAACCATACCATGGAGCAGGCAACACTTAACATCAGTAAGTTTATTTTGTTAAAAGTTGTATTATATTAAATTATTAATATATAGTACAAAATGGTTGTGTTACCTCCACATATAATTATAACCTTTTAAAGTAATAACAGTTGCTCAGAAAGCCTCCACTGCACTAGGTAATCAAGATGAGGTGTGTTAATAGAAACATCTGAAGACTAGGTGGTTTCTTACCACAGTAAGGTTAACGAATCGTGTCAGATCACTGATTGGAAATTCGTTTTACTTCTGTATTCTCTGTCTGCTCGCACCTTATTACTTATTCAAGTTCAGCCAGCCACAGATTTTTTGATATGTTTGAAGATCGTATGTTGGTCTTTTTAAAAGAGACAGAATAGTTTTCTTTTGGATGCACTGCTGGGCCTTACTTTCCAGTGCACACAACTACATGAGTTTACTTTACATACGTTCATGCTGCAGGTGCCCAATTAAGCATAGAGCTATCTTGGTACCTACCTAGAAGCTCAGGGGGCATGCGTGGACAGGGTATTCATGATAACATAAAATTAAAAACATTAAACTCTGTGAAAGAAAGTCTACTGATTTGTGCAAATTATGCGTATTACAGTGGACTGCAACTTACACAAATGCCTCTAGGAAAGTGGAAGCCTCAAGAAAAATATCTTAAGCTGTGTTTTTGAAAAAGTGTGAAACTTGTTAAAAAACGTCGTTTTAACATTACAGGAGAAAGCACATGGCATTCAGATGCATTAGAAGAATCATACTAGAATGTTTGGTTTTTTCTCTGAGTGGCCTGATAGAATATGATTGTCAAGGACAAAAAGTAGCCAAGTTTAACTCTGTTTTTAATGTATGATGTAAACTTACTCTTTTTTGAATCTAATATTCTTGAATGGAAACATGTCTTTTCAATGTGCATCATGTAATTTGTGTTTATTGGGATTTACTTAGATATAGTGGGCCAGTTCCTGGATGAGTGACAGCTAATCAGTGCTATGTAGAAGATATAATGAAGGTGTAAAGATGCCTAACCAACCTTTCCTCATCTTTGATTTTTAAATGGTTGGAGGCTGACTCAGTCTGGTAATTTACAACAACTTCTTAAACACCCATATTTTTGTCATCAGAAAACTTCTGTCTGCCAGGACAGTTGCATCTTGCTTCTGACATAATTTATCACCTTATCCAAGCCACCTAGAATAAAAAGTGGCAACATTAGATCACTAAGGAATTCTTTTATCACAGCAAAAGAGAGCCCATGTCATAGCCTCGTGTTTTAGGGGAGAATGAGGATGAAAATAGGAAGAAAAATAAATAAATAAATAAAGTCAGAGAAGGAAAATCATGAATAATGCATTTAAGAATGAAGTGTCAATTGTGATCCCTAATAACCTACTGTTGTCAGGAAAAGTAAGCTACAGGAAGAGACTTGGCAAATTTCTTCATCATGCCCAACTAATATAACTTAATCTTGACCAAGTAAAATTAGTTTCCCAAATAAAAGGATTGTAAAATCCTTGTGCCCAAATTTGCCTTCCAACAAAATTGTCATTTAAGTCAGTTGTGGCCATAGTTTTGTAGAGCTACTTTGTTTCTGAAAAATAGGGTGAAAGAAATGCCCACCCATTGAATGACGTGTATATCAGGGCCTAGAATGGCAATTTGAGCTATGGTTGAAATGTTTTATTCATTGCTCACTCCGAGGTGATCGGTCTTAAAATTTTAGTTTTCCTAAACTATTTGTTCTAAGTAGGAAGCTATATTCTTAATGCATGTTGAATTTAATAATCTGTGTCACTTAGTGTAGGTTCTGCTCCAGTTACTGAATCTGCTACATTCACTGTGTAGCATAAAATATAAAATATGCAAGTTGTGAGTTTGTGTTATTGATCATTTTAAATAACTGATAATATTGATCGTTGTGGATAAACATACGGTTGTAAAGCATTCATAGCTATATCAGGGAAAAAAATATCAAACTGCTTACCTGCAAGGAAACTGACCTATTAAAATGTAATTTTCTGTTCTTCTCATTATATGCTTTGTGTTGAGTTTTGCTGTGAAAAATAGTACTTTAAAAGTAGAGGGCATTTTTGTTGATGTTGTTAATTTTAATCTAGTTGGAGCAATAACACTTTTCTGTTTAATATAAATTTATAGGAGTCAAGGGATTAGAGATGAGGGGGATGACTTAGATTCAAAACATTGCAAATGTTTGGCTTTTATTTATTTATTTATTTATTTATTTTGAGGAAAGGAAAAAATCTCTTGAGACCTTTTCCTAAGGAACAATATTACAAAAATCCATAGTTACACAATATAAATTGGCAAAAGAGAGAATGGACTGATGATTCTGGCAGCTGACTTAAGCCTGCATGTTATCTCAACTTGCTTTTTAATATAAAAAGGATACCTCTTTTCTTTCTTTAAAAAAAGGGGGGGAAAAGTCCGTAAGTTCCTCACCAACACTTAAGTACTGGATATTTTGAATGAATCTATGTTTATTTTCGTATTTTCTCACTTATGTAGGACAAAGCAATGAGGAGAAGCAATGATGATCTTAGAAAAAGGTGGGCGGAGAAGGTGAAATAAAGTCATGGGGAGTTGTGATGCAGGGCAACCCTCAAAAAAATAAGTCAATAGATGATGAGGGGCTTCTTAGGGTACTGTGCATGTTAGGTTTCCTCACAGCTTTGTGCTGTCTCAATAACCAGGGTGCTGGTTCTCAGTTTCATTTTATCAGATAATTTTGTGTTACTTTGAACTGTTTTGAATCCTGCAAGTCTAACTTTTGAATCCTGCAAGACTAACTTTTGTTAATGCTTTCAGCTGTTTAAAACGCAAAATGCATTAAAGAACCCCTTTTCCTATTTATAAAACAAAATCAGGATGAATGATAACTCACAGCTTTTCCAGGACGCAGCTACTGTTACCTATATACTGTACTCCTGTTTCTTGTATAGTCTTAAATTCAAGGGGAACATTTTGTACTTTCTGCCAAACTCAGTTTGACTTTTCAATACAATCTGTGTTAGATTTAAAGTAGTAAAAGGCAAGCATGGTCCTTTTTTCCCTATTCCCTTTCTTATTTCTTTTGATAAGCTATGCTTAATTCTGAATGGCTTTCATCACGTTAGGATGTACCTTAGCAACTCCTGCCTGAATCAAAACTGCCTCTGATTTACAACAGAAAACAAAACCCAAGTTGTAATGAATATCCAAATTTTAACTTCAATCAAAATACTTAGTATACTAAACAATACTCTCTACTGCCATACTGTAGAAACAATTTTCCTGCTTTTAAACCACATTGAAACAAACCTATATGCTTGCAGGTATTTTTGTATACTGTGTTTGGAAACCTGATGGGGGTGTGTGTATGTGTGCGTGCATTCATGCACGCGCCTCTCTGTGTTTGTGTGTGTTCACCATTTCTCAGAAAGGTCAGCCAGGAATAGTGTCATTACTAGTGAAATTCAAGACATGTCTGGACCTTCAGTTACTTTGCTATTTGTTTGGCCACTGAAGCCTGATCAGCTGATGCTGAGGTGAAACTTACTGCTGTCCATTATTTAGTATTGTTGACTTGCCTCCTTATTGCTTTTTTGAGCAAAAGAAGTATTTGTGTTAGTTGCCAACTGTTCTGTCTCCCCTCCCTCCCCTTTTGCTTGAACAAGTGCATACATTCACATACTTGCATGCATGTGCACAAACATATCTTGCGGATATTTATAAACTGGCCAGGTGAATGGAAAAAGCATTTAGCCAATGGATCACGCAGCAGACTTGAGTCTGAATCATTGTCTGCAACTCTGAATTTCTAACTGGCTTCAGAATGAAATGGAAAAAAATAGAGTAATCCATAGCTGCTCTTAAAATATTCCTAATGGATCAGACCTATTAGCTAGAAATGTTTGTTAATGAGCCATTTGCAAAGTGAATGACAATTTTTTTATCATATGATTAAATTTGATTTGGTTGTTGGTGCATCCATTCTTTCCTACCCTCCAAACAGAAAAATCATTTACATGGTTGTAAACAAGGGAGCACACAGAAAAGTCCGGTGATTCATTCATCAAATTTCCATATTTGAGTAAGCAGTAATTTCGGTCATCTTGGCCTGCGGTGATTTTTCTGGATTGCAAGAACAATTGAAACAAGGAAATGACAAGATGAGAAAGGGAAAAAAGGAACTAACCATCTCTTATAATATTTCCTAACTAACTTGTCAAAGATGAAAACTTCTTCCACTGCTTCAGGACGCTTAATGTTATTTAATTGTCCTTTGAGGACAGCATGCAGCATATGAAAACCACTTTGAAATCTGTTTAAAAAATTCTGGCTTTTGCCATGTCAGGATAAGACAGTGGTGTGAACATCACTGCCTCATTTTTAATCAGGCTTGAAAAGTCATGCTGTTCTGAGCAAAGCTACTGACCTCCTTTACCTCTCTTAATCCCTGGAAATAACTCACATGCCCTTCCTTCCCTCTTCCATGACTGCTACCTCTCCTCTAATGCACATTCTTTTCTTTTAAGACATTCACTATGAGTGTGGAAACATAAGAACCCTTTTACTTGAGACTCTCCCAATACTTAATGAACACTAAACAAGCTTTGCAATACATATTTGAGTAATAAATATTTCATTTTGTAGATAGGTGAAATGAGACAGAGAGCTCATCTGAGTTTCCCAAAGTTGTGTGTTGCAGAAATTAATCTGTGTACAGGAATGTGAGCATTCTCTACTGCAGCCGCTTATTTTATTCAAAATATATATGTTCCTGCATTTTTAGTCAGAAACAATATAGATGGTATTTGCAGATGTATCACTTTAGAATCTGTTTAGAAGGATAAACAAAAACATTTGAATGGGCAGCCCCACTGAAATGCACCAGAGAAGGTATTTGCTGCCTGGCAGAAATTTGAAAGCATGATATCTATTCTTAGGGTTATTGTAATGTCATCCAAATTCCTCTTTGTATTTGAAATGTGTGTCCCCTACTGGAGTCAGCTTTGAGATGTGTCTGGTTTGACACATGTAAACACTTCCAAATCAGATATTTAGAGAGCATGGTAATACAAAGGATTTATTCCTGCGCTTGTTTTATTTTTTGATGTATTTGGAGTCACTTTATTTGCTTTGTCTTTTGTGTGAATCATGCCACTTTGTCTTGTAGTACAAAAATGACAGCATCAAATAAATAGCAGGCAGGTTTCCATATGTCTTCTAAATGTGCTCTGAGAGTTTGTTAACTGCTAAAAATGGGGATCTCTCTGACTGTAGAAATTATAATAACTACCTTGACTTTGTTTCATCTGCATGCATAGGAAAAGTACTTGGTTCTTGGAGAGTTGTGCCCCAAAGCCTTAGTGTGTTGCAACTGGTATCCTGTGCTTTCTTAACAGGCATTAGAAAGGTGGGACATATTAGCAATGACAAAGTGCCAGGGAGGTAAACAACCTGGCTGAGCATTTCTCTTCGATCCTTAGAAAAAAGTAAATTATAGCTATTAACCGCAGCTATAGGCATGTGTAAAGTTGTACTGACTGTACAAGGGGTTCTTAGCAAGATTTTCAAACACCAGAGGTAAAATATTGACCATCTCTTTTGCTCCCAAAAGACAGTAGGAATAATCGAAAGATAATGAAAGCTGTTGTGCCTCTAGGAAATGTTAGTGCTGTTTATCAGTTTTTGGAGTGTACTTATGCACAATATGAATTTCACTTTGTCTTGGCTTCCTGTTTTTTGGGATGTTTTCCTGTGAGGGAATTCTAGTTCATTACCTCAAATTTGAAAGCATTACTCAGAATGGCCATTCATTTTCAGATTCTTTTCGTTTTATTGTTATCTGCAGAGTGATTTGGAGAGGATTCTTTATCTGAACTTCTGATCTTTCTATGTTCTGCAAATCACTAATGGCCTACTTTTATTGAGCTTTCTTTAAAAAATTTTATCTTAATAATAATAAGCCTTTGACCTAGCTGATGCCTCCAGGTTTCTCTGCTATCCTGTATTGCTTATGTCCTTTCAAAAATATTGGCAGTTCATTCTGAAAGATCAAAGCAGCTGTCTGTATGTCTTCTCCACTAGCCAGCTCCAGGACTAGAAGTCTAGAGGAAAAGGAAAAAAAAAAAAAAAAAAAATGTTTTCTCCAGTATAAAAACATAGTGGCTAAGAAAAATGGAATTTTTTAGTTTAATCATTGGTATCACTCATATATAAATTTTTTTTCTTAAAAGAAAAATGAAGGACATTCTATGATTAAGCAAGTACTGACTCACAGAACAGACTGCCATTGCTAAAGTGATACATTCCTTTTTCTTTAATCTGTTTTGATCAAGAAGTGATAGGCTATGAGAGCTGAGGAAACAGTATGCTGAGGAGAGATGGCTTTAAGGTATCAATGCAATAGGTTTAAAAGTGAGATTGTTTCTTTGTCATCTATGTTTATGTTGTCTATCTTTGCTGAATAAAATGAAGCTGTTGTGAAGAACATATGGAAATAGTGAATTATAAATTAGGAGAAAAACGAATGCCTAAAATTTGATCTGTACTCGTATGTTACGTTTTTAAGCTGCAAAAATTCTTATTAAGAAATAAGACAATTTATGTATATATGTATTGTCCATGTTGGGTAAAATGATTGGAGTATTGGATTTTGAGGGATAAGGAAAACAATTCTGCAGAGATTTTGTGAGTCTGACCCTTCTGAATGACTGAATCTGTGTATGTTGTTGTGCCCATTAAATACTTTAAATTATGACAACTGTCAAAGCACACTCTCTGTAGTTATAGTAGTCCATGGATAAAGATAAGTCTTTTGTGAATTAAAAGGTATTTCTATCCACTGCACTGGAATTAAATTTATTCTCATTATTAAAGTATTCTAAACAGTGATGTGTGTTTCATAGAAAGTGATGTGTTTCATATAGATCACTAAGTGGTAAGCATCTAGAACAATGAGCTAAGCATCTGGAACTATATTTCAGAAAACAACTCTTCATAGAATATCTCATGACGTAACCAGTTATTGCACTTTAAGCTTCAGATTTGAAGCACTGGTGTTTACAAGCGTGAAGTCAAAAAATAAAATGGAACAGTTAACCAAGCAATTAGTTTTTGAGAGAATTTTACCATAGCTTCCTACATAATTCAGTGTAATGTTTCTGCATATTGTCAAATTTGAAATAAAATAAAAACAATTCACCTTTGGAAATCTGCTAAGTTTAGTTGCAAACACAGTCTCACTCTGTGTTGCAGATATGCTCTAGGCCTTTCAGTGAAAAACTCCATTCCTCCCTTCAGAAATGAATGTCAGATATGGTAGAATCACAATGAATAGCTGTTTTCTAGCACAGTTGTTCCTGGCCCAGTTTTCCATGGCATCATTTTTTGTTTAGTGTATAGCGGGCTTGAGTTTTAACAACTTTTCTGTGTATGCTTCCACATAAGCTGTTTATCCCCTTGTGTGCATGGACTTAACAGAATTTAAAGAACTTTGTTTACAATCTTTATAGGCTTTGACTGTGTATTTTGAAAATTTCTTTAAACACAACAGAAAGTCAGTATATGCGTAAGTGTGTCTGGGTTTACGGAGTGTGCTCATTTTAGCTTTTGAAATGGAAAATAGTTTGGTCAAAAAGCGAACAAATGATAAATGCCAGACCCCAACCTTTACAGAAGCATCATCTTATATTGTGTATCTGTCTGTCTCCAAAGAGCTCAAGCTGCTACGTTTTTATATTCTTACATTTTAGAGCTGCTATCAGGAGTAACTATATGCCATGTCGGTGTAAAGTAAGAAGAAGAAATATTCTGTGGGTACTGAAATGTATGCCACTTTTGTTTTCTTTGACAGCTTTTTGGAAACTGCAGCCTATTTCTGTATGAAACCAAAAATGGGAGAGAAAGAGGTGTCCCCACATTCTTTCTTCAGTATTTGGCATGAATTCAGCTCTGACTTCAAAGAGTTCTGGAAGAAGGAAAACAAACTTATTCTGCAAGAAAGGTACGTTTGTTTGTTTGTTCAAAGGCTTCTCTCAGAATGTTGCTAGGAGCAATCACACAGAAACCAGTCAGCCTCACTTCATTAGCACACAACCTATTGAATGTCTTTTTGATTTTTTTTTTTTTTTAACAGAAACATTTATTTTATGTGGGTTTTCTTCTAGTAGTCATGCTCTTGTGAATGAGACATTAATATCTCTTTGTGCTAAAGCTTTTTCAGGTCTGTTCCGTCAATGATATTTTTGGTAGAGCATGTAACTTGTGTGTCGCTATGAATGCAAGCAAAGGGAGACTTGCTTCAGGTCTGAAAGTTAAGAAAAGATTTTACTGAAAATCTATTTACTGAAAACAAGGCATTAAGACATGACATGTAAATATTTGTCCTATGAGGTTGATAAAAAGAAGGGGGAAGAGGAGGAGAGATCAAAAAGTCAGTTAATCCCGTCTTAAGAAAAGAATCAAACCAAATGTAGCACAAATCGCAGCCTCATGCAAATGTTGCATATATGGCATAAAGAACTAAGATGGTACTTGTAAAATATCAGCCACGCTGTCTGTGCCATATATTAGAAGAGTTATGAAGCTTGCTTTCATTTGCATGCAGCTATTGTGGTCATTCTTTGTATATAGAAATGATGCCAAGATTTAATCAGCTGTTTCATAAATAATAAATGCCATATAAGGACAGATTAAAAAAATACGAACATGAAAATGGTAAACACAGTTATATAATTTTACATCTGTTAGCAACTTGGATGACCTCAGGAGAAGAATAGTGAAGCTACGCCTATGCCTTATCATTAACGAGGCTGAAACTTCAGGTCCCATAAATGATTGATACCAGTCCAGGTTTAGGTAACGTATCAAGAATAGGCCTGTTTTTCAAGAACGCTCAGCTGACGCAATTGTCCCAGACATCAGGATGTTGGAAGTAATTGGTAACTTTGCTTAAGCACCTATATAATCAATAAGTCAAGTGTGTATATCTAATATAAGTGGATACATTTAGGAACGAGTAATCTCACAGTTAAGAAAACTAGGTTCTACTCCTATTGCAAGATTGTGGTGCAAATGGTAACACAGTGGAGCAGCTCTCTGGGGATGTGTTTCACTTTACTATCTGACTTAATTTTAGGTAATTAAGTATCTCTCTTCACAATTGAGCTGACAGTAAAATACTGTCTCATTTCCTAAGCAGGGATTTAGCTGCCAACTTGATACAAGATAATTTCAATTTGTATTTTTGTGCACTTTTTTTAAAAAATGGTATTTAAAAAAACCTGTCTTTTCCTTTCTGAAATACTGAATTTGTTCAGTATTTCCGCTGAAACAACCTCATCTTAAAAGCTTTCATTGCAAAATATTTTTCTTTAAAAGAAATTAACTAAAAAAGCACAAAGCCTCTTCATGCTATTTTTCTTCTACATCTAAAGCTTAAGAGGAGAATGGGATTCCAGTACAATCAGTTAATTCTCTTTCAGTTCACTGTATGAATAGTCTGTATTATGCTATGCATTGAAGCAGCAGAGAGAAAAGTGGCTGTACACTGTCTTCTTCTAGGGCAAAGGTGTCATTAGCCTGAAAGGAACTGAGCATGTTTACCCAGACAATAGCTTTAGAGGCAAGATGAGACAGGGAGGGAGAGACACAGGAACCAGGGAGCCTGTGGTGGGCAAGGAAGCTGGGAGATTCCTGCGAAGTAGCAAGAAGAGCCAAGGTAAAGCTTTGGAGGTGATGGGAAGGAGGAGACACCCTCAGCAGGCCGTAAGGGGCTTTCTAGAATTAGCTGAAATCCAGGAAGTCACTGAAAATCACAGTCACAGACTGAAAATGATCCATCCCAAAAATTGTATGTAGTTTTTTTTTTCTTCCTAGAATTTTAATTTTGACTTGTCTCATCCACTTTAAATCTTCCTCTTTATTGATTTAATTTGTTCAGATGAGGCTTGAGGCTAGGCTTAGAATTTGGAAACCTTTAATCTCCTGGTTTGTACTCACCTCTCAGAAAAGTTTGACACAGTGCCATTTCAGGCCTGGACAACTAAAAGTCTTTTTGTTGCCTTTTAGGAATTAAAATATTTTGACAAAATTAGTAGTAGGAATAAAAATTTTCCAAGGAAAGCAAGAGGTTTTTTTTTTTCCCTAGAAGCAAAGACTCTTCTTTGCTAAAGCAACTGTATTATCAAAGCCTTTCCATGGAAAATATTATGTCTGCCATCATAGTTCAATTTGATACCTAAAATTGTTCTTTAGGCTATTTGCTTGACTTGCCATTTCAAGTGTTCTTTGTGAAAGAAAGGATGCTTTGATGTGAGGCCCTCTTGAGTACTGAGAGAGGACAAAGAATCTTGACAGAAAAATAAGTACTGCAAAAAGGTGTAAGAATGTACAACATGATATTTTTCAAAATCTCAGCCTGTATGGACAGATCCACAGATGATGGACATCTGCTTGTGCCACTGCAATATGGATTATTTGTTCAAGAAACTGGCTTATAATCTATGTTGATGATGTTGCTGAATGAGTGCTTTCTATCTACTTTGTGATGACCTATGTCCGTCAAATTAGTTATTTAATGTTGTATACACCGACACGACTAGTGACTAGATTATATGAAGGTCTCAGCAGCAATATTTGAGGGGTAAAATCCTGACTCCATTGGAGTCACAAAAATATCATTAACCCTAAGGAAGGCTAGAATTTCCTGTTGTGTGTTTTGTCAGCAAAGAGCTGATAATTGTTTCTACGAGCATAAGGTAAGTTATGTTATTCTCTGCTGCTAGAGTTGAAGAGCTGGCTAGTACGTTAATGGTCAAGGCAACTTTCTGTAGGCTTTCACTGGCAGTAAAGTTTCTAAATGACAGATATGGTAAGACTTTAAATATTATCATATGCCACCATTGTCAGAGAATTAATTGCCTGGGTGCTACCTGACGTAGAGTACTTCTATTATGATCATTATTTATAAAAAGTAAACTTCATTCCCTTTTCTTTTTTAATTTGAGCATCTTTCTTTCCCTTTCGTTCCTCTTATCCCTCCATTCCAATATTTGTTTTATAAATGTTTATGCTATGGGCAACGTTTCTAGGGTATTTTATATCCCAGTTTCCATATGGATTGCGTAGGGAAAGGAATTGCTTGTTAATAGTGGCTGTTCCTTATTTAGTCTCTGAAGATATGAGTCACACTGTTTTACAATAATTTACCCAAAGGCTTTTCATAGATGGTATTTCCTAAGGTAGTATTACTTTTTGTTACCGATACATTAAAAGTGTGTGTGTTTTACAGAAAGCAGTCAGCCAACTTTTATTTTAAACACTTTTCAGTCAGCATTTCAACTTGTTTATTGGTCTGCCTGGCATTTATATGCACAAGATAAACACTGAACTGTCAGACTTTGTATTTTTTTACAAGAAGATGAGGGAAAAAAAGTGAAGAAAAATGATGCAAGGTTAAAAACAAATTAATTTTTCTCAAGTTTTCTACTGCTTTTGCTCAGTTCTGTCAGATGAAATAAAGCAGAAGTGGAAAATACCAGCTGTAGAGAAAATTATGCATGATAAACTGTTAAATACAGTAGCAATAAAAAGAAAAATGCACCTGAAAATTACACTGAAAGCATAGTTCTGCCAAAAGGTCTATTACAGTCATCTTAACAGTGCTATTATTTGTGGTTACACTGTAGTCAAGACTAAGTGGAGCATTCTGATCAAAATTGTTACCTGGGTTATTTGTAATGTTCTCAGAAATGTTCTGTTTAGGTTGAAATTTCTCATGCTATGTCTAACCTAAAGATGTATCTTCTTAAGTGTAAATCTTCAAAGTGATATAACTTCTTGATTAAGCAATTAATTAAAAAATAATAACCTAAACAGGGCATATTTGAGGTTTTCAGAGGCATCCTTTTTTTTTCTTTTTTTTTTTTTAACTATTGTTCCTCCACTGTATATTTTTATGTCATTAGTAGGCTATGCATTGTATTCATACTTCGAAAACTCTGGAAAGATACCTGCAGGTAAAAGTTGCCCTTTATATGTGATCATCAAGAAAGCCAGAAAAGTTGACATTATCTTCCCTGATTCCCTTTCAATGTTGTTTGAAAGAAGAATTATAATTTTGATCCTTGCAAGTGTCTTGTTCTGCTGCCTCATTACATAATTTAATTCAGTTGCTGCATGCCCTGAAACAGAAATTGCCCTCTGAATACATATTGTCAGATCATGCACAACTGCAATGACAGCTATGCAAAAGTTTTACCTTTTCAGGATAACTTTTATCTTAAAAGATCACACTAGCAATCTTCAAATGCATCTTTTTTCCTCCTGTAGAGAGAGCAAGTGTCTCATGCAAACTGACATACAAATACATTAACTCTTTCCCCATAAATCACTGGCTTTGTTCCCCCTCACCCCTTTTATTTTCTAGTTTGTTTGTATCTTTAAGGTAAAGTGTTCAACATTAAATGCATTAGTCCAATATAGCACTTCTTTGAGAGCAAAGAGTATTTTCACTCTCTCACTGTCCAGTGAGGACTACAGAACAGTTGTCCAGAGCACTACTGCTTTCCTAGGAGCCAGGAAAAGATAGCCTGTCCTGGGAACTGAAGAAATCAAAGAACTGGTGAAGCAATACTCAATAAACCCCTGCAGAGGGAAATCTTGAAAAGTTATGACAAATTAAAAAAAAATGGGAGAAGTTGAGCAGCTACTCTGTATGGCAGTCAAATATGGAGTTTGCAAATTCATGGTAGCTAGAATGCAGAAGATCTCGTATTGAAGTGGGTAGCAAATATCCATCTTTAGGACTCACTTAAGCAGTCTATTACTTCATCTTTTCTTAAATGATGTGAAATACACTCTGGCTTACTACAGTAAGAAGTCAACCTTTTTAGAACTTATCTTTAAATTTTAAAGAAGAGAGAACAAGGAAAAGCTCCATTTTTGTCAAAGGTGGTTATCATTAGACCTTAGGCACAGATTCAGATCTTGTTAGAAACAGGTCAGTAAGCAGGGACAAGCATTCTTGCAGGGCCACAATTCAATCTTCCCTTTCTCTGGATGCAAGAGAGATATTGGCACTCATTTGTCTGCTACTGTGGGTGTTTCAGTTCTTCAGGTTACATTTGCTGTTCCAGACAGCCTGTGCAACCTTGCAAAAAGTTAACTAAATAAGGGAAATAAAGTTGTATTTCTGTGTGGGAAGGAAAAAAGCAAGAGGAGAGGGAAAGATAGATACTTTCTAATTGTGTGCATAAGATAAAGATTGCTCATAGGCTTAGTCTGGCTCTTGCATTTATGGAAAGGCATGTCACTGAACAGAAAATAACTGAGTCAGTGATGCCAGCAGAGGAGAGTTCATAAGCAGAATCAACATTATGGTAAAGTTCTGTAAGTCTCTGATATCTTGCATCACACTAAGTTTACGAATTTCTTTTGGCTGGCTTTATTCAACCTTTCAACTCCCACGATAAATCTTTGACACATTTTAAAAAAAATCTATAAGCTCAAAAAATATACTCATCTCTCAAATGTAGAAGTTGCCCATTCCCGTAAGAATAGCAGTTAAGCTGGCACCTGGTGTGTCACACTGTGTATATCTAGATGAAAGGGAGATTCCTGGCCAGCATGTCTCCACAGCTCATTGATCTCGCTCTGCAGAAAGACTGGTATGTCTCCCTACAGACTCCTCGGCAGGATGATTTAAAACTTGCTGTTGAGCAATTTAAAGTCTGGCATTGGATATTTGTACGTTGCACAGTGAGGAGCATATTGGTAAGCTGCCACTTCTGCTTGCAGAGGAGGGCATTAAATCCCATAGCACGAGCAATGTCCTCACAGAGTAATTTAAGGGATATTTTGTTAACGCTTATAATAGGAACCAGTGAGTCAGACTTGAGAGTGAGAAATCTGGGGATATGGGAATATGCACTTGCAGAGGAATGCCGAGATGGAAAAAAAGAAGAGAAAGATGTATATGGAATGGCAGCATGTGAGGAAAATGATAAAAATATGGAATATGTTTAGTGGGGTCACATTTCCAAATGATTGTGAAACTGCTTGTGTGCTATTGTAATGTTGACCAAAATCTCCTAGCATTATGTTAAGAAGTACTCACTTATTATGGTAGATGCATTTTCTTATGCAGGTACATGAAGCTCACTGCTCTCTAATAATTTGAGTTTGATACTGCTAGGTTTCATTTTATGATACGTAGGTATAACGACAACATTTCAAAACAATGCAGCTTTTGTTACTTAGCATCTTTTAAATATTCAGTTCAAAGTTTGTGATGGTATTTCAAAAATTTAACTTGGAGAAAATAGCTTTCTGATCAGAAAATATTGGGTTACATTACAAACATAGAAAAAAATACTTGCAGCGAAGATTCAGAAGCAAAGAACGGTCCTTTGAGGCAATGTCTCACAAAGAGACAATTTGCTGTCCAGCTGAGAGAGAAGTTGCTCATTATTTCAGTACTTTTGTTCTTTCCTTGTGCACTTTCTGCAATTAGTGCTTTTTGTCAATGAAAATACCAGGGGTTTTTGGTAAAGAGAGGAGAGCAATGATTTTCATTCTTAGCATTGCTCTTCAGGGATAAGTTTGTGAAAAATAAAAATGTTTGGAGGTATTGTTCAGGTTGGAGGTATAGGTTCAGTCTAGATCTCAGCTTGAAATTATTTTTTAATACCTTAGTTTAACTTTGTTTAAATAATACTGTGTTTTCTAAGAAAGGAACAAGTACTTCCATACAGAAACGTAAGGCAACTAGTACGCATGACTTCTAATCAGAAACACAGTGAAGGATCTAGTACAAAAATTCCAATCTAATCTCTCCTGACTTTTGTGACTTACACAAGGCCAGATTCCAGAATGGCCCCAAATAAACAATCAAAGGACTCTTCAGCAGTGTCTTCTTTATTAACCTATTGATGGTATGGTATCATTCAGGTATGTTAAATTGCATCTTAACATGTGTGTTGTGCATAACAGGAGATAGATACGAATCAAAATTTCACAATGAAATTTGCCTTCTGTTTTTATGGCTATTACACTTTATAATAATATGGTGTTGTACTTTCTTTACTTGTGAAATGTTTTCATTCCAAGTCAAAGAAGCATTTGAGATACAATACTGTATTATAATATTTTGAACAGCATTTGTCATTAAACTGTTCATGTCCAAATCTTGAAACTCTCATGACTTAAAATCTACTGTCATTCAGCCTGATCCAGAAGTGTATGGCACTGTGAATGTTTTATGGCATGAGTACAGAGGATAGTCTAATGTCAGGAGTTCTTACATTTTGAGAAGAGGCTTGCTGTATCTTCAGTCAGTCTGAGGTCAGAGCATGGCTATAAATGGGCATCTTCTGACACCTGATGCCACAAACCTGGGGTCCTTGTATATTCCTGCCTCCTGTCCTGGGTACTTCTATTTCTGTGACTCTCCAGCTGACTTCTGCTGACTTTGCTTCTTTTCTTTCCAGTGTTCTCCTCTACTCATTCAGTTCTCTTGTTCTGCCAGTATTGTAGCTGCTATCTGTCCACAGTATGTCTTTGTATCCTCTGTAAGATAGTCTCCTTCTATGCTTAGTCTGTTCACTAAGACTTTTCTCATTCTTTTTTTACAAATTACACTTTTTCCTCCTTTATCCCCTTTACTCCTTCAAAATGTTTCAGAGCACATATAGTTTCACGTTTCCATTTGCTCCTGAGTTTTCTTTCTTTTGCTTGTTCATTATGTTACCAGTTTTACCTCACCTCAAATCTTGTTCCTTTCCCTTATCATTTCCTGTTGAATTTCCTAGCCAAATAGCCTAGAAGGCAGCCAGCTTCTTTGAGAGCAATCTGGCTTCTGTCCCAAGAAAAACAATGGAAGGTGATGACTATCTTTTCTTAGGGCAACTTCAATTTTCATATGCAAAGTTTGTAGGATAATGATTGCCATCTTGCCAGAAGGTAATGATGTGTAGTCCAAAATACTGGCCACCTTGACAAGAATAAAATTTATGAATGTGATGACAGAAGTCAGGAAATACGTGTTTAAGTGGACACAGGCATATGCATTTTATTAGAATCATAGCCACTCTTAACTGTTTAATTTTTCATGTCATTACTTTTCCAAGGTGAAATTTTCTTTAATGCTAAAGCTATTATGTTAAAATATGTATTTTAATACAACATCTTTTTTTGTGTTTTTATGCATACTGTATCTCTATGCAGGTGAGAGCAGAATCTCTAGACTATCAAAACTATTATTGCAAGATAGAACTGAGAAACTGGATATTTTTTTCCATAGAGAAATTATGAGAGAGAGATTTTAACACATTCCACATTCTTTTCTTCCTAATCAAGCCAGATTTCAAAGACTTCAGTTCTGCAGACTGATAATTCTGAATTGAAATTATTTCAGAATATTTTGAAGTGTATTGTGGATTGGAGAGACACTCTGAAAATTGGAAGGTCTCATTTTCATTTCAGTTGGTTTCAATTTCACTTGGCCTGGAAGCCTCATTTTTAGGTCAGTTTGACATGATGGACACTGAAGAAAATTTAAAATGTATTCTGTGAAGTCAGTTCTACACTGTTGACAACAGGATCACATTCATGGTCCTGTTACAGGTTAGTGTCTGTGTTAAGTGGCCAGATTCAAACATTTTAGTCGATTTGTCCTTGGTTCTCTGAGCCAAAGTACAATTAATCTCTGTGTCTTTCAGCCAGGCATTGTCTGCTTCATGGTCCTTAAAGGAACCATGCAAGAAGCTGGCAGTGATGTCAAGGTAGTCTAATACATAATCTCTCTGTTGGTAGGCAGAGGTTAGGTTTCATCAGTCAGTTTGATGGGACCAGGCACATTACAATGTGCTTCTTATCTGTATAAAGTCTTTGCAGTCAGATACTGAATCATATCTATGTCATCACTTCGAGCCTGTTGGTGTGAAAGTAAAAACTCTATATTTTTTGTTCTACTTTTTTTGGAACTGTATTTTTCCTTTACAGTTACTCTGTTTTTTCACTAAAGAAACTTCGTAGCAAAAATCATTTCAATATTTTAATAACTAGGTCAAAAAAATAAAACTTAAACCCATTACTCTGGAACAGTTTTCCAAGAAACAATTTTAAAATTTTCTGCTCTTGAGGTCATAGGAACATTTGGCATTGGGTATTTTTGCTGAGAATTGTTTGGTTTTATATTTCAAGGTACTATTATTATTATAAACAAGTTATTTCCAGCCCAACCAACTTACTTAAATAAAAAAGGTGGTGTTGCATGCTAAAATATTTTATCTGATGATAAGTATTGGTCTCAGCTTTGGTTTATGTTACAAAACACAGAATATATGCAGAAAAATTTCTTCAAGTTTCATGAACTGCACTGTCAGAGTATAGAAGTAATGTCTCTGAATTTATTGTGGAAGTTTCTGTGAGCAGCCGTAACTATCTACAGCATATAACATTCCAGCCTTCTCACTGTGCTTACATTTGTCATGTCGTAGTGCTCTCTAGTGAAGTGTAAGGCTACCAAGCCTAGATGGAGCCAGTAGGAAATGAATCTGTCTGCCACAGATACTTCAGACAACATTATTAATGTTTAGTGGCAGGAAAGTGGCCACCCTTCTCATTGGACTGAATGATGAGAGAAATTCTGTAAGTCTTGATAAGGCTGTGGCCAGGCTGGCTTTTGGTCTAGAAGGTGGATAAGGCTACTCTGTCTTTGGGCTTGTAGGGATGTCGGGTTTCTTTTTCCTGTGGGCATGCCAAAGTGTAACTCTTATTCATCTTGCAGACTTTTTAAACTTAATCATAGTGAACACTGTATACGTTTGTCTCAAAATACATAGGAGGTAAAAAGAAGTGAAAGCACTGGAGAAAAGTGTTTTTATTATGATGGAAATAAGAAACTACTTCCTTTGTTTAGGGTAACACTTATTAGACTCTCTGAATCTCTCTGAAGTGGCAGCATTTGAAACTAATTCTTAGGCTCTGAGAGTGCTTAGCTGTTTATGGACTTGTGGGTTTTTTACCTGAGCTAGGCTTTGCACACTGTTGTACGTTTCTTAAATGTTTTCTTATCACCGAGGCTGCTTGGTACGATACCCTTTCTGCAGTAATAAAAGCCACTTTACCTAAGTTTAATTAATATTTAAGGGCATGTATTTGTCCAGATTCAAGTTAGGAACTTTCTTATTTGGTATTTATAGAATCTGCCCTGGGCCTGATGCCAGATCCACTGCTCTGAATGCCTCTGCTCTTCAGATTACTGTAGTGAGAGTTAAGCAACTCTGTGGTTGATTAGGTGGAGAAGAGTTTGGTTTTTTGTTTTTGGGAGGGTGCTGTGATTATGTCCTGATTAAGACAAAAGCAAGAAATTACTTGGGTAAAGAAGTAACAGGCAAAAGTTATTAAAAATAATACAGCTAATGTTACCTTTCCTATCAACTGATATGCTCTGTTCTGAGTCAAAATTAACATGGGGTGGGACAGGAGTAGATAGCAAATGAACCGAAGTAAGTTATCTGAAAGAAAGTGAGTTTGAGAAGCAGTTGAAATGTAGGAAGTAAGAGCATCAATCTAGCAAAGGAGCTTAGCGCACTGTAAGCTTGTGAATAATTCCCATCATGCTTACTAAGTTAAGCGTATCACCCAGCTTCTTCAAGAGGACCTGGTAGGTCCTCTTTCACCTACCCCATGCTTACCTGCTCTCGGATCATGCCTTGAGCTGCTGTTCCAGGTCTGAGTATTGCACTTGAAAGTAATGACTAGTAGTTATAGAGGCTGTTTGGTCCCTTTATAACAGAAAGTATTAATTGCATAGAAGTAAATAGTTTAAGTAAAAACAGATCTTCAAAACAATAAATCAGTCTATACACACACCTGCCTTTGCCCAACGGTCGTAATTCTCTGTAACTGGGGAACGCCCACCTTCTTCATACTCTTTTTCCATAGCCTCCCTTAGTGGCAGCTGATCTTTCCACAAGGGCCCTGACAGCTGAATGCCCACTCCTTTCCTGGGAATGTCTTTTTAACTGTTTAATGCTCTTTTGTGCTCCTTGCTGCCTGCACTGGCAGAAGAGCAGTGTCACTTTGGCCTGGAGCCTAGAAGTATGCCATTGTGTGCAACTGCTTCCCCATTTGTGACTGCAGGGAGGCTCGCAGATTAGAGCTGTTGTGTTGTTTTCCTCAGATATCCCTTTCCCTCCCCCCAGTATTGAATTAGATGCATGAATCTATTCACGGCACTCGGACCACTTGAATAGTTAACCCAGTCTCCCTGACGTGACCACGAGTTTTCATATAACTTTTACATCTTTTTGGTCTTAGGTTATTACCTTGTGTCTCTACACCTATCACAGTCCCACTGAAGTGAGTAGGAAGTAGTGCAGGAAAAGCATGAGCAAGAGGAAGAGGCACGTCAATTTGCCAGGGTGAGAAATATGACTTGAGCCAGACAGGATCTGACAGAAGCAAGGTATCTTTGCCTATCTCATTAGGATATACAAAACACAAGTTTCGACTGCAGTTTAAGCAGCACGGAAGTTCTGACTCTTCCCCTCACTGAATGGCATCAATAGCATTTTATCGCTTCAAGCCAAGGCAGCCTTTCCCCATGTAGTGATTTCTCTGACTGAAGCAGAGAGTTTAAAATATTACACTGACAGTGCTACTTAACAGGAACTGTATTTTCGAAAATAACCCTTATCACTGTATTATCAAATGATCCATTCTGTGTAAGGATTTTTGTTTTGAATTAACAAGAAACTGTGCTGTCCTATGACCTACTCTGTTAGTCAAGCAGTGGGCAATCCGTCCTTGAAGGGGGATATTTCGATGGGACAAAGAGTAGAACTACATATTCCTTGACATTTCCTAAGAATAACATCTGGATCTGTGTGAAGTGGTTTAGAAAATATTTTTGTATGTTACATATGCAGCCATTTGCATGATGAGTAGTCTGAATACCTGCATATATTAAATTGCTTCTAAAAAAAACACTCATCTTGCTAACTTCTCTAGTACTTGTACAGTCCCCAAGATTTGATGCTAATTTACTCCCAAGTAACATTTCATTCTCTAATTTAAATTATGTCTACCAATGATGGCAGCCAGCTATAGTCATATATTAAAAAGAGGAAATGATATTATGGATATACTATTTTACAACTGTCTTTTTGAGAGTTGCTTTTGATGGAATTGGAATGTGTTTGACTGTTCAGAAAACATCATGGGAAGATCAATGTCACAGATATTTTTCTTCCTTCAGATATAAGTAGAAGTTAAGCAGAAGAAAAGGTGGCATTTAAGGAAAAATAAAATGACTTGGAATTTTACTGTATTCTGTACCATTCCCAGAAGCGTCTGTCTCAGAAGCTACCACAGCATTTTGGCTATCACTTTTACTGAATCTATTTACATACATTTTTATAGGTGAATTACTTGGCTGTTTGACATTTTTGTTCTCTGTTGTGCTGCAGCAATCTGTCTGATCTGCAGATCAGACAAAAAGCATTACAGCTTAAAAGTAACAGATTTCAAAGCACTTTATTTCCCCACCTGTGCAAGTAAAGGTGTTCCTATATTAATAAAATACAAGGCTATCAAATTAAGATTGCAGGTTATTGGAAGTGCTGGAAAAGAACTACAGTTTAAATTAATTTTCAGAAGTATAAATTTGAAACATGAAAAGAACGAGGTGTGTCTGGCGAAGCTGGATAACAGAGATGAATGTGAAGGCAGTTTTTCTAATGTGCTTAGCAGACCCAGCTGGAGTCATACTATCAAAAATCTGGCCCTTACCACACACAAAAGAATTATTTTAAAATATTAGTAACACAGAGTCTGATTCTCCCATAGTCCTGTGTAGCCTCAGTGAAATAGCAGACATGCAAGTGGTCTGGAGATAAACCACAAAGAAACAGCCAAAGATATATCATTTCTTCAATATCAATTTACTACTTTTTTTTTACTGCTGGATAACGATGAAAGGGCAAAGTAAGCACCATCCAAAGTCTATTGTTGGCAAGTGTGTGCAATATAGCCAATACAGGATGTACATTTTTATTTTCCTTTCTTATTTATAACTGATACTGTCATCCCTCATCAAAAAAACTAGCACATCTCACGCTACTTAATGCCATCTTGTATAAAAGGTTTATATAAACCTTTGAAGCTCAGAGATTTAATAACTTAAATCTGTAATATCAGTGTTTCAGTAACCATGCGTGTTTAAAGTTGATTTACAGAATAAGTAAACACAGTAAAAAAAAAATATTTCACAGTGTTCAGTGTACACTGAACTCACTAGACTGATTCTGATAGTCCCAGTCTGAGTACATTTCTCTACCTTTTGGGGTTTGTTCCCTATCTTGATGTCAAAGAAGAGATTAATCTCATCAAAAATGTGTCATTTGGGATCCTTTCATAAGGCCCTAATTTAGTACCATTTACCAAGTCAGGAAACCCTATTAAGAGACACCATTAGTTTTGGGACCTGATCTTCTCTTTACACTCAAGCAGCCCAAGTGTGTTTATCTCCAGAGAGCACTGCAAGCCTTGCTGCTTACCCTTGCTTTTGGAAAGAAAGGGATGTGTACAGTAACATGCACCACCTTGGTTGCAAATGTCATATTCTTTAAAAATGATTCTGGATTTTTTAAAGCCTCATCTATTAAATATTTTAATTTAGAGAATGGAGACTAGCAATTTAGGGTAACTTGTTTTGCAGTTTTAAATGCAAACAGATTTGGGTGAAAGGCAGAAGAGTTTGCTGAGATTCTTTCTTAAACCTACAGTTGAAGTACTGAGGGCAGGATTGGTTAAAGATTTTTTTTTTTTTAAAAAAAGAAAAAAAAAAAAAAAGAAAGAAAAGTTGTAACAAGAAAGGGAGTTTTCTTAGCAGGGTTTGGCTGAATGTTCAGAAGGCTAGTCTTTGTGTCAGCCAGTGTATTTTAAATCCGGATATATTTGAATTTTCAACCACAACGCTGATTACTTTTGGTAATTAGAACTGATTAAACCATTGCTTATGTCTGCCCTTGTAAGTGCCACAGTCTGATGGTATGGCAATGATAGCTACATTAGTATAAATGCTATTTCATGGAGTATGCTAATAAACATATGGGGAATTAAATTACCCACTTGTGTCCTCGAGCCTAAATTTGTAAGTTATGTACTCCACTGTCTTTGGTTTTAGTCTAGGGGAATATTTATAAATTATGTCTCTTTTCAGAGTTAAAGAAGCAGAGGAAGTCTGCAGGCAGAAAAAGGGGAAATCACTTTACAATATAAGACCAAAACATGACTCTGGAATTGTAAGTAAAAAATACAGCTATGCATCTATTCCCATCAGTCTTTCTACATTTTGCTCTTTGCATTTCGTAGGTATGTTATTCTCGATGCACTCATTTTAAAAAATATTTTTGACATTTTCATGAAAGGTGTTAGATTAAAACTCAGTTGCTGCTTGTGAATGTTACTGCACAAAACAGATGTGCACAAACAAGAGAAGCATGTTCTGCCTTGTACATCTGTTGTATGAAATTTTAGCATGGGATACATCTAAAAGGAAGAAAGGTTATTCCGGACTTACTCAGTCTGTAATTATTTTGTTTTCTAAAAGCTGCAAAATGTAATGGAAGGTGAATGATAGGGACACTCAGTTTGGGCCACTGTGTCAAAAAACAGTTCTTTCTGTTCCACTGATCTGGATTTCTTTGGAATTGCAGTCATAGGAAGAGACAATACTATCCTCTGATTTTTCTCCTGAAACCAGATAAATGTGTTTAATGGTAGTAGAGGACTAATTCCTATCATTTCAATGAAAATACTCCAATATGATTGCCTAAACATTGGTAAGATCATGATGTGTTTTTCAATGGATGAATTTTCCTCTAGTGGAAGATGAACCTGGCACGTCACATTACAATTATATCTGTAGCAGCTGACTATGAATTATATTGCTAGAATCTGAAAATAGATTATTTTTTTCGTGTTCCTTTCCTCCCAGAGGCGTGATTGAATTCTTTTGTGCTTTATATTCATTGCTGTGTTACTCTGACATATCCTTGAAATGAAGCAGTCACTTACTATAATTCAAATTAACTAGTATAATTTGACAGAAGGAAAGAGAGAGAATTGTTTTTGTTGTTTCTTACTCTGAGTGTTTAGGGAGAAGTGGTTATAGTCAGTGCCACAGGAAATGTAAGTGGAGTAACAACTTGGTTAGGAATGATAAACTAGACTTTATTTTATCAATTTAATTTGTAACCAGATCAAGACATTATTTAAAAGAAAATGTTGATTTGGATTTTTTTCATCTGCCCTACATCTCCACGCTTGTAAGCCATTGAGGGAGGTCTTTTTTAAATAACTGTAGGCTTAATTACTCCTATATCATTACCATTTTTACTCGTACTGAAACTGAGACTTCCAAGTAGACTTGAATATCAGGATTTCTGTCTGTTTACCACTGCAGGCATTCCTAATGTTACTAAATATTTGATAAAATAAAAAGGAAAGTAAACAAAAATATTTCATAAGCGCAATGTTTAGCTGCAGTCTGCTTCAATTTTAGTTTCAAAGGGAATTTATTTGTGACATCAACCCTACAGTAAGTATAACTGAATGTTGGCCTACGTATTTCTGTGCTTTACAGATGTGTGGCATGTGTTCTTATGTATACTCAATTCTCTGTATGTTTTCTGTTTTTCAGAAAGCAAAGATAAGTATGAAAATTTGAGAGAAGAAAAGTGAAAGCCATTGTTACCTGGTTACCAAAACTCAACCTGTCTGTGGGTGGGAGGGTGAGGGGGAAGGAAACAACATCATCTTCATCATTTGCTCGCTTGACCTTTCTGAATTTCCGTTTTGTTCTCTAGAGTTTTCCACCAATTGATGTGTTATTGAACATTCATGAACGAATGTAATCACTTTAATGGAGTGCCCAATAATAGACTAGGTATGGACTTGAAACACCTTCCCTGTACTCTGTATCTCCTTTGCCAGTCAAAAATAATATTTTGTAAAGTTTATGGTATATTACAAATAGGCCAAATCAGCATGCGTAAAAAGCAGCATCTGCATCAGTTCTGAACATGCTGAAAATTGCATTAAGTTGAACTTTGTAAGAATGCTACTTGATACAGTAAAACATTTCCATTCCTACTGGCAACATCTGTCTAACACAAATACTTCATGGCACTACACTTAGATTAGGGAAAGAAATGTTACTCCTAGTGAATTGTTTGTGTCCGTTTCATGTTGGCATTTGTAGTTTGTATTTTGAATCGTTAAGTGCTGTTTATACAGTATAATCAATGCTTTCCCAACTTGTTTGGTTGCCCTCCATGACTAAATATTTGTGGAACAAGATGTTTACTGTAACTATCTTTAAAATCGATAAGGCAGCATACTTTTACTTCATCTTTTGCCAGATAGTGAATGCCAGGTGGTATAGGGGTCAGAAATCCAACATAAAAAATTAAGTGAAAAGTAGGAAAATACAGAAAAGCACAGAAGTACTCTAGAGAATATGAGAGAGATTTGGCTATTATAGTTTGTTAATATATAAAGCAGCTAATACTTTTACATGAACTTTAGAAGGTATAGTATAGTTTTAACTCCTTATCACTTAAATCAGACAGGCTTTTGGCCATATGTACATGACTTCCCTTTCGGAAATAGCTTTACTGTTAATTTAAAACTCCTTTAGAAAGCCATTAAAAGATGCACATGGAATTGACATTTCTGGAAAACAGTAGCCAATTCTAGTGACAGAACATAGACTACCAACAAATTCACATCAATTTCACACTTAACAGAATTGCAGATTTTTCCTCCAGGCTTTCAGTGTTCCTGACTAGGAGGTTAATGATTGAAGTCTATGACTTAGGGCTTCCATTTTAGACCACATTTGCAGTCCAGAATTTACTATGTCAATCTTGATCTGTTCAACCAGTAACACCACCTTCTGTCAGTCCTAATTAAAAAGCCCCAAAACAATCAGCCTGATCGATTGCTAACATTTTGCTTTCAAAATGCACTTTCCCTGAAAGCAGTCGGTGTGTGCAACTGAATCGGATGTACCTGCTCACAGCCTTGGAGCCTAGAAGACACTGGGGTACAGCAAATGAGACCTAACCTGCTAGGGTAGATTATTCCCTTTCTAATCTAGTACATCGTAAGGAGTTCCTGGATGTCCAGAAGCTAATACACTCTACAAGGTGTCATAAGGGGAAGTGCAAATTATGACCTCAGGAATCTGTTATTCTTCATATATACTAACCACTAGGAAAGATGGTTTTTTCACTATGTGAAAAGCAAGTCTCCTGTTGCTTGACCGACCTTTGTGAAATTCTGTACTCATAATTATTTCTGGCAGGGATAAAAATTAACACGAATGGAGTTCTAAAATTTTGTGTTGATAGGAGTAACATTACTATTCGGGGAAGTGAAAAGAAGAGATTATTTGCTGTTACAACTAATTTATGGAAAAAAACTTTAAAAAATAAAGCTATTTTAATGGCACTAATTCAAATTCATGTTTGTATTTATGTAAACAATAGTCTTTTCCTTTTAACTTTGCTCTTAATTGCAAGCATACAGTAGCATGTTTTGGTTTGTAGCCTTCCTGTTCCCTTCAGTACCTACAGTTATGTATATTGCCATACTAAATGAAATAATAGGACATCTAACAAAGATCACTATGTGCAATACTGTATTTAGTGTTTCTATTCGATTTTTTAGAATGTTAATTTATATGAAAATAAAAGGAATAATAATGAAAATTTGCTTTCATTCTTCACTGCCAGGCTATGCTATAGTTTGCTAGCGTCCACTTCCTGCCTAAACACTACATCCTTTTCAGCCTCCAGTACTCAATGTAATCCTGTTGTGAAGGGATTTGTGGAAATCGGGCTTCTCTCACCTTGCCTTTGAGAAGTATGGTGACAGAATCTAGTTGTGTGGATATATATTACCTCTTCCTCAAGTGGAGATAGTGAGGAATTTCAGAGTCCTCCTCTACCCTAATCAGACTTCTTATCACTCATTTCTCTGGCTTGTACAAACCTTCCAGTAATGCAGTAGGCTTAGATTGTTTGAACTGGACTCTTCCTTTGCAGATGTGGAGCTGATTTGATACACACTGGGAGTTTTACTGCATTCTTACTACAAAGACCTGCAATCTGTTCCTGCTTTAACACTATCTACTAGGACAAAAACATGCATAAAAAGTATAATCTGCATATAATAATAATTATAGATATTCTTTTATATCATTAATGTGTTGTCAAGCAATTTGGTAGTACTGTCACATACATACTACCCTTTCCATTGAATCTGCAAGATGGATACTACTACTTATTTGCAGATCTGTCTCTCTTTGAACAGCCTCAAAGGTTGGCTGCAGCTGGTGGTACTGTTATGATCTTAAGATACAAGCTGCCTCATGGGTTTTCCAGTTGCATTTTCCTCAGACTCAACCCATTTGAAATGTCTCTCTCACATTGCTGTTCTACAGCCTGTTTTCTAAGTTCTGCATGAAGCAAAGCAGCCCATTATTTGCAGCACAGAAGCTAACCAGTGGGGTCCACTCCCAGAGTGGAATCCCAGTGCAAGTTCCAAGACTGCTCCTTTTTTTTTTTTTTTTTTTTTTTTTTTTTTTTTTTTTTTTTTTTTTTTTTTTTTTTTTTTAAGAGACATACTCTGCTTTTTATAGAAATCTGGATTAATGTGGTAAGGGAGGGGGGAGGAGGGTAAGGGGGTTTTGTTTGTTTGTTTTTGTTTTAAGGGTAGAACACCCATTGAGGTCCCCTCTCCATCCAGTTTACTGAAACATCAAGCGTAGTATGCTTTTAGTTAGGCTATAGTCCTACAAGAGCTATAGTGAACAAAATTTTGAGCCTTTGTTGACCATCAACATCACACATTGCTCACTATTACTTAAAACAGATTGTAGCAGCTACATGAGGACTTTCATATGTGACAGGTAGGTGTGACTTGCTGAGAATGAGAGTTCTAGGAAGTCTGGCTTTTATGAAGAGCTATAGATCTGTGTTGTTTGGCTTTGCAAATTAAAACCTTTGGGAAGTGGTACTTTAATTGTCACATGTCATATGCTACAGTAGTGTTGGCTCTTTTGTAGCACTTACCACCATCCCACGGAACTTCCAAAAATCAGTTTAGTATTAACCAACAGTGGCAATGCAATTGGTAACATCATCGTCCCATATGATGTCATTCTTTCTTCTCTTTTTCAGTCATCAGCTTAGAGTTGGAAGCAGTTATTAACTTCACTGAGGGAAAATATTAATTTTAGGATTGTAATTATTTTGTTGCATATTCTAAATAAAGAAGCAGAGCTGCATTTATGCCAAGTCCAATATATCAATTACTTAAGTTGCACCAATTTTAAGCTGCCACAGATGGAACAGGCAAAACCTGACAGAACTGAATTTTTCTGAAGATGGTATGAACTGATCAATAAAGGGAGAAGACAAAAAAGCAATGCCTGATACTGTTCATCTCCACTACCCATCAATGATACAAGACTTAAGCTACAGAACAGGTTCTCCAAGCCATTCGCTTGTTTATTATAGGCTCAGCTGCACCTGTGCTGTACATCCATTCAACCTAGTTGTAAAGGCATCCAAAGGTAAGTCCATTGTCTCAAAAGCATGGAGTTTTTCTGAAAACTGTGTGCACGTTAGGTCAGTCAGCACTGTTCTCTCCTGTATTCCCAGAGGCAGTTCAAATTTATTCTCTTAAAAATTGGCGGGGGGGGGTGTTGTCTTCATCTGCCACCCTTCACAAAGTGGGGTCCTGGCAATGCTGGCATGGTAGAACTTAATACTTATTGTGCTCCCTCCCTTTCCCTGTACCGCAACATCAGGGAGTGTGCTGCAGGCTAGTTTAATAAACACTGGATCTATCTGAGTAAAACCTATTTTATCTCCCTAGAGACTTGCCTTGCTCTTGGATTGCTTCCACAAAAGGGGAGTTTATTGAACTACATCACATGTTTTTGGTACGGATGGTGGTCAGGCAGCAAGAAGCTGAGCAAGCCAAAGCTGCAGTCTTGGTTGCAACACTAATAGCTAGATGTCCGAGGCAGCGCTGGATGATAAAGCTACCTGCAAAGCAGGGGAAGGGCTAATAGAGAGGGGAAATGAGAGAGGTGTTGGAGATGGCTACTGGGTCTCTTTGGGGGCCAACTGACAAAGGTATTCACAAGCTCCAAGTAGAGGCCCCTGACAACACTTCTAGCTAATGCACAGAAGAACATTAATTTTTCAAAACCAACAGCTACTGGAAGGGCTTCCTGCATAGGTCTTTTATAGTGTCATTAAGGACACAGCCCTCCATTGGTAGTTGTGGGCTAGATGCTCCTGCCACTTTTAAGACTCATAAAAAGCATCTGTTCTGGTCACATGAGGTGTCATACCTCAGTGAGGGAACTCACTTTCCTGACTGAAGTTTACCTTCAAAATTACTTTTTAACTATCTTTACTCAGGGTTGAAAACAAACATACAAAAAAAAAAAATCAACAACAAACGCTACAGTTTGAGAGACATATAGTGAATTCAAGAGGTGATAGTAAGTGTTTGAATTCAACTACATCTTCTAAAGATTTGTTCCATGAGGAGGCCAATGCCTATTACATAGTGATCTAACTATATTTTAAGGAAAACCACTTAGGTCAGGATAATAGCTACTTCTCTTACCGCAAGTGATGCCAGCAGTTTAGCTGGTGGTGGAGCTTTGACTGTCATCTTGTCGGTTAACCAAAAAAGCCAAGATTTGTATGTGGAGAGTCAACTCCAAATTCTATGGCTAGCTCAGTTTCCTTTCTTCTTTTCCCTTATAGATGCCCTGGGGTTTGAGGGAGGAGGGTAGCTAGGCTTTTCTAAGCAGTTAGGGTGAGCAATCCTTTACCCAGGTCTGGTAGGGCCAGAAGAAAGCTGAAGAATAAGATTGATTTGAGACTGGTTGGATACTGGGTATCGAAGCAAAGCCCATACACCTGGATACCATATAACCCTAGAGTAGCTTTATTCTTTATTCTATAATTTAATAGTAGACCTATAAAATAATTACATTATACTTAGAGCATTTCTTCATTTTTGTTTTCATTTATAAAACAAGAATTAAATACAGTTTTAACCATTACAAGCTCAACTCAGTTTTTACATAAACACAGCTCCTAGAAGGAGCTTTAAGCTGCAGCATATTCATATTGCAAACTGATGAGAAACCCAGGCAGGTCATAGCTTAAAGATAAAGATTCTTGCACATTTTTCCTAACTGAAGTTACTAAGGTGTTTCTCCCTCTCTAGTCCAAAATGCTAGTAGGGCCTGGCTTTCAGTTCTTTTCTTGCAAAGGGAGACCACGATCCCTGGCGTCATACTAGATTATAACTATTGCTGCCTTCCTTACCCTCCCTCCCCCCAGCAGTCTCAAGCCTAGACTGAATATTGCCCATTCAGTGGCTGGCATGATGCTGACAGCCTCGCAGTGGTGGCTTCAAAAGCGCAAGGAGTCTCCCTCTGCGTTTTCGACTGTGAAAGACCACAACAGAAAGTACATTGCATAGCGGTTCATGCAGAGGGCTAACATACCTGACCAACCTCATCCTGCCCGTGCCAATCCCCGTAAACCGCTTGGTGAGCTCCACTGGAGCTCAGTCTGGAAAGCCTCTTAGAGCAGCCTGTCTCACATAACAGAGACCTGTGGCACTGCACTCCTGGCTGGCGAGAGCACTAAACGCATTAACCCCTTGGAGTGACGGTACCTAAGGAGGCTGGCAGGGAAGGGCTCCTACAGCAAGCTGGTTTCACTAAATGCAGAACTGTATGACATGCGTCAGGGAGTCAGCTTGCCATTTTTAATAATTGGTGTGTTTCAGACAACTTACCATGCATGGGCTTCGGTCTGGGAGAAGGAGCTGGTTTGTTTTTAGATGTAGGCCTTTAATGCAGCTGGTATTAATACAGATCAGAACTGGAACAAATGAGATATACAGACAAGCTAAACTCTGCTAAGAAAGTAACAACACGGTATAATTTTAAATGAACTTTAACAACACCGATAAGTCAGAACTCAAAATTTCAGCAGACCACCAGTACTGCGTAATTACAGCTTAGTTTCTCCCTGCTCCTATAGCTGTGACCCATTCCAAGAGCACTTACTGGTGGTTTTGCCCTTTAATACTAACAAGTTACCTGGTTTCCAACCACTGCATGGGAGAGCCGCCGCTCCCAACACCTGACACACTGGTGCATAAGGCAGCTTTTGTATTCAGTCCAACAAAGACCAAATTTTGTTTTTTGTGCTACAGTGCTTTAATACCTTAAGTGAAACATTGTTTCCTTAAGTGTTTTCAGCTCCTCTCCTACTACCATCCCATTTCCACCAATCCGAGCAGGTATAAATACAAGGTAATAAATGGATGCCATCCTTTTTTGGAGTAAGAAACACACACATACCTAACACAAAAAAACCTACTGGAAAGCCTAGTTAAAAACATGTCCATTTTAAGCCAGGCTACTGATCTAGCAACCATGTCTCTTACTCAACACATTTTAATCTCTGGCATATTCTGCCACAAGGAAAATATACATGGCTAGGTCTATAATACTTTAAACAGCTGTTTACTATAGCTAGGTTACAAAATAAACACTACTGCAGAGACCATGTGTTTGATATATTCTAACCACAACAGTGTTAGAATCCATCTTCAGTCTGCGGATGCGATCCTGGAGGCTGACCTAACACTTCCCGCCCTCCCCTTCGGTTCTTATCTGTGGTTCAGACAACCAGCCCAGAAGAGTTGGTCATTGCACAATCAATCATCAAAGCTGTCTTTGCAAGAAGAGCCTCATCAAGAGAGTCTCACTTTCTTTCGGTGTAATACTCTGTCTCTTCTGTGTCTGCGTCGCCCAGCTCCGGGCAGCACACCCAGCGCTTGGTCGTGAGAACAGCAAGCCTGGACTGAAACACTAGCAAGGCCTTCTCTTCTTGTGGAGGGGACTGGAGTGTAGGGCAGAGGGCTTTACTCCACACAGTGGAAACATTTAATACTGGATTCAGCCAACTGGTCGCTTAGATGATCAATCCCAACTTCTGGGAACCTGCTGCACTCTGGAGGATTCAACCGTCAGCTGACACTGGAAATGCAATGAAACTTTATGGCAAAGTGCCTAACACAGCCCATTAAAAAGCTTTATTCCAGTAGGCAAGTGACAAGGAGCCTTTCCTTGCTGGAGAGATGCCTCCTGAAAGAAGGAAAAAAAGAACACGGAAAAAAAAGAAGCAACAAACCAACACAATAGACAGTGAGTCTGCTCGGTGGGAGAAGAGAGGCAGCAGTAAATCTGAGGGGGGCAACGCCATGCAGTAGGTACCCGCCTGCTCTCACAGTTTGCCTGAGTTGTTGAGATTCACAGACATGCAGCGGCACTGCTTCACCTTCTGGATTTTCTTGAGTCGGAAAGGGGGGTCCAGCTCAGGGCACTCCAGCTGCACAGTCGACGAGGTGACCTTATGCGGCTTGCAAAAGGCACAGGACTGGAAGGATTCCTCCTCCTTCTTCACGTGCCGCGGTATGTAGAAGGAGTTGCACTGCCCATAGCAAAAGCGGTTGATGATAGTGCGGCTTACGCAGCCCTCCTCACTAACAGTCTGCCGCAGGGGCTGTGTTTTGCACCAGTCACTCTTAAGGTACTTCCTTTCCGTGACCACAAGGGCCTCCTGGCTAGAGGCCAGCACTTCCTTGTTGAGGTGCTGCCTCCTCTCCGAGTTGTTGCTGCTGCTGTCTTTGTAAGGGGATGGAATTGCTCCCGCGGGACGGTTCTTCCTGGTGTCTGTTACTCTAGCCAGCGCTGCCATCAGAAAAACGGACAAGGCGAATTTCCAAATCATCCTGCAATGGCAAAACAAGTAGCTGTAAGAAGAAGAAACACACGTTCAAACCACAAAATTGCACTGGAGCTTAGTTTTACAGATTCTTTTAGAACAACGGACATCTTGCTGCCTGTGTAATCCCACTACTTTTCCTGGGAGAATAACTATTTTCTAGGGTGAGTATTTATCAGAAAGAGACCAGGCCCCATCGAAAGTCACCTCACCTCACCCCCTCCCCAAACTTTCCAACTACTCTCTTCCCCCCCCCCCCCCCGATAGGGAAGCTGCTGCTTTGATCTCTGCACCAGTTATTTTACAGAAGCTTCAGCCAGAAAGATTTCCTCCTTTTTTTGTGAAATCCTGGGCCAAACAGCTGGGCAAACTCCTGGCTAACTAAGGCTCAGAAGACTCCTGCCAACACCGTGACAACTGATTTGTGGAACGCTAGAGAGAAGGGAAGAGAATAGCAGGTTACATAAGGTGAATTCTCATTTCCCTGCTCGGCCTTGGAATTCGTGTCTAGTCTAGTTCCACACGTAAGTAGCAAGAGGTGTCCAAAAGTGTATTTTTATTACTTTAAACTGCTTCTGAAGTTTCTTGAGGTTTATGACACTTACAGCTTTGCATTCGTTGTCTTTGTGGGAGGCTGAAAGTCTGAAAGATTTATTCTTGCAGTAAGAAGAAATGCTTAAACACAACTTCGAGGACTTCATTACTACACGGCCTCTTAGGCAAACAGTTTAAGAGTGTTTTTAAACAGGAGAGAATTCAATATTTATTTTAGATGTGGATTTCTTGTTAAGGAACAGGTTAGAACATACTTCAATTGCTAAGATAAAACAGTCGGCCAGTTAGCAAAAATATTTTTTCCTATGGTTGTCTATTAGAATTTCTTTTTCTGTGGAGCATCTCTTTTACCACCTGCTGGATTTTCATCAACACTTGCCCAATTCAGTTTAGTAATGCGTGAGAATGGACTGCCAGGAGATTAGAGTAGAAGTTCTAAATTTCTCTTACAATGGTCACCACTGAACCATCACAGCTCGTCTGACAGTTTTTATTTTGTTCTTCCTGGGAAGGAAGAGAGCAGTACTTCAACAGCATTGGAAGAAAATGCACCCAAAAGCTTCCAGGCCAGAGCTAAGGACATTCAAGTCTTTGTAAATGTGCTCTGCTCACTTGGTGGACTGTGCTTTAGTAACACCATGAAGGAACCATCCCTCTCTCCACAGGAAAGCTTCAAATGTTCCCTTCAAGTACTGGCTTTTTTAGAGTGATGCCAAGATAAAAAAAACCACCATCAGACTTACGAGTATAGATACCCTAACGCTACAGACACTTGAAATGTTGCATAGATACTCCTAACAAGGCAAAATAATGAACACATGCCATTGCATATTTGGCATTGAAAAATGCCAAACATTTTCCAAACAAAGACATGAACAGATCAAAAATGGAGATGGTGTAAGAGAGGACTGCAATGGCAGTAACAAATACTTCTCACCTAACAAAGCTAACCCATCCTGTATTTAACTCCTGTGGAGCTATAGAGATAGGAGTACTGTAGCACACTAGGTGAGATAGATAACAACGCTTTAGGTTAATATCTAAGTCTACAAGATCTGAAGGTCAGGCTTGGGCTAAATTTCTAAGAGGAGAAGTTGCACGTGCTGAAAGAAATGCTAAAGCTGTGAGCAGATCTGATGCAGAGTTAAAATTCATTGAAACAGAATCACCTTTAGATTGAAATAGTGTTTCTAAAACCCATGTAAGTGCAGGTAACCCAGGTGCCCACGTACAGGCATTGTAGCCATGAGTACTTTAAATCAGTGGCCTATTTTCACAGTGCTTAACATTCAGTGCTCAAGTCCAGAGGTTTTGTCCAAAGTCTTTAACTGAAGCAAGACTAGACTTGGCTTTGTTCGCAGGTATTATCGCCAAGACCACTGGATGTCAACCCACACAGACTGGCCAAAATCTAATCAGGTAATTAGTTTCAGTTGACTATAGTGTTCCACGCTTCCTCTCAAATTGCTCTCATGTTATTCTGCACTGATGGCTGCATTTCAGTAGTAGATAAAACAACTGATCCCCAGTGCTTGCGTGTTTTATACAGAAAGGGAAGAAAAAAAAATCAGGAGTTACAAATCTGTATCTTCTAGAAACAGCGAGAGGAGAGCTCCCCCCTGGATGACTGGCACCAGCACTCCTCATGCGTACTCTTCTACTTTCCTCTTTAAACCCAAGCATGTAAAGTAACAGTGACAACTCTGGTGTCTTTTGCGGGGGAGTTCAGTTCTTTTCAGCAGAGACGTCACCTCTCTGGTTTCATTTCTCTGATAGGAAAGAGAAGCATCCAGGTCCAGAGTCACATCAGGAAGGATATTCTTTCTTCCACCCCTTTCTCTTTTTGGGGGAAGATCCTGTCTTATCACATCCATCCTTTCTCACCACAAAATGCGCAGCTGAAAGCTCAACTTTGCCTTGTTCCATGTCAAAGATGGGGTCAAGCAGAGCTCGTACCCTGGACTTCAATGAAACTGGCAGAGCTAACAACACAAAGTCTGTAACGTAGACAAATACTACAGTAGCTTTATAATTACCGAAATAATTTTACCTAGGCATGGAGAGCCATTTGATAGAATGAATAGGATTTATTCAGTAAGTCTATGCTTATAATTAATAAAGCATTATTAATCAAAACCACTATTGTAATGTCACAAATCAAATACTGCAGTACATGTTCACGAGTACTTCTAGAATCAGATAGGAATGCACCACCTATTTCTACCATACATCCCTATCAAAGGTGGACCATAAAATGTTTACAGAGAATATACTATTCTATTTTAAACCAGCAGGTCAAATGTTGTGCATCCTATCAGGAAATTTCTAATTACAGGGTTGCCCCTTACTGGCCTGCAAATCACCCCTTCTAAACCCTGACACACAACCCCCCCCATTCAAGACGTAAGGATGCAAACAAGGCCACCGGGTGCCAGCAACATGCCATGAACAACATGTATTTTAGGTAATGAGATACAAAGAGAAAAGAAACTTCACTATTCTCGCAGATCATTTTGGTAAACTCAGCCTGACTGCAAGGCAACATGGTGAATGCTGTCTGTCTGTAAACAGAGCATGAGAACAAACACAAAATGTATTTGAGAAGAATCTGGCTTCTGGCAAGAACAGGCCAGTTCTGTCCTACTTAGTACAGAATCAGCCAGCATTTGGCTGAGACCAAGCAACTGAGAACTGCCCCAAGAAACAAAAACCTCTCAAACTTGCACAAATGCCAGGGAGCTAGCCTCTGCCCATCATTCCCACTGCATAAGGGGCTCCCTGTGGCAGAGCCAATGAAAGCTCCTGTGCAAGTTTTCAGCTTCTCCAAGAGTTGTTGCCAGCTGCTACGAGTTCCCCTCCACCCCTTCTTTCAGCGCGTGGGCTCGTGCAGGAAATAACTTAACCTTACGCTAGACAACAAATAAGGCTTAGCTGCATTTGTATTTCACATGCTTGGTTTTTATCTCTTTGAGATAAGGAAATCAGCATCAAGTATGAGTTCATAAACTTATCAAACTCGTCATGCTGGAGCTGGGCTATTGGGTACCCAAGGCTGTAAAAAATCTATGGCCAAGGAAGCAGGCAGGCCAAGATCCAGCTCTGTAATCCAGAGAGGACAGGGTACTCAGCTAGAGGAGGAAGACCTAGGACTGCTGCATCTGCCCTTAGCTTTATTTCTTGTTTATATCCAATTACTGTGTAACATGAAATATCTACCAAGTCAGGCTCCCTCTTACGTACTGACCTTCTGGCCCTATAACTCATGCATTCTTGAAAGCAATCCAGCTCCAGCACAGGACAGGCAGTGTAACCCCAGGAACAGCCTATAGTTTTGTGGTTAGGGCACTCCTCTAGGAATTGGGAGCAATAGATTTGACCTTCGAATTTAAGCCCATCATTTTTGGAGAAATCCTCCAACACAGAACACAGAGGTGTTGTCTGAAAGACAGGAAAGGAGGTAATAGCAGCACCCATCTATGCTGAGTGACTGCTTCACTGTTTTCTCTAGTTTTCAGGAAAAAAAGAAAAGAAAAAAAAAGACTTCAATTTCTAAGCTTAGGATGCAGTTTTTGCCTACAAATTCCAGTTTCACAGACCAATCTACTTTAGGATTACATGCTGACACAGAGAGAGAGAGAGAGGGATGAACCAGCGGTGATATGTTAGCTGCTCAGGAAATCAGCAGGTGTGAATCCCATTTGTTTATTTTAGCATATAACACCTAAAAAGCACTCAGCATTAGCTGCATTCCTGGAAACATCTAACTTGCTGCTAGGAAAATGCCACGGCCAGTGGTTCAAAAAAAAAAAAAAAAAAAAAAAAAAAAAAAAAAAAACCTGTTAAGCCTGCCCTACTATAGAACTCAAGAACTTACTTTTTTAGTTTAATCACAGGGAAACCTGTTCTGCACCAGTCAAAAGCACAGTAAGAGCCATTGGCTGTGAAGAAGAAAAATGCAAATTCAGGGATAATTTATTTTTATAATTTTTTTAATTCAATTCACCAATGGAAGAGTTTGCCTTGGAAAATGGTGGTTTCTCTTCAATTTCTCTTGGCTAAAGGCACGGATTATAGGCTGTATTAAAACAGATTTAGTTCTGTGGCATGGTATGTAACACCATCACCCTTGACCACCTGGATAACTCTTTTTCAGTTTTCATCTCGCAAACTTCAGACACTGGCACTTTCTGTTGCGATCAGCTATTCAGCTGACCGTGGGCAGCTCTGTTAACCAACAAACTTCCTATTCTCAGCTTCTTTTCATATTACAACCAGTCAAAAAATAAATTTGTATAAAAGATGCATATGTATAGTAAAGTAAGGACATGGTGTACATGGTCAGTTCTCAGTATTTAAGACGGGACACCAGAAGTGTTCCTTGAAGACAGGCCAGGCAGTAACTTTTCAAAGAACTAAAACTTGGCTTGAAGAAGATATGTGGGAAGCCAGGAAATATCAGATTCTCTACCAGGAAGCCAAAAATGCTATTTATTTAATTTATTAATGGTTAGGTTTGATTCTAATGGTACAATGTTCAACTAAAAAGACTACACAAAACAGGCATCTTTGTGTGAGGAAGACATGCAGTGCTAGCTTCTTGCTATCCTTTGGAAACTCTTGCTCCTGTGTCTCAACAACTTTAGCAATAACTGAACACTGCACTATATCTTTCTTTTTACAGAGGCATGGACCTCTTTGTAAATTATTCCACCATTAACAAATTTTCATGATTAAATTGCCAAGACTGAGGCCAACCACAACAACAGAATATGCAGGAGGCAGGAGAAAAAAAAATCTAAAAAGCCAGAAAAAATCAGTACTGCAACTATAATGTCTTACTTAGATGCAAAATTGCTCCCTTTTAGCAATAAAAAGGGCGTATCAGCACATAACCAGCACCAAAAGGACTGTTGCTAAAAAAGCAATCATTAATGCCATTATAAGCAAAATTTTTTCCACTCTTGTCTTCTAAGAACCTTCTGTGGTGACTTGTGAGAAAGCTGTTTTATTGCCTCACAGCTTTAGTGGCAAGTTGTATGAGGAGAAAACATTTATTTCATACTTAATAAAACTCCTGGCATCCTGGCCTGTATGGAGATGAGTAGGAAAGTGGGCAACTTCTCCATCTTTCTCTCTTTCTCAGGTCATAGTGACACCTCAACCCCAGAGAGGCCCAAGCAAGCCTACAAGGTCTGCCAACAAGTTGGTGGTGAACAAAACACAAAAAGTCTGCCTGCAAGTTGGATACTTCAGGAACTCCACTACTCTGTCCTTGCTCTTATTCTCTTTTAGACAGGGGAAGATGGAGAAGGGATTTCAGCTATGCAAGCCTGTATTCCTCAGAAGGGAGAATCATTTCATCATAACGCCACAACTTAGAAGTTCTCCTTGACAAGACAACGCTTGAAGCTGGACATACTGAATTTAAGATTATGAAAAACGCAGTAAGTAGACCCTGATATGGCCAGTCTATGCTAGCATAAAAACAACTCAGAGCATCCTCTGAGTTACTTCATACTGATTTCAGCCCTCACTGTAAATTTTCTACAACCAAGAGCTATATTGTGATTTAGATAGAACCTCTTAGCTAAAGTGGCTGGCAGTTTAGAAGAACCAGTGGTACACGTGCACAAATGTAAGAATCAGGGAATCAACCAATTGCTCCCACGATATTCAGCAATGTATAAGACTTTTTAAGACTGGAGTAAATATGAAGACAACTTCAGGATAAACTCTTCACTGGCACCAAACCCAACTAGCTAGACTGTTAGGTTTTTCTTCCCAGTTTGCCTGCAATCTTTCTTATCTTCCTCTATTGCCACTAGAAATTAATGTTTATAACCATGTTTTCCTTCTTTAAGGAACTCAGACAAGCTCATCTGAAACAGGTTTGAACGCAGCTGCTCATTTCATCAGAGTTAAGAGATCACATTACTCCTATGCTCCTCTTTGCATTGACATCCTGCCAAAAAGCATATTGATTTAAATATTGTATTACTGATCTACGGTATTAGGCTTCCACGGGCTGAATCCTTCTCATCTTGTATAACTTCTAAACCTGGGATTCACTTTATTTTTTAAAGTAGTATTGGAGGAATTTGGAGAAGTTTCTTGTTTTTCAAAGCTAGGACAAGGAACTTGTAAGGAGAATAGTTGAAAATTGTTAGCTGAGATTTCAGGTTCTGCCCAATATATCCACAATCTGACCAAGAGTTTCAGGACAGTGGAGAGAGGGAGGGGAAAAAAAAAGTAGTGAAGAAACCATCTCTGGTATTCTTGGAGATGCATAAACAAACATTATGAATACCAATGCTTCATAAAGAACACATACACAGCTATTAAATGCAATTACTAAAGCAACCTCACTCACTAGAAGAAAATAGTGAAGGAAACTACTCTTCTAGGGTTTTTTCAAGCCTGATATTACAGTCAAGCAAGACTATCAACTTCATACTGCCCTGTATTTAACAGCAGTAAAGATTTACTACTTGATTCTGTAATCGCATTGCCATTTATCAGTTTTACACAGGAAAAAGTAAAATAAAGATGAGGAAGAAAAGTTGCATGAAATGTAACTAATGCTAAGACATCCTAGAGGAGCTCAGGTAACGCAGTCATGTTATTTTGGGGGGAACTGAAACACACAGAGTTCAGATTGAATACTGTCAGGTAACTGAACAAAGGTTTTTTGGAATACTGTTATGATTAAAACTCCTGAATTTTGTTGCAATCTCAGCTTTAGGAACTTGTGGTTTTAGAGTCAACCACAGACAAATGTCTGCCTGGTGAACACATGTGAATTGTCCCAAGCAGAGTGAGATGTCCTACTCAGACGTGTCTGAAGAGTCATCAGTACTGGCAGCAGTGGTAGGGAAGAAAGGGGGAGTAGGAGGAGGAAAAAAACACACAAAATAAAACCAGATTTCTGCTTGCTGTCCATGAGAGTTGATTTGCTTTCTCCCAACCTGGTTTTGGAGAATGCGACAATCAGGGAGCAGGAGGAATAAATAAAGGACGACTCCTTGGATACACAGAGGATAGTTTTGGAAAGGGCTGGAACCTGGTTTTCCTATGAATCTAAAAAACGTTTCTTTGCAAGAGTGAACCAAAGTTGTTCTCTTTCTTCATGTTCTTCAGCTTTCCAGCATGAGGTGAAGAGCCCCAAGTAGGCAAGTCATTTCTATGTTTGCAAATGAACATTTTGTTCAGCAAGCAATAACAGACTACATTTAACTGTTCTTCTGCACAGAAGGCAGCTAGTACACTCCCATTTTGCAGTTTTTCATTTAGAGGAAAACAAACTTCTTACCTTGGGAAACTAAATCAGAAGAGAAGCAATTGCTTGAGCAAATGTTTTCATTTGTGATCATCCCTCAGCATATTGGAAAGGAGCACACTCAACAAAAGAATGGGGAAAGTACAGCATTGAAATACAATAGCTCACTTTGCTTCCTTGCTGGAGAATCAATACTCCTAAAGACTATTTTGCAATGAGTGGTCTCCACTACATTTTTGTTGTTTGCATTACAACAGAACATACAAATCTCATCCAAGACCACAGCCTAAGTGACATAATCCCGAAAAGTCTGTAGACTAACTTGGTGAGCAACATATGGTGGGACCAGAACAGAGTACAGAAGGGAAGTGAGTTACTAGAGGTCAGAAATCCACTGGGAATGGAAGGATTCCAACATCTTTCAATCCCACCACATATTGCACCAATACCCTTTTTTTTGCTGATCAATCCAGATTCATGATCCTCAGGCAAGCTTTCCTTTAAAAACATTACACCCTTCTATACTGAAATGGTTTTATATGAAAATGCCCAGTACAATTTCCCTGAATTTTCCCAGAACAGAGATGGTGTAAGGAGTTTTCTTCTTTTTAGCTTCAAAGAGTGCCCTCCATCCAGAGCACGCAGCTCATTTTCTAGTTCAGAATAAGGAAGAAAACTATTAGTCTTCAGTATACACACATTATTGTACTTGTACCATTCGCAGAAGAGAGCATTTGGATATGATCTGTTTTAGAAAGAAATCAAGTGCTGCATATTAAACAATCATAAAAGTGCTTTAAAAAAAACAAAAAAACAAAAAACGTTTTCCCTGCTTCTCTTAATGGACAGAAAATGCAATTCCTTCTGAAAAATCAATAGATGGCATGTACTCTTGTATGTGAGAAATTCTAGACTAATCAGAGAAGTAAATTCTAATTTTACCAGATTTTCTGGTAGTTTCTGATATTTGCATTCTTTCAGGCTCTCCATTCAAGACGCTATGCTCAGCTGCCACTATATGACAATCAAGTAGGCATGTTTAGCATAATGAATTTTGAAAAATCCAAAATGTTTTTTATGGTCTAGTATTTATATTACCAATTTTACTGAGCCAACATACTATTTATAGAGCTGAAATACAGATGGTTCAAATAAGACTTGCTCTTATTTAAATATCCTACAGGCTAGCCTTCTATTAGGAAGCATGCATGTTCCCATACACACAAAATTTCACCTATGTACTCTACTGTTTTCCATTATGCCACTTGCAAGAACTACTATAGCTGCATGTTCATCAAGTTCTCCCCAAAATGGCATAGATTCATAGCTTAAAGCCAAAGGGTGTAAAGTTTTTCATTATCTCTACTTAAAGGTGCCCAGCAAAGCATCAGTCCTGCAAACTAAAACTTAGAGCAGTTCTGCGGACGAATTTCAGATCTACACTAATGAACAAATAAAACAAACTAATAAGCTAATTCAGCTTGTCAGCAGTAACCAGGTCTGTGCCAGGCAAACATGCAACTAAGCGCCTTACCAGAATGACCGGTATCGCATGACAACATTTTTCTCTTCAGTAGTGCTAAGTCTGGAGAACCCTCTCATCCTACTTTTGTCTTGTTTTTCTTTGGTTAATGAGGAACATGTAGTTACGTATCTGACTATTCCTCACAATTACATTTTTAATCCACTAACCAAATTTCAACCAATTTTGACAGCAACGCAGTTATTAAGCTCCTATTACATTATACTAATGTAATGTGTTTTCTACATTACCCAACCAATAAACTTTGGTTGCCTCATGCTGTGCTGCTGGAGAATACAGAAAGGAGTGTAAAGTATATTAGGGAAGGGAGGAACAGCAAGTCAAGGATATCACGGTTTGGCACCCTAGTAGGCACAAGCGGTAAAGAGAATGCTTAGAATTACTAGCACACTAAATACATCCACAGAAAAATCAGAATTAATCATCTCCAGTTTTCATGTGTAATACTAGACACCAAGAGAAAACAAGGGGTCACCTCAAAGGTTTTAACATGTTCTGCTGCAGAGCGCAAGCTGGCCCAATAGTTACGAAAACCTTATCTGCACTATGCATAGACAGAAGCCCAGCAGTAACGAGACGACACTGCCGTCCGCTGTGCACGGTATTACACTTGGGCAGATCCAGTGCTGTTTTGCATCCTCTTTTGTTCACTAACCTACTTGGAGAGTTACAAGATTTTTTGTTTGTTTGTTTCCCTAAGAACAGCAGACCTCTGCTTGGCTTGCTTCTGCAGTTGCTTTTCATGGATTTAACTAACGGTCTGTCAGAATCCTTATTAAACAACTTTCATTGCAAATGTTTAACTGAGCTGCAGGTGTTTGTTCCAGGCAGAAGTCTGTTCACTCGGAGTCCCAAATGAGAAAATTCAGGTATAAGACTGAAATGCAATTCAAATTTATGAGTGCTGGGAAGCAACAGCAACAGCATGCTCTGATGATCGTTTGCATATGCCCTTTTGCAAGCCTATAAATAAAGATTAAATTTGGAGTTAGAAAACTTCAGACTTATATAGCCGCTTGGCTATCCTAGTACATGTTTCAGTCAATACCCTGATCCAAGTTCTTCAGTTTGGAACCATTCTGACCCTTATTTTCAATTTATTTTGTAAGATAACTAGAGGAACATTCATTTATTTTGCTGCATGTCTGTTGATATTTCTAAATTGACAGTAACGTTTATTACTGTCGTAGCTGTCAGCTGGACCAAAATAAATCACATAAGCTGATGCTCAACAACCGTCAAGTGTACAGAACTTATGAGGTGCTATAATTTAAAGTCAGAAATACAAATAAAATTGCAATTAGATATGCAATATTAATATAAACATTTCTAATACCTAAATATTTCAGTATGTCAGATATTTTTAGATATACTGGCAAATGCATACCATACAGAATGAAAGGACAAACTGTAGTTTATTCATTGTTATCGGCAGTGTGTGCCACTAAGCAAAAGATGAATTTCCAAAAGATGAAGTACTGCAGGATGACCTCTGCTACAGGAAATTTTACATCCCAAATACTGGAAACTTACACTGTCCCTCTCAGTTCACACTGATGGCAGCACTTGGCTGTCCCACATCTACGCTCTCGTGGCTTTGATTCATGCTCTGCTCAGTGATTCTCTCGCCGTCATTTTCCTAAGAATGTAAATATTTGCTCTGTCTGCATTCTGGTTTACAGGCTTGGCCCATTATTGAATATGAAGGCTGTAATTCAATCATACAAGGATCTGTTGCCACACATAAACTGGGATTTTATATTTTATGACTTAGGCTTTGCAGAGCAGCCATCTTCCTGCTCACCTCCCCCCTCTCTTTGCCCATGACTGAATTATAGTTCTGTCTCTAATTGAAGCCTACGATGATTATTTTATTTCTCCTCTTCTGCCGAGAGGAAGACCAGAGCTATCATTCTGAACACATACCAAGCCACAGGAGCCTGGATGAGGTACTCTAATGACAGGTCCTCCTACATAGCACACTTGCAGTCTTTCTGCTAATTAATTTGATTTCCTTCGTCTAGACTAACATAACACAGCAAGTTATGCTCATTTTAAGGAACATCGTTAGCCTTTCAGCTCCTTCCAAGTGAGGAAGAAAGAAGAGTCAGTAGACTGGAATGTGGGGGAGACCGACTTTGTCCTTGACTACACCATTGCTTATGTTTTCACTTGACCAAGATTTTGTCTCGAGGAGAACCTGAGACAGTACTATCAGCACAGAAGAGACCAAAATCAAACCCAGATATCGTCGGTATGTGCATGACGAGGCAGCGACAGTCCCACAGAAGGGTCTGTCTACTACGTACTGCAGTCAGCAGCTTCCTGGCAATCACTTGGCATTTACTGTTCACAGCTCCCAACATCCTCAGAGGGCTGAACAAACATATCATTAAAACACACACACAGGATGGTTTCTTTAGACTCCCTTCACAGAATGAAAGGGGATTCAGCAGTGTGCCACTGGACTAATAAATATTAGAGGCAAAGCTAGTATTGGGAGTTAGTTAAACAAGCAAATCTTCCATATTTGGAAGGAGAGAATCTGCGAAGCAGAACAGAGTCTAGAAGCTTGAGCTGTTGGTCAAATGCAGGACTCGGGAAGTGGGGCAACATGTGAAAAACAAGTGAACCCACTCATATTAAAAAGGTCAGTTTTCTCTGTCAGTTGGGCAGATCCAGCAGATCCAGTTTTAATACCCTTAAAGAAAAGTGACAGGGAAATCACGTAACATTATACAGGTATTAACTGGAGTCGAATGAGTGCACATATGCATAAATTGTTAAAAATGGCAGGGAAGATGTTCCCTAGGATAACGAGCATGCCTATAGAGGCGATCACTGTTCTGTTCACAATCCCACAGGACAGGACTGAGCTCCACCTCCACAGGTAATTCCAGGGTCATTTCTGGCCTTGCAACCCCTAGTTGCATTTACCATTTTGCAGCATCAGAGGAGAAGGATTTCAACCCTAGGACCTACTGGCTCAGGATTTTTTTTTTTTTTTTTTTTTTTTTTGATTATAGTCACAGAGGACCTTCTTTACATAGACACAAGCGAAAGATAAACAGCACCTACAGGCTCTTTATTAACTTAATGTGACCTTGTTTTTAACAGTGTTTGGCCATAAGCCATTTATATTGTGACACCACAGTTAAGGTTTGAACATTTTTTCCATTACTCATACTTTCAAGCTCAGTAGAAGCAGACAATAAGCAAAAGAAAATCTAAATATTCTTTTCTTTGGTTCTTTCAGAAAGTTATTCTCAACAAGGTCATGGAGGTATCTCACAAAGAGTTAGCCCACATCTAGTTATAAATTTCAGCATAAGATGGCAAGCTTCATTTATCTTCTCTGTCTATCCAAGGCCTCTACCCTGCTCCCACCTTAGGCAGCACTTCCTCAAATCTAGAAGAGAGAGATGACATCTCTGGTCATTTCTGATGACCTGATGCTACTGCAATGACTAAGATCTTTTGAAAAAAGAAAAAAAAGAATAAATAAAAAGTTTTGACCAAGCTCTGTCCTGAAGCCTTTCATTTCCACGGGATATAGAGAGAAAAAGTTTAAATTCTGAACCCTTGATGCTAACTAGCACAATTCCTGTAGCATGATTGTCCTCAGTGGGTCAAGGATAAACCACAGCCACATTAGATCTCTTACGCCTGTATTTTGAAATGAGGCTCAGTAAAGAATTTTGCTTAGCAAAACAAGATCATTCTTTCTCTCTTCCTGTAGTTTCAGACTAACTGCTTTTGCTTTGGGTGATTACTTCAGCTTCCATAATTTTTCTCCAGCCCAAAATTGCAGAGACGCTCAATACAGACTAGAAAAGTGATTGAGGCAGCAGCAGAACATGGATAATGCCAGAGCATCAAAGAGAAAAGGAGTAACAATAAGGAAAAAGACTACAAAAAGAATGCACTTACCAAGGACATATTATAAAGCTCACCTGTCTGAAGATCTGCTAACTAGGCAGAAAACATTTTTCTTAGAAGACCCTAAGAAGCTCCTAATTGCACAAGAGACTAAGGAGTAGTAATCACCACTTGGCAAAGCTCTGCTCACTAAAAACAAAGGGCACATTTACCCCTTTTTTCCCCTCTTCCCACAAATCAAATTCTTGATTTACAATATGAATGATATATATAAAAGGCTACATCAGAGTAAGTATACAATTTCATATCTCTGTATTTGTTAAAATATTGAAGGGCTGGACTTAAAAGTAGTGAGAATTACTTCATTAGACTGTATGGCTTAAGCAGGATATGTAGTGGCAGTGCTGACTACAACAGGAAAAGAAGCAAGACAGCCCATGTTAGTTAACAGAAAAAGATCCAGGAAGGCAAACTGCCATGTGAATTAACAGCATAACTACACGGTTACCACAGTTTTCACAAGGTCCTCTCTATAACTATTCTCTGCTCCCTCAAAACAAATTATTTAAGGCTGGTTGCCAAACCCATGGCAAAGCCACTAACAGAAACCAGAGATGAGATTTGGAGACTCTTTAGAAATAGGTGACAGGGATGTCACTATCATGTCACTTAAATCAACACAAGCAATACAGAAGACTCCTATTCCCACACCTACAAAGCCTCCAGTTTCATTCTGGACCACAACACAGCTTACGTAGCTATAAATGTCAGTCTCTGCAGGGTGCACAGACATGGACCTGGAGACTGAGCAGGCCATAAAGCTCATTGTGAACTCCACTACAACCCACACAGAAAGCAGACATAACTGAGAAGCCACTCACAAGCTCCCAGGCCATCCTGCTTTGCCAAGTGTATTTCATGTATGCCCAGTCAACATCGCCGAATAGAAGAGGAACAGTGCTAGCCACTATCAGTCATCCAAAAGTTCAGCCAGATGAAGTTTGGCTCCTTAACCTTCTTAAGAGCAGCCCTGCAACAAGACCTCCCCCATTTATGAACACAAGCTCAGGGTTTCAGTTCCCACACCAACTGGAGGTAATGTACTCACATTCTCCATACTGCAGAAAAATACCTTAACAATGAGAACACAGAAAAGGGTAACGGGATAAGGAGAGCACAGAGCAGCATTACCCATCCATCTTGCTAAAGCTGATTGGTGGGCAGGGAATAAACATAAAATTCCTGGACATAAAGGGAATTATGATAGGAGAATGCACAACTATTTCTCTGATTAGGCTCTGTGACATGGAGTGTGAGGTCCTTAAGCTCCCATATCATCTCCAACATATAAAACAATTATTTCTTCTAGGTTTTAATCCAAATGGAAATAATCTCAGACCAAAAGAACCCAAATCCTTTTCTTCTCTTAATTTTATTTCTAATAAACTGACTGCAGAAGGTAGCCCCCCCAATAGGTATTTAGTTACACACAGTTCTGTAGAAGCTAGGAGAACCCTTACAAGTGCTGTGATTCCAATTTCATTTAAAGTAATGGCACAGAGGAAAATCCTTACCCCATCTTCAGAAATAACAGAAAAGCCCTGAATGTCAGCTGGATGTATTCCTAATTATCACCCATGTTCTTCTGTGATAAAGTTTAAAGCATTGCATGCTGTCATCCAGTCCAGCTAGGGTGCAGTTTAGACAATTTAAGCTGCAAGCAGTAGCCTCTCTGCTCCTAGCCTCCAGGCTTGCACCTCTCCCTCCACCCTCTCCGGCCCAACACACACGCACACCTCGGTCCCTCCATGCCAGGACTAACAACCATGCACCACAGAGTCAGCAAGATGAGTTCACTGATCCAGCCAAAACCTAATTTTTGTTTTGTTTTGCTTTGCCAGCTGGCTTTCCAGCTGCCTGCAGGGTCAGGAGCGCTGCCGGAGCCCCGGTGCCAGCGCGGGGCCGCTCTACACCCTTTCGGTACCAGCCTGCAGGCAGGCTGCCTTCGACCAGCTGCAAAGCCGCTCCCTGACACTCCTGCCAAACCGGGGCCTGGGAACCCGGCACCCAACTTACCTGTTTCAGAGTGGAGGATGCTAAGGTAACTGAACGGGTGGGGCTGAGAAAGGTGGCGCTGAGTGGCAGGACTGCCTGCTTGGCTTCCTAGGAGCTGTACGGTCTCTTCAGATCTAAATGGCTTGGTGTTGGGACTACCGTCTGTACCGGAGTAGAGAGAGGAAATAAAAAAAATAATAATAGAAAGTGAGGGTTATATCATCTCCTGTATGCCTAAACAGGCTTCAGCTGTCTAACCAGAGACGTCCAGTGCCATTTTAGATGCCCAAGGACATCCAAGATGTTTGCATAGGGCTGCCACACCAGAGACAGGACCCTATGGCAAATGCACGATCCTCCAGAGTGGCAGCTGGAAGCCAAGTGAGAAATGTGGGGTGTTTGAAATGGCACTAGCCACATTGACCAAGACACCCGAGTCAGCCAGAATCTCATTCACCCATAAAGCTCCAAGGGCCAGGCTTCCCACAAGGGCTGGATTTTTCAAGTATCTTAAACGTGTCCTACTTATGACTTGATTTCCAAAAGAGCATCATTTATTTTGCTTTTTCAGTAGATGATAGGATCCTTTAAAAGGGCATCTTTTATCTTATCTTGAAAAAGTGTTTTGCAGTAGAAGTGCAAAAGTAAATGTTAAGGATGGAAGAACAGGCATGAAAATATAGTTTAACTGCTGCATCCAACTTTGAGTTTTGAGTGTCTTGCCTTCTAAGTGTAATGATGTTTTCCCCCAGGGTTTTGGGGTTTAACTGATTGTATACAACTACTGGCTAGATTGCGCTGAAACCATCCACATGATACATGAAGCACTGATATATTCTCCTTCTCTCTTCCCCCTTTATTCATATTCCCCTGGCCCCAACACCTACCCCTGCTGTACTCTCCACGCCTGATCCAGAATCCGGCATTTAAGATTGCAGTAAGATGATTTTCCTTCCTTTTGGTGAAGATGCTATATACCCATGCAATTAGTGCCTTGCAAAATTAGGCAAACTTGTATTTAAAGACAAAAAAAAAAAAATTCAAAACAAAGCAGTTAATGTGGTTCAATGGAAAGTCGGAGAGAAATAGTTTTCCACTCTCTTCTTTCTAGGTAATAGATGAGCTAATAACGCTCATGAGAGAGAACAAATCTGCTGATCAATAACCTGAAAAAAAGGGAAAAAAAAATCAATCATAACTTACAATACAATTCACATGGAAACATTTGTACAATCTCCTTTCGTAATAGAGAACTGGAACCAAAACAAAAAATACTGATTATTGAATTCACCTGGATTTTTGCCTTCATTCAGCAAAAGTTGTGCAAGCACACAATATGGTAAGAAATGGCCCTCCACTTCCATCCTTTACCATGATCCTAACACATAAACAAGGGAAGCAGGAAACAAGCTTTCCAACAGTATTCATAGAGCAGAATACTGAAACAGCATCTCACTAGTCACAGTCTAAAACAAAATCTTCAGAGCCAAAGAGCACCAGCTTGCATCTCTGCCACCTGGTCAAAGGGTACAAATCCCCAAAATAACTAGTTATTCAAAGGGCACAGGCTTACACGCAGAGGCTGATCTTCCAGCTTCTTCCTTGTTATCAAAGGATGGCACCCCCATCCTCCTAAAGCCTAGGAGAGCTTGCATCCCACATGGACTAATATTTTGCCGTTAACTGTAGTTATGTATACCCTTAAAAACAATATACTGAACGGTCATCAGGAAGGACTGAGCGCTGATACCATAGGAGCTCATACCATTCAGGCAATCAGAACTCTGATTAAAAGAAGACAGGGTTAAACCAATGCTATAGAAGTTAAGCAGACACTAATTGTCTTCCTCTATTTTAGTCCAAAAGCGTGTTGAAGTTACCAGGTGTAAGAAGAGAAGATAATACACTCCACACACCAGCAAGTCAAAAGCACCACAGAAAACATTCTACCCTCTTATAATTAAAATTAGGAGATGGATATTATATTAAGAAGCTTGCAGTTCTAACCAAAGTTTAAGTGGGAAAACCTGTCTGCTATCTCCAGTTTATAGCTCTTATTATCAATCAGCTGCCTCAAGAAATATTTATTCCTCTTAAAAGAAGCCTTAGTCTCTATACTTCACTAAAGTCTGTTGCAGCATTAGCAAGTCTGCTTTCACATACACTAACCAAATTGCACATTGTTTCTACGTGCATTAATTTGTCCCACGAGGGTCATCCCAGTAACCAGTCTATCCATGTTTCACACTAGGACAGACTCCTCCACACCTAAACAGCCTAAAAAATATTTTTGCAATGCTGCTAGTCAGAACTCACACTGCCCTAGCTGGGCTACAGCACTGCCTCACCTCCAAACTTGTGAATCTCAAACTTTTAGTACAATTATCTATTACAATCCTATATAACTCAGACTAAAGTGAGTCTAAAGGAGTATTACTATTACTGAAATTCCAATAATGATCAGAGTCTAACTCAAGCTGGAATTTAAATTCTTTTTAATTAATTTTTTCTAAAATTTATGTTTTGTGGAACAGACCTTTTTTTTAATCTAAAATGTGTACTATAAACTCAAAGCATATGCAAATCTTAAAGAAAGGGGGGGGGAGGTCAGATATATGCCCCCCCATCCTTCGATGACAGTATTATTAGGGTATTAAGGACAAATGCAAGGCTCTACTTTCAGACATGAAAACATGACTGCATAAGTGCAGAATAGAAAGCAGTAGGCTAGGTGCTAGTTCCAGGCATTATGCTTCAGGAAAACCATAAAGATTTCTAGGGGATCTGGGGAAGAGAAACAAGAGCACTTAGCTATACAGAAACTATGACTTACGTGGAAAGACTGTAGAAACTGGGAATCTTTAATACAATGAAGCAAAGGTTAAAAGACTGATGTTAAGTGTTTTCAAACGTATAAAAGGCTATTAAACAGTGGAATAATACCTTTTTTTCCACAGATGAAAAATTAATAATGTCAGCAACTAAGTTTTCAGAAAATATACCTATTATCAGGATTCATGATATAAGTAGTGAGGCACTGGAACAGATCTGCCTAAAAAGCTTGTAGAATCTCATCACTGGAAGTATTAAGAAGAAAGTATCACAAAAGTAGGGAAAAAAAAAAAAACCACACACCCCACATCTGCCAGGAATTACATAAGGTAAAAGGGATCCTAACGTAAGCTAGAGATGAGAAAGATGACTCTCGAAGTCTTTCAATTCCATCATAAGTAAATAACACATACAAGCATACATTATATACAGTAATTCTTGTGGCTCAAAGAACCAATGTTTTAATAAGTAATTCTTTTCCAATTTTCTGGCACCTCTGTTCTCTCATCTGTCTCAGCCCTCTTGCTAGCTATGAGAGAAAGAATACATCATTTATTTCCATAGTACAGCTTAAGCTACATTTGCTATAGGGTCACTAAACCACCTCTCAAAGCCAACCCTTCGTACGGCTGCACCTGCTAATCGTGAACCCATCAGGCCTATAATGCAGATTCTATCAGGTGCTTTCAGGATTAAAGACTTAGTTTGCTTTCTTTTGCTGTAGGCAGAAAACATGAGGTTTGTTTAATTTTTCTCCATTGGCAAAAGACACTGAGACGTGGGATTCTGGACAAGGCCTTGGGTAAGAACCAAGAGGTAAGAACCCACACATCCCGGTACTCTCCTCCTCCTGATTTCTAATGCCTTCCCGGACACTGGGAATAATTAAAGAAAGAAATTTTAAGTTACCACAATACATTATGCCAGCAATACACAAATCAGACAGCCAACAGGCTCAGTCTGCTGCAATTGCACATGGCTTGCAAGATGCAAGAGTTTTTTTCCTCATCATCATTTGATGTGTTAACGGGTTTTAGGAGCATTTCCATTATTCCATCTGCTCCCCAAGGTGAATGAGAGAGACATTAAAAGACACACACAGAAATGGTGGTGTGTTAGCATTAATAGCTTGATCCAACTTCCATCCCAAAAAATAACTACGTCCTCAGAGAGCAGAGGTAAACAAGCAGAGGTTCACATAAACCGAAACATTTGTGTTGTCCTCGTGACAGCAAACATCCAAATTCCTCTCTATTCATAATACCTGTAATTAACAGGTGTGGAATAGTTTGTCAACAGTTGTCATTATAAAGCAATGATATTTGTCCTATAACCAAAATAATACTCTATAAAGATTTGTGCACTGTCCAACCCTCTGTTTCCCACAAGTCCAACAAATAAATAAATGAAATTGTCCTTACACGGAAACAAAACACTGGAATCACATTTGAGTTTCCCTTCTGCCTTCTTATATTCTCCAAATTCGAATAAGTTTCAAAATTTGATTTCCTGTTACTGATTTCCTTAAAATTAGCCTACAGAGTAAAGACATCTCTATATTAACATTTTTTCCTGCAAGGAACTGTTCCTTTAATTAGATGGAGTCTAATAATTCTGATTACATTAAAAGTGGAGTGATACAGGATTGCACGGTTTCCTAAAAGCCAGAAAACTGTCATTAATCTAAGTGCAACTTCCAATGCCAATAAAAGCTGTTATTTTGCAACTATCACACAATTCCTTTTAGTGCTGTTCCTGTAAGAAGCCAACTGCTTTGGTAGGTCATTTTTTAAGCCAATGCTGCGCTTTGCTCTCTTGTAACCTCAGGTAAAGCAACGATTAAGTGAATATGTATGTTCAGATTTAATAAAAGTTATGTCCCTCATTACCAAGAAATTACAACAGGATCAAACAAAAAGGAATGTTTAAGACAAGACATAATCCTGAAATAGTTCAGTACAGTGAAGATGATTTTAGTGGGTAAGAAGAACCTGCAATGCTTTATGCGTGAGGCTCTCAACCAACAGGAAGCCCCACACACCAGTAAGCACAGAAAAAAAACAGAAGGGAGGCAGGGAGGAGTCTCTGCAAATATTCTCCTGAATATATAGTTATATATTTTTTTAAGTCTTCAATCACAGTCTTTCCCTTAAATGGTATAATGTCCTGCAGACCTATAAGACATGGTTAATATTTATTTAAACTTGACTTCAGAGTATTTATATGACAAATACTGATGTCATTAAACTAAGCACAAAAATAATCTTTTATCTCAATGGAGCCAGCAATTTTACTCCATCACAATAGAGCCTTGAAGTCAGAATATATAGTAATTTAAACCAGGCAAAGATATGTTTTCAGGTAGAGATCCTGACACTTTGCACAGTTCAAGGGGACAAAAGTACTGTCATCAAAAATACACGATCAATCAGAAGTAACCAGCGAACACTCACAGCTAAATTTTTATGACCAGATGAGAGAGAAAAAAAAATTTTTTAATTGCCAAAAAAGACTACCAGGAGTAATTTCAAACAATACATTACCAACTTTTATGTTCTTGGAATATTTTATAATTTTAGTACAAACTAATTTTTATTTCTACTTAATATTGCATTCCTTTCTTAATCATTTTGCATTTTTTAAATTTTATTTTACTTATAATCATTTAAAACTGACCTGATTATAAGGGGAGAGGGGAATGATATGGAGAGAGAAAATTCCACAAACATCCATTTTCTGCAGTGTAATGCACATAATAAACTAAGCCTAGTTAGTCCTAATCTAAACTACAGTAGTTCTGAGATACTCAAGGGCACAGATATCTGTATGAGTTCTGTAAACACTGACTAAAGAGGTATCCTCTCCCCCAAACTGCTTCTCAAACTGCACAAGCACCCCCTCCTTTTAAACATGTGCAGTTGGGCAAACTTTTGGAAGTCCCCTTATACGAGCCAGTCACAAACCCAACTTCTTTGCTTCTGCTGCTGCCTTGGTTTTGCAACTTTGCAGAGCTGCTAGACTGGGTTGAAAGGGACATTCAAGACTGGTTCAACCTCCTATTACATGCCTTCCTACGAAATCTTAGACTACCATAATTAAATAACAACACTTTTTAAACAAACAAACAAACAACAACCTTAGGTATTGGGATCTAGCAAGAACTTAATGGAAGACCACTGTTGGAAAAATAATGAGCTATGGGAAGGAGAAGGAGCTGTAATACAGCTTTTTGTGGGTAGAAAAAATGCAAAGAAACAAGGACTTCTCCCTACGTGACCTGCAACCACTAAATTCCCAGTCCCCAAAAATGTCTGTGGCATTTGCCTCCTCTTTGCTACTTCACAGACAAGCCTCGCTTATTTTTTTAAAAGATACTCTGCACGAGAAGATCACCAGTTGAGCATATCATTGGTCAGAAAGTTCAGGTGAATTCTGTAAAGCTATGCGCACACACACTGAGTTTTTTCTTTTTGGTCTATTCCCTTCCCTCCCTCCCACCCCAGTGCTACACTAGAACAAGGGAACAGGGACTCCCCTGGATGGCAGATAAGCTGTGCTAGAAGCACCAGCACTAACATCTGTCTTACTGTCATCTCCTGCCAGAACTCAGATGTGTTCTGTATTGATCGTTAGTTGATTGGCTATGAGAGCTATGGCAGAAACAGACTTTTTTGAAAAATGCTTTAACTTTTGTTACTGCATGATAGCAAAATAGTCTAAAGCAAAAATACAGAAGTGTAAATAGAATCACCTCTTACCTTATTGCTTTACACTACTGTTTTGAAATAACTTAAGATCTGACCTATAATATTTATATTTAGAGATGTCAGACCTTCTGAAGTCATTAGGTTCAGTTTCAGCAGTGGTGACAAATAGCCATTTTTCTGAAGCTAATGGAAACTTTCTCACAATCTGTGCATTAATTGTAGGGTTCATAACACCAGCGTCCTGTCTGGTACAATTCCCCGGCCGGAAGAACCTAGTTACTGCCAGTTGGCTGTACCAGGCAAATCATTTAAGCAAAGAAGTGCTGATCTTAATCTCTCCTCATGCAATGCTAATGCAGTATCAATGAAGAATTCAGTGTCTGTGTTGCTTTGCATGCACAGCTCCCAATTAAACTTTGGCCTTATAAAATTAGTCGCTATACAGTAGTTTCCCATCTTCTACTAAAATCATGTTCAGTGGTTTACTGCAATTTGTAAAAACCTCCAAAGTACCTGGGAAATCCCAGCAGCTTCTGAGAGGCTCACTAGCTCTGAACTGTGACATTCTGGCCACCAGCACCAGGGACCAAGTCCTGTATAAGGGCTTGACAGCAGGTGTGGGGAGGGGGTAAAATGTGTCTAGCTGTACTTTGGATCTAATTACGGCTTCTTATAGCTCTGAGGATTTTATCACCTTTAGTTCCAGAATGTAACTTAACCTATGCATTCAACCCTCAGAGTGATCCACCCTAGCCTTCAGTCGCATCTTTTTCCTGACAGAGTGAGAATCTCAACAGATGCAACTGAAGATGGGAGAATTAAGAAGCATTCTGCGGCATTTCTCACCCTTTCTTTTGTCTTCAGCACTTCTGTGGCAGCTTCCACTCATGAGAGGTGGGATTTCAGAAACACTCACCTTGTCCGTATTTTCTACAGTTTAATTATTCCCTGCCTTGGCATACTGGTTAATACACACTACAAGCCTAATTCCCAAACCCTCCCCATTCACAGCACAAAGAATGTAGGTGTCTGCCTCACCTCTGTGAATTCATGATACCAGTAACGTCCTTTTTTAGGATCTTCAATTTTCTTCACGGCAATGCCTCTACCGAATTATTTAGACTGTTTAGCTCCACACTGAAAAGTTTTGTTCGCAGGGACTCGAAACTCCTAGTTGTTCAAGCTGCTTTGGCAAAACAGGACTTCCGTAACCCTTTGCAGCTCAGTTCACAGAGCGCTTCCATGTCCAGAAGCCACTTAGGCAGAATCCCACAAAACAGATTACCTTAGCTACTACTCTCCTGCTTTTCTGCAAGGTCAAGTCCTATATTCACTCACAGCTTAACATTCAGAGTGAGGATCCTGCAAATTTCTCAGTGTTAGTAATGCTGTGCTCAGTAAAGTACTCCAAGAGATAGGTTTAAGATGAATTGCCCAACATTAAACAGAAGTTTGTTGCTCCACGTTCTCAGGCGACTACTCTAGACATTGTTCTTTTCACAGTTCACTTGATCTTCACAACTGGACAATCTTCCTCACAGTGCCAATCAGCAGCAGTAAAGGCGGCAAAGGCTACCCTCACCGTATCTGTGCAGCGCCGGGGGTGCCAGACACATTCAGATTCTTCACAAGTTACTCACAGACTGTGCTGAAATATTCAGACTAAAAGCAAAAGGCTTCTCTGGTTAAGTTACATAAGTATCAAGGTTTTACTGCAAGTTACAGGCATACACATGCAAGGTTGAGCTAATGGGCATATTTTAAGTAAATGGTAAACTGATATGAGAAGGTGATCCAGACAGAGTGGCAACGTTGCAGTGATTCCTGATTTGTGACTTTTTGCATAGTGCAAAACAACTTAATCCTATGTAAAAACCAGTGAAAGACAAAAAGGCCAAAAATATATGTCCGAATTTGTATTTATCCCTTTTCTGTTTCACATTCATTCTGTATACACCGCTTACTACAGCTTTGGATTGAAGACATAGTTCTATGCCACGAAACGATTTGGCGAGACACTGCTATCTCAACATAGCACGAGGATGAAGATGACTAAATAGTGACAAAGCTAAATCACCCCTCAGAGACAAGTCAATAAGGAATAAGTAACTTTATCTGCCAAGAATTAACATGCAATGAATACTTGTAAAGGTTACTCAACATAAGACTATTAGCGGTTAGAAGTGCATTCCCTCGTCCATGCTAACTAAGCAAGCCTGCCGAGGAATAGATTCCAACTGATTTCCTGAAGAATCGTCTTAACAGTAGCAAGCCTCTAGAAAAGGATCGTGCCCTTAGAGATTTTTAACTTACAACCAGATATCTCACAATAAAGATGCACTTTGTAAGTACTTCTTAGGAAATGTGTTCATTTTTCATTTAAAAAAAAATTTAACATGACCAGTAAACAAGTGAAGGCAACACTACCTAATGAATGAAAAAATAGTACATAATGAATGAAAAAACTACAGGTTTTTAAAGGTTACCTAAACCAAAAGGTTTTTTAAAGGTCAAAGAAACGCTGTTTAAAAAAAAAAAAAAAAAAAAAAAAAAAAAAAAGCTGAAGCAATGAACAGTTTGGAATTTAACTTGTAGTTAAAGTTAACTGCACCATTGAAAAGTTTAACTCATTTTTCACTTTTGACACTTTTTGCTTTTCTCTTTTTACCTCTTACATAAAAATATTGAACTATTTAGATTTTCTCTTGAATATATTTTTCAAGTTCTTATATATATTTCTAGCATGGCATGGTATCTCTGCTACAAACTCTGCAAAAACACTGTTTATGATGTTTCAAAAACTTCCATGTAATTAAAAAAATTAAGAGTCCTGCAAAAATGTGCAGGCAGCAGTTGTATATTCTGAAATCTAGGCTGCAAGTATATATCCCTTAAATTTTCCAATCTTCTTGAACAAATAGCTCCTCTGAGGTTTTCAAGAGAAGATATATTTCAAATTACTTAGGCTATCCAAAGAATGTTTTTGCTGCTCTGTGCAGTTAGAGCTGAAAGTGCATTTATCTTGCTATAAATAAGGTGACTCTTAAAGAATGAAGTTCAGAAGTGTTAATTTCAACTCTTTAGCCCATCTCTAGTGAAGATATATTTAATAGGGTAACTCCACATCTCAAAGTACCTAGGTTGGTTTCACTCAAACTTGATTTTTCTACATATACAAATTTGCAAGAAAGTCTGGAAATTCAATGGAATAATTCCAGAATTAAATTACATAATTTTTCTTTTAAGTATTAGGTATTTACATAGCGGTTTTGAAAGTTACCTTTCTATATACGATGTCAACCAGAATTTCCCTCCAAAATCATATAGAGTAAAAAGTATAGTTTAGATTGTTCTGGTACAGTCTATTTATGGAATCATACAGTTCCTCAGAAGCAATTCTCTATCCTCCAGGATACATGTACTTAGAGTTAGATATGCTACTTCAAAAGACAAAAATGCACTGAGAAAAGAGCAAGTGCAATTAGCAGTTGTTGTCTCCTTTTACTGAAGTAAAAAATGTACTTTAGAGATGTGCACAGCCATGTGTAAACCAAAAAGAAAAGACTGGCATGTACCAGTTCAGAAATATTTAATAATGAAGACAGAAAGTTCTGCCCATCATGTATTGCTCTGTTATGCAGTAGGCAACATTAACATTGCCTTTTTTATTTAAAAGTATAAGATATTTTATGCACTGCCTTGAAGTAATGCACCATTCTACTCCTCTCTACAGGAATTAATTTAATCCAGTGTGTGCAAATCTTCATTAAAATTCATATCCTGAGAGACTTTGAAGTTAAACAAAACATCACGTTTTTTGCATCTATAGGTAGGGTCATGGCTATCTATTTTATATAGAATTCATATCTGTTCATACATACATACATATCACATTGTAATAAGCAGTCTATATACAGAATTTCTGCGCCAATTCACATAGGTTTTGATGCACCATTTTTAGAGATGCCAGGTGACTTTCCTACTGTCACAAAGAAAGTCTGTAACAGAGTTAATAAACAACCAAGTTGCTAGGAGGAGAGACAAGTGCAGGATGACGCTTTCAGCACACGTTTAGACTTATGCCCAATTTTACTGACACCATGAAGATAACCATAGGCGTCATAACCAAGCAGCACTACTCACTAGACCATTAATACTTATAAGAATTTAGATTCTGCCACCTCAAAGAAACTGGTGATCGGATGATCTGTAATTCTGCCATCATGGAAGCTTTAGGAAAAGTTTGCAATTAGGAAGAAAACAGTATTTTTTTAAAAAGCGATATCAAAACATGACCGTTACCCAAAAAAGTCTGCCAGCATTGTCAGTTGACGGATGTAGTATGTTCCCAACTAATATTACGCATCTACACACTCGAAAGTTACAGTGAATTTTGATGCTCTAACTGGTAAAATAAGCCTCTTTTCAAACGCACCTGGCATTTTTAAGGAAAAAAGTTTGGGAGGAAAAATATTCTCATTTGGGGAATTTAATAATTAAAGTATCCTAAATTACAGTTCACTGTTACTGAGAAATTAAGCTTCTCTTTGACTGCTACAAATTTAACCATTCATATTTTAATATAGTGATATGATAAAAACCAGCTAGGTTTTTACAAATTATTTTGTGTTTTCCTAAAAACAGTAGGGATAAATCTAAAACCATGATAACCGTAGTGACAAATACATTTCAATATTCTTAACATACACACCCAAATTTCATTGTGAGGAAAAACAAGCACTGCATTAACACCTCAAGCTCCCCATATTTTACACATTCAGAAAAAGCAACAGCTTAAGTCAATCGTGTTCGACTGCTATACAGTTATTTATATGAGTAAATGAAGCTGGCGCCTGAGTAGGGGAGATGAACTGGCAACTTGCCGCAGCCTTGAAGCCTTGAGTTACAATTTGTATATAATGGAACAAACTGCAAGCACTCCGGTTATAGCCTATCTACGTGTATGAGGCTAAGCAGAAGAGTTCAAATAGGCATAATTCTGTTTTAACTAATGATAAAGTGAGATACAGGTTTCTTTAGTCAGCTCATGAAGTTGCCCAGGACAGATCTGCAGAACTCGGGTTCCCCAAGACCTTAAGCCCAGACTGCCAGTGGAGTTGGGTACCCAACAGTCTCTCTTGGGACAGGAAACCTCTTTTAAGGACTTCCGAGCCATGCGCCTGCAGCTCAGTCATCATCTGAGCAGACCTGCAAAAACCTAAGTGAAAACGTATCTTGATCAGTAGCCTCAGAGACTCCACAACACCCAGGACCGTACTACGGCCATCATTATGATAGGAAGGCACGGGCCATAATAAAATGAAATAACTCACATACATGAGAAAGGTCATTTCCAGTGACAGATTCCACACATCTTAACATTATTTTGGGTAGGAGACAAACTCGAGAGAGATGAGATTAGTTCTCTTCCTCTGCACAAATGTATTGAACAGGCTTAGAAAGATTTATTCAGACTTGAATATCTGGGAGCAGATTAGCTCAGTGCAAATCATACATGAATATGAGAAACAAGTATTTGAGGGTTACTTTATGGAAAGCATATAAATCCATGAATTTCATACAAAAACAATCCTTGCCTTCCAGGTTGTCTTCTAAAAAAAATCCAAAGCGGAGAGCAGCTTAGAAATCAACTAATTTGCCTGACTGTCTCTCTCTCAAATAACTGCATCACTATACCCAGCATGAACAGCTCATAGCTGTAGTTTCTATAATCAGTAGTGGCTCCATCCTGCAGTTCCTAGTAATTCCCAGCTCAGGCTGGGAATTGGCTACTGGCCTCCTCTGGTTTTCAGAAGTACACTGCAAGTCGCTGCAGACTTTTGCAGGACATGTGCCATTGTGGAGGTGATGAAGGCGTTTACAATAGCAGCTTATGTAGTGCATTGAGATTATGCACTCCAAGTATTTCCCAAATAGCTCCCTGTACACAGTTCATAGGAAAATTACGTTGCTCTATTTTACTGATATGCAGTATTTTTGTCCATGTAAAAAGGCAGCTATCTGATGACCTTTTAACATGCATTTAGGAATGGAAAATTATGCCTGTGGCCTTTTCTGTCTCTAGAATTCACTCTCTAGCTCAAACATTGGCTGTGGCACAAATAAACAAACATTAGTAACTAGAAGACTGGACTGCCATCACTTCTAACAAAAAAGCCTGCCAATACCAGATATGGATCCAGAGATATTGCTGTTTTTGTCTCTTCCAGAGTAACTTTTCCAAGGAGCTACACCCTAGTCTAGGTTGCGCAGATTCTGAAAATCACTGTTTATGACTGTGGCTATAATACTTGATCTAACCAGAAGTGCCAGGAATCCAACCACAGTCTTTGGAAAGCAAGGGGATCCATAAGCTACAGACTCCTTATTTTGAGAGTCTATGGCATAAGAGTCCCAATTCTAAGCCACATGAGCTGGCTATGCCAGGATAACAGTTCAGATTCTGCAAATCACATCCATATTGTAAAGCCTTTCGAAGTCTGGCATAGTTTTAAATGGACAACAAATCTGTTTGTCGGATAAAGTCTGAACTGCTAAATAAATAGAGTGATAAATTTCCTAATACTACTGGGCAGAGTGTTCCTGCAAGTACAACGTGTGTTTATCAATTTCCCACTGAGCTAGCGCTGACTTTCAAATTTCCTTTAATCCTATTATAGTAAACATAGTACAGCTCTCTGGCAAACAAAAGTAACATTCTTCCTGTAATATCATATCCTTCTTTTAAAGAAACCTTAGAGATGTCCAGAAAAGAACTAGCCTCAAGTTGGAATGGCACAACAAACTTGTTTCCAAAGAAACTTAAGTTTTATAAAGTTTTAGAGTTTAAACTGAAAAAAAAAAAAGAAAACAAGGCTATTTTTAAAAAGAGAAGATTGGCAATTTCTGATAGGCATTCAAAATAGTGTTTGCATGTATTATACTTTTAAAGGCAGCTATTGAAATACTGACATTAAAAATATTTTTCTAGTTGGAAGCAGCTTACCTGAGTTGAAGGATAAAGTAACTGGCATTTTGGACATAAAATTCTGAAAATAGACTGTGGCTTGTGATAATTTTTTCTCAGTGTTCCTTCAAGAAGAAAGAATAACAAGTGCAGAGGACTTTAAAAAAAAAAAAAAAAAAAAAGCTGGATAAAGAAAACCAAATGGGATTTATTGCGGTACAATTTGTATTTAAAGCCTCTCTTCATTTGGAAGGAATTTTTAGTAGACAAAGGTGGGATTTACCTTACTATTAAAAAAAATAATAACCTAGATTATGCTGTTGAATAACTTCATATAACTGACACGGGAGACTTTGGAAACCTCAAAGCAAGACAGCTTAAGACACAGAAATTAGTTCAACCTCCAACGGCATGCATTTCACACAGTTGTTTCAGAGATCCTGCAGAAAAAGGGTCATTACATACAACAAAGTAACCCACACTGTTGCTATTCTCATCTTTTTTGCCTGTGATTTTTGAATAAAATTATGCTTTTTCCAACGATCAGTCTCAGGCAAAATTTCTGCACGCTTTATTAATGAAGAATATAGAGCAAAGTCAATAAACATGCTTAGTATAAATCCATTGTGTGTAGATATCTGAAAGACGGGGAACAAAATAAAATTTAAACGTGAACAACAGCCATCACTCTCTTCATCAGGGAGCTTTACTGGATGTACCCAGTAAGTAATGCAATAGCGAAACAACATAGGTTCATATATTCCCTTCCTGTCAACCTCTTGCTGTTCTTAGGAAAGCAAGGATACTTGCTCCAAATGATGTTGGAACAGAAACAGAAACCACAGATGGATCATAATAAAAATCATGCCTAAAGCAAGGATGTCTGACACCTGAGAGCTGGGATGTTTTCTCTTTGGATAGGAGCTCTGACCCACTATTCACACCTCGATCCCAATCATTCCCACATTTTTTTAAATGACTACTTTCCAGATTTTATCAGTATGGAGACTGGCCAGCTTGGGCAGGATCCTGCTCAACTCTAAGCCAGACTAGTGCTTTGGCCTCACTGGAAATGTGATTAGGTCTGAGGATTTGCACCAGAGGAAAAAAAATAAAATAAAAAATAAAAAGCTGTTTCTTGCCAGAAATGATCATGTAGAATTTTTTAAAACAATGCTGTTTATGGTTCTATTAGCATTATTTTAGAATATCAGGCTATTACATGCTACCACAATAGCACTTAAGCATAGTAATATAGGCTACGTAGGGCTGTAATCTGTAGCAAAACTACATGCAAATGAAGAAGGGCAGCTAGCCCCACTTATAGCACCAGCTCAGTGTGGTTTTCCAGCTCTAACAAGTGTTTGTACAAGACAAAGTCAATGACTCACTCTGCATGAGTTCTACAAGTACTGTCTCAAAGCCTTAGAAGTTAAAAATTTAGGAAATTTTTAGGATTTATTGCTGTTAAATCCATAGTCTGATATTATATTTGTGCATTCTCCATCACACTCAATAAAAACTGTTTCCAAAATGAAATTTGGAGAGTAAATAACATATTTTCCTTTCATAGTGTGTTTCAATTCTCCCACTCCCTTAACACAATATAAGCAGAAATATAATCTTTATGAGACTTTTGTACTTGGATATGTCATGATTTTAATTTCCTCTTATTTTCATTACAAATGACAGGTTCTTCAAATCCTCACTTCCTATACAATAATGACTTTAAAAATGTCTGGAATGAGAGAAAAAATTACTCTTTTGTTTCTATGAAGAAGCTTGTAGTAAAGACAGTAACATGCATACTTCTGCAGACGACTTGTACATACAGTATACCCAACTCTACCTTGAAGTGTGATCTCTGAAAAACTGACCTGAGTAAATCTCCCTTAATCTCCTAATCCAAAATACGCCACTCTAACTCTTACAGGCATTATGTAGACTGCAACAACAGAAAAAAAATCTATACAAAATCTCATAGCTATGCCCAGAAAAAATGAATGTGAAAAACAGATCCTGTAAGATGACTTATTGACAAAGGCAGTTTACAACTGCCGCTCCCACAATTGTATATCACGTGCAATATTGAAACATGGACTGTCCTATGTTTTCAAGTCCTGGCACAAGACAGGTTCTTATGGTCTGTTCTCCTTTCTGACATGAGTTGCAAAAAATCATCTTAAAAAGCTGGTAATAAAAGGCTTAATGCACAGAGAACAAGAAATACCATGGTTTCAAGTGACATATCTGTAACCTACACAAAGTATTCCAAAATCTGTACTTTGGCCTGCAAGATGGCTATGCACTGGAATAAGATTTGGAGTGGACAATCTCTTGTAACAGAAATAGTCAATCGAGAGGAATAAGCTCCGTTATTATTCAACTCCTATTGTTCTGAACAGTGCTATTTTTTTTTTTTTCATTCTCTAAGCAGCCTGGGAGCATTCACAGTGATCCAGAACAAGGAGTATCTTTGTATCTTTCACATATACAACCTTAGGATTCCCCTCATGTTTCCTAGGGAAATGTGTGGAAAACTGAAATGTCAACACTTCAGACACTACAGCCTAATTTTTGCAGCAATGACAACCATCTCCTGTTATTGAGTAACAAAAATCTGATCCATAATTGCTCCTGTAATCTATTTTCTAGTTGGAAATGGTTTTCATACAAAAGATAATGGTTTATATTTAACAACATTTTTTTCTATTTAAAATAACTGTCAAAAGCAAACAGAAAAACAAAGCTCAGAAAACCAGCAAAATCACCAAACACTCAAGAGAACTGAAAACTTTTCAGCTTTGTGTTTTCAGCATCGTGTTTGCAAACTGTTTTGGCATTTTTCTTTTTAATCCAGAACGTTAAGATCTGAGTGGATGTTTTTAAACATCTGTTTGGGCATCAAACATGCCCACTTGCCTGTAGCAGCTGGGCTCTGGCCAGCGTCTTTCCTATGATGTACTGGGACCCAGGAATCACCAACACACGGGGCACCTTGTGCAAAGGGATACTAATGGTGCAGCCTGGGAAATGTAGTCAGCCAGAACGAACACACAACATTTCTAAATGACAGCTTCTAAGTTTCAAGCCAACATGTTTCACCACTCCCAAAGGCAACGAGGAGCATAAACACAGCCTCGTGAACCCTCTGCGCACCAGGGCTACAGCCAACGACAGACAAACACAAACAGAGAAACATCAGTTGTCCGTTCCTAAATGCAACCGCAGCGCTCACATTCACCAGACAAGCACAAGGCTTCGTTATTCAAAGTTCCCACTCAAGAAGCAGCCTGCCATCATATGCCAGGCAATAAGTAAGTAAAAACTGATGATTAGTGATCACCTTTTAGAGCTGAGGAGAACTCAATGTGTGCATGTAAAGCTAGAGCAGCTGCAGTTTGCTGCAGTGTCCTGCTCTCGCTGAGCAAGAAGGAAGTCCCTCATCAGGAGATCTGTAAGCAATGGAGCAAGAAGCAGCAAACAGCCAGGACCTCTGAGAAAGGCAGAATCGGCTTCAAACTGCATGGGGCATCAGTACCACTCTTGCAAATTGGCTATGTCTATGCTAGCAAGTAGAATAGCCCAACCGAAACAGAGCAAAACAGTAAGTGCTGAAGACCGTACATCAATGCTGTATGCACTTTACAGGATTTTACTTCAGACTAGCTCTAGCCCAGTCCCATGAACTGAATTTCCTACAATGACTCAAGTACATCTTCCCATTTAGTTTCATCCTTAAGAAATCCAGCTGGCCCACTATGAGATACAAGCGAGATGGTCAGTAAGTGGGAATAACAGGGAGACTGGCTTTAAAAGGGCACTCCTGATATGAACCACAACATTAATATAAACGGCTAAGCAGCCCAAAGAGCATCTGTGCGAGAGAAGTGAAAGAGCTTATTGTGCTCTTCTTGAAGAGACTCTTCAGATCTGCAGTGACTCCTCAAATTCATAGTACTATACAATCTTCTACTAAATTTACATCAAAATAATTCTAATTCAAGCATCAGCCACTGGTAAATTGGCATTTGCCCAATAACAAATTTAAGAAGTAAAATCAAAACAGGACCACACTGTTTATTACAGAAAAGATGATCTAGATCTACTTGATTTATACTGTCATAGACATTGACAAATGGTGGCAGAAACCAAACAGTTTGCAAAGGACAGGATTTATCTAGATGTCCAGCTGGCATTTCAGATTAACTTTTACCTTCACCTGACACTATGGAAAGAAAAAAAAATCCCCTCTGCTTAATTCTGCAGCATCACATGCTTTTGTTCTATTCCACAATAAAAGTCATGTTTCATGACCATAAAGTCTAGTTAAAAGATAAATGAAAAGCAAATACATCAGCTAAATCAATCAGCTCAAAATACAAGGTTAAGGGATTTTAACGTTGTGCTACCCTTATAGAGATCCTACCGATGCAGTTACGAACACACGCCACTTACTTGGCATCCTGCAACAGAAGGCTGTTACCAGATGTACCTTCTTCCCAACTACTCAGGCTTTGCACCCACAGTGGGCTGCAACCCACGCGAGAAGACAGAATGAGTGAGAAACGGAGCAAGTAGAGCTCTACATCAGGGATTTAACAACTAGGTCCACTCTCTTCAGTCTCCCAGGAACCATGTGCACACTTTCAGTATTTAGGACTTAATCGCACCTCCTGGATGATGGTACTTTACTTCATGAGGGTCACAAAAGAGCAGTTGGAAAGGCAGGTCCCCTTCTCCAAGCCCCGAGTACTGAAACAGAATCCTGATGTCCTAACTCTCAGCAATGAGCAGATTGCTGCACCTTACTTCTGTTAAATCATATTCTTGGGGCTCTGCTTTAAAATCTTAGAGCATTATTGCGTCTCCTTATTTTTAACATTTAGAAAAGAGAGGAGGAAAGGCCAGGCTGAAAACCACGCACCAAGTTTAGCAAGTGAAGCATCTATGTTAAAATAAAACAGATATTCTAAATAAATACTTCAGATGGTATGCACTTCTTGGAGTTTAAGCAACAAGCAAATCCCCTAGGGAAACACAGTACCTGTATTGTATCCGCAGTGGCGAGAAGTAAGAAGCCTGAAGTGATGTTGGTTTAGTAAGAAATAGCCTTGAAGCAGCCTGATAAACAGCCTGCTAATTAGGGCTCTGAGCAGAGGCTGCTTGCTCCTGCACCTGTTGCTATACTGTTCTCCCGAGGACTGTACAGATTCTCAACCTGGAGGTTTCCCTTCTAGGAGTGCCTGCCAGAGAAATCTGCTGGGACTGAAGCTCACCCAACTGTTCTCACTGGGCTTTCATTCAGCTGATTTCTTCTCTTTCTCAAAATGAGAGGTTTAACTTGTTATGAGCCTCTAATTTTGCCCTCAAAAATCCACCGAAAGTTATATAACCACTTTCACAATAGCCTGCTAAAAATAAGAGTTGTTCAGCCAAATGCCACTGCAATTTTTTGTAAGACCTGTGACTCCAATTCTGCAAGACCTACGAAAGTGCAAATATTACACTAGCTTTAGCAGAAAGTCAAGCAGGAGCTCCTTGTGAGATAGGCATGCATTTGTAGCATTGCAATCTTTATCTGCAAGGGGAAGAAAAGCAGCGTACGTATGCATATATATACATACATATATTTCCAACTCCTGACTTAAAGTAATGCTATTTGCTCTCGGAGCTGATCCCTCCTGGGGTTTCATAATCACAAACCATCATTAACCCAAAGCAAAGAAAGAAAGGTACAAAGGGGCACAGGTTTCAAGCATGGGAATTTTTTTTTTTCTTTTTTTTTCTTTTTTTTTCCGTTCCCCCCCCCCGCCCCCCCCCCCGGCTTGGGAGGCAGTACAGAGGAAGGACGGACACGCTGCCCGCTCCTTCGAGCCGCAAGGGATTTGGCAGTGCGGTTAACTCCTCTCCGGGAGCGGCCGGGGGCGCCCGCACCCGCGGATGCCGCCGCCGCCGCGGGCGGTCGCAGCCCGCGGGCGCTGCGCGGGCGGCTGCGGCGCGGCGCCGGGCTGTCACGGCCGCCGACGCACCTTCCCCCCCGGCTCTCGCCACCCCGAGGGCGGCCCGCCCGCCCGCAGCGCGGCGCCGCTTCGCCCCGTACCTGCAGCGCGGTGGGGCAGGGGCCGCAGCTCGCTCCGTCCGGCCGCTTATAGATCCAGAGGGGCGGCGGCGGCGGCGCGGGGCCGCGGCCGGCGCCGGCTGCCGGTGCTGCTGGCGGCGGTGCGAAGCCCTCGCTCGCCCATAGGCGCGCGGGGCGAGGCGCGCTGCGCTGCCGCTGCGCTGCCGCTGCGCTGCCGCTGCGCTGCGCGGGGTCGCGGCTGCCGCCGAGGGGAGCGCGGCCCCGGTGCGCGCCGCCGCCGCCCGCGCAGCCCCCGCCGCACGCGCTGCGCTGCGCTGCGCTGCGCTGCGCTGCGCTCGCGGCTGCTCTTCCCCTCCCTGCCAGCCTGCAGATTTACAACCTGGTGGGCAGATCTAGCCCTTCCCGCCCCCCCCCCGCTTCCCTAATAAGACGTCCAATCCCGAGGCTTTTGTTTATGCAAGGACATTCTCACCCTCGAACTGACAAGAAACACTCATTGCCTTCAGAGCTCCTCCGGCGGAGGGACCCGCAGCCCTAAGCGTTCGTGACATTCCGTGTCATGCCCAATGCTCAGATGCGTTTGTTCTCTGAGCACTTTTTTAAATACCCCTAGCTAGTAAAATCAAAAGCATGCAGAGCCCGATCACCTGAGGGCTAAATCTGCAGTCGGACAAAGCATTCTTTGCCTAAGTTTAGTTTTGAGTTCCCTGCGCTGTTTGGGTTTCTAGCCCTACTTCTGTTAAATCCACATCAAATCGTGGCATGCACAGAAAATAAGATCAGGATGCTAAGCCCACTCTTCCTGAGTCTAGGGTTATTGAAGCACAGCAACTGTGACTGCTGCTTCTTGGGGCATCTTTGCTGCTGCAAGTCGTTCTGCTCAGGATGACTTGTAGAAAAAGAAAAATGCTTGTAGAAAAGCGTTCTTGCTCACCCTCAGATTTGCGGAAGTCCAAAGTCAAATCTTAAACCTGTCTTCTGGGGGAAACGGCAGTCCTTTGCTTTCCATGTAACCCTCTATTTAAACAAGAGTACAGCTGAACCAGATAAATGGGCCCTTTGGGTTTTCTTAGTGCAGGAAGATGTTGTAATATTTCCAGTAAACATGTTGGCAAAATTGCATATTAAAATTAGGGAGAACAAAATGATCAGTTGTAACAGATGCACCCTTAATTAATGCAATGACCTGCATTTGATTGATGCTGTTGAATTAAGTAACGTCTATGCCTGCCTAATGGTACATCAGTTGCCATTAAAAGTCAACATTTATCCCAATTTGGCAGACTGGAATACTTGAAACATAGAGAATGGAGTTGCTGAGATACCTTTGCATGGCAACAGCATGTAAATTTTTAAATATCGACCTCCATAACATTTTTAATTTTGATTCACGCAAGCACACTTTGTAGAAAGCATGCATACTTTTGTCTCTTGAGCATAGAGATCTCTTTAACAAAATGTTCTTGTTTATTTTTTGTTCAGGCAAAAGTCAGAAAAATAAAAATAGAAATATTGAGAAATATAAAAAAACAGAGATATTTAGAAATATCCACGCTTGGGGTATAATCCACCCCTCATTTTCCAGCTTTATCACTGAGTTTATCCCTCACTGAATTCAGTAGAGCTGCACCTCTGGAACACAAAACTAACCAAAAAATGATCATGTTTCTTTTTATTATTTATTTTTCCTTCACATGTTGCCTACTTATTTTTCCCTCAGAGAAGTGAAGTTTCAAGCTTCGAGACCAAGCTGCATTTCTACCAGTGACCCAACAGGCACAGACACAGCAACCAGCCTAGCTCCAAGACCTCGCTGACACTTTCCCGGCAGCCGTGTTTCCTCCTGCATGTTCCTGATCCAAATGACTGGATTATTTTCTTTCAGTGTTTCCTAAGCTAAGAAGTGGTGCCTTCCTGTCATCGCAGACATTTTCCTCGGAAGAATGCTTGCCCCTGAACCTTGCTTACCCCCCTTTTGAAATCCTTTCTTTGGCCCTTTTCCTTCCTTTTGGTTCCTTCCTAGCGGGGCCGTAGCTGGGTCCCCCTCTCCCGGCGAGCCGTTCCCGAAGCAAGCAGAGTGGCCAGCCGTTGCCTCAGGTAGTTCTCCTTCGAGTCACTGGTTTTCAACCACATTACCTTATCATCTCCATACAACTTTTATTTTCCGCTTTTTGTGGTTTTTTAGGGGGGGAAAACTTTGAATGTCTTCTAGCAATTTTACTGTAGTGAACTCTTCATACTTCTCGTAGCCTAAGAACTCTCTGTGTAGTAAAATGCCTTGGGACTTCACACAATTTTTTACTTCCAAATCGGCTACGTCCTATTATCCATTCCCAACATTGTGTTGACTTCCTTCTGTTTTAGTTTGGATTCCTTTATAGCGCTGATTAGGTTTCCCTCTAGTCTAGTTCAATTTAATAGCTTTTAACCTGTCTGTTTTATTTATGTCTGCTTAAGTGCTTATTTAATCTTTTCCTTTATAACTATAATGACCTTCCACAGGTTACTATAATCCTAGAAGGTATGTGGGGAATTTAAAGATTTAAAAGTCGTTTGACTTCATAAATATTTTTTGTTTTCTCATCACATGCCTTATTTTTAAAACAGAAATGTTATATTTTATAGTTGATCAATTACCAACATTTCTTATTCACGCATATTCCTTCCACGTATCTAGTAGTAATTATAACATTTTGGATCTGAAAACACTTTTATTTCATTACAGTTTCATTACTGAGAACTGCCAAAGGTGTTGAACTGACATAGAAAATATACAGCATGTTTATTCTTTGCTCTGGTCTACGCCATGATTTTAAGCCATAATAATTACTTTAGTAGCTGTGTGGGGTTTGTTTTGATTTTTAAAACCAAAGCAGTTACACGCTGCAGATAGCGGTAAGGCTAGTAAAAAGTATCCTGAACCACACAACCTCACTCTTGTACCTATACCGGACTAGCAACATCTGTATAAAGCACATTCATACTGGTATTACTGCATCTTCCCTACAGCATGATAGCCTGACTTCTGCTGTATGCCTTAGTTAAGCTAATAGTGTAGCCTTCTAACATCCCCTGGCAATTACAGAGCCTGCGAATCAGCAAGCTGCTGAAGCATATACCTACTTTGAATCTGTGCACGGATTTCATAGCTGCATTCAACTTCTGATGTGGCCACATTTCAGGAAGGGCTGTTATCCGTGTTTACAGACCTGTTATGTCTCTCGCTGAGAAGAAACTCAAACAATTGGTGCCCATCTGCTTCACAGAAAAGACTCTGCCACTGCTGTTATAGAAATTTTCTTGATCTGTGGACACGTCTTGGAGAGCAAGAAGGACTTTACACAGTCCTGCAGCCAAAGGAGCCCTGAGAGAGGGTGCCCTCCTTCATCCCACACCCCGACTTCCCTCCTGTCCCAAGATGTGATACACAGAGTTTTGTAAGATGGAAGAGAAGGAACTTGAGAAGTCTATTGATTCCATTACACACGTTTTCCCTGCATGTAAATGGCCGTATCTACACCGAATGAATAAAACTCATCACGTGCTTTGAGTTAGACACATATCAGCTTCTGTCAAACCCTGACTAAGCAATCAAGCACTGTCAACAGGAACTGGGCTGAATCACTCCCCTACGAGGCCAGTGTCCTGATAAGCCTGGCTAGCTGAGGGCTGCTATGTGTTTCGATTTCAGGTACAGGAGGCAACTCCACAAATTGCTTTCGTTGCCTTGTATCCTATCTGGCTGTGTCCAAATCTCCTACTCTGTTCCTACCTCTTGACTAACCTGCTTCATCTTGCAATAATCTTGACTTGTCTTTATCCAGGACTGTGCCTTCTAGTAGAGACGGATTTCTTGACCGACTGATTTCTTGACCTTGCTCTTGGTTTGCCCTTTGGTTTGGGGTAGCCTCGATTTCAACATTTTCCTGATCACACTTTCCATTTGGAGCCTTGGGCTGCTCTGACCCTGGTGGCAGACTCCTGACTTTGAGACTCCTCAGTCGCCATGTGGCTGGCCCCACCTCAGCTGTAGTCACTGCATGTAAGCATTCCCAGTTGTGGGGCCCTAACAACAGCTATGTTTTTTCTCTTTTTAAATGAGAATTACAATATATAATCTCACATTGCTGATGCAGGGAGTTCAGTGTATAGCTTATCTGTGTGATAATTCAGCCACCTCTGGAACAGATCATAGCAGCTATTTTAACAATATCCTTCAATATTGGGTAGTGGTTTAAGATCTGGTATGTATAAGAATATCATGTCCTTTTAAGATTTATCACACTTGCCAAGTTCTTTAACAGCTCATACTGTTTGCAGAGACAGTTAGGCACCTAAATGACTTTAGACATATTGCACCTGCTTTTTAATTTGGAGTTCTTTCTAACATTGTGGATTCAAGCCAGAGAAGTACTCTAAAAGGTGGTAATTTGCATTCTGTTTTTTTCAGTACTTTACCTCTACTATTGAAAGCAGCTCTAAAATATGTCTCTAGCTGAGACAGGGCAACATCCTGACCTGGACGTCAGTAAATACTTCATCCAACTCCAAGTAATGAACTTCATTAAAATGGATAAGACTGTTCCCATAAGAAGTACTATCTCTGTATCTCACAGCACATATGAATGAATCTTTCTTAGTCTTGCCTGATTATGACCTCAATTATAAATTGCTCTGTGTACTACCATCCTTTTCTTTAAGCTAACGGTTAGAAGAAAAAGAAGCCGCTAGCCCCTTTCTCTATCGTTACCTTCTGCCACTTCCTCCCCAGTGCAATTTCATTTGAGCTAAGCTCTATCAGGATGCCCAGAGCCAATCTATGTGCTCCAGGAACTTAGGCTTTAGGTATCTGAAAGCAGCCTCTCCTCTTTTCCGTGTGCTTTTTGGAGCGGAGTAGTGTGCTTCTCACACATCTAGCTTTGAAACTCTCCAAAAAGCTTACAAGTTCAGTTTACCAGACTTAAAAATATGGGTTTCAACAGAACCTGAAATAAACTTCTCCTTGACTGGAATTTTTTCCTAGCCACAGGATAATTTCCACTTGGCCTGAAGAAGTCTTAAGGATGCATGCTGCCATGTTGCTTTTGAGGACATTGTGCTAAAAAAGGCATAACTAGTGAAGAACAGAAAGAAACTGAGGGAAAGAGTGGTCTGAAATGTTAATGCCGACACTCCCTTTTAAGACAGAGTGAGTCTGTAAACACACACTGCTCCTTTCTGGCAAGTGGCAGTAGTAAGACATGATAAAGAGCCCAAACTGAGCCTCTCAATACCACTTTTAAAGATGTGGTTTCTTAAATCATGAACACTTCACAACATCCTTGAATTCTCAGAAATAGTTGGAGGGCCTTATGACACCTAGCACCCTTTGAAATTTGCTTATCTATAGTGAGAGCAGTGATCTAATGTGCCAGAGCATTACAAGTGGCCAGGCCTATGTTTTCTGTTTCATGCACTCTCTGACATTGGGGAGATCTGGATTTTTCCTTAGAGCAATTAAAAGACTAAACAAATCTGAAGTTATATGAAGTCTCTTATTTCACTTCTCCGTATTAACCTCAGACGCTTCTTTTTTTTTACTCTGTTTAGATGATGCTGTAATGCTTTAAGTGCACACGATCCTGCCAAAGTCCGGGAGGAAGTGAGTGAATGAGGTGACTTGTCAAAGCCCACCCATCTCTGTTTCCTCTCATTGCACTGAGACTACCTAGCCAGAGAGAAGATAACTGCACATCGGAGAGCAGAAATCCGTTTGGGATGAGTTCTGTTCCTTCTTCTCTGTCATAGGGGCTATGGGGACATCTGGATCTCTAGGGAACTTCACTAAATAGGACCAGATAACCTCAGAATATTAGAGCCAGAACCAGCTCTGTCATGTATGATTCACTTGCTGTATAACGACTAATAAAGGCAATATGTGTGGGACCAGGAGGCAAGCCAATATAGCTTCTTCCAAGAACTGTGAGTAATTAGCGAGGTCCCTGCTTAATTTCTTTCATGAAATATGTTGAGTGAGATTCTTATAAATGTTGTTCTTTGTGTGACAGCTCCCTCTACTCGTGAACAAGTTCATGCAATTGAAAAGGAAGAAAAATTTAAATACAAAGTTTCAAAATCTTGGGGATATTTTTTCTCCAGCTGTGTCACTGCTAACATTTCCTTGCTCCTCCTTCATTCTTAATCACCTGCTGGTTTTCTCAAAACCTGTTCTATAACTTGGCTAAGCATACTGTATCCTCATATGCTCCATCTTCTTGCTTTAGTTTGAGGTGTTTCAAATCTCCAGTGTTTCTGAGCCAAAATTGTTCAAAAGTTCCCAAAGATGGAAGAGGGAAGAAATCTACTTACTTGCAGCCTATCCCAAAGGAGGAAAAACTCACCCAAAATATCATTTTCCCCTCGTTTGTGGACTTCATGTCATAGCAGCTATGAAAAAGAGGAGAATATGGTGCTCAATCTGCTGACACATCTCGTTAAAAAACTTGGGGTTGTTTTTTTGCTTTGTGTAGTTTAGGCTTTCTCCTATTATTACTGCTGAGAAAGCCCGTACTTGTCCATGACTGAGACCATGTCTCCCTCAAACTTAACCGGTATTGTTTTTCTTGCTACTACAGAGTGAGCAGGCTGTTGGAGATGTCTGAATTACACACAGCAAACTAAAAAAACAAACCAAAACAAAAAACAGTGGAAGATGTTCAAAACAAACAAATCTAATGCTAAGCTGTTCAATCTGATGGCATGGCAGATTTTAAGTGACAAGAATCCTGTGAGGGGTATGTTCAGTATGGAATACATATGATAATAATTTAATATATACAGCACACAAGGGAAAAGTATATTAACATCACATGGTGCAGCTCAATCAGATATTTTAATTAAACTTGAATAATGTCACTTTGATAATGAATGTTTTGGGACTTTTGACTTTTTGGGGACTTTGATAGTAAGTATTTTGGGAAATACACAACAATTTCACTCAAATCATTGGTTTAAACAAAAGGGAGATATCCTCTTTCAACATTTCAAACATATGAACATAGCAACTAAATGTTATGGAGAAATAATATTAGGCTGCTACTGAAGGAGGTAATGATGTGACAGAGCACAGAATATCCTATATCACATCATATTTTTCCTGCATAAATTAGTGTCTTTAAAAAGCCTATTAAAGATAACGGCCAGTCTACATCCTCTATGGTAATTTTTAAAATATATTTTTATCATAGTCCTGGGAAATAAATAGATGTGATCAGTGCCCAGGAAAACTGAAAAACAACAAAATTTGTATCACTGTGAAAACATTCACATGTATTGCATGCACTAGAGAGGGACCAAAATTTGGCCAAAACAAGTGGAATCTATGATTGATTGGAAATCTAGGAAGATTTCTGTTTTATTTTTAAGTGAAATGTACCGGTCTGAGTAGCATCAGTTTGTTTTTATTGCATAATTTGACTCTGTGGATTGAATTATTTTTGCCAAGTTTTGTCAATCTGCCTGGCATGTTTTATAGAATTTGTGCACAGTTAATACATCATTCATCAACTCCATGAACATGATTTTTTTTTTGCCTTCTCTCTGCTCCTAATGTCACATAATAATGTCTGCCCAGTTCGGACTAAATTATCCAGCTAAACTTTTAGAAAGATCTATATATGTATATATAAAGTAATGTAGCATTTTTAAAAATTCCTTCAGCTTCTTTATTTTTTGCTATTAGGTTCCAATTCATAACAGATCTTTGTCAGCTGTGAATTGTTTTAGTTCACTATAAAATGTCCTCTTCTAAATAACAAAATGATCCCACATCCTGTGTCTCATGTAATGACAATGATTTAATTTCTATATGTACAGAATAGTTGTGCACAGTGATTTTAAAGGAAAAGAAATAGAGATTTTGACTTTTCCTTCTCTTTTGGAGAAGGTCGGAATTTCTTGAATTTGAGCTGACTATGTCCTTTTCCCAAACAGTGCAAATGTAAAGTTCAAACTGATAAGGGAGGAGAACTATGAAATAAGATAAGTCTTAAGAGAAAATCTTAAGAGCTCTGTCACATTCCCTTCCTCTGTCACTTCCCTTTCATGGGGGGAAATTTTATTTACTTCAAATTAAAGACACGGGTGCTAAGAGCACAGGAGCTGCAGGAATCCAATCAACTGCAGGTAGTGGTTCAGCTGGCTTCCATGGGAACTATCACACCTCTGACATAACTGACTTGCCACTTCACGTGAGTCTCAGCTGGAACCTGAATCAGTGTATCTATGCATTTACCCTCAGAGAGCAAGTAGCCTTTATTAGTACTCAAGCAAACTATTTATAAAATCTATTAGTGACAGAGTGGCATTATTGCTGGAATACTAAACATCAAAGGGTGGGGTGCTGCAGTGCTTCAGGTAGCTATATCTAACAGATAGTAAATATTCAATTTATAGATAATGAGATGGCTAACTGATGCTCATAAGTACATAATGCGCAAACCTACGTGCAGTAATAAATCCATTGTGATATCCATAATCCATAAAATATACTATATATTTTAATTCATCTTAAATTATGTGAGGACGAGAATTGTCCGTATAGAATACAAAGCAGTCAGCTCTGTGAGGAGTCATTTATTATTTTACGGAGTCTACAGATGCCATGAATGTTCTACAGTGCAAGTGGAAAAGCATCATCCTTTCTCCAGTCAACATATTTTATTACCACCAGGTGTTTGTAAGGTCTCCAGTTCCAGAATATTCGAGAATCATCAGGAAGTTAGAAATGACAACATTGTTGTGCATAAACTCTCTCTTCTTTTCTTGCCGTGCCATAGAGAATTTGAACAATCCATCTTTCTATACATGACAATAAACCCAGGTAAGAGTAGAGAGAAGTTTGCATGATGATGAAGTAAGATTAGAGCACTAAAATCATGCTAACAGTTGGAAGGCAAGACCTCCATAACTACCTTTCTTCTAGTCCTAGGTCTGTTTTTCTCCTTGAGCAATCATATGAGCCTTTTCCTTGTTGAGAACGAGTGTGTGTAGTAGAGCAGTACAATTCATACTGTGGACTTGTATTAAGCCAAGTTAAGTAAGTACAAAAAACAGTATATATATGAATGTGTTTATCTTCTGAGTATATAAGCACATCTTCAGGTCTGTTTTCAATACCATCTTTATCACCTTAAAAATTATGTAGTTATATTGGTACCAATGCTTCTAACTATTAGGAAAATCAGAAAGAAGCTTTGTTGCTTACTGTTTGGAAATAAGGGTTACCACTTCTGCAGTTCTTGAGGTGAAGTGGGTCAATATTAATCCCCAGTACTCTGTTCAGATGCCGTGGCCTTCTGCAGTGGAAGAACGCACTGCAGAGGAGCAGAAACTGCATAGCACAGCTAGAGCAAGACGACTTGCACATATGCCTCTTCATTTTCCCAAAGAGTATACTTGTATAAGTCTGTGGGCTGTTGGAATGGAATAACCTGGAACTGAAGTGGTCAGCATGGGAAGGAAACAGGCGTGAAGGAGGATATGCAGAGTCCAAGAAAGCTCTGGTAACGGAAGAGAGATAGAAGGGTTTGGCAATTACAAACTTATACTGAGAGAAGAGAGGGAGGACCAACAGGTAAGAAAGAGGAGATAGACAAGATACCATCTGGGAAATTGCATGTAAAATAGGACAGGACATTGGAAGTCTATGACGTATCATATCCTCCTGACACTTTCCTCTGAATGCTCATTGTTTTGCTACAAACTACTCAGAATATTTTTAGGATTTAAAATAATTTCAGTCTTGCTCATACACTTTTTCATATTCGTTTCCTGTTAAGCCATTGTGTTTTACTGAAGCAAACATCTGTGGATGCCAAACTTCAGTCTAAATATGCAAGATTTTGCATTGGATGTGTTAGACCACTCATCCACTCAGGTAGCATAAACAATGCTGTGTAACCATTGGATTAGAATATCAAGTGTAAAAAAATAGGAATATTCTCAAAAGTACTTCATAAATTCTTTGAATTAAAACATAGATGAGAAAATTGAAATTTGGACAAAATCTGATGATTTTTTGGCCTGAAAAAGGATGCTACATAAGTATAGAAAGAAAGAGACCTTGAGTAAATCACTTCTTTTCCCCTCAGCATAATTTCTTCCTAATATACATTACAGTGATCTCATGACTCTGTATAATTTCAAAGTTTTGATCATAATTATATTCCTACTAAAAGAAGAAATGAGAAAACATAATTTTCTATCTATAAGAATCCAGAAACATAATTTAATTTATTTAAAATAATCAGTTATCATCATTCATCCAAAGCTTGGCTCAGGTTTTCCATGGGATATGAGATTATTGTACCAACTGTCATGTGCATACTGAACAAGAGAAGACATGAATCATAAAGCTTGCAGTTAAGTACCTCACTTTTCATTGACTCAGAGACTGTAGAATCCCAAGGGGAACCTGGTGAATTTTTTACAGATTTTGACCTCAAATCTGTAAATTTGGTTGGGCAGTGGTTGATCTTTTTACAAAATAGCACGGTGTAAATTCAAAAGCTTGAGATGATGGAGAATTTAACATGTATTAAGTATTTCTCATAGCCCTTATTTCTAATCTGAATATTTCCAACACAGCTTTCAGGTACTGGATCTTGTTATGCCTTTGCCTGCTGGAATAAAGAGCTCTCAAAGCATTCCTCAAGCAGTTTCCTGAATGCTTTCCAATTTTTCAAAATCCTTTTTAAGGTGTGGATGCTGGGGCTGGACACAGTATTCCAGCTGACAGTTGAGTTTCATTACCTTGAAATAAGGATTAACAGGGAACTCAAAACTACATAACTTGGTGTAGTGACGTTTCACCTTTGGTGACCCAGGTTTAAATCTCTGTTTGGTCAGCAATGGAAATTGTTTTGCTAATCTTATCCTAGCCCCTTCTGACGTTTTTCCCTATCAAAAAAAAAATCACTTTCACTGGCATAATTTTCTTTCTCAGCTAAGGACAGACCTAGTTCTTGGGTGGCTGAATAATAGCTCTGCACGGCAAGGACACAAGAGTGAGGTAAACTGACAGAGCTGTGTCTGTCTCTGGCGCACGCTATCAGCTCCTGTGCTCCCAGACACAAACATGTTCTGAACAAATGCTGTGTTTACATGAATCACAGCGGCTCGCTCTGCTCTGCTCTGACCTCCAGCGAGGCAGCACAGCGCCTAGCAGGAGACTTTCTCTGCTTTGCTTGGTGGTCCTGCCCGAACAACAGGGACGGAAACAATTTTCTTTACAGCCCTTAGAACGAAATGATATTTCACAGTTGCAAAATTGTATAGAGACTTGAGACTTGTAAGCTGAGCAACAGGGAGTACCTGAATTTTTAAACAACTTTTGCACTATAGCAATATGCATTGCCCAGCAACATGCAATGAACAGAGAACGAGATGTTTCCAAATGCTATTTCTTCAATAAATCAAAAAACTGTGATAACCTATGCAGTATTTAGGCAATGATGACTTCCAGATTATGGAGAGATGGAAAAACTGGTCAGGAAGGAAAGACATGGAAAAAACCCTACCTGGATGCAAATTAGTATAATGTAGTTGTACCTGTTTGGGGATTTAGATAGACTCATTAATATTTAAATGCTTTTCCAAACACATGTGCCTAACTATATTCCTAATAGAAAGCTTTTTAATCTTCATAAAAATATATTTTGGTTAGATGCTAAAGCTAAGATATAGCTGTTGGGATTTATCTGCCTTAACTTTAGCTTTTCCATAATGAGTTGTCTGCCCTTAATTAGTCATCTAGGCCCCCTTTTAATATTGACAAAGAAATAAAATATCTCTAGAGAGTTCTTTATGACAGAGTCTTACACACCTCTTCAAATGAAACAATTTACACTCCGAAAATGCTTCTTTTTCTTAATTGAGTTGAGAAAGAGCTAGAGAAGTAGTTTACATTTGATGCCTAATTTTTAGAAAAATGAAGTTAGATGTGATGGACCCCCTTCCTCGCACCCTTTCAGACCAGAAATGCATGTGAACATTAATGTCTATGTTCAAACTGTTTAACTGAAGAAAAAATAATCATCAACTCCTGCATAGTACGTTTTTAGTATAATGGTGCCCAGTTTTGTCAAGTAAACAGGATTAGAGATTGTTAAAGGACATGTATGAGGCTTCTAAAATCTATGCTATAATTGCAAGAGCTACTGGTAGGAGTAGCTGATGTTCTCATCTTATGATATTAAACCAATACTCCAGCAAAGGTGTTGGGGGTAGTTAATACAGTCATAAGTGTATCAGCAGAGAAGGGCAAATGAACCCATATGTTTTGCCCATACAATCCTGTAGTAAGTTAGGAGTAGGATATCCTGGTCAAACTCGTGTTTGGAAAGTTATGATATGCCAACTTCATCTCTTCACGGTTTTAGTACAAAAAGAATTTGATTGCTGATGAGTTTATGCCCTTTGGTGGCAGAAGACATGCTTCTCATCTTAATAACCTGTAAATTCTGGTGCAGTACTTTTGAACGAAACAACGTAGATGAATTATTGACCAATATCAGGGCTAGCGCTAGACCTGGGGAAGAGGGGGAAAAAAGTAACAGATTCTGCCCATGCCATAGGTGTAGTATACTCACCTGGATCCTTTTACTGTTTTGCTAAAGAAAGAGCTAGGATGTGGGAAGTTGTCATGGTCCTGGACTGGAAGCAGACTTACCGGACACAATGTCCGCATCTCCCTAAAAGCATCTGGAGGAGCAAGCCTGAACCTCTAATGGTTTTCCTCAGTTCTTCATCCCAGTTATGCTCCTTTCCACTCTTCCCTTCCTCTCCGCAACAAGAATCACCTGGCATTCACCCCTTTCCACTCTCCTTGGAGTGGCAAAAATCAGCTTGCTTACGCTGCTGAGGCTCCACGAGCCATCTCTGATCATTAAACCCTGAGAGTCTTGAAGTATGTAGGTGCAACATTTGGTGTGAGCATTTGGCATGAGGTGCGCTGTAGAAGTGCTTGAAATATTCTTGAGTGTAAAAACATTGGTTCTATTTCAATTTGATATACTGCACATTGAAATGACAACTTTTTCACTGCTTTGCAGAAGACCTTTAATTTCCACTAATCCGTTATAAAACCCTACATGAAATGGTGTTTAAAAGGCAAATGATTACCTAATTGAAAATGCATTTATATTTTTTGTTTTATTTTAAGCAGTGACTTAACTGCCTTTCCTGTCAAAATGCCATAGCAGAACATTTAAAATAAATACAAAAATAAAATAGTAAATAAATAAATAAATAAATAAATAAAATCATTGTGTTTCAAAGTTTTTATTTTTTCCTGAATCTGTTCAAAACTTCCTGGAGAAAATACAAAATTATTCTTCAAGCAGAAACATTCTTCAACAATATTTTCCTTTAAAAAGCTCTTGATGAGATATATTTGGATTTCCAACCAACTATGGCCTTAAATCATTTCATCACTGAACACAGTAAAAATGAGCCTCATTTAGTGGAAAAGAAATAACATCCAAGCAGTCTCATCTGGAAGGATACTAGTGGTAGCAAAGATCCACAAGAATTAGGACATTCATTTGGATAATAGATTTTCAAAGTTTGAGAAGTAGAAATCATTCCCACTTCAGAAGGAATGATCATTAGAATTCATTGGAGATTATTTTATAATCCAGATTGAAAGTGAGAATATGAATGAATTGCACTCTTCCCTGCCAATTAATATGCAATAGGAGGCAAGGGTCCTCAGGGTTAGAACAGAAGCAGGTTAGTAAACTGATCAAAGCAGTTTATCAAGCAACTTTAAACTTTGTCTGGTGACAGTTTCATGTAGATGCAGAAATGTAACAATTACAAAAAAATAGTGCAATTAATTTTATGTGTATATTCTTACCTACAGTGTATTTTTCAAAATATCTATATGCAGCAGGTTTTCGGAAGCCCTAAATGTTATCTTATTGTCTGCTGCCAATTTAAGACAATATTAAAACTCTCATAGTTCTGAGGCAATGCTGAACACCTCTGGAAATCTCACCTGTGCTGTGAAAACCGTGTAAGCGATAATTTGCAGCACCTCATGATGCAAAACTTTGTGAGTTCCCCGTGTATTAACATTATATATTAAGCTGGACAGAGGATGAGCATTTCGACGTCCACAAGAACAACTATAAGAGGCATGTTAACAGAGTAAAAGAGAAACAGAAAAGGTGGAATCTCAGTAAACTCTTTCATGATGTTGTCACCATCAAATATTAGTGATCTAATTTAGATGCCAAATCAAAGAACCTATGTACCTACTCAGTCACAGCATAGAGACTGTCTATATAGTTTAGACTCCTTATTTACTCATCTAAATTGGATGTTGGGAGAGAAACAAGGTAAATATTCCTCTTGGATTATGAAAAGGTACAACCGAGAAGTTCATGTGCTATAAAGCCACTGAGTGAACCCTAGTTCCAAACCAGTATGGAATGCTAAACTCCGTATACATGCAAACATGCTTGGTTTTGAGTGTAGGTTCATTTAATCAAAAAATTGATACAGGAAACGGATGTGTTTCCACCCTAAGAGTATTAAATCTGCAGTTTTGGCTTTACTCCATCTAGTGGTAATCGGACAGAAATTTTCTTCTCTCTTTTCTACCAGTCACAAATGACAAACGTGAGCCAAAAGTTTGTGTTTGATGTACTTGGCATTGTTTGGGCATGTTTGTAGTTAGTGAAGTGCAAACGAAATCAATGATTGGCTTTGATGTACTCACCACTAACACAGTATGTTTCCCATTACAGCACACCAGCCTTAGTAATGAAGCTCTTACAGGAAGTTTCAGAAAGAAGACAAAGACGAAAGCGTTCAATGTAAATTGAAGCAAAGGTCTACTAGATAAATATAAGCAAGGTGTGTTACGTTAGAGAGGTTTGAGAGAAATGCCTTCTCAGTTTCTCCGAAAGATTTCTTAGACACAAATTCATCCATATACAAATGTGCCCTAGAGTCCTCAGTCAAAAATCTTGGACCAAGATTTGGTCTTGTTTTCCTGGTATGTTGAAAATAGAATAGTTCTGAGCAAAGACTTCAAGGTATTCATACAGCAGTCCTTACTTTAAATTATTTTTTCTCTGATACTTTGCCTGAGCTTGCAACCTTTGAGTTTACTTTCGGTGTGAATTTCCAGATAAGATAGAAATCACAGGAAATTAAGCCAAATCTCTAGCTGTATCCAAATCTGCACTCAGAAGCAAAGGATCAGTTTTAGGGATATCAGTTCTGACATTAATTTTCTCTGATGTGGATTTGGATTTTGTGCTGGATTTATATATGTTAGATAGTCTGTGCAAAATGTAGCCCAATTCAGCACAACTGCAACACCTGAATTTGGAGATACCACTCACATCTGGCAGCTTTAACTGAAGTTTGATTATTTTATATACATGCTTTTATATATATAGTATGTATGCATATGTGTGTGTGTGTGTGTGTATGCATGTATGTATGCATGCACATACATATGTAGTAATGTATCTGTTCCCTGGAGATCTTAGCAAAGGATCTGGGTCTCATTCTGCTATAGTTTGTATTACAGATAATTAAAATATGATCCTTTGGGTATTTTGGATAAAAGTAGATATAGGAATGCATCTTATATGACCCCTCTCTCAATCAGGATAATAAAAATAGCCTTTAAATCATTTCTATAAAGCCTCACTGAATCATGTCTCTGTTTCCATTCAAATCATATAGTAATTAGTAAGTGATGAGCTGGTTTAGAAGAAAGAACATATTGTTTTTGTACACTGTGCTTTGTGTACTGTTTGGGCTAAATTAAGACAAATAACCAAGACAATATTTTGCTTTGATATCAGTAAGTATTGGCATCAAGAAACCATTGCCCCATTATTTTTAATGGGAAGAATTCCGTCTAAACCTTTTTTTCATCAAGTTAAGGAGGTGATGTCATATGGTAAAGGCTAGATATTCAAAATAAATCACTAGCAAGTCATTTTGGCTGAGCAGGATGTGTATCAGATATGCAATTGAACATGTCTGGAAGAAAATACATTATTGTCACAAGACTTAAGAGTCAGAGTCTGATGAGCTGTATATCTTGCAAACAGTTACACAAGTAACCAGACATTTCCTGCACAACTCAACATTTTTCAGGGAATCTTCTAGGCTTTATAACAGACAACTCTGGATTATACACTTAGATCCTGATTTAGCATCCACTGCTGTGTGTTTTTGTCTGTTTCTTCGAAGCTCTTCACTACAATATGTGTAGCATAATCCATTGCAAAATCCAAAACGAGCAAGCCACTGAGTATTATATGTTAGTGTGCTCCATAGAGCCATTCCTGGATGTACTGCAGCAGCTTACTTAATAACTACAGGCCTTTTTCTGTACTGTCCTCAGTCTGTGATCCTGATGTTCCTCGGTGCTTTAGCGCACAGTGACCAAAGTTCCCTGGTACCTGGAAGAAGCTCCGGTCCCCTGAGCTTGCTCACTCCGTTGCGAACTCATTCCCTTCTCCAGAATTTTGCAGTCTGCGCACCCACAGCCACTTACGGTAAGGGAGAAACATTATTTTGTCTGTTTAAGGGCTTCAGTCCACACAAAATAGGTCAAAATCTGTATAGGTGTCTGGCAACAGGTGCCTGGCTCTAAAGTGGAAACCCTGAGTGATGAGTTAAGCTCTGTAAAAGAAGCGTGGGTGAAATTTAAGTGCCTTGTATACAATGTATGATATTCAAAAGTTCTCAGAGTAATTATTAAAACTCCTTGTTACTCTAATCTACACTAAATCACTAAATTCTAAAATGTTTTATCAGCAGGAGGTGTATACGTATAAGCTTGTTACTCCTTATCACAGATCACGTTTTTTTTCCCCCCATTAGCATATTTTACTACCTAGCCATATGAATTAGCAGAAAACAGAGTATCAGTGGACGAATAGGTATCTCGTCCTCCTAACAACATAGCAGAGATCCCTCCAGAAAATGACTTACACCAATATAAATTTGGTTTATGTAGGACTCAAATTTTTCAGTAGGTATACTGCAGCTTTACCCTGCAGAAAATCAGAGCAGATGTGTATTGCCTGTGTGGAAATAGGAGCCTTCCTTTCTAATCCACCCTGCAGTGGTACCTCAGACATGGATTAGAACCCAGGCAGGGCATTTTTCATGCTATAAATTCTGAAGGTGGGTGAATATTTTCACAATCAAAGTGAGGCTGGGGGGAAAAAAATGGCTTGTCTCCAGGAAGTTCTGTTTTTCATTTCACCTGAACTGTTTAGAATTTTTACAACTGAAAATTGCTTCTTTCCATCTGTGAAGCATTTGCTGCTTGGAAAAGATGCACAAAGCCAAGACATAAAAGACATTTGAAATAAATAAATAAAGTAATGCATTCTTTGGAGAATCCATGCTGTTTCCCTACTGCTCCCCATTTTCTTATGAAGACCTTTACGCAGATGGAGGGCAGCCGTGGTCTCTTCAGCAATTACAGTGGATGGAAAATAATTCCAGTAAATAAATCACAGTAGCTAATACTTCTGCAGTCTTAATAACTTTTCTTTCTAAAGCATAGGTCACAAAATAGTTTAGAAAGGAGAGAGCATCTTTCATACATGTGTATTCACAAATGTCATAATTTCCAAAGAATAATTTACCTAATATGATTAGCTGGGAATAGTACGGCTGATATAAATGTTTTGGGCAGGAATAGCATAGAGGATGTCACGCAAGAGTTAGGCTGCAGCATGTATTTCAGGGGAAATTCAGGGCTGTGCTCTTTCTAACATACAGCCAGCTAGAGCCTGTCTATTATTTTACGTGGATAGACAGAGAGAGAGAGATACCACGTATCTCTGAGCCTTTTATAACCTCTCAGTGCCCAATAATAACAATAAAGGTGCAATGGTGGCTTAAAGTCACCTTCAGACTGCCTCCTTCTGCGCTGTGACTTCTACTGGCAACCTTCTTAGGCGGCATCACACACAAACTTATCCAGGGACATTTATGAATTGAAATCGTGTCTGGTAGCTAAGGCTCTTCCACTGCCCTTTGTTCTGAAATGGTTGTAGTAAAGCAGGAGGAATAATCTGCAAGCATGGAGCACAGCGAGGGCCAGATACTCCCTTGGAATAAATCAAAGTCATTCCACTGGCTTCAGCTGAATGGTGCCAGTTCATCTCAGCTGCAAATATTGTTCTAGATATTTCTCACAAGAAAAGAGTTACAAAGCATTCTTCCATGTGCTCCTGTTAGTGACAACGATCATTTGGCGATGGTCATCAACTTCTGTTTGCCCAGACGGATTAGCCTGTATTTGAAAAAGGAGGAACAGTAACCAGATTCTGCAAGGAACACCTGAGGAATCAGCTTCTTATTAAGGTTGAAGGTTTGGCTGGTTATGAAAAGATCACAAAAGATTCATCATCTCCTCTATAGGTGCTCTGTAATATCAAAAAGCCATGGGATCTGATTGCCTCTGGAAGCTCACGCACTACCATTAAATAGACCCCAAAGTAAAACTGTTGGTTTTAAATCTCTTCCTCAGCTCACAGAAATTTTGGATATACAGACTATCAAGCTTTGAGCCACACAAAGAACATGAAGGCAAAGTATTTGAAACCAGGCACAGCAAGATGGTGTGCGGCAGATGAATTTGCAAACCTCAGTTATATTATTATGCAATAGTCGGAGCTATCAGACTCTCCTTAATGTGTTACACAAAAGGCCTTCAGCACACACAGCCTGGAACACATCAGTTTACAGATCCCAAGAGGGTCCTGTGGAGTCTATTACTTTGATGAAGTGGTATTTAAAATTGCATTACCCAGCAGTTCTTTTACCCTCCAGATGTTGCCCCTGTGGAGTGTTTAATACGACGTGAAGCGCTGGTAGGCTAGGCCATAACCTCATGTCATCTTTTCAGCAGGTCACATCAGGTCTTACGATCTTCTACTAAATCAATACAGGAAGACCTGACATAGCAATTTTCCTGCTCTGCTATGCTTTTGTGCAACGGTGAGTAGTTAAAAAAAAAAAAAGAAGGAAACACAATCAAGCCAATAAAATATGAAAAATGAGAGAGATCTGAGAACAAATAAACTCTAGGAAACTTGTTCATCTAGGTTCATATTTTTTTTCTGTTTGCTGTAACAGCCTAGCTAAGGCAGCCTAATGCTGCCATCTGCTGTTTTCCCTGCTTTTGAAGTGTCCTGTCATTCTGAATACCCTACCAAGAAGCAACTAGAAGAAATCAACATCATGAACAAATAAACCCTACCTCTAACAGACCATCAGAAAGAGTCAGCCACAAAATACAACCATACTTAGCACGTAATGTCCAGTACTATTTCTGAATCTTTATACAAAGCACTAATAGTAATTCCTGTGACCACTAAAAACATGAGGCATGCCTGTGAGTTCGGTTAACTTTATTTCCTTATGGTCAAGTCAAGTTTTGGAAGCTTTTACTCAGAAATCATGTATGGCTTACAGAACGAAGAACTGATGCTCATAGTGTCCGTTACGGTTTAGATATTTAGTCTTACAGGTATTTGGTTTACAGAGCTGGCTTCAAAAGTCAATTTAAAGAAATGGAAAGACAAATTTGAGCAGGCTTTATTCAGGTCAGATCTGCAAACAGGAAACTTTCTGTCTGAAGGCTGAATGTTCTGTAAGGATTTTCTGGGGTGCAAACCAGGGCTTGACCTACCAGGTTTTTAAGAACACAAAGTCCCCCCCATTCACTAGCAGGAATTCCACTGGTGTACGATATACCATGCAGCATCATCCATCATTACAATATCTGATGCATACTCGAATAATGGATTTGCCAATATTTGTGTTTAAAATATAGGCCCGCTAAGTTTTCTGATTTGAGGGAATGATAGAAATGAGGATACCAGAGTGAATTTTGGGGGTTTTGTTTTTGTTTTTGTTTTTAATTATGAGTACATCATCACAAATGAACTTAAACTTCTATAAACTAAGGTTATTAACATACAGGATACTAAAAAGCAAGAATATTTTATCATTAACATAAAGAACTCTATTTTTCCTTTAATCTTCATCTTTTGTGTGAAAACCCAGCTTCTCTTCTTTGCCAGACTTCTACCATGGTTTTCGACAGGGCCAAGTTCTCATTGATTGCTAAACATATTTGCTGTTACTACGATAACTTATAAAGTGAATAGTGTTTAAGAAAGAAATAGTCTCTAGGTGTTGTTTCATAGTCTTAACATTTCTTTCAATTAAGTCAGCTATCTGGTGTGTATGCGTTATTATATGTGTTATGCTAGCACAAGTAATCTCTGGACATATGACTTCAGCCACAAAAATCAATGCTAATATCAACCTATCAGATTTGGAAATGCTGACTATTTCCTTTCACTGTTTGAAAAGCCTGAGTAGGAATGTAAAGAGGGCCTCCATAGTGCATTACAGCATAGGAATGGGTGGGCTAGCACACAAAACTCTTCACAGACTTGCTTTCCATCAGCTGGATTAGACTTCTGCTGTTTTACTAATAAGCAGTCCTAGAGAGTGAGGTGTTCTGCTCATGACTACTTACAGCTTTAGTTCCTCCTTGCCTGGTACTACTAGCATCAGTAAAGCAGCATTCATTGTATCTAGAGGTTTTCTTTAATAAAAAAGGTGGAGCTTGGGATTTTAACCAGAGATGTGCAGCGATTTCTAGCTCTGAGGAATGCTCCTCGTTCTCACCTTTGCAGATCAGCCTCCTCCATTACCTACCTCTTCCCAAAATCTTTTGCATCTGGGAGTCCTTCTGCAACAAGAAGTATGTGTATATTCACGTCATCTCAGGATAAAGGAATGAGAGAGTCAAAAAAAAGTCTTTCTTTTTGTCTGTATGTGCACTTGTGTGAAAAGAATCAAGCAAGTTAAATGAGCAGATTGATGCTTAGAGAGGGGCAAAGCTCTTGCTGCTGCTGCTGTTAGTGTCAATGGCAGAGAAGGGACTTCAGGAAGGGACTCCATCCATGTACTCTAGTCCTGGGAAACTGTGTCACCAGCACCAGTGTTGATATGCATCCACCACTGCAGATCTGAGCCTGAAAATGTGCTGTCAAAGACTCAATAGGCCCACGCTCTGCTAGCCCAGTTTATAATTGATACTAGTATACTCAGATCTCATTTTAAGTTCTCTCCTCTCTCCTCATTTCCTTCCTATTATTGCTGTTGAGCCCCAAAATCAACAGTTAATGTAGACATGTAGTATAATGTTAAATGTAAAGTGAATTGGAAATAATCTTCATTTGAAGTACCAATATGGAGATAATATTTTTAAAGAAAGAAAACTTCATCAATATATATGAGTTGCAATTGGAACATGACTGGATGGGGAAGAAATAGTATTTTTTAACTCGTCTTACCTGATTCCTAACACTGAAGTCAGCTGTGCTCCTAACAGGCCTGCGAAGGCAGGCCTGTAGCTGGAGGTTATGTTCAAGTATGTTGGGCTCATTCCGGCAAACAAAGATCGCCATCATTTTAATGTAATAGATCTAGTTCATGTTGTTTGCTTGGTAATATTTGTGTGTCCTTGTCTGGCGCTTTAGGGGAGAGAGAGAGAAAAAACACAGAGGGTTATGTGACACACAACAGCAGTTGTAGGCTGTAGGACAGCTGTAGGCCAGATAAGCATTTCCCTCTTCAGATGAGGAATAACTTGCTTTGTGCCACTGCAACAGTTCAAAGCAACCAGAGACAGGTGATCTGCCCCTTCAAAATCATTTGCACGGACACCAAGATTGCATTTGAACTGCCCTTACATCTCTTCAGAGTTGCCTTGCCCGGTTTTTGTGAAAGCTGCCCGAAAAGTTTGTGAAGAAAGCGTTCAGATAATTATTTTGGAAAAGAAAGACGGGCAGTAGGTCACTTGCCCCCCACAGTGCCCCCGTTCTGCGTTCTCTTCCTGTTCACGGACCAACCTGCCTGCAGGCGGACGGGTTGCCTGATCTTGTAGAGCTGTTACTCACACGGCAGCTGTTTATCGGGGTGCTCAACACGCAGGAGCTAACAAGTTTCCATGAAAAGTCATGCCTGTGGACATGGTACTGCAGCTTTTGCTCTTTATCTCTGCTTCTCAGCCTCATATATTATGTCAGCTCCCAGTACTTCTGAGCCACCTTCTCCTGTAGCTGCATCTGGTAACATCTTCTTGGAGAAAAAGACTATTTATAAAAACATAGATCTTGCTGGATCATACTGCATGATTCAATTTAGTGTTTGATTCCAATGTCCTATTTAAATGTTTTATATATTAGTTAGAAAAGTTAAATCATTACTTTGTCAATCATTGGTCTGATCTGACCTGACAATTCCCATTGTAATATCTGTATCTTTTGGTATAAGGCTTCTGCTCAGAGTAATTCATTTTCTGAACATACAAGCTTCAAAAGGTTAAACTGCTATGGCTACTGTCCTGTATCCATTAGGGGAAAAAAAGTATTTTTACTGCAGAGAAGAATAACTCATTTCTTGCTTTTCATATATTATCTTTATTAAATCTTTGGGCTGATATTCATCCATTTATTATATAAATAATCAGCAGTGTCTTAATCTGCAAATGCTGCTTGAAAGTTCAGAAGAGCAGAATTTTCTGTGAACTTTCTGTATTTATATGTTCAGTCTTTGCAGTAAATCCTGAGTCTATTGCTTGCATAGCAGTATTTTGCACTGTACCACAATGAAATATGGAAGCAGAGAATTCTGTATATTAATATTTCAGAAACTCCGAACAGACTGAATGTAGCTTGCTTTTCTTCTTAAACAATGAAGGCTGTTCTGAAGAGAATATATAGTCATAATTATCTCACAGTCAAATCCTTTGTGGCTAACATACCAAGCTCCACTGTTGCTCACCTCTCACAGAGATTTGATTTGAGCAAAGGTTATTGAAGCATTTTATAGTCGCTAGGAAAAAAAAAAGTGCTCTTTGTGCATGCTCTAGTTCAGCACTGTAAGGACTCAAAACACTGCCTAAGTTTCCAGTTTCAAGGTGGCTGCTAGGAAAAATGAACCGAGTGTTGCAGCCTGGGAGGAAAGAAATTGGTGAAAAGGAAGCATCCTCGACCTAGCAGCCTACGTCTACCTCGTGCAGGTCTGCAGTAATTACCAGTAGGTGCTAAGCTGGTTTAAAAAAAGAAAAAAGGTGAATGTTGATCCCAATAAATACAACTAGCATCAATGAATTCGAATTCTCAATCACAGTAAAACTCCTCCAATATTATTTGTCAGAGTAAAAAGATTTTCAGATTATAAAACCAGAAGTCACCATGTGGTCAGCTAACCACCGAATTTAGGACACAGAACATCCTTGACTTAGATCCAGTTTAAACTTGACTACATCATTTAGATTAAAAAAACCTAACAACATCTATTCTTGATTTAAAAATTACTAATGGTAGAAAAGCCACAATGGCCCATTGTGATCCATGCCAATTGCTAAGTTGACACTGGCAAAATGTGTAACCTTTTCCCTATCTGAATCTGTTCAGCTCCAGCCAGCAGATCTTTTTATATCTTTATTTGCTAGCCTAGAAGGACATTACTCCTGCAGTAAACACTTACAGGCTGTAACCAATCAACCTTTAATTTTTTATTGATAAGCTTAAAGGACTGAGTTCCTGAAACGTCTGCCAGAAGGTATTGTCCAGTCTTTGGGTTCCACTCACAGCTGCACGGTTGTGCACAGCTGCACCCTCTGCGTTTTTCAGGTAGTCGTTAGGTTGCCTGAAGCCAACAGCATGCTCTGGAGCTCAAGGTAGCTACAGAGGTAGCAGACGTTCATAAACCCAGGAATCACATTGGGTTTTGATCAGTTTTAATCTTGGAGTTCACATCCAGCTGATATTCTGGGCATGACTTACTGCGTTTGGTTTAAAATCAGTTTGCTAATGGAAAGGCCTCCTCCCAGGCAGGACAGCCGATATTCTTTGTTTCTCTATAGAATGACTTCACTTGTGCCCACAGTATAAATGACTGTTGTTTATCTGCTACCAAACGAGCAAGCAGTTCAGGTTTTCTGTACTGAAGAGCCTTTATTCTTCACTGTGTGTGATAACCCTGATCTTTGTTAACACCTGTGAAGTTTTAATGATTTTATTCTCTTACTGGTCATTAATAATGCTACTGTTACTAATAGTAAAATTAGTACCATAATTGTGCAGAATACCATCAGACACAAAGCTGCTCACTGCTGAATTGTTCTACTGCAGAAATGTTAGCTAGTAAAATCAGCATTCTGTGTAACTTCATTTCCTTGAAGTGACATATTATTATTCACTTCATGTCTAAGATATTATGTAGAGTTACTGTGCTGCATTTTCACCTCAGAGATGTTGCTCTCAAATGATGTAAGAAAGGTTGGCAAGCAGAAATACTAATAATTTTCTCTATTTCTATCATGCTTCTCAAGTGAGAATGCCAAAGATACTTACAAATTTATCAGTTCCATCTACTAACTGAACTAGTATATTGTATATGAGTAAAACAAAGCCACAACAAAGGTAAATAGAAGTTTCACAAGAACTTAGCGGCAGAATTTGAAAAGGACCCTGGGAGAAACAATGCTCAGGCACCTTACTTTATTCACAAAGCCAAATTCACTTTCTTTCTTTCTGAAACTAGTTTGTATTCAGTCTTGACCATGTTTGTCATTTCAGCTCTACCTCTTTTCCCTCTTTCAAATGCTGAGCATCTCTTGATACATTTGATAAATCACTATTAAATAATTCCCATCAGGGTTCCAAAAAGTTGCATGTGTTGAATAGTTAAAAAATCTCATGGCTTTTTTTCCATGTGGATTTCTGCAAAAATAAACAGCTACAAATAACCAAGGATGCATATTTTCCATGATTCATGCCGCAGAATTCACCATAGACTGTGGAACTGGTATACAGAATCCAGGCTTTTATATAAAAAAAAATGTTACTAGCCTCTAGGATGGTGAAGAAAGCCTTCCAAAACAGGAACTGAATATGAATCAAGTCAGGATGACTCAGATTGTTTTTGTGATTCTGCAAAGAGACAATCTGAGATAATAGCTGGGTTGTGTGAAATATTGCTATAATTTATAACAGTAAAAATTCAAAATACAATGACATTCATATTACTGTTGTGAGTTAGGTTTTTATTTTTAGTATGTGTATCAAGAACTCTGTAATACTTGTATTACTAGACTCAATATGTGAATAAACACATAGAAATATATATATAAAAGTCATCCCTATGCTTTGTAGGCAACATGCAACGTTTCATCCTGACAAACATAACAACATCCTTTTTTTTTAGGCTCAGTGAAGTACATTTTGATAAGAAGACAAAAATACCACAGCAGGACTGAGTTACTAAGGTAGGTAGCCAGCCTTAGGACAGTGAGGAATTTATAATACAATTGTTACATGTTGAATCTTGAAGCTTATGACAGAACATTTCCTTTCCAGATGGTGCAAAAAAAACCAAACCAAACTAAACCAAACCAAAACAAAAACCCCGCTGGGAAAATAAGCCAGAGCCTCTGGTTAAATATATAAATTAGATTTGTGCTGCTTTTGTTAAAAAGGAAGAAATAAACCTATACTATTTTTGTTACACAAAATAAAATTGCTATCCAGGTGTTGTAACTAGTTTAGTGTAGGCAGAACAAGGTATCATCAGTATAGCTAAAGGACTTCTGTGACTTTTGTGCATAGTACAAGCAGATTAAATAAACAGTTTTAATTTAACCGATCAGATCTCATGACTTAAGGTGAGAAAAACTCTTCTTAAGTGTTGTACTACATCCTTTGCCAGAAAGCTGTTTTCAATTAAAACTATATTTATCCATTATTAACCAGTTTAGTCAACTGAGGACAACTTGTTCTGCAAAAATATGTATATATATATTTTAAACTAGCAATCAGAATGAGGAGAGGAAAGCAAAAGGCAACAGAAAGAGTCAGAGGAAGCACATCTAAAATTCCAGGGGAAGCCTTTCTGTTGACTTTGTCAGGATTTGGCTGAAATCTAAAGTCAGCAGATGAGAAAGATGGTTATTAAAATAGTAAAGACTCTAAAGAAAGAAAAAGCAGAGATAGAGAAGCAGTAAAAAGCAACATAAGCAAAGAAAAAGGGAGAAATTGAGGTCTAGCTGCAAATAAATAGCAGGTGCGTGTGAAACTGCAAAAGTGAATTAAAAGGTGTATGAATATTGATAAGAGTGAACAGAGATAAAAGCCTTTGGTCTTGCCTGCAGCTTTTTCTAAATGGCTACTAAAGCTGCAGGGTGAGCTCAGTACAGCTGACAGACAGATAAAAATAGCTACAAAATTCGGAGAGAGATTATTCATACCTGAAGTTTGTGGTGGATCCCATCTAGATAATACTAAAAGGAAAGCGTTCGCTTTCATTTTAAATTAATACCAGTTTGGAAACGACTGGGGCTTTTTTTTTTTTTTTTTTTTTTTTGCAAAATTGTATTTGGGGTCCTCCCACCGAGTTTTTTACCCCCAACGAGATGATTTTGCCACAGAAAATTAGTGCATTAGCAATGACGATGAAATGACAGACACCGCGCAGATAAACGAACCCATGGTAAGACTTGCGCAATTCAGGAAGGCCAGAGTTTAAGTTTAATCACAAAGAAATCCAAACATAGTAAGAAATGTGACCGAGCTACTTAAGGGACTAGCAAATCCTCTCCAAACCAGTCTTTGCTGGGAGAGTAAACGTGGAAGGCACACTGTCTTCTTAATCCATAACAGAGGCAGACGCATCTTTTGAAGACCAAACTCCAAGTCTTCCTAAACTATGAAGCTTTGGCTGGAGACCAGACAAGCGGTCCTTTAGCCACTTTCCCCTCTCCCCAGGAATACCTCGCCGTGCAGCTCCCTTCTCTTGTTTTCACGCTCGCCCAGCTGCAGCAATCGGCAGAGCTGCCGCCAGGTTGCTGGAGCCTGGAAGTCTGCCTGCACTTCGATAGCGCGAGCACGTTGTTCGCAGTGGGGTATTCTGGGCAGACGTGGGAGCCAAACTCATGGTATGTCTCATGGTGGAGCCAGGACTGCACACCGACTTCTGCCTGCTTTAGGCAGTTGTCCAGACTGTTGCACTCTGAGCAAATGTACAAAAATTACATACTCAGCCTAAAAAAAAAAAGATGTTTTTATGTTTGTCAGGATGAAACTTTGCATGTTGCCTACAAAGCATAGGGATGGCTTTTATATATATATTTCTATGTGTTTATTCACATATTGAATCTAGTAATATGAATATTACAGAGTTCTTGATACACATACTAAAAATAAAAATTACATACAACCAGTATGTCAGGAGCACTTCTTAAGCCAAAAGATATTTAACAATCAGATTGCTCTTGCATCATTACGCTCTTGCGTTTAAGGAATTTCTGTCTCTTTCACAATGGTGAAGTAACAACAGACCCTTCCTTGGACTTCCCTTTATTTACTCCCTCTCAAAGAAGAATTGGAAGAGTTCCTCTTCTTAGTTAAAGATATCCAGATAGATGGTAGGTAGATAGGTAGATGGTAGATAGATGTTGCTTGTTTTTTGCTCTCACAACTTTCTATTTTGTGATGCTTTATTTTCCTTATCACTTCTGCCCATTGGTGATGTGTCCTTCCTAAGTCAGCTTCCAGTGTCTTGGATGGTTTCCACCTTTAATTTGCTGTAATTACAGCTTTCCCTGTTGATGTGGGCACAGAGCTGGCTGACAACCACATTACAAATGATGGAAGCAAACGCTGTTGATGCTCCTATATACTGGAATTATATGGACCTCTAAATCCTTTCAGGGTTCAGGACACAAAAAAGACCCTTTTTTTCCCTCAATTTTCCAGATATGAATCAGGATAGAGATGACTCATCACAATAAACATTTTTTATATGGACCAGATCTAATTTTTCATGGCCAAAATATTCTTGCAGCACATGCAGGTACTGGTGTCCTGATGAGTTGCACAGCCTCCTCAGTTTTGGGGCCATGAAAGCTCTTTAGGTTGTTTTTCTGTGTTTGGCATTGGGGTTAGTTCCCCAGATTGCTATCCAAGGCAATTTGCTGGCTTATGCTTCTCTTCCATACACACAGGTACCATGGTCACATTGCCTGTATTTTCAGGGGAGAAGTGTATTATTCTTTTCCTCCTGTGTACATACAAAGTGATTTTTAGACAGAGCAAAACTAAAGAATAATTTTGCCGAAAGCTCCTCAGATTCTTAGGGAACACAGTAAGGAGAGCCCGCCTGACAAGACTTACCCTTGAAGAGGGGTAGAAGGTGTTACAAAACTGTTTCTTTTCCTAGTACAGAAATCAATTTGCTAGAACAGACTTGAATTTTCAAGTTATGCTGTTAGTTCCCAAGTAGTAAAAGATCCATACAGATACACACTGAAAAGCTGTGTAAAGCCTTGCTATCAAAGGGAAAGAGTACTCAGGAACAATCTCCCAAACAGTTATGCTTCGAAAGCATCTACTGTGTCAGTAAATGGCCTGCAGGAGTTGCAGTAACCTTCAAAAATACAGTGGTTCCTTCCATGTGACCAGGTCTTCCTTACTCCATCAGCAGCTGACAGGCTTTGAGCCAGCAATGTTTCCACACAAATCAATAATGATGATGGTGGTGGTGATGATGATGATGATAGCAATAGGAATATTGCTTGCCTCCCCACCCCCTCACTGCTCCGCACAGAAGAGCTAGCCAGCAGAGCTGTGCCAGCTCCAGACGCAGCAGACAGGTTCAGTTCATATCTGTTTCAAAGGACCTGCCATCATCAGCAGAGCCACTGCCATAGGAAATGCTAAAAGGCACCAGCAGGCTTCCTGTAGGATCCTATCAGGTGGGGATGTTCTCTCTCCTGTGACCAGAAACAAGATCACACAGCCTGTTTGACACACAGTGTGTAACCTGCACCTGGCTGCTCCTGCTTGCCATGCCACACTTGCTGTGCCACGCCACACTTTCTGCACCAGGCTCAGCCACTTCTTCAAATGTTGGGTTAACAGCGAAACCTATTAGCATCTTTCTCCTCTATGAAGAATGTTTCTGCATCGCCACTATACATTTTTAGTTGTCATGTCTGTTTCTGTAGAGCTGGAATGAGAGACCAATAAAAATCATCTGGGACTACTTTTACTAAGAACTTCCCAAAACTCAGCTTTGATCTAGATATATATGTCCAAACGAGTGCCTATACAAAATAGCAAGTAAGAGGCAGACACGTTTCACGTTTCATTCTAGGAGACCTTCTCCAATCTCTTAACTGCCATAGCTAACCAGGATATAGTTTGATCATTGAGGAAGCAGGCCTGGAGGTGGTGCTGGTGCAGATGGCAGGAGAACAAGGGGCAGCTTCCATTACAGGAGCTGGAGCACAGCAAACACCTTAGCTCGGAATGACGTCGCTCCGTGACAGCCCTCTGCTCCACAGTAAGTCAGCACTTCTCTAAGTTGTGGGAGAACCACGAAACCCTGGGTTTTCAATTTCTACTACCTAGCCAGGCTGTCTCACTTTCAGCAAATGGTGAAAGCATCAGTGAATTGGCCAAATATATAAATATCCTTCAGCCTGTTACACCGCCTCTGAATGTGACCCCCACTTAGACCGCAACCCTTCAAGTTATCCTTCATTTGTTTGCTGGTGTGTTCTCTTAGATCTCCAGATCGCTTTGATTAGTTGAACATCTGGAAGTTGTCACATGCTTTTGTTGACCGTGACCATCTGAAATATTACCCAGCAGGACTTGGGGGGGAGACTCAGTAAGGAAACAAAAACACCCCACTTGTAAGAACATGTGGCAGAAATTATCAAAGGACACCATCCCAAATGGGGGTGTTATACCTCCAAGGAAAAAGAAACCTTCTTTCCATCCCCTACAGGGACAATTGCTTTACATAACATCCATTCCAGACATAAAAATTATTAAGTATAAATGCCTAATACATTTTTCATTAAACATTATGTTAGGAAAGTTGACTGTCTATTACTAATGACAGGGTTGAAGAAAAAGTATTCTTTTCATCCTCTAAGTTTCAAAGATGAAAAGTATCTCCCCTTGTGTATGACTCTTCATAGATTATTTTCCCCAAAACAGTTCAGCATCTAAGGATGCTAGGGTGCATAGACTGGTTTGTCTGATGTCCTCACATGCTACGTGCAGGCACTTTGGGAAAGCTGGAGTGAGATGTGCAGAAAAATTAGATGGAAAATGCTGAAATGCATAAAGTCAGATTTTCTCAGCAATTCCAGTACACTGCTGGTCAGGGACTAAGGATTGTGGAGAAGAGGGGAAACGCAGGCTAAAGTTGATGCAAATGAAAGCGCACTTTTTCAAAATATTTTTCAGCATCCGCAAATGTAATATAACTATGCAGCTGCAAACAACAGATCATAAAATTCAAGCAGTTTTCAGATTTGATTTGGTTTCTCATTCTCAGCTGGAACTGAGTGCGGATAACCATAAAGACAGTATCATCATGCATTGGCAATGGTTTTCAAGTGATATTATAGGCTTTGCCAGGAAGTTCCCCTTAAAAACAGCTGGAATCCGGTTTCTTTCTGGCCAGCCTGTTTGTTTACAGGCCACGCACATGAAATCCTATTGCCCTGGATGTAATCAGGGGAAGCTGCAGGGAGCAGCTGTCACATGCATGACTTCAGAGCCAGCCTGTCCCATCCACAGTCTGCTCGAAGGAAGCTCCTGATGGGGCTTCCGCCCAAAGACACGCTCACACTTTCTTTGTCCTTTCAAGCAATTATACAAGCACTCGCAGTCAAATTTGCGTAACTACTTTTCCAGTCAGTCTTCAGCCTGCACATTTCAAGAGTCTGGCTGGACTTTGCTGTATTGGCTTTGCCAGTGGCTGCTGTTGCTTTCGCTACCCCTATACAAAGGACCTTCTTTGCTCTTGACTTATTTCTTCTTAGTTTGGGCTATTTCTATACTGAGGCGCAGCACCGTGACTTTTTCAATGCTTAATGCTCATAGCTTCTTAAGCCAGTGCCAGGCAAGCAAGGCGGCGTGTCCTGATGCAACCCCATTTGCCTAGAAGGAATCCCGTGCATTTCCCTGCAACCCTCTCAGGAAAGACTCTCTCCTCTGGTGTTGCTTAACAGAGATGTTCCAGGTCCTTTGCACCGGCCGGGCCGGGCGGCGGCGGCCGCGCGGGGTCGCCCTTGGGCAGCGAGCGGCGGCGCGGAGCCGCCCGGGCCCCGCGGCGGCGGCGGCGGCGGCGCCCGCCCGCCCCGGCCCCGCTTGGCGCCCGCCGCCGCCGCTGCTCCCGCTCCCGGCCGAGCCGCCGCCGGAGCCACGGCACAGCCAGCGTTTCCCACACCTTGTCGTTTCAAGGCCAAGCTTTACCGGGCATGTGTTTTATGTGTATTGTAATCCGCGTATTTTTGGCAGTGTTGTTTTGGTTGCTGCCATACCGAAATAAAAACTTGCAATTGCTCTCAACTAACACTTAACATTACTATGGCTGAAGATTTAGCATATGGGGGGAGGGGGATCAGTTTTATGTGTCTTGTATGATTATCAGTTCTCAGCAAAGAAGTCAGTAAGACTCATCCAGAAAAGAACAATCTATGACAGGGACAAAAATTCCAGTAGAAAGAAGAGGAAATTTGTCATTTCAGAGCTCTTGGTGGGTGGAAGAAGAAGGGGGCTTTTGAAAGTGCCGAAGTAGTTTATTTTACTATGGTAAAGAAAATTGCTTTGACTTATCTTCCTTCCCTTGGTTTCAATTTTATATCTTTTTTTTATTATTTAATTGTGGGCTATAATGAATATTTAAAATGTCCCATCCAATAAACTTTTATAATTCATATTTTAATACATTGTACAGGTCAAAGTAAGCAGTAGCTTTCAGGCTACACCTTTTTTCCTTAGCAGAATGAAAACTTTGATATCATCAGCACCAATCAGCTCTGATCTGCTGGCGGTGCTCGTGCTGCCACGGTCAGAACTGATAAAGAGTAACGCTGCCCAGGAGAGATAGGTGTTGAAAGAAACCATTTCTGCATTGTATTTAGGACCGATGCTGAGGTTGCAGACAGGTCTTCTCTGACAGAACCACCAGGCCTCCTCAGCTGCCTCTGCATACACGAGACTGTGAGGCCTTGAGTAAAGAGCTCCTTCCTCGTACAGGCACTCTCAGGAACTGGGAAAGGACAAGGTTTCTAAGTGAAACACTGGAGCTCTTTACTGCATAGGGTATGCACGGGTCTGGAGTTTTATCCCTCTTTCTTTTACATGATGCAGTGGGGGGCAACACATTCAAGATGTGTATTTAGCTGAAAAATAAAAGCAGAGAACTCTACATAGTTTTGAAGGGGACAGAGGTCAAATACCTCCTGTCTTCCCAATCCCTGGGCTTGGCCTTTTATTTCCCAGTGCTGAGCACAGGGCAGGCAGATCCCCCAAACATAGGCACCTCCGAGGATCCCTCTTCTTGCTTACACCTGATGCTTCGCTGCTGATAGTGTTAAACATGCACAGGGCAGGAGACAAATTCTGAGGGTACAGACACTGACCAATATACTATGATGAGGGGGCTGGTGGAATGTCTTGGTGCCAGCAGCTCAGCTGTTACTCTTATTCTCCAGCTACCCCTCCCTCCTCTCTCGCTCTTTTTCTTTCTTCCTTCAGGTTTGTCAGCCTCTGACCCCTTGTTTTTTAATTTTCTAGCGCTCATTTAAAGACACAAAGTGATCCAAGACACTCTGCCTAGCCACACTGTTGGTGGAAAGCAGTTGCCCTCAAAAGCTTTCTAAGATGGAACATGTTCCCATGGCTTGAGGAAGGCAAGCAGGAGGAGCAGTCAGAAGTATCTTTTAAAAAAAGCTCCATCATTCCATAGTGACCCAACCGACAAGCTAGCAAGCCGAAAACTGACTTTCTGCAAATCAATTCCACCATTAATTGAGCATTATCTATTCAATTACCTGCATTGTATATCGAGCAGTTTACTTTGTTGTGTTTCCTTTTGAAACACCAAAATCTTTAAAATAAAGAATATCTATTGATGAAATTCTGCGCTTGCACTCTGTCCCCCTAAGAACGCAATCTGCAGTTTGGCCTGCAGTGTGGGCTCCTGTTAACCCCTTCACGGGGAGCTCCCTGCCAGGCCAACTTGCGTCAGGACTTAGAATCTTTTCCTAGCCCTGGGCTTTAATCTTCCCTCCTGCCTCCCACACACACTTTCTTTGATAAGTTTCCTAAGCGATGGAGATGCTTTGCATCACTCTCCACAGCAGCTGTTTTGATGAGGCCACTGCACATCTCCCCTGGGCTTTTCATGTATGTAATTTATATCCTGTTTACCAATATTAACTTGGACATTTGGGCCAAGTTTAGTTGGGAAGGAAGCCAGAAAAGAGCAGATGTTCCAGGTCTCTACTGCTGTTTTGGCAGGTTCCCACTCCTGTACAGATTTCTGAACATGTCAGAGGAGTCCTGGTGAGGTATGGGAATCCGTCTATGGGGAGAGACTTGGAGTTAGATCATTTCAGCAAAGATGGTGACTTTATTAATGGCAATTCTGTGGCCTGTTACCATACTATGTGATACCACACTATCCTTTGAATACCTTAACCTCTCTGCTATAGGGTAGTAGTTAATTTATTAACGGAGGAACTGTAGCACAGAGGAAAGCCAAGGAAGTGTCTTAGCTGTTTAAAAATGCCTAAGTATGGTTATGTTCTGAAGCTTCACTGACATCTCTGAAAGGGGTGAGTCTGAGACAACAACAGCTGGAAGAGCAAAGCGGCTGGTAGGAGCAGGGTGGAGATGGCACCTTGGAGGCAGATCGGGAGATGTCATTCCTAGCCCTTACTACTGACCAGCTTCTCCCTTAATGTCTTCTCCTGTTTCTTGTAATTCTTTTAATTCCAAGAAAGAAAACAGAGTTAAGGTAAGGGTAAGGAACATTTGTGGTCACCATAGGAACATGCAAGCGGGATCAATGGAGTGAGAATCTGAGGACCAAAGGAAAAGAACAATGAAAAGACAGAAAAATCCAAAAAAAAAAAAAAAAGAAAAAAAAGAAAAAAGTTACTTACAGGGAAGGAGAAGGAAGAAAGAGAATCTATAAGACAGATCAGCCAGATAGAGAACAGTGCATTAAAAGAGATAAAGAGATGCACTCAAAAAAGAAGGTCACAGCTTCCAGGTTATACATTCCTCTCAGCAAAGAGGCAGAGAAGCAAAAGGTATTTTAAAAATGCCAGAGCACTGGATCCTTCAAAAAGGAAAGGGAGAAAGGAGTAAGGAGATGAATAGACAAGTGATATGAATAAAGAAATGCTTCTTTTATATGATATGCAGGAAAAAGGCAGCTGTAAGGTTAATAGCAAAGGAAGTAACTAATATTTCATTTGAAAGCTTACATCAGTGATAAACCTAATACAAAATCTCAAAATCTAGTTAATTTTGCAAAGAGATAATGAAGGTGAATGTGTCAAAATATATTTTGGGAATGAAGAAAAAATACAATAAAAATTTTGCAAATGCCACTCTCAAGTTAAAATTTATAATAGCACCTTAATGTTGTTTTATATTTACTGTCCATGTCTACACTTGCAAATATGGGCTACCATTGAGAATCTGTGTAGGTTCTCAGATGTTATGGTAATGGAAATTTCTTTTAACAGCTTACACATATGGATCCCCTGTGGCCAATGCTTCTGCTGATGGTAACTCTCATTCTCACGTTTGTGCTAAGGAATTAGTGTCTGTAAACTGGACAGGGTTCAGCAGAGTGAACGTGCAAGGCTGCCAGGGCAGCGCTGGGATGCCCCACTCTCTTCTTGCACAGCGCGGCGGTGGCAGGAGCCCTGCGTCCCGTGCAGGGCACTGCTCTTTGGGAAAGCCGTAACCCAGTTCTGGCCTGGAGGAGAGCGATGAAATCAATCCACGCTTCAGCAAACAGGAGCAAGAAAATGGAAGGAGGCTGTACCGTTGCAACAGCCATTTGTGTATCTGAGCAAAGAGGAGGGAACATTTTATTATTGCAGTGGCCAAGTCAAAAAATAGAGGGACAGATTGAAGCAAAGAAGGTTTAGTTTAGATATCAGGGGAAAAAAAAAATCTTTCTAGTGGCGGAGTTAAAGACTGCTTGGAGAGACCGTGGAGTCCTGAGCTGGTGTCCGTACAAGCAAAAAACATTTGTTTGTACAGATGCCAGGTGAGGCCGCCGCAGTCGGGAAGAGCACGGCTGCGCGGAGCCTGGCTGCGCGGGGCTCATCCTCCCCGCCCCTCCGGGTCGCCGATGTCCTGGCTTCTTCCGCGCGTCTCAGACTCGCAGGAGACAGAAACATTCATCTGTTCGGTATAATCAGATTGGAAGTAAATTTGTATGATTCAGAACTACTCCATAACTCACTGAAATGAATTGTGGATGCCAAGTACGTTCAAATGAATTGTTGATGTCGTCCCTTGAACATTTTGGGATTTGATCTGTGCGCCCTATATTGGGCCCTATAACTATTAACTTTTGTTTTTTTTTTTTAGCAAAATGTATGTTTTACGCACTTAATATATTGTTCAGTAGTGTTAGTTCTGTGTCAGACTTCTCTAGCTAGAAAGGAAAAACGATAGATTTTACAGCTAAATTCAAACAGCTGTTAATCACTCTGGATAAAAATAAATGGAAGAGCCACAAATAACTCACTGGTGATTCCCAGCTCCTTGCTAAAATTGCTTTAAGAACAACAGCCTTCTTTTCCTTTAATTGTCCTTTTTGGCTTTTATTCATTTTTTAATAAACATCCTAAATGCATTCCTGTAATACTTGTTTTCTGGAGCTGGTTCTTATTCTCTATTTGCTATTTCTCAGAGCGCTGTTTGGCATTTAAATTTCATGACTTTGAACGAATACTAGAGGTGCGATTTGAAAGAAGTAGTTCTCTAGGCTTGCTACGAAGAGCCTCCCATGTCTCCTCAACATGTCTTTGTTGGGTGTTTAGGAACCAGCGATCGTTTGTCTTGTCTAGTAATTTCTTTTCATTTTGATTCCAGTTCTGCATGGCTGTGGTAACAGATTGGCAATTCATCAACTGAATTTCAGCCTCTCTTGATCCTAATTATTCAATTCCCAAGTTCTCCTCCCCTTTCCACTCTATTCTGGTCACCACAATTAATTCTCATTTCTTACTTCTGTATTCACCTTCAGCTCATTAATTTTTGGCCAGTCTCCATTACTGTTCTGGCTTAGCATTGTGCTTCTTCTCCCTTCACTGGTTAAGGCCTTTTCCCTCCCTCTTCGGTTTTGCAGAGGTAAAGGGAAGCTGTAATTGCACCTTAAGGAAGAAGTGGTGACTGCTTTGCTGTTCCCAGGTTGATGCCAAGGAAGCTCTTGTCTCTCCCGTTGCCCATTTTCCTGCCCATGGACTGGGAGCACAAATCAATCATCTCAGGCACGCAGCAGCACCGATGTTTCTCTTCCCTCTAGGCTGTGTTATCCTGTGACCCCCAAACCTCAGATGAAAGTTTCCAAAAGGGCTTTTTGGTTATTTCTAATGAACTGAAAGCCAACAAAGGAAATTTCCAACTTCCTAGGAGCAGCTGAGAGGCACTGATTGCTGGCTCTTTCTCAGGAGATGAGAAATGTAGTCAGCCCAACCTGGATTTCTCTCGGTCCTTCTTCTACTTCAGCAGACACATGACCTCACTGCAGTTCCTGATGGCTATATGACTGTGTAAGCAAACCATATGGTAACAGTTTGGTGGTTGCAACAGTAAGACCAGATACACCTTAATTCAAATTGATCTTAATTCATGCAACTGCTCTGCATATACATTTGAAAACAAACATTTCTCTTGCCTCTATGGGGAAATAAAAGGAAATGCGTGACTACTTGGGATTTCTGTTCCCAGTAGTGTATTGCTGACACACAGCAGTGATTAGGATAGTATCAAAAGATCTCAGATAAACCTTCAAAAATCAATTGGTTGTAGAACAGGTTTTGTTTCATCTGCCTGGGCCAAATTCACACTATTGATCATGTATAACAGCAGAGTAGCATCATGTGAAATGAGGTTCAGCTAAAACCTTAATACAGCTGACTACTTTGTTATCCCTATTTTTCCTTTGGATCCATTGTGTTTAGTCCTGTGCAAAATATAGAAAAAGACAGCCATATAATATAGACTTCATATTTATTGAAAGGAAAAAAGAACTAGAATAAGTATAAAATTGGTCCAGGAAAATAAATGCTCCAAACCTTTTAATTGGCCTGTCAGTGCTGCAAAGTGATTGGGAAGGGCGAGAGGGGAGGGAAATCATGTTCTTAGGATAAAATTGCATGAAATATTTAATGCATGAATTTGAAACTTCACTTATTTGGAAGCAACTGATGTTTCAAAGCAGACTATGGCAGCTAGTTAGTTAACTTGTAAGGAAAAGCAGGCACTATACCAGCTGATGCAATTGGTGGCAGCAGGAGTTTGGAAATAAATATTTGGCACCGAGAAGTGTAACAGAACTCAAATTTCTGTGGCTTGCCTGGCCCAAGGTTCATGCTTCAGTGCTCACATTTATGTGATAGGAGAAAATTAAATCTCAGAGTTTAAGGGTTCAGTGTGGGTATTTATTAAAAATCATCTAGCCTCCCTAGACTGTGAAAATCTTGAAATGACCTAGATGGAGCACTTGATAAAATCAAGTTCTCATGGGGCATTTCGAGTGTTTATTGATAGAATAAAGCTCAGAAAAATTGTGTGAACAAAAGCTGAGACACTTTAAAGCCGTGATTATTATCCTTGCTAGAAACCAGAAACACAGCGGCATGTAAAAACAAAGAACAAACAAAAATCCCAAATCCCCAGAAATCCTAACTAAGCAAAAACTTGGGAAAGAGCCATTCACAGGGATTTGTAATGATGTATTTGGTCCTAGGTTCATTCTGGGGATCTTCAGAAGCTTTCTGAGATGCTGAAGTGAGGGTTAGGGCTGCACGGGGCGCCCCGCAGGGCCGGCGGCGAAGCACGAGCTCCCTGCAGCAGGTGACTCGGCTCTTCTCCAGCCTTGCTGCTCTGGGCTGCTGCCTCTTCCCAGGGGCCGTGCAGCACAGCCTCCCGGGCCACCAAGGCAACCAGACAGCTCAGGGTTTTGATGTTTAACGAGACAGCTCCAGCATTCATGTATTCAGATTTATTCCCTGCTGAAAATCTAAGCCTGACTGTGTCTATTACAGTCCCACAGTCCCACTTTTCCTTTTTTTTTTTTTTTTTTTTTTTTTTTGATGTGTGTGGGTGTGCATTTTTGGGTTTGGTGGTCCCTTCAAAACGAGCTACCTGTTTCTCAATAGCAAATAGAAGTCAGTACAGCAGATGGTACTGAATTTGGCTCTCCTGCTTCTGTCCTGTGCATTGCTAAAAAGGCTTTTTCAGCACAGCTGTCCTATGTACCATATAATGCTCTGAAGGTATCAGCACTTGCTTGTTCAACATTGCTTACACGACTGCTTTTCTCCTCAGAGGTCCTACCTACCGTCCTGACGTGGTCTGGATCACTTCAAAGCACTATTTCTCGGGTCAAGCAGAGATTTTCCAGGTCCAGCTCAAGTCAGCTTCAGGCTGCTCCGGATCTGTTGTCTCAAGGACAACTGCTACATGTTTTTGTAAACTTCTTCAGTAGGTCTTTATGCAAATAATCTCAGTACTAGACATACAATAGCAAACCTGAATAGAGCTCTTGAATTAAAATCGCAGATTCCTGTATTTACTGCCCAAAGTTTGCTCTCTACGAAAAGCATTTTGAAGAATCCTCAACCACTACCTTTTCAGCTTAATATTGTCGTGTTTTACCACAAGTGACAGCAAGGAAAGGAGACACTTTCTTATTCAGCAAATATGTACTTGCCAGATTTGTTTTTAAATAAATGCAGTTAAGTTTACCTCTTCCTGGGTAGCAACCATCTGATTACATTGTATTACTGGAGCAGACTTTGGGCACTGAATATTACAGAAGTAGCCTAGCTTTAAGAAGCGTTTACTTATGGGATGATGAGCAAGCTGGAAAGGTCTCACTGCTGCTAGCTTGACAGAAAGAAAATAAAGAGTAAATAATTATCAATAAAGTGTGTTTGATTAGGCGTCACTGAGAGAAAGAAAATGCCGAGGTCCAAATGCCATTTCAATGTCACTTTTTAGAAAGCACAAGGTATACAATTTTTGGGGATGATTTTGGTCTTGACTAATCTTATGGTTCAATATTAAAATCTCAAACTTCCCAAAGGAAAGAGATTCTGCATCTTTTAATGAAAGATAAAACAACAATATAAACATACACAAATTTACAGAGAAAGGATCAACTTTAATACATCTGGAGTAAAAGGTGTTCTTTTTTAAATATGGTATAAAAATAAATGCAAGAAACATTAACAGAGAATATACAGACAACAGACAAAGACACAGGCTTTCTTTCTCAATGTGAATACATCAGTGAAATGAAACCTTCTGTGCTAATTTATTGTGCAATAAATGTGATGCCACATGTATATTTATTAATATATGCATTTTTTTACATTTCTTCCAGTTTTTGATTGACGTATTTTTTTAATAAACTGTGTCTAGCAGAAGCTTTTTTTTCACTGTACTTGAGCTTGCAGAAAATAAAAAGACACAGATCCAGCTTGATATGAAGGAGGAAGTGAGCAGACAGTTTTCGAAATGGAGGCATCGAAAGGCTAGAGAGTCCCTCGGAGTCTGTAATGCCTTAGTATACACAAAAGAAAACAAGTCAGGTCCTTGCTCATGCAACATCTTGTTCTACTGTCCTCTCATTCAGGCAATCAGTGAGCTACAAAGTATGTGTAATGATTTGAGTCTGCTTCCATGCTACAAGGTGATCCTTTTAGTAGGACTGCACTAGACTGGTTAACCTCTTTGATGTGAGCGATTTCCCCTGAGGAAAAGATAAAAACAAAAAACAAAAACAGAAAACAGAGGCATGATCACTGCAAACCTGTTCATCAGCAACCACTCAGTGTTGCCACATCACTGTCAAATAGCTAGGGGCACCGACTGGAGTCTGTCAGTCTTAAACCGCAGGAAGCCCTGACACTTAAATCACCTGCACTGCCAGGCAGCCAGATTGTTTCACAGCATAATCCAGCAAATTTAAAGGCCATTTCAGGATGAGATTGGTTTGGGTTGATAAGAAACTACTGCTGAGCTTTATGCTGTTGGTCATACCCAGCACTAAAAATAACTTCAGGACTGCAAGGGTGCCTTATGCTACAAGGACGAACGTGCAAACTGCGGTAGCTCTTGTCACACATGAGAAAACGCCACTTTAAAGTTCAGGTACGAAAGTAAGAAGGAGACTGCACTGAGGCTGGAAAACAGCACCTGCATCAACTCAGCTGTATGTTTGCAGAGACTGTATTTACTATTTATAAGAAACACTGGCCCAGGTGTATTACACATTATCTGCATAACGCTGCTGGGAAGGTCTCTGGGTTTCCGTGTTGCTATTTTCCTCATCACCCCTCCGGCTGCGAGGCTGCTGTTCAGCTTTTTAGCACGTTCGTCTGACAAGCGTAAAGACTGTCCCACAAGGGTTAGGTCTACGCTGTAGGGTATGAGGTCTACGCTGCAGGGTGTGTCTCCGTGCTGTATTTCAGACAGATCTGAGCTTTATCTAAGGCATGCAAAAGCCAAGAGACCATCTAACAGGTCAGCTAATCACTCATTGCCATCCTGCTGTGGCTCTGGTCCTACAGAGGCAGAGCTGGCCCAGCAAGCCTGCATCACTCCTCAAGGTATCACGGACATACCCTGATCACGAGACACAAATAGCGTAAAACATTAAATAGCACATGGCTCTGCCTAACCCTCCAGTTAAAGGGTATTTAATACTTACATTAATTGCGTTGTTCATTTTAAGTGCACCACTCAGAAAATGAAACTGATTTCCAGAAGACTACCGCGGAAAACCCGTAACTGCGCAGAGATGCTACATCTTCTGCAGTGAGTGGTAAAGGAATTTATTCTGCCATGCCAGTGAGCTGCTTTCTGTTGTATTATGACTCAGTGGAATTACACAATTTAGTATCGATTTTAACTATCAATTGAATGTATCCTCACAGGGATACATAACATGATTGTAAGCATTTGCTCAAGATATATCAGAATGTGTCTTCACAGTAAATAAATAATTAAATAAGCTCTTTTATTCATTGTGCTCTGAAATACAAGCTGAACAAACTGGAATAAATTTTTCCCTTATAGAACTTCGAAGGAACTCATGATCTGCAACGTTGGATTAGTCTGTTCATCTATCAGGATACTGCTTCTGACAGTAATAATATTTCCTTTTGGAAAAGGAGGAAAGTCTCCTTCCAGGCATGCTCTCTTCCCTTTATCTAGCTTTAACTGTCACTTTCTACCTTCATTAAATTTCACAGTTTCTTGGCACTTGTTAAATCTTCAATCATGTTTTTCTCTAACTGTAACAGGTAAACTGTTCATACCACTACGTTATAATAATAAACCTCTTCTTTCCAAACAGTCAAAAAAGTCCCCAAAAATATGTAGCAATGGAACACAATTTAAAACAAGAGCACTGAAACTGTTAATTTTTTTGTTAGGCAGTTCATGATTGTCAGTCTTGGACATAACCTAGGAAAACACTGAGCATACACTTATTTTTACCTTTGATTAAGTTATTCATGCTTAATTTTAGCGGATTACAAGACCGGCTATTCTCCATTTACTACTGAAATATATATAAAAATTAATTCCCTAACAGGAGGTTTTTATCTGTCACTGAAAAAGAAAAAACTTCAATACTGCATCTGAAAACTGTGCAAGCTTTGGCCGTGCGATACAATCTGTGAAATAGCTTTGTATTCTTATCTGCAGCACTCGATTGTTTGAGAGTGGTAAATTCCATGGAATTTTAAAATGAACCATAAGCAAATTCTAGTCTCTCAGGAATAAATCTGTAGTATAATATCAACTACCAAGTTTTCAACTAAAAAAAGGCAAAAAGCAGTCGGCATTGACTTGATCTGACTTGTATAATCTTGTTCTGTGGACTATTTCAGGTTTTCCCCATAGATGCAGGGAGCTGTCACGACAATTTCTTGGTATTCTCTATCACTTGCTCCCCAGATGTTGCCCCCCACAGTAAGCTCCCAGGCTTTGGATGCTGCTTCTCCCAAGCCCTACAGCGATAAGGATTTCTCTGTGTGCCCCTCCCCTCCCTGCCTCACAGAGTACCACACTGCTTAAAAGAGGGGAAATCTCCCCTGGGCACCTGAACAAAGTGTGTAAAGCTTCACATGCTCTTCTTCCATGTATCCAGAGATGTTTATATTTAAGTTGTGTTTATAGTTAGAAAGGTGGCAATTAAAACCAAAAAAACACCCCTTTCTTTAAGAGATCTGCTTCCATGTTTATTTTGAATCATATTTCCTCTTATTGTTGCAAAAATAGGCTTTTAATGCACAGAATCCAGAGCAGCCCAAAATGGGAGTAATATCCCACTTTCTGATTAGGATATTAAGTCATTTGTTTACTTTCCAGCTTGCAGAATATTTTTTCAAACTCTGTTCCAGAGAACAGAGAAAAACAAACTCTACTCTAAAATGAAAACTGATTTTTTAGATTTATACTGTAGGATTTCATAATTATCATCTCTGGAAGATTTCCAGATTTACTCCATTTACCAAATTCATGAGTTAAAATTTAAGATTTGAGCTTAGCTATTTCTTTAATATAATATTAACAAAATTTCCACAAGCCACATTATGATTTGGGCTACCACATTAATTAGAGAGATGTCAGAGATGATTAATCACACATAGGAAAAACATCTCCTTTGCTAAGAAGTTTAAAAAACAATTGAAAGAACAAAAAGTAGCAATGTTCCTCTGAAGAATGAAAAAGAAATCTTCAGTATTTTTTTTGCCACGAATGGAAGTGTATGGCCATATTCTAAACTGGAGTAGGATTTTGTCTGTATCAGTGCACTTTGGACATATGAATTGAACTTAATTATTTTTTTTTATAATATACAAGCCCAAATGAAGCTCTGCATGCAACACCTGGAAAGGGAGTCAGAGAACAGGAGTCAGCGTAGTAGTCAGAGTGAATAAGTACAGCTACGAAAACTGTATCAGTGGATTTAAGTGCTCGTGTCCCTACCTGGCATATTTGCTTTTCAACAGTGTTTTCCTTGCAGCTGTACTTTAAAGGAGTTTAGGGAGAGAATTACCAAGCAATGTGCAGGTTTATGAGGCGCTAAGTACAAATGTGCTGACCCTCTGACCTGTTTATGTAGCATGACACTAACACTTCAGCTAATCTGGCAAACACATCAGCAACAAACTCAATAAACACACCACTTGTAAATCAATATGAAATTTGGGGAGGGGGGCTGGAGATGAAAAGTGCAGTAGAGGAGAATCACATCTTTTTCTTTTTGAAGATGAACTCCCTAATTCTCGTTGTTTCCGCTAAGTAACCCCAGTGGCTACTTCTTTATGTTTCTTTATTGTTATATAGGTGCTGCTCACCAGGATGAATACTGGCAGAACTAGAAATGGAGACTCCACACATCTGACTGGCTAACCAGGAAAGTGTGAACCCCAACGTGCGCAAAGCAAGATGACCCAGCTGGACTTGGCCTCTTTGCTCCCCTAGTCACCCATCTGCTCATGTGCTGCATGCCTGGGCATGCTGGCAACCCAGCTCCTACCAGCAGGCAAAGCTCCCAAGTGATGCCCCAGTGCCCCCAAAAGAGAGTCTGTACCTAACCACCTTCTTACAGAAGCTTGTCTGGGGAGAAGAAGGAGCAGAAACAGTAAGTACCTTCTCAGGGTTTAGCTGGCCCTGGTTCTTCTAGCACTAGAGAACTGCTCTAGCATTGCTCACCAGGGCACAGCTCTGCTTGGATTCCCACAGCAGCACAGGTCTTTGCTCTCACACAGCTGTGCCACTGCACTGCTCTTTCAGCAGCGTGAGGAAGTGGAGGAGGTGAGCATTTATTGAATGCGGGGCACCGGTTCTCACCACAGCTGCAGCGCTAAGTGCTTGCACATGCAGCGAAATCCTTCAGCCTCCTGTGGGGATTTGCAGCCCTGTGTCCTTTTCTCATTACTGCCGTACCATTTCCTGGAGCAATCCATAGATAAGAGGCAGTGCTTGAGCGACCGCATGCTTATTTCTGCTAATTCCAAATTTGGGTGATGCTCCCTCTCTTCTTTCATCCCCACTTATCTTTACATTTACTGATGAGCTGCTTTTATTTGTGGTTAACCTACAAGCTTTTGCCAGACTTATGCTGGAACTTGAATAACCAGCTGAAGTATGGGGTAAAACATAGGATTTTTCCAAGGCACCAATGCACTAGACAGATATTTTTCCCATGTGTTTGTCCTAAGCCTGGACCCTCAGGTCTGTACATCACCCTGCTGTTCTCGTTCTTGCAAAGGACACAGGTAGATGTTTGTCACTTGGGAACTGGTGGACACTGACCTAAAACCTGAACACGTAGGTGCTGGCTCCTAACTTACGTCAACCTGGCTGTGCACATACTCCTCAGTGTTCTCTCCCAGCAGAAGGTGAAGCAGTTGAGCTTCAGCTGCTGAACATGACTAGGAGGCCAGGTTTTGCCAGCATGTCCTAGAGCTGCTCTTTTTTAGTTTTCCTCATGAGGCTGGGCATCACTCCTAACAAAAACAAACACCATCCTCATATCCAAAAAAGGGTGCAGAGTGTAAATAAGAAAATCAGGAGAGCGTTGAGGGTCAGAGGATTCCCAGTGCAGAGCTGGGGAGGCAGATGGTGTGCCGGGCAGGAGCACAGGCCAGCGAGGGGCTCTCCCATGTCCTCGCTGGGTGGTGGGGATGGGGTAGAGGGGAACAGACCTCCGCAGTTGCTCCACCAAGGTCCACTCGAGCTGCAACCTACTGCCATGGGCATGGGCAGCCTGCCTCTGGCCAGCCAGCACCTGAGGCACCCACCTCCTCCCCTGGCTTCAGGTGGAAAAGGGAGGGGAAAAGTTCAGTGACAACCTCAATACCGCTGCTCAGGAAGAGCCAGAAGAGGGCCCTAGCTTGGCACATGTGTCTTCTCCCCGCCACAGAAGTGGCACAGATCAGGGACCCCAGGGAATAGTTGTCTCTTCCCCTTTGGTACCAGACTCTTTGAGTGCTTCTCTTCTGCTCTACTTCTTGTCCAAAGAGAGGGAAAAAAACAAAAAGATTTAGTGAAATAAGAGAAATCAAAAAATTCAGAACCACGTCAGGTCATTCAAAATGTTCCATTTAGATAATTTAGAGGGTGTTCAATAGTTCAGAAATATATAAATATATGCAGCCTATGTCTCAAAGAAAAATTAGTAAACTGGATTTTTCTTTTTCTAAAATACAGAAAATGACTAATTAAAATTTCCAATTTAGAGATTAATAAGCCATCTCTTTCTGAAAAAAGGAAAAAAATTTTCATTTCTATTATTATTACTGTTTTACTATTATTATTATTTTGTATATTTCAAACATGGTTTCATGATTTTTTTGAATAACTTTTTTGAAGTACCAACTTAGGTACATAGTAAGTTTTACCTGGCTGTATACAAAGATTTCTAAATGAACAGATGAAATTAATATATATATTGTTTCTCAAAAAAGGGACAGATTTTAACATGGCAAGAGATTACATCAATTTAAGCATAGAAAAAGTCTATCCCAACTGGTAAGAAGTGAGGAAGCTATTTTTAAGAGTTAAGCTCCAACTCTATGCTATGTCAGGTTTAGTGACATCGTACTGAGCACTATAAAAATGTGCTGTATATATATAAAAATTAATTCCCTAACAGGAGGTTTTTATCTGTCATTGAAAAAGAAAAAAACCCCAATACTGCATCTGAAAACTGTGCAAGCTTTGGCCGTGCGATACAATCTGTGAAATAGCTTTGTATTCTTATCTGCAGCACTCGATTGTTTGAGAGTGGTAAATTCCATGGAATTTTAAAATGAACCATAAGCAAATTCTAGTCTCTCAGGAATAAATCTGTAGTATAATATCAACTACCAAGTTTTCAACTAAAAAAAAGGCAAAAAGCAGTCGTCATTGACTTGATCTGACTTGTATAATCTTGTTCTGTGGACTACTTCAGGTTTTCCCCATAGATGCAGGGAGCTGTCACGACAATTTCTTGGTATTCTCTATCACTTGCTCCCCAGATGTTGCCCCCCACAGTAAGCTCCCAGGCTTTGGATGCTGCTTCTCCCAAGCCCTACAGCGATAAGGATTTCTCTGTGTGCTCCTCCCCTCCCTGCCTCACAGAGTACCACACTGCTTAAAAGAGGGGAAATCTCCCCTGGGCACCTGAACAAAGTGTGTAAAGCTTCACATGCCCTTCTTCCATGTATTAAGAGATGTAATTTATCTTTAAATTATGGGTTTTTCTTTTTTTTAAAAAAAACCTTTCCTTAAGAGATCTGCTTCCATGTTTATTTTGAATCATATTTCTTCTTGTTACTGCAAAAATAGACTTTTAATGCACAGTGTTCAATGGCCTTGACATTTCTCATCTCATGCATGAAATCCTCTAATGTTACTGATTTGGAGGAGAAAACATCAAAGGATGCTGTTATTTTTTAAAGCTAGGTGGGAGAAGACAACTGGTATGAGTAATGGAAGATACGTTTTTAAACACAGAGTTATTAAATGGGGTCTTGTTTATGAAGGAAAGGGTGAAGATAATTATGATATGATGTCTGTCTCTTTTAATACATGGAGCAAGTTTGGTCTGTACTGCAGTGTCCATAAAACATCAAAACCCTGCAATCAACACTGTGCTTTGCTTCCTCTACAATTAGGCACCCTAATGCTGATGGTGGCTTTTGAAGCCGTGACACCACCATGTGATGCTGGAATATCCGCCACGCTGAGCGGCTCTGAGGAGGGAAACTGCACCTTCTTGGTCCACTAACTTGGTTCCTGGTTAGACAAAGGAACTGCCGTGGAGTGGAAACAAAATTAGCCTACTCCGTTGTAAAGGAGCCCTTCAGTGCAGGTTTCCAGGGGGCTGATCACAGCTAAGCACCAGGCCAGTGTTCCAGAAGGCATCTGGCTTGGACTGGCAGTCTGGCACTTTCACAAATCTTAAATGCACATGAGAAATTAAAAACAAATTCTTCCTTAAAGATCTCCTTGTTCCTGTCAAAGTCATCAGTGCACCTTTTCTTTTTTTGTTTCCCTGCAGTGTAAATTTTAGCACTTGAGGTAGAACAAATTTCCTGATTTTTCTGAAAGCTTTTTTCATCTAAATTTCTCAAAAGAATTTTTCAGTGTTGTAAAAAATACCTACTTCCCCCTCTCTGTAGTGTGGCAAGCAATGAGTAGCAGATGGAACCAGGGTTTTCATTGCTCTCTGACTTACGCCTTTGTCTTCCCTACTCACCTACTCAGGGAGTTGCAGGTGACTAAACCTGAATTATTCCAAAGCAGAAACCCCAGGGGCTGCGCAGGGAGCACAAAGCACCGTCACTCTGTGTGCAGCGGACTCCGAGCTGCGACAATTTTGTTTGCAGGTGTTATACCAAAGCAAAGCACTTAGCCAGTGTCATCATCCCAGTAGTGCTGAAGTGTTTGTGCCCTGTGTTTTCACCCAGGACCTGGCAATGTGAATAAATGAGGCAAACCAAGAATAGCCTCACAGAATAGTTTACTACTCAGAATCACACTGTAAAGCATTCAGCAATAAATACGCACAGCAAATACCACTTTATTACTGTACCTATATTGTACATGAATGCAGACATGTTTCTAACATTATTGTCTATTGCAGACTGCCAAAAGCATTACAATTTTGCACTGTAAAATTTACAGAGCAAGCCAAATATCTGATGTTTTTAACTGTGCATTAAGGGCTTTCATAAACTGCACTGAATTATTGAAAGTTTTCTGGAAAGAAAATTTTCCAGTGTGAAAGAAATACAGAGCTGAACTTAGTTTCTAGTACATATAGCTCCCCTTCCATTTTTTTCCTCCAGCTAGAGAAATGATTCATTATATTAGGTGATTTCTATTTAATTCAGGGAATAGCGTAGAGGGATTGCTCCTGCAAGGTAACATCCTAGTTTAGCAAACGCTTTCTGTTGCAAGTATAACCCACTTTCAACTATCACTGATTTGTCTAACAAAAGACTCAGGAACCTCTTACAGTCTTCAGCTTAACAAATCAGCTTTGAATTACAAGGTCATCGCTCAGGTTTGGTCCCCACAGACAACCAAGCTTTCTGTTCTTTTAAACAATTCCAATGGAAAATTGGAGGTCCAATTTAGTTCGACACTAAACCACTTTGGTACAAAAGATAGAAAAACAGAAAATGCGTCTAAATTTACTAAACTATCAGAGGAGAAGAGAAAATATAATTTTCGTATTATTCAATCATTCAGAGACCACAGCATTCTCCCAGGTTGTCAGAGACCTGCTTCGCACCTACTGTCTGCAGTAATCAGATGAGCAGATCTACACTAGCCTCTCACTTCACAGTTGAACAAGTTAATGCCTATGCTCTAGGATATTCTGAGAAACATCTCCTTCGCCCCCTGCTGCTTGGAACCATTGTACTAAGGCATATATTAGATATTATAAACAAATTGAAATTGAGAACAAGAATGAAAATGCCTGGTGGCAAGGATCCTGGGGTATTGGAGCATATGAATTTGTCCTCTCAGAGAAAAGGTTTGCACTTGAGTACCTTGACAATCTATATAAATTTGCAAGCCTCAGAGCTACTGATCTAACAGAGACCAGGTCTAGCAGTGACATTTTCTACTTTCAAAGCTGACTCGACAGACTCCACCGGATTTTCAGGTAGCAGTTTGAGCAAAAGCAAAACCACATTGATTATTTTCCAGCTTGCTCAGTGAAAAACAAAGTGCCGTCTTCTACTAAAGAAGTATCAGTGCTTCAAATCCAGAAATGCCTGTTCTCATTTCTAGCTCACAGCTGGTTTATTGGGCCTTCCTTGCATCACCGGCATCCTGCTGTGCTGCTGCGTACACCCGAGACTAGTGGGCTGAGCCAGGCTTGCCTGCAGGGCGTGATGCTCGAGCATTTATGCACAGAACTGCTGGCTTATCCCTAACCCCTTTCTGAGAGCGATTATCGGAGACTAATTCTAGTGCCTCCCAGTCTTCCTTCACTTTCTGCTTTTTCTTTTCTTCTTCATTTTTTTTTTAATTCTCTTCACATCTTTCTTCAGCTTGGCATTTCTCTCCTTATTACCACTCATTTGTATGCTCTTTACCGTAGCCCACTCTAGCCCTTTTGCCTTGACCCAGCTCTTTAAACTCCCATGGATAACCTCGCTATTGCAGCTTGCCCGTCCCTCTGACTGGGGAAAGGCCCTCAGGGGTGCAAGAGGCACACCTTGCTCTCTGAATTTTCTTTTATTAACATGGCCTTGGTTAGTAATATGGAATTTCCTATTACACACCTCCGTAGAAAAGTAGGATTACCATGTATAATGTTGTTTTATAGATCAACCTGTTTAGACAACACACAAATCACACTGCAACATGCTGCGGCAACACCACCATGCAAAAAAAAAATAGGGGTTTTTGTTTCAAACGTTGGGATGGTTTTTCTGTGGTTGTTTATATACTTTTTAGTGTCTTTTATTGACTTTGTTTGTCCATTGAATCCAAATTCGTTCCTGAATTTACAAACAGCGGACTCAATGCATATTACAGGAAGCCTTTACCTGTAAGAAAGCAGCAAAAGAACTGCAGTTTTGTTTTAACATGTGAGATATTCCCACAGCCTCACAAAACTTTGTTCTTTCACTGCATTTATTTGGGGGTTTTTTTGGATTACTGGAAAGCATATGTTTTTAAAATACTCGAGGAAAAATTCTTGAGCCTCATTACACAGGAGGCAGTTTCTGAAAACTGCTTCTCCTTCCCTAGGAACTGAAAAAACAAAAACCATGATCTTTGCTCAAAGCTGTTATATTTTTCATTTCAACGCACACAGCTCCACTAACCAGGTCACAGAAAAAGCCACAAACACACACGCACACACAGCAGCATCAACTGCACAATTCAACAGACAATGCAAACAAACTTGAGTATAATCCAAGATCTTTCTACCTCTTTTCATAACAGGTTAGTGCTCGCCCTCAGTGTTGGTGTACAGTTTTTATGGCATGGGAAAATAGGGATGTTTCTGCCCTACAAAAATAAATGTGTTGAATGCTTTAGTTTGAACTTTCACAATGTTAAAAAAAAATCCCAGACATTGGATAAGTGAAAAGAATCTCATACATCAGGAAAGCAGTGGCTCTTTCAGCTGGTGGCAAGAAAACGCCCATAGGAACTTTGCCAACATTCATTTTTTTAACTCAGTGAAATCTCTCTCCAAAAAAAAGATTTTTTTAAATCAGTTTTTGTTATCGAAATGAAACCCCAATCAAACCCTTGTGCATCAGCAACATGAATTGTTTGTTCCTGAAGAAGCTGTGCTAGACATTAAGAAAGACAGAGATATTATAATAATTTAGTTTTCCCTATGCCCAATCATAAAAATGGGACAAACTCTTTTCCAGCAAATTAAAAAGGAGACAGGAAGGAAAGCCAATGTATTCAAACTGTATCAAACTTAGTATTTTGTGAGGCACCAGAAAAAGGAACAACATCAAGCAAGTTTTCACAAATTCTTTACTACCATTTAAAAAAAAGGAGAGTGAATCGTTCCACGCTTCTTAATGCAAAAAGCATGGCTTGCAGAGGTCCCTTCCTCCATGGGTGACTACTGAGGTCGGTGGGAAAGGGGCTAGGGAGAAGCAATTGTAATGAAAGCATATTACAGAGCTGTCATTCCTAGATAAAGTCACAAACTGCTATAAATACAATTTTAACTGTCATGTTAGAGAAGCGAAAAGGGAAAGGAGGGATTGGTGAGGGCGGGGGGAGAACGATGTGCCATCAGGTTGACTAGTCTTCCAAGGCAACAAACTTACCACATTGCGTGTGAATTTCTCAAAAGATGTTCGACGATCCAGTGTGTTTTCCAACTTAAATTTAAAATAAAAAAGAAAGAAAAAGAAAAAAACGGGGGGGGGGGAAGAAAAGCGAGAAAAAATGGAGTAGAAAAGAAGGAATGATGAAATAATGGACTGCAAAACAAAGTTTGTATATCAGGAAGCAAACATAGGTATGAAGCTGTAATGGGATTTCGTTAAACATTGGATGGGCAAAATGGGTATAGTATTTGACAAAAATCATTTCTCACGGGGATCAAACTGGTTTGATTTAAAAGAAAACTGAAAATAAAAGGAAATAATGAAGTGCACATTTTGTGTTAATGAACTGACATTCACAAACTTAAGGACTTCACATGGACAGTTGAAGCTTTCTGGCATTTTCAACATCTCTCTCTATATTGGATCTTCAGAAATCAATGTTTGAACAAAAGACAGAATCACACAGTACTTTCATATAGTTTTAGGTTGGCATTATAAACAATAGAATGCTATGGTGTTAAAAACTACCTTTCGTCGACCGTAAGCAGGGCCCTGGTTTTGCAGACACAGAGCTCCAAACTGGTTCTAGGAGATCACTATTTAGAGCGCACTGACAGAAGAATTTTTCCTTACAGACATCTGCATTGTACAAGCTGCTCCACATAATCTGGCTTTGTCTGTTCAGAAGTCCTCCCATGACTGGACTTTTTAAGCAAATATTACATACCAAGACATAAGCCTTTGTTTGCAGAAGTGAGACATGATCTCTCTTTCAAATTAGATTCCTAGACTAATCAAAACTATTCATGTAATAATAGGGAAAGAAATAGAAGTAAGCCCTATTTTTACATTTGAAATTAGAAGTTATTCACATGAATGAGATTGTTTCTAAACACGTTCTGTAGCTTTTGTAATTGGAAATAACAAGAACAACAATTATTACATAAGCAAACTTCCAAACATGAAAGACTATTCTTCTGGGATTTTATTTTATTTTTTAATGTATTTGTAAAGCACTTTTCAATTTAAGGTGCTTCATAACAGAGAAAACAGTACAATATGAGATGTAAAAATAAAAATAAGTTTTGCTAGATTAACTTATTAAAACATGCCCGCATGCAGGATATATACATGTATATGTATATTGAACTCCTGCGTGTATGTGACCCTCCAAACACGCCAAGCTGGTCACCTACCAGATATCCAGTTGCACTGGCACAGGGGAGAGAAGACTGAGTATTGTTGCAAACATAACCACCGCTTTGCACAGTGGCAAGACAAAGGCAAGATGGACCAATACCTTTTTCTTGGCCTGTAGCAGCTCCTGGTAGGCACTGGATCGTATAAAACGAGGATAAGAATCACTTTTCATCAGTTTGTAAATATGCTCCTGAAAGGGAAAGAAGACACTATTACTCTCACAAAAGAAGACAGGCTGAAAACGGGGTGGAGCCGTGTATTTTTAATTGCATAGCGCATACCAGCTAGCAGTATTTCAAATGGATACTGGGAAGTCTTATCAGGTAGCAGGTTGCTGCTCAGCAGCTAAGGCTGAGCTGCTTCTATTCTTAAAGCAGAAATTTCACCTATCTATCTGTCACGTATAAAGAACACCTCGTATAAACAGCACCTCTTTAACCTACGGCCCCTATTGTCACTCTAAAATCATTTTTTTAAGAATTTACAACAGAGTTCTTGTAATTGAAGCACTTCTGCCTTAAGGCTCAGCTACAAGATTAGTTAAGTTAACAAACTAAATCCAGAGCTCTGGATCCTTCCTTCTTCATCAGATTTTCTGAATTATTTTCTGGAGATACTTTTCTTACATCATAAGCTGGAGAAAGGTCCTAAATTTCTAATTCAGCACGGCACAGAAGTGTTTAAGTTAGGGAGGATGTGCCATGCCATGGCTACTCTTGAAAACATTATTCGACAGATGTTTATTCTGCTATCCAGCTGACAATATAAAAAGGAAAACACATTCGCAAATGGAAGAACAGTTCCAGGCTGATCTAATTTTCAGGATATTTATTCTTCAGAGGCACAAGAAAATTTGTAAACTCTGACCCAGAAAACAAATGATGTAGAGCTTTTCCTTTTGGAACATTCTTTTCTTTGCAAAATTCAAGAAACTAAAAATCTATAATGTCGGGTATTTATGTTTTATAATTCTGGTTCTGGTTATACTGTTAGAAGAGGAATTTTTGGAAAAAGCAATCAGAATAGCAAATACTCTCATAAAAATATTATAAAAATTCCAATGAATTTTGTCATTTGTGTTTTCCTTTAGACTTGAACCCTACCTTCTAGTATGGTATAACACAGCAACCCTGAACCAGCAAATAAACTTTAATTACTGTTTCTAAACTTGATACTGTATAAGATCATTGAGCAGAACAAAGCAACTTTGATGAAAATGGCAAAATAATATAAAGCAAAAGCTGATTTTTATTCAGTGTTATATTAGAATCATTCTCCAGGTTTTCTAAGTGTGCTGCACTGTACCTTCTATACTAAACAGAGAAATTCTGGTATATACATAGAATTGAAACTGGGGAACTTTTACTTCATTCAGCTTCTATGAAAGCAGCCAGCTCAGCCAAGACAGCAAAAAGGATTCTGTTCCTGTCAATGGTGTTGGGTATTGTTGGGTATTGACATGCTATATTTGTGGGAAAAAAATCCTGTAAAAATGAGGATAAATGAAACTGAAATGTATTAATGTACAATAAGTCAGCTGGATGTGAGCCAGTAAAAACTCTATATTTACATATAGAGTACATAGAGAGTATCATTCTCATTTGTCACGGAGTTCCAGGATGCCACCTATCAAGTCCAAATTAAAAAAAAAAAAAAAAAAAAAAAAAAAAAAAAAAAAAAAAAAAAAAAAAAAAAAAAAAAAAAAAAGGGAAAGAAAGAAAGAAAGAAAAGCTTTTCAAAGCCCTTTAAACCAAAACGAAGTCATTTGCTAAGTCTAAAAATGCTATATAATGTCCTTTTCCAGACTGACAGATCAGTAAGAAACTATTAGAACGGCAGGGCTCTGCCCTCGACAAAACCCTGCCACTTTAGGTAGGACACAGCGTAAAGGTCCTAAAGCAGTTGATTCAGAACATGGCAGGTACAGTCTACCCTGTTTCTCCAAGGAATGGAGACCTCCAGGTTGAAACTGTATGCTGAACTATATCAAATAAGCAGAGGTCTGACAGAATCAAAAAGTACTGCTCACACAAACGGATTTAGAAGTAAAATGGTGTTGAAATTATAGACGTACTCTTACAGGGAAAAAAAAAAAAAAACGGATACTGGCAATGAATTTAATTTTCCTTTACTAACTCAGCTGTGAAGATGTGGTTTTTTTTAGAGCCTTTATATTGCTAGAGTATTTATTTGTGCATTTTACGTCTTTCTTTGATGTGCACCGCATTCTTAAATCTCCAGTTTGATCCATCTGATACAGCAGATGCAAGAAAAACCTGCATATTTGGCTTAATACAGAGTACTACAAAACAGTGTGTATGATATAGTGTCTCATGAAAACTTTATTGCTGCATAAAAGCAAAACGAGAGCACAGGAATTTTTTTTTTCTTTTCTTTCTAAAGGTGGTAGAATTATTCTCCCTCCTATCTAGAGTGGAGGAACTTTCCCAAAAGGCATGAGGCCCAGATTTTATTCCCTTCTTTGCTTCACAGGATTTGAAGCTGCATCTCCTGACTCCCGAGATGATGTCCCAATAATCAAGCTGCAGAAAATTCTGCAGGGATATAATCTCAATCTCTCCTTTTGACACAATTTCACTTTGCATTAATAATTAAATTTTCATCACTTGGCTGCTGATAAAAATGGAGGAGGTTGGTACGAGTTCTACTATTTTTACTGGGGATCCTGTTCTTTCTGTTGTTTTCCCTGAAGCCTGCAAAGATGAAATATTTAGTTACAAGTCACATGAAATGTCCCATTTAATACAGAAGTACTTCTTTTTCTTTTTTCTTTTAAGGAAAACTGAGATTTTTGTTTTCCCCTCTTATTTTTTAACTTTTGCTTTCAGACTCAAAAATTGAAGTATTTCTACAACCCTAGATCTGACCTTTTCATGATAGTATTCAAGATATGACTCCAGTAGTCCCCATAGAGCCTCATAAGCCATTTAGGGACTGTTCTTTACTCCTGTAATACTGGAGTCAACTTGAAGCCTGTATACCAAGCAGAGAAGTTTCAAGAAGAGCATTAGTAAACTACAGGCCACCTGAAAGAAAGAAATGTTGCCCATTTACATTGCTGAAATTACATTTTAGGAAACAGACCATTATTACTTCATTCCCAATATAGCTTCTCTTATGCCAGTATATACATTCCACTAGCCAGTATTCAATTTCAGATGCCCCTAAAGAAGATTGCAAACTGACCTGAGCATCTTCAAATGTGTATCTTCCAGGGTCCTTTACATTCTGCGTTGTTTTGTCATAACTTTTTGAATCTAGATTGATGGCACTGGGAGCACCCGGAGCAAGAAATTCTTGCCAGATTTCCTGGACACGAGCAGGAACTTCACGAATAGGCCTCTTCTTCAGGTCTTCTACAGCTAACCAGAACCTATGGTACAATACAGCATCTTGAATTGCAATTTAGTTTAATTATTAATGAAGCAGTCCTTTGCTCTTAAAGAGAGAAAATAACTGTGAAGATTTCATCTCAAATATGCTAAAATGAGCAAAACACATAATTTTATGTTGGGATCAGGATTCTGGTATACTGTCTCAAGTAATCCATCTATCTTAAATAGCAACCATTACAAGAGTCTTCATGAGATGAGTAAGAAATCCTTCATTACCTATGTATGGGTAACTCACTCACATGAAATTTTCTATTCAACCAGAATTAAACTGAGATTTTCTTTCACCTGAGCCACAATGGCTTATATCGCTTTTAAACCTATTGCTTTTTGATATTCCTTCAAAAGCTAGTAAGAACTTCTGTTCTTGTTATCTACAGACATCTCTCTGAATTCTGCTAAACTATCAACTGTATAACTGTAATTTTATGACTATTACTCTACAATTCATGCTGGAAAAGCATTTCCTTTGCTCACTGATATTCCATTTCTTTTTTAAGCGGTACATTTCTATAAGTATTTTTACTAAGGAGATGCCAAATGGAAGTTCCCATGTTCTCTCTCTCTTCTGCAATGCAGCAAACAAGCATCAGGCAGACACATACAGCGCAGGCTGGTTCATGGGAGTACTTCTCACTCAGTCTGGAGGATGATCATTAAAAAGGTCTATAAGCTTAGCTATTCAATTGTCATTTGCTATTATGGTTTCTGCATGGTTATCTCTGTTACAGGCATACCAAATTTTCAGATTGCACAATACAATTCTAAATTCAGCTAGGAGTCCTACGCTTAGACATGGTGTAGAACATAAACAGTCTTTTTTTCTCCAAGAGCTCCCCTACAGTACGGCTTTTATGATACTAAATATCCAATATGCATCACCGCAACTTTTCAGTAGTGTTTTGACAGGGCTGATCCTGTGAAATGGATGAGCTGATCTTAGAAGTGAGTTAACTGTGATACAAGACAGATTTTACAAAGCTGCCAAATAATTTGGATACACCTTTAAATTGTGGTTCAACTGCTTGTACTTTGAGATCAAGCTGAGCTCTCTTTAGCTTAGTTAAATAGGAGTGGAGTAGGGGAGAGAAACATGGGAACTGAACTCATATCTCTCAAGAATACAAAACGATACTGCCCTCAGTCTAAATTCTAATACACTTATTGCGTTAGCTCTCACGAGAGGCTAATAAAACACAGCAAAGAAAACTTTACAGCATTAATCTTATAAGCAGTTCTTCACATCAGATGATTTACCTACTGGAAAGTAATTAGTGTCTCATAATCTTGTTTTGAAACTCCTTTGTAGCAGAGGTGGAAGGAGCCTGTGCTCTCTTTGTGGATTCCTCCAATACTCTCACCTCATTCCTCTTTTTTTTTTTTTTTTTTTTGGTAAGATGCTCTATTCCTGTTTTCCAGAGGCTCTGAATCTGACTGTTCAGTGTGTTATCTTCTCATCGCTCACAAGCCATTGCAGTTAGCTTCACTCTACTGAGATGACTATGTCAGGTATTTCTACACCCTTCAATTCCCATAGTATTTAAGAATAGCTTTCTTGTCTATTGATGCCTTTACATTTTCCAAGAGATAAAGAAGTAATATTGTCCCAGTTTTGCATTTCTTCAAGGTCACACAGGGAGTCTGTGCCAACAGAAGAATCATTGAATCAGTAAGGTTGGAAGGGACCTCTGGAGATCATCTAGTCCAACCTCCCTGGAACTCCAGTTTCAAAAATTCAGAGGTAGCATCAGTTATCTCTATGAACTACAATGTGCACATTGATCTACACAGAGCCTAGTGACTTTTTTGAGACTTTGATAGCAATGAAGCAACAATAGAGGGCTTATAACTCAAGTTTAAAAACTGCACACCTCACAAACTCTAATTCAGTTTATGCTGTCAAATTTGGGCAACCTACTTTGGCTTCCTTAAGCTGCTTTTGATATTTGCATTTAAAAGTGTATATCCTGCAGTGTCAACCCCTTCAAATGCATCCTCTGGGAAAGGCTGATTATTCATGTGTATAGAAGTCAAATAAGGAATAGAAAAATGAGAGGGAAAGATGTTCTTTGTAAATACACATTTTCTATCACCCTGTAGACATCCTAAGGATCTAGCTCAAAGCTGTCACATTCTTGTTTGCTCCTTTATATCACTGCCAACATTTCTGGAAGACATTATAAATATTCCTTAGGATGCTATTTTCTTTTGCAATTAAACTGTTTCCATATAGTAGGTTATGCTCAATTATGGGGAAATAGATGGGAGATAAACTGAACTTCTTCGAGGAAACATGCAGCTTCCAGCTTGCAATAGGAAGGCTGCATAGACACATTCTTATAGGCTGAATATAACTCTTCAATAGATTAATTTTATTTTTCTCTTCTAACATTACCATTTAAAACCCCTATGGAAATTGTGAAGCTTCAAATATAGAAACCTCTTTAAAAGTAGGAACAAAATGCTGATTTCTGCAGTATGTTACGTCTAGGGAGCTTACTTCACAGCCAACACACGTTTTAACATTTTAATCTACTTACTGAGTTTTCAAGACAAAACGTATGCCCTCCTCTCACAGAAGAATTAAAGTCAAACATGCACAAGTTAGGAAATGCCAAAAATAGGACTGTCATTTCTTGCATTTTCAAAAATAACTTTTCCAAATATTGCATGGCAACCAACAACACAATGAAGCAGAAGTCTCCAAGACCTCAGCACAGGGCCTCAAATCAAAAAAAGCTCCCTGTCCCTTCTGACAGCTCTCTGCCTCATTAGCTGTGAACCAAGCAAGGGAAGACTCCTGTAGAAAGCAGTACACAATGTGCCACAATGAGCAGATACAAGAGCAGGAGAGGGGACAAGGGGGAACTGAACTACATTTCCCGGACAATAATGTACATACACTTAGTGCCAGTTACTGGAAGTGACTAGAGTTCAGTCTCTCTGCCTTTGGCTGAATGTCCTTCTCTCCCGACAACGGAGTCTGCATCTGCCCGGGAGACACTCCTCTGCAGGTGCTCAGAGCCATCCCATCGAACAGGGCCTGAGCAGCTGCACGTAAAGCTGGCTGCCGCCCCCCATCCCAGCATTTGGGCTGCCACATGCTGGGTCACACACCAGATGCAGAGCTGAGTGAGAGTGCACAGCATCTGATAGTCGTACATCTAGTCATATGCCATGGAAAGACACATGTTACAAGACATCTGGGGATTATGTCTTCTAGCTGGATTACTTTCAAAGTAAGGGTGGCCTTGCCAGAGAAGTATCACAGCTGCAACACAGCTTCTGTTCCATTAACTGACCTAAATGTCAGATGCAGCCATCAGCAGATCCCAGATCAAGCTAATCAGTTAAATTTAGCACAGCGTGAGAGAGTGGCTGCAGTGATTCTCCACAAATGTGTGAGGTTTCATGCAGAGTGTGGAGAAAATGAAGTGAGAATTACATGCTCCTTGTGCCCAGTGCCTGTGATACAACAGGTCAGGTCCAAGGAAGACAGACCTGTCTGCATTTTCAGCATTAAACCATACCAAATTCCATGCAGAAAATCAGCTAACATGTTTCTAGAGGCAGAAAAGACCACTCTCAGACTCCTAGAGTCTTCCTTCTTGTCAAATACAACTTTAAGCTTCAAGACATAAGTGCTAAAGGTCTTCAAGAAAATAATGGAGAAAATAATTAAATTTTACAGCTAGTTCCTTATGATCTGATCTGCAGAAATGGCTATATTTCTGGGAGTTTAAGCTTGAGTCTGAAGCATAAATAAAGCATGGGCAATTTCAGCTTCAAGAACTAAACTGGCAAAGTTATTAGCAAGCAAAATCTTGGGCTCATAATCAACAGTGTGAAGGACAAAAATTACCAGTGTCCACTGTGAAAGTGTCATTACCAATGCTTCTGTTCAGGCTGGCAATAGAATCAAATATAGTTAATTGTTCTTCATGCAGAACTCCTTTCTCACGCATCAATAAATAAAGAAATGTCCTGCATTTAAAATCATCAATAACAATGATCAATAATAAAGAGTAACAAGCAAAAAAAAAAAAGTGAAACAGGATGGATTAAAAACAAAACCTAGCCTCTTTTTACCATTCTCCTTTTCCTCTAATAAAAGCTCTGTTATGGTGTAATGAATAACTAGAACCATTAAGCTTAATATATAACTGAGCACTACAAATTTTTAGTAGTGAATGTGTTTTTTTTTTTTTTTTTATATTTATTTGTTCTACAAGATGTAATTTGAAGCTTGTATCTCCAGTGTGGAACATTTTTACAGCAACTGGTTTACAAGGCCAAACTAAACATCTCACAAAATCTCAGCTTGCAGTGGGTTGGCCACAGAAACTTTATCCAGAGAAAATGTCTCCAATCCAGCTACCTTCTCAGTCCCTCTCTTATTTTTCCCTGACGGTCATAACTCAAAGGCCCTTTTTCCTAAACCTTCCCACACATTATGGAAGCTCATAAATGAGGTTCAATGGAAGGGGCAAGGGTTCCAGCAGCAAAAGTCCATCACAGAAGATGCCCTGTTGTCAGCCCTCCCTTCATTAACCTAAGAGGCTTTTGTAGCCTGAGTACTGCCTTGCAGGTCACATCTACTGCAAAATTGCATAATGACCTGGACAGACTTTCAGACTGGCAGGACTGTAACTATTTAGATCTTCACAGGCTGCAACTCCTACAAAACAGCCATTTGGGAACAAACAGTCAGCATATGAATACTAGCTTTTCAAATAATTCTGCAGCATGCAGACAAAGGAAGGATGTGGAGAGGAATCTGGATTTTCTGGAGATGAAAGAAATTAAGTCTCCAGATGCCACATTTCAGTAAGATTCATTTCATTATCTCACTCCCTTTGAAAATTCCTTTTTGAGTGGTTGGACAGCTTTGTGACCAAGCTCTGCAGTATTGGATCATGCTAAAACTTAAGTCTTGTGAATTTTAAATACTGGTGACTGTTGTTGTAATAGGCAGTGGGAATTTTACAAATCTATTATCCCAATCATGTGCTGCTTTAGCTATTTGTCCTCGTGAACAGACTACAGAATAGCCTTTCCAAAAAAGCTGCATGGTAACAGAAGATTACAAGTCATGGCATATGTCAGGTGAATGCAGCATCCCTCCTGGGTGTCAGCAAATTGCAATCATACCATAATGAAACTACCACGCTTACAGACCTTATTAGACTTTTACAAGAGGACTTTGCTAAATGATCAAGCAGAATGAGACTCACTAGGGATGGTTCAGAGTAAGATGCCTCAGATCCTTCTCCCAATAGGAGGACATGTTTTATCCATTTACTACCCTTTATAACACCCTGGACAGAATAAAATATGATTAATCTCAATTTACAGGCAGAGAAAGAGTACACAGAGACAGGAGGGGACTGAACCCTGACTGCATTCACAGCCATTGCATAGTGCTTAGTTCTAGTTCATAACTCGAACGACTCATTTCTGCTCTGTTTCTTAAGACAGGCTCCATATCCACTAAGAATCAGGTTCCCAGCCAGCTTAAATGCTCTTAGTTCAAGTTAATGAAAGAGGAATAGTGGGAATATTAACTACAATATTAACAAGATAATGATACTTGAATAGAAATGGAGCATCTGGTAGGTTTTTTCTATTGTTTTGTATTTCCAGCATTTCTTTCATTAATGTGAAGTATAAGACTTCTAATTACCTAATACTGAATCTCTCTGCAGTGCCTGCAGTCCCCTCGTGTATCTTATGTATGGCATTTGTTAGCTTGAATTCAGGGTCTCAACTTTCTACCGTGCTCTAGGTTTGATGGTGCTTGCTGTAAATTTTATCACGATTAGATCTGCAAAAGGATCAGAGTTGATAGATACAGTTTTGATGTTACTTTGCTGCAGTGGGAAGATGTGGATGGAAATAAATCTTTTTCTCAAGGTACCTGTTACATGAAAAAACAAAACAAAAAAAAAACCCAACAAATTGACACAGTGTGGTTAACTGGCGAGCAAAAGAAATACTTTGACTTCCATACATAACAGGCTTTACAAATTCCAGCTTTCTAACCTGAAACTTCTAACTTTACTATGTAAGCCTAACTGTGGATTCATTGCCCAAAGTCTGAGAATTCATAAATGTAATTCTGAGTTTGTGAGACAGTTTTCCTTCAGTTAATTGTCAGAGAAAGAACACTTGCAGTGTGAGTTTGTTCTTTTGCCTGATCCTTCTTCGGGACAGCCTGTAAGTTCACATTCACTGTTGCTCAGATATCATATTTTGTATATATAAGAATCTAGAGAGAGACAGAATACTAGACTCCATGTCAAGGAATCAGCTCCTAACATGTTTCTCTAGGATATTTTTCTGGATCAGTCACTTGCAGTCTGCCTGTGGTTAGTGTTGTAAATAGGATTAGAAGAAAGAGCTAGGGATTATGTGGGTAATAGTCTAGTTGGCAGGGAGACAAATTAATCACAGAAAAAGCATAAAAACCACTGCTTACACTAGACTAAATAGTTACATGTTTGAACAGCTGCTCTGCATAAGGAACTACCAAGGTGTTTTGTAAATAAAAAATTATCTTTCCTTTTTTTTTGTACTATTCTGATTAAAAAGTTTTCATCTTAGCAGTTACTTGAATTTCTTAATGAGAAACAAATCTACACCGGTCACCGCTGAAGTCATTTATCAACATATACAGATAGCTCAGGCTGTATATCCATAGGAGCAAAGGCAAAAAAGTCAGCTAGGAAAATCAGGTCAAGAGTATCTAATATGCATTTGTGATGCAAAGTTCACCCTTTGAACAAGACCCTGGCCAACAACTTAGAGAAAACCATCTCCAGCTACTGTGCTGACAATCTTCAATAACAGCAATGAGATCTATTCCATTATTCAGCATTTAACGTGAGGAAGAATTTCTTCACTGTGAGAGTGATGGAGCACTGGCGCAGGTTGCCCAGAGAGGCTGTGGAGTCTCCTTCTCTGGAGATCTTCAAGGCCCACCTGGATGCAACCCTGTCTAACATGCTCTAGGTGACCCTGCTGAGCAGGGAGGTTGGACTAGATGATCTCCAGAGGTCCCTTCCAACCTTACTGATCCTATGATTCTATGATTTAGGAATCAATGTCTCAAAATGCTGAACACCTTCCGTAAAATGCTACACAAATGTAACCCTACTGTCTGTGTCTAATGTCTACAGTGCAGCATGGCTATGCTGCACTGCTTAGGAGTGAGACCTGGCAGAGAAAAAAAGTTTAGGATTTCTCTCAGTTACAGCATGCATGCAAGTAGGATTTTACACTCTTTATGACATAGGTCAACAAAAAGTGTCTTAGATTACATCTGACAATAAGACGGAAAAAAGAGGAAATGATGTTGTACACACTTTTCTACTTCATGCAGTCTGACTGATCTATAGAAATGTTATCAGTCCTGCTGGAATATTCTATCTGTAGTATGATTCCTTAGAACAGTGACAACAAAACATACTGTTAGATGACGTACATGTATCTTTAAATCACGTAATATTTCTTCCTCACTTAAAAAGAATACCGTTCATATATACGTATATATGTTCATATATACATATTGATGTAAGCACATCAGTGTATGCACATCGGCTCCTTTTCATTTCGCAGTTAGTGAAGACTTTGAGAGGCAGATGTCACACTATTTCTATTGTGTCTGATCCACATCAGTAGAAAAATTTTTTAAACATCTTGATGGAGATTTTCAAAAGACCGAAGATCCATAGGAATCTGACCAACAGTGAACATTTGTAATTTTTACTTCTAAATTCCTTAGTTATTTTTTAACAAATTATTTAATTTTACTGTCCTCATGTTACTGAACTTAATACAAAATACTGAACAGGCTTTGAGTTTGTCAGTATTTTAAAGATGTATAATAAAATCAGTTGAGAGGAAAGCTTTTGCAAGGACCAAATTTGGACTTGACTAGGAGAATATGCTTCACGTGAATCTCTGTTAACTTTAATAATGTCTCTCAGATTGAGTGTGGAAGCATGCAGCAATCTGAGAACGGACTCTGAAGGACAAGGCATAGGAAAATTTTTGCAGGTGTCAAAAACTAGCAAGAATGGTACCAGAGAAAAAAACTGTCTTGGAAGCTATTAAAAAAATAGTCTCTCACATTTCCATTTACCTTAAATTTTCTGAACTGAATTCTGACTCCAGGAATTTAAGAAACTGCTCTCTTCCCACGGGGTCTTTCAAAGCTTCATCCATGCCAAACCCCCATCGCTTTACCCTCTGCTGTCCTGGCTCTTTGCTACAGAAGAAAAACAACAAAATCCACAATCAGCAATATTTCAGTATCCTACTACTTTGTGTTTATAATTCAGATTAAGTCCCAAAGTTCAACCACAAATTTCCAGTCTTCCCAATCGCTCGTATCTGTGCCGCGTTCAGAGATGAGCAACCAGGTTGTCAGTACTCACATAGTACAAAGGTAATATACATGCACTTATGTAGAAAATTAAGGACTTCTTGTAACTGGGAAATGTTACCAGATGTTAAAAGGTGCCCTTTTTGCGAGTTTATACAGATTTATTAATCTGCATCTCTTCCCACACTGTAAAACTGTAAGGTTGGAAAAAATAAAAGAATACACATTTCCTTCATTGCTCTCCAGCCTCAGTACTAAGCTGATACACAGAGATACACCTCTATCTGAAATCTTCATATTTAAAGGAAAGCCTAAATTATACCACTTTACCCCAAAAGAAGAAATAAAAATATATACCTTGCCTCCAGTTCCCAGAAAGTAGTGTCATCTGATATCCATGGATTTGAGGGATCAGGGGGCACAAGAAAAGGATCATATTCCAAATACTGCTCTGTATAAGCTAATAAGCTAAGAAAACAAAAGCATCAAACACTGTCATGTCAGGGAGCGAGGAAACCTGATCAGGTTACCACAGCTAACAAGTTACCTTGCATCAACTGAACCGTGGTAACCAGCTGTGCACACACTCAGAAGACACCTACAAGTGCAAGCTAAGAGAGATTTGCTCAAGTCGCAGTTTAAGAGCGCCAGTGGTGCAATTGTCTCTGACCCTGTGGACTCGTGAAGAAGGAGGGGTGTTGCAGATCTTTCTTATCAAGATCTGAAATAAAACAAACTACAAACTTTTCTAATACCTCTAAATATCTTTTCATTAAAGAATATTTAGAGCTCCTTAATACACTAATGAATTAATCAGGCATCCTCTTCCATGCTCATTTGCTTTTATAAAGGAACATGTTTTAAATCCCTATGGTTTTAATGATTATTTCCTTTAAAATCTGTTCTAAAACTCTGCTTGCTATTTAAGTCACATTCATTGGCCCTGTGTATGTAGGGTCTATATGTTTCCCCTTTTAAATACAGTTAATATTTTTATTTTTCCCCAATCGAATGGCCCTACTCAAAACCACATCAGTTTTCCCCAAAGTCTTCAGTGTTCAGTAATCTGATTAACTTGATCACACTTAAAAATTTGCTTGTGTTCTCCCATATTCTTACTCTCAGTTTCCATCTCTCTTGTTGCCTCATCATCAACACCATAAACTCTATTGAGAAGTGAGGATACATACTCATCTTTTGGTCCCTAGTTATATTTCGTTTGTATTCCATCCTTACTTTACAGCAAACACAAATTCTTAACCTGTTCTCTTTATAAATATGTATTCATATGTGCTCTCTGTGTGTGAGTGCACACATACACATACCTAAGCATACACACAGGCATATACACATATGAGAGGATGAACGGTTCGTATTTAGTTTCTTTTCCTTTACTGGCTCTTATGCAGCTTAACCTTCTGCAGTTTACCTCTCTGCTTCTTCATCTGTAAGATATAGCAATCCTTTTCTCTTCCTTTCGTAAGTTGTGCTTAAGTCTTCCTAAATAGTGTTTTGTTTAATATCTAGTCCCTTCCTTATATATTTTAGTACTATTTAGAGACCGAGTCCTAACAGTGTTACATCCCCTGACCCCAAATTAAGCTCAGAAGCACTCCCTGTTCAAGTGCAGAGCCACCAGCCAGTTCTCCTAGCCAGTTCTCCTAATCACTTCCCTTGCTCTGTCAGTATTATTGCTCCTTTGAAATACCAAAACAGTAATTTCAGACATATTTCTGTTTAGCCCCCCCTGCAAATGTAAGGTGAAACTCGTGAGCACTTGATTAGAGGTTCCCCCTGTGACTCTTGGGTTTATTAGCAAACATATCAAGGAATATCTGGACCTTCTCTTATCAATAAAAGAACCTCATAGCTCACACTTAAAGTAAACTCTCACCCCTTATTTCTGCGACACCTGAGCTCCCTTGTCTCTCTTCCTTTGTAGCTATTTTATACTGACATTTTCCCAATAGTTATCTGCATAATTGAAAACCAGAAGATGTGACAATATACTCACCTCTCTGCAACTTTTGACATTTTTAATCGATGTCTGTCTAATTGCATCTGCCAGTGCTTAATCTGCACAAAAGGAAAGCAAGGAGTGCTATGAGTAATTCATTGCTTAACTCTGTTTCCATAATATTTTTATTAGGGCTGTAATTTAACCTTTATTTATCCTAAGGCACAGAAGAGAAGTACATCTTAGTGGCAAGAGCATTTCAGCATTATAATTCTAAAGTATATGGAATTTTCCATCAATCAGAAAATATTTTTCAGTGACAAAAAAAGCAGTGAATCTAACCTTTTCCCTGGAGGTTCATCAAAAGAAATCCAATTAGTATTTTTTTTTCAGATTTTTAAAGAAAGCTGCTAATTCTTCAGACATTTACCTCTTCCTAAGTCTAACACCTCAGGAGACATCAATGAAGTATTTATGTTAGATGAACATGTGAACGCATACATCCATATGCTGTGGTGTAACCATGCCTCCAAACCCCATAGTGAAGCGCTGAAAGGAAGGATGAGCGAGCTATCTACTGCTGAAGGGGTTAATGGGCTTAACTGCACAAAGAACCCACTAAGGAGACTGTTCCTAAAGCCATTAACTGTTTAATTCAAGATACAAAAAGTGTCAGTGTTTGTCTCATTAATTTTAACAGAAGTTACATACCTAAATCTATACATCCTGAAATGAGGAAAAGATTCACCAAACATTTAACAGATCTGTTCTGAAGACACTCCCCAGCCCTGAGTCTTTTGGCTTCATACCTACTTTCTTAAAAAGTTCACATAAAAGTGTAAGCTTATAGGGTTTTTTTTCAAACCTCTTGGTGCAGTTCATCTTCTGTGGGTGGCTTAGTCTCTGGTACTGGTGTGTGAGTAGGGCTGTGACTTCGAATGTCATTTTGTAAGCCATAGACAGACTATGCGAAAAAAAAAGAAAAGAAAAAAGGGAGAAAAACTGCTTTCAGACAATTTCTTTCCGTACATACCGATAGTAATTACACAGGTTTTATACATCGTACTCTAGAAGTTGGCCAATATCATCTGTTTCTAAAGGAACTGTAAATAAACCATGCACTCAGATAAAATTATGCTTCTATACCATGGTGTAAAATAACTACTCTCAAAAGGGCAGTTTCATAATGCCACAGAACACAGGATCTACTTTCAGTCCATGCTTATATTAACAGCATAGTGATATGGGGGTTGACTGAAAGGCAACCGCCATAGGAAGAGGAAACGGCTGGTAGGAAAGGAAGAAATAGCACCCTTACAGCACACTATCACAATGGAGTATTTGGATGACTCCCAAATTTGTGATTAGTGCTTGGTAAATTACTATTATCTGGAGCTTTCACTACCGTAAATAAGCTACGCTAAAGCTTTCTATAAATCCAGTTTCCTTTTTAAAACAGATTTTTCCATGGATTGACACTAGAATATACATCAAAGGGAGTACTTTAAAGTTGGACTCACTCTACATTATTATGATATAGAGGATTTGATAGAAAGTGTTGGTCCAGTGTATTTATATATCCTTAGAGAACCTACACAGTTCATGCCTGGATCCTAATTTAGATGAAGCCTATTTCCTCTACAGTTTTTCATCAACCATTTGGGAGATATCTGTAAACTAGAGATATCCTTTTCATTCAAGATAGCACAAGAAGTTCTGCTATCATAGACTACAGAGCATTTTTCATTATTTTCCTTAACTACTGATAGAAACATTTTAATATGCTTTATTCAATCTAATGAACAACATGCATAAGGTATACAAAATGGGCTACATTTTCATAATCTCTGTGTATTTCTCCAAAGTCTTTCTTATGTGATAGCACTTTATTATTATTAGCAAATCTGTTAATACTAAGTCATTTAAGAGCTTATAAAATACCAAAATATGTTCACATCTCTGTTCATTGTCGTGAAAGAACAAATTATTTTAAGAAACTATGGAACTTCACACTGTTAATTACCCCCACCTCCTGCTTTTTGTATAATAGCAGTAGTTACCTTTCTCGTTTTATGTGGATTTCTCATTCTTGAAGACTTTTTTATATCCACTTCAGTAGTGTTTACACATCCAGGCTATTAAAAGAAAAAGAAAAGAAAGTACAAGGACAAAATCTGAGAATGAACTCCATGCTATTGTCTTTGAGATACTCCTCTTCAATTTGTAAGCATAAGAAAACAGATTAACCAGAGGCATATAGTAACTTGATGTCCTTCTGCAATAGTTCCTTCCTAGAGAAGATATGCTAAATCCTAAATAACGTAGCATCTAAGGAAGCACTGCAAGTACCACTTTGTGTGGCTTACTGTAAGAGATTCATTTGCTAATCAACCTGTTTTGCTGGACCCCATGATGGCTTTTATGACATGTTTTACTGTATATCTTTATGCTATATTGCTAAGAGCAATGTATAGAGAAGCAGAAAATATGCAAACACTTACTGTAAGAGTCCTTTTGCAGCACACAGTGGTGCTAGATTCAGTTAAATTGTTATCAGTAGTATTTGGGAATTTGGGGGTGAGTCACTGAAACCCACATGCTTAGAGTGCCTACTATCATGAATCTGAAATAAAACTCTGTAGATAACAAGTCATGTGTTTCTGCCTTGGTTTTTAAGAAGCATGGGTGACCTAATGAGACAAAATAAATAGAACTGTGCAATGCTCACTTCAGCTGTGAACCCCAGGCTCCCTTCAGGAGTCCCTGCTTCTGGATCATTTTCTTAAAAATGATCTTTTTTTAAAAAATGAGGAAAATAAAATGGCAAAATGGGATTTGTTTCTTCAGAGAAGAAAAATAGGCTTCAACAGCCTAACAGAAGATTGGCTATCTGAACAGAACGACTCTCCAAAACATCCTATTTGGCCTTCTAAGATTCATTCTCACAGTCCTGTAGCTTCCCAAAAAACACAAATCTCCTAGTTTCTTCTAATTCTCACACCTCTCTGTAATATGAATTCTGTGTAGAAAAATGTTCTTTACCAATTGCTGGAAGCAACTAAGTGTAAGTAAGTATCATGCTCTCAGGTGAGTTTTACCAATTGATTTTAGTGGGAGTAGATTTCCCACTAAGAGGTGGAAGTAGGACATCTACTCTCTTGTGGGAGTAGATCTTTAGTGAGAGTAGATTTTTTTTTAGTGGGAGCAACTACACTTAGTAACTATACCACGTGCCAGACAGTCAAACTGGATGGATTACCATGCTAATAATGCAAGCCATGTCTCCTCAATGAAACGCAAAAATCATAGAATCATAGAATCAGTAAGGTTGGAAGAGACCTCTTCAGATCATCTAGTCCAATCCCCTGCTCAGCGGGGTCACCTAGAGCATGTTAGACAGGGCTGCATCCAGGCGGGCCTTGAAGATCTCCAGAGAAGGAGACTCCACAACCTCTCTGGGCAACCTGGTCCAGTGCTCCGTCACTCTCACAGGGGAGAAATTCCCCCTCACGGTCAGGTGGAACTTCCTGTGCTTCAGTTTCTGCCCACTGCCTCTTGTCCTGTCAAGAGTTTGTCCCCGTCCCCTTGGTATCTGTGGCTGTATATCTTCACAGACAAAAATTTTAAACCCTTCCTAGACAGGCAGAGTCAAGAAACTAACATATTTCATTAAACAGGCCAATGATCCCCCAAAAAAGATAAATAATACATCACTTTTAGCAACTATGTTCTTTACATTTATAAATAAGCTTTTGTTTTAAAATAATACAGTAATATACGCTTAAACTGTTGTTCCTTCCTTACCAAAAATAAAAATAAGCTCTGAGAAAATATCCTTGAGACTGCATCTTACCTGTCTATTGAACTAGATTTGCAAAGGCACAGTTGTGCCTGTGAAAACACAGGCATAGTCTTCTAACTCAGAATATCTTTCAACTCTCAAAGAAAAAGGTGGATTGAAAAATATGAAACTCTGCATGACAGTCAATTTAAAGGCAGAAAGCAATTTCACAGGGCAGTATATTGAGATATAAAGTTAAAAAGAAAACAATGCATCTATTTTAGGATTATGCCAGAAGCCGGCAGAGAAGAAGGCAAGAGTTTTTAATAATATCTACAGCTTTTGAATGCAGCAATTCAAACAGTAGCCACACTTATACAAGGCACAAACTGTTTTTTGGTTTTCAGTTATAGTTTGTTAAAAGCATGTCCTAGGGGGGTGGAAAAAAGGGTAGAAAACTCTTCCAAAGCCTCTTATTCTGAAAGATTTCAAGTCCACCAGCGCTCGATTGACCTACAAGGAGGCTGGCCAGCTTCAGCAGGGGCGCCAGCAGAGGCAGGCAAGGCAGCCGCTGGCCCCGGGGGCAGCTGCTTGGGAGGCGATGGGAGAGCAAGGGCAGGCAGGTACACGCAGGGACAGGTCAGGAAGATTCAGGACAAAAGGGTCGACACCTAAAGAACAACCTGCGGTAAAAGTAGCAGTTAAGGACGTAGATCGCTAGCATATACAATACTGTTCTCCTAATCTGACTGAAATTGTATCACTGGAAGTACCTAACGGGATTGGGGTGATAATTCAGGCTGGCTTCTCAACCAAAGAAAATTTATTAAGACGATACTGAATGCTATATGAGATTTATTGTTTCTTTGGTGATGCCATATTTCATCTGTTATTATTTAGGAATAAATATCAAACATCTTTTTAATTAAAATGAAAACAAAAGCTTGCATTATTGGAACATTTTGCTAAAATTATTCAGAGTCTTTGTGGGAAAACCTTCGCTGGACAACACTGCATTTTATTCACATGCCCCCATTAACATAATAAGTATGTATTTGGATACAATTATATCCAGCTGTGTTTTCTTTTTGTGTTGCTTTTTTAACCGGACTACCATGGTTCAAATAGTGAGACGCCTGTCATAGCGCTCTGCTGCAAGATTTCCATTTAGTGTGTAGTATATAATTTGCATAGTAATACTGTAAATAGTTTTCAAATAAATTTCCTGGAAGATATGAAACCTTCTCTATGTGAGTAAACAGAATGATTATTTCTTTTAGGACTAATAATGTGTATGAAAACAGTTCTGTCTCCCAGGGAAAGTCTAGTGACCTTCTTGAAATTATCATACAGAAATACCATAACCAAAGTAGAATTTGGCCTTCTTCTGTTCTGAAATAAGCTTGCTGAAATGCTGTCATATATACAAAGGAAATCTAGCTTTTTTTCATCTATCAGTTAACATTCTCATATCTCAAAGAGTAAGTGCCATTGTATTAATTTACCACAGAGAACCTGTCACTCCAGTGATGACAAATTCAGTGTTTAGATAAATGGGTGCAACTAAATAATATCAAATAAGTTTTTACTACATATATGAGATTTTTCTTAATCTCTTCTTCAGTTACCGAATCCTGTAAACATGAATTCCTAATAGTACTACTTTCTGTTGATGTTCATTAGGAAACCATGTAACAGGAGTCCACCAAGAAACACAGCTGAAGGATGCAGCCCCCTCTGCTTCACCTCTGCCTGTTGGTAAAGCGGCAGATTTAGATCCTGCAGTTCTTGGGACTTGCATGCTTCAGTCTGACTGGAGTCAACATTTGACAACAACAACCACCTGGGGGTATGTTTAGTTAAAAGAAATGCACTTGATATTCATAATCTTTCCCTGATAACAGTAGCAACAGTGAATTAATTAACTAAGCTCTTATACTAGCACTAACAGTGAATTAATTTTTGACACCTGTAGAAACTGGAAATCTTTGTTGTGTACATCAAATGGGAAATGTGATGCTTTAGCCATGGTAGTTTTCTATCCATGTAGTGCAAAACTGCTAATATTTAAAGTCTGTTCACTACTGATGTCTACACATCATTACACATTCCAAGGGTCCTGTATAAACAAAATGTTTTGCATCTTCCCTGTTTGCTATATGCACAGTGTTTTTATTGCCTGTCAACATAGCCAAAAGCAACTGCTACCAATACCTTTTTAGATAAAAAAAAACTCTTTGATAAGACATACTTGCAATGCTCGTAAATGTGAAATTCTCTTCAGAAAGTAATTTTCATACTGAAGGCAACTGGGCTTTTTATTTCTTAAAGGATACAGCTGTTTAACTGTGAATCTACGCAGTTGAGAATAACCAAAACTTTTTTTGCATTTCAGACAAATAAATCCATGTATGCTGGAGCGAATAATCTCATGCATGGAAACAGGGTGGGTGCTGAACGGCTAGTTCACTACTCTGTAGCAAATGATCTGAGGCACAAGAAGCTGAACGTGAGTCAGCAGTACGTCCTTGCAGCAATAAAGAATAACCACAAACCGAGCTGCCTTATTAATAGTGTAGCCAGCAAGCAAAGGAAGTGGCTATTTCTCTCTACGCAGCATCATGAGGCTGCCTCTGAAATGCTGAGAGCAGTTCTAGGCCCTTCAATCAAAACAAGGAACATATTAAAAAAATAAAAGTCCAGGGGATTAACAGTAAGATAACTAGGAGGCTGGACCATGCGACATTCAAAGAAAGACTGAAGGAACTGCGTCCTCCCAACGTGCAAAAGTGAGGGGTAACTGTTCTCTTCCACTGTCCAACGGGGGGTTACAGAGCCCAACTTATCTTGGAGATACACAAGAGACAACAGTCAGAAACTGCACTAAGAGTTATGCCAGTCGGATACACAGGAAGTATTCTTCACAACAAGGGTAGAAAAACACTGGAATAAGTGCCCAGAGAGGCTGTGCAATCTCCATCCTTGGTGATTTTCAGAAGATGATTAGGCAAGGCCCTGGGCAATCTGATTCAACTTAGCACTGCTCTGAGGAGGAGGCAACAGTAGATGACTTCCATAAATCCCTCTCAGCCCAAATTTGGTATGATTCTAGCCTATGACCTTCTCATGTTGCAGTCACTGAAATTCAAAAAACATTCTACGATGTATTTTCATCCCATAAAGACAAACCTAATGATGACTTAAGGAAAATTAAATTTCATAGCTTCATTAGCTAAAAAGACATAGACGATATTTAAAAGAATCACCTCATTTCAATATGCACACTCATACATTTAAGATGTATTAAAGCAGTAAATATTTAGACAGATTGATTCGCCTTCCTTGCACAAGGACTTGTCAAATATTTCAATGTCAGTTCACTTTGAAATAGATTTGTTATATTTGTTTTACAGGCATGGGATAATTTGCTAAGATTAGCTGCAAAATATTTAATTTCAAGATCTCCAGGCTGAGTGAGCTCATCACATCTATTCCATATTTAAACACTACAAGTTTAAATAATGTACCCAGATACATGGCAGACTGAAGTCTGCCATGGTTTCCAACTGGATATAGGTAAAAAGAGATAGAACAAGTCAAACACATAAACGTAAAAGAGAAAGCACAGACTGAAAGTTATCTTCTACATTTTCTGTAACAACAGACTATCAAAAATATATTAAGTTTAAAACCTGAAATTTCCTGAGCATCAGATATTAGTGTTGCCTCCTGTATCAATCTATTTTGCCTTTTCCATATATTCCATATATTTTTTTGCTGTTTCTGTCATTTTGCAAGAAAGGGAGTCTTCTAACCCTGAGCAGTAAGTATTCATATTACGCACTTCTAGGTGAATGATAAGCAGGATACCAGTGCTGATTTTATCTGTAGTTTTTATATTCCAGTATACTTGTGTATACTGTGCATAGTTAAACATCAAAGTAGAAGAAGAGGATTAAAGATTATAAAACAAGAAATGAGGCAAAGAATAAAATGCCAGTCGTGCTCAGCTAAAAAAACCAAAGAATTTATTAGTTGGAGGAATATGCAGCTTGACTGGCTCTGTGGGAAAGTTTATTTTTCTCAGACAATGTCTAGCTTCAAAGGAGATATTAAAATCCTATATTGAATGAGTTATCAGTAATGGCTAGGACTGAGTCTCTCACAGAGGAAAACACAGACTATATTCTCCTGCAATGCAGTAATCTTTCATTTTTCACAGATGGAAGTTACTGGAGTGTGTAGTACCTGCCAAGGCTTTTAAGGAAAGGTTGAGGTTTAGGTATAGATTACTTGGATATTTTGTTTTTTTACCTCATCTTACTGTATGTTATGCATTTTGAGGTCAAAAAGTAAAAAGGCTTTGCTTTGAACGAGCTGCAGCCTTAATTACTTTGCTGGTGTAAAAGAAAGTCTCAGAGAAATATTACAAGTGTGCTGAACACAAATGGCCAACTTTTTAACAGGATTTGGAAAGTCTGGCTGTTATTGTAGGGTCCAGTCAAAGCAGAGATGCACATTTCTAACCTTCAAAAAAAGTTTCAGAGCATTGTTTTCCTAGTGCTTATATGATAGGCCCCGGAGGTTTTTTGAAGCCTAGCTCCCTCTATAACCATTCTATCAATTACCCTTAATTAACTGATGAAAAAAATCCAGCAGCCACAGTTGCCAGAACCTGCAGACACGTAGGAACTGCTATAGCTTCTGTTGGCCTCTATTAGAGCATTGAAGAAAGTAGAGCTAAACCCTGATTACACGAACTGGGCTACAGAAACATAAAGCCAAAGAGAATCACTTTCTTTGGGCTAGAAAAATATACTGTTACATAGAACTAAAGCACTTCATCATTGGCTTAATTAGCAATTAACTAGGTGTACCTAATTTGAAGCACACTTAGAGACCTTCTAAGCCTCCCCAAAACACTATGGTTTAATTACAATTCCCATATGGCTCAGTAGTTCTTCAAAGAAAACTTTGAGAAACCAAAGTGTGTAAGTGTTGGGACTTCTGTTGACAACACCTCTAGTCCCAAGATCCGCAATAAATTAGCATACATGATTGAAGAAATAGGAACAACTTTATGGTGAGCTTAATTATTAGGATACAAGTGATGGACTCTTTCTAAAGAAAAAAAAATGCATCTCTCCTCCTATCAATCACAAAGCTAGTATCATCCAAAAATTACAAACTCCAAACGTTTGATTTTATGGAAGTACCACCTGCATTATAGCTTTATCACAAGGCAGACACAGAAAGATAAATTTTGATGGCTAGATGACAGTCCAAAATGGTCATGGTAACTTTATATAAAGATTGCAGTAAGTCTGATGATTACTATACATACAGATACTATCAAATTCTTTTATCTCCCTAGAACTCCAGACCAAACTTCTCTAAAATCAGCTCATAATTTTTCTAGTTTTTCCTATGGACTTGCTCTTCTGTTATAAATTAGCTCATCTGGGAAGTGCAGCTATACTTTCCAATTAATATCTATTAATCATAGTTGATTAGGAAGCAAATCTCAAGATTATTCTCAGATATAAATTTCTTTGGCAGGATGTTTCAGATTTCATTCCCATATGCCTCAAGTTTTATGCCTTGTAAATTTGGTATATAATCAGGAAAAAAATATTGAAACCTGCTTGATTTATTAAAGCACTAGGTATTTTCCCTAGTTTCTTCAGTCTTTTCATTGTTTATCTTAAATGAGATGTATTATACTGCTAAATAGAATCTTTATGGAACAACAGATAGAGTAAATCATTACACTGTGTGGATTCAGTGTAACACCGAAGTTAGTAAATAAGATTTGGAAATGGACTTGCACAGACTAGCCTCAAATTTGCTTATATTCTCTAATATGGATCCGTTGTTAAAACATGTGATAATTCTGACAAGATGCTGCAAATAGCCCTGAAAATAATGATCTACAGTCAAGTAACGTTATTGAAACAAATTAGCCTTACACAGCTTAATTATTATTACTTGTCTACATCAGCTGATAAAGATGTACAACCTGCTTTTAATAATGTAAGTACAAGTCTTATCCATTTATTGAACTTCTACTTTAGGCTCAGGAATATTCAATGTCAGATCTTAGTGAACTGATTGCTACAAAGGAAGGGATCATCTTGGCAAGAATTAATAAAAGCTTTGTTAGGATTAAGTGTTCTCTCCTGTTGGTTTTAGTAGAAAATTATGCAGGCAGCATAAAATGAATTTAAATGCTTAATACATGTCTTCATTAGCTAATTTCATTTTGAGTCATTAAAGAACAGAGATAAATAATATATAGTTCCAGACTTATTTATTAAATTGAAATGAATGAGCAATAAACCTGATTGTATCATCCACTTCAACTATACTGTTGCAAAATAATGAATTCTTGATAAACTACAGATGAAGGCATAAGGATTTAAGTGTACATTAAATCCACTGCAGACAGCCCCTCCTGAAGGAGAGACTGCTTACCATTTGAGCCAATTATTTAAAATCAACATATACTTTGGTCAAGAACTTCTTTGAAGATCTCTGGCTACTATTAAAATTGTGGTAAGGTCCCCTATTGCTCTGCAGTTTAGACTTAAACAAAATATGGCAAGTAGTACAATCAATGGATAGAAGTTCAGCTACAAGTTTACAAGTTGTTTCTCTTGTTTGGACAAGAAAAATGAAATTCAAAGACCATCAGTTGCAGGACAGACATTTGATCAACTAGTTTTATCAAACTTCAGTTATGTTTGCAGTACAGTTACAATCACTGAAGTCTCTTAAAGAAGAGTATCACTTAGCAGGGAACTTAGGATCACTTAATACTTCAGAGTTTTTCCCCTTCTTTCCAAAACGAGGAATCTAAGCTGTACTTGCTTAGTATTTATACTCTTTTCATAGTAGAGCCCATATCTTTTCCCTGAGTAGTATCAGACAGACATGGAATTTAAGTGGCTGTGCAAAATAAGAATCTACTTTGAACAGTAAGAGAAAGTAAAACTACATAGATATTTTCAAGAAATTTAATATTAATTAATTAAATCATAGAATTAATGCATGTGAGATAGAGCACCCTAAATCTTAGCATGGATTCCTTGCTGGTTAAAGACAGATAGTCTTTCATTCTCTTAAGGTGAAAGCTGGACTTTCACCTCAAGAGAATGGGCATTTATCATATTGTTTTTGAATTTTTTATTTTGACTGGTTCATATGTCAGAGAATAGTACATATATATAATTCATATGACAAGGATGTAAAAATTAAGTTTTTAAAAAGTATATAAATTTATCTTGTAAAACTAGAAGCAGCACTGAAGAATATACTACTGCATCGGCAGTGAAGTGACAGACTAAATTCTTTTTGAAAGATAACTTGCTTTCTAATTATTCTCAATTTAAAATTGATCATTTTAGTGGTAGTGACTCGTTTTCAGAACCAGAAATGAGCAGTGATTGAAAAATTGTGATTGAGTAGTATTAATTTTAATTAAGGCTGTATTAATATGATTTTTGTGGTGAAAATTCCAGTATTTACAACAGTGGTACATAAGGAAGCCTGTTAAATTTATCTGGTTTGCTGCCTTTATGCTAAACAGTCATAGTCATTATTACCTCCTCAGTTTTTTTCACGGCCCCCAAAGGCAGACACTGCAGTTTTACTGATTCCATACAGACCATGGGTTTCCATACCGGCCATTCCATAGGTTTTCACTTGAAAGATAACTTTTAACAAAAGGAAGGTCTGATCATATCTTTCTGAAAATGATGAAGGGGAGTATAGGTGACATTTAGAAGTTAATTGTCTGCCTCCTGACTTATGAGAAAATCCCTGACAGAATGCTTTGGATTAAAGCAGAAAACTTCACTCACACAGAAACAAAATTCAGTGTATAAGCATTGTAATTATTCTAGAAATTCCTTGTTTCTTATCTTTACTTCTTTATTTATTTGTGACTTGAATTGGTTCTTAATAAAAACCAAGAACTTAATCTCATTTTTCAGTGTCCTTCTATCCTCTTATCAGCTAGCCATTTCACAGTTTCTGACTTCTTCATAATCCTCCACTTTCACTTGAGTTTGTTGCACTGTTGGGGAAAAAGGAGACAGTTTTCTCCTTCCCCATCCATCCCACTCTTACTCAAGCATCATAGTGCATTACCATGCTAAATAATGTAAGTACAAATTCTTCCTTAAAGGCCTTACTTAGCAGGCTAACCATAAGGTTTATAAATATCTGTCTCAAACAGATGCAAGTATGGATCAGAAACGCTAAGCCATTTTTCTGAAAAGGACCCGTTGCACAAGGCTTTGCTGCATTAGCAGCAGTCCCGTTAGCTGAGACTGCCAACAGCCGCATTGGCTGCATTCCCTGTGCACTGCAGAGGTAACTCTCGGGTAAGGAGGTATTACGAAACAGGTGCAAAAGAAAACTTGGAAACTGCATGCGGATATATCACTGAAGAAGTTGGATGGTAGGATTCATATTTGTTTCTTGGAGATGTTTAATAGCTTCAAAAATATTATGATATAGCAGACAGATGTGTTCTGTGGCTAAACAAGTAATTGGCCCAGAAGAGTCTAGGATTTGTAGCGTGTGAAGTGTGAAATGAAGGATTGCTCCACCTTAGCCAAATTTAATTCATCTTTTTGCCAAGTCTTTGAGGCTGCTCTTGAAGGACAGGATGGAAAAATCATTAAAAATAAATAAAAGCATCTAAGAGCAAGAAAAGAAAACCCGTAGCAAATAACCACAAGTACCTCCTGCCTGACTCTAGACTCCTGCCAATTTTACATACTGGCTCAGAGGCTGAGGGTCATGTTCAGACCACAAAGAGTATAATTTAAAAATATAAACAGGAACTGTTAGATTAATAGAGGTAGAATCCTATAAAAAATTAAACAGAGAGAAAAGCTGAAGATCTGAGATGTGTGACAAGATTTAAAAAAATGAAAAGATTACATTTTACTAACTTGCTACCAGGAAAAAACAGCATGAAACCTTGAACCCAGAAATCATATATTTCTGAATTTTACATCATCGGTGAATTAATTTTAAAGCCACACTTGCACTTGCACACTTTACACTGCTGTTGCCGCTACCAGCTATAGACACCCCAGCAAAGCTGCCTTTCTGCATAAAATCACACAATCACTGTGTTTTGTTTTAGAGACAGAGATCAGTTTTAGTTGAAATGTATACAGATGAATTTCAGGAGAAAAGGATACTTTCCCCATTATCTTCTGAATTAATTTGAATTTCAACAACTAGCCAACAGGCCTTTATTTTGCATTTGATTTGAATTACATTAATGTCTAAATCAAGAAGAAAAGTGAATCCATTTAATAGTTTGTAACAGTAATATATCAGCTGGCCTTGCTCGTTACCTAAAAGAGTTAATTTTGCAGCAAGCCATAAAGATACAATGCTGCTGCTGTATTTGATGTAGATTTGAGAACATTTCGGGAGATTTACTGTTTTAGTATCTGTTTGTGCTGTTATAACAATTGTAAGATTATGGATTTTAAACTGACATAATAATTCAGAAAAAAAGCTATGAGGTTTTTTATAAAGTCTTTAATCAGGAGTTTAACATTTATTTTAAGACAAGAACAGTTTCTTAATTTCTTTTGCCTGGAAGGAACTGACTTCCCTGATTTAGCTTGATTTGTTACTGCTTGTTGACTAAAGCTCTAATCCTCCTAACCAATTTTTGCTCTATTCTGTAGTCTGTTATTTTTAGAAGTTACAAAATTATAGAATTTACACTCTTTCTGGGCAGATGGAAAGAAAAGGAAGGCTTTTGAGATATCTTTATTCTGCCATCGTGAAAAAGAAACATATCTCTACATGCAAATACATCTCAGACCTATTTTAGGTACTGGTTATACTGTGGAAGTAATGGCACAGGCTTCGCTCTAAGTCTGCTGCTTAGGATCTCCCTGACTTGTCTCCATGGCTTTACTGTGATTGATATCTGAACTAGTATGAATAAAACTAATTCAGATATGTCTCCAAATGCTGCAGTCCGTATCTAGAGCTGGCAGCCAACCATGTTCTTTTTAACTGCAAGCTAACGCCTTTCTGCATAAAGCATCAACTTGAGCTTACAGAAATGACAGAGATCATCCTCCACATCATACTAAAAATTTTGAATACATAGTGAAATTATAATAAAATAAACACTTTATTGGAAGTAAAGTTATGGAAACTGGATATCGAGATAGCAAAGCTATTCTCTTAATTTCCTCAGTAGAAAATTCAAGCACAGGTGACCCTATTTGAAAAAAATCCTCCACAAATCCACTTTCCCTGGTTCATCTCCAAACATCATCTCAGTCTGAAAACCTTGGAAAAAGTTTTGTGCGCTAGCCAGCCATCTGATCAAAAATAACAGCCATGATGACTTTCAGACATCTTTCTGTCCCTCAGAGAATAGTGTAAGTCTTGTAGGGGGTTCTGTAACTACCTGTAGGGTAGACATTGACTTAGCAACTATGAAATATAGGTGTGTTTGAGTCATATGCTCTTGACACACATCAAGCCCTGGCTCATTTTCTTGATTTTAAACTTATCTGTCACAGTGACATTTCTGATGCCAGACTCATGGGCTTCCACTCTCCTGGTTTCACTGTCATACCATCATTCTTTTTTCATGACCCTCATTCCTATAGCATACCGCTTCACTGGATGAACTCCTTGCTTTCCTCCTCTATCACTTTCAGCATCTTCAAGTATCTCTTTCTGAAATCAAATATAGACTTAATATTCATAGATTATATTCCATGAGCACAGCTTCTGTACTAGCACTGTGGCTAGGTGAGAAATAAAGCAACCAGGGATCAGGAAACCTGCAAAAAGCCCTGAGTAATATTTCTTTACTTGCCCAAAGAAAAGAGCTAGGATAAAACACTTGCTTCTCCAAATCCATTTGCAGTTTAAAAATTGAATTCGGGGTAGATTTTGAGTAAAAAATTTTCACTGCCTCTGCCCCTAGTGTCTGAAATTTTACGAAAAGCCAAAAATTAATAAATAAAAATAACAACTCCATATTCTTATCCAATTCTCAGCTAGTGTTCCAAATTCTTCTCTCCAGACTTGCAGAAACATTGCTGTGAGTTTTTGGTGGGCCTTTTTTTTTTCTTTGTTTGAAAAAGCCATTAAAATGGTTATTAGATCACCTTCCTCTTCTCAGTGCGTTCCTCTTTTTTTCTCTTTGTTTTAAAATAAGCTTCTGGCTCTTCCTCTGACTGTAAAATCATATCTGTTTTCAAAATTAGTATTTCACTAACTAGTAAGAACAGCTGTTTCACCAAAATATCATTGTTTCCCTCTCCTTTCTTCTAATCATATCTCTTAAAGTCAGGAGCCTGGATTACTGACTCCACGCCAAAGTCTTTTGCCTCTGATATTTCCTAGGTCTGTCTACAGCCAGATTAAAAACATCTGCTGGGCCAGGCACATTTAATGACAGCTCAGACAAAGCTTTTAATCAGATTTAATTTCCTCTTGTGCTGGACCCTTTAATTCCCTCCTTATTTTCTGCCTATACCTTAACTCGAAACTTCAACTCATCTTCTCTTCCAAACCTGGAAATAGTGTCTCACTACCAGATTCAAAACATTCAGGTCCATTTCTGCAACTAGGACAAAAGCTGTCTGAGCCTTCAAATTTCTTCAATTCCCAGAAACATTCCGTATCTATTCTATTTGTAGCTCCCATGAACATCAAATGACAGATTCTTTTCTGTCCTTCTTCCTTATTTTATGTCAGTGACTAGACAATAATTTTTGAGTCTTCTTGTACCTAATGTCTGCTAATTGAATCTTTCACTTTAAATTATTTTCTTTACTAGACATTCTAGATCCTACCTAAAAATACATTTCTTCTACCATTCTTCCAATTCCATATTCACAAATGCAGCTTGACCCTGCCCAAGTTTATTGTTTTTCTTCACTACATTTGTCTTTCTACAGATATTATCAACCTAACTTTCCTCTCGGAAACAATTACTGGAAATGTATTAGGAAAAATGTTGTTATAATTTCAGTCATCTATGAACCAGCAATAAAAATGAGTATGCTTTAATTAAATATTTTTTCTCAATGTCCTTATGTGTCAATAGAAGTTATGGTTCATATTTTATTTCACTGGTACTCATGCCACCCTCAGTACACAAAAAATGAAAACTTAATTCTATATAAGGAAAATAGATAGCTATAGCTGTAGAGGTACATAAATCTGTAGCAGAGCAAAACAGTGCCATTATTCAGCTCAGTCCTGTGGCATCTGGCATTCTTTCTCAGAGTCTTAACTCTGAGTTGACTATGTAAGACCCTTTATTTCTTCTTTTTAATTTTATTTCAGATGGACGTTGACAGAGAACTCTGACAAATCTTGTTTAGTCAGTGTAAGACTCCCCACAGCTCAAAATCAACAATATATAACCTTCGTGTACATTTAAAAAGCTTGAAAATATGACCACAGTGAAGTTTAAAGGCTTAGCAAGCAAAAAGCAAATGTAAAAAATATTCAGATCTATTTAAAAATATTTTTAGCTATGCTGATAATTTTGGTTGTGTGACTCATATGTTGGGAAACATGTGAGCTGGCAATAAAGACAGGTATTCTTCTGATTTGAAAAGTCAGCCACAACAAATCTGTTCACTCAAAACCCAAAACTGAGCATACACACACCTGCAGGCTTCAGCAGCAGAATGATATAAACTACAGATTCTTCCAAAAACGGAGATGGGCCCCAATCTCCCCCCCAAAGTAGGGGGTTAACCACCCACTTTTACTTCCCAAATTATCACAGCTTTCATTTTGCTGACATTTATCACACATAATGCTCACATATGGACAGTCACACACGTACTCACCACCGGCCTGTGGACATCCCAGAAGGCTCGCTCCTGACTGTCAAGAATCTTCCTTTCTATCTTGTCTCTTTTCTTGTCCACTCTGTCAGTGTTGTAATGTATTTAAAAGAAACATTGTTAATGACAGTAATTTTAAACATAAGAGATGGCAAGTCCCATCAACTTTCCCTCCCTTCCTCCCTTTGCACAAGAAGCAAAACTTAAACGCCTCATTTGTCTTTGCCTCCTCTTCAAAGGAACTTACTTTGCTTGTGCTTCAGCTTGCATAAAAATAAACTCCCATTTCCGAGCAAACGCTCGCTGTAGCCTGGCCAAACTCTCCTGAAAATAGATTACAATTTTAGTTGGTTAGGTTGAAAGTTGCAAGAAAAGATGCAATACAAGTCATGATATCTGTGCTAGTGTAAATGTACCTTTACTTATCTGATGTAAAGTGTCTGTCTGACATCATATAGATTGGAATACTAGGTATATCTGGTTTTGAATGTCCTGCTTATTTCAGTTTTGAAATTCTCATGATAAGGGTGGATACAAGCCTTTTTTGCAGAATACAGGATTTCTGAAACATTTTTATGCACTGGGTGCTGGCTGAGCAATTTGTATCAATTTAGAGAAATGCTCCTGTCAAAAATAACTAATGCTGAAAGATAACAGAAATAGATTCCATACTGAATTATCCACATATTACAATTTCCATCAGTCTTCTGTACAAACTGTTTGTGGTGAATACTGCTGGCTACATATCAATTTATCTGAAGTATAATAATGAGAAACTATTAATCCTTTTGTAATATAGAATCTTCCAAACTATCCACAGTTATCCTCATTAAAAAAAAATAGACTATAGTTCTTCACTATTGTACAGAAAAGGTGCTATAGGTTGCTAAATAATAACAAGAAGAAGATTTGCAAAACCTTAGCAAAATTAATTCCTGAGGTGATGCTGGAACAGCTTCACTGTCTGTTACAGAACTTTTCTAACCTCTCCCCAGCATAAATGACAGCAGCATGCAGTCCCACCTTCCTGCAGAAAGAGCCCCAGCTACCTTTCCAAACTACTTCTTCTGAGATTAAGTGAAAAACTGTCTGTAAACCTCCTATCAAAAAGTGCTATTTTAACTGTATTTCTGTGTATTCCAAATGTATCCCTACAATATACTTACTAAAAATAAAGACCACAAATAGCAGTGAAGATACAGTCCAGAGCTCTTTTCAGTATCAGAACATTTATAAAGCTCTTGGGGGACTGGATATGGGAGGTGAATTTTCTAAGGCATGTACGTATAAAATTATGCATACCCCACAGTGCAGTACACTGAAAAGCAAGCTTGTGCCAGAAGAAGCAATAAAGTGTGTCAGCATGGTGCAGTGGCTGGAGTATTTGGCATGTTGAGAAGCTTGGCTTACTAGTCCGCTATCATGTCACAGTAACGCAGCTGGACAGCTTTGAAAGCACAGCTAGGATAGGTCATGAATTTTATGTTGACATTTTCATGAAAAATTCAGAAGCTTTGGGGGCATAAGGGGATTCAAGACATCTCATCCTCCTTAGTGAGCGCCATCCTCATCACCTAAGCAAACTCCCTTTTTCTCGTGTTCATCCTTTTGAGGAGAAAGTTTAATTCTACAGCTACTAAGTCTTTTTGAAAATGTTGCTAGAGCTCCTTCATTCAAACCCTATGCAGAATAGAGGTAAAATCACCTTCTAACATTTGAGGCTATCTGAGATTTATGAACAGTTGTTTCTGATCCTGGCATGATCCAAACAGGATTAGAGATGGACCAAAATCTTAGCTCTCACCCAGCCATTCTTCACTACGGTCTCTCAAACAGCATTTATGATTCCTCAGCACTGTCAAACCCACATGATGGCAAAAGCTAGATTATTAATAAATCTTCATACACAATGCCTATAGTCCTCATGTTTAGTATTACTTTACAGGCTAAGTTGAGCTGGTAACTAATTTATTTCTTCCCAGGTACTTACAGCTTCATAGTCTGCTAGCTCTAGCCTTGCTTTGTTTTGCATTGTCCGCTTGCAGAGGTAAACAGCTGGAACAGAATAAAATAATACATATACATCATTTGCTACTGTCTCATAAACACAGGAGATCAGAAATCAAGAGGCTTCATCCACATTTTAATTCTACTTTTTTTTTTCTCCCTCTGCTCTCAAAGAGCTTTAAAGATGAGATCAATGCTACAAGTATTGTAACTAAAATGATGGGTCAGAAACAGTGATTCATTAAATAATTATAAATCCTGCTTTATATAACAGACATAACATGCAAAATGCATGAGACACTTGGAGTGAGGTTGTCTCATGGCCAGGGAACGAGCGTGTTAAAGAGAAAATGGCAAAAAATATTTTTAAACTGTGTATGTATTATCCATAAAGTATAACAGTTTCATCAGGGGCTGTTTTTATATTAGGCAAATAGGTTTTTTGAGAATGTGCATATGCATACATACTTTTGTTTTTCCCTCTCATAGAAATCATTAAACTTCTCTTTGAGAAAATCATTGCTAAAAAATAATTCCATGAAAATTCATGTCTTACAGTACAGTCTGCTATAATCAGCATTTAAAATAGAAAATAATGTGAGACTGAAAAACGAAAAAGGAGCATCATATATGGTGATACAGTGAAGAAAAATATTCTGTTATTAACTTTCTGAATCCAAGATCCTTCAGCAGACCTGTGCTGGCTTCATTCCTTTCTGACTAAGCAGAATATTAACTAATAAAATGTAATACAGACAACTAAATACTGAAATGATGAAGGAACAAAACTGAAACTTAAGACTACATAAACAACACAGTGGTTTGCATTACATTAAAACATCCTGATTTCTTTATGCATTCCATTCCCCTTGAAGGAAATACATTTCCAATAGACTATATTTAGTGACAAATACTTCACATCAAGACTGAACATCACACAGGTTTCCCCTCTGGTAAGATGAGGAGAGCAACAGAATTCCTCCTACTAAGATCTAGGAGCAATATTTTACTCACTTCATTTCATCAGAGCGCCTTTGCATGTGTGAGGTGGAAGACTCTTTTGATCTGTGTAGCTAAGAAAACCTTAGCTTATCTGTGGTCCTTTTAATTAGCCCAGAGAGCCTGCATTTATTGGGTTCTCCTTAGGAATGGACCACAGTTCCCATCTCCGGACCGCCAACTTGCCCACTTGTCTTGTACACAAAGAGTAAGAACTTCATCAAGGAACTGAACTCTTGCAACTACTTGGAAGAATCAAGTACTTGACTCAAATTTAGCTTTGCTTTTTAAAGTAGTCACAGCAATTATATTTTACAGCGCCTTAGAAATATATTTATTTCAGATGAATCACCTGCAAATGCATGGAAGCCCACTCCAATGGCTTTAGATTATTTCAGTGGAACTGATGATAAGCACTTGTAATAAGTGCAACTGGGGCTTCAGGTGATAGTTGATGGAAAATGAAGTTATATCTGATACAGTTTTTGTCTTTTTTTCCCCATTTCGTGTGTTACCTGGTCAATTTTCTTTCATACTTTTCCACTTTCCCTTAAGAAGCCATAGCCTCTTACCCTACTCCTACAAGCTCTCCAATTCCAAAGTATCTTTGTGTCTGCAAAGTCTATAAAGATAGATACACATGCACACATCACAGAAGTTCAGCAAGTGGAAGCAGACTTACAGGCCTCAGTTTCAACATATTTTAAAATCAATGTACAATTACACTCCAGCATTGGAATGCACACTGAAATGTCACAACAAGGTGAGAGAATTAATTCTGTACCCTTCGTAGCTAGGCTGCATCCACAGTGAGTACAGTGGTAGGAGAATACTGAGGACAGAGACAGTCTTTGTCATTTAGCTCCTCTGGTAGTGAAGCGTTTTCTCTCATTTCTTTCAAAATTACTTAAATTACTTTCTTTCAAAATTTGAGTAAGAAGAAAATCAAAACTCTTGAAAAGTATTAGCACTAAAATACATACTTACTAGAAATGATTAAATGGTTCTAAGAATTCCGGGAGTTAACTCCCTGCTTTCTACATTTCCTTAACCTCTTGAAAAACACATTTTCATGGTCTCTGTATAGGTTTCTCCAGCTCAAAGTCTTTTCAAGATCACCTTCCATACACTATAAAGTCCTAGGCATTATGACTTTAATCCTGGGCCTAGGACATGACTTTGATTTGGAGGCAGCCTGAAATATAAGTACTCCCTACCCAAATCTAGGGTAATCCTCTTGGGTTGCCAAATGTGATGCTCAGCAGGCCCAACAGCCTTGGCACTCACTGTTTCCCTCAGAATATCTCTGGACAGTAACAGTATTTAGCAGCACAGGCTCAAATTTCTCTATTTCTCAAGTTCAGTGTTCCATGGGGAAAAAAATGCCTGAAATCCTTGAAAAATGGATTTTAAATAGGGAACATCTTGACATACCAAGACTCGCATGCAATGTGTGCTAACTCTGATGGTCGAAGGACAAAAGAGAACAAGATCTGCAGGGAAAAGTAGTATGACTTAAAAAGTAGACAAGATTTTCAGCTTAGAAACCTTTAATTAGATTAGCACTTCCTTGAGTCCAATTATGCATATATTTTACCTTGTGCATACACTTTTCCCACTATGCATCTTTCTGTCAGGACAGATTTTAAGCAAATAGCATCTTTATATCACAGAGTTCTCAGCACTAGCAAAACAATCACCATCAGGAGGAGGACAGAGGAATTAGAATACCACATTATTAACCCAATATTGTGTCTGAGAAAACCTAGCTTCACTATGTGACCATACTGCAATTTCCTCCCTGCAGGGTGGAAAGGGTTCCCTGCAGCTCCATAGCAAATAGTCCATCATAAACAAGCTTGTTTTTTTTTTCCAATATGTGCATTTTTTAGCTAAGATTTGAAAAATCGTATTCATCCCTCAGACCTTTTTCTCTGGAGTATCCAGATCCCCTCCCCTTCAAGAGCCTAAAGATTGTAATACTTGTTGCTTGGATTCTTTATCTTAAAAGTGTTTCCATGTGCCAGAGTGGAGAAGGCAGAGTATGCCCAAGAAAGATTTACTTATCTGGGGAAAACATATCTATTAATGCACAAGAAAGTAGTTGTGAAGCACATGCCTACTCTTTGGCTCAATCTACTGCCATTGCTGTGTGCTAACAATTAGACTCTCATTATAAAAGTGCATATTTAAGGATCTACTTAAGAGCTACTGTAGTCACATGAGAAGCTGGCTGGCAGCAACTCCAGAATTTTAGCTGATCAGTTCACAGCCTACTAATCGTAGGTCTTTGGCTTGTCTGTAACAAAATGCACTAATATGTTGGAACACAAGAAGAATGGGAAAGTCACTCTCATTTTCAGGCAGAGCCTTGAATGCACAGCAAAATGAAATTTCAGGTTTTTCGCATTAAAAACACTGAGATCTGAAATAGGGATGGTACCATCTTTCTTAAGTACCATCCCTTTTCTGCACCGAAACATGTGCGAAGTAACTATTTGTCTCCAGTAGCCTGACCTGCGGCATCTGGAGAGGATGTGAGTCCCTGTTTTTCTGTCAAAGCAGAGAGCCATGAGTCCCCAGCATTTCAGAAAATGAAAATGTCTGATTTTCTAGTCTTAAGGTTTGTATGAATTGTCACTGTTTTTAGCACTTGATATGGAAGTAAAATCTGCAGGAAGGTTTTTAAACTAAACGCTATTTTATTTTCACATGCATTTTTCTGGCCTGGAAGCATGCCCATCCTTTCTCCAGAATGCATCTCCACCTGCATTTGTAGAATGGAAATTAAAATAATGGAGAAGATATACCAGCTCAGTACTGGTCATTTCTGCTAATGAGAGATGTTTGTAACTGCATCTTCCATTGAATTATCAGACTTCATCATTATCAGATGGTCTTCAGTAATTGTGCTGTATTGGCACTTTGACAAAATCTGGAAATTCTGTAGTTTGTTCTAGTGCCTGAAGGAAGCAAGTCGTCAAAATATTCTATTTCTGCTCTTATGTATCTTCCTGTTATCCTACTGCTCCATAATAGAACTCATGGTATTTTCCAGCCATGGGAACACTTATGTTTAAAAGCTACGATGCTGACAGAGTGAGGGAAGTATGATAGACTTTGAAGAATCGCGAAAGTATCTGAATTTATTCAATAATCATAATTTTTTGAAGGACAGCATCTTCTCTGCATTCTGGTAGAAGTCTAGATTTCATTTTCTTTCCTTAAAGTTTGAGCAGAATATACTGCAAAATGCACTACAAAAGCAAGAGTTAACGGAGAAAAAGGGAGAGAGGAGGATCTATTCAGGTCTGACTGAGACCATGGATAGGACTGATGAACTAATAGTTCAGGCTAATCTGGAATGTGCAATGTTTGTTGCTTCTACAGCTAAATGTGAATAAGTTAGATAAACACAGATCCTATGTCCTGTAATGAATAACCTGAAATGCAATATGTATGTATAAATGTGTTTTGAAGGGCATTAAAACATCATGTTTTAAATTCAGGAGCTTAAGAATTTTATTTATTATTGACTACTGGTATGTTATATCTTGAAAACTTGTGTGATGTTTGTGGCTGAACTGAAAAAGGAAGCAAACTCATGGCTACTGTAAAAAGCAATTACTTGACAGGAGGAAGCCATCTAAATGGTGCAAAAGGCAGCTGGGATATCCATTTTTTTCAGAAAAAGAAGTAGTTAAACCAACATCATTTCTACATACTGCGTAAGTGTTTATGAGAGGACCAAGAAGGTAGGACTGTAACTTAATCAATCCTGAAGCAGATTCTAACTCTGTGCCTGTATACACTGGAGGCATGCTGGTATCCAGCTCCGTACTTTGGTGTGGCTAACTCGATTTCCTGGCTTGGCCTTGGATCTGCCTGGTCACTCAAGACTTTTTTGGTGAGGACACTACCCCTACCTGCAATGCTGCTACCCTTGGCTCTTGGTTACCCTGGCAGTGCCGTCCGCTCTCTCTTCTCCCTCACAAACCTGCTGAAAAATGCTTAACATATGGATTAATGATATGCAATGAACAAGTCTGATTAATAACCTTAATTTACTAAATATAGACTGCCACATACAGTCTTATTTTTAGAGCCAATGTATTCTGACGGATTTTGCAATCAACATAATTGCCTCTACTGAAGTGAATTATATATTAGATTCTCCAGCTTCTGCTTTAGAATTGACTGAGTATCATGAGAAAACAGACTTACCAATAATTTTAAAGGTAGTATTAATATAGAATATTTCATAGAGAAAGATGGCAATGTATACAAATGGGTTTTAGAATAACGTACCAGTGCTAAAATACACTTTAGTAGCTATGGAGTAAATACAGTTTTTGAAAATCCTGTTCAATTGTGCACAAAATCTGAGCAATTTGAGGGTTTAAAGTGAGATTCTCAAGTGTTTTACTGAGAGCTGCACAAAGAGGTTTTTGGGCATGGAGAGGTTATTTGGGCTTTTCTTGCTGCAAGTTTTTAAATCTATTACATTCATTTCCATGGTTAGTTGTTTTTTATTTCCTACTCTTCTGTTCAGTTGTACTTCAAAGCTCATATGAGGCCTCTATAGATTTTTTTTTTCTTTAAAGAAGATCATAGTGATAATTACAGGTTTCATTCTAGGATCAAGAAACTGGACTGATTACACATTTATTACATACACTTACTGAAAAAATAGAGCTTCCTCCAAAATTTTAAAGCTGGGAATCTAAGCTCATTGCTAAAAGAGGACTAAATCCTCTCTCGCACTAGAACAGAGAAAAAGCTTCAATTAACTTCAACAGAAATACAACAGGGCCTCTGAAAATCACAGATAACATCACCTATATATCCACCACCACGTATACAAACTTAAACTCCTTTTATAATTGTTCCAGTGCCAATAGTGCTACACTTTTTGATTTAGCCCCACACTGTTAGTATAATTTTCACTGAACATTCATTACCCCCTGAAGCCAGATTAGATTTATACTGTCCGTAAGTCAAAACTCTGATTTCAGAGACAGTGTGTAGATGCGTACATATAGTCAGTATTTAAAGAGTAAAGGAAATAGAAAGTACTGTAAAGTTTAAGGGTTTCAAACTGCCCTGTGGACAGACTGAATTCTCAACTTGCGTATGTCTATGTCAGAAAAGGATGAAAAGTACAGGACAATTGGCACAGAAGATGACTACAGACTAGAAAAACTGAAATTAAATATTAAGACATTCTAGGCTATTTTATACCATCTTTAAGTCACTTCTGCTTTTACTGCATAAACAATACTTTTTGTTTTTTGGGCCAGTTATTGAGGCTCATTTATTCTTAACAAGCAAAGATGACAACATTTAGGTGGGCAAATGGCTCACCATTCAGCCTCACAGATCTATAAAAGAATTACACTCTTTAATAAATGCATAACATTAAGTATAAGGAAAAAAATGCTAAAACGTTTACAAAATACAATTAGATTAAAAATCTAGAGGAAGGATAGAGGGCTTTCTTATTTAAACAAATGGCAAGAAAGAACCCAATTTAAAACTACCAGAATCAAGAATTTGAAAACGGCAGATCCATCCTTACCACATGAAAATCTCCAGATGATGTTGCATGGAAAAGCTCTGTATGAAGAGAGGCCACTCAAGCTACCTAAACCATTGGATCAGCTATGGAATAACCTGTTGTCAGGTCTAATTTAAAATTCCCTCCATTGAATTATTGCATGCTTCTTGATGTTATCATCATGCTTCCAGTTTTGCATTCAAGAATTTTACCCTCAGCTTTGGCTGAAAAAAAACCCTTTCAATCTCTATTTAAGGTTCTCGTATCTGAAGGGAACTACAAAGCTTCTAGGAAAAGGAAGTGCAACAAATCCAAATGCAAGAGCTTTGCATATAAAACCCTTAGGGCATGTGCAATCCACAGCAAGGCTGGGGATCTCAGAGGATGGAGAGTGTTCTCTCCTAAAATGCAAAAATCAGCGAGGGAGATGGCACCAGAAGGTGGCCATTACTTGAAAAAGGACTGAAAAGGGACTCAGTGTCCACTTGGCAAAGGGCTGACACTGGCAAGGCAGCACACGACTTCAGAAAAAAGCACTTGTTGTCACTGTTCCATTCACAGCCTAAAAGCTCTAATTTCCATATTATTAATGAAATAGGCAAACCCATTTAGTTTACTCAACATAGTGATTTGAAAGCAATTCTGAAAATTATGAGTTATGTTTATATACCTCGGAACTTATTTTGATAAGAAGTTATGTCTCTATTTATAGGGGACCTAGATGTAGATTATCAATGCTCTCAAAGTAATGTTTTTAAAGTAATGCTACAGAAAACATCCACTTGGCTCAGTTACCTTTTCGTATTTGTGTATATGACTATATTGGTAAAATATATTTTACATGTTATCCATAATAAGGAAATGATTACCCATTCAAAGAAAGAAATATTCCTGTAGTAAAAAAACTCTGAAGTGGTGAGATTCTACCTTTTCTACTACAGATGAAGCAGCTTCTTCTGCCATTATACCTTACTAATCTGCTTGCTGAGCCACCTTAAACACTGGAAAAAGGTAAAGTTAGATGGGACTGATGGGAAAGCATTTCCTGGAAAGGCTTCCTGCTTACAGAGAGCCCTCACTGTGGTTGCTTGTCCATGTCAGCATTAGCAAGCATCAGAACAAAATTCAGGATATGCTTGTTGAAATGAGACTTTCTTTTCATCATTTACGTGACAAAGGCAGCTCCTAGTGAGTGATTTATATAGCTGTCCACAAACTGTTTATACTATATTGGTAAATGTCTCCTTATTCTCATGGCATAAGTTTAAACACATAGGTTTTTATTCATATCTGACAATTTTATCGAAGAAAACACTACTCTGCTAGCAGTTTTGCCCCAAGCCACTGACTCATATTTACGGATTGATTTCCAGAGATGTTGAGCAGATGCAGTTTTCCAGCAGAGTTCAGGCAAGCAATAGGGCTTAACAGTTCTCAAATCCACGCTGCTAACCACCAAGCAGTTGCCGAGGGACCCCCACCTGAGCATTTGGGCAAAGAAAGCCTGCAATGCCTATGCTGTACTGTCCTCCTTCCTGACAGTTTCTCAGGAGAAAAGAGGGCTGCAAGATGAGTAAGAAAGAAAATTCTTGAAATACTCAAATTTTCACAGAGGCATTTGAAGCTAGGCATGCAAAATAAACAGGCAACAAACTCTACATAGAAAATTGTACGAAAATGCTCAGTCTGTGAAAAACATGATACATGGCTGCAACTACTCTTCGTGTGCTCTGTACTCAGGTTTTGGTAGAGGCGAGGCAGACCAACCTGGTATGATGGCTCATGGTCAGAATGGAGCAACAGAGGCTGAACGCCGGCGGTCTTTGTCCCTTTACTCTTATGTGATAAGACAGTATCATTAGAAAGGAAGCATTTGGAGGACAGACTTGCCAGCTGAATTATCAAGAAATTAGTATTATTATTTAAAAAGGACAGATTTTTGCTGTCACAAAAATGCTGGAGAGCAATGGTTGTGAGACAACAACTTGCACAGAGCAAAAGTACTGGGGACAATTTCCTTATTTTATTATAACTCAGCCTGGATAAGAGACTTATGAATATTTATAGAATTGCCATAGAATTTTACACGTAGTATTTATTCTTACCCAGACAGGGAGCTTATACTTTTAAAGGAAGTAATTAATTAAGGCTTATTTCCTGTAAGTGTTTGAATTTCCTAGAACACTTCTTTCTCAGCACGTGACTTTATCTGGAAGGCTACTGAAAGTATGTGCAACTTCAAAACTTGTTCTTCTTCACAGCATCAGAATTTAAGGATTTTTTTGAATATGTAGAAAATAGTGGCATTTAGTGGCATTTACAGAACACGTGGACATGTGCTCTTAAACTCATGTTGCAACAGCAGTTACTTCATGTGTTCTACAGAGCCCACCAAGATTCTGTAAAGTCTTTAAGCATGTTTTAAGCATCTTGTGAATTCAGGCTTCTGGCAGTTCACCATTACTGCTCATTAAAAGAAGCACACAGTGAATATTACTGCCCAAAATTCCATTTTATCTTCTCAGTTAGCTTACCAATACTGAACACCACACTTGACACAGACATGCAGTTTTCAGTCATCTCCCAGTTAATATTAAAACCTTACTGAACTCTCGCATATTGTGCCTGCTACAAAAATCCCTACATTTTGACAAAAAAGAAATCAGACTTCTAAGTACTGTTTCCTCAACCTACTTTCCTCTTAAAGCATATGTGTGTTGAATGTCCTCCCCAGGAACAGTTGCAATCCTCCATTTTTAACTCATTCAGGAGAAATGCACATCAAAAAAATTCCAACACTAAACTAGCGTCCTGTTGCAAATATATAGAGGCAATTGAATATTGTCTTCTCCTCATTCAAATCTCTTTTGTGTTATAAGTACCACTGTCATTTTCAAAATTTTATTCTGCCTCTCCTTTAAACATACTTTTTTCTTTACAATTAAATTTAGGAAAAGCTCTGTATGTCACAGGCACTTCTGAGTCTAGACACCAGCAGAAAAGCAATAGAGAGCAAAGGACTAATGGTTACTAATTTTCCTACATAACTCCATCCACTTGTCTTGAAAGTCTTATATATCGCTTGCATTCTCACAACTACTTTTCTGTACTTAGGCTTAGGCTTGAATTTTTCCAACATAAAAATAAATTGTATTTTAATTTGAATGGAATTTTCTCCTATTTTTCATATTTCTTATTTACCACATTCAAACATGAGAATAGCAAAGCATTAATTTCCTCAAATTTCCAACACTCTGAGTCCGTAAACCTCCAATAGTACCTGACGAGTCCCATGAGCCCATATGTATATGGAGTAACAATCTCACATGCAACATATTTACCCATTCTGAAGTGCTATAAACTTAACAGCTCTTGTAGTTTTATTAACTCTTGATGACATGAACTGTTTTTCATTTTGCTAGAAGAAAGTCTGCTAGCCATAAAATAACATTGCTTGCATTACAGGCAGATAGCATGCTCAGTCATCAGCTGTAGTCACCTCCATAACAGACAGAGCCAGTGTGCTGAACCTGAGATCCAATGCTAATAGTGACAAAATCAATCATAATTCAGGGACACGACTTAACTCACAGGAAATGCGAAGTGCTTTGAACTACACCAGCCTCTAAAACAAAGAAAGTGAAGTGTGCATATGTATCTTCATTAATAAAATCCTGCTGAAATGGAAGGTATTCTGCTCAGAACATATCCTGCATGGGTGGACTCCATGTCATGCAGCATTAAGATAGGTACCTTCAACAGATGAAACCTAAGAATTTTAAAAATGATTTTCAACTTGAGGCATCTATCTTTAGATCTCTTACAGCATGTTTTTCAAGCGGAAGGGAAGGAAATGTTCAGCACTTTCTGAAAATTGACATTTTCTTAGTAGCCTCAAAGTGATCAAATGGTCACTATTTTGACAGTTATCAAGGCCATATGATTTCATTTTGACATGTGATAAATTAATTCAAACCCTCTTTCTTCCACCAAGAAATACCACTATTCTGCTTTACTGTGAAAACTGGTCTGCAGTGTCTTGAAGAACACTTTCAAAAGATTTTGTTTTGGTGGGTTTTTTTTTTTTTTTTTTTTTTTACATTATCTTTGTCATGAAATATTTGATATTACAAGCTAATATAGAGCAGGAAATGAAATGATATTTTAGAGTAATCTCCCAAGATGTAAAGATTATTTCTTTCTGATTTACCTCTGGTAACAAATGAACAAACACACAAGGTATCGCAATCTCACTTTATTTGTAGCTTAAGGTTAATTAATTATTCTATTGGCAGTATTCTTCACTCTGGGCAGTAGCCCAGTTATGTGTAAGTAAGGGTAAATTGAGTAATGGTAAATGATTGGGAGTATTTTTTAAAATAAAATAAAGTTGTAGTGTGTTTTCAAAGGCTTGTAAAATTAGGTCAATACCAAAGAAAGTGGTTTGCTTTGTTATTTGATAAAGGAAAATTACTGACAAAGCCTATTTTTTGCTTATTTGAGAGACCCTGAATGCCTGTCATACTCATTCGTTTTGGGAGGTGGAGATTCAAGGTTGTGCAGGATATGACCCATAGTCTGTAAGAAAGGAAGCATTGCACAGTACCATAATACATTATAAGTAGCAAATATATTTGCATATCTGTAATAAGATATTCTATTTATATTTTCTAGAAATGAACAGAATTACTGCGAAAATCTGCAGAACCTCTTTGGAGTTGATTTGGGGTGAAATTTATCCTTTAATACCCTCAAACCATTTCAGCCTTACCTAAGATTACTTTTAGATTCTCAAATATTATCTGTACTCTTTATTCTTCTGACAACCATTTGTTTACAACAGTTACACGATCCTTTTTGCTAGCAGCTGTGTTCAGCTGCCATCTCTTTACTTTCACAGAAAGCTCTGTGAAACAAATCGTCAGGCCACAGGGCAAATGCTAATTTCTGGAACTGGGAAGATGCTAACCCAATAAGAACACTGTTGAAAAGTTGTCTTACAAATTGACTTTTCTGTGAATGCTCTAGTACTAGCCAGTTCCAGCAATTTCCTCATATGGAGTCGCAAATAGGTGTGAAACAAGTTGCAGCTCTCTAGGACCCTTTTGATTCTTATTTGCTGGACACCTTCAAATCTTAGTATTTTTTTAAGAAAGATAAGCATTTCTCATTCTACAGGACGAGGAATCTGGCACTGTTTTCAAACTCTGCATTGAAGGCACTCAGTTCTGCTGAAAACCTCAGTTTGGAATTGCTTTACTCAGCAATATATTTGAAATCAAGCTGTGTAAGCCACAGAAAGGTGGCAGAGGTCTACTGTATAATCATCAATAAAGTATCCTCCGTTTCACTGAGACTTTGCCACTGCAAAAGACTGCACTCAACAGAGTAAATAGAAGTGTAAATGGAAAAGTAGATTTTGGGGTGTTTTGAGACTGTTTTTCCTCCTGGATCAACCTGAAACTGGACTTCCACTGTAATAAACCTTGCAAAACGGAACAACACATTTAGATCAGTATTAGCAATTCTTGCACAGGGATCACACAACATAAATGATTTTTTTAACAGTGGGATGATCAAACGAGACAGACTGCTATGATGTGTTCATTCATATAATACATAATTCCCGAAAGAAATAGGAAAGACGTCCACACTGACCATAGTCTGTGTTTTCCGGCTCCCAACAATTAGATGGCCAAAAATAGGGCGTCTATAGACAAAACAAAAAAGTAGGGAACTCAGGTTAGACAATGCAAGCATTATACAGTCCTTGGATTGATACTGCTTTCTAAAGTCAATTCACATTTTTCATAGATCTGTTATACTGTTAATTCCACAATTTTGAAATAGGCATCAAAACAGCAAATTACTCTGGTATGCTTGTTTATTGCACTAGTGTCAGAATGGCACTGAAAATGAAGAACAAGGTGTTCTTTTTATTTTTAAAGGTAGGGGAACAAAAAACACAAGGCTAGGGAGTGAGGTTGTCTTTTTCATCTTCCCTAGCAACATACCTCTCTCATGACCTGAAGAATGAGTTTTAGAAGGTGAAAAAACAGAAGAGACTTTCAGGTCCATCCAGTTCTTGATTTTGAAGTGTTTTCATTAATGTATATTAATATTGGAGACTCTTTCCTAGAAGCGATTTATTAAAAGTTGCCAATAAACACATCCTGTTTTCACGAAGTTATCAAAGTCATTTTCATTTGTTGAAGCTCTTGTTTTTTTCCAAATGTCTTTATCACTTGTCATTTCATATTTAAAATATAATATTTTTAACGGAAATCCAATAAAAGTACCAAGAATTAATTCAAAATTATTTTTATTAAAGCTGGGTGAAATATATTGTTAAAATAATTCCCTTTCACCAAATGACGGAAGTAAGACAACATAGGCATTTTTCGGATGAAAAAACTTTTTGATAAAAATTTAAAGGATTATAGTATTTATACAGATGGTATATTTTTATTTATAAATATATATATATATATACATACATACACACACACAAATATATATCATTTGGGAAGCTGATTTATCCTAAGTAAATGTGATGACTGGTCTGAGCTGTATTTTTAAAACACAGGTTCTTCCTTAGGACAAACTTCTACTTTACGCTTTGGTTCCTATCACTTTTTCTCAAAGACATTCCAGCTGCAAACGTGGAAACCTCTCTTCATGTATACCTCCCTCAAAATTGTTTTAATGGTAATTTAAAAATCAAGAGGACAGAAGGGTGACACATTCACACCCACTTTCAGGTTAAATAAGTAGGATTAAAAATTTAACTTTATTGTAACAATGACCCATCAACCTTAATAGCAGCAGAGGCTCATTCCTGCATCTTGTTTGCTTCCCAGACCTACTTCTAAGCCAGGAAATATACACACCTAAAATAAAGTATTACAGATGTCTTTTGAAACAGTATACAAAATGTAGAAAATGTAATATTCAATCTTGCAGCTTTTTGCTATTTACAAAGCAATAATAATAAGTTAAAGGATTAAAAAAAAAGTCATAGGCTAATTTCAAAGGCTGAGACAAGTTTTCTGTAAGTGGTTTCTTGCTCTGTACTGGAGTAACAGTAAGTCATTCTTCCTATCAATTATTCCTTTGTAGAGCTACTGCAACCAAAGTGACTGGTACAACCACAAATGGCGACACAAGGCAAGAGAACCTCTAAACTATAAATGGCAGCACTCAGTGAATTCCAGAGAACCAAAAAGCTGTAAAGATGCTTTAACAATATTAATCTTATAAAGCATTAATCTTATAAACAATATTAAACTGGTTTAACTCAACAGTTTTCAAACTTGGAGTTTCTGAACACACAGAAACCACATCTAGCTCAGGAAGTTGCTGAAACTGGCTGGGGCACAGAAATTATTCGGAGGTAGTAGCATCTGTGTTGGAGGATGCCTGGAGAAAGGCGGTGGGGAAGAAATCATTCAGAAGAAAAAAGGAAAAAAAATTCTTCTGGTGGTAGGTATATATGCCGTGAACTCCATTTTAAAATTCCTTATATACACTTAGGATAGCGCCTGAGAAATTAGATAAGATTTAAAAAGTAAATTTGATCTTCTGATTTAGAGCTAATCTCCCAAGATTTTGGCATTCATTTCAGGTTAGGCCATTAGGGAATATACTATGTGTTTGATATAACAGGAGGCCTCTGCCAGTTCACGCTACCCCTGGCCAGAAAGCATACTGCAAAAATAGTTCTGAGAGGCGCTCAGAGAGATTGTATCGATGAGGGATAAATCTGACATTATTGTTTTCAGTATTTTGTAAAAATAAGACATTTTTTTTACCGGAACTTGCATGGTGGGGATGATAGACTATGGGAAGGAGGCAGGTTCTCTAGTCTTGCAAAATATTTACCTCACTAGGAGAAAGAGGTGGCTAAGGCTTTTCTGAACTTCAAAAAGAAGCATTCAAATGACAGGATCTGCTTCTAATAGAGGACTTAACCAGATACCTGCTGAAGAAATAACATGACAGCATACAAGTAATTCTGAAAAATGTACAGCAGACACATTTTTCTTTCAGAAGGTGAACAAAGCTGCAGAGAGAACACATATTTTAGATTTGGTTCCTTTAGAGGAAAACTAACGAGACTTTGCAAATGTGTAAGCATTTGGGCAAAAGTGATTGTGTAATGACAGAGCTCACAGAAAAGCGTTCAACCGACCAGAGAACAGGTAGATACAGTCTCTTGGGAAAGTAATCTGAGCGCTAAAGAGATGGAAGGGAGCTGACAGTTACTGAGAAAGACTGTATTAAGTGTCTAAGTACCTTTAGAGAGAAAGGATAGTTACAGACCAGTGAGGCCACACTGGCAATCTTCAGTCAGCTGAAGACCAAAAAGAGCTCATGCAAGAAGTGCCATTGAATGGGTATACTAATGAATGTGTATGCTCTCCTTGCTCGCACCCTTCCAGAGATAAAAGCAGAGAGGTTAAAATAAAACATGAGTTTTAATTAGAAAAGTACAGGAGAAGTAATAATAAACGGCTCCAGAATATATATTAAAAGGTAACACCCGCCTCCAAAAGTAAAAAATCAACAGAAAGGAAACATCCCCAGATGGGAAAGAAGTTAAAATAACAGGTAGTACAGATGACTTTTAAAAGCCTTCCTTACTTTAGTCTCCAGAACGAGGCAGACTATGCTCAGAAAAGGGTCTTTCCACCCAGGGGATGACAGGCAGGCACGAGTTTCCCTTGCTGATGCTCTGAACTGGGCAGACACAAGCTACCCCCGGACCAGGGCTGTGACCCGGCGAGCGTGGTGCTCTGCCTCGGCTAACAGACCTGCCGAGAAGCGAGCTCATTAGCTCGAGCACAGCAACGTGGCCAGGGCTGGCTTCCAGCCAGCTGCCTTGAAGTGGGAACAAAGTTCAGGCCTGCTACAATCAATTCTCTGGGCATGCCCAAAATTAATTTTGACAAGAAGATAAGACTGCAGGGCAAAGTACAGAAAAAAACAGGATGAGAAATATTTATATAAGGTCAGACAGTTCAAGCTGGAGGCCTGATGAAATTTGCCACAGAATGCTTAAGGAACCATCCTATTTTCATGTGTATAAATGGTGGCTTTATCTGTAAAAAACAAAAACAGATAAAAATCCATATCTTGACGCAGCAGCACTGGGAGTTATATGCATGTGAAAATACTATGAGTAGAAATTTGCTTTAATATCTTTCTTCTTCCCCTATCTCTAATTCTCTATGATATCTAAGAGTCATCAAAAGTACTGAATTACCTGCAGGATGCTTCAAGGGGTGAAAATTATCTGACTTGCAAGTTATATATGTGAAAAACATTCACACAAGTGACCTTTGAAACACAAGTTATTTTTAAAACTCACATAGGACAGAGGAGTCCCAGAAGACTAGAACAGGGCAAAGACCTATCTTTTCCCAAAAGGAAAAAAAAAAAAAAAAAAAAAAAAAAAACGACTGAAGGAATTTCAGGTTAGTTCAGCCAATGTAAATGGTTGAAACTTTCTAAACTCAAGCTTTCTAGATTCAAACTCAAACAGTTTAAATACACTATCCATTTGCGAATCTCTAAAAGCAAAAAAGTTAGTACAACTTGGATTTGTCAAGACCATATTAGGTCTTTGACTATGCAAAGCCCCTAGCAGATAGGAGAGAAACTCTAGATGCAATATATTTTGACCAAAGCAAGGTGTCACATTTCATTCTTATCAGCAAGTACAACACTATGGTACTATCATAAGAAGGGCATACATCTGCTCAAAAAATGTTTTCAAAAGTAGATAAGAGTGATTCACTTTCAAAACAGAACAGAAATGGTGGGCGTGGTGCAAAGTGTCTGTCCTAAAGACAGACAGAAAAAACAGAGTTAAAATGTAAATAGAAAAAAAATCCAAAGCACAAAAATAAAAATCAACTTAAAAAAATACATAGACACTGGAAATGAAAGGCTTTAAAAATCAATTTCTGATTAAAGGATTTTTATAATCCTGTCATTCTATGCAAAAATCCATCAGTGATAAATCTGTCTGTAGCAAAAATGACTGAAGTTTTCCCAAAGGTGTTTTCCACATTTTCTTGCCCAATTGTTTGATATTAACAGTTACAAAGTTTTAGTCTTAATCTACTTCACCAGAATGCTGGTAATAAATGCTAATTTCAAGCAGTATCACCCCTAGCTAGGAAAAGGTCCATAGAGAAACTTGATCTCCAAAACTTTTGTGACAGTGTAATTCATTTATTGGAATGGTACATGAAGATTTTGGGAATGTATATCAAGGACTCCTATTCAGCCTGGCTCTTTAGTCTACCAGACAGCACCTTGTGGGTCTCCATTCCCCACAAGTACGTGCTGGGTACAGACCCACCTCTCCAAATCTGTCTGCCTCTTCAGCCTCTGCACCAGGCAGGCTCCTAGCTGCAGAGAGCTTTATTTGTTCCAGCTACAGTAATCAAACATGTTAATGCCGATCTTGTACAAGATCCTAGGCAGAAACCCCCAGAACATCTGAACCCAAAAAACAATTTTCCTGCAAAACAAGTCTGGAGTATTACTTTGTCCTTTAGATGTTACAAGCCTTTCTTTAATCACATAACTTCACAGGCCAGATTTATAAACAACCCCTTAGGAGAATTTGCTGGAAAGGTTATCCATAAAGAGTGAGGGTGAAATATTTACCTTGTTCAAAGAGGGAAGACTAGCAAGTCAGCACAGACTGTTAAGAAGCTCCCCGGTCTCAAGGAATGAGGTTTAGGTAAGTGAGAAAATGGAGTGTGTGCAAAGTAGAAAGCTAGCCTCCCACTTCTGATCTATTAAAAAAACTCCCATAGCAATGTAAGGAGACATTGCCCTTGTAAATGAACTTCTCTATGCCTGGACAGTGGTTTACATTTGCAAATTTAATGCAATCTGTGGGAGAAAATTTGGTTTAATTATTTCTTACAACTCACATATTCAAAGTAAACTGCAGAAGTATCTATAACATCCTTTACAGTGCTACATATTCCTACAGCTCAAACATCACACAACATATATGCTCAGTTTCATGACCTACAAACCCTAGGTAACTGAAGATTTTGCCCAGGAGACAGACATGGTATAAGATGCTGTACCTCACCACCACCATTTTCAGATAGACATTTATAAAAGATTAATTTTCTTTGTGAAATGTAGAGAATCTTAAGGAATTATTATACTTAAAAATTATTTTTCTCAGAAGGAAATGTGAAGTAGTTTGTCATGAACAAGCATTAAACAAGGAACATTTGTCACTTTGCCATGACATCCCACTTATAGCCGGAAGGAAGGTGGGTGGTAGAACGTTTTGGGGAAAGTCAAGTACTGTTTATCAGCCCAGGCAGAAATAATGCTGCCAGTTTTTATTTCTACACTTTTAAGGCACTTCATTTAATTGTATTCGTAATTTGAATAAACAGCCAGTACAAGTCAGCAGCTAGAAAAATAAGGTCTTACGTTGTATCACACTTGCTATCATAGAACCATTTAAGTATTTATAACAAAACTGGCTGTTAAAAAGATCTTTACATTGACAGAACATGGATTTTGCATATGTAAATGCATACTGTTTCTCTTGAACTACAGACTTACATTATTAATTAAATTTAACCACAGAAATCCATAATCTTCCTCTTAATAAATGTGAAATAAAATCCTGCAGTATAATACATATTCCACATTAAACATATGGGCAGCAATGGCTGCCACACATGGTGAGCAAACAAATAGATCTGCTTTGACTCTATCATAAAATTAATCAATAATAATATCTGAACTAATGAAATAGCCACTTGTAAAAATCAGTGTTGTCCATCAGCTTTTATAAACATGATTAATTTCTATGCATTAAACTGTATTACTGAAGGGGGAAGTCATTAAGCATCTTTCAGCTACCCCTTGTTGATAGTAAAAAGAAAAGGATTATAGTTTCTGAAGCTGCTCCACTCCCTGAAATCTTTTACAATCTTAATTACTGTGGATGGAGGAGGAATATTCAAATCAGTCATAAACCTTTCTTAGCATATTATTGTTATTCTTCTTCTGATGGCCACCACTGAATCTTTACAAACTGCAGAAATCAAGTCTTTGCTAAAGAACTGTTACACACATGCTTAAATGCCTTGCATGAGGGATGGCAGAATTCATAGGCATTCAGTTTTACAGTCATTGCAGTTGACTCAAATGATCTCTTAACAAAGCATGGGTAAGAACGCTGGTCTAGCAGTATCTAGCCCATACAGGAAGGGTATCAGCCAGCAGTGCTCCCTTGTGAACTGAGAATTAAAAGAAGAGGCTGAGGAATGCAGATGCAGATTTTGGCTCTGTGACTCCTCTCTCCCAACCTGGGAAGAGGATGAACATGGAAATCAGTGGGGGAAAGAGCAGATAGATAGGGCAGTCAGAAAGACACATGGATTGAAATGGTTTTCCTCTCTTTGAAACCTAAACAGAACTAGTATATGCTGAGCGTGACCTCAATATAATCTTTATACCTGCAATTTCCAAACAAAACCTGCAAAATGCTAGAGAAGCTAACCTGTTTTTTTTCCTTTATTATAAAAATGTGGCTTCCAATAAAACCCTTCTCTTCAGGCATGGCAGCTGTTCCAGGGAGGCCATGAGCAGCAGCTGGAGAGTTGCAGTGTTTAAACACAGCCGAGAGCTCACCTCGGCCAGGGTTGGCTTGGCGTGGGACACCGTTTCAGAGTGCTCAGCTCAGCTCAGCTTGGCAACTCAGAGCAACATTGGAAGCATGGTGATGACCCTGAAAGGGCTCCATAAGCATCTATAGTGCCCAATACTCACACAATTTTTTTCAAAGCTCTCTGCAACATTTGTTTGCTATGTATTTTAATCCCCACTTCAAGGGAGAAACAAGACCAAAAAGGTTAGACATATTCTTCAAGAAAGTGTCTTTCTATTCCCAGTGGTAGAACAGGAGAGGGAATCACAGGTGAAATTTTCATCTTGCCAAAATCAGTGAGATTTTTGTTGCCATCTTCACCAGACCTGTGTTTTCACCACAAGAAACGGTTCCCATTTTCACCCTTTTCTCAGCTATTTAAGCCTTCCAACTTAAAAGTGACAAAACAGTGAAACCTAAATTTCACCTCTGAAAATTATTTTGCAATAAATTACAAATTAATCATCAAAAAATGGCAGTGTGATTATCACAAGCCTCAAGTATCCTAGGAGTTTGTTTAAAGACAAAAGGTATCAGAAAACATTACTTTTCACTATGGATGGTGAGACACTTAGGATGGATGTGCAATCTGTAGAAAACCAACATTTCTTTCTCTGGGTGACACTTCTGGAAGGTTAGAAGCTAAAAAGGGTGAGAGTCAGGCACTCCTCACCAGGACAGCCACGTTAGCAGTTACGTGGACAGAGATGACAGGATGTCAGTGGACAATGTCTGGTCTCAGAGGGATCCACTTTCTAAGGAGCACCTTGCTTTTCTTATTTGTGCCCCACGCGCATGTTCGCTCTCAGATACAGGATGGTAGATAGCAGATATCCAGCTCTTTCTCTGGTCCCTGGATTAAAATACCATGAACAAGCTACACACTCAGGGTCTGAGAGTTCAGGTTTTCAGAGCATCACTATAATAACATTTTCTGCTTTGCCACATTGAGATTAATAACTGTACAGACTACAACTGTATGAGTAAGGCAATTAATATTTAGATCCATCCCACCTGAATTAAATTATTATCACAGAAACTGACCCAATTAGACCTGAGTGGGTCAAAGAATGATCAGGAATGATTTTTTTTTATTTTTAAAGCCATATTATTTTAAAAAGTAGATACAATTACGATTTTACAGCCCTCCTGATGGCAAGAGTAGTAACTGAAAAGGCACAATTTTACCTGTAAAAGGACATTTGTGCAAATGAAACACCATCTCCACTACTTTTAGCCATTGCTATACAATACTAACTTTTTAAAATAAACTGGAAGTAATTTTACTGCCAGGAGGGAATCTGTTACCCTTTGGATTACAAAAAATGAAGTGCATAGAGAATGTTATTAGAGCTAGCCTGCTTTTTGTAGGTCAGGCCACTGTACTGCAGGCAGAGGCTTCTCTGCAGGGACAAGTTCGAAACTTTTCAGTGCTGGCAGATGCACTTTATTTTCTCTTTCTATTAAAATATCTAGAAATCAGTGAATCCTGTCCAATCAAGGGGTCCCATTTCTGAAGAAACGACATAGCAGGTTAATAAGTATTCTAGTGCAATATTCATACATTTACGGTTGAACTTTTGGAAATATTACCTTTCTTCCCACTGAATATACTATCCTTATCTTTCAGTTTGATAATAGTTTTGGTATTAGCCTATTTCAGTAAGGAATGGGGGATTTAATGACTTAAGTTGTGCTTGTACAACTCTAATAACACAGTATGCAACCACTATATATTCATATTTTTTCTCATGCTGTAAATTAACAGGTTAAATTGCATTGCTTTATTATTATTAGCATAGTTTAGCAATGCAGATTTAAATCAGCTTTAAAGCAGCAGCTGCAAGGGGTGCTACAAAGCAGCAAACAGCCAAATTGCTACAGCTATATACTGAGCATCACTTGTGGAAATTACCTTATTTCATAGGCATATGGCAAATACATTCCAAATCCATAACTTACGTAAATCAATCTAACCCTAACTAAATCTTCATATCCAACCATGTAGACTAGACTTCTCTGAGTAAAGTTCATGACAGACTAATTACAATAACCTCAGCTGCTCACAAGGCAGCTAATTCTAATCTCTCTGTTCCTTTGACTGAATTGTGGTAGGGGAGGTGCTCATTTCCCACTTTTAGATATAAACAGACCAATAGCAGTGCAGTATTTTCATCCAGAATTTGGCAAGCAGCACCTCCATAAACAAGTTCCACTCTCCACAGAAGGAAGTGGAAGGAAGTCCTCCAATAATGTGTCCTCCTGGCTGCTCCTTATGCAGAGACAAACCAAGAAGCAGGACCTCAGTCACTCCTTGATCTCTTTCTGCATTTCACTTACCCCATAACCTCTTGAGTGCCTTTCTCTCAGCAGTAAGACCCTTCACCTTATGCCATCCCTCTTTGCCTTACACCAATGATGAGTGTGCAGTTGCCACCAAGGGACAGTCAAAGCTAATGGAAATAGTGGGAAAAGAATAAGTCCTGTTAAGGGTCACAGGTCTGAGCACAGATGACAGTCTGGTACACAGAGTTACCAAGGCAAGGTGGGCTTTTTTGGATGGGGGAGAAGGGGAAGTAGAGTTGAGAAAACAGATTCTGGACTAAATATTGAGGAGGAAGCAGCACCCTGGGAGGGAAAACCCTTCCTTCGAATCCCCTCTGCTAGATCAACAGTGGCTGTGACTGTGGGGCAGGAAGCCTGAGATGACTTCCCTTTGTATGACCTGCATATGTGTAACTTACTGACTGCTAAAGGGCAGGTTTTTTACATTGTATGATCCACCAAGGATTTGCATATGGAAGTATAATAGTGATACTGAAATGCATGCAGCAGCTGTTTTCTTCCTTGCTAGACTGCACAGTAGATATTTAGTTATATTCACACTAACATTTTAAGTTTTAGATCAAATATTACAACTCTGTCTTTTCTCTTACATGGGTCTATAGAACAGAATTCAAATCAAAATATTGTTAAAAGTATTCTGCAGAAATTAACCTCATATAATGCTTGAGACAATGATTGCTCTCCAGTATATCACATTCTTTTTTCTGCATTTTAAAGACAGCAATCTCAGGTCTATTTTACTTTCTGTGGTTTCTTATTTAAATAATTTTAAAGACAAGACTTAGACTTAAGTATCTTGAGGATAGTAGATTTTGTCCTACCAGAGATTATTTTTCTCTTACTACGTAACGCAGCTGGCAATAACAGAACAGGCTTCCCAAACTATGGCACCTATATATTCAATTTCATAATGATGTTCATCATATCATGATTTCAAAGCAGCAAATACCTAGTAAAGATCTTCAAGCATCTGTTGGTGATACCTGCCACCACCAGTGCTTAATCGCAATACAGAACACAACCCCCACTTTCAATGGTGGCACATGGCGAAGAAAGTAAATTAATTCCTACTCTAGAATACATAATCAAATACTTGTTATAAGTCAGAGGAGATGTTGCTCTGCAATCTCTTAGTTTGCCATTCATTGTTACAGTAACATTCTACCCTCCCAAGTCCTTAGTTTGAAATCTAATACAATGAAATACAACTAGGTAAGAGCGTGAATAAAATACATACATATATTTATATGTTTATATCAAATGAATGTTCCTTCTGGCTTTTTCTGAAGCACCTGCATATCTTTGTTATATACAGTGTGACAGAAAAATTTGTTTGCACTTTTTTTGAAGAGCACACACTACTTCAATACTGGTCTGTTTTATATAAGGAAGTCCTCCTACAAGAAAGAATAAGTATTACACTCCTTTTCTAACAGATACTTGCCCTTTTCCAAATTAAAACTATGTTGGTAATGAGAGTCAGTAAGTCATTTCATTTCCGCTATTAAACTTCAAAAATACTAATTTATTTCATGACAGATATTTCCACACGTAGCATTACTATGCTTTCCTAGTACATTTTCAAGGATTAGAATGTTCACTCTTTTCTTGACATAATTTATTGACTTATTTTTCTGAATAAAATCCTTCTTTTTCTTTTAATTTAAGAGGAATTGTCACCATCTACTATGTTACATAAGACAGAAAGTATTGTATAATTTGCTATGAATCTTCATATGATGCCTCTAATACGAGTCCCCAGTTGTGCAACTCAAGAACACATATAAAACACTTACCTGGAATCGATAAAAAGTTCCATCATCCTTTAGTGTTAGAACATGGTCTGAGATTGGAAAGAAATAGCCATGTGCAGCCATCAATGTTCCCAAATGTAGAGCTTCCACTGTTGGAAAACCAAAAGAAAAGAAAAGAGAAATTCAGGCTCAGAAGGAGAAAGAAGGTTAAAAGGCTATTTGTAGCAATTTAGTTTTTTGTTTGGATTCATCCTATCTCCTGCACTTGGCTCCAAATCAAGGTTTTGGCATCACGAAAGCTCTGTCTTTTTCTGCATAATATAACGACAGCATCAAAAGAAAAAAAGATTCCTTAACAAATGGCTATTAGAAGTCACATTTGAAGCTGCATTTCCACTGCTTATATTATTAGCATTAGCAGGTGGCTCCCATGACATTCACTCACTTGCTTTGAAGCTGACAAAACTGCTATCGCTCTTACCCACACTGTGCAGCCTGCTTTTTCTCTTCAGAACAGTTTCAGATTACATGACATTAAAACAGGAGATTCCAACTGCGTATCTTCCTCGTGAACTTTATCAGAACTACAGTAAAGGATAGAGATTTCCTTAGAAGTATCATTACTGGGAATATAATGAAGAATAACTGTAATTCACTTCAGTGTACAAAAGCATAATATGTAACAGTCAGGCTTTAATACACTCTTGTATTTTCAGCGAACCTATCTATCCCTATCTATCACTATCAGTCCCTCAAGTCTCTTGTTCAATGTTGTCTTTGCAGTTACTTGATTTGGCCCACAAGAACACAGTGTTGTAGGAAGAGACCAGCATTAGTTAGGCGTGCTCTTGCTGCAGTATTCAAGTCCTACGATGTTTCATTCTTTACCAGATTCCTTTACTAACCTTGTAAGAACTCTTGGTTTATAATGCTAAAATAGCTGCATAGCAATTTCTCTTGTTACTTTAATTGTTTCCTAGCACAAACTACTAATATCAGTCCACATGCAGTGAGGCATCCTAATTTAAAATCTGGGGGTTTTGAGAGGAGCACAAGGTTTTCCGAGCTACTTTGTTCGGGCCCCTCCACAAAGCCACTCGCGACAGAAGGTGGCACTGGACAGGAGGACAGTACTGCTACAAGACAACACCCCGAAGAGAAAAGGAAACAGCACAACAAAAAGGCCATACAGAAGCCTAGGGAGTATGGAGAAGCTGGGAAGGGCGAGGAAAAAAAAAGACAAAGGAAAAAGACAGAAGCATTGAGACTTGCCTGAAAAAGGGGGATCTTTGTTCTAAAATATGGAATCAGTATGAACCCAACACAGACTCCATTAGTATGAACATTTTCACTACAAAAAATCTTAGTTTTACATTTCAAAAAAAAAAAAAAAAGGCAAAATAGCAATTCTTCATGACCACCACCACACACACATTCAAATCTATCCTTTAAAAAGACCTAATTTGTTTCTGTTGCCTGTAATTTGTCTCTTAGCAATGGCAATCATACACGTTTCAGCACAGATCCGTCTCGTCCTGCCTCTCTCAAACATCACAATTTGAGATTTCAGTCACAGCACTGCCATGCAGAAAGAAATGCTAGTGCTGCTACAGCATTGCTAAATGGTAATGAAACAGTGATTTATTTATGCTTCATGCATTTTGGATATGAGAATGAAATACAGACATTTTATCAGTATTCCAGAGTATTGCTTCTTTCACCTGTTTGCTCACCTAGAAACATTCATTGGACAGGGGGAGGAGTGGGTCATTTTTAAGCTATCCCAAAGCTAGTAAGTGTGTGGAAGGAGCAAAAAAGGGTATTTGCACAGTACCTCATTGAGAGCACATAACCTTACCAGGGTTTATTTCATATTTTGTCCTGTCACATATCCTCATGCTTTCTTTGCTTTGCAAACTAGTTCCAGTCCCTCTGGGCACCGCCATCATCTAAGTAAACCCGGCACGCTCTTTTATCAGTGAACTCTATGATTGGCTACAAAATGCAACAGCCCTGCTGAGAAACCTTTTCCAAATCATCAGAGAAAAAAAAAAAAAAAAAAAAAAAAAAAAAAAAAAACACAAAACCCCCCAAACTTTCTAACAGAAGGAAGTAGTTCTTCCATCCTGATACTTGGGATCCACTTCTGAATTTTATCCTAATTAATGTAAGTCCATATATTTTTGTTATTTATATTTTTTAAGTCACGAAATTCTTTTATCTCTTGGATCAGACATCTCAAGGCAACAAATTCTCTAGCAATTCAGTTGTTGAGGCTTGTTTAATTTGTTGTATGTTGTCTAACTTTTAATTTTGTAATGCTTATCTTTCTTCTTTGCACGGTGACTTATCATCAATGTCTATAAAATTCTTTTTGCAGGTGTTATGTATCTTTAAAGAACAAGAGCAAAAAGAAGGAAGAAATGTGCTGATATTTTTTAGAGAAAGGATTTCTTAGATAAGGAAAATAGGGCTTGCCGGGGAAGGCCAGGACACACCACTTCCACAACTCTGATGCAGATTAGAGAGCATTCTGTTTAGATCTAGAACTAAATAGGCTTCAGATCTGATTCACAGACTCTGAATTATAATACTTTTTAAGAGAACAAAGAGTTTACATTATTCCTCTATATGCAGAAATTGCTAGACTGCATGTGGGATACCAGTCCAGTTTTTGGCCTCCCAGTACAAGAAAGACATGGACAAACTGGAGGGAGCTCAGCACAGGGCTGCCAAGATGATCACAGCTGGAGCACCTGCCCTATAAGGAGAGGCTGGGGGAGCTGGGCTTGATCAGCCTGGAGTAGAGATGTCCTCAGGGTGGCCTAAAAGGAACATCCTGTGAGGAAATTATCAAATAACAGAGCCATGCTCCTTATGCAGGTGCATGGCAGTTAAACAAGACACAATTGACATAAACTAAAAAAGACAAGGTTCTGACTTGGCATAAGGAAAAGATTTTTCACTATGAGAACAGCCAAGCAGGGGAACATGTTTCACAGAGAGGTTATGCAGTCCCCATCCTTGGAAGTTTTCAAGACCCAGTAAAGCCCTGAGCACACCAGTCTCACCTCAGAGTTGACCCTTCTTAGAGCAGCAGGTTGGACTACAGACCTCCTGAGGTCCCTTCCAGCCTGAATGATATTATGACTCTGTAGTTCAAGGTGCATGAAGCAGAAATGAAATGAAAGAGTAGAAAACAGGGATGGATTCAGTTGCAGAAGAAAGTACCTGAAATGTCCAGCCAGAGCAGTTTATAACCCTAGGAAGGCTGTGTATAGGAGGAGCAGGAGGAAGGATGTGAAAGGCCCATATTCGTCCCATTTTCCAGTAAGCACTCGATGATAGTAACTAAGTGTATGGTCACTACTGATTCTCTACAGAGAAAATCAAGTAAGAGAGCTGACTTTCTCCAGAAGGCAATTAAGCTCAGCTTACATTTGAATCACTTTCAGCAGGAGCTCATCTCTCTCCTTCAGCTATGTATGAAGATTTAAGGCAATTTTACTCTCACCTCAGGCACCTCATTAAGCCAGGATAAACCTATGCCAAATCAATGTTAAGGTACCTCTCTGTCCCTATACACAGTCCTTATAAGTGAATAGGGACATATAAAGTGGTCGCATCTCTTATTTTTGCTTCAATTAATAGACAATTAATTTTCATTATTGGGGGGCTATTAATCCAGCACCTTATTCCAGCACTGCATTATATAGAAGTGCATTAAAAAAACTTTTAATAACAATATAAGATACTGTAGTTCAAAACTAACTCTGAGAATGCAAGTAGTACCTACCTTATCTAAAAAACAAAAAAAAAATGTTCAAGGTATAAGAATAAAGAGATTAACAGTCATTCCATTAGAAAGTCTAAAATCCTCTCCATCAGCCTCCTCTGTTAAGGAGGCAATGGCATAACCAAAGCATCTTCAATACTCTGTCTTTGCACAGAGGTTGAATAATCTAAAAATCAAATGTTGTTCAAACAGAAGAACAACTGGGCAGTTGTTTTCATATGTATCTCATAGACTTATAAAAGAGTAATGCTACTGCTCCCCACACATCAGCGGCAGAACTGCACAGAAAGAAAACTCAGCCCCCAGAAGTTTTCTAATGTCCAAGCAAGAAGTACACCAGTGCATTACAGACACAACAAAGGCAACACTGATATGCATCTCAATTTGCTAAAATCAGTCTGAAAAAGGAATACTCTAAGGAGCCCGATTGAAGTAAGATATTAGGATTTAGGGAGAAAGGTCATGAGCTTGAACAGGAAAGCACAGCCAGCAGCAGACTAGTCCTATATGCCTAAGTTCAGTTCAGACAGATTCTGTATTCCCTAACTATTCCTGCATGTGGAGCTGGGGATGAACACTTAAAGAAGCAGCTTCCATCTCAAAGAATGGCAGACAGAGATTAGTAATATCAAAAACTTCTATGAGTGCATTGGAAAAGAAAAAGAAGCCTTGAAGAATACTTTTAAATATAAAAGTTCCCAGGTAAAAAGAGAATGTTTATATGTACTTGGAATACAAATTTTAAAAACTAAAAGCAATAAAATACTGGTTTTTTAGATGGCAAGTGTACACAGACACACATAGAAATGTGATATGCATACAACAGTATGATTTCTAAATCATCAGCCACTGTGTGTTAGAATATGCAATATCAACTACATTCTCAGCTACACCCAGAGAGCCTCATCGAAAAGGCATTAATTCATATCACAGTCAACTGCTATAGCATGAATAAATGCCGCAGTTAGAGACATCACAGAAATATCTGATGGAGACAAAGTTCACTGAGATTCAACAGACAGAACAGAGTAGATTCAGCTTCCTCTGTTCTTGATCGCTTGTTTTGAAGATATCAATCATCTGAACCAAGGTTTCAGGCATGCTAAGTAGCAATGGTAGTGCTGAGAAGTAGAAAGGCGTAGCCAAGAAACAAAAATCACCCAAAGCTCTGTTTTAACCTTTCATACTTAAAAAAGGACAGCGCACTGGAAGAGTTGCAAGATATAGCAGATAATCAAAAAAAAAAATCTTCTGTGAAAGATAGAAATACATCTTCATAAGCGTGCTTCATTTCAACAGGATATGAATTATCTTAATGTGAATTCAAATCATCACTGCTGGTGTAGCTTTGATTCTTAAGGCATACACAATTGCTGGGCTAAACCTCAGAGAGTTCATTCTGCTGCTGAACTTTATTTACTGAGTGGGTGAAGTGAATAACATGTACATAGACTGATTAGCAATCATTTCTCTGAGAAGTAATACTGCCCTACCATCTGCTAGGCCATTATAAGGAGGGTGATCATGACAGATTAAATGCTAGCCACTTTTAATATACTTTGTTATATAACAATGTCAGAAATTGTCTACATTTTTGGACAATGCAAACCTGATGAAATCCGAAGAATGAAAAATATATCCTGGTTGCCGAGCTTGCATTTTATTCTCTTTTTAAAGCTAGTGCAGTTTTAACCTCATAGTTTAACTAGATAAATGGGATTTTTCTCTTTACTGTAATAGCCATTGTAGGAAATGATGATTATTTGTTCATCTTAAATTGCAGGGTATGTTTGAATCAGTGGAACAGATTGTTTCTTACAGTAACACACATAGGAGAGGACTAAAGAGGAGGAATTGTTCCTTATTTTTCTTTGGAATAAACATGTTTCTCTGCTCTGAAAACCCTTAAAGGACAGGGGTTAGTGTGGATTCTAGTTTTCCTCAGCATATAACGGCTTCAGGTGAGGTAGTTGCCATATTTCTGTTTTCTCTGAAGTCCATAAAACACCTTACTTTATAGTATCATACCATTTCTGGTCTGTCTCACCACATCTGAAGTGACTTGTGATAATCTTTGAGGGACTAAGAGAAAATATGGTGTTTCTCACCTCAGCTCCACTTCAGAATGGCATTTCCCAGACTCTCTCTAAATGTTCCTCTGTGAATATCAGTCCTGGAGAAACAAGGGACATGGTCTGGGGCATTTTGTGCCCTGAAGATCATTGCGTGATGTAGGTAATAATGAAAACCTCAAACTAGCAAGTTTTTCATACACTTCTTGATACTACAATGTCAAACAAATGAAAATCTCTCTTTCCATGAAACAATAAAGTGTTTGCTGTTCTGGGGTATTTGGCTAATCTAAAATCCATCATAGTACTGAAGTGCATTGCTATGCCACGCGGCTGCCTGGAAAGGAAATCAATGACTCAGAATTTCACAGGCACACATTCATCGCAAGTGTCGAATGCCAAGACATCATCACTTACTCTCACCTCACTCCTGCTGTCATTTCATTGCCAGTATGAACACAAGCTGCAAAGGATTAACTTTATGTTAAAGCAATCAAACACAACCTGCTTCTCACACTCACACAACGCGTAGGAGAGGCAGGCTCTGGGCCTGACTGTGGCACTTAAGGAGTGGAAAATAAAACAGAAAAGTTGTTAAACGCCTACTTCACTATAAACTGCTCTGTTTTGTCCCATCTAAGTGATGGAATTTGCAAAGGGAGCAGCAGGCAGCGAGAGTCATTTCAGGTAGGGCAAAGAAGTCAGTGAAAAAAAAAAGGCACTATTTACCCAAGCACTGTTACAAAAGAAAGTCATGTCTAATTCTAAGATACTAATTAAAAACCAAGTTACCTATCACCAAAGCAGCTTACTCAGATAGGCAGGATTTTTCTCATGTTTTGTGCTAGACAGTAGCTGCTGATGCCATCAGCAGGCCAAAGAGACTGTCATCAGTAGGAACATTGCTCAGTGTGTAAGCAGGGAAACTAGCACAGACGTGCTATGAATCCTGCCCTGCCCAAGGAGTGGTACTGTGCACTCTTATATTCTGAGCTCATCTATAATGTGTAGGGTGTCACTTACACACCTGTCTCGGGTCTAGAAACAATGATGTATATACCTGAAATGATGACTACTTTGTTCACAGAAATGTCCAAAAAGGTATACTGAACCAGCATGGTTTTGGAACAGGTTGCCCAGAGAGGTTGTGGAGTCTTCTTGAACAGGGAGGTTGGACTAGATGATCTCCAGAGGTCCCTCCAACCTTACCCATTCTGTGATTCTGTGAACTGGGAACGCACTATCAGCCTTGCATAATACATAATCCTGAAATGATTTTATCCATGATAGTTGAACAAATTCAAGCTACTGTGAAAGCCTGAAAGAAGGGAGGAGCTGAACCACAACTTCTTGAAGAAAGAAAATAAAGCAAAAGACCTTCCTTCACCCTCAGGAAGAAAAAAAATGGTAAGAAAGGAAAGAGTTATCATAAAATATAAAAAAGATGATAATCCTTGAAACAAAAGTCATATATCACCGTCAGCAGTACACAAGAGTTTTCTCTTGAAAACTTCATTAGTATTGCCCATTAAATTTTCATGCGATTATTTCCCACCGGATTTAAGCTGATTCGCATAATAACCGGTGTTACCGCCTGTTAAAATCTGACTTATCTTAATAAAATTGTATTTTGAAGAACTGTCCTTTGAGATCTCAAATTGTAATGGGTTGAGAGGAGCAACCACAGCTTTCACAGTGACAAAAGAAAAAAGGCTGTTGCAATTTGAGGTGTCAAGAGACAGACAAATGGTTAGTGAGGTGTTAGAATTGAGCAGTGCTCTACATAAAAATCTTTTTAACTTGACATGTAAGAAATGTATTTGGCATGTTTATTTGGCATAATTAAAACCAACAGCTACACAGAATGGAAAAAATTCATCTAAGCTGCAAGCATTAGGTAGGCTTAACTACTAGGGAAACAGGACACAACACAATTTAGCCACTGCATAACCACTTCATTGAGCACACAGCGATGAAAAGTGGCCTGATTTTGCTTAAATTCACATTCAATTCTCCCTTCACCTCTCCTCAATTTTTTAAAGTGTCTATTGTATCACACCAATAATCAGGCTGTCCAGTGCAGGATTTTAGCTCTGTACACACCAACCTTTGTAAAACATTTCTTCAACTTCTAGTATTACTATCCTTGAATATTTCTATTTTCAATCTTGTTGACAGACAGACATTACAGACTTTTTTGTTTATTTTATTTTTGGTAACTCCTGTCACTTTAAATTGAAATGATATAAGGATGAAATCCAGAGTCCACTGAAGTATGGGCTTCCTGTTTTTCCCACTGGCACTTCCTCTGAATCTACAATTTCTTTTTTGAGCTTTCATTTCGGTGCTGCTTCAGGGGCAAAACACAGAAAATCAAAAACTTTACGTCTTGTTTACCTAAATGACAATCTGAACTTCTTCTCTTCATAAGGCACCTCCTGAAACTTCACTCATCCCCCCTTCGGTATGAAACTGTGCTACTATTTACACTCACATGAATATGCTTTGCAGCAAGCCTGGCAAAGACAAAATCAAAAATATTTACAAAGAAAATCATTATCGTAAAATAAAAATACTCTCAAAAATTCTCTCAGATAAAATCTTGTTCCACTACTTCAAGCATCCACAGAAGATCCAAAATATTAGACGTAGACCATTTCTACTCAGTTGCAGAACTCTTATGCTATTGTATGAAATTCTGTTGAATACAGCTTGCCACTTTCTGTTAGGAAACCAGGTCTCCCAACTTTCTTCTTCCCCAGGGGCTGGGTCTGTAGATGCATGATCAAGTCACTTCACAGCAAACATATGTTGTGCAGCCATGCACACTCGCCACTCTTGATGGTCCATGACACCCAAGAAGCTGCACTAGGAGGTGTCAGCCAAGAAAAAAAAAATTATGCCATGGTCCTTTCAGACATGGAGTCCTGAATGATGGAAAACTGTAGCACTGTGTCACTGCTTCTCCCTTTCTTGGGGACAGTCATGGACGAGCACTGCAGGCCACATCTCCAGTTCCCCTCTCAGTCAGCTGTGTTTGAAAATCACAGGCATGGAAATAATTACAGTAACACTTTTAAAATATATGATAAATAGGTACTACCACAGCCAGGTTTGTGTTGGCATGGGGCAGGAGGAAGACAGTGTTCAAGGCTTGGCAGATCTAGGGCATGTGAATAAACAGTGTGGTCTATGCGCCGCTTAGATTTGTGGTCAGCAACACTGCAAAAGCAAGAGTGGGCATAGACTTTTCCAATACAAAAAATACTTGTTCCTGAAGGAACTGCAGAAAATAATATTGTTGAATCATAGGAATGTCAGCTAATGTGGAGTTTTTTAAGTTGGGTGAGGGCAAGAAATAGCTAGCAATAAAATCTTCCTGTGAGTACTGCTGGTTAAAATGAATCATGACACTTTTTTAGTCTCTGAGTCAGTTTTGATATCAATTGCTACTACATCAACTGTTAATACTATATCAGTCATACATTGCTATCATAATCAGAAAACACACACTTGTGACCAAGCAGTTTAGATGAAACAAAGAACATGCAGAAGAAGCTACAATAATAACTGCCTCTTTGCCTCTTTCACTGCATTCTATACAGTAAAGAAGAATATAATCTTCTTTATAAAAAATTTCATACCTTTGACAAACTGTGAGCATAAAAAGATGAAAATAATGTATTTCTTTCAATTGAAAAAATGTTGTGCTTTTCCTGTCCAGAAGGAGTCAAAAGCCTTATAAGAAAAATGGTGTCATTCTGGCACACATCACAGAAAAATACCATCACAGCTCAGGTAAGGCAGCAACAACAACAACAAGCTGTGGAGGTAACTTTCCAAAAAATAACAAAGGTATGTCATTCCCAGTTATGTAGTGTTATTTGTGATGAGTATATATAAATAAAATGGATCAATTGTTGAAACAGAATCACTTTCAGAGAGTAAATACAGTAAAATACATTTCATTGTCCACATCAAAAAAAAAAAAAAAAAAAAAAAAAAAGAGGACATCTCAGTGAGTGACCTATTTCTTCTCTAGTGGCAGAATCTAAATGGAAAGGAAAAGATACCACTACTGAGAACAGTAGCAAAAAAAACATAAAAGGATTTAAAGTAAATTGATAAAAGGAACGATAGCACATAGCTGAGTCAACATAATGGCCACTCTGTGTTTTAAGGGAAGTCAAATATTAATTTGTTGAACTGCTAGCAGTAGTGTGTAATTTTTCACTTAAATCAGCCTCAGCATTAAAAGAAAAAAAAAATGGCAAATGTGATTACAAGTTTTAAAAAAACCTCTGGAAAAAAAATCTGAAGAAAAATGCTGAATAATAATGATGTCCACACAGACAATATGATAAGAACAAAAATAAAAGGTAGAATGAGTAAAAATACAGATAAATGTCACAGAACAAGAATGACTCATAACAGCTTTTATTAGTGGATGCAATGTCTTACAACTCTACAACTGTTCCTTTGTGGAGTTAACAAACATATAAGATCATGAAAATGATCTAGCTGACATATTAACTTGAATTTCCAAAGGGCTCTTGGCATTATTCCCCTCAAAGCTTTAAAGGAAGTAAGCTGACCTGGGATAGAAAGTCCTGGAACAAGCAAAAGGTAGGAAGATAGGAACAATGGTTAATGAGAGATGATCAGTCATCACATAGGAGGGAAGCAACCACTGAAGCTCCTGTAGCTATATTTGGAAGATCCTGCACTGTTCAAAATCCTCCTAAAATAGGTACAGAAGAATATGGCTGATGATACAACAGAATTTGCTAACAGAACAACCTTACCGAGGTAATTAAAAAATAAAGAGTCATGAAGATACGTAGAATGATCTCTCAAAACTAACTGGACAATACAACAGTGGCTGGAACTGAACGTTGATAAATGCTAAGCAATTCAAATATGAACACTCTGTCTCTGAGTTTACATGCCCAGTAAGGAGCTATCATTAGCTACTGTTGTTCAATGAAGAGACACCTTAGATGATTCTGTGAAAATGTCAGCTCAAACTTCAAACAGAACGGACAAGAGATGGTGATGGAATAAGGAAAACTTACTACTTCTAATAACCCAAGACCTTGGGGTCAAACAATGAAATTATCAGGCAGACCCTTCAAAACAAATGCACCTACAATATTTGATTAAACTATGGAATGTATTGTCACTGAGAGTTGTAAAGGCAATGGAAGAAAGGTCATTCGAGAATTACTAAACAAAAAGCTGTAGGTACCACTCCCAGTCAGGGAGCTCCCTAAGCTTCGGAAGGGAAGCAGTGGGGAAGGTGTGCCGAGGGACTGCCACTATCCTGGGCCTGCTGTCTGAGCCCCTTCCTAAGTTTTTATGACTGATCACTGCCAGGAACAGTGCAAAGTACAGCCTTTGTTACAGTCTTATTGACTTTGTTGTATAAAATCCATTTAATCTCCAGTGTTTTGGAGTGTGTGTCGCATTAAAATTAACTTGCAATATTAGCTATGCTTTTTATTACTGTACCGAAGATTTTTGGCTTATTGTTTTTTTAAAAACTTCCGATTATTTGCAACCACTACTATGTGCAAAGGCTTTTGGCTTGGGGCATATCTTTTAATATTAGAACTGAAGTCACAATATAGTTATCTGCTAATTGGTCTTCATGGAGAAACATCAGCATGGCAGAATATCTTCTAAATGTACCATGCACGAATATAAATAGACCTTTCATTTCTGGTTTATTCTCAGCCACTCATCATTAGTATGGTAAAAGCTATTGTGAATTACCTTTGATCTATTTTCTGTAAGAGTAAGTTTTCATCTGCTTCACATAGCTCAGGGCATATATGTTGCAAAGTTCATTAATGTGAACTTTAAACTCTTGGAATTTCAGAGTTGAAACTCCTTATAAATAGTTGTCTATATGTTTAGTTTTATTATGCAATTATGGTGGCAGCCACCATTACTAAAAATTCATGTCAGGTTTAACTGTGGAACTGTAAATCCCCATCCTTAATTTCTTTAAGCCAGCCTACTTGAAAATATCCTCAAGTTAGGTGACAAACATATGAAGCTATCTCAAGAAACAGCAGCTTTCAATTATGTTCTAAATAAAAAATCAACCATTCATTATTTCTCTGAAAGACCTTATTCAAAACACTTAAACTTTTTTAAACCTAAGGTTACTATGATATAGTAATTGTTTATTTATTAGATTTTTGCTTTGTTTTTGTAATGGTAGTGATTACATTTGAGGATGTTAATAATTTCACAATTCCAAGATGTAAATATTCAAATTTACAGTTTTTCATAAGCTTCCTAATAAGCTTAAAAGCTATTAGAAAAACCTTTTCCCGTTTATCTAATGCATGTGTTACATTGAAGTAGATGGCAATTAAGGAACAAATTTCCAAAAGCAATCATAAATTACTGTTTATAATTTGTTTGCCCAATCTGAGATAAATGGGATCTTTTTGCTTATTTGATATTAACTAATTGTAATTAATTTAGTTTTAATTAATTTGAGGTCCATCACACTTAATCAGATCCTGACATCACTGGTTATTCTATGCTTTGAAGACCCAAGTCTACAAAGTCCTAAGCAGAATAAGCTCTTGCAACTATAAAATCACAGTGGACATGGTTCTTGTCACCCAGTCTGCCACACAAACAGTGAAAATCCTGCTCATTTTTAGTTTCAGTTTGTCTGTTTTCCTATCTGCAAAATTATCGTCAGTGAGCAAATGCAACCAGTGAAATCAGAGAAAAGCAGAAATGCAGAAGTGAGAATATGTGAATGGAGAAAAGCAGGACTTGTGTCATATTGCTCAGGTACATCACAGCTTGGGGGTAAGGTGGTAGCTTTTTCTCCCACTGGCAAGTATGTTTTTTATCTCTTCTGCACATGATAGAATTGCTACACTTAATCCAATAACCGGTCATAACTAGACCAGAACCAAACAATTCTCTGTAGAGTAAAACTGAGGAATGAATAATGGAGAAAAAAGTTGGAAGAGAAGAGGGAGAGGAAAGGGAAAATTGAAAAATACAGAGACTCAAATATTAATCTGTCCAAGGTGAAATGGCAAACAATGTCCTGTACCTGGTACACTACTGCACGTAGCAGTTCACTTAGTCTTGAACCCTCAGTGTGCCCCTCTGATAATGTGCAGACAGCAGTATGTCTCCCTATGCACTGCATGAAAACTGAAAACCATCTTACAGACAGTAATAAAAACAAGAAAGGGCCTTATATTAACCTTTCAGTCATCAAATACTACATACAAGACAAATATCAAAACATTTTTGTTTACTTGACTACAAATAGCTGAAGCAGCTGTTGGCAAGATGAATAGGTTTCAACTGCTTTTATTCAATTAAATTGTCCAGATTTATAATCTCACTTTCACTTACTTGTGCCTTCCATTACTGTGTAACACAGTTCTCTGGGAAACAAGGGAGCAGAAAGTTAATGAAGTCTCTAGACAATTATTTAACTGCTTTTAATTAAATATGCTGGTATGAAATCAGAATTACTGAATGTTCTTCCTCTTAAGCCTCCAAAGCTTGGTACGCTCCCAAAGTTTCAGAAGAAACTGACACAGAGGAGGAAAAAGCATAAAAATTCTTAGTGACGTTAGTAAAAACAAGATTAAATGCTTTATTAGTAATTTAATTCATATAATGAATTAATGAGCTTTACTTTAAAAAATTTTCAGAGTGTCAGAGTTTTCTCTAAAAGAGCATACCTTATATACGATCCTTCGGTTTTACTTTTGTCCTTTCATTAACATTAACAGTGATGGTAGCATAACAGTCTCTGACTACGCTGGGTAAGCAAGAAGCTGCAACTGCTGCTATGAAGAGTTACCAGGTAAGCAGACAAGACAGCAAACAGTGTTTTCAAGTCAGCAGGATTTGTTATCCAAAGCCAAGTCTTCTGAAAATCTGATACATCCCCAGGAAGTTAATATTGCCTAGTGATATATTTGTCTTACTCTACTCTGAGATAGTAGTCACCATATTCTTTGCTTCCGAGTGATGACATCAAGGAAAAAGATATTGGTACAACCAACTAGAAGGAGATAATCCATTTCAGGAACAACAGTTTCATTAACAGACCAAGGTGGTACATTTTCAGCGAAAGCTAAGTAACAAAATTGCCTGATCTATTAGTTGATTGTAAAAACTGACGATAAACCTTTCTCAACTTTGTAGTTCATCTAATACATAGTTTTATGACAAAGCTGAGTACTTTGGGGGTAACTTGATGGGTAAAGATTTCAAACAGTTAATTTAGACTTCTTACTGTCTAAAGTTATTTGTTGTATAAGAAAACTGGTGAAATACATACCTCCTATTCGTATAACAGAGCATCTGAAGTTCTTTCCAATGTAAGCAGTTGAATTCAATGTTTATAGATTTTTAAGTTTTTACAATCTGGATCTGGGTAATGGATGTAGCATGAACTTTTATTTGAGTAGGCTTCTTTAGACTTATTTTTCCAATCAATATTCTGTATTCTACTTACCACATCTTTCTTACTCCTCGCTCAACAAAGCTCTCAAAGACTCCAGTGAAAGTTGTCTTTAGTAAGAAATAAATCACATTGAATGAAGGCCTTTATTCACACATTATTTATTACATGACATAATTTTTGTTGTATTGTGTTAATTAAATAGCGAACAAGTGAACAACATTTAATCTTTCATAATGTCCTTACTGCCTACTGAGTTCCAAAGAAAATGTTGTTCATTGGCTTGCTTGTTTCAATTTTTAAAATACTGACCAGGTATCATTCATTTGGCCTAAATCAGCCTTTAGATTTTAGTGTCAGATACAGTTTAAAGGACATGTTACACCTACTCCTATTTTTAAAGGAATCTAGTTAACTGGGCTATTTTACAGTTAATAACAAAGCCTCGGGCCTTCTGTGGGGTTTGAACTTCACCTTTAATGTCTAAAACAGAGGCAGAAGGAATGGGTGTCCTATGATGGTATTACATTCACCACTGAATATAATTCTGACTAGCATTTGGAGCCTTTAATGCTAAAAGTAGGAACATTTCTAATTAAAACAGATTACTTTGACAATATCACCAGAGAATAGGGGTAGGATTAGGAAGAATGAAACTGAAGAATTCAATTGAAGGTTTCTTTTTAACCAAAAGTAATCAAACATGAATAGAGTTCTGCTTTATTTAGGAAAAAGATATGAATATTTATAAGCTGTGTTTAAGTCATAATTTTAAATGATTTGACAAGTTGTAGGATTTTCCTAATTAGAACCAAAATGAATCTATTTTGAATTAGTATACTATAGATAAGAACAAATGGGTTGGTTACAGGAATAATGTTACAGAACATGTATTTTGTTGTATTGGTAGGAGTACTATCGTTGTTACACAGTAAATTATGCTAGATCAAATTCCATGCTAGTAATCTTTACCTGTTACTCCAATATGGACATTCCTTTATAATCTAAACAGACATAATTCAATTAACACTTCATAAGTAATTTAAAAGTTTATAAAATTACTTTATTCAGAAATAGGATTATGTATCTATAGTAGACATTTTGTAACTTGTTGATGTACCCTATTACATTGATAATAACCTTATGCTAATGTCTTTTATTATTTAAGTGGTTCCTAAAGGGATTTTCAGCGCTAAAGTGATTGTACAATACGTAAATCATACTATCTACAAATACATTGTATTGATTGCAAGGATGAAAACACATTAACTTTTATAAAATGTCTTGTAAAATTATGCCACCTCAGGGTAAGAGGAATTTTATCTAGATGCATAGCTGGATGTAATAGGTTGTGACAGTTTGATCTACGTGCCTTATATTTATGATAACACAAACCCTATACATCTCTACCAGTCACAAAGTGCATTTCTTAGTTTTGAGTTTTAAAACTGTTCATTCTTAACCTGCGGCCACATTAACAAACTAAAACATACCATATTATCAGGAGGAATAACTGTTTCTTGTAAAGAACTTGGAGATGAGCACTGACAGAGCTAAATACCTATCTATAAGTTAGAAAATAAACTGGGCAAGCTAGGGACATTTTGATCAGCTTAAAGAGTCAACACACAGTAACGAGGTTACTCAAAAAAAATACCAACCCATAGGAAGAGGGTGAGTGCACTCCTGCTGTGCTGGGTACTTTGGGAAGACACTTGTAACACAGATAGTCTACACACGGTAATCAATTACACCAAACTGGAAAAAAAAAAAATGTAAATGCCAGTGGAAAGACACGGAAGAAGAAACAGAATCCATTAAATCTGATTCATCCTGTTACAGTTAAGTTACAGACAACACGCCTTTGTTCACCCTTTCCGAAGTATAATCAGAACCTGAAGTCCACCAGACTTTGGGCAAATAAAATAACCTCTGCATGGCAGCACTTACACATTTTGGCCCTCAGTCCACAGCAATGGCTAGAAGCACACTGATGATTACCACACATAGATAAATGCCACCCATGCTACAGACACGTAAAGGAAAACTGACGGATACATTTTAATTTTGTTTGAGTATCATAACAGGAATACTGTTGGTACTAAAGGAGTGTCTGTAAATTTAGATATTTTCTATTCCTCAACTGTACATGAGTTTTACTTTCTTCCTGTTCATCTGAGATTAAGGTCATTATTTCATTTAAACGTTACAGGACCTTAGGAGCTCAGATCAAATTCATCCAGTAGAGGAAAGGTTATTTACATTAGACCTGGCCAAAGTTCATCAGGTTTGACCAATCTCAGTATTCATCTCACTGAACAAAATGGGGCCAAGTTTCAGTTAGACATATGAAAAAAGCAAGTCTCCTGGAGTTTCTAGGATCCTAATATGAGGCTCTTGATGCATGGCCAGCCAGTATAAATTACATTTATCAGTTTTGTTTCACTGATCCTACTGATAAACGGGATGCATTCTAGTCTTGCTTTATTTCAGCAAGTTTTGATTAATGCAAAGGCTACAAACATAAGCATGACCTTTCCATTCCTTTCTTTCCTCCTTTTCATAACAGGCTGATTTTTTCCTTCAAGAAATTGTGGAATAAGGACTTCCACTTCACCTGCTATCAGCCTGCAGCCACCTGATTTGTATCCCAAATGTTATAGTTCAAAATGCATAGCATGGCTCTTTCACTTTGCTACTACTTTACTGAGTCTGCATGAGGATAAGGGCAGAAACAACCTAGAGCCAACCAAATTTTCACAATGCACTTCCATAAAATCAAAAAAAAAAAACTTAATATTTTTCCTCTAATTCTTTATGTAACTTCAGTAAGCACAGTATATTATCAAGGTCACTATTAAAACTGCAGCTACTGGAGGGAGATTTTATTTCAAAATGGAGGAGGGAGAAGCAGGAGAAACACAAATAGAAGTTGTGCTAATGAATTCTCCCTTTTTATTGCACTGGATCAGTGTCAGTGACTACAATCGACATAGCTACTAGTGGGCATCTAATTACAAGTTAGTTACATTGGTCAGGTGAAAAGAAAACTAATGGAAAAAATTGAAGTTGACATATCACGGGAGCATACCTACTTCAAGGAACAGTCTTGTTTTGTAACTTAGAATGTTTGCTTTAGTCATATATATTCATACAGCCATCTAAGAAAAGACATAATATAGAGAAAACACAACAGCGTTTTCAACTGAATTAATCCTGGTTCGTATTTGCGCGTTTCTACTATTTAGTGGCTTTCTTTAAAATCTCCCAAAACGCAGCTTTCTCCATTTAAAGAGGCAAAAGTATTATCCATCTTTAGCATGTAGGGATGCTGACAAACAGAGAAATCAAGTGGCTTGCCAAAAGCATCAGAGAAGTCAGTGCAAGAACCAAGAACATAACTGGTCTCTCAGAAATTTCAGCTGACAGCTTAAAATCAACTCACTTCCCTCCCCCCCCCCCTTTCCTTTCCTTTCCTTTCCTTTCCTTTCCTTTCCTTTCCTTTCCTTTCCTTTCCTTTCCTTTCCTTTCCTTTCCTTTCCTTTCCTTTCCTTTCCTTTCCTTTTTCCTTTCCTTTCCTTTTTCTTTTCCTTTTTCCTTTCCTTTCCTTTTTCCTTTCCTTTCCTTTTTCCTTTCCTTTTTCCTTTCCTTTCCTTTTTCCTTTCCTTTCTCCTTTCCTTTCTCCTTTCCTTTCCTTTCCTTTCCTTTCCTTTCCTTTCCTTTCCTTTCCTTTCCTTTCCTTTCCTTTCCTTTCCTTTCCTTTCCTTTCCTTTCCTTTTTCCTTTCCTTTTTCCTTTCCTTTTTCCTTTCCTTTCCTTTTTCCTTTCCTTTTTCCTTTCCTTTCCTTTTTTTGGTAACAGTTAAAAGGACTTCAGTCTCTATTGTGGTCAGCCTGGTACAATCCACAACACTAATTATCATCTTAAAAAAGAAAAACACAGTGCCAGTAGATCTTCCACAATAAGAGTAATTGGCATCATCAGTGAAGAGTCAGTACTTAACCTGTAAAGGTCAATTCAGCAAACAAATGTCCAAGTGCCAAACCACAAGCCCATAAAATTCTGTAACCTCAGTTAATTCCTTCAGTTTTGGCTGAGGTCAGGCTTATTTTTATGACTGAACTACACTTCCACATTAAAAATAACTTAGATAATTTCTGTTCCTTAAAATTTTGCAGAAAAGCTGCAGCCTGAAAAACAAACATTTTTTAAGTACAGATTGAAAAGCAAAAGTATAACAGCAACTATAAATTGAGCATGGCTATTCTGGGCACAAACGCTACTCTACTCCACTAAAATAATTTCAAATCTTGTATAATTTAGCAGAATCCACCCATTATCTCTAATTTATTTTCTTGATGGAGATTCACTGCAGCAAGTTGAAATCTTTCAAATCTTCCACAGAAAATGTTTTCCCATTTATGAAAAATATGCAATTTTTTTTACTGTCAATTTACACTTGCAACTATTTTTTACTTCAAATTGCTGTTTCCAGCAATAGCTGTAATAATAACTTCACACTTACTAACATAATGAAAGCCAGTGTTACCTCCAGGTTTTCTCCTACTTTTTGTTCTCCCACTATCCAAAAAGTAGCATTCTTTCTCTCTTAAAGGGTACAGGCAGTGTACTTCCCATGCAAAACAAACAAAACAATTGCTCTCCAAAAGAATAATGTTTTCTAATACACTCTTCATTCTTACCAGTTCTTTCATTTACTAAAGAACAAATTGAATTTAGCACTATCTATTACCCCTTAGATCACAATCTGCAAGCCTTGTTCATTTGAGTAGTTCTTGCTCCTAGAGTAAAACCTGCAGACAAAGGGTAAGAAACAGTCTCTAAATTTTTCTATATATAGTGGAATAATCTCCTCAAGTATGTGAACCAAGCTGTATGTTATATCACTCTCACACATACGTTGGTGATGTCAGAACTAAATGGACATGCAAACTTTCAGTGCAAACCTAAGCATATTTATTTCTGCATCATCAAGATGTATAGGTTCACAAGAATTTTCTAACAGGACCCTGAGGTCAAGTTTTAGAAAACAGCCATAACAAAACCCTGAAACATTGGTGACAGGTAGACAGAAGATACTGGAAACCTAAATTATGATGACAACAGCTTACTGTAATTTAGGATTTTTCCACAGGAAATTCTAGATTGTCTTGCTTAGAACTGGAATGAAAAGTCAAAAACTTAGAAATATTTTACAAAATAGAATATTCTCAGAAGTTTTGTCAAATGAATAGGTCACCATCTGTCAGGTTCATTGCTACCTGGCAGTTCTCAGTGCAACGCTAAAGGCTGCACTCAGAGTGGTCAGCACTCTTCAGATGTGTCCAGATAACAGACTCTGGATCATCCAATCCTTGGACCAGTGTAGGCAAACAAAAAGATATTTTTGTCATTGTGGATAGTTTTTTTCCATCCATGCCACATCAGAGAATACAATACAGCTCAAATGAAAATACCATGGTGTTCTGATTACATATATCAGTAGTCTGTGTGTTTGACTTTAATTGCATATCAACACAGAGAACCATGTTTTCCATTCAGTTTAAGTGTTCTTCTGTTCCAAATTTTCTTGAGAATCAGATAATCTGAATGACAACTACCCCACTACTGCAGTTCTGGTTTGACAAATACAGAATTAAGTTTTCACCTCAGATAAATAAAGAACGGGCATCTTTCAAACTCTGATAAAAACAGATAGGTGAGTATTTTGTATCTGACAACTGAGAAGTACAATTTCACATTCATGTCTCAAGGGATCCCCATTTAATCTTTAAAAAGCAAACATATGACAGTGTGTATAAAGTTATATTAAACTAGAAGCAATTAGTGATCTCTTTGTTGTGACAATTCAGGTAATTTGTGAACTGGCTACTTCCAAATAATGAATTGTGTTCTTATACAGTTCCACATCATCCAACCCTCAATCTTAAATGTATTTCTTGGTAAATTATTTACTTTTTGCTGGATCTCCACAAGGAACATATTTTCATTTCTAATGTGAAGAAAATCACATTTTTTAAAAATTAAAAAACCCCAAAGAAACAGAAATTTCTTTCCAAAAAGTCTGAAACAGACAAAGGTAAAATCAGTATCTCTAGTCATGCTTTAAAGAGGAAAAACAGCATATGTTTAACAAACTATTTAGTAAGGCATGAAGCAAATTCCTCAATTTTCTACTAATTAAAGGAGAAGCATTTCTATTCTTGGACATCACCTTGTACCCTGGTACACACTCCAATAAACTGGACAAATAAAATCATCATATTCTTAGCCAAGGCCTCTGAGGTTTGAAGCTATTTGTTTTGCTATTGAAATTATACAAGTCAAATGCTGCCTGGAGACCACCACAGCAACACAAAGTAACACCTGATCATCACAGACACAAGACAAAGTAAGACCTGATCATTTAAGAAGATAAATCAGAATTTTCAGACATTAAAAAAATTACCTGGGTCTTCTATAGATAAGTTCTTCGTTAACCATTGAACAATGTCTGAACCTAGGAACAAAACAACAGGTGTTTTAATTTAGCAAGTTATCTCTTCTTATTCTTCAGTTCCCTAGTCCAATTAATATTGTTCTACCACATTAAAATATCTACATTTTTGTTCAGTTTGTCTGGAATCAGCTAGATCGTTTTATTTTTACAGTGTCTCCACCATTTAAGGAAAAGAAACGTATCACACACTTGTTTCTTTAGGGCAAGACACGTAGAACATAATAGATGCACATTAAGGATATGATAATAGCCTACATTTGATTGTTGCAAAATTCACATAGAAAAACAATCAAACACTTTATTAAGTTAACACTCAGTTCCCCCTACCTTCCAAATTACTTTGTAAATGAAGCCGAGAAAAGGAAAACACAATATACATTGTGATTATGCTATCTATGGAATATACACTGCAGGCCATTTCTGCTTAAAACCATTCTTGGACATGTCATTATGAGCTCCGTTGAAGAGCTCTAGTTTTGTCAGTCATGTCTTCTGATTTTCGTATCTTTAAGTATTACTTCTGCTGTAGTGACTTTTGACTCTCTCCACTGGCCATCAGTAAAAGCATATTCATTTATTTACCTTATCATGTGCTACCAAGGTTTGAAACGCTGCCCATGCCTAAGCCCTCTATAGAATTTGTTTTTCTCCTGGTGCTAAAGCCCTTTTTCTTACCATTGCAATCTCTGTTTTTCTTTTCTAGCCATTCATTTACTGCCTATTTCTTTCTACTTGATTTCCTGTCCTTATTTTAAGGTCCATGCTATGGTCCTCTCTTAGTACCTCTGACGCCAGATTCCCTGCTGTGTTTCTCCCTCGGTATTCTTTCCTCCCTACCCCCCAGTTCCTAAAACCCCTCTGCTGGCTCTTGGCTACGAATGGCTTCTCACACTGTGCGTCCAGCCAAGCTGTAGCCAATCTCATTTTTTTAGACTGTAAGCTATCCAGCTGGACTTCACCCACTTTGAACATGCTGAATTACAAAATAAATTACAAAGACAAACACATTTATGATTTAAAAACTTTAAATAACAGCTTTGTCCTAAGGGGAAAATTTTTAAAACACTAGGGTGCATTTTCTGTTTCATGATGGCTGCACTATATCTTCATTTCAGATAAACAATATAACAGAAAGACAACATATAATACTTCCTTATAAAATTGGTATTTAAATTGTCCATTTATTTCTAAGCAGATATAATAATATCATTCTTTACAAGTTTTGAGTTTAAAAAAGAAGAAAGATAACAGAAATTTACACAAGTATTAGACACGAAAATAATAAAATGTTATGTTGGACAGTAATGCAAAATATTAAAACGTGGAAGAAATTTCCCCTGTCACTACCCAGATTCTGATTTCTTCCTGTAATTCCAATTCAAAATTTCCTTTGATCTTTTTTGGGCATATGAATATGATACATTAGGAAAGCATTTCAGAGAACAAAGAAAATCTATTTTTTCTTACTCCATTCTAATTAAAGTCACTTTGCTGTTTCTAAACTTAGTGAATATGTTTATCCTGTATTTTACAATGCCAGCTTGATTATAATGTAACTTTTCTTGTGTGTATGCATTACTGAATTGATTTCATAGCAAAGAAAATGTGGTGATTTTACAACCATCTCCAGAGAAAACATTTTTATCAGCTTGTTACATATCTGCATTTTAATAGATACTAAACTCCACTGGCCCCATTTCTCATAGCATTTACACTGAATTTTTCCTTAAAGAAGTCAATTTACCTTTACATGCTCCTACTATTGAATGTGTACAAAATGTTTTCAGGTTGATATTCCTACCTCAAAGTATTTTATTTTTTTCTGTATTTCTATAAACATATTTCATGTCTTTACTCATGATGTTAATGAGGCTGACACTGAAGGATGAATTTCAGCTTAAGTATAAAATGAAATTTCATAGACAGCGACTTCAGTGAGACAGTTCCAAGGTATATTTTTCCATTAGTTGATGAGCAAAGTTTGTCAACCCTAAATATTGTCATAAAACCTCAGAGGTTATAGGAGAAAAGCAATTAGAAAAACAATACGAGATTTTTGAATACCGAATTCTAGCCTTGACTTCCTTCAAATCTCTCAGGCACTGTATAGAGAGAAACTTTCTGCTTTCAGTTCTCCCTTTTTTATCTCATTTTCAATTACTTCTTTCCACCCCACTTCTTCCAAAGACTTTCTTGCAGTGATACATCATATATATCATTCCAAATTTGCAAACAAGATCATACTTGCACGCAAGATCTATACATCAGAGATTTTACACACATTACACGGCCTCTGGTTTATAAATAATAGTGGGAAAAATGGATTTCTTGATAGCTGCATCATCTTTTTCTGAAAGATTTTCACCATTCTATTCACATTTTAGATTGAAGCCATTCCCATGGTCCTTGAATGCCTGAAGTTCTGGTAGACAAGAAGTTAACCATGAACCAGCAATGATGTGCCCTTGTGGACAAGAAGGCCAATGGTATCCTGGGAAGTGTGTTGCCAGCAGGTTGAGTCTCTGCAGACTCCTAGGATGGAGATGAGTCAAGGTCAGGGATTCAGCTGCCTGAAAGCCTCTGTCTAAGGCCTTTGGGTATGCCAGGGCACCACAAGGGATTTTGGAAGGCATCACAAGTGGATGCCGGTCCTGGTGTTTATGCAGTGGAATCTATCCCTAAAATCTTTCCAGACTGTGATGGGAGCCAAGATTTTCCCTTCCCATGGTCATGCCCCCTTTCGGCATCTGCAAGGGAGGTGCTCTAATCTGGGGCTGACCACTATGGTGGGCTCAGGCTTGTCACCTCCAAAGCTTGAATCCTCCTGCCCCAGCAAGAACAGGGGGTGCTGCAGCCCTGTGGGGAGGACTGGGCACTGTAGGGTTTCAGTGACCCAGATCCAGCTGCTGAAGCCAGCAGCTCCTGCAGCACCAAGCCCAGGTCCTCCCTTCTCCCACGCACCATGCTCCTGCCCCGGAGCCACCATCAGCACACGCAGAGGCAGCTCCCGGTCTCTGAGCACGCCTGTCAGAGCCTCTCCATGGCAGGAGCCCGCGCTGGGCGTGTGGGGCCCAGGCCGGAGAGCAAAGGGGCCATGGCGGGAGCCAGCCGTGGTGCCGGCCCCACCAGCTGCACTCCCACGCCTCAGACAGGACATTGGATGGGACACCTGGTGCCCATGGTGGTGCTGGAGGTGCCAGCAGCGGGGAGACTCCCAGCGCTGCTCGCAGCCCCCACCCTCAGCCCAGCGCCATGGGGCAGCTCAAGAAGATGGGGTTGGACTCTTCTCAGTGGTGCTAAACAATAGGACAAGAGGCAACGGCACAAACCGAAGCACAGGAAGTTCCACCTGAATATGAGGGAAAACTTCTTTACTGTGAGGGAAAGCACTGGAACAGGTTGCCCAGAGAGGTTGTGGAGTCTCTTTCTCCAGAGATATTCAATACCCACCTGGACACGATACTGTCCAACATGCTCTAGGTGACCCTGCTTGAGCAGGGAGATTGGACTGGATGATCTTCAGAGGTCCCTTCCAACCTCAACCATTCTGTGATTCTGCGATTCTGTGTGTGATTTTGAATAGTATTGTTTAAGCAACTATCACATTTATATACTCCAATGATTTGAGCTGCACGATGTAAGTGACAGAAGCTCAGGTCAAAAAAATATCAACATACAGAACCACTTTCTAGTGTGATAGGCATTCAAGTAAAGTTGCAAATAATTTGTCATATTGCAAATGAGGAACATATCAGTTCATACTCCTTTGGACAACTCCTAAAAAGAGTCCTAAAGTCCTAAAAAGAATAATAAAAGTATTAGCTTGTTATATGTTTTTTGGCTGTTACTTTTAGTATCTAATCAACAAAATTATTTCAAACCAGTCAACCATTTCTGTGCCCTTTTCTGAATTTTATTACTTACATAGAAGTGTTTCAAAAAGTGAGACCATTACTATAATTTCTTATTTACTTACCTGATCACGAAAAGAACAGAACAACAAAAAAACTGGATGATTTTCAAGACAAGCAGTTATTTTCTCTGAGTGGCTAGATTTGAAAATACAGTGACTAGTAAATTTATTTAATTTTTCATATACTATTTTCATACACCGTACTTCCCATATACAGGAATTATGATCCAAAAACTAGGACTTCGTTATTTTTAAGAAAGATTTAACAGCCATATGGTGAAGCACCTTTAACCCTCACTCCTGCATCTCTCTTATTGCCAACAAACAAACAAAAAAATAAGCTAGTAGGATGACATAAATAATATGGAATCCAATAGCTTGGTATTCATCCCTTCCAAAAAAGAAAACAGCTTCACCAGAAGCGTATTTATCAGGCCTCAAGGAAAATAATTAGAATGTCTGCTGATGTTGTCCCACACAGACAACGAGGTGTTTTTAAAATTTAGGTATTTAAAATATCCCTTTTAGATAATTTGTAATTATCTGAAACAATTATCTTTTTAACTAGAAGTAAAACTAGTTCTGTAGGAGGAACTGTAATTATTAATTTTGAACAGAAAGTAAAATAGTCTGAAGTAAATATACAGATTGTCAGCACTGCACTTGATTGAATTAAAGTCACAGTCTGTAGAAGAGAAAATGTTTGCACTGTCAAAACGATACTCACTTTTTCTCTACTGTTTAAGGTGCCAGTCACTGGTAATGATTGATAACAAAAATCTCGAAATAACATTTTCAGAGGATATGCTAAAGCTAAGTTCTCCAAATCTCTCTGCCTGACTTCTAAAGCAACTGAAAGGCAAGCTGGGCACTAGATTTGTAAGGTGAAGAAGAAGTTGGCATAAGCAGAAAACAGGTAAGGTTTTTAGACTCAACATCTTTGCACAGTGGGATTTTTAAACGACAACACCTATCCAGATAAAGGAGATAAAATTCACAAGATCTTACCCAAGTCCACAACTGTGAAAGACTTTTTAATTTTTTAATGAAAGTAGAAAAAAATAAATTTATATACAAGCTCAAAACTCTCAATCATGTTCTTTACAAAGTTACTTTTAAATGCAAGGGGCCTGAAAATAGCAGTTGCCCTAGCTGTCACAGTCTTAAGAAAAATTATTTGAGGAAAGTGTCCTCTCTGAACTCTGCAGTGCTAATTTCCACATCACAACCTTAAAGGCTAGAGCAATGTCAAGGACGGCTTTCAAGCACAAAATCTTTATTGTAAATAACTTTCTCTAGAATATAATTTTAAAAGGTGTGGATTTTAAACTACAGCAAATTGAATGGAAATTGTAAATTCATTTCTTGCTATGCAAAGATGCAATGAGCCGTGTCATCCTTGATCTGACAAAAAAAAAAAAAAGTGTAGTATTTATGCAAAAGAAAATCAAAATTCAAAATGCTGTATCATTTTTATAATTCAAAACCACACCTGGCTGAAAAAGTTCAGACCACTGAGCAGTTTAACTGAGCTAGAACGATCCCTCTTTTCATAAGGAGATGGGCTCAACCTTATAGAAAGTATTCTTTTACTACAAATAGGTCGCTCCTCTTCATTTTTTCCATTGCCAACCTCAGCACTGGAGAGGACGAGAGGGCCGCAGCAGGACCCATCCCTGGCCGGGACGGGCAGCAGAGCGGGGGCAGCTGCTCGAAGGCAGCAGCCCAGCGCCCGGAGCCCCCCAGCCGCCTGCGCCGTTTCATCACAACCCGGCTTTCCCGGGTGGAGGACGCTGTGCAGAACTCACGCTAGCGACAACTTTATAAACACTCAAACAGCATTTCTAATCTTAAGGCACCATGACAGTTATGAGATGAGGTAAGACCACTGCCTTTCCCTTGTTTCTTCTTTCCCTTCAGAGAGGAGGGAGTTGTATTGTTTTGACTTCTGCCTTCAACACCATTGGCAATACATCATGAAATTAAGTTTAATTACTGATACATACATCAAAATCCTTCTTGGTCAGTGCCTGAAGAAAATACACGTCTTTACATTTCTCACCGCTGGTTTAGATATTGGTAATACTGAAACTGGATCAGATTAGGAGTTAATGTGAGAAAGCCTGGGGCCTATCTGGTTGTTCAGCACTAGTTGTTCAGCCACAAAGAAGCTGATTGCTCTTGGATGGAGTCTGACCCAACATGAAAGGGCTTTCATCAGCGATTGGGATGTGATGATTTACATTCTCCCTGAAGTTTTCACAGTCACATACCCCAGCATACCACATTGTCACTCAAGTATACGAGCATGGACATTTTATAATTTTTTCTTTTCCTGAGAAGCATAGTTTGTGCATGCATACATCTGAGTAAAATCAAGTACCACACATATTTCAGGGCAGAGAGGCAGTGGGGAAAAAAACAATGGCTATAATATCATTGTTAACACTTTTTATCGGTTTAGGTTTTTCCAGGTTACTGGATTATTCAGATTCTTTTTACTTCTGACTATCATAGCTAATCAAAAGGAAGATCTGCATTAGACACTTGATAGTACTATGAGACGAAGGGTGTGGAGACTTCCCTTTGAAGTTGGGGTTGTAGTAGTGTTTGAAGGAAAAATTAGTTTCTTCCCTTTATATTATGGCAACAGTCAGTGCCAAATTGCATTTTATTTAAGTCTAGTAGAAAATGAATTAAGGGGTACCTTGGTTGCCTAGTTCCATGTTACAGAAGTAAGCTGGTAAAAAATGTTTAGATGGTAAAAGGGGGAGATAAAGGATATGGCACAAAGAGGCTGTATGTGGCTGGCTTTGGAATTTCTTCATATTAATTTAAAGTTTTCCACCTTGAATTTTTATTTAGTATTTTTTTCTGTTTCCATTCTGTTTCCCTTTGGATTAATGGAAGATAAATTTATAGACCTATTCGGAATCACTGTGTACCATAAGTAACAACAGAGCTGAATTTGTGCTAATTTGAATACATTGATGATTGAATTTACATATTTAACCTGCTTATCTTTACTGTTTAAATGGGTTGACTTTTAAAAGAAAGACATCATTGATCAAAGTGCAGTTCAATGAATGAAATTTGCATCTCAGCTTTCATAAATTTAATTCTGCCACTTTGTTTTTTTTAATTATTCATGGAAGTAGACGCATGAACTTTTTCTTTTTACTTTCAAGTAAAGTAAACAAGTAAAAGCACCAGAACCTTTCACTCTAAGCTCTAGGCAATCCTCAAAAATACTCAAGCCTAGAACTGCAAAAATGATCTATACCTGTCCTGGCTAGCATAAGTCTGTGAAGAACAACTGTGTTGCCTGATATTGCTAAGTTACTAACATTCAGTGCTCTCCCCTCATCTGCTTAGTCAGTCATTTCATTGTAGAAGACTATCAGGTTGGTTAAGCATGATTTCCACTTTGTGAATCCATGCTGACTACGTCTTTCACATGCCTGGAAATGGTGTCCAGGATTAGCTGCTCCATCACCTTCCTGGTGATAAAAGTGAAGCTGAGCAGCATGTAGCTCCCTGGCTTCACTTCGCTTCTCTTCGCATCTCTCCTCGTCTCTTCTCCCTTCTTCTTCCCATTTCTGAAGACAGGAGTGACATTTGCTGTCAGTAGTTGCATTCAGTAGTTCACTGCATTCTCCTTAGAGAACTCTCAAGCTAAATCCCTTCCTCTGAGCAGTTCTGAATCAGTCTCCAAGGGGAGAGCAGGAATCCTCCTAACATAGAGCATTTTTGTGTCAGGTGTTCTTCCTAACACAAGTGTATACTGCATAAATTGACAAACTGTAAAGTTGTGCTACAACCCCAGCGTCTCACCTTGTAGGCGAGTGCCCAAGTACCAACCTGGACAACAATTTTCTTTGTCTCTCTCAATGATCTTCAAACAAACAACGAGAAACTGCCTGTTGATTACAATATTCCCTAAAATGTAAGGCAATCTTAGTCCATATTTCTGCTTAGCCACAGGCAGTTCCAGGATTTGAACTTAGATGTCTCTGCTCCAGCTTTAAGCATTCGGATCTGGGCACCTCTTCATTCTTTTTATTGATCGCCTTCTGAAGATGAAAGGAGGAAAATAAGTATGATTTGCTGTCATGCTGGGTAGGGCACTTATGTGGAAAAGTTAAGCACCCAAAGTTCCCTCCCTACTCCAGCATCAGTATGAGTGCTTGAGAGCATCCTGCTCTAGTACATACCAGGACAGGAATCTGAGAGCAGTCTCCCCCAAGAAAAGCGTTCGGAAACAGAGAAGGAGCTGGATATGTGATTCTTATCCAAGTTTGTCCTCTAGTTCCTGAAATAATGTGTAAAGGGGCAACAGTAACATCTCTGCTGCCTCACTGTCTTTAACTATCCTTCTGAAAATTCAGCTAAGATTTGTAAATTACCTCAGGACAACTTAAAATATATTTTTGAAAGAAAAATTTGCAGTTTACTGAAAACAGTTCATCTGGCTTCATTTTTAAGTCTCCTAGATGTTTAACTGTACCCTAGAGACAACTTGTATAGAAAATAGCTAGATTGCTAAGCACAGTTTCCTGGAGCTCACTGCTGAGATGACATCATAAAATTGCACTGTGCAGCTCCTAAGGCTTCTTTCTTAATTAGTAAGCAAGTTTCGAAGTAACGGAAGAGTGATGTTTTGCGAATACTGGAGGGCTCTCCAAAGGAAAGCAGTACCAAGGCAGGGTTTTTTTGTTTATCCTGTATATTTATATGCAATTACCGAAATGGAGCTTCTTTCTAGAAATTCAGCAGTGGTGAATTGCCTAGGTCATCTCTATGGCTTTCTTCCTCTGGAGAAGGAAGCATGCAAGTAAACAGAATAAATTAATACTGAGACTATACATTAAGTATTCTAGGGAATGCTGATACACCAGTTCCAAGACCTAAACCATCGCAAAGCAGAACTGGTGGAGCAGCTTTGAACAGCCAGAGTGAAAGAGTCAACATTATTTCATGCAATGTACGTAGATAGGAACAGTCACCGCAAATAAATTTCCCAAAAATTTTATGGCTGTTTTTGACAATGCTAGGTGTCTCTGCAATCAACTGTAAAATCATCTAATTTTGTGATTTACAGGTTTTAACTGTAAATAAATGTAACTCCAAATCTTAACTTATATCTGCTTTAGATAAAAACAGAAGATTCAATTTTAGTTTTTTTAAGAATTCATTAAAAAAATACATTGCATCTAGTTGGAAATACAATTTATCTTGTTTTAGATGAGTGCAGAGTTTACAATCACAGTGTCTTGAAGGGAAAGCCAAGCTGAAAAAAAATCATCAAGGTCATAATGGCATTACTCAAGCCAAGTTACTAACTTTCTGTAGCAGTCATCACACCCTGCAGCTTCTAGTCTCTTAGTTTTTCCAAAATTACGTATCACTACTAGTCAAAAGTATTCTCTCTCTCATACACATACCAGTAACAGTCTGCAAGTTGCACTTTGATAACACTCACAGCACAGTAACAGCTGCCTGAAATTACCTCTACTGCAATAAACAGTTTTCCTTTCTTATTTTTAGATCAGCAGCTTGAAAATAGCGTGGAAAAACAAACAGCCTTCAAGTTCAACCAAAAGGTTTTTTCAAAGTCTCGATCACTCTATTGCTTCAATCAATTATGTTTTTTTTTCACAGTTTCACTTCAATATGTCTAGGAAATCTGATATTTTCCTTTTGAAATGGTTCTTCTAATTATTGCCATACTGCCCCCCAAAGACACCCACACACAGATGGCAATGGAAGGAAGCAAGGAAGCAATATCATTTTTGCTAGGCAATTCACACTCACAGAGGAAAATCCTGAAGTTCTAATTCAGGGGGAATTGGAGTAAAAATATAAATGATATATCATTTGAGTTGTGATTTTGACTCTAGAAAAAAGTCAGCTGAGACACAGCAACTTCTAGTTTTGACATTTGCCCACGAACAATGCAGATTTTCTTCCTTTCTTACAAAGAATTCCTACACAATAATAGCTAATTTACATAGCTGGTTTGAAAATGGGCTTTTTATCCATTGCTATTCCAAAACTCTCTTTCAGTGACTCATGCTCTTATTGTTCTTTATGCTTAAGATTCTGAAAACTGATATCCAAAAACATCCCTTTGATCATCAAAGATTTCCTGAATAACCCAAACCATTTTACTTAGTTACTTTGACTAAAATATATTCTTTGGAAAGATTTGAAGATGTTAAGTAAACAGCAAAATGTGATCCTGTGCAGAAACTCCTGATACAATTCACAGAATTGCAAATAAAGAACTCAGAATTTCCCCGAGGATCTGCATCATTAGCCAGTCATTCTCACAGCTACAAAATAGCTCCAACAGGAGTTTTCATTCTCAGTAAAACAGATGCTGCAGCATGGCAGTTGCATAAACTACATATCATCAGAGATATCACCCAATTTGGGGATACAGGCTATAACAAAAAGCCCCAAAACACAAACTTCATGATGAACTGCCAAGGAATTTCAGAATAAAAATACTTTCATTTAGCCAAAGCTGTCAATTGTTGATTTTACTTTTAAACACAACAATTCCATTGTTCCATGGCCTCCAGCACAGAGTAGTTATTTTTCCACTAATAGCAATATATACAAAATATAGCAAGAAAGTTTCCTGAAACGGAGTAGAAACTTTCATCTTTAATCCTAACATTCAAGTGTTTCACCAGAAATGTCATCAGCTAGGATCAGAAATTTGCTCAGGCCTTCTTCTCTTTATTTAAAATATGAAATATTTTAATATTCAATAAACTACAGAAAGTTCAAATGAATTTCTATTTTTGATTAAGTGGTGCTGGATGTTTTTGTGCTATTTCCTCCAGATCTATGATTATTTTAGTACTGCTACGTCTCAAAGTTTACACTTCAAAGATCTGCTGCAGGGCTACGTTTTCAAAACGGAAAAAGAAAAGATGAAGTTATCCAAATTGTAAGTACCTATACTTTGGAGCATTAGTTTGACTGAAAATCTAATCCCATTCTGCTTTTATCCAAATACAGAATCTTTTCTCCAGCTTTATTCTTCCACCAAATTCAACCAAATTTTTGATTTATAACCTGCCATCTCTGTTCTGAGGTTATGAATTCATTTGTTCTAATCAGTAATTATGCTGTACTACGGTCTAAAAGCACATGTCCCCATATCTTTTCCAAAACGAATAAAATCACATGGCCCTTCTCATGGTAGTTCTTTATATATGCATCTCAAGCCCTTTGTCACAATAAAAGCAAAATCAATTAGCTCTTGAGGATAATTCCCAATGACTCATTGAAATGTAAGTTATGCTGACAATTGAAATTATCTAAAATGATTTATCCATCAATGGAGTTTTATCGAAAATTAAAATAGATGTGAACTACTACTTTAATACTTTGGCTTTAAATACACTTCACTATACCATCCATAAGAAGAACAATATTTCTGTCTAAAATTGAAGTACAGTATATGCTCACATACGTGAACATATATGCCAGCTATCATATAAACCCTGCTGCCACCAATCAGAGCAAATTTAGCTAAATGAAACATTATACAACTTCCAGAAAATAAATCTACTTTTTAACTTACCAAGTTCATTCCTCTTCTGTTCTGTTCACCCATGGACATTCACATGAGCTTTTGTGAGAAATTAATCGCAGCCCTGCAGCTAGTATTAGTTTCTTGTTTACGATATATTTATACTTATATGAATTCAAAACCAGCTTTTCTGCTTTTACAAGTAACTTGGTACCTAATTAAACAAATGCTTGTTTGAAGCAAAGTGGTTTTTTTTCTTTTTTCTGTCAGCATCAGCTTCTGACTCTGATTGAAGAGCTATCACTAATGCCTTCATTTTAGGTGGAAGCCTCTTGGTGTCTGCAAAGTTAAGAGTCTTTGCAATAACCTCCCGTTTTCTTCCATCCCCACCCTCACGTTCAGTATGGCCAGGGCTCCTGTTCAATATATTGATCTGCCGGCTCACAGGAAGTACTTGGAAATTTAGGTGAGGAGATAAAGTAGGAGAGAGTCATTTTCCACTATTCGTGACGAGGCAGAAGAACAACAAAGAGTATACTGAACAACGCTCGACCACCAGCCTGTGACGTGGCCTCATATAAGTCACAGGTTTCTTATTTATCTCTAAAATAAAGATAATAGTTCCTCATACTGTGCTAAGGATTTGAGTGGCTGAGAGAACATTGAGTTTTGAAAAAACTGACCTGTAGGTATCGGTATAATAAATAATATTGTGTTTCCTGGAGTCTAGGTTTTATTCTTCATGCTATTTTACTGCACATTTTAATGTTTTATTTCATTTGGAGGAAACAATTGAGAAAAGCTGTCATCCTGTGAACACAGAATGAGTCTTTTGCAAATTAGACTTGTACGTTTGGTAGCTCCTTGTGAGGATGAGGCTGCGGCTCATTTTTTTCTTTTCTTACAAAACGCAGAGAAAAATTACGTTCATGCTGTTGCCTAGGAATATGCAGTGACGTGAATACTACTTTTAGTACCTGTTGTGTCTTTGCTGTTTACATTGTCAATGAAAGAATAAAAGCATGATGCAAAAAAAAAAAAGTGAAATGAAGCGCGCACAGACAACCATTCACATACCTGACCAAACCAGCAATTCTGCCCCTCTTCTTCCCAGCCTCTGCACACAACCATTTGAATTAGACAGGTTTGCACTTCAAAACTAAGCACTATGCTGTATTTAGTCCTCCTTTCTGTTACGTATGCTAATTCTATCTGAACGTACACAGAAATGAGCTTTTGTCAAATACTAAGACAAATACCTGCCGCAGCACTATTTTTGACAAATGCTCTCGAGCGGACCGCAATACAGGCTTCTTCTACTTCCAAGCAACCTCCTTTGTTTCCTCAGATCTGCTATGCCGTTGCCTTTATAGCTGCCAAATCGGCATTGCTGATCCCTTAAATGGGCTCACAAGAACACACTGCTGAGGATGGCACAGGACTCACAGCAATGATTTTCAATGGTATGAATTCTCCTCCGTAAAATGCTGGGAATGACAAATGTTCCCACCCGACCGTTCTGCTTCTAGGTGAGCTTGCTAGGCTTTAGCAGCTCCAATGACTGTCACCCAAGAAAAGAAAGTAATAAGATTCCACTACTGCCAATACCCTCTTAAAGTTCAGTGATTTTTCCTTATTTTGTGTTTAAAAATTCTATTTAACATGGCTTATGCGAGTTGCATTTGCTAGTTAGTGTTTTCTTCTTTTAGCAAGTAAGCTAATATAGACAATTTCTTTTTCATAACAAGAACATGTGTGCGTTGAGCAAATATAGGAAAATCACATCTCTGAGCACAGGTTCTTAAGATGAAGCACTCATAAATAACTGCTGCCATATGCAACTGTATACAGAAGTAAACCTCCTTTAGTGCGGCCTAAACTTGCTGTAACACACCAGGGAAGGCACAATATTTGGACAGTTTCTCCACATTCCAGTGCTGCAGAGCTCATTTAAGAATTTTAGGACTGAAGAGCCATGTGTTAACTGCTATATAAATACAGTGGAACAGAGAATCCCTCTGCTAGGGACCTTACAATCAGAATTTTTTATGTGACAGCCTAACTGCATAATGACGATTCTATGGTTGTTCAACGTAGCCCCCTACTTCTCTGTTATTCTATGAGCGTTCCCTGTGAAAAGCACTAGCAGATCATCCTCAAACAGATGTTTCATGAATCACAGTTGAACTCATTAAGCACCAGAATTTCTATCCTGACACAAATTCCAAGATTCTGAAACTTCGTTTTGTCCTGAACTGGACCCCCAAAGCCAAATATTAAAACTTTCAAAAATTCCAAAATATTTTCCTTCAGTGCTGTCACAGTGTTTTAATTCAATAAAGACAAAGCCTTTTTTTAGTATAAAATAAACAGAATGTTTCATCATCTTTCTGACTCATAAGACAACTTCCAACAGAAGTATAAAAATAAAACAATAAAATCAAAATGCAGTATTTCAGTACTTCCAGTTAATGACAACATCAAAAATTTGCCCATGAAACAGTTTGACTGTGAAAGTGATTCCCAGCAGAAAACTGATTTGCTAGGTAAAGCTTCAGAAAGCTCTTAGTGGATAATTCTTCTAAATTAAAGAGCTAAAGAAGGCTTGAACACAAATAAGATGGATGTGCATTATTATACTATGACAGTCTCATTTCTTTGACAAAGCCAGAGGCCAGTGCCTTAGGATCTGCTTTATTGAGCCCCCAGGGAAAGTAAATAGACACAATCTTAGAATGAGAGAAAATGAAAAGAGAATAAATGGCAATCTCATCTACCTTTTTCTCTTAAGGTCTTACCTTGTCTGTGGTTAACTCTAGCTGAACAAGTCAAAAAATTTAATCCAAAATATATCTTTATTAAACTACTGCTTCTATTTCCCCTAAACTAACTTCAAAGACATTCTTATTACACAATACAAACACTACAACTATAGCTGTACTAGCTCTAGTTACTTCATATCATTTCTTGCTATTGATGATCTGTCCTCCTACCATGCAGTAAAGAGGATCGATGAGCCTTAAAAAGCAAACACTTTTTGTAACTTTATATAGCCAATGCCATTCAGATACCACTGAGATAATAAATTTGTAAAATCACAACTCCAATTCAGTACACACTCACAGCTCCTGTCCTAGTACATCTGATTGTGATAGACTGTGAGTTATGTACAGTGAGAATGCAAACCTTTGGGAACTCTCTAAGTTTAGTTTCTAAAAGATGTCTTCTTTGACAAGAAGAATAAGATTGAACTTACTCAGAATTCTGGTAGTTTTGACCCAGGTCTACTCAAGCTTTAATTTCACTGTGATGCTACATTTAAAAAATATATATATTTATTGACTGTGAAATCCAAAGGGAAATTATAAAAAAAATCTCTGCTTTAGTGGCAGTGGAGAAATCCAAAGTAACTTCACTACAGTCAATGAAAATGCTTCAGGAAGTGGTTGACTAAGATACAGATATATGTCCCAAATCCTTCGAAACTACGACACATGCTGAGAATCAGAGTAAGCAAATTGTGATTCAAAGGTTCTTAGGAAACTTAAAGCCTATTTTTTTACTCTTTCTGAGATCTGTATGCATACCAAATGATGTTGAAGCCATAACCACCTAGAGATTTTACTTTAAACACAAAAAGAACTTTAGTCAGTCAATTGCAACTTTGCTACTCCTGTAAAATTCATGACTCCATAGCCACTCACTCCATAGCCACTCATTCCTGCAAAAATAGACCTCATTATTTCATAGGTACATGAAAAAATAAGTATAAGGCTCTATTTATTAGTGTTGTTAAGGAAGCAGCCCTGAATGCCTATCAAGCAGTTTTCTGTATCTGTAGGAATTGAAACAGCTGTTCACTAAAAGGGACAATATCACAACTCTAGCAATCTATAGAGAGGGAGTATTCAAGCTACTTTGACATGAAACACTTTTGCTTTACAGGCATTGAAAAATGTGATGATTTGTCCCGCTCTTCATCAGAGGGCTCCTTTGGTTGAGGTACAACTGATGTCTTCCTGAAAGGAAGTCCAGACAAAGTCCAGAAGAATGCTTGCAACCAAAGTCATGTGAGTAAAACAGATGTTACATTTCTGGAAGGAAACTAGGTCCTGAAATGAATTAGAGAAGGTGGCGTGCCAGTCTTGAGCAGTTTGCACAAAATAACTGAAATCATAGCTTTAGATGAAGACTGCTGACTGTCAAGTGGCAAAGGAATTCATGCCACAAATTCAGACAAACCTAGGAGTTGTAACCTGCCTGCCTGGGAGTGAGCGCTTGCACGCTCTTCTCTTTGTCACGCACGGAAGCCTAGAAGAGGGTCAGGATTGCAAAGCATGGGGCAGGGAGCATCTCAGATGCCATAAGAAGAGCATAGCAAAATGAGGCAAAAAGAAAGAAAAGTGCATATATACAAAAAAAGGACAACCATAGGCTACTGAAGGACTTGCTGTTATAAGGATCTGCTATTGTTTCAGTTTGACTGCTAATGGTCTTTACTGCAAGCCCGGTTACCATGTAAACTGAGTGTACCTCCTAAAGAAATAAAGGTTATGTAGTGCCCAGCAAAGAACTGAGTACAGATAATAATTTGACTTTCCACAACAGTATCTGAAAGAGCTTTACTAACACTAATTCCTCTAGCACTCCTCCAAAGAAGAAATGGTTCATTTTATAAATCTGGGAGTAGACACAGGAAAGGTTAAACAGATACCCTATTGCCAGTAAGAGAGAATGGCCAAGTCAATGAAGAAAATCCATGAGACTTAATTCCAAGTCCCTGTTACGAGCACTGGGATAGGAAAACATCACTGACACAGCTTGAAAGACTGAAGGTGGTTTTCTTTCTTTCTTTTTGTGCAGTTATGATAGGAATAATGTATTCAAAATACAAAATAAATGTATACTTCAAGAATGACAGGCAAATTTTCATGTTATTTCAAATGGATAAAATTTTCTCTTAATATCTTAGTATTTCATAAAGTGCTGAACTAACTATCCTAAAGATTTCTCTAATAATGAATCCATCTTAGTCCCTTCATTTATAAAAGCCTAGAAAGATACAGGAAATATATGTATAAAGGTCAATGTTTAACATGCTCTGTTCAGGACTCCTAACCACATCGGGCTTGTTCTCAATTTTCTTTCATATAAAAAGTTTTCACGCCTTTTGTAGTGAGATAAAAGTTTTGCACTGAAATAAAAGTTTTGGGGTTTGTTGTCTTTTGTTTTTAAATCTTAACATTGTGTTTGGTTTTAACCCATCACATTTCATCTTACTTCTTTCTTAAAGGAAAGCGAGATTTTAAGAGGCTTATTAGGCTTCTTCCTTTTAAAAAAGTAATTTGAAAGCATTTGTAAGTAAATTTGTCAGTTTGTGCTCCAAAGCATGAAGCAATGATATTTGTCATTACAGCCTATATATGATACGCTTTTCTTCTGACTGCTATTATCAGCTAGGGCAACTGAAAGGACATTTTTTTGCTTACCTTCTTTTAGGCTTAACATGCATTGCAAGCGAATATATATTTGTATTACATCATTTAAAGTCCTGCCTGTCCATAATTCATTTTCTTCTTATAAATACAGTACTTTGCTGTTAATAGGTACTGGCTTAAACACTGCAGCTAAACAGCTGCCTCCTGCAGCTAATTCTTTCTTTTTTCTGTATGCAGGTTGCCATTTTATCAACCACAATAATACTCTCCAAAGGTTTTGGTATTGCAAGATAACATGCTTCCTCAGTAACAATGCCCTTGAGCTATACATTATCTCACATTAACACATGTTTTCTTGTGTCTTACTCCTTAATTGTACCCCCTTTTTATAGGTACTTTTTAGTTTTGCTTTTTTAAGATAGCATTTGGAGTAGTAATGTTTGACTCACTTTAATTCAAAACAAAGCCTCGTTGATGAAGTAGAACCAGAGTTTACACTGACTACTCACCCCTTTCTACATCCATTTTTAAATACACTGAAGCCAAATACTGTCCCAATCTTTAAAGTTCTGACTCTACTTTGCACAAAATTTGCTTTTATTATAGTATTTTGCCATGTTTTTATTTTTGTTTTGTTTCATAAACTAGTGAAAGGGAATACAAACTGAGTATTTCAGCAGTGAAAACCAGGTTTCACCTCTCTCTTTGTATTGTGCTATACACATATATTACCCTGAGAATCTGCCAGATAAAAAGATCATGAGAAAAATATAGCATGTGTATAATACTAGTCACTCTTTCCTTGTCCTTCATCTCCTATCACATTTCCTTTTTGTTTTTCAAAGTGCTAAATAGAAAGGCTGCTTAATAGACAAAGCAGTTTGCAAAAAAGGCTTCTTTATTTTCAGTTATGCATGCTTATTAAAGGACAATTTGTGTACTCTGATGCTTAACTTGACACTTAATAAATCCCCACAATTGCAAACTGCAGAGAAGAACCTTGCAGAAGAAGAGAGAATAGCTTGGAAAATTAAAATTAAATCCCAGATCCTAACGGGTGCATCCCTTATTACATTAGATCCCCAATGTAGCTAATGAAGCCTCTAATGTCGTTAGTAGCAGGACACACAGGGAGAGGTGGAGGAAGGCTGGTTGTGGGTCCCAAGCCCTCAAGCCGCAGCGCCCCACAGCGCTGGCCTTCAGCAGCCACCTGCGTGGCTAAGGTGGTCCGTGGCTGGCCCCAGCGCCCGCCGTGCTGCAAGGAGCAGGACGCCCGCCACTCCCAGCACAGTTGCTGCACCAAGCCTGTCCGCCGGCACGGGTGGGCGGCCCTCTCCCTCTTGGCCTTGAGGGCTCTGCTCTTGCTGGGTGCTGTCTCATTTGTTGCTCATTAATACTTTTAGGCTATTCCCCCCAAATCATGAAAACCAGATTTCTTTCTTAAAGACCCTGAGAGGTGTACTTCAAGTATCTGTGCTGAGGTATATATCTAAATATATATGGTGCTTTCATTAGGGTCTGAGTAGGGAAAGATCTAGTTAAATCTGTGCTTATTTTATTAAAGCCTTTTCTCCTATTAAAGGTGTTTAATAATTTTAAGTCTGCATATAAATCTTCAGATGAATCTATTCTTTCTATTAATATAATTTCAGTGTTTATCTCACAGGAGAAAAGCTCAGTATTGTAGTTGGTCTGAGAGAAAATGAAAACAGTAATGGGTAATAAAAATACATACTTTCAGATTCATCTAAAAATATCCACATCCAGTGTAAAAAAGCACTTCTGTTTTAAAACAGAGTTGTTGTTTTGGCTTTCTCCATTTCTGCTTCTTTCTTGCCAAGTTACTACTAAACATAGATCAAAAGCAATTTTTTTAATGATGCCAGCAAGAACTTTTTGAATTTCCAAAATAATAGAAAAGATAGTTCCAACCAAGTTTTCAATATTGATACAAATCATTACTAGATCTGAGAGATGGGGATATAATCTCCTTTTTATTTGATAGATACGTTCCTCTGAGCAGAGTTTCAACTGACTGAGGACATCTATTACAAGTAAGACATGTAATAGATTCTACTTTTATTTTTGCTACATGTTCTGCCTCACTTGTTTATATACTTGTAGTAGCTAATGCAAAATTTAGGAATTCTTGCTTGGGATCCGTGCATGCTCCCTCTTTCTTTCCTTTTCTTTTCTACTTTTTTTGAATTAAATGCCATGTTTGGATAGCACATTATAAAAAACAGCATTAACAGTCAATGATTCTCCTCACAACCCCCAAATGACACCTCTATTGTTAAAACAAATCATTATCTTTTTCAGAACCCAGTGTCTTGTACAGGAGATTGTAAATTATCATCTATGAAAAGATTATCACTCTCTGACTCCTTCTTTGTCCTTCCACTTTCCAAACATTGGTTAATGACTTTAAAATTTGGGCTTCATCAGACAAGCTGTCAATGAAATGCCAATGAAACTTTAGTGGGAGGCCAAATTCTAGGAAGGCACGTCAACAGCTGTTTTGCTGATGATCCTAACTGCAAATATTTCAGTAGCTTGGGGTGGGGGGGCAGAGGAGGAACCTAGCAGAGGGAAAAGGGAGGCCTCCTCAGCTGTGCTGGGCTTCACTTTTCCTCCTCACTTCAGCTCATCAGGTTGAATCTTGCAGTGTCATTTAAATTAAGTGCCATTAGAAAACAGACATTGGAGCAGAAATCTGAGCATTATTCCAGCTGATTCAAGAGTCAGCTTCACACCTTCCCCTTCCTAGCCCTTCTACATCTCTCAGTACATCTACACCTCTGCACCGAGAGTCCATTTTCGAGTACAGATAATACAGACAGTTTCTCTCTTGGCTGACATTAGTAATGAACTGAGTGTAATGACTCAGAAAATACGGATGTCTACATTTGACAGGGTGGACTAAATAGCCAGGCTCTACAGCTATGCCAAAAGAACATTCCACAGAAAAAAAAATTATAACATTTTAGCTCACCTTTTACAACCAAGGATGCATGAGTATTTGCCACAAACCCTTAAAATGGAGGCTAGTTCTCAGAAGAGGATTTGATTTTAAACAGATGTAATATGAACAGCACTAGATTTCTATTTCATGCTTCCACTTTATTTTGCTTCCTGTCCTGCCTTGAAAAAAATAAAACTGAGAGGAAATTTCTATTCACAATTTTTTCAGTTATCAAGCAGTTATTTTTCTTTTCAGCTGAAATTAATCAGAATATTACATTTTAAAGCATAATAAAATGTGTAAATGGATAACTGAATGTACATGACAGTTTCTTTTTCCAAACCAATTTAAGGAGATCAGTCATTCTTACAATCTACTTAAGATTAACACAGAGAATGAAGGCAAACTAAGCCTAAAAAACACACCTCATCCCGGATGACCAATATTCTAATTTATAACATTGAAGCCCTTCAAAACTCACATCACACAGAAGACAGATCTTCCCTCAAAAATTCTGCTTCTTCCACAAGAAGTCATTAATCATTCCATATTAAGTAAGCCTAACAAGCCTAAGAAGGCTTCTCCTATCTAATCCATAAATTAATCAATACTGTTCCAAATAAACCAAACAGAATTTGTTTCCAAAAACATGTGATAACTTTGACCAAAAAATGAAATATTTTCAAGCACTTTGGAGCCTTCCAAACTAGTAATGCCTAGTATTGCTGTTCCTTCTCTCATGGAAAAGCTTAAATTCTGCTACTCCATCTTCCTAATTACTTCTTGTCCAGGACTCTCATGCATTCTTCCCTGTAACTGAGAGCTCAGGAGTCCACTCCCTTTCCTAAAATGTCAGGCCTCTATTTGTTGCATGAGATCTTCTAGTTAGCATGTTAGTTTAAATTTACTATCCAACAATTTATCTTGGCTTTACTAAAAATGTATTTTAAAAAGGCATTTGATGTTCACTTTATTCCCAATTTTAATATTCCTCTAAAGTGCTATTCCTCTAGCTTTTAGCATTCCACAATGCAATGTGTTTCACAGTTCTTCAACTGTCTTATAGGTTCTTTCCGCCTAACATGTAAAAAAATTTTGCCTAACGTGTAAAAAAATTTTATTATAGACTTCTCTGTGCAAAGCTCTTCAAATTTTTTTTTTATTTTAGTTCTATTTTCCATTTCATCTCTACTGATAGAAATAACAAGCTTAAATATCTTAAAAAAGGATAGCTTTGTCAGATTACAACCAAAACCAGTTATGTGATTGGTTGGATTAAACACAGCACATCATCTCTTAGAATAAAGAAGAGTTTTATAAATTGGGATTACTTTACAGAATTCATTTAACACATTGCAGAGGTAATTTATGAGCAGTCCCCTAAGTCTGACCCCATTTCACACAGAATTTAGCCATATATTAGACCAGCAAACTGATTCATGTGCCACCTTCATGCTGCTCTGACACAGCTGCAGCATGACAACTGCTAAACGGTACCCGCTCAGTAATTCACCAGGATACCACTGCTTGTTGAAGCAGCGTTCCCTGTTGCCTGCATGCAGCCCAAAGAAGGGAGCTATTACAAAAATGAGGAGGAGAACAGTGGACATCCTACTTACTTTTTTTTTCTATTTAAAAAAGAACTGTATTTTTAAGACTTACAGAAAAACGTGAGACAAGCTGCATTACCCCAGCTACTTTAAACAGCTGCCTTCCAGCGTGAATTGCTGCAATTTTCCACGTTTTCTGAAATGGTAGCCTCATTTACTGGCCTTTTTAATGGTCCAGAATTTGGGGACATGACGCCTGCCAAAAGCCTCCACGTAAGCATTACACAAAATCAAGATTTCATCCCTAAATCCTGCCTGAATAACACAATGTTCTCTGTAACATAACCTATATTTTCCATCTACATCACAGAAGCCTTAACAGCTCACTTGCTCTTCCGATTCCTTCTGAATTATTTATTTTATATTACAGCTGCTGCAGAACAACATACAGAACCTGAAAACGTTTTTCTGGAGACTTATGGGAATAGGAGCTGCTGAAATATCTCAACAGCTGACCTTCTTGCCACAAAATTTCAGTTGGTCTTTCTTTTACCCTTTTTCATAATTTACACCTGTGCAGGAGGGAGTTACATGCTACTGTAAGGGAGCTGCACATCTATTAAAATAAAAGCATTCTCCACACATTGAGAACGTGTAATTGATTGTATGTGCTATCATTCTGACTGCTTTGCTGTCTTTTTCAAACAGACCTACTCTACGCAATATTCACCCCAAAATATCTTCCCCGAAAGAATTATTGTTGAATGATTTAGCAGAAAAGGAGACAAACTTCCTCTTTCAAAGTGGAGAAAACAGCAAGAATATTTATTTTCTCATTTTGAAATGTTTATGCCTTGCAAGTAGGAGTAACTGCTATGTTAATTGCAAAGGGATACCCACTATTACAAACAGGGAGCTGAACTCAAGTCTCCTAAATTCTAGGTTTGGTGAGCCATTCCCAGTTCCTGTGCCCTCATAAACCATTGAAAATCATTCTATGTTGTGAAATTCTTCTTCCAGGTTTCATTTTGCAAGAAATATTTGGGAATGTGTTTGAAAGTCATCACAATGTGTACTGCTGTACCACAGGAGGTTTTTCATCATCAGCCTGAAAAGTCCTTAAGTCAGCTATCAACAGTCTGACTGCAAGCTTTATCGAGTGATTTTTATACAGTCCACATCTCTCATTTCACTCAGGTAAATGTGAATGTCTTTGCAAGTCCTTCCACAATACAGTGTAGTGTTCTGCAACAATAAAGCATTATAATATAGTGGAGTAAGTGTCAACTTTGTGGGTGTTTTGCTTTTCATATGATAGGAAATTGACTGCAGTCCTAGGTTGGTTGAGTTGCAAGAGATGTGGCTTCTTTAATACAATTCACTTATCTATTTTTTCTTCTCTTGCTTTTGAAGGTAGTTTTTGTGCAAGGTTCTTCCCATCGTATAGCCTCCTTATGTGATATTAAGCCCCTTCGGGGAGATAAATCTTGTCTTTCGGTTTGGCAGGGTAGATCTTGATACATGAATCTTAAAGGTTTTGGTTAGATTTCAAAATTCTGGCACGTTACCTCCAAGTACATCTTCATTCTGCTTTTTGTGACCTCAGGATTTTCTTTTAGCATATTCTGATTTGATTTTAATGGCTTCAGCCAGTCTGGGCAGAAACCATCAGCAAATGAGTGCATATTCTGGGTCCCATGAAAAGCATGAATGTGCTGTGCTGGTTTGAAACGTGCCGACAGATATTTTCCCCGCTTATAGAACAGTGAGGAACTTGACTATAGTTCCTCTTTGAATTGGTTCAGTGTTGGCCCAGACACTACTAAAGCTGCTATGTTCACTGTTAAGTATAAGAATTCGATTGCTATCAATTGTATCTGTAAAGGATGGGGGCTTCTTTTAGATTGATAGGTCCCTACTTCATTAAGCATCACCTTCCTTATAACGAGTGGTTTGATTTAATATAACCTCAAGAGTTCCCAGTCAAAGATTCTATACACAGAGTGCAAAATAGAAACAGAAAGAGCTTGATTCTCAGTATCTTCAAGGAAAATGTGTTTGTATATATATTTATTTATAGGCATGAAAAATGGCAAACTAAATCTCAAAATGTGACTAAGATTTAGTGGCATTTTGCACCCATTTGGTCTTCATCTGCGTGATTACACAAGGCATGACAGTCGGATGTAAAAACTTCATTTTAAGAACTTACCTACTTACCCTTTAAACCATTCCCTTTTGTATTTCACAAATAAGTGAATAAATCAATGCTTTGTTAAAAATACATATAAATTGTGACAACTAATGATTCCTTCACTCATATGACAGTAGAATGAATGTAAAAAACTGCCAAATAATTTCTGTACAAATTTTCAAGAATGAAATATTTTATCAGTCAATTCTTTCAGGACAAACTGACCTAATTAGATATTAGGTACAATTCTCGATTTAAATCCCTATTTTATCCCTATTTATGTATTTTTATATTGATTTCTAGTATTACAGGATTTCCTCTATTTATCTTTCCACATTAGTTGAAGAGAAGTAGGTAGCTACCGCTAATATCCCCACACCTACATGTTTGTGCGAAAGGTTTTTATTTCCAGAATCTTCTTTCCTTTTCGGCTTCCTAGAGCTTCAGCTTGTACCCACTAGTGTTATGTCTATGCTCCCACTAATTCTGGCATCAGCTCCTTGGTAAATATACAAGTATGAGCTTTGCAAGTACGTGCTATTTGTGCAAATTTTTCCTGATAGGATAGCTTGCAATCACATCCGTGCAAAAGACGTGAGTAGGGCGAGGAAACTATGGCAGCAAGTTATGACACTGATATATTACAATAAGTATGGTATATTTTTTAGCTCTGTGTCAGGAATTTCTCATTTAAATATATCCAACAGCTTGAAAATATTTAGTACAGTAGTATAATAATTTGCATAGATGTGTTTTTTGGAAATGCACGGCAACAGGCAACAATGTTTGAAAGTGATTAACAGAAATATTTCAAGGGAAACGAGACTAAGCCCTTCCTGACTTGAATCTAGTCTTAGTATGCTGTCAAATGAGTAGCTTCTTGGAGTATTACCCAGTGTGGCTGCTAAATGTATGCAATTTCCGTTCACTTCTCTAAATGCTTGCTGGAGTCTCAAACTAGCATAATAACAGGGAGAAATTCAGATAAATAAAGAAAATATTCTTGAGACATTCTCTAGCAATCCCAGGGTGCAGTTCCCATTACAAGCCAGGAGGCAGAAATGAGGGTGAAAATATTTGTTCTGGGATTTTGCCACCCAAAACATGGCTGATGGGTACAGGGCAGAGAGGCAGAAGCAAAGCTCATGAGATCACTTATCTCACATGCATGAGTGGCCATGAGCTTCTCAAACAGAGTGATGAAGAACACCCGGCAGGGCCTCTATAGAGTAGTATTGCCCACCCTGCTTGCAACACTTTGCTGTGATCTTCATTTCCATGCTGTGTGTATTCCTAACCAATAAAGTGTGTTTGGGGAGACAGTCACCAGTGGAGAATGGCTGCTTCACCAAATGACAGGCACTGTAACCTTCCCACTAGCAGGTAAGCTGCCTGAAGACTGACAGCTTTACATCATCTCTCAGGCTGCTCTCCACACGCCACTGCAGATGGATATGAGCTTCCTCTGCTCACATGCTGAATAAGCTGAATGTATGAAAGGGCCTGTCAGGGTCAGACCAAACAACCATATGGCCCTGCATCTTGTTTCAGAAAGTGACCAAAGACGGATGCCTATGGCAAACATACATACACTCCCTGTACTACTGTCCCAGTCTCCAATGATTTTCAGTTCATGGACTTCCTGAAAAAACATTGAAAATTATTAAATGCTTAAAATAATGGATTTACCTTCCATCAACATGCCTAGTCTACTCGTGAGCCTGTGGAAGTATCTATCATCCACAATGTCCTTCAGAAACATCCTTTAGAAATTCCATCATTTAATTGTCTATTTGAGAAGTACCTCACCTTTTCTTTGTTTTGAACCTGGCTCCTAGCTTCAGATGATGCCCTTAAGTTTTGCATTGGAAGGGTGAGAGAACTGGTATCTATTCTTTCTTTCTGTAGAATTCATGATTTCAAAGACCTTATGATTTTGTCCTCTTCAGTTATCCTTTTTCCTGACTGAAGTGTCCTATCATACTTAGTAATTCCTCACTTGGATAGTGCTCCAAATACCTCTGACACTCTGAACCTTCTCTAGTTCTGCTATATTTTTTTTTCAGACAGAGGACAGGAGGACCTAAGGAAGGAGGGGGACCAGCGCTGCACACGCAAGCAGTTGGCAGCTCTGCAGCAATGAGCCCAGTTAATGGTCCATACCTCCTACAATACCTTGGACTTTTTGCAGCACCACAGGTAACCACAATTAAATAGCATCCAGTCCCAAGCAGCCAGCCCAGAGCACAAGCAGAGCCACTGGGACCTGTCTGCAAATGCTCGTTGTTGTAACTATGTCTTTGTAGCTTGTCATTTTAGAACTAATGATAATTTTTTAGATGATCTATTGACAGCCTGGAAAAAAAATAAAAAGACAAAGTAAAAGTAAAACACAAGGCCTAAGTTTTTCTGTAAAACTGTATCTGACCCCCTGGCATGAAAACAAAAGATATGAGTCACTCCACCTCCACCCCTCATTAAAACAGAATTCTGATTTGATCTATTGAATAGAAGCTGCCTTGAGTATAAAAGGACTGATAAAGTTGTTTAAAAACACCCACTTCTGGAGTTCAGATAGTAAGAACACAAAAATACTACTGCTCAGGAAACAAGCGAGTAGAGAAAAGATATAAAAGTATTTTCTCCGAAGAGCAAGGAAGCAAGAAGAATTTAACTTTAGATGATTACTGATGGAAGCAATTAAGAAAATCACAAGAGGATTAAGGACTGGGAAGAAAAGTAGAATGTGGAACTTATGTAAACAAACCATTATGTGCAGGTTTGGCCCATTACCTTTTCTCTATGCATACAGTATTTCCTGTTCCAGAAATAAATGAAGAGGGAAGTAGTAGTTTGGGGCAAGAACTGAACGTTTTACTTCAGACTTATTTTGTCTAAGATCTGCAAGTATTTCCTCTCTGCATTGTCTATAACTTACAAGGAGATAGTCTGGATAGAAAGGTAAAAAAATATGGTCTGTATGTATTTCCGCATTTTATTTTTAGCTATCTCATGATAGATTATAAGCTTAAAGGGCAAAAATTCTTGCATCAGAGAAGCACATGGGGTGCTGGCATCAAGGAGATCACCATGTGCATATAATAATTTGGTATTTGGCTCTGAAGAAATAAAGAAAATAAAACCTAACTATCTATCACTTCTAGAACCTGTGCAGCTCTTCTTAGTATTTTTCACAAGCTTGTTACATATTCAGAACGTAAATTTGAAAGCTGTGCTGCAGTTTTAAGTGGCTAACTTCCACGTGATTTGCCACAATTAAGTGCATAAAGAGAGTATTTGCATACATTTATGGCTAGATTGAGATGTAAGCAGGCATATTTAAATACCTGAGTTGCATATACGTTTCTGGTGTTTGTATATCAAAATGACATATCTAGCTGTTGTAGCCCCGAAGTTTAAGACCCTTCTGTGGCAAGAAATGGTATACATTCTACTTCTTAAAAAACTTTTAAGAACATTGTTTTTATTTTCAATGCACTTTTTTAACATCCTTCCAAAGGTCTGAGGAAGGGCTGAGGTGGTTGAATTGCTACTGCAAATATTCAATGCCTAGTGTTTTCAATATGATACAATGGAACCAAATTCTCAGCAACAATTCAAATTCTTCGCTGACATTACATTTTTTTGACAGGGAAATATTCATGAAACATTTATCAGGCCCACTTGCCAACTCCTACACTCAAGCAGTAGAAGGCTTCGTAATCAAAAATATGATATTACAAAATGTGTATGTGCGTGGACGAGAGACTAATGCTAATGTTACTGGTAATTTTCTTTTCATTTTTTTTCTTTCTTATATTCTCAATGTTTTCCAACAGTTGAACTCCACTGTCCAATCCTTAGTTCCTCAATGCTTGCTGTGATGCCTATAAGATGGAATTAATTTCTCTGTCCTCCTTCTTGCCAAACATAGAGGACCTTGTAAACAATTTCTGTGGGCCATCTACCGGTTTTTGCAAAGAATCCACAGTTGTTGCACTGTATTTCAGACAGCTAAACTGCACCCTCTGACTTCCCAGTTCAATGGTTACAACAGCTCTGCCCAGTGCTTCAATTTTCAGCAGCCTTATGGTATAATATCCAGCAACCTTTGCTTTATCTGTTGTGAGCTCTTACACTGATTTGTCTTTGGACTGCTAAGACAATGGAAAAAAATTATTCTTAACATTTGCTCAAAACTGGTCTCTTAATTGGACACCTAAAACTACAAACTCCTTAAAGGATGTGTCCTCTTAGCAGTTACTGTGAAAAATGGAAAAATTGATTTCCTACACAAATCTCTGTATATATTTTTCAAAATAATAACTTCTCAATAACTCCTCCCAAGCTGGGAGGAGTGGCTGACACACCTGTGGGCTGTGCTGCCATTCAGAGAGACCTGGACAGGCTGGAGAGCTGGGTGGAGAGGAACCTCATGAGGTTCAACAAGGGCAAGTGCAGGGTCCTGCACCTAGGGAAGAATAACCCTAGGCACCAGTACAAGCTGGGGGCTGACCTGCTGGAGAGCAGCTCTGCAGAGAAGGACCTGGGAGTGCTGGTGGATGACAAGTTGACCATGAACCAGCAATGTGCCCTTGTGGCGAAGAAGGCCAATGGTATCCTGGGGTGCATTGGGAAGAGTGTTGCCAGCAGGTCGAGGGAGGTGATCCTGCCCCTCTACTCAGCCCTGGGGAGGCCTCATCTCGAGTACTGTGTCCATTTCTGGGCTCCCCAGGACAAGAGAGACATGGAGCTACTGGAGAGCATCCAGCATAGGGCTATGAAGATAAGTACCTGAAGGGAGGGCATGAAGGGGACAGGGACAAACTCTTTTCAGCTGCCCCATGTGACAGGACAAGAGGCAATGGGCAGAAATTGAAGCACAGGAAGTTCTGCCTGACCGTGAGGGGGAATTTACTGTGAGAGTGACGTAGCACTGGACCAGGTTGCCCATGGAGGTTGTGGAGTCTCCTTCTCTGGAGATCTTCAAGGCCCGCCTGGATGCAACCCTGTCTAACGTGCTCTAGGTGACCCTGCTGAGCAGGGAGGTTGGACTAGATGATTTCCAGAGGTCCCTTCCAACCTTACTGATTTTATGATTCTATGAAATGCTGTCAGTAACTTAATTATCACTTTGGCAACTCTTTAGAAGCTACGTAGCTAAGAGAAAGATTATTTTACACTCTACTAGTCCAAGATGTTAGTGAAATTCTAATTATATCGACTGATTTCTTTGAAAGTAATGAAGCTGCACACACGCAAAAGAAGGCAAAAGTTGAAAACACAAGGACTGTACAGGTAATAGTAGAATTTGACTGCCACACCTTTTAATTATGGTGAAGATTCACAACCAGAAAAAAAGGAAATAAGCAAATAACAAACCACACAGATGTATATACATGACATGTAGCTATGTGATATTTTATATACTTATGTCATAGAATTCTTTTGTTATCTTAGAAGTACACATCAAAACATCTCCTTTGAATTTATGTGTGTTAGAAATGGCCTGTTTCACCCTTTTCTTCCTTTATGGACAGAGACCTACAAGTTTGTGGCACCAAGTGATGGCCAAATTTTTAGTCATTTCTTCTAGGCAAGATTTAAATGCGCTTAAAAAGATTTAAATGAGCTTAAAAAGAGAGTTTTCAGTGTTCAATTTGGCAGAAAGGATGCTGCTTACTGTAGAGCATTCTGGAAGGGGAATATCCAAGAAGTGATGGGAAAGGTGTTTCATGTTGCCACAGAAAAAACAAAATGAAACAAAAAAACAGCATACTCAAGGCTGCAGAACACAGGGCCAGGAGCCCTGTGATGAAGAAATTTCAAAGATGACATAATTGAAGGGGGTATTTTGTGGTTCCCAGGAACTGCAGAAAGGAACAGCTCACTACTGGCAGAAAGATAAGTGCAAAGATACATGGAATCTTAAAATACATGTACTCGTTAGGAGGCACACTGCATCCAGTTGTCACACACTACTTTTACCAAAGGTTGTGTCCCTTTTTCAGAGTGCAGAGTGGACACTGTATGAATCTGCACAGCTATCTTAGTTCCTGTAAACACACATTTCTACAGAAATTTAGGAGATTCCAGATAAATACGGTGAGTCCTGAATCATAGAGAATTCAGCATGACATTTGGATTCCTACTCCAGTGTTAATGCCCACCAAGAAAAGTTTGCATCTTATTTCTAAGTTGCACTGTCTTGACACAGCAATATTGATTCAATAGCTATCTTTATGTCAGCTAAATTTATGCCTGCATTTCTAAGACAAAATCCCATATTTTAACTGGGAAACTCAGATCTTACTATTTTGTCCACCATCACAAGCATCCAGCATCTTTCACAAATAGACATGCAGCCACACTACAGAGATTAAACTGCTTAGTCCACATCATGATCAATTACTTTAACAAGCATGTCCACCCTGATAAAACACTCAAAAAAGGACATCTCAGGCAATTGCTAAGGAAAAAAATCAAACAGTTCAGATTCCTATTAAAACAAAGTTAGACTTCGTGCATTTCACTTGAATGTCCCATATTAAGCTTAGACAGCCAGGATCACATTTCATGCAAAGCATAATGCATACACAATATATAGCTAAATGATACAGGTGAAGGTCATCAATAGACATCCTCCTAACACAAAAAATCTAATGTTATTGCAACATTTGTTATAAAGTACTTCTGCACATATACTGTTTGATAAGGGCATCACGTAAAACTAGCATGTAGACAACTAAGCTATAATAAGAAAACACAAACAAATATAATTATTGAAATTTATTCCTTGCCATCTTTTAGCTAAGACAAGTCTGAACTCTTCTGACGCAACTGCAGTGACAAAGTCCTTTTTTATAGCTGAAAGCAGAACTAGAAGCTGTATCAAAAGTCATCTTGTAAACTCTGCTACCTTGATTTCTTGTGTAAGGGACATATTCTCGGGGGAACAATTTTAATTAGTTTATTTTCACTGCTGGCCAACTATATCTGTCTGTAAAAATAGCAGCTCACAATCTGCAAATACAGCCCTACCATCTTTTGGCATGTACACATTTCATTTAAAGGTTTCAAATCACTTTAAAAGGGTAGATTTACAGGCAATATAAACACAATCATTCAACAGGAATAGGAGATTACTATTCTAGGTGTATTTGTATCATCTAAAAACCAAAAATGAAAGAGCACTTAAAAAACATATTATTTACACTGAATTAAGCTTAGTAGGATGCCTCTATTTAAACAATGGATAATTTGTACCTGGTACCAACAAATCCTATCAAATATCTATATTGTTTCCCATAAGTATGTAATAAATATTTACCAGTCAACCAAAAACACACTATTAGACAACAGCATACAATGCTATATAATGTATAACATTGGATATTTTTCAAAGTGTACTCCACAATGTAATTGTAATAATATCTATTGTATGATGTATTTATAAAACAATTACAGAACCTGCCTAATTACAGGCTTTTACATAGATATTACCTGTAATTATTCCATTCCACTCTAGGTTACCATATATTCAGGATCAAATCCTAAAAAATTATTGTTCTAGCTCTAGGATTACATTACATTCATACAAAATTACATTTACAAGTCCTGGAAGCTACGGCAGGGGTTTGATTTTTGGCAAGACAATGGATAGTTTTCAGATTCAAGGGTTCTGACCCTGAAAGAATTAGATTGGGCTTTTCTTCTTTTTGCTTTCAGTGGATGTTCGTTTCTGGGACAGTTTCTAGAAAACATATATCAAGTATATCCTGGAAGAGATTTCATCTTCTGGTAAAACTACTACTAACATTCAGCAAGGACTTCATGTTGGAATTTCATTGTCTTCAGCTATACACTTCCTCTCCTCGTTCTTAACATAAGGATCAAATTTCCACCCTGACTCAGAAATCAGTGATGGCAAACAGAGTTGCAGCTCTTCCTTCTCAGAAAATACTTCTCTTCTGGCATACCCCAAACTGCTCTGATAAAACACTGCAGTGTGATTTATACAAACAGCTTTGTTCTCACAAAAGCATCTTGTAAACTGATGGAGTCAAGTATTATACTTTGCTCTCCTTTCTATTTAAAACAACTATTTAAAACACAGGGGGCCTAGAAATTCTCACCGTTCCTTATTTCATTGGTTCTAACCATTGCTCTGTAACATCAATAACATCAACCTCTTCCTAAGAGATTTCAGAGAGATATCTGGGAAGGAAAACCATTTGCATAGAACCCTTGAATACAGTTCTGTACAGTGCCTCTTTCTTAGACATATTCTAGCTCTCATTTTTCTATGAGGTTTTGATTATGCACCTATGCTATTAATCACTACTCGATTCTTATCTCAGCCAAAAAGGTTCTTTAAAGCTTATATATTTTGCACCATTTCCTGCACAAATATATATGACATACATATGTACGTTTGTGTGTGTGCATGCCTGCGTGTGTGTCTGTGGGGGGGGGAGTATTTTCTGTGTAACTATGAGTCATTTTTCCTGGTATAACTATAGCATAACTATAGCATAACAAAACACAGTTGTAAACTGGTGCTACTATGCCAGCAAAATGGCGAACTAGCTCAAGTGGAGCTCTGAAGTGCTGCTGAACTCCTGCTAATTTCAGGTTGACGGAAGACTAACTCAGGACTCTATCTGCACCCCACAGTTTCCAGGGACTTTACTGATGTCCAGCCTATGGAGACTGGGTGTTGAAAGGCAATAACCCCGGTAAATATTCTGGCCATAATAAAGGCAGTAGGTTTATCCACACTGCTCTCAGAAGTACCAATACTTCAAAGGTGCAAACCCCTTTCCACAAAAGCATTGGCAAAAATTTAGGCATGAAGAGCCTAGGAGAGAGAAGATGCAAGAAAGGAAGAGAATTATTTTCATGACAAAGCAAACTACTAGGAGAAGTTAGGAACAAATTTGTATCTAAGATCAACAAGCCCCACAGCTATTTCCACGGAAACATGCTGAGCAGTAAGGCCTTATTCAGCATTTGTGAAACAGAAGATCATCTAATTCAAACTGTGTACATGAAGGGGAGGAACAACAAGAGAAAGATGGACAATCTTGTTTACCTCCCACCTCACAACACGAGAAAAATTATTAAGATTTTTTGCCCATCAGTGCATGACTTCTGGACCTATTTCCTTTGTAATTGTGTGTGAAAATAAGCTTTACTATCTACTAGCTTTAAGAGAACTGACATTTATGATGTCTGTTTTGCACATAGATTACTTTAAAAGACTTTTCAATGGCTTTTCAGTATATATTAGTCTCCTAGAATAATTTTGCAAAATTGTCTCAGACTCTCATTACTATATTTTCTTCTCTTTACTAAAGCTCCCAATGGCAATCAGCACTGAACTGAAAGACAAACACATGAGTATTTTTTGTTGTTTTATTAGGAGGAAGCAATAACTTTTAAATGAGATTTCTGGTGTTCTGCTTAAACAACCAATGAAACTTCTTTCACATTCTGAAAATTTTTAACTTTGACAGTGATTTATTAAAGGTCTTGTATCAACACATGCCAAACTTATAATAAAAATGGAGAGGAAAATCACTTTTGAGCACTAAAATTACTGGAAACTGTTTTTGACTTCTTTCATTCACTTTTCATTTCAGGTGAATAACAGCATTCAGCTTTTACTTGTTCAAAGCTTACCAATTGTCACATGGACATTTTGAGAAGTTTAACGCCATCATTAAGTTGATTTCAACAAAATAAAAAAACTGTCAAGTTTTAAGCAGCTTCAGAATACCTTTTCCTGGCCACATTTACAATCCCAGTGATATAAGGTCAAGGCAGATGATAGGCAAATAAACAGAAACAGGAATTGTGAAGTGAAGGTATGCAGAGACCATCAAAATACCTACTTTGGTAGCTTATATGGTAGAACATACAAAACAGCACTCATTAATCAATTAATTATCTCAATACTTCAAGATGACTGCATGTCCCAGTCTTATGCCACCACTAAGCCAACCTATTCTACTCGTGACTCTACAACTCATTAACATGATATCAATAAATGAGAGAACAAGCCTTGTCCTGAAAAGTATCAACCCATGAAAGACTACAAACACTTGAAGCCAAACCAGTCATTCCTTGATAAAATGATGAATGAAAAGAACACACAGGAGATATTGGTGCTTTATCTTCAAAATAACTACTAGTACGGAATGTTGGATTATTAACTTATTATTCCAAAAGTTCTGCTTTGAAAAGTGAAATTGGAGATTGGCAGCTCTCTGGTCATATCCACCTTTCTGAAACTGCATAACAGGGCATGGGCCAGCTTTTGTCACCGCAGTACTGACATAAATCTTTTCCTCAAAACCTTTACACTGGAGGCTGATCAAGGCAGTGAGCTTGCACAGTGGCAACACTTAAGGTTCTGCCTGCAAATAATGAGATTGTGTAGACTTACACAAGGCTGATTTGGCTTAAAGAATCCAGTAATGATTCTACCATTACATTAAACCTGTAGGTAAATGAGGGAAAAGGCAATGAAGGAATGGAGGAATGAAGGAATGGAATTCTACAAGAATGTAGAAACTGTCACTGAATCAGCACTGGAGACCCCAAATTAAAAAAAAAAAATCCATAAAATCAGGGACTGGGGAGATGGGGATCTTGGCTTCCCCTACATGGTTAATCTATCCTGGAAAAGGTATCAAAAATGGAAATTTTCCCAAATCCTTGTGTTTACATATATTGTGGTATTACTTTGCTTCAAAGGTACCAGATGACTGAGGTGTTATGCTTTGTGTCTTTTCTGTCAATCCAAGTAGTAGAGTTTTTTTCTTTTATCTTTTCTTTTGAGGTAGGTAATCTCCAGTACGGAAGTGGATGAACTTACTGGCTCATTTCACATGCCACACAGAACAGTCATCAGATGCTAACAACTTTCTATCATTACTTAGCTGAGCAAGATCAAAACTAATGACAGATGAAACACTCTCTTTTTGTTATTAGTCTCCTGAGTCATTCAATTCCCACTGTTCTTTATTTTTTGCTGCCTGCCTCTATATAGCAATATTGTTGTTGCAGGCAGCTTCTGTGATTCATACCTTGGGCTCATCCACCTATAATTTGTGGGTGAGATTAGCTACCATGACAATGCTTTCCTCTGGGGTCTTTCAAGATCTCTGGCCTGTCTACCGAGACTGCCATCCTTCTTTTGAGGAGGATTTTTTATTTTATGTTTAAAGACAAATGCTCTGTTTTTTACCAAGAAAACTACCAAGCAACTACCAGTGCTTAAACAAAGGTTGGTAATTAACAACAACATGAATGCGTTCACCATTCAAAGTACAACATCTCATTACCTTAAAGATTTGCCAGGCAGAAGAGAAATAGGTATGTTCTGAGATCAGGAGGAAAGACAAATAAAAATATGACCCAATTCATGTAACTGGAATATATTTTCTAAGATGGTGTAAATGCAATCTCTATATGGCAAAGCACATCAGCCTTATGTCTGGAAATGAGAAAGAACTAAAGACTTCACATGTATATTTTCCTGGGAAAGGTAAATGAATCCTTTCATCTTCCCTTTGATTCAAAAGGGGATGTTATAAACCATCCTTCTGCTCATCTCCTTCTATCATTGTTGGTTCAAGCTGTGGCTCCTTTCCATTTCAGATGAGCTGTTATACACTAAACAACTCCTTTATTAAGGATCTAATGTCATCTCTCTGCATGCTACCCTTATACTTTCTGGGCTTGCAAGCAAAGCAACATATCCAAATATTAATAGTTAGCCACTCAACAAACAGTAACAACCAGTATGAACATGCTTTAATTTTTTTAATTCTATCTCTACATGTATTCTTTAATTGAACTTACATTTATCATATGTCTGTCTTCTCCCCTTTTCTTCAATAAAAAGAGAAAACAATGTCCCTCATGTATGCTTACAACTCACTCAAAGTGGTACATTCTCCATAGATTTTATTCATTTTTTCCCCATCACATTCATCATCAGACATACCCAAGTACTATATATTTTAGAGACTTATACTGCAGAATACCAGTCAGGCTGGTATTCTATAATAACTATAGGGAACCACTGTGTCAGGATCTCTGTCTTCGTGAAATATCCGTGTTCTGATTAATAAATGAAGCTTTCAGTACTAATAGTGACCAAAAAATCATACCCACTCCTGAAAGATACACACAAAACAAACCCCAACTGTTGCAGTGCCTTATCTGTAAACTCTGAATGCTTCTTTCTGCTTGAAAGTGAGGTGAACAGCAAAACTCTGGAATTACTTGCAGTTTTTCCATAGCAAAAATGAAGATGATATTTTAGAGCTCCTTCTAATCCTTATGATTCATATGTCAGACTTCTCAAATTTATCATTTCAAATAAGTTTTTTTTATCCATTTATAGGCCTAATGGTGAACCGTGTCCCAGGCAAATTGCCTTCCTTTTATTTCTAATGGTCTAATTAGTGTTAGCAAAAACTGCATATGACAATCTTCATGCAATTATTGTTGTTGACTGGCATGATGTCTATATAAACTGGCTTTTCCACTTCTCCAAAACATTTTAAAACCATAAAGACAAAAACTACAAGCCCTTTTTTGTTAATCAAAACGCATAATTGCATAGAAAGAGCAATCTCTCCTGCCTATTTTTTTTCCTTGGAGCCTTTAAACTTTCAAATCAAAGCCACAATATACATCAGATGAACAACATTATTATGACTTCACCTTTAGAGTACAGATTGCAGGCATATGGGGGGTCCTTTATCACTGCAATCTAGTCAGCCATCAACCACTGTTTTAAATATGTGCCTTCTGAAAATTGAGTGCCCATGACCGTGGTCATCAGGGTTAATCATAGAAACTGACCTGGATCCATAGAAAAGGATAATTAAAATTTTGGCATTAAAGGGCAAACATTCAGATTTCTCAAGAACAGCAGAGGAAACTGACAAATGCAAGTACAGCCTTAAGGGCCCAGAGTTGTAATAATATGCTTGAAGTTACTGAAAAAACTATGACTCAGTCCCTCTCTCAAGAAACTTCCAGATCATTTGATAATCAGTCCAGTTCAGAGAAAGCTCAGGCTCTGGCAGAGGATGCACTTTTATAACAATGCACTTTTTGAAAAGCTCTTTTCCTAGTTGACCAGTTTTAAGTTTGAAGAGCATCATAGATAATATTTTATGGTGAAGGATGTAACAAACTTTTACCTTACACTGCCAATTTATATCATGTGTCCTCATTTTACACTGGACTCATTCAGAAATTATGTGGAAGTGTAGTGCTTACTCTATGGCCTCCTAACTGTGAACTTGAAAATCAGTGATTTTCTTCCCATTTCTTCAAATCAAGAATATAAGTAGAAGCCTGTGGAAGACTCTACAGTAACCTTAGTAGCTGACTAGCCTTATCAGTCAATAAATTCTTTAGATTACCATGCTGTCACTAAATCCTCAATACATTTTATTACATGTTAATGTCAATTAACAAAACATGTTAATACATGTTACATAACCCTTGTGGTGATTAGCGAAAGACTACACTGAAGCATGGGAATAACCTAGTCCATGCTAGATGCTCCAATGAATCAAACCAAATACTCAAGAAAACCTAATAGCTGCATTCTGTTGTACAATAAAACAGAAAACAATAGTTTTTCTAAAATGAGAATCACTGATCTTTGCATCATCTCATGTGTGTAATAGTCCCTCTAACTTATCCATCAGTATTGCTGAATGCAGCCTCTCTCCATGAAGATTTCCATGTATGTTTTTTTTCAGTGAATTCAGATTTTGGCATGTTTTGTTCTTGAGCCTTTTTTTTACATAGTCTTACCAGGGTCTCTGATTTGCCCCCCCCCCCCTTTTTTTTTTGGTAGAAAATCAAGATGATCAAGAGACCAGGTAGCTACTAAAGAAGAAGTTAAATGACCCAGACATAACTAATGGTGCATAAAGAAATCCAGAAGAACTTTCCATGATGGAATATTGGTATATAACTGGCAGACTGCATCTGTTTCTTGGGAAACACTCACTATACAGACTGCAAACAGGAAGATGAACTTGAAGACGGTCAAAGACAAATCCCGTGGCCATCAAGGATTTCCACATTCCAGATGATTATAATTTGTATGACGGTAAGTAGACTATAAGACTTACAATAAAAATATATTATTCTGCTCTCAAAGATAGGAAGCTGTTCCTTGAATAACGTTAGTTTACACCATAAGGTTGCTTCTATTCTTAAGCAGTTAGACTAAAACAATTTTATAATTTCCAACAGGATTTTCATTAACAGTGACCAGTTAGGACTTAAACTATAATCTAGTAGATCTAGTTTCAGCCAGTAGTGTACAAGGGTACATAATTATATTAACCTGTTTTCTACAAAGATACTTACTCATGCATATTCATCTAATTGTTGCACCTACTCTGAGCCTACTTGCAAGGAAGATCATGGGGAACTCAGCTTGAAATGAACCATCTCTACGAAGACCATCTGCTATAGCATAGTGTAAATTCTCTCAATTCAAAGACTTAATTGAACTTATCATCATAAGCACTGGCTGGATGAGGTGATTCAGCAAGACTCCATACAGACTAGGGTCTGTTACAAAAACATTTTTGGCTGAAATCCTAATAGGCATACAGTATATTGTGACAATGGCCCCAGAAGGCATTCAGCTGGTGTCAGGATGAGTCAGTATGGAAATATTATCTTAAAAAAATACAAGAAGTAGTTGTTTGGGCTTAAATTAAAAAAAAATAGCTGGCATGGAGACTGTGTAATATCTGTTCTGCAACAGTGAATCATAAAGATCTTAGTGTAAAATAATCTTTGAATGTAATGAAACCATTAACTCATCAGATCCAACAAGCTATAGTGCAGAAGGATTATAGGGTGTTCAATGTTTATTTTTGTTTCTCACAAGACTAGTAAAATGCACCACAGATGCTTGCTGACCAGCACAACAGGTTTGCAGGCAGCAAAAGTCAGAGAAGTTAATACCCAAGGGCACAACACTTCATTGATTCTTTCATGCTGAATCTCACTTGAAACTAGCAAAGGATGCATTTTTCCCTCTTCAATGTTTGTTTATTAATACATATATTATGTCCCATCATTTCTTTTATACACTTTGTAACACACTAAGTTGTTAACCACAGTTATTTGCAGTCATTTTATCTGGCAGAAGAACTCACATGAGTATCATTAAAATCATTAATATTATTCTGAAAAAGTCTTCCTGTACCGAAGAATAAGGTATAGAATAAGGATAAGACAACAAAATTGTTTTTACTCATTCTTTCCATGCTTTGGCTTATGGGGCATATATTAGCTCAGTCCAGGCATGATTTTGTTTCATAAACCATTTCACCTCCTGAATTCAGGAGATTTATATGTTATTGGCCAAACTAGTCTGCAATTCACCAACTCTAGTGAGTTCACACTATAGATAAATTTTCTGCTTACAGTCAATCTGATGCACTCCTAAGTGTGGGCACAAATATAAATAGAATCTGTGGTTTTGTATTTTCTTTTTAATCAAATAGCTTGCAAACTCATTTTAAGTATATTTTAACCATGCAAAATAAACTGATTTATTTTTGAAAGATTCTAAGAAAGAAATTGAACAAAAATTGTGATTTTGAATTCAAGCAGCTTGTTCTTACTTAAAAACAAATGTGACATCAACATCAAGCAATGTGTTTGCTCTCTATGAGCACATGAAATATAAAATGAAATAATTCACCTATTTCTCAGAATTTCAAAAGATGAAATAATCTTTAACTTACCATTATTTGGGGGCTCTTCTGAAGTACCACAATGTTTATAGCCCATAGAGAATTATCTGTAGTTGAAATATTTCTCTTTTTGGATATTTTATTGTAAAAACATTTAAGGAATGACTCAGTAAATGAGATAATAGAATCACATCATTCCATTTATTAGAATCACAACATTCTATTAAAAGGTCAGATCCAGATACTATTCACCAGGCTGATTTTGTAAATGCATTCAAACCTTAAAAGGATATAGTCAGTAATTCTGTATTAAAAAGTGAATGATGTCTGAGCTAGTCTTTCATTTACTGCCATTGGAATCAGTAAGTAAAGAGAAATATCTCTTCTGCTTTTATAACAGGGTGCTTATAATGTTAGTCCATAAGACTCAATCTTACAGACATTTATGGATTCACCTTAATTTTTACAAGCTGTTTAAATGACTCTCATAGAATTTTCTAATATATAAACATAAACATGAGCCTAAGTATGACTTAACTCTGGTAGACCTGTAGGTTTTGCTTCTCTCCACAAACAAACAGTTGTAAAGTTTCATTCCAATTTCTACTGGACATTATTCTGCACATATAGCTGCATATAATATATATTTAAAAATACACACACACACATATGTATATATATACACAACACACTTTCTAACTAAAAAATTTTACCTTCTTGGATGCTTCTGTGGGTATTAACAGTATTCTAACCTATCAATGACTTCCATACAAGAAATCTGCATGCACCTACATTTTCAAGATTACCATCATGATTTTTGCTGAGCATTCTAATGCTTCATAGCAATAAAAAGTTTTGAGTTTGAGGTGAAATGCATTCATTACACATACACAAACACCTATTACATTGAAGAAAACCCACTACTGTCAACAGGCAGCTTTGAAGAGTTCAGATTCCATCCAGAAGACAGAGCCATATCTGTATATATATTTTTTTATATATATATTAATTTTACAAAGTCATGCGTTCAGCCCTTCAGCTTTCATATAATGCCACAGAGCAGAGCATGCATTGCAAAAAGTGAAAACCTGTAACAGTGAGGACTGACAGGAAAGTAAAAATTAAATAAAATAACAATTGTGCTGTTTTGATGGGGTTTTTAGTCTTACGCAGTAAAAATTAACACACAGAATCACAGAATGGGTAAGGTTGGAAGGGACCTCTGGAGATCATCTAGTCCAACCTCCCTGCTCAGCAGGGTCACCTAGAGCATGTTAGACAGGGTTGCATCCAGGCCGGTTTTGAATATCTCCAGAGAAGGAGACTCCACAACCTCTCTGGGCAACCTGTGCCAGTGCTGTCCATTACTGCCATAGTATTTAAGAGAGAAAATCTAGAAAGGGGAAAATGAACGCAACTATGCTTCTTCTTCCCCCCCTAAAGTTATTGAAATTAATGTCTCATATTATTTAAATAATTCATTACATCTTTGAATGCTATGTACTGACACACATACACACACGCACACATACATATCTATATACACATATATATATGTGTGTGTGCTCATATATATATTCTAGCACAACTTGTATGTTGTCTATTCCAGTAAAAAAAATTGGGGGAAAAAATGTCTTCTGATAGACAAATTAGGGTAGTCTTTCCAATCCACATCATCCAATATAAGGCACAGAGAAATAATTAATAATTAATATGGATCATATAATAGGATGCCGTGCTGTACTAATTTATGGGAAATAAAGGTCCATTCTTCATAGACTAGTTTTTGTACAAGTCGTTTTTAAAATCATGAAGAGTGTTGTTCTTTCTTAACATCCTTCTCTCTTTGTGCCAGACAATCACTAGCAAAAGCATTCCAAAAGTTGAAAGTATAGAATTCTTATAGCTATTCTGCACAGTACATTTCTATGTAAGGATTACCTTTTCCATTACAGAATCTGCAACTGTTTACCAGGCTGACCAAAGTATGGGAAATATCGGTTCAACAATGGCACCTATTTCAAAGGAGCTCTGCAGTCTTTGGTACCATTAAAAATAAATATATACAAATATAAAAATGTAAAAAAATATATAAATATGTAAGCAAATACATAAATTATACCAGTTAATTAAAAATAAATTAACATATTTCTGTGCATTCCGTAATACTGACTTGAATCAACTATGAAGTTCACAGATGCTTTGCAAATCACCATAGATACCTCAGTCTCAGCTTTTGGGCACAGGCAGCTATCTACAAAAGTAGTTTATAAATGTTGTATTGAAGGTCTTCAACCACAATTCCATATCAGTTACTGAGTGTAGCTATGATTTTCTTTCTGTGCTGTTGCTATGGTAGTTCTTATTTTCATATACTGCCCTAGAAACTAAACTCATTATACTTGCCATGAAAACAGATTAAATTTAAATCTGAAATGCAGAAACTCTGCAATAAAAATACTGCCATCTTCAGATAATGGACTTTCTGCAGTAAATTTAGTATTCTATTGGCTTACGGTACTAAAATATCTGTGTAAAAATCCACTCCAATGTGAGAAATACACTCCTTCCCCCAAAATTTCTCTTTAATAAGTATTCAAAGGATATTCAATGTCTCCTCCAGATCAGATGACTGTGGATTCCCCATAGCACTCTGTTAAACATCTTTGCCATTTGAACATTCCTTTACATCAAGTAGAAAGGGAGCTCTAGATAGTACAAAATTTGCTTTGACTCTTACCAGAAAAGACACTGGGGATCTTGGAAAGAAAACTTTTGACTGTACGAATAGGAATTCCATTTTTCTCATCTTGCATGCGGGCTATGACGTCTTCCATCTGAACATAGAGAAAGAAAATAAAAGAAAAAGAATAAAGAAATCCAGAATTACTTCCTAAAAAAATTCTCTAAGAACTCCTATATCAGTCTCAGAATGAAAGGCCCACTCTTGTAATTTTTTTTCAATTAATATTGTCTATTTTTGTTGAGTAGAATAAATAATTGGAAGTATTTCATTCATGGACAACAGTAAAGCAATGTTTATGCTCCAAAGTCTCTTGAGAAAGAAATACTGAGGCAAAACAGAGGGATTTAGTTTTGAAGTAGCTAAAAAACTACTGCTGAATATAAAACTTCACATTTGATTATGTTATTGGTATTTTACCAAATATAAAAGTAAAACAGACTCATGCAGTCTTCTAGATGACCGATACAGTTCTCAAAATGTTCAAAACAAAAGTGGAGCTTTTAAGTTCAAAGCAAACATTCCCTCTGTTCTTTTGAGAAGAGCAAAACAAGAAGTTACAACATGGTACAATTTTGCATCCCTGGAGAGAGCGGAGTCAGAAACATAGGGTTTTTATTAGCAATGGGGTGGATATAAAAATGGTTTAAAACCTTTTTATTACACTTTTCGATACTTCCATATGCATTAGCCAATTTTTTCCATTCAGTTTTCCAGGCTAAATTGGTCTGCAACTTTCGTAATTCAAATCCAAACCAAAGGCCTTTTAGTTTCAGGTGAACTATAAGAAAGTTGTTTTATTGTAGAATGCAAAGAAGTGGGTCTCAGTGGCAGAAAACACCAGTTTTTATTCTTACACATTTCAAGACTGAAACTTACTGATTAGGTAAGTTCTATCTTTCCCCAAATATTTAGCCTTCTTACAATACAAAATGCAATTTGATAAAATGAATTACTACCACTCCTCTTCATTCCTTCAGTCACCAACATACTCTATAAAAAATAGGTCTTTGCAAGACTGTGCTTTTTATTTTATTAGTCAAATCTTAAAACATTGTCCTATCTTCCCTCTGTTCCCCATTTAAGTGCCTGAACCATTCATCAAAAGTTTATGGCTGAATGGCATTGAAAAAAAAGTTAGTGAATATCAGACAAAATTCTGTCATGCACTTTTTTTCTGCAGAGGCCACATGACTCAAATCAACATACGTATGGCACTAGATACTTACAGCTATGAATTAATTTGCCCAGGGGTGGGTGGTGTACAGAGTCAGGAAAGGGAGAGTGAGTTGGGACCCTGAGTGGTGTATATAGGAGTGAAGAACAAATATTTATACCAAAAATAAAACTAAAATCTATTAATTTCACTGTTCATGGAAAAAACAGTTTGTACAGAGAATGTTTGGTGGTTCATATGCGCCATGTACATATGGAGCATACATTAATAAAGCAAGGAACACAAATCCAGTAGCAGAGTCCAACACAAAAAGTACACGCAAAAAACAGATATTGTTAGTACAGCACAGAGCTGGAAGACGGAGTCTATTGCTCACCATTAAGCAATATACAAACGTAATTCCGAAGAAGGGAACTAACGTTCATTGTAATCATCAGTCAAATATTGAGTCCATTCATGACTTTCATTTGCAATGGAATTCCAATTATTTAAATAGATGATAAGGCTATCAACAATGTACCAAAACTGTTATCTATGAAATGAAATCTGTCCTTACATTTATTATCCACAGAATAAGTGAAGGTCTGTTTCAACACCTTCTAAATTCAACTTGGAGTCTGCCTTAAATGAGCTCCTAAATGAAAAAGATGTCAATTCAGATTCAGGTGAACACCCTTCCACGGACCTTGTACAGAAACAGAAGTAAATTTGATAATAAATTCCATACATATAGTGTAAGCCTACGGGAATATTTCTGGAACTACAGGGTGAATAATAATGTATGCTACACTGAAACAGAGTTTAGATGACAATTTGTATTAAGGCAACATGATAAAGGTATATTTACACTACAATAAGGACTACTACAATTGCAGGACGCACATCTAGAACATAGTTTTACAAGGAGTGACACGTCATCGCCTCTCTCTTGGGACTGCACAAGAGTACAGACATGCCAGGCATAGTGTTCCTAGTGCTTTCAGGAATTAATCTTTTGAGAGCATACAGAATAAAATGTTAACTGACATTCACGTTTGTTTTCCTAAACTTGCTTCACAGACTCAATCTAAAGTGTAGAAGACCTAACTCAGATTGTAGCTCTTGGGGAATTCTCTCATTTTGATTACTAAAGTGAGAACTAGGATGGCTACTTTGCAAAATTACACCTTCTCCTTCCCTTCTAGCTCAGAATATTGTTCCAGGCTAGCAGCAAACACCCTCTGTGCAGAGGGCAGCTTACACACCACTCATCGTTGCTGTGAACTCGCTTGTTTATTCGGTGTACAAAGATAACTGTATAAATGAGTGAGCATGTTCTAAAACAAGCCATAACACAACACCTGGTTCCTAATTAGTTATAGAAGATTCTCTGTGTGATTAGTCAGACTGAAAAGTCTTATTTGTCTTGTCTCAACTTGCACAAAAAGAAAAGAATACTGTTTTGCAGTCATCTGAACTGTTAAACATCAGAGCCGAAGAAAATGGCGCGCAGATAAAAGAACACTCCAATTAAAGATTTGAAAACATCTAATCCAACGTATGTAAGTGCACAGCTGAACTTCTAGTATACGTAGCCCATATTTCTTTTTTGTCTGCTTTAAATTCAGCAAATGTATAATCTCTTCCACTGCAAAACATTATGTCCTCATTTAATTGTATTTGGGAAACAGCACTCAAGGCGCTTTGCCATCATTCATCAACAATGACCTAAAACAATGAAATGGGCAGAATAGTTTAATTAGGGTGATAAAATAAAATCCTCGTCTAATTTTGCTCAAGCAGTCTAATCTGGGAAATGTAAGCTGCTGCCTGATACAGTAATTTTCTTTCCTGATGTGTCTCTGTTTGCTTCTGAGTCACCTGACCTGATGCTCATAAGTGAAATATAAGCTCCCTCATTTTGCCTCAGAATGATGTTTTCATGGTTCCTTTACTATCTGCTTACCTGGCGAAACTGGAGTGGCTTTGACAGCGCATTGCGATCTTTTTTAGCCCTAAACCTTTTTACAAAATCCTCCCCCCCCCCAAAAAAAAAAAAAGCAAAGAAATGCCACAAACCACAACTGCCACCTGATCACTCTGCAAAGCCCAGCGTGCATGTGTAAAGGATGCATAAGCATCTCTCTTGCTGCTTTTCAGCCATCACTGTATGAAAGTAATGCAAGGCTTCCACTAAAGTTTAGTTAACTGTATGCGTAAAATAATTTGTCTGTTTGTCTGTTACATTTGTCTGTTACAGTGAGTGAATTCTAATCTCGAAAAAGCCTCACTAACCTTGTGATGCATACGCAATTCAAACCAAACTTAAAATATAGTATTAGTATTTACAACTTCACTTGTCATCTCCTTGTGAAGAAATCTGAAGTCTTGGTCTTGACATAGGAGGACTCTGTCCAATTTTTTTTCAAAGACTTCACTCTTTGATAACAGAGAAAGAGGGTAGCAAGATCCTGTTTGAGAAAGGCTACAGGATAAAGGAGCTCTTGCCTAGTACCAACACTATCTCTGATCCAAAGTTGTTACAACGTGCAGCAAGTTACAATATGTAACAATATCTTACACTACCCAACAAGCTTCCCTAGACCTTTTTTAATTTCTTTTTCTTCTATTTTTTTTCTTTTTTTAATACAAAGCCTGCAAATGCTCAAGATACAGAAAATTTGGAAGAAAGTATTCTACTGTGGTTCAGTGAGGGAAAAATCTATCTCTATATGAACGGCTAGACTACTTCAGCAGAGATGCTCTTCAGGAACCTCAGATTCACTCTTCTTCCCATGTGGGCTGCTCTTTGCCTGGACTAAACATGCCAAGATTCATTGCAATCGCCTGCTTTAATTGAATCATCACGGTGCCACCTGAGAGCTGCCTAAAACCTGGGAATCACGGGACTTTTGCTCAGCTCCTCAGTCGGTCCGCCTGACGGCGGAGGAAAGAAGCACGAAACACGGGAACTACAACCCCCACGAGGCTGCACCAACAGGCACAGCTCCCAACAAACTGCTCCCCAGGGAAAACATTTCAGTGCTGTGCGCTGAACTAAAGCAAATCATCCCAGGTCAGCAGCGCTGTCAACTCCTTTTCTAAATCAAGCATGTGGAAATGAAATAGCTTGACATCCCTATATCAAAGATTTCAGGATTTTTTCCATTCATGCAGAACTGGGTTATTTCGACTCTTTGTTCCTATTTCGGATTAAAAAAAAAATGTTGAAATACTCACATTTCCAGAAACATACATACATTTTGAATTTTAACTAAAGCACAACACTGAATGACGGCTTAAAATTCATAAGATTAACCAAAGTGGTCATGACAGACATACTCCTGCTAAAGGTCAGGAGTTCTTCTGGGTCAATATTACTTCTCCGGCACAGGAAAGCTGGCACAAGTGCCTTCTGATGAGCATTAAATTAGAGAGTAACTTATTCTGTGACGGGAAGACAAGTTTACAGACTGGTCTCATATCCTTTTTAGAACCTGTATTTATTACCAGCAGTAATTTGAAAGAGTAAAATCAATGACAAATCCATACAAAAACTCCTAATCATATTAAATGGATGTATATTACATGGATGCATATGTATACACTTTTAAAAGTTACTTTTAAAACAAGTTGTTTAGGGGAGAGAATATCTGAGCAAGGAATATAGTTTTGGCATTAAAAGTGCAAAATAAAAGTTTGATATAAATGGTCTCCTGAAACAGAATTTGGTTGACATCCTTTCCACACTTTTTGGAAAAAGTACAAATTAAAAGTGTACTTTGAACACTGGTTATTAACCTATAATTATGTGGCATGTTTTGAAGCTACACCTCTCAGTTATCCCTACATAAAGTACAAATACTAAACCCCAGCTCAGATGGAATAAAGAAAAATGGGACAATATCGAATGGAAAAGCTTGAAGATACCACGGAAGTACATTCTGTAGATTGTGTTCTGGGCCAGTAATTTATTCTCTTTCTTTCCTGGAATTGCTTTGTAGAGACAGTGGTTCAATGCACCAATATTTTATACATGTTATTACATATTTTACACATGTTATTATATTTGTACTTTACCAGAAGTTTTTCTTTATTCTTACTCATAAAAGTAGCAGAAGTAGCTTCTCATGTCAGTGTACTGTTTGAAGAACTTAGCATCCCATTTATCAAAGTATGTCAGAAACCCGTAACACTTATTAGAGATCATGGGCTATCACTTCCATTTGTTCAGTTAGTTTTATTTTTGTCTCAGTTTAGAGTTCGACATCTAAATACATAGGACACATCCAGTCCCCTGCATATATGTGAATGTTACATGGGTGAAGAGTGAACAGCAAACTGAAAAAGTTTCTAAGAGCTATTTGACTGGTATTAAAGGAAAAACATAAGAATTGGGGGAATATATCATACTGATTCAGTTCTGGAATCAAGATAATCTTATAGAAAACACTATACACAAAAAATTGGCAAAGTAGGAAATCCACCTCCCTGGCCTTCAAGAAAATATAAGCTCAAAGAACATACATAAGTAAGTACAGACAAAGATTTCAATTTTTAAATTAATCCCTCAAAAAAGAATTCAAATATTCTTTAATATTATTTCACACTATTAATATGTCACAATTCATTTTTATTCTGACCGTTTCAAGCCCAGAAGCAAAACAATAGATTTAGAAAAAGTTATAGTCAGATGCAGAAAATATAAAAACTTACACACTGGTGCAAAAAATATCAGTTTAAATGAATGGTTATCATGTCCAAATTCCAAATAGATTAAGAAAAGAAATTCTGTTTATTTATTTTTCTTGGAACTTTATATTAGAAATACAACTTCCTCAGAACTCGCACCCTACTATTGCACTACCAAAACAGAGAAAGCCTACCCAAAAATGTTAGAAAACTCATCCAGATGGTGAAATTCTGAAACCACTGAATGATAATTTTGGAAATTGTATCTTTTCTCTCAGTAAAATCAAGATTTCTATCATGAGTGAGAAACATCAGTTAGAATGACATAGGAAAAGGAAGCGTCCCTATGGGTACTTGAGAAGGAAATAAAGCCTGATGAAGGAAGTCTTGGTGAAAGAGTATTCATACTGTGATAGGTATTTCTGTGAGAGTACTTCATTGAGAATAAAGTATATATTCTAAATGCAGCTGGTACTATAAACAATATTTATCAATTTTCTAGGACATGACTTGAGCTTCTAAACTGTGCTATCAGGGACAAAACGAAAGTTTCTCAGGCAAAATATGTATTTTAAAAATATGCTCTTTAAAGCCAAGGTGTTTCCTGAGTTTTAGTGACTGTCTGCGGTATGAAGGTCCTCACATTCAAAAAGCATCCGCCTGTATATTTTAGAAACAAACAAGTTCAACTGCAAGTTTATCTCAATCACCTCAAATGGATTTTTCAAAACAATGTTGTAAAAATGTTCAAAAGATTTGGGCTATTTTTCCCCAGGACGAAGAAAAGCAAAATGTCGAAATTCAACGGAAAAGTCAAAACAGAAATCTGGTAACCTGATCAGTAGAGAGGCTAATATTTTGAAGAAGAAGAAACCACACACACATATTTTTACTGAAGATGCAAAACAAGGACTGGGTCAGCTTATACAAAACACATTTAGACACAAAAGTGACAGGTAGCTAATGATGCATTTTACCTCCAGAAAAATCACTCATAAAACTATTAGCCATAGTATATAGTGGAGTCAAGATACATTCACCCATCTAGAAGTCATGGAAATACTTATATTTACTTTAAAAAATTATCACTTAGTTCTATAAAGTATACAAAACAGATGTTTTCTCAAACTGGTATAGCCTTCTTAGATCATCAGTTCCTAATGGTTTTAAATCCAAGTTTATGTGGTTGAAATCTGTTTTCCTGGCTTGTCAGATGATCCTAGGCAAAATAAACCCATGCCACAGCAGCATGCCTATTCTATTTATTATTTTAGAAGTAGATATTACCGAGCAAGGAGGGGAAATTTAAGAAAATAAAATGCCGTATCATTATCTTTCAAATGCTGAAGAAGGAAGGAGTAATTATAAGAAATACTGACGATGACATGGAGAGAAATAACATTTCATGGTAAACTATGTTAAGAAAATAGAAAACTAATTTAAAACGGGTCTGTATAAATGGCATACTAATTTAATGAGTCTGTATATATTTTAAGAGTCTACAATTTGTTCTGGACAATAACTGATGGCAATACTGATCAATGCATAGAATTACTCCTCCATTCACAACGAAACTACATGGAAGAACTCTTATGCACAGAAGACAACGCCCAACTAGCTTGGTAAGTGCTGCATTGCTTTTTATCCCATGGCAGGAGGAAGAGTGAAGAAGGCAAGCTGATTTTCTCCTAATATCTCACCATCTAGGGAACTGAGATACTTTATGAAAACTATATGTCTAGCCCTTTTGGTCCTTTAAATTCCTCTGAGTCATTAAACTCCATTAAATTCAGAAATACCACTGCTATCAACAACACAGATTTCTAACTGTAACTTTTAAATTTATACTCTTGTAATTAAATTGTTCTTAAAAATTGTGTTACAGTATGTTAAGCTTTCAGTATCAATTATTTTTGGCATTTAAACAAAATGGGTTGTTGAATACAATAACGTAGCCTTACATGACAGATGGATTGGTTTCACAATAGTTTGTTCACTCTCTGTTACACAACTTATTTGAAAACAAATATTTTATCTTACCTAATCTAAACAGACAGAAACTAGACACTCACGGACATTCTGACTGTTTCTGTTCTTCAAGCTCATCAAATTCACTGTTTTTCACTTAAAGAACAAGACAAATGAAATTAAGAAAAGTGAATTATTGAAGTACTGATCTGCCAAGCAAAATACACAGAAAAAAGAAAAGATAAAGTCCACAGAAAATGCAATCATGGTGCACTTTACATGTAAAATTATTCCAAGAATTGTACTGAACAAGTGGAATAGAGCATTAAAACCTTTACCTTAAAAATTTAGCTACCAACATTCCAGTAACCCCAGCATGTTTTCCCTCCTCATTAAAAAAAAAGAGAGAGAGAAAGAAAAAAAAGCAGCACTGGTGATTTCTTTCCTCTTATCATTCCCCTTGAGTAGTAGTTTGAGGCTTGCTTACCTTTATACAGCTTTAGACCATCACACCCAGAAGTAATTTGTTGTGAAAGAAGTCAGTTCTGAATGTTCTACACTCATTCAATTTAGTCATAGTTTGACATTTACTGTATCTATGTATCTATGTCTCATTTTTCTTTTGATTAGGAAAATTGTGTGTGTCTTTATTGTCAAATGTTTGTGCCACAAAAGAAAGTAGAGCAGCAACCATTAACAGATGTGAAATATGTGAGTCTTGGAAATTGTGACCTAGGCCATAAAAACATTTGTTTAGCCTACATGATAAACAATTAGGAAAGGAGATAACCTTCTGTTATAAACCAGTTCTGGTGTTTACATTCTATTAAATTCTCTTGGGGCATACAATGAGATCTTTAAAATCAGACACACAGCAATTTATAACCAAAAACTGAGGATGCATATTCAGGACTAAAGCATACCTAAAACATCCATGTATTTCTTTACAAATTTCGGCAAAACAATGCCTTAAAGAATTAAGTGAGGACTGCTATTTTTCAGTCAAGTTTTACTTTGCCAAAAGACTCATTCTAGGTGTCAGTTACAGTGAGCAGAACATATGACAAAACTGCCATTTGTCATTGCCAATGATACACAAAGTTATTCTAGTTGGTATATTGAAAACTGTCCTCTTCTTACCTATTACAAGCTAGAGGAATCACAGCTGTTAAAGCAATCAAGAGAACATCCAAGGAGAGATTGTAAACATCTACTTAAAAGAGTACCAGAATACACCCCTGTAAATAGTGATGTTACAGTACAGGGAAGATACCACATTGTCAGGAAGGACTCTGCTACTAGAAGTTTTTGTCCTCTCTCATTACACATGTGGTCCAGCATTTGTATTTGCTGTGCAATCAAGCCAAACAGACATGCCTAACAACATTAGGCAACTGTTTTACTGTGTCAAGTAGAGATCAAGAAAAAAAAACTGTGGATATAGAGCATGTCTTCTGGAGCGGCAAGTTGGCATAACAGAGTATGTTCTTCTCACAAACATGGATTCTGCTTTCCATTCACCATCCACAAATGAATTCACTCAAATCCAAATCCATGTGTATGAATGAATATACAGCTTCAGATTTTAACAATGGATCAAAATAGCACAACATTGTCATGTACCCACTGCATGGATGGATACTGAACAAGTACTCAGCTATCAATCTAATGAATAAAACAGTCATAACTTTTGCACGCGCTTCTTGTTTTACATTTTTAGAATTAAACTCTATGGTTCTTAGAAAGTTATTTAAAGATAATGACTGATTCAATGATGAAGTTAATGATTAAGTCAGTATGATTCAATGCCTTGGTTCCACAAAGGCTGGTGACAGAGTAATTTAGATATATCAGATACACCTTAGAGTCCCTAGATGAGAACATCAGGAGATCTGACAGCTCGACTAGACTAAGGACCTTCAACTGCAAAGTTTTCCTATGTTGCTCGATGTAGCCAGACTCCTTTTCCTCACTCTAAAGCCTATTCACTTAGTCTTTCTATATCACATGCTGCACTGAACATGGTCTTACCTTAATTCTGAGAGACATCCCTCAAACTCATCTCAAATGGACAAAATAGATATACTTAAATGCTTGTATGTGTTCCAAACACACTTCTGAGGAGTTCACATACTGAGCAGTTACAATGAAGAGTGCACCAAAAGTCAGCTACACAGGAAAAAGAAATATTAGTGCCAGCAGGTTAGGGAAGAGTTACTCATTATAACACCTCACCTGGAAGTCTCACTGAGCACTAGGATAAATTAGCTGCTACTTCTTCTGCATCCTATCTTTGCTCTCTTTTATTAAGTACACTATTATCAGGCTACATGAGACGGTTAATATTAATCTTAGAAGAGTCCCTGTAGCTTCTTGCAGTTAAACCCAGTATGAGTTGCACATATGCTGCACTGCCATTGATCCCCCAAAATGTTCTGAGCAGATGACGGGCTCCAAGTAACACTTTGTCTCACTGCGTGTTCACTTCCCTAAGCAGATGAACCACATCTTTTGATCATTGGTTTGGACCCTGCACCTCCCTTCCTCATAAAACCAATAACAGAGTTTCAAAGTATGTTTCTTCCTTTCAGCACATACAGAAGCCTTCTGGAATTCTAATGCTAACCAACTTGCTTTGCTTTTGTTTTTGTTTTTCTGAAGGCATTAGAGTCTATTTTATTCCCCACATAAGCTGGATGGGATTGCCTGGTGAATAAGCTTTAGTAACCAACCTTACTAGGCAGCACTGATTTTAGCCTCATCTTAGATCTTAGGATAGCATGAATACTTTTGTTGTCTTCTCCCATTAACTTCATCATTAAAAAAAAAAAAAAAAAAAAAAAACAACTTTCATCCATACTTGCTAATTTTAATAGGAAACTATTATTGTTAATGCATAATATCCGTTTCATACTTTCTTATTTGTTCTATACAATGTCTAACTACTCAGTAAAGCAGGCAACTACCTTATCACTTTTCCTTTTAAAAGCCCTGCTGCCAGATTCTTGGTTCTTTCTGGGCCCTGTATTTCTGCCAATTAGTATCAGATAAAAAGTTTGAGTACGATAGAATCGGTGACCAGGTGGCTCAGGAGGATCTGTAATAGTGGCTTAATATTAAGTACTTCAATTTTTCTGGAATTTTTATGCAGACATAGATGCGGGTAAAACCTCTGGCTCAAGGAGTCGAAAACCACAGACGATGATCAGACACTAAAAATTCATACTAATATAAACATAACAACTGTACAGTTGCTTTGTTTCCTGGCCTCTTAACTATACACTCAGCACTATCAAACACTCTCAAAGATGGGACAACAGCTATATGAACCTTTGATTTGACCTGGTATGATCTTACGATGGACTCCCAGTTAAAGGAATTTCCATTTTCTCTTCAATTACGTTTTGAACTCAGAAGCCTAATATTTCCATGTAGTGGTTGCTCTGTAATATATATGTGAAACAAATAATTAACTCAAGTCTTGAATCTGCACATTTTATGCATCTAGTATCACAGCTCGTTCTGCAAAGTAAATCTTGCCATCACAAATGGCCCTACCAATTATTGTTAATGCATAATATACTGCCTTCTTTCAAGTAATCAGAATAATTTCAAATTTAGAAGCTTTTGCACCATATGTAACACTTCTCATCTCAATTGTAAATCAGCAATGAAAACACTAGTTTGAAGCTTAAAAAATTTATGATTCAAGAAGGAGTGAAAATGGGAGCTGGACAGCTTAATTCAATCTTTTTTATTTTTTGCCATTTGTGTTGGCTGCTTTGACAGGAAAAACATAAATTTGTTACAGACACCTCTAAAACCTCTACAAACAAATAATACTTTAAGCAAAATTGAATATAATTTATATTGCAAAATTAGAATCAGAACACAGTTTCTGCAAGTTAGAGATAGATGAAAGCTGGCATTCTTTGGCTTATTGCAATTGCGGGGATGTTACAGGTTAGCTGAAGTCACAGGATTTGGTGCTTTGAGCTCTCTAGCTGACAGAGCAAGAAGCTTTAATCCTTCAATCCCAGCCATGACTTCAGAATGCCTCCTGTTTTTAAGTAAGACAAGTTTGACCTTAGGATAAGTAATCTGCCAGTAAAAGTGTTCCAGTGGTTTGTCTCTGTCTCTTAGTGGGCATGTTAAATGCTCTCAGTGTACATGAACCTAGACTGAGTGGGAATCTCTGTACTAGATCCAGCTGGATCGAGCTGGTAGCTTGAACGTGGGTCTTAGAAACTATGGATCTGTTTTATTTTACCTGAAACTTATGTTTAGAACAGAGAAGCTTGATCATAATAAAGTCAGCTCTCACTCGTTCTTTTTGAGGGACACTTTTCCATCACCAGTTCATCTGTTTTACCAATTTAAATGAAAAGTAGTAGAGTTTAACAACCAAAGCAGACAGATCTGAACCACTGTCAAGAGAGAGAGTTTAGGAGGAATGTCATTCTCATGTTCTGTTTATATGAGATGAATAGTTATTAAAAGAAATGGAATACCTACTGGAGAAATCATGTTTCCTATTAAAGAGAAATAATCCCACAGGAGAAATCTACACCAGTAAATGAAAACATAGTATTTGAAGGCAGTGAGTAAGCACCTCCCCCTTCCAAGCAAAAAACAGCTTCCTACTTTTGGCTGAAAAGAGTAAATGAAGAATATATTGCAAGCAAAATTTCTTTTTGTATAGCGGCTGCAAGTGATGTGTTCAAATAAGTAAAACATAATTCTGTTCTGATGTATGGTTTCAAAGAAAGAAAGAAAAAAACCAGTAAAATACTTGAAGCGTACAGTATAGATACTGATAAAATTCCTGCAGTATTTGGGAAAACTGGAGGAAATTTCATTTAGTAGATGAATCACTTAACTAGGACTTAAAGCCTTGGCTTTCTTCTCCCCTTTGCCCCAAGACAGACCTATGGCAAGTCCCTCTAATTTCCTCTGCTTCAGATTTCTCAGCCACAACTAAGGAAACCACCACTAATTAAAGATTTTCTAAACCATTTTGGTATCTTGGAGAATTGGGTCACTATAGAAAATTAGGTTATCAGGATTTTCCACAAACAGGTGTTTCTTTCAGTTCCAGGAAGCTGCAGTTATGACAGTTCTTTCACCTTATCTCTTCTTTACCTACAGGCACAAATCAAAGCCTACTGCAGTTAGCAAAGGCATCTCCTTTGGTATTTTGGGAAATAAAACCTAGTATCTCTAAGTGTTGGCCTTCTAAGTGTTAATTACTTCATAACATGGCACAATATGCCTTCTGTTTTTCCTGCCAAAGCCAAACTATTTATAAAGTCCTACAACTGAAACTGCAGAGGCTGAATTGCATCTACAAATGCATGAAATGAGTCATTTCTGTACAGTCTTACTGGCCAACCAACTGGCAAGTTGGATTTAGCTGGCTTGATTGCTGTATTAGGTGTGAATGATAAGTCCATTATTCGGAAGGAGCATGTTTAGAGACATATTTGTTTACTGTATGCCTCTTTGTTCCATTTTTATCTTATTACATCTTGTTGCGACACATCATATTTTAAGAAAATGATTAGTTTGAACAGATAAACCGAAACAGTTTTAAATGTATTTGAGGCATTATTTTAGGCATTAGACAAAGCAGAAAGGGGACACAGTGAGGAAGATGAGGAAAAGGTCCATCACCGGTATCTTGTCATCTCTTTTGACACATAAAAACTCAATCTCACTCTGTGTAAATTTGCATTTTAGTTTATGGCACTTATTGACAGTTTTATCAGAATTTATTTCTTGGTAAATAATCCTACTTAAAAATAATAGCATTGAATCTTAAAGGCCTCACACTCCAAAGTGCAGTTACAAAAATATTCACTACGGTATGATTATTGGTAACACTTCCTCAACTTTTGCATCCCTACTAGACAGGTTAGGTAACACTAATGTATATTTGAAACTTATTTACAGTGCTGCGTCTTTAAAAACAAATCTTTATTTAAAAATAAAAAATTCTCCTTTGAAGACACGTTCTAAAAATGGTATCTAAGGAGGTATTCTAACATTTTATAAGGACTAAGTCTTCTAACAAGCACTTGTCAAAACCCCACATCTGATTGTTCTCACAAAACCCCCAAAATTCTGACAAACACAGCCATTACCGTTCAACCATTTTTTGCTTTGAAATAGCTTCCATCACATATTGACCACAAAACTGGCACTTTTATTATTACCGAAAATATTTTATTTATCTGTTTTCATCAGAACTACTGTTGATAGCTCAAAGCAAATTGTAAAGACACTGATCAAAGATGGCAGCTCTAGAAATATAGTAAAACTGTTGAGATTAGACTGAAGACAGCAGTAATTTATATAACGGTATAAATAGGTAAAAATCATAAAAATATTGTTAGGTGGAATAACCTCTGAATGTTATTTGTTCAGCACAGATGATCATGGTATCAGAACATCCATCAGTTACTCTATTCAAGAACACTCTCTTGAACATATTAATACTGAATTTACACTTCATAGGTCCAACCTAATGCGAACTAAAATAAAGTAACTTCCACTTCAGGATGAGATAAGCTTCCATTCTGAGTTGCTTTTGTTCATAGAAATGTTTTCAAACTCTTAGTAGCTCAACTGACACCTTGGCATGGAATTAGATATTAGTTCTAAACCATCATTAAAATTGAATTAAAATATTTTATTTATAATATTTATGAAAATAATCAGACAAACTGTTTGTTTGTTTTCTGGTCTCATCAATCTTCATGGCATTCTTGGGAGGTTGCTCTAAAAACGTTAGTAATATTAGCCAACTTAAGTAACTGCAAGTGCTGTATCTGCTCCTTTTTCTTCACCAATTCACTGAATTTTGTACGTTACAACTGAAGGTCCAACCTGTCAAATCAAACTTTTCCTCTTAAAAAGTAGTAAGTCATAAACCACACATAATAAGCCAATTGCAATGAACTCTAAATCATTTCCCTTTCATGTAAAAATTTCTCTTACTCTTCCTGTACAACCAGAAGATTGTGCTACACTACTGTTTAGCACTGCTGTTCAGCACTAAACATAGCACAGGGAACAAGTGGATTTGGGTATACTATTTTGTATTACATTCTAGTTTTAGATTATTTTAAAGTAGGCTGAATGTTATATAAATAGGTTTGCTTCATTTATTTATAAGAAACAGTAGTATCTGGGGAGGGGACTAGTAGTATCGGGGCTGGACTAGATGATCTCCAGAGGTCCCTTCCAACCTTTCTGATTCTATGGTTCTATCATTCTATCATTTTTCACAGAATACACTCCTGCAGCGCTTCAATTATGACAGTCATTCTAAAACAGCTGTCCGTTCTGCATGGCCAAGTAGTTGTGGACCTGTCTGTTGAGGATGCTAATGAAGGTCAACACGGCTTATGAAGCACTGTCATTTAGATGAGTAGCAGTTAAGTCTGCTATGTACAAACTGTATTTGAAATGTTCCCCCAGAACTCTTCATGATGAATTCTGCCCTCTGTATACTACCAATTTAATGCAGTCCATCCACAGGGAACCAAACTGTGGCCCTAATTTTGCAGACCAGATTTTTATTTTGGTATTTTTATGTAGCATATATACATACGTATATACATACAGACATATCTGTATGTGATTTTTATTCTGCATTTTAAAAAAAAATCAGCATTTATAAAATTACATACAAAAGAGGTTGAGGATTTTGTAGCATTGTTAATTTCTTACCAAACTATCTGTCTAACATCCTAGATTCTAATCTCTATATATACTAATTCATATAGTAATCACTCGTGCATTTAACTGTCCTTTCCAATGGAATACAATGTGTGAGAAACACACAGACTTAGAAGGATCATTAGAAATAAATCAGATATCAATTTGCACCTTGTCTGAAAAGGGAAGCAGTGACGTTTTGCTGTATTTCCTTTTATTTGTCATGTGAGTTAAGGTTATTATCCATTGAGAGCATTCCTGTTGTGTACTCTGAAGTGTCTGAAGGAGATGTAACAAAGAACTGGAAAGTATGAATCAGAATTTGTTCAGCAGAATACATAGTGAAATGAGGTACTACCACCAGGGAAGGAAAATCAATCGTTAACGAGCAATAGCGACAGCTTTTAGTCTCAGGAGGAGATTTTATTCTAAGTTTGGTCTAAGAACTCATCTACAGAGTTAATTTAGATGTCAAAATCCTCCATATTAAAGACCAGAGGTACCTTCTATTTTAATTAAAAAAAGAATTTTCATTATCTGTGTAACTGTAAGTCATACTTATTTTATTCAACAACCAAAAGCTACACAATTGTGCTTATATCTGGAGAAGTATTACATTACCACAATCTCAATCAACTTTCCCAGGATTTGACCTAGTCATTTCAATGACTAAATATTTCAAATCAGACCATTAAACTGTACTTCCCAACTAATAAATTAAGGGCAACACACTGCACAACTGTTAAAGTCTCCCAGTGTCACAGAAATTAAAAAAATTAAATTGGTTGCAAGAGGAAGAGCATGTGATACTTTCCACAGCCCATTACCTACTGAATATTGCTGCTACCAATGAGTAATCCTGGAGAATCACTGAACCAAAACACTCCATCCATATCCACAGCAAATTATTCTTCATACTGCTAAGACACAGCAATATAGTTAAATGCTAGCTAATACAGCACTAACCAATTAAATTCTAGGTAATACAAAAATGACAGTAGGTGACATAATGCATAAAGAAAGGACTGTCTGCCCTGAAATGCCATCATGTTGTATAGGAACAGACAGGCAAATATTTCAACTGGCAAGAGCAATTAATATTCATTATTCAACAGCAGTAAGATTTCCTGCTTTACTGAATGATGTGGATGGGCAGAATGTTTCAAGTAGAAGCACTGGGACAAAAAGCAATGATGAAATAGCCGAGGTATGCTCAGTAAATATGTGGAATAAAACTATGCTTAAAAGGGGATACAACCAGTCTTAAAAGGACACAGAGGTCACTGAAGAAGATAGAAGGAAAGTTAAATTCTGCAGATGACTCTGAAAGAAAGGCAGCAGATTCTTCAAGTATGGGTATAATCTCAGAAGTAACAATCAAAAAAAGCTACAGATAGTTCTTAGATTCATTTTTCCTTAAAAGTAGATCAGATCATAGCAGTAATTCTGAAAAACTGACATTTCTGAAGAATTCTGACATTTTCATTCAGAACTGTATTGCTTTAAAAAACATTTCAAAGATCTCATGTGCATTACTGACATTAAAATAAAGATTAAATGCATTCAGAATTACATGATTTATGTCATTCCTTTCTACATAAAAAGTACTATTTTTGTCATTATGAGATTATATTTCATGAAGTCATACCATTAATATAACATTTTGAAAATACAAGTATATTGAAAAATGTAATCTCTGCAGTTAAAAAAATCTTCCCATTTTTTCCTATTACTCATCTGCAGTTTTATGTAATTTTTACTCTCAAAGCTTCTACTTTGTTCAGGACTCTGAGTAACTTTTAATAAATTCAAATCTACTGCACTGGTGTTCTCAAAATTCCATTCTACCTACTATAGCAACAGTACAGTGATGGCGGGTCTCAACAAAACCCAGAAATAATATGGGCCTTCTACTCACTTGACATTTCCTGCAGCATTTTGCAAATACATTTTATAACCTGCCACTTGGGTTGCTGCTTCCAGTTCCATTTCTTGAGGTATCTGATATACTTCCATGTTTACATATGTATTAGAATGGTAACAGAAAACATGTCAATTATTCATAAATTTCTACCAACTTCTTGTTCAATCTGTATTTCTATTGTCTTCCATAATTAATGGCTTATTTCATAATAATTTTAAAATAATGGAAATACTGAGCATGCATAGAATTCAGAATGCTCAAGCTTACCTACCTTCTGGGATCATTACAAATCTCCAGGTTACCAAGCACTGGTAAGAAACTTTCACCTGCCTTCCACCCCACCCCACAAATTCACAAATTTTAACTTTCATTTCCATTTTTTCCATTTCCAAAATGGAAAGCTTTTCTTCCAGCTACAGCTGACCATTCACGTTTTAAAGACCTGAATCAACACTGCGACTTCTAATCAAAGCGTCCCAGATTAACATGTCCTGAGCTATTGTGCAAATAGACGCCTCCTTTATAAAATGCCTACCATCCCATACTTCTTTCAACAAATTAATGGTAGAACTGGTGCCAAATGCTTTATGAGCAGTTCCAAGAGTGGAGGACAGCTGAGTATTAAGAGCTTCTTTATCATTTACTTTTCCTTTCACTCATTCTCCTTCTGGCTAAAATTTATAATACCAACAAGTATTTCAGTATATAATTTATTTTTTGTGATCTCCAGGCAGTAGCATTTCCCACAGTTAGGCACTACAGTATGCTGTTTTTTAACTTCCCAAATGATTCTTTTTTCCCCAAATACACTAAGAAATTCAGATAAAAAAAAAGTAGAAAAAAGTACTTGTAGGGTAAAAGAAAGTACAAGAAAACAAACTGTTTGAAATGTGCTACATACATTAGAGATTGCAAATATTTTTTTCTATTTCAGCTAGCGAACAAATCTCTCATGTAAAAAAAAGAGAAAACAAAATGAAAAAAAAAAAAAACAGGCAATGGGAATGAAGAGCTTATATTTACAGAACTTGAGAGAAAGTTACATCCCCAGAGAGCTAGTGCTTCGGAAACACTTCCAAAATGCAATAGCTTCTCCAGTTTAAGTGATTTGTATAAATACCATTAACTCCCAGGAGAGTGCACTATTCACCAGGTCTACTCTGAAAAAAACTTTGTTTACCCCTCTTCATGCCCAATATGCCACACTTAATTTCCATGAAATCAGAGAGGAAGACTGCCACCAAAGGATGATAAGGACCTTCTTTTAGGAAGGGAGCACAGCCATCATATGTTTTGCTTGCTAGAACAGTCGTCTTTATAATAGAAAATAAGGATTTTTTTCTCTACACAAAAGTTGGCTAAAAAAAGGGTTCCAGTTCTGTGCATTTAGCCTTACATGTTTGTTTTTCTGAGGGAGCAATATTGTAAATTTGGATCAAACTAACAGACATAGCTGGAATAATCCGAAGCACATTTCGGGACTTCATTTACTTCCATCACAATAGTCTCATCCAGTGAAAGGACCAATGAATCACCATGTAATTGGAATAAATGCATCAGTTAACTATGATCTAATGTAAGTGAGCAAATTGAAGGGTACTGTGTTATTAGAGAGAGACTACATGCATTTTTCCAGATATGTTTTTTCTTTTGGTCACATTAAAACACTGCTCTCCCCACACAAGTCGTTTTGTGATGCATTCTAGAAAAATCAACCAACATCCATCTGAAGACAAACACTATGTCATTCAAGCCTATGTCATTGGGAATACCAGTAACTTTTTTTTTTTTTTTTTGAGCCACAAACTGCCATAACCAGATTGCTCTGCTGACCACTACTTCTGTACCAAGCTACCCCATGCTATACACTCACAAGTGTCCAACTGACAATGCAGTGCAGTGGTTTCCAGCACCAGTTCATCAGAAAAACAGTCAAAATGTTGACTGTGAATCTTCATCCTTAGGTTATGACATGTGGATGTGAAAAGGTAAATATCTGAGATGCAAACTTTCTGCCTTCCAACTCATTCTCCATGTTGGTTTTATTCTAACATAATACAACCTAACAACCTAGTCAGGTTGTTATCCTGGGTTGGTCACTTCCTATTAATTATCCACTACAGAAACTGCATAAGAAAGTCATAAATCAAAATATTTAATTCCTTTCCCCTTAAAGCACGTTATTCTTGCTTAATGCTATGTAAGCAGAATAAATTACTGAGGTTAAAAATTAACATTTTCAAGGTATTTACAAACTAATCAGTCCTTAACATTCCTTACTGAAAAATAAATAAGCCTTGGATGAGGCACAGAAAAGGCAGAGTAAGATACCCCCAAATCATACATTTATTTCCTATTCTGATTTTCCTGAATACTACAGAAAAATGCCTCTTTATAGCACACGTTAAGCCTGGATAAGGGCCCAGCTAAGCCATCTAATCCACAGTGTTCCTCCCAGTCACATCTATAAAACCCATATAGCACGGGGCTCAGCCCTCACCAGTCTTGCGCTGAGAACTGCCTGAGGGTTCAGCATAGGGATTGGAGTTCTGCGTCAGTCCCCCCGCAATCCTCCTGTACGTAACGGGGATAGCATAATCTACTTCAAGGGCGCCTTCTCTGAAGTAGTAGCAATCTGCTTTTGCTACGTTTTCTCTTCCATCCTTGCCAAGCACATACAGAATGCAACAACTACTTCTCAGCCTCACTAATGCTGCCTACTATCATTTCAGGAGTTGCCAAGTGCCCCGATCAAGCACTAAAAAATCAAATATAATTAATAAGTGACTTCTGACATAGAAAGGCTTATATGCCCAAAATATTCATAGCGATTTTATTAGCTCAGCTACAAATCTGACATCACTTAAAACATGCAGCTTCTCTAGATTTTTAATTTTAACTGTTACAACATAAAATTAACAGTAATATGCTTCTACTAAACTATACAAAAGACAATAAGAATTAATAATTATTGCTAGAAAAATATGTAGGATAAGAAAATGTGAAGGCTTGGCAAGAATTCCAAATTGTTTAGTTCAGTTGTTTAATCTCTTGCATAAAATCTGTTCCATAACTTTGCTCATTCTTGCCATATCTTGCAAGAGATAACTGAATGGGGAGAAGACAAGTAAAAGACATGAAATGCACAGAAAAGGTTGATATGGAACATTTAATAACTATTTCTCACGACATGAACTAAAGACATCAAATTAAATTATCAAGCAACAGGTTTAAAAGCAAGAAAGAAATGAATACTTTTATATATATAAGTTGTACAACTCAACTTCAATATAATTTAGCTAAATAAAATTAACGGGACTTGAGCTTCTGCAGTTCATGGAAACCTTTGAAATTTTTACTGAGCTATAATTTAGTCATACTGGGAGAAAAGCATAGCATTGCCGAGCATTGCTGTAGCAAGGATCTCACAGACAGTTTTTAAGGATGTATAGTCAACACTATACTATCTTTAAATGCATTACTCCAATTCAGACCATGCTTAGTTCTTTTTGGTTTGTTTCTTTTCTTCAAATTTTTACCACAGAAATGATGGCAAGGTGGGACTGAAAGAATTCTCTGGAGAGCCTTGATAACACTTTATTGTCTTAGTTTGAATCATATGTGATAGATCAGTGTTATATATATTGCTAAAGTAGCATTTTTTGCATAGTCAGTTGAAAATAGTTCATATGTGGAAGAAAGAGGAAAATGAGAAAGCTGTATGATGCTGAATTCAAATCATATTGAAATGAATTGATAAAAAAAATCAAAAACATTTTTTCAAAGGAATCCATAGATCTGCACATGTTGGAATGTGGATGTGCTCTCAGACATAAAAACATTAAATTATTAAATATTTATCTTATATTTCCTGTAAGTTCATCATATTCTCCTCCTTCTCCCCAATCACCCTCCCAAAATCTCTGAAAACCAGATTACTCACAGATTTTCAAATTTATTTTAAGTAAGTCTACCTATTTTCAAAATGTATCATAATCAATATTGTTCCATTTATATCTTTTTCAAATAATTACATTTCAGATTACTAAAATTAAAAACTTTCTAAAATAACACATTTTAGCTGCAAATCCACTGCTGCAAAATCCAAATGTTCATATTTTTTCCAGATAGAGGCAGTACTTTTAAGGTGTTTTAAGGCATTCATGACAAAGTAGGACAAAAGAATCTTTGCAAATAAGCTAGTCAGCGTGGAGAGGAGAGCTTCAAACTAGGAACAGTTGGGGAGGGAGAGGACATCAAACAAGCAAGTGAGGAAGTGGTGGAGCAGGTCAGCAAGCAAAAGGTGCAGGGTGATGTAGACAGGAGATAATCAACAAAACAGGGCTGAAAGGGGCGCTCCTCAAGCATGTGCACATAAATAAGGAATCTGCCCACAGGACAGCATTATGGGGGAAGCTCTCATACCTCTTCTGGGAAGTCAGCTGAAGAGACAGCAGAGCACAAGCAATCCAGGACATTTCTGGAGTGCACTGATAACAATTTCCCGACACAGGTGACAGAGGAGCTGATGAGGGGAGGTGCTCTGATGGACCTCACATTTACAAATGAGGAAGAACCAGCTGAAGATGTGAAGGTGGGGGCAGCCTTGGCTGGAGTGACCATGAGATGGTGGCGCACATGATCCTGAGAGGAGGGAACAAGGCAAAAAGCAGGATCACATCCCTCGGCTTCAGGAGAGCACACTTTGTCTTGTTCAGGGACCTGCTTGGAAGAATCCCATGGGAATCCCAGTCCTGGAGGAAAGAGGAGTTCAGGACGCCTCCTGATTTTCTAGGATCACCTCTTCCAAGCTCAGGCCTGGTCCTTCACAATGAGCAGGAAATAGAGCAATGTCTGCAGGCATGAGCAAGGAGCTCCTGATAAAACCCAGGCATAAAAAGGAAGCCTGCAAGAGGTGGAAGCAGAGTCTGGTCAGAAATATAGAAACACTGTCTGAGTGTGCAGGGATGGGGTTAGGAAAGCCAGAGCCCACCCAGAGTCAAATCTGGCAAAGGATGTGAAGGGCAACAAGGGCTTCTACAAGTAAAGCAGCAGTAAAAGGAAGAAGAGGGAAAATGTGGGTCCTCTACTATTGGGCAAGGCATCTGGTGACAAACGACATGGAAAAGGCCAAGGTATTCAATGCCTTCTATGCCTCTGTCTTTATGGTAAGATTTGCCTGGAGGAATCTCAGGGGAAAGAAAACAAAAACAAAAACAAAAAAAAACTTTTTAACTGTCAGGGTGATCAAACACTGGAACAGGTTGCCCAGAGGGTTGTGGAGTCTCCATCCTTGGAGATATTCAAACCTCAACCAGACATGGTCTTGAGCAACCTGCTCTGCGTGACTGCTTTGAGCAGAGGTGTTACACTAGATGATCTCTAGTGGTGCCTCCCAACCTTAACTATTCTGGGATTTCATCAAGTATTTGATTAGATTACTACTGAATAGTTACTACTGATCATTAGCATAAAGATGCAAAGTAGTCTAGGATACAATATGTGTAAAACAGTAGCCTGTTTGATATTTTTAGATCACTCTTTTTCACAAAACTCATAAAAGACAACAGCGAAACTGTAACTGCTTTATTTATTGTATTTTATAGGGAAGTAGAAAGGTATTACACACAAACCAGCTTTGCCATTCAACCTTCTTAAGCAGTTCAGAAAGTTGAATCAACACTCCTATTTTTATAGCACCATATACAATACAATACTCTTTCTTGCTAACAAGCACTTCTGAATGAAATATCTGCCCACATCAAGAAATAGAAAGAAAATGAGAACTAAGGGACTAACAGTGCCTAAAACTTAATATTCTCTGGATAAAAGCTTTTATGAAAAGTGGGCCTCAAATTCAGCAAAATGATGAATGCCTTCAACTTCCATAGTCCCTCTGAGATGATAAAGGTTCTTCTTATCACTTAGCTACTTCTCATTCCTGTTGACAAAAATGAACCTTTCAAGTAACTAACAAACAATTTCGATTACATTTTAATGCAGAGAATGGAAAATTTATTTGGATTATTCTGTTACTGAAATAGCGAGAAAACATTTTATACACAAACATAAGGTATGTAATTTTTTGGACCCTGTGTACATGCTTTCATTTCATTTAATAAGCATTTTAAAATGTTTTGACTAAAATACAGTCTTTGTGGTGGAAATATTTTTTTTTCAGCCAAAATGAGCAACAAGAAACCAAAGCCAATAACGACCCAGGACATATACTGCAGAACTTTTTATCTAAGCAGTCTCAAATCTCAAGTGTAATGATGAAACTTAAAAAAAAAAAATAAGCATTAGATAAAAGGGAACCTGATTGAAAGATAAAAATCAGACAAAGTTGGAAAAGATCTGTTCAACCTACTATTTTATTTCACACATTGATGTCTCAGCTATACAATGGAATTCATCAGTGCACTGATGCACTCATTTTTTACTGCTAACTTTGTGCTCACCTATAAATGATCAGTTCGGATTTTTTCCTGGAAAAAATCTTTTTCCTGAGAAAAGAATTCCCTTCCCCTTAGCCTCTTTGATTCACATACGTTTAATTTAAAGCTGAAGGTTGAAAAAGTGAAGGGACAAAGTAGGAAAGTGACAGCATTCTGAGAAGCAGCATAATCACGTTGAAACAGCCTGACACTATCTTTCTATTCCAATTCTTGAGCCTAAGATATATTTTAACAATATTATTTGCCATTCTCTCTTGCACATTTGAAGGACAAACATAGTATCTGTAGACCTCATAACACTGAATTTCTCTTTCCCCACAGTATCCTTTTACGTGATATATTCATTTTACACTTAGCCATGGAAGAGAGAGAATATATCTATACAAAGTTACGCATGCAGATAAAAGCAGGTCCTGCCTGTGCTCTGCACTAAACTGGAAGCTGAGAAGCCACATGCGCACGAAGCTGACCTAATACAGCTAGCCTGTCAGGAGAGCTTTTTTAGCGCGTGATCAGCTCTTTCGTCAGTGTACTGCCTCCAGGCAGTGTGAGCCCAACTAGCTCACATTTACCTACAAAGGACAGTACAGCATTGCTATTAATGGCTTGCTGAAGGTCATAAAGAACATACAGGAAAGCAATGAACTTAACCCACATTTCACAAGGATCGACTAAGGCCAGTCAACCATCTTTCCTTCCCAGTGATGTTGATACTGGTCTCCATTATCGTACTCCATATGTTGCAGTGATTTGTAATTGCTGGGCCTATTGCACATGTACTGCAAATTCACATTCTAAAAAAAAAGTTTATTTTTCACATTGCCAGAAATTATAAGATACAAAATATAAAAAGTAGAAATTGTCAAGGAAGAGAACATCCCACCATCCCTGTTATTAGTGTTTTTCATCACTCTTCCATTCCCAACTGGACAGTGTCTTCAACATTAGTCTCATTAGCTCAAGTGCCCTAAGTTTCTTTTTTTTTTAATTTAATAACACCTCTCCCAAGACATACACACAAATATCTCATAAAAAAGGATTCAAGCTCCACTTGGAACTGAGTCTAGCTACCATTCTAATTTTTAAGACCAGAGTGCCCCAGGCCATCAACTATTTAGCAGTTTAATCATGAGTTTGAAACCTCATGTAGGATCATGAACTTGCGGATAAAGTTACAAAACTACAGTACATTTTCTCGTGAATTTTGACTGCAGTGTTGCTGTGATTAAGCCCTTAGAACTGCTTTACAAGACTAATGAAGGCCAATTCAGCTGTAATACAAAGAGGTTGCAGTTAAATGCAATGGGAAGTTTAGCTTGTGTGTGGCTACATTTTAGTTCCCATTTAAGCCATATTCCCTTCCAAACTGAACACTAATTTGTAATATTAGAATCTGTTACGTAAATGGCATATGAAGGATACTCTCTTTAACAGAAAGGGATTTTCTGTTCTATACTTGAGCATTAGATACACATACGTCATAGCTGAATTTGAAATATTTGGTCTGCTTTATATCTGTGCACTTTTTGGAGCAGATCCCAGGCTGCAAAAGCCTGGAATCTGAAGCTGATACTCTCATTTACAAGATTTTCTTGCTTATTTCCTACTTATTTACATCAACTCTTCACTGACATTCCGAGTTAAAATTACTTGTAAAACAGTATTTGAAAGGCAAAGATTGGCCCTAGAACGGTTTGTCTGAAAAATACACTGTGAAACTTTGAACTCCAGTACTGAGCACTTTGTACTCAGATGCTTTGTTTACTCTGAGAATTCCATTATTGTTATCTGCTTAAAGCTGAAAGATGGTGAAAGTCTCCTCTGTACTTCTTTGTAGTCTCCTACCATTTGCCATGGCCTTCAGTCACCAGATTTGACTTCTGGTTTTATCTATATTACGGCTTTTTTACATATATCATGCTTTTTAGGTTATCAGTTGAAAAGCTTACACAGGGCACCAGTACAAGCTGGGGGCTGACCATCTGGAGAGCACCTCTGCAGAGAAGGACCTGGGAGTGCTGGTGGATGACAAGTTGACCATGAGCCAGCAATGTGCCCTGGTGGCCAAGAAGGCCAATGGTGTGCATTAGGAAGAGTGTTGCCAGCAGGTGGAGGGAGGTGATCCTGCCCCTCTACTCAGCCCTGGGGAGGCCTCATCTCGAGTACTGTGTCCAGTTGTGGGCTGCCCAGGACAAGAGAGTCATGGAGCTACTGGAGAGAGTCCAGTGTAGGGCTATGAAAATGATCAGAGGGCTGGAGCACCTGCCCTATGAGGAACAGCTGCAAGAGCTGGGACTGTTTAGCCCGCAGAAGAGAAAAACTGAGAGGGGATCTTACCTATAAGTACCGGAAGGGAGGGTGTGAAGGGGACAGGGACAAACTCTTTTCAGTTGCCCCGTGTGACGGGACAAGAGGCAATGGGCAGAAACTGAAGCACAGGAAGTTCTGCCTGACCGTGAGGGGGAATTTCTCCCCTGTGAGAGTGACGGAGCACTGGACCAGGTTGCCCAGAGAGGTTGTGGACTCTCCTTCTCTGGAGATGTTCAAGGCCCGCCTGGATGCAACCCTGTCTAACATGCTCTGGGTGACCCTGCTGAGTGGGGAGGTTGGATTAGATGATCTCCAGAGGTCCCTGTGTCTCTCCAGAGATTCTGTGATTCTGTGATTTTGAGATTTATCCTTCAGCACATTAGATAGGCTATATGAACAACTGACATTATTAAATAACACCGTAAAGAATAAAAATCCACTCAGATACTGTTTGCTTATACTGCAGCACATCTTAGCATGGAATTTATTTCTATTTTAGTCTTAATAAAGAATTATTCCCATGGCATTTAAGGACTTGAGAAATACAGAGATTCTTCAGTACTTAGAAATATGGCTTCTCACTTAACAGTATGCAAATTACTTTTTGAATTTCATTTGGGTTCATAAACAATTATTTTAATCAATTAAGTATAGATGAACTAAATCATGCATAAAAGTGATAGCAGAACAGGAATGAATGATTGCTCAGTTAGGAAGTTGAATGAGACGATCAATTCCTAACATAATAACTGGCAACCCTCAGGGGTTTTTGATTTTATGTTTCACAGCTATGGTTTATTAGGTATGTGCAGGATTTTTTGTCTTGCCCAATACATTCCCACTCTGATATATCTATTCTTCTGAATAGTATCAATTCAGAAGTAGCCCACAGTCTATCTGGAGTGTCAATCTGACCATTTTCTTTCTCTCTGCTTCTCTTTGCTTCTTCATTTCAGATACAGGCCACTGTTCTTCCCTCTCAATCTCTCAATACTCTACTTATCTTCCAGTTGTTGGTACACATTGTTGAACCTGGCTAAACTCCCAGCACTTTAAGCCAAAGTAAAGGCAAACACAACTCAACTCTGTCATTCGGAATTCAGGTGACAACATTGGTAGGTTCCCAGACATAGCAAGTGTTCCCCACGTTATTGCTCTCTCATGTATGGAATTTAACTGACATTCTTTGACTGCACAGTACAATGATTTGTTTGTAAACTACATAAATATCTTCAAAGCATAATCTTGGCATTCAGTGATACATCAGTGGACAGGTGGTCAAGCTGTATTCCAGCTCAATTATTAATGATTCTGTAGTTGGGTTACTTAGATTGATTTCTGCAGTTTCTTTTAGGTATCTCCAAAAAAAGGCTATTATTGATGGATCATAAGTCAACTAATGAATGCTGTGAAGTTCTCATAGTGCAGGACATACTGCTTCACAGTGTTAAAAATAAAAAAAGCACTTGTCTGATTAAAATAGCATAACAATTTGGGGGTGAGGGGTTGATTAACATAGGGCCCTTTCTATTGCCCTGATTAAAGAAGAAATTGATAAGGACAGTTTCCAAACTGATGATTACCAAAATCTGAATACAGTACAGTAAGAAAAGATTACTTCATATTTTTCCTGCTTCTTGTACACTTTCTGTAAGGATCTGTTACTATCTATTGTCCACACTGGTTTCCAATTGCTCTTACTAATAATTCCCCTTTTCCTGCTCATTCCACTGGAAAAGGTTCCTTTTTGGTCTTTTCAATTTTAATTCTGTTTTTCTTAATTACATTTCATTTGAAATAAATAACTAGATCCCAATATAGATATATAAATAATTTATATACTTAACAAACCTATGTTTCCCTTAACTTGATTCAGAGTATGGAGAAGAAAAAGAATAATATTTCAAGTTTAATTTTGGTTTTAATGGTAAAGTCGCATTATGGCATTCTGAATTTCAACCAGTTTCAGACACTGGCTCTTTGCAATTTTTATACAGCAACACAGACAGTATTTCTACAACAGAACTAAAATACTCTATCAGGACATGTAGCACTGTGAGGAATTCTGCTTACTAATAATCTGACAATTACAAATTCTTTTTAAAGGTTCTTCTGAACAGACATCATTCAAATATTAGGAAAACTGAAGGCTGCAGCCAGCTTCTGATTCCGAGCCACTGCCACTGCCACAAATGGACCCAGACTCCCTTCCTTCTACCCACTGTCTCACAAGGTGACTGTAGCTGCTCCAGAGCTTTAGAAGAAATATAAGGCTATCAATGTTGTGGCTGTAAGCACCATAGATACCACTGATACTGATGGAAAAAATGTGTTTTACTTCTGCCTTTCTTCCGAGACTTCCAAACCATGAAAAATTACCATACAATAAGTTGATTTGGCAGTGGTTAAACTGAAGAGGTGGAAGTATAGAAGAAGAATTGGACAACCGAAGAGCAGATTTACCACTAATGGAGCAATATTTCTATTATTTTAACATCTTATCTATTTAGAAGGTTCCCAAAACTAGATGCGTTTTCTCATGTCACCCTTTCTATGTTGCCGGTGATTCTTGTATCCTTATTTGTGTCAGATAAATCATTTTGATGACTCTTGCTCTAATACAGGGGCAGCAAACTCAGCAAGTGATGGTCAGAAACAATTTTTTCAGGTGCAGCAAAAGCTTGCATTCCACTCATATTCAACGTTGTGTCCTCAACAGACAGACATTGTATGGAGTGCTAGTATTTACTCTAGCATGTAACAGTTAACCTTTTTGGTTCTATGCCAGCACGTTATTTGATGATAACAATAGCATCTAGCAGCAAAAATAAGACTAGAGGTGCTATTTCATTCTCACTTGTTTGCAATTCTAAATCTTAATGGTTTTTCATTGCCTCTATTTCACTAACTCACCTAAAACACCTACAACACATTTTCCTGTACTGTAAAACTATAAGCTTTAATACTTGCTACCACAAGAATCTCAAAAGTAACAGCAGATTCACTAAGAGAGAACTATAACTAGGTATCAGTCCTTTCATGAACAACTAAAGAAAATCTAAAGCACAGTGTCATTTGTAATTTGATATATTATAAATCTTTCAATGACAAGCTTTCAAAAGAACAGGTGGTACTGCAGATTACCTTGCTAGGGCAATGAAAATAGAAATGTTTAATACAGCTGTTTCTTGGAATTCCCATGGTCACGCAGTTCATACAGTATTTTACCAGCACCACTTGCATTTTCTAAGCAAATAAGATGGAAATAAATAGGAGCTTAGTCAGAATCAAAATGTGACAAAAAGATTTCCACTGTGAGCCAGTGATAGTACTATATCATCAGTTTATACTCAAAGACCTTACAACTATATTCGAAAACTGTTATCACTTACATACACTTTCAGATGTTCACCAATACATTTTTCTCACCATAACCAATATTTGGTTATATATGTGTACATCGTGTAAAAATATCTAAGATTTTATATTGTCTATTACCACACTTACTGCAATAATAATACTGAAATAAGGAAATTCTCTTTAACCCAGTTTGCAGAGAAGCACTGAAAAAGAAAGAGATTGGTCAATTTTCATCAGCGAATACACATTTTCCAAAACTTCAACAAATATAATTGCTTTATTTTGGTATTAAATAAAATAAAAAAGGATAACTTTTTTAAAAATGGGGTATAAATTTATTTCTTTTTGGAGTCATATTATACACCTTAATTGAAGCCTATACATTATACACCTGAATTGTAAGCCTACATACACAGGACACTGAATTACTCTACAGAATTTTTACTTATACACTCTGAATGACCCAGGTTCCTGTGAGAAAGAATGTATATGTGAGCTGATAGTTAGAAGTCTTATAATGATGTATACACCCATGTGAGGAATTTAAAAAAAGAGAAACTGTTTGAGGAACTCAGCTATGTCTTGACTTTCTAGATTTTCACCTTTCATATTTAATATTACTGTAGTTTATCACTATGCATAAAGTTGACTATATTTTTAAACGCTAAGAAGCAGGGTAACAAAAACATCAACATGTTTGTTTTCGTTAAACTATCGACGTGGTAGGAATCCTCGAAGCAGTCAAACAGCAAAATTTAAGCCTATCCTGTGATGAATTAGTACAAAGGAAAGGCACCCCCTTTCAGCCTTCCAAAGATACATGTAAATATGAGAAGAGCAGCAGAATCTTTAAGATTGCCCAAATATTTCCACAAGTCTGAGCACAATGTTAGGAAGGTTTTTAGGATATTTTTAATAAACATTGATCTCTTTTCACGAGGTCTCTAATAGAATATGCACAATCTCTCTAGAGACAAAACTTTCTGGAAAGTTTTAGAGTTTTATCATATTAGAAAGCCAAAATAGTTGTTCAAAGAAAAAATATTTTTATATAAAAATGGAATTTTCCTGACTTCATTTTCAAAAAAGGAATGAATTGCTCTGGCATGAACAGTAATCACATTTTAGTTGAAAGCAGGCATGCTAAATATGATGCAAAAAGATTTGAGAAGGAAATTATAAGACATTAGTAATAGTCCTGGGTGAGGAGAAGAGTGTGACAATTCAGTTACAGGCACCTATATGACAATGTAATGAAGTAATACAGATACCGCATTACACAAGAGTTATTAGACCTTTCCAGGTTGGTGAACTCATATTCAAAGAGAGTCATTCATAACACCTTTGTATTTACTGTTAACTAGTAGAAATACTATGCATGTGTGTGTGGGGGGGGTAAGTCTTGGACAAGAGAATAGGGATGAAAACAGTTAACTGCCAAGACTTAAGTTTTACAAAATTTATTTTCTCTCCTTTAGCTTGCTCAGCTGTTCCTGATTGAGAAATAATTCATGAACTGAAAAATATACAAGAACCAGTCAAATGAAAGGGTAAATGTTCATCTTCTCAATTCCCAAGCCAGGATCCTTCTACCATCTTGCCAAAGAAGAACCCTGAATACCTGCTCGATCTATTTTCACACTTTTCCATATAGCTCATTTTTCCAAACTGAAACTCTCGCCTCACGGTCCTTGTCTTACTGTCAGAAACCCTTCAAGTTAAGATCTCAGTCCTACTGCTTATTCGTTTAAAACCGAGTCCTTACTCTATATTCGGATGGCATGAGTCTGTCATAAGGACATGTGTGGTAGGGATGTCTTCTGGAAGCAGATTTCTCCTGTAACGCATACTGTCAAGAATTGCCCTCTCACTGTTCTCCAACACAGGTATGGTTTGAAGTGACTGGAGTCAAACAAATGATACATAGTTTGCAGCTTTTGGCCTGAGTCAAATCTCAAGTTTTATGAAACTACTATTAATAAAATTGCAGTAAATCATACCTGAAAACAGCCCTTATTTTAATATTACAACTTGGAACTCTTTTTAGTAATTATTGTTCCATTGTGTTATTAGCTTCTTAGTAAGGTCCATAACAAGGCACAGTAATTTATAGTGATTTCTTTAAGTCTAAGATGTTGTGGTTTGCGTGAAAGGTAAATGAGTCATCAGTCTGTCAAATAAGAATAAAAGCACTAGGTATGAAAATCTTATTTTTCAAGGCTTTCAGAAGTCATTTAATCAGTGTTAAAAAAAAAATATAAAAAGACTGTCATTTTGCTAGAAAAATTAATTTTAAGCTCAAGAAATTTAACTGGTATTATAACCAGGTTTTTGTTAAAAAACACAGAGTTCTTTAAATGTCCAAAATAAATGCAGCCAAGATTCAGAACAGAACTTCAAAACCCAACTTCAATATTTTAGCATTAGATAAAAGCCTGAAGCAGCCTAAGTTTTAACTTCTACCAAATGGAGTAAAGACATCTGTAGATTTGTTTTCTGTTTCTCATAGCAATGGTATCCACATTCTTTTGATCTTGTTTCTAAAATATTTTTTTTTGGTTTCGACACTGCTGAATCTAGCTTTTGACAGTCTTCATAACATCTGTTGATATCAACATTGTACAACTTAGAACCAAATTTTAAAAGGTGAACCTTTCGAATTCATTACATTAAAAATTACATTTAGGAGAAGAGGAAGGTTGCAAGATGAAGAAAAACAATTAGAAAAAATGTTTTGAAATATAAAAATTGCTTTTATTTATTTCATAGAAAGGAACCCTATTTATTTCATACAACACATTAATACCTGACAGAGCCCCAAATCTGTCCTGCTAGCCTGTACTCCCTTTCCAGCTTTATGTTTAAAGTAATAGCTTATTTACTTTTGAAGACAGCTCCACAACATCACTGTGATTTTACTGTTATACTCTTCTCCATGGTCTAAACCTTCGTCTTACCCTCTCAAGGTCTGTGTCATCTTGTAAGCTAAGAATTTATAAAGCAATTTCATAGTTTTAATTTTGTCTCAAAATAAATAAATTTTGATTAAGTAGTATTGTTAGAGCATCTAAAACATCAGTTCATATGATACACTATGACTCTTTAAAAAAACACTAAAAAAAGAAATCAGCCGTTTCAATCATGGCAACAAATCACCAGTTGAAAATTCTGGGGATGTCAGCTAAAGGTAAGATATTATTCTCCACTTTGCCCAATGCTGTTAAGTCTGCTGTTTGTCTTTTGAAATCAGGTCTGCTGGATTCCTAGCAGGATACCTTAAATAGACATCTGATCCTGGCAAGATGAAGACACGTCTTCTGAGTTGTTAGGCAAGTCTCGTTTACCTGGTCAAAACTGCCTTTTTTGCAGCCTGCCTAGGAGCCCTGACTACAACAGCCACTCAAAGCCATTTCCAATATGGCTTTGCTGCTGCAAGTTTCTCTGCCAAAAACTTGGGCAGTGCAAGTTCCTTCTTTAATAATGATTTTGCACATAAGAATCAGAAAACAGAATTGGCATTTTCCATCCTTAATGTTTTTTTCTGCCCCTCCTTTATGCATGCTTATGTTATATTGCTTTAAAGGAAAAAGCTAGGACTTCACTGAAAGAAAGACAGCACCAGTTTCAGCACACTTCAGTGATCTTGAAATTACTTAAACAATTAACATTATTGCCAATCTATATAAAACTGTCAAAGGAGAATAGAAGGTGTTATATAAACCCTCTTTATCAAAAGACACGAGGGACAAGAAAAGTTGTTAAAATAAAAACCTTCTTAATCCTTTCTCTTTCAAATATTTTAATTGTTTTTCTACTTTTACGGTATCTTTTTGTTTTAAAAATTAGCATATATTAATAAGGCTTTTATGTGATGGCATTAAGAGATCTCTGTATTTAAAAACAAAATATGCACCTGTTCACTGTTAATGTGGTGACAGTTACATTAACAATCTTCAATAATCCAGAACCATTTATGTCTTCAGAATTAACAGGTTCTGCCCACAGTTCCCTTCACTATGCAAAGGAACCTCAACATCTCCCAAATACAGACCATTACAATTGCTTAGCACCACCAACATTATTGGAAACAAAGGGTTTGTCCTAAAGTATTGGCATGATTCCACAGGAAAAATGTCTATGGACATTCTTCCAAACATGTTACGCATAGAATTTTTCTGCTGCTGTCCAAAGCATTGCAGTACAGTGTTGTAACCTGCATCCTGGTCTTGATATTTATTTAGTGGAGTTTCAAGGCTAGAACTCCTTTCAGGCTTCCTCCTGAAAGCTGTTTCCAAATAGATTTAGGCCAAGAAGGTGACTGGAAGCAGTCAGCATGGATTTTCGAAGGGGAAATAATGCTTAACCAACATGATAGCTTTCCAAGACAAAATGTATGAGAGAGAGCACTGGATGTTGTTTTTCTTAACTTCAGTAAAGTTTTTGACACCATCTCCCATAACATCTGCATAAACTGATGAAATAGAGAAAAGATAACAGTGAGGTAAACAGAAAACCAGTCAAACTGTCAGATTCAAAGGGTTATGATCAGTAGCACCACATCCAGCTGGAGGCCCGTCACTAGTGGTGCTCCCCAGGGGTCAATATTTAGTCCAATACTGTTAAACTTCTTCAATAATGACATGGATGATGAGTCTAAATGCACTTTAAGCAGGTTTGCACATGATACAAAAGTAGGAGGAGCAGCTGACACATCAGAGGGCTGTGCTGCCATTCAGGCTGAAGAAAAGGGCATAGAGGAACATCAAGAAGTTCAACAAAGGGAAGGGCACTGTCCTGCACCTGGGGAGGAATAACACCTTGCACCAGTACACAATGGGGACTGATCAGTTGAAAAGCAACTTGCCAAAGCACCTTGGGGTCCTGGCAGACAACAAGGTGAACATGAGCCAGCAATACACCCTTAAGGCGAAGAAGGCCAGCAGTACCCCAGGCTCCATTAAGAGGACCACTGGCAGCAGGTCAAGGGAGGTGATCCTTCCCCTCTACCCAAACACGAGGTGAGACCTTGACCTGTGGAGTCGAGTTCTGGACTCTTCAGTACAAGAAATATATGGATTTACTGCAGTGAATCCAGTGAAGGGCCACAAAGATGATAAAGGGCCTGGAGCATCTGTCATATGAGGAGAGGCTGAAAGAGCTGCGACTGTTCAGTCTGGAGGAAAAAAAGGCTCACGGGGATTTTATCAATGTGTATAAATACCTGATGAGGGAGTAAAGAAGATGGAGCCACACTCTTCTCAGTGGTACCCAGGAAAACAACGTGAGGCAATGGGCACAAATTGAAATACATGGAATTCCACTCAAACATAAGAAAAAAAATTTTTTACTGTGAGAGTGCTCAAACAATGGAACAGGTTGCCCAAAGACATTGTGAAGTCTCTATTCTTGGGAGATATTCAAAAATGACATGGCACAGTCCACTTGGATGAACAAATATTTGTGTTCTCAAGTTTCTTAATTGTTATCAGAGAAAAGTACTTGAAAATTTGTACTTCAGGTAAACGATTTTTCTGAATTGTTCAAATTATCCTCTATTTTAAGGTAAGTATTTTCAAACAAGCCAATGATATCTTCATACGAAACATTCAATATACACACACTCATACAAGATACAAAAATGCATCCTTTAAAAAAAGAAAAACATTATCTTTTTCTGCAGGATTTTAGAATTACATTACTTCCCCTTCTTCTAAGCTGTCAGCTCCATGACACATTTTTCCAACATAAAAAATGTCTTTAAGGGGATGAAGAATACTTCACCTTCAAAGTTATTTATGATTCTAATTGTGCCACTTCCAGGGATAAATTTTAATTTGTCTATCTTGCAGGTGTGCTGTAGGCATAGCAGAAAAATTACTGCTCATATCTAAACTGAAATATGCATTCAAAACGTGACCTGATATCCTCCCTTTTCCCCTTCCTCTTCCCCCTTTCTTTTTCACATGTACACACTAAGTATTTCTCTCTGAAAATAGGCATCAACAGCAGAATACCACATTTGAAAACTCTTCCCACTCCAGCCTTCTGTTTTGCTTTCTTTTATTCAAGTCAAATGGCTCCCTGCAATGACCCTGTCTAAACAAATTCTGAGCCAGTGTTTAGTCAGAGGTCAGAGCAGAGTAGTATCTGATTTATAAACGAAAGTAGCATTGATACCTAACTGAATCAAAAATTTCACTTTGACTTTTGAAAAGTATACATGAAAATATTTGGATTTAATGGGATTTGCATAATAATTCCATCATCTCAGTGACAATGCAAAGATGATGTCATTTGGAATATTCTGAGTATTGTGACAAATCTTTAGTTATACTATTTTCTACTGTTTTGCCTCTACAGTTTCTTCAGCACACTGAGCCTACTCTAATTAAGCTAATTTAGCATATCATTATGTTTGAGAATGTAAAAGGAAATATTTAAAAGACATAATAACTCTGCATTTCTATTAGTAGTTCAGAGTGTTTTTTTGGTGCCTAGTGGTTTAATTATTGTTTGGTTCATCTATGAAAATCATTATATTCAAAGGCTGGTATGTAACAAACACTCAGCTGTTGCTTTACTAGAATATAGCAATTGCTATGCTTATAAACAAGAAGTGAAAGATTCTGGGCTGAAGATGATGCAGATGAGAAAGGGAAGCCTTGGCTATCTCAAGAACTCCCATCTTATTTGGGATACATATACTTTTGATATTTATACTATTTCTCCACTAAGTTTTATAGCATTTTTCATCACTAATTCACAGCTGTGTGAATTGTGTAAATGTGTCAGCTGATAAGTCCATAGCATATAGGCATACGATGCAGGATTAAGAAGTGTGTTCTGCCAACGTTTGGAACGGTGGTATTATTCATAAATGTTGAACCACTGAATAGTTCATGCTAGCCGTTCAAAATAACCACAGAAACTCATTTTAAATCTCTGTATTTTGCATTGGAATCATCAGCAACTAGTAGTGCTTTCTTGCAGTAGTGACATTACTGTTTTCAGCGCTACAGTCCCTACCAAGTAGCAGATGCTATGTTTTTATTATTATCCTATGTGTAGGTATAACTTGAGCTTAATACATGTATTCCATATGTAGTTCATTAACAGAAAAAGTATGCATGACACACTGCAGACTATTTTAAGGCAGACAAAAAAGCGACAGAAACTGAAAAATCTATGTTGGAAGTTCATTTCTAAAATCTCTTGAGAATTTGTTTTTCTCATCTTAACATTCTAATAATGCTTATTCTTATCATGTAATATGAAATAATGTCTTCTTCAACAAATCCTCTGTGTGAATTAATACCAATATAAATGTCGATTTATCAAAATACATTTTAATGATAAATGAAAGACATGTAACTTCTTTCAGATGATATCACCATCTGAAAGACACAAATATTTATATATGAGATTACCAATTTTCCAATTTATATTTCAACTGTTTTGGAAGAATTCTAATGTAAGCTGAGGATTCAGAAAGATTCAAAAACACATTGTTCACCTCTCAAAAGGATGGAAGAATATTTAATATACAAATAACAAATATCTGAAATATTTTGTCAGAATTCAGTAATCTCTTAGGCTGCACTAAGAATAAAGATAAATCGAATAGCACTGTGATATACACGGCTGTGATTTTTTTCTATAAACAAGGCAAAAAATATTAAATATTTTTTCTAAATATGATCTATTATACCATGCAATATATTTATAATTATATTAAAAAGCTGGTTAATGACAATAATGTATGTCATGATTCAAGCATTCAAAACCCACAATAAGCCAAAATTATGACTGCTTGCACAGCTCTAACTAGCTGCCCTCATGCTTACATCTTCTGACACTAACATGACAGTATACTATTTTTGCCTCTCTTCAAAAGATGAAAAACTGAAAACAGTACAGCATAGCTGAAAACAACATAGCTTTCTGTGCTCTACTGCTTTTGGCATTAATCTGCTAGTTTTTGACCAACATCATCTGGATGCTTAGAAGTTCAGGTTCATTTTTTTAAATTTGAATTTCAGAGTTTTTCAAAATAGAGTAAAAATAACCTTTTAAAATGGAAAATCTAACTTTGATTTTCCTGAATTTCAGAACTTCATAAATAAAAATAACTTTAGTATATTATTAGAATAGATTTTAGATGAAAAATTTTTAGATTTTTGTTTTGAAAACCCATGGTTATTTATATGCAACTGTACTTTTGTGAATTACAGCTCATACACATAAACCTAAGAATGAACACATTTTTATTTGTTCTTTTTTTGTTATTAAACAAAATCTTCAATACTCGTAGATAAGGTTATACACTCTTCTCTTATGTGAGTCTTACAGAAGACCAAAGTCTGGACTACAGAAAAAGTAATTAGGTTTATCTAGTCTTACAAACAAATCCAGCAAGTTTCAACACCTGCAGAAAGTTTCTTCAAGCTTTTGGATACAAAAGTCAGTTTTTCATGTCCACTATAAATTATGAAAGACAAAATACCTTAGAGGAAAAGAGCACTTATGCTTGGTTTCCTTACATTTATCATTCCAACTGAAACACATACATTAATCTGTCTAGCTCCTAGTCTTTAACTATACAATTTCTTCTGTGATCTTTTGCTCAAAGAAAACCCAAATGAAAGCTCAACAAAAGATAAAAATACAAAAAATTCTGTGTGCATTTGGCATTTTGGCATCTCCCATCACTCAGTAACAAACAACTGCTGCCAGTGAGGTTACTCTCTTAAAGCATCAGAAAAGCCATATTGCCAGTTTCTCTTCAACACGGATCATTATTTAGTGTAAGAGTCATTTCAGATTGGGTACTGAACTAGTAGAGTAGAAGGCAATCTCCCTCTTTTCCTACTATACGGAAAGGTAGGAGGCTATGACAAACTTCTGTAGTTGAACCGCTTAAACCAGATCTGCTTAGAGTGCCAAACAGTGCTCTTTTATCTGATAAGAACTTACCATTTTTCAGTCTGCGGAGAAACAGCCGACTTCTGCTGCCACTGTTAGAAATGCATCGAAAGCACTTAGCTTTGGAGCTTAGAGCTTAGATGGTGACCTGCTACTTACTTGCATGGTCTTGCCAAAAGTGGAAATGGAATGAGACAGCAGATACACAAACAGCAGCTAATGAGTGTTGCTTACAGTAAAGACCAAGGGGCATTGTCCATTTTTTCCATTGTGAACATAAAAATAGAAATAAAGTACAGTCCTGAGAGGCCTACCTACCTAAGAGTTTTATTAGTTGATATTACAGCAGTACAAGTACGATCACACATGTAATGACTTACTTTTGACATAGAAGAGGATGCATGGTCTGATGGGGCTATAAAGCAGTAAGGGCTTGTAATGTGTGTAGAGTGAGTGACTAAGATGTATTAGCATCAAATGTCACAGAAAGGCATTCATGAGGTGCAGTCATTTCACCATGAAACGTTTTAAGATATTTGTAAGGGAGGCTTGGAGAGTATTGTGATTCTAATGTATCAGTGCAAAACTGAAGTTTAATCAGTACAATGAGACAACCTTGATATGTCACATATAACCACATGCAGTTTACTACACATACTTAACAGAATAGTTTAAAACACAAGTATATTTGCGATAGCTTAGCAAGCCAGAATGGCTTGATGCATGAAAGGGCAAACTGCTGATATATTCTGCCTATCAGAATTATCATTTTAATTAGAGCGTAAGTATCATTAAACTAGGATAGAAAGGCTGAAGCTTTTGAAGAGTGCATCACTCTCTGCATAGTGATGTAGAATTGCTTACAAATAAAGAACGAAAAAAGCTAAAAGTCAACAAAACCACTTTATATTCTCAGACAGCATCCTTCTGCAGTTAGCGAAAAATACAAAAATGTATTTTAAAATTCACTATGATCTTCTGATTAAGTTCATCCTAAAATGGACAGTTATAGTACGTTTTATTCACTTACCATTACCCTGAAAATAAGATTTGTTTCTGCTGACCTTTTCCTTTTCCCCCTCCCTTTTGTTTCTGAAAGCAGACTGCAGTACGGATTCCTACTGTTTCCATGTAGGAATGACGCAGGAAGAATAAACAAAGCTGAGAAATGTACTGATTAGATAAAACCAGAGCTCACTATATTCCTGTATTTTCCCTTTGCATGAGACTCATACTATGATTTTGCTTTTTTTTTTGTTTTTTTAATTAAATGTGATACCATTATCCCCTACCAACAATTTGAGCACTGTGGACAGGAATTGCCGTTGGGATCTGAGTTAGTCTAACATATAACTGGGCACAAATTGTATGGTTACTTTGGAAGGAAGAAAAAGAGATTTGGGTCTCTAGTTTCTCCATTCCACTAAGGCCAAATGGCTCCCCTGTGCTTCTTCAGCACAACAGTACAGTAAGCATAAACAACACAGCAAAACCAGTTCAATGCTGCAGACAGCTTGGAGCAGTATTTCCAAGAAAGTGGACTACTCACCCAGCTCACATTCCTCACTACCCTCATGAATCTTATGACCACCACCATGCAGTGCACTGCCTTCTCAAGGGCATGTAAGAGCTCACCTTTTTTCTGCAACTCTCATTTTGCCGCCATCATTTGAGTAGCATTTTGTTTTCTTTCTTCACTGCCTGAGGGATCCTGCTCTTGCTCTTCTCTTTTCCATAAAGAAAAGAAACAAACTCCCTGCATGCTCCCTGCACCCTTCACTGTGGCCCATCTTTGGGGAGCGAAAAGGAGGAGCTGCCAAAGCCCGAGACAAAACACGCCCTGGCACGGAGCAGCAAGGGAGTCCGACCTGGCTAATTACATAGCAATAGCCAAGCCACTTAGAAAGTGTTGCTGAATCCTCCCCCCAAAACAGACAAACCCCTGAACACTCCAAAATAAGCCAAGAAAACTTTACATTCATGGGCATTTTCAAACAGGAGAAGTATTTGGTGCATCTTGGAGAGGATACAAAGTGTAGGAATAAAGAGCACAAGATGATGAAGAACAGGGTACCTTGCAAAATGCCTTTCAAGCACCCAACAAGGCACATCTCAAAGTCGCTGTGGAATACTGAGTGGCTTGTGAATTTTAATGGCTACAGTCTCCTAACAGAAGAGCGCAAATAAAAAAGAAAAATGTTACAATATGATAGAAATGACAGAAGATTCAGGTAATACATCAATTTTCTAGGCTCATTAAAAAATTCTCTCTATTACACTTTGGCCTTTATTTATGAGCTGTTCCAGGCAAGAGAATGGAGAAGAAATTAAAAAAGAAAAACAACTGAGGATAAGTTTTTGGCATTCCACTTGTTAAAAAGTAGTCATGCAGGAAAAACTTAATAGGCTGAAAAGAAATTCTCTGAATTCCCTGCCTTCTTCTTCTCTTCAGTAGCAGTTCAGTAGTATATATAAACAATGTCTGAAATCAAAAAAAGGTACATAGACCTCTATTAGCATCTGACCATTTCATTCCCTCACCAACCCCTTGTGCCTTTTTTCCACACAATGAGACAATGTCATGAAGACTTTAGAAGAAATATTAGTACATAACCCATGTCATTTTGAGAATAAAAATAGTATAGTAAGTAACAGAAATTACAGTTACATTAATAGTTTCAAAAACAAAACAAACTCTTATTTTGGAAGTACTAACTAATTAACCACAGTTAACACCACATACTGGGTAATACTCAGAACTACAGCTAACTTTTTTAATTTTAAAAAGGCAAAAAGCTCCAAAACAGGTGCATAGATTTAACCAATGTGAGCAATGAAATAGAAAGATTATGTTCTAAATGAACTGATGTGCAACATACTGATCAAACAAGAGTAGGTAACTGAACAGTCCATCATCTTGAAGTTCAGAAAGACCTCATTTCTGTTATCTTAGAGAAAGTAACTATGTGCTATTTCTTGCTAATCACATATTGATAAGATATTCTTTTAAAGGACAAAGATTTCCATTCATTTATTTGTTAGTTTTCACTAGGAAAGTAATTTTAAAGGAAGCTGCAAACCTTGCCAAATACTATTTGCCTATATTACCCAAGAATTAAGTAAAATAACATGTAGGTACTAAAGCAAACTAGTAATTTGAAAAGAAAGTCTTAAGCAACATCTATGATTAATCCGATACTCCAGACCTAATTCACAAACAGCTCTCATTAACTTTAGTAAGAGGTTAGTTGCACAAGCAGCACTTTTCAGAACAGAGAGGTATGATTTTTGCTCTCAGTCTAAATCAGATTAGATATGATGACCATAAAGCAAAAGTTTGGGGTTAAGGGAGAGATAGGAGGTCCAAAATAAAATAACATGACTGCTGTTATCCTACCTGAGACACGATCCATAAGCAAGATGTAAGGGCAGGAAGACAACACTTGCTGCGTTATGGAATTATTTTGTAATTTTAGGGCTTCATTTTAGTAGGCAGCAGCAGCTCTCACCAGCTAGCTCCTATTTTTCTGGGATTCTGTCATGTAGTAAGGTAGCTACCGAGCTTCTTGCTTACAGCTGGCTGTGGGTGCAGCTCATACCTCCTCATCAGCTTGCAGTATAACATACAGACATATATTCACTTGATTGGTTGGTTGGTTGTTTCTTTTTAAAGTGGCAAAAATTTCTTTAATAATAAAGTCTGAAACTTCACCACAGAGATAGTATTCCAGGAAGCTGAGGATGTGCAAATTCTCCTGCAAAAGCCATCTGCAAACAAGGGCACTAACAGATTCTTTCTGTGCTGTTATTAAACTCCTAGTAAATACCTAGAGCATCCTTCAAATAACTTCATTTGGTTATTGCTCCCTTGTTTATGACTAAACTGAATCACGAAGTAAATGAGGTTGGAACAGGCCTCTGCACATCTTCTAGTCCAACCACCCCTGCTCAAAGTAGGGTCAGCTAAATTACAGTTGAATGCAAACAGCTCAGAGATCCTGCTAGGTTGCTGCAAAACTTCACAGGTCTATTCAGTAAATTTAGTACACCTGCAAGAAGTAGCAACACAAATTCTGTGGGTCCAAAACTAATAGCCTAAATCATTATGCCATACCTGCAAGTATCTGAATTGTTACCTACTAGAACATCATCTTGACCTTGCTGTTAAAGCTGTTAAATTTCCGTAGAAAAATCTAGGACACGTTATAATGGGCAAATAATTTTGTTTGGTTTAAATAATGGTTACTTTTATTAGCAAGATAAATGTGTTTTGGCAGAAGTACAACACACAATTTCAGTGTTCATGTGTACCACTGATGAAAGAAAAACCTATTTAAGCAATGATAAATGTTCTAAAAATACACAGCTGAGCAAAAAGCATGTTTACTGACTAGTACTGAGCAATGAAACATATGTAACAGATGTTAATGAAATGGAGATGGTTTTGGTTTCATGATGTAGTAGCTAAAGTTCTGAACAATCTCACTTCTATTTAAACAAATATTTGTCTTTTGTATAGAAGTTCATAATAACAATAAGAAGTTGATTTTTTTTAAACTCACTTTGAACTTCAAAATGGCATTAAGTGTTGAAATGTCTGATATTTATTTCCCCTTCTGTCCACGATCTCTATCAATGCAATAGTTCTATTTAATAAAGGTAACGCAAATCATTGCACATATTACAATATATTGCTACTTTCCTGATGCTGAAGGGCCTGAAGATCTTCAGCCAGCTCAGTGACAGCTCAATTTCGTTGATGTTCAAGACTCTGGGAAGGTTTCCACAGGAACTTGTCAAGAGTAGAATGATTTCAAAAGGGAAGTTAGTCTGGAAAATGTCAGTTAGAAAGTACTCCTTGAGGCAAGTTGAAATTTATTTCAAGGAAACTCTGGGGAACAGAAAATACACATTTATTCATTCAAGTTCCATTTCTGCAAATACTTCACATAAAAGAAATCCAGTTGATCGAGAAAATTTAATGTGTAGAAAATGCAGATATTTTAGTTGTTTCCTTTTCTACGTATTTGATAAAGAGTTCTTGACTCCATTCTCGCAATTTGTTTCAGACTCTGCAAATCTGTGTTGCTTTGGTGATTACATAAATTTTCTTCCCAATCTCTTGAAACTTACGGGAAAAAAACATTGGTTGACTACGGAAAGCACAGTGATGATGTACCCTCTGAAAATTTCCAGGTCCTTAAATTTCACTTTCCTTGAGATGTAGGTCTTGTTTAAATTCGCAGGATATGTCCCACAAGCAAAAGCACTTTGTAAGAAGTGAGAAAATTGGGCCAAAATTAAAATTTTAGGTAATAGATGGTGACATCAGAACATGTTACCTCAGAGCAGGAGCACTCCCAAGACAATTTGGATGACTGCTGGCCTTCTGTTGAGGCTAACGGTAGTATAATTAAAATAACTATTATCATGCTGCATAAGTAATTTACTTTAGCTGTGGTTAAATTTTTTCACATGAATGAATCACAACTTGAAAAATGTAAAAAAAAAAACTATTACAATCAAGCCTCGAAATACTTCAGGCAGTTGCTCTGTTTTACCTTGAAAACATGGCTTAGAAGCTTCGGGTTTTTGAAAATAGCAAGGTGTCATAACAGATGCCACGGACTACCTTACGCTTAAGTAATCTCATGGAGGGAGGCAGTGGTTCACAAGCATCAATTAGCATAAGCACCCAAATAGCTCCGTATTACTGATTCTTTTTTCTTTTTTTTTTAAGTATACAAAATGCTGAACACAAAAAGTTATTTCCTGAACACATTTCCAAATGTGTTACTTCCGATTCTTTTCTGTTTTTAACAGCACACGCCACGAGAGTCAACACACCACAGCAGAAGCTCATGTATCTCTAAAAAGAATCACACAGTGACTGGGCATGAAGTCAACCCCCTAACTTAACACAGACATACGTGGGCTCTTATCTTCGTGTTGTGTGAGGTCCAAAGAAGCTGACCGCAGATTAGGACGCAGAGCATCCCTCTATGCTCATTTCTAATGGAGTGTGAAGGAACACGTCGGGGCGGGAGAGTCCTGTTTGTTTTCCTTGTTCCCATGCAGACAGGAATGCAAACCATGCCTTTGCTATATGGTTGCTAACTTCTTTTTACAATAGTCTTATGACCTTAAAGTCAACTGTTTAAATGAAAGTACTTTGCTGGCTGTCTTACTTCCACTCAGAAAATGTTTCAGAGCTGAAGAACTGTTTGATGTTGATATAATGAGAACAGCAAATAGACTGTATGTTTGGGTTTTATTTTTCCTAACAGTTTAAAGAACACAAAGATAATGCAAATGCTACCAAAAAAAACCCAGTTCATCAATACAAGTCAATCAATACAAGTTTTCCCTTTCTTCTGTTTCACAGTGAAAACTAAAGAAACAATAACATCACTAGCACGTTTCACAAGGGTTCTTGCTTATTTGTTGCTTTGTTTTGTTTTACAGCTAGCTTATTATCTATTTTCTACACCTTATGAAAGAGGAACATGGCAGTTAACTTGTAATTACTTCAAAAATCCTCTAAACTACCCAAGTTTATTATTGTCCTCACCTATAAGATATGGAAATCAGAGAACTGGAAAATGAACTTTACATCTCACAGGCTATAATCTCCAACTCTAAACACTGGATTATTTTTTTGTTATAGGAATATTTAATTTTTCACACTACTGCTAATATTACATTTTTCAAAGTAGGTTACAATTTGAGCATTAAACAACACTATTTTGAAAGTCCGTCCGAAGAAATAAGCTTCTGGCAGTTGGCACTTCTCCAGACTTTTACACAGCAGAAATTTTACTCAAATATTACACAGAAGAAAAAAGAACCCACAAAATTGCAGAGTTACTATTAAGGAATTTATTCTGTATAGATTGGACACGGCTCGAAATTTAAAGTTAAATGAAAAAAATCTGCTTTCTCTTAGTGGAACAATTCTTCCTATTCCTCAAAATACAACATTTCTTCAAGTCTACATGTTAAGCATCACTGTGCAGGACATCTGACTGACAAAAAGAGAATGGTTCAGCATCCAAAGAATCCTCATGGTCCAAAACAGATCTGGAAAGCCAAGGCAAAGCTGGGAGATGGGGGTGGGGAGAGATATAACCAGATCTTTTCATTTAACAGGAATTAAAAGAAGATTTAATTTGTTCACATGATAGAGGAAGTAGATACCAAAGGAACCAAGGTAAATAATGGAAAGTAAATAAAAATCAATTGTTTTTAGGGTTCTTAACTGTAGGCTCAGGGGTATATTGGCTGGTCTTCGAAAGAAATGCTTACAGCAAGTTTGCGAGACACACACGTGCTTGCGCGTGCGCGCACACACACACACACACAAACAAAACAAAATGATTGCTCTTGCCATCCATTAGCTCCTTTCCATGGGGACTCCTTTCCTCTCAACTCCTATTCAGATTCCTATCCCACTCCCAATTCTCCCATCCCTATTCAAAAGTGAATAAAAAGAGAGGAAAACCATCCCACCTATATGCCACTCCTTTACCGTTTATGAAATAACACCTCTGTAGGCAGTCCCAACAACAAACAACAGCTGCATTCAACTACATTTACATTTTTATTACACTTGCCTGAACTTTGAATATTATCTCTATGTCTAAATCCACCTACTGACCTGGAAAATAAACTGTTGGTTGATCAACAGCTACAAATCTCTATATTTAGTGTTGCCACAAAGAAGATTCAGTTTGAAACAAAAAGCCCAGATTATCAATTTGGTGTAGTAATTGTACTGGAAGTCATATTGCAAATAAAATTTTTCTAGGACAATATCACTGAAGAGGAGGAATAAGAATAGAGTTCTCCAGAGCCTCCACAGTAAGTCAGAGATGCAGGAACAACATCACATAAAGAAGTGATTAGAACTGGTAGAAGGATGAGTTATGGAAGCCAAAAAAACAGCAATTATTATGAAGAACACAGTTTAGTTTCTAAAGTAGGAGTAAAGGAGTAAATAGGAGTAAAGGATACATCCTGATTCTGAACTTTAGAGACTTTACTGGTGGCAAACAGAGAAGAACAGAGCAGAAGTCCTATTTTGGAGTCTGAGCAAGAGAACGGAAGAACTACTTTAGACTGCTACTGTCCATTAGATTTGATCTGCAAGGGAGAAACACTGCAGCTGCTTTCCAAAACACATGAAGTTTATTAATATTTGACAGTCTTGCACCCTTTCAACCAGCCCTAGTTGTTGCTAGATCCAGGGCCAATTTCAGGCCGTTCTACAACAACACAGTGATGCATAATGACACAGCTCATAAATACAAAATTCCTGCAAACTTTAGGAGAATCCATGGCTAAAAAAAGAGATTCATTTGAGGAAAAGGCACAGTTTAGTCATTATTCATTCCCTGGCTGCAGTGGGCTAGCCAGTCAGCACATATGAAGCTGCAGGCATTAAAGGAAATACTCTTTATCAACAACACAGTAAAGTATGGAGATCATGCTATGGTACAAGTCAGTTCTTTTTCCTCTGGTTCCAAACATTCTGTTTGAACAGAACATGTTAATAAATACATAAACTGCTAGGATATCACACCAGTTTGGTCCCTTATAGCAGATGAGAACAAACCAAACAGAACTGTTCCTTCTGTATGGAAAATAGAGAAGTGAGAAAAATTTGAGTTCAAAATAAGAAAAAGAAATCTAAAAAGAGAAATCAATATAATAAATATTTTTAAAAGTATGCTTTATTTATTCAAAATGTCAGGATGGTAATCTATTAAACCCTGAACATATTGATAATTTTAAAAATAGAAGCAAATTCAGTGTTTAGCTTATAGCTAAAACACAAGTACATGTAAATGAGCTCCTATCTCTTTTGCAGAATTTACTGGGACTACAAACAAATCTATATCCTAACTATATTAGATGTTTAAGATATTTGGACCATTTCATGGGAAACATTCCAAGACTAGGGAACTAGATGCAGAATGAAATCCTGAAGTTCAGCTACACTGATGATGTCAGGTTCAAGCCTTTAATAAACACGCGTATGCAACGTATTGCATAGCAATACAATGCAGGTGCAGAGCAATACATAGCTACTGCATCCACCTTCTGCCGCAACGCAGTTCAGATTTACCTCTAGCCTTGAAAAGAAAGTGATGAGCACGAAGTCAGAAGTCATATTAAGGAAAAAGCAGGCAGCAAAGGCAGCAGAGTGACAGCTGCCCGGAGAAAAAGGGCTAGCGAGCAGCTCGCTGGTGCCAGGGGAGCAGCACTAAATGCAGCAGATGGCTGCACCACGCTGGGCTGCAGGGGAGCCAAGTGAACGGGGACAGCAAGGTGAACTCTCCCTGGGATTAACTGCTGCCTGCACACGGTCAGCTCCCGAAGGGGTCATAGGCTGAGTGTCCTAGCTATACGCTCAAATTAAATTGCTCAAGGGAACTGAAAAGGTACCTGTCCCACTTATATAACTAAGCTCATATGTTAAGAAGTGATGGCTGAGATGTTTAAATCATTCATTTTTTCCTAGCGCTAGTGAAAGAATTCTCTTACACAGTCAGAAAACGTATGTGCCTTTGTGAACCTGCTAGAAGCTGCAATGTAAAATATATAGCCTAGAAAGAGAAAAAGCCTTTAAATTCCATTTTTCAGAGAAGTCCACCATTGGCTTAGACTATGATTCAGATTGTTTCCAAATGCTTTAAAAGGAAGCAAAGAGGAAGAACATCGAACTCAGAAAAGATCAAATTTAAAATAATTTCAACAGCTATTTGAAACCCAGATTTTGTTTGTGAATTCCTCTGATGGTATTGCATCTCATATTTTGTACACATATCTTTATCTTAAGTCAGAACATGAGCTTAACTAAACATATGTTTGATTAGAAGCATTTACTAAAAATTCATCTTAATCATCTGTCTCAGTAAACAAAACACCTTTCCTCTAATTTATTTCTGCTTCCTCATCATTAAAATACAGACCACACTTTTTAGGTTCTACTGAAACAGTTATTTTATGACACCAAAAGATAAATAAAGATTTACATCTTCAGCTAACTTCTCTTTCTAAGCATCTTAACCACTGACATCATTGAGAGTACTCATCTGAGTAACAGTTCTCATTCTGAGAGGTAAAACCTTAATGTAATCTTTATAAGAACTGGAAGCTCTGAATACAATAGAAATTGTAAATATACACACATATACATATATTACAAACATTAAAATTAAATTCCTACAGAACTGACTACTCAAATGAACAAAGAAAAGAATCTGAGAGTGTAACACCTTCAAATTTCGGTGGATGCTTAGGCAGTCTACTACATCTCCTGCAAATGGAACTCTTACCTTCAAACATCATTTTCAGGTATGTTTTAAGCTAATTAAAACATGAATAAACAAATACATAAACTGCTACAGAATTTATCAGATTTTTTGATCAATTTTTTTTCACTCATTATATGATCTTTGATCATCTGAATATTTAGATGGAAAGTGTGAGTATATACTAATATGATATTTTCCACACTGGTGCTTGTACAGTAAAAATTCTTAGAAATGCATTACAAAAAGTAACTACAAAGATGTTTCTTAAATTTTACAGATTTTAATTTAAATATCCCATATTACCATTTACCTATAGCAATTCCTTGGCAAAAATAGGCAACATTTTTGTCAGGAAAAGCTGCAGTAACTCACTGTAACCAAAAATGGTCCAGGTTTTTGCAAATACACATGACAAAAAAAAATGTTAAAGCGATGACTAAGTAGAGCAGATTTCAGTTTGTATGAGTCACATCATCTTTGATTTGCTGCCATAAAGCTAGGTTTCATAAATCCACATCTGTGAAGATTCTCCTAATATGTGAGCACAGCTGTCCCTAACACCCAACTTTCTACACATTTTCTGATCATCCTTTTGTCTGCTTGGCAAAATCAAGTCTCCAATTAGTATTATGCAAATTATTCTCTCACAAAACTAGCATCTTTTTTTCCTCCACTAACATCTGTTAGGAAAGTTTAGTATTTGTGTGAAAATTATATTTCCTTTCAAACACAATCTTCTAAGATTATGTTACTAGATAAATTACTTGAATTCAACATGGGAGGTAATAAAGAACAAGTGAGCTCAATTTATCAATGGCCAACTTCTTTGTACCATTCACCTCAAAAGCAGTTTTACAGCTCAGACAATATAAGTGGCTCTATTCATAAAAACTCCACTGAAGCTTTTCACACTTTCTCTAAAACTGGCTTTTACAGTTTGTTTTTGCTTCCCTCATTAAAATTACGAAATTTGAGGTAATTCTTAAAGCCTAATATGCTATCTAATCTAATTCTCTTTTTTTTTCATGAATTAACAAAGAATTTACTGGCTCACTGTACAAACACCAGTGTGAAAATTAACTTCAGCCTAGAACTTGCTAGGTATTTTGAGCATTCAGCATTCATCTCCTTGCCATATAACCCGTCACCCAATATAGAAAGTATTATTTCCGTATCTTAATAAACCTTAGGTAGGAACTTCAGCATGGCAAGCTGCAACCTCAGAGACCCGACGTGCAATTCTCACTGCCTTTCTGTTTTTAAGAAACAGAACTCACAACACCAAGCCATCAGCCCATGAAGCACAGCTATGCAACAAACAGCTTTCAGCACTGAACAATTTTGTAACAACCCAGGCAGAGTCATACCAAGCCCAGTAAAGCTATAGTGCTTCTACTATAAAAGGAGGAAAACATTTCCATAGCTATCATACTCCATCATCCTCTCCCATCATATCAAACAACTGCTTTAGACCTTTTTCACCTAATTACTTAAAGTATATTTTCTTTTCTACTCCACACTTTGGGCCTCAGAAACCACTGGTGACATAGAGCATTTCAAGATGTCCAGGAGGACACAAAATTCTTGGGTTTCCTGGTCACCCTAAGTTCATTTACATTTAACTGCAATGAGAATGAACCATCTCCCGCTCATTAGTGGCTTTGCAGACCTAATTATGGAAATAAAGTATGGAAATTCAATGACTTTTCCTTTAATAGATTTTTTTATTTAGAGGAGTACGTTGTTAATACATAGAAAGCTAGAAATGGTAAGACTGAAAAAAACTAACAAAACAAAATTATGAGCTTGGTTTGAATAAACCAAGTTTTATTTATAAATTTGGTTTGAAGAGTCAGCATGCTTGTTTACAAAACTTAGGCTTCTAGACTTTCATGCAAACATGTATTTAGGAGACATTCCTGCATTCATGCTTTTTATATCCATGCAGCATGATGAGGAGTGTCAAGACTCTGGTCCAAGTCTAAGAATATCTCTTTTATCCAAGCTGAAGTGCTTATATACTGCCTCAGAACACACAGAGCTCTCCTTGGAGTCATACAGCAGACTGAAGCATCTACGTAACCAAGATATTATACTAACATGCTGTACGTTGAAAGGACAAGTTAGCGAGTTGGCTATAGCTGTCATAGGTCAGATGTCCATGGTAGCGGACAAGGCCAAACTTGATATGCTCATCTTGTCCATGTTGCTCATAGGCATATGCTTGTTTTACATTAAAGGCTTGCTTAGCAACCCCCAAAGCTCACCTATAGGCCTTGTGCAAATTCAGCTTTACACTCAAATAGTAGTTTGATCAGAGAGCAGATGCAGCCTTGATGAATCCACTGTATTTTTGATGTAATGCATGAAGTAGAGAACAATTTTAACACATGATCAAACATACCAACTACTGTGACTTTTACAAGCAGCATTTTCCCCATATAAACACAGCCCAAGGTATTTTCAGTCTTTTGCTAGTTCTAAGAATATGATTTTCCTGCTATATATAATGGCTCATGAACCATGCCAATGCCACTGAATCTTTGTATTTCCTGTATGAAAATACACAGGGTTCAATTTCTGAATCTTGCCTATAAAATTTTAATTTCAGCTGCCTTTTTTTCACATAAAAGCTACACTTTTCATTCTGCTGCCACCTATGGAGTCTTAAAATAAAATATCCACCTATGATATGCATTTTTACATTTTACATTAATACATTTTTACATTTTACACTAATAAAGAAAATGTAAGTACTTCTCTGCTCTTAACAGTTGTTGACTTGGTAAGATCTTTGAGCAAAACAATGAATAAAATAATTCTGATCTATTCTGTAAACATTTACAAGATTTTTTTTTTCAAAGAAAGGAGAGAAAGTCCTAATGCCCTCAGATCATAGATTAAATACAAGACACTACATTTCTCAGGATTCCTATCAGTATGTGAAAGGAAAGCAAGTCTCCAAGATACTGAAGCAGATGACAGCTTATCCCAAATTTGTTTTCTTATTCTGGAGTAAGGCAGAGTTGCAATAGGGAAGATGGGTGCAGTGGATTAATTTCAATACTAGCATTCTAGAAGTCAGACTTTATCTTATTTTTATAAGTAAGTTTATTCCATATTAAACAATCCAAAGAAATGAACAAGCTAGTATTTCTTACTCGGGGCCTAGAGAAAGTCTAGATTCATTACAGGGGAAAGAGTACTGCTTCTAATATCATATACTTGGACAGCATAGTCTGAACAATGGAAACAAAATCCTGGTGTTTGATCTGTAAATGCTATAACTAATATGCTCGCTATTTTGTAATTCATGAGCACAAATTCACACCATTACAAAGGCGAAGTGGAACACTGCTTTGGTAGAATTTAACAATGGGCTGATAGCAAGTAATTCACTCTCTCCTTGCCTTCTTTCTCTGAACCTTTCCCAGTTCTAAATATACCCTTTCTAGGACAAGAGAACACAAATGCTGAAGATATTCATGATGTAGATAAACCATGGATTTATCTTGTGGCACAGTGATGTAGATCATAGTAGATTACATTTGGACAGAAATTCAGAGTCTGCACCCGTTGCTAGCCTCAGTTTTAGGAGGTGTTTCTGGGTTACACGGCTTAATGACTACAGTATTCGTGTTATCAAAAATATAAACAGATGTTGTTAGCCCATACAGTAACAAAAGGATCATCCAGAAACAAACCAGCTGCACACTCAAGAACTACATTTACATTTGTTTACCTAAATGTGCAACTGTTCAACTTGGTTCAGGCTTTGCCTTTAAATGCAGATCCCAGTCCTGAGCAGTATGAAATGCCTTTTCCCCTCTCCTGAGCATGACAAGGTATTTAGATAAACAAGTAGCAATTATTTGTTAACTATTTCACTGCTGATTGCCTCAGGAAAAAAAAAGTTTAGTTTTGAGACTGAATAGGCACTAGAGTTCAGCACAAAAATTTAGTAGGAACCCTTATGAGTAATTCCTTATTCTAAGCTTCACAGTATGATTACTATAGCTTCATAATTGTATAGGGATAGTTAGAAACTAGAATTATCAGAAATCAGTTAGGATTAAAATCTGTCCTATCATTTACTCTTACTATATTCTTATTATTTATTTGTTCTTATTTTGGTGAAACATAACTGCTGTATTTCATAGGCAGTTAAACCATTCCAACAAATTGCTAACCCTAAATCCATAACGTACAACTGCAAGACTCTGGGCTGTTTTACCCCATCTCAAACACTTGTATGAAAGGATGTCATGTCTCAAACTCAGTTTGGGTGCAGAACATCAGTCAAACCAGCTCTTCATGTGCTACGGGCCCAGAGGGAGGCATTTTGCTGCTCTGATTCGGCACCTGACCTTTGCTTAACTCAGCGTACTCCCAATTCCACATGACTAAGGCAGGAGCTATCTCTGCAGGAGCATAGGTCAGAATGAGAAAGTAACAAGCTAAATATACTTTAAAAAGTTAAATACATTTCAGTCAGCAAGCCTGATTAATTCATCGAGAGTATTCTAAGAGCCAGCTAAAGCAATCGCTTTAAGAGTTCAAGGAAGACTGATGAAATCCCAAAGGATTTGTGAAAGGCAAACTTAATACTTCCCTTTAAAAGTCAGAGAAACAGCCTATAGACTTACAGGCTAGACTGCCAAATTCCAGCACTTCTGAAGATAATAGAAAGTATCAGATAACTTTAGAGATACCTAAAAGATAAGATGTTCAGCAGGTTCTGTGAGAACAACAACAACAAAATAATAATCAAATCAGTTTTTGTTTCCTCATTTACTTTTTTTTTGACTGCTAATGAAGGTGGGGGGGTAACAGATATCAGGATTAGCGAAGGTAGTGCTGCTCATGCAACTGTGCTTAGATACTAACAAAATAATAGCTTAGGAATTAATTACCTAGGAAATAAAAATTTAGCATTGGAATGGACTGTTAAAAGAGTATGCAAAGTCTCTCTGAGAGCAAGGTTTTAGCAATATAACAGTAAAACAGATTTCTGTCTGGGTTAGTCTAGGACTGTATTTGTTCTTGCCTCCACACTGGGACTAGATGATCTCTTGAAGTCTTTTCAGGTTTCTATTTCTAAAATACCATATTATCTCATCAGCATCTAAGGAAATCAGATCAGGATTAATTTAATTAAGGAACAGTATGTAGCTATGCTCAACATTCAAGAAAGAGTTATTTCTGCCAAGCTGGAAGTCTGCTTAGGATCTTTGCAGGACTGTACTGTTTCAGATATTCTTTTCAGTATTCAAAGGATGAGAGAGAAAATGCAGACACATAACTTGCTCAGAGCAAGCCCTTCAAAGAATAAAATTAAAACTTCAGTGCATCGAGATCATTTGATAAAAAATACTGAAGTCAATCTCACAGAATCCTATGATGACAAAAGCAAAATGATAAACTAAGTGATTTGCAAAGGAAAGTAAGAACCTCGAAGTATGTAAATAGAGAACGCATAAAGGGTTAAAAAAACTCTGATCAAAAAACATTCATACACTTTCAGATTTCCTGGCAACAAAATGAAACAAATAATTCTGCATAGTTCCAGAAGAAACTTTCTAACTAAAGATTGGTCACTCTTGCCACTGCAGCCCTTCGACGCTGTCTGCCTGAGGCAAAAAAAAAAAAAAAAAAAAAAAAAAAAAAAAAAAAAAAAAAATCTAGCAAGAAAAAGAAGTGTACTACCATCTTTGGTGGGTAACTTAATTATTTTAGTATTTGAATGAGGCCAAATTTCCCTACTGCACAGAGGTGTTCTTATAGAACTATTTTCATAAAGTCATTTAGTTCTACCATCGTCGTGTCATAATTCCTCTCATTTGCTCACTAAAGTTGCGTCTTTTCAGGTTTCCTGTCAGTAACATCAATAGTCTCAGCACATGATATACTTGGAATCCTCAACTGAGCGAGCAATTTGGCAATTTCTGGGATGCAACTGGTACAGTTTCCAAATTTATTAACATTCTAAATGACACTGAAGACGTTGAAGTACTAAATATAACTTTCAGTTAGAACATACTGAAACCATAAAAAAAGCATTCAAGGTAATCTCTAAGAGAATATTTAAGTTACCAGATGTAACTATATCACTTTTTCTGGAGCATGTAAATAACAGCCTGCTTAAATGTTGCTAGTCAATGTCTAGGACACTAAGAAATGGCCACTGCACATAATTAATTAGTAAATTAGTGGGTAGCATTTATTATTGTAATGCTAAATTGTTGCATATTTAGACTGCCTCATCATCATGTTGGCAACATACTGCATATTAATTATATCATGTATTAAAGTTGTATATTTAATGCTATATTAAACCATAAGGAACAGAGCTTTACCATTTGGAAGTCTTTATAAAACAAGGTTTCATAGAAGTGTCTGTAAAATCTCACTGATGAGAAAATCCTTTGCTATATCAGCCTTTTGAATAATTTTTGAGATATACAGCCTTCAGCTACTCTATAAAAAGGTTTCCCATAAAATGGTATACAGCAGGGTTTTTTAATCCATATCTTGGTATGTTCTGGATCAGTATAAGTGTTTAGCAGTTTTGTAACTTCTCAAGGAAACTGGAGATATCTAAGGGAAAAGAACTTCAGTTCACCCATGACAGCCCTGTTAAACTTTGCAGTTAATGAAGGAATTAATAAAAGACATTTCTCCCCTACTGTTAAGGGAACTGTGTGAATTAAAGGGGAAGGGGATGAGATGGAGGGAAGGGATCAATCTCAAACATGTCACACAACGAACATGAGCACAAGTAAATTAATATATTACCGCTTCTTTTAATTAATTAAAAAATGTAAGTAAACATAAAGCTAAAATCTCTGTCCACCAACCTGTAACAATTCCACTGGCATTCTCTATCACCAAAAAAGCTCTATTAAAAGCTGGGTTTAGGTGTGCAAAACACCAAACTAGTTAAGAAACAAAGCCATATGCACAACTTGTAGATATTTAAATATAGCATAGGATATGAAACAGAAACAGTGACCAACAAGCTTTGTTTCATCATCTTTATTTTGGATGCTGAAGCACACGGCATTCTCAAATTTGATCCACTTCTAATTTACTCCTATCTACTGTGAGACAGTTGCAGGCACACAACTATGCTTTGTTCAAGAAATCACATTAAGAAACGAATCATTCCTACTAAATCCATAGCCTCACTAGGTATGATAGTACAATTTGTGACAATGATGCTAGTTTTCAAAGCAATAAAAGATAACAGCTATTTAAATATCAATTCCACAATCAATTCTGTATGCTAGAATTAATTAGAATTTGATTTATTAATAATCAAAAAACTGCCATGTCAATAAATACCAAAGTTTGCCTTTCTTATCAATAGTTTGTCTATTTTAAATGTTATGCAAATATTTTATAAATCAAAAAGAAAAAAATACAGGTCCAGCTGAAGCAGGTCTATTCATGGTTTAGATTATTTTAATTTGTCATTTCAATATTACTACTCACAACTGACTCTTAATGAGGATCAAATCACTAAATTTTCCAGAAACACAGTAAAACCCATATATTTACTAAAGCAAGTCAGCTGCAGATTTTACAGATATAACATTAAAAGCTCAATAGGCACTCAATTTTATTTGACATTGCTAAGGTAAATTTAAAGACATACACAAAATCATATTGTTAATTACTATAAATACTGAATGCACTAACGTCTGTGCAAAAAAAAGAGTGATTAACAAAACATGAGACTATGAAAATGTAAAGAAGAAGTCTGGAAATACTTTTACTATTAAGTTTTACACTGATCACTGCAGCAACTTGCAGTAATACTGCAAAGATTTGTTTCACTCCATAAAAGTAATACATAATGTGCAGATTAGAAAATCTTAGTCTCAGATCACTTTTTTCTGCAATGTATTTATGCAAAACAGTGTCTTTTAATAGTTGCTTGGCTTAGAAGGTACATCTTTCTAGCTGAGAGTGGCCTTATCTGCTGACAGGTTTGGAGGAAAATGAAGATTTGACGGACCATGAAAACACAGGCTTGTGTTCTCTACAAAAACATGAACATCTCTTGCTTTCCTCACAACTTCTATTTCACATCCTTGTTTCATATGTCTGCTTTGTCACTGCAATTGCTCTTCTAATAATCAGGTTTATTTCACTGGCTACCACACAGCTACCAAGAATACACAAGCATTCATCAATGCTTTATTTAATAGTTACATGAAAATCAGTTCTTCTAATGAAGATTCATTTAGAATGATGTTTCCTTGAGCTACATTTTATATAATCAATTACAAACAATCCTGTGGCCCCCAAACAATGTTTTATAGAGGAGAACTATAGTCTCTGCTAATGTTTTAATATATTATACAGAGTTTCCTGTGGAGAGCTGCAAAAGAAAAGACAAAGTGAATGTAAGATGCTTCTTACTAGCAGTTGCTGTAAAAGGTGGGCTAAGGACATAAAAAAGAAGCTTGCTAATGTGCATGTTACTCAAAAAGAAAAAGCTTCACAACTTTCCTTAATATGAAATACTGGTAAAGAACACTGGAAAGCTATTCTTTTAAAAGGTTTTGGGGGGCATGGGTCATCTTTTTTCAATTACCATTCCTAAAGATTTATCCACTGTGATTCACCCAGAGCTATTCATTTAAAGCTCTGTTGATTCCTTTGTGACCACCATCAATTACATCATCAACTCCATCAGTGGTGTTTAGCACTCACCAGCAAAGTTGCCTCACATAACAGAAAGGAAGATGCTATATAGAGACTGATTTCATAAGAGAAGATCAGTCAATGGGACGACCAGATTCCAGTCAGACTTTCCTCTACCAATATACATAACAATTGGTCTCAATCTGGACTGAGTCCCAATCCATATGCATGTTTTTGTGCATTTTCACCCAGACTGAAGACACAGAATCTTGTAACAGGATTTTCTGTTCCAGAATGAGCCACAAGAATATTCAGAAGCAATTCTTTGCAAATATTAAGGCTATGAAAGACATACTAGTGAGTTCTGGAAATTAATTTGGTATTGTTGGTACTGAGCATAGTAAATCCTGTAAAGTCTGTGTTTTAAAGAAGCATCAAGTCTTCAACAGGACAACGGTGGGGTGGGTAACCAAAGAGCCAAAATTACTTGCCTAGTAGGTTCTTGAATGAGTGGAAGGGAGTCTAAATCTTCCTCTTCAGCACTCTGTCCTCTAGAGTATGTTGCCTTGAAGAAGTATCTTCTGTAACTCAGGAGATCTATAGCTTCCTGTGTTTTTCTCATGGTATTTGTAATTTCTAGCCAATACACCCATGTACCTTATGGAAAGTAAAGCAACACAACCATGCCCCTTAAGGTCTAAATGTAAACAGTTTACAGAGGTGACAAAAAAAAAAAAAAAAAAAAAAAAAAAAAAAAAAAAGATACAGTTCCTATGAAGGAGTGGAGAAAAGGAGAGTGTGTCAGAACAAGTCCAAACAGAGCAAAAGCAATACACAGTTTTAAGTAAATACAAAATACACTTCAACTCTCAACTCTTTTGAATGCCATCAGCAGTCACAATGGATTCAGTGCGAACAGACTGTTTATAGCACAAGAAACATTTGACCTTCAGTTAGAAGGACTCAGAATAAAGTCAGTTTCAAATCCTAGTCTCAAAACTGCATGGGAACACAAGACCATCTGTGGAATCAAATGTTCCCAGTAAAGTTTCCCCAACAAATTATTCTGAAAACCATGTAAAACAATGGCACTTCTTAAACCAACATATTTCTATATATCAGTTAATAATAAAGCATCCTAGCAAACTAAAGAAAGAGAGAGGAAAGAAACAACAACAACACTCAAAACAAACTGTAATTTTCAAGGAGAATAAGAGGATATTGAACCCACAACAGATTCTCCATCATTACTTCACCAGCTCAGAAAACCTGGAGTGAACGCAAAAACAGAAGATTTGGTTTTAATTCAGATGTTTATGTTAGGGAAAAAAAGTAACAAAAAAGCTGCAAAATTTCTCACAATACAAAAAAATCAGAAGAAACTACAAAAAGTAGGAAACACCAACCAAGGCACCTTATATCAAATGCACAGAGGAGTATAAAACACTGGCTACATCCTCTTTTCTCAATTTCTTTTCCATATTTCCTGAACTTCATAGTCTATCTAGTATGCCAATTACTCCTTGGGACAAAAAGCCTGCAATGCAACTGTGACAAACTGGGCTCATTCAAGGTAAGGAGCCTCAGCAGGCAGAAACATTAATTAGAAAACCATCATTTTTTTTCTCCACATTCAAGTTGCCAAAAGGAAGAGGAGGCGTCTGCTTATAAATATCAAAAATACCCTCTTCTGCTAGCAATTGAAATACTTCGCAAGTTTAAGCTGCAAATAATAGAAAAATGGAGATCTAAAGATGAGATTTGAAAAAACACTTATTGCAACAAACACTGTTCTAATGCAATCAAATGCCTTTCAATATATCTCTTTTCTGCATTTGAGGATGCTGTATGTTCGCTTACACAAAGAACTACAAAAAAATCTTTTTTAATTTACTCCTTATTAGCTCATTTTACTATTATATTCTCCTACCCACAGTACTTCATCTGGTGATTAGATACAATAATGGTGAACTATACGATGATGGATTTTTAGAAAGGTTTTTCTTTAGGAAACACGATGCAGGCAAAAAAAATGTTTTTAGGGGAGAGGGCATTCAACAGATGTTTACCAAAGCTGCTCACTGCTTACTTCTTTGCTGCTTTGAACCCAAAGGACACCCTAGCCTAGCCAAAAATGACATGTTCTGTCACATGTGTTCTGTTCACAAACACCATATGTATGGAAGAAGGTAGATAATACAAAGCTCCAGCCCTGTTCCAATATAATTCTGTTCACCATTTTTTTAACAGTAGGTCCTTTCTTATTGCTCTGGGGTGCCTGACTCCACGTCTATTATCATCTCAAAGAACCTGGCCAACTGATTTCATTAAGCTTTAAATCTGGTATATCTTCGAAAACTGCTTAGAAAGCATTTTAACAATACGTGGTTTCATACTTGAATTGCTATCAAATTAGATATAGAAAGTGGTAATTCGAATTCTTATCGGCCAGGGAGTAAACACTGGGTGAAATTTTGCAGTTTCATTTTACTGAACACATAAGAAACATCTTCAAGTAACTTTAATTGAAGATTTCTTTGCAGTAACAGTGACAAAATCTGAGTAAGACAGCTGAACAGGCAGGTGACCTTGTGTCATAAAATGGAAGTGAGAGTTACACCACTACTACCTTTCCAAAAAACTAGATTTTTTTCAGACTTATAAAATTCAGATTAATATATGACGAAGAATTGTTCTTTAAAGTCCAAACGTGAGCATTCATATTGTTTTTAAACAGTGGCTAGATCAAATACCCCTTATAAGTCAAACTAAAACAAATACCAAAGCACATTGTATAACACCATAATTACCTATCTGTATTCCAATAGTATCCCTAAGAACATAAAAATGGCCACAGTGGGCCAGAACAAAGACCCACCTAGCCAAGTTCTCTTTTTGCAATAGATGTAACCAGTAATAGAGTACTGAGAAGAAAGAATGGGACAAATACATTTGTGGTTTTCCCCTAATACCTCAATCTTCTCAGCTCAGAAACATCCTGAACCAGAGTTGCTTTTCCGTCAGTGGATTTCTCTTCCATGATCATAGAATCACAGAATCAGTAAGGTTGGAAGGGACCTCTGGAGATCATCTAATCCAACCTCCCTGCTCAAGCAGGGTCACCTACAGCATGGTAGACAGGGTTGCATCCAGGTGGCCTTGAACATCTCCAGAGAAGGAGACTCCACAACCTCTCTGGACAACCTGCGCCAGTGCTCCATCACTCTCTCACAGGGAAGAAATTCCCCCTCATGGGGAGTCAGGCAGAACTTCCTGTGCTTCAATTTCTGCCCATTGCCTCTTGTCCTGTCACACGGGGCAACTGAAAAGAGTTTGTCCTCGTCCCCTTGACACCCTCCCTTCAGGTACCTGTACACATTGATAAGATCCCCCCTCAGGCTTCTCTTCCCCAGGCTGAAGAGGCCCAGCTCTCGCAGCCGTTCCTCATAGGGCAGATGCAGGACTCTGCACTTGCCCTCATGTTGAACCTCCTGAGGTTCCTCTCCGCCCAACTCTCCAGCCTGTCCAGGTCTCTCTGAATGGCAGCACAGCCCTCAGGTGTGTCAGCCACTCCTCCCAGCTTGGCATCATCAGCAAACTTGCTGAGGAGGCACTCCATCCCCTCATCCAGGTCGTTGATGAAGAGGTTGAACAGGATGGGACCCAGTACTGAGCCCTGGGGGACGCCACTAGCCACAGGCCTCGAACTAGACTCCACGCCACTGACGACAACCCTCTGAGCTCTGCCTTTCAGCCAGTTCTCAAGCCACCTCACTGTCCACTCGTCTAACCCACACTTGCTGAGCTGCTCTAGGAGGATGTTATGGGAGACAGTGTCAAAAGCCTTGCCGAAGTCAAGGTACACAACGTCCACTGCTCTCCCCTCATCTACTCAGCCAGTCATTCCATCACAGAATGCTATCAGGTTGGTCAAGCAGGATTTCCCCTTGGTGAATCCATGCCGACTACTCCTGATCACCTTCTTCTCCTCCATATGCCTGGAGATGACATCCAGAATGAGCTGTTCCATCACCTTTCCAGGGATGGAGGTAAGGCTGACCGGCCTATAGTTACCTAGGTCCTCCTTCTTGCCCTTTTGGAAGACTGGAGTGACACTGGCTTTCTTCCAGTCCTCAGGCACCTCTCCAGTTCTCCAGGACCTTTCCAAGATGATGGAGAGCGGCTTGGCAACAGCATCGCCAGCCCCCTCAGTACCCGTGGGTGCATCCCGTCTGGGCCCATGGATTTGTGGATGTCTAGCCTGCCCAGAAGGTCTCAAATCCTTTCCTCCTCAACCAAGGGAAGGTCTTCACTTCTCTGGACTTTCTCCCTCACATCCAGGCTGCAGGATTCATTCCTGAGGGCTGCCCTTAGCAGTGAAGACTGAATCTGGATCCAGTCTCCCTTGGAGTTCCACACTGGCATCCACAACTTGCTTTGGCATGGAGTTCAACAGATTTACTACTCATAGTGTGATTGTTCTGAATCTGGCTCCTCTTAATTTCATGCCCCTATGCTTAATTTCACTGACCCTATTTCTTGTACTGGAAGATGGAGCAAATAGCCAATCTATATGACATCCACTCAATGTCATTGCAAATTTCTCTGTTTTGTCAATCTGTCAAATAGCCCAGAGGCCAGCTGTCTTCAGACTAAAAAGAGACACTTTATTTAGTTGCTCCTGGTATGAAAGTTGTTCAATTGCTTTCATTACTCTTTTTGAATCTTCTCCAGTTCTTCCTCATCCTTTCTGAGATGAGATGGGCATAAACATACATGTTATACAAAATGCTGACAAACTACAGATTTCTGCAACAGAGCACTGGTGTTCTCTTTTACTCTCCATTCCCCTCCAAATGACACTTAACATTTCATTTCCTTTTTTGATTGCTGTTTAACATAAAGCTGACATTTTCATGACAATATCTGTCATGACTCTAAGAACTCATTATTGTGTGACAAGGATCAACTCAGAGACCATCATTTAATATATGAATCAAAGTTAGGAAAGAAAACATCTGCACTGAATTTCAACTGCCACTTTGTTGCCCATTCAGTGTCTTAAGGCATTTCTACCATTTTTCACAGCCAGTTGTAACTGGGTGTTACCAGTAAATGTCCTACATCACTACACCATCTCCCTTTCCAGGTCACTTAGGAATAGGCCAAATAGTTCAGATCCCAGACCAAAAGCCTGCCAAACTCCCTGATGACTTCCCTCCCTCCATTACAAAATCCAGCAATTTACTAATATCCTCAGTCCTTTCCGTCTTTCAGGTATTTATTTATCACAGGAATCATGTTCTCCTTTAGGTCTTGGTTGCTTAATTTTAATAAAATCCTCTGGTGAGAGATGCTGCCTGTAGGCTTTGGGATGTCCAAGTACATTATCTCATTTAGGTCACCTTGATCAACAATGTATGCCAACCCCTTCACAGAACTCCAAAAGGAGTGTTAAACAAGATTTACCTTCACAAAAGCCATGCTGATAAGTATATCACATCCATCCATTTGCCCGCAAAGTCTAATCTAAAGTAGTTTCTACAATGTTATGTGGTACACATAGAGGAGTAGAGTCTTGTAGTTCTTCAGATTTCCTACCAAGTCCTTTCTAAAAACTCTGGTATCACATTTGCCATTCTCCAATTCTAGGTGCCAAGACAATTTTAAGTGAAAAGTTACACGTCACCAATAGTAATTCAACTAGAATTCAACAATTCATCCATTAGATGCTGTACACTCTTCAATCAACACCATCTCATAGTTTATCAAGGCACTGTGCACTCTCCAGAAGTTATGCTGATGTTACCAGCATAAATTACCTGTCTGTTTTGTGATACCAGAAATCCCACTGAAACACTGAGTAAAAGCAGACATTTATGGAGATCTTGGTCTTTTTTAAAACAACTTTGAAAAATAATACTAATAAGGCCACTAAATTACAGAAATTCACAAACTCACACTTCCATTAATTAATTAAAAATATGCAGAACCTACAAATTTCTGCATGTTGCTTACAGCAAACATCTGGGAACCAGCATTCCTAGATACTTTTCTACTAATGTTTGGTATTGCATATAAAACATAGCTCTCCTGACTCCAACAAGTGAGCATGACAAAATAAACAATAAATGTTACTTAATAGTAACCAATTTTTGTATTTAATATTCTCAGATAGTTCTGATATTATTTTGGCCATGTGTGTAAAGGTGGCAAAAAAGAAATTACAAGCATAGCTTAAAAGACTTTGTTTGTTGGCCTTTCTTGACCCATAAACACACACAGATATGCACATACATTTTGACTGCTACTGTGCATGGACAGAAAAATTTCTAGAACAGATGCCAGATCCAAGCCATTCAGCTCTGTAATAAAATGAGCTTGAAGAAGGAATTAAGTCCAAATGTCTCAATTGCCTAAATTACCATGTTTCATCGATTCTTGATTATGAAAGCCAGTTTCCTATTTCCTAGCTACTAGAACTACCAAAATACACAACACTGTTTTTTCAAGGTACATATTCATTATGCTAAAACATTTACTATCAGTAACACATATACTGAGGGCCCCCAGTAATCTTGGTTGTATATCATGAAAACTGCAGCTGCATTGTAGTGCATCATAACCATATTAAATATGTAGTCAGAGACTAACACTAAAATAAAAGAATCAAAAATTGAAACTCTAAACATTTTTTTCCTAAAATTGACCATTTATTTCTGCTAAATTACTATTAATCAGATTTCTGAGTTCTCTCAGATACATAAGTTTGCTTCCTGGCACTTGATATTTTAATAACACATAATAATCAGATAAGATTCTGTTTTTAGGGAGAGGTTTTCAAAAGACAAAAGGCAGCTGGGCATGAAGCTGAAATTGATTTTCAGAAGCACTTAATTCCCATTTTGTTTCTGAAAATCTATGCCTCAGTTCCAATCTGTTAGGATACTGCTGTGAAAAAGTTCTTGTACAATTCCAGAAATACTGTTTTATGCTTTAACTAGGTCATTCAAAAGGTATTGGGCATCCTGAAAGACATATTTGATTTAGAAGAGTACTTTCTAAAACCTGAAGTCTCTTACAGAAAAAGAAAGAGTCCTCCTGCCAAAAGACTTCCCTCAAAACATCCTGGGATCTACAAAATTCTCAGCAAATACAGAAGATTACAGGTGAAATTTAAAAGTCTACAGAGGTAGAATAGATACGTGTTCATGCCATGCAATATTCAAAACTATATTGTGCGGGTTGTGGTGAAATGTGTCAGGTATGTCTAATGGGAGACACCAGGACCCTAGGATTGCCAGGTACTGGACAGAAAGTTATGCCAAAATTTCTGTCACAGAACTGTGACATAGCTCTAAGTCTAGAAGTTTTAGGAATCTCAGCTTTCGATTAGGCATGCCAAAAATTCCAGTTAGGATTTTGGCACCCTGTAGCAGAACTGTGACTCAAAACTCCGAGAACCCTTGGCTGCTATCATGATAATGTCACTGAGCAGCTGTAGCATGCTGGGAGAATACTGAATTTTAGAAGCATTACATTTGAGTGTTTCTAGGAAGGAGAAAAGTAGGATTTCTGATTAGACAGTAATTAAAAAAAAGTATTGCCTAATTAAGACCAAAGTCAGCTAAAAATAAATAAAATCAGAATTCCTTTTAGTTGAAAAACCCTTTAGCTTTGGCAGTTGAACTCATCACTCATATCCAGAAATAAGATTTCTAGAGACCCCCATTTTCACATAGGCTTCAAAGTATCAGAAACAATTGACCTGCTTAGATGTAGACTGGATCCAGAAAGTCTGAAAGCTAAACACTTTGAACTGCTCTTGCTGAGCAGTAGAAAATTCACAGCAAATGAAAAAACCTAAGTCTAGGTTTTATGTACCATTCTAAGCAATTTGGAGTATGAATAGTGGAAGGAGGGAATAGAATCACAGAATCAGTAAGGTTGGAAGGGACCTCTTCAGATCATCTAGTACAACCTCCCTGCTCAAGCAGGGTCACCTACAGCATGGTAGACAGGGTTGCATTCAGGTGGGCCTTGAACATCTCCAGAGAAGGAGACTCCACAACCTCCATGGGCAACCTGTGCCAGTGCTCCGTCACTCTCACAGGGAAGAAATTCCCCCTCACGGGGAGTCAGGCAGAACTTCCTGTGCTTCAGTTTCTGCCCATTGCCTCTTGTCCCGTCACTCGGGACAACTGAAAAGAGTTTGTCCCTGTCCCCTTGACACCCTCCCTTCAGGTACTTATACATATTGATAAGATCCCCCCTCAGTCTTCTCTTCCCCAGGCTAAACAGGACCAGCTCTCGCAGCTGTTCCTCGTAGGGCAGGTGCTCCAGCCCTCTGATCATCTTTGTAGCCCTACACTGGACTCTCTCCGGTAGCTCCATGTCTCTCTTGTCCTGGGCAGCCCACAACTGGACACAGTACTCGAGACGAGGCCTCCCCAGGGCTGAGGAGAGGGGCAGGATCACCTCCCTTGACCCACTGGCAACACTCTTCCCACTGCACCCCAGGAGACCATTGGCCTTCTTGGCCACCAGGGCACATTGCTGGCTCATGGTCAGCCTGTCATCCACCAGCACTCCCAGGTCCTCCTCTACAGAGCTGCCCTCCAGAACGTCCCTAGATGCAGGGAAAAATAACCCTAGGCACCAGTACAAGCTGGGGGCTGACCTTCTGGAAAGCAGCTCTGCGGAGAAAGATAGTAACAAAAGGAATCTGTAAAAACACATCTGATCCAGAATTTTTAGAAAACCCAACTATATACCACTTTTATAAAGACAGATTTCACACATTTGTAATATTATTCTTTTAGATGCCCACATTGTGCATACAGTTTGGTGGTCCTTTCTTTCACCCTCCCTCTATCTCATTTCAAGGCAGAAACTCAAAAAGCCAGTCATGTTCACCTTAAACTTGTAGTAAAAGATTTAGTAGCTAGAGAAGATCCTGTTCTGTGTTTGATAACATTTCACTAGCTCAGGTACTTATTCATATATTGCAAGAAAGAAGCCAAAAGAGCCATTTTCTTTCCATTCTCCCCCAAAGGTAGCCACAGTACTGAAAATAGTTACAAACAATTCTACAGTCCATTAAGATGGGCATGTGTTCATGGAGAAGAACATGTGCTAACTACACATTTTAAATATCACCTACAAGTTACTTCCAAACTTTCCTTGAAATAAGAAATGTTATTTTTGTAGTGAAGACAGAGCTCTAACTCAAGTGCTTTTGGTAGCCTTGTTTGATTAACAAGTTCTGCTTCCTTCCAAAAAATGCATTATCCTGATAGAATACACTGAAAGTAACATGGCTCTCCTACTGCCTATCCTATATGACAGCAGAACCACCTTTTATATCCCAATTACCTCAGCACAATTGAAAATAATATCAACTAGTTTTAAGTAGAGGAAGCATTTTTCAGACATATAAGAGAGACTTCTAAGAAGAAATATCAATATCTGGCAGAAGTTAAAGTGCAGAAGTAAAGACAAAGAACATCCACTCTCCGCTGAATTCCCCCTCTCAACAAGAGTGGTTTTGCCTTTTTCATTTTTTTTCAAATATGATATAATTGAAGGAGAGAGAAATCTGTTCTAGAAAACATAACAAAACCCAGAAACCAAAAAGGATGAATAAGGAACACAAATTAAAGCTTTCCATAGCATCATTTTCAATCTAATCCATTAATAGCCACAACAGCTGCTTGAAACTTTCACCTTGCAGAGAGACAGAGCTCAGAGAGGTATCCTAGGTGGAAAAACTGTACATAAATAATTTAACAACTGCAGGGGGGAACAAGGGGAGGATGCAGCTATTACTTAGGAAAAGCAGAAAGCTAAAACTTTACAATTAAGAAAAACAAATATTCCTACTGCTGAATGAAAGATTGATTTTATAAATATAAAACTGTCAAAGCCTACATAAGTTTCACATGCTTAAGTTTCTAAATACTCAATTTTGATTAAAAAATTTGTAAGTCTACTATTTTATTATAATGAGAAAGACAAATTTTTCATCTAACATCATGAGGAGAACATGCTTGGAAGTCAGGCTGAAGAAAAAAAAGTAAGACCTTACCCTACCAATAAAACAACAGAAATACATACATCTGTTCTCTGGACTCTGTTCTCACAAAACCACTTCCTTTATTCTATTTACATACTAAAAAGAGAAGTATTTCAGCTCTGGGAACGCTTGTTACTAACCTTGCCTTAACATTCTGTAACTACAGTTGCAATGTGCATATGTGTGCACGTGCACATACATACACACAGAGAGCTACTCATCTTCATTTAGAATCAAGAATGAGAAAAACTGTCAGTAAAATTTGCCAAGACAATTCACAGCTGCAACTGCCCAAAGATATCTTCTGGTGAGGTAAAGAAAATGAAATACCAGTAAATAGACAACATAAAATCAAGCACTTACAGAATCTTCCTGTCTAGCAACAGCACTCATCAATAAAACAGTCCCAAAAATACCTTGAGTAAAGAACTTTTCATCATTGATAATTTAATAATTTATTATATCCACTTAAGAGTTATTCAGTTTTTATTCTCTTTCAAAGTGATGCCAAATAAAGTTTCCTTAAAAGAAATGCTTAATATTTTTGTATTCCACCAAAAGAATCTTTTTTTTTTTTTTCCAGAAAGGTGGCAACCATCAAAATCAATATAAACAAAGCGGTATACTTTTTGAGTGTGGGCAAGCTCAAAAGCCAAAGTTCTCCTCTGAAGTATGAGGACAATGAATATAACCCAGTAAATTCCATTATAACTCAAGTTATCTGAAGACAGAATTTGGCTCTATCTAGTCATTCAAAAAGAAAAAAAAAGGGGGGGGTGGAGTTCAGGCTTTTGATGTTAGGTAAGTGGCAGCAATAGTAAGTGCTCCTGGAATTTCTCCACTCTTACTGAAGAAATGACAACTACCTGTTCTTGACATGAATTCTCAGGTCATCTAAAGGGTGAGACTCACCCTGCAGATTAAGGTTCCAGCTGCAGACACAGTATTTTTAATATCTGTATTTCTCAGGGAGTTTGCCCAGAGCAGAAAAAACAGTCTAACTCTGAGGTCCTAGAAAGGTAGCTAGCTCCCTATTCAGCTATAAAATCTTGACCTCTTTGATAACATCAGTAGCAAAACTACCCTTTGGAAATCTGTCAAGGCAGCAAGCTTATGAGAGTGCCATCTCATACTTCCTGCCTCAACAATATTTTAATAACTAGCATCTTGAACTTCAAATCAGAGTTCGATAGTGAAGTGTCTGAAGTAGGACTGATTTGACTAGCTGAGGTAAGTCCTTCCAAGTATTGTCCCTCTTGTTCTTCAAGAAACTTTTCTGTCTACAAAGAGCTGCTCTGTAACTTCTCAACAATAGTCCAATTTCACACAGCCACAGCAATTGCTGAAAAAAATCTACCTGTCTCTACTACTATACTGTTTCACCTAATCAGTAGAAGATTTCAAAAGAAGTAATACATATTATAGGATCCTCTAATGAGTTTTTCATAAGTTCTTAATAGTCATAGCATGAACAGCTGAGCTTCCCGAAAAAGTGATCAAGACACACTGGTGGAAGAATTCCAGAACAGAACAATTTAGACACGTGAATTATATAGTGAGAAATTCTGAAAAAAATAAAAGGACAGAGTAATCACCGGTGGATTCAAGCGGTCTCATAGTTCAAGAGGGAATGAACATTAACTCAAATGCTTTTTCTCTCGTGTTTATTGCAGTGTTGCTTCATTTTCTACAGTAAATCAAAATGGATAGCATAAGCAAATGACCAGACTTCGAAAGATGTTGTAGATATATTGCTATCTTATCCGTATAAAGCAGCTAATGAAAACGAGGCAAATTCATGCACTGATATAGCCATTTCATACCAATATGCAGACTCTATCACAAGATAGTGAGGAAGATATCAAGCTATCAGGCAGACCTTTATAATGAGGTTAGCTGTCACATGCCAAAAAAGATTGCTGTTCAGGTGCTGAACATGAATGGCTGCTCTTGTCAGGTCATACACAATGCAAGTGAGTTAATAATATATTTATTTTTTCTCCTCCATTGCCTTTACATTTTCTTCCAAGACATATCCAGTATTATTGGAAAAGAATGGGCAGTTGGGGCTGCAGGTATTCAGAATCTCAGAAACAATAATCTCTGTTCTCTAATCTCTAAACTGAAATACAAAACACTTGATAACTTTATTTTTCCAGTCATCAGGAAATTTCCAAAAGTACACAATGCCTTCCTGCAAAGCGACACCACACCATCCAATACAACACTGAGAAGATAAAAATAAAATAAGTACAGCATAAGTAGGCAGGCTGCTCATTATATGTAGTGGTCTGGAATACAACTGAGTTTCTCTAAGTAATGTTTAAGATTTCACTTCTCCAAAATCAAACAAGAGACTCATGTACCTTGAAGCCCTTAAAAAAGTTTCATCCGTTTTTCACACCACACTTTACTGTCTGACAAAACAAACTGCCCAGAAGCAGCTTTGATTCCCTGAGCAGTTTCACCTATAAATAAATGCCATTTAAGATTTAGGGGTCTTTTTTGTTTGTTCCAAAGTTATGGAAAGAATCGAAGGATATTTTAAAACATCTTAGAAATAAGGGAAGAAGAATTCTACTCTTCATATACAAAATTCTACTAGCTTTTAAAGAAAACCTTTGATGCTTACCTGTACTTTTTGTTATAACTGTTAGCTTCCACTAACAATTATGAGTTAATGAGGGCTAACGGAAATGCCACTTAAAAGGAGTCACCAGAAGCAAAAGTGTACACTTGGTATCCTACAACTAGCCAAATGTTTATTTTTAATGTTTTTTTATTTCACCAAAAATTGTATTGAACAGCTGAAAAAAGCACTTTTCTAAGCATATGAATTCTGTTTGTGAGACACAGCCCACAAACCACATCATGCCACTTACATTTTGAAGCAGCATTCCTGGCACTGCCAGAGGCAGACAGCACGGCCAGTAACAACATGGGGGAGGGTGGAATAACCAGCACCAGCTTATCTTATAAAATGAGGAAGCAATTCTATGGTTCTGCAGGTTACTCCGATTCTTTTTAGTCAGAAAAAGGAATTGATGCTGCAATACATAGTGAAGATGCCAGCTGTATTTCTAGTTCCAGACTACATGAAAAAATATACTTTAATACAATGTTTTACACAGATAAATTGATAATGACCCTTTTTCCTAGAAAGGCTGCCCTTTTTCTTAGGTAGCTACTTTGAAGAAGAAAAACTAATGCATGAATCCAAATAAAATTTCACTTGACAAGATGCAATTCCTCATGAAAAAATATGTATATGGGAGACTACCACTACAAATTATCATCTCTCAAGTATAAACCAAAGCAACTTTCACATCTTATATATCTCTATGCAGTTGGTCACAGACTGATGATATCAAGCTCTGCACATTTTCTTTCCTATCTATAAGCTTCCTGTAACAAGAAGTCCAGATGGGAACTAGAAAATACAAACACTTTACAGTTTCTTGAGCAGCAATATTAAATTGACCTTTCTGGCAAACTGTTACCAAATTAGAGCAAAAGATAGGAAGAAAACACTAGCTTCTCAAGTATGTGTTTACCTTTAAATGCTGTATAGCTAGGCAGCAGTCTACCATATCCTTGCGTTCTCATGAGGAATTACATCTTGCCAAGTGAAATTTTCTTTAGATTCACGCATCAGTTCATAGAATTATGGAATCAGTAAGGTTGGAAGGGACCTCTTCAGATCATCTAGTACAACCTCCCTGCTCAAGCAGGGTCACCTACAGCATGGTAGACAGGGTTGCATCCAGGCAGGCCTTGAACATCTCCAGAGAAGGAGACTCCACAACCTCCATGGGCAACCTGTGCCAGTGCTCCGTCACTCTCACAGGGAAGAAATTCCCCCTCACAGGGAGTCAGGCAGAACTTCCTGTGCTTCAATTTCTGCCCATTGCCTCTTGTCCTGTCACACGGGACAACTGAAGAGAGTTTGTCCCTGTCCCCTTGACACCCTCCCTTCAGGTACTTGTACATATTGGTAAGATCCCCCCTCAGGATTCTCTTCCCCAGGATAAACAGGCCCAGCTCAGCCCAGTCTAAACAGGCACAGCTTTTCTTCTTCAAAAAAGCTACCTTAGAAAAAAGTGGGGAAAAGGGTCATTCTTCAACTGCTGTGCTAAAAATCAATTGCAAAATGTGATTGTCCTGTGTGAAAATACCTACTCTCCTGTCCCAAGTCTTTAAAAACAAGTTTAGGAATCTGACAAAGCCACTTCCAGTTTGTTACAAGGCTGCTCTCTAGATTGTGGTGCTCAGGTGGCTTTCTTCACCCTACTTTTGCCAATGTTTTCTGTATTTCTGATACCATGTAATTAAAGACTCTGAAGCAATGAGTTTATTTCATTCTTAAACAAGCTCTGTGTCAAAGACTTGCTCAAGAAGTTGCAGACACAGAGCCTTGAAATATACCTCTGACATACAAGAAGCACTTACCTCTAGTAACCAATTTATTTTCTGGCTCCAGTTCCTCATGTCAAGCTCTGTCATTTTACTGTACCATCTGCTTCAACAAGTACCATTTACAGCGACAGGACAAAACAGGGTTTAGGCTAGAGCTAGACAAAGCAGTGGGGGGTGAAAAGACTACGAGATCCTTAGCCACCTCTCACAAGCGCTGCTTGAGGAAGTGCATTTACTTGGGATTTGCTGACATGAAAAGAATTCATCACACTTAACATGAACACCTGCCTCTAAGGTCATCCTTCTGAGCTCTCTTTTTAGCAAAACAATCTTGTCTAGGGTATGATTTCCCTGTTCTGAAGTGGACAGCTACACTTGGCTGGAAAAATCAAATCCCATAAAGTATCTGTTTATCCTCACTGACCGTAAAGAGGATCTGAGGGGATTAGATCAAGTGCACATCTGTAGAAACTTGAGAAGAGTTCCAACCCTCGTCTGTAGCATTCCAGGAGATCCTGAATAATTCTGGCCACTGACTGCAGTCGAAGTAATGGATCTACCGAGCATGGTGGTTCCACAAGAAATTGTACACTTTACAGCAGATCCAGCTACACGTTTGTCTGGGCTTCCTCAGGCAAAAATACAGTAGCATAAACATACACTTCTGCAACATACAATGTGCTCAAAGGAGCATCTTGTTTGAATCAGGGCTTCACATATCCTTAGTCTGGCCATACCAAGATGGGACACCAGATATGAACACAAAAACAAGGACAGTCATGTGCCTACTCCTTTTCATCCGCATTAAAAGACCCCAGCTCCTATACAAGCTCGCGCACAAAGCACAGCTCTTACACATGTAATAAGGTAAAAAAGAGAATTAGATATCTGCTGTTAGAACTAAATTAAGACTTATATTATCTCATGAAGAAAGAGACAAGATCTCAAACATATTCGCAGTCCTAAAATGAGAAGGAAAGAATTTCTGTTATGCAGATATTTAAAGGCATTTTGGAACAAGTCAAAAATATTTTGATTTTACCTGGATACTCTTCAATGTTCAAAACCAAAGAAACCACTTCAAACTCAGTGGTTCAGTGTTGAACCGGGATAGTCAGCAATATGGAACTATCTGAATGAACTGAAATGAAACAATGTTTCCTATCAAAATTTATGAATTTGATGATTAAGAACTTTGTAGAAAAATGAGTCTCAGAACATGTCCATCCAAATCCAAAGGGCAGTGATGCATTCAAAGCTATTTTAGATTTCAGCTACAATACCTACTGCTTTGTCTGGCAGAAGCCTGAATTCATCATCATCTTGCAATCAGAGGCTATAGAAAAGATTTCCTACTCCTGCTCATTGTCATCTGCTTCTTTCCATGGGCATTTCTATCAGTAGAGCTACACTTGGTCTTTCATCTGTGGAGCTGAGAAGATGACAGTATAGAGACAGAGGAAAAAAACTGTGCTCTAAACTGGTAAAAGATCACTGTACAAATGGACATATGTCCACATTGCCAATTTATGGAAAATTAAAAACAATCATGCACAAGAGAGAGCAGTTGCATTACAAAACAGTAGAACAGGAAGATTCAATGCACTTTCTTCCTCACCGCTGCTACCTCCCTTCTCCCCCTCGCCCTATAATAGGACATTTGATGTGCTCCTTAACAATTGTATGATTTCCTCCCCGCAATGTTTCCAAATACTCACCTCTTAAAACTATACCTCACACTCCCCACAATGCCTTGAAATCCGCAAGTCTGACACTGAAATGGGTATATTAGATGCTAGCAAAAGTTTGCACTTACCACAACAGATTAAAAAGAATCATAGTGGAGAGATGGAAAAACTGAAAAGCTAACTGAGGTGTTTTATTTTGCAAAAATATAACTAGGGAAAGAAGTTTAAGAAGTTTATTCAAAATAAAAATAAATTAATTTCAGGTCTCTCTATATTTGGAAGCTATCCTACCACCAAGAAAAGCTGTAATGACCTCGTTCGCTGACTAGAGCATAATAAAAGAAGATTAGTTTTATTAAATTAACATGCCAAGGCTGTTTGTTAGAAGAGATTTTAGTTGGTAAGGAAGTAAAAGTTAAGTTGTGTTAATATAATGACACTGATGCAAGTTTTGCAAACAAATAATATTTAAAGAATATTATTATATTAATGACTGTAGCTGCAAAACAGGTATGTAATCTACAAAAGGTATTTTTAAGAAAGTGGTTTTTTAGGCTTTCAAATTTGTTTCTGGACACTGCATCACTAAGGTAACTTTAATTTTAGCAACAAAAACGTTACATGGTCTTACACAAGCAGAAATCAGTAACTGATGAATTTCTGTGATAATCTTAGTACCACTGGACAAAAACAAAACTGAGAAAGGTGACAAATGTTAACTGCATCCCTCTATAATATTTTCTAAATTGATAGTTAATAAGGAAGATTATGAAGACAAATTTGAAAAGGGGAACAAATGTGAGATTACAAATGTAGGAAAGCATTTACAGCTTTAAAATTAGGGGAATGACAAAGAGCCAAAGAAAAGGAAAGAAGGAGAGAACGTAATTAAAGAGCTGGAGGAGTGATGGAAGCAGCTGGGTGAAGGGGTGGAAAAAGACAAATCGGTGCTGGTGAGTGAAGTCACAAATGTATGGGGGAAGGTGTGGGAAAGAAGTGAGGAAGAACCTGATGGGAGGAGAAAAGTAAGGGAGAAAAGAACATACATTTTAAAATATGTATTTGAAGAAACTTCACATTTTTGCCATCTGGCAGCATATGCAGTTTATTATAAAGAACTGTTCATTAATTTGTCTGAGCCAGATGCCTACCATGTGGTTACTTACTTTGAGGAGGGGCAGGACCCAATGATGACCCCTGGTGATCATTTCCATATATCATCAGTAAAAATTAAAGATGTTTTGAAACCAAAATCAAACACTCCTGGTGATGTAAACCTCCCTGCTCAGTTAAACTTCCAAAAGTGACATAGAAAATCCTCCTACCTCTAAGTGATGCTTAACACTAGCAACTAGGCCAAGTAACATTTTCTAGGAAAGACATTATCTGCTAGTCAGTAGGGTGCTGTTGATTTGCTGGAGTGCACTGAGCTTGAAGCAAAATGCCTGATTCTATCATTATTTCAGAGACAATTTCATCCAATTTTTTTTTTTTTTTACTTTTACATTCACAATCTTGTTAAAGATAAAACTTAAAAAAAATTCTTACAGCTCAATTCTATTTTTTTTACAGATATCCACAGCTGGCAGAGAGACTTGTGAGCAGATGCTGGCAGTCCCTGTTACGTCTCAATTAAAAATGAGTACTCTTGAATAGATCTTCAAGATCTATTCCACTACCAAACTTGAATTCATGTCTTTACGCTGATTTACCAGTGCCTATATGCAGACCACTTACTTTAAGTTAGAGTGGAAAGAATATGATGTTTTCAGCTTGGAGCACTTGGAGCCAAATCATGGAACAAACTACTCTGATGAACAGACTCACTCATTTCACAGATTTCTCCCTGCTTACAGGCATGCAACCATTCTTGTAAATAAACCATGTCATCCATTCAAAGGCATAAAAAATTTGACACAGATAAAGTTATACTGAAATTTTGTTAAGAGTCCCAATTATCTATCATGCTCTGTGCATGCTTCATTTATCTGAATTAATGAAGTTCTTAAAAACTTACAAATATTAAAAGAGGCCATAAGAGAGGCAGAATTCATTCTGTACAATCAGACTTGCGAAAAAATTCATACAAAAATTACAAAGAAAAAAACCAGAGTTTGCTATCTGCCAAAACATGGCAAAATAAATAGGCAGGTTTACCTGGAGAGTGTATTCCAAACTTCTTATGCAAGAGTATAGGTCTAATTTGTAAACTACCAGAATTGGAAAGCAAACCATATTAAAGCCCATATGTTTTCAAATTCTGCAGCTGCAGAACTTGCAAAACATTCTTTCTGCAAAATCAAGATTCTGCAGCATAAAAATTATGATTCCAGTATAGCTTTTTGGAGGGAAATAAAATTCTACAAATAGAATACTGCAATTAAGCTTTTTAAGTTATGTCTGCCTGAACTTGCAGAAAGCCTTACACAAGAGCTGAGAAGTATGAATTATGAAGTTTCATTTCATTTCAGCATTGACTATTTCATGGTTAATCAAACATGCTTTTGAGACAAACCAATCTGTATCCTTCATCTTCTTGCATCAAAGAAGCTTCAGCTACTTCGAACTTTAAGCTATTACACTGATTTGCCTTACCAAGCCCAGTATATGCAGCCATATTCAAATAAAAGTTTATTTGCAAAACAAGAACTTAATCACACAAGAAAAACATGATATGAAATTATTCACTTTCATATTTTAAGTTTTCAGTACAGACCTCATTTTATGCTTTAATCTGACACCAATGAAAAGGTCTCTTGCTGCAGAACTTAAGACCGTGTTCCAGGGAACACACAGGACTTAGATCTCAGTATTCAAAACAGCATGTTCTCACAACGTATACTTTCTCAGATACGTAACATTTTAGAAAAGCTTCTTGTTTCCCAACTGCAGCTCAAAATTTTCACAACAATTACAAAAACATGCCATAATCCCTGGCAAACTGGTCCCAGCAGCCCTTTAGCAGTCTTGGCCAAATTCACAAGAGCCTTACATACCCATTGTAACATTAGTCAGTTTGATTGCAGCACAATTATAACTTTGACTCTAAATCATCTGCAACAGGTGCACTGGAGTTGGTGTTAAAAATGACTGGAGAACTGAGGCAAATTTGGCAGGAACTGTATATTTGTAATCCTCAAACAAATATAAGCTTGATCTTGAGTTACAATTTAAAGTGATCTTGCCGTAATTGGCCAAGACTCTCAAGGTAGACATACATCATTTTTGCTAAAATGTCTCAGTGATGCCAGAAAGTAAAGCAATTCCTAAAAAGAATTATACACATCCAGAAAGCCGAACATATGCTTTAAATTAAATCCTACATTAACAGGAACATTCGTATCTCTCTATTTACTTGGCTCTTGGTAGAGAGAGTAAATGCAAAGCAAAAAAACCTCAGTCTCTGGATCTCACGCCAACAAGAACTGTAGAAAAAGAGAGATGCCAGTTTGTGTTCTCCTAAGCATTCTAAGGATTTAGGGCCAAATTTTGCACACCTTATGGGTGCAAAGTCTCTCAAAGCTGAAGAAGCATTACCCTGGAAAAAGAATTAAGACGATGAAAGTAGGATTTAGTCAGGTAGAACCCTTAATGTCTTTGACAAGTCCAAAGAGGAGAGGTCTCTTCAACTACACAGACTGTATAAATATCCCTTCTTTAAAAAAGGATTTTGTTAGCAATTGCTACAAGTAAACCATTAGATATCACAAAACATACAGAGAAAAATAACAAATGAGATAAAACATGAAGTTCATATCATGTATCATAGAAGCCAACAGCCAGATGAACCCCTAAAATAGTTCTGCTGATCCTTCCAGAAGTCCGCATGGAGTTATCTGATTTGGCATCATATTTGTATCATCTAATGACCGAGACTGAGTTCATAAGTTATTATGATAAAATGAATTTGCTGCAGTATCAAACTAGGGACAAACAGAACTTTCATATCTTTCAGAAGGAACTTTTCTGAATCAAGCCAAATATTTCATTGCAGAAACAGAATAGGTTCAGGGCTACATCATTCACTTATCTATTATGACAGAAACTCTGCTCCTAAGACATGACAAGGTTTAATTGCACAAGGTGTGGTAAAGTACAAAACTTGGGGTAACAGGGAGATCCGGGTTATCACTATTTTCAAATATTAGTTGTTAGAGAGTGACCAAATAAGAAGCTTAACTGTTAGCAGATTATTATTCTTGGTTATCAACTCTAACTTCAGATGTCATTACGATGAAAGTCCACAAATGGTACTAGAAGCCTGAAGCAGGTCAAGATGTTTTGAAAAACTCTCCCTAATTTACAACAAAATTGAAAGCCATGGTGACTTCCCAGTGACTTTCATCCCTATTAGCAAGGCATTATCCTATTCATACTGAGAATGAATAGGATTCTGCCATGTAAGGGATAATAATGCTGACTCTCTGCTAAGAGGAGACGTGGAAGAGGGAAATGCTGGAGGGAGTAATCAAAAAACTTTAGCATCATGGTATGCCTAGAGTGTTTGTCTGCTTAACAATACAGCTCTACATGTATAAAGCCAAGGCCATTTACCGCTACAGTAAAAAAAAATATGAATTAAGATACCAAAAACCAAAAATATCATCTCAGGGTATAATTCTTATAAGTTGGTATCTGCCTGTGCAATAAAACTTGGCTAACAAAGAAGAGCAAGACCACTCCTTATTTAGTGTGCCCAGGTTATTACCACAAAATGACTTTACAGCAGTATCGAATAGAGTAAAACAGAACTTTCATAATTTCAACAGTCCATCAGAGCTGGAATCTTATTTAGTCAAGATGAAAGATGTTATTCTGACAGTGAACAGTGTCCAAGAACAAAACCTGCTTACCAGAGGTTGAGGTCAGAGCACTGCTTATTAAGACTGCCCACTATTTTCCATTATAAAAAGCATTTTTCAGTTCTCCATAAAATGTTATAAAATAAATCAATGAACTAAAATTATGGTATGTGCTAAAGATCAGTCTTTGGAAAATATTTCAGACAATAGTTGAACTGTTTTGCTCTCAAGAATCAAAAGTAAAGGAAAAAGTATTGTCTATGTTAAAACCACTTCTATAGCATTTTAAAGCAGAGGCCATCTACTCTGAAATTCATTTGCTGTAGCATTCCTTTGTAACCATAGCTAGAGCATTGCATTAAGAATGTTTAGGAATTCAAACCAGAATTATCTGCCCCTGAGCTAGGCAACAATTCTGCCCACATTCAAACTTTGCAAGTTGGACCTATTTCTGTAATAGACTTTTTTCAGGACCATCAAATCTTGATACCACTGAGACACTGGAAAGCTTTCTATCTGAGCAAGGACATGAGCTCTTTAACCTCATTCCTATCTGTATCTGTATACTCATATGAATGAGAAATAAGTACAGAAATAACAAATGCTTATTCAACAAGCATCTTTCGCTCACCACATTTGTGTTTATTTCTTTTGGAGTCAAAAAAAAAATAAGTAATGCTTAAAGAAACAGTTTAAAACAACATGGTGAGTGCTGTAACAACAGCAGAAAGCTCTTGGTCTTAACTTTGATACTTGACTTTCAGGCATTCTTGAAAAATCCAAATTGCAAACTCACTCAAGAGTACAGAAATTAAGTTTCAGTATCACTGCAGTTATCCAGACAGCATCACATTGGCGCCTTGATAGATAGACAAGGCTACCTTGACAAGCTAGCTGTTGGAGCTCTGCTATGTCTGTCAGCCACAGCAGTTTCTACTGTGCCTACTACAGTTGAAGGAGCCAGAGATGAAAATATTAAAGTATTCTTACATATGTAAATATAACATATTAGGAAAAGGAAAACAAGGAGGGGAGAAGAGAAAGAAGAAAAAAATTACAGGCTGTATGTCATGGTTCAGGTTGAGATCAACCAAACCCATGTACTAACTACTGTGCAGTAAAGGAACCTGTCTGAAAGAGTTTTGAGTATCTATTGCCTCTGTGGAGTATTATTAACGCACAAAACAATACATAGTTACAGAAATATGGGTATCTCTACTTTCCTTTTCCCTGACAGGGTGGTGGTTGTCAGCAGTCAGGAGGAGTAGGGTTTTAAGCATGTTGCTTCCAGCCAGATGGGTTTGGTCCAAGACATTCCTGCAGGTCCTCTATGGTCAGGCATCCTTGGAGGTAGAGCTATGCAATCCCTGCTTCAGGGTAAGGTGGATGAGTTTTATGGGGTGCACAGCACCTTCCAGATTGTTCGATCTTTACTAGTCGGTGGAGCAGTACAGGAAGTCACCCAGCAAATATTCTGGTATACGTTTAGTTCTGTTATTTCTGTCAGTTATTCTTTTTTTTTAATAAGGTTCCTAATTACTTAGCTAAGAAAAGTGACTTCCCTAATAGACCAAGACACTGTAGAATGAGATAGGAAACCTTTTCCTTCTTCGAACAGTCATATTCCTTCAAACAAGTAGCAATGTAACAGTAGTCACGCCAACGCCTTCAGCTGCACCTGTGTGACCCACTGATTCAGCGGCACTAGTAATGGCTGAATTTATTAAATACATTTCTTTAGAATCTAAAGTTCAATACAGTGTCTGGAAAAAAATTAGAACAGATATAAAAAAAAAAAAATAAACCATAGTATAAACATAAGCCCCCACTATAAGGAAAATGACTTTTCTAAGATTTGTCACTGGGACCACAGACATTAAATCAGTTTCGATTTTCTCTCTACTGCTTTGGAGATATTTCAGACTCTTCATCACAGAAGAAAGGAAGCCCTTTTGTAAGTGTAACAACTAATTTAAAAGATGTCACCATGATTAGTACAACTCTCTTCCTCATTATGCAGTGAACCAAGTCTGAATCATGTGATAACACTGACTATTAGCCAGATTCTTGGTTCAGATCTCTACAGATGAAAAAAACTGGAATGACAGTGGATGTCAGCCACCTATTATCCTTCTCAAATCACTACGTCTATCACAGGACAATTTAAACTCTTCTGTGTTTCAGGATAGATTTAAGGGTCCCCTTCATTTTGCCAGTCACAACACAGGCCACACATGAGACACGTAATGCAGCAATCACACGGAGAACTCTAATGATCCGTCCCTCTTCCAGTCATGTCCTCCATATGGATTATATACAAGTGTAGCTTCATTTACAGCAGGCCTCTCCCTCACCAAGAAAACAGACAACTTAATTTTAACACAAAGTAATCAAGGGAATATATTTACAAAGTATCTTTTTATCACTGTTAGCACTTACTTGCAGTGACAAGTGCAGTTTGGAATCTTTAGTCCTGTTGCAGAGTGAAAAACAGCTTCAGGTAGGAAAAATATTACACCTGCAAATCATGGATAGAGTCCTGCTTAGAAAAAAATCAACTCCTCTGAATGCAAAAAGACCAAAAAAAAAAAAAAAAAAAAAAAAAAAGGCAAAAAACAAAACAAAAAAACCCAGAAGCTGGTTTCTTTCCTCACTTAGTTAGGTATTTCTCAGCTCAAACACTCTCTATTATTTCTGTACATCTGCCCCTCTTCCCCACGCTGTTCATTTGTCATTAATGTACAAAATGTTCATTAAAAAGAAATCTCTGGTGGGACTTTGTTGGTATTTTCCATGTCTTGTTTGGAGGCAGCACGTGATTCAGCTTTCTGGCTGATGCAGAACTTTAACTGTTTCTCACATTTATGGCCAGCAAAAAATGGTTGTTACACATACTACTTTTAAGCTATATTGATACACAACATCAGTTTCTTTGGGTGAACAGCAAACAGAAGGAATACGTAAGACTGCTTCAGGCAGCTAGCAATGCCAGTGGGAAAAGAATCAAAACCTAGAATTCAAATCACTTAAGCACTATACTCCCCTCTCCCCCCCCCCCCCCCCCCCCCCCCCCCCCCCCCGCCGGATGAGAGTCATTTCCATTTCCATTCCATCACTAGTTTTACTGCAAGACCACATTATGTACTTCAATATGAAGGTCCACTGTTTTTTATATTGTTTTATAAACAAAAAAGATAAATTATTTCAAAGTTGTTAGCTATTTTACTTTCAGATAACCACTACTACTTCTTTATTCCATTCTCTACTGAAACAATTGTAATAATAAAACAATTTAAATGTAAATTATGTAGACCTAAATTTTATCCTGCTCCTATTTACTTTTTAATAATAGAAAATCCTTGCAAAGCTAAAACATACTGCAGGAAACACTAGGTTGTATATCACAAAGAAAGGCAGTTCTTTGCATAGAGGAAAATGTTAATAAAAGAAAGAAAACTTTATGGTAAGGTGAAACACAGGAAGACTTGCACAGGCATTTTTTGTTTTAATCAATTATAATACAAGGTAGACCAGGAATTGTGTTATAATGTTCCTTCCAAAATACGATTGTTTAAAGGAACTTGCAACTTACTGCCCCCAGCTAAGCACAAATACATTTTCAATCTTAAATACACACTGAATTATAATTAGATTTTACAGGCAGGCTTGATTAAAGTTAGAGTTTCTGTTATGAACCAAGCTTTAACTGGGTCATCTATAGCTTAGGCAATAGTTTAATCACAGCTTCTCTGCTTTAAGGATTAAAAAGTATGGAATGGATCACTTATTATCTTTAGCTTTTTCTGGTATAGAGCTCTACCATTTGTCTTACACTCAACATATCATTACACATGATAAGCAAGCAAATTCAGCTTTCAAAAGAGAAACTCATTTCTACCTCTACATCAATATCTAAGACAGTTTCCTCCTTTTCTTTCCATTCTTCTATCTCTTCCAAAAAATATCTTTGGCATCTTGTTAAACACTACACTGTAAACTACTAGTTACAAATTACTCTTTTCTCTAGTGTCTGTACTTAATGTGCAAAAAAGCTTCAGAGACATTAAGTGCTGTTAAAAAAAATCCAGTGTGCAAAATTTCATAAAATTAAAAGTTTTGGACGAGGTCAGATGTCTTTTTTTTTAATCAGTAATTTGTTACATAGATTGGTGTTTGTAATCTCTGGCCAAATTTGCCCTATACGATTACTCAGACTTACAATGAGTACAGAAGAGTAAAGTACAAGTTGTGGCCACTGCCAGGTTTGTACATTGCAAGCTTATTCCAAAACCATTAATGATAAGAATGACACGATATGTCCAAAAGTCTAAACATATAGAAGCCATCTATGTCCTTTAACCTAACAGATTAGAGGAAGAAGAAATACTTAGGTCAAGAAGACAGAACAGCATAGAGATTATTCAGTAAAATATTTAGTATTTAGGCTATTTGCTCTGGTGTGTCATGCCTCTGTTCCAATCTTCTGTCTCAGAAAGCTGTTCTGACTTGCAACATTCAAGGACATATAATTCTCAAAGATGAACAAAAATGGCTGCCTTTGAAGTCAGGCAACTTCAGCTAAAAAAATTTTATGAGAACATTGAGGTAAGTTGCTATTTTGGATATATAAGGTCTTTTATTTTTCAGCATGCAAAATTCAAGCTTATTTCAATTTTTCAGTAGCTTCCAGTGACTTGAACTGCACTAGAAAGAAATGGGGTCCAGGAGAGCTGGCTAGTATTCAAATATCACTTACTCCAAGCTCAAGAGCGGTGCATCCCAATGAGTAAGAAGTGCAGCAAAAGGGGGCAGGAGACCTGCATGGGTGAGCAAGGAGCTCTTGGCCAAATTCAAACAGCAGAAGAAAGTACACAGACTGTGGAAGAGGGGACAGGCTACTTGGGAGAGTTACAACAATGCAGTCAGAGTATGTAAAGATGCTGCGAGGAAGGCTAAGGCCCTGTTGGAATAAAGTCTGTCAAGGGATGTCAAGGACACCAGGAAGGGCTTCTTCAAATACATCAGCAGCAAAGAGGAGGACTAGCGAAAATGTGGGCCCGCTACTGAATGGGGCGGGGGCCCTGGTGACAAGGGATACAGAGAAGGCAGAATTACTGAATGCCTTCTTTGCTTCCGTCTTCACTGCTAAGGACAGCCTCAGGAATCCTGCAGCCTGGATGTGAGGGAGAAAGTCCAGAGAAGGGAAGACCTTCCCTTGGTTGAGGAGGAAAGGATTTGAGACCTTCTGGGCAGGCTAGACATCCACAAATCCATGGGCCCAGACGGGATGCACCCACGGGTACTGAGGGGGCTGGCGATGCTGTTGCCAAGCCGCTCTCCATCATCTTGGAAAGGTCCTGGAGAACTGGAGAGGTGCCTGAGGACTGGAAGAAAGCCAGTGTCACTCCAGTCTTCCAAAAGGGCAAGAAGGAGGACCTAGGTAACTATAGGTCGGTCAGCCTTACCTCCATCCCTGGAAAGGTGATGGAACAGCTCATTCTGGATGTCATCTCCAGACATATGGAAGAGAAGAAGGTGATCAGGAGTAGCCAGCGTGGATTCACCAAGAGGAAATCCTGCTTGACCAAGCTGATAGCGTTCTGTGATGAAGTGACTGGTTGGGTAGATGAGGGGAGAGCAGTGGACACTGTGTACCTTGACTTCGGCAAGGCTTTTGACACTGTCTCCCATAACATCCTCCTAGAGCAGCTCAGCAAGGGTGGGTTAGACGAGTGGACAGTGAGGTGGCTTGAGAACTGGCTGAAAGGCAGAGCTCCAAGCATCGTCATCAGTGGCGTGGAGTCTAGTTGGAGGCCTGTGGCTAGTGGCGTCCCCCAGGGCTCAGGACTGGCTCCCATCCTGCTCAGCTTCTTCATCAACGACCTGGATGAGGGGACGGAGTGCATCCTCAGCAAGTTTGCTGATGATACCAAGCTGGGAGGAGTGGCTGACACACCTGAGGGCTGTGCTGCCATTCAGAGAGACCTGGACAGGCTGGAGAGTTGGGCGGAGAGGAACCTCAGGAGGTTCAACAAGGGCAAGTGCAGGGTCCCACACTTAGGTAAAAATAACCCTAGGCACCAGTACAAGCTGGGGGCTGACCTGCTGGAGAGCAGCTCTGCAGAGAAGGACCTGGGAGTGTTGGTGGATGATAAGTTGACTGTGAGCCAGCAGTGTGCCCTTGTGGTTAGGAAGGCCAATGGTCTCCTGGGGTGCACTGGGAAGACAGTTGCCAGTGGGTCAAGGGAGGTGATCCTGGCCCTCTACTCAGCCCTGGGGAGGCCTCGTCTCGAGTACTGTGTCCAGTTGTGGGCTGCCCAGGACAAGAGAGACATGGAGCTACTGGAGAGAGTCCAGCATAGGGCTACGAAGATGATCAGAGGGCTGGAGCACCTGCCCTATGAGGAACGGCTGCGAGAGCTGCGCCTCTTCAGCCTGGGGAAGAGAAGACTGAGGGGGGATCTTATCAATGTGTACAAGTACCTGAAGGGAGGGTGTCAAGGAGACGGGGATAAACTCTCTTCAGTTGTCCTGTGTGACAGGACAAGAGGCAATGGGCAGAAATTGAAGCACAGGAAGTTCTGCCTGACTCCCCGTGAGGGGGAATTTCTTCCCTGTGACAGTGAAGGAGCACTGGACCAGGTTGCCCATGGAGGTTGTGGAGTCTCCTTCTCTGGAGATGTTCAAGGCCTGCCTGGATGCAACCCTGTCTACCATGCTGTAGGTGACCCTACTTGAGCAGGGAGGTTGGACTAGATGATCTCCAGAGGTCCCTTCCAATCTTACTGATTCTGTGATTCTATGATATGGCTTGAACTATATAAATTAAAAGTAAAAAATTTTGCTTAGTAAGCTACCATCAACAAATACATTTACCCAACAACTACTAACAACATCTTGGTTATAATTATCAGTAAGGTATAGCAAGGAACTTTATGGCTCTCTGGAATTTGTAAGATTATTTGATTATATGAAAAGGGTGCTAACTTCACCCTACTCAAAGAAATACAGCATTTCCAGCAATACTTTTATTTTAACTACATATCAGCAGTATTGTTCTTTTTATACCTCCAACTCCACAGAGATCTCACTTACCTGTGTAATTACTGTAAACTATGCATGACTCTCACCTTCAGAGGATGACGTTTTTAAATCATTTTTAAAGACCATTAGAGACTGCGTACATTAAAATACTTCCTCAAAAAAGCACTACAAGGCCAAATTTATGCATAAGGTCAAGATTTTCCAGCTAGTCAGTTTTGCTAATCAGATTTTTCAAATTTACTAAGAATTGTACCATCTCTCTTAAATCTCTGTGGCCCGTTATTGAATCACTTTCAAGAGGCCTCGAAAAAGAAATGGTAGTATTTGTTTTCAGTGAAATGAAGGGAGAGAATCCAGCAGAGAACCTGAAGAGAAGAACCCAAGATAACAGTTATCTAAACTGACATAATTATACTTGGAAAGAAGGTTGAGAAGATAACTAGATTTGTAAGAGCTAAGGGAAAATTTCTGGAGGGTAAGAAGGAATTTTGATCTGTCCATCCTAGAAAGAGGGAGGTTGGAGAAACACACCCACACAGCAATAATCAAGATATTTACTAGTGAGTAATCTTCACTAGGCAGGTTCCCTAAATTCTTTCCATCATTAGTGGAGAAAAGGTTAGTTTCCTCTAACGTCAATCTACTACAATTTTTCCAAAAAAGCAAAAATATATTCTTGAAGGGATTTTAACTACTATGAAGGCTGGAATGAATTCTAGGAAGAAATTATCCCTTTAAGTTTCCTTTTCAGAGAACAGTCCTCCTTTTAGCATTGCAATGACAGTTAAGTAGATGTCTAAGTCAACCTCTCCATACATATTGGATTGTTTCCCCTGAACACAGGGGGAAATTGTGTTTCCACAGAGCTTTGTGTGCTACACAGAGAGCCATAAACTCCTCCATGAAAGAATGTTTCTTTATGAAAACATCCCTTATCATTTCTTCAGACCTAATGATGCCTCTTAGACATCAACAGTGGATAGCTCAGAAGACAGTGCCCTGCTGGGAGCTTAAGAGAGAAGGTGAGAGGCCTAAGCAGCACTTCTGAATACCCGAGCAAGATTTTCTTGGAGGATCTCAGTTCTATTAAAGGGGATTCAAAGGTAACAAACTTGTTCTGGAAAAGGCTAGAACAGTCAGCAGAGGCACAGAGCTCTCACATTCTTCATCAATGTGACATTTACGCTATCTATCGCCCTTAAAAGCCTGTGAAAGCCAGGCATAAAAGCTTGTTACACCTGTGTCTGCAAACAGGAAACTATCCCAGTAGTAGCATACCTATTTCCTATAGTAGCAGACTTGTTTCCTATTTCAGAGTCCATTTCAGTATGGCAAAAGGTGTTTTAATCTGGACAGCAAATGGAATAGGCTTTGACATTTTTGTCAAAGGTATACTGAACATGTAATAGAAAGAAAACTAAAAGCCTGTGTAAAGTCTTTTTGCTATTATTATTGTATGTGGGATTCAAACTTTCCAACTGGCTGAACAGAAATAAATAGGGTAGATAGTATCTTTATCTGAGGTACCTCAAGGGCAGGAAGGGTGATAAGTGACCTTGAATATTACTGCATTTTGTTTTCAGACTTCAAGCCTAGCAAAAAAAAAGTTCTGCATAAGTAGAACGGCCAAAAGGACCAATAACCCATGAGCTTTTGATGAACTGCTGACTAGTCCCTTAAGAGGGTTGGGATTTTTTCTTTTTTTTTTTTAATCACAACACAAAACCTGACAGGTCAGACTAGCAAGTTCCCTGGTAACTTCCAAGAGGGCTCCCACTTGTAGCAATTTAATGTGAGTTTGGGTTCTAGCCCAACTGGTCTGTTGTCACTAGCAAGACACCTTACGATTTCAAACCTTTTCCCACTTTAACATTGCCCCTACAGGAAGAAGAAAAAAAATAAAAAAGTAGTGAAAGAAATCTCTGTGGCAATGTAAACACATATTTACTAAAAAAAGAAAAAAGAAAAGAAAAAATACACACAAAGAGGTGTAGGTAGACACTGAAAAGAAAGTTATAGAAGGATCACTATCAGAAGATTCACGACAGACTAATCAGGAAGGATTTATCAGATTTTACCACAGTTTTCCCCAGAACAATGCCAACTCTGGGAGTCGATCGGACGTGAGTTTTCAGTCTTAATTGAGCACTGCCTCCCAGAGAATCAATGATGATGTTACTGAATTTTGAACATACTCCCCATAAGCAGGCCACTTAAATCAGCACTACTTAAAAATAGGCAGAGAAGGCAGATGCCAAAAGGTAATGGTTTCTGGAGTCTGCAGATGTACAAAAATAATTATTTGCTTGCTGCATTTTCTCCTGTTTTCCCTCCTGCCTGCCTTTCTGTGTGTGTCTGTTTTTAGAAGAAACTAATTCAATTATGTAAGCTAGAAAAAGTCTGTCCAGGACCATAAGTAGGTCTCTGCCAAGATCTGATGACCAAGAATATGACTCCTCTTTTGTATAGCACTGCCTTACCTCTTTGTCTGCTCTTCCACTCCCAGCCAAAACCAGTTACTACAGTAACTTCCGAAGGTACACTTCCTAACAACATTCTTCTGGATTTCAGCTTTTAAGTACAGTATACTGACAGACTTTACAGAAAAGTAGTTTCACATATCCACACGTTCGTAACAAAAACAGAAGCTGTAATTAGACGTTCACCTGGACTTTTAAAAGTATGTGTCTGCACTTGCTTTGCAATTCTTAATTGTCTAAACAAGTAGCTTTATTATCAAAACTGATAAAGTCCCATACTATTCTTACCTCATTCGGCCTTCATTGTGTTATATGCAGTGCTAGTGAACTTAACTGCATTAAATCACTTCAACATACTCACAGGCAACTTTCTACTGTCTCATTATTCCTACATAACAAAGTGTTTCTCCTATATGCAAGAAACTAAGTTTAACAGACTTCAAGTACCTCTTCATTCAGTAAAAGGCAGTATGACTTGCTTTCTTTCCCAGACTTAACAGAAATATTAGTAAAACTCTTAGCTTGCTGTGCTATTTTATGGCATAACAGTTCATCATACAGTGAAGCTTTGTAGTGGAAAACAAAGCACTGAAATATTTCAAGCCTCCGAGAGCTTGCCTCATCTCTCTTTAAGGAGGCGGTTGTACATATGACCTTTCCATATTAGCAGGGGTGAAAAAAAATAAGAGAGAGAGAGGTTTATGCATGCATTTATTTTTTTCAACTGCACTTTCCATTCAGCCCCATTGAGATACTGCTGTTTACGACAGACAGTTTCATGGGTAAATGCATTTTTATGATGATACTAATCCTACCTCAAAGTCTCCAATTAAGGCTATACATATTCCATTTGTATTTTAGTATTTCTCTGTTTTGTATACTATAAATACAATACAATTACTATTTGTCTCTCTCTGCATAAAGTTGTATTATGATTGATTTGGGGGTATCAAGGTCAAAAAATGTTTAGCTTTTGAGAACAAACTTTCACAACTAGCTACTCTTCCTATACAGTATGAAAGCAATGTTGACACTGGTCACGTTTACTTCCAGGAGTATATAAAAACAGTAAGAACTTAATCCTGCTCTTCAAAGCGTGGTATGTGTTACTCCCTACTCTACAAGTTAACAACACACACATTGTACATTTGGGATATCTGAAATGACTTTTTCCCTTCCCTTGAATATGTGACTACATAAGTTATGGTTACTGGACAGGAAACAAAGGTGGGTAAGTCATCAGTAAAACGAAAGATATAATCTCAAATATTTGCAGATGAGCACAGTAAGAATTCCAGAACCATTACAAGAACTTGACTACATGCAATCTAATTTCCCAAAGCTCTTTGGACCACGTGATGTTTCAGAATCCAACAAAATCAGAAGCTAGGTGTCATACACACCTTGAGTTTCAGTTTTTAGAGTCAAAACTGAATTTCAGGTTATCACAGCGTAATAAACATACTCAAAATGCAACAAAAAAATCAGTCGGCTTCTAAAGTTTGCTTTTTATTCCATGTCTTGTAGAATAGTTAAAATCTTCCTTCATTTCCAGAAAGGACTCATTAAGAGATAATTAATACAGATAGAGGTGATCTGCATTTTATTCCCTCTAGTCTTCTCTCACAGCAAAAGATAAAGGAGTGTTTGCTTCCTCCTACGTATAACCACTATTTTTATGAACATCCACAGAAAACGGGCTTACAAACCACTTAAACCAGAGAAAATGGAGGATCTCGTGTCAACTCGTGCGTTCGTAACTACAATGAGGAAGGATTAATGCTTGATTTGTACAGGGCTGTATGGGCTTTGAGGCTCTTTGTTAAGAATTTAGATTACTAAATTCTGTAATCCTTATCAGCTGCTGATGCTTTCTGTAACACAGTATGAACACTTCCTGGCCAGTGTTGCATGGCTCCCAGGATTCTGGACTCCATCCTCCTAGTTGAAAGATTTATAGAAACTAAGAAATGCAGAATTGCTTGCTGGTCTGCAGCCTGTCCCATCTGAGTAAAGCAATCAGAACGAACACTGCCTCAATAGGAGGGCAGAATGGGAACGGCTTCTGGGTACAGGGAGAAGACTGAAACACCTCAGCTTTCTTCTCTGCTCCAGTGCAGATTTCAGCAAAGTCTTTTGAAATACATACCTCCACTGCTTTTTGCCCACAGTACAAAGACAGACCCAGGTATGCACAGGTATGCTGCAAGGCTAAATCGTTTATTCACTGTATGTCTCACCCTCAAAAAGTAAACTGGAGAATGTCACAGAGAGGGCAAATAAGTATCATTTGTTAGGGATGGCATAAGCCTTTAATTTGTATGGCTCTTCTTCAAATCCCTTCCAGGTTATCTTCCATTTCATCACGATCATTCAATGGCTGATGTACAAGAGTTTATTTTTTCCGGAGTCCAAGTTACAAGATTCACTATTACAGGTCAGGAAAAAGTATAATCTCATCACAACTTTTCCCTTCAGTCATGTATTTGAAAACACTGGTAGGAGTTAAACTAGTATGACAATGCTTGGCTTTCTCTCCAGCTAGTGGGTCTCAGGGTATAATGTTAGAAGTCCTGTAGTGCTTTCAAAAGCAATGTTAAAATATTTTAAAAATTAGTGTACCAGAATGGTCTTCATATTTTAAAAGAGAAGCTGTGTTCCAAAACAACTCAGCCCTGTTTTGTAAGCAGAATCACAAAATGACGTTACTCATAATTATTGACTGTGAGAAACACCAAACTGAGAAGATCTTGTTCCAGTAAAGGAGGAAATGAGATCCTGCAAGGGTTAAAGAAATGAGCCAAGACCATACATTAGAAAGTTTGGGTCTTTCTCTCTCCTCTATCACATTTCTAGCTGTGCCAGTTATAACAGATCTTCTGGTTTCTAGCAGAGTGAGCTGCATAACGAACTGCTTTGTGGATTGGCTACGAAAACGCTGACAAACTTGACCATTTTCAATGACTTTTCTGTAAATCTCCTCACTGGAGTGCTTTGCATGTAAATGCCATCAGCAGCAGCAGTTGCTGCCATAGCAACAGACTTATTTAGAAAATGATTTAAAGTGAGTATCACAGCACATCCAGTCTCACGAAAAAAGGCAGAGTTGGCAGGAGGGTAGGGAGGGAGAAGGGAGATAAAACATCTGTGACTTTTTTTTTTTAATTGACAAATTAGTTTTTATGCTTCCCATTCACTTACTAGGTCTACATAAATACCTACTTATCTCTGAAAAGTGCTTTTGCACTTTTATTGTGTTTTCTGTGTGATAAAATTAACCAACACTCATGAAAAAGTTTACAGCTAGGACACTTTTTAGTCACTGCATACTATGGCACATGGAATATTATAGATCATAAAACAATCTACAAATTTTCTATTTGTTTAGTTTAATGAAAGAACCAGCTGCCACCATGCTCTGTGGTACAAAGTTTGAAATGACAAGATGCTCTCCTTAGAGGAAGTTAAATCTGATTTCCAAAAAGGAATGTCAGATCAACCTTTCCAGAAAGGTGTTTTATAGTCTTCAGATATCTATATCAGTGAAGTAATCCTTTCTGAGCCTATATATACTGACAAATGAACCTTACATGGTCTGAAAATTTAATACAGTTTGCAAAATCTCAACCTAGGCAGTCAATTCTTAAGTCTAAGAAATAGACATAACCACAAAAACCATTTCTATAGGATTAACTAATTTTCTACTTTCATCACCTACTTGAGAGTTCAGGGTTGAATGAAAATCATGTATTTAACAAACTATTTCAAAATTTAAAAGCGGTTTGGAATTTTTTATATCAATCTATGTAAATACATGTAGCAAGGACATCTTTAAAATTCCAGTGAAATTCCATATAACCTAGAGCTCTTATTAGCTTCCCTTTTATTCTTCCATAAGGGGAGGTGAAAGATGTAGCTATGGAACAACAGCTGCTAAGATTCTTATTCATTCATATGTGCTAATGCACTGACACTAGCTTCTAAAGGGGTGCAACAGGAGAGAATTATTTAACTTATTCTCTTACTCCAAACCAGTGTCTTAGTTTGATAACTAATAGCAAGAGAACAAAACAAAATACCCTTCTACAGAAAATACGAGCATTAAAGATAAAGAACTTTACTAGAAATTTCCAACTCAACAGGAAAAAGAAAAGCCAAATTACATCATATGTATGTAAACAGATATTTTCTGAACAATATACACATCCTTGTGATCCATCACTGGATGCAGAAGAGATGAAGATTTCTACCTTTACCGGCTTTGAAGACAAATCATTTCATACTTGAAGTGGTGACACAAGTCGAGTATTGTGGTCACTTTTGGAGAATGGAGGAAGATTTCTAAGAGAGAAAGCTTTGTGTGAAAAAGTGAGCTCTTTTTCACGAGCTGCAAACCCCAAGGAGCTCAGGTAGCTCTACAGGTCAGAAACAAATCTCATCAGAAGGATTTGGTTCACATTTTGAGTAAGTTTCACAGCAAAGCTTCCAGTATGAAGAGATTTTTCTCAAACATAAAAAATAGAACTTTATCTTATTGGAAAAGAGAATTGTACAAAAGAGCAGAGAAGTGGGTTGTTATAAACAGAAGTGCTACATCGAGAAATTTTAAGTTTCCCCACAAAGAATGCCAGTATATCATACCATAATTCTAACTTTTTCTGTATTTGCTACTTCGAGATTAGTTGAATTACCACGCGTAGGCCTTCATTGCTCTTATTCCATCACCTCTTGTACTTTACATAGATGAGCAATAAATCATGTTCTTAGATGCAGTTAACGGGAACTACATGCCCATAAATCAGTAGAGACACTCATCTGCCTGATCTGCTTACCACCATATTCTCTCACAAAGATATTCTCCCTTTCTTTCAAGACATGAATTTTTGCAATAACTTAAATGTTCTCCTTAAATCCCCTATTACATCTCTTAATCTTTCGTATTTATTTTAAAACGTAGTGTTTGTGTAACTGTATGTACACACACCTCCAAAAACAGTCCTATCAGTGTTTGTTCACCTGCTGCAGTACTTGGCCAAACTGATACTATTGAAAAATATCCTATTACGCTAGAATAGCCTTGACAATACTCTCCTGGATTAGCTAGATACGTAGTGACAGAGCTAGCCACGTTTTTCCTCTTCTCAGCTATACCAACTTCAAGAGCTGGTACAAGTATTCTACTGTATAAATTCACTTTTGAAAGCAGTATGTGAGGAAAAATATCTTTCAGTAAGAAATTCTGTCAGTTTAAATGCTCTAGAGTATCATTAAAATATCTATAAATAAGTACAAGCTTTTTGTATCAGTTCTATCCCACAACAAAGGACTGCACACACAAAAAAACTGAAAGCATATCGTACTCTTAAAGGATGTGTGCATTATCCACCTTTATTTCTGGTTACTTATCAATCTTCCTATATAAGTTATTTCCACAGCTGTGAAAAATCAGTTCTTAATGTATTATTGTACATTAGGCTTCAACCAAATCAATCAAAATTTATAAATGAGGCTAGGGTGGGCAGCTCTATTCAATGTGAACATAGTGTGTAGCAAAGACTTCCTTAACAGGCATGTGCTATTCACATGTAAAATCATGTAGATTAGTTTCCAGTAATTCCTTCCCTGATTTTCCTCATTGCCGTATTTACAGACATCAGGCAGACCTTCTTCTAAAAGATATTTTAACTAAAAGCTGCAATACAATGCTTTAGAGTACACATTACAAAACATTACTTCTCTCCACTAAAACTCTACGCAAATATGTTGGAAACTTTTTGCACTGGTGAGTACCTGAGAAAGGAATCAAGTATTTCTAACTCTTATTTTCCACCTCGATTTAAACTTTCCAGAGATTTACTGTCTCCACAAGCCTCATTGCCAAAGGATCCTGACCCTCCTAAAACATGCATTTGGGATAAGCCAACTTTAACTTGCACTCCCGTTGAAGAGAATATTATCCAACATATGCTGTCCACCTACCATATACAGGTATCAAAGGAACTTTTTCTTCACATCTTGATGTAATCATGAATTTCTGACACAAACCAAGATCTTAACAGAACTTTGTTTGCAATCTTGGTAGACACACAAGCAAAATAATTTTATTGACCACTGACTGCACTATAAGCTGTGCTCACTTTTACTGCTTACTACAGCTTTAAAATATTTTTCCCATTCTACTTGTACCACTAGAAGCTACAGAGACAAGGAAAGTACATTTAACTCATTACTAGACCATAACACTGAGTTTTGTTCATTGTTGACATTTTCAAGTACTTTCTTTTTTTCCACTGTAGAAGAATAACTAACTTTGACAAAGTGGCATTCGTTTGATTTAGAATATGCAAGCAGAGCAAGGCAAGAAGAAAAAAAACACTTCCATAACTGAATACACATTTCAAATGAATTTGCTTCAGCCATGTTTGTGTACCTTTCCTGTATTCAAATGACTTAAGAAAGTAATTTAGTTTTACTGTCAAGAAATAGATGCACAGGTTTCCTCTCAAGTTCCACTAACTAACATTCCATCTACATTACATTCCTGTTACACAAAACTATCTTTACATGTGACAGAAAAGTTCAAATATCACCTAATTTAAGAATACAGAATATCTTCTAGTGATAGCATCATTCTTACAAGATTCATTATGATTTTCTTCTACAGTTGATACTCTTTAAAAAAATTTCTGCTTGTGTTTGGAACTTCCCTTACAACTCTGTTCAATTAAAATTCATATTCAACACTTACTATAAGTATCAATAATATCCTTCCTATTACAGCCAATTTTCTATATGAACTTCCAATTAACAACTAAAAATAAAGGATAAGTTTTACTATAATTATAGATCAAACTTTATCTGTCTAAATGTACTGTAAATAAACTTGAACCAAAACACCATGGTTTGGTATTTCTAGATTAGACCATCTGTAAAGTCTGAGCATTTCCAGCAAAGCATTACTAGCCAACATTAGTGAATGGCCTACTAGCATCAACAGAACAAACAGAACTGATGGAAAGGAGAAAGTAAACACAGAGAAGATGAAAATACGTGAAAGAAGGCAACAGAAATATTAAATGAAAAAATAATTGTTGGAAAAATATAAAGCAGCAAAGGTGTTTAGATTCAAAGATCGATTTTAAGCCTAAAATATACACAAACGTGCTAAGTGTGCAGCAAGGCCATCACTTTCATTCTGTTCAACTAATTTTTTTTTTCTTTCTTTTTTAAGATACAAACATGATATTCCTGGGAAAGAGAAACGAAGTCAGGACAGCCAAATACCATGAAGACTAAAAATGGTTCTCAAAGCTGATACTTTAGAGTGGACAATATCTGTCATGAGTTATTCAACCACCAACCCAGGCAAAAACATTCGTAAAAGGGACAACCAATCATTTCGTATTCACCTCAGAACAAGCTATAGAACTACATGAAACTTGCCCTGCCAGCAAGGATTCAGATGGGAAAGTGGATATTAACCTTTGTCAGGCTGAGTTACTTGTACAGTCAGCTTTTGTTGGCTTAAGAATCCCAAAGGAGGCCAACAGATGGAGGGAAAGTAGAAACACCTCCTCCAAAGTATAGGAGGCAATGGCCAGGTGACAAGTGTACAGCCATCTCACCACTTAAAGCAGCTTATCACTATCCATTCAAATGGTGCTAGAATCCACCACAGATTTGGACATCTTGCTCCCTTCCTCAATTGCAACTTCCAGGTATGTGCAGCACCAGAGAGAGAAGAATAAGGACTGTGAAAAAATGTTGGTGTCTGTTTAAGGGAAAAAAATACTCAAAAAAAGTGTAAGATGTTGTACTGGCAAAGCTGACAACTCATTCAGAAACAAATGGAATCTTTTCTACCATAGATAACCCAGATCTTAATTGCACAGGAGAGTGTAATTTTGTTCGAGTGCTTTAACAGAAAGTTTCAAGAGATTATGAGAGTCTAATCTGACCTCATGCACAATCTAGCACCAAAGAGCCCCTCTAATTAATGCTACAGCAAGCTTAGGACTTGTAGTTGGGTTGGAAAGAGAAAAAACAAGCCTCCTATTCCCTGCCCACATCCCTCTTCCTCCCCAAAGGAATCTAATCTCTCTTCATACATCAGTAGCGATATGACCCCTTTCACTGAAGATATTAGCACTGTACAACAGGAAGGAGCCCAACAAGCCTGAGAAGAGTTCCTTCTTCAGAGAAAATAAACAACATACCTCTCAGTACTTTCAAATCCTAGTTAAAGCATTGGCTTATAGGAGGGCACAGTGAAATCAATGAGAGTTTTAACTGATTTCACTAAACAAAGCGGCTCTGTATTTATTAGATTTCTCTCCTCTCAAAGGAGCAGGGCATTTTCTAATTAATCCAAACCATATCAATAGTCCTTGGTCAATGTATCTACCCCAGCATGAGCAGAGAGAGATAACAAAGACAACTCCAGTTACCTAGATCAGTTAAGCCATGTGCCACTGTGAATGTGCATTTAGGGAAGAAATTCTTTAGGAGTATTTAGGTCACAAATCCTTTTCATCAGTGGCATCTGGTATTAGAATTGTGGGCATCTGCCATTTAATGTTTTGTCCTAAAAGTAGAAACAGCTTATCCTTAATAAGTATTTAGTACACTGCATATGACTTGGCTAACAGATTAAATTTCAAAGTTGTTTATAAAATTTGTGTTTTTTATAAAAATCAGTGCTCAAAGGTGTATCTATATTAATTAAGACAACACGTTTCTATCTTACCATCTAATAAGAGATCATCATAAACTTAGAACTCTGATAATACCTTCAAGGTGAAGGGACTACAGTGCTGTGAGAACTCTGAAAGCAGAAGTTTCACCACATACAAGGTTTGGATTAAAAAAAAAAAAAAGTCTATTACAGGGTGTTATGAAACAGATGACCCCATCACCGGATATGGAGGAAGCAGCATTTGTGTTGCCAAAGACAGGGCTTTATCATCCATTCCTGCAGTCTCCCTAAGTAGAGCATTGATTAAAGAGAGGCTGGCACACCTGAATCCTGCCTTCCACAGATGGCTCCCATTAGGGATGCTGGAAGCTAATTCATTAGAAGCACCTTGAGACCATAGCAGCCTCCTACATCTTTGTGCAAGACACAGAATATAGTAGGAAGTTTTTGAGCCTATGAAATATTTGGAATTGCACTAGTTTCCCCAAAGATCCTTGCATTAGTATAAAACACTAGGGGTAAAAGCCAAGATTTGTCAGCATTTTAGTACAAAGTACAGAACATGCTGAAAAATGAAGTATGTGGATAATCTATATACTGTGCAGCAGCACTCTTTAAAGTATATTCTACAAGAGGTATATCAGGAACAGTTCCGTCAGCTGGAATAGAGGTAAACTGGCCCCACAAGCCAAAGAACAAAATGAGATATTCTGTAAGAGAGTATTAACGAATCAAATAGACAATAAATTAATATATGCCTTCCTTAAAAGAGAAGATAAGTTTCAGAAGAGTTGTCTACAGTGTAGGTTTGTTTTTATAGGAAAGTAACTGTCCACAGTTTTTCCTTTCATCTCAGCTCGTTTCGGATATAACATGTATTTGGAGAGAGAGCATGTGATGTCTATTATTTCTAATTTCTTGACCCTAAGTTAGTTTCTGACAAGAGAGGTTTATTCTAGCAGCCTTTTGTTATGACAACAGACAAGCAATTATTGTGGAGCTCTGAGTCTGGAAAACCCCTTTCTTCTGTCACTCAGAAAATGGATAGGAGATTTAGTAGAAGGAGCTGTTATTTATCTTCTGCTAATTCATGCAGGTGTAACTCAGTTGGTTCAAAATGAACACAGTCAGTCTGGAGTTTTTGACTTCACTAAGCAGACAAGACAACCGTTAGGTATGTTCTAACAAATACTAGAGCAAAATATTTTCAAAGCACCAATGCTTAACCAGTCACTTCATCCACTCTCATAAGTAACTAGAAGAAAGAAGCTGTTAAACAGAACTGGTTTCAGATTATTTTAGGCAAAGTTAATCAGGGAAAGAAAGAATAATTCAAACTATACTAATAATAATCCACATTTGCAACTAACATTATAATTCACAAGTTACATGGAGAGACACACACACATACTTTTCAATAATAACTAAAATTAGACTTTTCAAGTTAGATTTAGACCTGAATTCACCAACCAGATTCCAAGAGGATTACAGTATACAACATAAGGGGATCCATATCTATCTTTCAAATTAATCATCCTACCATTGCAAAATTGGTAGGTAGTTGCTTTTCCTTCAGTTTTACATGACATATGCATTTTAAATAGAAATATTATGTATGTAGACAGCTTTTTCAACACAGTAGTTTCTAAATATTTTATAACCTAGTAAAAAAATCATGACATTATTTCCACTTTACAGGTGGGAAACTAAGACACAGAGAGACTAACAAACATTCTTAAGGTTAAATAGAAAAAATAAGCAGTTATCCTTAAGTCCCTCACAGTTCAGGCTACAAATACACTTCCGCACTATAGTTACTTTAGCTATATTTTATTTCTTCTTTATAAAATCAGTATTAACGCACACATTTTTCTATATGGAATAAATTGATAAAATTTAATTCATTCGTAGCAAGTTGACATTATTGTATTTGAATCTAAACAGAATTTCAAGACACTGAATAAACAAATGTCACTTTCTCCTGAAGCATTAGATGTTTCAATATAGCAAAGAAAAGTCATTTCAAAATTTCCTCTTTTAAAAAGATATCTCAGGTTTTAAACTACAATCAATGTCATCAACCCAAACACTTCAACAAAGAAAACTCACACAAATTCACAACATTTGTCTTGCTTTTCTATTTCTATTCTTCTTAACTCTCCTTCCAAGCAGGGAAGAACTAGTTGCAAATAGAGCTGAACTGACCTAGTGTTGGCAAAAGGCTTGCTTTCAGTTGGATATTGCATTAGACCATCTCCAGGGTTTTTTTTTCAACCAATGTTACCATGATCCTATGACTACAAGCAGTGGTACTGAAATGCAAAGTCTGAAATTTTTAGAAAACAGCAGACAGTATTAATCTGGTGATGTGTTGGAAACCTCAAGGTCCATTAAGCAAGACATTCACACAAATTCTGGCTGCTTATCTAGTTGTTTTCCTGTTTTTCAGAGTCAGGTCACTGAACATCCCACTGAACATCACTAAGAGCAATTCTTGATCTATTGAAAAAATGATGTCATGGACTGTCAACATTAACGCTCCTGCAAGCCATACCGTTCCATTTCCCAGAAAAGGTAGGTCAACTATTTCATAAAGCTGTACTGAAAAGTCCCATTGGCTAGTAATTTTTGGTATTTCCAATAATTTGGGGCATTTCTAGCCTGTAACTCAAAGATAAGTGGACTTTTCCGATGTAATATTTCATTTATTTTTAGTGCATCTCCTCTCATATCTCCTCCTCAAAATACATGTCTCCAAAGAGAATTCAATAGCAAAAGGAAGGAAATGGAGAAGACTACAGTAATTTTAACATCTCACATGCCAGTGCTAGTGTACTGATGTCAAATAGTGCATCTCACCTGATACGGTTGCATCCAAACATCTGCAGAGCCTATGCTCTCATGATATTCCTATCAAGTTGCTTCATTGCTATAGCCACTTTCACATTTAAAGAAGGTGATTTGTTCTCCAATTCCGTGTAAGCATGCAAGAGGATATACTCCTGATGAAAACATACTTCCAAGAGGCTCAGAATATACTATTATTTACCAGCTGATTTACATGAACCTCATTCACATATTGAGAAATATAGACATACAGCTTCTTTACTCAGTAGAGCTTATATAGCACAGCAAGAAACAGCAAGATGGAAAAACATAGGAAAATTAAGCACAGAGAGGAAGGATAAGGCAGCAGCAAAAGTATTATGCTTTGGATAACAAGACGTCACAAGACACTAGGAATTTATAGAGGTTTTAAGACCTCACAGGAAGGTATTAAAAGACAGAAACTTTCTCACTTCCCAGAAACTTAGCAGTAGCTTTTATTTACAAAACATTTTCAGTTGCATCACAAAAATTGGAGAGGTAGTTATGTTTGGGCCTGCAAATTAAACCATCTTTCCTTTCTCTTTCCTCCTGCCACAATGCAGACAGGTTTGCTGAAGAATTAATTCCAAGTTTTCCAAATGATCTCACCAAGCCTCCAGCAACATATCCGCTACTTCACATAGATACCAAAAGCTCTACATTTCCACGTTCAAGTGCTTTTTAGGAGCTCAGTACACTTTGCCATGTAGAATCATGGCTGGTTAACTGAACAAGGTATAGCTCAGTTTGGAAAGTTACCTTGAAATAGAAAAACAAACTTTGCAAGAAACATTATAAGCAAGTGAATACTATGGATGGCATTGCATGACACTGGAAGTACATGAGAACGACTGTACAGCAAATGAAAGCCTGAGGGTAGCTCCCACATAAGCCCTATGAAATCTAAATGTAAATGAAAGGCACCATAACTCTGAGAGCAACTTGTAATTTTAGATAGGCCCAGCTTTTAGATCTCTGCTTGATGTATGACAAAACAGACTAGATGTTGAGAACTCAGGAACCTAGAAAAGCTGGACATTTCAGATCTCAGAGGCTGTACTCAAAAAGTATTATACTCAGAATCATTTGCTGTTTTTAAGAAACACTATCCTGATACGTTTTCAGAAACGGAGTAAAAAAACTGTTCATCATTACTTTGAAAATAAAGTTCATCTCTTCAAATGCATTCCTTTATCAGCACCTAGATTTTAGCTGTGTACCTCAAACTTCTATAAAAATCGATGATAAAACTATCAGCTACATAACCTTTCTGCTGTGCATTCAAATGACTTGCAAAGTACTCTGTGTCCTTGGAATAAATTGATTCAAATACAAGAGTACAAGATGCAAGATAAGCAGAAAGATCAATAGACTAATAGGCAGGTAAGCAGTCAAGCCAACAGATACTTATCAGTGGCAAAGCAAGTAGTTAAATATAAATGCAACACAACCTATCACCATACTGATAAATTAAAATGGCATCAACCACTAATTTAAAATGCCAATGAGTACACCCGCAAGAAAGTTGTCAAAAGGCAAATACTACCACATGCAAAACAGAGGCATCAGTGAAAATTACTATCAATAAAACAGGTTTTATACCCAATAAGCAAAGAACAATTCCATTACAATTCCATTAAAAAGTTATTTTGAAAAAATTCATTCAGAGTAAAATTTGTATCTGTTAGCTTACAAAATATTGACAAGAAACAGCTGGAAAAAAAAAGGTGGACAAAATTTGATTATAGTGTTGGGCAGCTGCATAATAGACCCTCCAGGGTGGAAAAAAAAAAAAAAAAAAAAAAAAAAAAGGAGAGAGAGAGAGAGAGAGAGAGAGAGAAAATTTTTGCCTAAAACCTGTTCAGTAAATGTCACAAACATCTTTGCATTTTCTCAGACTGAAATAAGAAATTTCTGCCTCTGGTGCATCAGTCTTACTACCTCCTTAAATGCTGAAAACATTTCAGAAGGAGATTAATTAATCTTCAAACCCACATTTTTAGCTATTGTATTCATTAGTTTAATGACTGTTTCAGCTTAAAACCTGTATTGCTCCAAAGCAGAATGTTCTGTACTGCAAGAAGTTTAAAACTTGACCATAGTAAAAGTCATCTCAGCACTGTAAATTGCATCTGCTAGCTGGTGTATCAAAAGACAAATTACATACAGTTTGCTTTCACTGAACTACTGGGAAGTTCTGAAAATATGCAGCCATGTACTCCTGCTAATGAATGAGTCTGTCTTAATGTTTTGGCATCACAAATGCTCTGCAAGGCTCTAGAGGTTTGTCCCCTGCTAAGATGTAGAGAGTCTGCCCTGTTAAAAGACTTCAGACAACTTACTCTGACCAATACAGTGTTATTCACATGTATCAAACTTGAGATATCCAAGTAGTCAAGGCTATACAGCCAAATAAACCTTTTATTCGCCACTATCCGTAGTCAAGTGTCCTCTATATATGTAGTAAAGGGTCAAAATATTTTTCTAGCAGGTTTAGGATTTGACCAATGTTTCAAGATCTTGTGCTTATGAGCTGCTCTTATGTCAAGCTGTTATGTCAAGTATACACTGGCCTGTGTATTTATGGTGATCAGTTAGTCACTTACAGAATTATATTTGCACTAAGGCTTACACTGACCAAAAATTGAAAAGGCTATTGCAAATGGTTATACAGAGTCATATGTGAGACAATATAATTTCAAAACTTAAAAACCTCTCAAAAAGAACAACAGTAAAGATTTTCATAGCAACCATAAATAAGGGTAACAAGCAGCTCACATACTTGTTTTTTCAAATCTGTATAATAACAGCCAAAGCTCTTTTGGTAATACATTATCCTAAATGTGTTCCTTTCCAATAAGATAATTTGGCATAACATAGTAATATGATAATCAGCTATTTGTCTTAACTTGCCAAATAAAGTTCTTTTATGCTGTTTGAAAAGACCTACCCTGCAATGGAAATCCATGAATTTATCCACCAGATTAGTGTTTGAAAAAATTACTTGAATTGTTTGAAAACTTCTGTACTGATAGGCACTACTTCTAAATAAGCATGTTAAAGCAAAATCAAGGGTGTATCGCTTAGTTTTCCATCATCTACACAGCTCCTCTAACATGAAAACACCAGAAGAAACATACTGAGTAAGGGAAACCATTTAAATGTTGTGAATTAATTGTAAAACAGGAATTCAAAGTACTGCCAAAAAAAGAAAGAAAATAATAAATACACTTCCTATGGAAAAGCCTGGATGAAGTTAATCATTAAACAAGGTATAAAACATTCCCCTTGCCACTGTGTGTATAAAAAGTCTCCTTTCTTTCAAAAGACTCCAATTAAAAGACAAAATTCTGGAACTGCAAATTCCACTTGAGGAACAGTGATGGAAATAAATCTGTGACATTAATACACCACTTTCAAGCTTTAAGATCCAATAGCACTCTGCAGAAAAAATCAATTTGTCAGGCCATGAGATGAAAAGCACTTTCTCTAGCCTCCTTAGTGAAGCACAGACAATCAAAGACTGTGTTCATCTCAACTACAAAGTCTGCTGAGCACTGTAAGATAGCAGATAGAAAATATCTGAACAGACAAAAATGAAAAAGATCTAGGCCTTTGTAGATTATTACTAAAATAAAGTGGGAGATTTTCTTGCTTAGAATTTCTATTTTAGTTGCCCAAAAGTAGCAAACAGAAGTAATTGCTACAGTGATTAAGAGAATATCTGGTTCCAACAGAACTTCTATCACTTGCAATCATTATCTGATTTCCTGTGTTGTAGCTTTCCCAGTCATATTGCTTGGTTATTCTCAAAAATATTTATTTTTGCATTCTCACAATGGAATACTTAGTCAGTGATGATGAAACTGCACTTGGAAATGCAAGAGTTACATGCAAATAAACTGTCTTTCATGTCTATCACAATTCAGTAGCATCAACAGAGTCAGCTGAAATGCTTCAACTATTCTGAGCATCAAATTTGTGATTTTTAGGGTCTCTTATGAGCTCTGAAAATGTCATTAATTTGGAAGGATACTCAAAATTATGCCCAGAATCATTCTGCTTCTGCTTTTTATTTAATAAGGGGTTTTGCCTGCATTCTTTTAAGGCGATTGCAAAATTCACGCTACTGTAAAGTCAGGCATCAGTTATAAGACTGAGTGGAAGGCAGGAGTACTAATCACTTGTTTGCTAAAGGTCACAGTTCTTAATGGGGCCTCTTAGATTACACTCATCAACAGTCTCAGTCTGTACAAGGGACTATTTTTGGATAACAGCCATGGACACAATTTATTCCTTAACAGAGACAAACATAACAGGTCAGATTTGCTCACAGATCTTAGCCTATGTAAGATTTACAAGGCAAATTCTTATGAACCGCTTGATTTTAGAAAAGGCAGAAATCAGAAGCCTTCACATCTATCATCATCCAACATTTACTATGAAGACTACTGTAAAGTAATTTCAGTAACATACTAGTGATATTGCTGTAACTGACAGACATTAACAAATAATTTCAAAACATCATGTGGTTGTGTATCTGTAGATACATAAACCTTCTAGGGTATCATTGTTTTTGTACAGTGAAAATTCAATGACTTTAAGATAAGAATACAAATAGGCTGTGCTAATAAACCAGCAGTTATGTTATGAGGAAGCCTGAAGGCAAGTGAAGAAATACAGGAGTTTTTAACAGAAGTCCCCAAAAGTCCAAGTAGTAGAAGATTGTAGAGACCTCAACAATTCAGGCACAGAAGGATACTGAGACTCTAGGGCTGCAAACACAAATCATAAATGGTCAAATTTGTGGTAAAAGAATGAAAATTTGGGAGCTGGGAAAACCCTGTCATATACAGTAAAACTCAGACACAAAATGAAATTTGGGAACCAACAAAGAACGGATAAGTATCAGGGCTGTGTTAGCAAACACAAAAGTAAACCCAAGCAGAGACAAGAGCAAGCTGCAAGAAACGCTCAATATCGACATCATACTCCTACAGCGAAGAACTCAGGAGATGACTTGCTGTAACCCTTCACCCTCTTTTAGGAGAAAACAAGGACCCTGAGGAGCAAGGAAAAGTAAGTTTCTTAGCATCACAGAAAGGGGTAGATACTAGAGAGTTTGTGTATATTAGGTTTAACTATAGTAGCAGTAATTGGATAATTAGACTTATATGTGTTAGTGTCATTCTAACTGGACTAATAACAACTCTGATTAGATTGCTAATATTTTAAGTAACCTAAGAATAAATTCTTGGATCTCTATATACAGTGTGTTTCTTTAGCCCACATAAACTGCATGGGGTGTTTGGGCTGGTCCCCTGTTCCTGAGGCTTGGTTGAAATTTGGATGCAATAAAATCATACCTAAAAAAAAGAAAATTTTATTAGATTTTTGTATTGAACTGAAGTGAAAAGCAAACTGAAAATGCAAAAGCAAATGTACAATGACTCATAAAAAGTTACAGAAGGAAAACCTTGACCAGCCTCAAATCATAATTTGCCATTTGACTCTCCCAGACACAACCAGAAATAGCACAAAACCCAATACATGATCAGACTTAAAATCATGAACTCTCTAGGATCATGATTCAGCTTCACTAACAGCAGGCAAGATTCTAACAAAACAAATTTATTTTATTTTATTATTTAAAGTGATATTGATTCTAGTTTTATGACTCCAGAGATGTTACTTATAACTGAAAAAATCAACACTTTCTGAGAGTAAAGATGTTTTTAGCAAATATATTATTCTAATATAACAGATTTCAGAACTGATCACTAAAGTGCTTCTGCTGTTATTTGATAAAAGTTGATGAGAAGTGAAAAAGAAAACGGACACTAACCCAAAGCAAGGAAAAAGTATTTTATATTTTCAAGAAAGCTAGTCATTCCAGTGCACACAGTTCTGTTAGCAGAAAAGGTAAGTGAAGAGAGACTTAAAAAGAATTATATTATCTGCAGTTCAGGGAGGGACACAAGGGACTCGCCACTCAGAAATACTACCTAAAAGTTTGAAAATATTTGAATCTCTTCAAGGAAATTCACATAGACCTCACACAATGAGCAGGCTAACTAATAATGCTTACTAAACACCCAAACCGGCTGATGCAGTTCTATAGCACAGTCTTTCCTCTACAGGCCTCCTTCCTTTTACTCAAAGGCTAAACACTTCTATGCAAGGATTTAATATCTAATAATAACAGAGGACCACACTGATAAAACACAATTATTAAAGCTGTGTGGAAAGACCTAGTGATAGGTAAAATACCAGCTGCATATGTAGGTAAAATACCAGCTGCATACAAAGATACACAGGTACACATGCCCACACAGTTTGAGGAATTAAAGCCCATTAGCAATAAGGCCAGTAATATCAACCTAAGTGTGAAAAACACGTGACTGCTAAGGAATAGAAATAAACCAGTTGTTTTTCATCTTTACTCACATTTCACAGGATCATTGTATAAAAACTGCATAGGCTCATTTAAATCATCATTATTCATATTAGCTTAGGCTATCCATATCAATCAGGATTGAAAGACTGGACTACTGATGTAGTGAATGTTACAATGCTAGGATATATTGCGGTAAGGCACGATTGCATTATCTGTTACAGAAATCAAAGCTTGGGGAAAATGCAATGTGAACTAACATCTCTTTGCTTATACTTGCCAAAATACTTATTCAGTGTTCTGATTAGGCTTAAGTTGTCAGAAAGCAAAACCATCACAAACATGGCTCCCACACATTGCTTTAGTTACGAATCTCTTCTGTTCCTTTAGCGGCACAAGAGCATCCTAAATATGGATTCTGCAAAGAGTTTCATGTTAATTTAAACACAGTATTTATAGATGTTAGAGAAGTGAGATTAGGCTGTGGTAGTAAGAAAATCCAAAATGCCATTCCATCAACGGCAGGACTTCCATTTTACTTGCTTATTTCAGCACAAATTTCCCCTAGACAGTCTACAGGAAATGGAAGGGAAAATAACCAAAATCATTGGGAAAATGGTTACAGATACCATCTGGTCTTCACAGATGGGCCTGTACTGTAAGTCATGTACATCTTTTATCTCTGTCATCACTCATAGAAGAATTCAAAGTAGGTAAAGAAACGGAAGCAATGACTCTAAGAAGTATACTAGCAGCACACCATGTGGAGATGTAGCCACTTAACATTAATACGAGTGAAAAAATTCTCCAGGCTGATGAAATTTCACTCAGAAAAGATGCAGAATCTATTAGTTTGAAAGTCAAAAGTTCAGATCTGTAATGAATCACATCATTACAGTGAAACTGTGAAAAACAAATGGAAAAAAGCTATATCAGAAAAATACGGCAATATAATTGCCGTACTGCTAACTATCACCATACTATCCAAATGCCAAAAATATAATTAATTTTATCTTCACTGTCTCTTCAAAGTTCAGCAGAATTATTTCCAAATTACAGATGGAAAACAGAGACACAAAGTTACTACCACTTTGTCAAACAGCACAGCAAAGCTATGAATCATTTCCACACTACCACTGCCCCCTTTTCTGAGTACAATATTTGATTTTAGACACTCTCCTTACTCTTATGCAAATTGCATTCTGGTAATTTCACAAGAATTCTCTAGTCATGAGGTATTCACAGCTTTTAAAGAACTGTACAGATAAAGTCTCTCCACTTTTCCCACCTCCCTACTCAAAAGTAGTAGGGGTTTTGTCTACTTTTAAGATAAATGTTGTTTCACTTACTCTTTAAAATAATACCTATCTAGTTCCTAATGAGTTAAATACAAAATACCTGTAGGCCTTTCATTTTGCTTGATACAGTACTTAAAAAAAAAAATCCCTCCCCTCAATTACGTCCATGCTTTACGTGTTTGAGAAAGTATATGTCCTAAGAATAGCTAACAATGCTATTCTTAGGACACACACTGAATGTTTGTGGTAGTCGCTTAATTCCAACTAGCTAGTACATAAGCATTTACATGGACTACCTTATAAAATCTATTCAACATAACATTCAGAAAGAATAGGACAAAAATACTTACAGACAACCAACACTATGGTTAAAACTAAAACAATCAGATGCTAATATAGATATTCATGTCAACTGTGGACTACTCAGCTAAAATCGGTTTACCATGTCTACACGGATTATATCAAAGGACAAAAGGATGGCAGAAGGTAGAAAAGGTAAAACATACAGAATTCTATTTCCTCTTGCTAAGACCTGCCAAGATAACAAAGAACAAAAACAATGATGTTTAGACCAGATCATGTGAATGACTGAATCTGTATGCCAGCTCCACTTCCATTTTGATGATGCTGAAATACTACTCTTAAGGCGATGCAAATACCATTTCATCATGCATTGAAGAAAAAAAAATAGCCCCAGCCTCTCCCGACTCACCTCCTCAAATCACTTTGCCATCTCCTGTTTCACAGCTAGATTGTAGAGTTTTACACACAAAAATTTTCTTTTCCATTTTGTCCGTAGAATGCGAGGCCCAGCAGCCCACTAAGTGTAACACGAGTGCAGGCAACAAACAGCCATGTTTAGCCATGCTGCAGAATACATGAGGACAGTAAGAGGTTTCGCACCCTGGGAACTCCAGAATGAATACAAACAGCACAAAAAGACTCGATCAACAATTTGACCAAGATACCATCATGAACACCTACCATGGAAGGCACTATTTAAGAGACCAGCATTCATTTGGTCCTCAAAATCCTCCTTAGTGCCACTATGGGTATTTGTTCACTACTCAGGGATAAGAGCACCACCTAGTGAATCTCCAGCACTACTTGCAGGAGCACCTGCACACTCATGTTGGTCTCATTCAACCCTGCTTGTCTTAGGGTATTTGCTAGACAGAGCAATTGATAGTTATGACTAACATAAACACATACATATTGCAAATGACAAAGTGAGGTGATGTTAAATAGATATTCATTCAGCACCTGATATACTTTGTCCTTGAACAAAATCAATGTCCTTTAATATTACCAACAATGAGCCTCATAAAATAATCTAGTTAAGAAAGACACTATTTTACAAGACAAAACAGCTAGGATTCCTGTTTGAAGAGGGAGTAAGAAGGATGGCAAGTCAAAGTGGGGGGGGCAAGGAAGAGGGAATGGACACACAGTACTGTGCTAATACCCTTCCACTCAACATAAGGTGACATCTCAGCATCTGTGTATGACTTCATTTAGATCAAACACCAGTGGCCTGGAAGACAAGACTTTAGAAACTATCCAAAGCTGAACATTTACACCCATATAACATGTTACATTTTGTGTAGCTTAAAATGAGAGCGCCTAAACATTGCAATACAGAACTAAAAAGAATGATCAAATCAAAGCTATTTCTCAACTTCTAGACAGAAAAAAAATCATAAAACAAAAGAATTTTTAGATAAGATAGCATTGCCAATGGCTTGCCTGACCAACTATGTACCAAAGTTTCTGTTAAATGGTTAAAGTGGTGACAGCTACTGATACATCAATATAGATAAACAAATACAAATAAAACTATGTATAAATAGAACATGTCAATGTGCTGTTCTCCTGAAAATATATCAAAACAAGGCACAAATACTATCTCAATATGAGAACTGCATGTTGCATTTTGCAGACAGACACTAAACATCCAAAATTAATTCTAAATAACTGGAGTTGATGGTAAAGAAAACACAAGATCAGAAATAACTTTTTCCACAGTAAATGACCCTAAATGTTTCAGGTCACAAGTGTCTGTAAAATAGAACAGTTGCATAAACTTTGAAAAGATTTTCCTATAGTAGAGATATCATTCACACACTACAGTTCTCTAAGAAATGCGCATCACTTGAAGACATGAGCACAGATAAAGCATTTTACCATTTACTTCTGTTTTGTATCTGCCAAAGGTATTTCTCCTCTCCTCTGGAAATTAAACCAATGTACTAGTCTTACTGGAGAAAAACATGGCTCTTCTCCTCTGATGTACACTGGTGTTCCGTCCAGACAACAGGAGCTAGAATCGAAATATTTCATTCAGGTAGAGAAGTGCAACGATTACGCTGAGTAACAGACATGATTTGTGAAAAGGTAATAAAAATCTTTAGCTCCTAGTGACTTGAATGAGATTTGTGGTTGCTAAGTAACTCTGGAAAAAAATTTTTGAGACATTTGAAATCTAGTAATACTGGAAACAGATGGGTGTAACTCTCATTGTTTAGAGTATTCTAACTGGTTAAAACTGAATTCCTACAATCAGAATACTTTAGCATTTAATGCAATACTTTTATAAATTTAAGGAATTCTGTACAAAATAAGCAGTTCACAGCACTTCTCTAGGATGTGTTTAATTCTACTCCAGACCATCTATTTTACAGATGATACAGCCAAATTAAAGTATTCAAGCTATGCAGAAATCTTGATATAGCACAGTATTATAGCATTATGAATAGACTAAGTTTTCTATTGCTACTAAGAATAGATCCTGCTTCACAATTTTGAACCCATTCTTCAGACTACACCTACATGCCTGCATCACCAAACAGGCCAACATCCACAATTTTGTGATACAGCCATGAAATACTGTTTTCTCCTCCAAGCAGGCAAAAAGGTATAATATAAAGACATAACATTCTTATTTTAAAATACCTGCCTCAATTTGATATAATTCAGATTGTTTGATTTTTTTCCATTTTTCTTGTTAATGCAAATTCTATTTCAAATGCATTTGCATAGCTCCCATTGGTATCAAGAGATGCTGTGAATCTGCATCCAGGGGCAGAATCTAGCTAATAGAACATTAATACCTTTTAAAATCTGTAGCTTGGGAAAGTGTAGGTGTTAAGAAGCAGTAATGTGTCTTTCTTTCAAAAGGCATACAGTAGACTGCTTATTCATTCCAATAGAAAAGTAGTTCAGAAAAAAAAAAAAAAAAAAAAAAACTATGTTTTTGCTCCAGAATTTAGGGCACTTTTAAATAACAGCTATTCTAAATGTTTCATTTCTGAAAACAGAATCTCAAAGAACATGGAGATTCAGATATATTTTAGCTGCTCTACATACACAAGAGGAACGAATCCTACACAGAAAAACTGCAATTCACCTTACAATGTGGAAGACCTAATACAACAGCGTCATATCATATTCTAGCAGCTACTTTCAAAGAGTATTATATACTCAAATGCCCATTAAAACAAGCTTTCTATTCATATTTATGCATATTATGATCAATTCTGAATCAATAACCAGATTACAATAAAAGTCAATTTGTCGGGCCTAATATTCTTTTGGAAATAAACTCCATCCAGGCTGCATGTTTTTCTTTTTTCTTTACTGTGACCTTGTTATTTAATCAATAAAGGAGAACCTAAACAAAAGCATAATGGTCACAAAAGAAACACATCAATAATGTTCCTGATCCCACAGACTACATCATGAAAGCAGATCCACTGTAACCATTTGTTATGGGACTGTGCACTGGTGCAAGGACATTTGCTAGTGGTAATCCGTTTGCTAAATTAGACTACTAAAATACTGGTACTACTAAAATAATTGGGTATGTATGTATACCAACATATGTGTACATTACACAAGCATCTACTTCATCAAAAATAAATGGAACAGAAAGGAAAAAAGTTACTTCAGTGTTACAGACAGCAATTTTCACTTTTGGCTAGATAATGTTTGTACATCTGAACTGCATTAGGAAGAGGTCTTCTGTGCTTGATACCTCTTCCTCTGTGGCACAATCCTTACCCCCAAGAATTTCACATTATGTTAGCTGAATAGGATTCAGCACATGTGACAGGATTTAAGAAACACATGAACTGCAGCAGAAGTGATGTAGAAAAGTTAATACAGCTTCAAAACCCTCACTACTCACCTGAAGTACATTGTTCAGGAGTATCCTTCCACAAAGCAGCGCAAGAACAGCAGGAGAAAGATGACTTCACTGTCACAGAAACATTTCTATTTGGCTAGTTCATGCAGTCTATTCAACTCTTGGATAAGGTTTTGCAGAACAAAACCACACCTCTTCAGCATGAGCACAACATGATTAATCTTTAGAGATCGCCCTAGAAGTATGATTTCTCTTTCGAATGATACTGGGGATCTAATATACTTCAAATGCCATTCAGCAACTCTTAAAGATATCCTAATTGAGCAAAATACCACAATCATTGAATATTTCTTGAAAAACAGGCAACTGAGTTATATACCTTCTATAGAAAAAGGTATTAAATATCCATTATGGTGTCTTTTCTCCAGTTACTATTTATCAGTTCTAAATTTTAGCTAAAAATATCCTTGAAGGAAGAGCACTGCAGCTAAAGGAGAACAAGCCAGAGCTCTACAGCTTTTGATGACCTGTTCACCTCCACAGAAAAGCAGCGTCTCTGAAACTCAGCCTATAAAACTGTTTTCTCAGAGACACACAAAGTATTACAAACAAATTAAGAGATGCACAGCAGCATCTGACAAAGGATCTAGAGCACAGATGCACACATGTTTGAGCACAAAAACAGGCCCCAAATTTTAAGAGGCTAAATAATCCAAAGATTATGAACTAATTCCCACAGGAAGGTTCCACAACAGGCTAAGCACAAGCTGGTTTAGGTTTAGGGAAAGTGAACAGGATTCCCAAAGGAAAAAACAGATCTCACAGAACTATTCTTAGAACAACTGAATGCTCATGGGATAGATCAACTTCTTATTTTAGGGAGTTCAGTGGCAAGCTGAAAGAAAAAATATATGTATCTGAAAAAAGAAAACCTACCCTATCATACAAGCAAAGAGAAAGTAGAGTTAGTTTGGGACTCCTACGGCTTAAAAGTTTTGGGGGTTCTAATTTAAACACACATTTTATTTGCATTTTTCCAGCAATTTAGTTTAACAGATTGCAATACAGAGATGTTTAAATTTGGAATTAGTTTGGGTTTCTTTTTCTCTCTCTCTTTTTTTAATTTATTTTTTAATGCCAAGCTCCAATGCCTGTCTGATAAGAAACTTTTATCTTTTCCAGTAAAAGCCTCACTGTCAGCTACAATGGCCTTTAGGAAGTGCTCATAACCTGATTCCTGTGGGGCAGTTCCTAGGTCTGCCACTTGCCTGGACAAACTCCAGGCACTTCGCACTCTCCGTATGAAGCACTAGTTCCAAACTCAGTTCCCAGATCAGCTCCAAGACCTACTCCTTGTAGCTTCTTAGGCAATCTCATTCCTAATGTATCTATTCCAGCTACTCTTAAAACCAACCTACTTTTGCAACCACCCAACTTTTCTATCTCTCAGCTCTTTTATAGCTGCTGGCAATCAAGGCCAAAATCAAAATCCTAGCTGATCACCCTTTACTATAGTAAAGCTGTATGTGTTTTCTGCTTTTTCTTCATTGCACCATTAGTCTCCTGTCCACCAACAGAATCATCTGAAAGTCGAAACTTTCGTCTGAATTTTTTTCCTCGAATACTCCTATCTCCTCCTCCTAATCTCACCTTCATGGCCTCCCACTTTTCCAAATCCTACTCTCCACTATAGTAATTGCTTCCCTAGCCCATCCTCCAAAAGTAGTATTTTGCAAGATCAGTCCTGATGGCTCTCTTTCCTACAAAAAATAATTTATTTTACTTCTCAAAAAAATGGATTTGTCTGATGTGGTTGATTACAGTGAGGTAGTGCTGGTTTGTGGAATAGAACATAACAATCTTGGATTTTATTTTTAGCTTTTCCACTGGTCTGATATATTATTCATGCCTCGGTTTACCCATGCATCTCTTTGATAAAAGGTTTTTTTGTAGAGATACAGCTGAAAAATAGGCATTGTTCACACTCTGTATTGCTATATAGCTGCAGCTATATACCTGCTTTCTCTTTCTCCAACACTTTGTCTTAAAGTTTTATAGAATATAAACAACATAATTAAACACATTCTGCTGATGCCTACTCTGTTCTCTCCATGCTTCACCTGGGATTTACATTTCTAAACGGACTTTTTAAATCAAATTCCTTCCCCTTTAACAGCTTTTACTGATTGATTTGAAGAAGTTGTAGTTCTTTCTACATTAAAGATTACAATTATACTTCAATTGGTTTCTGATCGCCGAATTGGAAAAATAGTTACATTTTAACAAGTTGTATTTACATGTGAGTTTTTAAATGCAGTCTCATTATAGTTAATATCGGCTTTAGTGGGAATTTTTCAAATGTTATCATACAATATAGGTGATCATAAAAACTCCTGACTCTAAAAAGCATGTTGCAAGTCTGAACGAGAGGAAAACAAAACTCAAACTCCAAAACAAATAATTTCTGACTCTGTGTTGCACGTCACTATCAATGGCATCATTGTTTCCATAGTTACAAACGTAGACTGCTTCCAAGGAAAAAGAGAGAAACTAAAAATGACAATGCACAATCAAAACTGGCACAATTTTAGACAGCACATGTGGGATGGAGAAAGGAGTTAAAATAGTGGCATGGAATTCTATGGGGTTTTCGTATTTAACAGTAACGCCAGAGATCCAAGCACATCAAGCTCTGAACAGTAGGAAACAGTAGATCTCTCACTGCAATATCACTTGACATATTTCTACACCCAGTAGAAGGAAGGGAAGAACTAGAAAAGAAGGAATCCAGGAAATCTGGCAGGAATCCCCAAAGGAAATACAATCATAGAATCAGTAAGGTTGGAAGGGACCTCCAGAGATCATCTAGTCCAACCTCCCTGCTCAAGCAGGGTAACCTACAGCATGGTAGACAGGGTTGCATCCAGGCGGGCCTTGAACATCTCCAGAGAAGGAGACTCCACAACCTCCATGGGCAACCTGCGCCAGTGCTCCATCACTCTCACAGGGAAGAAATTCCCCCTCACGGGGAGTCAGGCAGAACTTCCTGTGCTTCAATCTCTGCCCATTGCCTCTTGTCCCGTCACACGGGACAACTGAAAAGAGTTTGTCCCTGTCCCCTTGACACCCTCCCTTCAGGTACTTATACACATTGATAAGATCCCCCCTCAGGCTTCTCTTCCCCAGGCTGAAGAGGCGCAGCTCTCGCAGCCGTTCCTCACAGGGCAGGTGCTCCAGCCCTCTGATCATCCTCGTAGCCCTATGCTGGACTCTCTCCGGTAGCTCCATGTCTCTCTTGTCCTGGGCAGCCCACAACTGGACACAGGACTCGAGATGAAGCCTCCCCAGGGCTGAGGAGAGGGGCAGGATCACCTCCCTCGACCTGCTGGCAACAGTGTTCCCAATGCACCCCAGGATACTGTTGGCCTTCTTGGCCACAAGGGCACTCTGCTGGCTCATGGTCAACTTGTCATCCACCAGCACTCCCAGGTCCTTCTCTGCAGAGCTGCTCTCCAGAAGGTCAGCCTCCAGCTTGTACTGGTGCCCAGGGTTATTTCTCCCCAGGTGCAGGACCCTGCACTTGCCCTTGTTGAACCTCCTGAGGTTCCTCTCCGCCCAACTCTCCAGCCTGTCCAGGTCTCTCTGAATGGCAGCACAGCCCTCAGGTGTGTCAGCCACTCCTCACAGCTTGGCATCATCAGCAAACTTGCTGAGGATGCACTCCGTCCCCTCATCCAGGTCATTGTTGAAGAAGTTGAGCAGGATGGGAGCCAGTACTGAGCCCTGGGGGATGCCACTAGCCACAGGCCTCCAAGTAGACTCCACGCCACTGATGACAACCCTCGGAGCTCTGCCTTTCAGCCAGTTCTCAATCCACCTCACTGTCCACTCGTCTAACCCACACTTGCTGAGCTTCTCTAGGAGGATGTTATGGGAGACAGTGTCAAAAGCCTTGCTGAAGTCAAGGTACACAACGTTCACTGCTCTCCTCTCATCTACCCAGCCAGTCATTCCATCACAGAACGCTATCAGGTTGGTTAAGCAGGATTTCCCCTTGGTGAATCCATGCCGACTACTCCTGATCACCTTCTTCTCCTCCATATGCCTGGAGATGACATCCAGAATGAGCTGTTCCATCACCTTTCCAGGGATGGAGGTAAGGCTGACCGACCTATAGTTACCTAGGTCCTCCTTCTTGCCCTTTTGGAAGATTGGATTGACACTGGGCATAGGGCAGGTCACCCTTTCACATCTGCAGATCTAACCACCTACAGTACAGACTCAGGTAGACATTATTTTTTTTTCTTAATCTTTTTAATCAGGCTTCTTTGGGTTGCACTTCCAGTGTTTTTGTACAGCTGTGAAGACAGCCACATCCTTTATGTTGCACTTACCACAAATGACTCCAATGCATACATGCTATACCTGGTACCAACAGAAAACCACCCTGGAGGTGGATACATCTTAAAAGTGAATGACTGTACAAGGGACAGACAAATCCCAAAACAGTAAGAAGAGAAGCTGAGGGCACATCACATGAAAGGCACATCACATGAAAGGCACTCCACACTATCCAGTACTATTTTATCTTTCAGTATTAAATTCCTGATCCTTAAATAAGTTATTACTTGCCTAATAGCTTACTTTGATATCAATCAACTACTCCAGAATTATGACAAATCCTCATAGCTTTCATACTGGATAGGGAGGTAAAATCTTTTCTTTCTACTGGTGGAACTCCTGAGGTTCAAAAACATGGACCTATCTTAGTCAATTCTGTATTTGTGAGAGTCGTAATAAAACTAAGATGTAAACCCAAGCCCTGCATGAACTGCAACAGCAGGACTCTTCTTCTCAGATGAACAAAGGGCATAATGTAGAGTTTTTTGAACTTAGTTTCAAAAAACTTAACTCTAGCACCTTAATTTGCATCAGCATTTGCATTTACATTATAATAACAAGCTCAGTATTTTACACTGGGAGCAAGATGCCATCAGAGTTTGCAATGGTATGTTCAGAAATGCATGTTATCAGGCTAATTCTTCCCTTATCAAAATGAGTGCCAGCACTCAGAAAAATCCCACCTACCATGTCCTTCCTTGATCTCACAAGCTCTAAGAAATGCAGTTACCTGATACAGCATTTTCTTCTAACAATCTTTTTTTAAGTGAGCACTCGATAAAAGCCACACAAGAACAAAATTTGATGTGTACTCTACAATGAAAACCACATCTGGTACAGGCAGAGGAGAGAAGAATGGTTACTAGAAAATGGATGTCATGATTTCCTCAAACGTTGTCATTGCATGGCTGTTGCTCCTTTACAACAACATTTTTTAAGTTTTGCCTCACACTTCGGAGGCATTGCTTCTGCGAAGGATATCAGATTATGGTAAATGAAGAAGTAGCTCAAGATTACAAATAAGCCTTTGCCACACAGAGGTGCTGGCATGTATGACCTTCAACAATTGACACAACAACAGAACAAACACCTCATTATCTTCATTACAGCATCAAAAGGCCCAACTGTGAGTAATTCTAATTGGCTTTGGCAAAAGCTATTTTAACATTCGGGGCTATTTGGGAAAGTGGAGAATCAAAATCTCAATCACAAGAATATTACTATTCAGACAAGGCTAATCTTACTACTACAAAAAAAAAAAAGAAAAAGAAAAAAAAAGGCTGTCATCTCTCAATTGAAGCAACTCCGGCAGCCATACAACAAACACGGAACTTGCAAATTAGAACTAATAACCCTTGCAGCATATGCTTGACTGAAAAAAGAAAGCTGAGAATAAACCAAAATGATATACAAATGCCCAGCGGTAGCAGCAGTTCTAACATGGAAGCTTTCGTCAAAAGATAAATCTTACTCTTTTAAATTATTTGTGACAGGCACAAGATAAAATAAAGAGAGGTCAGGCTCTGCAACTTGGAAAAAATTCACAATACAGGCTTTCTATTATATCTCATGTTTCTTGGCTTTTTTGTGTTTTTTTTTTTAATCTAGCATCCACCAACGAGTTAGTATTGCTGAAAAACAGGTTATCTATATGAGAAACTTGTGATGCTCAAATACTAAGGATTCTAATGCTGTCATGTCTTTTAATTGCTGACTGAAATGGACTCTGTTGGAGAGGAAGTAAAAGCAGGGTTTTTTACATTTTTATGTTTGCCTCGGGCCACTAGCTGAAAAATTTAGGACTTTTTCTAAGGTATGTCAGCACCAACTGTGTGTCACATTTCATTATTTAATAATTATGCTGATAGTCAAAAAAGAATAATGCAACTGACACTCTATTAAAATAAAAAGTATTCCCCAAGGCATAACAACACTGACACGCAAGCATCTGAAGAGGCAGTGTAAAAATGATATAAGGAACTATTTATCTGTACTACTGTCTTTTCCATCAAATACGTTGAATGTGTATGCACTGAATATTTAATTAAAATATTCTATGCTGAATTTTTAAAAACATTTCAGATCTGAAAACAAAATGCAATGAAGCCCTTCTTTGTCTGTGAATAGGAGCTACTAAGAGGAAAAAAATGCTATCTATACTGTACTACCCTATGTTACAAGGTTTTCTTCCTTTTTTTTTTTTTCCAGATAAATCATCTTTCTTCAACTCCCCAAATGAGAAACTAAGTAGAAACCAACCAATGCTAAAAAAGGAAAGAAAAGAAAGAAAACTAACCTTGCTTGTCAAGAGTTTTCAATCTAAATAAAGGGCAATAACAACTCTATGATTCAAGCCTTAAATACTGAATTTGTAAACACAAGATCTTTGTAGTAATGCAGATTCAGATCAGACTTCAGACTTCAAACATTAGGAATTGGGCACATTACCCCAGCTCTTTAGCTTTTTTTTATAAACTGGTCCTTACAGAATCAGGATTTGGGAAACTCAGCACTCTAACTCCATACTGCTAAGAATGTGTTCAGTTTAGATCATCTAAATTACAGAGACTGGCACAATTACGAGACCACAAAATTATGTTTTACAGCCGAAGTAACTGCTTTCATTCACCACAGCCAAATTCTGATTCTTTGCTATTACAAGAGATGTCCCAAGTATTCCTTGCAGGCACACTTACCGCAAAATGTTTGTTACCCTATGTGTTGACGTTGCATAGGGAAAGCATTTTGGCATTTATAGATTTGAGCAATGATATTTAAGATTTCAAATTTAGTTTCCTTCTGAAGCCAGCTAATATTACATTTACATACTTTTTTTCTAACAACTACTAATATTTTTTAAATTGGCAAAAAAAAAGTCCTTCACAAAGCTGGCAGTTCTAGTTCTTTGTTCACTCAGCACAGTGCTTTCATTCCTAACACAATGACAGACAGAAGTATTGTGTTTTCAAATGTATTATAAAAAATCCTGTGATTTAGTTGTTGCTATTAAAGACAGATAACATATTCTGAACTGAAACGATTTCTACCTAATTAACCTTTTCTTATGTCCTATACACAAAAGCTATAATACATTTGATTACAGCAATACCAGAAGAAGGTAGGTGACTTTTAAACATGTTATCTATTATTTTGTTGCCTATTCCTCAAATAATGCTAAAGGAAAGAGTATTTAAAGTTCTCTCTCAGCAATCTAACATGTCTGCATAGTATTTAAGGATTCTTTTGTCTCACCATCCTACAGAAATAAGTGGAGATCTACAAAAATAAGTATTACGACAAATATTGTAGAGGGTCAGCATTATTCATGAGTTTAGGACTCAGTAAACCACTTTTGCAGTTTAACAAGGATGACAACAAAATAAGGACTCTTGCTATACTGAAAGACACAAACAGGTACCATCCCTGTATCTTTGATCTACACAGAAGTGAGAAGGTGTCTGATGCTCTGATCCTGCTGAGCATACAACCGCGGGGTTGTGCCCTGCCCTCACTCCCAATTTCAGAATTCCCCTGATTCCCCAGGGTTCATGTCACTTATCTCAAAAGTTTCCTTTGAATCTGGAGGCTGTTCAGGGACAATGCTAAACTGCAGCACGCGGTCACACTAATCATAATGGGTCACAAGCTTGGCCAGCTCCTCAGACAAAGGTACCACAGGAAAAGACAAAAGCAGTTTCTCTATATTCTTCTTCTGTATACTAAATCAGTAGAGAAGAGGCTTCTTTCTGAGTACAGAAAATGACAAATAGGGAAAGACTCTACTTTGAAAGATCAAAAGTCTATAAAAGTACAATATAAGCTTTGGTATGCTGTGTTCAATATACGCAGCTTATTTTGACATATATAGTTATACACAAAATTTCATTTTGAAACATACTTATGATGTTAATGGCAAGATTACCCCATATTAATCTAGATGTACATTCCTACACACATGGATACTAAAGTTAAGTTGATAAATGCATTTCTAATCACTTCTGTAAAAATGGCCTATTTTTTCAAAATAGCAAATACCATTAAAACTCACTGAAATCAGCATCATATTTGAAAATATGGAACAAAAAAAGTACACATCAGACTTCAATTGGAGACAATTTTATAATTTCTGGGGGAAAAAAATACTTACTACAATTAATGACAACACCCCAGTTCTCCTGATATTGATTTGTCTTACTATCAAAGTTGTATTAAGACTCAACTGAGTATACATTAGATGTTTTCAGTTACAGCTAACTTGCAAAAATAAAAGTCAGTGCCTCTAACAAAATATAAGCATTGATTTTTCCACCTGATAAAAACAACCGCAAACAAGTTAAAAAGCACAGAACTCCAGGAATAAACAAGTTACATGACAACATATTTCAGTTTGTGAGAGTAAAGTTATCTTTCTCCACTATTATTTGAATTTAATTTGTTATTGTTTTTGACAAAAGCAATTAAAGTTTTATCAAAATAAACACAATTGCCAAGTTAAAAAAAATGTATCAACCCTTCTCAAAATCCCCAAGCTTTTATTGACTCTTAAATGAAAGCACAGTGGCTAAATAAAACCCATTACTAGAGTTCAATGTCTGGAAATTTGTATATTGATGTTATTAAAATAACTACATTAGAAATCCTTTTGCAGAGAAAATCCCTGGAGTGTATGTTTCTTCTTAAGTTCTCACGACTGGAAATAAGCAATACCTATAATCCGTTTTTCCTCTCATATAAAATAAGTTAACGGTGCTGACTTTCCTGCACTCTGAGAATCTCTGCCCCAGAGAAAGAAATACAAGATATTACAATATGTAGCTAGTATTTAGTTTTAAAATATTTGAATTCATTTTACGGATAAATGTTACCAGTGAGCACTTGTAAAAAAAATAAAAAAAAAAGAGACAAACTATAAAAACTCAAATATTTTTCCAGTCTCTGGCACATCACTACCACCACCACGGTGTCCCATATGTAGCAATGCGGAAAGTGAATGAAATATATCAAGTATTACAAAAGAGAGAGAGTTATCTTAGACATTTCAGATAACAAAAAAAAATGTTTTCAACAAATTCAAAACCAACTGTTCCTGAATAGGATGTAAAATTGACACATGCATGCGTATTTTAACATTCAGAACAACAAACACAATCATTTCTTAAAAAAAAGAAGTCTACAAAATAGCTCAGATACGGATCTACTTTTCACACACCATTTAAACTGCATTACTAACATGTATGTCAACAGATACAAAATATTCCAAATTAGTATCAGATGATCATGTTCTGAAATCATATTACTAAATTCATGGTAAAGCACAGCAGCAGCATCTATTCAGGAAAGTGGACAGAAACAGTAAAAATAATGGCCTTACTTGTTAGGCAAAGAGGTAGGACTTAACCATTTACTGAAGTCCATTCCTCAGATTTTGCAAAACACAAAGGCTTACCTTTCTGTACACCAGCATGTTTGGGGATTCATCAGCCACCCCATTGCTGCTCTGCCCGTAATTATTTCCTTGTGCCATGTCTCACAATTTTGATCCGCTTTTGAACGTTGCACTGTGAAAGGTAAAAGTTTTCTTCATAAGAAACAGCCTCAGGTCTCCTTCCTTCACTGCTGATTAACGGACTTGACTTTCTACTAACGTGTTAATACAATCAGTGTATGTTTTCTCCACCAGGTATTTACACTGGGCCAAAGCAGCTTATTCACCATTTACTGTCATTACTCTCTTTCACATGCAAATAATGAATGCATGCAATATGTTAATGTAATTTAGACTTTAATGAATTACCACTCCGAATAGCTCCCTGACATACCACTAACCACGGTATCATGCAGGTACCTTCTCACAAAGCACTCCTCCACACAGGCTGCACCAAGGGGTATTGTGCACTTTCCAAACCACAGTTTTGAACTGGCTGATTTGGCCCATGACTGTTTTCAGTAGTGTCCTCTCCTCACGGCTCAGGCCATAGCGACTCTCACAACCCACAAACACACAAAAAGCAAACTAGCTGCTTTGAACTTCTCTTTCATTTACCAGCATGTGTGTATTCATGCACCTATGCCGACAGAGAGGGAGGCAGGTGATGGAAGGACGGGAAGAAACAAGCCAGAAAACCTTCCTGGTGGGTTTCATCTACTTTCACTCTACTTCTCTGCAAAAAAAAACCCGGCTCCGTCGCCAGCGCCGGCTCCTCTCCGCCCTCCCCCCCGGTCACAGGGGAGCTGCACTAAGCAAGAGCTCAGATCATGCCGTAGCTCCGGCTTTGCACGCAGGTGTAAGAATGTGCTCCATCTACAGACCACACCGGCGGCTGCGGAGAGCCTCGGAGGCTGAGCTCTCGTCCAAACCTTTCCCTCCAAAGCCCTCCCCTACCCCCTGCCCAGAGCCCCGGGCTGCGGGCTTAACTGCAGCGTGCCCGCGGCGCCGAATGGCAGCGCGAAGCGGCTCGCCCTGCGGACGGCCGGCGCGGCGGCGCCGCCGGCTTCAGCACCGCGGACAGCGCCGCCGCCCGCGGGCCCCCTCCCCCCGAGCGGCGGCGCGGAGGGGCGCGCAGCGGCGCGCAGCTCCCGCCTCCCCGCCCCGCTCATTTACCTCCCGGGCCAAGGTCACCGCGCGCTGGCCGCGGCTCCGCGCCTCCTCCCGCCGCTCCTGGCGCGCCCCGCGCGGTCGGTGTCAGGCGGCAGCAGGCGGAGGGACGCGGCGATCGCGCATCACACGCGCGCTGCGGGCGGAGGCGCTGCCGCCGCTGCCGAGGCTGCGGCTCCCCCCGGCTTGCCGGAGCGGCGGCAGCTCAGCTCCCTCCCCGCAATGGAGCGGCCGTCACGTGGGGGACGGGCACGTCAAAGGTGCCGCCGCCGCCGCCGCCGCCGCCCCGCCACGCAGCAGCCCTCCCCCGCCCCCGCCCCCGCCCCTGCCCCCGCCGCTCTCGGCTCGCGCACCGAGAACAGCGGCCAAGGAGCTGCAGCTGCCTGCAGATCTGGCAGCGGCCCCTGCAAATGAGATTAGGCAGCACTGGAGGCCTGGGCAGGAAGAAAATGTGGGCTAATGGGATAGGGAAGGGAGGGGCGAGGTGCTGGCAAAAGGGACGGGTGGGGAAACTGTGTCACCCTCCCATTTTATTGCTTGTTCTTCTGCCCTATGCTGGACACTTCACATCCCCCCCTTTTTTTTTCCTCCCCTCCAGTGAGAACTAGAGAGAGCTTGAGCAGTGTCGTGTCAGTACTGCAGGCCGCTGAGCTGTGGCACGGAGACCAGAGAGCAAGTCTGTTCCAGGCTGATAGGAAAGAGCTCTCAAGACGCCCTTGGGGCTGCTCTGCTATATCCCAAGCAACTGCCTGATTTGCCAAGGCCTACAGCTTACCATGAGGAAATTAAAAACCAAGTGTGTAAGTTGTACTTCCTCACCACACAGGGACAAGAATGCTTTGATTTTCCGTAAGTGTTGAACTGTCTTGAACTCAACATCCACATGAACAGACGATATTTAAGTGGTGAGCTTTTCAGGGTGACTATACCCTCTACCATGACTGCACCTTGTGGAGTGTGCCCTGGCAGAATCACTGCAATTCAAGATCAGAAATTTCCATGCATACTGTGTCATCCTCACTATTGCACCTTCTGCCTTCCCTACATCCCCAAGAAACTCAGATCAACTCTATTTTGCTAGAAGTTATCTATTAAACTGCCCTTTTCCAAATTTTGCAGAGGCCCTCACGTCCTTTACCAGAGAAAGTAATAAATTAGACAAGCTGATGACAGTGAATCACAGAGGCCAATGTAAAATAAGAGCGACAGAATGGCTGGACTTCTTCGGGAGTGGAGGAAGACGGAGGTTTGATAAAGATCCCAGAGTGAGCACTGGTATAAAGGCAGATGATCTGTAAAGTGAGTAGGAACATTCTTGAGGGAGGGCAGAAGTAAAAGGTGAGATGACCCAACAGACAATAAGAACCAACAATTGAGTTGAGTGGGATACTTTGGCCATAAAGAAAAGAAGCTCTGTAGCAGAAAGTATATGTCTAGACTTTTTCAGTGGAGGGTAATTTGGTATGTCACAAGGAAAAGGTAAGTGGAACCAAACAGTCTGCATATAAGAGAAATTTGGAGTTTTGAGATGGAAGAAAGATCAACACAAGTGAAGGAATTTGACAGTGCAAGAGGAAAGTGAAGAAAAGGAATTATCAAGGATGAAAATAGTGGGTAGAGAAAAATATGAAACTAAAGAATAAACAAAGAACAGAGAAAAGGCTTCCTGCCATTAAAAATCCACTCAGTGCATGGTAACATTTTGACAGACCTAAGCAATGAAATCCGAATCCAAATGTTAACCTTCCAAAGATTTTTGCAGACTGGTGACTTAGTCCAGTCCACCAATGAGAAACAGGTACTAGCAATAAAAATCTAGATCTATATTTCCCTAATGTTTGCATACACTTCCTAAGGAAACAATATTGCATTGCTCAGTTAAAACACTAAGACTGATGGACAAACAGGAAATCAAGGGGAATATGTCTCCCAAGATATGTTAAGAACACAACTCACAGCCTTATGGCTGTGTCACCTCAAAAAAAACCTCAAAATCTTATTTATCAGACTGCAGTTTACATTTATTTTTGAGAGCATAAATGGTAACTGCACAAAATACACTCTAAATGCTATTCTACTCTCTAAGTGTGGTAGGAGGAAAATAACTAAAAATATTGATGATACACATACATTCTTTCCATTTACTCTGCCAGCCAGAAACGATTGTATCTTAAAATAGTATATGCATTAAAGGGCACAGAAATTAAATGTTAGTAAGTTTCCAATATAATCATAAGTTTGTTTTCTTACTTTACATCATCTTATTACTAATCCATGTCAGAAACCTGGAGAAAAGGAAAATCTTTTATACTTCAATTCTTGGACTATGTACTGAAGTAGTTTCTGTTTTACAAGATGCCTTTAACTAGCTATTTACTATAAGCTACCCAGTAAGTGAATTTTGGCAGAGGTTATGTGTCTTTGAAAAACTCATCAGCAAAGCTAACTAGTTTAGGAAGCACCATTTCCAAGTTTTTTTACTGAGAATCTGTTCAAACTAAAGGCAGAGGTATCCGAGTACATATTTTAGCTATAAGGCTTCTAAGCTTATCTTACTTTTTTGCTTTAAATATTCTAATTATTTTCACAAATCAAGTAAAATGTTACACTAGATAAGTTTTTTTTGAAAATAAAAAAATTTCCACTATTAACAGTTTCCACTATTAATTCTACTACTGATTATCATAAACTAAGTTCTAAAGTAAATTCAATCAAGTATGCAGACAGAGTAACAATCAGGACCTATGAAAGTTAACAGATGCTTTTCCACTAACATCAAAGGGAACTGTATTTCACACACAGTCTTTAATCCCATACTCAGAACCAGAGGCTTAAACATCCCAATAGTGTATCTCATAACTACAGACTTTCTATGCTGAAGCACACTAAGCGTCTTCCATTTCACAGCATATCCAGTATTAGAATGAAACAGAAGCTGTAATCTCTGCAAGAGGTAAACAAGAAAAAAAAGCAAAAAAAAAAATTTTCCTTCTGCCACCACGTTGTGATGAAACAGACCCTGGATTAGGCCACTTCCACCCACGTAAAGTGAAAAAAAAAAAAAAAAAAAAAAGCTGTTTCACTATTTCTTTTAAAAATATATAACTGGATAAACTGATGTAGTTAAAAAGAATCTGCTCAATAGCCCATAAAAGATAAAGATTCATAAATTAGTTGCTTATCTTTCCCATGTTGAGAATCATCACTTATCTCATACATAGCCAGCATTAGCTTCCTCAGAAAGCATGGCCTGCCAAAAGAGGAATGTCCTGTTTCAAAATGCAAAGCAAAACTACTCATTAATAAAACAAAGAAGATAGGAAAGGCTGCCAAGGGGCAGTTTTATCTAACAAGGCCATAAAGTACACATGATTTAGCAAGCTGATGACTACATTTTCTGCATTTAGTTTGCATAGTCAATACAACTCAAGTACTCCAATAATATATGCGTGTGGTATACATAATACAAAAGCATGCAGCTTTAAGTCAAAATATTATTTTACGATGCGTATGATAACCTGTCTGGGTATGAGAGAAGGAATTTTTCAGTCCTGAAAAGTGTCCTATTAACCACCACTACTATATTATGTTAATATGCTGCCTATATCCACCAATTTCTTCTTGTCTTATGCCTAGACTGAGTGTTCCTTGAAGTACAGACACGCTATGCAAGCTCTTAGCACAGCATGGTCCTGGTCCATGACCAAGTCTTTAAAACACTGTAGAATCATAAACAATCACATTCAAATTTATTGAAATAACACAGACATTCAGGTTAACTAGGCTCCAGACACTGATATGAGTTAATACTGCGCTGCCTTCAAGTATAAAACCCAGATTTTTTCCCCCAAGGTTAATTAAGCAGAGTCAGTCTTTCTACTTCAATCAGACATATTTGTGATATCACAGAACAGCCAGTATTTCAGTGCCAACCTCTGAACTGGTAGCTAAAATTCCAGGCCCAATCTTTGGCCTTTCTGATGAGATTTTAATACCCTTCTGAACACAGAATCCATTTAATACAGGTTTTCATGTGTCATTTAGAAGATTACAAGTTATGGTACATATTTGCTAGAACTGAACCTAGACTGACTTACAAACTTCATTCATTCCTTCATGGCATTTTTTTTAATTCCCAGGCATCAAGTTTGTCACTCACCTGCCAGCTCTACTGAAATTTTAATTACCTCTGTCAAATTATGGTGCTGCAGATCAAAGCTATTTGTACTCCATTTTTTAGGGGAAAAGATCAAAATATCAAAAACCAGAGTTTTAAAAAAGAAAAGGAGGAGGTATTTAAATAGCAACTTATGTAGAAAGAGGAATATCTTCAAAGTGAACTGATAAAACAGAAAAATAAAAACTCTAGAGAGTTATGGACAGACATGACTACATAGGAACAGCAAAGTATTAGAAATAAGGAGAGCAAACATTTCCATAATTTTTTTCTAAAGTATGATATACATACATAATTCACATACATAATATATATGATATATGGTATGATTTATATATATGTAAAACTAACTTTATATCCTATTGAAGATGTCAATTGCTGCCATAGAATATTCACAGTTATTTAGAAGTTAATATTAATACGCTGCCCACCAGGGCTATCCATGGAGACAAACAGCTTCTAGGTGGAACAGGTTGCCCGGAGAGGTTGTGGAGTCTCCTTCTCTGGAGATATTTGAAACCCGCCTGGATGCAACCCTGTCTAACATGCACTAGGTGACCCTGCTTAAGCGGGGGGGGGGGGGGGGGGGGCAGGGTTGGACTAGCTGATCTCCAGAGGTCCCTTCCAACCTTACCCACTCTGTGAGACTCTGTGAGAACAACCTCAGGTCCTTGTACTTTTGAGTCTTGACAACTAACCAGTTCTTATTGCATCCAAAAGAGGGCAGTCTTTCTCAGTCAAAGAGAAAGTGGTTAGATTAGCTATCCAATACACAGGAAATGTCAATCAACATTAATATTTTTTCCAATGAAATAACTATCATAATCAGCCATACATCTTCATTTACTCAAAAGGTGAGAGTGCTTACAGAACGAGAAATAATACGCTATATTCCTTAAAATGTCTGAAAGCCTGAAGACTAATTATTCCTGATCTTATGTCTAAATCACTTAGTGATATGAAATCAAGTAAGCATGCAAAAACAGAACTGATCTCCTGAAAAAAGATGAATTTTTAAGTCTAGTTTGGATGTGATCATACCAGAATCCTCTCCAACTAAAGCAATGTTTTGACTGCTCGTCTCCCAAATCCCTAAACTGCTCTTTGAGAGCCTTTTCAATTTTGGGTAAAAGCATTACTGACAAAGAATTAACCAAGAATCAGGGGAATGGAACATTGGTCTCTGCTCCAGATAAAATATTTTAAATATGAGTGGACTGCTCTCAGTTCCTCCTAGTGCTTGGTGTTTGTAACACTCTCCTGGGAGGTACTGATGAGAGATTTATATCCCTATCTTAGGAGATGTTGTGTACCTCTCATAGGAGTGTCCTAACTATGAACAATTGTATATGAGGCAGGGGAAGAAAACCTGGTGACTGTGGTTTTATAAATTTAGCTATAATTCTTTTAGCCCAGCTGTTATTATTTCAGTCTGGCATTAGTTTCATGTTAAAAATATGTAGTCTTTCGTTAACTTCTTTGTGACTAAAACCAGAAAAAATCTCCAAAAAACCCAGCTAACTAGTCTGAGTGGAGACTCAACTAAAAGTGGAGACACCTCCTTCCTAAAGAAAATCTCTCAGGCCTAATCCATGGGACTGCATTTACTCAGATCAAAACAGAATAAGCCACCCATTAAGGACTGATTAGGAGTAAGTCATTGATTTAGACTCCTCTAGTATGAGAGTACTACTCAGGACTCAGAAGCACTACAAAGGCAGGAGGGAGTACAGCATGTATGAGAATGCCGTTGTTACAGACCAAAACAGATTAATTGTGGAAAGACACAATAATAGAATTAATGGGAGATGCTGAGACCTAGCTTAAGGAGTAATTTTTGTGGCAAAGAATTTCACCAATAAATAAAAATAAACCAGCAGAAATAAGCAAGGAAAAAGAAAAGGCACAGAAGAGATGGCAGAAAGCATAGAATGAGACACAGGACTTGGTCATGGTTAGTAGTAGAAAGTCCTTGCATATAAAGGTAAAAGACCAAGATGCTGAAATGGTTTTTGGAGATGTGACAGACGCATTTAAGAAGTTCATGAGATATGAGGAAGAAATTGAGAAATTTCAAAAGGCAGACTTGTTTCTCAGCCCATCTGATTTACCTCCCCTACCTATGCAAAGGGAGAATTTCTAGAAGCATCTTACAACAAGCAAATGCCCAAAATACCAAAGTATCTGCTGAGTTTTACGGATTTTTGTCAGATGTCACAAATTGTTTCTCTTATTAATTTTATATATATATATAAATATTTCTCCAGCGTTCCTCTACAACTGTAAGCCAAGTTTCCATATACTGTAAAAACACTGAAAGCTGCAGTAGATACCAAATCAGGAAATGGCTTCAAATGGTAGCACTATGCCATCATAGGTAGCCTACAAGTGCCAAACAGCTATGCAAGCTACTACTGAAATTCCCTGTTCTGTTGAATCCCTCCAGCAATCAGGGTTGGTGTGATGTAATCTAATTAATTCATTGAGCTGAATGCACTGCAGAAAAAGGCACTCAGCAGTTTAATAGGCCCCGTTCATCACTCTTCCTCCTTCCCTTGCCTTTCATTTTGGTTCCCTCTATCACTCCATGCCTCACATCCACAGATAATCTAATCAATCAGCCTTTTCTAAAGGTTTAAATCAGCCAAAATCGCCTTCTAGGTTGCACATGACAAACTCAACCCATCTGTATCCATTCATATCCAAGTACACACAATCAATACACAGTTATTACCTCACAGAAATACATGAGGTTTTTATTCCTTTAAAATACAGCATTCAGATTTAAAAACACAGCATTCAAATTGAAAGGAAATCTTTTTTTTTCAAACTAAAAACTAAACTAAAAAAAATCATAAAAAGCAAATAAGTAGGTGCCTGTGCCAGGTGAAGATTTCCTACTAATAAAAGGATGTAATAGAATAATGAGCTAAATTTTTTTTTAACTACAGTATATAATAGAGCCCCTCTCAGAAATCACCCCACTTCACAAAGACTTCCCTTCAGACTAAGAGATTATTAGCAGACCTTCAACTTTCATACAGTTCCTCAAATCTTACAGGAAACTTCCTTAAAACCCCAACGTGCAGCCCTGAGAACCTTCCATAGCTCAGACCAATTGACAGGCAAATAAAATTATATTTGTGAAAACAACTTGGTTGTATTCTCTCTAAAACTATATGAAAGAGGTTAGGAAGAAGAGTTCAAAACAAGAATAAATCTAGATGTTGAAAGTGGTCAGCTACAACAGCCTGGATAGTCAAGAAGTCTTACAAAGACTTTGATATTGTAAAACTCGGCTCAGCTTCCAATATTTGGGGGTCAGTGAATAAAATACAGTTTTTTACTTAAACTGTATTATAATATCAAGGCACTTTTATGGGTAAGGAAAAACAAGTCACTCTGACTTAGAGAGCATACCCTAATTAGACAGATCATGAGGTTAAAATGAAATTAAAAATGTAAGACATGTAGAAAAAGAAAGCTAGTATTATGTATTCTGTTTTCAAAATGTGAACACGTCTGATCTGTGTTACACTGCATAGTACCATTCTTTACTTACAGAACTGCTAAATACAAGGATATATGCAGTTAACTTTGTCACTAACTTCCACTTTGCGCTAGAAGCAGATAGCAAAATCTGATAAAGTATTTGACTGTTAGACAAAATGTTTAATTTAAAAAACATCTCCCTAGTTATGCAGTGGTTCAAACTTTATTTTTGGCAAAAGAAAGAGCTTCAAGGAGCAGTGAAGAAGTAAATAGGGCTAAAGATAGCAGAACTCTGCTGTGCCTAGATAGGAAGCTAAAATTTTATGCAAGAGAATCGGGCACCAAAGTAAGACTTTGTAGAAAATAAGAACTTGTTTTATAGGGGGGAGAGAAAGATATTTAGTCACAGGTCTTTTGATAACTGAAGCAATAGAGAGATGGAGCCAAGTGAATAAACAGGTCATGACAGCCAAGGCAGGAAGCAGCATGAATACATCTAGACTGAAAAATGGTTTCACAGTGGGGAAGGAGACTACTACTTATTTAATAAGGAAGAAGACTCCACAATCTCAGTGACCCTGTATGCCAACTGAAAATTGTGCAGTTGTCAAAGGTGAAGAAGAAGGATGGGCTAGGATGAGAGAAAGGGAGCAACAGGATGATTCAAAAAGCAAGGAGGAAGGATTGATCCAATTTTCTGTGCAACTGGTTAGATTATTAGAGTAAAATTAGAGGGAAGAAAACTAAATCCAAGGATAGACAGGAAAAAGAGCTCAGTTTTATAGGGAAAAGAATGCACTTGGTTCTTCATCTCAACAAACAAAAGAGAATGAACGACAGAGCAAGGGAGAAGGTTCACAGAGTCAGAGTGAATCAAACTACTTTGTTGACTGGGCAAAAAAGCAAAGAGCATTACAGGTTACAGAGGAATAAAAGTCTCAGCTCTTACTGGGCAAGGACAATCTGTCTTTGAAATTAGCTGGTGTCATCTCCTTCTTGACTACAAATAAAGAGGGAACAAATTCTGAGCAAATTTCAGACACAGAGAGCCTGGATTTTTATCTAAGACTAAGCTTAGTCAGTGAGAAACAAGGCTGGCTGCAAAATATGAAGGACGAGTTTATTAGTCTGAGCTACAATAGTTCTCAGGGATTTCTCTAAAGATATTTGAAAAGAAAGCTGCAATAAGAACTGCAAAAACATAAGGAAATAGGAATTTTATGTGACAAAGATAGCTGAAAGTTAGTTATGAACATGACTGTGTACGTACTTTCACACTGTCATATGCAACATTCACTTGTTTGATGATGCTATGAGATACTAAGGCAAAGATTATCTAACGTATCTTTAGCCTCATGGTAATACATGTGCTACACTCATACTGTGGCTAGGTAATATATGCAATACATAATATGTAATTATAATGCAGTTACATCTGGCACACATTAATTAGAGAAAATGGTTTCATACTGGCTCGGATTGTTTCACATAATCTGAGAGAGGAAGAATAAACAGAGATGAAATCTGTTTTTTGCTCAATTAGTACATCTTAAACCAAAAGCTTCCTCAGTGAAAAAGCAGCATTCAAGACTGCCTCTGGCCTGCAGCAGATGTTCCCAAGTGACTGCTAGTTATGCTCACTAATTCAGCAATAGCTCTTTTGAGTTGACTTCATATTATCATTTCTGATTTGTTTAGAAATGATTTCTGTGGCCATATTATCATTTCTGTTCTCATAAGAAGCATTCTTCATTCTCTTAAAACACTACCACATCTTCCAAATAGATTAAGAGGAAACACCTTGAAATACAGAACCTGTCCTGCCATCTAGACTGGTAAGATCTTGAAAAGTAAAAATCACCTTCAGAGCAAGATTCAGGATGCATGAGACATCTGGAAAGCAAACTACAGATATGGGATTGTATGTATATATTCCTGGCTAACTATTTTTAGACAATTAAACGTCACTAGTTTGGTGAAGCATGTTCCAACAGATTGCTGCTAATATAAAACACCTATACTGCTTTGTCAGTCACAATATATCTTCCAAATACTTGTTCTTCTTAGCCCTACCTTTGAGAGCAGACACAATACCCCAATAATTTGTATGCAGGCACTTGCAACAATGGGAATTCATGAGCTTGGACTGGTGCTGAGCAATTTATTGGCACTATGAGATGTTTGGATTTTAACTATTATCAGGTAATAACGCTTCATGACAGGATACTACTGTTATATCCACAATAGTCCTCTTCAGTGTGGCCTCTCCATTTCACTTCCTAGTATTTGTGCAATGCTACATGCATAACTTTTCCATGCCAGCTGTTCAAAGGGAAATGAACTAGACAGAAGTCATATTTCCTCTTTTCCTGCTTCCAACAATTTACAGAAAAGTAAAGAATTCAGCAGTAGAATCTGTGGGTACTGATTCCACACGCCAGAGAAGCAAAATTTATACTTCAATCTTCATTCTGGGATAAAAATTTTCTAAGAGCATGTCTTACAGTTCCAGAGAAATCAAATATGGTGCACAGCAAAAGATTAGTAAGGTAACAGAGAGGCCCACCTCACAGGCCCTTCCTTCCTCCTCAGATTGCTGCTGTCCTATATGCTAAATGCAGGAATGCTATCACAGTATTCGGTGATATCAAATTTGGTAGCTTCATCCATCAGAATAAGGAAATGATGAGTTCTGCTATTTTAACATACTGTCTTTTATGTGATATTCTAAGGTCCTCCTTTGCCCACCTCTTTGGACAAAAAGATCATCTATATACAGCCATAAGGAGCCAGGTAGCTCTAAAACATCTCTATATCAGCCTTACAGAAACCATTTCCAGGCAAAATAACACTGTAATAGAGAGTCAAAAAATCAGATATGATCTTCAAAATTTCCACAAGTCATCTTAAATATGACAACTCTTCCCTCATCTTTTTTAAAAAAGTACAACTAAACACATAAGTAAAAACAACATTAGAGTCCAAAGCCAATAGAGCATCCCTACCAACAACGGAACCTGAAGCACGTGGTAAAGTCCAGCTGCCTATACTTGATGTGGGCTTAAAGCATCTTCGCAGATTTTCTTGAAACAGCATCTAAAACATTACAATTAAAACATGGGAAAAAAAAGAAATATACAGGATGACAGTTATTATTCCTGCAATCACCAAATGCTCTGCACTTTATCATAATAATTGCAACCATACTGCTTTAGTATTCAACCTATGTGAATCAGATATTTTGGGAAAAAAAGTCAAATAGCAATTGACTTATTCAGCAAATACAACTTATTGCATCCACCCTTAGGTGTAAATCACCTTATTTGGTTCTTACTGTCTGTAGCAGTGCTATGTAATACTACAGCTTGTGTGCAGAGTTTATGGCATTGAGGGTTGTTTGCTTGTTTCTTGTTCTTTTTTAAACAAAGGATTCACTTTCTGGAATTACCACAAACTACTGCAATAAAGTCTCCTTAAGGAAGACAAAGACGAGAAGGAATTCCTTTTCATATGCTCTGCAATACCACAGCTAAGTTATATCTGGGACAAACAGATAAACTATAATATCTAACTAATTTCTTGAGGAGATGAGGGAAAAATTGAAAGTAACCATGATTATCAGAGAAGCACCTCCGTTAGCGAGTTTGCAGGGTTCTAACTCCTAGTTATGATTCTGGCAGCACGAATCAGTTCTGTGTTGCTGAGAAACTACCCTCTCCCTTTCCTGGGTTGTTTTCCCTCATTAGGAACATACTGGCTTCATGAAGCGAGACGTTAACTGACCTGGAAAAACTCATTTCTTGTGTGGTGAATGCAAAGTCCAACCTGCTCACTGGGGCCTGAATTTCACCCTTCAGCTACAGAGTGTTCAAGCACCGGGATAGCAACAATCCATTCTTTTCACTGTCTAGTTTCCTTTCTCTCAATTCCACACTTTTTTGGGACTTTACATAAATGCCTAGTAAGCTAACCGAAAGAGAAACATTACAAAGAAAGGTGTGTAATAGACCTTTTCAGAAGGTATTTTCCTGTTCTTTATTACTACAGCTTGTTGGGGGAAGAGGACAGAGAGAGAGGGAGGGTGGAAGGAGAAGCAAAAGGGAGAAAATAAAAGACATTTACTTCCATGGCAATCTGGTGCTTTTTTTTTTTTTTTTTTTTTAATTTCTCCTGGATCACATACCATAAACAATGAACAGCACATCTAATCAGTATGTTTTTGATGACCTATGCAGGCAGTGAGAAAAAAAAAATTGATAAATAGCATCTTTCTTTGCAACCATGTTTAAAAGAAAAAAATATATTTAAAAGATAAAGCATTTTGCTTGTTTTTAGCTATATCTCCATAGATAACTATATTGCATTTGAACAATTAGAAATCAAAATGCTGGCCAACCAATTCAAAGACTTTTTTTTTTTTTTGAGAAGTGTTAGGATTTTTGTTTAACTTGTATTGACCTACTTGTTTTATCCTCTGCTCTCCAGGAGTTCACTGTACTTTCATATTTATTATATTCACTGATTATGGTATAATGGTCATTGCTATACTGCCAAGGTACTTGAGGTTAGACAACTATACGTAAGTACATAAACACTATATATTAATATTCCTAGGAGAGAAAACAAACAAACCAACAAAAAAAAGATATAAGATATCTTGTATATCTATGTATAAGATAGAACTGTGTTCATTAATTCAACCATCTCCAGAAATAAAAGAAGGCAAATAACAATTAATTAAGCACATTACCCAAAACAGCAGGTGGCCCTGTCTCCTTAAGGAGACTTGTATGAGATAAACCAAATTTGAATTGATCTGAACTTTACCAGGGGAGAGGGGTGACACATGGAGCAGCGGGAATGCTGTGGGAATGAATGTTGTGTACCTTGACTTCAGCAAAGCTTTTGACACCGTCTCCCATAACATCCTCCTAGAGGAGCTCAGCAAGTGTGGGTTAGACGAGTGGACAGTGAGGTGGCTTGAGAACTGGCTGAAAGGCAGAGCTCCAAGCGTTGTCATCAGTGGCGTGGAGTCTAGTTCGAGGCCTGTGGCTAGTGGCATCCCCCAAGGCTCAAGACTGGCTCCCATCCTGCTCAACTTCTTCAACAATGACCTGGATGGGGGACGGAGTGCATCCTCAGCAAGTTTGCTGATGATACCAAGCTAGGAGGAGTGGCTGACACACCTGAGGGCTGTGCTGCCATTCAGAGAGACCTGGACAGGCTGGAGAGTTGGGCGGAGAGGAACCTCAGGAGGTTCAACAAGGGCAAGTGCAGGGTCCTGCACCTGGGGAGAAATAACCCTAGGCACCAGTACAAGCTGGAGGCTGACCTTCTGGAGAGCAGCTCTGCAGAGAAGGACCTGGGAGTGCTGGTGGATGACAAGTTGACCATGAGCCAGCAGTGTGCCCTTGTGGCCAAGAAGGCCAACAGTATCCTGGGGTGCATTGGGAACACTGTTGTCAGCGGGTCAAGGGAGGTGATCCTGCCCCTCTCCTCAGCCCTGGGGAGGCCTCATCTCGTGTACTGTGTCCAGTTGTGGGCTGCCCAGTACAAGAGAGACATGGAGCTACTGGAGAGAGTCCAGCATAGAGCTATGAGGATGATCAGAGGGCTGGAGCACCTGCCCTATGAGGAACGGCTGTGAGAGCTGGGCCTCTTCAGCCTGGGGAAGAGAAGCCTGAGGGGGGGATCTTATCAATGTGTATAAGTACCTGAAGGGAGGGTGTCAAGGGGACAGGGACAAACTCTTTTCAGTTGTCCCGTGTGACAGGACAAGAGGCAATGGGCAGAAACTGAAGCACAGGAAGTTCCGCCTGACCGTGAGGGGGAATTTCTCCCCTGTGAGAGTGACGGAGCACTGGCACAGGTTGTCCGGGGAGGTTGCGGAGTCTCCTTCTCTGGAGATGTTCAAGGCCCGCCTGGATGCAACCCTGTCTAACATGCTCTAGGTGACCCTGCTGAGCGGGGAGGTTGGACTAGATGATCTCTGGAGGTCCCTTCCAACTTGATTGATTCTATGATTCTATGAATACAGAGCAAAGAGCCAACAATACTGAATGTAATTCAGTCTCAGAAGGTTTTGGATTAGAACAGGGAAATGACCAAGCCTGTCATCACATCTGCATTGGTAGCTCAGTCAGTACTAAAGAACTTCACGAATAAAAATTTCTCCTCATGTGTTTTTAATAGGATCTCACATGATTAAAAAAGGGGGGGGGAGGTAGTACAAAAAGCTTTCTAAAATGTTTTGCTTCAATTTAATTGATGATGAAAAGGTTGAATTTTTATTTTAATTGCTATAATCATTTTGTCTTGTATTTTGTGTTTACCTAAATTAGGATAAAACATCTGAAAGTGTGTTCAAATATTGCTAGTACATCCTTTAGCTGCTATTGGACATTAACTACGCACTTTGCTCAAGGCAAAGGACTCTGCCTGACCAGGCAGAAGCACTCAGAATATCAGCACAGGCCACCAATCGAGGCCCATCTTCCCCAGGTATGGAAAAATCCAGAAGTTTATCCCAGGACAACTACAACTGATTTTTGCAGTGGTAAGTCAGAGCAATCACAGCTACCTGAGGTTCACTAAAGGTTCACTAATCCTGAGGAATTCCAGTCGACAAAACTTCTGGGAAACCCTGCAGATCCTTAAGAGTTCAAGAAGCATCTCCATGGGGATCTTGTTTCTGACACATGACACAACTCTAATATTTAATATGAATATGGGAGATGACTCAATAAAAGAGAAGAATACATGGTCACAAATGGGAGCAATACAGAGTTGTGTATGTTACTTAATGAATACCACCAAGACACTATGGTATAGGGACCGAAAGAAACAAGACTTAAACTTACAGGTATGAAGCAAACTGGTCAAGAATTAGAAAGAGAAAATAAAAGCAGAAATTTAAAGGGGAGAAAGAGTAGTAAAAACCTTTCTGCGCCATAGTAAATCAAGTACAGTTGGATCAAAAATGGAACAAAAGGACCTAAATTAGTATTTTATTGCCAAAAAAATAAGGAGGTGAAGACACCATCAGAGCAAACAGCTTTGGCGCACAGAAAGGCATTTATCTTTGGAGACACTTGTTTTTCAAGAATGCTTGGTGTAGCATTCCTAGGACCACCAGTATGCTCCGCCCGTGAGGCTAGAGCCTTCGCATATTTCACAAGCTAAACAGATCTGGATTTTCTGAAGGCTATCAGGAAAATACTGCTTCTATAAAAACAGTATTGGCTTTTCAAAAAATAGTACTCGATACAAACCCTATCACTGGATTAGTGAGCAACGTTCAAGTACAAGGAAAGTGTTCGAGCAAAGGATGCTTGATATTTTAATCTAATGATTCTATTCATTATTTAATTTTGGGCTTTTAATAAGATTGAAAGGTAGATCCTGATGCTCTGACTCAGTTCAAGTGTAGATAATTAGCATACTTTGGAGGGAAAAGTCAGAACTCTAAGGATTAAGTTATTTTCTGGTACTTCTGAACACTAATCAGCACTTGAATATCAGTGCATGATAAAGGAATTCTTATACATACAGCTGCTTTTCAAGTTGTTTCAGCAACTTCAGACACACAACTTTTACTGATTTTCCTGAACTTTATGAGTTCAAGAGCTGCAGACAACATTCCTTTCTCTATTTGCATATCAATTACCAAAGTTTTGGTTTTGTTTTTTTGACAAAAAAAGACTGGTTTATCACTTTTATTCTGGAAGAACTTTAATGTAAATTATATTCTTACAGCATTTAGATACTCTTATGGTTCCCCAATATTACCGATCTCTCTGACTTTACCTGCTATAAAATATTCTTTGGTCATAATTCTATTCTTTTACAGCTCAATCCTATAATCAAGTCCTTGTCTTATTGGTCTCTGGTATTGCATTTGCAACAGGAAATGAAAGAGGCCATGCCCCATTCCCACGTGAAGAAGTATGGCACAACAGATTGCATCCATATGGTTAACCTGTCCTCCCTTAAAAGAGGGGTGCTTCTTCCCTATTGTCTATCAGAAACAGTTGTTGACCCCCTTTCTCCATCTGAAAGCATTGTTGGGGAGCGTAATGATTGCTACAGGTCAAAGTCATGCCAGGGAACATACTGAATATGGACAATCTTGGGTTAATGCTGCAACACATGCCTTGGCCCTTCTGAGATTCCTAGTGCAGATAAAGTCTTAATGACTAAGCTGGTTATCACTCCCCTCTACCTCCATTTAATCAGCACACAAAGAGAGACACACTCTCTTCATGAGGTTGTTTGAACAAGCAGTCTGTGCTTCTGTAAGTAAGGTCTTTCGAACAAGATTGCACTTTCAAGTTTTTGTGAGCTCTCCCTGAGACAGTGATACCATGTCTCATGATCGTGCAGTATAAAAGTAACAAGGTTTGTGAAAAATAACATCTGCTTTATTCACTGTGGTTACTGTGAATATTCTTAGAATTATTTTCAAAGACATCATACTAAAGATGTGTTGAAGATGTGTGCCTCCTTCCCACTCTTAAAAAAAAAAAAAAAAAAAAAAAGGTAGGGAAAGAGAAGCTGAATAGGAACTGTTAGTCAAAATAACATACGTAGTACTGAAAATCACATGTGCAAGAGCTACATACTTAGAATAACATGTTTAGCATAGGTACTGTGTTTAGCATAGGTACTCACCTATGCTAAACATGTTATTCTAAGTATGTAGTTCTTTTCTCTTTTCCAGTATGAGCTCTTTCTCATTTCCAGACTTAAGCAGTTACCCCTTCTACCTACTGTACAGCAAGTGTTGTCATGTTGAGAAGTCCTTGGATCTTCTGAAGTATAACGTCTCACAATTCTTGGTTACACTGCAAGAATTGTTTCATTCTGTAATTTCTCTTTTGTATGAACTCAAACTTAGTTCTGTTTTAGTTAAATTTTAATGTGCTAGCAAACCTCCTGACTTATACATCATGCTGAAATTGTTGTGACAAAGATTCATTTGTCAATGAAATAAAAACATGCAGTGATGTAATGAACAAGCAAGCGTAGAACAGGCTGGGTAGTATCCCCTATTAGGGCTAACACTTCTCTGAAAAAACACTGAAGTTGTTTAGAGCTCTATAAAATCTTTTGAGCTAAATTTATTTTCACAAACGGCATTGCTCCCAGGATGAATTTCTCTGAAGTCCTCATCAAAATGATTCAACTCTAGCAAAGAATACTAGTGAATACAGATTTAAGTGACACCCTTCTATACCACTCAAAAAAAGCTTTAGAGCGAGAACTATCTGGTTAAATTTGTCCGTAGGGTGCCCTGATTAGGCATTTGCCTTCACTTGCTGTTTTGGACTGCTACGAACCAAGCTGGAGGCCAGAGATCCTACGTTTTAAATAGCCAACTTTTCGGGAGAAGGATGATGTCCATTTAAAATGAGGATAGTACAAGAGACAGAGAGGAACAGATTTCAATGAAGAGCAAAGACAGACACTGCTTCTGGAAAGGCTAAATCAAAAACACAAGGGAGTTTGAAGGAAAAGCAGGACTAGAACTCTCTGCTCTTAACAAAAGGACATGAACTGGGAGCCCAAGAGAGTAGACACTAGAACGGAGAAAGAAGCTAGAAGGAAACCGAGAGCTGGTGTGTAGGCAGAGAGACAGATTGTACATGAATCTGCAGGAGGACAGACAGCGTTTTATGCTGCTGAGTAATCCTGAAGTCACTTGTCCACAGAGGTACCTTTCTCAGCTGTACAATCATTTTAGGCATATGGATAAAGTGTGACAAGTCTAAGAATAAGGAAGACAGAAGTGTGACTTTAAACATGCTTTGGCTGTCTGGGTTAAGAACCAAAGCCTTCAACCTGTTATAGAATCCTAAAAGTCCTTCTAGAGTACTTTAGTGAAAGATGATGATATCTCATATTCCCCAGTGAGATATCCTCCATTCTCAGCTAGCAAGCCAAAGAGGATGGGAGAGAAAAAAGAAATGAATTTAAGGAAAGAAAATACAGAGAGCTATTTATTCTAATATAAATGAGGTTATTTCTCCCTAGGTGCAGGACTTTGCACTTGCCTTTGTTGAACTTTATGAGGTTCCTCTCTGCCCATCTCTCCCGCCTGCTAGGGCTTCTTCCCACCCCCCCCCACCCTCCAAAAAAAAGTCTTAACACACAAGGAAGCTTACACCTTCCTGGTTTTGACTTTCAACGCTTCTGTTCAAAGTTACTGAAAGCTAGGCTATGCATTCATCCTGAGCCCTTTAATGGGTCACTTCTCAGGTTCAGGGCTTTGTGACAAGTGTATTCACTTGTTTGCAGAAGCATTTATGCACACCTGCCATCTCCTGACCATAGTTCAGGAGTAGGTAGTTCAAGATTTAAGAGCCAACACAAAAAGATATTAAAGAAAGCAGAAGTATGAAACTATATATATTGAGAAGTCAGCATGTTTTATTGTAGACAGTTCTATACTTGAAACATAAGAAGAAATTGAAATACGGGCAAAAACGAGGCAGATGAGCTCACAAGCAGCATCACAGATAAATGGCTGCAGAAAATATGTCATTGAAGAGACAGGGAAAAATAAAAATGGGTGAGGAGAATGGAGCTTCCGCAGCTTGACAGGGACTACAAAGGCAGGTGGTTAACCAAAAGTGCTGGCAGAATTATAGTTTTGCATATGAAGCCAGTGAAAACATTAAAAAAAAAATCTAATTATGTCTCAACAAATGTATTGTTCTCCAAATCTATTTTCACTGTTTTAGATTTTTACATCATTTAGAATTTCACTACTGCAGTATGCAAAAGAAAAGGTACCTGGATCACACACACAAGAAAAAGCTTCCTACCAATCTCCCTCCTCCCACCAAAACACAACCATAAAGAAAGATTCAGCTAACTATCTATGGGAATTTTCAAAAGGGTCTGGCAGCCTGGACACTTAACTTTTGCTCCAGTCTGTAGAAGGTGGCTGTGGAGGCATTTTTCAAAAATTCTTGTAAATCCTGCCTGAATTTTCTAACACTGGAATATTCACAAATCCAGCTTCCCTTACTTTAAGGAGTCCCATAATACTTAAAGCACTGAAAAATTGTATCCTTACATTAAGATTCTGAGAAATCCAGTTAGCACGACAACTATGCCTGCAATGTTATTATTTTGTTCAGAATTCACTCTTACAGGTTCTTCAACTTATGCATATTAACATCCAAGTTTCAGAACTAAAGTTCTTCTAACCAATATCACAATTCCTCTTGGTCAATCGAGGGAAGATAGATAAGCCTCCATCTCGCAGAGTATGCTTCATGGGGCAGGAAAGAGAGCCAACGGCAAAATACAGGCAAAGTCTAAAGGAATTACCTTCCCTCTCTGAACAGGGAAAGGTGCTTATCAGTTTATCATCTGTTTTAACATGTACTACAATGCAGCACTGAAGTAAAAATTAGAACAGAGACTTACAAAGGCTTAGACTAACTTATATGAACAATCAAAACATATCAAAGACTTCATTTTTCAAAAGTTTTGGCTGAAATCTAATTTCAAATCATTTACTGATCAGGAATTTCTTGTACCTTTTCAACATATAAACAGAACTGGCCACACACACACAAAAAGCTTGCCTCAAAGACAAGCTCAGGAAGTGCAGGAGAGATGAGCAGACAGCGAAGTGGATTGAGAACTGGCTGAAAGGCAGAGCTCCAAGCGTCGTCATCAGTGGCAGAAAGTCTAGTTGGAGGTCTGTAGCTAGCAGTGTCCCCCACAGGTCAGTATCAGTTCCAGTATTGTTCAACTTCTTCAACAATGACCTGGATGAAAGGACAGAGTGTCCCCTCAGCAAGTTTGCTGATGATACCAAGCTGGGAGGAGTGGCTGACACACCTGAGGGCTGTGCTCCCATTCAGAGAGACCTGGACAGGCTGGAGAGTTGGGCGGAGAGGAACCTCAGGAGGTTCAACAAGGGCAAGTGCAGGGTCTGCACCTGGGGAGAAATAACCCCATGCACCAGTACAGGCTGGGGGCTGACCTGCTGGAATGCAGCTCTGCAGAGAAGGACCTGAGTGTCCTGGTAGACAACAGACCATGAGCCAGCAGAGTGCCCTTGTGGCCAAGAAGGCCAATGGTATCCTGGGTTGCATTAGGAAGACTATTGCCAGTAGATCAAGGGAAGTAATCCTCTCCCTCTTCTACTCAACCCTGGGTGAGGTTGCATCTGGAGCACTGCATCAAGGTCTGGGCTCCTCAGTACAAGAGACACTTGGAGCTACTGGATCGAGTCCAACAGAGGGCTACCAATATGATTAAGGGACTGGAGCATCTCTCATATGCAGAAAGGCTGAGAGAGCTGAGACTCTTCAGCCTGGAGAAATCTTACCAATGCATACAAGCATCTGAAGGGAGGGTGCAGAGAGAATGGGGCCAGGCTTTTTTTCAGTGGTGCCCAGTGACAGGACAAGAGGCGAAGGCACAAGCTTGAAACACAGGCAGTTCTATTTGAACATGAGGAAAAACTTACTTAATGTGAGAGTGACAGAGCACTGGAACAGGCAATCCAAAAAGGTTGTGGTGCCTCCTTACTTATTGATATTTAAAAGCCATCTGGGCACAATCCTGTCCAACATGCTTCAAGGTGACCCTGCTTGAGCCTTCCAACTTCAACCACTCTGTGAGGTAGGGGAAAGGGGGAGGAGGAGGGAAGAAAGCATGGGGCATTCTATGTGGATTACTGGTCTAAACCAGAACTGCTTAGCTTTTATACCCACATCAGAATACATTCCTTCCTAAATATACGACCTTCAGTCAGTAAAACTTTCTAGCAGCATCTCAGGATCTTAGTACACTAAACTTGTGCTAAGGTCCCTTTTTTTTTCCCCCCTCCCTTTGCACCCTTTATTTTAATTACCATTAACTCAAAAGCTGAACTGCTAAACATTATCAGTCCCCTAATAACAGTTTGCAGTAAAATCAACAAGCTATTTCTACAGTCTTCCTCCTACTGCTCTACAGTAAAATTTTTTTTATCTTTTCCATTCTATTTTGGGTCCTCCACAGAAATTTGGGTTGTCTTTTTTTATTATTTCGTTATTAATTATTTTTCAGCTAAATTCATAGGTTGGTCATCCAATTGAGAAAGTAGCATTCCCGATTTCAGTGGGATTTGTCACTAAAATACATCCAATTCAGTCATGTTTAAGAACTCCGGTTTAATAAGTATAATTTGAAAAAAAAAAGTCTTAAAGTTGACTGTGTGTTCTTTCTCTAAGAGCAGAGGAACCACATTAATGACTGGAATGCTAGAAATATCCGAGAACAATACGGAAGAGAAGATCCTTTAAAGAAATCTTTGCTTTCTTTCAGTAGGTAATTTGACTGTAGTTTTTTCTTCCCAGTTCTAATATGACAATAACTACAAATATATGTTTCAGATGGAGTAGGAAAAATGGGTGCTAGATACTATAATCTTAAAGCTCATGGTACAGAACTATCAGTGCCTGCCTTAAAAGGCCTGAGGAAGGGATTTCTCACACCTTACTATTCATTGTATGAGTATACGGAAGTAGCAAACAAAGTATTTTTCCTGTCTACCTTTTTCTGTCAGTCACATTTTGATGGACTCATCTGTTCTGGCTATCTGGAGGTACCTACCTCTTTCCATTAGTTCTAGAGGGAACCTAGAGAGCTAACTTAGGCTACACATCTAACTTTTAGAAAGCTAACATAAGGTATGGTAAACCTAGCTCACTTTTATTCAGTTGCATAATGCATAAATATATTTAAGCCCTTCCTAAAGCAACAACATGATGAAAGCTAGTCTGTTCTCAAATATTCTTATGGTCTTTCAGCAAACTGCTGGTCAGCAGTTACAACTCTGCAAAAGAGTTCACAATTGACTTAATATCATTAGAGACTGTCTACACACCAACAAATCTGATATTCTGCATTATCCTGTTTCAAGGAGAAAATGGAAATATTATTGTAGTGAATCATATTTTGTGCTGAAGAACTAAAGACTGGTTTTAGCATTTTTTTTTCCACCTATGTAGATTTAAACTTCTAAAGGTATTCTGCAAAGGTGGAAAGAATGAAGACTTAAGTTTATATGGAACATAGTTAATAACAAAGAATTTTATGAAGTAACTTCTAAAGGTAGTAATTCAAGTGCGCAAGACATTGGCTTTAAAACTCCCCCTTCTATATTTCCCTCTCTATTGATATTAATCTTTAACTCATTATCACCTTCAAATAGATTTATCTAGCCCTTTGGGAGCAGAGGTTGGAGACTATCTTTAATGACACTTAGATCAGCAACTGAGTCATGGAATCATTACTACTGACCCAAAGTTTTTTTACACTAACTTTAGAAAAAGAGATAAGACTTTCAGTATTACTGAGGACTGTTATTTTTTCAATCTTCTTTCTGATAATTACTTTAAATAAAATTTAAACTAGCAATTGCCTGCCAAGCTTAATTTGATTTCTTTCAATTTTATATGCCTATGCATTGAAGTAAAAAGCACTATGGAAAAATTGAGTAATTCACATCGTAACTGTTCATTAGACATTCAGAGAGTTCCAGTAGCATCATCAGATATGCTAATATGTAACCATGATATGCTATGATGTACACAGAGCAGTTTAAAAAAAAGTCAATGCATTCAGAAATTGCTGTGAAGAATGATAATCAATATTTTGTCTCATATTTTTGCCCACATTTGTCTCCAAGCCATTCATTCATCTTCCCCTTCCCTCACATACTATCAAATATTTACCTTTAGAAAATAAAAGAACTCTTCAGAGCAGGCTTATTCGGTGTGCTTTTGTCATGAAACAGGAGTGTGCTCCAGTGTGTAAGTATTATCTCAAAGTAAATACCTCACACGAATGTACTGATTATACTTCACTTCTACTTTATGATTTGTTCTGAATATGGAGGTCCATTTGCTGCCTCCTCTACAGGGATTATGCTGCAATCAAGACCAGACTTAGCATTTACCACCACCAACTCACCCCCACTCTTCCCCACCTTTCATATCCAGAAAAATCAAAAATGGACAAGAATGGACTGGACTTTCATCCAAAAATGGACTAAAATGGACTAGAGCAAGCATGCTCTAGTGAGCTAGTCTTATCACATGCCCAGTCCACTCTATATTGACATATATGTGTATAATTTATATCTAAAAAAAAAAAACCTTCAGATTTCAAGCAGGAAAATTTCCGGTTCTAAGTTGGACTTCCCATTTTACAGCAAATGGTTTATTCTGTCAACTCTTCCCTTGGTTTTTATTGATTCCCAAGGAAAACCCCTAAAGACTATGTGAGAACATAAACACTTCACAAACTGCTCCCAAGGTTATTACAGATGCTAGTGCAAGCAAGTCCCAACATGGGTATACAGTGGGATGGCTTTTCTCAAGTTAATTGACAAATCCATACGGTATCTGATCTTCTTGGTAACACTGTCACCAGCACGAAGCACATACCTGCGAAACACTTCGCTTCACCGCCACCTCTGCAGGTATCTCTCCCCTGCAGTGCTCTTTCCTACCCACCTCTCTCATCCTAACAGTGAATACAAATGATCTAAGGCCAACAAAAGATATAAGGAAATGAACCTGGATCACTACTCGATGCCATCACTACTATGTTGATTATATGTGTTCTGAGTAAAGCAGAACAGTGTTTAAAACACTCAAGCAGGCAACACCCTGCTTACCCACCTCTACCTTACCCCTCAGTCTTATTTGAAAAATGACAGGTACTCCCATATCTCCATAGCAATCAAAGCCTAGTTCACCCACAAAAAAGGCTGTCAGGATTCCAACATTAATGAAAAGTTAAGTTTCAAGTGTATCTTGGAAAATTGGAGGCCAGAGACTCTAAGGGTTCACACAAAGACAACCACCACTTTTGATTACTCAGGCAATAAATTGCTTTTAACATTTGTTTCACCAGCTAGGTTCATCACTCACTTTCGTAAGTAGTTAGGGTTTGAGAAATAGTATATGGAATGCATTAATACTTGCTATATAAATTACAAATTAATAATCTAGATTAGAATTATCTGTTAGAACTTTCACTACTTCTATATAAAAGCTAGCTTAGTTTTGTTTTTTAAAAACATTCTCACAGAAATGTCTGATGTCCCTGTGATTACCACACCACTTGCAAAGCTACAACCATGGCATCTCGAAGAATTATAAGGACAAATGGATGAAATATTCTGAACTAAGGCTTACAGATTACATCCTATCACACAGTTTTGAAGTTCTTAAGAATTCCACAAGGAATCAGAGAGATCAGCTGATTTATTCCCATTAGAAAATGCACACAGGGACTTGATCTTTTTACCTTTATAGGACATCAAAAGATATATGTGGAACTCAAGTCTCAACATGGTATCTCTTTCCACTTGAGGTATTCTTGTTTCACAGAAGATTGAACTTTCAAATTCAGACAGAGGAACATCAAAAGGGATATTGAATAAATGAATCTTTCTGGTGTTGATAGTGAAAAGAGGAGAGTATCCCTGGGGCAAGCTCTGTTCAGTTTTTTCCTGGACAGTTCTGGAAATTACCTGGCTCTCAAAAAGGAAAATTGTCTTTATATGTCAATTGTAAAGCAGCCAGCAACTCAAAGACTAACACATGACAGATCAGACTTCTGAAGAAGTCCACAGGTTCACTGATGCAGAAGTTTGACTTTTCAACTGCCTCTGCTTTACACTAGCTTATAATTATTAAATTGTGACTTATACTGGAAGGAGAAAAAAAAATTTTTTCTAATTCTCAATAAATACAGTTACTTCAGAAATACCTTTGAAACTATGCATTTGTATAGTCAAATTCATTTCAAATAATTTACACATTTTCTAGAAGCATGAACCACAGTTCAACACAATGTTAATTTTGCACTTTCCCAGACTGGGATCTTCAAGTCCTGCCATCAGGGAACTCTTAAGATTTATATCATCCTAAAATAGCACAGGCCCTTGGTAAGTATCAAGTGCTGACTGACTTGCCATTTTTATAGAAAAAATTACTTTTCAATTTGTACAAATACAAAGCACTCTCAATAAGGATAGCTAGCATTATTTACTTTTCATTGCATCAATATTTCAACCTAACATAGAACTTACCCTGCAGACACTGTTGTCCTGTATTCTTTTGATGCCATTAACCCTTGGAAAGATTTATCAAATAGGAATCAGATACATCTGTCCGCTTTCTTTCAAAATGCAATCTCTCCTAATCTCCCCCTATACATTAATAAAGCAAAATCCACTCTGACACAGGATAACGACTGGCTGAATTTGTATTTATACATATGTAAAGTTTACATCAGCAGACTCAAATTCTGGCAACAACCTTACAAATTCAGCAACATGACAGTCAGCAAGGACAAATACTGAAACTGAACAATAATCATAACGAAGTAAGCCAAACAATACTAGAAAAAGCAACACGTCTGTCGCCAGTTCCATCATTTGTTGCAGATATAAAACACTGCATAGAGTCTGAAGTCTAAAAACACAGCTTCTTTGTATTCACTACAATGGTTTTACTTTTCTATGTTAGGGGTTTTATCACAGAAACAGCGTGTTCATAAGAACGGAGTCTGCCTTTAACTTCTGATACAGGTGCTGCAGACCTGCGGAGCATCTGGGGCCAGACACTATCCTTGAGCATGTGCATGGAGGAGAACATACTCCAGAGCACCAGCGGGAAAACTGAAAAACAGATTGATAGCACAAATGTCACTTTGAGTCAACAGTGAATGAAAAGGCTCTGAAAACTTAGTTAAGACAGATATATGTAAAGTTAGGGGACAGTATCATCCTATATAATAAGGAAGTGTGAGATGTAGAGACAAAATTTTAGGTGTCCAGCACGAAAGATGGCATTAGCTTTGCTACCAGGTAATTATACTCCATAGAAGCACCACCTTCTGAGATCATAACATTTCAAAAAGCAGAACAGAATTTTTCCATAAGCAACTAAGTCAAGTAATTATCAGAAAAAGTCTAAATAAACAGTAGCTAAATAAATATTTAGGAGATGGAGAACACTATTCAGTAATTGGGAAAAAAAAAAAAAAAAAAAAAAAAAAAAGGTGAATTCCCACAGAAAGCTATTGAAGGACCCCAGAACCACAGAACCATTCCCTCTCTTTTTTTTTTTACCCCGCCCAGAAGAGAAGTCCTACCTTCCCAACAGAGACATTCTTTCTTACTTGCTACAGCTCTTCAAAAGCAGCAGCTCTGGAGCCCTTCCAGCACAGTTAGCTCCAGCACCTAGGGACTGCCTTTTCTAACAGCTACTTCTAATCAGCAACAGATGGGAAATAATTAGGCTGCACCATGGGGTAACAAGAAGCCCCATAATAATCCAAGAGCCAGCTCATTTTATTAATATGTATTGTCCAAGACAGTATTTACAGGCCTGAATTTCTTCAAAACTTTCTCATAACTTATTGTTTCAGTCTTCTTTTCTTTTGTGAAGAGCTCACCAAGGCATTATGTCAGCACAAAATAGTAGGTAGTAGGAGAGCAAGGACCCCCTCACCAAGTACACCCTCTGCAAAATCAAGGAAAGCTAACATCATTCAATGATAAACAGGCACTTCCACCGACCCCATACCCTGTCTGCCTTATGCCCTATCTTCCTATCTTTTTTCACTGTCCAGAATACCATTAGGAAGCTAGAGGAAAGAAGGGAAAGGGTTAGAGATTTTTATTATTATTTTTCAGGGTTTGTAGCCAGTATTGAAAACAAGTCCAACAATTCTATCAGGATTATTGACAGAAGAAGCATTAAGATGCTTAATGCTGAGGAGAGGTCACTCTTGGCACTCTTTGAGGGTTTTTTTTATTTATTTTTTTTTTTTTTTGATCACACAACATTAAAGAAATGAAGATATTAACTTCTCTGATGCATTGATTAGTTTTGACCATGAAGACAAAAGCAGGAAACTGTATCATTGATTTTATTAAGTAATTTTAGAAACATTTTAGTGCCCCTTAAATAACATAACTGCTCTACCTAAGCAGAGGTATAAGAACTAATCTTTGTATTTACTGGAAGAAAAAGCATACTTAGAATTCCATTTGATGCCCAAAAGTATAATAAACAGTGAGGCTGAGGATTGTCCCTAATGTACATCTCAGACAACTCTGTGAGATTTAGTCTGAGACTACAACTATAAGTAGACTTTTGGCTAAAGATTTGCACCTGCATAAATAACTGAAAACATGAACATAGGCACAGAACAGCAAAGCCTAGCATTCAGTGGCTCTGTGTAACACAGCTGGATCCCTGCTGCTTTCTGGAAGAAGGGACAGGTTCTGACCACACTGCTTACAAATAGGATGCCTGGAGTAATACACAGTTCCTACTACTACTACAGTCCTTCATCCTGTAACACCACTAACAGCATCTTTAATAGGGTCTCTCACCTTTCTCAGAAAATTGGCAGGAGCTCTTGAGAGCTCCACTTCTCTGGCATATCTCCATCCAAAATTCCCAACTATTTCCTACATTGACCAAAAAATTCAAGAGAACAATGGTGACCTTATATCTGTAACAGCGCTTTCCCTCTATGAAGATATCTAATGCACTTTTTCAGCTTAGTTTTGCAAAAATTCTTGTATTATTCATTCTAGCATTAGTCATCACATAACCTTGACCATACTTTCCTTTTGCCAGTAATATCTGAACCTATAACGTAAATATTTGAAAGGCATCACTTATACACACAAAAATTATTAATTTATCAAGCCCAAAATATCCAACATGTTATTCACTTTTTCTATCAAACTTCATGTGCTGCAAGAAACAGATTGTACTAATCACCTTATAAAATATTTACTGTCAGATGATAAATATACTAAGCAGGAATACCTCTCATGTAAGGAAACATTCTAGATTCAAAAATCAAGATAACAAAAAGGGAAGATAACAAGACAACAAAGTAACAGATACTGTTTAAAAAAAGAACAAGTTAACAAAATATAAAATTGTATAAAAATAATAAAGTAATCAAAAAAGGAGCCCTAGTAAAGTCCAGCAGACTTCTCTTTCCAATGTCAGAACATCATGTATCAGCTATATTCCAAAGTCTTTCACCCTGTGTACCTTAAATACTCGGTTTCACTGATATCTTAAACACATATGCACTTAATGTCACAGCACACAGAGGGTTAGGCAATCTGTAAACATTATTATTAATCGTTACAATCAGATTTTATCTCCTACCTCAACAACAAAATCTCAAGTACAGCTAACAGTTAAGATGAGATAACTGCAGGAGACGCTTGCATCAGAAGTACTTACCTCAAGATCTGAGCTACAAATATGGGGCAACGGGGTTCTCTGCCTTCTGTAGGCAATGTCTCTTACTGCACTTTCTTCCATGAATTTTCAGATATTTTACATTTTTTAGTTTTCTAGGTTAGTTGAACCTTTCTAAGGCTACCACCATTGAGCAACCAGACTCTTGTCCTCTCTTTCCTATCATTGATACCCATCACATCTCCCTTACGTTGCTACAAAGTACTATCACCAGAATCATCTTGTAGTTCATTGCTGACTCCCTCATATCCCTTCGCTAACCCCCTTGTTCTCCTCCAAGTTCTCAAATTTAGCCTGTTAGTCCCTCTAATATTTAGCCCTACTATATCCATCAGCTCTACTTTCTAACTGTACACTCATCTTCATTTAGTCAATGAGAGCAGTGATTTCCTTATCCCACCTCAAAACTCATCATCTGCCATAGCATGGATAGTAAAGCACTGATTGCCAAGCACAGGACTGTGCCTAACCGACCAGGATTTAGCTTGCCACCGTCTCCCTCAGTCACCAGCTGTGATCCTCCACCTCGTTTTACCAGCTGAAAACTTAATAGCTATCCGTTGTTCTATACATGTTCTTATCTTGGGATAACAAGGCCCTAGTTTCATTGCTCTCTCATTGTTACTCCTGCTATATAAATGTTAAGTAACAATAAGGCATAAGGGGTAGTTTCTGGACTTTGCTGCTGAAATATCTCCTTATGACAGAAGATGAAGATGTGGTAAAGTTATATTTGAGATCAGGATTATCACCTGTTCTCATGAATATGAAACAGATAAATATATACATCTGACCTCAGTTTATACTGTCTTTGAGACTCTGTAAACAAAATGCATAACAAGTAATGGAAAGAAATGTTTATATATAGTATGTATATACATGCATATATGCAAATACATATTTCTATTTAATTCATATTTTATGCATGATTATGTCTGACTCCACACTTTTCTTCATGCTGTTTGTATTTCCATATGCAAAAGAATCAGTCAGCTTCAGTCCCAGTGGTTCTATTAGTTTTTATCTCCTAACATTTTCTAAAAGTGTCTCCCAGTGGCTTATATAAATAAAAGTAGCATTTTACAGGAACAACAGATTTACACCTTTAATAAGACTGCCTTCCTTTCTGCATGCAAGTCTACAGTGCATGATAAATCAGGTTAAGCAAGCTGCTTATCAAATCTGAGGCCAAACACTTTTTTTTTGAAGAAAACCTTATTTTTCTGAAGAACGTCAAGCTTATTTTCAAAAGGTTAAACTATTGATGGGGAAAATCAATTCCTTTTCCAGCACAGACAATGTCATGCTATATACAACAGCTAAGATAGTTTTTCTCTTTTATTAATTTCACAACCCTTTAGAATTACATTACCTACCTTTTCTTCTTTAGAATCCAGACAGTTACTAGGGACAGCCATGCATGTTCTACTGACTTCAGAAGAGAATAAAAGATTTGTCCAAAAACAAGCTGTCAGAGCAAAGAGAAGAATTTAAAAGATCAGCAAATTGCTATTTTTTAAATAATATCATCTAACTTAGACACTTCATCAGCAAAGAAACTGCAGCTAATTCTGTTCTGACAATAAACAGTTTCCTCAAAGAATCCGAAATAGTAATATATTCCTCCCAAAGAATTAACAGAAGAATGACAATTAATCTTAGGAGAGAATAGGGAAAAGAACAGCTCCTCACAAGTAATAACCTTCCTGAAAAAAAAAAAAAAAAAAGCTTAGAAGTGAACATCCTTATACACACTTTTCTTTACACTTTTATCTCAGTCCAAGTGGTTGTAACAGTTTCTGTCTCCTAACGTTTCCAGGAGGTATCTTGGGCCAAACTCAGGGTAAGTTGACATAAGTGTCCCAGTTATTATGGTATAGGGCATATAAAAGGAGGAAAGAGATCAAGTATGTTGTCAATCTTGCCAGTTCTGGAACAGAATGGCAGTATTATTATTATTGGATTAGCAACCAGCACCCTCATGCCCCATCTCGTATATATCCAAACCAGCAGTTTTGGGACTTAATGATGTGCAGTAAGTTAAGGGAGAGCTCTTGTTCTTTCCTATTGAAGAAGTCCAGTTTAGCATACGTATCTCTACAGTGACATGTAGAGATAATGAAAAACTGACTATCCAGCTCTGCAGCATGCTTCTCCTATAGAACACCTAGCCTATATACTACTGTATTACTATGCAAAGTGAAGCAGTCTTAACAGAAAAAAATAATGAATAGCAGTATGCACACAAACAGAAATAGCTTTTGTCTCTAGAATAGCCTACCAGTTTAAACGCTCTCCAAGGCTTCTGTGCCAAATACAAAAATCTGCTCCCAGTTCTCTAATAAACAAGTGCTCCCAAAACAGATAAAAAGCAGATTCTTTTCTGGAAGAAGTATGAGCGAGCCACCCTGCATCTCAAAAATATTTCCAACTGAAACTACTCAGCAAAGAGAATGCACTGCAAATAATTGCTAAATAAGCAAATGCATATTTTTGATGACTGTCTGCCCCCAAAAACCCACTCAGTTCTAATATGAAACACATAATACTGAAAAATAGTAAGTACATACTTTTCAATCAGCCACAGTTCAAGTTTGGGATGCAGTATTTGGCCAAAATCTGAACAGCAGAACTATTTCAAAAGATACACAACAAAACTCAAAATATCGGGGAATTTCTTTCTCTGTTCAATTTCCTCTTTCTAAACTCTGATTTTCATGGCACTATATTCCCAATGTGAGCAAATGAGAAGTTTTACATGGAAGGAAGCTTACCCAAGTGCATTAGAGGGAACTCACGAGCCTAGGCAAAGCATTTGCGGAAGGTAAATAACAGGTGTTATTTCTTCCTTCTTATTTAACTACCACTGCGTGTGGTGCGGCTCTGCCTACGGCGCCCTACCGAACCGAGCCGCACAGCGCTCGCTGCCGCCCTGCCCCGAGCGGGCGCCGCACCCTTGCGGAGGGGGAGCTCCACCGCCTTCCCCGTGGCACTCGGCCAAGGCTGTTACCCGCCCCGTCACAGCTCCCTAGCTCAGGCCCGCGACGGCGCGCTCGCACAAGCGCAGGCGGTTACAACGCCGCAGCGCACGGCGCGGGAAGGCTGCGCAACGCCACCGGCGCGCGCGGCAGCGGAGGGGCAGCACGGCGGCGCTCCCCCCATGCGCGCCCCCGCTGCCTCGCAGGCCGAGGGACACCCGTGCCTTCAGCCCCGGCAGACGGGGAGAGCGGCGAGGCTCCGGGGACCGCCACGGCCGCCCCGACCGCCCCCTTCCGCGCCACGGCCGCACCCGCGCCCGCCCCCGCTGCGCGCCGCTTCGGGGCAACGGCTTCAGCGCGCACGCGCCGCCGCACAACGCCAACGGCCGCGGCGAGGCGCATGCGCAGCGCACCACCCCGCTCGCGGAAGCCGGCGGCGGGCTCGGGAGCTGTGTGCGGGCGCCCGCGTCCCCCCCTCCCCCCGCGGCGAGGCGTCGCGCGCCCCCCGCGCTGCGCTGCGCTGCGCTGCGCGGGGCGATGGCGGCGCGGCGGCGGCCGGGGCTGCGCTGGGCGCTGGGCGCGGCGCTGGCGGCGAGGCTGGCGCTGGTGCTGTACGGGGCGCGGCAGGACGCGGCGCTGCGGGTGCGCTACACCGACGTCGACTACCGGGTGTTCACGGACGCGGCGCGGCTGGTGGCGGCGGGGCGCTCGCCCTACGCGCGGGCCACCTACCGCTACACGCCGCTGCTCGCCTGGCTCCTCACGCCCAACGCCTGCCTGGCCGAGGCCTCCGGGAAGCTGCTCTTCGTGGCCGCGGACCTGGCGGCCGCCGGCGTGGCCTACCGGGCCCTGCTGCAGCGCGGGGCGGCCGCCGGCCCGGCGTGCGCCTGCTGCGCGGCCGCCTGGCTCTTCAACCCGCTGCCCATGGCCGTGTCCAGCCGGGGCAACGCAGAGGCCCTGGTGGCCCTGCTGGTGCTGGCCACCCTCTACTACGCCGAGGGCGGCAGCGTGGGCAAGGCGGCCGCCTGCTACGGGCTCGCTGTGCACATGAAAATATACCCGCTGACTTACGCGCTGCCACTGGCGCTGCACCTGCAGCGCGGCGGCAGGGCGGCCGCGGGGCACTGCGGAAAAGCCAGGTGTCCCTCGCCAGGACACCTCTGGCAGCTCTTCGTAAACCGCGACGTGCTGCTTTTCGGAATGGTTGCTGGATCTGTGCTGGGCGCCCTGACCGTTGCGTTTTACTGCCTCTACGGCTGGGAGTTTTTGGAGCAGGCCTACCTCTACCACGTGACCAGGAGGGATATCCGGCATAACTTCTCTCCCTATTTCTACATGTTGTATTTAACTGCAGAGAGCAAATGGAGTTCTACCCTTGGGCTCGCAGCCTTCCTGCCCCAGCTGCTGCTTCTCCTGGTTGTGTCCATAGCGTTTTACAGAGACCTTGCCTTCTGTTGTTTCCTACACACTGCCATTTTTGTGAGTTTTAACAAAGTATGCACATCCCAGTACTTTGTTTGGTATCTCTGCCTTTTGCCCCTCATAATACCTAGTATCAGGATGTCATGGCGTCGTGCTGTACTGCTTATCTCTTTGTGGTTTGTTGGACAAGGCCTATGGCTCGCTCCCGCATACTTTCTGGAGTTTAAAGGGTATAACACTTTTTTACTTATATGGTTGGCAGGTTTGCTTTTCCTTTTTATTAATACCTTCATACTCTTTCAGATTATTTCCCATTACCAAAAAGAAGCACAAGTGGCTGAAAAACCCAAACAACAGTAGTAAACAGATAAGCCAAAATCCAGAAGCAGCATCACTGTATAAGGAGGCTTTTCATACCACCAGCACCTTGTTTAATGTCAATGTATGTATGCTATACCAAAGCATATCATATGTAAATGGTCTTTTGTCAGGGCCCTGAGGACACTGATAGGCCTTAATTGCACTGAGCAGGTGTCTGTGACTCCGGCCTTGTCTTTTTGGGATGGACATTGAAAATATGCTGTTGTCTCCCGTCCTGTTTCCAGTCCTGTGTCGTGGATGGACACTGGACCCACCTGTCCTCCAGTCCTGTCTCTGCCCTCGACTCCTGTTGCTCCTGGCTGGACTCCCCTGACTTGCCAGGCCTGGGGCTGTTGATGGACTGTGTTACCAGCACCCAGCTCTGCCTGCCACATCCACATACAGTGGGACTGCACCATGGTCAGTGAGGGCACTGCCCGCGTTGGGCTCATCCTCAGCTCCCGGCTCGTCCTCAGTCATGGAGCAGCCCTGCTTTTGCTCTTCCCTGAAATCCTTCTGGTCTCTTATGTCTCTTTTTGTTTTTATTTTACTTTATTTATTTTTTGAGGACTCTGGCCTCTGTCTAGGAAAACATTATAAAGGGATGTTGGAGTTCAGCAGTCTTGTTGCATGTTAGTAAGGGGGTTTGATTCTGTATCTTTGTTTTTGCAAGGGTTAAACTAATGAATAAATATGAGACAATCACTTAATGTATGTACTCAGATCTTTTTTTTTTTTTCCTCACACTAACATTTTGGTTATGCAGCGTTTGTGACTGTACTCAGTCTTTCTTCAGCAAAGTAGGAAAAATTATTTTTTTGCAGTATTGTTTAATACTTTGAAACTTTGTAATTTAATTGATGATTTGAATACCCTACTTTTTTGCCTTTTCAGTGCTGTTTAAAATTTTGAACAGACTTCCTCCCCTTTCCATTCAGGAAAATCTGTCCAAATACCTGTCTTGGATCACATAAATGTATAAAGTAAAAATATTTGTGTTGCTTGCTGACATGATCTAAAAACAGGCCACTGTTTTAAATTGCAGGCTGACAGTTATTGTGGATATTAATAGTAACTAATGCAAATAGAGTCACAGTATAGATATTTCATATAGTTGCCTGGAAAGGCAACTCTGTCCCCAAAGCACAAGAGTTTATACCAGAAAATACAATTTCTCAGTAGTTCAATGTCTCTGCTATTAAAAGTAAATGAAAAAGAAAGTGAAAGAGGTTGAAGAAGTGAGGCAGTTGCTAGAAGAAAGTAAAGTTTTGAAATAACAAGCTCTGTAATCTGTCAAAATAAGATACTTATTCCCAGATGAGATATGAGAACATGGGGAATGGAGTTTTAGGTGATAGTGAGAGGAGTTGAGAGCAATTTTGGAGTTAATGCTCTTTCTCCTCAAATTTCTCCTAAGTGGACTCAGTCTACACAGCTGTAGATGGGGGAAGAGTCTGGCCATCTATTTTGAAATAAAACCTTAAGTTCAAATAGGCATATGCCAAATTAACCTAATTATTTTCATATTTGCCTCATCTCTTAGTTACAGCCTATCTAGCCTCACAGGGAAGTGAGTTTTTAATATGTAAAGTGGAGCAGAGCTACAAGGCAAAATAACATGAATCCAGTCAGTGGAATTGCTAACACTGTCAATGGAAAAGAATGTGGCCAAGCAAGGCTGCGTTTCAGGTTCGTGCTTGACGTGCTGCCTCTTTGAATCCCGAGGTCTCCTGAGGCCAGCGGTTCCCAGGCTTTCCTACCTACAAATTTTCCTTTCCTGGTTTTAATTCTGCATCTTGGGGTCGAATTGCAGGGTTTGTTCCGTGAATTTTTCCCATTGCTTCTCGGCCCCACTGAGGACGGTGACATCAAAGCAGAGGAGGCCCCTGAGCCACAAGTGATCAGAGCTGAAGAGCGTGTTATCAGCAGGTTTAGCTGTGCCTTTGCTCTGGCCCAGTACAGCCATTCTGAGATTATATTAGGAGGAAGGGTGACTTCCATGCTCAGGCTGGTGGTGGTTTGTTCCACTCCCAAGCTTGACAGGCCTTTTGGTTTTCCTCACCAGCCTTGCTCAGGTACCTCACACAGATTTGACTAGCCTCAGCTTCTCCTGTGTCTTAAGTCCAGTACTCTGATAAGGCAAGCGCATGTAGTTTTAACAACTGTTGTGATTTTTCAGGCAGGTCTTACAGATAGGGCACTGGTTTTCATTCCTTTGACTTTGCCTAGGTTGGAAGGAAGAGAGGTTTCAAGCACCAGCTTGTCTACATCTTCTGTAAGAGGTTTATCAGTAAAAAGACTGGTGGTACTAGCTACATCCACGAATAGTTTAGTTTTTTGTTTAATCGACAAAACATTTTGTATGTGCTCTGTGTGTGTGAACAGAAAGAGGGTCTTGCATCATTTTATTTTCTGAGGTAGAATTATGACATGCCCAGTTAGCTTTTCATAACAAGACTGATGAGGCTTTTCTGCACCAATAGCAAAGCTGCCCATAACAGGAGCCAAGGAGACTTACAGTGAGCTTGCATCTTCCAAAGCATGATTTAGAGCTGTGACTGTGCCCACCCCATCGCAGGGTGCATGCAATAGCTTGCTTTCAGTCACAGGAATCTTTTATTACCTGGTCAACATATTTTCCTGTTGCAAATAGCATGTTTTTCTCCTCCTAAAACAATGCTTTGCATATGTTTAGCAGACCACATTATGCTCTATTCCTACACCTTTCCTCTGCCCTATTTTTTTCCTCCTATTGGAAAAGAAAGTAAATGGATGCCAAAAGGCATTTCCAGTTTCAAAAAGACTGTAGCATTTGGAGCTACTGTGTTCATGACAGTAATGTAATGGGAGGAAGATCTTAGGGAAGAAGAAATTCTTTATGACAAATATGTTCTTGATTCATTAGCAGCTAAATCATTTTGAGGTCTTCAGAAGAGAAGTTCTGTGACCATACAGACTAAAGAGTGCCTTTCAATAAAGTGGCAATACCAGCCCTTCAGTGATGATTTGAAAAAGTTGTGCATAAATAAGTTACAGAAAGGCTTTCATAAAAACTTAGATTCATAGTCATCAATTTAATAATCCAGTATGAGTTCCTCTGTTTACAATTGCCATTTTGTAAGTCAGCTAGTCACCAAAGTGTGTTTGGGATTTAACAATAATTCCATTGGATGGGAGAAATAAACTGAAAGAGATCAACATCAGAGATGCTTAAGTGTTTATGTCTCACAAATCCCTTTTGACAGATAAAGGAAATTGAATAACTTTATTCACTGATATAAACATTAAATCAAAATAATTGTAGCCAAGTGCAGAACAAGTTATAATTCATGACCAAGTCATGGTGATTAATTACAATACGCTTAAAATTTACCAAATCGTCTCCTATGAACATTCTCTACTTTTGCTGGTGTTCAAACTCTTTTGTTTGGAGAAGATATGTCCATTTTCCTCCTGGTAATTAGGAACCAAAGTGACTGAATGCTAGTTCTCATTTCTTGTCATGAGCTTGAAAACTGTAATGCTGTCTGTTTTTAAAAAAACGGTTAAAATGCCCAACAGTTCTGAAGTGTCTTATTTGACCAAATTTTATAGATTGCCCAGAAACCAGCCCTGAAGTGCAAGTGCAATATGTGGAAAGTGGAAGTGAAAAAAAGAAAAGAAGTATCAGGACAGGTAGCATTTTGCCTTGCCTTTTAGAACTTAGCATATAGTCTAGAGGTTGAAACATAAGTTTCAGCATTTAGCATTGATTTCTGTAACACGTATAAATGGGATTACTAAAATAACAAGGCTAACCAAAATGCAATAATTAGCGCTTCATTAAGTGTAAGTATGAGCCTGCTAAATTAGCATCTCTGACATAATAGTCATGTACCTTGGTTTGTATTAAACAACTGCCCTGTCAGTGTCACCAGCACCGTATCGATTCCTTTGATCGTAAGGGCAGTAATTATACTGCCTTATTGTGCCAAACTGAGCACAATAGATTTCTTTTTCAAAGAAGCAGTGTAACTTGAAGCTTTTATATTTAACAACAAAAGGAAAATTCCAATGTTTTATATAATGTTGAAGACTAAATCATCAGGAAATCAATCCTTTTTTTTTAAGCTAAGAAAGAGTCATCTATTTAAAAGGGCTGCATAGAACTCAAAAAGTATACTCTTCATGTAATTCTCAAAGATGGGTTCAGAGTGCATGTCCTTATGTCAGCTTTATCACCAAATAGGTTTATCCTGAACTTTGGACAAAGCAATTACTCGGACTGAAACACAAACACTGATGTAACTTGCTTGCTCAGGAGTGTATTTAAATGTACCATATGCACACATCTAAACATTTACCTGCATGTACACAGGTGTGAAGGAAACTTGTCCCAGTTGAGATACATTTAAATAACATGTTTTTTTAGTGAGCTGACCTCTGCAAAATGGGTTTCTTAAAGGTTTCTCATATTCAGCACCTAAAGGTCATTACTGACTTTTTAAAAAGACTTTAATCACGTAAATCTTGATGTACAGGGTAAGTAAAAGAATATATAGCAAAGATACTGAGTTGCAACAGATGCATTCAAGAACCAACAAATTATGACTATATTTGAATGCACAAATTTCACAAATATTGTGATTTTTATTATAACAACCTGCATTGGTCACATTATTTATGTAGGATATAGCTTCCATCACTAAATGATGAATGATGTAAGAGAACTGCATTTAAGTTAGGAAAAGTGTTGTGAAATTAAAAACTTCTTTTTATTAAGTAGTGCCATTGTTATGTATTTAAATTTAAGTTACTTAAGGAACTTAACATCCATTCCTTTTTTTACAAATGGCATTTGCTATTTAGGCATTTTCTAACATTTTCTAAGCCTCTTTTTCATTGCACACTGTCCAGTTTATGCAGAAAAGATCAAAATTTTTCCTATTTTAGCAACATAAGTTAATAGTAACTCTGTGTCAGTGGAATCGCTCCTATTTCTCTCTTCTGTGTCTGCACACTCCTGCTAAGCTCTTAGCAATACCGAGTTTCTGAACTTGTCGTAGCTTCAATCACCAAACTACGCTCCGAAGATACAAGTTTGCCCATACGATTTTCCATGTCAGTGGGAAGTAGTGTTATCATTATTTTACAATGAGAGATACGAAGCACAGAAAGATTAATTTGTATAAGAAATGCTATCAAAGGCAGTAATAGAAAACTCTAAATCTTCAGATTCCCATTACAGAGCCATAGTGGCGAGACTCTTCTGCCTGGCAGAGGCATTGACTGAGGTTGGGGCCTCTGAAGAAACAAGAGGTTGCTTGTTGGAGGCAACCTTAATGCATGGATAAAGCTTTAACTCCAATCTTTTCTAATTTTTAGAGCTTAACTTTGAACCTTTAACATTATCTTCAGATGAAATTTTTCATATAAGGAAGTAAGTACTCTCTGTATATATTGCAAAAGTAGCTTGCACACAAAGAAATGACAGATAACAGATCCTCACTATTTCATATGGAAAATGATGATAATAAATACCTAAAGGAAATGTCTGTATGTGATTATATATGAAGACAGGACTTTTGCCTTGGAAATCAGCTGAAATGGAGGCAAATTAAAAAGTAAGCCCATACATTGGCATGCACATTACTTGTATGAAAAGTATTCTATCAAAATGTGCTTTCCTTTTATACAACAGGAAGATGAGATTTCAATAACAATTGTCAGGCTGGATAAACATAACTTTGATTCCTTCACATCGTCATAAAGGGTCTATAGGGTGTTATACCCAAAGTAACACTTGCAGAGTTGCACAGGTGTGACTTGCAGTAAGGTGTTAATAAATAATATTGCTGGTATAGCTTGAGAGAATATTACTGAGCAGTCACTTTGAACTCTGCTTTTTGAAAGTTAACTCAAGTAAAAACTGATTTCTACTTCACAATCTAGCAGCTGTGTTAATAGAGATGGTACTGGTTTGACAGTAATTTTCCAGGGAGAGCTGTGGCCCATATGCTTCCATTCCATGTAAAGAACATAAATTTAAATCCCCTGTTGATCTGACAGGCAACATTTTTAATCTGTCCCTTGTCCCTCCCACTGATCCGATAGATTGAGTTAGCCAGGAAACAGGCTCAGAAAACGAAGTGAAAAACAAAATATGATTACCCTTCTTTTATTTTCTTTACTGTGAAGTGTGAATATATTGAATAATTAAGATTACCATTTGGCACACTGTCCCATTCGAGCCTGGACCTGGAGTACTTTGTATAAGATATTTCACCCAAGTGCACCTGAGGGAAAACTGACTGAATGGACTGCATGAACTTCTAACAAACGGTAATAAAGCTACTGATAGCACATATTATATGTCAGTGCAAAATTAGCACTATTTTGCTATTTTTTTCTATCATAACGACGATATAATGACTAAAAGGCTAATCCAAAATACCAAATTTTTAAATTCTAGTTTGAAACTTCTCTTACTCAAAGATTTTGGAAGGCATGCATAGCCATAAACTCACTAAAGGAGAACAAATGCCATACTGCATAGCATTAATAATTCATTAATTATTATTTCTGTCCCACAGCTGACATCTTCCTGAAGAAAGTAGCACTTTTTTTAAAAACACAGTTTAGCAGATCACATGAGTAACAAGTACTTCTCCACCTTAAAACTGTGAGATGTATTTGAAAATAGATTTTAATTACCATTAGCACTTCCAAGTTTAGTGTTGGCAACAGCCGGCTTGTTAATTCCAGCAGTACAGGAACTGAAGTTATGACCAATTTTCTTTCATGCTCCAATAAACTGGTTGATTAAGTATAGGAATGTTTGTTGCTGGAAGTGAACCTAATGTTTATTCACTGGAAAGAAATACTGCTTATCTAGGGTCAAAATAATGGGTACAGGATGGAGCAAAGTGATGAAGAAATAAGGACAAAAGTGAGACCCAATAGATCTTCACTACTGTTGTCCCTCTGCCACTAATTTACTGTTAACAAGTGATTTCAACTTGCTATGCTGTTTTCTTCTGCCACTTGTGATTCTTTTATCAGATGAAATTACAAGCTATTCTAGCCCTACTGTGTCTCCTAATCCATACCTGTAACACACTACCATTAAGTGATCGCAGCCTTGTTTGAAGCAGTTGCAAGGATGATTGTTAGGCGATGGTAAACATTTAACAAAAGTCATTTGGTTATTTGATTTTTTTTAAATAGCTTTTTTTGCATAGATTTAAACCTTTCCTGTGGGATGTGTTAGGCTCCCAAACACATTCCAGCATAGCATTAGCATAAGAGGGCAGACGGGTGCTGAAGCTAAATGAAGACCTAGAAGCAGATGAGCAGCACTTATGATAAAAAGCTAGACAATTTTGAAAACTTAGAAAATTTATAGGGTAGTTGATACCACAAGTATATCAGATTTTATTATTACTGGTCTGCTTAGATTGTATTGAGAATTGGAAGTTCATTAGCAAAATGAAACCATAGACAGCTTTGCAGCTGGTATGAATAGTTACTATTGCCTTACCGCATGAACTGTGACAGATAACAGCTGAAGAACTGCCTCTGCATTTTCATAAAACATCCTATATATTATGCTGTTATCCAAGCAAAATTTAATAGTTGTACTGCACTATGATGACAAATTTTAATACTGCATTCAGATACAGATGAAACAGTGAATTATTTCGCATTGGTCTTTCTCCAAAGCTTTCATGAAAACACACGCAGACTACCAAAATGAAATCCAGACCACATGTGGTGTGCCAGGAACAGTTAAAGGGAGCTCTAAATTTGTTTCAGCCTTCCAAGCTCCTAGAACAAGGCTATGCCCCGTGCTGGAGGATATAGGTGGTGGGGATGCAGAGATGCAAACTTCCCCATAGCCTGCCAAAAATAGATTTTTCCATGGTTCTTAAGGCAATCAGATGTTTCCCTAAGCTCCTCAGCTATAACTTATGGCAGCAAACACGGGAAATTGATGCCCCCCTCAACAGGATAAGCATCTGCTAAGGATGTAGGAAGGGCCACTCTTGGGTTACAGGGCCCTTTACCAGGGCATATCAAGGCCTGACAGTGGATGGCTAGATTTACCACTTAATAAAACGGATAATGACTGCCAGGGATGTGTTACTTGATAATATGGGATTCCAAATGCTTTTTATTTCTGGAGATTGTTGTGACTGTATATGCAAAATGAGAAGCATGCAAATAAATATGACTCAGAGTGAGAGGTCAATCTTATTATAGTTCTAATGACAGATACAGAAAGGTCAGAAAGGCTAGAAATAGGTGTCAGTAGAGAAAACGGATGTGAAGATTGAGTGAACTGGTCTTTAAGTAAGAAGTAATTTGGATTTGATCCTAGCCCATGTTTCTATTTTTAACTATGTTCAGAAAAAAAGCTTACACAAAGTACTTTGTGAATTTCATTACACTCTGAATAAACTTTACATCAATCGAAGGCTTGAGTTTTCAGGACTGAGCTCCTTTTGAAAGGCGAAGGTAATGTCTTCAGCTCTCCCCGAAGAGAAATGGGCCTTAGCAGATTCCTTAGGAGTGGAAATGGGTGTTTTTAAGAAACACAAGACATTGAGGATGCTAAGTTACATGGCTCTGAGGACTACTGGACAAATGCACAGAAGACAAATTCATCACAGCCTATTAAATATGAAAGCATCGACTCTTTGGCCTCAAGAATTCTGTAAGCTACAAATCACTGCAAACTCGCGAAGTGTTCTGGGAAAATCTCTCCTCTGTCTAGTTTGCCTCTGCATCTGTTACCGGCCACTTTTGGAGACAGAGTATTTGGCATGACCCTCTACAGCTGTTCCCAGGTTTTAACCACAGAAAATTCCCCAGCAGAGCATCCATGCCATAAAGTATGTTTGGTTGCGCCCTTTCTTTTACACAATTTGAGGTCATACATCAGACACTGTTTCAGTTCTGGGCCTGTGCATCTGCTTGCTCTTTTTTTCAAGAATGGGTGCTACCAGATTGTACCAGTAAGCCACAACAGCTGCTCCTTCCCTTGGCATTTCACAAATGACAATTAGCAACTGGTGACAGATTGATAGGTGAGAAGGTGAGAAAAGAGACAGTCAAAGCTGACAGAACAGACCTGTTTTCGATCAGCGAGATTTTTTAGCTGGCTAGGCAATGAAAAAATAGGTAGATCCAAGCAGTTTATTAGGCCAGGTTGATTCATGCGATCCCTGGAGCATGTCTGCCTTCTCTCCCAAATGCAAACCACAGCTTTCTCATGGGACTTCGTAGGTTCTCCGTAAGGTGGGAGAAAGAAAGGGTGGGAAGAAAACAGAGATAATTTGGCACAACTCCAGCCACCTGTACTGATATAACTTATCTTGCTGCAAAATGCAGAAAAGATCCACCTTTAGTGCTGTACTATTAGTATTTAGGCAGCTGAAACTGTTCTTTCTAAAACTTTTTGTTTTAATAATTTGCTTTTAGCTTCTGAATGATATGTACTGCTGTTTATGATGAAGGTTAACTTAGTGCTAAGGTAAGAAAAAGCAGTGATCATCTACAGAAAACTAAGTGTGACCTTTTATTAGTAAAAAAAAAATATAGGTTACTATGGTTAAAGTAGTAAATATTAGTAGGTTACTTTGTAACAGAAGGTTAAGTACCTACACAGTAGGTAACCTTGCAACACAAGGTGTTTGGCAGATTCTGTGTCTAGAAAACTATTTAAGTTAGGAAAGAGGACTGGGCAGAATTCCCCTCTTGACTGAATTCTGTGGTATAACCAGTGATGAAGAAAGCAAGCCCACTATACATGGTATAGACCAGAACTATTCAAATATCACAGGCCTAATGTGTGACTGCAACTGCTAAAAGACTATTTTTGTAACTGTTTGTTCTTGCTACCCAGACATGCTCTTTCCCAGTGACGCAACTCCTGTCCAAATCCTGAGCAGCTAGATAGATATTTCTTGTATCTGGTGGCTCTGTGTAGTTCTGGCCCTGAAGTCTTTGAATCTGACTGCTCATGTTAATTCACTATGAAAGATTGTCATATATTTTTTTCTGTCATTCATTGCTATTGATTTTATGATGGTCCCCTGAGAATTCAAAGATGCTAAAAGCTATTTGAAATCTTAGTTGCAATCTGGAATGCATTAGTGTTAGGAAAGTTTCTGCCTTTTTTCTAAATCAGAATTCCCAATTTAATTATTATCATTTTAATTTAATTATCAGCACATTTTCTAGTATTTTTTTGCAGGCAGGCTAATTCTAACAACATCTGGATGCCACACAGGACTCTCTCATCCCAACAGGAGCAGAGTTTACTCTGGAAGCTGCCTCCTCCCAGGTTCTGCGTGAGGAGGTTGGAAGCCAGGCAAGAGACATCAAAGGTAAACACTGTGGCTCACAAGATGTTTTAAAATGACATTTTTAAAAACACTAGCCAGCAGTGACATTTTGTCTCTTCACACTACTGTACTTTTTTCTGAAGTTTGGCTTTGATTATGCCTCTAGAAAGAGAAGTGAACTTTTGTTACAGAGTCATTATAGACAATTTACAGTACTGTATAAAAATGTATTTTCATCACAATTCATCAAGGTTAATACTGTATAAATTTAGCAGTCTAGCAAAATCACAAGTAACTTGATCTTTAGTGTTGATTAGTAGTTGACATTCTGTCTAAATTTAATCCTCAGGATAATATAGTCTCAGCTGGGGACTTAGCTGCTTGGAATTTGAGCATTATTTGCAGCTAAATAAAAGCAAAAATGAGGTACTAATACAATTGCATCTTCTTGTCAAGCCAAGGTTTCAGAACTAATTCAGGTGCTTTGACTGCAGGCCAAATTGAAACACTGTTTACAAAGGAATCATGCAGCATTAGTCACTGAACATGCATATTGTTCAGCATCTTAAAGGTCAAATATATTCATGAGAACATATAATCTTATGTGTGCTTGGAAAATGAATATGAAGAAAGTATCTCTTAGAAAAGAAGAGGATCAGAATCAAAAAAACCCTGTGGCTCTCATTTAGATGGGCAACGTGGATGCTATTCCTGGGCTAGGTTCTGCAAAACAATTTCAAGAACACTCATCAAAAATAAAGGGTATACTTCAGCCTTGAGAGTTTAAATAGGTACTATGCTACCATATGGCAGAGCTGCTTTCAAAGCAAATACAGAGTTTTTGCTCTTGTGAGGCACCAGATGGCAAAGAGGTTGGTACCTAGAAGCTGTCACATCTAGATCATCAGTACCAGTCAGTTGAATTGGACAGAAACTAACTTTAAGCTGGTGGCTTTTCAGTAGTTTATATAACACACAAATAACGAGTGTATTTATCTTCCTTTGGAGGATAAATATATATAGGATATCTGATAAATGATACTTGTTCTTGTGCAAACTTGGCAGAGAGATCAAAATTTGATGCAGCAGCAAAGTGAATTACCCCTTTTCACAAGAAGTGATCTTTCCATGTTCAAGGACTCATCAGTATCATGTGTGTATTCTGCATACCGGCTTTAGAGGCAGAGAAAACTGGTCTCTAGCCCTGCTGACCAAGCACCTTCCAAAGCATTACAGCTACTTAAAACAAATACTTCTTGTGTTGTTAGAGCAGGTGGGAAAATACTGATAGCAATAAAAGATAAAACAAAAAGAAGAGGAGAAATATTGTATTATGATTTGTCTCCTAATACAGGCTCTGGAGCAAGCTCTCATAGAAATTCTATGACAAACTGTGACAAGACCTCAGTCAAGCTTTTAAAGCATGTCTACATTTGTGTTTTAGTTCGGAGCAGAAGTGAAGAGAATTCACCCAGTTATCAACATGTATTTTGTGTAGATTTGGGCTGCAGAGTGTTGCTGCTGCTCAGAATCTGGATTTCTTTTGTGTGAAGACCTGCTCCAGATGCCCACCTAGTAACACCAGGCCCTAGGAACAAGTGGCTCCAAATACCTGAGTGGATGCACAGCTGTGAAATTTTCTGGCACATGTGGAACATGCATGCGCTGGAACAGTGCTCCTGAGCCGCCTTGCACACTCTTGTGATATGCCACTGTCCTCCTTGTGTTACTTTAAAAGCATCTGCACTTTCACATTTGCTGTCAGCTGCCAGTGCTCAGCATCGAGACTCAGTCTTGTTTCTTCCACCGAGAAGTCCCCTAATCAGTGTCTTGTTCCTTGTCTGCTCTACACTCTGTTGCTGTCCTGTGTTGATGAACTCTTCTGAAGGACTCGTCTCTCTCACCCTTGTTTCTTTTGTTGCCTCCCTCTTTCCAGCTGCTGCTCTTCCTGCTGGTGAGGGCAGTCATCCACAGCATCCCAGAGGATTCAGCATGGTCACACCTAAGAAGATGACCCTGCTCATCAACCTGTGCTGTGAAGAGGCCAAAAGCTTCGCTAGAGCAGGAAGCCCAGTGGCTACATCAGGAGGTTGGAGGTTCATGACTGCCTGCCTGTGGGGCTGGGTGGCATGCTTAGGAGGTCCGGGGTTGGGGAGGGGGCATAGTATGTTACTTTCCTCTGCATAAGAAGGAAAGGACAGCATAGTGCATGGAGAAATCAAAAATATGTGCGATAGTTTCCTTTCAGAGACCTTCTATCACACACAAAGTTTAGTAATGTAGTGCAGGGGGACAAGACTAGATCTAGTCGGCAGTAAATCCCCCAGCTGTGTATACTGTAGTTACAGGAGCCTCAGCACCAACTGTTTCAATCTGCTTACCTGCTTGTGTTGCACTGCACTATTCACTAATTGTGGCATAGCCTGAAGTGACTGAAAACATTTTCACTTTTAAAAAACCTATGCGTGTATTTTCCATTAACTTGAACAAAAATATACACGAACACTTCAGCATTCAAAACAGGTTTTCCAAGCCCTTTGGAAATCAATACAAGTACAGAAGGATGTTTAAAGGCAGAATTTGGCAAATACATTGGAGCTTTTATAGGATGTCTTTGATGTGCCTCAGTGTGAAGAACTTCCTTTTTCCCAGTAGCCAAGAGCACAGTATCTCAAGTCCAGACCAAAGGCAATAGTGTTAAGGAAATTACACTGTTACTTTTTGACTATTTTGTATTTCTGGATGAATATCTATCACTGTAAGAATGGACTATAAAGTAATTAAGCAGAAAATAGGACAGTGTCTCTGGAATTTCACCCATCCTAAAAAAGAAAAAGAAAACCAAAAATAGACACAGCCTGCTGTTCCTCTCTCTTTCTTGAAAGAAAACATGTTTTCTGAGGGTTCTTTTGCAGTTATGAATTAGGTCTTCCTGTTTGGCCATTTAATGTAAGACAAAAATTAGGCAAGAAAAGAAAAAAAAAGGAAAAAACAAAAAAAATTAGAAATGTGAACAACCTTCTTAATCTTATTTTTCTGGAGTGGAGGGGAAAAAAAAAAGCACTGATCCAAACTGCTTCTGAAAATCTTAGCAGCTAACCTTGCTTTCCCTTATTTCACTAGAGAAAAACTTGTCTTCAGTTCTCACAGATCTACCTTGTACTCACGTCTTGAGGAAGTTTCAGGGCTTCCCATTTGGGTGCCCTATGCAGAAGCCACAGAGATGGCAAATCGTCTCTCGGAGGGACTGAGAACCAAGCAAGTTTTTATTAGTAACTAACTCACCTCTGAATGTGATTGCCGCAGTATACTAGCCGTCTCGGTGTGCGTACGTTGCCCGTTAGCCACATCTCAGCAAAACCTAACGAGACTTAGAGGCTCCCATGTGAAACAGCACACTTACTTATTTTATCTTTATTGCCACCGTAAGTGTGATTACAAGTATTACAATTACAGCTTCACAGAATACAGAGGAGCAAACCGATGACATGGTAAAAGCAATACTTGCGCTTTTTTTACTCAGCAGCCGTTTCAAAGGGAAATGTTAGGCAAATATACCTGAGGAAGAGTTTTAGCCTTTCCTCTTATTCCTTTTATTTCACGTTCTATAACATATCTTTAGTTATCCTAAAAAGGCCCTTGTATTTTCATTTTTCTTGCATTCCTCATTATTTGCTGTACTTTTTTTTTCTTTTGGTCTACTTAAAAATTTAGTCAAAACACACATAAATAGTTACTGTAGATAATTTATCTGAACTTTATTAAAATTCTGCAGGAAATTACAATAATATTGTGGTGTATAAGAGTGGAAAGACATTCACTATTCTATATTTCTAACATGCTTTTCTGAACACAAAAGTAGATCTTAAAATAATATATCCTATTATTATATATGGTTTTATTTCACATAGATAATTAATCTGTCCACATCTTTAAATTCTACCTCGTACTCAAGCTAAGCCCAGCATCTGAATTAACTGTCTTTATACACCTCAGATAAATTTCTGCTTCCTTTAATTCTCCTTCCTTTATTGTGAAACTTCAATACCACCTATGAAATTTTACCTAAGAGTTATTCATTCCACTAAATTATGTCTAAAGTGTGTAATATTTGTTGAAAAAACTTATTAATATTTTATTAAGAAATTTAAATTTCCAGCTTTTATAGGGTTTGTCTATGTTTGTTTTAATGAATACAAATACTTTTTTGACCTTCAAAAGTCATTGAAAATACTGCATTTAAACTTCACCTAAACTGCATCTAAACTGCATCTACATATACTCCTCTGTGTATTTACCATGCACTCATTTAGTAAAAGCCTCACATTCTAGTACCTTGCCTGTGGATATTCTGAAGAAAGTAGCCATAACATTCAACATTGTGTTATGAGGGCCAGCATAAATGAGGGTCACAGCATGGGAGGGAGAACGCTTGTGGGAGCTGTGGAACAGATCGACAGCTGTGGCCACTTACTTCTGAGGACTGTGGCCTCTGTGAGGGTTGCCAGCCTTGCCAGCAGGTGTTGTAAGTACATTTTCACTTGTAAAACATCATTCCCCATGGTTCTGCTCTCCTAAAGGGGTTTATCTGGCCAGGAGGAGATGCTTTGGGAAGCTCTGTCCTGTTGGATCCAGTTGCTCACCTCGATGGTTTTGGAGTGTGTGTTAAAGGTTATCTTACCATACGTTTCACTTGTGACACTAGGGTCCTAGCTACCATGCAAAATACTTGTTCTGCAGTTAAAATTGCTTAAAGGATGCCTACAGGATACAGTTGCTCAGGTCAGAAGTCTGTCTGAGGTGTTACCAAGGCAAGGATGCATGACTCTCTCTGCTCAGAGGGAGCAATGCAGTATGGTCGCAGTGTGGGCTGACACCAGTGTGATCCCGGTAGCCCTGTCAGCAGGTGGGAAGACAGTGCCAACCAGAATGAAGGCAAAGAGGCATGAAAATGCAGTCATCACGCATATGCGCAATGTAGTCTCTGTCAATGACGTTGACAGGGCTACCAGGGCTCAGTGGGCTGATTGCAATATCTGTAATTCCCTGGGGTGCAGACAAGGAGATGAGAGCACCAAACAGCAGTGCATAAACCCATCTGTTGGCCTTACACCTGTGGCCAGATAGACTGGGCATAGGGAGAAGTGCAAGTTTATGTAAACCATGTTTCTGCCCTATTCCTGTGCACAGGTGTGGGGAGTGGAACCACATCACTACTTAGACACAGCTGTGGGAAGGGGGTTATACCTCTGCCTTCTTCAGTTTGTTTGCCTGAAAAGGAATCAAGTGCAGCTGTGGAGCAGATCTGTCTGTGGAAACACATTTGAGCTTGCAGAGGTCTAAGGGGCCATTTCCTCTGCTTGTGCTCAAGGCTGCTCTGCAGTGAATGAGCACACTTTGCATTAAAGCAGATAGTTGATATCTGTGTCAATGCAAGACAACTGAGTCAAGCTGAGCAATTTCACAGCTGTTTCAACATGGTTCCTCCCTGAAAAGCTCAGGCCTCTTTTTCAGTGTAGAAGAAATCAGCTTTACTTGCTGAGAAGAACAAAAGCCTAGAGCTAATCTAAAATAAAGACTTATTTTTAATCAGTTAAGGATCATCATGAACGAGTTGAACAGCTGTCCAGCATGCCCACTACATGAGGAGAATACGTAAATACAGTCTGTGAATGATCAGATCACATGTGTGCAGGTCTGTTTTCCTCTTAGATGACAGTGTATTCCTGCTCAAGATGGGCCCACGGTGACAGGTCCTTAGAGGATGGGAATCTATTTCACAGGCTGGCTAAGGACTCTATTTTTTTATTTCAACAAGAAGTGGTCATGTTTGTAGCACCGTTAAAGAGCCAAGGTTTTAACTTTCTCACTACATATCCCATATAATTCTGAAGACACTATTTACTTGATATAAATGTAAAAATTTTCAGCATATCAGCTCATAACTTCCCGGAGAATGTCAGCAAATTTCCTACCTCCTTCTTCAAATTTAATTCCTACCTACTTTCCCTCTGCCTTTTCTATAAATAAATAAATAAATAAAGCTATTGGAAAATGCTAGTTCCTGTACGTTACTTCAAGCGCCTTCACACTCTGGTCTAGCTTTCAGACCATGCCTGAAATACAAAATTAGCCTTAGCTGATGTGTTTTAAGTAGTTGCAATTTCGCCTTTTAAAATGGAATTTACGTAGGTGTTCAAAAACACTTATTTATTGGATCAACAGTTTTGTATAAAGGATTGTTCCTCCTTGATACTCTCCCTATAGGTGAGCAGCATGGTTTTGGAGAGAACAATTCCTCCTCAAAACACATTCAGCCACATACTGACACTATTCCGGGGAAAGGATCCCCCCAAGCAAGCTAAACCTTCCTGAATGCATAATGCTCTGCCATGAATCAGAGGCTCCAGCATCTATCCAGCATCTCTGGGCATGCTTCTGTCAAGACAGCAAGGTTCGGGTGCTCCTGCAATTCTCATGTCTTAGTGTTTACACCTGTGCTACAGGATTTATTTCTTCATTTTCTACATATGGGAAAGCAGGAGGCAGCAGAAAGCTAGCTACAACAAACTAAATCTCCTGTTCACTTGGAGGCTGAAACTCTGCAAGCAGACCAGGCAAGCAATAGATGATGTAACTGCAACATTTTTTCCATCTGGAAAAATAGATAGTGTTGGTGTCTGTTCAGGCAAAAGTGAAGCTGTCAGCTCAATTAAGACCTGCAAAATCATGAAACCTACAATGCCAAGCATCACTGCCAGATATTTTAGCTGCACAAGCAGACTAGAGAAGTGGAAGCTATTTTTAACCAAGTCCAGTACAAGTAGCATGACTCTGACCACAATGACTCATGCAGCCCTGGAGGTTTCTCACCTGCAGCCCAGGAGTTCCTAAACTCACTTAAACATGTACCTATACGAGGATCCTTTTCTCTTCTAAATGTAGAGGAAGCTCAATGTCTGACCCTCAAATATTTAACAAGGTGGTGACATAATACTGCCTCTGCCTTCAATGGAAGTGAACAGAGCTTCTGTTCAATTAAAATCTCACTAACAATACTTTTATTACTTTTTTTAATTTTATATAATTTCTCAGGGTATTAAAGCATTCAGGTAAATATTGTAAAGTAATGCTGAAGCATAACTTTCAGTAAGCAGCACAGGTTCAATGTTCAAATTTATTAAGTTAGTGAGATGACAGTCTTTTACAGAAATTAAATATGTGGTCAAGAGTGGTGGTAAATTAGCAGCTATTCATCTTTATTCTTCAGTACACTGTACAATCATTTGTATAAAATTAGAAGACTTGTCTTTCAGAGAGATCCAACCATTTGATTTACTTAATAAAATGGTGCAAAAGAGACATAATTTAAAATGTTTCACTACGCTTTTTGTTTCAGACAAGAAAAAAAGGCATTATTTTTGGAGTATATAATATTTATTTCATGTATATATATTGCTTGGTTGGGTCTGGCAAGAAAAGATCTCTATAAATCAACAATAAAAGAATGACATTTAGAAACTGCAAACCTGAAGGAGAAATATGTTGCTGTTCTATTAAGGAGCTATGCTAGCTGCCAACTCTTGTAAAATCTGGAAGATTGCCGCTCCACACGTTTCAGTGTGATGCAAGCATTGAAACAATTTATATTGCTGTAACAAAGATCTGAAAGTGTCTCTTCTGTCTGTCTTGTGTAGAAGACCACTAAGACCCTTAGATAACAAATGAGAATACGCTAATCCCTTAAGGACCTTTATGATCAAATGATCAAAGATGGAAACTGAAAGGAATGAACAAATTATGTAGGTGAAAGGCACCCAAAAAAGCTAGGAAGTCCAGTGCTGAACCAAAGGGCGAAATTTCCTGAATGAATAGGCTGGTCAAGCCAAATTAATGTCCCTGCTTTCATCTGTCACTGGAATAATTTCACTTTTCTTTCATTCTGCTGTACATTCAAACTAGGAAAACAATCATGGCCTTGTCATGAGGTAGTAGTATTCCCATTATAAGCAATGCAATGCTTGTATTCTCTGAGCACTTTGTAAATACATGGTTTGTATTTATCATATTGGGCAACCCTTTTATGTACCATACACAGAAAAACTGAACCTCACAATTAAATAGATGGCTATGTAAAGCAAAATTAAACAGGCAGGAAAATAATTTATAACTCTATCACTTCTCTCACCCTCCAGTTTTCTGTTCCCCATGGTGCTTAAGAAAATGACTCAGAGCCAAATATTTCTTTGGGCTTTGCTGCTGATCAGACTGTTCCTATCTAAGGAATCCAAACTTGACAGCTGCTTTTGGTGCCATCCCTTCATTTGCTCTCTTGGCAATCTAGTCTGCTTTGCAATATCCTGTAGAAGGGAAAGGAAGGAAACAAGAAATTACTCATGACTGTGGGCTAGAAAAGAGATAGCAGGTGTGAAGTGCTTTTGCATGACCAATCTATTAGAACTGCTGTTAACAGATTTCACCTGACTGAAGGTCCATTTGGGTCAGTTTTCTACCAACCAGTCTTGTGAAAGTTGTCGTGAGACAATAAGGGTGCAGATACGTGATTCAGAACAGAAGCAAGTCTTTGCTTTCTTGACTGTGAGTTGTTCTTACTACCTCCCTTAGTCTTTATGTTGCTGAAGTTTGTTTTGAAAAATAATTTACAGAATTACTTTCAAACATGCATTGATGCTATATAGACTTATTGTTCACCGTTTTCTTTTTCCTCGTGAGCATTGGTCACAGTATGAAAATTCTGTTTCATGACAAAACCCTTATGGGTTTTGAAGTGGTGTGTGACTAAAAGAACTGCTTGGAGAGATGTTTGGAATATCTGGGGAGGTGAGAGGAGAAAGGCAGACAAGACAGTGAGCATGACCATTTGTGCTATCCGAAGAAATTCGTTAGCCTTGAAAGCAGAGAAGTCTCTTGGATATTGGATTCAGAATTCAGAGTAAAAAGTTAACAGAGCTCTCTTGCATCTGAAAAAGGAGAAAAGGATGGGCCTGCACTCATTGTGGGACACTGATTTACTGCCTTCTTTTGGTCCTAGTCTCATCCTAACCATGCTAACCCATATTCCTGTCACTCTCCAGCTCTCCCTGGAGAAACCTTCTCCCTCAAAAGTTTTGTTGAAAAACTTACTGTCTTTTCTAGTTGTTCTGATGTAATTCCTTCCATGCCATATTCTGATCTGACATTTGCAGGGGTGTTGCTAGGTCATTTCTTTGTCAATAGGCGTGTATAAGCATAGCCGTCTGAAATCCAAGCACAACATTGTATCAGTTATTTTTAGCTCTGCTATATAAGAAAAGCATGAAGGAGCCTATGCTGTCATTTCTGTGAAATTCATGCACGATCACCAGTTTAACAACTTTATTTTTACCTACCCACGGAATCACATAATGAAATCATTTTTCTTCCCTCCCTTTCTGTTATTTAGAGGAGAGAGCTGTGTACTCAACAGATTTATTAACAGGGGAGAGGAAAGACAGAGTGGGGAAGGATGTGCGCTGAAGAGGTGCCTCACTGACATCATTCTATATGAAACTTCTGCTTCTCATCATATGATGCAGGAGTGTTTCTGCAGCCGTCCAGGTGCCCTACCCTCCAGCAGTGGCTGGATCCAGATCTGCCCAGGTGAAGTTCATTTTTAAAGTAACCATGCCTGAATGTCTTTTACACAGCGGTCATATGTCACTGTTCTCTCTGGTACTCTGGCAATATAAAAGGCCCTTGAAGTTTGTGTCAATCTAAATGACACCCTTTAAGGCACTCACGCTATGCAAAAGTACTTACTTTTTAGTAAGTACTTTAGAATCACATGTAACTATTTTTAAACAGATATAATATAACTAGTAGTAATGGAAAGTCGAAACTCATTCCATTGATTTTTATTGCCTGGGTTCAGAATAGTGGAAAAATACATGATGAAAGTGAGGGTTTTATGTTTCTTTAATGCTTAATAATTTACAAAAACATATGCTTAGTGCAATTCAAGGAAGCTTCTTGATGATAATAATTCAAGCTTACCTATCTTTGTGTCTTCCGGGCTATCATTCTATTAACAGTCTAGGTCAGTATCCTAGCAAGACTCTTTGCTGTAGGCAAAAATTCTGTTAATAATGAAAGTACTTCTCTTCTAGGATGCAAAGAGAAGTCAAACAATGCTGCAGAGAAACAGTCTGGTCCCTGACTTGTGTAGCTTCTGTCACAGAGTTTCAGGACTCCCTTTCCATCCTCCGAAGTAGCGCTTTTTGGGGGATCCCCAAGATAACAGGTCATTAACACAAGCTGCCCTTTCCTATTGCTAAGGAACAACTCAGTGTGTACTCAGTATTTTTCACCAGATTGGGATATTCAGCAACAGGGTATTACCACTTGCTTGGCGTTGACTAGAGAGTTTGCTCATGTGCTATTCCCAGCAATGTTTCTGTGGAAGCCACTGGTGTGGTGCTGCTCCCCACCTAGGAGAGTCTGTCCGCAGTGTAGTGCCTGGAGCCCCATTGATTTATTACTCCATGCTTCAGGAATGCCTCTTATAACAGATTCTCTTCTCAGAACTCAGCCGTTGTCTTTCACGCGTTCTTCCTACTGCGGTGTATGGACAATTGTTGCTGTGCTCCTCCGGTTTGTGCTCTTCCTTGAAGTTTCTTTCCACTAAGGTATTTTCTGAAAATTATCTGGGTTATTAATCTGACTCTGTTCCAGTTCAGTGATAATATGCTTTCCTGAAAGATACTTTTCTAAAATGTCTCTCTCAAAGATTTCTTTTTGTCCATGTCAAGTAGCCCTGGGTAGCACTTACCATTTCTCCAGCTGGAAGACAAATGCTATCAGCTTTCTGTTCTAGCTGTTTTACTTTGGCTCAGATGGATTTTACCTGTGCTTCCTCAAAGTTCACTTTTGTATCTCCTCTTTGAGTATACTGATCTTCCTAACCTTGAGCATGGAAATAAAATTCCAGGTAAAAATAACCTACCAGGTTCTCTCTGAAGCTTTTTCACAGTAATCTGAAAACTCAATTTCTGCAGATTTTCTTCTAAAACTGCTCTATATCTTTGCCAAATTAGCTTGCTTTGCAGTGTCTTTAAAGGTTTTATCCGTCACTAAGTCCTTCTGCTTATCTGATTCAGCAGCTCTAACCTCAAAATGCTGAACTTGGCTTCAGATCCATAAGCTCTATGCACAAAGTAAACAGTCAAACATACAGCACCTTCCCCAATAAATTAGGTAGCCTCAACCGTGTACGAAGTGGTAATCATTTTACACCTACACAATTAAACTGAACATTTTCTTTTTTAACTCTGTATCCTTGGCGAACTAGGAACTAAGTTGAACATTTGGAAGCAGTGTGGTTATTTAGGAGATTTAAAATCCTATTTCCAAAGTAAACCATAAATCTTACCAAGTCCTGACTTCTTAAGTTGTTTTGAGAATTGGCTTGAAGTCTCTCAAGCCACCTGCTGGGCAACCCCATTGGATCCCAATGTGCATTGCTATCTAGAGATGCCAACCTATTTCAGAGACTGGAAAAAATAAAGCTTTCACACTGTGGTGCTCCACCTCAGCTAATTTAGAAGGTCAGATGTAGGCGGGCCACCATACATATGGCTTAACTACATGAGGTCTTTGTGTCAGTTCGGGTATTCCTACACTGCACTGCTGTAAGGAAACTCTTTTGATTGCACTCCTCTGAAAAGCTTACTCTCGATCTTCATCTCTCAAGTTAGAAGCCACACGCTTTCATTTTTTAACTTCCTGTGGCACATTGATGAATCTGGATGCCTGTTCCCACCTTGTGCTAGACCCTGTGCCAAAGCTCGTCAGTCTGCTCATGTCTGTCTTTATTCTCTCTCTGCTATGTTGCTTTCTCTGAAAATATTCTGTAGTTCTATCTTATAAGGGAAAAATAGAAGGGTTTAGTAGTCTCAGATTGGTTGTGCAGTCATCTGTGGCAGTGTCCTTTGCTCTCCTCTTCTCTGTTGGACCTTCATAATTTCGTTGGTCATATTAGAAACTCCTTAATTACTGAAATTCGTATTTACTTCAAGAGATTCATGAGATCATTGCCTTTTTATTTACGTCCTGGAATGGTTTCCAGGTTGTTCTGTTACACAATAAAACAATGCTTTTGTGTGTCTGGCTCCCAGTTTTTATCCAGGACATCTTGAGGGATGTATTCTATTGAATGAGAATGACAGATATCTAGTAGAATTATGTGATTAATCTATGATTCTCTTTGAGTAGTTTTTATTGATTGATACCCATTGGTACCCATTGGCATCCAATAAGACTTAGGTAGTAGTTCCCTCCTTTTTTTTTTTTTTTTTAACTGTATTTCTCATGAACCTTTTCATTTGGCTACTTTCCCAGCCATGGAAAGATATTATATATAGGAAAGTATGTGCAAACTTTCTCTCTAGTTTGTCTTGGGAGGAAACAAAATCTTCTTCCTGTCACTGATCTGTTTTTAATAATTTCATGCTGTTTTCCACCTAAATGATTGCAGTGAGTTCAGGGCAGTACACCTAATCCAAAACCAAACATTATTTTGTCTACTAATACATCAACTCTCATGTCTCCTTGCAGAATAAGGTTAGCTTGCTCCCATTGATCCTAGTTATTTTATTTTGCTGATCCTTCTACTATTAGCTGCTGAATATTCTGCATGGCATTTTGATTCCCTGACACTGAATTACAAAAAAAAGGGGGCAGACAGGATTAAAGGAGGAGGAGACAGGTTTTCAGCTGTATCAGATAGATGTTCTCAAAGAGAACAGTAAGCAACCCTCCTGATCCTAGTGCTGGGGTTTTTTGGTTTTTTGTTTTGTTTTGTTTTTATGCCAGCTGGTTTGGGAATCGAGAACAATTGAATTTAGAGAGCAATATGGTGGGGTTTTTGAACTACACTGGTTTGCCACATTGGTCCCACAAGGCACTACTGTCAGCCCAAGAACGGAGAGAACAGAGGCTCTGTACCTGAGCTCTAAGGCACCCTAAATAAGATGCTAAGTGATGGAGAAGAAAATCAGCTATATCAGCTCTACACGGGCTGGGTGCTTGCTGCCCTTTCCTGGAGGAATCCCTGACAGGGAAGGCCCACCAGCTCTTCAATCTCTGCGTAAGCAACATCTTAAAGCTTTGCACCAAGAACCTGGCATCACACTAGCTCTTGGACTCAGGGATGCTCATCCTTCATTCTTTCCTCATGCTGGTTATTCCCAAGTCTTCTTCCTCTGGGATTAGAATTTAAAGTAAACACATATATACATAAATTGAAAAGGTTATTGAACAAGATGCTAGAATGGAAAATCAGCAACAATGTGTTCCTTAGCCCTCTTCCTGGCCTTTTTCTTCCCCCTTGCTCTGAGGTGCTCCTCTGGCCTGCTAGATCCATCCAGAGGATAGCAGCAGCTGAGGGGACAAGCACCTGTGAAAGCACTGCACAAGTACAGGCTTATTACAGCTGTGTAATTTTAAATAGATGATGATGAGCAAAAATCTTAAATATAGAAGAATTTATTCAATTTCATCCTCTTCTCACCCCCCTACAAACTGCAGCTGATTATGTAGCAAAAAAAAGCAAGAAACAGAAGGACCACACTCCAAACAGAAATATGGAAAAAATGCAATTTTAATTTTGAAAATTATACAAAATAAAAGACATAGTTATTGTCAAATCTAGCCACTGCATAATGTCTGGCATTTTTCCAATTGATATAGTGGTATTTAACGCAGTCCAAATTATGATGAGGTCTGCAGGCAGAAATCTTAGGACATAAGAAAACACAATCTAGAATACCTTGGCATTTTAAAAATACATATTGCAGTATATCAATGGGTATTTTTGTCCTCATCCCATCATGAAGATAAGATTTCTCGCTCCTCTGAATGACATCTCTAGGAGCTGGCTTTTGTCTGTGAAATAATTCACTTGTCTGTCAGGTGAAGGACATTGCTGAAGGAAAACAGTGGACCTGAAAAGTACTCACTGTCTGGCTTCCTATTTAAAACCACTTTTACCTCTTTGACGTTTGCCCAATTTCTAATTTGAACTGGAATAAAGGTAACTGGTCAAGAAAAGCTGGTCCACATTCAAGGCATGTGTTTATGCAAGCAAGGTGATGACTGGAAAAGGTTTTCTTGAGGAATTATTGTTCATGAGCCAAAATGATGAGTATAATGGTGTGACTGATACAATACAATACAAGCTCAGTAAACAGCACCCTAGCTCAGTTGTATGGAAGAACAAGCAGATATCTAATAAAAAGCAAAAAGCAAAACTGTGATCTATGTGGTTTTGATATGCAATGTAATTCATCAGTCCATCAGCTGTAGTTTAATATTCCTCTATAACCCTTTTAGCCTAATCAGTGAATAGGTGGCTCACACCTCCAAAAGGCTGGACCTACGGCTCTCTTCAAGCTCCTACTCAAACTGATGGCATTCATCCTGTAATCTGTATAGCACACATTTTGTACAGTACTGTAAATTAGTCTTGGAAAACTTCAACATGAATCACAGATAGGGAAGCAGTTAGCAAAAATGTTATCGTCCCCTTTGTGATCTAACCTGCTTTTGAACATGGTGAAACTAATCACTGGTCATGTACTGCCATGAATCCCCTATCCAAATACATTGCTTAGGGGAGAAGGAGACAGGGAGTAATGAGGAAATGTTTGTAACAAAGGCCAGTTTAGAAGTAATTTATTATTTAGTTCACTCATGGTATGTCTTCCTTTTGAAGTAGATGCATGCTGTACACTCAGACTAGGAGGCACCTGCCTCAGGCTTTTACCTGTGTTGGCGTTCAGCTCTGACACCTCCATCAAAAGACTTTCTCATTAGTTTTTTGATCCCCTGTTGGCTTAGACTCTGACCACACTGCTGTCAGTGAGTGCAGACGTCTCCTAAGAGCTTTTAGAAGTTTAATGCATTTTTAATCTAAAGAATGTGTATGTTATCAGTAGCAATGATTAGCATTTTTAGGTTTCAAAACATCAGTTCTGATATAAAATACCTACCACAGTACAGTAACTCAACAGATACAACTCCTTAGCTAAGGGTCATGTTCCATACCATCAGTTTCCCTTTGCTCTGTGTGTGTGTGTGTGCGTGCGTACATGTGTTTCTCCTTTCTTTCTACACATACACACACACTCACAGACACATATTCAGTACAATTTACCATGTCCTCTGAAACTGGGCCATATTAAAACTCATGGAAATTTTTAATAGTAGTTATCCAGATCTGCATGCATTAGAGTATTTTGTGAACTTTTCAGAACTCTCTGCATGAAAACATTCCATAAGAGGGCTATTGTTACTAATATTGCTAAGTAAACTGAAGATTTTACAAATGACATTCAGGCTACATTTGCTGCTAAAAGGCCTTTATACGTTATGGGGTCTCACAATCAATATACTGTTGGCACAATGTGGCTACAGTGTGCAGCTGATGGCAATAAAGTAAAAATCAGAGATTTCTACAAAACTGGACATTTTCATTTCCTGTTGGGAATATCTTTGTGTCTTTCAATATGCTAATCTGACTCACACGAAGTCTTGCCAAAGGCTTTTAATAAGCTTCTTTAGTCATTTAAAAATGTGCTTTGTTAGTTCTGCTTAAGACATGCAAAAGCAACGTACACATATTTTTAAAGCTTTCACCTGAGAGGTGTGTGTTGTTGTTTCTTTTTTTTTTTTTTAACTAAGCTGATTAAACTGAAATAGCATTATAAGTATTGCCTACCAGTCAAATAGATGCTTGGGACAAAATCTTGCTTAACCTTTTCTATCCCTTTGTTGTTCAGATGGTCCCAGTCTCTGTTATTTTCTAATTCTGTCCATTTGCACCATTTTTTCTCCTTAAAAATCACATTGTTTGAGTTTTTTCCTCATTGTCCTCCTTTGGATATTTTTTCTTATCAACTGTTTTGTTCCACTATTTTCTCTTTTCCTTTTCTGCAGCGTGTTCTCCCTTTCCCCATGCCTATTTACTTGAATCAAGATATATGTTTTCTACACAGAACCAGAATTATTTGTGAGGTGGGAGAAAAGGGCTTCATATGAAAAGGAAGTGGGAAAAGTGGAGACCTACATTTATTTTCTCTTTCCATTTCTCTTCCAATTTCTACCCAAAAACTGGTGCCAGAAGAACACCAGGAACAGACCAGTCTATTCAAAAATAAAGGTTTGCCAGTCAACCTGTACAACTATTTGTTAGTTGTCAAAATGGGAAGTGCAGCCTTCTGAGGATTTGACTGAAGTCTTCCAGCAATGACCTAGAACTGAAGGAAATCTGATCCTTCTCTTCCTTTGAAATCCACAAGTAAGATCATCACAGAGTTTGCTATAATTTTTTAATTTATTTTTCTCCCATCCTCTGATTCTCTAGCTTTCATGCTTGCCCTGTTGTCTGACTGCTGCTTCTCTCCTTTTATCTTCATCCTTAAACTGAATTTGCCTTCAAGGCTCTTTCATCCCTCAGTGTTCACTGAAGCAAATTCATTTTTCCTCCTACCACCCACTGAAAGTCACTTCTGTGACTGAAAGTCACACAGCTAAGGAAGAGATTCAGACAGTGCAACTGTACCCCCTAAATGGGCTGGACATGACTGGTGCCCACCACAGTGAGTGTGGTCTTTCTCCAGGGACAGTAAGGGAAGGTCCACAGAAGTCCACTCAGTCTAGTAAGACCATAGTGAGGATATGACTTCTGAGCCCAGAGCAGGCTTCTGTAATGCATCCTAAAGATCAGAATACCACACATTTACTGCAATTGATAGCTTGGGCTATCAGGTGAAAATGCTGTAGATATGAATCCTGATGGATGTCCTTTTTTGAATTTGAATATATCACAGTAAAAGACATTTGCTAAGAAACAGCTTAATGGCTCTATTTGACTCATCTCTTTGTAGCAAATCTTACAGCTGTCCTTTTTCCAGGACAGGCAAAAATAAAGTCACAACCTTTTGTAAAACCAGTAAGAAAGTTTGGGATCGCATGCTTGAGTTTAAAAAGGGAAAATTGTAATACTAAGTACCAAAAGCAACTAACCCGTTGGAGAAAGCATTCAGCACACCAACTACAATAGTTAACAGAGTTCCTGGTACTGCTGTATTTTAAAAGCTGCTTTTGCAGTCGCATATTGCTTTTGTATTTCATACGAATTTCGGTTCAGTGTGCATTACTGCACCGAGTACTTCTATAGGGCAACATTCATCAAAAACAAGCAGAACCACCAGCTTGTACATATGCCACTCTCTTACTTGGCATTATAAGTACAAGGTTTTTTAATTTTATAGTGATTATAAAATGGTTTTTGAATCAAAGTATTGCTATGAAAAAAGTGTTTCATTTCTGAATTTCAAGTCAGCTTTTCTTGATGTAATTACAAAGAGGGTCTGGGATCCTAAATCAGACATGCAGTGCCCGAGAGTCTTAGCATTTTAGTATAACTAAGAGCATTTCTTTTGGGCTACAGGACTGAACACCAGTTTATGGTGCCATCATTGAGGTACATATAGAGGTACTGTAATTTACTTTAATTAAAAGTCCTCCTCAGAAAAGTATGGCTCAGTGTCTGTTGTTTCCCAGTAACGGTGCCAGTGTATCAAACAGCTATGGCTTTAGAGATGGCTTGTCTTAAACAGCAGGAATCAGCCACACTGTGCAAACTGCATACCGGTTATACCTCGTATATATGGGAATACTACATACAGTTTTTCTGTTAAAAGGATAACAGACACTCCAGCCCTCTTCGTTTATTCACGAGCACTCAGCAAAGCCCTTGAAATATGATTGAAGCAGGCCTGGGAAGACATAGAGGAACTGAGCTTTTCATAGGAATCTGTCCTCAGCCAGCTCTCACCATGGATGCAAAGGAAAAGGAGGGAGTATACCCGAAAGTGCCAAGCTGTGCTTGTGGCCAAACTAGAGAAAGTGCCCAGCTGCTGGCTTAGCTGACCGATTCATTGGTCCACATGCGTGGGAGCCTCTCCAACACCTAAAAAGAAGCTTCATATGCTTCAGAGCAAGATGTATCCTTGACTAAAGCGACCATGCCTGTATAGCTTGGGAGGGTACTAAGGGAGCTGTGGGGGCAAGAGGTGCAGGAGCAGGAATGCTCTGAGCATAGGCTTGAAAATCACACTTCCAGCACTAGCTTGGGCATAGATTTTCTCTCTGGCTTTCGGCAAGCAAGCTGACCTTGCTGGCTCAGTATCTGCACTGCTCTCTTTCCCAGATGATAATAAGAATTAGCTCTTCGTAAAGCACTTCAGAGATTTAAAGTATCCCACAAGCACTATGCACTGAATTCCTAGTTATAGCAAGGCCCCCTTTTAATGCTTCAAGGCCCCTTTATGCAGCCAGCAATGTAAAGGTGCTTCATCTAAGTGACAGTTGGTGTCTATGTATCTGAGATACCCTGTTGTATCACTAATACCTGTTATTTGATAACTTATCATCAGGGATTCAGCTTTCTTCTAATACAAGGGTCCCTCAGCTTTTTTGGTGTTGGTGTGGCCCAGTTACTGAGTGCGCTCTTTTCTCAATGACATTTGTTCTGTGAGAAATACAATAACACAATCCCTCTTCAAAGTCAAAGCTGATTAAATGAAAATGGCTCAAGCTTCCAATCGTGGACTTGAAAACATTCAGCTTGGTGTCCATTTCCACCTCCTACTGTAAAAGCAGCATCATTTTTTTTTCCAGTGACTAGTTCTGCTACCATGGTTACAGCTTCACACAGAGTAGGGTCACCTTTCCTTTCAAGAAAAATCAATGAAATATTTCATTTTCACTAGCTTCATTATTCCCAATATTTTTTACTTTTTGCACTAGCTTTTACTGCCTTAATGTTAAATTCTCAGAAATGAAAAAGTAGACATGATGTCAACAAACACTGGGATGGAGACAAGGGAAGCAGCTGTCAGGTTGTTAAATAGATACATGTACTGATTTATTAAACAGCTCTGCATATTAATAAAACCTTCAAGCAGCATTTCCTGTTCTCTCCTTTCTTTCCCTTGCACTAGTAAGCTTGCAGCTATCACAGAGTTTAGTATTTCTAACGGGAGGAGCTGTCCTAATAATTACACTGGAAGTTTTTGTGCTGTGAGAAACCTTCCAATTCTGCCACTGAAATCTACCTTTCATGTCCTTGACAGCTCTATGCCTCCCAACATGCTCAATTACAGAAGACAAACGTGTAAGCCAAAAAGCTACCTCTCTTTCTCTAGCTCTTCCTCCTGAAACTTATTTTCCTGACTTACCAAGATCACCCAAAAAAATGAAGATCATAGAATCCTGTTTTGTAGAACATGCCTCTGATTCAAGGGAAAGAAGAGGGAAAAATGTGGAAGTGACTGAGCAGTCATGTTTTAAAATATGTCTTCAAATGTTATTAAATTGAGGATGCCATTAATGACTTCCCATGTTCTTGAGGCTGTGCTAGCTTTCTTTCATCCAGGAATTCATTAGTGAAGTGAGATCCTTTCACTACAGGTCTAAGGTAGATTTATGTCACCCTAGTCATGCAGAATGACTGAAGTTAAGACCTAACTGTTCACCTGACTGCACTTGGTGGCTCTATTCCCAAGATGAAATTTCTGAGTAAACTGTGTCATCAAGGCAGTCACTGTTTGATGCACAGATGCCGCAGAGCAGGTTGTTCCTCTGGGGCAGGCTGCAAAGTCTTGGACTTTTGGGCATAAGTGTCTTGTCTGTTTTTAAGTATCTACTAGAGCTTGTGGAGGCTGCCAAACAGGCACTAACAGGGTCTTTCTGCAACAGAGCAGAGTTTGCAGTTCCTTCATGTTATCAGTGCAGGGCTGGGTTGAGGCCTAAAGTAACGCAGAGGATGGCTAAATTGCTTGGAGACACTGAAATGTCTGCAGCCCTTATGCCTATTTTTCCTCACCAAAGCCCTGAAAAGTCAGATTGCCACCAGGGGCAGGTGCTACCTGCCACCAAAGGGTAATGTAGGACAGAAGCTACTTCTGAGGCTGGGGAGGAGGAGTGGAGGAGGAGAAAGAGAGGGAATTCAAGTCCCTCTGGTTGCTGCTGATTCTCCCAGTCTCCTCGCAGCAGCGGGAAAAGCCAAGTGGTCCATCCACATCTTTCCTCTGGCTCTGGATCCTAGCTCTGTCCCTTCTAATTTCTTCTTTTCCCATAACATGAGCAATCAGGCCTCTGCCTACAATGCTTCAAGCTTAGGATTTCAAAGTTTAGTTTTAGGCGTGCTGCTGAGCAGCACTGAGTTCCATCTGCGCCAGGGAGAAAAGTTCAGCCTGCAGGCCATTTCAAATCATGGCATCTCTGATGCAGCTGCCAGCAAAATGCTACCTGTGAAGGCTTTATAACAACTCTCCACTGACAGCTGACAACCCATTCATCTGGGTTTAGCCACCACACATCTGCTTGATAGAAAAGGGTTGAGGAAATACCACTCTACCTCAGACTTAAGACATTAAAAAGTGAAAAAAAACCCAGTTTCTCAGTACTATTACCCAGAATTGGTCAATGTTTTTTATCCACAGGATACTTTCACAGTTGGGAGCAGAGAAACAGGCTAACACTTCTTTTTTTTTTTTTGTCATTGAAACTGAAGTGTACATTTCCTACAACAAAATGCTGGCATCCTCATCAGTCTTTTGTAGCTGAAGATGACCCTAACAAAGCACAATCCAGAGTGACTGTGAATTGACTTTAACATGGAGAACAACACATGATACCCTTAGACTTGAAGGATCAGATGTATTGATTGATCTTCCAGGATACATTTTTTTAAATACGAGATTCAGCACTGGTGTGTCTTTAAAGATTAGCATCAGGTACAAGCCTGCCCAATTTTCACTTCTGCAAAGGCCACGCCTGTGTTCCACTCAGAAGAATATATTCTCATGTATAACAAGCTGAGCTCTCAGCCAGAGCTCAAAAGGGAAATCTGGCGTTAAAGACAAGATGTTTCATTTTGGCTTTTGCAGGCAGAAAGAGACAATCAGGACTCTGGAAAGTTATTAAAGTTTCCTAACTGAAGACATCCTTCACTTACTTTCTTTTTCAGCTTAAATCTTCCATGCTTTGTCTCTATCTAAGATAACTATTATGTGAGAGTAGAGTCTTTCCTGACATTTGCAGTTTGAGAAGGAAATCCAGGAGCAGCGTACACTAGTTCTAATGTAAAAGAGAAAGTGTTGACATGGAGATAAATGCAGACAGGAAGGGAGTCACTGGAATGAGCTAGGGAGATGCCATTACAGCACCCAAGAGCTACAAACCAACCCTGCATCTTTCATCAAGTGTTACAAACGGCATATGCCAGGAAAGTGTGACCCTGTTGGCAAGGATTACGATATTTGCCGTTGCTAATAGCAGGTCACAGGCTTTGTATTGAATTTGGAAGGACTCAGGACCCCCGGCTTGTCAGGTTGGCTCTGTCTGAACTTGACTCAACCCCTGCTTGCAGCTTCGCTTTTACGTGGTTTAGCTGTAACAGGAATTTTTCTAATGGCTGGGTGACAGTGGGTAATTTGTTTTATTTTTGCTTAACTTTGTATGGTGCAACCAAAATTCTTATATAGATAATAGTAACAAGTAACAAATAACATTTATGTGGAATGAGATATTTACAACTCTAAGATAATATTGTAGTATAGAGAAATGCAGGTATGGTACAATAGCAGACGCCTTGACAAGTGGCGATGCAGGAAGCTGTGTAAAGAGGTACAAGCATGGGACAGTAAGAGGCAGGCCACAGGCTAGCACTGATGGCTCCACAGCTACAAGTTGTGATCAGTGGAAAATATGGAAACCTGGAGCTTGACAAAGTTGGTTTTAAGGGTAAAAAAGGGAACAAAGAAATAGTATCTAATGTATGTAAATGGCACCGTATACAGTAAAATCAGATATAACATGGAGTTGAAGACCAGTGAAGAAAGAACAAGTACTTAGCCAGAATATAAAAATGATTGCATGCAGATCCTAGAGGGAGGAAGAAGAAACCATCACTATCAATGTCATATTCCTCCTGGCAAAGGACTCTAGATGCTGATGACTGGCTGTAACACCCACCACCTCCCCCAGAATGAAACTGCTGCTGTAGGACCCAGAGGAGTAGTGGAAGGGAGATCATACACCAGGAAAAAGGGGTAGAAATTAGGGAGAGTGTGTGTAACAATTTTAACTGTATTATTATTATTCTTTTTCTGTACAGTAGCATTCATTTCTCTAATTTTTTTCCTGCCTTTTTCTGTAATAACTAGGTCTGGTGTAATAATGGTTCTTAGATGCAACAATTAAGATTTCAACCTTACTAGCAATAAATTCTTGGTTTTACATACATGAGGTGTGTTTCCTTTTGCCTATAACAAGCTCTTTTGAGCTAACAAAAGGGGCCAGATTTAACAGGCAAGCCACAAGGAGTGTGCACAGAGGATTGCTCTCATGGAGGAATCTGATCAAAGCCAGTGCAAGGCTGTGATACAGTCAAAACTGAGTAACAAGGCACACAGTGAGGCGTGGGCTTGAGAGTGGAAACTGTGACCGGCTGGTGGGGTGGACCCAGCAGTTCCAAAGTGACTGTTAGATGGGGTTGCCATGCTCTTCTCCCTGCTAGGAAAGGAGCAGGGATGGCTGTGATTATTTGCATCCTCCCTCTCTTTTCCCTCTGACATTTCCAGCCAGCAATGCCAGATTTGGGTGGAGGCAGAGGAAGCAGGATGCCGCTGCACACCTTGGCAGGGCTGCTCAGGTACAGCCTCTCTCAGCCTGGCTGGTCCTCTCCTGGTTTTGCTTGTATACACCACTGGCCCCAGTTCTGCTCTCCAGCCCATTAACTTCTAGAAGTTTCTGACTCAGCATGAGGAGATTTGCTCACAGTAATTTGTTCTCTTCACTGAAGAAGAAACAGGCTAGATGGAAATGCAAGGTTCATTTCTCTATTTCCCCAAAACTCTCTTCCTGTTTCACAGGTACTGCAGGCCCAGTCATGCAAATGTATTACTTTGTTCACATGAAACCCCACAGGATCAAGATGCCTGTGCACCTAACTGCTGCTTTCTTGACAGGAAAAAAAAAATATTACCAGGTTCATTAATGCCTAAGGAGTATGAATATGAAAGGAAAGGAAATAAAATGCTCATGTACTAAGCCAGGAACCAACATGGGGCATTGATAGTTTTGCATTTCTTTGTGGGTGAATTACATACCCTGCTGAGAAGGCTTATGGCCCATGGCAGCTGGAAAACTGTTGACACTTGCTGTTTTACTTCCGTCTCCTGTGTCATTGTAGTCTGGCAGCAATTTAGCATTTTCAAGTGAGATCGTTGTATTAAAATTAGGCCTGGGGTTGTCCTGTGCCCAGATTGGCTCAGCATTAGAAGGAGCATGAAAGGGCATCTGGGGAGCAGCCTAATTCTCCTTAATGCTAATGCAAAATTATGCCAACTTGTGTCAGAACTTGGTGTTAAAGACTGCTTTGAGTTTAATCTTAATTTGTTCTACTGAGAGTGTCATTGCCAGCCCACTGTATTTCATACACCTGTCTCTCTCTAGGTCTCCTTGTTGCTATTGCTATGTTTAAATCTCCAAATTTCATTCAGCTGAAATATATATGGACCCAAAATATGTGGGTTTCTCTGTTTATACTGTAGTTTTTCTGCCCTTGAATTCTAGTACTTTGTGATATCCCAACATACTTATGTACTAGTTTGAAACTCATACTAACTACTTTTCAGTGCCTGTGCAAACCAAAGGTAGTAGCAGAAGTGAAGCTCTGATTCTGTGGCTTGATTTACCTCCCAGTTACACTTAATAGAAAGTAGCAGTTGCTGAGATGAAAAAGCCACGAACCTTGTCAGCATATGCACAATGTTGTCTGTTTATAGACAACTACTACATAGCAGCTGACCTTGAGGAACTCTACTGAGTCTATAGCCTAGCTTCTTTCTTAACACTTCCTGTAAACAGCAGCTGTCAAACTCAATGCAAAGAGAGTGAGGAGGAATAGTATAGATGGATTTAAAAAAAAAATCACAGAGAATTAAGGCAATTTCAGCTGTTAAACAGTTATGCTTAACTCTAAAGAGCACTGCCTACCCCTACCTCCCACTGACTTAAACGTCTTCTGCTTTGAGCAAGCATTGACGCTATCAACAAACTCACCTCCCAGATTTATTCTCCTCTGACTCAGCAAATTCAGTTGTAACAACTGATAGTCATTCAGCTCATGTTAAATAAAGTTTCTTATTTATTTTTGGTAGGGATTTCAGGTTTTTTGAGTGACATCTCTGCAATATCAGCCTCTGAAATACTGCTTTAGCATTTTATCAACAGAAGAGGTACACTACAAGTAGTTATCCTATCTTTCAGGGGGATCACCTGAGGAAAAAACAGTTCTTTCTAAAGATACCAGATTCCTGCCAGATTCTTTAAGCTTCCTGTACACCTTCTGTCCAGATAGACCTTCCTCCCCAATTTCTGGGTTGCATCTTCACTGTAGTGTCCCTTCTGCCCTGCCTAGCTCTGACGGAGCTCTGATCTGAGGAGGCTCTGATGCCTCCTAATCCACTGCCAATCAGTGGCCCTGTCCAAGCCAAAACTTTCCTTACAGCTACAGTGAGATTTTGCTCTCTCATCTTCTTTTCTCTGAGTTGTGTTTCATCCAAGTGTCTGCAGCACTCAAACTACACTTACTTCCTTAGTTAATTACACTCTCTCTTGTATATCCTCTCTGCGTGGGCTGAAGCATTGCTCCTCGCATTGCCCACAAGGCTTTTCACAGTGCAGTTCATGTCCTTGCAGCATGACGTGATGTTTTATTGTGCAAAGTCACTTCTATAGCATCTGAAGAATATCTGTGGTAATCCATTTTGCCCATTTGAAGATACGACTCCATGTGCCAAAATTTGCTCCATCTGGAATTTTTGCATAGATTATGAGAGTGCTAACACTGTTCCTTCCCACATGAGACATCGTGGTTCATAGTGTAAGTTGTCATATGATTAAGGTCACTCTGTGGCCAGGAGAGGCACAACAAGAACACAAATCAAAAAGTTGAGTCCCAGACAACTTAAACTTGTCATCTTGCTAATAATTTTCCCCATTTTACTGCTATTAGAGGTGCAATATAATACATACAGCCAAGTGTGAGAGTGAGTTTGGGGAAACCTGACAAACAATGAAGTCTGACTAAGACTGGGAAGCTGGGAAGGCAAACTCTGTGCTCTGCTTACATAAAATTAAGGGAATGTCTGTCTCCAAGAGACAAACCTTGCTCTTACCTGTTCAGCATTTTAAACTTCTAATAATGACTTATTTTGCACTTCACTATGGAAAAAGATAGCTACTATGTCAGCGTTCCCCGAAACTACGTTATTAGCTGATAAAAAGAAATGTCTAGCATTTCAATTACTGCTAACAACAGTACTTGAAAAGGCTTTTTAATCAACTTAGTGGTCACACTAAGCTACAGAAAATGTCTACAAAATCATTATGCCCTATGAAGTTCATGGCCATAGTAGGAGTAAAAACATATTTGGGGATACTTAATTCATATTACTGTCATAATATTTTACCCATTCCAGTAACAGCCAATGAAAGGCGGTGACCTGGGAAATTTACTGCTAGCATTTTTTGACCTTTATTTCAGTGGCCTTTTAAAATGAAGATTAAAAAAATAATTAGGCATTGGAATTAAATGTAGCTTTCAAATGTTCTTGAGTCCCAAAATAGCTGCTAAGAAAATCAGTGCTGAAGGTTGAGATTGCAGATTATTTAATGAAAGACAATTACTTTCACCACCAGAAAAATCACCCTCCTGTGGCTCTCCGTGCAGGAACTGCTTTTTTCTCCTTCCTTGTCAGCAGCAGTAAATATATCCTCTTCCCAGGCAGGAAATGTTGTTCAAATCTCTGTTGGAAGGGCTGTCTTTTCAAGAGTAGGAGAGACCAGAGAGCATAACGTAGAGGAAAACATTCCTTCTGTAGCTGCAGAATTTCCTGTGTGAACTTTTTGTACCTTGGTTACTTGGACGAGATATAGTACTGTCCTACTGCAGAGAAATGTAAGGATGATTTGCGATGATCAGGCAGTATGGTGATAGAGCAGACATACGACGTTTCAGATCTCGAGGTAGATTCTGTTGGAAAATCTTTGTGCTGCAGTCCCTTTTACCTTGCATCCCATGCAGTCAGTCTCGGCAGAACGTCAGATGTATGCAAATCCCTGCTACCTTGATTTGGCAGTGTTTTGCCTCTCCTTTTCACTGGTCACCAATGAACAGATAAAAACAAGTTAAAAACTATTTTAGATTCAGATCACTGCTAAAAGTTTGAAGGAACAAACAGCATTGGAGTGAAAGATTCTCAGGAACAGTAAGTTTGTCAATTGACAGTGCTTCACTCCTTTTCATAGAATCATAGAATCAGTAAGGTTGGAAGGGATCTCTGGAGATCATCTAGTCCAACCTCCCCACTCAGCAGGGTCACCTACAGCATGGTAGACAGGGTTGCATCCAGGTGGGCCTTGAAGATCTCCAGAGAAGGAGACTCCAAAACCTCCCTGGGCAACCTGGTCCAGTGCTCCGTCACTCTCACAGGGAAGAAATTCCCCCTCACGTTCAGGCAGAACTTCCTGTGCTTCAATTTCTGCCCATTGCCTCTTGTCCTGTCACACGGGACAACTGAAAAGAGTTTGTCCCCGTCCCCTTGACACCCTCCCTTCAGGTACTTGTACACGTAAGAGCCAAAGTTTTCAGAGGTCAGAGTTGTCTTTTTCAGACTAATGATCTATTCCTAAGGAAAGTGATATAGCTTCAAATATGGCTGGAAGAGTTGACATTTTCGATAGTTTTACTCTTCCTCTTCTGCTGCTTTTATAGTAGCATTAACTTTCTCTGGATCAAGCTCATAATACTTCAGCAGCTGCTCACTTTGAAATGACAAAAACCCTTACAGACTTGGGATGACATAAATATGTTTGAAGACAGACACTTTTTATTTATAGAAAAGACTGAAAGACCTTTCCTTGCCTCATTCCTCTCAAGTAGGGCTAGCCAAAAATATTTCAATAGAATGCTTCTCAGTCAGAAAACATGATTCCAAGAAAATCACACTATTTAGTGGAATTGTGTTCATTAGTGTCAATCTCTTTTATGAGAACTTAGCAATGATCATGATACACAGAGCATGCTCCAGAAAATAGCTTGCCTCAAACTGCCAGTCATCAGACATAATCACAAAGAATCAGGCCATATCATGAATCTGGATAAAGCATCATCACATCTGACCTCCTGAATGTTAGGTGACTAACCGCCATGCAACAAAGCTGTCCAGAAAAAGTTCAGAGTATTCCAGTCAAGAAGGAAAGGAAGAGATAACGAAAAAAGAAAGAAAAGAGAAGGAAACAAGAATCCTCATCTTGACTGACTTACAAAGCAAAGTGACCAAGTCATTCTGTTTAAGAAGCAAGAGGAGGAAGATTCACATCCAAATTCAGAAATCTCTATTTGGGTACATAAAATGTAGGTATCTATGTGTGAACTGAATATTTTACTATCTGACAACAGCTTCTGCTGTAGTCAGTGGAGGTCTAGCCCTCCATACATTTTACCCGTATAGGTGTCTACTGCCATCTGACATGCCCTAGGGTATTTGAAGACATCCATAGGTGGATGATAAATTTGATGTAGGACCAACAGGAGACCTTACAGAGCAATAACTTCAGGCTACGCAGCTGTGATGATCAGGGATCACAGTCAATACAATACTCAGCTGATAGAGACAGAGGAAACCAGAGAACTTGTCATTTGATCAAATGCATAAATCTGCTTCAAGATGAGCTGAATAACTCTAGACTCCACAAATCATGAAGTATCCCACCACAAGTTAGCTAGATTAAGTCCATACACACACATGGCTATCAATGGCTTAATGATGGCCGTGGCAGTCTCAGTTGCTGTCTGAAGCAGCATTCCTGTTTCAGAAATGCACTGGGCAACTATATAGGGATGAGCCCGTTCACTTAGCAACATAACTCAGGCAAGGCTGGAAAAATGAATGTCCATTCTAACAGCAACCTCTGTTTTCTCAGCATTCAATAGTAATAGCACAAAATAAATAAAACTAGAAACAGCAACAAATAAAAATCTTTAAGTAAAAACTTATTTTTCTGCATGTATATAATAGACTGTCCCTGGTGGTGAGTGCCTTCTTTCCCATGAAAGTAACTCAATTCTCATTTGGTCTTTCACAGAAGAATGCTGTTCTCATTTGCACAAAGCATTGTATACCCGGTTCTGATGTCTGAGCAGTTTGAACCCTTGTGAGATCCACTGCATCTTATAAAAATTAAGTATTATTTCCTTAATACTCTGGAACTGAGTAACAGCTCTGGTAGGATAGACCTCTTTTCCCATCTTGTTTCATTGCAGAGAAAGCATGAAACTGCCACCCCTGGAAAGGACACACGGTTTAAGAGATGAGCTTCTGCAAAATGTAGCAAAGCCTAAAGAAAACTAAAACCATAAACACTTGTGCAAGTGCCTCTTTCAAAAACAAACAAACAAAAAAAAAAAAAAAACAACAACCCCCCCCCAAACCTAAGAACATACAAAAAGCCAAAGTCCAGCAATAAAAATGCCATAGTTATGTTCGGCTTCATAACCCAAGGGCTCCCTCTGCAGGGTGTTATCTTATTCAGCTAAAAAGGCTCTTGCTATTTAATTGATGCATCTCTCAAGCTGTTTCCAGAGAAGAAAATTGACATATTCTTATGTTCTTGTGTTTGGATATAAATGTGAATTATGTGCAAAATGAATACATGGATACATTGGATTTAAAGTACTTACCTGTGCTGTTTCATTTTACATCGCTCTCTAAATTTTCTGTAGATCTCAGTTCAGTCCCCATCCCCACTACCAAGTTGAAGACTATCTTCACATGCTTCCTTATAATAAGGTAGATACCTCATGCATGTTGTGCTTCCCTCTTTACTCACCAGAATCCATTTATTTGAGATTGTTTGTTTGTCAAGATTTCATTATTTTCTAGAGAATATTATGACTGGTTGAATAATAGAAAAATAGGAACTCAGAAGGGCCTTCACTCAGAAAAAAATGCCTTGTTAGTTTAAAAATTAAATTCCAGCCAAGAATAAGTGAGGATATAAAGGAAGAAATTGTTCCTGACTTCTCCTATATTTGAAATTTCAGAGTATTATTTCTGTGCTTGTTCATTACCTTTCTGAGAAGGTAAGAGCATTTATATTCTTCTTTGTAATGTTTCAAGAACCAGTCATTAGGAGATGGTGTTTAAAAGGTAAAACTTGGGACATACTGTTCTTAGGAAAGATTCTGCCCACTTGCAGCAGCAATATGTCCATTTCTAATTTCTGATTTCTCATTTCACCTTGGAATTGGCAGCGTATGTTTGCTCAAATTCCTTTTAAAAGCTGAGTGTCTTTTACAACAGTACCCTGATCTGGATGTTTAAAATGTAGTTAGGGAAAACTCAGAATAAAGAGTAAATATGAGTATTATTCTATTGCACATTATTGTAACAATAGGTACTGATAAGCTGCTTCAATATAGTTATTGAAGCAAATGTTCCCAACTGTCAGTACAGATCATAGCAATTCTCTGGAAACCAGGCATGATATTAACGGTAATGGAAGTAGCATCAGTCCAGAAGGAAGAGTTATCTCTAAGCTTTTAGTTAAAATTTTAAACACATCTAAAATTCATGAGTTTTAGACTATTTTGTGTAGCCACAAATAGCTACATTAGTGGAACTACTTATTTACTAAGCATTTTAAGATGCTGTTTTACACTCCAAGCAGCCTAAATATGTACTAGTCATATGAATACCACTGCCTCATCACACTAGAAGAAACACATCAGGCTTTAGGTTCTAGTATTACATAAAGGAAAGAATGCTTTCCTGTATCTTTCTTTGCCTTCTCTTTTCTCCTTTCTCATATCCCCCTCCTGTCCTATCTCCTCACATACAAACTTTCAAATAACTGAAAAACTGTAAAATAAACATATTTCCATGATTTGTACAGTCATTTTCATTTTTTTAAAAGTAGTTCACAGAAAACATTTATTTTCCAACTATCTGCACAAATGGTCGAGTTATGATTAATAGAAGCTGCCATGGGAATAAGAGGTGTAGAATGGTGTTGTGTGTCATGATGCAGGATATGTAGATACTGTCCCAACACTGTCTGCCCAAAAGACAGTAAGAATTTATTGCTGAAAGAGGGCTCAGAAGTGGACAACAACCTCTTCTAGATTTTACTCCATGGAGGATAATCAGAATTTAGACTCAACAGCCCATGAAACACACTTTGAGCTCTCCTTAGACCCAATTGTCAGATACGTGTTACTGAAACTGTAATGAAACAAGTTTTATTACCTAGGCAGTGTACTTACTGCATATCTAGTGTAGAGAAGGAAAATGTTGCCTGATTTTGTAAGTGAATGCCTTTTTCTGGAGCTTTCAGCATGCCTTAGAAAAAGGTACCTGCAAATGGAATTAGCATAGATACAGTTCATGATATCTGTCGTGGTCTAGCCCATGTACTTAGTACCCAACTCACACTAGCAGAGCAAGCTAAATGAAAGGCACAAAGCATTGAGTGTGTATTGCTGCTAGCCATTTTGATAAGCCACGAAGACAACAGCATATGCAAAGGTGAAGAGTACTTTCTCATTTCTGGTCTGAAATCCATTCATCATAGAAACAAAATTCCATTTTATCTAGCCTGGAAGTTTGCTAAAGTAACAGAAATTTTGTAAACAAGAAGATGGCAACAAGTGTCACTTCAGTTACATAATAGGCCTATTAAACAGAGTTTAATGATTTTACAGCATAACATAGCCTCAATCTCAATTATGTATAAAGCAAGACTAGTGAAAAACTAGTATGGCTAATTGGTGTATATCTAGTTTTCTTTCTCACAGTAGACCTCAAGCTGCTTTGAGAAGTACCACATGGAATTTTATCTTCAGTTGGATAAAGTTTCAACATCTCAAAAAATGAATTTAGAAGTATTTTCACACACTACTTCATTATCATAGCTTTATATCTATATAACCCAACCTTCCAGCTGGATGTATTTTCCAAAATAGGCACATAAGCTCTTAGAATTATAGCAGTGTTAGTTGCTAGATTTCTTACATAATTCCATACATATATTATCCCATAATTTGTAAAATACAGGAGTATGAGCAATATAAATACAATCAGACATGAAACAGAGAATCTTCAGACATGCAGCAGAAATGTGTAACGAAAATCAGCTTTTATCAAACCAGGCTCTCCTGTCAGTAGACTTTGCGGGCTGAACTAGCCACAAGAGGGAGCTCAAACACTGTTGAAAAAACAGTAAAGTGCGACTGGTAAAAGAGCCAGATCGTAGGAAGAGTTTGATACTGAATCTCTAGCTAATAACCTGCATTCTGATTTGTAGTGAAAATTAGTTTTATTTCTCGTTCAGCTTTAATTCAATATAAGTAATTTTTCAATACTAACCTGCTAAATGACAGCGAGAGGAAGCATTCATACCATTCAACTTTGGCTGGATAAAATACATGCAGTGACAGATCAAAGCAGCAGGCAAAGCGGCCTCTGATGTCAGACGATCAGGAATGAAATGCTGCTCTATTTGCCTTTATCAGAAGAAAGGCAGATTAGCTATTGCAACTTAAACAGCTGCATCTACTCCTACTTTTGACCCTGTTATTGCTGCCATGGACGGAAGACGTGGAAGTACCTATCCAATTCAAAAGGGGCAGCTTGCTTTTCATCCTTTAGTAGCAGCAGCAAGAATCACCTCTGCCATGTGGGACTTCTCTCAGCTTCAACCTAACCCCTCCTCCTTCTCTTTCCCTTCATGAGAGTCAAAAAAATCAGAGCTGTATTCTAATGGCTCCTTAACTGCAGTGAAATAGAGTACATTACTTCTCAGCACATTTACATTAATGCCATAGACCACATAATGCAAATTGTGTTGCCCAAGCTGTCGGTTAGTCCTCTATTTTCAACCTATTACAAATATTTCGCTGCTCAGGATTCATGTAATTCTCAGATGCCCTTCTATGTACACCATCTAAGCCTCCAAAACTATTGCTCTATGTTCTTGAGCCTTTTCCATTAAGATATTTATACTTTTCTTACACAAAAATATATTCTCAAATTCTCTGCAAAGACAGATACAAAAAGCTCTGTACTGTTTATCACTTCTTCCACTGCTGTTTTATTCATCAAGGTCTGAAAAAATTAGCCAATTGCTTTCCAGCCTTCCACTCTGTGGTACCTTCCAAAGTATTTTGTCAAATTTTTGGGCCTTGATTTTTCAAAATCTTTTCTTCTAGCAGCTGGATACACTGTTCTTAGATTTTACAGAAGAGTTTCCAAAGCATACTGGCAGCAATGGATACTATTCTTGATGAAATTAGTGGATGTTTTTATTGCCAAACATAAAGGCGCCTTTCAGCCTTATGCTTCAAGCACAGGCAAAGAATACCTCTACTTCGCCTCTTTCTTCACACCCTCCATTCCCCAAACCACAAACCTTGTTTTATGCTCCCGTCCCCTATCTCCCTCAGCATCCCAAACTGGACCAATTCCTTGTCTCCTAAACTCCATGTCATGCTTTCTACTTCATCAGCCTTGACATTGTTTTTCTGTCTAGAACAGATGTGCAAGTTTCAGTACAAGCTGAGTTTCTGCAGATGCTTTGTACTCCTTGAAAGAGACTCTTGAGTATCTAACAGCCAATGTTTTCAAACTAAGCTGGTACAGGTGGGTCAAACCTAAGTTCCTGAAATCCTCCATCATCATTATTTGTTCCTTTTACCGCTGAATGCTATAGAGTTAAATCTTGTTCTTGAGCTGAACGCTGTTTATGTAAGACAAGGTAAGGGTATTACTAAGGACTGGTCTTTCTGGATTGTTCAGCACAATATAGTGCTTGAATATACACTTCACTCAACTGTTGCTGTGGGGTATTTTAGCAGGAAACAACATCCTCTAATACTGCAGTTATGCAAAGAACAGGAGCACTAATGGATAATGCTTGTGAAAATTGATTTCCTGACTGACACAATAATTGTTACAAAAGTCTGTCTCAGCAGTATAAAACCCAGCTCTTCTGCATAAATTCAGATAAATTCAGCGTAAATGTAGGCTCTTCCAGGAGCTGAAAAAGAAGCAAGGCCGGAAGCCTGTGGCACAGATCTGCATTACAGATCCATCAGTTTCTAGCCTCCATGAAAACCAGGGCAGCAGCAGAAGCACCCATGTTAGCAAGAATATGGAAATGCACTGTCAGGTTTCATGGTTGCCTCAGAAGTACAGGACATGAGGCGATTCCTTCTGCAGCATGCAAGACACCTGAAAGTATCTCCCAATGGAGTCCTGATGCAGGACCTGCAGGGAGTCAGTTTTACTGTCTGAGGCTCCTGCATTTGCAGGGTTACAGATAGCTTTGTAGCTAGATTGTCTCATATAGTTTTCCAGCAATGCTCAAATCAATGAACCATATTGTTAAAAGAGTTGAGTTCGCTCTGAGACTGTCACGGTACTCACCACACTTATCACTTTCCTTTGCAGGAAGGGATCACGAAGGTTCTTACCAACTGATTTATTTAAAATCTCTTTCTATAGTGTACCCTTCTCATCTCTTCTCATCTTTTTCCCTTTCACACTTTGTCTTCTCCCTTCCCTCTTTCTCTGTCTCTATTTCTGTTACTTTAGGAATAGCTAATTCTTCACATGCTAAGCATCTTCCTATTCCACGGCCTGCAACGGAAGAGGAAGGTTCCAGATCGGTCTCTGCATTTTCACTGAAATACAGTTACCAGTTATGACTCATTCCCCAAATAAACTGAAGACAGATTTGAATTTAAGAAAGAGGACAAATCTGTAAATAACCTCATGATATACTAAGACTGATAATTACAATTCCTAAATTCTATAGCTGGCTGTGAATTTTACATCAGTGTCGCAGTTAACCACAGAAACTAATCTATCCTAAAAGATGAGCAAACAGGAGAGCAGTATGCTAATTGCACGTGGCCTAGGAATTAGAATGCCCATACTTTTAAAGCTACTGACACTTTACAGGGCTATAAGAACAAACTATTTTAAACTGCTCATAAAATTTATCATTTCAGGCCAATGACTTAGACAAAGTCGCTAAAATAACTGATTTGCAATAATTATTACTGTTTGATTTTCCTGTATTATTACATGGTTGTAATTGTGCTGCATATTGCAGTAAGTATCATGTATGACATCAACTATAAAATGTTTTCATATAATGTTATTATAAATTATTAAAATTTTACCTTCAGAAACTCTGAATAGCAGACAGTTTCTCTTTAAAGGAGATATTCATTGTGTGCTCATTCTTTACAAAAATTAACTGGAATCTTGAAATGCTATTGCTTTCCCAGTACCTAATGATACCCTCCAAGCTGTCTCCAACAGGTGGTGATACTAAGTCACCTCCCTCTCAGTGAGAAAAAATATTTCACTGAAAACACATTAATATAAATAAAGTAAATGTAATCTCTCATCAAAGGGTCAATATACAGAAAATGCTAAAATATCAATCACAGAATTTGTTAAGCAGATACAATGTTACATGGAATTACATGGTTACATGGTATATCTTTCTCCCTTTGATAAATATAAATGTGCACAGATGTAGTGATAAATGGCTGAAGACGCAGTTCTTGACATTGAAATGAGTAAGCTTTGTACGGGCAGATCTTTGAAATCATAAGACAATTTATCTGTGCATCTGCAGAAAAACAAAAATAGCAAACATGAAAAAAACACAGACAAGTCTTTATCTTCTGTTTTCTCTCAGATGACATAATTCAATCCAGAAAACAGAGTGGACTCTGTATGTGTTTTTAAACATGACACTCAGAGCCAGGTTACCAATGCTGATGCTCTAGTCGGGTGCATGTACGAGGAATTAGCCTCTTCAAAAGCACAGGCACAAACACAGTCAGTCACTTGTTCTGAGCAAAAGTCACTCGCTGTTCCCAGGAACTAGCTGAAAGCTTCTGTATTTGGACTGTTAATTTTTCAAATTTTTATCAATCATTGTTGGTGCTGACAGTTATCCAGTGTGTCCTCCTTGTATCTCTTTGCTTCCTCTAGAAGTAAATCATTTTCAGTTGCTTTTCTCATAGTTTTCACCAAGATGGAAAAGCTGCATGTTACAGACGTTCATTGCTCTTTTAGCAGACTGAGGCAGAGGAACAATATTAATGTAATGGATGTGGTAGAAAATCAAACCCCCTAATTAAAAGTAGCTCTCTAACTCACCAGCCTAACACTGGCAGGTAGCTGCGTCTGGGGGCAGAATTCTGTTGCCATTTTCTACTAGCAACATTTACAAAGGTGAGGAAAACTTCTGCATCTGTTCTACATACTGACCTCCAAGTAGGACAATTATTACCCATATTACAACTTCGGAAAAAGCTTCCCTGCTCTTCTCTGGTACTTTTGCTGAAGTGCCACAGCAGGTTCAATATACCCATAATTAGTATCAGACAAGGCTCTACATACAGAAAAAAAAAAGATGTAAGAGGAAGCTGCATAAAGCACTATACTATAATTTAAAACTTCTTACTCTCCCTTTTCAGTGACTTTTTTCATTGGTGCTTTGATTTGTATGATTTTCCTCATAACATAGTTGTGTGTTCCCACCAGGTAACACCAAGATAATGGCTTGCAGAGTACATAGGGGCAGCTTTCTCATGGCTTCTAGTTTTAACCACAGCTCTAGTCATTGTGCACATAACTTTCTTTCTGTAAGGTCAGATTCAGGCCAACTAAACCCCAAACAACTTTAAACATTCCTCCCTCCTTCCTAATAACTGTGCACTGGAAGTGCTTGCAGATCAGAGAATCATAGGATAACTCAGGTTGGAAGGGACCTCAGGAAATCTCTGGTCTAACACATTCCCCAAAATAGGGTCAGCTCTGAGGTCAGACCAGGGGTCTCAGGGCTTTATGCAGTCAGATCTTGAAACTCTAGAAGGATGGAGATGGCACATCTATGGGGAGCCTGTTCCACTGCCTGGCTGTCCTCAGGGTGAAAAGGGTTTTCCTTATATCCCATCTGAACTTCTTTTGTTTCAGTTTATGCCTGTTGTCTCTTGCCCTTTCACCATGCATTGCCCTCAAGAGCCTGGCTCCATCATCTTAAAAATCTCTTCAGAGGTGTTGGAAGGCTGCTATTAGGTTCCCCTGATGACTTTTCTTCTCCATGCTGATCAAGCCCAGCTCCCTCAGCCTCTTCTTACAGTGCAAGTGCTCCAGCCCCCAACCATCTTGGTGGACTTCTGCTGCACTCACTCCAGTTTATTAATGTCTTTCTTGTACTGGGGAGCCCAAAACTGGATGCACTATCTAGATGTGGTCTAACAAGTGCTGAGTGGAGGGGGATAACCACTTCTCTCACTCTGCTGGCTATACTCCTGTTAGTGCAGCCCAGGATGTTACTGCCCTTCTTTGCTGCCAGGGCGCACTGCAGGCTCATGCCCAACTCCCTGCCCAATGTGATCCAAGGTTCTTTTCCACAGAGCTGCCCCCAGGCATTCAGGTCCCAGCCTCTATTGTTGCACATGGTGCTTCCTTCAAAGAGGCAAGACTTCACACTTGTCTTTGTTGAATTTCGTAAGGCTTCTGTTGGCCCATTCATGCTGGTCCAAATCCTTATGTCCTGCCCTCCAGCCTACCAACTGGTCCCTCCCAGTTTGGTGTCATCTTCAAACTTGACAATAGTGCACTGTCAATTCTCCAGGTCATTGATAAAGATGTTAAATAGGACAGGTCTCAGGACAGGTCCTCCACTTGTTAGTGGCCTCCAGACAGAGTACAACCCTTTAACCACTATGATACGCGTTCAGAAAATTCAGAGTAAAAACATCCACTAACAAGTTAGGTATAGATGTAAAGATTTCAGTATTGTGACCACAACTGAACTGCCTGCAGGGCTTCAGCTGAAGAATTTCTTCAATACTTCACAGCTTATGAATATGGTTTCCTTTAGTAGCCCACAGACACTATCACTGAAACCAGTTTTAGTCTAAACAGTCCACTGGCTAAAGATCATCAGAGCCTAATGTCTCTTTAGCTCATCCCTATAGTGGCTTTACCTGGATGACATTTACTTTTGTCCCACTGTGTTTACTGTTGTTGTCTATTTCCTGAGTGTCATCACTAGTGATAATAAAAATGATAGAGGAAGAGCTGAAAGTCACTTTCTTCTTTGGCCTGTCCCCTACTTTCTGAGACATAACTATTGGTCTTATTGGTTTGTCGTTCCCTGTTGCTGGTGTCTCTTTCTCTGCTCTTTGGAATCTCATCAGGCGAAAGCACAGGAGTTGCAGAAGGCATCGTCGAAACTGCAGAACAGAATACACAGAATCAAGTTACAACTTCTGATTGCTATCATTTGTGATCCAGTGAAGACAGAATTACAGAAAATACCTCAAAATAACCAATTTCTGTATGACTTCAATTTGTTCTGAGTTCTCCTCAGTGCTGTAATGATGTGCTGGTTTTTTAATGGGTAATTTTTTTCCCCACACTGGAGAGTTCAATAGGGTCACCTGACCAGTAGAGGGCACTAAAATGCAATTTTAATACTTTGTCAAGAGCAAGGTCTTCAAACTACAAAAAGATTAGCCTCCAGAATGTGCCATAGGTATTGTTGCCACCTTTAAGCATTAAAATACCAGAAGTTTTATCTAGGAGGGAAAGAATACTCTCAGAACCACTTCATAGGAAGATGCAGAGTGAAGGAAGAAAGGGGAAGAAAATGTCTTTTTCTTCCATGAACATAACACTAGGAAGTGGTATTCTAACAAAAGCACCAAACATCATAGATGTAAAATAAAATATCAAAAGTGGGCAACATGGAACTAAAATGTTCCCTTCAAATAAGAATATGGAAGGAATGGAAGTCTTTCAGCTAACTAGAAGTCACTTATGATACAGGCAGTTCTGTTCTGCTTTGTGGGTCAGTAACACAAGGTGTTCAGTGACAGGTCTATCCAGTAGACAGAACAACAATTCCAGCAGCAGAGCTGTGTTAAATGCTCCAGTTACAGTTCGACTTTCACAAAGCAAAGTACTCAAGTGTAAACGATGCAGTCATTCAGTGGTTTTATGTCTGTGCACATTTAAAGTTCAAATATGATCCTTTGGGGAAATGCTCTGGTTTACAAGAAATAAATAATCAGGAGATTTCCTCCTCTTTTACTAACCCATAACAAGATGTGCCTGGAATGCTTGGAGAGCACTTCAAAAACAAACAAACAGAAAAAAAAACATTTTTTCCTGAGAAGGTAAAACAATCTGCCATTCAGTGATTTTAAGGATTACTTTGTATTACCCCACACAGTCACTGACTGTTTTTTCTAGGTATTATGCAAGAAGTTCTGGCATGCCGATTTGGACAACGTTGGTTTTGTTACAGCAAATCTGTCTGACAGAGGGGAGGCAACAGGTCCAGTTGGAAGCAGACCTAAAAAGTTACAAGATGACAGAGAAAGGTCATCTGATGCTAAGAGAAAACACAAGAGAATGGTCAAGTGGAGGTCTTGAAGATTTCACAGATAATGTGGTACGTCTGAATAGCAGGGAGGTGAGAACGTACAAACATGCTGGAATAGGCTAGAGATAGAAGCATGATATTACATTGGAAAATAGACTTCAGGATTCCTTCTGAGGACAAAATAACTCAGAAGACAGGCAAACATACTAATGTTTTGGTCTTCATCTGGAATAAGCAGTGAGTGAAAAGTACTTCATGATGCATCTCCAATAAGTATATTTAGCTGATCCATTCCTATCATGGCTATGGCTTTACTGGGCTTGCGCCTGATAACAGTTCAATTTCCTTATGAGTATCAGAACCTACAAAACCTTTTTCAGGCTCAGCTAACTAGCCTGACATCTGGAGACAAAGTCAGAGCCGCTATATCAAAATCAAGCTGTTGAAAAATACACTTTTTGAATATCATCATCAGGGCTCTAAACGAGGTGCAGAGGCTCTGTAACCTCTTCCTCCCTCCTCTATCCCTGGGGTTTAGCTTCCCATATTCAGGGCCAGCTCTGATACAGCACAGCTATATAATTGGATCAGGGTGCTGTGAAATGAGCTGCCTGATAAAAAGCCATGAGAGGTACACTGGTGGCCTCCTCAAGAGCAAGCATTTAAGCTCAGATCCTTGTGTTTGGTCCTTGCCTGACTTGCACTGCAGCAATGCCTATTCCTGGCCATGCACCCCACTGATCTGGACCCACTGACTTGGCTGCCTGGCTCAGTCCCAGTCCTGCCTTGTCACTACAAATGGTTAGTGGGTCTCGGGTGCTTCCGGACAATGGCAAACCAGCGTAGGAAGTCATAGAAAATTCCATCTCTGCAATGAGCTCCAAGGTAATGAAAATACAAGGAGATCCTTCTATAAATCATTCATATTTCTTCATTCTTTGTCAAGTGATTCTGTCATACTCTAACTCCAAAGAACTACTGCTACACAGTCTTGGTTTCAGAGGTTTACAATATGCACGCTATGTTTCCAGTTAATGTTTTGTGCTATGGTGAAGCAATTTGAATGTCTAAATGAATTCACCAATACAGCTCAACTGCATTTAGTGTTTGTCTTCATAGCACTAATGATTTACAGAAAGATGCACACTTCTCTAGCTTCCACATTGTTATTGACATGTGTTGCTCTGTAAAACCCTGAGATGAGCTGGTAACTGCCACTAAACAAGCAGTGTATTGCTCATGAAGACTACAAAAGTAGACAAAAGTAAAACTTAATTTTCTCACACATAAACTACATACAATTAAGAGAAGAGATATTTATCTCCAAAATACATTTTACTGTCAATCACATCAGATTCTAGCTTTGAGTACACAGAAATGTTATTGGTGTAGTATTTTGAGAATTCAGCTTTGAGAAATGTTACTGGTGTAGTATTTTTTTTTACTCAAAGTTCCAAATTCCTTAAGATGGAGATGGTCCACAAGAATGCACTAAGCTTTTTAAATTGTTCATTTTAAAAAAATTACACATTTTAAAAATATTTTTAAGTTTTCTACTGTAAAAAAATTTGATATTTTAAACATTAACATCTTTAAAGTCACAAAAAAATACATATCTCCATTTAAGATTAAAACAAATTTCAAAATGCCACTTTTCTTTTTAATCTTTCTTCCAGATGTCTACTGATTAGAAACATACTTTTGCTTGCAATGCTCTTTCTTTTTCATAGTTGAGCTCCTGAGAGTTAACATATCAGGAATGTGTCTTCCCCTAATTTTTCTAGGCTTAAGTAGAACTAGAATATGTACACAATGGTTTTGTTCCTTGCTGTTATTGTAATGTACTGAAACATACTACTTATATATTTTCCTAGCAAAACCTCTCCAAAATCCTCAGCAGGTATTTTGTAAGCAAAGCATACTTACTGCTAACACCTATGCTGAGTTGTATAGTCCTTGTGTTGCTATAATGAGGCAAGTTTTTACTGAAAACAGATGTAGGATAGTCCAAATTTCATCTGATAGACTTCTTGTGTAGTATGGGGGTGATTCAGCTCAGATTTTCCAGCTGTTACCCACTTCACTGGTAAACTGTCAAAATTGGACACTTAAAATTTTGGCACTGTCCCCTCTTCTTCACATGAATGCTCATGTATATGTTCAGGCACCTGAAAACCAATTTCTGATAGCGTAGTACTTCAAGCACTGCATGGGATTTTAATTCTACTAAATCCTTCCCTTTTATCCTAGCTGTTCAAATAAAAAATCTGGGCATTACATATTAAAGTAAATCAGATCCAAACTCCAAAACTGTACCACAGGCACAGTTTAAATATTATTGTTCAAATAACAAAGGCTGTGATGTACCTACCTTTCTACTCATGAAGATGTAGATGACTGGATTATAAGCAGTGCTTGACTTAGCAAAGAAGGATGGGATGATAGCTACTGTTGGAGTTACAAGGTTTCCATAGCCATATGTTACCAACAAGGAGACCACTGCATAAGGCATCCAACAAATAAGGAATGTGGAAATCATTAAGAAACACATTTTAGCCACCTTCTTTTCATATTTTAGAAGTTTGATCACTTGAACAGTCTGAAAATCTTCTACACAGCGAAGCTGTATAAGAAAAGCGAAGAAAGGTAAATTAAAAGCATCAAACAATTTTACATTTACTTGTAAACAACTAACTCCCTAAATTAGTTTTAGGCACAGAGACCATGCACCTTATTTTAAGAACCATAGTTCTTCTGAAAGCTTGTATCATTGCTTTCCAACTTTTATTATGTATAGTAAATAATGTAAAAATATAACCTCAGGAGAAACAGAGAAGTAAATTCACTAGAAAACAGCCAATCCAATAATATATCAAAATACATTGCACTTTCATTCCAAGTATTTTAGAAAATTAATTTGCCCTTATCCATCAATATTAACAAGTTCAATCTACATCTAGTGGTCCTTGTTTTCCCAATCTTTGTCTGAACATACAGATAATCCTGGAGATTTGTTTATTCCTTCTGCAGATTGCTATGACAATTTGATAAATACAGACTTCTCTGTACTGCTCTACCAGTTAGTTTATAACCCTTAAATTATGAAATCTCAGTTTGAAGCAGAATTCAATGCAGTAGATTCCAAAATTCATCTGAGTAAAACTGATCAAATGGGGAAAAGATGGGATGTGGATGTCAACGTTCTCCCTAATTGCTGACAGTTGTGCTGATACTGTTGATTACGAACTTAAAGGGGTCCATCAGATTGATTATTCATAGCATATGAAGCATTAACACTTGCTAAAACTTAAGATCTGGACTGAATTAGAAAGGGTTCTCTGAAGTGGAAAACTTGTTTAACCGGACTTAATCGCCCTTTGGAAGAGTTTTACAGGGTTATTGTCTCAAGAGTGACATTCACAAAATACATGCTGCATACAGAATAAATGCTTAACTATTCAATGTCCTATTGTTCTAAAAAAAACGTAGAACTGACATTTTATGTTATCAGATTTGTACTTCAGGATACTTTTTAGGTTGCATGAAGCATTTTTTATTGCCTTTTTGCCACTGAAAAAAACAGAACAAGTACGACCAAATAATTTCTAGAAGTAACATCTTTCTCCTAGAGATACTGAAGCAAAAGTGAATCATATAAACGGAAAACAGGATATTGCATTAATAAAGACAACTAATTTGGGTTGAAACAGTAAGTAGCACCCGAGGGACTTTGATGTCCAATTTTCATCAAAAGTCAGTGGGAGCCAACCAAGAAGCTCTTAGCCTTCCCAGATTAGTCAAGGATACAATATCAGTGCAATCTTTAAAATTCTGACTGTATTTACATTAGGCACTGTTTTTTTGGCCTAACAGGCCAACTGATGACTGCTCTCCTGTCCATGGGGAAACCCACATCTCAGCAGGGCAATCAGCAATGCCCTCCAGCTGAAATGGAGCCTGACTAAAGAGTTTTCTGTATTCCTCTTTGCTCATATCATATCAGGGGTGCTGTTAGATGTCACTGCTCAGATGTGAGAAAATCCTGCTCCTCAGGAAGGAGAGGAGGAGTTCTTTTCCAGTGACAACTACAATGAGAGTTTTCTTTTTCCTCTGTTTTAAGGAAGATTCTGATCCCTGTTGAGCTGTGGGCAGAAGCAGCTCCCCAAACTGCCTTTTATCTGTGATTCACCTCCCATTAAAACTACACAGTAAATAGATCTTGGCAACTCTAGGTTGCTTCACCTCCAAACCTACATCCTTTCCAGTGTTTCCAGACAAGGGTGAACATTAAAGGCTGAAGAGTTTGAATGGGAACTGAGGGTGCAAATTTAGACTATGATCCACACCTAATATACAACATCAGCCTATTTTTTGTCAACATCCAAGGAGTATTATGCATTTTATTTTCATTGAAAATATTCATTAAGGGAAGTCTTTACTTGCATCAACTTACCATCCTCACTGCATATAGAATATGGCCATAGCAATAGGCCATGATCCCAACAGGTGCTACTAGACAGCCAAGGAAAAAAAAGAGCACGAAAGAGGTATCATTGGGGTCTTTTGACTTCCAGTCCACTGAGCAACCTAATCCATGAATTTCCAGTGTGTATCTGTTCCAGCCCAAAAGAGGCGCTCCAGTCCAGGCTAATGAATAGAGCCAGATGTATGTGATAGCTCGCCAAGACCAAGAGAAGTCAATCACTTTTGCATGGACTACTCGAATGTAGCGCTCATAAGCAAGAACAGTGAGAGTCATAATTGAAACAATTCCTGCAAAGAAAATAAAGAAAATCAATTTAATCATTCACAAACATTGCAAATCAGGTTAAGTCTCTTAATAACCTGGCAGCCGGCGGGGGGGGGGGGGGTTTAACCTCAAAATCAGCTAGCGCACATTATGAATCTCACACTGGTGAGCTTCTTGGGTGACACCTCACTACTTACTAAGTATTAACTCAAAACAGTACTACTAACTTTGTAACTACCCAGGGTAGGGTACTGGAATCTGACCCATGGTGTACGATGGCCAAAAACTAGGACAAGAAAGAAGAATGATTCAGTTAATACTTTTTCCTAAATGTTACTCAGTTGTAACATTTGAACAATTGAAAACTCAGAAATGCACCTTTAATGCAAACACAATGACTAGTAGAATTCTGACCTCTCTTACAATTTACTGAAAGGTTTGTGCTCCAGGTAATGACCAGGAAACCAACGTGTTATATTGCTGAACAAATCTCATCTGGAAGAGATCACCTTGTTTTGATGTCCTTTTTATCTTGCTGCTACCATATAAATACGATAGTCTTCATTTCAATTATTTATGCATCCTCTTTCTTTCCTGTCCATGTCAACCCCACTTCACACTTATTATTAATATGTCATGACAGAAATTACAGGTTATTGTCAGCTTTCAGCATTGCCCCAGCCAGACACTTTTATAATTTAATGAAGCCAAGGCAATTCTGTCTTAATTAAGATATAAGGATTTTGGTTTCAATGGTCTGTGAAAGTTAACGATCAAGAACTAATCTTCTCATTGTGCATGTGTCAGTCAACTAAAATCTCTGCTATGACTCAGTAATCAAGCTCATATACATTGTCTCTTGAACAACATATCCTATATACAAATGGGTTTATTTCTCAGCACTCTAAGAGGTTATGCAAATATCTGTCTCTAGATTAGTGTATATTCTTTCTATTAAGAAGCATATGTATTTTATCACACACACACGGTATTTCATTTCTTCAAGTAAATAGGTATTTGTCATAATCTGCATTTACACAGCTGTGAGAAGGTTAAACATGCAGATCTTACTGTTAAAAAAAATCCATCATACCTGGCAGATACCTTCAAAGGATATCACAGATATCTGAAGCTCTGTTTCACTTTGAAAAATGATAAGCATTAAGGAAGACAAATTAATAATACCATCCTCAAGCACTAGTAACAAGAATTTTAGGAAGGCTGCTGAGAATAACAAAATCTAGAGAAACACTTAACCTCAGTACTTCAGTCTCTGTGTCAAGGTAACCATCAGCAAAATCAGCATATTATTACAGAATGGTTGAGTTTGGAAAGGACCTCTGGAGATCATCTAGTCCAGGCTCCCTGCTCAAGCAGGGTCACCCAAAGAATGTTAGACAGAGAACCTCAGAGAATATTAACAGAGATATTCACAGAGATTATTAATGGAGAACCTCACAGGGGGATATGCTTTAAGATCATTGTAAGAAAGTTGCTTCATCCAACAAGTATTAGAAGAACATCTTCCTTAAAGAGGATGCATTTATAAAGCTTTCTTGATTAATTTTATTGAATACTCTGAAGGACAAAGCACCACATTGTTGTCATGGCCCTTTGAAATGAAACAATGAACTTTTTTTTTTTTTAATATGTACATTTTTGGCATCTGTTATCTTTAAATATTCTTCACAAAGAGAGGTGGTTATTGCCAGATATGCAGAAAGTAAGGTATACTATTTTCGCAATGAGTTTTGTATAGTTTATTCTTTTTGTATATAAGTCACTGCTGTAAGACTTTCTTCTTCATGGCCTGAGAGAGAAACTGAATTAGCAAACATGGGCTTGAGGGTTTCCAAAAGATTTCAGGGGAATTTTTATACCAAGCTGACAGGAAGCCCTTCATAGTAGCATCCTTTTCAAGGACCTAATATGCTGAAATTAGATTGAAGAGCTTGAATCTAAGCAAGATCTTAGCAGGAAACACAAGAGGATTATAGAATTATATTTATAATAGTCTATGCTGTTATACTAGCTCACCTAAATGTTTTGTGCAAATGAATGCTATCTACTTCCTGAATGCTGGGTAAGTCAAGAAATTTACCTCTTGTTTCTCTGCACACACAAACAAGTGATTACAAAATCATCCACAATCGTGTCTATGGGGGCATATTCACATCACTCAATTCTAGGTTCAGTTTGCTTACATAATACACTGAGGCTTTGTGATCAGTGGAGAGAAAGAAGAGCTCCTCAGCAAAGTGGGTCAAAATTCCTAAATTAATCCCTTGCTCTTATCACCCTCTGGATAATACTTTCCTTCCTACTGGAAGTCCAGGGAGACTAGCTGTATAAATGAGGTTCTAGAGTTGTATTTAAAGAATAAACATTTCCATGTACTCTCAGTATTTCCCATCTATTTTTTTCACTTGAATACTGAGTTCTGGCCATACAAAATAATCAAAAGCACACATGCTTGGCTGAATAGTCTGAAAGTACAGGTGTGCAGAAGCAATGGTTTACTGAGTCCTTGGCATTCTCAGGAAAGTGAGCGGGAACACATTACCTCTAAATATTGGTACTTACACACTGATGGATCAGTTTTAGACCAAGCCCCTTGCAGTCTGAAACACTCTTAAAAGAGATACTTGTATTTCCTGCTTGAATCATAAAAGGGACGTTGGTTAGCCAGTTGGCCAGTTTGTATTGAAATGCAAATATTTGTTCTGTTGGAAATCAGGAGACGCCTGGTAGCAAGTAGGCATGAGGCAAGAAATGAAGGTCATAGACAGCATATTACACTGAATTTCTCTCTTAGATGCATGATCTCTGCTGTCACTAGGCTATAGCTATGTGAGGAGAGGTTTAAGTAGTTAACTGTAGAAATAAAGAAGTTTGGATCAAAATGCATTTGCAGGATAATACAAAATGTGTCTGTATGGGGGTGTCCAGAAAAGCCCCTTAGGTGCTGCGGAGCCATGGCTGCTTGCCTATTTGCGGTAGGTGACATGCAGAAGTAGCTGTAAGAACAGGAATACTGAGATCTCTCCCAAGGGAATAAGTTCTAACATACATATTAGAAAGATAAAATCGACAACCTCTGAGGGAAAAAAAAAAAAAAATCAATTCCGGTGGAGGGTGCGATGGATAGTGCTGTTCAGGAGTCATTTGAGTTTTACCGTTCTTGTTATTTCTGTGATCACATTACAGATGTGTTTGTAAGAAAACAAACTTTCAGTGTGTTCAAAGGGCAGAAGCTACCTTGAGAGCATTCATTATATCCAAGTAAATGGGGTTTTAAACAGACAAAAGAGCAGCTCAGAGAGGGATACCAATAAACTAGTTCCACCAAATATGCTGAACTGAACTACAGGCAGCCTCTGTCAACATAAAACATTGCCAAGTGGAACAAAAAACAGCCAAAGGGTCAACTTCTGGGTAATATCATGAGCATTTCAGATGCAATTTAACTCACAGGGGAACCTTTTTACAACTGTACTGCCTTTTTGCTCACCCCTTTTTTCATGTTACAAAAAAGATATTCTTGTAACTTCACTGAGAAATTTCTGTTCTGCAGTAAGAGCACTAGATGAACATTGGTGGGTGGGTGTCAGCCCAACTTAAAATAAACAAGTAAACATAATTAGGAACATCTGCCACCTGGAAGGCCAAAATGAAAAACTGTGAGTCAGCCACTGCCCACCTCAGTTTGGAACTTAAAGGAGAAAGAACACAGTTCTAAACAGAATTCAGAGCAATATATAAGGCATGTTTCAAACATGATTATCATCTTTAACTTCTTAATATTAAGTTTATGCAATGTCTGCTTTATTTATAATATAAATCACATCAGACTGGCAAAGATTATTAGTGTACAAAATACTATTGTACTCACATAAAATGCATACAACTTCATTAAACTTGTAAATTTGCTTTCCCATATTTTTACATAAAAATACTATAGAATAACTTTTGTGACCTAAGTTAAATAGTCATTACTCTATAAGAATCTATTTGTTCTTTTTTTAGAACTGTTCCCATATTCTACAGGTTAATAAGTTAGTCTATTTTCATTACAGAAAAGAAATAAAGCTTACAAAATTCTGTATAAAACACAACTTATTTTGTTTTTGCCATGTAAAGTTTATGCAATTTTAAGTTTAGGCCTGTGATGCCAACAAGCTCTTCAATTCTTCAAAATGCCAGCAGCTATACAACTCACAGTTACACCACAAATTGGGGAGCTTTTGATAGGAATAATGACTAATTTTTGGCAATCGGTTTTCCAGTTTGTAAACATTTCAAGTAGTTCTTTTATAGCTAACCGTAAAGTATAAATAATACTCAGTGGGTACATTTTTCAAAAAATATCAAAACTATTTTGGAACTTATGTTCCACTCAAAGCCAGTGAAGCTTAAGGTCCAAAGTGTTTTGCATTTTGTGAATTTTTTCCATATTATTAAATGGGGCTTCAGTACAGGTAAGGCAAGAGTAGAACGGAAAACAACTTCAAGTTTTCACCATGCTGCATTTTTTCCCATTCTGCATCAATAGTTACTGTTGAGATTTTAAGTTATTGACCTCTTTTTCATGCTAATCTAGGATCATATTAATCTACTCTATTAACCTACTAACGCAAAGAACAAGATAACTGGAAAATATGCCATCTAAAGACGCATCTAAAGAGTGATTGCTCATTCTGCATGTATACAAAAAAGTCATAGCTTTTGTCAAATAGACCAGAGTTTTTCTCAGAGTTTTTCTCAAGCAACATCCAGCTGTATAGGGTTCAGTAAGAAGTCATTCATTTTGAAAGAGCTCACAAATGGATTCAAGCTCTTACTTTATTAAGGGAACTGCTTCTAATGAATTCCTGTCCCAAACAGACATACTTGCAGAGGTCTACAAACAGTCTGTAATCAGAGAGTATGCTTTCCACCTTTAGAGAAAATGATTTTTGAATCAATAGCTATCACGTAATCTTGCAATGTGCACACTTAATAATTTGCTCTCAAATCCAAAGCTCTTATATCAAAATAATTTCTATAAAAGTTAATTCTCTCAATTCGTTTTTTTTCCTGCAAAATAATTAACTGAAGCGTAAAAGTAATTTCAGATATACAGGTAAAACTTGAAACAGATATATAACTCTTCTGAAGATTCTGAAATTGCAATTTTTAAAACTTTGTTGTCTGAAAGAGTTATCTTACATCCTAAGAGGTCATTCTTTACGGCTAGTTCACAGTTCTGTATCTTTGCCCAATGCTAGCACTAAATTCTTATGTCAGGAAGGATGGATTGAGGGGATGGAAGATCACAGTTAAGAAGCTTAAATCCAGGACTGTGTACAAAGCAATGAAAGACATTTGTTATTTGTAGTTCAGAGAAACCCGCTAAATTCATCACAGAGAAATGAAGTATCTCTGAAATATGATGCTGAACTAAGTAGTGGAACCAACAACTAACTATACTTATAGTGGAACTGATGGGAAATCCACCCTGGCCATTAAAGATTTTCTGCTTTTCTTTTTTCTTTTTCTTTCTTCTCTTTTCTTTTCTTTTTTTCTTTTTTTTTTCCTTTTTTTTTTTTTCCCAGTCATTAAACCTCACGGGCATAACCTCTATTTAAAAGGAGTTAAGGATAATATAGTTAATTGTACACCTAGATTTTTAAACAGAACACAAACCTCCATAAAGATCATAATCTAGTTTTGATGCTGCTTGAATTTTTATGTTAGAGAAAATTTGGCATGGTCTGCTATATCTAGAAGCCAAAACAGAACACTTAAAAGCAGTACCACTTACTTTACCCAGGTATTTATAAACAAAACCTACTATTGTTTCCTCATTAATTCAACTCTAGGCAAATTTGAGCAGTGGTGATATGGTATTAATTACACTACTTCCAGTCACCGTTGCATATTCAGATCCAAACATTACAGGCAGACGTAAAAGTTTGCTTCTATTGTAAAACTTACAATGAATTCAAGATGGCTAACCTCAGTTAGCTAATGCATATTAAAACAGAAGTGAGGACAAGGTTTCAACTTGCATTCCATGCTACAGAGAAGCCAACAACTTGTTGAAAACAACTTGTTAACAACAGTTCAAACATAACTTCCTTGTTATGGATCTCATAGAGTAAAACAGTATATTTTGTAGTAGGGATTACTTAATACTGATTAATACTGATAGGGATACTTAATATTGATTCCTTTGTGTTGAATATAGCTGTGAGGTCAATCTTCAAAAAGATCCCAGCTCTTGAACACTAAAGAACAAGGCTGAAAGTAAATGTTCTTTATCTGCTCATATGCTGAAACATAGAGGCTGGTAATCATGTAACTGGTGACACTGTGGATACTATTCCTAGTACTGATGGCCACATGTTATGAAATTAAGCCATTTATGAGCCTTCATATCCTGCGAGGTTGAGGTTTTCTGATTTTCTGGGGAGGAGGCCAGGGATGTTTATGTGTTTCCTCAACATTATCTCCTCATGAATGGTTGCATACAGCAGGTATTTAACGTTGTGGTAGCTAATCATCAGCACCTTTTCATAGGTTCTTTTGCATACGTGATAACGTAGTGTGGATCATCTTTTTGCAATGCTAGATCCTGGGCATTTCATGTATCAACTTAATAGAACATTCTTCAGCTATGTAGTGTGTCTCTTCTGATGCTATAATTCCCTCATAAGCACTGAGCTGGCAGTTTCTGAGTGGAACTACTCTCTGTTGAGCAGCAGGAGTTGACAATTGACTCAAAATTTTGAGATGGTATTGTAGGTAAATAAAGGAACCTTAAATTTGGAGTACCTCAAACTAGACCAAAAAAAAACTCTCATAAAAAGTGGAATATTTGTCACCTTCTCAAAGATTCTCTAGACTGTTCTCAGAGCTATCCCTGTCCTGCTTCCATACTACAACACATGTAACCTGGCTCATCTTCTGAATTCCCCATCTTCTGTATTTCTTTTTCAATCCTGCTGCCTGTGAATACATTCTTTCATATTACATATTTTGCAGAGGAAGGATGACTTGGAAATACATGACAGTAAGAAATGCACATCTGCTAATTTTTCTCTCTGCATGCTCAGAAATCAAATTGGAAGGCAAATCTACAATCACAAGGGTCTACAATCTTCCACTTTCCTCCCTTCTTCTACTGTCAAAATACATAGATTTTTGGGTAAGGTTTGGTTAGCTGGTGAACAGTAGGTTAGAACAACCACACTCAGGGAAATTAATAATGTTTAGTAACACCATTGGTGCAGATTTGCCAAGGACCTTCTACGAGCACAGTGATGTGAGCTTTATTGTACCATCCCCAGAGAAATGCAGGGTTTTGTATAGTGCCAGACTTTGGTCAGGAACAACAGTGGCAGCTCTAACCTGCAAGAAACCTGCCTGCTTTAAGCTGTAGGTAGGGGCATCATCTGTGTTCTTGGGCTGCTTTCAATAACCTTATGTATGGTTCTGGTATGTGAATGACTCCATTCATCTTCCAGGTATGATTTGGTCTTGTGCAGCTTAGGGCAGAGGAAAGCACAAAACTTCACATATTTTTTGTTTTTTTCTGTAAGCAGCTTTTCTGGAAACGATATAAATTTCATTCCGAATGAGTTGCATGCTTTAGTATAATGAAATATGTGCAGATTTAAAAAATACTAGTTACAGAAAGCCATTAAGGTTATTGTTTGAGTATCAGCCCCTGGTACGACAAACCGTATTTTCCTCTCCATAAATGTGACGTAAATAGGGGAATTCACTACTCTGACTCTCTTAGCAAAAATATGGATTTCAAAAGAATTTTTTAGTATTTTATCTGAAATGAATTTTGCTAAGCTATTTATTCTTGAGATCTATTATAAAAGCTATTTATTCTTGAGATCTATGTTTTTTGATTCAAGAATAAGCCCAAAGTTTTGAGACCTGCTTCAATCTATTACCAAATCAAAGACTTCCAAACTCTTTTTGAAAGACTTCATTGCTGCATATTTACAGATACTGCTCATCTGATCTATAGATTTTCATTACAGAGAATCTTTTTTTCAAGAGTACTGATTATAAATGCTCTTTGGACTTCCATTGTTTAGGAAATACAGGTGCTAATTTTAGCTCTGATTTAAGCCTTTGCAATTATGCTGGCATGAATGGGGTCATTCCCAATTAAACTGTGTAGGTTAAGTGTAGCAAAATAAAAATATCTTCTGTTTGAGCCTGTAGCATATAGCTTCTATGTTGTGGTTCCTTCTCTCCCCCTGCTGCCAACCACTCAATATTACAGATGAATGTATAACTATTATTTGATGAAGAAATGTCTTAACCTTTTTTTAACAGAAAAATCTCATTTCTGTCATTTTTATTGCTTTCCTATTGAAATACTTTTATTATTGGTTGGTTTGATTATGTCTCATGTGTGACACTATTCTTCTGTACCCTGTGTTTTTTCAGAGAAGTCACGTGAGTGTTGATATGTCATGAAATACTTCCAGCTACACAATGTAGGTCAACAGGGAGGACAGCACAAGACACATCTGAACCACAGTGTATTGTCCCATTCAGTATGTGTACATTCTGACTTTATAATCCCTAATTAGAACAACATATTGCAAAGCCTTCAGAAGATTGATAGTTTTCAACCAGTTCTAACAATAACAACTCCAATTGCTTCTGTCCTCTCTACTCGATATATTACTTATTTGGCTTCTATTTGCCCCACCATCCCCAAAGCGTGGCTTATAATTTGGACATGAGATATGTTTACCTGAAGACTGAATATCCCTACAGAGAAACTGCAACACAGTGTAGCAAATAGGATTCAACTCTGAGACAGACCAAAATTTCTGTCAAAGGGCATATAACTCTTTATATCAACTGATCCCTGATCTGTGCTCAAGTGCTATACTAGTATTGCATATCTAATTACAGAGGGTGAAAGAAACTCTTGTGCAATCCCTCCACATTTGAAAAGCTAAGGAACAAACCTACAGTAGAAGCAACTTCTCATCAATGGCAAAAGAACAAGGTGCTATCATACTCTGTTTTGTATAACCTTAGTAATATATAGCCATCTATTCGAATTCAGCAATGAAGGGTTATAATATGCTTAAGAATACAGCTATGTATCACTTCTCATTTTTCAACAAATTTTAGCATCTGCACTCAAATCTAGGGAGGTGGAAATCACTTTTACTAGACACAACAAACTTTAAATATATAAATACTGCATGCCATAAAGCTACACTAGGATTAAGCACCTCTTAAAAGTTCAACCCTTCAAATGATTAATTCATTTCAAATAAATTGCTAAAGCTGAAAGCATACTGAGAGAGTCTCCTGCTGTCTGTAAAACAAGATCTTAAAACTGTCTAATGGGTAACCTCAGCAAATGCTCTTAGTGAGATTAAATCAGTGCGTATAACATACCCTGGTAGCGCAAGCGGATGGTACAGGGCATCTTCTTTCACAGTGTGTAGAAAAGAGCCTTAGATGAAGTAGCTAATAATTATATACAGTTAAATGGTTGTGGGTTTTTTTTTTTCTTCCTAGACTGTAACTGAAGCCAGGACAGGATAATCTTTGGCAAGCATTGTTGGGAAAAAATCAGCTTGTTTAAAAATAAGAACAACAAAAAACACCTCTGTGATCTTTTTCCCCTCAGCACTGAATGAATCTCTTGTGTTGCAAACAGTGCTCTATCATTTGTGCACTCTAAAGCTTTCTGGAGGAAATAAAAGTCTGCAAAGCAGCTTCCAAATGTTCCCTTTCTCCAGTTCATACTACTAGAAGGAATCTAAGGCCTCTGAACCTTAACATTTACTTGGTTGTTCATCAAGATCTAGCTGCTGCATACAGATTGTGTCTTGTTCAAGAGTGTCATTATACTTGTGATCAATTTGACATTAACAGTTGGCATACTTTATTTACCTTTACAAGAACAGCTTACAGTTAAGAAAGATACAGATTTCTAATCACAGTTTAGTAATCCCATTCCTTCAACTGCAAACAATTAAGGATCAATAATACAAAGCCTACTCCATACTACACCTTTACCGGGCAAACTCCTGTCAAGAGATGGTCTTAGATGTATAATTTTGGTCCCTCTTCTTCAAGACCATTCCTGTTCTCAACCACTTTTCATTCCTTTTATCCATTGCTAAATTAAACATACCAGAAAACATTAGGAGAATACTACTGGCAGTGAAACACACTGTGGAATAGGAAAATAATGGCACCAAGAACTGGAGGATGCAATTTTGCAAACCAGTGATGCTATCTGGAGGTTGGATCATTTTGTAGATAAGGCTCATGAATTGCCTACATTTCTTTGGAAATAAATTATATTTAATAAAAAGATGCAGAAAAGTGTCAACACTGAACATACTTATAATGAAAAAGTATGCAGCACACTCAAAGCAACAAATCAAAATCATATGTGATCATGCATTTTGCTTGCCAATTTATATCTCATTGTTTCCATTTGTTTCATTTTTGGAAGATGATAAGAGATGATTATTGATAAGTTTTTCATATGACCCCTACTAGGCATCCTATTTTTTGACCCTGTATATAAAATGCCTTTTAAGAAGTGTCTTCTTCAAATGGCATTAGATACACATAAAATGTATATATGCATTTTATAATAAGCATAATATATACGGGAAAATAGGAGCAGAAGCACACTTAAAAAAATCCTTTTATAGGCAAACTTTATGTTCAGCTGTCCAGAAGAATCTAGGTGCAAGAGAGATGCTGGCAGATTAGTTTCTCAGGTATTTGACTTGGCTGACTGATACAGACAGCGTTATGTTAGATGAGTTCTCTAGTACTCTTCCTGCCAACACCAGGAAATTAAGAGAATTCTACAACATAAACGCAATACCGAACCTTGCACAACAGTCTAAATGTATCTTGCATCCACCATGCCCTCCAAGACACAAGATTTTTGCTGCACTGCCCAGCAGCAGCCAAATCTATCATGAAGAAGCAAGCACTTTTCTACCAGCAGCCCAAAGGCATATCATAGTGCCCTGTAAAACAAAAATTATGCAGGAAAGCAGCAAAGCTTACAAAGGACTTGTAAGAATTTCAGAAGAGAAAACATTATAGACTTTGTAGTCTTTTAAAAGTGGAAACAGTGGAAGCACTCCTTCTGCATTGCTATAATCTGTTTCACAAGACTCAGTGGTTTCCTAAATGCCAACTGTGAAACTGAATTTCATTTATGGATAAAGAAATTCACAATAGTTCCACATTCTGGACTTTCTAGGTAGAAAGACGACTGCTTACGGCAGGAGCGCTCTCCCGCAGCAAGAGGGACGCGGCCTCCCCACTCAGCACACTCAGAAATCTGCGTTCCACCCACCGGGGGCTTTTGATCGCACAGCTGAAGTAGCACGGGTTCCTTATCCATAGATTTTAGCCCTTCCTTGTATAAAACATGATCCTTTATGCTCGTGAAATCTGTGCAGTACTCAATAAACCCAGGAACCGCTTTAAAAAAAAACGCTCCTGTATTTTCCAAGGAGTTGGCTGTCACACCGGCACGGGTGAGAGGCTGAGAAACATTTCGCAGAGACACGTCCCGCGTGACCTTCTCGCCAGCAGCCTGCCGCGGGCGCTACGCGGGCGCAGCCCGCCACCGCGGCCGCCCCTCGTCGGGCCGCGCGGCCGTTACGCGGCCGTTGCGCGGCCGTTACCCCGCCGCCTTCTCACGGCGCCGCGGCGGGAAGCCACCGGATCCGCTCGCAGGGAACGCGCCTCCCTGCCCCCCGCACGGATCCCGAGCACCAGGACGCCCAAGAGGGAGGGCGAGCGGCAGGCACGGAGCTGAAGCTCTCCGGACGGCGGAGGACGTGTCGATAAAGGGAAGAAAATCGCGAGGCGAGGTCGTGAGGGACACGGACCGGAGGGGACGGGGCAGCGGGCGGCGGACGCGACGGTTGGCGGGGGGCGACAGGGTGTGGGGCTCCGGGAAAAGGGGGCGAGGGGGCTGCGGGGAGCGTAGAGGACGGACCTGAGGCGAGGCGAGCCTCTGACAGGGGGTGGGGAAGCGAGAGCCGCCCGCGGGGCCGCGCCCCGGCACCCACCGAAGAGGCTGTTGCTGAAGCCGTCCCAGACGCAGCCGGCCGCGTCCCACACCCAGCGGCTCCTCAGGCAGGACATGAAGGTGAGGCTCACGCCGAAGACGGACACCAGCAGGTCGCTGAGGCTGATGTTGACGAGGAAAAGGTTGGTGGGCGTGCGGAGCCGCTTGAACTTGTAGTAGAGCACCAGCACCAGCAAGTTGTTGCACAAGCCCAGCATGCCGATGGTGGCGATGAGCAGCGCCAGCAGCTCGTAGGTGCCGGCGCTGAAGAGGGGCCGCTCGCCCGGCGCCTCCTGTTCGGCCGCCGTGGGCTCCAGGCGGCTCGTCGTGCCCGTGCTGTTCCCGGAGTGCATGGCTCACGGCTCGCCGCCCACGGCGGCCGGCCGGAGCTAGGCTAAGCCTCTCCCGTCGCTCCTAACCCCATCGCAGCCCGGGAAGGAGGGCGGGAGGAGGAGTCGCCGCCTCCTTGCCGCCCAGTGGGGGCGCGCCCCGGCAGCTTCGCCCCCGTCTTCCTGAGGTGCTCCCTGCTCCTGCCGGACACTCAGGCCGTTTATGCCACTGGGGAAAACTCTTTGAGTGCTTTTCCATCGCCATGCAGCGCCAGCGTGAGTGCTGCATGGCTCTTTCTCCAAAAATACCTCAACTTGCCGTGTTGCTACCTGTGGCGAGGTCATCTTCGGGATGTGGCGCTCCGTGGCTGTCTTCTCCTCGTCCTTAAAATCCTCGCTGTGTCTTGGCTGAGTGAAGCTGCCTTCATCAGCCTTTCCAACCAGGTAGCTCCTTTCAGGGCCGGTGTCTGTTGTGCCATGCTTCAGGAAAGAATAGAAACTGCTGAATCAATAGTTAGCCTTTTCATGGTGGCAGTGAAAACTCTTATTTTGGAGGTAGTTTCTTCTAAGATTTTTTGTTTTGTTTTCATTGTTTGTATGTTTGTTTGTTTGTTTCAGTGAGTTTGAGAGTGTAGTTACCAGTCTTTACTTGCACAGATCTAGGGGAGCAGCCGTTTTTTTTCCAGAGGAGTAAGGTGCTTCCCTACCGTGCTTTAAGGTGGCTCTTGTTTATTTCGTCCTCACAAAACAGCTGGCAGCATCCAGTCCAGTTAAATCTGTGGTGCAAGTGAACACTTTTCTTGGAGCGAGTAAGTCATATCAGACACTAAAGCTCACGCTATCAAGTCATCTATTTTTACAACTTTGTCTCCAGTGCATGTAAAAATGGTACAGGGATGTGCAAGCTGGCTCTGCACAGCTCTAGCTGGTCTTAGTCAGGATGTTGCACTCACCCTTGGCTGTGCTGGGGTAGTTCTACTCTCTCCAAAATTAATCTGTCCCCAAATATATGCCTGTGATTTTTGCACATCATGGCTTTGGGCCCAATACACCTTGCCATGCCACACATGAATCTTCCTCACAGGAAGCACCTCTAGTTTTTGTTCTTTGCTGGCTACCTAGGCAAGCATTTGGTTGGAGGGTGCACAGAGCACACTGTACATGCTGATGTGTGCCAGCCTTCACGAGGGCAGATAAAACCACTGTTAGTTTAGATCTTTTCTTAGGTTAGGTGAAAAAATTATTTCAGCTATGTCAGCTATGAAAGCAGCGGAATTTTCTTGGAAACGTGGCCTGGCAAACAAACAATACCGAGTGTTTTTTTCATCTCTTCATATTAATGTGGTGTCAAGAGGGCTGATCAAAAATGTGGTTCCTTGTGGACTGAGAATGGAAACATGAGTGATTAAATCTGTTGTTTTTCAAAATACATATCTGTATGCAAATTATGGGCTTGTGGCAATTACATGACAAACTACTGTTGGGAAACAGGTTAGGAGCAGAGAAAGTCATAAGTCAGGAAAATAAAACACTGCTTAAAGTAACTTTTTTCATCAACACAAACTTTATTTACTGATAATGTTTTCAAATTCATCAAATATGATTTAGTAAGTAACTGAAAACTACTTAAAACACCCAGTTCAGTCTGTTTCTTCATCACTGGTTTTCTGTCTTTCCTGTTTACAAAGGGAGCAGGAGTAGCTGCCTTTCTCATATCATTTATATTTTTTCCCCCCTAAAAGCTGGATTAATAGAAAAATGCATGACCTCCTTCCAGATTTTCTAGTAACAGACCAGTAGCACTTCAACACAGTCTTTGGGGACAGTAGAAGTGATTTACCTGTGCATGCAGACCATGTGCAAAAATACTTCAATACGTAACTATAGCTCCTTTAGCACCAGTTGCTGCCTGATAAAAGTCTAACAATAATATTAAGACATGTTTGGGCCAAATTAATGCTACACCTTATTGAGAAGAAGGCATCTCTAGCTTCTGCCCTTGAAGGAAAATGTTGAACTAATGTGTACCTCTTATTTTCCTGCAAAATTAAGAGAGAAAAGCTAGTAAGGAGGAACTGGAGAGAAATGTAATTTAGTGAGCAAAAAAGTACATGTAAGACAAGATACTCTCCAGTGGCAGATTCTGGGATATACTTGGGATTTCTAAGTATTTTTTTCACTATAGCACCTGACCAAAAGAGCACTCTCTAGACACTTGGATTTCTAGAAAATAAAGAGAAAGCATAAATCATATTTGACAAAGATCATATCTTAGAATTCTTGATTTTTTATTTTCATTGCAAAATTAAATACATTCATAAATAGGCAGTCACTGCTTGATTTGAAAGTGAGCACATTATTAATTCAGTCAAACTGGTAATATTATTTAAGTGATCTTGAATATTTCACAAAGAGAGTTCTGCATGTCTTTCGGGGAAATGCAGTATCACTGTTCATGTGAGGTACAATAATAATTAAAAAAATGCTATGTTTCTGTCATACCTGGTCAAAGGCAAAGCTAGAAACAGAACCCAGACTCCTAACTCCCAGTCCAGCGCTTGTCTTACCTTACAGAGTTTAGAGGCAATGCAGGCATCTAAGTAATTCATTAGCCAATCCTTTTCTGTATTTTCAGCCTATTAAAAAGTTGCAATATTTAATAAGAAACACAAGCATCTATTTTGCAGTGTTTCATGTTTACACTATTTTATATTGGGATCAGATCTTGCTCATTATGCATGTATACTAATGCTGCAAAAAGAATTTTACCTTTACTTTTGTAGTTGCATGAGAAGAGAAATCACAACCCATTATTTGCATTTCTGGAAGTATAAATGTGTGGATTACTGCAAGTGTATCTAAACTCGGAGGACTAAATATATGTGTAGTGAGTGAGTTTATGGGATTAAAACAGTGGAACAACAAGCTAGAATACGAGTTCCCTTGGCCTGTGTTATAAAAACAGTCCTTAAACTCTGTAGCACTTCTTATATCACTTCTGCAACTATCCTTGAAGTATGTTGCTAGTTATGCACAATGTCTATGGGATGGCAGAATTCCTTGGCTGTAAATTTTCAGGATGCTTGACAAGTTTGTATGAATATATATATACTTATATATGTATTTTAAAAACTTTAAAAGCCAGCTATGGAAATAATATTTCAAAATCAGGATGTCTGCAGATGATATGCTATATTTGGCACTTCGCAATGTTTCAGAATTTCAGAGCATTGAGTGTTGCTCATATTTTGCAGGTGAGGAAGCTGAAGCAGAGTAAATAAAGTACCAAAGTCTCTGCTACTCTAACCTTGTGTAGGCACTTAGGAGATCTATTTTTCCGTTTGTTCTTTCTCTTATACTTTGCTTTCACTCATTTTCTCTCTCCTCTCTTCTTTATATTTTCTCCAAGAATGCCTTTCAATTCACAGGCTGTCTCCTATCTTAAGGGGTATTTCTCAGTGTCTTTACCAGAAGAGTAACCAGAGGCTTGTGTCCGTACATTAATTTCAGGAATCAGATGATGCCAGTATCATCGAATTGTTTTGAACTCTGGAAAACAAGGAGCCTCACATTTCAAAGGATGTGTTAGACAGCCAGACTGCAATACTCTTTCAAAAAAAAAAAAAAAAAAAAAAAGTCACCTGGCTTCAGTGTTTTAATTAGGATTTTTACAGCCTTCTCCTGACATTTATTACCTATTCTCTTTGCCATTCTTTAGCCTTAGAGGCAGATGAAAGCCAACTAGTTATTCACTGTATCTATATATAGTTACAGCATATAGCTATAGAGCAAAGGAAAGTTTATGGACAGAAGAAACCTTTCATCTGTTCCCAACCACTAGGCATTAAAAAAAGGCTTTTAAAATAGAGGTACACCTGTTGATAATGCAGTATAAAATATCCATGAGCCTAATGACAAAGTTCAAAATTAGGGCTTGATCCTGCAGAGTTTGTAATCGTAGGTATATAATGTAGTCCATATTGGGATATGAACTTTAAATTCATTTTTTAAAAAAGCAGAATAGTTGAAAGAACCAGAGAAGGCTCTGAGTTGAGGGAAGGTTTTGGCTCAAACCTAGTTCACTGAAGTAAGCACAAGTATTTGCAGCAAGGAGGGAACCCAAATGGCAATACTGGGAGATGGTGAGATCTTGTGGGAATATCTGTGCTGCAGTTGAAAGTTGACTGCAACATGTTCAGTGACATCTGAGATAACTCTAGTATACCTTGTGTGTATACAAACAACTGTACCAGCTGCAGGTGTGATTCATTTCATATAAATTACATATTTAAGCACCTAAGTCTAGGAAGATTAATCAGTTTCCAAAAATGCTTTTTTTTCCCACCATGAACTGTAGTATAAGATGACTTGGATAGTTAGCTTTTAGATGCCTCGGTTAGGTGAGATGAACCTCAACTTGACTGTAAAACCTGTGTGGGACTGTGGTGCCTGCTCAGGTGACAGATGCATACTGATGCCTGTGCGGTGCCTTCTTTCTTGAGAAATAGATTAAAGCAAGTGATGCGTACCTGTAATCTGCTATCATCAAGCCTTGCTCTGGCCTGTAAACACCAAGCCAGACCAGTAGCACCAGGTATTGCAACAATGACCCTATGCATTTCAATTGTGATATAAGTTGTTTATTTTAAAGGACTAGCCTTCCATAGGAGCTAATCCCCATGCTGCAGTTTCTTGTTAGCATGACAAGCAGGAAGTGAACGTAATTTCAAACTGACTAACCTATTTTCATTGTCCAGAGCCCAACATATAAATGAATAAATAGTACGATTTTTAAAATTCTCACTTCATCATTCCAGCTTTTGTCAGTGACAAAGGAGCAAATGCACTTCATAGCAAAGAGTATGATACTGCTTCTGTGGCTATAATATGGCAAAAGCAAGTAGAGGGGAAAGTGAGTAGAAAAGGTAGATATGAGCTTGATAGCTCTTCTACAATTTCATGTGAGAACCTCAATTTTTACATTTCTACAATTTGGTAAGATTTGACTTACTCACCTCCATGCTGGCCAGAAGAGAGTTCAGCCACACTGAACTCAAGCAGCTCAGTGCTGATTGATCTGCAAAGGCAGTCAGGCTTAAGGAAGTGTTAGAAGGATGAAATAGCAAAGAAGTTAGCAGCTTAGTTCATCAAGAGAAGGGAGCTTCAGGGTCTGATTATTTTGTGGCTAGGCTTGATCTGTACCAAAACTAGAGTCAGAAATAAAATCTACTATGTGCCAGGGCCTCTTTCAAGACAGCCAGGGCCATTTTAGGACTACTTTGTTTTCTTGGGCTCTTTTGGACCATCATTTTGCTTGGGGCCAATTTATCTTGAATGAGACTACCAAAAGAGGTGGCTGGCAACCCAGTAGAAGGCAGGAAGATCTATCACCCTTTACTGATTTGTCTCCTGCAGTAGCCTAGGATTATTTGTTATGAGCTGTCAAGCAACATGGTTATAATTTCATAGAATCTCACAGACTTATGATAGTTCTTGAGAAATAGATTGAAAATGAATCGTTTTTCAAATAAGCTGCCAATCCTGCAATGAGTTTGCTGTGGCTGTTCTTTGCATCATTAACTCTGCACTGGTCCAATAATTTATCAATAATTAAGCCTAATATGATTATGTATTAAGAAGATAAGAGTTAGGAGGTTTAGACTGATACTTCTGAACAAATATTAACTCTGCCATATTCCATATGAAATACTTTTTACAGTATCAGTAAGGGAGACAGGAAAGAAAATGCTTTTCATTCAGTTAATGCTACTGCAGACTTCCTAATGCAAGGACTTCCTGGCTGTTGCCCATCAATTTAATATTGAATTTCCATTTTAGCCTTAGCTTATCTTTTAATGCAATTCCTGTCTTCCCTGCTTCGTTTGTCATACCACTCAGTTATCACATCTTATTTTTAAGTTAGGTTGTACATATTTTGGAGTTTAAGCATCCAAGACATCGAAGTCTTCCCAGCACTGAAAACAATGGGTCCTTTTGGGGACTTTTGTGCATTTTCATCTTATTCTATAGTAAGAAGTCTCTTCATAGGTGTATGCAAGAAAACAAAAAAAAAAAAAAAAAAAAGCCTCATGTCACATAAGGTTAGGTGACACAAACTGTTTAAAATCAGTCAGTAGGGCAGAGAGGTCATACTGCAGTTGAAATGTTTTCTGCATGTTCTCTATCTTAGGTGGTCTTTAAGAATAACAGGATACAAAGTCATTTTAAATACTTCCACTTTTATGAAATAACTACTATGTTTAATCAATTTGAGCAAGCTTAAAAGTAGTAGAAAAGGTGTGAAGCTTGAATTAGTCAGCCCTGTAATATAATAAATGGTTCAACTGAAGCAGTATACAGAGTATTTAGTATTTTGCAGAAGAAAAGCTGTAGCTACAAGCTGCAGTGAATAAAGTTGAGAAAATTTCAGTTTGAGTTCAGGAGGCAAAATCTATGTGATCTCACTGAAAGTAGTTGGATTACTCATGTGAGTAAATGAGGTATCCTATCTTGAAACACTACTTTCCCCAAAGAGTAGCTATTTCATGAGTTGCATGCATTATTTTTAGTAACTCTGTTCACTATCAAATTTTTGTTTTCTCAAAATATCTCAAAACTGTTGCTTAGCTGGTTTTCCCAAGTATATATGTGATGAGTATGGTCTTCATTTGTTTTTTGTAGGAAGAAATTTGATAACCTTGAAAAATACCTAGTTAGTGTCAATCCTTTAAATAGACACAAAACATATAAACTATAATTTTTAATTTTTGCTCAGTTACGGAATCTTTACAGAACAGCAATTCCATATGCAGCAATTCAAGTAACTCTTGACCAATGAGCTTGTTGTCAGTCTGAGGTGAAGTGGTACTAAAGCTTATCTGGAGCTCAGTAGCTCTACAAACAATACAAAGAAATTGTTCAATATAATCTAAAGAAAAATAAGTTTAACAAGTAAACTGAAATGCATTACTTGATCAGAGTAGCAATTTGCTTATTAAGGCATTTCACAAATATGTGGTATCAACATTTTTAAAAATATTGAAAAGTTGAAAACTGCAGAAAAGAATTACAAACATTATTTTGATGCCTGAAGAAAAACCTTGCAGTAGGAAGCATAGAGTTCAATATGCTTTACTAAACGAGAGAAAAAATGGGGAAGTATTTCAGGTAGAAAGGTCCTTAGTGGGAGAATATACCCGGTGTTACTCTCTACATCAGCTGAGACATTCCAAGAACAGCTGAATGGAAACTGAAGCCATGCAAATTCAACTGAGAAGCTTAGATTTTAACAATGTGAGCAATTAACCTTTGGAACAAACATGATGGATTCTCCATCTCTTGATGTCTGCAAATCAAAACTTGCCTTTCTGCAAGTTTTGCTTTAGAAAAAATTCTTAGGCTCATTATAATGATAAATGACTGGGTATTAATCATCTGCAGAGGAGGTTAAAGTAGAAGATCTAATGTTTTTTTCTGAATTCAAGCTCCGTGAATTCATAGCGCCTTTGCTAAATTTTGGGACAAGCACATGAATTATAAAGTCAAAGGTGATCTTGCAGATGTTTTTGGCCTGCCTGTTGTAGTTGGATTTTCTCATCCATAATTTAGTCACTAGATAAAGCAATAATGTCTGTACTGGAATAAGAAGTTAAAAGAATCTAGGATTATGCAACTTAACTGGGATGAAAAGTGGGACACCAAGACTTCTTATGACTTCTCTAAGAGCTCTATTTTTTTCTGACTTTTTTTGGAATGACGAAAGATAACAACTTCTACTCATTATCATTAATGTACTTCTCTGAAGTACTTTGGAATTTGGTTGATCATGGAAATACCCGATTATATTACTGAATGTGAATTATGACTTCACTAGTTGAAAGATCAGTGAACAAATGTAAATGCATGTTTGTTTAAGCATAACTAATGTCATGAACAATTTTGTTCATCTTCAGTTATAGTTCAGTAATGTTTATTACGCCAATAATATTCATGTAAATGTACAGCGGACATGGGAGAAGTGTAGTAATGGCAAGGGTACCAGAACTTAATATCTGATGCATATTAATATGCACTACAGCATATTGTATTGACATGAGAAGAACACGAAAAGAACTGTGGATGAGGCACATGTTATAAAGTGTGGAGATTAATGAATACAGATTAGTAATACTTTAATGGAACTAATGCAGGATTGGAATGGCATTCCTGTTTTACAGGTATATTTTAGTAATTTGATATGGTCACCAAAAAAAAAAAAAAAAAAAAAGTGGCAAAACCAGTAAAAGAGCAGAGCTGTTTAGATTAGATAGTAGAACATGTTGCCTCACTCTGCCACGTCAGCAAATGGTAAGTCTTTGCAATTTACAAAAATATAGTCAAGCATAAAGAGTCAGATTCAGTAAATGATCATAGAAGCTCAAAGTTGAACATCTGAGGTGTAGAGTAGAATCCAGAACCCTGAGCAAGATCCCTAGCTTCCATATACAAAGAATCTGTGATCATAACATAATCCAAAGTAATTAACATACTAATTAGTGACACTTGTAGCCATTTATTTTTTTTAACTGTAGATATCCAGTCAATAGAAAACTACTGATCACAGGGACAAATTTTAAACTTCCACTTTCAAGCACTATTTTTTTTCAGGAAAATGCTTCCAGCCACTTAAAAATCACAATACTGAAACACAGTTTGAAGACAACTTTTTACATCATCCCTGTCCAAAGAATAAATGAAACTTCATTCTTTAGAATATTCCCACAAGAAGTGGTACTTGCCCCTTCTTCAGTAGTCGCTTTGCTATTCATTCAGGCAACAGATTTAGATTTAATTCTGTTTCAAAGAGAGGAAAATAAATTCACTTCTCCAGCTCCTCAGTAGGATACACTAGGGTACCACCATTCTTTAAAAAATTTAAGATGTGGAAGAGTAGAAAGGAAACACAAGTATAACACAGGGACTGATGCTCTCACAAGGCAAATTTCTGTTCTCAAGACACTGCTTAACTTACCAAACAATTTTGATAAGTCGGTAAGTGTTCTGGGCTGCCACTTTTAAAAGAAAATGGTACCTGCAGTTTTGTTTGCTGAACAGCTAGTCCTGCTGGTGTTTAAATATGCTCTCAGAAAAACTACTGGACTGAGGTTCTTGGAGTACTTTGGTACAGGAATATCTGACTTTAAGATTGCGACTGAACCTGGTGTAAATTCAATGCTGATCCTTTTCACAACAGGAACTGTTAGAGAGACACATGAATATAGCTGACTTTTGCCCAGACCACCGTTTAATCTCTGGACTAAAGCTCTGTAGCTCTAGTCTGGCTCTGGAGATGAAAAAGTTCATGCCTGTTTGACTGCCAGTTGCACCAGACATGAAGAGCAAGTCTCGTTTGCCAGGTTATCACTGATCCTGGTTTGTGGCCTAGGCCTGCTCAGCAGCAAGTTAGGATTCCCTGATGTAAGGGGGGGTTGTGACATCAACTGTTCTCTGGAAGGTTTGCCAGGTGGAGATGGCACAAGACTGACCTCCTTATTATGTAGCACCTGGTATTCCTGTCATGCAGTTGCACCTCATACAAACTTACGTAGGAATTTAAGATTTAGGGCAGAAAACAACACTTGGACCAGGCTATAAGAAGAAGATCTCTCCCTCTTACCTTGTTTTTCCTCTGTTAATGAAGGATGTCTGATAAGGATTGTGATAAAGAGAGTTGCTCTGCTCTTGATGTGGCACACTTCAAGAATGCTTTGAAACAGTTTCAGCAACTAGTTGAAAAAAAAGTAACCCAGAAGACAGAGGAGAGATTAGGACTGTATGTTAAAGATGATGGTAAGAGGTACTGTCTCAGATTGGAACAATGTGTAATTTTCAAATTGAGAGAGGTGTCATGGAGACAAGACTGTAAGAAAGACCTCAAATTAATGTTCAAACAAGGCAGTGACTTATTGATTTTTACAGGAAATAGGTAGATTGCTCTATGAGAATGCTTTTTACCTCCTGCTAAGATTTCTGGTCAAATTATAATACTTTGCTAGTTGTTCACAAAATCATGATTGACAGAGTTGTCACGTATACAAATTATCACTTCTAGCTTGCTTTATGTTTCTAGTGATCTGAAGAAGCACAAAGCCAATGAATTATGTAAATCCAGCTTCTTTATTGTAAATAATCAGGGTGAGTTTTTTTCTTTTTAATGCAAATGGCTGTTACTACATGAAAGGATCAGCTTTATCCCAGGACATTTTTTGGTTTCATATCAACAAACCAGAATTGTAGGGTAAGAGTAAGGGAAGAAAGAAAAGCTGAAAATTTTCTGGCTTTTATTTTATCTCTATTTCTTGCCATTCATTGCAAATCAGGTGATTTTGAAAGTAAGACTCTGTAATTTTTTGGCAAAGTGCTTTAATGAATACAGTATGAGGAGAAGGAACTTGCATGCTAGTGATGTAGAAGGAGAGAGGGAACAGGAGTTCGAGGAGATTAAGAAAAAAGCTATAGCTTGCCAGTTTTTGACTCTGTGGATATTGTTCCTTCCATTCAGATGAGATAAACTATGATAAGTTCTATGAAACTGTACAAGCACTTTTTGGTCCAGAAATAAAGGATTATAATGTTAAGGCCTTTTTCAGGAAGATTAGCAGCAACCTTGATGCGAAGACAGAATGGTGTGAGGTAAGGATTTATTTTATTTTGTTTATTTTATTTTATAAAAGCAATTAACTAGAATCTTAAAAGATACCAGTATTTAGCTGCTGATTATGCATGTTGTTCATGTATCTGTTATCTTTCCATGGCATAATGGTGCACTCTAGTGTTATTATTTATTCTGTCCATCATTCTTCTACTAAAAGCCAAGTGATAATGAAGATAGATCTGCCTTTGAGGTTAGAAAATTACATTAAAAGTTTTGTTTTGGTTGATCTAGACAAAAAGTAAAGAACTAGCTTAGAGTATCTTACGTGTTACTGTGTGGTCCTATTTAAGAAGCAATGTTCAATTTTAACAAGCTGGGAAAGAAAAGGGTTCCATGTTTATTTATAGTCTGATAGTGAACAGCATAAAAATTTGCATGCATCCACTTATTCATTAAATGTAGGTTTCTATCACAGAAAATTGATGAGAGGGGGGTAAAATCTGTCCTTTGGATTTTTTCATATGGAATATAAATGGTGATATCCATTCTGGTAAGTGCTGATGTGCTTTCATCAGTGAGTTGAGAACTGAAGGGGTTAACACTTTAAAATTTAGCTCTTTCTAGCTATTATTAATGTTATTTTAAAAAGAAAAACCCTGTGCTCCTAGTGAAGAAATCCAGAATGTGAAACTTCAACATTAAAGATGTGTCTTCAGTATAAGTGGAACTCGTAAATATGAAAATGTCCCCAGAGGTGTCCCTACCCTATTTCACTTGCTCATCTGGGCCGTCAGGTCAGTGAATGATGAAGTATGGCAGAGTTTTGCTGAGCCCTGCCTTTCCTCTCTTCCTTCGTGTGAGTAAATAAATGGGTATTTTGAAAATGACAGAGTTGTCTCTACAAGCTTCCTGTACTGGATTTTCTGCTGACTATCTCCAGCTGATCCCAGACTTCTAAATGTATCATACAAAACAGCTTAACTCATAGAAGAATCCATGCTGCTAATTGTGGCAGGTTTCTAGGAGTAAGATTTGCTCATACTGTGCTAGTAAAATACATTTTTATTGGTAGGGGAACTGCTTTTCTTTCCCTTCCTACCCCTATCTGTGCGGTACATCAGCTGAGCTTGCTTATCAAAAGTCTTAAACATTTAATTATGATATGCTGATTTATGTGAGTTGAGAAACTTGGCCCTTGTTCTCTCTGAACCAAATTCTATGAGCCTGTTATGTGGATGCACATGGATTCATATTAAAGAACAGCACAACTGAATAAAATCATGTTTTTCCTGCTTGTTTTGAGAAAGAGCACTGAGCTATCTACCAGAACTGCTTATCCTCAAGCAAAGTTTGGTATATTAGATTGCTAACAAGGCAGCTGGATCTGGAGGGTGGTGTTTGAGGGCCAAAGTCAGTATGTCCAGGGATTCTCCTGAATTGTTTCACTGATATACATTGGCCTCAGGCATCTTGACAAAACACAAAGTCTCTTATGACTCTAGTATGCAATTTGTGCCTTGAGGATGAGTCTATCTTTAGCTAGGCTATGAGAAATTCTTCCTTTCTTTAAATATGTATCAAGGATAAATTTGTCCTTAAATGCAAAAAAACTATAGGCATGGCAACATTTTAGTAGAGTTTTGTAACTGGAGAATTACACAGGTATTCTTTGACTCTGTAGGTGGGTGAGATCCATGTAATCCATTTTTTCTGTCTCTAACGGTGATAAATAGCAAATCTTTGGGAAAAGAGTACGTGACTGAGGCAAGTTTGAAATTGTAAATCTCTCTGGTTTACTCTTCTCAGCTTCTGGCAATATACAGAATTGTGCAGAATTGTACAGACAAGACATAACTTCTAGCACACAGTGACTTCCCTGTGACGGCCAAGATGACATTGTGTATATGGCAAGTCCTTGTTGGACTGAATGTATACCAAAAGGCAAAGTATTACCAAGTGATATGAACTATAAATTCATTAGCGTATTTCCATTTTACTTTACAGTGGAACATCATGTTGCTTTTGTAAAGCTTGAAGATACTTCTCTCCTGTTCTTTACACATTATCAAGATTAATTCAAAGTAAATTCCTAACACCACTCTGAGAGCAGTGTGTTCAATCCATTCAATTTAATAAGTTTCTATATGGTAGCATTTCTGACTAATACCTCTCTTAACATTGTTTTTACTTGTGGTATCGTATTGCCTCCAAACTTGCTTAGGTCAGACATTAAAGATTTTCTTCTAATAGTGTTTGGGGGAAATCTGTGAAATAGTTAGCTGAAGAGAACTTAAACATCACTTAACTATCTGCTGCTGAATTTGCCTATAAAGTCTCTTTATCAGATAAAAGTTCAGGCCACATCAATCCTTTTGTTATTAAGTTCAACTACTGAGAGCTAAATTTAAAATCTGTATCTTTGCATGTCAACTGCTTGCATGTCACCTTTCTTCATTACTTCCTCTTTCAGAATGAGAGGATACTTAAATGTGAAATCCTATTCTTACTAGGCTTTACTCAACTTTTCTTTGAAACGATCTAAAAAAAACCAGAAAAAAGTCCTTTCCAGAATTGCTGGTACATGATGCTCAAGCTTCGTTCTTGGGCAATAGCCGGCTGCCATCAGATGTGCCGATGTTCTTGCTTCATTGTAACAGTAGTCAAATTCTTGTATGATTCAAACTTCTTCAAACGTCTTGCTGTGGAGAGGAGAGGGAGATGGCATAATCTCTTGTGTAGCTGTGGCAAGCTTGATACTTATCCTGTAGAGAGTAAGATGTTCTCTATGGGTATGAAGAAGGGACCCACTGGAAAAACTCTTGAATTCCTGGTGACTGTCAGAATGAGCCAACCCCTCATTCAGGAAAGTAGAACAGTAGCAAATTATGTTTAGATCTATTAGCTAATAGGATAACTGAAGGAAGATCTGTTTATTAGTGGAGTGAATATCTTTTACTCCAAAACCTGACCTGAGTTTCCAATACAGTCAGACTAGTTACCTGGATTTGAAGATTATTTCTAATTTCTGGGAACATTGTCTGAGTTAATCATATGCTTAAGTAATGTTGTAAAAGACTATATGGAAAATAGAAATGTCAACTATTGTTACTCATGGATGTTAGATAAAACTGTAAAATGCTCAGTCTCTTATGCACTCTCCCTTTATGACAACTGGAAGAAATACGATTTGAGGTACAATATTTTTAGCATTATTAAGCACCAGAATGGGTAGTAACAGCTAGTGTACTCAGCATCTTTATGAACAGGGAAACTAAAGGAACTAAAGAAGCAAAGAAACTTGGAAATGTCATAGAATGTTTCTTCATTAGCCAATCCATGTTCAGGATAGTTAAATGATCAAGACTTCGACTGACTGGATACTGCTATAGCAGTATGGTGTTCTTAGGAAGAAATGTCTGCAGGAGACAAACTCAGAATGAAAAGGAAAACTATTCAGTCGATACAATTGACATGCTTTTGTCAAACTGCTTCATCCATCCGCCAAAACAGCTTTAGCCTGAACAAAGATTTTACAGAAAGTATTTCTTTTTCTTTCTGTTTTTCTTTCTGTTTTCAGTTATTTCACTCTGAATTTGCTTTTATTTTAAGGATTTTTAATCAAAACATCCGTAAGGAAATCAAAAATTTCAGTCTAAGCTATCCAGAAAATACAGCTTTTTTGTTTAAAGCATCTCTAATTGCAAACAGTTTTATCAAAGTTTTCTCTGAAATTCCTAGAAGAATTATGATGACGGTAAGAGAGTACAACCCCAATATCAAAAGGCAAAGAGGACTCTTAACCTGCTGCGCGTGGTCAGGCATTTCAGTTCACCAGGATATGGAGCTCAGTGTGGTATTATAGCGCTCTGCGTATGTCCCTAGGATGAGCAAGAGAACTGTTGAGAGCAGTAGAAAGAGTTCTGGAGAATTCCTGCTCCCCAAAATGTAGCACCTACTGTTTGAGTGTTCTCCTGCAGTTCATGTCTAGGTCCTTACTCTGTTCTAGAAAGGACTGTGTTATACAGAACTACTAGTCTAAATGACCATATTTCAGCATCTCTAAAACAGTACAATAGGCAGTCCCTTGTGAATGGAAGAAGGTAGGATATAGTTTCTCCTTTTTCTAGTAGGCCAGGGATGTGGGCTGACCACAGTTTGGGCCCTACTGTTGAAGGGGGCAGCTACAGCCCTGCTGTGCAACATTTCCCTGATGATGGCTGTCCAGAATATGAACTAGGAAGCTGAAAAGAAGCCATGGACATACTATGGAATTGACAGCTAACAAGCACAGTACAGGGTCTAATAAAAGAGGTGAAGTCCCTTTAGTTTCCTCATGAAATCTGTGTTTGTGTGGGATGTGCCTGGGATAGAATTCCTCTGAATCCTTTCTGTGAGCATTCCTCAGATGTTACCAAGTATGAGCAGACTCACTCCAGCCTTTCAAAATACCCTATGTACAAACATCCTTGAAAAACAGAAGTGTGTGAGTGATATTTGATGGAATCTCTGGCATCCCACAACAGGCATTACATGTAGGAGATGGATGACAGACTGTGTGGACTACTGTAGGGAGTGAAATAGAAATATTAATTATTTCTCTGTTCAAAAGAATTCTGTATAAAGTATTATTCTATTTTCTTACTTTATTTTCTCCTTTGCCCCCAAATGTAAAGATACACTAAGAAAATACAGTATTTAACATGAAATAACTAGAAGCTGGTGCATGGTGCAAATAATAATGCAATTATGAATGATAAGAAAGCAGAGCATTTGAATCAGCTTCAGTCCAACTTTGATATCTTTACCTAGACCCAGCCTTATCCAGTACAGTTTGAAGTGTGATAGTGCATTGAAAAGCTTCAGTGAGTTTTTCACTTTTTTGTTTTCTTCCTGTTTACTGAGAAATCTGATGTTGATATGCATTAGAAGCTATCTATACACTATGGAACACTTTATACATCTAAGCTCTCTTCAGGACAAAAGGATAAGATTTGTTTTACAGGTAGTCTGAATATAAAGAAGGAGATGAGAACTGAATTAAGCAAACCACTGACTCCTATAATTCTTAGGATTTAGCATATATTAAAGCAGAATAATTTTTGCATTGTTCACCTGATTGTTGTCTGAGCCCAACTTACATCAACTATAACTTGAACATCAGGTTTAGATCTGCTGTAATCGTGGTAACATCGTATCTGAAATGATTAGACCAAAATGGATATTGCTAGGCTTATCTGAATTGGTTCTAATAAAACAAAATGGTATTGGTTTGTATCCTACATATTAAATAGTGATGGGTCATTTTTATTTTCTTTCTCCAGCAAAATTTGCAGTTTCAGTATGATTTAGGTAGTCCTGGAGTGAGATGGTTATGCATGGAATGAAACCTGTGTTTTCTATTCTTCCATGTCATAGGCTTATGACTGTAGCTGCAATTTATCCTTTTTGCCATCTTTGCTAGGCATTGCCTCTATCTTTCTGGTCTTTCCACTTTAGGCCTTGCATTCATCTGAATATTTTCCCTATTCCTTCTTTCCTTGGAGTGGCAATGTCTATAAGAGATCATTCCTATCTAAAGTCTCCTCATCTCTTGTTTTACCTTCTGATACTCAAAGATGTATAAAGATGCATGCATTTTGTTGCTGGTAAGGATCACAGCTTTTTTTTTTTTTTTTTTTTTTTTTTTTTCCTTCCTCCAGCATTTGCAGTCCTTCTCATTTTTATTTCATTTTATTTTTTAAAGTTAACCCTATTTAACATTTGATCAGTCTAAGTGCCACTTGCTTCTTTCTCATTCTCCTTAGCTTTTTCATTCCTTTAAAACTGAGCCTTTTATTTTTTTGAAAACAAACAAACAAAAAGAAACCCTAGAAAACAAATTCATTCTGAACTGGTAAAATGGAAACAGATATGCCTCCCATATTTGTTATATTCATTCTTCTAATCTTTGACTTCTTACTTTGACTTCTTTTTAATCACTTCAATTTTTCAAATGGATCATTGATAACAGCTACTTTCAGTATGATCATAAATACCCATCATAGTTTCTGCTGTCTGTGCCCCAATTTTCTAACAAGCTTTTTCTACGAGGACTGTGTTTCATCCCTGTTCTTCTGAAATTCCCCTGCTGCTCTTTGCACTGCTGAGCATGCCTTCGGTCTTGAAAATCGGGGAAGAGGCATATATGTCACTTTGCTCCTTTGCTGTTTTTCTTTTGTCATTTCTGTCTCGCTCCCCCTTCCCAGAAGTACATCCTTGACCCTTTGCTCTTCTCTTCATGCTATCACAAATCTACAGTTTCCAAATCTACCAATCCGTTTCTGGCCTCTTTTATCTTGACAATAGCTCTAGGATATATTTCCATGATCTAAAAGATCATGACCTAGTGTGTTTCTATTCCTTTCTCTTTCTGATGCTTCTCTTTTGCAGATACTGACAGCCCTGTAGTTCCATTTTCAAGGATTTCCTAAATTTCTGGCGGTCTCCACAACAGTCTACCCATACTCAAATGACACATTTTTGTTAAAAAAACATTGAAGTGATTTTCAATTATAATAAGATAGCTCCAAAGAAGACCTGTTCTGGACAGTCTTATAGGTGTCATTTGTCAATGGCTTGGAGAAGTCTTGGAGCAGACCTCTTCTACTCTTCCTGAATCTAGCTGGCACTTTGAAAGCTCTATTTTTAAATAAAGCTCTATTTTTTTAAAAATGTGTAAATTGCATTTTGCCTCATCTTTTATGATCTTTGTCAGCCTCTTGTAGTCATTATGGGGCATGATTGAATTGCCTGTCTCCATGCTGGAGAGACAGAAGCCACCTAGGCAGCTCTGAGGGTTTTTCAAGAAGGTTTTCTATGGGCAGCATTCTACCAGGTGAGCAGAAGCGAAAGATCAGATCTAACATTGTCTCATGTGTATGGGAGGCAGGGCATGCCTGGGGCCTCACTGGGAGATATCTACCTCTCTTGGCTTCAGGGCAGCTATTGGCCTAGCCCAGCTGCTGCCTCCAGCAATCCTATCTGTTCTCAGGAGTGACATGATAGCAACTCACCGTATCATAAAGAAAAGTCCTCTCACCAAGAACTTATTTCCCAGAAGGGAAAAAGCTTTCCACTGCTTGGAAAAAGTGAATGCTGTCTTTATATATATCATTAGTGGAAAACTGCTACAAGAATGTTAAGTGACGATAGTAAAAACACCATATCCTTAATGTTTTGGGAAACATCGTTATAATGCTCTAGCTACATGAGTTTTTTCAGAATCATTTTACATAGTACTACAAGTTACATAGAAATAACTGGGGAATTCAGATATAACTTAAAACAATGAGAATTAGCTGTAGAAATACTGAAACACAGAAAAGAATTCCTATATAGGAATTACTAGCGTTATTACTTTTGGCATATCAAGTGAATACTGTGTCAATATATGATGTTGCAGAAGGAGTGTACCTCTAGAATTCTGATCTGAGTATGGATGCAAGATAGAAAAACAAGATGATGCTACGAGAAACTAGGAGGAGGAATGTAAGGGGCTATAACTGATGATATATTAACAGATGATGTGTGATAATTGTGCATATGATCGGATAGAACTGTGAAGTGAAGCTGAAGAATAATGTTGTCATGTAAGAATATGCAGAATATTTTTTGATGAGCTATATATCTGAATTACCCAGAAAAGAGGAAAAAGGGATCTTGTTGTATATTGTGAAAAACGTTGAACTAGAAAAAAGAACAAAGTTTTCTTTTGCATCCAATTGGGCTTTGTTTTCAGAACATAAGAGAGAAAGTGAATATTTGTAATAGCCACAGTATGAGAGAGGAGAAGAAAAAAAATCTGTTCAGCTGAGTGGGATTGAAATCATTTCGTGAGGAAATGGCTGTCCTGCTCTTGGGCCCAGAATATGAAGACTGGAAAGCATTTTAGCTAAAGTATTTCAACACCCCAGAATAGAAATGAGCTGCCCATCTGAATCCACTATCTTGGGATCATAAACTATAAATGAAGCATTTCAAGGCCTAGGGAGAGTATTGAAAAAGAATTTTAAGAATGGAATTTGTTTTCAGGGTTTTCTTTTTTTTCAGGCAAAAAGGAATCTAGGTACCTTAAAGGAGAAGTTCTTCTGCTGTATAAGTTAACCGCTATGCTGCTTTGAGTCTCTCAGTTTGTGAATCTAATGCAATCTTTGTCTGCCTTTTACTGTTTTTCCTTCTAGCTAAGGTCCTTAATAGGAAGCACAAATAGGCAAAACTGTAAAAAAGAAATTCAAGATGATTGTTTACAATGATGACAAACCAAAGTTGTATTAGCAGCTTTATGAGTTGGATTTTTTTATTATTATTATTTCTAGAACCTCCTGTGTATGCTGGCTTCCTTCCAAACTCTGAAGGAAGATTGTGCCTGACCAGCAGATCTCTGCAATCTAAAGTCATATCAATAGCTAATGATCAAGGGAAATAACACTAGGAAATATAATATGAATATATTTCATATACAAATAATATGAAATAATAATTAAAATGTCAGATAAATATTTGATTTTATACATGTAAACATATATTCCAGAAGTAGTTATAAGTTTTGCTCTGCTCTGTTTTGTTTTGTTTAGATTTTTGGCTATTTCATAGTCGAAAGTGATGCCATTTCTTCCCAGCTGAATGAAGAAAACACAGTTTTCCTCGTATCCCAAAAACAGCAGATCACTCACGCAGGTGACATGTTTCATCTCATATCTAAAAGAACAATTTCAGTCTGTTTAATGCTGTGTGATGCACACTTTATTGAAAGTGCAGTGATAGGATCACGTAGCTGCCTTTGCTTATTATTCATGATAGTTCTTCCCATGTGTTCCGTCAGATAGCTTGTTTACTAACTTTGTTGTGTCTGAGCATTCCACTGCTGCCTTGCTCCATTCTCCATTTCCTTAAATTATTTTGAAATTGCGGTGTTGTCTGACTCAGACTATTTAGTTATGCAGTTCTTCTTTGCCTTTCTCTATTGTTCTTAAACATTGTGGAAAGAACCAAAACATCCACAGTGTATTAATTACATTAAAAAATGCAGTATGATTATTTAAATCAAGTATAGGATAATTTACGACACTATGCATTACTGCCTTGAACTTGGTACCAATGCATATTTCAGGAAGAGAAACTGTTCTTGACATTTTGGTTTTGCTTGTTTATTTTTTCTGTATTTGTGAGATGAACAGTAATGTTGTGTCATTGATAGGTGTCAAGAGACGAGATGTGATTAAGGGTATAGTGAAGGTCCCCCATCTGGATTTCACAGTAACATCATCTCAGAAAGGAGTGCTAACTGTTTTTAACAACCAGGTAATTCTGACTCATACTAACGTTTTCATTATTCCACTAAATAGTGGAATAATGAAAAGTAGTGGAATATTTGTGAAGTGAGTGAATAGAGATCTAGAGTGCAAACTACCTTGTTAAAAATATGTATGTATATGTAACTTCTTTTAATTGATAACTTTAACTATATTTTTAGGTATGAAGAGAAATATATGTTATTTTAAATTATAAACCTATTGAACAGGCCATAAAACTTGCTAGTAAGTAGAAAAAAATTCTTATTAAAAAAAGGATTCTTATTAGATACCAGCTGAATAGAAAATAACGCTATCTCTTTTTCTAAAAACTTTTCTTTAAAATAAAATATTCTTTTGGCCTGTGCAATTTACTTTTGCATATATAGTGGAAACTAGAGAATTAACTATTTTATACAGCTACTGAGGATATCTAGAATGGAAAAAATATTTTTCAGAGATTTACAAAGAACAATTATTTACTACAATAAAATCTTGAAGCTTGCCAATCTCAAATTTTATGGCAAGTCTGCATGACTGCTTCACAGTCACTGCTCTCATCAATGAATTGTAATGAGAGCTGTACCATTTTAAGTAGGAGTTCAAACACGAGAGAGTATTAAAGTAGAATTTGTATATGAGTCTCAGATTTTTATATTACTGTTTAGAGGAATGTACTTCTACATATGATATGAGGTACCTCACACACCTATGCTCATTAGCACTTTAAGTTTCTGCAATTTTAATACAGCCAGTTTATTAAAATTGTTTTAAACAATGCAATCAAGTTTTAAAGCAGCAATAAGGCTTGCCAAAGGTTTCAACTAATTAGTACATAATGCTCATGACAGAAGTTTGTAAGGCAATAAAGGATTCCTGTGGGTGATTAAAAAACCCAACAATGCTGAGGCTTTGGTAATGACTGAAATAATTTATTTGAAAGCCTCGTTCTCTGTCCTCCAAAGCATTATCCTTCTTAGGTAGCTAGAAGAAATAATTCCACAAAGTGTAATGTTAAAAATAGCTTTCTACCCACCCCCTGCCATTCTGAAGTTCTGAGTTGCTGCCTTCTCATAGCCCAGACTGATGTCACTCTGACATCAGTGACTACAGTGTAAATGATTCTACACCCAGCTGCTTTAAGGCAGTGCGTTAGAGACCTTAAATCCCACTGCTAAAACAGTCTGTTCTGAAAATGACTAACGCAATACAGCAGTCATTTAGTCATGAAGTGACCCTGATCTTAGCTGATCTTAGCAAAACGCTTTTGACTTTGTTAAAGTTACTTTGATGTACCCTGGTGCAAGCAAGAGAAAAATCTCGTTCTTTAGCATTGTAATCAATTGAATCCTGTTACTAGAAGATAACTTCACATCATGAAGCCAAATACAGAGCTGGCATTTTTACATCATTCTTCTCCCAGAGGCCAAGGATTTAAAGAGACCTGGCCTTAAAATTTTAGTTAGAGTTGTTTCCTCTAGTTCAGCTTTGCAGCTTATTGGCAAGGGAATATGAAGATGCTTGCCCTGAAGTTGATTCTTAGTGGGTCATGTGTTTTAGCTAGAGGCACCAGAATATGAGTTCAGGAGCAGTGTATTGACAGCTAGACAGAGAGGCTTATTTTTGTATATTTTTTGCATTTTTAAAGCACAGATTGTTAAACATACAGTGTTCTTGGATGCATGTATATCAGATAGAAGTCAGTGTGTTCCATTTACACGAATAGATATTTTTCTAATACAGTTAGTCAATCTAATATAATACAGATTTGAATTTTGCCACTTCTGGGTCATTTGACTGGTGAAAAGCATACATGTGGGGAAAGAGGATGGGCCAAATTCTGTTCATGTGCCTTCGTTCATGACCAAACTTTTCACAAGATCAACTGGATATTCAAATCTAACTTGACAGTCTTCTTAATGGTTATTGGCTATGTTATATCCCTGGAATCATCACAGTTGACAACTTTCATAAGGTGGGATTTTTTTGGGGGGGGATACATTGCACTAGAAACTGAGAATAATTAAAAACTGCAAAAAAAGACCCACCCAAATTTACAAATAAAAATAGGAACAATAAAGAGGATGCAAGCCATCACACAGCTTAACTATTATACTACAGTTAAATAAGAGTTAATCAGATTATTTCTAGCAAATAATTAGTATCCATCATGTTAGCTGGCATTCAGAATGTTTGAGCTAGACTGGCTATATCAGGATAGCTTTCAAGACCATCTCTTAGTTCATCTGTGACAGCCTTCCATCAACCACTATGTGAATTACTATCGTATCTAATTATTGTCTAAAAGAGAGCTTGCAGGCTTTTGCAAAGCTTAATTGCTGTGACAAGAGCTCCTATGTCTTCTTGCATACCTGCAGCTATTAGAAATTGAAGTGATGGCAAAGAAATATTTATTTATTTCTAAAACAGTGGGTTCTGTATTTGAGGGCCAAATATTACCTTTTGCAACAAATGGGGATTTAATATGCTTCAATATCTGTGTGAAGCACTCTACATTACCAACCATTTGCTGCTTATTCTAGAACATAAGCCAGATAGTTACCCTCCTTAGGACCCCAGGCAAGGACTCTGCCTTCATCCTCTCAAAAGAGCTTTTGGAGTAGGAAGCCTTAAAAAAAAGTTCTCTGTGCAGGTACTAGTTAATGTTGCTATAGATAATGTTGTTTATTTAACAGTACTCTGCTTAAGTGCCCATTATGGATACTGAGTATCACACTTACACAGGAAGGAAGAACTTGACCCCAACTTCTCAGTTTATAAAATATGAACTTGCTGGGGTGTGGTTGAGAACCACTGATACATTATTACTAATGATGGGTAGTTGCACATGGAAGTGAAAGAGCAGCTGTGGGAGCTTGGGTGGGGGGGAAATTTTAAACCTATTAGTTCTAGCGATGCGTGTTATGCTGTCTACCACTTACTAAACTTCGGTGAAATGTGAGGTACCAACATAGACATTCCTCTTTTGAACCTAAGATATTGTCTGTACCTGGTATTTTGCTGGCACTAGTGGACAGGGCATTTGGGCCAGCATTAGCTTGGGTTGTTTATACCACATCCTAACTCTCACAGGAGGTGAAGCTGTTCTAGCTATGAAGGACTGTTAGAAACATACTTCCATCAGGAGAACTCTGATCCTGTACTCCACTATAAAAATAGGTATTTGTATTTACTTTGCTCACTATAACTTCTCCAAATTAAAAAACAAAAAACAAAAAACCCATGAAACAGCAACCATGAGAGAATGAGATGATTAAAGTTCCTCATTTTACCTCTAGGGCAATAGAAATAGAGGAACATACAGTCAGCAAGCTAAAAGATGAACTCTAACCCCAAACCAGTACTATCTCTTCTTGAAGAGCTGAAACTATTGCTTTCTGGAAGATCTTTCCTGGAAGGTTTCACAGCCAGCTCTTTCTGTTGCATGCTATTGTTCTGTTTTGCCAGTGATACAGGTGACCTGACTGTGTTCAGACTTTTAAATTAATTGCCAACTAGTTACTGCTACAACTTTTTTTTTTTTTTTTTTTTTTTTTTTTTCCAGATGAGGGTTCTGGCAACCACCCATGTTAAAGTAAGTTCATTTTCCTTCTTCTATTAGATAATGATTTGAATTAAAAATCAGCAGGTACTAAAGGGAATTAAGTAGAAACTGAACGTCATTCTAATGTTACTCCTGTCCCTGAAACTGCTGCATAATTTTGCATAGGGTGCCATACATCAGACAAGTTCAATTTTTTCCTTTCAATTGTAGAAACATTCAGGTAATTTGATTTCTTTCATCTGGTAAATGTTGTTTTTCTACCAAATTGTCCTTCACCCATCACCTTTCAAGGATTTTTTTCTTCTTAATTTGTGACTGTGAAAATTAAATAAGGAAAAAAAGATTGTAAATCTGCTAGTGGAAAAAACAGTTCTACATGTTGCTAGTTAGATTGGCCAGCTACGTGTATGTATTTTTATAGTTCATCTTTACCTTGGGAGTATCACTGCAGATTTTAGGTAATAAGCTTCCTTCAGATGACCTGCAGACAAGGGAACTGTTGTAAGTCTTAAAAAACTATGTGGCCTATTGCCCTAAAAGTCAGTGCTTGTGGCTTGTGCGGGGGCAGTGCATTCACTGCGTTCAATGCAGAGAGGTATCTAAGTGAACTATGTGACTGAACAGTAAGTAAAAACGGTCTGACCTTTGCAACCTGGTTAGGTTAAACTGTGGAAAACCACTTATGGTTTGTACCATCTGCTACTTTGAACTCAGGTACTGTCCTAACTTCATATGCTGTATTCCTATATTGTTTCTCATTTTGTGCAGATATCAAAGTAGGCTCAGCCAAGAAGCGGTCACACTGTTTATAGCACATCTGTCAGTAAGTGACTGACCAAATGCTTGCCTGTGCCAAGTCTCAAATGTGAGAGAACTTCATACTCAGAACAAGACTTTTAAAATTATTTCCTTAGTTTGGCATGTGCCACAAAATCCTTTTGACCCAAGTATTGTGCTGAAGGATGCAGTAAAAATAAGTTTGAATGTGATTTGGTAAAATGTCCAGTGAACAGGAAGTAGGAACAACCAATTATTTGACTCTTTATTAGATGTAGCACTTCTGGAAAATGTTGTTTAGGAAAGGGTAGTCTATATCAAATCATTACATGAAATTACACCCATGTTTTTCCTAAGGTAATGCAATAACTTTTCCATATTGCTAGTAACCTGTAGGAAGATTATTTGCTTCTGTTTAGAAAAATGTTAGCATGGAAATGAGCATATAGGCCTGTGAGGAGGGAACAAGTCATTTCCAATAAGTACAGCTGATATTTCTCTCTGGCACTCTACAAGGAGTGAACTGAAATCAATGTTCTTGGACCTAATGACTTTTGAAAACTTTGAATAGAATCAGGTTAGAGCTTCTCCAACTGCTGTGTCACAGAAAGAGTGGATTTTAATAGTTTGCTGCTGCCTCGCTTGCAGGAACAACTGAGTCCAAATGTGCAAAGATAGGATCAGAACAAGGTTTGATGGTACTCGTTGGAAACACCAAGGGGAAGAAGGCTGGACACCAGCCTGATGCTGCAGTGGGCAGTAGGTGGCTGATAGTTCCTCTTGTGGAAACTGGCACTTAGCACTAATCTTAGAATTATTCATCAGAGGATGAGGAGGTCCTTTCGCTGTGACAGCCAGGGCAGCATTAGGAACGTTGAAGGACATTGGAGCACCTCTACCATAAAAAGTGTGAAAAGAGGATCTATTTTATATGATGATATCTCTCAGGATTATGGTAGGATCATGATTCCAAAAGGCTACCATACCAAAACTGGTGTGCTGCTGCATTATCTGCCAGTGTGGACTTCTGTTCAGCTCTGTACCAGTCTGTGTGGCCAAGTCTGATCTGCTGTCTTTTTTGTAATGTGCTGTCCTCTTTCCCCTGTCCCTCCCTCTCATCCTTTCCCAGCTGAGGTGCTTTCACTTAATCAGCCTTCTCTCTGCCAAAGGGAAAAGGAGCTTAGAAAGAGTTTGCATTCCTCCTCCTTCAGTGAAGGCTGGGATTATTGCTGCTGTGCATGACAATCCCCACCACAGGGTAAAGTCAGGGAAAAATCCTTGGCCTCTCAGGAACATTTAATTGACTAGAGAGCTGAGGGTTAATGAAGAGAAAAGAGAAACTCATGCCACAACCTGATGAAATTTTTTTGGCCCTGTGTATGAAAGACTTAACAGAATTTGGTGATCTCGTGTTTCTTTTTCTACTTTTTTTTTGATATCAGAATTACGAATTTTTTTATTTGCCTCTAAGAAATAGATGAAGATGTACTCTCTTTAGCTTTGTAATGTTTTTAGAAGAGGCTAGCAGGTGCTGCTGTAATTCAAGACAACAAATCAAAAAGGTAAACCATTTTTGCCTTCCAACTGTGGAAACACAGCCTTCTACTTTTCTTCTGAATTCACTTGTGCTCTCAAGTCAATGCTTCTTTAAATTAGGCTCTCTAGTTTTGGACTATTCATGGTAAAAAGATAAAAAAAAAAAGTTGTTCTATAAACAACAAAAAGTAAGAGAAGTAAGTGATGTTCATCAACTACCTGTTCTATAAAGAATACTAGATTGTCACTTTATCTGCAAGCTGTCCTGAATTTGTAGCAGTATACAGATACAAATTATTGCTACCTGAGCAAAATCCTCTTATTTACAAAGCTCTGGATGCCTTAATATCAGCACAGTGCAGACAGCACACTGTTTCCATGGTCTTAGCTAAGCAAAACTCACAGTGTTAACCGTATTTGTCTTGCTGAAGCAGTAAGTTGTAAGAAATGGGGAAGCTGAGATGAAGCAGACCTATGTTCTGTTCCCAGTTATACCAATTAGTTAATGTTTAGGTAAAACCGTAGAGAATTGTTTTCACATTTGTAATATAACTTTTGCTAATGGTACCCACACATATTTATAGTGTTCAAAATTGGGAGAAGCTGGAACATTGAAAGTTTTTGCTTTGTATTCTTGAGCTGAATCTGAACAAGACAATTTCCTGTTGCTCTAGGTAGTATGCTTGTCTATTTTAAGCATTACAGAAAACTCTTAGTTGGGAATTTCAGCGTAAAATGAGCAGGGGCATAGCAAAGATAAATGCGCTACTAAGCGCATGTCTTTCTTTCATCAAGAAAGAGAGAATAAATAGTACAGATGTGTAAACTAAGAAGAGATAGAGATTTAAGTTTTTACTAGAGAAACGATTTCATAAATTCTTCTGTTTACTGCGTTCTCCCTGCCATGTATCCTTTGGTAATTGTGCAGAAGCCCGTATCTTTTCATGAAAATTGTTTGTTCTTTGAAACACACAGGCACACATACATATATGTGTGTTTGTATACATATGTCTTAAATATCTCATATAACAATTCAGAACAAATCTAAAATTCTTTTTATCAGTCCACTCAGTCCACATAGATTGTTCTAAAGACTGTTCTAAAAATCAAGCTGTTTGCAGGTAGTTGGTCTTTCTGTTCATGTTGTTGCTCTTGATATTTCCAAGGCAAATAATCTTATCCCCTGATGCATATTTCTCAGTTTCCCTGTGTGGTTTTGTTCAGGAATACTGTTGATGAACTGGAGATGTGCTTCCAATATCTTCAAGTTGTAGGCTCTGGTAGCTCAGCTGAATTCAGTCTAAATACTGCTTGCATCTGCTGGCTCAGAAAGTGGTTTTCATGCAGAATATGTTCATGTAGCTTAAGTTTTATTTCAGCATCTTGTTTTGAAATTTGCTGCAGGTCAGACCACTTAAAATTTAAGCTGTGTCTGTGCTACAGGAAATCATGGCTTTCTTTACCAACTTTTAGAAGTTTCTTAGGTGAAAGTTAGCTATAAATGTCAGCCAGCAGGCCAAAAAATACTATGCCAGAATACATTTTTTTTTATTTATGTATTTATTGCAAAGCTCTTTAAGCTGACATCTCATTTTGTAGTTTCCCCTTGGTTTAGATTTTATAGTGGGGACTACTGAAGCCGAGAGACCTGTGAGTTGGATCTAGCTTTCTCTCTTCAGTAACTCTGTGCTGTGAAAAGGGTTCACATCTCAGCTTAATTCCTGTCAGAATTAGTAAACTGTGCCCTGAGAGAAGATCCTGTGCACACCAAGAATGATACAGCTATTTTTATTCCACCTTATGCTCTAAATGTATTTGAATTTGATCCTCGGTATGAGAAATCAGAATAGTAGCCCTTCACTAAAATACTTAAAAGAAGTTTAAGTATCATGAAGGCATTTCCTTTGAGCTGCCAGGCTAGACTCTTACCTTTCACATTCATTCTTCCTTAACTGTTAACAGACATCTCACTTTCTTCTACTCTACCTTATCCTGTTCTCACACTTTAACTGAGCTGTTTCTCCAAACTGGGTGAGACTTGACAAGCCATATACTTTCAAGGCATACTGACTGATTTGGGAAGATTTAGTTACCATGAGAGCATCTATGGGGGACAGAACTTCTCAGGGGAGCAAGACATTTAGTCTGTAAATAATGGCTAGCTGTGTCTTCCCATATCACTGTCCTGTAATGTGATTTGTTTTGTTTTACTGTTTCAAAGTAATACCTGAGATTCTTAGATGTATGTCTAGGTAAAGATATGAAATAAAGCCTTAGATACCAATATTCAAAGTCCTTTCATCAGGGCTGTTTTACTGTCTAGTATTCAACTACAACACATACAAAAAAAAGCAAGCGGACATCTGTCCCTCAGACTTCTTCTATGAGCAGTCAGGAATTGCAAAGATTCTCCTTTCTACTTGATTTTGGTCTTCTTTTTACCTCCATATCATCTCACTATGTGTGATAGCCTCTTAAAACTTTGCAAGATGCAGCTCCTTTACTTTGACTATGTAATCACAAACCAGCACTACAAAATAGTAGTTTATTTACAAATGTAAAACCAGCTTTTTCACACTGATTAGTCATTGTTACCTGGCATTACTGTAAGGATCCTAAAAAGCCATAGATAAAAACGTCTTCCGTAAGAGTTTCTGAACAATCCCAATAGCTTCCACAGGACTGTTTTCCACTTGTCTACCATAGAAAGCAACATAAGAAATCCTTATAAATGGATTAATGCTTGCCCACAGGTCATTAGGAAGGAATTAAGTTTTATCCTGCAATAAAGAGTATTTGTTCCCACCACTCTGTCAGGATTTCAGATCCTTTAAAAAAGCAGCAAAATTAATATTGTGTACAACAATAGAAATAAAAGTAGGAGCATCGGCAGTTGCCTTCTTAGACTTAGTCTTCTACCATAGTCTTAGTCTTTTGCTTTTTGCTTCCTAACTCCCTTTATGAATGAAGATTGTTTTTTAGGCAACATAAATCCCTGTTTTAGCTGCTTCCCAAATGCTCCTACTGGAACTACTACATTTTAGAGATTGTAGGTAGATAGAACATGCTTGAAGAACTATGAAAACTGTGTTGTGTGAGTCTGTGTCAGACTGTTTCTTTTGTAAATTTAAGTTAGAAGAAAAGATAAGGTGTTTTACTTAGTGTTATTTTATAGATATTCTGAATTATTTTAAAATAATAAATAATTGTGGCATTGCAGTTATAGCAGAAAATATGCTGTATTACAATACATGAACCTAATACAGTAATATGAAAAAGTATGAATATAATAACCTGTGAAATGAGATTTCTGAAATGAGATTTTAAAAACTTTCAGAAATGGAAATGAAATGGAACATACTCCTTTTCAATCCCACTCTCATTTTAGGACCATGCATTACATTTTGGGGAAAAAAAATCAAACAGCCACTTATGTTTCAACAGAAAACAAAATCGTGGCCAACATAGTAGTGAAGTTGAGTCCTTAATCTTATGCTCTGCAAAAAATACATTTTACATTGAGACCATACCATAATAGTTGGTATACTTGACATATGGGTGAATGTGGGCAAAGGCACTGTTATATCTTTGTAAATATTTGATCTACCTATTAGGAGTATATATTTAAATTATTTTGTGCAAGAGATGAATTACTTATCTTCATTAACATTCATTCCAAAAGCTGGATTTTTTACTGCCTTGAACTTTCTTTAATTTTGAACTAAAGTGCACCAGTGTAGCAATTTAATTTACTTCACCATGGATGTACAAGCTAATACCTTTTAACTTAAGTTTGCTATTCTCTGTCAGAGTGCTTATTCAGAGGGTTATCACAGTTCAGCTAACAATATGTGTTTTGTGTCCTCTCCTAAGCAACACCCACATATCTGAGGTGAGCAATTGATAACAGAGGTTCAACCTGGAACCTCTATAACTTCAGGTATGAGCTACTCCTAGAGTTAGAACACTTGCTTCCATTAGCTAGGGCTGGGGCAAATGGATCATTCATCTTAACTGGGGATTGAGCAGCCACTAATGAAGAATACATGGAACTCTGTGTGGAAATGATTTGTAATATGTATTTTAATTATAGGGAAGGGTATAAATTTACATAGAAAAGTCTTCTTTAGCTACCCTTTTTATTTTCCACCAGGATACCGCTTGGGTCACTGGATGTGACTTCCTAATTCAGCTGAAACGTGTCGTGGCTGTCACTGAAAGGACAGTCATCGTCTGGGACTATAAATCAAAAGGGAGTCAGGTAGTATGTTGGATCAGGCAAAGGTTAAAGAAGAAGCCTGAGAAAGAGTTCTCTTTGTTTTCAGCATACAGTCACATTTCTTTCGTCCAGTGAGTTGCAGTCCTTAAATTTGTCTTTATAGAAACTCAGTGAAACAGTGGAATTCATACTATGGAAGGAATACTCCTTATACACAAAATAGTATTTTTTTGACTAAAAACTTTTTGAAAAAATGAAAAGCTTGTCCTATTCTGTAACAAACCCCCAAAGCAATTTGTGTTTCTATGTATGTATATCTAATGCATATGTGTGAGCATGTGTATCTAATGTGTGTGCAGCTGTATACATATATCGGAATCTATTGTTTGAGAATCAGGGGACAGGTGCTTGAATGGAATTTAACATACACTCCTTTGGGGTAACTTCTCAAATTAAAGAAAATCTTTCTTCATATCCTACATTTTGTTCAGGGCTTTCCAAGAGCAAAAGCATCTTAATATTTACAGTGTATGTTCTAACAGTTGAAATTTTTCTGAATGCCAAGAATTTCTGCTCCATGCCTTGGCTTTTTCCTCCTGTTCTGATGGCTTTCTTCAGCCATTCTGAGGTGGCTGAGAAAATGAATTGAAGAAAACTGAATATTTTTACAATAAGATCAATCCTTAGAATTTTTTCTTTGTTCTGTTAATATTCAAAGACCTGTTCCCAAGCTCTGATACAAATCAATGGAAGTCCTTCTGTTAACTCTACGGGACTCCTCAAAAGGAAGGCTCAAAAACGTGTTCTCATGGAGCTTTTTCCCAGTCATTATATCAATGAGAGTTGAACCTGTCCTGTGGCTGAACAGGAGCAGTTACCTTTCAAGACAACAGGAATAATACACAGACAGTGGTATAGCTGTGCTGTCTCTCTTCACCATTCCTGTGCTACCTGCTTCCCTGCATCCCTTTTGTTCTTTTACTTCCTGAGTTGTGGTACTCAGAGAACCATGTGATACAGAGAGAACCGTGAAGCAATTAATTACTATGTCATGTGAAAAGTTGCCAGTTCAGGTTGGCAAGGATGCTTTGGTCAAGTAACAGGTGGAGGCAGGCAGTAGAAGCAATACAGTGGATTACGAATGACTCGAAATTCTCTTCCCAGGCCTTCTCAGTCTAGCACAATACCACAATGGCTTGCACTTATATTCATTCTCTCTGTCTCAGTTCCTGAAAACCCAGACAGCTACCCATATAAGCACACTTGGTATTCTCAGGCTATGTTACTAAACAACACTCTAGTATAATTCCTTGGTATGTGTTTCTGCTGCATTTTACGGCTTGAACAATTCTATAATTCTACTATTTCACATTTTCTTGTTAGACAGCATTTTATTTTGAGCAGGATGCCTTGTACTCTCTTACTAAACATACCATATCACTTAGTATGGTGAAATCTCCCTAAAATTTGTAATTAATTTTTCTTCACTTAAATGCAACAGGCTGTGTATGAAATAAAGCCTTGCTTAAATCCTTGAAGTTAAAAGCTTTCTTTTAGCTTCACTCAGTCATCTTCCATTAGTTTCTAATACCAGAAAACAGTTATCACAGAGGGACTTTGAAAAGCCAAAGACAAGATTTGGATGCTGATATAAGTAGATAAGCGTGATATTTCAGTCTGTTTAAGGGCTATTACTTATTTCACATTTACGTTTTTGTACTCTATTTCACAGAGTAATTGCTTTGTCATCAAACCAATGGAAAATGGTCTGCTCTGTGTTTGCACGGTGACTGCGTCAGATCATCTGGCTAAGGATAACATCCTAATGGGAGATGATGGGGGTTATGTCAACCTGCTTACGGTCACCAGTGATGACTTTGGATTGAAACAATCTAAAGCCAAAAAAGAATCACAATTTCACGTCTTGGACTCCAAAAATTTTAAGATGTAGGTTGCTTATGATATAATATTATTGGTCTGGCAGGTTTGTTTTAATTTGGGTTTTCTGTGGCCTGAATGGAGGATTAGCTTTTGTTTATAAATTAACCCCACCTAATAAATAAAGAAAATAGTTTTTAAGTGATATCATTTGCTTGTTGTTATGTGGAAGAACTGCATCATTTTTAGTGAGAGGTTTTACTACAGAGAGACTGCAGAGTAGAACTGCAGGAAAGAATTCACAGTTGCATATGTCCGCTTTGACATAGGCACAGCTCTGTTGTGCCTTATTAAATGGAAGCATAATTGGTACTATAGCAGTGCATGATTCAACCCTAATCTTAGCTCTGCTCTAAGATCTGCTGGCTTTTAAACTGGAAGAGCAATTCTGCATCTGCCCTGCATATTAAATGCAAGCATTTGTTGTGTATAATCTCACTGACAAAATCCCTATCCAGCTGTTACACTAAATGCAGGTATTTCCTAATAACCTCTCAATTTATATTCCTAGTGTTAAACGCAAGCTACATGATGACTGGGTTATGAAGGTTAAGTATATTTCTGACCTGAATTGTTTTGGATCCTGCTCTATAGACAGCATTCATTCATTTGTTTTGGGTGACATAAAACGACTAGAGGACAACATGTAAGTATATGGCGTATTCTGAATAAACAGACTTTTGCTTTAAAGTGCTTTGTGAAATCAGTGCCTTGCAAATCCATCCTGTTGTATTGAAGCTGTCTTTTCTAGAGGATTGCTAATACAAACTAAGATACAGCTACTTAAATACTACAATATATTTGTTTATTAGCTTTTGATGCAGAAAAGGAGTGACCACGTGTTCATTTCTCACAGGCCTTAAAATGAAATTATGTTGGCAGTGTTGTCTGTTTTCCTTCTCATCAGTAGGCAAATTTTAGTAAATATAGTCCTTTCTTACATGTATATTATGTATATTATGTTTACATGCATTTAAAATTTATATCCATATATATTAAAATAAATTTCAAATTAAAGAAACTTAAATCAATATAGCAACTTATTTTGAGGTCTGCAAAGCTGGATTTACTATGCATCAGGCTGTGATAGGGCCTCCTTATTTGTGCCATATTCTTATTCATATGGCCCATCAGTGCTGTAACTGGCAGGTTTAACTCAGTTGATTAGAGTGTGGTGCTGCTAATGCCAAGGTTGTGGGTTCAATCCCTGTATGGGGCTATGCTGAGGGTTGGATTAGATGACCTCCAGAGGTCCCTTCTAACCTTATGATTCTATGAACTGACTCCAAGCCTTGTGATTGTAGAAGAGTTTGTAGCCCAGTTAAAGAAATAAATGATACATATGAACACAATTCCATGTAAAAAGGAACTATAAAACTATAAATAACATTTTTCCTTATCTTTTTTATAACACAGGCTGTAAATTTTCACTCTGTAGTTCTTGCATCAATCCAGGAACTTCAGATTTTATGAGTATCACATGTCTGTTGTGGACAGGGGAAGTGAAATATGAAATAGTTATAACTTGGTCAAGGTCACATACTATGTCAGGAAAAAAGCTTAGAAATCCTATCTGAATTTGCTGGGGATTTTGAAAGAACAGACTTAATCTGAGGAGAAGAGAAGCAAAGACCAGAGAGCTAAAATTACAGTCAAAAGATTATGTGCTACCACCACATGCGGTTTGTTATACATTAATATTTACATTAACTAAAAATATTTTGGTAGGTCTTTTTCATTTAACATTGGCTATAATTGTGTCTCCAATTACAATAAATACATTTCTCTAAGGAGCTTCTTATAGGAGTTAAATAAAATAACATTTAGACAACTGAAGAATTACACTGCCATTAAAATGAGATTAGTAGCCGTAAAAATAGCTATGCATCAAATCATCTTTGGAATGCCCATTCCATAAGTAATTGTGGTTTAAATATATGATTAACTGATGCTAACAAAATAAATTTCCCCAATTAACTATGCAGCAAGCAATTGATTGGAAAGGGAGTCGACATATCTTGTCTCCTGTGAAACTGTTAAATTCTTGTGTGGTTAATGGCTGGCAGTTATTTATTTCCTTATAAAGTGTCTAAAAAGAGGGAGCAAGGCTAGGATCATAAGGGCTTCTTTCCAAGGCTGTGGCTTGAACAGGACTTCCCATTGCTGGAACTCCTTATTCACACTGATGTTGGAGGATTATCAGGATCATTCATTAAGGAGCCAATGGAAAGTTATACAAAAGCATTTAATTCAATAATTAAAGGAAAAAGATGACAAATCCTGACAGAATCTGCCAATCACACATTTAAGTCAATTGCTTGCTATTTTGAACCAGGTATTAAAGGTATTAAGGCTCCTCTGTTAGAGCTCTGGGAAGGCAGCTTTGCCATCTCTTAGGGAGTGAACAGCCTTTTATTTACTCCTGCCTAGAAAGAGCAAGCCGTTTCATTTAAGCACTGAGGTCTCCCAAATTTCCAGAGCCTTTTGTCAAATTTACCCTCATTCCCAATTATAGTTTGCAAGGTCCACGGTTACATTCTAGCCCAGAATGAATGAAATACCTACTTGTCTGGATTTTAAAGAAAAAAAAATTTTTTTAATTTTCACTCATTTCATTTTGTGTAACTTAAGTACACTGGCAGCCATTGTTTTCTGGCAGAGATGGGCGTTAGCCATGTAGGTGATGAATCTAGAATTCAAGAAAATATTTATTATGTAGTTGCAGTGTATGAAACATGGAGGCACAAGCAGAGATTACACAAAGGATGAGTTTTGAAGGGACACTGAGTCAATTTTAATTCATATTGGCTTAGTTTGAATACTAATTCTTTTGCAGTGTTTTTCTGAATAATTCTGTTAAGCTGAGTTTCAGAAACATACAGTCTCTTCATGTTATTATCCAACACAAAGTAGATAAAATAAAGACTACATTATACCATATGTTTTACAGAAGCAGCAGAAAAGTAGTTACACTTGTTTTATGTAAAACAGAGGCCACAGTAGACTTCTATGTCTGAAATAGGCAGAGGCAGTTGGTTTTAATAGTTCTGTTCAGTGATGAACTGCTTTACATGTGCATCAAATGACTTCTGTGAAGGCTTACTTTGGCAACATCTACCATTTTAGGAGTCTATTTGGAGTATGTCTGATAAAAGATTCATCTGTTCATATCAGAGATTTATTATTTTAATGGAAATGCACTATGTTCATTTTTATTGCTGCTAGTATCTAAATCAGTGTTGTAAATCAATTTGTTTTTAACAAGATACTGTATAATGCAAACATATAATCTAACATAACAATATATATTGTATAAAACATCTGCAATATATATATAACAGTATATATTCTATATACTACAGAAAAGTAAAAGGGCTGTACATTGTATCTACCTGATTAATTGTTTTATTAATTATTACAGGCCTGTAAAGGAATTTTCTGTCCCTAAAGGGGTCAATGCCTTCACATACTGTGGAAAATCAAATGTCATTGTCACTGGAGGTAAGTATTGGGGTTATATAATCTATGAAGAAAGTTGTTTTTTTCAAGAAATTGTTCTGTTGTGATTTTTTTCAGTTACATAAGCTCAAATAAAAGCTGGGGTAGTATGTTAGCAATTTAGTGGCTTCAGTCTTAAATGATGGGGAACAGAGGTCTTGTTTATAGTGCTGGGAGCCTGGCTTTGAATAAGTATAGCTCTTGACTGGAGTCTGTCAACAGTTTGATTCTGCTGTAGTCTGGGTTTGATTTAAGCATCACAGCATATGTATAATGCACCAGGAGAAATAGAATATTGGATTACTCTAAGACTCCTTTCCCAGCCGCACTGGTGACCGTCTTTCACAGATTACTTCTTGTAGTGTCAGCACAGTTCACATCCCCTCCTACTATTACTCCTTGTCCTTCCTTTTCTGCCCAAAGTAATCCCATTGGCCCCTATTGATAATTTATCTTGCTCTTCTCTCTGATCACATATTCCCAAAGCTGTTAACTATTCTGTCTCTCCCCAGCACAAACTGCAGAAATAGCACTCTTAAATTAATTTCTTCCCTGTTCTCCATTATTTTTATGAGCTTTTATATTGCTGTGGTTGTACTTCATGTTGCAGAAAGGAGGCTAGAGTGTGGCAGCAGTCTTGTTTGTTTACTCTTCCCAACAGGGTAATGCCCTGAGGTGACTACATTGATGCTGCCTATCTGTCAGCCCTCAGTACCACAGTCTTGCTTAAAACTTTCTTTAAAAGGCTTTCTAATGCATATAGCACAGCAATCTATCTGTATCTAACAAGAAGAAAAAAATGATGTAAGCTCCTCTGTCCAACCTTGAGAATATGCAAGACTGTAAAATAAATTTGGAGGAAAAAAAAAGAACCCTAGACATTGCGATTAGTGCAAATCAACTTGAAGTGCAACAATTTACAAAAGGGAAAACTGAGATATCAAAATAAATATCCAGCTGGATATCTATTTTGGCAGTTCCATTGATTTTCTGGACACAAGATTCAAAGGGAAAGCAGTGGGGCTATAGGAAAGATATAAGTGAAAATCCTGAAGTTCAGCTTTGGGGGAGATCTTATTTATACTGATTGCCATGGCACAAAAAGTACTTCAGTGAAATTTACTGATGACGTGAATTGGAGACACCCTATAAAACAGAACATGATCAGAATTTTCTGCAGGTAGAATTGGAGGATTTTCCTGTAATGATAAAAATAAGATGAAATGTAATAGTACAAGACAGAAGGTCATGTACACAGGAACAAGTAAATATTTCTGATACATTGTGTTGTTACATTGTTACATCTATTATTCTGAAAATCCTTCATACAGAAATACCAGGAGAGGAGAAAGATCTGAATAAACTTCTTAAGAAAATAATAATAGCTATGGTAAGTCAGACCAAAAGTCTGTCTAACCTAGTATCTGCTCACTGACAGTGATCAGTAGTAAGCAGGTATGGCAGAGCATAGGGACAGAGCAATCATACAGCAATACTTCCCCCACGTATTCGTGTTAATTGAAATATCTGTTGTGCAGAAAAGGAAGCATTAACTTTATTGTATATGACACTGTAAAATGTTAAGTTATACTGGAATCCAGTGTATGTTTTTGATCAGCCATAATTAGTTGAAATAGAAAGATCAGATGGTAAGGAAAAAGGGGTGAGAGGGAGCTTTAGAATTATATGAGGAATGGGAAACCTATCACACAAGAGAGACTAAGAAGTGTATTTTCTGTAGCCTAGTAAATGGAAGGTTAACAAGCAATATCATTACTATCTATAAAAATACCAGGAAGACAAACATGAAAGCAAACATTAGAGTGGAGATGTTCTGGAAGACTCTTCCAAATAGTAGTAATGGTGGTAAATACCCTCTTGATTTTAAAATGAAGCTTGAAATTTTTGAAAGGATACATTACGTATTTGTCTGTGCTGACTGGAGAATAGACTTGGAAGATAGGACCTCTTGTCTTATCTAAATAGTTTCCTAATCAGATTATTTTATAAAGAGATGTACTTTCTCACCATCTCACCACTGCATTTTAATTTCAGTTTTCTACTGTACAAAAGCATGACAAAAGATGAATAGTTTTGTGTTCAAGAAGGAGTCTGCAATGATGACTTTGAAAATGTACTTAAACATTTTTTTTCATTCTTCCAGTCTATTCCTGTAGCATAACATTTACATTAGCAAGATTTGGAATTCCAGGAATTAGGATTGGGTTTCTGTCTGGCCTGTTCACCCACTGGCTTTCATCTTGACATTAAAAGGTATCCTCGTGCCTCTCACCCTTATTCCTACTGCTCAGTCCTGCTGCTTCCCTTGAGCACAGAAGGAAGTTATTCCTGAACTGGATTAATAAGTGTCACAAGAGAGAATGGGAATGCATGGCCAAAGATTGTGAAAGGGTGGGATCACCCTTCAAGATCACTGTGGTGATAAGGTTAACTTATGGCTTGCATGAAGTTACACTGTGAATTAGGAATCTAATCCTTCAGCCTTTGAGAGATCCATCTTCTAAACTGGTAGGATTCAAACATATGACTTACATTAGCAGGATGCCAGTGACTAACTATACACATTTCAAAAGTTAAGCTTTAGAGTTCATTGCACTATTAATAAAATATACTGATCACAATGACACAGCAGTCAGCAGGACTAGTGCAAACCATGTTTGGCTCTGTGTCTTAAAACTCGTCCATCTCTCTTGTTTAGCTGGTGATGATCCAGTCAATGAGAGAATTAAACTGTTTCAAATGATCAAAGGCAGCTGAGTCATTAAAGCTCTGCTAATTAGCAAGCCTGCAGTTTTATCTATAATATATAATAAAAATCAATGACTGAAGTAGGTAAGTGATCCAGGAATCATAGTATGTCAATTTCTTGGTAACATGGACAAAAATCTATAAAAACTGTGTTTATACATCACATTCTGCAATAAAAACAAAAAATCTAATCTTTAACTTCAGTACAGCTTCTTATGTGTTCAACAAGAATTAATTTGTTAGCCACTTTTTCTGAGTCACAGTATTTCTTATTTAGCCGAGCATTTATAGCACAAATGGTAAGCAAAATACTGGATCCTACAACAGATTTTTACACTGGAAACTGACTATGAGAAAAGTCATCTTTTAACTCCCCTGCTCTTCCATCACATTTATTTAGTTGTATTTGAATAAACTCGTGAGTTGCTGTTGGAACAGGAGACTGTACTACTATGACACAGCTTAATTTGCCTTCCAGACATTTGACATTTATGCTCATGAATAAGAAGCAAATGTGAGACAGAGTTCACCTTTCATGATGAAAGCTGTACTTCTTTAACCATTAAATGATATATGCCCCTTAGTGTCATAAAATATGGAACCCACAGTAGTTTAGAGTATTTCTGTGAAAAGTTTTGCATTAGTATTATATTCAGTGTTAAAGTGATATTGTTACTCTATACCCATTTGAATTCCAATTGTATCTTAACCATCACCTTAGGGAATAGCTACATCAAGAAACAAATTATATATGCATATAAAAGCTGGAGGTGATCAGTTTTAAATTATATGATAAATCAACTTCTAACATTAGTTTTTCAGATTCCAGCTACTCTCTTGTGAGAAATAAAGAGGAAGCAAAACTTAGTAGAGCAGCTTAGGACTGATAAAAGCAAGCATTTGTTCAGTAACCTTTGTGTAAGCTGGTAAAGTCTCAGGGTTTTTTTTATTTATTTTTTTACTTGCAGTATAAATTAGCAATGGCATATTGAGGAGTTCCCAGGAATATTAGTTTTAGGAATCTTGTCCAAGGACTTCAGTAATGCTAGCTCTGAAGAAGCATAGGAGAAAGTCTTTTCTGTGGCACATACTAAATTTAAGGGGAATACATGAAGGCAGACAAGGGAGCCCAGAGAAAAGAACGAAGAGACATTATTCGATATGGTAGAGACATAAACTTGTCTTAGCTCACCAGATGTCTAACTGATCTGAAGTGGTTTTGCAGACATCATTACCAAGGAGTATTTAAAAGTCAGACTTGGAGGAATGACAATGAAGTGGCTTTAAAGGATGAGAGGGCCTCCTCTGTGTGAGAAGCAGCACGGAAAAAAAATCCAGGAGCTGTATTTTTCATTTTTAGCTTATCAGTGAAGGCTGAGTTAAGCTTGAGTTCTCAGTCCAAAAATCCTGTTGTTCTATATGGCATTTTAACATCATGGAGACATCTCCATAGATTTGTAGTACCACACAAATTGCAAAACTGTATAAGCAAGGGAGACAGTTTGACAAAGGGTGAAGGATCACACTTTCTAAGAATGTTTTGGAATCCTTAACATCTAGCTAGGGCAAAGCTGTGATCATAAAACCTGACTTTAAAAAACCCTAACTACCTGCTTTCATATTGATTTGTCTTGGAAGAGAATACACTGAATGGAGCCTACTGTGATTCAGAGCATTGGTTTCACAAAATCTTAAATATTTGTGATGTATTTTTAGACAGTTAATATATCTTGTTTAAGCTTTTCTTGAATGTGCTTAATACCCATTCTATGTCAGGATTTTCAGTGCCAGAGGCATATTTGGAGCGTAGAGAGAATGAATGTTCCAGCACATGTTTCAGTGAAGCAGTAAAGCAGTCTGTCTTAGGGCAAGATGAGCACATGGTTTTGCGGTGCTAGGGCCAATCTGGCATTCATTCAGACAGAGGAGAGAGAACACTGCAACTATAACCAACTGCACTATTGTCTCAACATCAGTAAAAGGAACAAACTAATCAACCATTTCACAAAAGAGGCAAGCAATATTTTTACTGGGGAAAGGCAACAATATGGCCTACCTTTTTAATCTGACTTTTGCTGCATTTTCATTCCTAATGACAATTGTTCTTCATGTTTATATCTTAAGTAAATAACATGAATTAGTGATTCTATTTTTAAAGAAAATCTCTGTAGCACAGTTAAAGGGCAGTATCCTCCCCTCCCTTTATCTGCCATCACCGTAAAGAGATAAAGAACAGACCAATTAGGAAGGCTAAGGAAGATCTTGTTCCTCAGGAACAAGAAGGAAGGAAGGAAGTAGACAGTTAAATTGGTCAGAAACAATCAATGGCTCCTAGGTCAGCATCATTTTAAGACATTACATTTTCCGTTTGGGGCTGCTAAAAAGCATGCTGTTGAGCCATTATTTGTTCCCTCTGACACTAGAACTCATCTCACCAGGCTCACTGGAGGCTCCTGTCTACTATATATCTTCTCTTCATGTTGTCTTCCTGGGAGGTCTGCAAGCTAAGTTTCACTCCCATAGTCTTGTTTCTCAGTAATGTATTCTGACCTGGTCAGAGGGTTCTGCTAAGTAGCTGGGCATATCTACAACAGCTTGACAAAACTTCTGGGGAAATTAGCAGGGACTCGTTGTGTCCTGCATTATAACCATCCAAAAGAGCTTCACAAACTCCTTGTGTTATTATGGCCTTTTAAAGAGAATTCCTGCCATACTAACAGCATGGCATACTAACAGACAGTTAATCTGAAATAGCTTTGCCTCAAAGTGCTCCTGAAGGCAATTGATTCCCTTTGAAGCTACTACCAATGAGTTACTTATTTCTGGGTTGCCTTTTCCTTGCAGGAGTTATCCATCTCTCCATTGTACCAGTACAGCTGTTTGCATGATCACGTTCTCAGCCAAACCTATGAATAAAAGACAGGCATAAAACTAGATGGCTTTTGGTTGTAGCTATTTTAAGAGCACATTGTCTAATGTCATTTAAAGAGAGGCTGCGTAAACAATAGAATTAATTTAACTGAGAGAACAGTAATAGTTAATGGAGGAAAGGGGAGACAGGGTGCTCCTAAATGAATCACATCTTGCTGTATTAGGAGGAAAAGGACTAGATACATCTCTATAGAGAGGGAGCGACCAACCCATGGCTTGAGCTTGGGTTGACAGTGGGTTGAGCAAGCCTAAGGAAGATCCCTGAAGAGCAGACTGAAAGAGCAGATCTTTAACTGTTCTTGTTAACAAAACTGCTTGAGCTTCACAGTCATGAGGCTGGGTGCTATGTGCTGTGAATGTGCTTCTGGTGTGTGTACTTCCCAGTGTAAGCATTTTTGGCTTCTGCACTTGACTTTAAGCTGAGATCCTCAAAGGAAGATCTAGGTTAAATGTAGCTGTTTCATCTGTTGTGTGTCTAAGTAGTTAGATTTTAGACTGCTGAGCTAATGCAAGGCTGAACTTTTACAGTGGTTAAATATGAATAATAGAATTGCAATATTTGTCAGGAATCAGATGTTAAAATACTAATGTCAAATTTGAAGTGGGCTCAGGTTCCCTTGCAACACTTATGAAAAACAGCAAATATTTCAGGATACCTGTGTTCGCATCTGTATGTGAGGAGTGTACTGATATGCTTTTATCATTTTTGTTCTCTACTTGGAAAATTTATGAAAATTATTATGAAAATAGTACCAAAAGACTCCTCTATAATGCAATCAAAGGTGATGCCCACAATTTTAAGAAATTTGTTGTTTCAAAATACAAACAGATGTGAAAGACCAAACTCTTATTTACATTAAGACACAAAATCTCTCATCAGCAATTATTGTTTGCAGTCTGTCCTCAGCTTTCCTGTGTGCTGCCCTTCCTGTTCTTCACACCAACCCCCTTCCATTAGAGGTTGTCATCCCTTCATTATCTGGTCATGTGGACATCATTGTTATTTTGATCTTTTTCCAAATCAAATCTTTGAAGGAAAAAAAAATCTGATCCCCAAATCTATGTTTAATAGAAATATTCTGCTTTACAGGAATAGTGTGTGTTGTCATAGCCAGTGTCCTTAGGCACTCCTCTGATAAAATTAAATGATTTTGAAGTACAGGTGAGTTATGTGGGCTTTAATGCAAGTATGGGAAATAAGTGGTGAAAAGAGGTCTGAGCGTAAGTTGGAATCCAGCCCTTAGAATGAAAAATTCTCATCCTTGTATGGGACTTGCCTACATAGGGAAAGTAGAGGCTTTGAGCTCTAAGCTCTCCATTAAGAAGCTCATTTATATCAGTGACTATTCAATCTCCCTCAACATAAAATGTCTTTTCCCTTCAGGTGATGATAGAATCCTCCGTATATGGCATCCTAATATTAATACTAAGCCTATAGGAAAGTTACCAGGACATCTACACAGTGTTGTGGAAATCGTGACAAATGAAAAAGATCAGCATGTCATCAGCCTTTCCTCTGCAAAGGTAAAACACTTTATCCTTAACATGGAAATCAATGCAGTAAATGCTAGTAACAGTGTGTACTTGAGTTACAATTTTTGTTGGTGTCTGGTCCTAATCTCATTGGATCACTGAAAAAGTCCAGTTTTGTTCCTATGTGAGTGAGGCTAAGATTTCACTCAAGCAATTTAAAAATAGTAGAATGCCTTTAACTGGAGGTAATATGTAAACCTATGCTGAAGTCAGCAAAGAGTGATTAATGTACATATCAAAGTGCTCAGAGTGCCTCATGCAGAAAACACTAGATGCAGTGGTATCTCCTTAGAGTAGGCAGAGTATATATAACAATAAAAATAAGATGCTAATGTTCAGAGTGTAGATAGGGTCACCCCTAAGGAGAATGAATGAATAAAACACTAACAGGAATATAATTTTGAGTGGCAGAATTAATTGTTTTTCCAAAGAGGAACAAAACTACCACCTCCCTCATTAGGTCTGAAATTTCTCACATTTCCTAGACAGATCACTTCCCATCTTTACTTGTTGGAAGAAACAAGTATCATCTGTTAGATCAAGGGGAAGCTTGACCTCCCTTCTTGAGATGTAATCTCTTCAAAAAGAAATTGATTTTCTTCTTGAAAAATGTGCATTTAGAAAATAAGTATTTAGAGAAGTGTATACATTTACAAGGAATTTTAAAGTGCCTTCTACTGTACCCTGATAGCTCATTTTCACTTAGAAAGGGGAATATCTTGACAGAGGTCTAAGGATATGTTATGATTTCCTTTGAAGGGAATAGGCAGTGAAATTAGTCCAGAAAAAGAAAATTAATCACCTTGAAAACTAGTTTTTCCTTTTTCAGTATAGAGGCTACTGTTTTCCTTAGTGCTAAACCTCATTTGCTTCTGATGCAGGAAAATAATGGGTTTTCTTTGATCCTGATACTAGGTTCTTGTGTTGACAATACCTGAAAGACAAAGATTCACAGAATAACAGTTTGACTCATAAAAAGTTATAGTTTGAAACCTATGGTGTCTGACTTCAGGTCACAGGATCACAGGATCACAGAATCACAGAATGATGATCACTATAAATTTCTGTGTGAGCACTGTTTGTTTCCATTTCCTTCAGGAATTGAGAGGTGAATGACAATAGAAGCTTCTTCCCAGTCAAGTTCATTTTTTTAATTCGCACTAGGCAAAAATTATCTTTATTGTCTGAAATAAATAATTGTATTGAGAATGTTGTAGTTGCACAGATGGACAATCATAGATTCCAGCAGCAGAGAAGCAGGGGCAAGATAAAGAAAGAAGGGAATTTTTTATATGTCATACAAGAACAGTACAAAAAATCCTTTTGTATTACAGTAGGTGGATGTCTCACTATTTTTAGCTGTTCTTTAAAAGATTTGAGAGATGAATGATACACAAATAATTTATTTGAAAAGATAAGCATCTATACTAAGAGCAGGAAATTGGACATTATTTTCAGTGCAGTTTAAATATCTAAAAATACTATTAAGACATTTTTAGTATCTTTAAGAACATGAGTCAGACTTTTCTTTCTGTAGCTTGTCTTCTGTACTTACCAGTAAAACTACAGTTACTTAGCAGTTTAGGTTTACTTTACTGACATCCTGAAATAAAATGCAATAATATCTTCAGTATAGCTTTTCTATTGCCACACAATACTTGACTATAGAATAGCTGGTTTTAGATATTATGTGTTTTTTAATAGAACAGGAGAAACTAAGAGTCAAAGAGAAAGGTTAAAAGTCTAAAAGAATCTTAGGCGATCACGTAGCACATTTTCTATACCCTACTGTAGGGTCAACTATACTTATATCGTTCCTGACAGATGTTTATTTAGCCTGTTCTTAATGAGCTTCAGTGGTAGACACCATACTCTTCTTAAATGATCTATCCCACAGCTCCATTATTTCCAAGGTTAAAAAGCTTTTCATAAAGCTTTTTCTAACATCCTGCCTGAATTTCCCAGCTGCAATTTTAAGGCCAATACTGCTTGTAGTAGCCACAGCAAATGCAGAGAACAGTTTGTTCCATTTCTCTTTGCTGGCAATAGTTTATTCCTTTCACTTCCTATATTTGGAAACTGTCAGCTTTTCTCTTTCCTTTTGTAGGTTGAATGACTGGAGTTCTTTCCTTATAGGTCATGGTTTTAGATCTCTGAGAATTTCTAATCTTTTTCCTTGATTTCTTCCAATTCATGCATATAATTTCTTAAATACATGGCCAAAAACTGCATTCTCATTTGAGGTCTTACAGATTCTGAGTAGAATGGAAGGACTTCCCATATCCTCTAGGCTGTACTTAGCTCTGTGATGTTTGTTTGTATTTTTCATAAAACATAAATGCTTTCTAAGTTGAAGTTCCAACTTACTAATTGGTATCAGTAGCAAGGCAGTTTATGAATGCCTAAAGGAGAGCCAAGGAAAAAAGCTAACCTGAAGGTTTAGGATGCGTTTTTCATCCATTTCTATTTTTTTCTGTGGAGGTATAGTCAATAGATACTAGAAATCCTACACATTTCATTCAAGTTTTGGTTGAGTCTCCTGGCTTAGGCTAATAGTCTTTATAAAGCATAATTCTCTATTAAAGAGAGTAATTTCACTCTGTTTTATTTTATAAAAAATAAGTGCCTGTGTTCTAACTATTGTTAACAAACCCTCAGTATGGGGGTATGGGTGTCCTAGAAATATCTTCAATAATAATACTAAGAAATAATACAAGCGAAAAGCTTTACTTGTGTATTTTCCTTCATAAGACTCTTTATGTCTCCATGCCTAAGGAATAAGAGTGTTATGAGGATGATTTGGGCTAAAGATACTTTCTGATAGCAGAGTTGGGATGCTGTTATATACCCCTGAGAATGAACTAGAATCAGTGTCTGATGTTGAAATTGTTCCTGACAGTAAAAAGACGTATTTTTTTTCTCACTTATCTTTTATATCTACTATTTTCCTGTAATTGTGTCATCCACATAACTTGGCTAACCACTGAGCCCAAATTCAGCTGAGTGAATTAGTCCATCACCTTTTAGGGAAACGAACAAGTCATCTTCCATGCAACACTGAAGTAAATTTAAATGCGATTTGATGTTCTGTGTCTATTGATGACTAAAATTCTGGGGATAATTTATCCTCCAGTGTAGTTAGAAGGATGGTAAATATCTCTTTTAGTCACTCTTCAAGTAGAATTTTTGTTTTAGTAGGGAGGAGGTCTAAGGAATGAGCAAGCCATTACCAACAAAGGAAAACTTGAAAGCTATGGATATTCTTCAGAATGTGACTAATGGAGTTTTGAGAGTTCAGCTAAGCATTAGCTCCTGTTACTCATTAGCCAAGGAACATAAATGAAAAATAACAGTAAGGCAAATCTGAAAATATTCTTGAAATTCCCCATAATCAAAATAGCTCTTTTTCTTTGCTTTTTTTCCCATCCAATGACTGGAATGTGAGTCGCTGCCACAAATCCCCAGTGCTGGTATCCCCAGACTTTCTTCACATTGTCATTATGAGGGAGGATATCCTGTTGTTTTGTGAATTAGCAAATCTGATACTCTCATTCATCCTGTTTTCCTTCTCTATTTCTTTAATGTATTGATGCAAGTATTTGATGTGATCTCAATAAGAAAGACATTCTGTAAGGTACTGATTAAAATGCCATTTATTAGAACTAACACTAGAAGGAAAAAATGTTCGTTCAGATTATGGGAACCCTGAGTTTTCACCATGGGACAGACCTCTAGTCAGGTCAGGTCATGGAATGAGGTACAGATCCTGTCTATGGAGAGGTTCACCTGCATAGTGGTCTTTACAGTATTTATAGGATTGTCTTAGAAATAAACAGTTCTGTTCATCATTTTTACTGTCAAGTGAAAGGATGTTCACATGAGAGTGTGCTGGTTCACTTAAAGAAAAGGGCACGCCTGTGGTGTCACTGTCAGATGCCCAGTGGGGCCACCTACAGGCTTCTCTGTTAGGATTAGCTAGCTAAATTTGTCCTGTGGCCAAGCGATATGTAGAGCATGACATAGACCTGAAGCCCAAATGATATGTACAACACAGCAGAATAAAATGCTACGTCAGAATTAAGAAACTATCCTGTATCTTTCTTTCTTTACCTTCATGGGCAAAAAGTGAAACACAGGAAGTTCCGCCTGAACGTGAGGGGGAATTTCTTCACTAGAGAAGTCACATGAGAGTGACGAAGCACTAGAACAGGTTGCCCAGGGAGGTTGTGGAGTCTCCTTCTCTGGAGATCTTCAAGGCCCACCTGGATGCAACCTTGTCTAACATGCTCTAGGTGACTCTGCTGAGCAGGGGGATTGGACTAGATGATCTTCAGAGGTCCCTTCCAACCTTACTGATTCTATGATTCTGTGATCTTTTCTGTTGTGAGCAGGCACATGCTGATGATGTTTTGTACACACACCTCTTCTACTGCAAGCAGGAACCTTAATTGCTCAAGAGAAAGAGGTAGATTTTGTCTACATCTGTTTAAAAAAGTTCTTAAAATGTTTCAAGGTTAGGGCAATGTGTTAAATGTCTTTAATACTGGCCCAGGGCCAGACAATGAGAACATAAAATACAGTTCACATCACATTCCTGTGAAACAAACTTAGGAACCTTTTGGCAGAAAATATCCCCAAACAGTTTTACTGTAGAAGTTAGATTACATGTATTGTAATTAACTTCCACTTTCACTTCCTAAATCAGTAACATGTAATTTTCTATATTCCTTTATCTGTTACTTTATAAAGAACAAGTAGAGTTTATCTTGGATACATGGCTTTTAAGTTATAATGATGTGAATTGAATTCCTGGGGATTAACAGCCCCCTAAGTCTCAAGCTAACAAACATATTTTTCCTGTGTGTATTTAAGAAAATCAGTTAGTCTTCTCATAGTCAGTCTTCTTTGGTATGTTTTGGGTATAGCATGTTTGTATATTAACAATTTGTAAAATGCTTTAAAACAAAGATCCAAATGAAGAATTTTAGTAAGTGCCTTGCATTGCCCTGATTTGACCTCAAAGGTCTTTTAAGAGTGAAAAGACATTCGCACATGTACTCTCAAGAGTATTTATCAGTCCGTATATATTATTGATTTATAATATAGAGTTCAGCAGTAAGGGGCCAGATTGACTCGGATTCGGGCCTCTGCTGCAACAGACATTAGCCATCTGAAGAGGTATTGGCTGCATTAGGGGGTTCCAAAACTTCGTTGAATGGTTTTAAAGGTACCACAAACATTATGCATAAATTATAAGCAGAATGGGATTTAGTGGATGTTATTAACCTTAGTTCCATAATTTAGGGCATGAATGTATGCAGCAGTTAATATAAAAATGGAAAAATAAAGCACTCCTAAACCATAGTTTCGCAACACTGATGAAAAATTAGTAAACATGGGCAATTTTTATTACAATGGAAAGCCAGTTTATGAGATTATTAACTGCAAGTCTTAATATCCCAGAGCATGGAAACCAAAGATTAATACCGGCACAGGATATACTGGAAACCCGGGAGAGGGGACGGAGGCATCAAAGTGTTAGTAAAGTATCAAAAGAAATATTCAAGCGACACAATAGCCAAGATACAAATCAAATGTCTCTGTGAAGAGAACAGTATGATTGTGCTGATCTTAGATCAAAAATTAAAACTTCATAGAAGTGTAGAGTTCTCTCAGCTTCTGAAGTGCAGAGCTTCTTTAGAATTAGTTTTCATCAGTAAAAGTTACTGATAACTGCATGCTAGCTTAAAGACAACATTGAAGTTTTCAGGGAGTTTGGGAAAACAGACAAAAATAAGCTATTTTGTGCTCAATTTGAAGGCCTTCTCTCTAGCATCTGTCCAGAGTTTCGAATGGAAATAAGTGAAAGATTTTTAACCCAAAGGTTATATAATGTACTGTCATAATTTAAAGGCAGAACTACATTGTCATCTTTTTGATGTGAGGCTTTTTAGCATGTGTTTATTTGGACTTGCATGTAGGCAAGCAGTTCAGTCAGTGCCCAGTTTTCTGCAGTTACAATTTTTGTTTCTGAAGTCTGTTTTCCTCTTGAATTCCATGAGTTAAGCTTTTTATTATGACATATAATTCTACTATCATTTAACCTTCTTGACCTATAGTGATTTACAATTAAAAAAAACCCCTCTGATTGTTTGGAAGTCCACTCAAATATGCCAAGGCACGATTAGACCTACACAGTGTTTGCTTTATTCATATTATTTTTAAGCTATATGTGCTTTATTTTAGAGGACTGTTCTGCATGCTTTTCGTGTGTTGCTGATCTGAGTGGGTTTCAGATGACTTCTTCTGACACTGCCCCAGTCTGTTCACATGACTTGACTTCATGAGTTAGATGACTCCAAATGTACGGATTACTCAGCGGGTCACTTGTGTCTACAGACATTTCTCATGTGTATGTGGTAGAGGAGGGAGAAAAGGAGGGAAAGGATGGAACAGAGCTCTGAAAGGATGGAGATTACAGCATAGCTCTATGCAGCCCATAGTAAACACAGCTCTCCAGTATAAAGAAGCTTACTGTCTGTGATAATCTATTAAAAAAACCAGCTTTATAGGCAGAAGAATAACTTTCATTTGCAGTGGACCTATACTCAGTCCCACTGAATGTGATAAAAGCAGAAAGTCAGAAGTTCTATAAATTAGTAATCAAATAAGCAAAGTTTAAAAATACCGTGGAAACTACATGAGTTACTTTCATTCAGCAGAGTATAGCTCAGCTTTTATTTATTATAATAAATATGCCACCTACCATCTGGGTGAACTGGAGAATTCTTAATATGACAAACAATTGTTACACTGTATGTTGACATCACTTTGCAAAAAAGTAAAATGAGAGTACAGTGTCACTTATTTTCTTTAAATCAGATTCTTATACACCATGGTCTTCATTATGATAGCTCATAGTTCCAGGCCTTGTTTAAACCGTGAATCTCAAGCATACCATACATCTGTCTGATCCTGGTGCGTAACCTCGCTGAATCCCACTCAACATCAGCTCAGGACCAATGCATAGACCATTTTCCTCATCCCACATCCTTGTCCCACATGTCTCTACTTAAGTGAACCTAGGTGTCAATATAAGAGAGGTTCGCAGCACAGTTTGTGGATCTCCATATTTCCATCCAGATTATCAGGGAGCAAGGACTCTGGGATGAACTCCAGTACACTGTTGTTTCAGTGTACTGCACAATTCAGATATAATGGTAAAATCTACATGTACCATTGTGGTAGCTGACCTGCAGATTCCTATCAAGGTCAGCTATAGACATTGTATTCTTGAAACTTTGGCTATGGTAATTGAAAAAAAAGAAAAATAAAGGTCTAAAAGGCTCACACATTTCAAATCAATTACTGTTTTTTTTCTGCCATTTCCCCCTGTATGTAAAGTAAGCTTACAGGAAATACTAACTATTTCTCTAGTGCTGTAAAACAAGTTTAAAAATCGGAAGTACAACTCTAATAATAATATCACTGAAGTAGCTTGGATAGGAGATCACTTTGACCCTCCTTCATATTAACCAGTCAAACTAGTGTTATGCAATCTAATGCATAGGCAGCTGTAGGCAATCCTATATTTTTCTACAACCTTTCCTTAAAAGAGAGGTAGTGGCAAAATCTGAGATGGATATGCATGGCTTCTTTGTTTGCAGGTGAGAGAAAAATAGTACTCTCCACTGTTACCACCAGTGCTGAGTTCTCTTGCATCTTTCTTGAATCATAGGATGACATAAAATAAGCATCAAATGCATCCAGGGAAATAAAAGTGACACCGAAGGTTTGATCAGTTCTGCTTGATTAGTTACTATTTATGTGAGACAGTTGCTGTCTGAACAGTACTGAGTTTCTTATAGGACATTGGTTTCTTAATGGTTACCCATAACAGATCTGCAGAGAGAATACACTTACCTGGGTGTCAAAAATCAATACTATATTTAGTGATGAAAAAGACTAAAACAGGTTGCACTGAAAGCTGGAATTTAGGTTAATTATTTTGAACAGACTTCTTTGTTTACAGTGGGGCATTCTGGCCAGTGTGCAATAGAGCTTTGTGGAAAAACATTGGTTAGATCTTCTGTGATATTTAATTTAACTGAGAAAAGGTAATCCTAATCTAAGCCAGTAATAAGAAAACAAACATCATATGATAACAGAGACTGTTTTGGAATTGAATACAAGTGACAGTTCCATTCCAAAAAAAAAAAAAAAAAAAAAAAAAGAAGGTTCCTCAAACCAGTCTATAACATGCATGCTTTATTTGCTTGCATATTTTAAGGATTTCTTGATTGAACAAATTACTAGTAAAATGCTGTAATCTAGCTATTCAAAAATAATGTTTATATCAAATTCTCTTATCACAAAAGTTGACCTTACTTTCTCTTTTTCTTTTTTCTTTTTTTTAATAACATTAGAATATCTACAAATCAGGCAGAGCCATGGGTTTCTAAATAATTTCTGTATTAGTCATATGAGTTAGTATCTTCATATTAGTTACACTGAGGAAGAGAAGACGACACAGACTGGGATTGTCATAATTCTGTGTTGCTGGCCTTGCCTTACAATGTAATAAGCCTAGAAAGAAGTTTGTTCCTGGTCTTCCAGGTTGAGAAGACCTTAAACACAACGGTATGCATAGATGCAGTTACAGCTGTAGTCCACGGCCATTTCTTTTTCATCTACTGTTCAGCCTCAGTGATTTTCCTTTGAGATCTGTTGACTGCCATTAAAATATCAGTGTCACATATTTGTTTCTAATCATTCTAGTGAAAATACTGAGATTTCTCACAAACGCAAATTACTCCTTTTGTTATACTATATGTCACAGACTGACGGGAACGACATTCATCACAACTACACTCAGAGTGTGTCTGTGCCTGAACTTATGTTTTGGTTGAAAATATTATCAAAAAAAAAAAAATACTGCTTAATTTATTTGAGAGTGCTGACTTGTATACTGTGTCATTGCATCAAAATACAGATTCATATTTTTGCGTAATACATGACTCTTCATTTCTGATAAAGTTTCAGCACCTTGTATTCATAAATGAATTTGTTGGCATGAAAGTGGAAGTGTATGTACTTAACTGCAAATATGATTGTATTTAACTCTCTGACTGAAATTATTCTGCAGAAGCCACTAACCAATTTGTCTGGAAGTATTTTTTACAAAATGGCTGCAACAGTCTATTCTCTTGGTTTATAGTTGGAATTTCACTGATATGTATCATTTTGGAGTTACAAAAACAGGTATGAGTGAGGTATTTCCCACTTGTAAAAAGATTCTACACCTTTTTACTTAGGTCTAAGAAAGTAAAACAATATGGTTTATTCAAGCATAAGAGCAATACCTTTTTTTGTTGAAGAGAAATGCTAACAGAACTTATAAATATTTAAAGAGTGCTACCCTTGGACTTAGAATTACAGCCAAGCAGTATCCTCAGCTTCTTTAGGATATACACTAGGTAGATAATGAACTGTGACATGAGTTGGGTATCTCAAGCCAGGCAAGGCAAGAGTAGCCTGTACCGAGGTCCTTGATCTGCCTGGTTTCTCTCTGTACTACAGCGTTTTTCTACAAACATCAGATCAATGCTGACCTTTTTTTAAAAAATAGTCCAAAGCCTTTAGCCTGTAAGTCTATCAGATGTCACCCATGGACTTCAGTGACAGACCAGCTGGGCTGGACAATACTTAGAGAAATGACACGCTTACCATCATTTAAGCTTAGATTCTGGGATGTGTTTGGATCTACCAGTCTACATGAAGCTTGAGGAAGGAGGAAGAACAGCAAGCAAAGGTTCCCATAAAATGTGGTTTCCAGAAACAAGGACTGTGACAAGTTTCAGAAAAATTTTGGAAATCTGTGCAGACCCCTGTTCATGCTGCCCACTCAGACAAAGGAAAGAAATGGGCTTACATAGACTGGAATGATGCCAAGACCATCCAGTTGACCTTTGAAGTAGCTGCATTTTAGAAGTCTCCCATTAGCCTGCCATGAGGATGCCTGGTCATAAGAAGTGAATTTCCCTATCTGACCTAGCAATGCTCCTGCCCTCGGTACAGTCTGTAGTTCCCTACTGCAGTTGCCTCACTGGCTGCTGCAGCTCAATCCTCCCATGTTTTCAGGAACAGACAGAAATTGCAAATAGGTATAGGAACAAATTTATCTTCCACAACTTGGACCATCAGTTTGAGGAAATGTAAGGTAATATGAGAGCAATTTGCAGTGCAGAGAAATAAAGGAAAACTGAACTGACACTCCAGTCTAGACAGAAGAGTTTTTCCCCTCCTTCCTGTCAAGTGGACCCTTTGTTTCCCCTTCTGCAGTATGGTTATTCTGCCAACTATTCTCTTACTGCAATTTGAAGCTGTCCTTTAGCATTTATTATTTTAATTTTTTATATTACAGAGTTCCTCAAGTGCGTTCAGGAACCACTGAGAAAAAAAGCAGTCATAGGGATAGGGGCTACAAATTTGGAGATGTGGTAAGAAGATTGTTACCTGAGAGGTCTTTCTTCCAGAATGCTCTGTTGAAACAAGAAGATTAAAGCTAATGCCAGAGACCAGACTGCATAGCCCTTATAGAGGCTTCAAAGGCTGTGAAGCAGGGACAACCACCCTCTCTCACTTAGTGTGGAGTGGAGATTCAGGACTAGAACAATGGAGGCTAGAACTTCTTGTCTTGCCCACCTGAGTTGTTGATGGAAGTCGATAAGCCAAAATTCACTGCACTGGCAGTTGCATGGTTTTTACTAGAACTGCTCTGTGGTGGTTTGGTTGAATCAGACTGCTCAAGAGAGTCAGGTGAGCCAGGTCTGACCTACGGGCTTGAATTCCTGAAAACAATTGCAATTTTGTTTGATCATCAGAGGTGGCAAAGGTAAGGAGTATGTTCTCAGTATTTATAACACCATACAGTACTGTTTGTAACCAGTACAAAACCATGGTTCAAATCAATGGACAAAATGTTCTTTGGCCTTTCTCTTTTTCAATGTAATGTCCCTTTTGGCAGCTAATATTGAAAGAGGGATGCATATATGTACACGTGTTAGGAGAGTAGTGTAATAAATAGGTTGATTTCTTGCGTCTGTGTTCTGGGGCATGGCAGAGTTTCATTTGACTCATAATTTCTTCAAAATCCGATACAGGCATCTGGATGTAAGCACATAAACTCTCCTGTGTTGAAATCTGCCAATACAGTTGATGCTTTTATATATATTTGATTTTTATTCTTATTGAACCCATGGGCAGAACTTACTGAACCTAAATGAACTTACTGTTATTGAACCCGTGGACAGAAACCAGAAAATGGGTTTCAGAGAGCATAGAAGAAGGTAAAACGTGTCATTAATTTTTGTATTTTCTTTCTTTCACAAATTTACTCAAACCTTAATGTTATCAGTTTCAATCCTTTCCCTCCAGGTCTCCTGAATAGCAGGTTTGTTTTGTGATATTCCAGTGGGGAGTCAAAAATTTCTCTTGCCTGTTCAGAACTGAACAGGTGATTGTATTAACATCTGTGCAGGTTAATATGGAAGTTTATCTAACCTATTTTGAAATCAAATGACATTGTTTTCAGGATGCGTTTATAATACAGTCAGTGCTCTTCCTGAAAAATGAGGGCAGATGAGCTGGAAGCACAATGTTTAATTTATGTCCAACTGTTGCTAATCAGGGCTGTTACAGAAGTGTACTGTGTATCAGCATCATTAAATTTAATCAAGATAATTTGAACAAAAGGCATTTGGGATATCTGCTTCAGTTATCCTTTCATAGAAATTATATGGCCACATATTTATCAGATTTATCATTTTTCATATACTGCTTTGAAAGTCAAAGTTAATCCTTCCCTTGCTGCTGCATTCTTATAGGTTCTTTATCCTCTCCTGTTTATTTGCTTATCCCAGATATTAAGAACTTTATTCTCTTGTTACGTGATCCTTCAAGAACACTGAATGTTCTTCTTTGAACTTTTTATGTAGCTTATCTGATTTTCTGTTATTTCCTGTCCTCTTTTTGCTTTATACAAATTACCTATTCCCTTGGATAGTCTGCAAATAAAAAGTGCAAAATGTAAAAAGGATTAGAACTAATTAAAGATGTACTTTTCCAGCTCATAGTTATACTTTCTTTCTCTAGGTCTTAGATTTATTATAACAAACACACATGCATACAGCAAATGGATAGCTGGAGTGTCTGAAGGAAATCTCCGTCCTTGCTATATCAAAATATCTTTGGGAAATATTTTTTTGTTTCTCAGCATAAATAGCTGAAAGGATCTAGTAGATACTCTATTTCTGGTCAAGTATTTGATGATTGAAATATTAAGTAATATGCATTTGCTGCGGACAGAAAGAGATCTAGATGTAAATTCAGTCCATGCTGATTCCTATAGTGCTTCTACCCATAGTCTGAGCTCTAGAGCATAGGCTATTTTAAAAATACCTTTCCAGACCAGTAGATTCTTGGTTACAGATTTTTCTACTAGGGAATGAAGAAATAGAGGAGCTTTAAAATGTAAATGAAGAGTTGATTACCTGAAAATTGTTTCAAATGCTGTATCTAAGATGAGAGTAATGCTATAGTGCCAGCTGCTGCACTACATTGCATTAATATGCTTAGAGCTAAATCCTTCTTGGTTTAGCCTCACAATCCCATTGGCATCAAATTGTTCCTAGGTCTTTTAATAACTACAGGGAGTTGTCATACCTCGCAGGATCACCTTCAGGGATCACAAGACACACAACTGCACTCTCTGCGGATAATTTCTATATTAAATAACACAGTAAGCAGAACTACTGTTTGACCTGTGCTTCACACATGGTGATTTTTGTCTTGAGGGCTTAGATGTTCTGTATGAATTTGTAACTTTTTTTACTTAGAACATGGAACCTTTGATGACACTTTGAAACAGCTGAACAGTTAGTAGATGGGAGCAGAGAAACTAAGTACATGAGCCTAAAATCAGCTTTAATTGTTGCTTACTCTTCCTGTTTCTGCTTACAATGAATATTGTGGTTCGTGCAACTTCTTTATGTCCTAAGGGTAGCTTTTGGTGAATCCTGCAGAAGTACTTTTTTCATACAGGTGTTTTAAAGCCTTGCAGCATCAGTCATCCATAAAATGAGGAACCTAGTCAGTCCATTTCATAAAACAATATTCCTTAACTTATAAAAAGTATCAACAGAGATGTGAGAATTTGCAAGCATTAAAAAGAAATTATTGCAATCTCTTGAGAGTTTTTGAGATATTTTCTTTAGAGCAGAGTTTTAAGTTCACTTTTTTATTCCTTACTACTAATAATTTGAAGCAGTATCTTTTTCTGATCAGCAGCCTCTGGCTGTCTTTAGTCCTTCTCTAACTCAGTTAATGACAGACAGAAAAGGGTAGAAGAGTATTCACTTCTGCTAGAGTCAAAAAATGTTTCCACAATGGCCTCTTCATGACAGCTCAGCAAGAGATATGGTGTTCCTGGGGCCTGAACTTTACTGGACTCAGAACATGTAAAATATTTATTTAGCAAATTTGTCTTGCCTGACTTCGCATTTTTGTCCTGTCTCCCCTGCTTCTACCATATTAGTTGGTAAGTGCTGTGATGTATCTTTTGCCTTTTATTTTGGTATTCAGAAAAATAGAAGAAAGGGATGTTGCAGGTTCTTATATGTTCACCAAATATAGGCTTTAGACCAGATGAAGGAGATAGCTCTGGCTTTTTTCTATGAGGTTCTGAATTTTAGGGCTTGGAAAGTAGATGATGCTTGAGAGAAAAGTGTTTGTGTGTGCAAATGTGCACACTTTAATTTTTAAAGGGATCTCAAAAGGCTCTGACATGAATTTACATTGACTTCTGGAGGAATTTGGCTACCAGCTGTGCTTAGTGTCCTTGGAAAATTCATCTGTAGCTATGTGGTTTTACCATTGGGTTGAAAGATGAAAGACAGAAGAAAAGTACCCCAAAACTGAGGGGAGTGATGCAGGTTGCAGTCTTGAACAGGATAACAAATTATTCTTCTAAAGCTTTCACAGCCAAGATACAAAGAAAATGGAACTTGCATTCCAGGAATGCTCCTCTCTATCTGTTACTTACTGTGTGAAGAAGGTTAGCCACAATGTGGGAACTCAAGCAAGAGTCCCTACACAGCAGATTTAGTCTCAATCATATACACAAGGTGTATCTGTGGGTCAAGGCCAGTTCTGCTAGCATCTGAACTGAACCAACAGGCTTTTCATTAACATAAGCCAGTATTGTAGAGGTACTTAACTGTAACTATAGACCAGATTTTCCTACTAGATGGAAACAGCTGGAAAAAAGAAAGAAGCTGTTTCTAAAAATAGTTGAAGCTCTTCTCTTTGCACTCCCACCCTTTCCTACTGTGTATTATTTGCTTGAATACAGTCTGCAGGTTTTAGAAGTATTTTACCATGAATATATTTTCAAAGGATTTCAGGGATTCATGGAATTAGTCAGGGTGCCATCAGAAATTCTTCCATAAATAAGTAGAACAATAAAGTAACCATTAATGAAATATTCCTGAGGCAACTCCCACTCATCGCCTCCTAAGTTCAAAATAAGCATGCTTGTTATTGCCACTCTTTGTGCATGAATTCATGTACAGCCATGTGTGGTGATGCAGATGAACAGCAGTGACATTATATCTCATGGCCGTGCTGGTGATGCCTTGTGTTGAAGTTACTCATGTGAAACAGCGGCTTGCATAATCTCTCCATCCTGTGCCCACAAGCTAGAAAGGGAGGAAGAAAAAAGATTTCTGAATGCTGTGATGTGTCCAGGTTTTTGCTGTCTTTTTAAGTGACTGCATTTTCTTAAAGTGGTACTGCAATTAATGGCAGAGCAAGCAGCAAAGAATAGTACTGACTTTTATTCATTTGTATTGTGAAATCGCTTACTCTTCTTATTGCTTTGATAAAATAAAATCCATAGAATTATGAGAATTGCATATATTCATTTTTGTTTTGTATTTTGTATTTTATGTTGTTCTACCAACTTTATAACTGATGTACGTGATGTTTCTGGAAAAGATATTATATCTCAGTTCAGTGACAAGATTCTTTTCACCTTACTATAGTATTTCCCTAGAAACCTACTTTTCAATATTATTCAGTTTTTACAGTCACAGATATTAGATATTAGATAGCTATTAGATAGCACAGCCACTGTGCTGTCTAATATATCAGCCAGAAAAGCACAAGTCATTTCAAAATAACTCCCAGTCTCACTGTCCAGTGACTGGTGCTCTAATTCCTCTGGTTCCTTTTTTTGTTACAATGCCCATCTGTTATGGACAGATGCTTAGGATTGTTTCAAGAGGCTTACTGGATTGTCTTTCCACTGTAGGCAAACTCATGTACCAATAGAGCATCTTTTTTTTTTTTTTTTTTTTTTTTTCTTTTTCTTTCCCTCATCATACCTCCAAAAGTTACTGTTCTCTTAGAGAAACAGAAGCCTAGCCCTGGTCATGGCTGGCTGGTTGCTTCCTGCTTCCTGGCCAAGACTGTGAAGTTAGAAGTTGACTAATTGCTTCAAGATCATCTAAAAAAGCCACTGAGATATCAGTTGAGTGGTCAAGAATAAGGAACAGCTGAGGGAGGAAGACATCCAGGGACGATAGCACAGGAAGCAGTAGTATTTATGGGCTATTTCTGGCTGAGACACAGCTGAGCCACTAAATGTAGCTGAATATTTGGTGTGGTTTGTGCTGATATGTTTTTATAGACTAATATTTCATGGGACATTTCATCCAAAGATTCAAGCACCTTTGTCAAAGCCCCAGGCACTCCCGATACTGATGGGAGCATTGTACCAACACATGTATTCATGTTAAAAAAAGAGTGCAGCCTTGCCTTTTAACAACACAAATGAACAAATACAAATAACTTGCACAAATGTCCATATAAAACTCACTATAGTTTTGGTAACTGAATGAGAGTTGCACATGGAAGTTAATTGGTGATGATAGAATAATTTTTAAGAGCATAGTAAGATTAACTTGCTGGGAAATTTACCACACTAAAACCCATGGAGTCTGAGAAATTACATCATAATTTGTTGCAGAATTGAGAGCAGTTTGTACAGGATTGCAGCAATTACAGCACCAGTTTTGACAGGAATAAATGAGTGTTGCTAACATATAATCACTGACCTGTAAGTTCTAGAGTTTAAGGCAATGGTTGTATTCTCTGTTGGTACTGAAAATAAGAACAAAAGTATCAAGCATGGTGTTCCTTATAGAATAGTACCCTCATTGGTTGGAAGTAGTTGCTTATGGAGGGCATTATGAACTGTGTGCATACAAATAATAATGTAGTGGTTATCACATCTGCTTTACTTGCTGAAGGTCCTGGGTTCAAGCCCTGGTGGAACCAGCAACAGGAAGTCTTTGGGAGGTTGGACTAGATGATCTCCCTTCCAACCTTACTGATTCTGTGAAATGATCGTTCTGTGGTATTTCCTGATCTTGATTTGCTCCAATAGCAGCTGTCAGTCAAAGATTTCAGGAATTCTTGATCTAGAATCTTCTCAAATTAATTTTCATATTCCCGGTAGTTCAGATGGTGTATGCTTTGCTCAGTAGAACAGTTCAAAATACAAGCCTTTAAATTATTTTCATTTATTTCTACATGACTGAGAAGCATGATACAATGGAGTCATCTTGCCATTAAGGAGTAGAACTGATTCTCAGGAGATCTAGTTCTGTGGACTTGTCAGTTTATGATTAAGAAAATCATTTTTTTTGTGTGTGTCTTTTTTCCTTAGTAAAATGGAGATAAAAATGTCTCTTATTTGCCATGCTGATTTTGGGAAGTACCATGTGTAACCGCATGATTTTCTTTGGAGGCTATATTCCCATCATACAAGTGAAAAGTGATTGAAAATTCAAACATGATATAGTATTAGATTTTTTGGCCTTTCTCTTCCAGATTTTTAGAGTGTGGGATATACAGACCCTAACACTGCTACAGGTCTTCCATGATAATCAAGAGAGTCCTGGCGAGATGGAGATCTTTGCCATGGTGTTTGACAATAACCATCGCACTCTTATCACAGGTATGTTACTACAACTAATGTGTGAGTGAATCACCCTTGAGATGTTTGGTTTACAGTTACATATAACCAAAGTTGAGGACAAGAAGAAGATATATGGGATTCACCAAATTTGGGGAGGTAAGAGTATTTACACATGATAAGATCATTTTGAAGTGATTCTTGCCAATATGGTGCTAGTTTCAATGTGGAATTATACATGAAAATATTCATCAAGAGAACTAAAATATCAGAGTAAATGAGAAATGCTTCTCTGAAGCCTAGGTAACCCCGCTTCAGGAGAATTAAAATACACATACCCTTATTGAGCCTTGTCCTTTACTAAAAGCTACTGAAATGCTGATCTTCCTGGATCCTTCCCCCCCTTCCTTTGGCCCTCTCCTCCTATTTGGAGATTAAAGCAGGAAAATATGGTCTCTTTGTAGCCCTTATGGATGTATTCAAACTCCATGTTTAACTGAGTAGCTACAGAGGACTCCACAATCTGTGGTTGCAGCACAGCTGCACTGTCAGATTTATCAGGAATTAAATATTGCAGGAGTTCATCCCACAATTTCTGTGCTCTGTCTCTTGACATTGTGGCGTTGGAAGCACTGAGGGCCCAGAGCATAGTGTGAGATTTTATTTTCTCTGTCTGTATTCCTAGGGACTGAAGTCTTCTGGGTCTCAGGCAGAGAATCTGGAGACTGCAGTGATGTAGTCACTGATACCCTAGAGTCCTAAGCTTTGAACCTCTCCTCTTGGGGCCATAGAGGCCTGAGACATACCAGGAAAATAAGGTCATTGTCTTTGAAGAGAGTTTTTTCTATCCCTGTTTCAGGAATAAAGGCACAAAGCTTGTCAAATTGGAGAAGACGAACATTTTTTTTTCAGTGACCTCGTAGTTTCTGCTAAATAAACCCCAGTTTGCCAATAAGCTCCAGTTTTAAAAGGCTAAATATATACATTGGACTCCAAACCACAAATTGTTAAATGGATATAGGGATTTGCTCAGTATAGCAAAGCTTAAGGAACTTCAGCTACTAGGTCATTTTCTAAAATGCCCAAAGTACTAATCAGTCCATTTTTTTAGGATATTTCATCACTCTAAAACACAGATAGGATCTTCAGTTCAAATTTACATCAGTGAGATTTTCAAGGCTCAGTCATGCAGTTATTTTACATAGCTAAATCCTTGTAAAAATTAGGTGGCTTTGCCTGTATAAATACTGATTGGAGCAGTGCTTAAATATCTTCAAAAATCTTAGCCTGGACTCTGTTAGTGATTCCATTAAAAGGCTAAATGAATGTCTCCTTGTCCCTGGGAGATTGAGGCTATATGTGGGAGAATTAATCCTCACAGCTATGTACCTGACTTTCCAGAGAAGATTTTCAATTAGTCTACTATATACATAAATCACAGAAGACAATGTTTATGGATGATTTCAGCTCACCTTCATGCTTCATTTGAATATTACCACAGCATTCCTTCCATATTTTTCCAAGCTGGCCGGTATGCCTGGACTCATGCCAAGTATTAGGCAAATTCCTCCTTTGCTACAAATCTGCTAACTGCTACTCCGCTGCCGGTAGAACTGTGGTATATCGGAATTGAAATAGGAAGGTGGATGTGTGCGCTGGCTTGTGAGCCCCTGTTGTGAAAACTTTGTCCTTTCCTTTGTCTTGTCTGCCCCATCTGCCTTCCTGTCTTTGTAATGCTTCTGATCAGAGACCACTGGAAGGTGTCTGCAAATGCCATTCAGACCCCCCAGTGCTTTATAAAGGAAGCTACTGAAAAGCCCTTATTGCCTGCAGATAGAATTTATCTCTAAGAATGTGGATACCAGAATTGTCTTTAGTGAGTTATCTGCCAGTCAGAGTCTCATATGTTTGCGTTCATTCCATTCCACGCCAACCCACACTAGGACTGGAGGATTTACAGCTCCGTGACCTTGGAGTCAGCATATTGGTCCCATAAAAAGTGAGAAGGTTTAAAGCAGGGAAATATTTCACAGTTGTTTAACTCTTGTCTTGTTAGGGAGCGTGTGTGAACATTTTCTGTTTTTGGGAACAGAGATACTTAAGAAACAGCGAAGATTCCTTACTCTGTTCAGAAGAACTCAAATGAACTTTATGGTGTATATAAAGTCCTTCTATATCCAGGGAATATAACTGGTATTCTATATAAAATGCACATATTCTCACCCCTCTGACCATGTGCAGGTTCATCGGTCATTGATATTTATCCTTTGACTCATGTGATACAAGATACAAAACAGGTTCCACAGACACATGAGAAAAGCATCAATGTTGTGGTTTATAACAGAGCTTTTCACCAAATTCTCACTGTCTGCTCAGAGTCAATACTGAAGGTGAGTGTAAGTTGTCACCCCTTAAACTGAAAAAGCAAAGTTTCAGCTATTTTCATTAAATATAAGTTATTGGCCAATTAAATAGGAGTGATTGTTGTTTATAATTCAGAGTATTGGTTTTGTAGCTGTTTTGTGCTCTCATTCTTCAGGGAAGTGGTAAACCATGATAAATAAGTTACTTGGCTTCAACATCATTACTTTTGTCAGAAAACTACTTCCTTGATCTGCACTGACATAATTAACAAACACTAGCACAACAAAGCACATCACTTTGTATAAACAGGACCATGTAAAAGATTTTGCTCTCAGACAAAAAGATTCCTTGATTAAAATTGAAAATTTCCTCCAGTACATGCAGTGTGCCTAAACTACACAACCTGACTTTCACTGTATTGTTTTCTGAATCTGTTCCTATTTGGCTAACAGTTCTTGGAGCCAATTTGCTGGCCTTCTGTAGCTGCTTTTCTCTTCCAAATAATTTCTTAGAACACATTTTCCTGAGCCTTCAGGATTTCAAATCCTACTGTGAGGGAGAAGTGTTAAAAATAATAGCCAAATAACAAGAAAAATAAGGCGATAGAAACCTCTCTCAATTGTTACTTTTTATTATGGCTCACTCCTGTCCCCTGACCACTGGCTATGTTCAAATGAGCTTGTAAGGCATTTGGAATGGGGAGAGTGAGCAAAATGCATCTAAAAAAATCTTATTTTCCAAAGCACTTAAACTTAGATCACAAGTGTTTGTAGATATCTAGCTCCTATTGAAGTCAATGAAAGCTAAAACTTAAATAACTTTGAAGGATCTGGCTGCAAGATTCTCCATTCATTTCAATTCATTTATTTCATTTCAGCCTCAGCCGCTTAGAGACAGTTGTTTGGACACTGTTTTAGAAATGAACTCAGTCACTCAGTAGATATTCTAAGAACCCCTAGATGCCTAGTACCCACTGATTTCAATGGAATATTAGTATCTGAGTGATTTTAAGTTTTTCCAGGACATCTTTAGATACATAATGGTAATGACCATAAAAATTTGGTCCTAACCAATGTTTGTTCTTGTATATCAAATTTTGAATTGTGTCGAGTGACTTTCATGTTCATACTGGTGTATCAGCAACCATTGCCTCCAAAATCTGCAAGCTTTTCCCATCCTGTCAAGCTAGAGATGCATTCTCTGGCCAAATTTATTTGTGTTGAAACATTACTGAAAAAATTAAATGTGCCTATTAATTCTACCAGTTACATTTGAATCAATTGAAAAATAGTCACTGTGGAAGTATCTGAAAACTCACAGCAAACATAACCAGTCATTGTTGATGTAATTAACAGTGTGACACTGATTATCAGTGATACTAAAGACCTGCAGTAGTCATTAATTGCTGATGGAGTTAGGTGGCAAGATTTGTAGGAAGAGGTAGTATACATTTTGGGGCCAGCTACTGATGTATACCACTTCTTTGGAGAAAGGCTTGTTTGCATAAATGTTTGTGTATTTTATACAGCTAATAAAGATGTTATTTCTCACTATAAATCTTCCCTTTCAAAGACCACAGTGGCTACAAAACCATTACAATTGCAAAATAGTTTTGGGCACTCAGTGATATAGAAAATTAGATCCAAATAGTGCATCTAACATGAGTAGCTACTTTCTAAATCCAGTTAAATCCAAGTGATTCCATTACAGAGGCCAAACTCTGTACTGATGTTTCATTATAAGGCACTGTTTAAAGTCCAAAAAGACTTAGATAATGATCAGATGTAGTCATTCCTACATTTTCAGACCAAATATTTATGAAGAGCCTCATTTGGATATTCAACATAGAAATTATAAATCTAACCATTCTTTCTTAGATTTCCTTGATTTTTGCATTGTAAAAACTCATGTTTAACAACAGTCTCTCTGACTTAACAAGGGTTTCTCTCATAGCCTTTTATATAGACCTCTTCATGCTACAGTGGCTTCACTGGGAAGTGAGACATTTTCAGAGAAATGACGATTGTTTCAGTGAAATAATACAGCATTGTGATAATGAATTTCATGAACTACCAGAGAGCCTATTCCATGGGATGTAAAAATTTGCTATTAGAAGTATTCATCTTTCTGCAGTTAAACTAGAATAGATTAAGTGAGTTTTTTGGAAGATGGAGTGCAAATAATTAATATCATTTTTTAGGTCTGGGAGCTAGAAACAGGATATCAAATATATCAGATTGAAGAGGCACATGGGCTGAATATTGAAGTGACCTGTGCAGCCATTGAAGAAAAAGGTTTTCATTTTGCTACTGGGGCATGTGATGGTAAAGCAATTAAATAATTACCACCTTTTCATTAATGTTACTTAAAATTTCATGTGATATGAGCAGTCAGAACTATTTGGCTTGAACCACTCTGTCTCAGTGAGAGAAGGAAGTGATTTTTGGCTGTCCTCCAAAATGGAGAAGTATGCACAGAAAGGGATACATAGCTTAAAGTTTGGGGGGAAAGGGGATGGGCTTTTTTGGTCTTGTTTGGGTTTTCTACGACAGTTGATTCGTTGAAAGGTGATTTTAGGCTGCTTGAACTCTGGCACTTCACTAGTCCATTGCTTTATGAAAGACTACCTGCATAGCTGTTAGTCTGAAAGTGTTTCGTCATAAGAGTTAGGAGCTGGGTACCACTGTAATTAGATGATTCGAGATTGAGTAGACAATTTTTCGTTTTACTAACCATTCCAAAAGGCCTAGGATTAAACTGTGAATAGTGGCTGTGAGTATCCACCTTTGTTACACAATTTCTAAAATACTTTGAGCTCTGCAATCCTTCTGCAGTGATAACACTTAGATAAGCCAGTGTAAATTGAACTGTAAAAAGTATTGCATTTGTTTCTTGAGGAAAATATTCCATATATATAAAATTTGGTAGTTAACTTTACATTAGAAGCCATTTGCTAATCCCTTATACTATGGGTCTTCTAGAGTTAATATTGTAATGCTGGCATATTTTAGGCTCTTAGCATTCCTACATGGTCTTACTAAAACTGGCTCCTGCCTGGCATGATATAAATCAGCTTTCATGAATGCATATGACCTCAACTCAACTGTTTTTCACATTGTTTTCATTAGCATTTTATATCCCTGTAGCTCAAGAACGTTGCATTAAAATGAAGGTAAATATGCCCAAATGTATGTCCTCTTCAAATTTAATGTTTGCCATTTCAAAAGCACTGCATTGACATTACCCAAGTTTACATTCTGTTTCATTCTTTACTATATTGAGACATTGTTTCCATTTTAGTTTAAAATGGTATTCATATAAACTAGATCCATTTACAATGAGAACATAATGAGTATACTAGCATTTATACAACAAACATAGTAAAAGGCAAGTTTTTCCAATTTGGAAAAATAATCATTTTGAACTAGTCCACATAATTCTGCAGCAGGAAGACAGACAGATATTTTAATAATTAAGTTGTAATATACTGGAAAAAGTCATTTTTCCAATTTTATAGTGTCTCAGCTAAATTTTATAGTGTCTTACAGACACTGAACACTAGAATATATATATATTGAATTTTTCCCTTATGTTATTTAGGATGCATTAGTTTTAGACAATGTGACAAAACCTCTCCAGTTTATTCACAAATTCTACACTGAATTTTGCCACAAATTTTAATAATTCTGTTATCTGTTAACATGGCTGAATAATTCTTGATTTCTGCTCACATTCAAATGTTCAGAAGTACACACCTGAAGTATTAAAATACATGAAATATTTGAAAGCTGCCTCACATAGACAGAAGACAGCCTCTTCCACACAGCATAGTTATAGACTAATGTTTCTTGTTTATCCTTGGGAGCAGAGAATGCATCCTTTATGAATCTTAAGAGTATGACAGAAGGTGAATGCTATCAAGCCTTACAAAAATGCAGTCATATGTGATAACTGCTTCACGTAAGAGAATATTCAAGTTCCTTCTTCTCACTGATTCTGTGAGATAAAGTCTTGTGATCTGGGTCACTCTGCTCCCTGCTGTAGCTTAGATCTTGAAGTCTTACGTCAGACTGTCCACCACTCTGCTTATGCTCTTGATAGCTTTAGTCCAGAAAAAAAAAAAAAAAAAATAGAGCGAGAGAGGTAGGCAGTGGACTTTCATCTTGGGCTGCAAAATAAATAAAACATGGAAAAAGATGGAAAAATAGTGGGGCTAGCAGTGAAGGTGTTTTCTGGTAAGGCTTGTCTCCCTTAGAGTGCTTTCCTAAGAAACACATACACAATAACATTACTTTTAAAAGATCAGCAACCTAGCTCTGAACCTTCAGTTGTTTTTTTTTCTCTCTCTCTCCTATCTGATCCATTTCAAGTTTCTGAATTTAAAACGTGTTATTCTTGAAAGTTCATTCTTTTTTGTACATCTTCTTCATTCCTGTCTAGGAACAGTTAAAGTTTGGGATTTTGGAAGTGGGCAGGAAGTGAAAGCCTTGCCTTTGTCCCAGCAGAGCAAAGATGATAAACGTCGTCTGCTTCAAGTAGTTTATCTGAAAGCTAGTCAGAGTCAACACGTGCTTCTTGTTTTGGAGCAGAGTGGGAAGATGAAAATCATTCAGGTTTTTCATATATATGTATACATATATGCATATGTATGTAAATTTGTTTTGTAATTTAATTTGGTAGCTCCTAATTTTAAAGGTAAACAGAGACTTTTTTTCCTTAATTTGTAGATGAACACTTAGAAACTGACAGGGAGCTATCCATTTTTTACATACCATCAAACTAGTTTCCTGCATTTCTAGTTAAGTGTTAATATGTTTATTAGTCTGTTGCTCTTTTTCAGCATTCTGATCATTTCTTTCCATGTCCCTATAATGGGACATGAACATTCCTCTTTGTGATTGAGCTTTTATGATTCAATTCTTGAATATGTTGTCACTGTTGTCAAATTAATCTGTGTTTGCTGGAAAAGAGCCACAAGATCTTACATACTTTGCATGCATATACTGTTACTCATTAAAAGTTAATAGGAATAGTCAAATAAGTGAGATGATGCATGGTTGGAGAATATGGTTACTATATCTTAAAACTGTTTCCTTTCTTTCGTCCTTCATAAACTAACATTAGCAGCTGAAATGCTCCCTTCTGGATTATTGATGCAAAGGGCCTGCAATGGCCTGAATTACTTAGAGAAAGTTTTCAAAGTGACTCTGAGGCTTCATCAAGTGCTGAAGCTGTGCAACTCCCAGTCCTGGTATCGATTAGCTTTTTTAAAAAAAAAAAAAAAAAAAAAAAAACGACATAAATGTATTGTGGACTTGTGTATTTGATACACATTGTTTACATAGCGTATATATCACATGACAAAATTGGATTTTGTATGCACTGGTAGATCCAGGAGTGTGACACTGAGCAGAGCCTGCACAGACTGAGTTATGGCTACTGCATGCAGAACCCTTTGGAGCCATTTTTTTCTTGCTGGTTTATATAGCCAAATGCTCCCTACCTGTTTACCTAATATATACGCTGGCAGTTCACGAAGGGAGAGGAGCCACCACATCACTCCCAAAAATAATGTCTTAGGAAAGAAATGTCTAGTACCTTGTTTCCATTCCCTAACACTGATGTGTTGGGGGTTTGCGTAAAGTAACACTGACCACTCAGAGGCCACTCTGATCAGAATAGCTCCAGATCTGGCTGTTGTAATGATATCCCTGGGACTGGCTGTAACATTAAAAACTGCAGTGTTTAAATACTTTCCTTTGCATTCAAGAGGTCATCTCAGTAATATTTACATGATTTACCAGAGTGGTGTAAGAAATAAGAATTAGCTCTGCTGTTTATGCAGCAGTGGCTTACAGTTGAGAAGGAACCAGCATCCATTTGGGAGGCTTCTTGAAGTGTATGGGAAGGATACACAGTCTACACAAGAGGAAGAGGAATTTTGCTAAAATGAGGTGATCCTCACCTGAACAATGTATTTTCTCTTTTTAAATAGAAGAAACCTTTTATATAGGACATCATTGTTCTCAGGCCTCTCATCTAGAACTCTACTCTGAGACATAGAGCAAGGGCAGCTGAACATCCTTAAGCCCCAAACCAGAGCCTCAGACCCCTCCCAAGTTTGCTCACTGAGTACACTCCTTCAGAAGGCTGCTAGGTTCATTGGAGAAGGAGAGCACAGCTTAGCGAAGGAGTCACAAGTTAGTCACAAGAAGTTTACTTCTAAAGCGTTTAGTTATAGATCCTTTACAGTGAAAGCTTTAAATTTTTACCATTGTTATTATAGATGGAGTTTACTCTGTTTAGAGAGTTTTTAGTTCACTAGCAGCTGAGACAGACTAGAACTGTTCCTGCAAATCCTGTTTATGTACTCAGCCCCGCTGCTTTGAATAAAGCCCTGCTCTTTAACAGTAGTGCCTCTGGCCTAGTGCCATGTTCTCGTGAGGCAGCTGTACCTTTTCCTCTTCCATAGCTGCCTGTCAGCCTCAGTGTACTCCTCAGGCCATGGAACAGCACAGATCATCTGCTTGAGCTTTTGGTAACAGTTCTGTGTAGAGAGATTGTCTCAATTAAGCCATCAAGCACTGAGATTCAGATATTTGCCATTCCATCCCAGACATCTCTACCATAAGGGCTCCATTTAATATTTACTGATAGTAAACTCTCATGACTCAGGATTCAATATCAGAAACCTCAAAGGCCTCAAGCCTATAACCCGATAGTTTTGAGCTCTCTAACTATAGCCCAATATTCCTCTTATTGCATTTTTCCTCTCTGAAAAGTAGATGACCGTGGTATTATCCTGCAAGAAAACTCAGTATCAGAAAAGATTTTGATTGAAGGATTTTATTTTCCTACTAAAATCCTAAATTAGGAAAGTGACTGCTTAAAAACTGATACAAAGTGACAAAGCAGCAATACGTCATACTGAATTCCTGAACTTGGCTCAATTTCCAGTCTACTCTGTGTTTCTTTCAGCTAAAAATTAACGGGATGTATTTGGAGCGTACAGATGAGGCCTGATTTATCAGACAGACTGTTCTTCTGGAATTGTCTTCCTCAAGATTGGAATATTTTACTTAAAACAGATTCGCTGTATGAGCCCTTAAATCCACTGAGTGAAAGGGAAGGAAGATCTGTAGGAAGGAGTAACAAGATTTATTAGCCAATGATACATTTAGGAAAAAACATACAAGCTTTTGTCTTTGTATATAGTTTATTACTTATGAGTCTCCTGCTAGTAAAAAGCTGTTTTTGCTTTTGAAATTCAGCTTTTTCCTGAAATACTAAGCCCAACAAATGCCCCCCCAGTGTTATTACTGAAATTGCTAAATCATGCATGTGATGAAAATGTATACCTTGACAAACAGGTTGGTAAGGAACAGTTGCATCTCTTCCAAGTCTGTATGAATCTAAGTACATTAGCACTGTGGCGTGTAATTGTTGAACTACTTTTTTACACAAATATGTCAAAGATAATGAGAAATACAGCTTATTATTATTACTACATTTTTAAAAAGGCTTTAAGTGTGATAGGTAATGATAGGCATATGATATGTAAGTGTGATAGGTAGCAAGGTAAACTTGAGCAGCATCCCAAAAAGAGTTTAGTATTTGGAGGAATCTGCTGTACTGTTGCCAGGGATAGCAGATGCTCTGAAGTAGTTTGCCTGTAGATATATCTGGGATGTGTCAAACAGCCTGTACGAATGAAGTTCATAGACTGATGAATGCACTTCTTGTTCCAGTCTAACATCACATCCATGAGGCACTAGCAAATCACATAACCATAACCCTGCAATGGATAGTTGTAGCACTGTATATAAAAACATACAACCCTAAAACCTATAAGATCGTGAGGTAACAGCTTTTTATAATTGTACATGGATTTATTCTCTCTAATACACAACATAATACATTCTGATTGCTGTAGATAGGAACATACCAGGCATTTCTATATAATGCTTTCTCTCCATGAAGACTGCAGTGAAAGAGAGCCTCCTTATGCAGCAGCTCTGAAAATTCAACCTCGCAATAATAAAATTTGAAATAAATAATTAAATCTGGTATTTCTAAATTGGTAAAAGATATTCTGTATTCAGTTTACTAACAGCTTAGAAAGCAATTTAACCCAAATACTGCTGTGAGTAAATTTTATTCTAGAAACCACACAGAAATACTGATTAAAATTTTTAGTCCTTCTCCCAAGCAATTTCTTGTTTGATACATTTGATACTCATTTTGGAGTTCTAGACATCTCTGAAAACAGAACAAAACCCAAGGAGCCAATTTTTGTAACACTTCCCAAAACAGAAATATAGAGATATCAAGGTTAAAGCATAAACTAGATACTGAGTGGGTTTGTTATAGGTGGAGAAACTATCGTGATAACTCCTCTGGCTCTAGGCACAATGGGAAAAGATCAGTAACTGAGAGGCATGGCTGAACCAAAGACCTTGATCTTTTCACACAAGTGGGACAGTCACCAGCTTTGCTGACATGCTAGATATGAACTGGAGATTACCAAAGTTAATAAAACAAGCAGCTGTAACTGAAGCGACAACTCGATTTAAGTGGGTAGTTAAATTGCAGACAATCAAAAAACTCCGAACTCCACAGCTAGTCAACTTCTGATATACTAGCAGGTAATGCAAGGTGAGCTGAAATATCTTAACTTGCTCTTCTGTTTGCACTGTAGTAAGTGCAAAGTGAAGTGTGCAATATTTTTTGTAGTTTGGCACAGAAAAACAAGGTTTTGGCACACACTGATCTTTTACTTATGAATACAAAAATCCTTTCTTTCTCTCTTATTAAGTCAATTTTTTTAATAGGGCAACGAAGTTCAAACATGTCTAAATGTTACATGGGTGCTTCCCGAGGCAGTGGCGTTTCCACAAAAGAATTCAGTTTTGTCTCTGTCACTGAAGCCTGACTCCTTACAAGCACATGAATTTTTTCCAGATATTCAGCTGTTACTTGACACCAGTTCTCTAAGCAATGAAACAGAGGTGAGAAACATTTCAAATTTCAACATTATTTAGAAAAGATCAGAAAGTAAAAAATTTACTATGCAACTGAGAAATGCATGTTTTAACAACAGGATGAAAACCAAATAGGTATTCCAAATTTTTCAGTACACTAAAAAGTCTAAAATAAATCATGTAAGAGGGTAATTGTTTCTGTGGGGTATATTTGCCTAATAACCAATTGCATGGTTGTCTCCAGGATTAAGCACTTCCCATTCCTGTAGAAAATAATAAAAGTTGAGGTCCTTATATGATGAGTCTTTTACAAAGGAAGTGTAAAATATTATTCAATATTTTGATATTTTGATATTGACATTTCAATATTATTGATAAACTGATCTTCAGTAATAGTGGCACATGAAGATTGGGCAGACGTTAAAGTAATTCTTAGCCCTGTATGTAACTGGTGAGATACCTTTCCAATTTCAAATAACATTAAACAATGACTTGCCAAATCTCTCTTCCCAGAGCAAATATTTTTTTTTCACAGTGCCTGTGGCTAGTGCTGCAAAAATCTGCAGACTGCTGCCTTTTTTTAAAAAAGTGCTTCTGGTTCTTGTTGCTGTTTAAAATTGCCACAGTGAGTTGCACATAATAAAGGCTGCTGGCTAATAGGAGAATATCTGCAAACATAACTCCTTTGTGAGCTCTGCTGTTTCTGCTTGAGAATAGGTATGGAGAAAGATGCTGCAGTTGGTGCACTAAACATTCCGTTACTTTGGATAAGTATAGAGAAACCAAAGTGAATGTAAATATCACAACTCCATTTTTATCCTTACTTATAGTCATCTCCAGCTGTACCTCTCCAGGACTCCTTCCTCCAGCAGTGTTATCATCTGCCTGGTATCTTTTTTACTTTCCCATCTAGTATTTTTCCATATTCCTTCCCCATGGACTTTAGGAGAGAACCTTCACTGAACTTCATCTCAGAGAGATCAAGGACACAAAATCTATTTGAGTAAACTGCTCATCATGTAACAGCAAAGTTCTTTAATTACTACCACTCTGATCATTATAGCATATAACAGAAGAAAAAGGAGATACTCAGTGAAATAGAACAGTGATGAATTCAACTGATACACAGGGCAATTACTTTTACTTTATTTGTTACCAGATCATTGACAGGAGCATAATCACATTTAAAGGGGAAACAGAAACTTATTTAGGTAACAGAAATACTCAGTGATACAATGGTTAATACTAAAAAGATATTTTTGGAAAGAGTACAAAACTTGAGACTTCAAATTTTAAATTAATTGTAGAATCATAGAATCGGTAAGGTTGGAAGGGACCTCTGGAGATCATCTAGTCCAACCCCCCTGCTCAAGCAGGGTCACTTAGAGCAAAATATTAGAGATTAATAAATAACCTTTCAGGATGCATTTTACTCTCTGACTACTTTTGTGATTTAAACTTGCTCTAAATCAATTGAGGTATTGAATGTCACTGAACACAATCCATAGTTCTGATCTGGTGTTGCAATTTCAATGTAATACAAAGCACTGTCCACTTAATCTTGTTTTTAATTCCGTTTGGATGAAGAAGACATGTTTATGTACTAGACATTAGTAATAAGGGTGACAATTCAATAATTGTAGAATACATAAGTACAAATTATACTTATTGCATTTGGGTGTATAGGGAAAGCTGTAGTGTCATAGGCAGAAAGGACAGGTGAATGGACGGGCAGGCTGATAAACTAACTGTTCTTAAAACACAAGAACCAAAAGCAAGGGATAATTCCAATTCTTCTGGGCTATTCCAAGAGCTTTATGAATGGTCTTGAACCATTGTTCCTATCAGTAAAAAGTGATTGTCATTTTAAAAGTTAGGCTATACTAGGATTTACCATGCAACAGTCTCTGAGACAGCAAGCTTTTAATAGCATTTCTCAATGCTTAATCAAAATCTAGTACACTGATCTCCCTTGTCCAATCTCATCTTAGAGAAGTCACAGAAGACTATCCAGATTGGTCAGGCATGATTTCCCCTTTTAAAATCCTTGCTGCCTACCCCCACTAATCTTCCTGTCCTTCATGTACCTCAAAATAGTTTCCAGAATTACTTGCTCTGTCACCTTCCCAGGCTTCAAGGTAAAGTCAATTGGCCTGTAGTTCCCCAGATCCTCCTTCTTGTCTTTCTTGAAGATGGAAGTGACATTTGCTTTCTTCCAATCTTCAGGAACCTTTCCCAGTCACCATGACCTTTCAAATTGAGAGTTGCCTCATTATAGTATTGACCAGCTTTCTCAGCACTCATATATGCATCCCATCATAGCCTATGGGTTTTTGTATGTACAGTTTGTTTAAATGTTTCCTAATGTGATCCTCCTCCACTCAGGGTAGGTGTTCCTTGTGTTAGACTTTCTCACTGGTCTCAGACACCTGAGATTTCTGAAGGTAAGTCTTATCAGTAAAGACAGAGGCAAAGAAGGCATTGAGTACCTCCATCTTTTCCTTGTCTTTTGTCACCCGTTCCCATGCCCCCTTCAGCAGCAGACGTGTATTTTCCCTCATGTTTCTTTTGCTGCTGACATACCTGTAGAAGCCCTTCTTGTTGTCCTTCACATGCCTTACCAGATTCAACTCTAGGTGGGCTTTAGCTTTCCTAATCCCATCCCTGCACACTCAGACAATGTCTCTGTATTGCTCCTGGTGACCAGACTCTGCCTCCACCTCTCGTAGGCTTCCTTTTTATGCCTGGGTTTTATCAGGAGCTCCTTGCTCATGCCTGCAGACTTTGCTCTATTTCCTGCTCATTGTGAAGGACCAGGCCTGAGCTTGGAAGAGGTGATCCTAGAAAATCAGGAGGCGTCCTGAACTCCTCTTTCCTCCAGGACTGGGATTCCCATGGGATTCTTCCAAGCAGGTCCCTGAACAGGCCAAAGTGTGCTCTCCTGAAGCCCAGGGATGTGATCCTGCTTTTTGCCTTGTTCCCTCCTCTCAGGATCATGAGCGCCACCATCTCATGGTCACTCCAGCCAAGGCTGCCCCCACCTTCACATCCCCAACCGATTCTTCTCATTTGTAAATGTGAGGTCCATCAGAGCACCTCCCCTCATCAGCTCCTCTGTCACCTGTGTCAGGAAGTTATCAGTGCACTGCATAAATCTGGATTGCTTGTGCTCTTCTGTTATCCCATCAGCAGATATTGGGATGGTTCAAATCTCCCATGAGGACTGGAGCATGCAAGCGTGAGGCTTCTTCCAGTTGTCTGAATGTGTCATCTACTTCCTGAGCAGGCGATCTCACCAGACATTCACCACAATGTTGCCCACGTTGGTCTGCTTGCTAATCCTGACCCATAAGCACTCAACTGGCAGATCTCTGTAAATTCCTGTTGCTCTCTTACATAAAGGGCAGCTGCTTCTCTTCTTCTTCCCATTCTGTCTTTCCTCAAGAGCCTATATGAATCCATTGCAGCATTTCAGTCTCATGAGCTATCACACCAGGTCTCTATGATTCTAGTGAGATCATTGTCCTGCAACTGTATGCAGACCCCTCATCCCTTCTGTTTGTTCCTTCTGTTGAGTGCATTACTGTACAGGCTCATCAGAGAGGCACCCAATCTGCTGATTTCCCAGAAAAGGTATGAGTGCTTCTTCCATAATACCGTCTTGCAGACTACTTCCTTCCTTGTGTGCATATACTTGAGCTAGGCCCCTTTCAGCCCACCTTGCACCTTTTGCTTATCAGCTTGGTTCACCTCTTCCTCACAGGATTGTTTGTCATTCTTTCCCTCCCCCATCATTCCTAGTTTAAAGCTCTCCTCACCAAGTTGGCCAACCTGTTGGCAAAGATGGTTTTGCACCACTTCATTGTGTGGATCCCATCTCTTCCTAGCAGTCCTCAATTCTCAAAGATGGTCCTGTGGTACCTTTTTGACCTACAGAATCTGTTCACTCCTCCTCAAACTCTTCCTCCTCACTGGCAGGATTGGGGAGAACACCACCATGTCCTTGACCGTCATCCTTAGAGCCATGCAGTCATACTTGATACACAGCAGGACTCCCCAGCAGTGTCCTTGGCACCCATATGAAGAAGCAGCAGGGAGGCAGGTCTGAGGGCCAGACGAGCCTTGGCAGCCTCTTCATAGTGTTCTGGATCTGAGCCCTCGGCAAACCTCCCTAGACAGCATGTTGAGTTGGCAGATGGGGGCTTCCAGCCCCCGCAGCAGGGAGTCTTCAACTACTAGCATTCACTGCTTCCTCCTGGTGCTGCTGGATGTCTCAAATACAGTAGCATTCAAATAAAGTGTATTGAATTTATGATTGCTGTAGATACTGTCAATTTCGACATCTTGTTAAATTAACAATTAAAACATTTAATGCTCTAGTGTCCACATTACTGCAACTAAAACTCCTTTTTAATGCTTTTGTAGAATTTTGTACCTTCCAGGGAAATTAAGTGCTTTGATGTGCTAAAAACAGGAGGATGCAGTTTGATAGCTACAGGAAGTGCAAATGGTGCAGTAATTTTGTGGGATTTTGAAGCTGCCTCTGTCAGATGTCTGTAAGTAATATTTCCATAGAGACATTTTGATCTCCAGTATTTCACACTAACCTTTCAAAGAACATATTGGAAATTCTAAGGTAGATTTTTCAGTATTTGCTACTAGAAGTATCATTCCTGATGTGTGAGCCATCTGTCAAGGGTGACAGAGAAGTAGGAGTTAAGAGTTGCAATTTATCTCCCCTCCCCCCCAACCCTCTCCTTCAAGATTATTCTGCTAGCCAGTATGCTGTCCTTTTGTGAAAGAAGTAATGTGATCAAGAATAGGGTTTTGACATAATTCAGCACCACCACTGAGGAAAACTCGCTAAGTCTCTGTCATTGATTCGTGGTTGCTACAGTGCTGTAGCAGCATCCTTATTTTGGATGCTTTATTTAGGAGGACATCTGGAAAGTAATGCAATTTCTGCTGATACTGACAAAAGTGCTGCATTATCAGCGATTGATGTGGTGCCAGTTCTGCTCCCTATTTTATCTTATTTCTTCATCTTTGGTTTGGAAATTAGTGTGTCTCAGAAAATAAAGTACATAAAGGTTCTTTCTCCCAGACAGATGCAATCTTTGAGACACTTTTCCACATCCATATGAAAATTTCTGGCTCAAGGTAGGAACAGGCAAGCAGCTTCAGTGTAGGCTCTTAAATGGCACTTTGAAAAGCTTTGCACATTTCTTTTTTTTTCTTACAATGTGCCTTGAGAACAGGCACTGCAGTGTTGGCTTGTTCCACTGTTCTTGTTTGGCTAGAGAGGTTTAGTCAGCATCCTTCCTTCATTAGTAAGGAGATGCCTTTTATAGATGTGTAGCTGAATATCCTAGCCATTCACTGAAAAGGGAAATTGAAATGCCCACTTAACTATGTTACAGTCATTGCTTCTGGCTTTCAGATTGAGGTTTAATTATATTTAGATGTACTTTCAGATGGTGAATTTGGCTGTCCTTCTATTAAAAGATCCTTGAACCTTGATTTTTGAGTGATTCTGTGATTACCAAACTAATTTTCTTAAAATGAGACAGACAGAAATAAGCCTCTCACAGTCTATTGAGCTGGAGCTGTGGGATTAAGCAGTGATGTTGATCTTGAAAGTGAGAAAGATGAAGTAATGGAAAGACATTCCATTCCAAGAGGTGAAGGGGAAGGACAGCCATCACTGCCTGCCTGAAGGGGTAAGGTGTCAAGGGAGAAAAATGGATAATTCAGTAAGCAACAAGAAAAAGATATGACCAGTGAAAAACTACACAACCAGTTTTGTCTTAAAGAAAGAAACTAAATTCTTTTGCAAAGGAGAGTACTGTTTTGGCAACAGCTAGTTTTTTAGGATTATATTTTTTGTATTATCCTCTGGTCTTTTTTTAACCTTTGTACTGTTCTAATAACTGTGCCTTTCTGCAATTCTGTATTTTTCCCCTCAACCTATATTTGTGGTAGAGCCTCTCTTGTTCCTTGCTCATTTTAAATGTCTTTTTATTCTTACCTTCAAGTCTGATGAAGATAATTTCCTTTTGAAATAGCTCTTCTTTCTCATAGACAATTTAGGGAAATTCAAGTAATTTGAGGGGGCTAGGGAGAGACACAACCCAAAAGCTGTATAGCTTTGAGGAATGTTTTACCATGCCTTCCCATCTCCTACCTACTAAGGAGTAGAGGCGTTTTGTTGAAACACCTTTACGATTCCAGCTGGCATCTATCTGCCCACATCAGATTCTACATCAAATACCACTAACCTGTTTTGCCTAGTTCTAGCAAAAACTTTTAACAAGACCAGTAGTAACTAATAGAAAAAACTTGTTGGTTAGTTTGGTTTTGGGGGGGGCAATCAAATTGAGGGGAGAAAAATATATTTTAGATTGGTAAAAGCTGAAAATTTATTTGATGTTATTCACTTCAAAAGAATACAAAAAATCACCTGGGAAAAATGTTTACTTCAACTTGAAATGTTTAGCTGTCAGTCACTTGAAAGGAAGAGGAAATATTTAGAGTCCTCTCCATTCAAGAAGCCTATGACTAAGGTACGCCTCAGTACTTTGGAGACATGGACTTAGTTCCTGCTTATGTCTAGATGGTTTTGAACCTATATCTTCCACAAGATTTAACTGTCATGCTACAGGATACAGTTTAGTGCAAATGGCAAAGTGGAATCTTCATTTTCTTTTCTTAATTTCAGTTTGCATGGAAATCTTAGCCACATATGGAATCACAAGATAGGAAAGAAAACTCCATACTTCCCAGGTCTAGTCAATTATTTTTTCAAAGTGAAGCAGCATCAGCAGGAATTGTTGAGAAGCTGCTTTTGCTTCATCATAATACATGGCAGCTCTTTGGCAGGTGGAAGATGTGCATTCCAGTGCCAGAGTCAGAACTGGCATTAGTTTCTTCAATTATTATTTTAAGTTCAAAGCTGTCAGTAACAAAAAGAAAGCCACAGGTTACATGTCCAACAAGGAGAAAACTGAAGTGATTTGGTAAGTTAAAAGGTTAAGATCTTTCTATTTGCTCCTGGTTACGCATAATATACTGCAGGAAATAAAGCAGTTCACAGAAATGACAAAATGGTTCAGGATAATTCCAGAAATTCTGATCTGGAATAATCTGCCACATCAGGAAAGCAAACAATGACAACAAGTTAGGTTAGACTGACTGGAGAGGCGTGATGGTGGTTCTGTATTGGCTATGGAATACAGGCTTTTTTAAGATCATTCAAAGTCAAGATTTAGCTATGCTACCTGATAGTTTCACTGCATTCTTCATGTGTAAAATAGGCACATCTGTGAGAAAGTGAGCTGAATTTATCTGCACAACAGGAAATAAAAGCCCAAATGCAGTTCTGGCACTGTCTCTTCTTCCTTTGCTTTTGCCTCCCCATATATCAGGAGGCCAGTTCATATGGATGCACGGAAGAAAGAGAAACCAATACTTTGCAAGTAGGATATTATGCTCAGTGGTTACATGACTGGATTGAATGCTAGGAACAGGTGTTTTTCTAATATTAACTTCGCTAGTTAAATTCAGTGTAAGTTATTTTACTTTTATCTTAAATACTAATTCTCAAGGAAATGCTTGATGGAATGAAATGTTTGTCATTCCATCAGGTTCCTGTTTTTTCTGGAACCAGCACATTCTGTATTTACTCTTCACTATCATTAATCCATCATCACTGATTAACTGATTTTGGAAAACTGTGTCTAAAACTTTCAGCTGACATATGCTCTAAGAAACCAAATGTTTAATTTTTTAGATTACCAGTAAAGTCTATAACTTTTTCTGAGAAGAATACACAACCTACCTGACATATCCTGTACAAACATCTTTATTTTCAGGTATAAAATGAATGAAGACAGCCAGATTTCACTTCCGCAAACACCTGGAGTCAGTGCTGTGTTGTTCCTTGTCCACAGTGCTTTCTGCTCCAGGTAACGGTATGCATTGTATCATCTACCAGGGCAGGGGTATTCATCTGGAATTTTGCTGTATAAAACTGATGTAATTTTTGTCCAAGACATCTGTTTAAAGTTGGGATTTGGTTTTGGTTTTGTATCTAATCAATTCAGTGTTAAGTCCAAACAGAGGGAAGTTCACTGTTCACTGTTTCATCTTAAAACAAACTAGAAGGTGGCGTATATTGGTAGTGTTGCATGGAGAGCAGAATTTTAGCTGTAAATGCCAAAGATGCCCACTTAAAGCAAGCTCAGAAAGTGCGAGGTAGATGAGCAGACAGTGAAGTGGACTGAGAACTGGCTGTAGCTAGTGGTGTCCGCCAGGGGTCAAAACCAGGTCCAGTATTGTCCAACTTATTCATCAGTGACCTGGATGAAGGGACAGACTGCAACCTCAGCAAGTTTGCTGGTGATACCGAACTGGGAGGAGTTCTGGCTGATACACTGGAGGGTTGTGCTGCCATTCAGAGGGACCACAACAGGCTGGAGAATTGGGCAGAGAAGAACCTAGGGTGGAATAACCCCCATGCAGCAGTACAGCTTCGGGGCTGACCTGCTAGAAGCAGCCCTGCGGAGAAGGACCTGCGTGTCCTGGTGGACAACAAGCTGACCATGGGTCAGCAATGCGCTCTCGTGGCCAAGAAGGCCAATGGTATCCTGAAGTGCATTAGGAAGAGCATTGCCAGCAGGCTGAGGGAAGTAATCGTCCCGCTCTACTCAGCCCCTCATGAGGCTGCATCTGGAGTACTGTGTCCAGTTCTGGGCTCCCCAGTACAAGAGACACATGGAGCTACTGCAGCAAGTCCAGCAGAGGTCTGCTAAGATGACTGAGGGACTGCAGCATCTCTCATATGCAGAAAGGATGAGAGAGCTGGAAGTCTTCAGCCTGGGGAAGACTGAGGGGGGATCTTATCAATGTGTATGAGCCTCTGAAGGGAAGGTATAGAGAGGAAGGAGCCAGACTTTGTTCAGTTGCACCCAGTGATAGGACAAGAGGCAACAGGCACAAGCTGAAACACAGGAAGTTCCATCTGAACATGAAAAAAAACTTCTTTCCTGTGAGGGTGACAGAACACTGGAACAGGTTACCCAGAGAGGTTGTGGAGTCTCCATCCTTGGAGATATTCAACAGCCATCTAGACGCAGGCCCGGATACAAATTGCTGTGGGTGACCCTGCTTGAGCAGGGGGAGGTTGTACTAGGTGATCTCCAGAGGTTCCTTCCAACCTCAACCATTCTGTAATTCTGTGATTTTGAGTGAAAGGGGTTGCATGCATGCATAACTTCAGAAGTCCTTATCTTCCAATGCATATACAAAGGCAGTGACAGCCAAAAGGACTAATACAGTTTATATGCTTATGCAGCTTTAAGGTCTTAAGCAATTAGGCAACCTTTTTGCTCCCTTAATCATAAAGATGGTTTATGCTCTTATGTCACTTTAAAACCTTCAAGGAGCTTATGCATTTACTATACCCCTAAATGTGACATTGCAACTTAATTGAACATAGATCTGCTTTTTGACATTAGAACTTAATGATTAATTTAAAAAATACTAGGTAAATTAAATGTAGCAATTAAAATTCACAAATAGATTTTTTTATAGATCAAAAAAAATTGATAATGTTTAAGCATGAAGTTTCTGCAATGACTTTGAATCATATAGATTTATGTTTTGTATGTTCTGTAAAGGTACCTGAGTGAATTTGACTGTGATCCCACATCCATATATGTTGTAAAATTAAACACTGAAAAACTACAAAATCAGAGCCACCTATACAAATCTAAGTGCGCTATCTTGGCTGCATACTTTCTATATAGTCTTTACATTATCCCAGTTATTCAGATAGTCTTGTAGAAAACAGAACAACTGCGATATCAGTGTAAGTTAAGTCTGCTGTCTGTTAGAACTTTTCTTGATTCAGAAATGAAAATATTGGAGACTACATCCATTTTTTTTCGTTGAGTTTCTTCCACACAATCCCATTTCTGAGCACTGTTTTAATAGATTGAAAGGGTGTTTCTATAATTAATTGAAAGCTATTTGCAGAGCAAAGTATGCTATAAAATGAAAGAGAACAAGCTGTTAGCAAATGCTGCATTTTTCCCCATCACTTTTATATTAGCATGAAAACCAGTATTTTGATTTAATTTATTCACAAGTTCTGACAGGATAGGTTGGCTTTGTGATAAGCAAATCGTGCTTAGTTACTTGGATAAACTTCTAAAACATCAGCAATCCTTAGTCTAACCAGTCTAATCACTTCAGGCACTGTTTTTATTATGCCTTATTACACTGGACAATGTTGATTTCCAGTATCTTCAAGAATGTTAGTGATCTCTGATACTGTATTTTGTACTGTCAGCCATCTGTCCCTGAATATTTTCTTTCACATAGGAAAACTGGTTCCCTCTCCTCTACTACTGCTACTGTAAGGGGTGATACCAGTGCCATTCCAGGATACGAGAACACTTATTTGAACCTAAATAAGGTAGGTATAGTGGCTTCATGAATTTGGTAGCATTCAGAACAAATTTCTCTTTTGTTTTTATTTTCAAATCTAGTAGGTTACTAAAAAACCTGCATATAGCCATGCAGAAAGCTAGAGGTCAATGATAACACAGGAATGAACTTTATTCTTCGAAGTTTAGAGTAGGAACAAGATGGGGAATTAAAAATATATTCCATTAGGCAGCTGGCTCTCTGCTTCATGGAATGGCTGACTATCAAAGCTTTTGTCAGATGCTTATCACCAGCAATTCTGACTTTCAAACAATTGAGAACTAGAAGGATAAGGTAAAACAGATAAATCATGAAGTGACTACATTGCAGCCAGACTGGCTTAGATGCCATGGATATATTGTCTAAATTTAAAGCATTTTCAAAGAACAGAAATGGTATTTTTTTTTTTAATTTGCTGTCAAGCTGCTAGTATTTCAATTTGTGTATTTTTGCTAGGGATACCATTGTGATTTTTATGGAACTTTTTCCTTTTCTGCCAGCAGAAGATGCCATATCTGCAGAGCAATAAATGGCATTAAGAGAAAAGGAAAAAAACTGATCCTATCTCTCAGTTTCTTTCAAGCTTTTTTTTTTCAACAAAATATGGCACTTGAATAGATTGCCAAGTTGGCACAGGCCTAGTTTTGATCTGCAGACTAAAGCATACAGTAGCCTATACTATGTAGTTATTAGAATAACAAAATGCACAGCCATATGCAGATCTTAAAAGAATCTCCAAAAGCCCAACACATCAAGCATGGTAGATAATAGGTAGGATGAAATTAAAATGGTTTGTCTTCTTCTAAGACACCTCAAACACTCATGACTATGTAATTTTTCCTGCCTTCTTTGACTTTAATTTTGAGGCTTCTTGCTGATTACTGTCAGCCTTAGGGATTGTCAGAAACCCATATAACGGTGTATAAATGAAGGACTGTAAAAATCTTCCCACTGTAGATTTATATACAAGTAAATGCTACTGCTACTCCTGAACATCTTTCATCTTTTCTCAAGGTAGTAACAAATCTAAGAAATTACTGCCCTCCAGTCAAATTTACCTTTTGCACACTCCTAGCTTATTCCAAGTACTGTATCCTGAAATTGCAGACTGGTTAAAGCTGGCTATTTTTATGAAGCTAGCATTACTGTATACCTGTGCTGTTCCCCTGTTTTCCCTGAGCATCCATTGGAACGCAGAGCTGGAAGAACCTTTGGCCTGAACTCACAGTGGATGTACTTATGCTCTGCTTAAAGTGGGTTAAGATGGTGGCTGCATCTGACCATGGAAGTGATTTAAATTAGCTATACTTTGCATTTGCAAAAAGATAACATTGCTCTAGGGGTACACTTCATCATCTCAGCTCAAATGTGACAACTGTTCAGTTGTGCTAACCTGACTGCTTGCAGTCATGAGTACTTACCTTTACAAGGTTCCTAGCTCCTGTTCATTTGTAATCTTGACACCTTAAGATTAAACGTTCTTTATTTTCACTCATTAGTCTCCCAGACAGAATGGAAATTGGGAGAATATTTGAATCCTCCCATTAAAATATTGTAAGTTCCTAAAGTAATTTCAAATTGAGAACTATTCTGTAGACAGTTTCATTTTCTAATTCTGTTAAATTTTATTCCTTGCTTTTAGGAAAATACAAGTGATGAAATTAATACTCAAGTAACAACAGGTATGGATGTATGTTGCTTTTCATTTTTTGAGTTGTTGATCCATGAGTGCTCTGCTCAGATGCCCACATGAACTGAGTCTGCCATTTTGCCTGGCAAACTTTTTTTGCGTTTAGAATAACTGAGATACTAACTGGCATGTGGATGACACATCTCAGTGTCTTCTGCTCACCTCAGTTTGCAATTATTTCCCAAAACCCAGTCCAAGAGGCAGGCTTTACAAGGGCTCAAATACTGATGGTGCTGAATAGATGCGATGCTGAAAACCTTGTGCAATTTGGGAGCACCAATTATACAGCATCCCTTTCCACATAAGTATTTGAGCAATGAATTAGTGAAATGGTAAACCAAGAGCCAACTTAAATCAAGTGTGAATGAATGACCTTACAGAGAAAATCTGCAAAAGCAGATGGAATTTTAGAAAAGTCTTGTCTATAGTATGCAAAATTTTTTTTAAAAATATGTTGGGATGATGTATTATCATTTGTGTTTTAAAGCAGAAAAAGACACAACAGTGTATAAGAATATACAGGATTTGGAGAAGAACGTATCGTTATCCAAAGCTGTAATGGGATACTCACCAGTACTGGCTTCTGCTCATGAAAATGGCTATATCTATCTATGGAGTATTCAGGTAGCTATCTGAATGTCTTTGGGATGGGACTGGACCAAAGGAGAAGGTAATTCTGCCAATTTTCATAACATGCCTTACTAGCATTTGCAAAAGCTTACATGTTTTGGTTCATAGTTTCTTCCATGAACACAAATTACTTCTGCTTTTACAACTGTAGCAGAGAGTAATCACAAACAGAAAATGAGGAAACACATGAGTAGGAATGATTATGACAAAAACTGTAAAGTTGTGTGGAAGTCTACTAGTCATTTTTTCACCCATTTAATGTACCTTCTAAGAAGGATGATAGGCAAGGCATAGTATCCTTCCCTCAGAAATATGTCTCACTAGTAGACTTTCTCCAAAATCATTTAGAGGTAACAGACCCTGTGCCTTGTAATGAGAATCAGAGACGATCTGCATCTGGAGAGAAATAACCTCATGCACCAGTATGTGCTGGGGACTGATCAACTGGAAAGCAGCTTGGTAGAAAAGGACCTGTGGGCCCTGATGGACAAGTTGAGCCAGCAGTGCGCCCTCATAACAAAGGAGGCCAACAGTATCTCAGGCTGCATTAAGAAGAGCATTGTCAGCAGATCAAGGGATGTGATCCTTCCCCTCTACTCAGCACTGGTGAGACCACATCTGGAGTGCTGTGTCCAGTCCTGGATTCCTCCATACAAAAGAGACATGGACATTCAAGTCTAGCAAAGGGCCAAAGAACCATAGATGTGATTAATAGATTGGAGCATCTGTCATACAAGAAGAGGCTGAGAGAGCTGGGAATGCTTAGCCCTGAGAAGAGAAGGCTTAGGAGGATCTTATCAATGTGTATAAATACCTGTGGGAGGGAGTAAAGAAGACAGAGCCAGATTCTTCTCAGTAGTATCCAGTGACAGGACAAGAGGCAATGGATGCATACTGAAATACAGGAAGTTCTGCTGAAACAGAAGAAAACACGTTTTTACTGTAAAGGTGACCGAGCGCTTGTACAGGTTGCCCACAGACATCATGGAGTTTCCATCCTTGGAGATATTCAAAACCCAACTGGACATGGTCCTGAACAACTTGCTCAACCTGACTCTGCTATGAGCAGGAGGGTTGGACTATACAATCCCCAGAGGTGCTTTCTAACTTCAACTACTCTGATTCTGTGATTCTGAGTGCAGCATTGCACAAGTGAGTTAGCACTAGCAGGGTTACAAATCAGAAAGAGTAGCATCCTGATTATAATCAGGTATAATCAGTCTGTAAAACCAGTCATACAGCAGGCTGCCAATGGTCAATGCCAGTGATGTTGTTATCACCTCTGGCTCTGCTCCAGTAAACATGTCATTCTAAACAAGGGACAAAAAAGTAAATACAGAAAGAGGATGGAGTACAATGACGTGGTCATATAATATTGGTCATCATGGTGAACAGTGATCATCACACCTCAGCCACATCAGGCTTTGAAAGGTATCCCAGCAAAGACAAGTCAAAGGGGGAAACTTTCAGAAAGGCAGTGAGGTAGCTTTGCAAATGTTTCATGCAGAAATAGAATATGATGATAAATACAACTACAACTACAGTAAGTGTGGAATATGTTCAGTTTTGTTGTCTTCATTATTGATAACATTAGTGTGCTTAGATGTCTATAGGAATTTCCAAGTTCAGATGGCAGTGATGTCATCATTGTCATGATCATCATCATCATCACTTGGATGACAGAGGCAAAAGTCTCCTTATCAGCACCAAGACATTCTTCCTCACCTCCTCCAAAGGCTGAAGGGATAGAAAGGGAGAAAGTCTACCAGTGCTTGTTTGAATATATTACAAGTGGGTAAGGGAGGTATTATGGGTCTATCTGAAGCAAGAACTGTCATTTCAGTAGCAAATGTGATCCACAGTGATGATATTTCATAGCAAATAAGAGGTGACCAGTGAGGTAAGGATGGGCTGTGAATTGGCTCTGAAGTGTAACAGCCTGGCTTTTGATGTAGAAAAGATAGCAATCCAGTAGAGTACAGCCCAGCTATCTTGCTGATTCATTACATTAGGAAAAACTTTCCAGTAACTTTCTGAATGGTTATGAGCTGGATAAGCCTGCATATATCGTTTAATCACATTCAACTTCTATTGCACTGATTTTTTTCGTGTAGATGTTAGAAATATGTATGTTTATTTATTTTATTTTAGGGAAACTTGCTGAAAGAAATTTTGCCCTTTTCAAAATACCCTTCAGTTTCTCTGACAGCACTGTGCACAGACATCTCTACTAAAATTCTTTTGGCAGGCAGTAAAGGTGAGTGAATATGTCAGTTATTCAGTCAAGACAGTTTGTAGAACTACAAAAGATTATTCTGTAAATGTATCAGAAATACGGAAAAGAAGGTCCAAAGGCTGTCAGCCTTTCTCTATCAAAGCTATCATTAAAACAATAAAAAAAGGATATTTTCTATGTGCATGGATGGTAGATTAAAGCTTAGTGTTACTAACATTCTCAGTAGTAATTTATTTTTAAAAAAGACATTACAATTTTCGTTATTCAAAAGCCCTGCATACACTTTCTCTCTGATTTGCTATATCAGTGCCACAGACAAAAGTTTTAATAAGAACAAGCAAAAATTTCACAGTCATTTAGTCTGACAACTAAATGAAAAACTGCTGCTATGACTGTACCAAGAGTACAGTCACTGATGTGCATGCAGTGCACAGTAATGGCCTTGTAAGTACACAGCAATGTAAGGAAAGAAAGCACTAGTGGTCTCTGATAGCAGCTCATTGTCAGACTATTAATTTGACACCAAATCTGATTTCATCTGGCAGAAAATCCAAGACTTAATCTGCTGTCTGACTGTCCTCCAAACCTTTAGGCTCACCCTGGGAATTTTTATCTTCTGCATCTGTGATATGAGATTTGTGTCCCTTAATGTGTTATTTTTCTTCTAAAATACCTACTAGAACTGTGTATCTTGTTAATTTCCAGCATTTATGCTGTCAGGAAGTTGGATGGAGAAAGCTTTTTTCCATTTTTTTCAAAACCGAATAGTAACTTGAAGTTGATGCTGAAATTGAATAGGAGTTTCCAGTCCACTTTGGTTCAAATTAGTAAATGCAGTTTTGAAAGGCAGTAAGCACTGAACAGGATTTTAATTATTTGTGGAAAGTATCCACCCTATTCATCTGATATCCACCCCTTTTCATCTCATTCCCTTTGTCCATTTTTGTTTATGTCACTGTGTGCATTTGCTTTTCAAGCCTTCTGCACCCTTTTCTTTTATCTGCAGTGCTACTCCTCATCACCTTGTACTACTGGTAGCTTCTAATTGCCAAATGTGCTACTGTTCTTGTTCCCATTAGATTTTGCTTGTTAGGAAAAGATCAGCTTCTCTGTCAGCCTCTCTGATTGCTGTCTTTCCAGTTGTATAGTCCTAGAAAAGAGATGTGACTAGCGTGAGGGCTGGAATTACACACAAGATTCCTCTGTCTCTTGGGAGAAATGGAAAGATAACAGGAGACTTTTACAGCAAAGAGGGAGCCTAGGCAGGAGACTATTAGGAGCAGTTTTGGATCATAAGAAAAAAGGCTCTTGTTTGCAGTTGCTCTCATCTTGGTTTCTAGTTTCATATGAGTGCACTAAAAGGTGGTAAAACTTTAAGCTTTCATTATATATGCAATTTGTCAGACTTCATCCGTTTTACTAGAATTGAAAAATAGTTTCATCCCTGGGAGAATCTTGTTCTTGGTTTGTGTAATTGATACCTCTCTTGAAAAGATGATTCTCATTTGTTACTCATATTTATTTAAGGAAAAATCTTTAAATTCTTTCAACATCAAATCTGTTCAGTTAAAGACACATTACTCACAAAGAGTATATACATTTCCCTTACGTGTTAATAAATGGTCTAACATTTTCTACATTGTGTTTGACAATGAGACAGTAACATGCCATTGAAATAATTTTCATGTACCTGTAATCTTTGCTTTATTCTGCCTGGTGGATACCAAGAGGATATGGTAGTAACTGGCAAATGTGTAGCACTGATGAAATCTGATCATGTTTTGCTTTTTCCTTTCTTAAACAGAAGGATATATTTTGCGCTGGAGCATTGGCTCATTCTTCAAAGATCTACAGAACAATAAAAATGTAAGGAAAAATCTGACAGATTTTCCTGTCATGAACGGTATACTGCTCTGATAAGACAAATAGAGAAAAATGGATTTGGAGCTCTACAGGGACTAAAAATGTTTCCTGCCCATAAAGGTCGTGTCTTCTGCTTGACATAATAACTTAATGCTGTGAAAAACAAGAAAAACATAAGTAAAATGCTGCTAGTAATATTCCATTGTGTTCAAAGAGATTATTTTAAGAATGAATTTATCCATGTCCCCCAAACAGTGTTTCTACCATATGCCACCTGCAGCCTGTTTCATGGAGGGATTATTATTTCACCTCTTTTAATCTTCAGAAAGCCACACTGATAAACCTACTCAGCTAGCAACTATGGTAGCACACAGAACTGCCTGAAATGTGGTTATGTTGCTTTTGTCCCTCAGCAAATAAAGGAGGAGCTCTGCTGGAGGGCACACTCTACCAAAGTGGTTGACTTATTTCATGAAGAAGAGAAAAATGTGGTAGTGACATCATCTATTGATGGTTCAGTCAGGTACAAAAATGACTTTTCTTACTGCTATGGCCAGTGAATTGAAGTGTCTCTAAAGTTTCTTTTCTTGCTGGACTTGCGTATAACCGAGAACTTAAATAAGATATAACATTGGGTGAACTTCCTTTTCTGTACATATAAGAACTAATTTTTTTTATGGAACATGTCCATTTTTCCCAGGAAGTCACCCCTTTTATAAACTGTCATTCTCTTTCTGTGAAGTGACTTCAAATGCATAGGTAACAAACCCATCATTTGGAAATGAGCTCCTGTTCTGATACCATTTTACCTTTCCATACTTGTTGGGTTAGCATGGGCCCTAAACATTTCATGTGGAAAAGTAAATCATTTCAGTCTCAAGCTGCTTTATAGACAACTACACAGTTCATTCTTGGCTAACAAGTAGATTTGAATGGATATTTTTGTTTTTGGAAATCAGTAACATTCAGGAAATTCTGTGCATCTACACAGCTTCCTGCTGTGGTGGCAGAACCTTACTGCAGGAGCAGTTTAGGATATTTTACTCTTCTGTTTGTTAATTATAGAGCTGTTTGTTTGTTTTCTAATTTGCACAACATCCCTCTGAAGTTTTTTTACTCTCAAGTTAGATTTTAACAGTCAACTTCAGTCTCATTGATACTGTATACTAGCATACTGCATTCTAGAACAATTCTGTGGAACTTTCTCAAATATTTTGACAGATTTTTTTTCACTTTTTTTCCACTTCTAAAAGTATTCATTTTTCCTTTCTCTCCTCTGACACTGCTCCTACTATGTATGTAGGCTCTGGCATGCCACAAAAGGATACTATCTTGGTTACTTTGGACAGCCCAGAAAGTTTGAATTATCAGAGATCAGTCAGCTGATTTTGCCTTGTGATGTTAATAAGTTTCCTACAATAATTAAAGAGGAAAGCAAGTATATGGAAAAGAAGAAGAAATTTGAATATCCTCTAATATTGGACAGAGAAAAGTAAGATCTCAAACATTTACATACATTTATGATTTGGGGAACAGTTCTGAAAATATTATACTTAACAAAGCACCTGTCAACTGAGGGTGAGAAAAAACATTAATATTTTTCATGAATTATTAAGTATAATCTTTTTTTGAAATGATTTTACAAACTTTGGATAAATCTGGTAATTGTTACGGATTAGTAATGGTTTGAATGTAGTAATAGTGATGGTTAGATAATTGCCCTGAATCTTAGCTTAATTAGATTCTGCATGTTATGTACATTTTTCAGGTTAGGAGTCTATTTCCCTTCTATTTCCACAAGCTGATACTTTTCTGGACCTCCAAAATTTTAATGAAAAAGCTTAAAGTTAATAGTCTCAATCCCCAAACAAATCTTTCTGTAAGAGTAAACCCAGTTTAGTCTTTCACTTTAAAAACACTTTTTAAAATTTTCCTGGAGTGTTGTGGATACATGCATATATCTCAGACTGTGACATTGTACCCTGGTATAAATGTGGCATGTACAATAGCAGTGTTGGCTACTTCCTTCCATCTTTTCGAATAAGTAGCAACTTGTTTGAAGTCTCTACGATCAGAGCTGCTATAATTAAAACCAGCTAGCCTTAAAGAAATTGCTTAAATGATATGCCTGTGAGTACTTTTTAAGGATCCTTCAAATATTTCAGTAAAGGAGAACTGTTAGCTTTCTTTGTTAACTTTAATTCAAAACATTAATTAAACAGACTTGAAGTAAATAAGAAGCCTGTTTGTGCAGAAATCATGGTCCTAATGATAACTAGAAGAAAAAGAAAGACAGACAGTCATATGCTGTGCAATACAAAGTTTAAGATTTATCATTAAGTATATTCTGTGTGCTGTCACCTCAGAGTAACTAGATTCCTCTTAATTAACTGTAATATGGATAGGATAGCTAGCCTATCTTTACTAGTCAACAATCATCCAAAAGGCTGTGTTACTTATATATACTAGTCTTTGTCCTTTACAGGATGTAGCATCTTCTTTTTGGTCTACTCAGGCTCAAATGTCTTCATAATGCTACTACTGTTCTCTTACTGGATAGCTGCCGTATGTTTTACTAAGATGATATTTTATAATTTCAGATTAAGTTAATTTGAAATTATATGTATATATATAACTTAACAAATTAAGTTATAAACATAATTAACAGATATTCTGCAAATGTTCATACATGAAAGGGAATGAACCTAGCTGAATGGCATACATGCTCACACTTTAAAGCAGTGGCTCAGGCAACCTGCTGATTTCAGCAGTGCTATGCAGAAAAATGTCTCAGTTTTGTCTCAATTTGACATAATTTTTCTGATTATAAATGAAACTGTGTTCAGCTGCCCCAGTAGACACTATACTCTAGACCTTTTCTTGTGATCAACTTTGGAAGCCAGGTATATGAGCAGAGGAAACCTTTGTTATGAAGGTGGCATACAGGAACTGTGGTCAGAACTAACGGACATGCTAAAGAGTCATTAGACAGTGAGCTAGCACTCAGTTGTAATAACTAGTTTTTCTTATGTTAACATATCCAGCCTCTTAAAGATGACAAGCCAGTATCTGGATTGATGAAGTGAAGCCCTTCATGACACCTATGAAGCTCCTAATATGAATTATATTTTGAAGATGTTTGGAATAATTTATACTTTAAAATAATATTATTTTGGAGCCAATTGTGAATGTATGTTTGTTCAATTTTGTATATTGTCATTTTGATGGGAGCATGATTTTTTTCTGTCCTCTTCTGTGTTGTGTGTACAGGTGGAAGTCACTGACCAGATCATCTTTAGTTTTAGAAAAGCCTGCACATGAAGATGTAGTTCAAGACTTCAAGTTTTTCAAAGCTTTGGCTTCTCCAAAGGTAGCTAGCATACATGCATCAGTTCTGTGCAACATATTAGGAAACAGGCATAATAACCCTGTATGTCCTTGTCATTCATGGAAAAGCTAGAATAAAATGCATAAACAGAGGGATCAGATAAACCTTCTTTTTGGTTTTTATTCTCATTGTGTCACACTCCCAAATTCCATATAGCAAGAAGCACACACTGATTCACTTGTTTGGCTTAACAGCATAAAAATCTAGAATTTTCACATGCTCCAACAGAAATCTTAAACATCATAGGTGTAGCTGATGGAAATGTGAAAATACTGGAATATTCTAGTATTATCAGTGGATCCCTGGTTATGTGCAATAGTTCTATCAGGGTTCTCATGAAGTCAGACTTCAGGAGGTTCTAAGTCATTTTGAGTGTTGCTGCAACTGAATAATGGTATAACTCCTAAAGCTCTAACTGAATAATGGTACAGCTCCTGCTTCTTTACCTGGCTTAGCATTCAAAAGTCATAGCCTCAGATAAGGCTTTTTTTGTGGGAGTTGTACATTAAAAGGAAAAATGGAGAATACTACTCCTATGGCTACCTGCCCAAAAAAGTCTTTTAACATCTTTCTGACCATTATTCCCCAAAGGTTAGTGACCAGCAGATAGTGATGGGGATGAATTAACACCCTCTCCTAAACTTTGTGGTACTGTGAGACTTCTTTGTACCGCAATATTTATCCTAATGAGACTAGTTAAGGGCCAGTCAGTCAGTCAGTAAAAGACAACATAACTCTGTGTGGCAAGTTACTTCTCTCCATGTGCTTTTGGTGAAATGATAACCGTATGAGTCAACTGCACTTCCCTTTACTATTCAATGCCCTGGTTTGCCAGCGAGTCCTTACTTTCTCTCTTCTCCTCACTTGCTCAGATTCCATGGCTACTAAGATCAGCTATCTCCTCGTCTGGGTGCATTCTGTCATTTCACTCCAAGGCAGCAGCAGGTTGCCAAGCCCTCTTAAGACACAACTACACTAGACATGGAGGCTGTATAGTCTCTTGAGTTGCTTGTGTGTAAGCTACAGGAAAACTGCTTGAGCCACTCTTGTGCTGTAGCAACATGTGCTACAAAGTAAGGATAGTTGAACATTGATCCCCCTGCTATTCAACAGCTCTAGATACAGCTCTGCATAGTAAGAGAGGAGAGTGTTAGTGGGAAAAACACGTTGCTGCTGTGTATAAAACAAAATCTGTTACACTGTTGTAGTGTCAGTGGTTGAGAGCATTGCTGGACAGGTCAGTAGAGGTGGGCTCCACTCTAGGTTTTATTTTTCTTAGTCATTTGAAAAGAGGACTCACTGGTGGTCTCAGAACATAAATTAGTTGCATGCTCAGAGACATTGGCAGTGGAGTTCCCTTCTGATTGGGCTGTTGATGAAAAAAAGGGATTGATTTGCTTCCATTTGTCTTGAAGAGGAACAAATCAGGACTTCAGTTTGCAGTTCAGCCTAGAGGTGTGCTATTCAGTGGCTGTGCAAATATCTGGAGTATCTCATTAATTTACTGTAATTCAGTTGTCCAATCTTACTGAAGTCAACATGCTTAAAATTGACAGAAACTGAAACAGCGGAATTGAGGAATGTTCTATATTGCTGAAGATGCGGCACTTTTTAAATTGGTACTATTGCAGTATACTCAGCTGTTCATTTAGAAAGAATGTTTAATAAAATGTAGCTAGAAAATTTCTGTACAAATTTCTGTTTCAGACAAAATCTGTGTTTTCAAAATTGATAAAAACAAGAATTCTTTGTGGTATTTCATTCTTCAGGTGCTTTTATTTTTTTCTTGTGGTAGATCATAAATTGCCCTCTCAGGGTGAAAGCATTGCTATATCATCTGAGGACAGTTTCCTTTCCTGCCTTGTCCATAAGGGCATATACCTATTACCTAGTTAAGTCTCAGAGTAAATGTGAGAGTGAGTGAACTATCAAAGTATTTGAAGAATTTTCACAGCTTCAAGGCTTTCAAAAGCTTACAGCAGAAATGTCATTTTGTTCTTGTGCCTACCCCAATACCCTTGGCTAGACCTCCACTGTCCTCTAACAGCATGCATCCACCAAATCTGACAGGTTCCCTGAAAATGATTCCTGTATTGAGCTTATTCAAGGTGCTAATAGGTGACAGACCTAAACAAGTGTTTAAAGCTAGATGTAACATAGGTGATAAAAATCATTTTGCTGTTAACTACCTCGATTTTGTGTTCCTTAGAAACCTGGAATTTTGCTAGTTGTGCATTTTCTGTAGCAGAAGGATGACTCCTTCCTAACTGTTAAACAAAATTCCAGATAGTATTTACATGATACAAAGGAAACCTATGCATAAACCACAATCTCTCTACATAATAATGACACACATTTCTTCAGGTAACGTAAGTGCTATCATACAGTTCAATATCAGAAGTAATATTTAACAGCATTTCTGAAGTAATTTTTAGCTAGTAATGAACTGACTTTGTTCTCTTGATCAGATCCTTAGACAACCTTTGGAAAGTTTCAAGTCTGGAAACAAAGAGACTGGTGTGGTATTTGGATCTATTCCTATATATGAGGTAAGCATAAGTGTTTTCTACCTTTAGCAGTAGCATTGATACAACAAAAGCCATTAGTATTAGTAAATGTTTAAAATCATGTACTTTAACTTTCTATTAACTCTCTGCTTCTCAATTTAATTTTTTGACATGGCTTGCATTACTACCTAACCAACTCCATTCCCCGTTTGGCTGTAGCTGGAAAGCCCAGTTGAAGTGTGTGCGCTGCCAAGTGAGTATTCCAGCCATTTACTTATCCTGCTAAATTACACATCATTAATTTTGTGCTCAGCCTCTTTTCTTGTAGTCAGTCCAAAAACTATTATGCTTATCTGCACAAAGCTTTGACTACTGTAAATTCATACCATTTATGGGTGGTATTTATATGATTTATGGTGAGAGGTCTAGCTAGGATTTTAGGTTCCTCCTATGTAGAGAGATCAGAACATCCACAGCTTAGTGTACCCCACCTATGATAGAATGGAAAGAATTGCCCCTTGCAGAGGTTCTGATTTCTCTCTGTAGAGAGAATCTAGACAGCTTGGATGAGATTCCTAATTTTTAGATGTTGAAGTTAGGATGACTTCAAATTGACTTTGATGCATTCAAATGTATATAACTTAATGCTTCTGTAAGCAGCATTAGAAGCAGAGTAGCTCATTCATAATAACCCGATGAAAGAGAACTCAGGAGTTAGTGTATCCTGTTAGTGTTCAAATAATTGTTACATACAGTATTCTTCTACTGCCCATTAATGTGCCTTGGAAATCTGTATTTTGTTTCTCCCGGAAGAAGAAAATAAAATGCAAGGGTCATGTGCCTTGGCAAGTTGGGAGCAACTGAACTGAAGCCAATGGCACTGCAGTGGATTTACAGTAAGATGAGATCAGACTTTATTATTTTCTGTGGGATGCATACATGACAAACAGTTGTTTGTACTGTTACAAAACTCTATCAAAGTGGCCTACACACCTGAATCATTATCTCTTGAAATTTCACATTTTTTTTTCAAGGTTATCAGTGGAATAAAGCTGAAAGGTCCAGTCTCACTGAATGGAAAATGGAGCCAGAGCTCAGTGAAGAATAGCTTCAAGACAAGTAAACATAATATCCATCTTCAGACAAGTGTGTTAGCGGTTTCCTCAGTTCAAAATTTTTCCCTTTTTTAAATCTTATATTTAAATCCATTTCATTAGTAAGCAGAATTACAGAAATCAAATATTATCTCCATTCCAGTCCTTCATGGAGAAAAAAAATCTAATAAAGCTGGTGTATGGTTATAAACAACAGATACTCACACAACAGCTCATCTCACTCCATTTTGTTTGATGTTTAACAACAAAAAAAGTCTTGCTACTGTTAACTACTTAAAGATTCAGAGATATAAACTATGCAAATATGCTTGTGTTGCTAGCCATACAGACTTCTCTGAAGAATAAGAAATGTTATTCCAGAGCTTCTGCTCTAACTTTTCTCTCGTGTTTCAGGAGCTTTGGTGTTCTTGGATAGGCAAAGATTTGGGATGGAATATTCCACAGATAGTACATATATGCCACAGTATCCTAGACAAATGTCTTCTTCCAGAAAACAATTAGATTTCTTTATTAATCATGCTTGATAGGCCAGCAGTTTAAATAACTTGGAAAAATTCTATTTTGGATATTAAATATGTCCCCATATTTGTGGGAGTGCACAGAGCAGCAGCAAGTAACATCTTTTAACAATGTGCAGTGTGCATTTTTCTACCCAGCAGAGACAGAGGAGGAAGCCTAATCAGTCGAGGTACTGGAGAAATTGCAGGAAAGGGTAGTTTTGCATGACACTGTGGAAATATACATACTTGGTGACTTCCCAAAGCCTGTTAGTTGCAAGAAGACAATTTATGAAACTTCAGGAGAGAAGTCCCACAGAATTTTTGGCTACCCTTTCTGACCACTTTGCCATGGATCTTTACTCCAAATGGGAAATTACCATTAAAGATTTTCCATCAGAAGGAATTCTACAGATGAAGGCTTATAGGTTGAGGACCAACATGTGCTAATCTGCAAGTTTTTGGTAAAGAGGTATGCTTTGATCCACTGAAGTAACAAACAAAAGTTTTCCATGACACAGGTGGTGCCAGAAATCTTATCTGCTTATCTGCTATTTTTATGAAATCTGAATCAATATATTTGAGAATGTATCTGGAGTACTGTATCCAGTTTTAAGCTCCCCATTACAAGACTTCATATACTTGCTTCATATACTGAAATAAGTCCAGTAGAGGGCTGTCAAGATTATCAGTGGGCTGGAACACATGACATATAAGGAGAGTCAGAGAACTGAGTCTGTGCACTCTTAAGAAGAGAAGGCTAAGGGAAGACTTTATTGCCATCTACAATTATCTGAAGGTAGGAAGACAAAGATGAGAGAGACTCTTTTCAGAAGTGCACAGTGACAGGACTAGAGGCAACGGACACAAATTGGAACATGAGAAATGCCAAATAGATATATGGATTTTTTTTTTTTTTTTTACAATGACAGTGATCAAATAGTGGAATAGGTTGTCCAGAGAGGTTTTGGAAATGCCATCCTTGAAGGTGTTCAAGAGTCAGCTGGTTGCAGCCCTGAGCAGTCTGATCTAATTAGGCCCATTTTGAGCAGGGATAGGACTAGATGACCACTAGAGGACTCTCTCAACCTAAATCATTCTATGATTCTATGATTTTTTTATGTTGAAATACAGACTGATACTTTATTAACATCATAGAATAAAGGCTTATGCATTTAAATTACAACAAAATTGAGCTGAATTTGTCTGATACTGGAATATATTTGTTTTATACAGTGGAAACGTAATGCAATAAATGACCAGAGAAAATGTGACTTGTTTCTTCCAAAATAAGCAAAGGATGGAAAAAGTCTTAAAATCTTTTCTGTCTTACCTTCTCTAATGCTGTGTTCCTAAGAAGGAAATACCTATGATGAGCAGTGTGGAGTTCAGTTAGCAGTTAGTTATGTAAGTAAAAGTTATTTTTTGCAACTAAATCTTACATTCTGTTTTACAGCAATCACATCTGTTTGAGAGAAGACTCACAAGACATAGTCGAGCACCAGCAACAAATGTGGTGCCATTCAGCACTTTGGCTACTTCTTTCAGCCGTGTGAAGTCTACAAGTTTCTGCAGTTATAATCAAAATAAACTCTGTTGGCAAGGCAAATTAGATGTACTGCAAGTAATAGTCACAAGCATTCAGGCAGGTGCTGGATTCAGGCAATTTCTGCTCTGAATTGTTCTATTTTCAGAACTTCAACAATATCACATTAATTCAGACATCAGCTCTTTGAGTATCTTGAATATCTATTATTTTCCAATCCAAGGATGCAGGAGACAATTGTTAGGCTTCACAGTCAGCATAAACTAACATCTAGGGAATGTTTGCTTCTAGCAAATCCATTAAACCTGGGAAGCAGCTCAGCAGAAAAGGGTCTGAGAGTCCTTGTGGACAAGTTGAACATATGCCCTCGCAGCAAAGCTGCATCCTGGGCTGTATTAGTAAGAGCATGGCCACCAGATCCAGGGAAATGATTCTTACTCTCTACCTGGCACTTGTAAGACTGCACCTGGAGTACTGTGTTCAGTTTGGGGTTTCCCAGTACAAGAAGGATATTGACATACTGGACAGAGTCCAACAGAGGGCCACCAGGATGATCAGGGGACTAAAGAACATTATGCACAAGGTGAGGCTGAGAGAACTGGGCCTGTTCAGCTTGGAGAAGAGAAGGCTATGGGGAGAGCTCATTGCTGCCTACAACTACCTGGAAGTAGGAGGATACAACGATGGAGCTAGACTCTTCTTGGAGATGTGATAGGACAAGAGGTATCATTGAATCATAGAATCAGTAAGGTTGGAAGGGACCTCCAGAGATCATCTAGTCCAACCCCCGCCCTGCTCAAGCAGGGTCACCTACAGCATGGTAGACAGGGTTGCATCCAGGTGGGCCTTGAAGATCTCCAGAGAAGGAGACTCCACAACCTCTCTGGGCAACCTGGTCCAGTGCTCCGTCACTCTCACAGGGAAGAAATTCCCCCTCACGGTCAGGCGGAACTTGCTGTGGTTCAGTTTTTGCCCATTGCCTCTTGTCCTGTCAAATGGGACAACTGAAAAGAGTTTGTCTCTGCCCCCCTGACACCCTCCCTTCAGGTACTTACAGACATTGATAAGATTCCCTCTCAATCTTCTCTTCCCCAGGCTGAAGAGGCCCAGCTCTCACAGCTGTTCCTCATAGGGCAGATGCTGCAGCCTCTGATCATCTTTGTAGCCCTACGCTGGACTCTCTCCAGTAATTCCATGTCTCTCTTGTCCTGGGGAGCCCAGAACTGGACATTGTACTCGAGATAAAGACTCCCCAGGGCTGAGTAGAGGGCCAGGATCACCTCCCTCGACCTGCTGGCAACAGTCTTCCCAATGCACACCAGGATACCATTGGCCTTCTTGGCCACAAGGGCACATTACTGGCTCACAGTCAACTTGTCATCCACCAGCACTCCCAGGTCCTTCTCTGCAGAGCTGCTCTCCAGCCAGTCAGCCCCTAGCTTGTACAGGGTTATTTCTCCCTAGGTGCAGGACCCTGCACTTGCCCTTGATGAACCTCCTGAGGTTCCTCTCTGCCCAACTATGCAGCCTGTCCAGGTCTCTCTGAATGGCAGCACAGCCCTCAGGTGTGTCAGCCACTCCTCCCAGCTTGGTATCATCAGCAAACTTGCTGAGGAGGCACTCTGTCCCTTCGTCCAGGTCATTGATGAAGAAGTTGAACAGGATGAGACCCAGTACTGAGCCCTGGGGAACTAGCCACACTAGCCGCAGGCCTCCAACTAGACTCCATGCCACTGATGACGACGCTTGGAGCTCTGCCTTTCAGACAGTTCTCAATCCACCTCACTGTCCGCTTGTCTAACCCACACTTCCTGAGCTTCTCTAGGAGGATGTTATGGGAGACAGTGTCAAAAGCCTTGCTGAAGTCAAGGTACACAACGTCCACTGCTCTTCCCTCATCTACCCAGCCAGTCATTGGTTAAGCAGGAGGTAGCAGACACAAGTTGGAACATGGAATATTATCATTAGATACTAGGCTCTTTTTTTTTTTTTTTTTTTTTTAATCATGGAGGTAGTTAAATGCTTGAATGGGTTAGCCTGAGTGATTGTGTAATCTCTATCCTTAAAGATTTTCAACACTCTACTAGGCACAGACCTAGCAACTGAATCATATTAGACTTGTTTTGAGAAGGGCATTGGACTGGGTGGTTTCTAGAGGTCCTTTCCAAACTAAATTATGATTCTATGATATTCAGTCACTTAGGAGAAGTCTCAGGCCTGCTGTGATACTAGGGATGCCTGTGCAATGCTTGCTGAGACTTTATGCCTCAGTATAATAGTTAAAAATTCCAACACACTGAGCAAGGAGACACTCAGACTACCAATGGGAAATACTATGAGGACCAGGCTGTTGAAGTCTATGTCCTTTTTGGAGACTCTGAGTCACATGATTTAATTCTTTCTAGAGCTGAGGCTGGTATGTACACCTTTCTCAAAGACCTCTGCTTTATCTTTGCTATAGCCTTGTCATTTAGGGGCTTTGCTGGAGAGAAGACAGTATTTTCCACACTGTGCTCAAAGAGGTGTTTAAATATTCTGTATTAGTTTTCATTTGGACTTTTGAAATGGCTGAAGAAACTAGACAATTTAAGGATAACAGCTGGAGGGTCTTCTACTCAGAAGACAAGTATAAACATGGAAACAAAGCCAAACAGAACAGGTACCTCCCATTAACATTACATTTTTACATGCTTGAAACTATTTGGAGTTATTTCTGTGGTTTTCAAATCATTTTAAAGGCTGCTTGTTAAAGCCTTAGGAGTATTTAATTTAAACAGTCTTTGCATCACAATGATGTTTTATAAGGACAAGAATGTTGCTCTTAAATAATCTTCATGCTATCAGACCTTTTCATTAACCAAAATAATCATTTAGTTATGGCAAATGTGTTTCAATTACATGTAGCCAGTGCAGCACCCTGGAGCTACATGGACAGCACCAAACTGGTCAGAGTGGTCAATACATTGATGGTAAGGAAGTCATTCAGATCTAAAAAGACTGGAGATATTGGGCCAACAGGGGCCAATGCAGTTTCCTGAAAATGGGGTGGAGTAGCCCCATGCAACAGTTCACAGTTCAGCATGAGTGCCAAAAGAGGAGCAGCTTTGCAGAAAATGACGTGGGGTTCCTTGCAGACAAGAAGTGGAACATGAGTCAGCAGTGCACCTTTGCAGTGATGGAGATTAACCACATACCCCAGTATATGCATTTCAGTGGTATTTCAGCTGTGACCAGCAGGTCAAAGGATGTGATTATTCCCCTCTATTTGGCATTTGTGAGACTGCACCTGGAGTGTGGTGTCCGGTTTTCAGCTTCCTAATATAAGAAAGACACTGATATACTGACAGAAGTCCAATAGAGAGCCATCAGGATGGTTAGGAAGCTGGGCACACATGACATTTAAGAGACTGAAAAACTTTAAGCTCTTATTGGTGTCTGTAACTACTTAATGGAAAGTTATATATAAAATGGAGCTAGACTGTTCTCAGAAGTACATGGTAAAATGAGGAGAGGGCAACAAGAACAACTGAGATCAGATATTAGGAAGAATATTTTCACCGTAACAGTGGTCTAACATTAGAACAGATTGTCCAGAGATTATATATACTTGCCTCCTTGGAGATACACAAAACTCGACTGAGTATCATCCAGAGCAACCTTATCTGACCTTGAAAGCGGACTGAACTTCAAAGCTAGCTCTGCTCTAAGCTGAGGGTTGGACCAGGTGACCTCCAGATATCCCTTCCAAACTTAAATTATTCTATGGTTTATGATTAGTGTATGATAAAAGAGCCATCCCTCATTAGTAAATGTGAAGGATTGCTGTGATCAGATGTCATTAAAAGAAATGATGAACAATGTGCAATGATAAGCAATGTGTGTTTTCTTCCCCATTCCATTGCTACAGAATTCTCCACACTTAGCTATCAGTTTAAAGTTTTTGTTTGCTCTGTGGCTGCAAGCACAGTGTATGTAAGTTATTAGGTAAATTTTCCCCAAATGGAAGTAAATTTTGAGGATATGCCTTTAGTCCTAGGTATCTTTATATTGTGTCTGAGCTTTATTCTAGTGTTTTTTCTGGTCAGTGAGTGAATCTCACTATCACAAGTAGTTCGTAAAAACAAAATCATATCAGTACTACAGGTTTTCCCTAAGGTTGATTGCCTTTCCAAACTGGATTACCCTCCTAATGGTCTCTTTTCTAGTTTAATTTGATCTTCTAGGTTGAATACTTTTACCTGCATGAATCACATTCTATTAGACTCTTGGTTGTTTTCTTCCTTGGCAGCTCAATTACAAAATACAAATACTGTTTCTGAACAGATCATTCTTCTTTACTGACATTTCCAACCTAGTCAGTTCTACCACCATACATACATTCTTTTCCTTGTAAAGCTCACTGACACATTATTAGGGGTTGTATAAAACCTGAACAATGTGTTTTCAGCCCACAAACATCTCAGTATTGGGTAGGCTGGTGTGAAAAGTCACAAATTATTTTTCCCAATTGTGTATTCTAGTCTGCAAGCTGGTTTTATCTAGCGGATATATTTTTCTGCATTAAATATGTATTTGGAAAGCAACTGATAAGCTATTCATTTATTCTGCCACCAATCAGCACTGTTTGTAAGTTAAGCCATCACACCTGGATTTGAAAATAAAGCTGCAGGCATCACTCCATCTGTTTGTCCACTGGTCAGGAAAAAAATGAAAGGTTTTTCTGTCCAGAAGGTGGAGTATACTGCCAGGAAGTATCCTTAAATAAAATGATGAACTCTACAACAATGAGAGGAGAGATAGAAGGTAAGTCAGAAGACATCTGAGATCTTTAGAAGATGCCAACACAGAGGAGGAAGGACAGCATAGCAAATGATCTACTGAAGTCAACCCAAGGGAAGAAGCAACAATATTCTGGGAATAACTTTCCCACAATATATCTCTCAGCACACTGTCTTCACAGGCAGACTATAATTGCTTTTTCTGTTGGCTATTCACATACATTATTCCACGTAACAAATCATTTGCTCAGAGTCTGTCCTTTCTGTATTCATCCAGACTTCCCTCACAGCAAGCCTATCAGATACGTGTGACAGACACTGTCTGATTTTTCAGGTGAGGACAGATTGGCTTATGTACTGGAAAACTGTTCCAAAGAAAGGAGGAAAAAAAAAAAAAAAAAAAAAAGAAAGAAAGAAAGAGAAAAGTAGCCTGACAAGAAAAATGTATGAGGTGGTGAAATCTTAGTCTTTTCAGATTCTTTCTTCCTATTGCCACAGTTGCTTTCTCTAACAGCTGCCTGTATCTTTCACTGGACTCAAGCAAAGCATGTACAGTTGATCTAGGAAAGTTCAGTTGCTTACTTTTCTCCAACTTGGGGATGACAGAGCTTATTACAGCTTTGAGATGTTGTTTTGGAAGATGTCATAGCAGGAGGATGAGGAAATGAGAGTGCTGGATCACAAATTGAGGTATAGCCTTATAAAACCAGCTCTGGGTGCCAGAGTGAGGACCTTCTTCAGCCCGGAGTTATTGAGAACATAAAGGAAGGTCTGAAGCTTGAAGATGCTCACCTGAAGCAGCCACAGGGGTTCCTTACTAAAGCATTAGAGATGCAAATGCAAATTTTCCGTTTCTGGCCCAGTAGTTCTTTGGCTGAATCCTCAGAAGATGCTATACATCTACATTCTTCTTTAGTAATGCTACTAAGGATGGAAATACGGGGTAAATTCCTTTGAATGACAACATTGTTGCACAATTCTCTCACCAATGAGCAAATGCGAGTTTGAAATTGAGCAGTGCTTGATTCCTGAAACTCGAGTGATCAAATCATCTTTAAGGGATACAGAGGTAAACTGATGCTTGCATCACTGCTGTACTGGTTCTATGGATAAAGAAATTTTTCAGTATTGAAGGTAACAAGCATGCTGCTTCTGAAAACACTGAAAAAAATCTTTCTTACAATTTACCCATATACATACAAGAAATTGCAACATGATTGGGCTCTGGTTCCTTTTCAAGGACTACTTTTATGATTGTGTAGCTTTTTTAGCTCTTTCTGTGGCAATAGGTATCTTTTTTGAAGTGTCTGCCTCCAAAATCAGTTTTATACTCACAATCTCATGAGAGTTAGATACAAAACATGGAATTAATATGCGCTTCTATTTCTGCTTGTTAGTTCCTTGCCAATGCTTTGAAAGAAAACATTCATCCTCCTAACTAGAAGAATACATGTTGAGCTCAAATTCGATTAATTTGCTATCATGATTTCCAAGTGCCTTCCTGGCATTTCAGCATTCGGAGACAGTACCCCACTCTCCAACATGACAAAACAAAGACTGGAGAATACATATCCTATCACCATCTGACTAAAGGTACAAGTCATTTCTCAAGTGCAGCACCTTAGTACACAGTTAGAATAATCTATGTAGTTAGTGCAATTAGTACTTACTACTCTGGGGGAGAAGTTCAGCATCGTTTTTCTAAAGCATTTTTTTCCCCTTCTCCCTAAACAGTTGATAATGAGCAGTGTTTGATATGCTGGCCTTCTTAGAAGGACTGCCTTCTGATAAGCTCAATATGAAATGTCTTGCATTGATTTATGTTTTTAATTGATTTGTTATAGGCCTATGTTGGATCTTTGGATAATGACATGTTTTTAGCATAGTATCCTGTTGAAGTATATTTAATATTATGATCAATGAAGCTTCTTGTTAAAATCAAGTTTGTCTGACAAAACAAGTGGCAGCAGATAAACCAGAATCTGTTAACTATTTACTATTTGCATCCTCTTCATCCTTCCCAAGATTTACTGGTAGCATATGAAAGCTAATACTCCTGCAGTTCCCTAAGTCCTGTTTTCCTTTGAAAGACAGTCACATTAGCTTTCTTCCAGTTATCTGAAATTTACCTAGTCCTCAAAGATTCATTAAAAATTAACAGTCCAAGGTTCAGAGAGCTCATATAAACAAGCCATGCATGACATTTCATAATTGTCTTTGGCATTGTCCTTACTTATAATTGGAACAAAAGTATTTAACTCTGGCTGTAAGATGCAGCAGTTGCATCCCACTTCTTTCCAGTTTTTTAAATACCTCTTTACAACTGAGTAGTTAGTCATTCTTCTCTTTTATCCAACCTGTACCACTGCTCTGACTTCATAAGTCTTAATTTCCAAGTTACGCTGTTTTCAGTCTTGCTGGCAGCTGCATTAGGCTTTCCTTATTAATTGCGTGGATTTTTCAAGAGCTGACTTGTACTCATTTCTATTCACATCACATTACTTTTCACTGTGCAAAATGGTCCATCCCTAATATAATAAATTTCCCTTTAACAAATTCAGTGTTTAATCCTATGCTGAACATAGGCAGTGCACAAGCTCTCAGGAGAGAGCCATGCTGCAAGGAGAACATGCAAAAATGCATGACATTTATGTTCTAACTTTAGCAGCTTCCCATTTAGCAGGTTGCCAAGAAAGGTTGTGGAGTCTTCTTCTCTGGAGATCTTCAAAGCCTGCCTGGATGCAACCCTGTCTAACATGCTCTAGGTGACCCTGCTTGAGCAGGGGGGTTGGACTAAATGATCTCCGGAGGTCCCTTCCAACCTTACTGATTCTATGATTCTATTACCTTAATGCTAAGCTGTTTAGTTTGCAAAAAATACAGTGCAATGTAATAATGCTCTCATCATTTTCTTATAATTCATTAAATTAACAAAACCTGAAGTAATTCAGATTGTGTGTCATTTCTCAGCATTACTGTTTCCTTGAAGAGCTCCAAATCCTAGTGCTTTATAAACACCACATGAAAACTGCTCCCAGTCCCAAACCTTTTACACAGTGATATTATCTGATTGCGTGGTTTTGTCAAGTGTCATAAGAAAAGCAGAGACAGTCCATTTCTGTGAGCAGATAACCTACTAATGTACTGCAATGCACAGAATTATTTAGGACAAGTATATCTGTTTATTGTATCCTACAGAACAGAGGATGCCACTGGAAAGAAATTGAGAACAGAAAAGTGTATCAGACAAGTGATAGTTCCAGAGATGTCCACTCATCTTCAGGCAGTCTTTTCACTGTTGGATCTAGTACAAAGATGTTTGTTAATTGGTTCGCTGGTACTAATTGTAGATTTTCTCAATCAGTTGATGTTCCTATATTGGTTTGCAGATTAGCTTATTTCCTTTAGTATCCATGACTGATTGCAAGTTTAAATGTTTCAGCTGTATCAGTTCTTCTGTTGTTCCAGATCACAACTATATTATGGGAAGCAACCTCAACAAAGACAGCCTTTTTCAGCATGGCAGAAGCTTACGGCTGTACTGATTGCAGTAGTTAGTTTGCCAGAATTTCATTACAGCCCTTGCTAGCGCTTTACAAAACTTGGGACGTTCTTCAGCTGCCCTCACCCACTGGGGCAGTTCAATCTGAATGGCATCAATTGTGCCAGAAGTACGAGAGCCGAAAGTCTTTGTGATGTATCCACCACTATAATAGCTACCATTGTTTGGACTAGGATTGGATGGAGAAGGCACACAGATATAATGGTTATTTTGTTCTTCAATATATCCACCCAAACTTCTGTTCCCTGTGAGCAAAGTCTCAAAAGACACATTGACTAGCTGATTGGCCAGATGACTAATAGAGGAACATGATGCAGAAAAGACCCGCAAGTTGAGGGAAGTTTTTGAAAGCGTGTAACCTAGTTCTATCCACTGTTCAGGGTGTGCTTGTCCATGGATATCCAGAATCAGCCCCCCCGTCATCTGTGATTTTGCAGTGTTCAGAAATCCCATATATTCCTCCCAGGCTTGTTCTGCTTGGGGAATTCCAAAAGAGGCTTCTTCCTTTTCCCTGTTCGCATCCATCTTGAATCTTTGGAGATGGTTTACAATGATATGTGGAAAAAAGCCATCAGTAATGTTGCTGATTTCATTAGCAAGGGCCTGAGCCACCTCTATGGTATACCTGTCTTGGTTGGTAAGCACCTTGCACTTCTTAAAATTTTGAATGCTTCCAGGAGGGCAGTCATGAGAGAAAATACAAGAGGACGTCTTTGCATCCCAACAGCCAGCATCTCGATCAAGAATGTCCTCAGGTTCCATCGACCCACCATGTGGGACAGAAAGAATTATGTTCATGTTGCCCACTTGATATTCTGTAAAATTATTTTGACCAAAAATAACTTCCTTGGTGTCAGTGATTTTCAAAGGCAAATATAAAATGCAAAGGAGGAATAGATACATTTTGTTTTCTACTTTCCACTGGAGGACTCAGCAATATGCAATATGTCAATACCTACACAAAAGCAAAAGACAGATTTTTAGAGGATTTACGGCTGTGAATATACGAGAGTGCTCAGCTGCTGCTGAACACAGTTATTGATTAACCTATTTTAATTTAACTACATGTAACGCAAAGAAGAAAAGTACTTATTTGAGAAGCAAAAGTGAGCAGGACACTTAGTGAAGCTAGACAGAGCTAATGCAGTTTTTTCAAAACAGAGGAGTCTCCCAGAACAGCAGAGGAAGAAAAAAATTGTACGTTACTGGGCTTCCTTTCTTTTCCCGAAAAGCACAAAGACTATTTGATCATCCTATATGGTCCCAGACTCACTAGATCTTAGAAAAATACTTAAAATAAAAATTTTCCCACCAAAGCTTCTCTTTCTTCACCTCTGAATTTTCAAGAAAAATACAACAAAATTTGACAGACCATCTACATCTCATTAAACTGAGTGAAATATTTTTCCATTATCCATCCAGCTACAGAAACTAGAAGCCATGTCAGCTCAGACCATCACTGGGTTTGTCTAAAACAAGCAGACCAGTAAAACCCGGGTGTTACCATGCTCTACCTCTTGCTAGCTCCAGACTACATTCATATGATAGCATCACAGATAGGTAGCAGTAGAGGGATTAAGGAGTAACTCTCCATTCTCTTCAGTTTTTCAGGTTTCCATTCTCTTCAAGGGAGCTAAGATTTTTTTAAGCTCCCACTAACTCTTCCAGTTTTTCCAAAGCTGGAGTTCAGCAAGATGCTGGCAGTGCTTTCTGTTTTGAAGGCATTAAATTCATAGAAAAATCAGAGCCTTAGGTATGTGTTGGTTGGATGTAAAATGAATGACTAAAGTCAATAAAGAGCAGAATAAAAAAGGACATTGGATATTTTTCACTTCCATGAATTAAAAAATGCCTCAGCTAACAGGCCAGTTGAGGAGTATGTAAATAGTGCAGATAAGGCAGGCTGTAGTGTTGCCTGCCCTCTCCTTATCATTCCATCACCTGCAGAAATGCAGAGGATAAGAGGAGCAGACGAGGAGGAGAGTAAGAAAGCTGCAGATCTGCAAATATCTGCCCACATCCCCTAGCCTGAGAGCGTGTATCCCAGCAGCCAGTAACACTGAGAATAAAAGCATTAAAGTTTTTGTAACCTCTTTCTCCCCTGTCAGTCTGTGCTCACTAACATGCTCAGGGCTGCCTTCCACAATTCTGTAACACATTTCTCTTCAAACCTAAAGGAGCAATAACCGGCAAAGGAGCCAAGAAGGTATCCTGTCCCCTGTCCTAACAATGCTGCTACAAAGACAGCCTGAAGCATGGTGTCTCTCTGCTTCCTGCTGTAACCTCTGTACAGTCTCCTACAACTGATGCAGCTCCTAGCGGGGCAGGGTACCGTATGGAAGCTGCTTCTTCACAGGTAATTGTGGCCTGCACAACAAGAGCCAAATTAGTTTATCCTAGTTCATTTACTGCATCAACTCTCCATTTGCCATTTGCCTAAGCAAAGTGAGCACTTCTGTACTTACTGGTACACGTCCTACTCACAAAATATCAACAAAACTCTGGTATTATGGTTTTCAAAGAAAATCAAAGTAGGAATGAGAGAAAATGGAGTTCTACATAAGCTGATTTTCCTCACACCAGCCAGCACAATGACTGCCATCCAGTGTTGGTCAATTTACTACTCTAAGAAATGGAGTGGGCAATTCCACCCAATTAATGCAACGAAAAATTCTTTCCCCTATGTGAGGCCAGGCATCAACATCCTGCTGAACTTTAAAGACAATCTCCTTTACCCACTGGGCTGGTCCACACTGAGGAGCCTGTACATGAGAAGCAAGCATCCATCCTTCTCTGTTTTTTGTGGTCTGAAAGTCCACTGAAAGTCTGTGGACTAGAATCAGGTCCCTGGCAATCTGATCTGCAGTTTTTCCACAGGTCATGATCAACAGCTCCTTCAGGCTTTCCAAAAGGATCTTCACTCCTGTTAATCCCTGTTACTTGGGCTTTAGGTTTAAAACCAACTTTTACCCAAGCCCCTCACATAGTTCATTCTTCCCTAGGCTAACCTAAAATACAGACCTTCACCTGCTAGTTCACGCGTTACCAGAAGCGTTGACACAAAGGAGTATTTCCAAGCACTATTCAAAATCCCTTTTGTGAGAGAGTACAGACTGCACAAGAAAAGTGACACAGGCTACCTGTGTAATGTAGGAACAGCTTACCTCAGGTACAGTGGGGCCCAGCAGCACATTAAATCAACAGCAACAACTCACAGGCGCTGTTCATCTGCCTCAGAAGGACTCAGGTTCCCTTTGCCTCAGGCCTCCAGCTTAAATACGATGACACAGTTGTTACTTTCCCACCACCTGCCCAAATGTTTACTGTCCTCTGTGGCAGTTCGCTTGTCTTTGCAATTGCTCGTTAATGATTAAATCAAGCTTTTTAAACTGCTAGATCATCTTTAAAAGATATTTGGAGACAGAGCTGTGTATAACTCCCAAACTGCAAGAATATCATGTAGGCACAACTCAGGCTCTGGCGAGAGTTGGAGCCCAGAATAATTTGATGACACCAGATTGGTTTATAGAGTTCTCTGGACAACGTACAGGGGATGTAGAATAAAAATCCTAATTCCAGTAATAAAAGCTAGAAAGCTATTCTGAATTTCATACCAGCAAAATACACAGATCAAATTCTAAGCAGTGCAGATTTTTATAATAGCAATAATATGGAATTCCCTGAAATTCTGAAACCTGATCTACTATTTTCCGGTCTATGTCATTAAGTTACCACTATAGCTCATGATCTGACTAGTAGCTTCAGCAGAGTGCAAGATTTTGAGTATTTTAATCTACCTCATGAAGACAATTCCAGAAGTACCAGACTTACTATATGAAAAGAAGTTTCTTAAAAGTCTGCAAGAAGTCCTTGTCCATCATGGTGCATAGTGGGAACAAAATTAATTTTGCTTTAGTTTAGGTGCAAAGGTCAGTCATCTAAGTCTAGTGATCCCATTCCCTCTCTATAGTCAGTGTTGAGAAAAAAGCACCTCTAGAGTTATTTAGTTCATTTATCTTCGCCACCTATCCTAGACTTCTATCAGGAGTCTACAGGGGTCTTTTTTTTAATTATAAAGAGACTCCACTGAGATTCCACTGAGACTTTGACCGTTCATTTTAATTCAGTGAAATGCACCCCAGGCATTGTGCCATCTGCCAAGGGAACAGCGAGCAAACAGTATAGCTGCCTTATCTGGGCTATAGCTGTTCTCATTGTTGATTCTCAAAGGGAGGTAGTGACTCTTGTGTGAATTCACCAAGTGGGAGCTGCCCTGTTTCTACTCTTGCTGTAGGAGCCCCAAGCTGAGAATAATCAATGGGTTCTTTGATTTATCATGATATTTGAGTGATAGAGAAACTCAAGCTATAAGCTAGATGTCAGATTGTAAACACCTAATATGAATTTATTTCTCCAGTATCTATAAGCTCAATAGCAGAAAGCTTCAAATTGCAAATCACACAGTCAAAATCACAGCAGACTTTGTGAATTAGAGGGAGAATTTAATTAATGTAGCCTGGTGGAAAAATTACCTGCTAATCCATCAATAGTCCTGAAAAAGAAAAAGGATGATTACTTAGTTCCATTTTCAATTTCCTTTAGGATAAAAACAGCTTATTAACAGCCCAGCATAAGAGTGACCTCTACTATCTTCTCATTTATAGTGCAAAATATCATCAACCTGAAGTTCAAATGAAATGACTCTGCAAAGCTCTTCATTTCTTATTACATGATATGAAACAGTAATAAAGGAATTATTAGCAGTAATAAAGGTTTCTGCTCTACTTTCTATTTCCAGATCTATTTGTAATGTATTCTGCCAGTCACTGTTACAAAACTGCCCAAGTTAAATAAATACAAAAGGGTTTTGGTACAGTCATTCCAAGTCTTATTAAATCCCCCAGGCACACAAGCTACCTGTGAAAGGAAAGGCATGTGTCTATTATTATAGTAAATAATATATTATATTAAAAGTCTTGTTCCTAACTACAAGGACATGCCACTTCTGGCTTCTGCTGCTATTTATGGGAAATTTTACAGATATACTACCATGTGCTTTAAAGAAAAGACATTACATGCTTCTGCAACATACTTACATGCTTACACTTACATGCTTTACTATTCTTTAAATAACTCACCAAAGTATTATAACCTTACTACCTCCTTCTAGGAGACATTGTTGAGCTCAAAAGATCAGTATCTTTAGCCTATATTAGTCAAGATAACTCTGAAACCAACAAATCCTTTAATTCCTTGTAACATGGTATTTCACACTATGAAATGTAATGCTAGATGTCACAGATAATTTGATTAAAGCCATTTGTTATAAACTGAATGTTAAAGGCTATCACAAATATATTATATGCTTTGGGATGTATTTGTGAGAAAAATGGTAAAATGTGAACTTAGTAGAATTTCTTTGCATGATTTATTTGTAGAGGACCCAAGACACAAAGGTCAGTTTGCGTGATCATGGTAACCTCAGATACCCCACAAATCTACTGTAAAATCTACTTATAGCTTTCAAGATTTAATGTAAATCATGGCTCATTCAATTCCAAGCTATCTGTCCTTTGGGAATAAAGAATTGAAGATCTGAAAATCTGAACTGGGCAAGAATTCTGTGGTACTGTCTTTCTTTAATGAAAGTTCCTTGGCTCCAGTGCTTCTCAGTCTGAGGTTCACCTTACTATTTTTAATGTAATCTATACAAAATGGTCAAAAGTGGATGTAACTGAATTGCACATGACATTTTAAATGATATTGATATATTATACTGTCTACCCTGGTTATTGTTTTCACCATGAACAGAACAGTTTGAGGGAAAGAGAAATGTCAGAACATTAAAAAAAAACATTTTTTAAGTGAAATGATCATAATTCAAATGGAATTGTAATTGCAATTGAATTTAAAACTTTTGGAGCATGCCAAATACAGACAGAATCATGGAGTTAAAAAAAAAAGATCAGTAAAGAGGAATTTCATCAACATTTTCAGCTTTAAAACCTCTTAGGCCATCACTCTTACTAAATTATTTCTATACATTTCTCAATGCACAACACACTTTTCTTAAGAAGTCATAATTCAGAAGTACTCTTTTCAGAATGTATTGAATGTAAGTCTTTGTTGTCCACTGTTTGGAAATACTACTTTTTTGCCCTGCTGACTGGATCATCGATGTAACAAAATCAAAATACTGAAAGAGCTACACAGACTTCAAACTGGCAAGCCATAAAACAAACTATTACCTGGTAGATAGCTGCCTAAATATATTTTTCACTGTGAATTTTATTTTTATTTTAAGCAAGCATATCTTTATGTTAACTACCAAGAAAAAGAAACTTTGTAACATTTTTCAAACTCAAAAGTCTAGTCAATTATTGATCGTTTTACTCCAAACATCCTATTTCTCAGTTCCACCTTGAAATCTTTGCAGTACAAGTGGAGTACTAAGATCTGAGGATGGCCCATGTTGTGGCTGGCACAGGTCCTGATGTAAGCCTGTGTCTGTGCTCTGACCAGCTCAGTGCCAGTATTACTCCTGCTTTCTTCATTCCCACAGCAGGATCTCACTAGGACATGTCAGACCCATCACCTGAGCATAAGCCAGTCTGATAGCTCCTACTTGTGGTGCTAGTGGGAAAAACATGAGAATGCTCTTCAAGATACTCTAAAGTGAATTAAATGTTATTTCACGAGATCTGGATGGACATCTGCAATATTGATAGAAACAAAGAAGACTGCATATGCAGTCTTTCTGATTTTCACGTTCCTTAAAAATGGTAAGTCTTACACATAGAAGTGATTGATTTCCTGTTTAGAATTACAAATGACCCGAAAATTCAAACTATGTGAAATTTCAAGTAAAGAAAGTACTATTTGATTCTTCTGCATCCCTATCATTTTTTCCTCCATTCCAAGACAGGCTCATGGTTTCCCAATCTCTTTATTTTTTTAATTATTATTTCAGAAAATAAACAAATAAATAATTTATTCTGATGCAGTGATAATTTCTATCCTATAGTGCTGGTGAAACCTCTGGTCCAATGACCTCAGTACTTGCAGCTGGAAACTTGCATACATGCCAGTAGCCTCCAGTCTTATCTGAATACTAGCTCATCAAATAAAATAGCCACACAGGTTTTTGTAGAAGAACACAAAATTTTTGCATAATTCAGTATTGCATACATGGTTTCTCTTTCTGTATCTCTTCCAATTCTTTACCAAGTTTCTCATTAGCAAAGATATGAAGACATCTCTTAAGGATTAAAAAAAAATCAGAACTAAAATCAATCACAGAATCATAGAATGGTTGACATTGGAAGGGACCTCTGGAGATCATGTAATCCAATCCCCCTACTCAAGCAGGGTCACCTGGAGCATGTTGCACAGGATCATGTCCAGGTGGATTTCGAACATCTACAGAGAAGGAGACTCAAACCTCTCCAGGCAACCTGTTCCAGTGCTCTGTCACTCTCCCAGTGAAGAAGTTTTTCCTCATATTCAGGTGGAACTTCCTGTGTTTCAGTTTGTGCACATTGCCTCTTGTCCTGTTGCTGGGCACCACTGAAAAGAATCTGGCCCCATCCTCTTGACCCTCTCTCTTAAGACTCCTCTAGGTTGCAGCATGTGCATTACCAGTAGAAAGAAATTAAGGTTGGCACTGTAATGAGTCCCTTGTTGTCCTACCTAGTTTGTGGTGCATGCAGTTGGCTACTAAACTACAGTTTACTACATTTTATGTGTCAGATAGGAAGCTCACTACTAGCAGATGGATAAATTGCAACTCGATCCCATTCATGACATGTCCCAAAACAGTAACTAAATCTGTGCAATAAAAATATTACTTGTATACTTGCTTGGTGCAGACTATTTTTTAAAACCCCTTTGTGTACCACTTCAAATTTCAGCATGTCATATGGATGTTCAGGGCTTTTTTAATGAAAGAAATTTTAAAAGCATGCAAATACAGATTTAGAATTCTAACTTTGGACACCAATACTTACATTAGCTCCAGGGTTTCACTGCTACAACATCTGTCCCTCCTTTCTGCCTTTGCAGTCAGTGACCTATTTCCACTCTCCCCATCCTCATACACTGGGTGAGCTTCAGGACTAGGTGTTTTGTTGCATCCTGCCAAAATTCTGTTACACCTTTTGATTCCAGTATATTTTAATATTTATAATTTTCATGTTTGCTGTTATATATATCTGCATTCAAGATACTTTGCTGTAATTGACTTATCAACTCTCAGGAGTAATCACTATGAAGAGTAATTTCAGAAAAGGCTCATTCTATGTATGACTATCATCTAACATCCTACTAACGATAGTACAGAAATGGCGGTTATTTTTTTAAGTTCCCTATTCATACCTCTACTTAGATCTCCAGAACTTTTACTTACAGATGTTTGGCCTCTTTACATGTAAAAGGCAGCAAATATAAACATATTTTTGTTCCTCTGGTGGTTCTTCTGTTCTTCTGTTCTTCTGGGTTTGTTTTGTTTTGTTTTGTTTTTAGTTCACAACTACCAGAAGAACTTTTCTATATACTAGAGTATAGATGTGACCAGACAGCAAGGATAAAAAGAAAGAACTGAAAATAAATGCTAAGTACAATAATGACACAGTCTTTCCGGGATGTTGACCATGATTTTTGCCACTAGCAACTTGGTGGTTACAGAGAATTTGCATTATGAAGTACTGCCAGCACAAAACTTTCAGAAAGGCATGTATCAGCCCTAAGGCAAGGAAGAAGTATTTTAAATTTTTTCTATATTTTGCTGAGAGACGGCAAAATCGCATTCAGCACATGACATGTATTGATTCAATGCACTGCGTATATTTTAGCACATTAAACGTATTGTAATGCTTGTGCAGATGGTAGGATTAGCCGCACTCCCCTTGCTGGCAGCACGTCAGCGGTTTACCTCGTAATGCCGCTTTCCCCCAGAGCTCAGGGCGCCTGTCCTACGCTCCTTCCGTAAACCCTTCCTCATCCTTCCAGCTTGGGTTCAAACCACCACAGAAGCTTCCGGAAAACTTCCGGTCCCCGCTACGGAAGAGATCCCGGACCTGCCAGGGCTTTCCGAGCGCGCCGTGGCCACGCTTCGCCGCCGCCGCCGCCGCCGCCGCGACCCTCCGGCAGCCCGGGCGAAGCCCCGCGGCTGGGGCGGCGCCTCCCGGCGCCGTTGACGGCTCGCGCCCCTCCTCCCGCGGAGCATGCTGGGACTCGTAGTCCGCCGCGGGGGGGCGGGGCCAGAGCCGGAGCGCGCGCTGCTTGAACGCGCCGAGCGGCTGCCGCGCGCCGCGGCCGGGCGGAGCGGAGCGGCCGGGCGGCGGCGGCGGCGGCGGCGGCGGCGGCGGCGGCGGCGGCGGCGGCGGCGGCGGCGGCGGCGGCGGCGGCGGCGGCGGCGGCGGCGGGCCCTCCCCTGCCCCCGCAGCCAGGTGCTGGCGCGCGCGGGGCCCCGCGGCGGTCGGTGACCTCTTTCCCCCCCCCCCTTCCCGCGGGGGGCGGTTGCGGGGGGCCCCTCAGCCCCCGGGCGGGCGGCGAGGCCGGGGCCCGGCGCAGCCCCGCGGGGAGCGCGGCAGGCCCTGGCGCCCCTCCCCGGCCGGCTGCGGGCCCCGAGGCGGCCCCGGCCCCGGCGGCGGCGGGGAGCCGGGAGGCGCGTCGCCTCGGGCGGCGCGCACCGCTGGCTGGCGGGTTTTGCGTGTCGTCGGGCGGCGGAAAGGAGCCCGGGCCTGGCCTTGGCCGCGCAGGAGGGAGCGTCCGCAGGAGCCTCTGTTTCTCTGGCTCCTCTGCAGCCTGAGCTGACCCTCCGTGCGCAGGCTCAGGTTTAATGCTGTGCTAACGCTTTTCTTCTCCTGCACTTCGGTTTAAGCATCATCATGGGAATTCATGGCCTGCTTCAGTTTATCAAGGAGGCTGCTGAACCTACCCACGTGAAGAAATACAAAGGGCAGGCAGTAGCTGTGGACACGTACTGCTGGCTGCACAAAGGAGCTTACGCTTGCGCTGAAAAGCTAGCCAAAGGAGAGCCAACAGATCTGTAAGTCTTCGCTAACGTTTCGATCTTGGCCCTTGTAAAATTGTTTCTAACAACACTTTAAAGTTTTGTTAACTTGAGATTTCTTGAGCTAAAATTTAAGTTAAAGTGGATTCATGTGTTAACTGAAGTTCCTCTGAACTTACCCCTATAGTTTTATTATCTGGAAATGGAAATACTGGTTCTACGTAAATAAATTATCAACTGTGCAAAGTAGATATTAAAGAAAATTCTGAAAAAAGTCTATGCTAAAGTATTTTCTCTTAAACCACCAGTAGTTTGGGAAGTTAGTTTTTTGTTTTTTTGTTTTTTTTTCCCAGCGTATCGCTATCCCAATAATAATCTAATAACTCTGATGACATTCCATAGATGAATTCACATGTCCCAAACATAGTATTTTCAGCAACTGATTTGTACCTAGTGGTAGCCTGTGAATACTGCTGTGCAACAGAAGCGCGTAAGGATACAGAGGCCTTCTGATACATGGTGCTGTGGCGAAGATGTTCTGCAGAGTTTCATTGCTTACTGTATTTTTTTTAGTAACAGTAGTTTTTTCTAGAGCAACCTACAACTTCATTTAGCAATATTGTTATATCAGGAAGGAGAGGAACACAAATTGTGGTCATATTTCTTTCCAGCTCTGGCGCTTACGTAAGGCTTGTGTAAGTTCTTGCCCTGTCTTTGAAAAACCAATAGGAGCTCTTGTTTAAGGTTGAAAATTGTTTTAAATGAATCCTTTGCCGCCTTTTCCTTCAGAAATAAAGCAACACTGTTTAGTCTTGTCTAAACTTCATTTATGTGAGATTTTGATTAAATCTTTCATTGGAGGCAAGAAAGAGTTGGTTTGCAGACTATTCCTTTATTGATATGAAAAATGGCAGTGTTTCATACAACTCTGCTGTTAACTGTGATATCTCTGAGCTTGAAGAATAAGGTGCATTTCAGACAAGGAAGAAATTGACTGACAGGAGAAACATTAACAGTCATAAGAAACTTTGAATCTTAAACTATTTTGGAAAGTCAAACCAAATTCTACTTGTGTTCTTCTTCTTGTGTAGAAGAAAAGAGTAGTCTGTCCAGTATTTCATGCCCACAATTTGAACTGGGAAATGAAGCATTTCCTTATTTAAAAAAAAAAAAAAAAAAAGCCGGCTCCACACAGTATAGCACAGTAAGATAATCAATAGTTGTCCTTACCTTACATTTGTCCTTTCCTGCAAATAGGAAATATGCAACAAACTTGAAAAATAAACCTTATTACTAAACACTTCTTACTTTTTGTTGTTGCTGATACAGTTATGTAGCTTTCTGCATGAAACTTGTTGATATGCTGCTGTCATTTGGAATTAAACCAATTTTGGTATTTGATGGATGCACCCTACCTTCTAAAAAGGAAGTGGAAAAGGCCCGAAGAGAGTAAGTACTGAAGTGTATTAATTTTGCAAACAAAGCAGTATGTTTAAGATATCAACTCATTTTCAAAATGTTGAAAAACTTGAAACTTCAGTTAGGCAGTAATCTTTGATAAACTTTATTACAATGCACTGCTATTTCATTTAATTTACATTTAAATCGTACAAACTTGTTCTTAGAGGTTTTATTCCAAAAATAGAACAGCACTTCATAAATGAAAGCTCCCTTTATAAAGGAAGGAAGTAAACCTCTGAGCATTAGTTCCGGTAATATGTAGAGTTAAAGATTTTCACTTGATATGTCCTTGTGAGTCTTCTCAATGCAAAAGGTATTTCTTCCCAATATAATTTTAGTTAAAATTAATACTACGTTCTTTGGATTTGAGTTCCTTTCTAATGGAGTACCTCATAAAGTTGTGATAATTTTTTCATTAAAGTGTCTTTTATTTATAATTCTCATGAGACTTAGGCCTTCTTTAGCCACAACAAACAAAAAATTCCTGATATTTGAAATGAAGAAGGCAAATAATGCCTTCTTACCTCCAAACCAGTAAATATCTGAAGTCAAATACTCCTAGATTCATTTAAGTCTCTTCCTGCATCCTGAGAATATACATCTATTTTTTTTATTGCTGATTTCAGTCCCTGATTTGTCACTCTTTTCTAATCACCTATTTCAACATGCCAGTCCAAGCATGCTTTGGGAGACAGTGATTTGCAGTTATTATGTTTGAAACATTAGGTAGTAGAATAGTTATGGGAAGTGTTCACTGATGAAACAATTCTTTTTTTTCCCACATCTCTTAGTCCTTTCTAGCACCTTTTCTATTAAGTGAAATATAATCTGAGGTAGGATATTTTTGTTTATCTTGCAGAAAGCGTCAAGCCAGCCTTCTGAAAGGGAAACAGTTGCTTCGAGAGGGAAAACTGTCAGAAGCTAGGGAATGGTTTGGTCGCAGTGTAAATGTTACCCATGTTATGGCTCGTGAAGTAATTAAAGTAAGTTGTTAATGTTGTTCAGATCAACATTTTTTAAAAAACTACACAGTACTTAGCACTTCTTCCTTTATGCCTTCAAAAGAGGAATATTTTCTCTGCTTGCTTAACCTATAATTGTATTGCACACCATGAATTATGTTAAGCATAGTTCATTAAATTTAACTTTTCTACAAATTTATTATGCCCACTTATGTAAGTGATGGTCATTTGCCAGCTAAAGACATAAACTGATTTTGGTATCATCTGGGATTTTATTTTTGCAACATGAAGAATAAACACAGAATCTTTTTTCCACAAGGTGTTTCCTGAGAATAGACTATAGAAAAGTTATTGACTACTTAAACCTTTCCAGCCGCTTTTCCCTACCCTTCTGCTATAGTCATAGGGCTGCTGTCAAAACAAAATCAATTTGTTCTACTGTGATTTTATTTATTTAGCGTATAACTGGCAGGAGTGTGAATATGGCAGTGTAGTCGGATGCAGTGACCATAGTCTTACAGACCAACACAGGAAAGGTGTTTTTGTAAGCAACTTTATGTAGATCTAAACTACTATGAACTTTTGAGCCATGAATATGAAGTTGTTGAAGGGAAGCCGTATTAACTTCATTGAGAATTTTGTGGTAAAAAGAGCAGAATTTCAGTTTTAAGTTTTTTGAGGTAGGAGTTCTTTTCAGATGTCCTAAAAACTTTTTTTTTTTTTTTAAGTAATTTTCTTACACTTCTTGTTTCTTTACAGGCTGCACGAGCCCAAGGAGTTGATTGTATTGTTGCTCCTTATGAAGCTGATGCTCAGTTGGCTTATCTTAATAAGACTGGCATGGTTCAAGCCATAATTACAGAAGATTCTGATCTTTTAGCTTTTGGATGTAAAAAGGTATGGAAGAAAACACAGATATCCCTTACCTCTTACTGATATCTTAAAAACAGAGTTCAAAGTTACCAGAAGTGTTTGTGATATATGGATTTATTCTTCTGCAATAAATAGGGAAAACTGGGAAGAGTGACACTTAGCCTCTGTTACCTCTGCAAAGTGCAACAAATTAACACATGTATAAATGAAAAAGTTTATAATGTGAATGAAAATTATTGTTTTCACTTCCTTTTCGTTATCAGGTGTTTCTGAAAATTGACAAGTTTGGAAATGGACTGGAGATTGATCAAGCTCGACTAGGAAACTGCAAGCAGCTTGGAAATGTTTTCACAGAAGAGAAATTCCGCTACATGTGCATTCTCTCTGGTTGTGACTACCTCCCATCAATTCATGGAATTGGGTTAGCTAAAGCATGCAAGTTATTAAAGTTAGCTAACAATCCAGATATTATAAAGGTAATCTTAATTCAGTCTAGTGTATTGGCAGTTTAGGAGCCTCTGTCTCTTTATCTATCTGAGATTAACACTTAGTTGAAAACATCTGAGCAGTTCTTAACTTTCTCCATTTTGAGGAGATGCTTAAAGTAGTATTTTACCGTGCTTGAGAAAGATGCTGAGTTAAATTTATCCATATGTTGAAGCTTGTAGAAGATACATACTTAATGAAATACACCAAAGTAAGTAAGTTTAGATAAATGATTAATCCTCCAAGGGCCTAATCTGTTTAATGAATTCAGTTAGAATTCATGAAAGTAAAAAGGGAGCTTAACTTTTTCCATTCTAATCATATTTTTAGTTAAATTTAGTTTTGAGCAAAACTTCAAGATTTCTTCATTTGAAGAGCTTTTCACTTAGTAATTGTCACGTGATTCATCATTGCTCTAAGTGTTGGAAAGTTGTAAGTGAATCAAAAGGTACAAAGTATTCCAATAGTGCCAGTCAGAATTTCTATCTCTTACTGAGAGGAGTAAATTGACCTGGAGGTAGGATATATTACCAAAATACAACTGATGTTTTATTTTGGGAAGAGGACAGATTGTGGCCTTCATTAGTATAACAGACTTACTCTTCAAAATAGCATGGTATGTCTTCTGTGAACTTAGAAAATGTATTAGGCAATTAATGAATTATAAGGAAGCACTTCTAAAGTGGCTCAGTAACAATATGGAGGAGGAGCTGCTGGATAAATCTGTGTTCTTTTTATGACAGTCAAAGGTGCTGATTAGTTCGGTGTTTTCCTACTCTAAAAACACCTACATGTGACTTGTGTTCTGGTAATGTAAAGGATAAAACTTGGTATACTTTAGTTCCAGTAAATATACGTTAATAGAGATGCTTCTTATTTCTATTCAGACTTTGTATTTATCTGTTGGATAAGAAGACCTTCTGAAAAGTTGAATTGTACTACTTATGTGATGTTAAACAATTTGAAGGTGGAAAAACAATGCAAACAACTTCTTCACTCTTTCTCCTCCCCCCCCCCAAAAAATACTAGGCTACTTATTTCTAACAGAATGCACATTCTACATTTACGCATCTTTATTTGTTATTAAGAATTAAACAAAAGGGTAAACTTATTTTATGTTGCTTTTGGGGAAGGCTGTTGTGTATTCCTTCTCTTCACTCTTCCGTATATTCTGCTAAACCCCAAATTTCTTATATTTAAAAATCTGAAAATTTTGGAGTAATGTTTTTGAAGACGGGCATGGAATTGTCTTATCTCTTTAAATGTAACAACTAAGTGGGGTGTGTTTGTTTCTTTTTTTTTTTTTTTTTTGGACAGGTTATTAAGAAAATGGGTCAGTACTTGAAGATGAATATAACAGTATCAGAAGAATATATAGAAGGTTTTACACGAGCCAACAATACGTTCCTTTATCAATTAGTTTTTGATCCAGTCAACAGAAAACTAGTTCCTCTGAATGCATATGGTGATGATGTTGATTCAGAAACACTAATCTATGCGGGACGGTATCCTTTCTGTATTAAAATAATGGGGGGAAGTATGGGTGAGCAGTTGTAGTGTGTTATCCTATTTTCCATTATATGAATGTCTGTTCAAAATGTGACTTTATACAAACAGGAAATTCTTTTCTTCTGATTTAATTCCTTTTTTTTTAAAAGGCAAGGGGAAGAGAGTAATAAAGAAGACCTATCACTTAAGTAGAAATAATTTTTTCATAATTTTTCAGAAAAATGCTCCTAAAATACAGGTTATATTTAAACTGATGAGTTATTTTAAAACTCTTTTAAAAATCAGTGCCTATGTTGTATGTGTGATAATTTCAGCCAATTTAATTCTTATAATTAGAGCTCAGCTCATTGCTTAATCTAAGCATTCCCTGTTTTACCTGATTTTTTTTTTCCAGTAGAACAAGTAATGTTGCTCTACATTTGTGTAGTATAATTTCAGCATGGAAGATTAGGAAAACGATGAAAGGGAGAGGACTGTTGAAAGAGATACTAGTCTCTATGTTCTTCAAGCTAGGGCATTTTCCCAAGTTAGGAAGGAGAAAGAGGATCAATTTTCCTGCTGATGACAACGTTTTCCTATGATCTGCCAAATCCTGCAGATATGGTATAATTCTTATTGCATCAGATTGAGCCATGAGCAGGAGTGTGTATCTTTTTCCTTTTGGTTAATATTCTGGCAGTGTCTTTTAACACAGAAATGGGAAACAGCAATTCTAATTTTCTTGCTGTAGTTCTTACAATTTAGTTTGTATTCAGATACTTTCCTTTAACACGACGGGGACAGACATTTTGGTGATGTTACTGCTTTTCAAATTGCTGTTGGTAATGTTAACATCGATACAATGGAACGAATTGATAATTATAACCCTGACACTGCCCAGGTAAAAAATTTGTTCTAAAATAATATAGCAGGATATTGACATGTGTCTGAAGATTCATGGGAAAGCATGGTTGCATGTTATTCACAACTAACTCGGCAATGAAAGCTATTCTACTACAAAATTGTGTATTTTCACAAATAAATGTAAAGAAGAAAGGGTTAGAAAGCAAACCCAGGAAAAAGAGGGGAAAAAACAGTTTTATCTTATTTTTTTCTTCTGATCATGACTAAAGCATTAGAACTTCATAAAGCACTTTTGTAACCTGAAATATAAGCGATGCCTAGCTTAACAATTTTTGCAGCATTTTTAAGACTCTCTAGGTAGTAATTGAAACATTTTTTTAAAAAAAAATGTTGTGACTTTTTAGTTCTTCCATTCACTAAAGAGAACATCAGATGATGTTTCATTCTGGCAATTTTGCAAGCTCCCATCCGAGAAAGCATTCTCACATGAAGTGAATTGTCCCAATGGCACTTAAACTGGAATTTAAGTTTTTAACAGGTATAACCAATAAAACCTTTTTTGTCAGTTAAAAGATGCCAAAAAATATAAATATGAGTGTGTGCTTTTAGGATCCATTGTTTTACAAACTATTAGAGTTTTGATTATACCTGCTTTTTAATGCCTGACTATGGTTCTAACTATGGTTCTGTGTTTTAACTGTTAGTGAAATAATGGATGTTGGTGTTTGGATTGCTACGTTCATTTTGACAGTAGGGCAAGACTGAGTATAGTAGCATTTGAATCCTGGTTCTTGTAGCTTTTCACTTTGCTTTAAATTCTCTGCAGTTTCTGAAAAATGTAGGCAGTTTTAAGCACTCTGACTTAAGTAGTCCTGGAGCCCCAAGCAAAGACTCCTTTTGTGTAAGTAATGAAGAGAAATAAATGATTTTTAGTGATCAGAATAATCCTGATTATTTACTACTGATTGAATATGAGAAAATATTTTTTTTATCTATATCAGGTGCACCACCTAGACTGGTATTATATCTATATTTTACTATTATATCTATATTTTACTTGGGTTTGGAGGTTGGCTTTTTTTTTTTTTTTTTTTTTTTTTTTTTTTTTTTTTTTTGCTTTTCCTTTGTTTTAATGGGTGCATTTGTGAAAGTAAAGTATGGACAGCAATATGAAACACTTGTGATATCTTTCTACTGTAATCTGAAACATTCTTTTCCAGTGCTGAAAAAATTGTTACTGGAGATACTTGTATGATATAATGTGAAGCTTGGGAGATTTTTATTTTCCTTCCTCCCTTGAATGTGTTTGTTTACAGTAGAAGACTTGAACTTGCATATCTTAGCTGAGTATTGATATTTACTTGTACAAAGAGGATGACTGTGTAAATTAAGTGACCTGTAGCTTACAAAACCATATGTAAAAAATCTTACTTTTCAAGGCATTTGCCTTTAATGTTTGGTTTATTTTCAGACCTTCTGGATAAGTCCTTGAAGTCCTTAAGACTGTTTACAGAAATAACTAAAACAAACAAAAAAACCCCACAATTCCTGAAGTGACTGAGTGTATACAGTTCTTGTATACAACTAAAGACAAAAATTATCTTTATTGAATTAAAAAAATTAATTTGGGGAAATATTTAACTCTAATTTGTCTTGAATTAGCAATTAATCATATTAGAATGAACTCGTGGCAGAGCAGAAGAAAAATAATCTCTAGGGAAAGCATGAGAAATGTGGGAGCAAGAAGAAAATGTTCGTGTGGAGTAGCCATATCAGTACCTGCTGTGCAAATGCTAAAATGACCTTACATGCTAAACTGTGAAACTATGAAAAAGGCAAAATTATTCAACTGATGTCTTGCTTTTATTTCTTCTGTAGTTTAGGCAGCAGAGAAGTCGTGACTGGAATGATAGAGCTGCTAACCACATAAATAGCATTTGGAGCAGAGACTACAGATTTGGCCCTAATACGGATACTGTTCCACTTACAATGCCTTTACCTGAGAAAACAACAACCAAAGGCATTGAGAAGATAATTAGTATCAAAGGACTGAAACTTTCAGGCAAAGAGCTCTTAGCAAAAAGGCCAAGAAGTGGTATGTTTGCTTAAAGAAAAGTTAACCCAGAAGAGGGTTGTGGGAAAGCAAATCTTTTATCTTTCACTTGGTAGAATTTAAGCAGAGTTAGGCCTCTGAAAATCTCGTTCTGAGTCTATATGTATTCTGTTCTCAACAAGCTGCAGGACTGCAGAGTCACAATGTTAAAGCCTATATAACAGTTTCATGTTTGGCAGCAAACTTTCAGCAACATTTGTTTACTTTCTTTTATTTGTTACAAAAGCTTATACTTTTCAGTTGTTGCCATTTTTAAAACAAGTTTTTTTGTTGTTTTAATTTCTATTTTATAATGGCTTATGAAGAACTAAAAATGGTCTATTCATTATAGAATGACTTGGACAGAGAAATTTTCGAGAATTTTTGCTGTACTCTTCTGCAGCCTATTTCCCTTGCCTGAGTGCTCCTCAATCTGACTTTCTTGTGGTCTATTAGATCTGTGCTATCCTGTGTCTTCTATGTGACCTAAATTATATGTTCTGAAATAAAGTTTCTAATATAAGAGGCACTTTTTTTCCCATTATGCTTTATCTGATAAGTACTTTCTCTTACTTCTCTTTCTAATTATACTACCAGGTTTCCCTTTTTGCCTTTGCTATTCTTGTTATCCTCCTAAACCTTAATTTATCAAAATTTGCATTTATCTTACTAATTAATTCTGCTTTCAAGAAAAAAAAAAGACTTAAATTTGAAAGTATTGAAGCATGATTCTGCACTTTTTGTCTCTTTAAATCTCAGCTGTTATGTTTTCACTCTAACATAACAACCTCTGCATAGAAAGTTACTTTAAGGCTATGTACTAGAAAAGTGCAGTGTTAAAGATTTCTGAGATGTAACATCTAGAATGTCCTTACCAGGTCTTACAAATATTCAAGTCTGTGAGAATTAAGTGTGAAATACTCAGTTCTCTTATAAATAGTAATTATTTCTGGCGCATACTTGTACAATGATGTCTAAATTGTCTTTAAATTTAGAAGAGCTCTCAGATGGAGACCTGTTGAACCAGTATTCATTTTCAAAAGCCAAAAAAGCCAAGAAGGAGAGCGTTGAAGACTGTGAACCACAAAAGAATGTCTCTGCAATACAAAGCATTGCTACCTCAGAAAATTCTGTCAGTAAAGAAAGCTCCAACTCCCTTCCGAGAGTTAGAAATAAATTTGCTTCCTTTCTGCGAAGGAAAAACAAAGAGCAAGATGCTGTAGTTGTTCCAGGAACAAGAAGCAGGTATGTTTGCGTCACACTTTCTTGTAAGTACCAAAATACAATCCATTATCATAGTTGCTGAAATAACATTTTTCTCATTTTCAGTATTTTATTTTGGACTTATACATGCATTAATGGTTGCATAATAAATCCTGAGCTGAGATGCCAAACTTCTTTTACTAGGCATATTATGTAAAAGGAGCTATTCTTGCATCCTGAAGTCCTAAATTTAAATTCATTGTTGAAGGTCAAATAATAGAAGCTGTTGAGGTGTGAGCTTACTAGTCTAAAAATCAGCGTGCTGCTTGATAATAGAACTTGACTCATAAGTTAAAACTTGAGTTGTTTTTTTGGGGGGTAGGAGGATAGAATAATACTATCTAACTGGTGAGATACAGTTTTTGCGTTTCCAACTGTTTATGAATCTCTAGATGCTGGATCTTTGGTAGAAGACTAGGAGTGACACAAAAGGTTTTTAGTTTTTTCTTAAAATGACAAGTCTGCTTGGGTAGGAGGTTAATATATTTATACCTAGATATGAGATTAATGAAGAACATATGACAATTTATTTTTTTTTCCGGTGGCTTGTGGCATGAAAGGAGGTGATAGGACAACAAATCATTTGCAAAACAGTTTAAGTGATATTTTATCTTGTGACTGAACAGTCTGAGATTTGGGTTTACTTTTTGTTTTCCCTGAGGCCAGTTGTTTCTCTTCATAAATGTAAGCTATGCACTGACTAAGCTTGTATTACTCAGCCATGGCTGAATTTGCTTAAGAAATACTTGTGGATGTCTTCACCGTCTGAGAAGTGAGTGAAAATTAGAAAGCAGACCTCATTTGCTGCATATAGTTAATGCACATGGGTTGGATTTGATTTTGTTTTTTGTTTTTGTTTTTATTTACAGCAGAAAGAGGGTTTGTTATTATTCTGCAGAAAAGAGGGCTATGAGGCAGAATTTCTCTTTAGTATTCTTTAGCTCAGCGTATGGATTTCAAAATTAGTTAGGATTTATTGATGATGATGTTTTTCCAGGAAAGGATCATGCTAAGTCTCAAAACAATCTGTTTTATGCCAAATATGTAAGCAGTTACCAAATGAAAATGCAGCATTTACTCATTGTCTGACTCTGGCAGGTTCTGTCTGCTTTAATTAAAGCCAGACCTTGGTCATAAAGTATGCCAAATAGCTTTTTCTTATTCAATCCCATTCATTTTCTGCTCTTGATGTTTGTATCAGCACTTTGGGATCTTAAATCGCCTGAACATCAGAATTTTTTTGAGAGCTGTCATTTTACAAGAAAGTCTTTCTTTGTTTAGCTCAGGAAGGTGTGAGTGAAAGCTGGGAGTTTATGTTGCATCAAAAATTAAGAATTTTCAGTGATAGTTGCTTTTTCTGCAAAGCAGTGCACAGTTTCTTGAAAAGCTTTGACTAGTGGTTACTCCTAGAGCCTGCTGCTACAATGTGGAAAGAGCAGGACAGAGTCCAGCTTCCTTGATAAGAAACACTAAGGGGTTCCATTGCAATTTTACTTTTTGATAATTAATGAATATATCTTTACATTTTGTAGGATTCCTAGATGTTTCTATTTTCCAGATGATGAACATATTAGCGTTTTCCATCAATGACTCATGTGTTTACATTTCAATGGGAAAAGTCATCTGTAAAGTGATTTTACTGTTGTATTTTAAAGTTAAATGTCTCCATGAGGGTCTAGAGGATTAAGACCTTAGTGACTGACCCATTGTCAAAATAATCTGCTTCTCCAAATGTGATTCAAAAATCAAGCTGATGGGTACAGAACTACTATTGGATTTTGAAGATGAAATACTCATTTGCAATAACTTTCTTCTCTCTTATCTTCCCCTATAATGTACTTTACTTTAGGTTTTTCTGCGATGCTACAGATATGCTTGATTTTAGAGCAAAGACAGATGATAGCCAACTAACTCAAGACAAGGAGAGGAATTGCCAGAAACAGGAAATAAAGCCGGCAGCGGAAAATGTTTCTCAGTTTTCAGAAACTGAAAGACCTACAAGGGCTACCTTATCACTTCCTGGAGAAACACAGAAAAGTTGCTTCCAGTGGCTTAGCATCCTCGAAAATAGTTCAGGAAATCCTGGTCCTCATGCTGTATTGTCAAAGCAGTTTCACCAACAGAAAAGCAACTACATGGCATCCCAGGAAGATGAGATCAATAAGTTGCAAATGGAGAGAGGGGCACCGTGTGGTGAATCAGATGAAGAATCTTCTCTCGTAGCAGAACTGGAATGTTCCTCACAGTCTTGTGTGTCTTGTAAGCTATCAGAAAGCAGTTTGGAATCTTCAAAAGTGTCACAAGTATCTAACAATTCACCTGCAGAAGTAAGAAAATAACAGCAACTTTCAGCATTTGCTTTCATCTATCACTGTCTAAGAAATCAGCCATCAAAGCCTTCTCTTTAAAATGATATCCTGCAATTAATATAACTTCTGATAAAACTTGACTGTGTTTAATGTAGCTGTATAGCATGGACTGACTTTACTAGCTTAAAATCAAGTCTGTTCCTTGTTTTTAGTTTGTACTGACAGCAGTGGAAGACTGGAAAAACAATGGGTTACATCAAAACTGATAGCCTATCTTTTGTTCTCTGCCTTTGTTAGTCCCTGAAGAAATCTTTTTGAAAACATATATAGCAATATAGTGTTGCTTGCTGAAAGTAAGCTCATGCTTTTGGATAAGTTTATAGAAATACCAATAGCACTATGTATAAATGTAAGGATATAAAAAATATATATTGTATAAGCTGTTTTAAAACTAACTGACTTTTTTTTTTCCCCTTGATGAAGGAATTTGATTCCAGTCCAAAACTGGCTGATAATCTATGTACTCAGAGCTCTCCAGTCTTTTCTGCTGTACACACTGACAAAAAGAATATGCTCCCAAAAACCAAGGTAAGAACTGCTTTAATTTTACTATGAGATCTATCAAACACTGAATATCTGTGTGTGTTCATGCTGGTTCATTCTAAACTTAAAATGGAAGAATCTGAAGCATATGCATATATTGGTAAGAGAAAACTACTTTCTTGTTCATCTGCATTAGAACCAAGATGGACTTCAACCCCCTATGACTGACATGGTTGCAGTTTGCTTTGGGATTTTGAACATTCAGCATAAATCAAGAGGCCAAAATAAAGCCAAAAACACATTTTAAGTTTCATCAGGAATGCTAAATATGCAGATCTTTATAACATAGATTAGTCACATGGCTAATCCCAATAGAGTCACAAGATAGAATGTTATTTCATTGCTGATGTGCATGAATCCACCAGTTTTGCTGTCAATTCCTCTTTGACCGGAAAAACTAAATTCTAAATTTGGGAAAAGTTTTAACTAGTCTTTTGTTTAAGCTGCTCTAGTTATAAGCCTTGTTAGACAGTAGATAACCTTATGGAAGAACAGTCAGTTTTGCTTCAGAGCTCATCTTTTAGTCAACTCTCTTTTCCTGTTGGTAGGGGTTGTCTTCTATGTGCCTTCTTAGATGTCTGAAAATGGTTGAAATAGTATTATGTTTCCTGTCACTGTGATACTCCTAAGAACTGCTTGTGTTCTATAGAACAGTAGTGACATCTTGTGGTTATTTGTATTAACTTTCATGTTAAGAAGCTGGAGTTATCTCTGTTCTTTAATGCTTGAACTCCTGCCACCTGTTTACAAGCCTGTGCTTTTTCATTAGAATAACACTTTGTGTGGTTCTCTTCAGCAAGACTAGGCAATGAAATTAAATCATCTTGGGATTCAGAATCAAATGACTTCCTTTTGAAGTTGCTTAATAAGTTTTGCTTAAAGAATAATTTCTTACCCCAAATGTGTATTGGGTGAAAGTATATTCAAAATATAGTAGAATACATAATATAATTGTAACGTAAGCATCTTATTTAAACAAACTTTCAGGATGATCGGAGCTCTTCAGAGCATGTAAATATGCTGAAAATCCATTATGACAACAGGCTTCGCTTAAAGCAGGCTGCTAGTGGAAGGATTTTCTGCATTTATTTCTCTGGTCATGCATTTCTTCCAATTCCTTTATGTGCTGGCAATAATAATCATAATGATTTGAACCAGGAAACTAACCTGACTGAAAACTAACTCTGCAACGACAGCAAATACATCAACTATATCAAAACTCTGGCCTACTTGGACTCATGAGTTCCTCTGGTTTTAGCATCAGAGAGACTGTGGGAGCAAGTAGCCAGCATTGAGTGGAAGAAGCATCACTGACAGGAGCATCACTTTTGGCTCAGCTGTCCTTTGGGATAAGCTTACTGCAAGTATAAAACTTATTAGTGGAATGAGGAAAATCCTTGTTGCTGGTGATAAGTACAGGAAAAGATACTGAAGGGAATAGTGAGTGACAATTTATGGAAGATGCAGTCAATCTCTTAAAATGCCAATTGTTCCAGTTTTGCTGAGTTGAGTAACATAGCCAATCTACAGATATTTAACAGCTGGCGAAGAAATCTGGAGAGGTTGTCAGCTCTTGTCATGATTCCAGTTCAAAATGCATGTGCCTAGCTAGTCAATTCTAATGTTATAGAAACATGTATTAGTTTTTAATGAATGCCTATAAAATAACGAGCTCTATAGGATCTTGAAGTCAACTAACTATAACAACTAACTATAGGAGGTTACTACTCTGCAGGTATTGTACCCTATTTTAATAATTATATTTTGATACTTTGGAAAGGCAAAAGCTAGAGTAGTGAGCTGGGAGTGAGTGATTGCTTAGAAACCAGCCATTGTGAGCTGTTCATGTTCTATAATCAAGTGCTAGAAGAGCTGAAACAGAAAAATGTTGTTCCAGTGCCTCAAAATGGCTACTTCTCAAAGTTGAAAAGTTATAAGCATATGTAAGACAGAAGAAAATAGATGGAAAATATGAAAAAGAGGCCATTTGTGGACTTCTGACACTTGTGAATTTGTAGTTTTGGACAAAGTAAAAGAATTTCTTTACCAGCATAAATTACATGCATCAGTTTGGTATGCTATGATTATATCCACACATATCACAAACGGAAAGAGATTAAATAGATAGCAATAGGTATAATTTCAAGTGAGACACAAGTAAGAAAAATAAATCCAGTTGACTTGACTCAAGTATGTTAACAACAGAAGAAACACAATATTATAGATGCATTACTTCCTGGCAAAGTAATTCTTTTTTTTTTAGTGAAGAAAGATAATCTTTAAGTGGTATTCTTATTTCTGTCCTGCATATAGGAAGAGATGGAGATAGTGTATGTGAAGGAGCTACAGTAGATTAAACACTCTAAATAGTCAGATTTGCTTGAACCCTCAGCTCTTGAGAAAACTGTCTGAGGCTTTACTGATTTGCTTACAGTAATATTAACCAACAAAATACGTGGAATTCCAGAAGGCAATAAAGATTAATAATGTATCAGTATTGGAAGGGGCAAGAACAGTGATCTGGGCAGCTATGTGCCAGTTAGTCTGATACTGATCCTAGAAAAAAGATGGGGACGTAAGAGATTCAGTTTAGGAATGAGAGCATGAAATGTAAAAATCACACTGGCTAGATTAATTACAGGGATTAGGTCAGGTCAAAACACTTAAGTATGCTTGTAAATGTCAAACAAATTCAGTGTTTTGAAACCAGTATGTGAACTGACATACATTTTTAATCATAGAGATAGTTAATAGCGAGAATAAATTTAGTGAAGCAATGCATTTTGCTTTAATTGATGTCTTCAAATTTAAGACTGGTTGCTGTTCTAGAGATACATTCTGGCCAGTCAGAATTGCTTTGGCTTTCAGATAGAGAAACTGTGTGATAAGAAGGTCCAACCAGAGATCCAGTGATCCTTAGGGTAATTGTGCTGATATATTTCTTTGCTGTGCTTAGATTTTGTGAAAAATAGGGTCCTTCAGGTCATAATGGCTTCTCTTAAAATTTTGGAAGGTGACATTGAAGAATTTGGTTTATTCTACTGTCAGGTGAACAAATGTTCAAGAGATCTAAAAAATCACTTTCAAATGAAAAGTGCTTTTGCAGCCTCTTCTGGTTGCAAAGACACACAAACAGGTTTGGCAGTTCTTAAAACTGAATTTTCTATTATTGTATGACAAGGAGTTTTTAGATTAAAGACATATATACATTGTGACATCAGATTGCATTGTCTCAACACAATGTGAAGAACTTTGATTATAAGCTTTACAGCAGGAGCATCTCTGCTTGCAGGTTGTCACTTTAACCAGTTTATGATATGATATTAAAATCCCACAGGTTCCTGGTTTACGTAAATCCAGTTCTGTAGGGTCACATATTGTGACAAAGCTTAAGCCATTGGTACCAGCTAAAGTAAGTGGATTAAGCAAGAAACTATCACCTGTGCAGAAGAGAAATCACTGTGACATTGAAAATAAGCTGGGGCTGCAAGCCACCATTAGTGAACTGTGGAAAAACTTCCAATTTAAAAGGTGAGTTGCTTTAACCTCTTACTACATCAAACTATTTACTTCTCCTTCCTCCCCAACCCTCCCCATTGCTTCTTCCCTTCTTCTTTGTCTGATCTGTGAAATGCAGCTGGGCTTTTTCTCTCTTTCCTTGCTATTCCTTCAGTATTGTTTTAGGGAAAATAGATGGACACAAAATAGAATTTCTGCTTCATAGAGAAAGGACAAAATTCATTTTAATTCCGGTGAGATGGAATCTCTTACTTAGTTGTTTAGTAAGCCTCTTACTTAGCACACTGCAGAACATGGAAAAGGCAAAACTAAGCTAAGAGTCACACTGAAAACAATGAGGCTGTTCACATAATAACTCTCTCTCCTTTGGCTGCCACTGCTTCAAGAAACACTTTAATCTTACTACTAAAATGTTAAGGTGGGCACAGGTCCCCACTGTGTTGAAAATAGATTTGTGCATATTTCAGATAAGTAATGAATTACTGAATTACTCCATATTTCAAAGCAGACTGTATGCATGTTTCCTGCACGCAACAGAAAGAACAACTTAAGATCTATTTTTCTACATACCCTTCCTTAATTTAATAAGCAATTTCACTTTTTTTATTACTTGACATAACCATCAAGAATGATTTGTGGTAAATATACTCTTTACTACTTTTCTTCTTAACCAGGAAATATTCTCAGCTAAAATACATTTAAGTAGTTCATTTAGTTCATAGTTTATATAAAAGTTATCATCATTACATTTAACATCAAATACAGGGCATTTTTGTTAGATTTTTAGACTTATGTACCTCTCACATTTTAAGGTGGCTGATTTATCAAATATGTTCTGCTTTTGAAATAATGATGGTGAACTGATGGAATATTTGTTAGGTAGTCCTTGATTAAGAGACCTTTCTGTGCATCATAAAATGCCATAGTTTTCTATTGTGCACCCTAATTGTCTATCTTGAAGTTTTCTGAAAAATCTTTTCAAGGTTTAAACTAGAAGGACAATGATCTCTTTTTTTGTTAAAAAGAAATATGTATATATGTACCTCAACTTAGACTACTCCATTTGGGCTCAGGTAAAAGCGCATAGTGGCAAAGCTTTCCCTAAGAAAAACACTTTCAAAGAGCAAGTGACAGTATTTGAATATGTCTGTCTCATCATCAAACTGGGAATGTCTGACCAGGGTTGCTCAGAAGGAGACCACCCATGTATTTTGATTTATCCAACTACAGACATATAGGACAGAGTGTAGATTGTACCACATTCTTTATCTCTGCGGATGACTGCAAGATTTTTGCTTCCAACAACCATGTTTTATCTATCCAGTTTTGGATTCTATGATGTGCTATAACTGTTGAACTTACCTAATTTTACATATTAAAGTAGCTGCTTATTAGTTTTTGAGGGAATCTCTTCTTGATTTTTTTTTCCCATAAAAAGGTTTTCCCATTTTCACAGCTTGCTTAGTTTTGCCACTTAGCTTGGAGTGTTCTAGCGTGCATCTCCCACCTCCCGCAATTCTTCTTAAGCTATGTCTTAAGAATTGCATTCATTGGTGACAAACAAATCACGTGGGACTTAACCTGTTCTGTCCTTTTGTAAAGACTCGGGATATGCATGAAACTACAGGTTTTTGAAAGAGTTTATCTTTACTCTGAATGTTCCACGCTTCCTTGAATGTGGTACATACTCTGTTTCTGATATGAAGCTAATAGCTGCAATTTGTTCACAAGATAACTGGAGCAGAGCTGAAATAATTTTTGAAAAATTATTCAGCAGTAGTTGAGTTAGGTTTATAACTCCATCATGAAAATTATTTTGTGCTTATTCATGGAGGAGTGGGTAGCTGGCTGAAGTTTTTTGTTTTGTTTTTAACCCCTGTGTTTTTACAGGTCTGTGATTTCACATAAAGGTATGTGAAACATAAAATGTCATAATATCCTTGTTCTTGTTTTTTGTGTGTGCAGAGAATATGAAAAACTCCCATCCTGTAAAAAGCCAGACCCGCTGTCTCCAATCAAAGATAACATTCAGCTCACTCCAGAAGCAGAAGAAGAAATCTTTAATCATCTTGAACGTAGTCATGCTCAGAGAGCTATATTCCAATGAACTGTATGCAGCCGTTTGCACAATAGGATGCATTTTTAATCAGTATCAAAACTTACCTTCTGTATACCTCATCAATATAGAACAGTTGCTTTGAAAATCATCTGTATATTTTAGTCTGACTATTGATTTGTCATCTTTTTTTATAAAACTGATTTGAAAGCTACAGTTTTATATGGACTGGAATAAAAACCTTAAGATGTCTGCATCCTCTCATTTAAAGTCCAATTCTAAACTCCTGTCCAAGCTTTTTTTTTTTTTTTTAGACTACCCTGACCACTTTATATAGGTTATATATGTAAAACAACTTTCATTACTATGGCGTTGCCTTTGCATAACAACACCAGAACAAGTTTTTAAGTGTCTTTTATTGTTCAGAGCTTATCATTTTCCTGCCTCTTCCTTTTTCCCTCTTGGACTTGATCTTCCATGTCCAATGTTGCCTCCAACACAACTAAAATTACAGATGGCTGTTCCCATCTTCACTATTTTTCCTGTACTTTGGTAACAATTTATTTCCATAAGGTATGGTCTTTTCTTTCAACCGTTAGTTTTCTATTCCTTCTATGTGACACAATCATGTTATCAACAGGGATAATTTGGGAAATACAGTAAGGAGTATCACAAGTATCCAGTCTTCAAACCCTCACATCAACAGAGTGGTCTCTGAACAAAGTTAATGTGTTCTTCTGTTTTTCCTGCTCTTCCATATTTTGTTTTCTTGTCCAAAAACATCCAGGCAAAGTATCAGTCCTCAGGGCTGAGCACCATCCTCAGAACAGACCAAGCTTCAGCCTTCAAGGTCTAATCAACTAAAGTGGGGGGGCAGGGGGGTAATGGGATTTTAGGGCTCTTGCTTTGGATGACTGAATTACCATGAAATAATGTGATGGGATTTCAGAATCCCGCTTTTAAAATCAGGATTTGAGTCTGTGTAAAGACATGTCCAAAAACTATTTTTCAAGAAAGGATAGTATCTTTGCTATAGCAGACAAAGGTACAAAAGAATATCTAACTTACAAAATGTATTCTTGCCACTTTTGAGATGAATACTTTCTCTTCATCTCGGAGCTTTTTGCAAAAATAAACTTATAGATTGATCCATGAGATACTATATATTTTTAATTGCAATGTACTTTTAAAGACAGTTCCTTCTAGTAGATGGTGAATAAAAATTTCCAGGAGAGGAGGAGACTGGAGAGAGGCGGGGGGGAGAGTTTGGTGATTAGAAAATTAGAATTTGAAAGTTGAAGGATATGAGGACGGTTGGGCACAAATAGTGAGAAGGTAGGAGGAAAACAGCACACCGGAAGCATGTGTCTTTGTATTCTTTCAACATTAGCTTATTTTTACTCTTTTAGTTCCATACATATTAATACTGTATAATTAATAATACATTTAATTAATACTCTAATTCTATTAACAGGATTTCAAAGAATTCTTACAAGACAGGTGGCATTATTATAGCCTATTATTAAAAGGGTGAATCTAGTCTGGAAAAGCTAATTCTACTAAGAGCAATCTAATCAAGCTTCGCTTTCAAAAGTGCTGACCAGACATTCTGCCCGGAAAAAATATGGTATGAGCTACAAATATTCAGAGTTGTAGAGAATGAATATCAGAGTCTAAGCATTGAAATCAAGTGGTGTTATTGAAAGTAGGTAAGTAATTTGTCCAAATTCAACTGAATCCTTCTACTTGCATCTTTTTGTTCTCATTACAGCAAGCTGACACTGTCTACGTTCCCCTCTTATGAATCAATGTAGTAGTTAGAATCACTTTTGTAGTACAGAAAAATATTTAGGGTTTTCCAAACACGTTGTAAACAGAAAGTCATTGTATTTAAATAATAGTATTTTTAATGTAATGTGCAATATTGTACATTTTTAATATAATATTAACTGATACTGTTACTTTATGAAGTATTAGAAGATCACAGTATTCAAATCTTTTATGTAGCAATTAATGTTTGTTTGAAAAATTTTTGTTAACAGAAGGTTATTGGATTCTGAGGTAGCGAAGCTATGGGACAGATTTTTGCTCTTACTCTTAGCATCAGAAATTAACTATCAGCTTCTTTTTCATTACATGGCATCTTTATCAGTGCAGATATATGCTCTTGGAGGTTTATTTCTTTGTTGGTCTTTGTATGCATAATCTTTGTATGATTATTTCTCCAATAATGCTTTAATGTAGGAGTGATATAGTACCAAATTAATATTGGTATAGGAGGGAGGAGAAAAAGGGAAATCTCTTTCTGAACAGTAAAGATCCCTTTATACTAAAAGGACACCTGCATTTGGCTGCAATAACCTAGAATTTGATTGTAATAGTCTAGAAATGGCTATCCTATAGCTCTCCTGTGGCCCTTTTGTGCTATTGCATACCTTTGAATTTTGCAATGAAATGAGAGGGTGTCTGAATGTTTCATTGAAATTGAGTAAAAATTGCAGAAACCAGATAATAGTTTCGAGAGATTTCAGAAGAAATTTAAGGTGGTAGCAAGAGCAGGGAGAGAAGAAAAGGGGAAGCAAGACTTAAAACAATCCCTCAGTTTGTTTGCTCAATGCTATGCAGCTTCAGTTATAGCATGAACTCCTGTGGAATTACTATGTTTCTTACAAGAGTGGATAGATCTAAGTTTCCGTAAAGAGCAACTTTCACAAATAAATCAGTCCTCTCGTAAAATACTGATGACTTGTTTTAGCAATTAAGAATTTGGCCAATGATGGCAAAACTAAATCATATCAAAGATATTAGGAAACAACTCGAGTCTTATCCAGAAGATAGTCTATATGGCACAGAGCCTTTTAAAGCTGTCAGATAGGTTGGGCAGGGAATGCAGAGCGGAGGGTAAGTATCTGTGTCCTATCAGAAATAGGATGAGTTGTGCATAAAAGGCAAAGTAGTTCTGGATGGTGAAAACTTAAAGACAACAGAGGGGAAATGAGGAAAGATGGGATAACAGAATTTGATTTAAAGAAAAACGGTAAGAAGAGTTGATTTCAAAGCATAACTGTTCTGTGGAATGGGACTGAAGTAGTGCTGGAAATAAGACAAAGTGGAGAATACTCTATTGGGCGCAGGTAGATAAATAACCCTTTGAATACTTCTGAAGAGTTAAGTCTTGTTTCTTTGTGGACAGCCTATTTAACACTGACTTTGAATGAAAGACATACTTGTGACAGGATTGTCCCACCTTATGTGTTTGCACAGCAAGGTCATAAGCTTAGGTAGGATTGCTATGCTACTAATGACAGGGATATTAAGTTTTTCTTTATATTACAAACCCTGTCTTTTTATGTTCAGGAACATTCTAGTAGAGATGCAGGAGTTCCATACTTAAGACATATTTAAAACTGAGGTTTTTGCATGGAGAATGCTATACGCTTCCTTCGCATTTGCAGAATTCATATTCTAGGCACAGAGTGAATTTTTGTCAGGCTTTGTAAGAATATCAGTTAAATTTAATTTGAGGTGTAGTGAATGGCATCTATTAGAAAATAATTGGGACATTTTCTGTGTCCTGCATAGCTTCTGTAATGCAATAAATGTACTTTTTAAAATTATCTGTCTAAAATCTGGTGTTTATGGATACACTGCATCTAAATTACTTTTTTTATTATTCCTGATCATCTTGGATCAATTCTTAAAACTCATTTTCACTTTCTCTGCAGGTAGAAGAATAATGTTCTGTGGTGAATAACAAAAGTTATTACCCCTACCCAATATTCCCACTGGAATAGGATCTTCTCCCTTGTTTTCATTGTTGGGTTCAGCTTTTGAATTCCCAGAGTGGACTGTTCAACAGTATTTTTGATCTCCAGTTCTTTTCAGTTGAAACTGGGACTATGTACATTTTTCTCCTTCGTTTAGGAGGCTGTAGGAAACATTAGGACAGTAGGATGGAAATGCTTGTTAGGGAAACTTTCCTTGTGCAAAGGATTATTTTCTGTTCTAACAGCTTATATTCTCCCCAGACTCTAGTGCTTCAGGCAAAATTTTACTTCTAACGTGTAAAATTCTGCATTTGGAACATGACATATGTCTATGTGAGGTTCCGTTCTGAAGTGACTTTAATTCCTTATACCTTACTTCTGGTGTTACAAATATGCCTACGAACTAGAACAAGGGCGCTGTAAATGGCTTGAGACCTGTTAGGAGTGTGCCTCTAAAGACAGATAAGACTGTTTGGGAAGGTTAGAAGTGTTAGTCTTTGTTTCAGATTAAAAAAGAACAAAACAAAAAATCAGTAGGAGTTATGAACTATCATAAATTCCTAGTTAACACAGACTGCAGTATTTCCTTTAGCTTGTTTGAAGGCCAGTATTTGAGGGAGAAGCAGAGTTTATTTTTCAGAAAACATTCAGTTAGTTAAAGGACTTCTGATGAAGGAGCATTCATTGCAACACTTGTAATAGCACAAGTGCTCAAATGACTCTCTAGTTTTAAGTCTTGCTTCTCTTTAATCTGCTGGCCTTTTTTTTTTTTTTTTTTTTCGTCTGCTGTATTAAAGGTCTGTCCTGCAATAATTAACAAAAAAAAAAAAAAAAAAGACATTTCTTTTGTTAAACTCATACTAACTGGATTAAATTATATTATTAACTTCTGTGAAGTGATGATTGCCTTTCCCCATTAATGATTTCTGCTGGTGATCAGTGGAACTCAAGATTAAACTCAGATTCCAGAAATGCACTATAATTTATGGCCGTGAAGCCTAAGTGATTTTTTTTGGCAGTTCTTTACAACTAAAAGTAGATCAGAGGCTAGCCACTTAAGATACTTTTAGAAGACGTTAGTACCTCCATAGTAGCAAGGGAAAGAAACATGGCTTAGGTCTTACTATAATTCACTTCTCTCATGGGTTTATTTATGTTTCTTTAAAACTAGAAACAACAAAAAAAAAATTACACAACCTGCCCTCTAGGTTTTTTTCACTGCAAATGTTCATGCCAATTTAGAGCTGATTACATGTGAGATTAATGAATCAATCCTTTGTGCAGACTAAATTTAGTGGCTATCATCTGCAAAAAAATTCTTACTTCCTCATTTTCAAATAAAACTTCAAAACAGTTTAAAAAATGAATTAAATATTTTGTTATGACAGTCTTACTGGAAGCTTAATTAGCAATTCCTAAACAATAATTAAAAAAAAAATTAAGTCAAAGGAAGCTCAAAAGTTGGGTTTTACTTGAAAATGTGTTGTACTTTTTTAAGAGAGCTTTTAAATTTAATGCTAAATAGAAAATTTCTAGTAAACTTTTTTTTTGCTACAGTGTTTGCAGTTAACAGGTACAGTGTTATTGTAGTAACTTTTAAAGACCCAAAATGACTTCTTTTCTTGCCCTGTGTTTAAAAATCTTTGTTTCCTAATCTCCTTTTTAGAGAAGTAAAAGCATCTTTTTCTCATAATCCAAGCTGAGAGAAATACAAACAGTAGATGGGAGATAATTTGTTATCTTCTAACAGTATTCAATGGTTAATTATCCATGTTGTCATTTGTAGCACAGCATAGGACATTATTCAGATATATTTATTGAATTACTGACTGCTGCTCTTTAAGTTGGATAAGTCGGAAGAGGTTTGTGTACCGGCATATTTAAATCACTCACAGGTCTATTGAAGTCTGTCTGACTTCCTGCTTTGCTGCAGTCGACTAAGTCAATAACTTAAGTGACTGCAAGTTGCTTCATTTCTCACACTTCACTTTGTGATTTGTGTCATGGGAATAAGAAATGTTCCAATCTTACTGTTTGGCTTTAAGGATAAGTATGCAGCGCTCTGAAAATTGTTTGTGGCTGGAGAGACTGAGATGAAGTAGAGGTTTTTCCAAATCCTAGCCTGATTACTTAGGAAGTAACTTGTTTTGTAACTCTTTATAGTACCAAGCCTACTTTGTTATCCAAAAGTGAGCCAATTTTCAATTGAAATGGAGTATTGTTCTGGTAGGTGTGGTTTTTCTTTTTTACAGTACAGGCAGTTGAGCTGAAGGAATGCAAAAAAGAGAACAGGAATCATCCTCATCCACAGGAGTATTCTGATTTATCTAGCTTAAAGAGAAACTGCAAAAATTAGGATAAATACATGTGAAATATGTTAAATGTGCAAGTCACGCAACTGAAAGAGTAGCAGTTCAAGACTGCTGCGGCAAAAAATATGAAATTATTCCTTTACTTGCATGGTTGTAGGCTGCAATGAGCTCTGTAGTACACAAAGGAAATTAATACATCTAAGGAAAATAGTACTTCTAAACTCGTGTAAGGTAGGATACAGTAGAACAGGCACGGCAACTCAGTGTGGTCATGTAATAGAGGAGCCCACATTTCAAGAGGTCCTCTTATCATTCACCACAAATCTCAGCATAAGCATGATTCACTCTTCTCACTTTCTCACTATTTTTCTTCTACACAGCGGCTCATGAGTTGAAAGCCCATTTGTAGTAAACTGATTATTCTTTTCTTCAATGGACAAAGATGAAACCAATACATGGAGCCTTTTGACAGCATTATATTTATACAATAGTTAAGGATTTAACATGCTTATTTAGACCAGGGCAGTGTTTTCCACACTACCAATATTATGTTGGTGGACAGAGGTGATTCACCCCTATTTCTATTTGGATTGACGTTTTTAATTCTTGTTACTTCTGCATGCTTGCAAGTTCTTAAACATAAGGAATTTGGAATCCTGCTACTCAGAGAAAGACAAGAATTAGAAACTCTGCATCTCAGGGAGGTTCAGCACCTTCTGGTATCGCTTGCCTGTAGTCCATTCAGCTGAAGACTGCACACCCATTGATTGTGTAATGACCATTCAATTAGTGACTGTGATTTTTTTTTGATTATAGAGGTTCTTTTAAAATGCATCAAAGAAAGAGAGAACATTTCTGAACCCAAATAAATATGCCTGTGTGTAGATGTGTAGTGCTTTGATTTAGAAAAATCTAGGAACCAAGAATACAATATATCGATATCTGACTCTACTGATAGGTATGAAGTTGGACAAGCATCCATGCCGCTCCATATGGAGAGCGACCGATGCCCTTTGATGCCTCCCAAGAGCGCAATCAGCCCCAGAGCCAAAGCCACACGTGCCTGTCTCGAGACAGACGTAGCGACAGCTGTCGGCAGGGATCCTTCTCCGCAGCTCCAAGAACCAGCGGCACCTAGTGCTATGGATCTCCACAGGCCTCGAGGTCTCTCTGCGATGCATACCAAGAGCAACTGACGGTTAAGCGTGTGGTGCCCTAGCGATACGTCGCAAAATCAATACTCCTCAAGGCCCCGCACCAGGTGTAACGGTCAACGTCGATAGTCTGCGGCGCCTCCCCACAGCACCATGGGTCCTGCAAGACCCATGTGAGGACCAGCCAAGTTCTAAATTTCATGAACTGGCATCATCATGTCACCTATGGAACTGCTGAAATAGTGTGGCAAGTTTGTTATATTGCTATATATGGGCTGGTAATACAGGCTAACAATAATACTGAAATTATTGCAAAAGGTCACATGACTGAAAATCCAGACTATAGCTGTCTTGTTCATTATTCTATTGTTTAGAATTTATGACCAAACTGGAAAATATGTGATCTGTCATAGAAAGCAATCTTGTAACATAAATAGAAATAGTTTTAAGTAGAATATTTGGCAAATAGACTTTCAGCTGATAATTGTTCAGTCAGAGCATTCAGTGAATGCATGTGAATTTGGAGGCTTTGAGGTCAATTGACAGCTACGGCTTACGTCACTAGTGCTTTCTTTTTCTTTTCTTTTCCTTTCTTTTCTTTTTTTTTTTTTTTTTTTTTTTTTGTCTTTTAACAGCTAGCCATTTTGGCTAGTAGTATTTTTCTGTAGAAAGACCATAAGTTATAATAATAAAGAGATGTCATCAATTATAATAAATGAATGACTTTTTGGTTAGTTTCCCTCTCAACTTTTTTCTCCAATCAAGACTGTTTTAAAATATTTGATTGTAATTTTTGTATATTATTTTTTTATTAGCATATGCTAATAAATATCCTCAATGTTTACCTAAATTGCAATGGACACTTTCAAAATTTTCTACTTAAAACTAAATAACATAACTTCAGTATTGATTTCTAAGTTGCTTCTAGAATAAATAGACAGCACTAACTTCTAAAACTGTGATTGTTATGTACAAGAAACCAAGGAAGACTTTTTTGTTTCTTAAAAGGTAGTTGGTAAAGAAACTTCTCCTAATCTAGCATTACTAGCAAAGCAGAGATTGGTTAATGTCTAAAAAGTTAATCAAAACTTAGCTGGATTGCCCTGTGTCTGTAATATGTGAATGTTCAGACTTCAAAAAATAAACTGGTATTTTTATTGGCTTAAAAATCCAGTTCTTGGAGGTCAGTCATAGTGAGAACCATCCATCTTCTCACTAAACTGTAAAAATGATATAATTTTGGAGGTTTCTGTGGTTTTTCTTATTTTCTCTTGGTTTCCTGTGTCTGGCATGCACATTTTGCCAATGCCAGAGTTCTGAAATGATATCATCCATAACTTACCATTGGAAGATCTATGCTCACAGTAGGCTGAATTCTATTCTCTTTTACCCTTCTGACTGATTTCTTGGAGATATGAGAGCAGAAATTGGTCTTGATGAGACCATTGCAACTTCATTTTTTAATACAGAGAGATTTGTATTAAACTGGAATGTAAAAAGCAGGGATCATTTTCAGTCTTTCAGAACTGTGTCAGTGAAGGGAGGTTCTGGGGTTTATGTATTCATTGATTGCAGTGAAATACACTAGTATCTGTCAGTGTACACTGCAATTAAGTAACATTTACATATATATTTCAGAATTGTAACAGATAAAATCAGTACATAGTTAGAAAAAACAATTTTGAATCTTATCTTTTACCTTTCAGAGACTATTAGGGCTGCCTGTCATCTACTGTGTCAGAGGGGAAGTACAGTTTGATTTTTGTTTCTGCGTATTACACAGTCTGGAAGAAGAGGGGAAAAAAATTCTAAAAAATTCTGAAGTCTTGGACAAAAAAAATGTCAAATAGAAATAGGTCTGACTCTTCCTTTAACGCTGACTTTTCAGTCTTCTGATCAGGCTGCCTCATTACCAGTGACTCAGTAGACTGTTTTTCTCTGACTTTTTAAGCTCTGCCAAAACATAAGAAGGAAGAGAAGGCCAGAGATAATTTCAGTGAATCAAACTCCATGATCCCTGCAATGACATCAAGACCAACCTTCTTCTGCGTTGCTATCAAGACTACCCCAGCTGTGATCCAGTCAAGGATGGATAGATGAGAAAAAAAAGTGAAAGAAAACAGCAATCAGCACCATTAGGAAGCGACTATTCTGTGGTAGAAAATGGAAAGCTCTTTTCCTACATAGTTTTAGAAAATCAGATATCTGTGGATCTAAAGCTATTTTTTCTTCCTCTGTAAATGAACAGGGTTCTTCAGAAAGATTGTGTCAGACCTCTATGACACTCCAACCTCCTAGCATTATCTAACATTTATTTTAATGAGTTTTAGACCTTTAGTCCTTTTTACTTTGTCTCCAGATGGTGTCAATTAGCTTAAGACCACATTGTTTTTCAGGGCAGCTCAGTAATATCTTGTGGCTTGCTTCCCCCTCCCAATCCTCTTTCTTTTGGAAGTCTACTATTATAGCCAAGGAGCATTCTAGAGGGGGATTTCTGTGCCTCCTATAGGCAGCTGGAATGCAATTCAGTGATCACATTCCCTCCTATATCTGTTTAGAAATTCCAACTGGAGCCTGCTAATCAAGTGACTAAACTTATGTTTCACTATTTTATTAAAGGCCTCTTTGGCTGAAAGAGCAGAACCTGTTTCCAGAGATTTAGTTTGGAACAGCTTCAAATTCTTGTACTCCTCCTCCTCAGTTATATTGTGTGTATCATCCTTTGTCAAAGTTGCTAAGGGTTAAATGCTACAGAGCCATATGTGGAACAACCAGAGCTGCTATTTCTGTGAAACTGGACTTTCTATATCAAAGCAGTTTCAGGTTCAAAATACAGCACTAAAGGAGATGAATTTTGTTTCAGAATGCATTGTGTTGGATTTTGATTGCTAGTTCAACTTATCTATTCTAATGGACAAGTACTCTCTATTCTCTGTATTCTAAGATAAATGAGCTGCAGTCTTTGCCATTTTTCCGGTGTAAATTTAGTGTAGAGCTGCATCATGGTGAGAGAAGAATTTGAATGGAACAGAGCACTTGTGGTCTTTCCTCCAGGAGGAAGGTACATGACCAGGAAACTGAAGCATGTCTTGTAGTCAGGTATTGCTGCTAGAATTTCAGGGGAAATGCATGTGCCCCAAAATAGTGAACCATATGTTATAGATCACTGCAATCCTCCCTGTCAGAACTGTGTGACTAAACATGGGACTTTGTCTCCTGCTGTTACACACTCTATTTCAATCAGCTATCTTCTGTATGGTTTGAATTTCCTCCCAGAATTTGAATTATGCAGACCTAAAATGCCTACAGGTAATTAATTTGCATAGACAAACTAATGTTTTAAATTTATGCTTAGGTGTGAGGAGAGGGAATTATATTTGGCTCTGTGAGGTAGACACAGCAAACTAAGGGGTGACAATAGATGAACTGTAGTGCATTTTGCCTGGTTCACTTGCAATTTTAATCTGAATTTGCTTATGTTATAATAGTGAATGCACATTTTGATATATACATACATTTATGTAAACATACTTGGTATATACATACATATAAGGAAATAGTTGGAATTAAATGCAAAAAGAACCTTTTTAATGACATTGGTACAAATTTAAACTTTGTATGGGTAAATGGATTTGTGGGGACACACAAGGCCAGCTTAATGGCTACTCTGTATGACCTTGTACTACAGCAGACTGAGGCTGCTTTCCTTCATCTGACAGTGGATTTATTCAGGTGCATAAAGGGTAGCAATAAAGGAAAAAAATTATTATCAATGTCCATTGAGATAACAACAAAAAAAAAGATTTTAAGCTGTAGCAAGAAGAATTTTCATTAGGGACTAGGAAAAGCTCTTAGAGTAAAAATAGAGGAAATGCTGAAATAGATGGTTTAGACTCTGTTATGAAGTCATCTATGATGGAGAGTCCACAACCTCTCCTAACCAACATCCTCCAGACATCACTATTAGGCATAGCTCTGTCTCCACGATGTATTCTGGGTGACTTCCAGAGTTCCTCTTCTGCCCTTTTGTATTCCTCTAAAATATTTCGAATACAAAGAAGAAAATGCATATTAAAATTTTAATGTTATCTCTCCTATTATTAAAATACTACATGCAATATTTCACACAGAACAGCTATTCTAGTTCTTTTAAGCACCTCTTTGGAGTCACAAAAATCGAAGAGTCTTCAGTGAGATGCGACTTTCTTGGACATCTATTCTCACAGCCTCTTAATGCTTATTACAGCTGTATGGTTTTACATGACAAAATAAAACTGGGACTGCAGGTCAAGTCTTGTTCCTCACTATAGCAGAAGAAAACTTGACTAAGTGCATTTGAAATGATTATTCCTCTTTGATACTGGTGATACTAAACAAAATTATGACTTTAAAGGAAAAAAATGAATGAATGAAAATGGAAACTAAGAGATGTGAATCTCAATAGACAGTAGTTTTTGCCATGAGGACAAATAATGAAGTCAATTGGTAAATAAGAATAAACAAAAACCTTAAGGATTTATGGAAGCATTCAAGCAATATATCAAAGATATATCAAACAATCATTCACTTCAGGGAAATCACTACTATAGGTTATCATGACTTTTTAAAAATTCATGAAATGCTTTTTCATCATTTATCACTGTTGCTTAAAAAGCATGTAGGAAAAATTGTTGTTCAAAATTGTTATTCTAACGTATAAATAAAAAAAGGAAGCTGGGGCAAAGAAGAGGAGTGTTACAGCAGCTTTCCTGCTGAGGAAATACCAGAATGGCAGCCAAATAATGAAATGTTTTATCTATACTTGTCTTAAAACTTTGGCTGCCACAGTTACCCAAAACTTTCATGTGTTTTAAATAATTGTTTAAAATCAGAAATTGTTTTTCTGTGAATATGTGAAAGCTGCACTTTATATATGCATGTGATAAATTCCACTTTTTTTTTTTTAGACAAATTGAAATTTGAACTGAAAACTAAATAGTAAATAGGAAGTTGAGTATTTGTATTGTATTCCAAGATCTAATAGTGCCTTGAAATCAGTGGTATAACACTTTGACATGAGACTGACTAACAAAGTCTCGTCGTCTTTCTATGCAGAAATTGTTCAACAATAAACAGGAAAAAATGGTTTGCTTTGGGAGAAGAGCAAGAATGCTTTTCTGAAATAGCTCATGAAAAAGATAAAGAGATACAGGATAGATTGTCAGCTGCCCATGCCTGGCAAGAAATCCATGGTAGAAAAGGCAGTAAGCCAAGTTAACTGAGAATTAGGATGTTTTTATTTCTGTTTGATATCCTTCCTACCTTTTCTTACCAAAGAACAATCTTCTAACTTTTGTACATTCACTACTTTGTCAAGAAAAAAAAGTTTTGATAGGCAAAAAAAATTGAATTATCTCCCAAATCTTGTGTTATGTAGTTTAAGACAGCAGAATGAAGTAATAATAGCTTATCATTTTTTAAAACAAGTATTTATACTACGTTAGTCTCTATAGTGTGTTAAGTAAGATTATTCTACTAGACTTACCATAAATAAACAATAAATTGCTATCCATAAGATCTTAGAGTTAATGGTGAAATCTAAATTAAGGATAGTAATGTCATTGTCTTTAATGAAGCCAGTGTTTCAACTTAAAGGTACAAAAAAGTAATTCAAGGCCTTATGCTTCATAATAGTGTGAATATCTTGGACGGTATCAGTGCTATGATGTTCCTTGCAAGCAAAGCTCTTCCCAGATTCAACTCTCTACCTGTGTCTAGAATTCTGATAAGCTAGGTAATTTTTGTCATGTTATTTTAATAGTCCAGAAAATGTGGCAGACCAGCTCTGAAAAACACAAGTGACTACTAAAAAATCAGTAAAGTCTGAGTATTCCATAGAGAAATTGGAGCTAATTTCTGGTTCACTGTCATTCTCTGAAATGAAGTTAAATGTTTACAGCTTTTTGGCCTTACAACCCTGACTTAAAAACTGACTCAACTGAGCTTTCATGAGGAAGGACAGTTTCTGAATATAAATTTTCATTTAATAAATAAAAATGCTACCTGCACATAGCACATGGTGTACACAAGAGGCATAAAGTAATTCTTCTCGACATTGGTAAAGATTAGAATACTGTTTAGAATACCCTACTTCAAGAAAAATGTAGACACACTGGAAAAAATCCAGGAGGGTGAAGAAGAATGAGTAATAGTCTAGATAGCATGAGGGAGGGTAGAAGGACTTAGCATTGTTTAGTCTAGAGAAGAGTAAGGAAAGATGAGATGACAGTCTACAATTATGAAATATGTTACTGCAAAGAAAAGGTATAAATTATAGATATGAAAAGAAGTAATGAAGGTTTTTTCTTGTTCTGTTTTTTTTTTTTTTTTTTTTTTTTTTTTTTTTTTTGTATGTTTAACCAGGAAACTGATTTTCCTTTTATATGCATCCTCATTAGGTAAGCTTGAGTTTTGAAGTAATTTTTCAGTTTTGTCCTCCTGCTCCATTTCCACTCCTTTCTAGAGACATAAAGAACAAATTCAGTGGGAGCACACCATTGTATGTATGAGTAAACTCCTGTTCAGCCCAAGAGGCATTGTATGTGTGTGTGTGCATCTGCACTTACTTCATCAAGCAAAATCTAATAAGGTGTAAATACCAGAGAAAGTTAAAAGAATGTTTTAGACTTTCCCTCTCCTAAACTAAAATGGTAGAATGTTTCACCTCCTATGTAGAAAAGAGTCTACTGTATTTGTATTGCTCGCATTTACTTGGTTTATGCTTTTAGAGGCCTGATATCTAGAAAGGGACCATTTATCTGGAATTCTAAAATACATCCTGGTCAGAGAAGAAAAACAAGCTGGGCTTCCCTGTACAGAGCTCTCATAGAAATCGTTGAATATGCCGAGTAGATAAACTTAACTTGCCACAACTACATTTTACCTTGTGTATTATATTGTACTGTGCTTTCTTACCTCCGTAAGAATTTACATCTTTTGGAATATTGACCTGCTTGACAGAACAGGATAACTGTGGTGCATTCAGTCGCACAAGTATAACTGCGGACTAGCGGTAAAATCTAGCCTTTATATAGAACATCCAGTGAGCAGCTGACAAAGCAACAGAAGTCAGTCCTTATTTTCAAGAAATGGAGAAATGGAGGGACTGCAGCTGGCAGGGTTAGCTGCTGTTTTCCCATTGACCAATGTCAGAGTCAAAAATAGCACTCAAGTACCTTGAATCTCAATCTTTCTCTATAACCAGTAGACAACAATCCTGAAAGCACCTTGGCAAGTACATCAGTGCCGAAACTGGGTTGTAGCACAATCAATGGGACCTCTCTGCAATATGTCACATACTGTCTGAGGGAAAAGGTCTATACAAGCAGCAAAACTTTGCTTCACAAAGTTCTTGATGAATTCTTCATTGCTCACATTTTTGGAGGTATAAAAAAAATGATGGAAACTGCCTCTCTTGTTGTATTTTAGTTTCTACACAGGAAAAACCGAAAAAATGGAGGGAGAGAATAAAACAAATGTGTAAAAGTAAGCAGGTAGGATGTCCAACCAACTAAAAAAACTCACCCTAAACCTAGAACTAACTCCAGGAACAAATATGCATCTCTTTAATCTTCTCTTCTGCCCATGACAGTTTTGCTTGTATATAAGTTTGAGTGATAAAGCGATGTTCTTGGAAAATAGTTGCATTTCAGCAAAAGACCAAAGATGCATGTTTATTCTGAACAAGACTAAATGAATGGACAACACACAAGAATGCCTTGGTCCAGTGAGTTATATGTCAAAGCCTAAATTGTCTGGAACATAACTTCTTATAACTGCTTCTGCAATTGAGACATGTACCTAATGCAATCCTAATATGGGTATGGTCAAATTTGTCTGAACATCCCTCAGCTGTGCCTGCAGGAGAATGAGCACAAAAAAGCTTGTATCTTACATCTGGCACACACTAGCAACCATCACTAACATTTGATTTGTTTTTGTAGGGGATTTGATATGTCATATACAGATATGTCTCCCATATCTGTATATATGTATTTTAGGTGTGCATGTGTGTCTGTATGTTAGCATTGGAGAGGTTTAAGCAGGCTTATGTGTCCTCTGTATACCGTATTTTCTTGAATACCTGTGGATCAACCTTTAAATATGAATACGAACAGCCATCTACAGTACTGCATTGGTGGACCTATACTTTAGTACACCGGTGCAAAAGTAGAGTTGATTTCCAGTGATTCCTATAATGTCACTGAAGTCGCACAAAACGAAGTCAAGAAAAATAAAGATGGCATCTGAAGTGACGTAACGCAGCATATTTTGGTGAATGTGATAAACTTTCAGAGAAATAACTAGCCAGTGAGCTCACTCAGTTGGCTCCATTTTGTTGCTTTTCCAAAAATAGATATGGCATTCTGCATTGAAAGGTCTATTCCCATTGTGCTACAAGAGAACTCGTTTCTTGTAGATTTCTTCTTAAAAAAACCCCCACACTTCTCTCTTTTCCCCAGGACAGATGAAATGTTTGTGCTTCAGGATTTTAGAAGACCAAATATCAGTTAGAGCAGCCAGTTGCTCTGCTTTCATCCAGGGACTGGCCTGTAACCTGAGCATCTGCAGCACCTGGAGACTTTGAATGTCATTCAAAGACCTTGGCTTTGCCCATGAGGCTTGCCTTGAACCTGGCTAAACTGGAGCAGAGATTCTCAAAAAAGCATCTCAGAGATTGGCTCAGAAAGCATCTATCATCTGCAGGTAAAGTAATCCTAGAGAAGCATAGTATTTAAGATTATTTAGCTAGCCTTTTTTTGCTTATACGCATGGTCCACTGAAAGCAGATAATTTCCTGGATCTGGCAAATTTGTTTCCAGTCAGAAAAAAATATATCTTGGTGTTTTGTTTTTTGTTTCTTTTTTTTTTTACCTTAGTGATTATATTTTCAAACAAAACCCTATTTTTTTAATTGTGCCACGTTTGACATTCACAAGAGATTTTGCTTTGAATAAATAGTATTATATCTGGACATTTCACTAAAGTTTAAGAAATGGGGCATCTCTTGGGTCATGGAACAAGGTAGGTAAACGTTTAACCCAATGGCATCTAGCATGCATGGCATATGAGAGAGGGATCTAGAAAAATGACTTTGTTGCCTCAGCTTAACCAGACTGTAAATGCCTGGCCTTATTAAGCCAGAGCTCTGGGTTAGCTTTTATTCTAAACTCCCTATCCTACATAAGGAGAATTAGGCATCCCAGGCTGTTGTTGCATGGGCACTTTAACTGAGCAGATCCCTGCACTGCTGCCAAAAAAGAGGATTCTTGGATTTCTCCTCCCCTCCAGTATCTCACTGCCCTTTTCAGGCCAGTTTCTACATCCTACCAATAGTGCCCACATAATAGCAACCCTTTGAATCAGGGCAGAGGACACAACCTTTTTGAAAACTAATACCAAGGAAATGAAAAAAGGTTAGTGCTCTTACAAGGGACCAGAAATGATGATCCAAGAGTGGAAAGGTGGATAGGACAAGGCAGAGCGAGTTCAAGAATGAACAGTAGATACGAAGAGAATAGAAACCTATTTAGGTTGGCATTGCTGAAGGTTAAGTGTGTGTGCAAACACACTCTTAGTGCTAGCTGCATCTGAGACATTTTAAAATCCTAAGGAGGTAACATTAAAACTCCATGAAGTGTCTTAAGAAGAACCAGCCATCTATCTTGAGTGAGGAACTGAGATAAAGCTTTTATGATTATTCACTTCTTCACCAACAAAATTGGCACTGGAGCAGGAATAAAAACAACAGTAGTATTGTAGAAGTCAGCAATTAAATCCAGAGATGTATATCAAGCTGCTCTTGTAATAAATATGCACAAAAGCAGCCTAATTCTTGCTATAATAGGTTAAAGATATCACTTTCCTGCTTCTTAGGCTGTGAATGCTTATTCTGAATCAGTTAGCATTTATTTTAATTTGAATCACTTTTTTTTTTCTGTCACAGCAATGCTACTCACATATATGATTTTATTTATGCTATGTAACCAAGTTAATGTTATTACCCTGCTGTATATCTCACAACACCTCTTCAGGAGATGATTCATCTTAACAGGCTTATTTAGTGAAATTTTTTAAATAACTATATGCTAAACGTATGATTCAAGATAGACAATGTTTCAAGAGTGGAATAGGGCCAGGAGAAGCAGCTGTTGCTAATACAGCATAGTGAGATCTGATGCCTCATAGAGCACAAACCAAAGCAAACTTTATTCTCCCAGAATCTTTGCGCTTACAGAATCTGGTTAAAAAATACATTGCCGCAAAGCATTTATTATCTTTAGGTTAAAACTGACTTACCGTGGCTTCATGAAAATGCTTTGTAAACAGGGTAGGCAGGCAGAGACAGCTGGTTGTTATCTGGAAGATTCAGAAAAGAAGCAGCTGGCAGGGAGGAGCTGGGGTGTGACAGTTCACTGGCTTTAGGGCCCAGAAGAAGAGGCTTCTGCCGGCTCACTGGTGGCTGTAGCCAGAGCTAGTGAGGCTGGTGTTTGCGTCTCTCCAGCGAGCCAGAGTTTCGGTGCCTCGTTTGGGAGAATACAGTAATACTAAAGAGAGATGTGAGTGTGAAAGTAGCAAAAATGTTATAGAGGGAAATCTGTACTTAAGGGCAACACAGATTTTAAAGTGAATATGTGAGAAATTATGGTGGTAGTTGAAGAGAGGTTACAGTATGAGAGTGAAGACCGGAGGAGCTGTTTGAGAGGAAAGTTTTTTTTTTCTGGGTCTACTTGTTTGAGGTTGAAATTCACCCTACTGTGTTTTACTCTTTGTACGGAAATCAACACCTTTACTCCCTCACAGCTTACTCATTTGAGTAGCCACAGAGTGCTAAGTAGGAAAAATATAAACCCTCTCTCTTGAATTTGTCATTCCAGCCCTGTAAACAGAAGCCTGCTTATAAAATGGACAGTCTAAATCTGCGGTATTCATAGGTATTTTTCCATGTCATGTCAGTCCCAGTCTCTGGAGCTGGAACGGGAAAACAAAAATGTCAAATGACATATGTCCCGGTTCTGGATGACCCTAAGGTCATCTGGAAGCACCCTTTGTTTCTTCTCAGCTTTAGGATGCATGAGTATCTGAGGAGTGGGAGGGTGATACTTTCAATAGATTGTTCCTGTGATACCTTCACCAAGCAAAAAAAAAAAAAAAAAAAAAAAAAAACAAAAAAAACAAAACCCTCTCGGTATGTCCAATCTTGCTTTTTTTTTTAGTTCCAACCCCCACCTACCAGACCTTGTCATACTTTTATCGGTTGAACTGAAGAATTCATTGTCAACACATCCTGCCATCATTAAAGATTTAAAGAGAGTGGTTAAGCCATCCCTTATCCATCTCCTAGGTAAGGTAAATAAGCTGAGTTCCTCAAATCTCTCCTTCTTTGCAGTTTTTTTTTTTTCAACTCTTGAATCATTCTTCTGGTAATTCTCTGAATTTTCTCCAACTTCAACATTTATCCTGAATTGTATGCATTAGACTGGATGTAGCAGCAGTTATCCCAGTGCCAAGTGAAGAGGTAAGATTAAAATTCTTCTCCCTGTTTACATTTTCAAGGATAGTATTAGCCTGTTTTGGCCACTGGTGACACGTGGCAGCTACCAAAATATGATTTTTACTATATTCTTTTGCAAGATGAGGCCCAGTTCTGTCCCCTGTAAATACAGCCTATGTTTAACTTTGTGCGTGGCTGTTCTAAGACCCCTGTGTGTTCACCTGGTCAACTACATTACCCAGTAGCAGTGACCTGCCCTTCAGTTTTTATCACAATTCTGTTCTTTGGGACACAGGCAGGCTTTGTCACTGGTCAGTTTATGGTGGGGAATATTTGTTTTCTCCTAGATTATTGACAAAAATGCTTACTTGACACAGGCTCAGAAACATGGCTATATAGGACTGAATTAGAAATACAATTACTTAAGGAATATAGGGATGTTTTCTCTATTTCAAATGTTCATGGAGCTCTGCTTATAGGACAGTGTATTTTTTTAGCTTCTTTAGTCAAAATACTGTGTGAAGCCAAGTCAGACATCTGAGAAATAAAATAGATGTCTTAATATCAACACTTGTTTAACTCCAAACAAATTCCTCAGAAAGATTACAGTTTAGCAAAATCTATTTTCAATAAGCACATATTAGCATCAGTATTCATCTCCTTTTAAACTCTCAGTCAGGTCCTCAGTATGCGCTACCATTACTGATGTCAGGCTGGAAGGCTTGTCTTTACAGTGCTCACTCATTTACTCTTTTAAATTACTATCACAGTATTAGCTTTCAGCTAATTCTCTGTCAGTTGTCAAGTGCCTTAAGCAATATCAAAAATGGGTGGCAGCCCAAATAAAGCCCACCAGTGCTAATTGCCATGTGGCTCTGGGAAAGTCAGATCGTATCTTTACGATTCATTTTTGCTTCTGTAATATGGAAATAATACTTGACTCACTCCTAAGATGCACTTGTATGAGTAGCCAAGTGATCTAAGACGTTCCCCCCATCCTAGGAGGCTGTTTGCCCACTCCTTCCCTCGTGCACTCACACAACGGTAGTGCTCATATGCCATGGGGCCAGTTTTCCAGGTTAGTTTCCAGCCTTAACACTTTCAGCAGCAGCATGCTATCTAATGCTATTTTGAAATCACACCCATATCTTTGCATTGATACAAACTTTCTGAAAGCAGTCTTATAAAAGTAATTACATGAAAGTAAGGAAGCCTGTATATCTTTTGTGTGTGGCAGATAGGTGGTGTGTAAAGAAAAATATGTAAAGAAAAACTAGGTTTGGTTAACCTGTGTGTTATTCAGCCTAATGACTGTAAATGGATTTTAGACATCTTGGAAGTACACACAGAGGCTAACACACATAGCAATAAAACTTGACCTACAGTAGCTCTACTTTATGACCAGTAATAGAGAATGAAAACCCTCTTTGGGATAGAAATATGAAAGTAGTAAAAAATGTTAAGATATATTACGTGGTCAAAATACTAACCAGATACCAAACCACAGACCAGACTGCAGTTTATGACTTATTGTTGAGGAGATTGGGATCATTTTTTCTGATGAAAGTGATGAAACCTGCAGTGTTCATGAATTCACTCCCTGTCTGTTGTCAGGTAGAATATTAAGAGTCTGGTATATCTCAGCTAACATTATTCTGATTGCAGTTGTGTTTCTTTTTAAAGATTTTTAGAATTCAGATAAAGAGGTTCCATGTCTCAGATGAATCACAGGATGGGGAGGTGGGAAGGGACTACGAAGTTCCTTACTAATAGGTGAGTAATCTCTGGCACATTGGCACTGGCATTTGGTTTTAAGGCAGTTTCCTCTGTTTAGCATAAAGGGATTGGACATGATGGAAGGAGTTGAGATCACAGTGTCATGAACACTTGCATACCTCCTGTGAATTTCTGTTCCACATACACATATGCAAAGGTATTTGAGTGGGAAACTGGACTGGGGCACTGTTGCAAGTGAATAATATCCTCTTTATTCTTTTTTTTTCAACCAGCTAGTCCCTTGATTTCGTTGTCTGTATAGTACATGTGCAGAAAGGGTGAATCAGTGGGGCTAGAGCAGCTAAGCCCTCTATCACCAACACTGAAGTCTCAGCTAGGGATGGTGGGAGTTGTTTGATGCCTGTTATTACTGAAGGTGCTCTCCCAGAACAAAACATCTCTTGTGCTTGACCGATATCATGTGCTTATCTTTTTCTTCAGAGAGGAAAAAAACAACATAAGAAGATCCCATACACACTATGCAGTTCTGTATCCCTTCTATTGTGATTACACAAATCTATGTGGTTCAGTGCTGTAATCTAAGAACTTTCATTATTGAGAAAAATGTTCTCATGCCTAGGAAACAAATATATTTTAATAGGAAACATAGAATCAAAGAAAAACAGGGCTAGGACTAGAAAGGACCTCCATAAATCCTCCCTTTGCCTCATGGCAGGATTAATTTTGGACTCATCTTGTACATGATGGTCACTCCACAATTTTCCAGGCAAGTCAATCCAGTGTTTCACTCTCTTTTTCTATTGAAAGTTTTCCTAGCTTTTTCTTGCTTCATTTTAAGCCCTTTATCCCTAGTAACAGCCAGCATAGACAGGAAAAACAGATTCTTCCCTCTTTTTGCAAGAGCATTTTGTCTGTGAGGAATACCATCATATTCCTTTTCCAGCCTTTTCTTGTCAAGACTAAACCATCCCGATTCTTGCGGTCTTTCATCATAGGACATATTCTAGATCTCTGCTCATTACCATCACATCATTTCTCAGACATTTCATATTCTACTTTACTGTAGTGCCTAAACTAGGCACAATATTTCAGCTGGAGTCTACCTCTGTTGAGTACAGCAGAAGGCTTATTTCACACATCTTGCAGTCTCTGGTCCTGTTTAGAAATCCCAATGTGGTGTTTGCTTTTTTCTCAACAGCATGATAGTGTTGAGTCACACTTGACTTGTGATCCAATGTATCCCACAGTCTCTTTTTAGAAGAAATGCCACCAACCAGTTGTTTTCCATCCTGTATTTGTGCAGCTGATTATTTCTGTGCAGATGAAGTATTCTGCATTTATCCCTCTTGAATAGTGATTAGGCTGGGTTGGGAGCCTTCTTCATCCATCCTGTAGAACCTTTGCCAACATTTTTGTGCACCTTATTGCAAAATCCACAACATGCACAGGCCAGCTATTACATGGATTTTTTTCAGGCTTTGGATGTATGTCTTTATTTTTTTAGAAGGTATAGGGAATAATGGTGTTAGATGAGCACCAATTCTATTAGCAAATCCTTAGTTTATTATGCAATCAAAGAGATAAGAGAAGAAACTCCTCAATTTGTGTTGTAAACTCCATAAATTCTGATTTGTTTAAATAGAGATTAAACCTCGATGTGATGCAAGCAGCATTAAGAAGAAAGACAGGCGCTGACATTGATAAAACCTTTGTAAAGTTCCATGACGTCAGGCAGATGATTAAAATTTTAGTCAGGGGAAAGATCTGCAGCATTTAAAGATTTACTTTGTGTTTGCTTCCAATGCAGTCATAACTTCTGATGCAATGTTACAAAGGAGTTGAGAAGAAAATATCTCTTTCCAGTATTTTGTAAAAGTGGATCTTTATAAAGTGTTTAGCTCACACTTAATAACTATAATTAAAAAACCAGATTCTCAGTAATTTATTCTGGAGCCAAAACTAGTCCTAAGTACTCCTGAGAATATGAAATAAATATGAATATTTGTATAAATAAAAGCATCACTAAGTGTGATTCTAAGTGCATTTTGATATCACTCTTTTGTAGGTAGACAGAAGTATTCAGCTGTAACAGCAATCACAATGTAAGATGTTAGATTAATTAGATTTAGTATATTTGTTTCGGTTTAGAAAGCCCCTAAAACACCAGAATTTTTTCTGAGCTCACTTCCACAAATACTTCATTTTTGGAATCACTGTTCAACTATTCTCTTTCTAAACTTAGTAGAACAGAAATTAGGCCAGATGCTTTGATTGGAAAGACAGTGTTATATTTTGAGCCTTTATATCTGCCTCATCCTTGAATTCTGGCTTGATGTAGATGTTTTTTATTAATTTGATTTTATTTCCTCTGAAGTCCCAGAACTAGACCAAAAATAACTTTGAAGGACCAATCTTTATTGCTTACAGAGGATAAGTTTGCATTTACTTAGAATACCATCTCTTTAAAATGAAATTTCCCTTGGAAATCAATGGTTTAAATTAAGGTGAAAGTGCTCTGTGAAATTTAACATTTCTCAAAAAATTTCAAGCCGTTGCTGATGGTGAAGGTTGTGTTGCAGACTTCAAAGCACCATTAGCTTCTTTGTTGTGCTTATGTAGCTATCAAACAGTAATCATGGGCCTAGTCAGAAGGGTCAGAAAATAAAAGTATAGAGAAAAACCCTGCCCTGCCCAGAAGATTTTATTTGTAAATGTCCTGAACATAGGTGCTTTCCCTGCTGTCTGTGCTCCTCCTAGTATTAACCTCACAAAAAACCCAGAAGTTTGTTAGCAGCATTGCCCAAGGGTAGGCCTTAACTCAAAACAAGCGCGTACACACATACAGTCTAAAAGATTCTGTTTGCAGAACAGTTTCTCTGTAACATCCTCCTAAGCATTTATCAACAATAACACAGTGAACTTCGCATTCCATGAGTAGGCAAGTTATGTTGTACTCTTTTTCTTCTGCTCAGAAATGTACCGAAGATAAGCTTGACTTAGTTCTTTCTTCAGTAAAATTTTGCTGAGGTTCAGAGATAAATACACTGACGGGCAAAGTAATTCTCAAAACCATTTTCCATTAATCTACAAAACTGGCTAATTGCTTCGTGTCATGGCTTGTCCTGGTTTGCCCTTGCCAAAGTGCATTCAGAGAAACTCTTCAAACCTTTCCTAATATTACAGTTTAAGTGATAGCTCTAATTACATAGAAAAGGTGAAGCAAAAAGTTTCTGTATCTCTCTACAGTATGAGGAGATCTAAGAGGCGGCTACTTATTAATGAAGTATCTGATTCAACTACCAAATAGTAGACCGCTCCATCAAGAAAATAATCACCAACAGCCATCAAGTTGTGAGGTTTCAGCTGTGCACACCCTTTTGGGATGGATTTTCCCTGTAACTGTGTTTCAATCATTCAGTCTTGTTCTCCTCGGTCCTACCTCATGATAAAAGCCTTTGAGGGATTCCTTGAAACACTGTCTAGTTGCACTTTCCATATTTGAGAGCATCACTCCATTGCCATATATAACTTTCTTTCATCTCTATCCTTTTGCTTTCCAAAATGTGCACTTCTGTGCACGGGGGAATCCCTTCCCTGCATTACCCGACGCTGCATTTCAGCAGCGTACAGCATGTGTGTAGGTCTGTGCATTTGGTAAGTGAAGTGTTTTGGAAACAGTGTTGGAAGGAGCCTTACATGGGAGCAGTGGAACTTGTTGCTAGAATCTTATTTCAGAGTCTTTCCTGAATCAACAAATGAGCTAATCACCTAATCGCTTGATAGGTAAGTGATGTAGGAAGTCAAGACTAATTTTAAGGCCTAATTCCTGTGAATGAAAACCCAAACATTTCTTCAGCTTTGTTCATGCAAGTCACAATACTAAAGCTGCTACTGTTTCAAGACACACTCTGTGGGACTTACCTCTGTATAGAGAAAGCTCTAAAAAAGACATAGCAGCTTCAGCCAGCAGGAACTCTGCTGACTTGTTTGCAGCACTTTTGGAGAGAGATTTTGATAAGGTACCTCTTTTCTAACTGCTCGTATTCTTCAGGTTCTTGTTTCTTGTTCTGTTTGAAAATAATTGCAGGATGTCTGCTCTGCAGGTGAATGCTGGCCAGTTCTGGCTTTTGTGCATTAAAATTTTATGAATTATTATAGGTTCATTTCTTCCATATGGTGGCAAACTGCTCCCTGCTGCTCCTCCATGCTCTGTTTTTTATAACATGACTTACAGATACTATCCTATAGCTTGTTTTGCGGCACAGCAGTTAACAAATCTCTTGCTAGTAAAAGGTCATAAAGCATAGCCTGACCAAAAGTTTGTGGAATCATTTGTTTGCAACCAAAACAAAACGACCCCCAAAATACAAAACTTCCTATGCTGAGAGTTAGCAGAAAACTTTACCTCATTTTAAAATGAGGAGACATGTCTATAATAGAATAACCTCTGTTTGGGCTTTTCAGCCTCACCCAAGTGCCTGTTCCTGTATGTGTTGCAAAGTTCTGCGGTAGTTGCACACATTTGTAACTGTACAGTCAGCAAGTGTTTTCTTTAATTCATTTTTACCTCACATAAATCCCACATTTCAACTCACTTTTTTTTCCTCCTGACAAACTCCCCAAAATTAAATCTGATGAAGGAAAAACACAGCAGTCAGAATGGAGAAACAAAAAAAAAAAAAAAAAAAAAAAAAAAAAATTGGCAAAAACATATTTTGAAGAAAAACTTTCCAGAAAATTAATATAAAACTTAACATATCTGCCAGAGTGTTTGACCTTTCCTCCTTCTCTCTAACTCCTGTGGGTGCTTCCTCTTACATATTGTAACAGAATATCTTTAGCTCTGCAACCTTTATGGCTCCAGGCAGTACATGCAATGTGTGCTCTAGCTTCTGCTGGAATTGCCTCATGTACTTTATAAGGTTTTGGATCAGGCCCTTCAAAACAGCCTAAATTTTCCACTAGTAAAATGAAACCTCTCACTTATTTAACCACTGAATAGTTACTTTCAGAATTGAAAGGTAGGCCAGAGGCTGAGCTTGGGAGCTGTGTTCAAGCTCCTTGGCCACACACCCCCTGTGTCACTCTGGGCTACATCTGTAAATAATCTAGTTTCTAGCTGCAGCAAGTACATTTTCTCTGATGGGTTCAGAGAGACGGGAGCTACCCAAGGGACTGAGCAGAAGGGACTGTGTAGCTCAGCCTCCTCAAGCAGAAGAGGGAATTTTAGTGAGGTCTCACCCACTCTAGGTAATTGCTTTATCCACTGAGTTATCAAGGGTGCTTCTCTGCAGAGCCGGTGGATACAGTAGTCATGCTCAAGAGTTGCTCAGCTGCCAGCTGGACCAGCTGCCTCAGATGGCAGAGATCCTGCCATGGCTTAGCCTACAAACACACATCACCTTCAAGCTCCACCTATACCTGTTGCAGGTCCCATGCTCAGTTCCCTTGATTTCTTGGAACATTCTCCCTCTGCATTGACCCTTTCCTGGGGATCACCACCAGTCTGACATTGGAGAAACTCATGTAAGGCATCATCACTCCTCTGAAACAAAATCACTTGGATGAGTGGAGCCACCAAATTAAACTTCTACCCTGTTGTGCCTGAAGCTAAAGCAGTTCACTTTAATGAGCAAGGCTAAAACATATAGCTGTTTGCAGCTGATTCATGGAAGGATCAGACACTTTTTCACTCTAAACCAAATTCACTGGAGGGGGACCCTACCTAAATGGCAGTGACAGCTTCAACCATCCCATTTAAACTGCTGCTCCAGATCTGCCTTAGAAGTCTGAGAGACTGAGGCAGATCCAAATTTTGTGGCTTCAGCACAGGCTGAATTACAATAACAGAACAACTGTGAATTCTCATACAAGTTTGTTACATGGCAACTAAAGACCTTATTTATAGCTTTTAGCAGCCTTGGAATCTGTACCTAGGTTCTACAACCACAGAAAGTCTGGGCCCTTTCCAAAAAAGAATGGGAACAAAAGTCAGCGAGTATGAGGATGCTTGGGAGGAGCTGAGGGTTAAACCATATCCATCTGCCTCCCAGGAAAATGCAGTATTCCTCCTGAGGCCCCTCGTGACAGTTTTGACAGGTTTATAACAGAACCAATATAGTTTTGAATAGCAAAATTATCTTCATAACCGCTGCAACAATTGGGTTACCCTGACAGTCTAGACAGTGCAGATGTGTCTGCACTAAGTCAGTGATCCTTCTCTCACCTGTAGTACAGCAGCTGGTTTTGCTATCAATGGCTGTTTTATTTTGTTGATGACTAATGCATCAAGCTGCTGAAAAAATGAGTTACTCTTCCTCAGCCATTCAGTATTCAGATATGCATCTCATATCCCTATCTGACTGTTAGTTCTTGATTACAGATGCAGCTTTTTAGGGGAGTTGGGTCAGACAGAGACCGTATGTGCATCCATCACTTGACATTAAATTTTTGAGTTCTTGGAGTAAGGGCCAAGTCTCCTTGTGAAGTAGTGCCAGCACTAAGAATAGAATTTCTTTACTTGCCGTGTCTTCCTTTCAGCACTTTCTTGTGTGTTTTTTTTTTCCATTGACAAAATTCACTTTTTATTCAGGAAAGGGCTATATCCACCCTCCATCTGCAAGCATGGCTAAGTGTGTGTTTTCCTTCTTTTAACTTCTCTTTCTGAGCTAATGGCTCAGATGTCATACTAACGGCTCAGGCTTTCCATTCAGTCACATCAGGCTTGTGAAGAATATAGCTCTGCAGCTGCTTTGGGTGGAAGCATTGATATGCACATTTAACCCCACTCCCTGTCTCCTTTCCTCACCCACTGGTTGGCTGACCTAAAGATTTCCCTGCAAATCCATCTGGCAGGTTGTTGAAGTCTTGGCTTTGTTCTTGAGAACTGGAAATAAGCCAGGGTCTTCCAGAGATCTCTTGACTGACAGCAGATGAACTAGTTCTTTTTGCTTTGTCTTGAGGACAGTGGAGTCATAGCTTTCCCACCTACCTTTTGATACATAGCAGGCTTCGGCCAAGGTCTGGCTGTGATATAGACCATACTGTTTCACACAGAAAGCAAGCAAGCAAAACCGGGCTAGCGGAGTAGTTGCAAAAACAAATGCCACCAGCCAAGCCCACCCTGCAACAAATCATGAGCAGCCTCATAAAGATTCTTTACAGTCCTTGACGGACATGATGTAAGTGTTAAGTGGTCTGAGCAGCCCCTCCTCGCTCCCTTCCCACCTGCTCTGGAAACTCCATGCGTGCCCGGCAGGGAATGCTCCCAAGGGAGTGAGGGCCTGCCGGCAGAGAAGGCAGGACAGGGACAGGGCTACTTTTCAAACTCTGGCCTTGGTGCTTGTTATATGTTCTTCAGAACCAATCTGGATTACACTACTACCAAACAGTTGTGTGAAATAGGAATGTTACTGTCACAAACACCAAGTGGAAAAGCAATACGGTTACAACTTTCTAGAGGGAAGTCTTAAGGCCATCAGCTACCTTCATTAAAACTATATTAGTATTCCTCTAAACTAGGGTCAGATTGTTATTTGTTATAGAGCCTGAAAGCCTTTGCATGTTATATACTGCAGGCAGCTAGCTAAGAAACTTATGCTCTTTCTAAGCATCCTGCAAACATCCAGGAAAAGAACAACAATCATTAAGAAACATCCTAGGGAACACCACAGAAATGGAGCACCTATCTATATGTAGAACTCAGTTATTTTGCTTGACTAAAATGTAATGGGCTGATATGAAACTGTGTATAGAGAATGGGATGTTTTTAAGTTCAGAAGAGTTGACTAGAAATAGTTCTGGAGTAGAGATCCTCGAGGGAAGTGTACATTCTGTTCAATTTTGTACACAGACTGTGCTGCAACATACATGAATTTGTGTTTCTTAATAACTTTTCTGATACTCCTTGGCAGTTGACCAAAGAAACCCCCTCTCTCCCCTCCACTTCATAGTTTGTAAGTTAAAAAACAGTATCAGTATTAACAGTATTAAAAAATAGCATCTCTCCTGGTTAGGTTTTTTGGTTTCATCCATGTAGTTTCTGTAGGGTCTTCTTAAAATGAAATACAGCAGTGCAATTTGATGATGAAGATTATATTCTGTCCTACTATTTCATGTGAAATTATATATATGATATATATATATATATCATATATATATTGTATGTATAAGCAAACAAAAAAAAATGATTTGAAGAAAAGGGAGATAGTCTGCCATGTTGCGTATTTACCAATTTATCTTTTAATGTTTTACCTTTAAGCTACCACTGTCTGGAAGTGGTTAGTAGGGGGGAACAATAAAAAAAAAAGCATCTAGATTTATATGACTTGCTGACTGTAGTTCTTTAGAGAGAAGTTCAGCATTCCCATTCATTCATTTATTCTACCTATACAACGTCCTCAAGTAATTTTTAAGTGAAAACAGTTTGGAAAACTCCTGCTGTTGCTTATGTGCCAAAGCCCAAGCTGAAGTTATCATCTCTGCCTTGCAGCAACAAATGACAGCTTGCACTCCATAAAACTTCATAGGCAGTTTGTAGCTGTGTTTGTAGATGGCTGTGGTATGTCAGCTGTGGCAAGGCAAATACAGACAGCTGAATCTCTAATGTTAGTAGGCACAGAAAAGAATAATTTCTAGTCTCTTGAAAGCTCATATGCATTGGTGACATTACCTTTTTTCTTTTTTTTTGGCCAGGGCTGAGGATTGATTTTTTTTTTTTTTTTGAATTGCTATCCTGTTCTCCAGTTGCACTGCTGACTATTCAGTGTTCATGTAGCCTACAGCAGAAACCCAAGAAGTCAAACTTGCTCAGGACTTCTGAAAATAAGAAAACTTCACCCTATTCCCAAAGCAGCCACTGTGCATCCATGTATTATAGACATGAATGGCATGTTTCATTAATAGATTGCTTTTTGCAGCAAAGCTACACCTCTGATCTTTGTTCTGGTTGGTGATATATTTCTAAGAACACCAGCACTATATGCAGCTATTATCATTAGATCTTTCCTACTACCCTACCAAAGCTAGGGTAAACAGCACTTAATGCTTTTCCCCCCTACTATTATTTGTCCAACTTCACTTCACCACGTGAAAAAAGAAAAAAAAAAAAGTAGAAGTCCCAACCCAACTTATTTTACTCAGTACTCAGTTTAAAAAAAACAAAACAAAACAAAGAACTCGACAGCAAGGACAACTTTAGCCCTCTTCCCACACTTTTTCTAGAAGCTCTCAGTGTGCTTTCAACTGGATTGGTTTTACACTTGAAGATGGGACACAACGCTTGGTTCTAGCAGAGGCTGAGCACTCTGGACCAACTCTATCAAGCTACTTCAGCAGAGCATGCACATACCCAAATGGCTTGGAATCATAGCACTGAGCACCTTCCAGAATTTAACTTGCAGACTATGGCAAAAACAAAATTCTCCCTCAAATTGTTTTCTTTTCCCCTCTCTGGATATTTTGAATCCAAAATACTTATGCCACAGGTATAAAGTAGCATCTCTGCTACTGCCCTTTTAAATGAGGAATACATAGGAAACAACTATAAAATGTACTTATCACAGGCTTACATTGGTGTCCTTCACTGCAGTAACTGTGTACTGTCTCTGATCAACTAGTGATAGTTCAAGCAAATATTGGCTCTTCAAATAGCAGCTATGCTGGAAGCAGCTTTGGTTATCTCAATTGCTGATGTCAGTATGTCAGATTGCACAGAAAACTTTTTCTCTCTGTTTGCTTCTTTTCTCATTGTTGTCCCCTGCAATTCAGGAGACATTTGTTTGAATCCAAAGTTTCTAGTCAAGCCAAGGCAACCCTACCAGCCAAGGCAACCCTACCAGCAGGATAACTGTGATGTGTTTGGGCATCCAACTCCTGACTTACTTTAAGGCTTTCTGAAAATTCAGCCTTTGATACCTCCTACCTGTTTTAACATGCAGTAGGAAGGTAGGTTTGTTTCTATTACCCAGTGATGAAGTTTTCCCAGCTCCTTAGTCTTCTCTCTAGGTTCAGCAAGCCAGTTTAAACATGTTTGTAATTTTTTTTTTTTTTTTTTTTTTTTTAACCTGCAGCTGACCTTCTTACTGTACTTTTTCTTGGAAGGGATGGAGGCTGAATCTGTGACTCAGTCTGTTAGACACCACACAGTCTCCTGTCAATAAAAGCTGGAGGGATCAACACTTACCCCTCAACCACTATATCACAAACCAAAAAAACTGGCCGTTAGACATAAGATTGCTCCAGCCAAGAATTTGGAGTGCTTTCCTCTTTAAGTAACAAGTATCACACAAGATAAGACAAACACAGAGGAGCCAAAGGAGCAAAATATTAGCCCAGCTCTTAGACTGGCAAGAGAGCTTGAACACAGTGAGATTTCTCTTGGTTCCCACCCTCCCCCTGCAGAGGTTCCCACAGCTGTTCAGTGTTGCTGTATATTACTCCTGCCAAACAGGTGTGTCTGTGCCTTCCCCAGGGCTTGTAACAAATGAGTATTTCAGTTCAATTTGTGAAGTGGAAACTGTTTCTATTATGAGTATAAGCAAAATCTACCCTAGTAACAGATTCTGGGATGCCAAAGCCCACCTGTTTTCTTAACCTATGCTCTAACACAGCCTTACCCTTTCCACTGAGTCAGTCAGGTCAATGATTTCTTTGTGCCTCCCCTCCATGTTTTATGAGGTGGCAAATAACACCTTCAATAACAGAGGTACCCCCCTAACAGCTAAATACAGTAGCTTTTTAAAGGTTTAGAGGCTTGGACCCACACATGCTCAGGGCTCCAAGTTCAAAAGAATTAGTGCAAGAGAACTCTTGCAAATGGCCATTATGCACACACACACACACTCCTTCCTTATGCATTATTTAAATACTGTCCACACTTCTCCTTTACAGTCCAACAGTTCCTACACTAATTACTGCAAATATCAGTTTAGTACTGAACAAAGAAATTCCCCCTTACTGTAAAGATTTAGCCATCTTAAGCTGAGGCTGCTGAAGGTTGCTAATTAACTGCACACTGACAGATTTTAAATGACCTGGTGTTTTAAGTCGATTACTAAAACATTTACAGCTTTGATACCTACCTCATTTCTAGAATAAAAAAAAGTTAGCTTGGGCTACACTTCAGACTGAGCCTCCTGTCATGAGCTTGTGTATAGGCACCCACTTTGCATGTTAAATGAATCATCATCTCACTACACAATAGTTTAGACATTTTCTAGAGACACCGGTACACTTAACTGCAAGGTACAAAAACCATTGAGAGAAGGGTCACTGAAGTGTTTCAGAGGAAGAGACATAAGTGTGCCTCCAAGGGAAGGACAGACTATCTACCTACCTAGACCACACTGGCAGAATTCAGTAGTAAAAGCAGACTCTTGCACAGTTGATTAAACTGGGGTTCAAGTCATGCTATGTGCATTTTGGTTATGCTGACTACTGTTTCTGCATATTTACACCAGAATTTACCTTTATCAAAAGATATTCACAGCAGTTTAACACCCAAACTGCTACTGTCAGCTGTTACAAATACACTGCATTTGAGCTCTGCTTTAGCACAAGCAGGGTCTGTTTTTCAACCTGCAGCTCAGATAAGCTTGACAAACTGTTTATAAATATGATTCTGCTCCTGTGTGACCAAACTTAACTTGAGCTTTATCATCCCATTCTGAAATACAAAGAGGCACTGTGCAAGCAATCCCTCATTAAGTGCACTGAATTCAAAAAACTAGTGAGAAGGAGGTCCTAGAATAATTCTGGTAGTCTTCTACAGTCTTACCCCAGATTAACACTTAACATTCAACCCAATACTTAAAAGTGTCTTTATTTTACTCTTAGGCTTTAAGGACATCTTTTAAAAAAAAGCAGTTACAAAACAAAGATTGGTATTACAAACAAGAGTGGAGGTGCAGTTTCAAGGAACCCATAGTGTCTTTAAATATAAAATATGTATCCAAAATATTTTCTAGAAAAGAGTGTACCACCATTTCTGCCTCAAGCTGGTCCTGCCAACCTCTGGGTCATTACTCCCCAGTACAGAGCTCAAGAACTCATATTAGAAGGAGCATCTCCAAGCTTCATGTCACCAGCATGATTCATAGCACAGCTGCTTGGTCATAGCAAGTAGACATCACTGCCTTAGGTTTTTTGAAAGCATTCCATATTTTTCCCTTGAGCAGTGGGTAAGAGGCATCCAAACATCTCCTGGGACGCATATGTCATATACACAAAGCCATCTTCATCTTTGTAGTCCCTGTACACTTCTGCCATTGTCAAAGACATGCTGGCCAGGCTTTTGTTGTTCACCAGCAGGTAGAAGGCTTGTGTAGCAGTTAAAGCCATTCTGCTTCTAAGTTAAGAGGAAGGGGGTGGGGAATAGAAGATTAAGTGTTAGCAAAAATCAAGTCTTAAGTCTTTCAAATAAATTATGCAGAGCAGTGACACAAACTGTCTGAGAAATGCTGTATAAAGTCATTATGTGGTTTAACATCTCATCAGCAGGAAGTTAACTGTGTGTTTGGAAGCTGGAAGGCTTGTGCTCTGAGGAAGAGGCTTAAAATCAAATTGTTAGACCATGACTGCTACTGAGTCTAGCCTTTGTGTTCCCAATTAAAGAGAAGTGCTGAGTGCTTCTGTAGCATTGCTATGATGAAGGATTTCAGCACTAGTCTTTGAAAGAGGAGTCCTTTTCAGAAGTATTACATACAAAGATCAGGATCCCAAGCTGTGCATCTCTCATAGCTTTCATATGTTTCTGTAAAGTATAGAAAAGCTTTCTAGATATTTAAACTTCTCTATATGATTTTCAGTGCTTTGTTAGAGACTGTCACTCTGAAGACTTAAGAGACTTCTTCCTTAGTGTTTTTGTGAAGAGTAATCTAGAAGCATTACACCTCACACAGCTCACACCTGTCAATTGTTACAAGTTTGAGCAAACTCAAACTACAGTAAAAAAGCAAGCCAGCAGAGTGAGGAGCAGAACAGAACCACAGAGCTTCAGTACTACTTTAAATTCTTCCAACAGAGACTAAGCAAAACAGGAGTCTGATATAATCCTTATTCACTACAGTTAAGGGGGAAGAGGAAAGACCTTATGCATCCAAAAGCACAGACCAGGTTCCTCCCCAAATCCACCTGAAAAAAAAACCCGTTGGCTTTCTTCAAACTCTCACAGGAGAGGGAATTTATTACAGAGACCTTTATGCTTTCCTCCCACACAAAGAAATTAAATAAGTCTTCACAGCAGAGTGCTAGAAAATACCTGCTTGGAGGGAGACCTGCCACAGAGCCCAGCTGCAGCCCACAGCCCCACCTGCACAGTGCCACTTGCTGCCCAGGTGCTCACAACCTACCTAATGATGGTTATGAACTGTGTCATGGTCAGCTCCTCAGGAACAAGGAACTTAGTTTTGTCCAAGAGAGGAAGGTATTTTTCTCTATGGTATCTTTCAACAATTACCTGTTTTGATTAGAGTCACATTTAGAAAAATCCAAAACAATTAGCTCCCTTTCCCCTCCTCCCTGCCCACTTAATAATAATCATCACAGCATTTCTCTTCAAAGAACAGCAACAGCTTTCGCTAGCAAAATAGAAGTTTACCGGGATTTTTGTTGGGAACTTCGCCCGGATCCCAGCTACTTCTTCTAGCCTAGTTGCTGCGCAAGAGAGAAAACCAGCGTTACGCGTGTGCGCGGCCCCGGGCGCCCGCACCGGCCGCGGCGCCCCCGCCTCTCCCCTACCGAAGCTCTTCCGCAGCTTGAAGGGCCGCGAGGCGGCCGGGCCCCCGGGCGCCGCCGCCTGCATCCCCCGCGCCTGCATCCTCCGCGCCAGCTCCCGCCGACAGCGCCGTCCCGCGCCGCCGCCCGCCTCTTATGGGGCCGCGGCGGCCCGGCCCGGCCCCCCGGCCGCGGCCCCCGGCCCGCCCCGGGCGGCGGCGCGGCGCGGGCTCCTCTCGCCGGAGCAGCGGCGGCGCCTCCGCCGGAGCGGCGTGCTCCTTCTCGGCGGGTGTCGGCACGGCCGCGTTGCTTTGCCTGCTCGGGCACGTTTTCCTCGCCCGGCTGCCCCGTGCGATGCAGCGAGGCGCTGCGGCCCTCTGGGGAGCAGGGTGCGAGGGGAACGTCCCTGGAGAGCTCGCCAGCAGCGCCCAGCGCTCGTCTTCGGGAGCCCCACCGTGTCTCGTCTGCCTCGGCAGGCAGTTACGTGGGAGCTCGGCCGAGGTGTCCCGGGACCTCGGTTGCTTACACAGAAGCCATGTAGTTGAAGAGCGGTGCTCTCGCGCTGTCTTTCTGTGTCCTTCACTATGAAATGTCCGTGAAGAAATTGTCTTTGCCTATGGAAGGGACAGCTTCCATCGTGCGGCTCAGAAGTACACCCAGACCTGCACGATACGTTGCATACAAGACACTGTGATGGGGGACTTTGCCTCACAGGAAGCCTGCAGCCCAAGTGTGGACCATCCCTGTCCATTTTCCCCTGTCAGATGGCTGGTCTTCTGGCAGGTCAGTTATCTCCATTCTTACCAACTGCATTGAAACTATCTCTTTGGATTTAGATTGACATTTTTCATATCCTCAGGTTACCAAATTGCTTATTTTCTGAATAACTTAAGAGGTGACTTTTAAGATTGGATTCATCTCAACAGCACGATTGTGATTTTAATGCTTTGCGAACAGACTTCAGGTCCATCTATTTGCTGAATATGATTAGGCACATTACCTGCTTTTTGGATTGCTTGCATACCTGCTATCACTTCAGCTGTCAAGATGGCTTCACAGCCAAATATGGCTCAGCATGGAGTAAAGTTAGCTGAAGACTGGTTGTTATCTATGTAAGTCATCTCAGTGAATGGTTGGGATTGAGCCCCACTACTCAGTTTGCTTTGCTTATGCCTTTTTAATATAGCAGTTGCATTTTATTCAATCTATCAAGCTAACAGAAACCCAAAGTTGATAAGGTTTATGAGTTACTGAGTTTGGCTGCCTTCTCAAGGCAGGATCAGTAACTGCCACCTCTCACACTTTTATTTTTAGTCATGTAATATTTCTTGCTAAAATGAATTTTCTATTTCTAGAATTTTCTGATTACAGGAGAACCTCAGTTTTTATTTAAAAATAAAGCAAGGCCTGTAAATGCATAATCAAAGTAAAAAGTGCTGTGAAGATGATTCAGCAACCAGAATATAACTTTGAAAAGGAACATCTTTATTAAAATGTGTTCACTATGTATTTATACATTACCATTTTTAACCAGCCCTTTCAGAACCTTTTCCAGTGGCTGAAGTTTTTAGTGCTGCTGAGCTGTCTTTTTCTTCTGATCTAGAAGTGAAGGCTTTAGTCACAGCACCAGCTCCCCCGTGTGGCACTACAAATTTAATTGTGCAGAGAAGAGTTTATGAGCAAGAGCTCTGAACTTGGGGAGGGGACTTGAGCCTACACTGGAATAGTCTGGAAACAACTCCTCATGGGCGGGCTTCCCATCTGTGCAGACAAGATCAGGGATTCGCTTCAGTTCTTCTGAGTAGAGGCCAGTGGGTGGGTAACAACCTGAGGAAGCATGAGGAGAGGAGAGCATGTGCCACAAAAGGGACATGATGCCATGACTCAGGCTGGTGAGATAAAGTATTTAATAAGATCAGTGAACAGAGGATTAAGTAGAATGGTAAAGAAACAGAGTAAAGTTACATATAGCACATGAACAAAGTCTGCTGACTTAGTTGCAGAGTATGCCTTGAGAGTCATGGTCAGTACAGAGCTTCCCAAAGCTCATCAATAAGCGGACTAGCTCTTCCAAGCACCACTTTGGCTCTGTTCACTAATCTGCTTCTCAGCACCATTCTGTCACCATACATAAAGAAGTATTATCTTATTGCTCTGTTTCTTCATGAAGCAACTGTGTAGCATAGTGAAGGACCTGGCACCTCAGTGCCTTAGCAATTTTTTTTTTTTAACTCTTGCATTTCATTGTACTAAATTGTTTTCAGCATTGGCAGACAAAAAGGAACATGCCACACCAGCGCTCTGCTTTCTCTGTTGCCTCTCACTGAACATGAAGTATAAAAAAGTGGTTCTGTCCAGGCCTGGCTTTCATGGAGAAGTAATTTCTTTCCATAACCATATGCAACTGCTAGTAAGAAAACTGAAGAGCTGACAAGAAGGGGAGCCAAAGATAGAGAATTTCTGCTGAAGCTGGTGAGATGTTATGAATTTGACTTTTGTGATAGCTAAAAATGAACACAGATTCAAGCTTTAGGGAGCATGTACCCTAACTTACATTATCTGGAAGCATGGGAGATATAGATATGTTGACATGGTGGCTGCACTCACTCTTGTATTGAATAATTCTATTTCGGATCTAAATGTGGAATTTATTCCTCCTTCCCTGCTTTCTCTTGGAAGTTTTTCTCAGATGCACAAAATTAATTGGCTGATAGAGCAATTTTTCAGAGAAAGGAGTACTCAGAGGTCCCTACTGAGCAGAAACAGAAGAAGTATCAAATGACAATGTTATTCTATCTTTATCTGCTTGAATACCTAAAGACTACACTCATATAAGTCCTGTGTGTCCCTGAACATTAAAGCACAAGTTTGATATGTGTATCTTATCTCTTCTGGTTTCATTGCCATGCTTACAGACTTTTCCTAAGTTCCATGTTTGCAGCAGTGTAACTGAATTGTGATAAATCCATTGTTTCTGTTTATAATAAAGTGATCCCATCGTAGTGAATAATCTAATTATATATACAGTCTAGCTGAAAATAAGTTCACGTAAGAACAGTAAGGAAACAGTAGGTCCTTTGCATTGTCCCATTCCAGCTGAAGACATTAAAAAACTTGTCGCATGGATATGATCTAGTTAGGGAATTACGTTCCCTGAGTGGGAGTGTGCAAGGTGTCAGATACTTGAAGATCCTGCAGAGTTTTAGTTTCAGTATGAACCAGGGAGCTAGTGTAAGAACTGTGAAAGACAATATTACAGTATGAAGAGAGGCAGAAGTAAGGTGGTAGGAAAGGCTGAACAATTTGGTGCGTCCCAGAGGTATTGCTGGAGTCTGAATATGCGATACTGCCCAGAGGGGAGAAGTGAGTCAGCTAATGACTGAGCAATGACTGAGGGTTTTGCTTCCTGACCAAGTGAGGGGGTGCTTATTTTGTTGGCTTCCTAGTAAATGTGAGCTTTCTATCCTAAAATTTGACTGCTTTGCCTGCAAATTCAGTTTAGTGCTTTCACGTGTTTTCACTGCTTACCTTGCTTCTTGTATTTTTTCATCCCAAATTCCTGAGTTTTTTTGAAACCTGAGTGGAGAAGCAGAGTGAGAGTGATGAATACACTCTAATGTATAGCCTTTTCCTTAGTCTGTGCTGCTCATTCATGCTTGTGTTGATTAAAAAAAAGGTCTTTATTTGGGTTAGACAAAATCCCTGTAAACTCAGAAAAAGTCTATTTCCCCAAATTTTTCTTGCTTTTTACTGATCTCTCATTCAAATCATATGGGCCCCTATGGATATGCAAATCCCACTGTGCTAAGCAGAATACCAGCAGCTCAAAAGAAATTACTTCTCTCTAAAGAACTTGAAATCTGAATTTCCCAGACAAGATAAAATGGGGTAGCAATAATTATGGCAGCTGCAAGAATCCAAGATGCAAAGAACGTTTGCAACAGTTTGCATACAATTTCATAAGAAGGATGTAGCAGAGCAGATACCGAGTTCTAGATTCTTGGCGTACAAATACATTGAACTGATCACAGGAAGGACCACCCTGCCTTCTGGGAATTAAAAAAAAAATCCTATACCAAAAAAAAAAAAAAAAAAAAGCAGACAAATAAACTTCAGAGTTTTGCATGTAATTGCAAAAACTATAAAATCCCTGACCAGCTGCCTTCACACATGCTGCATGTTAAAATCACACTTCCAGAGCTTCCTAGTAACTGCTACAAGAAGAAAACAGAAATATAAACTGCAGAGTACTTGAGCAGAGAGCTACAAGCTGCTGAAAGGGTTTAGCCCTGAAATATCACGAAGCAGAGATTACGCCACAATGTCTATCTGTCAAGTGTGGGTGTGTATGTCCAACTGCCTTCTAGTGGATCTTTAACTTAGTATTTCCTTAAAGTCAAATGCTAAATGCATCTTGGAATGATGAATTCTCCTTGAACTGATTCCTCTCTGCTTTCCTGCTCTGAAGCAAAAGTTTTGAATATTTCTGTAGCACACATGAAACTTGGAATGATAGTACCTGCGATCTGCTGTGGTTGTGCGATTGGTTTTAGTAAGCTCTGTTACACTAAGAAAAAAAAAAGTTGTAATAGATCCTGAGATTTTGCATCACTCTATTTTCTCTTCCTCCCCTCTGCAACTGTGTTTGAATACTCATATATTACAGAAGTGTAATGACACACTCAGAGGCAGGCATCTAATTTTCTCCAAATTCTGAGAGGTGAGTAGCAGCAGCGATTCTTTCAGGTGGGTCTGTGAGCTATTGTGCAACCGAAGATCAGGAGCTGCCTGTGTTAACCCGAGGACTGAGACGCTCGGATCTGTCCACCTGCTGAGGCAGCGGTTACAGCTCGAGTAGCATACGTGAGTGCTAAGAGGCTGTAACCAAGATACAGAAAGTATATTAGAAAATAAAAATTCTGCTTCTATAACCAAAAGCACTTTCGCTTTGGGAGTCGCCACAGTGCTCCCTGGTGCTTAGGTACCCTCGTGGTTAAAAGCCCTGTGAGCTTGGAGGGCTAGAGGTGATCGGAGGGCTCCGATTCCCGAGCTCGGGGGGATTTAAGCTGTGGTGGTTTAAAACCAACCAGCTGGCTGTCCGCCCCTCCTCGCAGCATGAGGCTGCTCCCCCCGCGCGTGCAATTTGTGCCGGTTTGCGAGAGCTGATCCACTCCTGGGACTGCTGGGCTGGGCAGCATCCTCGGGCAGCCGAGGGATCGGCACGTGCCTACTTCTGCCACTCTGCCACCAGGGCAGTAATAGCCAGCGCGGCAGCAGGACGGAGGCAGTAACGGGTTTAAATTGCCAATGCTTAATCTACCCAAGCTCAGGAGAAAGAGCACTCAGCCTGAAGTCAGACTGAACCTGGTTAGTTTATTCTGCCAAGCTAGCTGAACAATTTGGTGCCTAACGAAGGCAAACACAGGGGTCAGATTTAGTCAAGAGAAAAACCCAATAAATGTTAAAACATGGACTGCATTGCTAGTGATTTGTGTTCCAGCGGAAACGATTCGCTGCAGGGTTATGTGGTGAAAAATGCTGTAGTTCACCATCAACTGAATTGAGCTTTTCTTTGTAAGTCAGTACGCAGGTGCTGGTGAGTTAATTCCAATGTAGCAAAACTCAGATGACAAATGAGGCTTTGCTCTGGCTATAAATTCCATCCCACACTTAATAATCCTGAACACAAGCTGATATGTAAGCAAGAGAGGCTGAGGGAATAACTGTACTAGGGATAAAACAGTTATATGTAGTCTAACAATTTGAATATGAATGATAGAGCACTGGAGGGACAGAGACTTATTTATTCAAGCAGCCTCACTGAATCAGAAGAGAAACTGCAGCATGATGTTCTAGGGGAAAAATGTGGGTTGGCAAACATTATTTGTTGCACTGTGAAAATCTGTGAAGGTTTACAGAATTATGTGTGGTTATCTCAAATGCATACTTTCACAAAGGTTATCTGTAAGTGAAAATAAAATAGTTGCGTCAAGAGGGGTTTGAAAAGTCCTCAAGCGACCAAACTCAGCCAACCAATTTAAAGGTTTTCAAAAGAGCCAGCCTGAATTCTTGTATGCTCCCTGGACACTGCTAGATGCAGATGAGGAATCCTTTGCCTCCCTCTTCCTTCTGTAGCTCTGAACCTGTCTATGCTCCTAGAGCACTGTAGTAAACCCACATTCTTTACTTCTTTCTCATAAGGCTGAAAGTAAATAGATGCCTGTAACTTACTTTCTCCCAAAATTCATAACACCCTCATGCCAAAAAAAATGTTGAAGCATCCGTATATTTTAGTGGATGCTTAGTTTTGGATCTCAGATTTATTGTCCAAACCTGTCTGCTCGTAAGACTCAAATTGTGTACTGAGCCCCTCTCAAAATGCTGAGATAAGTCATCAGTGGTATTTCTGGGTTGATGGATTAGGTTTAATTTATACTTGTGATTCTTTTTCTTTGACTTGTAATTTTTTAACCTTTAGGCTACACCTAGGTCATCTCTTTGTTGGCTTTTTAGTGTAGCCACAAGGTTTAAAATGAGTTCTTTTAAATGAGAGACAATGTAATTATCTTGCATCAGATCTTTGTATTTTAAAATAAAAATGTCACTTCTACAGAGGAAACTTCAGTTAGACTTATTTCATCTAGTCTCTCTTTCTCACCTTTAACTGTCCTGACCTGATCTTCAGCTCTTTTCTTTATTGGGCTGTGCTTATCATCAGGTTAAAATACTATTATCTACTGTGCACATAATGCACACACAAAAGTAACACTCACACTCTCAAGAAGGCACAATTCAAACAGTAATTTATTATGATGGAGTACTTTCTTTATGTTAGTTTTTGGTTTCAGGGCACCATTAAAGATGCTTTTCCTTAATCTTCTATCTTTCATTTAAAGATTTTGGGACCTTTCCGAACATTATTTTATTAAATTTTCCAACCATCTTGAGAGATGTAAGCAACTGAGGTATAGTGATGTTTCCTCAGTACTTTTTAAGCTGTTCCACATTTTAGCAGTTTACATTGGAGAAGCATAGACGTACATTCTCAGTGATCTTCTGCCAGTGTTGCTCAAACTGGAGATTCTAACTAGGTATAAAAAAAATCAGTGACTGTTTTTGAGAAAAGCTGGCATAAGCAAATTGTTGATCAAGGTCCGTATATCTCTGGTATTCAGTTTCCCACTATACCAGTGGATCTCCAGGTTTCTATCCCACAGGAGCTGAGCTCAACATTTAAAAAGATACTTAAAAAGGTTAAAAAGGGAACTACTTCACTGGATCCTCTTTTCCCACCACCTGCTTTCTCATTGTTGTTGCTCACTCACTGTGTCTAAGATGGATGCTCTCCAAGAGGCACAGTATTATATAGTCTACCCAGAAAAGAAATCAAATTAATGTTGATCTTGGTAGCCAGTTTTCTTGGTCACCTCCTTGAAAAATTGAGGAAATGTTCCTCTGTTTCTCTTTGTGCTACAGTGCTTCAGGTAACGGGTTTCCCTTTGTAAAACTTCGTAACCTTCTGTTGTCAAGGCTGCTTTATAGGCTGGCAATAAAGGAGCACATTGAATAACACTGCTCAGGGCTTCTTGATAACAAGTCCTTTCTGTGGGACAGGGCCTCGTTAATGAGTGCTGCTGCTGAACCACTGGTGGGGTTTTTCAGTGCATGTTTATTTGTTCTTCATGAGGGACTGCTGCTACTTCCCGTGCACACCAGCGAGAGTTAGTGCAAAAGTATGAGCTCCAAATCTGAATCTGATTAGAATTTACTGGGCATCTGCGTGAACAAATCTGATTTTTATGGATTTATATGTGGCTGGAGTTCTGGAAGCATGATTTCCCTCTTCTGTTAATGTATCTACTATTTGACTTGTTAGCACATTTGTATTCTGTCTGGTTGGTTTTAGTAATGTTACTTCTATGAGCAAAGATCTCAGTACTTGTGCCTTGGTGAGGGGAAGTAGCATTCTGTGTTCTGTAAAACTGAATTTAAAAGTTATTTTGTCCATATATAATAATACTCGAAGAGGTTTTCCTTGCTTACAAGTTTTTAAATCATTTTTTTGAATATGGCTGAATTATTTTCAGATGGGACCTCAGTGGCTTTATGTCCAGCCTGTTCCTGGCCTCCCTGCTGAGACTATTAGGAATGTGTCAGATGATGCCAAAAGTAACTACCGGGTTTTGGTTTGTGCATGTTGGAATCTGTTTTCTATTTTAGCCTTTAGAAAGGGTGTTATAAGTGACAGAGAGCAGAGGATGTTAAAAATAGCTTTAGCATGTCCTTGTGAAGCTGGCAGCTTTGTTGTCATTTGCTGGAATGCTAGACTGAAGGGCATTTTCTAGTTCTCGTCTGGGGTCAAAAGCACACCTCTACATGAGAGCAATGCACAGTTCCCAAGAGTGGCTGGGATATTTGGATACCTCCTTTTTCAGGTGCCTGTTAAACAGGTCTGATCCTACTGGGAAATTGCTCTGAATTTATTGAAAAGTTGAAGCATTTAAGATGCCCACGTTAGGTATCCAGAAACTGGCTCTTGGGATTTTAAGTCCCTTTCAAATGTTTTCAGCAGAAACTTCTAAAGTTTAGGTCTAAAATACAAAACTGTAGAAAAAACTCAGTATGGAGGAAAGATTGAATTCCTCCTGCTGCAAATTCTACTATGTCACTTTATTTTAGAAATCCATATTTGGGGAATTTTTCAAGATACTAGAAGAAGCACCCAAATTAATGGATGTAAGAGAGAGAGATGTTACTTAATGTTCTGAGAAGTGTGACTCCTGGATTGCTATTCCTAGTGTGAATTGTTGTGTGATCGTAAACAAGTTTTGTAACTGTGGCCAGGCTTAGCTGCCTGACAACCACGCTCAGTTACTGAGCACGTGGCATACATAAAATTCTATAGAAACGTCAGCAATTTACTGAATATGAATGTACTGATGAGCGGATTGGGTTGATACTGGATTTCTGCAAATCACAGCCCAAATATGTACGTTAGCAGATATTCAAAACTGTCCACTTTAGGAATGTAAATGGAGATGATGAATCCAGAGCTTCGTTTTCTTGGGTTCTGCATATGGTGAATGCAGAGAGAGGTGCTACTGCAGAGGATCCATTCAATGCAAGTGCTCTGAATGATCTTCCTGAGTCCTTCCCTTTACACTGGCCACACTGAGCCACACTGAGCACCTGAAGCAGGTCCTGGGAATAATCTCTAAAGAGCTCAGCCTCTTAGGAGGGGGCTTGAATTGTGCTCTAAGTCACTTTCAGCAGAATTTCCTTTGCTTGACAACATTTAGGTTTGCTCCGTTGCTTAGTGCTATCAAGTGAAATTACTGCAATAGGGTGTACCAATGCAATCAGCCTATCCCTTTTGTGTCTTTAACCTGGGTTTTGTTTAAAACTCCATTATAAAGAGTGTGCCTGTATAGTTTAGAGAGGATAGCCTTATACAACTAATTAGGTATCAGAAGTGGGTTTATAGTGAAACACTGAGGAATAGCATGCATAAGACACAGGTGGGATGGGGAACACTTAATGGAGTACAGACCTGTGAACCTGAAAGTGCAAAACATCACCCTGTTACACAATTCATAGGCTTTAGTTTGTGTGACTAACATGTAAGCGGGAGATAAAGCCATTCTTACTGACCTTCACAGCACTGTGGTTGCAGCGGGCAATCTTTACAAAGGGATGAATTGTTCTTAAACCCCAAATTAAATATGCTGCACTCGAAGAGATTGTTGACTCTGTGGGGCATGTGCCACCATCCTCTGCCTTTTGTCTTCCTGAGCAGACGTAACTGCTTGGGAAAGCAGAAAACTTTCATCATCTGTTTGCTCTCAGGTTCCATACCCTCTTTCAAACAGTATCTTCAAAAGCGCTACAGTGCTACCTTCACATTGCTGTGGACAAGAGCTGAAGGCAGGAGTAGATCTGCAGTTGTTATTGTGGTGTCTGTGGCCATACAGCAGTTGCCAACAGCAGAGTGGTCTTTCCTAGATACCCTTCTGACTGTAAGGTGAGACACTCACAAGAATCCTGCACAGTAAAGGCTCATAAAGAGGATTTTTCTCATGTTTTAAATGAAAGATGAAGTAAAGCAGTGATAGATGGCAATTGTTGAACACTGAATAGCTCCTGTTAGTTACTTCAGGGAGCCCATACTTAAGGATCAAATGACTCACAGAATTGGTATTAGGGCTCTTCAGTACTATGTTCCTCATATATAAACATTTCACCAGGCACGTTTCTAGGTCTTAGCATTCTCTCCTGCAAATAGTTTTATCTTTTCCCCTAGTTCTTCATATGCTTGCTTACTTACATTTATTTTTTTGTGTGTGTGAGCACTAAAATTATCATGCTACACTGAGTTATGCTGAATATTGTATTATGGATATACATGTAGTTATATATTTACATATATCGCTAAGAGCTTTTTGGAAAATCTAGTTAGCTCTATAACAGTTGAAGCATTCATTTGCATCATCTTTCTGAGTGTGGAAAATCAAAACAAATTAATCAAGCTCACTTTTGTTAATTGTCCCTGTTATGTTCCTTATATAGCATTAGCTCCATGTAACAAAAACTCCATGTACTGCAGAAGCTGAAATGTTTTATTAACATAAGAACTCTTCTTGCCTTTGAAATTTCATTGTCTTCAATGAACTGAGTTAAAAACAAATTCTTTCTTTCTTGAATTTTCTTTAACATAAGATGAGATGATGTATCTCATCAGACACTATGGTATGTGTATACTTACAAGTATATATAATTATATATAAATATATATTTTTACACACATGCACATATATGTTATTTCTTCTACTTTCCCACTGAAGGTTTGTAGCCAGATATACACAGTGGGTCAAATAAGTTGGTACAGATGTAAATGATACTAAATGATTAAGCAGCCCAGCTGTATGGTCAAATGGAGCATCTCACCAAATCCCTCTCCAAAACAAAAATTCTTCCAAGGAATGATTTATAATTTAGACCTGTAAAAAGGCTTCCTGGACAGTATTTGTTTCCCATGTGTAATGTGGTTTGAAATCTACTTTCTGATCCAACTCTCTGCAGTTGTCTCTGAAATGGGCTCGATGATGGATGGTGGCAAACCGCCTAAAGATGACTAGATATTTTGCCTCTCTAACATATGTCTCCAGAGTGGTGAGTTAGTGTCTAGCATATTAATGTCACAAAGTAAAGGAAGTGAGGTGAGAGAGCCGTTAATACAAAAATTACTTGAGCTGGACTCACAGAAGAAGAGTTAGGGAGTCAACTGCCCAGTCTGGGACTTCTTCTTCCATGAAGCCCTGGATCTCTTCTCAAGGATATCTTGACAAAGCAAAACAACTTTTGAGACTTTTTCATCACTAGGCACAGAACTAACTCTTTTGAAAGCTTTGATAAAAACAGGCATGTAATATCTGTTGAGCAAACCAAAATGGCAGGGTGAGTCAAGGTGAGATAGGTCATCAATATGGTGGTTGGACACTTGATCTAGGAGGTAGAAGGCATGAGAGCAAGCTTCTGCCTCTGCCAAATGAAGGTGGAGAGTTTTTATCCTTTATTACTTTAAGTGAACTTGTCTCCAGCACAATAGCTACATGCCACTCATCAGGATATCGAGATGCAAAATGTCCTCTCCTCTCCCATGTCAACACATCCTCGAATGCAATACAGTTTGATAACTTCCACTGTCCATATTTTTTCTGACTCCAACCATTTAACCCTGTAGAAGTGGAGATCTTGCCACTTTTGTGTGGCTCCTTTCTTTTTTTCTTTCTCTTGACTGAAAGTTCAGCTAACTTACATGGGCCAGTCCCAACCCTCCCAGTGCTAGCCAGCTAGCATTCTGGTACTATACAGTGATTATTATCAAAAAGTATATATATATATGTATATCTTTTTTACTCTTTTTACTTTTTTTTGACTCTGGAACCTTGGATTAAATTCCTAGCTGTGGCACAGCCTTCCTGTGTGCCTTTGGCACCAGTCTTTTGCTCTTCTGGTGGGATTTTCAACCCCTCTAAGAGAGGGAGACACCAAATTCCACATTTGTACATTTGCACATTTGTGCATTTTGCTTTGTTCTGGAATGAGGTTCATCATTCCCATATGAAAAATATTTTTATATGCTTTCCTATTAACATATTTGTTACTAGTCTTGAATTTTAGTCTGAATGAGATCTAAAAATAAACTTACATGCATATTCATTAGAATAGTGAGCTGTGATTGCTCTGAATCAACATTTTAGTACATTTTTAAGCATTTTAGTAAATAACCCTAGTTAAAATGATTAATGCATTATGTTTAATCTTTACTCTTATTATTTTAGTTATATTATGATACTTGCACTTTCTTTAAAACTTCATCTCCTGTGATCCCATGAACATGTCTCAGGTTTCATTTTAAAATGGTAGTATAGTTCTGCTCTTCGCAGGAACTGGGAAGAGCTGAAAAATATAAACCTTAAAACTCTTGAAATCCAAACAGCAAAGAAATGGATAGTATCACTTACTTATTTTTGAATCTATGTTTTTTAAATCAAAGTTTATAATTTGATTTAAATTCCTAATTGCTAATGCTTTATGTGCTTACAGGTAGGGATATCTTGTGTGTATTTTCTATAGAAAACTTAATTTGAGAAGGATATCTCTCCATTAAAAACAGAATTGCACCCTGTGGCTTGTGCGTGTATTTTTGCATTACAAACTATGGTCATTTTTGTCAGATTGTTTTGAATAGTGAGTAGATTGAAGGAAACTGCAACCCTTTCAGACACCTTGTAAAGACACAAGAGCAAAATTTGTGAAGTTAAAGGTTAAAAATGCATCACTTTTTGTGTTTCAACGCACTGTTTCTTTTTACATTCCTGGTAGCCAGAGGATCTTCCACTCTGATGCAAGAACTGTGTGAATCAAAAACATCCGTGATGTTCCTGGCTGGCTTATACTCAGTTCAGTGCAGTTTGGCAGGTTTGTGTCTCTCTCCCTCCTCTCCCACTGATGTGTTTGCTGGAGCTGGCAGCTGGTAGCCCTCACGCAGCAAGCCCTGAGTGCCAGTCCAGCCCTGTACTCTGTTTCCAGCAGTGGCCAATATAGATAGTCATATGTTGCTAGTATAAACTCACTGTTCTTAAACTATACATCCACTCTTGGCCAAGCTTTAGAACACACTACGAGGCTAAATGGACTGTTTGTCCTACTCAGTATAGACTTTTTTTGCCCTAAAATTACAGATGTCTAGGGAAGAATATGAGAACATGAAGTGGTAATTCTCTATCCTCTGCCATTCAAAGGGCAATAATTTTCTCAGCCAGAATTAGTATTTAATACCCTTAGATCCACTGTCTTCCATGAATTTGTCAAGTCACTTTTTGAATTGATTTTGGTGTAGACAACTTCAATTTGGTCATTTGGACAACCAAACTAAGCAACAAGAAGTCTGGCTTTTCACAGCATACCTTGCTGTTCTTCAGCTCTGACATAAGACTGCTGATCCAGGTACCAAGCATGATCACTGTCTTCTAAATTAAGAGCACCTGAGTTAAAAGATTATTTTGTCCACTCTTTAACTGGCCTTTCAAAGTTATTTTTAAAAAAGGAGTTGCCCATAACATCAGCACTGTGTGCTAATGAGCACATATTAGCATTGTGTGTCTGTGACTCAGACACACAAGCAGCACACCTGCAGAGGGAGAAGGTAGTTTTTCATACAGTCTGTTTTCTAACTAGAATCACATTGTCACGCACTGGAATGAAAACTCCAAAAACTTCAGTCAGCCTCTAGCTCTCTGCAGAAAGTCTTGCCCTGTGAAATCCGCAGGAGACAGTTCATGTGTTTGCCTCTTAGGCAGAAGATCATTCAGAGGCTGGAATTTTATTCACTGTGGTCACTGCACCTCCAAAACGACAGAAAGAAAATGCTAATAGGCTCTAGACTGATTTGGGCTCTAAACATGCTATAGTATTCTTTTTCTCCCAGCTGATAGTAGAAAGTAGGGGTGCTAAGTCTGCCTAACAGAGGATTATATTAAGGTCTTTGAGCGACAAAGCACCAAACAATTTTTGCACAATGCAGCATGTCAGATGCAAGGTAGAACAGCCAGGTCAGATGTGATGCAGACTTCTGCATCCTTAGTTTTGTTCCCTAAGTCCTAGGATGACCATATGGGAAAATCCGTAGGCCAGCTGTCCCCGCAGTGCCCTCCCTGCACCACACAGAAGATCCCAGAAGGGGGCACATCCAGGGACACTTCTTTAGCCCACTCTCTACTGTGGCAGGCATCAACAGCAACCTGCGCCAGCACTCCTGATCCCCAGCTCAGGTAAGCATGCTGCATTTTCGTACGCAACTTTGGGGTGGATCTGGCAACGAAGAGTGAGGCTTCTAGTAGCATTAGGGCTCTTTACATCACCAGTCAGACCACAAGAGCTCCCAGACGTATGCAGGTGCTGGAGCTGGCTGAATTTCAGTGCTCTTGGAGGGGAAGCAGGCTGCAGAGTAGTGAGCTGTTATGGCACAGAGCAACAAAATGGGAACGAGTTAGCAGGTCTCTAATCATCAGCACTAGTTGCTGGGCAGCTAGTCAGAAGTAACTGTTTATGTGGAAGAACTTAATTCATGTCTAATGCTGAACCATTGGTAACTCCCTGATGTGAAGGTCTTGGGAGTGATTCACATGCTTTTTGCCTTAGGGATATTTGTGGCTTTCTTAAATTCATAAATAAATTCATTAACACATGCCAATAAATGAAAGCAGATACATGAGACACCGCTTTGGGATACTAACATTTTTTTGAGTTAACAAAAACTGGATTTAAAAAACCCATGAGGTTAACCTTGATTTTATGCAGTATAAATGTCTCATTTGTTATGCACTTTACTGGAAACATAAATTGTCAATAGAAAACAAATAAAAAGCTTTCTTTCACTTCTGCTTTTTCCTATTAGTTCCCTTACAGAAGCAGAAGCTTTGCATGATGAATAGATTTTTCAAAAGTATTTTTTTTACTTCTTACTTGTTCAAAGATACCAAATTTCTATCCTTAACTCCTCATTTTGTCTCCTTCTACACTTGTAATTATCTTTTATTTTATCTTTTTAAATTTTTTTTGTTGTATTTATTTTTCTCTCTCTGCGGTAAAGGACCTGTGAGTTCTGGTGGGCAATAAGTTCACCACGAGCCAGCAATGTGCCCTTGTAGCCAAGAAGGCCAATGTTATCCTGAAGTGCATTAGGAAGAGCGTCATCAGTAGGTCGAGGGAGATGATCCTGCTGTTCTACTCAGCCCTGGTGAGGCCTCATCTCGAGTACCGTGTCCAGTTCTGGGCTCCCCAGTACAAGAGAGACATGACGCTACTGCAGAGAGTCCAGCGTAGGGCTACGAAGAGGATTAGAGAATTGGAGCATCTCTCTTATGAGGAAAGGCTGCGAGAGCTGGGCCTGTTTTGCCTGGAGAAGAGAAGACTGGGAGGGGATCTTATCAGTGTCCATAAATTCCTCAAAAGGAGGGTGTCAAGAAGATTGGGCCAGACTCTTTTCAGTGGTGGTATCAATCACTATTAAGTGATAGGACAAGAGGCAATGGCACAAACTGAAATCCAGGAAGTTCCACCTGAATATGAGGAAAAACTTCTTTCCTGTGAAGGTGACAGAGCACTGGAACAGGTTGCCCAGAGAGGCTGTGGAACCTCCTTCTCTGGAGATATTCAAAAGTCGCCTGGATGCGATCCTGGGTACTGTGCTCTAGGTGACCCTGCTTGAGCAGGGGTGGTGGACTAGATGATCTTCAGAGGTCCTTTCCAACCTCAACTATTCTGTGATTCTGTGTTTTATAAAGCCTTTCACTGATGTATGTTCCATTTATTTGGAACCTAACAACAAAATAGCATAATGAAAAAGACTCTTTATCCAGTGGCCTCTAAGAAACAGAAGCGAGAAACAGAAGAATTAGTGTTGGTCTTGATCTATCAGAAGCAAAGAAACCCCCCCGCCACTGCTTTACACAAGTACATACTGTTAGCCAGCAACTCAGCATCCTGCCTTCCCTCCACCTTTTCATTTATGTGCATACTGATATTCTTATTGCTCCTCTGAAAATGTGAAAAGCCAAATACTGTGCATAGTACATGAAGTGCCAGTGATTTGCCTTCCTCTGTCATGTATGTGATTTTTTTTCCCCATGCTGCCCATTCTCTTTTGAACTCCCGTGCTGTGCCAAGACTTTCTGTGTTAGTCTGACCAAAACAGAATGGAATCGTCTCTGAGTACCCTTCTTTGGGTACAAATTACCTCAGAATTAGAGATTATCAGAGTTAGGATGATCAGCACAGTATTTCAAACCTTTCCAAGGAAAAGAAAAAAAGAGGTCATGATCTTAAAATACTTTTTTGTTTCTGTATTTTCAGCTTCATCATCATGTGAGTGAAAATTAAGGACTCTTGCCCCTGTGATGCTTGCTGGAAATCCCAAGGAACAGCACATGACATTTGCATTCAGCTGATATGTATTTGGGAACTGGAACTAAGCCTAAAGTGTTTAGATGAATCACACTACGAGCACCTAAAATTAATAATTGTACTGGATGCCAAAATTGGGTAAACAATATAGGTATTCGTTTTGTGTTACATTCCTATTTCTGGATCTTCATTTATATGTACCACTTATGATACAGCATAATTTCCAAATTCCCACTCCCCATATCTCAATCTTCCACAGTCATCAAATATCTGTCTTCCTCTTTCCCTCAGGCTATAGCTTGCTTACCATGTTTTCCCCACACCAGCAACCCCTTTACTGCATGAAAACCTACTATATTTTTATCTCAGATCATCTAAATAATTTATATTTAATTATAGCCTCAGCAACTGTATCCAACTTGGAAGTATGGTGTTTATCTATCTTTCTAAATCTTCTAGGTAGCCTAACAACATCTATTATCCCTACTTAAAAATCTTGTGTTGCATATAAAACAAAACATTTTGCACAAGTGTTCTCTTTAGCAAAAGACACTTGCATGTGAAGGTGCTTCAAAAAGACTCAACACTTTTAGGTTGTTGTAATCTCTATATAAACCTAATGTTCATGAAAGAAACCTGAATCAGAGAAAGACAGGTATAAGGCACAATGAATTAAAGAAGTCACAGAGCTTTTTTATTATTTGAATACTTCTAACTACAAAGAATGAAATTTCAAGGAACATCTGAAATATAGTCATTAAAGCATAAATTCTTTCTTATTGAGGGCTTAAAAATAAAGATTATGATATCTACCTCAGAAATAGATTGGGAAAGGTGCACGAATCACAGTTTATCACAATAAAATGGTGAGGATTTAAGAAAATAATATAGCAAAGCAGGGCTATTTAACTAACTGTCAAATATTAAGATCTTGCCATTCTCTCCAGATTGGTCATTATTATTTGTGGCTCTTTTGACAATTTTAGATGGATTTGATCTAAATTCCAATCAAATTTATAAAAAGGTTGCTAGTTGGAAGGAAGACTGATAACAGAGTTAGGCTTAACTTTTTTAAAGATTTGGTTATTCATGTTGTGTGGGGTTTTGGCATAGTGCTGAAAATCTTGTATTTGAAGGGTTAATGTTTTTTTTAGAAACGAATAATGGAAGAGAAAGGGCTGGGCTTTTTTTACCATATAGCTTGTATGATATTTCCCACAATTAAAAGAGTGGAACATTCATGGGAAAATTACAGATGGGAATTCAGTGCTGCAAAGAAGAATTGGGACTATGAAGTCTGTATGTGCACCTTCTTGCAATGATCGCTACCCAGTGCAGGAAACAACACTCTCTGTTGGAAGAGATGGTAGAATATGGCTCATGCTTTATATATTTCTTTACTTTGCACAGTACTTTAAAAGGGTGATAGGCTTGTTTTGTGTATGAGCAGGAGACCATGCCTTCATCACAGGGCATTTGCTGTCAGGAAAGATTTATAAAAGACCCTGTGAATAGGGGAAGCTCTGAGGTGGTAAATGGTATCTGTGGTTTTCTATCTTTCTTTTAAAGTGTTCCCTTTTTGACTTTTAATGAAGAAGAGCAACCCAAAACCTATGTGACTTTTTTTCAAATATGCTAGTAAATTAAACAGTAAAAATCAGGACAGCTTATCAACTTTTATTATACTATACAAAAGACATAATGAACGGAACAAGAAATAACAAACACCAAGCAGTGAAACAGTTTATACTTGCTGTAAAAGATGCTCTAGTACTCTACTCGGTTAAGTTCATGTCACTTACAACCTGTCTATTTATTTTGCTTTCAGCAAATGAGAACATACTGAAGGGAACTATCTGCATCTGTGCACAGCTAGCCACTGTGTAGCCCTTGGCTTTTAGTAGAAACATAGAGAATACCAAGGAAGCCCTGTCCTTGTGCTGTAGTTTTATATGACAACCAGAAAATGCTATGAACATTTCAGGTTAGCTGCAAAAAAGTATAAAATCTAAGATTTCTATTTTATGCTTGGATCACAGGCCAACAAGCTACTATTGAAGTTTACATTATTAGGTTGGTTAAAGTAAATTCAAGGACTGAGGTTTCAGATCTCACTCACTTGAGTTGTGTTGTTGGATTACCAAGCAAAAAGATCCAGTTCTTACGAATACCATACCCTGCTCTGCTGCATTTTTTCAGGTGTTGTCAAGAGGAACTAACCTCCTTTTCAGGCTCCTTCGATGGCTGCTCAGCCCACCTGCGGGCTGGTCTGCAGGCAAAGAATGCTGAGGAAAAGGCATTTGTTAGGTAGTTTTGACCATTTGCCTGCAGGTTGCTTATGCAGGAATAACACCGAAACCAGAGAATATACTGAAATTTACTGTCTCATGAAGTAATTTAGGTAGAAATGATGGAACACATTTCATTAGAGAGCAGAAATCTACCCCTTTGTCAAAGAAGCAGCATGAAATAACCTTGTACTGCCAGGGTCTAATGTACCAAGAACATCAGCTTCAAGAAACTAGCACGGTATGGGGCAGACAGACAAGCCAGGTGGGTGCTACGAAAATAATAGCAGTAACATGGTCAGAAACTCTAAAATGGTCTGTTTGGATTTATGCATTTGTGTGCCACTGGATGCTATTTTTGCTCTTACAGGTTTTCTATTGGTTTAAATTGGTATTGAATGTAGTTAAGTTCCCTGTATTTAATGGGAAACAAGTTTGAGACTATCTTATTATGTTAAATTACAACACTTAGTATCTTTAATCCTCAAAGCAAACTTTAAGACATCTGTACCTCTAAGGATATGTTACACGTCACTAGCAGCAAACAATCTGGCACAGTAGCCAAATGGGAAAGAAACTTGGAGTAACAGATTAGCAAATGTCTATTTTGCAACACAGGCATTCAAGCAAACCGACTGGATTTCTAGTGAGTACCGTTGACTCTCAGTGCTCTTGGCAGTCTTTTGTAAGTAAATGGTTGCTAGTTCCAGTTCCAGATTGAGGCAGTCCTGTCAGGCGGCAAGCTGTACCCAAGAGAAAGGAGAGCTCTGTCTTCTCTCTCCCTGGCATCATTTTCCAACGAGGTGGTCCTTAGAGCCTGCATACAGGCAAACTCCCACCAAAGGGATGAGCCACCTTGGCTTTTCCCTTTGTCCATTGACAGTATGGGCTCTCAGGCAACAGGCATATGTCAGACTTTAATTATGCAAAATTCGCTGCCAAGATTGCTGCCAATTTCTTCATTGTGGCACAAAATTTGCTGGAAGGGAAGCCCCGGTGAAGTATAAACTAATGAGACTAGTTCTTTATTATATTGGTATTTTAATACTTGTGGTAAGAAAAAAGAAAAGTTTAGCTTTGTAAAATGACTGTCATTTTAAAAGTCAACTTTCTGAAATTACAGTATCATATATTACAAGCTAAAGTGTTACTGAATTCAAGTAATCCAGAGGTATCCATGTAAAGACTTCTGGTTAGTGGTATTTAAACATCAAACAATTGTGAGTACTGGAGGCCTGTTTCTCTGTATGTATGATTTGATTCTCCTCCCACAACTGTACAAGCCTATTAACTCCATCACTTTTACACTAGTGGAACACATTCAGGCTGTAATAAATAACTCATTCAGTAAAAGAGATTCTGAAAGAAGGAATGATCAATATGTTTTTGTTATAATACATGCAAAAGTGAAGACTAAGTGTGAGATGATCTCTTCTTGAATAATGAACAAAAGCACAATAGAAAACATAACAAACAACCCGCCTGCCCCAGGATACTAATCTGAAGTATTACGATTTAAGAGTAGTGTGAACCATTTTCACTACAATTGCTTGCATTTATACATTGCTTCTACTGCTGTCTCTCATTCTTTAAGGGTTTTTAAAGTGTACTTATGTTTCTTTTTCTTCTGGATGTCTCCTTTGCAGCTGGCGTATTTGCAGAGAAGGTATACTTCACCAACTTCTGCATTTTTACCCAAAAGTGAAGTTTTACTCCAGGAAAATTCATCTAGGTCATCTTAAATGCACCAACTTTGTTCACTGCTCTTCCAAAAAGAGGATCTGGCAGCATGTGTAGTATTCTTTAGACCTTCACTTTCCATTTTTGATGGTCTCTGCAGCATCTCTGGGTTGAATACACTTCCTTCTTCCTCTGCTTTAAGACTACTCCTATTGTTTTAGTTACTTTTCTTCTCTTTGCCAAAACTGGTTCAAGTGGCAGAGTTTGCTGTTAAACAAAAAGGATCCAATATACATGCATTGATTTCACTTTAACTGGAGCTGATACTCTTATCAGGCAATTTTTATGACTTGAAGAAGGAGGTCTACTTTAGGAAACCCTGGGTCTGTGTGAGGAAGAGAAGTCATGTTTATAGCTGAGGTATTACTCTTTTTCCATGCTATTTAGGAAGAAACTTCTTGCAAATCAGACAGTTAGTGCCTACATTCTCAGCCACCGGTCATTTAATCCATAATTTATTTGCTTTCCAAAGAAAGTGAGAAAAACAAAAAAATGTATATTAGATCAAGACTGTTGTTCCTGTCCACTAAGGGATTCTAGTGTTAGTTATGCAATGCACTCACATCTAGCATTTGGTATGCAAATATATTGCAGCTAATAGTACTAAGATCTTAAAAAGGACCTGTTGTGCTTGATATCAATACATCTGTGTTTTTAAGGTACACTCCAAAATTAAGGTCTTTGCCAAACTGGTAGATTAAACATATTATTGGTAAAAAATGGGTCTGGGCTAGGATCCTGTGGTCTGATTAGTTTTCATTTGGGGAAAATTTTGAATGTATATAATTAGTTTCATTTACCTCTACTTCTACTGTGATTAATCTGTGTGCTGTTCAAAGGGATATAACTGTACCTAAGATGTGAATATAGATTCTAATATGCCAAAATATTCATTTAGAATGCCATGGATTAAACATATCATTATTTTTTCAGAACATTTAAACTTAATTTAATATATATTATTTAACAGTTATCAGAAATAATTTTAAGTGTACATATAAAAAGATGCACTTCATTAAGGCATATGTTGAAATATAAGATTGCCTGATGCATCCAGACAGACATGACTTAGAAATAGAGAAAGCAGACATCTCCCTCTGCCGTTAAGAAGTTCTTTCCTTTTGGGATCTTGTTAAAAAAATACCATTAGCAAGATCTGCTATTCTTGCAGGATTGTTTAGTTAAAGTCTACGGAAATGAGAGAATGTAACAAAGCAAATGTAATTTGCAAAGGAAAGGGCATGACAGCAAAAAATATTGCAATGGCAATCAGCAACAATTAAGGATAGTGAGAGCTATTAACAACACTTGCTAACTAGAGGCTTCCAACAGCAGACTAGCAAGTGGAAGCATCTATGTAAAACAGCTATAAAATAAATCCAAGCATGAAATATTTCATGAGTATTTGATCCCATTTAATTTGTGGTATGCATGTTGGGAAATAATAATTTGGATAGATGGAGAAACACTGTCAAAATCTGACTGTCCTGGGAAGCCATCTTGGCATCTTTACAGGGAAAGAAATTTCAGGAAAAATGAAAGCCACACAAATTTTCTGACAATGGATTCTTCATCGGGGTACTGGCATAAAAAAAGTAGTAGTTCATGTCTGTTCCTTTTTAAACAAAGTCTTTGGAACATATTGCTTTATGTGGCCTTGAAATATTTTACAAAAATACACAATATATTTTTCATGAATGCTGAGTGTATAGTATACTCTAATGATGTTCTGATACAAGGACAAATAAAAGTAGACCACTCTCAGGAATCTCTAACGGGGCTGGTGATGCTGGTTTAAAATTCAGATGATAGAAATTTAAGCGTAACGCTACAGATTGAAAAAGAGATAAAGACAGATCCTGGTGAAATACCGGTGATTGCTAATTTACCTACAGATTAGAAGCTGAACAAAGGTATATTGAAATAGTATAATTTGTTGGAAAGTTTATGTCCAGTTTGGCTGCTGAAACAACTTAAGAGCTTTAACATAGAAAAATACAAAATGGACACAGGAGACCAATCACAACCAAGAGTTTGTGAATCTCAGGGAGCAGATAAAGTAGATGGCTGTTCTGAGAGTCTATGATAACACCAGGCAAAGCTGCCAAGTGATACTTCTAAGCAAGGACTTAGGGCAAGACTTTTTCAAAGGCAGGTCAATCACTAAAGACCTGTAGCTTGTGCTTCTAGAACTGTAATTAAAAGTGAATGGTAATACCTTCCAAAGCAAAAAGAGCCCAGCATATGGATAAAAACTCTCCTGTTTCTGTTTATGAGAAACTAACATTAGCACAGACACTGCAAACCATAACTGGTAGTATGATGACAGCAGACACGTTTTCTACATTGAAATTTTTTTTCTTTTAGTTGTTTTAGGATCTAGAACCAGAATATAGACTCGGAAAAGACTTCAGAAGCGGCTGACATCTTGGCAAAAACGTTTGCTAGAACTGAAATAAAAGAGAGATCCTGGCATTTTGCAAGTAACCGTGCTGAGGAGAACTTCACATGTCTTGAAAAGCAGCGGGTCATTGGGCTACATACTGAGCCCATAATGAGAGAGAGAGTGGAGAGGCTCCAGAGTATTAGATGCAAGGCTCCTGTTTTGATCTGGCCTCCGGCACAGCCTCTCTCTCTCTCTCTCTCTCTCTCAACTAAAGAGAAATTTATCTTTGAAAGAATGTCCTTGTTTACTCTATATCCTGTGTTTAGCAGCTTTGTAGAAAATAAAAATGGAATTGTGAAAGGAATACTTAAAAAACTGAAAAATCAAACTGAGGTCCTTATTTGGTCTTAATGATTTATAAAATAACATTCCTGAAATTTTAGCTATCATATGCCAAAATATTGTTGATAACTCAGGACTATCAACAGAGTCTGAGTTTCCTGACTCCACCAATAGTCCCTGATATTAAAAATATGGGCACTATAAATCCTTACAAACATTGCAAGTTTCTCACACAGAAAATGTTTTATGACAAGAGGTCAAATGAGTTAAAATCTTCACAGCTACACGGCAAAGTATATATTGATAGCAAAATCTGAGCACAAAAGACAGTTTTCTTTCTCAAAGATACTTCTCATTTCTGTAAGAAGATTACAAATTTGGACAGATTTCCTCCAGTTTCTTCTGCAGAAAAAAGAGAAGGAATAAATTAAATTAAGTCAAAAAGCTCTAAAAAAGGAAAAGCTCCAGTGATCCCAATGGACTGAATAGAAAAAGATGCCAAAGACCCTAATGCTGATCATGCCTCCCCAATAAATAGATTGTGAATGCCAATCCTGATTTATCACTAGAAACTGCATGAGAATATTATAGTTTCTCAGCAACTAAGATGAAAAATCTTGAACTGTGCACTGTAACAATCACTTAAAGATGACTGAATGCATTATTTTGTATATAGAAAATCAAATACCTTTGACATGTTTTTCCATTTCTCTGTCCTGGTGATTACCTTCCATTTAAATGCAGAAGATTTGCCAGAATCCCCTGCAAGTTGAGTGGGATTTATCCTCTTGAGATAGACTCTTACATCTTTAACAATACCAAATTTCTTTCTTAGTTCATTATCTTCCTCCTGATGTGCTTCTTTTCCATTTCTTTTTTGCAAGTCTTCTTCAGGCGGAAGTACAGTCTGGTTGAGGAACTGAAACAAGAAAGAGTAGAATTTAAAATGTGTGTTTATCTTCACTCAGAAAGAAGATAAACTTCTTCAGTTTATCTTCAAGCTTGTTTCTATGTTCTTCCCTATTTCAGTGATATGGCTTTGCAAGAAGAATTTGATTCAGAAGTGACCTTGCCAGCTAGCCCTTTTTCTCTTCTAATTTCACTGTTACTTTAAAATGTGATCCTGATGGCACTCATCACCTGTTTCCAGAAACAACACCTTCTCCCTTGGGAAACACTTGTCATTATGCTACACTAAGCCTTACTCTTCTCTAAATAGTGACAGGTTGCTCCCAAGTATGCAGTGCTTACACCCTGCTCAAATATTAATAAATCTTCGTATCTCCCAAGATGGAATCTGTATTATATTTTCTTTTTATACTGTAAGGTCTTAAAGGCCTGCAAGCCTTACTTTAATTTAGTCTAGTGATTTGTGTCCACTGGTTGTTTGGTTTTTGAAATCAAAATCAGAGCACTCAACATTCTTAAAAATCTGCTAAAAAATTCACTTTGATTTCATTCTTCTGTGTCTTAAAAGGAAAGTAATTTTCTATGCATATATAGACATTCAGCTGATCACCTCATGTTACTACCTGTTGTCCTTTCCCAGGAGAAGGAGAGCACTGCTTGAGCTGAGACGTAGCAGTCATCCCATGTGAAGAGAAAAGTGTTGCATTCAAAGTTTCATGTTGATGTGGGCGGGTAGTAGGACATTTTACGCTCTGTTTTACAAAATACAGGTCCCTTCTTGACAGCAGTGGATGTGGAATTTTGCTGGTTATATCATGGATAGCACTACATGTAATGAGATAAACTGTGGTCTTCTTAAGCAACGTATCACGGGTGTGTATGTCCATTTCTGGTGACAGAGCTTCATCTCTTGTTACGTACAGGAGGTAGACTCGCCCATTATGTATCACTAAAGCATTATCCTTAAAAAGAGGAATTTCTATTTGGTCTCCAGTAGGACTGATAGATGAAAGTGGTAAAATATTTTTTAAATCTTTACTCTTGGTACTGGTCAATGATTTTAAAATCACTGAAACAATGCTGTTAGATGACTTTACAATAAGAGGACAAGACCTTGCTGTCAGTAGCTCTTCTTGTGCAAGCTGTTTCACTGGGGTTATTTGGGAACATTGCACATCTCCAGTTACTACATGTAGACTAGAACTGCGTTTTGCTAAGCTTGGGCTGGTCGGTGTTAATGACTTTGGAAAAATGGCCAAAAACGATTTGGAAGGATCTTTCACCTTTATTACTGGCCACACATAAGTAACACTTGATATTTCTGGAGCTTGTCTTATTTCAGAGACATTTTTAGCTCTGGCTGACATTAGCTGCTGAATTTTAAGTGGGAGAGAAGAAAGCGGTACAGATGTGATTTTGGCTTGAGGCGGTATCTCTAGATCATACTTAAAAAATGGTGCTTGAGGCTTCTTGGTAACATTAAAAAGTTCAGTGATTCCTGACAGGGACACCTGGTCCTCTTGGTCAGCATGAGTTAGTAAGGGGTATTTTTGCAGAGACAGCTTTCCAGCTGAAGCTTCATTACTCTGAGAATTCAAAACTCTTGAGGACAACTTTTCTCTCTTAGCAGAGGTCATTGTAACATTTTCTAGCATGTCAACACTGCTGGTAGAAAAATCCTCTTCACTACTAAATTGTGGATACACTAGCATCAGAGCAGATGTTGCATTGGCTTCTGGCATTAGCAAAACATTATGGCTTTGACTTAATGTATTCTGTTTAGACAGATGAGTTATGACGATCGAGCACTGGTATATGTTGGCAAGGTTTCCAGAGGAAGAAGAATGCAGAAGCAGTTTCAGTAGGTCTCTGCTATCTTCATCTCTTTCCTGAAGGACTTAATTTATGCAGTCTGACCCACTTAAAATAAAGGTTGATATAAATTAAAATGTGATTGTATATTTGTAAAAGCACAGTAACAGTGATTTTTTTTCTAGATGCTTTCCAAATGAAAAGTTATCCTAAAATAAATTAATTAAAAACACAGAAACATATATGTGATTTAAGTATTAACTTAAGTTTATCTAGTCAATAGGATTCTTATGCAATCATCATTTGTTCTGAGATACTTCCAGCTTTCAATTAAACTGGCAGAGAGTTCCTGTTGGTTTCAGCAGGAGTTGCATTCGGCCTGATAGAGCAAACTGCTGAGGGATAGGATCTATCATGGGTTAAGGCCCTAGAAGGAAGGGGGGTCCAGGAGAGCTGCCTAGTATTCAAACATCACTTACTCCAAGCTCAAAAGCGGTGCATCCCAATGAGTAAGAAGTGCAGCAAAAGGGGCAGGAGATGTGCATGCGTGAGCAAGGAGCTCTTGGCCAAATTCAGACAGAAGAAGAAAATACACAGACTGTGGAAGAGAGGACAGGCTACTTGGGAGAATTACAGGAATGCAGTCAGAGTATGTAGAGATGCTGCGAGGAAGGCTAAGGCCCTGTTGGAATTGAGTCTGTCAAGGGATGTCAAGGACACCAGGAAGGGCTTCTTCAAATACATCAGCAGCAAGAGGAGGACTAGGTGATCAGGAATAGTCAGCATGGATTCACCAAGGGGAAATCCTGCTTAACCAATCTGATAGCCTTCTATGATGGAATGACTGGCTGAGTAGATGAGGGGAGAGCAGTGGACGTTGTGTACCTTGACTTCAGCAAGGCTTTTGACACTGTTTCCCATAACATCCTCCTAGAGAAGCTCAGGAAGTGTGGGTTAGACAAGTAGACAGTGAGGTGGCTTGAGAACTGGCTGAAAGGCAGAGCTCAGAGGGTTGACATCAGTGGTGTGGAGTCTAGCTCAAGGCCTGTGGCTAGTGGCATCCCCCAGGGCTCAGGACTGGGTCCCATCCTGCTCAACTTCTTCATCAATGACCTGGATGAGGGGACGGAGTGCATCCTCAGCAAGTTTGCTGATGATACCAAGCTGGGAGGAGTGGCTGACACACCTGTGGGCTGTGCTGCCATTCAGAGAGACCTGGACAGGCTGGAGAGTTGGGCAGAGAGGAACCTCAGGAGGTTCAACAAGGGCAAGTGCAGGGTCCTGCACCTAGGGAGAAATAACCTTGGGTACCAGTACAAACTGGGGGCTGACCTTCTGGAGAACAGCTCTGCAGAGAAGGACGTGGGAGTGCTGGTGCCTGACAGGCTGACCATGAGCCAGCAATGTGCCCTTGTGGCCAAGAAGGCCAATGGTCTCCTGGGCTGCATTGGGAAGACTGTTGCCAGCAGGTCAAGGGAGGTGATTCTGCTCCTCTACTCAGCCCTGGGGAGGCCTCATCTCAAGTCCTGTGTTCCATTCTGGGCTCCCCAGGACAAGAGAGACATGGAGCTACTGGAGAGAGTCCAGCGCAGGGCTACAAAGATGATCAGAGGGCTGGAGCATCTGCCCTACAAGGAACGGCTGCGAGAGCTGGGCCTCTTGCAGCCTGGGGAAGAGACGCCTGAGGTGGGATCTTATCAATGTGTACAAGTACCGGAAGGGAGGGTGTCAAGGGGAGGGGGACAAACTCTTTTCAGTTGTCCCGTGTGACAGGACAAGATGCAATGGGTAGAAATTGAAGCACAGGAAGTTCTGCCTGACCGTGAGGGGGAATTTCTTCCCTGTGAGAGTGACGGAGCACTGGACCAGGTTGCCCAGGGAGGTTGTGGAGTCTCCTTCTCTGGAGATCTTCAAGGTCCACCTGGATGCAACCCTGTCTAACATGCTCTAGGTGACCCTGCTGAGTGGGGAGGTTGGACTAGATGATCTGCAGAGGTCCCTTCCAACCTTACCGATTCTATGATTTATTCACATAAGAAAATCATAGAATCGGTAAGGTTGGAAGGGACCTCTGGAGATCATGTAGCCCAACCCTCAAACAAGTGGCCCATATAGGGACGGAACCCACGACCTTGGCATTATTAGCACCATGCTCTAACCAACTGAGCTAAACCTAAATACAATGCCATTAAAATCAGTGCACATTTCATAATTTCCAATAAAGAAGGGCTTAATCAAAGATCCTTAGAGCCAATTTTTACCTTGCTTGCAGAATTGACTTCAGCAGTCAGTCCTAGCTTACACTACTGTCAGCTGTAGCAGAATTAGACCCAGTAGCTTTGTCATGTTTTTTAGTAAAGACTTAGCAAAATACAGTCAGACGCTTATTTAAGACTTACCAAAACATTCTAAGTACAGGTATTATTGCAAGGTGCTAAACAACTTAAAGTGCCTCTTTGAGTCTACTGTAGAAGGAAACATGAAATGTAAATTCACATCATGAGAAAGGCAAAGATGGAGATTGATTAAAAACAAATTGAGTCGATCCTATTCCAATGGTTCTGTTCTCGTAGAAATAACCTACTTACCTTGGAACTAGGGACTTGATTTTGGAGAAAGCAAACAGAAACACTTAAGACTATCGGTATGCCAATCACACAACTCAGAAGTTTCTTAGCTTTCCTGATTATCAAAAAGCACATTGAATTCCCCTCCTATAATAATTTGAAGAGGTTCTACTACTTATCTTACATAAACGTAATTTCACTCTTTTGAGTTATGTGAGCATTTACCTACAGATCATGTAAATTAACCTTCCTGGGTAATTCTAACTAGTAAAAACAAACAAATTGAAAAATAAAATGAGGTTTCCTTTTCTTCTAGGCTGTTCCTACTGCATTTATGATGCATAGATCTAGAGGTAATAACATTAATTCCCTCAGTCTAATCAAGAATAATTAGGAATAATTATATTAATTGTCAACAAATCATCTGAATAATTGATTGCACATATAGGATGAGTGAGACCTTTTGTAATAAGCAGACTGTAAATACATTTTTTTCCTTTGTTATGTTTTGTGATTGTTTTTTATTTTCTCCTAGGTAAACACTTCTTGTTTTAAGGATTCTATCTATATTCTGAATTAGGATATGATCAAGCTGAAACAGGTCTCCTGCCCAGAAAGTCTATTAATGGCCTCTGTATTGGCCTTTGCAATCTCTTCACTGGCCTTTAGTACCAGACAATTAAATATTCCTCTTCTGCTGTGCAACCACAGCCTGAGTGATTCCTGAATTTTAAAGAAGAGGAGAGTGTTGTGGTTTTGAAGGGAAAAAAATCTGATTAACTGTGAAAGCAGATGAAAAAAATATGGCTGCAGAAGAGGAAGACATTTTAGGTATGAAATTCCACTGCTTCCTATGAATCTCTGATACAAGCACAGGCAACTTTTGCTAATGTAGGTACATAAGGAAGGAGAACCATGCAAGCACAACTAGGAGTTTGTTTTTCCTAGATCTGAATATTTCTTGTTTTTTAGAGTGACTGACTTTTGAATTTTTATCATTTCTATGTATTATAATTAATGCATCTTGTTTCTTCAAGTTCCTGCAAACACATAGTCCCCATAAGACCGAAGTTTGGTAAAAAATGCATTTAAACTACCAAGAAATCTTAGCACTCACTCTGGGGGCTAGAAGTGACTTTACCATGAGATCATACATTTAGGGAGAAGTAACTGGCAGACAGCCTGAGCTCAGAAAATGTATCAGAGAGACTTAGACTGAAAGCGGGTTATAATTTACATGAACCAAGAGAAGCTAAGAGCCCTGACTGGAAAGCATCATGCTGAATTCACCAAGGAGGATTTTGCTAAAGTCATGAAAACAGGTTATTCTTCTGAGGAGCCAAAATGGATCACATAAAATGTGATGCATCTGAAATGCACTTTAGTAAAGCGCTAAACCTGAGTTCTGATCCTTTCAAATACTGGGTATTTAGGTACCCCTCCTTTCTCAGGCCAAAGAGGCTGATGACTTGAAAAGTGTTCCTTACATCTTGAATGGTTGCAAGCTGTGCCTATGTCTTCTTTTAAAGTATTAAACAGAGCTGCAACTACATCTATATTTATGACTAAACTTTTCTACTGTAAAGGCTCTGAACTGGTTGATGTAGTGATATGTACGGCTCATTATCATAATCTGAAATTTTGTTATTTAGAATCTTACATGCCATTTAAAGACTTTCTGGCTAGCTGACATTGCCAAACAAACCCACCCCAAAACACAAAAAAGCAAACAAAAATGCTTTATAAATCTGAATTACTGTGTCACTGTTCTAGCAAAGTTTCTGAGTTCACAGACTGTCAAGGTGGCTCAGAGAGGTGTGAACTGCCCCACTGTACTTGCAGGTGCCCAGATACTCTGTTAACAGAGTTAGTTTCTCCTGTCAGCACGTGACAGACTAGCACACCATGCCACTGCCACTAAATAGTGCAGGGGATATATTTTTGCTATTTTCATCATACAAATGTCATGAATCTCTTACGGATTGCAACTAGAAGAGCAAAGAATGCCACCTAGACCTCTGAAGAATCTCCATTATGATGGTGATACTAAACCTGTGCTCTAGAAGTGAATCACCAGAACAATTATTTTGGCCTTTAACCAGCTCCTAGCACCTTCGTTCCTGCAAACCACAAAGGAGCAAGTGGCAGGCGAAGTAAAAATATATGGCAATAGCAGCACTTTCCCATCTTTCCAGGGCAACTCAGGAGCACGCATACCTTGTGTATGTACGTGTGCACATTTATTCAGTATGCACTGCATGTGAATTAAGCCTGCTGCTCCTAGGAACGGCTGGTCTAGGCATGTTTGCTTCTACCCATTTATTAGTTGGCCTGGGCATCTGTCGCCAAGCTATTTTACATACAGATCAGTGGTGCTCAGGGATGTTTTCGAGAGCCGGCCGTCACCTCGTCAGATGCACCCCCCTGCTGCAGCTCGCTGCCTTGCCCAAGTCGCGGCATAGAGCGCTACGTGCATACAATGGCGGTTGGGGTCCATCGAGCCCAGTATCCTCGCCCTGACGGTGACCAAAAGCGGACGCCTAGGAAAGAGCGGGAGAACAGGGCATGCACATGGTGACACTTCGTTGAACACCCCCAGCCACCAACGATGGGTCGCTCGGTCGGAGGCTCTGGGCCGATCTGAACCGAGGACTATTCCTCCGTGTTTAACCGCCTTCACTGGGCTTTCTCTCAGCGCCCCGCCGCACTGCATGGCGCCTCCCCGCCCGCAGCGCCTGCGCCCAGATGGACCCCGCGCGGCTGCAAAGCCCACAGCTTTGAGGGGAGAAACTCCAAATCCCTCGCGGTAAGGAGTCGAGCCTTACCGGCGAGGTGCGGCAGTCAGCGGGGCTGCGCCGGGCGGGCAGCAGGGTCAGCGGTGTTCGGTTGCCCGCTCAGGAGCGGCGGCGGCAGCGGCACAACGCCCAGGAGCACCTGCAGGGTGAAGCGCCCGTAACGGCGGCAGAAGCTGCCGGCCGCTGAGAACCTTCCAGAGCTGCGGCCGTGGTGGCGGCGCCCCCCGGTGCCCCCTCGCCACAGGCTACCCAGGGCCAACCCAGGCCCGGGCGGTGCCGGCTGCGGCGCCTTTGCCTCGGGGCAGTCCTCCAGCAGGCCCTGCTCCCTCTCGCGCCCTGGAGGCCGAGGCACGGCTTGCCCCAGCCCCAGCCGTGTCTCCCCTGCTGCCAGGCCCTCAGCAGGGAGCAGCTCCCGCGGAGGGGCTGCGATGGCCCTGCGTCAGGGATGCCGCCAAGGGCCGGGCAGGCAGCACCACGGGGCAGCTGCCCTCACCTGCCGGCATCCCTGCCTCACTGCTGTCCCCCAGAGCTTGGAAACAGTGCCAAAAGGCACGGTTAACCTCAAATGCGATCATCAGGCATTGCTCTCGAGGCCAGCCTCCTCATGGTCGCTGAATGCCGCGCATGCGCCTGGCTGTGTGCCCGTGAGGGCCTTTGCTGCAGCGGGGGGGATAGAGCCGAGGCCACGGCAACATGCCGCCGCGCCCCCAGCGCTGCCTGTAACCCTCCGGCTCTCGCAGCCAGGGCGCTCAGCTGCCCCCACACTACTGCGAACCGCGGCTGGCCGCCCGACACGGCCCAGCGCCGGAGCAGCGGCTGACCTGCTGGGCGTCGGGCAGCTCTCCTGCTCTGCTTTACACAGCCAAGGCGTTAGCAGCCAAGAAACACCCCAAAGGTGAGTTTCTTACATACTTAAGATGGAGCTCAGGCGACTGAAAATAATAATGGAGAGCAGATAGATATCCTGATTACACCATCGGTGTGGACCCATGCTATCTTTAATAAAAATAATTTCCTGTTTCTTGTGCCATCTTCCCCTCAATTGTGTATTTTTCACCAGCAGCTGAACTAGAGTGGTGGCTACAGACATACAAACCCAGCACTTACCTTAACCCCTTTGAACTGTTTTCATAACCATTTTCATGGTTTTAGTATTGTTTCTAACAAAGAAAGCTTAGGACATCTTCTGTCATTCCTCTTTTTCTGACTGGCTGAATTGAGGCCTTATCTGAGCACCCACCTCTGCTCAGGCTGTTTCCTTTCTTCAGGAACATCTACTGTGGTTCACAAGTATGCTCAGGAAGTTCAAAGGATTGCTAGGAGTGACATTACCTTACATCATGCATTTGGCCATGTCATTGAAGCCTGCTTTTCCAATGGGTTTTCTGAGCGAGAGTGAGGCCAGAAGTCACCAGATGGCACTTCTCCCTGTGCTGCATGTGACAAAACCCTGCACAGGTACTTCTCAGAACACAAGTAGCACCAGCCCTATCACAAAATACTGGATTAGCTGGACAAGGAAAGTCAGCAGAAATGTAACAAACAGAAGAGCCTTAATTTTAAGGCCTTAAACTAAAAAATGAGAAGTGAGTTATTGGAGCAGGGCAAGATGGCAAACACTAATCTTTCAGTGAATACTTATGACCATGAATTTATGGTCATAGTGCTTAAAAGTGAGCAAGGTATACAGTAAAAATAAGCTATACAAAGAATATTCTTGGCTCTGCTTATCACTTCTTTCTCCCCTAGTATGAAATCTGCTGCTGCTGACAGAGTAGTGACATTGCTGCTCCTTTTAATGTTATTGCTGAGCATGTCACAGAAGGCAAGTGAAGATGAAGTTCCAAAATATTTACAATTTTGAAAATAGATCATAAGTATAGCTCAATTTCTTAAAAGTAAAAATATAATCACAATTGCATTTTAGTTAACAACTGCAGGCTCTAGCTAAAATAGTCATTGTTAATATCACAATGAAAAGAAATTTGAGTATATAACCATTAAATGAAACATATGCCTTTAATGTATGACTCTGCCATGGTACTGAATTCCATCTAGTACCATCTTCTCTCTGCAATGAAAGATACTGCAGATGATTGCAGTTTTGATATTTTACTCTGCCTAGGGAATGAGTCTTTATTACCACTCTAAACCTTTTTGCTGTAAGGTGCTAAACAATCATCATCACCAGAGCCAAGAAGGGCATTTGGTAGACATTGTTGCCTTAGCACCTCATAAAAAATAGACCATAGACCCTGAAACCTTGAGTCAACAACTTTATATAGCTTAGAGCCATAGGGCACATGGCACACCACCTGGGACTGATACACTGCAAAGCGAGCCTAAACTAGAGGTAGATCTGGAGCTCTGACAGCCTCAGCGATGTCCACAACTCCCCCTTGGTTCACTTTCTTCTGCAGCAGAGCATTATACCCAGCAACATCTACTTAAGCTGAGTCTTACAGATGATCTTGTGAGACAGGCCTTGAACAGGAACTGAAGCTGAGTGCCCACAAGCTGCCTGTGGCTGAAGCTCTTAGGAACCTAAAAGCTGGGGAGATAAAAGCTGTTTTGGATGTTTGTTATTCCTGCAGCCTGAATGACTGTGAGGGAGGCTGGCACAGCACAAGTCTGCAAACAATGAGTTGTGGCTTTTGCTTCACTCCCCAGTATGATGTGCTTTGAAACATCCTACAGTTTCAAAAAGTGATGGAACTAAGCAAGCTGCTTTGTTGTTCTCATCCAGTCAATAATTTGTCTTGGGAAAATCTGCTCAAGATTTGGACATTTCAGTTTTCTCTGATCAGTGAAATAAAGCCAGAGACACAGAAAACAGAGATATGGAGTGGCTGGTGAGAGGCAGCATGAAGATAACCACCTGGTACTCAGCGTTTGAAAGTCCGACCATCTTCTCTGAATTTCTCCAGTAGCCACTTGGTTAAATTCAACCTGAAATATCAGTTTTCTGGGATTGTTCACTCTAGCCACATCTTGCCAAGGATTTATACCTTCAGTCAGAGGACATGTTTCAGAACTGACATGTGAGATGAACACCTGCTGCCTGTATTTGTCCATAGCTGTAAGGTTGCTGACATTCAGTATTTGTTGGTATCTAAGTAATACTCAGAAATCAAGGCCACCACCTGCCAGTTAGGTAAAAGGACAGCCCAGAGAGCTTCTGAAACAGAAACTTCAGTGGGAATAAAGACTTTTTCCCCTGTTCATGCTGACAAATAGGGTTTTGATGAAATGATGTCCTGTTGTGATGTGGCAGGAGCAAGGAGCATGAAGAGACGTATGTGGTCCTAGCACAGAAAAGTGCTTTATAATGTTGAACCCAGGAATGACCTTGACCTTCAGTGTTGTTTCTCTGCGTGACAAGCCATTCAGCATTAACCATTTCCATGGCATCAGCAGATGGAGGTGAGAAACAGAAAATGGAAATGAAGGCAAGAAACAAGCTGAAGGACAGAGTAAAGAGGGAAGTGAATTACTGACAGTTGTGCTCCTCCCTCTCATCTCCTCTTCGCCACCAGCTTCTTTTTGTGAGCTGGGAAGCAGTTTGGCTGACTGTGATCGGCCCACCTGCAGCTTTCAAAGGCTAAAAAATATTTTAGGGAAGATAACAGCTATGGTACAGTCTGACAGCAGGAGAGAAGAAAGATATACAGATAGTAGCCTCAGCTAGTGACGGCAATGGAAGGCAAGGGCAGTGGGTGTTCAGACTATGTGCATGTGTGTGTAGGGGGGGAGCTGCGAAGGAGGAATGTAATGTGACACAACTTTATCTGTATATATTTCCTTTTTAAATAGGGTAGCTTGGCCCTTCACTCTATTAGCACTTCCTTTATTTCTCTGTTTAGTTTGTTTCAGAAGAGACCAGTATCCTTCCTCTTGCACTGCATTTTCTTATTTTCTGCAAAGCTGAATTTTGTCCTTTGGTACTATACTCAAAACTCGGTCCAGTTGGTCACAAATCAGTCTGAGGAGTTTTGAAAGCCATGTTGCTTTAACACTGGAAATTGCTCCTTGTTATCTTGGTTCATGGATCCTCTCTCTCCATCAGCAGCAATTGGCACCAATTGCCTTGTAGTTGCTTCTGACTTCACGTCTATCCATCTAATAACTTTGGGGCCACAAAATGACTTGTAAGAAGAGAGAAGAGGCAAAGAAAACATGAGAGTTTTCTTTGGTGAGTTCCTATGACTGTCCTGGCAAGAGAGCTGCAAAAACAAAAAGCTCTGTTTCTTACCAGCTCACAGCTCAGGGAGAGGGGAGGAGGTTTCATTAGCAAATCCCTATCTGCTTTTTTCATATTGAGTTAAGAACTTGCTAATCAGATAAGAAATAGTTCAATGATAGAGCATATCACAGACACTGAGTAGATGTTAAACTCAGTCTTCAAGAATTTTTTTTGTTTTGCACAACTGTTTTCCTTAAATGCCTAGGGAAAGATTCCAATTTCAGTGGGTTTTGGACAAAGTCCTAGTAAATCAAGCACTTGCTAATAACACAGCCATGTTTATTTATCAGTTTCAGATACTTATCTGTGACTATTAAAATATGATGTACCTCATAGATTTTGAAAAGAGGTGACTTGCTTCAGCTTGTGATAAATCCTGGCTGGGAGTGATGCATAGGCTGAAACAGGAAATGTGAAAAATGAGAAAAGAAGGGATATAAGCCTCCTATCTCATATATTTAAAAAATCTTATAGGACAGTGAGGTGGCTTGAGAACTGGCTGAAAGGCAGAGCTCAGAGGGTCGTCATCAGTGGCGTGGAGTCTAGTTCGAGGCCTGTGGCTAGTGGCATCCCCCAGGGCTCAGGACTGGGTCCCATCCTGCTCAACTTTTTCATCAACGACCTGGATGAGGGGACAGAGTGCATCCTCAGCAAGTTTGCTGATGATACCAAGCTGGGAGGAGTGGCTGACACACCTGAGGGCTGTGCTGCCATTCAGAGAGACCTGGACAGGCTGGAGAGTTGGGCAGAGAGGAACCTCAGGAGGTTCAACAAGGGCAAGTGCAGGGTCCTGCACCTAGGGAGAAATAACCCTGGGTACCAATACAAACTGGGGGCTGACCTTCTGGAGAACAGCTCTGCAGAGAAGGACGTGGGAGTGCTGGTGCCTGACAGGCTGACCATGAGCCAGCAATGTGCCCTTGTGGCCAAGAAGGCCAATGGTCTCCTGGGCTGTATTGGGAAGACTGTTGCCAGCAGGTCAAGGGAGGTGATTCTGCTCCTCTACTCAGCCCTGGGGAGGCCTCCTCTCAAGTCCTGTGTTCCGTTCTGGGCTCCCCAGGACAAGAGAGACATGGAGCTACTGGAGAGAGTCCAGCGCAGGGCTACAAAGATGATCAGAGGGCTGGAGCATCTGCCCTACAAGGAACGGCTGCGAGAGCTTGGCCTCTTGCAGCCTGGGGAAGAGAAGCCTGAGGTGGGATCTTATCAATGTGTACAAGTACCGGAAGGGAGGGTGTCAAGGGGAGGGGGACAAACTCTTTTCAGTTGTCCCGTGTGACAGGACAAGACGCAATGGGTAGAAATTGAAGCACAGGAAGTTCTGCCTGACCGTGAGGGGGAATTTCTTCCCTGTGAGAGTGACGGAGCACTGGACCAGGTTGCCCAGGGAGGTTGTGGAGTCTCCTTCTCTGGAGATCTTCAAGGTCCCCCTGGATGCAACCCTGTCTAACATGCTCTAGGTGACCCTGCTGAGTGGGGAGGTTGGACTAGATGATCTGCAGAGGTCCCTTCCAACCTTACTGATTCTATGATTCTCAGGAGGGGCTGAATGCAGCAGCTTTTAGAGGGCTTGTGAGTTTTGTCAGCGGAAGAGTTTTTTCTCCCCCTCCCCCGATTTAGTGGTGAAGTTTCTGGTAATCCCCTTTGTCACACAATAAGCCTCCTCCAGCTTTTGACCTGGCAAATTAGCTGAAACATTTTGCTTCAACTCTGATTCTCAAGGTAGAATACAGTCAGCTCCCAATGATCTGTGGGCAGATTTACAGCTAGCAGATGAATCATCTTATAGGTACAGCTGACAGCGCCAAGAAGGGCTTATTAGCTAATGTACAACATTGCTCTGTATGAGTACCTCCAAGCAAGCACTGCTCTGCAGACTGTACAAGCCAAGATGGTAGTCCTAAACCCTTGTGGCCCCAGAATGAAGAATACTGGGGACTGCAGCACAGACATGATAGTGGCCGTACAAGAAATAACCAAAGCCTGCACAAGCCACAACCAACAACGTCTTTTGTAGTGTTTCATTTGAGCAAGTAAAGCCTGCCAGAATGCTGCAGCACACAGTGCAGAGACTGGAGAAAATAAGCTCTGTTGGATGTGAGCTCTGCTGGAGGCAAGCTGTCCAGCACGGTTCAGGTATCTCAGCACATCCTTCTCTAACTGTGTTATCAGGATTTTTCCATTACCTGGGCATCTGAGCTCCTCATTCCAGGTAAGAGGAGATTGACTTTGTTATGCTTCTTGGGAGACTGTAATTTGCAGTGCTTGCCAGAAGGTGGCACAAGATACTTGCCTGCCTGTAATACCTAGTATAAAATGGACTTTGTAAAAGGTCTCGCCAGCTAATGCTTAGTCCATATTCTGAGTATCACTGTCCAGTGTATAGCCATAAAGAACAAATACATGTCAGCTTTCTCATGTCATTGCAGTAAGTAACTCTTCTTAACACACAGAATGATTAACGGGAGGTGCAAAGAAGACGGCATTGAAATGCTAGCTCTTTTGATAGTAACAGGGTGACAGGAACTCTTGCTCATGTCAGAGAAGGCAGGTATCAATAGCTATCATCGCATGCACAGAAAAGGCACCCCTCTGGCAATTAAACAGGAAGCAGTTAGTAACATACTGAATAAGGGCTTTTAAATTTACAAATGCATTAAGTTCATACAACCTAATAGGCTATAAAGCAAATCAGAGGCTGAAGTAGTTCTGTCTAGTGAACCAAAATTAATTTTATCTCATTGCTTCTATACTTTGTCCACAACTGAATTCATTAGATTCAAATCTCTTTTCTCATTCTAAATGATTCTGCTTATTTCAGTTCTTCAGTGATTCCTTTTCCTGTCCAGGATACCTGGCTAAAATTACTCCCGGGAGCTAGGGGTTTCATCATCAGCAACTCTGCTCTGAAGATGAATGACTACAGCCCACCTTGATAGATCTCTGGGACTGAGCATGGCCCTGAACTACCGGTGCACAGGAACTATTACCAGATTTTACACAGTAGTTAAGTCCAGCTTCTTATGCTCGGGTGCAACAGTACAGCATGACTCAGGAGCATGGAATGAGCTACAGATTGCTGTTGCAATGTTCCTTGTAGCCTGGGAAATAGCAGGGCTTGCTCCATGTGCATGACTTGATCTCCAGTATGATCTCCAATCTGGCCAACAAGCCAGGAGTCCTCAAGAGAATGAAAAGCTGGAAAAGGAGTACACTGAGAAAAGGAAGGATGGCTGGGTGCTACCGGTTGTGATAGCCCTGGGGGGCGGCTGAAGCTGTATCCCCAGGTCTCATTATTTAACAGATCTGGGAGGCCCTAGGGGTCTGGTGCTGTTGTTCATTATATTTCTTATTGACTCATCTGTGCTTAAACTTTTCACGTTTCACTTGCATCTGAATTGGGAGGTATTTTGGCAATGAATCTATTCTTGCCTTACTGTTTGCTGCCTAGAAGAGAGATACAGTACCACAGGAGAGATAACATTTATCAATTTTCTATATTCAGTACCAGTGCTGACATCAAGATTATTCTGTCCTCAGGGAGCACAGGGAGGTAACAGATTTCAAAATGGATCTACAGAAATAAAGGCCAGTTAAAGCTTTGTTATCTCCTTCTGGCTTTGTTCTTCCATACCTCCATCCAGATGAAATATAATGAACTGTATACTAGGCTTGGAAGAATAACTGTGTCCAGGTATAGAGAAGTTCAAGACTCACCTCTGAACTTGTAGAGCTGAGGGGAAGACAATTGGCATCCGGGTACTGTTTCTTTGTAACATAATGCCATCTGCTGGGACTTGCTGTTAACGGATGAGATAGTTCAAATGAACTTGGAATAAATGAGTTCAGAGGGCTAGAAGATGTATGCTGTCTCACAGCAGCATTAGCACAGACTGAATGCAATAACATTTTCAACTAACAATAATATTTGTATGGTTTAATAGAAGCAATTTTTAGAGATGTTTCACTCCTTACTGCCTAATATTGCCATCGAGTTTGAGAGTGTACATAGTATGCTATGTTCAGATTGGCTATTACTGTTGTAAGCAGTACCCTCTGGAAAAAAAAAAAAAAGTTATTTTGTCATGATAGGGCAAATAAAAATTGTATGTGATACTGCATGAAGTACCAAAGGCTGCCTAACAACATGCCTCCCCAAGGACCAACAGAACCAAAAATAGAGACCACAGCACCCGCATTCAAGATTGTTTCTTGATTACAAAGGTTCTGCTTCACACAGGAGAATGAACAGGCACGTGGCTTTGTTGTTGCTGTTGTTGTCCCAGAATGGGGAAACACACAAATTCTTTCTGACATGCAGAGAGCATTACAGGTTATTTAGTGCTGGTTTTCTGCCTTGTCAGAGCACCTGAGATGCTCAAGATAAACTAGGCAGCATCAGGTAAAGTGCCCATTACAGAAGAGCTAGTTCAAGCCATTTCTGAGTTAATATCTGCAAGTTATTACAGTAGGGACTACTATAAGATTTTAGCTTAACTGGGGAGTCTCGGGACTGTTTCATACAAGTTACTGTGTCTAAGAGAAAATAGGGAATGGGAGAAAGTTAGTATACCTGAAAACTCCATTTTTGTCTCATGGGTCGGAAGTGGCATTTGCCACTTTGTCACTTATTGTGGTGCCACTTCTGCTTAGGTTTCTCACCTGACTAAAACTAGTCAAAGCAATTAAGAAAGGGAATGTAATGTATATTGTGGGTGCTGCTGCATTAAACTATATAAACAGGAACTTGCAAGGCTCCAGAGATTGGAGGTAAGTATGAGTTTGGGTACACACTGGGTACACTGGTGTGTCACTTGTATGTTAAGGACACATTTAACAGTTTATTTGTCATTTGTCTGTCATCTCTACAGTGGACAGAGAGTGACGAGGGCAGACTGTCCCATGAAACTGATGTTCTGACTAGCAGGTAGGTTTTTCTACTTACTCAAGGGCCTCTTGAGATATGTGTTGGTTAGCAACTTAATTTTTGTTTGTAGCAAGCACCTTTGAAAATACATATTTGAGTCCTACTTATGTCTTGTCAATACCTGCTATAGTGAGGTATACAAATTTGACTTGATACAATAATGGATATGCTAAGTTAAATGTTTTTTGGCAATGGTTTTTTGGTTTTGGTCCTTGGGGAAGGAATTGTTTTGCTCTGTATACCTATGTGATATGCTCTTTTTCTGGTTTTGGAATATCCTTTTACATTAGTGTGTCCCTTGAAAATCATACTAGTGGTAACCTGGGTAATGCTGAGTGCCTCAGAGACAGTAGCTTGATTGTGAGAGGATGACTGAATAGTCTAAAATGCTCTGCAGAGGTTTCAGTCTCTTTCAAAAAGATAAGGATTTGAATCCTGTTCCTGAGAAGTGATACCTACGGTATTGAGGTGCACAAAACATTTACACAGAGTATATGTTGGAAATTTTTAATTTTGTCTTATAATGGATGTGCTGATATTTTCTGTGATGATTTCTTTAACAAGAAACTTGGGATGACTGTTCTTTTTTTCTTGTTTTGTAATGTCTTTGTACACTGCAAATCCCACTGGAAGCATATCCTTTAGTAACTTGCCATGCTGAATGTTTCAGGTTGATTAGCTTTGTTGTTGCAGGATGGCTAAGTAGTTTGCTTGATGAAAGCCTTATTAAGTTTGAAATCCTACAGAAAGAAAATACACATATAGCATCTTGTCTGAATCATCTATGTTTCTGTGACATGGTTACAGTGTCCCTACAGGTGTGCATTTAAATTCCTCCATCCGCACAAATGCTAAATTAAGAGACTTGCTGAATAAATTTCTGGAGATCTGATTTTGAAATGATCCAAAGTACTGTTTAACTCATACAATACTCAGTGTAAGGATATTATGGGAAGAATGACTGCCTATACCTCTTGAGTGAAGACTTAAAATACTCCAGGGAATAAAAGTAAAATTGAGATTTTTTTCTTTAAAGCTTTTATCCCCTAAGAACTTCCGTACACCTGGTATTTTCCATATACCTTGTTCATGCCTAGCCAGAGACATTTTGTGTATGGTAAGAGATTACTATAGACTTCACTTGCTTGGAATACTCCTTAATTTTTGTTTATAATGAGTGGTGAATGTGTATCTTGCTTACTTCTGTTTCATGGCCATGCACTATTCTCTGTATTATTTTTGATAGGTTCCACATGACTATTCAGAAGGACAAAGCAATTAAAAAATAGACATTTACTTGGCCTGTCTTTAGTTAACAGTCAACATCAACATATGACAGTGTGTGAGACTGCATTCATCAGAGTGCTAATTTGCTAAGATTTCCAAGCTCTATGTAAGGTGTCTGACTCTGTAAAGGACCTCATAGATTTTTCCTTAAACAGTGCTGTTTTAATTCTACTGTCAAATATGATGGGTATAAGCAAAGAGCAGGGTCTCATATAAAGGTGTCCCTCTCCAAACTAGCAAACACATTCCTCAGTATTTGAGAACATAACTATTTTCCACAGATCCTTAGAAAAGGCAGCTCTCCCCCACCTTATTTAGGCAATATTGTTAAAGAGTGGGAGGTAAGATCTTCCAATGGACATAGCTGACAAAAAGCTGGATTTGTGTGCAAATTGTGTGTTGTCCAAAGCAATTGCAGAAGCTTGGAAGTAAGTCATACCATAAGTGATTTCTTATTATCCTCTACTATTAAATCAGCAGAGATTAGTCTGAGCTGTTTTACATTCCCTGAAACAGTTCTCACACACTCAGCATGACACTGTTGAGGGTTGAAGGCACAACACTTTTATAGCCTCTAAATTCTGGGGTTATAAAAACACTTTCCCCGAGAATGAGATCCTCAGAATGTCTGGCATAGCATGTTAAGTTTTCTTGGATTTAAAATTACCATTTTCTGTGCCCCAAACTGCCAGAGTTTTGTTAGGGAGAAATACTTCGGTGATTACTGCACACCTCCGAACATTTCAAACTAGGTATTCCTCCTCATTAGAGGTCTGATCTAGAAAAGATGCTCCGATCACACCAAACCCACATGGCTTCATGCAGAAAGCAGGTACTGATGTTTTTGTTAATAGCTGCAGGAAGGATGATAATGCTGCCTTCCCCCCTCACCCTGTAATTCAATAGTCTGTTGTCAGCACACCAGCAACAAAGTAGATCTGGCTTTCATTCTCTCCCTTACTTGTGAGGATTCAAATCACAGCTCTTGCCTCTCAGCTATAGCTAGACTTCCAAGTCGATATACTATACTGCAGGACCTTTGTGGTCATTCTTCACCCAGAGGGGAAAACAGACAGCTCCCCACAGCCCACACACTTGACTTGCAACAAAAGTGAGAAACTGCAATGCAAGTACGATTTCTCTTGCTGTAGCAGAAGCTTCCTGTGGCCATGGGCAATGTGGAAAGCGATTATGGGCATCATGCTGCATGGGGTTTAGGGACTGTGAGGCTCCAGCCATGATGATTATAGTGGGTTTGAAACTGCGCATGGCATGCTACCTCAATTGTACTGGAAATTCTCCACCTGATCTTTTTGGCCCTTTAGAGTGATGCCTTCTCAATATATAGTACCAACTATACCTGTAATCAGGAAATAGTTCCAAAACAATGCCAAGTAAGACACTTTATGTATGATATGCAAATGGCTCTCAGATCCATGGCAGGTAGACAGCCTTACCTAGCTGCAGTATCTGTTACTCCTGGCATTCATTTCCTGCAGTTCACTGTTGAACAACAGCTGTCCCACTTTAATGAGCTTTAAAAAAAAAGTACAACAGCTCATTATTTCTGTCTTTCCTAACAGGCCCATTTTAGAGGCCTCAGTTAGCAGCTCTTGTGATTCATGCCAAATGGAACTAATTTCCATGACTATTAGGATCATTTGCATTGTTACACATAACACAGGACAGGTTTGCTGTAAGCCCTCTCTGAAAGCTTGTTTTTCTGTGGGTGATGGTCTGTATCACACCAGCACCATGGCCATCTGTAGCTCTCTCTGCACCTGGGTGAATAGAAGCATTGTGTAAAAACTAAAAGGTTAAATGAAAAGATCTACTGCCAAGTGAAACCTACTTCTTTTGAGCAGCATTCTTCTTTTAAATGTATTTGGTCCAACTCAGAATGCTATTATGGCAGCAGCTGCTTTTCTGCTCTGCATAGGACATCTGTATATACACCCCAAAGAGAAAGGACATTTCAGACTCCTGAGAATGAAACATGAAATGTGAATCTACTGGGTGAGTCTGAGAGAATTTCGCTCTAAGATTGAAAAATGGAACAATCTGAAGTTTAATGCTTTAAATACTGAAGCATGCCACCATTTTGAAGGCAGGGCATATCCTGAGAAAGAAAAGCACTCAAGGCCTCTGGAGTTCTTTCTTAAGATGGAAAGAGGGCATTCAGCTCAGTGTAGGTTCTTGCATAGCACAGAGTTGCTATAGCAATTCCTGCCCCATTGCTGTTCCCAGACTGCAGGGGTAAACAGGATAGCAAGGTTGTACCTAGTCGGTATTGATGTGCGACAGTTTATCATTTTGGCAACCTTCATTCTTTGGCTTGGGGCATGCCCTGTGCAGACTTTAATTTCACCTAGAGATTAGGTACTCCCTGTGCATTTAAATGATAAGTAAAGCCATGACTCCAAATCAACAGAGATAGCAGTAAGGAGGTGATTAAAGTCATTAGAGGGGTTTACAAACTCAGGTGGATCGGTCTCCAATTACTTAATGAAACAAATGCATTTTGGTTTCTATTAAGTCTTTTTGGTTGCCTCCCTCAAGGCTCTTAGGGGTGCGAATAAGCAGAGATTATCATGGTCGCTGTTCTAGTAAAAGAATGAGTAGCGAGTTCGGACCCAGGATGTATGAATTACAAGGACTTACTTTTGATCCTGCCTTGGAGAAGAAGGATGCCCTAGATAACCTGTTGAGGTCCCTTCCAAGCTTATTGTGATTTTATCCTCCATTTCACTGGGACTGAATAAAGGCCACAGAATTTATATGTGCAAATCACATAAGATGTTATCTTGGCCAATAAAGGATTTTTTCCCCCCTTCAGTGTTTTTCCTGAGCTTTGTTCACCTTTTCGCTGTGTGCCTCCAGAGCCCTCTGCTTGTTGCAACCACCTTTACCAATTTCCACTTTTCATTAAATTTTCTTTCCCTTAGATTAATCTGCTGCCCAAAGCTACAGCCTGAACAAGTCAGTACTGAAAAGAGATCTAAAATTAAATTCCTGCAGAGAAACCGCCTTTGTTCTTTTCCAAAGCAAAATGAAATGTGAGTATATTCTTGCCAGAAACAAAGGAATTGGCCTGGTCCCTCGGCAAGGGGACAAAAAAGGACCCCAGCGCCACTTCAGACCTTCCTATGAAACGCCTAATGACTGTAACCTGCCCTTTGTTTCCCTCTTGGATGCGGAGGGGAGCCTGAGAGCTAAGTGACCACCAGTATTTCCCTCCGGATATCAAACTGAAAGCGCTGCTGTCATTTCTGCAGTTTTGAAGTTCAGGTTTATTTATGCTTCTCATCTCTTCATGCCCGTGACTGGGAAACCAGGCTTTTCCATAGCATCGGGCATCTTTATTACAGAGCTGCATGTATGGAAGTTTGCACACAACACAAACCACCCTTCTGCAAGACAAATAAACACACTGTGAAAGGGGCCATTTTCCCCCACAGAACATTTCTGTAGAAAAGCTGTTTCCCAGCAGCTTGATAGGGGAAGCGAAGGGCAGGCAGCAGGTGAGATCAACTCATTTTCTTTTTCTGTAGAACTACTACTCCAAAGGTCCAAACCTTTTGAAAGGAAAGAGCCAAGAAGCAAAATGAAGTATCTCCCATTTGCCTGCCAGCAGCCTGCAGCCACAACCGAAGAGCGTGAGGGTGTGGCACCGGCCGCCATTTCAGTGTCCCACTGTACAGGGGCCGAGGAGCACAAGATGGCGGCTGCCCACCCTCCCGCCTGGGGCTGCCCTACCCCCGACCGCCCCCGCAGAAGCTTCCAGAGCGTTGCTCGAGGCGCTGGTGGTGGCAGGGGTGCAGCGCGGTTAGGAGTGGCTCCTAGCAGAGCCATCCTCCCTCCTTGTGCCGGTAATGGAGTCAGGCGGTGGGTGCTTTTTCTGCGCAGTAGGGGGTGGGAGCAGACGTCTCACAGAGGACTTCTGGTGCCGTGCGCTGTGGTGCCTGCGTGGGCAAGGGGGTGCTGGTGTGGCCCGGCAGTTTTGTTAGTGCTGGGTGCTGATGTTTTGTGCTCATTTTGCACTGCCATTGATAACTAGGCAGCTCTATAAGAAGGAGATTCTTGCTGCTTAAATCAGTGGGTTGTTATACAAGGTGTTTGTGCTGTAGTAGGCCCCTTGTGCTGGAAAAGCTTTTTGCTTTTAAGGACAGAAAATACTTTCAGGGGTGTTGCAGACTTTTGCAGGACGAATAGGTGCTAGAAAAGACTAGTGCTTCAAATAAAAAATTTTAACCTCTTTAATTGAATCATGCCGGCTTTGAATATCAGGGCTCTACAATAAAGTTAGCTTCTGCTGACGTTGATTTTTTTTCTTTCTTCCTTTTGCTAACACACTGTTTTTAGGCCAGTGTTAAACCAGTGTAGTGCTACAATTTTAGAGGTGTCAGACTGGATCGGTCTTTGTATTTTAGCCGTTAAATGTGGCATCTACACAAGAACAACTTCATGCCTTTATTGCGAAGCTTCAGTTTGGTGCTTATGCCTGTTTCCCATATTCACAGAGATAGTAGACAAGAGTAGAGAGCAGCCATGCTGAAAAACGTGCCACTTCAGGATGAGTCTCCAGGGAAAAACTTGTGCCGCCCTCTTCACGGGCAGCTGTGGGGATACAGTTGTACTGGTCTGGTCTGTGGTTAAACCGAAGACTTTGGTCTTGCCTTACTAATATTGCAGGTGATTAGGTGATTTGATATATATATATAGATAGATAGATAGATAGATTTTTTGGTTGTCTAAAAGCAATATCCTCTTTTGCAATTCTAGGTGTCACAGAAAATTGGGAGTGTCTCACCTATGTCCAGGCATCTGGAACCTGACATTGTGATGGGAGCGTGCTGCTGTGTAGTGGGATTGCTGCCAGGTGGGTTTTTTTTTTAATTTAATACAGTAATAATTTGGCCACAGTGTGCCAAAGACAGCAATGTGCGTTACTCACAAAATGGACTTGCTATCTAAGTACTAAGAATTGTAATAACTTTATTGTTTTGTTCCTTGTTATGCTTTTTTTTAATTGTTCTAATATGTCTTTTAATTTGAAGTTCATAGGAAAAACAGTCAATAGGAGAACATTCTCATGTAAGGCATGCTTTTCTGTGACTGTTCCGATCTTACGTTCCTTTGAAGGATGAAAAGAAATAGGCCAGAATCTACAAAGTGTTTTATCCCTATTAAATTTTTAAGTCTCTGTTTCAACTTCTATTGTATTGTACATATGTGTGTAGAATAGAAAATAGAAAAAACTATTGCCTTTTGCTCTCTCATACTTGGTTTACCCTGACAAACAATTTTAGTTAAGAGCCTTCGTATTAGGTTTGTGTTAATAACTCACAATTAGTAGCTCAATCAAAAATGATACTATTTTTTTTTCTGCTCATGCAGTATTCATAAGCAGATAGTGATGTTCTCCAGTACTAAATGTTTTTGAGCAATGAGTATGTCTTGGTGAGTTGATCTGTAGATCTACCCAGTCAGAGATAGGTATTTTAACTGGTTAGGCATGAGTGAATAAATTAAGTTTTCTAGAAAGTCACAAAAGCTGGTTTTTGTTACCATTTTCTGAATGGGCAAACATGGAAGTAATTCTGATGTTAATAGCCAGCTATGCGGCACTGAAAATTGCATCTTAGTTTCTGAAGGAGTTTTTCCTGCCTCAGCACTCCAGTTTATTCTATCATGATTTATGTAGTGATTCTGCTAGGAAGATCATTTCCCCTCTTCCTCTGACACATCCTAAATATACAGTGGTAGAAACTGACTTGGCAATTGGAAATGTATTTGCTGTATTTATAATCACATACTTAGAACTCTTCCTATTCTTCACAGCTTACAGAAGAGAAGCGTGGCCTTGAAGTGTACCTTGAAAGCTTATAAACTAACACTGTTTTGCTTTGCAGTTAAGGAAGTGAATTCCAGTGGTAAGTGGTCCTCACAGAAAGCATTCTGTCTATCTGCTTGTGAGCTGTAGCTGCTTTCTTTCCCCGTGATAGAAAGAAGAATGAAAGGTGGAAAGAAGGCTGTCTTCCAGACAAATGTGTTTGAAGGCAGCTGAGAATTTTTGACTCTGAACTATATTACGGCTTAACTTTTTTGTAAATATTTTTTCAAACGTTTTATAAACTGATAGGAATAAAATTGACGAATGAATGCAAACCATGAAAACAGTTACTGTTATTATTCTGCTGTTCTAGCACTACTGTTCAAAAAATCAGTAATGATGAATACTGCATGTCAAAAGTACCAGTGACATACAGTCTAGTGAGAGAACATCTCATCACAAGGAAACTGTTCACTGGTTAAATTATAGAAGGAGCTTCATGTGTTTTGGATCATCATTCATTCCTTAGTTCTGTTGAAGGCTTTTTTTAAGGAGGAACAGGGAGCGAGAGTCAAATTCTGCTGCTTGTACTTGTTTCTTTCTAAAAGACAGCACTGGCCTAGCCTGTGTATTTTACTATATCCTGATACCGAATTTGGTTCTCAGTTGTACTGATTAGGGTGGAAATAAGATATTTTTCATTTACATTTGTGTTTGTCTTGTACACTGAAATCCTGTGGGCTTGGAGGGAGGGTTATATGAAACTCACTGGAAAGACATCATTCATGTGTGACTTTATGAGAGTATAAATGATGGCTTTGGTACCTCTTTTTTTTTCTTTTTTTTTTTTTTTTCAGGGCCATTTCATTCTTCAGTTGGAGTGGTTGGAGTTTTAATTTTAATAGGTTTCAAGTATGTAGGCCTGTATATATATGTTTGCCTGACTAAAGACCTCCACAATTTAGATTGAGATGTAACAGTTTTTAGGCCTAAAACAATGGCACTGTGTCTAAGGCTTTGCGTTATATATTGCTGGGCAACGTTTGCATATATGCTAATAGTATAGAAGAAAATAATTTGTGAAAGAACTCGTCTTGTTATATTTTGCTTCCTAGAAGACATTCTTTCGGTTTTTAAGTTGTCTTGTCTTGGGTATCTTCATGCTGATTTTTACTTTTCTTATATGTTAATTTTTTCTGTTACGATCCTACAGAGTATCTTACTTTTAGTATCTTACATGCTTTATGTTTCTTCTGTGTAAATGATAATGCCTACTCATCATCAAATGATGCTGACTTACTTTCTGTACAATTTAGTTCCACTTGTGCGAGATACAGTTTTCTGTCTGTGCATGGTATAATGCATGCTCAAGTTGAATCAGATGTGTTTTATATAAATCCTCAAACATTTTACAAGTTGATTTATCAAAACAAATTCTGCTGTGAAGTGTGACAGCTTTGAAACCTTTATAAAAACTTACTTTAAAAAAAATGATTTTAAAGAGACATTGACATTCAGAATTTCATGGACTAAGTTTCTGTATCTTTCATAGACAGTTGCATAAGTAAATCTTAATTTTTTTTCTTTTAGTGACATACAGATCTCTGTTTGTTTTGTGAATATATCTGAGCTTACATTAGATCTGAGCTTTTACCTGCCGCATTTCTATAGGAAGCACAGAAGTCCATAGGCAGAGGACAGCACCTTCTAATGTGTTTGGCTTTCAGATCACTTAAACATGTTTTTTGGTGCTTTTGTGCTGCTTTTTGCTGACTTGTAAGTATTTGGATGAATGTGCGGTAGATAATGGGCCTCTGCGAGCACTAATGCTAGTAGAGATTGTTTTAAAGCATACTCTTTTGCATGTATCCTCTTTGAGTGAATTTATTTGATCAAATTACTACAAAGCTGAAAGGTACATGTCCAGATGCTCTCTGTATAGTATATATAGAAAACATTGCAGAAGGCACTAATTCTGACGGAGTATCATAATGGCAAAAAATGTTCGATGTGGAGCCATATTTCACCCTTTGGTGTGCAAACTGACTTCTAACTGTGATAGGACCTAACATAAGAATACAGTTTAGTGATGGAGTATAGGCTTTGTTCTCTTTGTTCTGTTTGCTTTGGTACTGAAACATTGGTCTGAAGGTGATAGGTTGGAGCATCTGACCCTTTTAGGGGTCCCATGATGTAGCTGAATGTATTAAATTATTTTTAAAGCAACATATTTCTTGCTTTATGGGTCTGATAATGAAGACATTGGTTTTTTTGAAAGGTGATTCTGCTGTCAGTTTGATATTTAAGAACAACCTAAGTCAGGGAGCAGATATTACTGGATATTATGGTAGCCACTGATTAGACTGTTGTTTTGATTGCCTATATCCAGTCTCTCTTTTTTTTTTTTTTAGCTAGTAGGATCAAAGGCCTTTTTGTAAAATCAAAAGGATTCAGAATTGTATTCTCTGGCTGAAAATCATTAGAGCTGGACTCTTGCTCTATTTCTCTGTAAAGTATTTACTATGCTGCTAACATCACAACATTTTTTTTAAAGGGCTATTCCTAAAAGTTTTGAGTGCTTTCATTTCTCTAAATAATATATCAGGATGAACAGGCATTAACACATTGATCCTTTAGTGCTCCCTGGAGTTACCTCATTGATTTAAATGGCACTTCTGGTAGAAAGGCATCTGTATGAGCAGACCTGTATCTTTTAAGCGTAGGACAGCCATGAAGATGTTCTTGAACTATTCTGTTAGGTCAGTTCTACACAAGCTGAGATACTTTAGGCATTTTTAAGTCCTTAAAATGAGCTTTTTAAGATGGTTCTACTGCAGAAGAGTTGACCTTTCTGGTAGCTGATAAACCTCTTGGAGATGCTGTGTTAGCATTCTTTCAGCAGGCTCAAAGTAGTCTTTGGGAGTATTACATTAACTGACAGTAAAACCTATTTAATAACTTACTGCCATGCTGATTAGATATGGGCTACAACCGTAAGGATGCAGAATAGTAATATGAACATGATGTTTAGGTACTGAGCTTGTGACTAATGTTTGGATGTCTTTGCATCATCATCATAAGCTTCATAAAACTATTTAAATTTTAGGGTTGAAACAAGGCTGTTCCTCCAGTGGTACTGTTCCCCCTGCCTCCTGCTGTCTCCAAACAATTTTCCTTTTAGAAAAAAGGGTAGAGCCCGCTCTTAAGTGGATTATTGTTTTCAGTGATTCCTTTGTCCTGTTCCAGACTTTCTGTGTGCTGTGTAGGAGGCACTGTTTCAGAATTGGCTGTGAGACTGTGGTAATGAGCCAAACACATTTACTGAGTGTTTTTCTGGTCCTCCTGTTGAACTCTTTAGTGGATCACTGTAGCCTGAAGAAACAACTTTAAACTTGGGATACGTTTAGCAGAATTTTCTAAGTCAGTCTGAGTTTTTGTTGGGGCAATAGGTGTATGCAATTGAAGAGTTATTTATCCAGGGACAGACTGTCTCAATGCCTCATTAGATGTTACTTCAGCTCCATTCAAAAGTGTACCATTAGGAAACTAATTAGTGAAAGAAAATACTCTTTGGTATGTTACATTAATGTGAAGGTTATCAGCACATTCAAGAACATACCATAGCTGACTTGCTATTGTCTTTCCTCAGTGATGTGTGCCATGACTTCCTGGGCTCTTTCACTGCAGTGTGTTGCCTAAATATGCACATGGAACTTGGAGAGAAAGGAGCATTGGTGCTAACAAATTAGAAAGAGGCCTGCAGAGGACTCTCTTCTCTACAGGAAATGGTAAACTTCTGAGTTAGTTAGAGATGTAAACAGCTTTGGGATCAGGACCCTACTTTAATTGGTCAAAAATACCTGCTTCCCTGGACATGAAGATCATGTTTCAAAAGGCTTTATCATTTTTTAAAAATGCTCTAGTAGTGCAAGTAAGCATTATCCATTGTATTTGAAATGCAGCTTTTTAGGATTGGGCAGTCTCTGGAAAAGCAGTTGACCTGTATGCCCTATATATGGCCTATGACTCAGAGAGAGGAGGAGACCCAGTCCTGTGGCCAGTCCTTTTACTGCACTGGAGCACGGACTCTGATGGATGCTATCAAGGACAAGGATGGGATAAACCCTGTTCCTGCTCAGTAAATCAATACCTGTCTGTAGATTTAGGCTGTCCAGTGATACAGTGGCTCCCCAGTATGGCTGGAACACTGTAGTGGGTCTCTTTTCAGCTATTGGGATTGGAATTTAATTTCTATCTGCTCATGTCCACCCATGCATGTTTCTGGCTTGCATTTTTGTTTAGGGAGAATGGATGTTTGGAAAGACTACTTAAAAGGGAAATGGATGCCAACAGCTGAGTTACTTTGGAAAAAGCATCAAATGTTATATCTGCTTTATGATACGATGTACAGTGAGCGATTCATATTGCTCATTCTCTGTCTTGTCTGTAAAGCAGGAGTAGAATTTCTTTCTTGCGTCATAGATTGTTATTTTGCTGCACATATAAAAATAGTATTGAGTTCCTTTGTGCTAATTTCTAGTAGTAAGCATGCCTGGTTTTCTATGAAAATGGACCCCAGAAAAGCAGAAAACTAATTCATGTAGAATAATAATCTTGCAAAAAACAAATATGAAAATGAGTTACTCTGACACCATTGCAATAAAAGGGGGATATAAATAGCTTTGGTGTTACAGTAAGGCTTCTGTGCATGGGAAGTGGTTCTTTTTTCCTTGCTTGGAGTGGTCAGCACTGTTGCATTTTGTGAAGAATTGTATTAGCATTGTATGTGGGTCAAGTCTGGCCTGCTACAGCTCACCTCACGGTGACTTGTACAGTAAAAAGATGTCTTTCTGGTTAAAATAAAAACTATTGACAAAGGTGTGTGCAACTGAGAGCCATGGTTATGCAGTTACCTTGGGAGTTTCTGCTTTCTCTCATTTCTTGTCAGAATTGTTACCTTTTCTATTTAAACTTACCTTCTGCTTAGAGAGAATGCTCTTGTTTTCAAACTACAAGGAACATGGTGACTCTCTTGTCCAGGGTTATACAGCAAGTTACTCAGCACTAGAACTGATTAGAAATTTTTAGATCAAAATCAGAGGATTTATTTGGTCTATTTTCTTTTGTTTGGAGCTCTTGTAGTCTTAGCTGAATGTGAGAGAAGATCTCACTACAGAAAATACCAGTGGCTAGGGCCCTCTCCTAGATTTCTATTTTGTTAGGATGGTCCTTGCTTTCCCAGGTTCAAATCAGGATCTTAATCTGGACCTACTGGAAAAAAGGATCGTGTACAAATTGCAGTGTTCAGTTTAAGAATAATGATCAACAGCTGAAACTTACTAGGAGAATTGGGAATTACAGCTTGCTGCTAGTGAAAAGGGTGCCTACTAGAAATAGAGATTAGTGCAATAAACAATCTATGGACATATTGAAATTTATTTATAACATCACCTAAATAACATAATACTTACTTAAAGTATTCAGATGTCAGTTTCCTTGCTGTTTTCCAGTCCTCATTTTGTGTTTGTTTTTTTTTTTTATTTTATTTTTAATAGCTCAGCCTACATTTCAGTGGGTAGCAGACTAGGCTGTTGCACAATGCCCTTTCCCATTTCCTTAGCTAGTATTTTTCCACCTCTTTCTGTATCCCCTCTATTCCTAGAAAAATTCTTTGGTAGAGTCCTGTGTTCACAATAGCATCTCTATGGAAAAAACATTTCTATCCTAGGCATTGGGATCTTTAGGTAGAGATTTCTTTGTATCATTGTTATTTCTGCTCTTCAGTTCTTAGAAGATGGTGTGGGCCTGAGCTGCCATACACCTTTTCCTGTTGTACCTTGAGTTCTCAAAGGCTATATTACCTTTCTAGGTCTGGTGGGAGGTTGGAACGCCTTAATTTATACTAAATTAGAGCAGCAAATAAAATTCTGGACCATATAGTATACTACTGCCTGTGTTAATTCAGCTGTGTTATCACTTACGCCTATATCTGGGATGAGCTGCTAGGGGACTGAGGAAAGTGGCTATAGGTGAGGTATTAGAAGTGAAAGGTAGCTGATATGGAACAGGCCAAGAAGGAACAGGCCTCTCATGATTAGAGAAAATAATAAATCTAAGGGGAGAAGAAACCACTCTTTAATACTTGTATAAGATTTAACAGATGTAAAAAGTATGAAAACATGTAAATTTTTACACTTTCAATATTACTTGCTTGTGACAGAAGTCAATCTAGGCATATGCATTTTTGTAGTTTTAAAGGTTTTTTTTAAAGAAATGCCCTATACCAGCATCTCTTACTTGTTGGTATAGAAACTGTGTGTCCACTTCTGTGATTTCAGATGAATTATGTAGCCTACAGGGAATGAACAGAAGCACCTAAGCCATGTGAATCTCTCTCTTTCCTTTATTATTACCTCCTGATAAGCTGAGCTATTAAAGTAATTTACTGAAGCAGCTGAGGATGCTTCAATTTCAGTATACTACCTAAAATCTCCCCCCTCCCTCCTCTTTTCACTTTGCTCCCACTGTTACAACAAACAACAATGCCAAGAGAGGGTTGGAGCTTGAAGTGCAGAGTGAGGCTCTATGGCCTTGATTTTGGCAGAGCTCAGATTAGACAGTTTTAATTATTTCTTCCAGAACTTAAACTACATTGATAAGCTGTCTTTTGTATCCCTCTTTCCTTTTAGCTTTTCTCTAGTATTATAAGATCTTCTCTAACAAATACTGTTCTTTGTGGTCTGGATAATGGGACAGTGTTTCCAATAGCAACTGGTCCTGTTGAGGCAGGGAAGAATTGGAAATGCATAGATTGAGTTCTGTGCTGTGTTGGAGTGTTCCTAGGTATGCTCTATCCTGAAAAAGTTTGCACTTGTGCCTGATGCCAAGACTTGTGGTTAGACTTGTGGTTCAGATTTGGGCAGTGTAATTACAGTCATCTAAACAGTTGCATCTGCACAACTAAAGAGGCCAGGAGTAGTTTCTTAACTTTGCAGCTAAGTGACATCCAAGTCACTTACCATCCAAATGCCTAATCTGTTTATTCCTGCCCTTTTCTCTTTCCCCTTATGGTAGCTGTAGCCAAACTGTGCATTAAGGACAGTTACTGTTAAACTTGGACCTGTTATGTTCTACCTGGGCACAGTCTGGGAGAGTGCTAGTTGTTGTGGGCCACCATGAAGGTAGGGAGTATGCTAGTGAATAATACGGATGATAAAAGCTATTATTCAAGCTTGTAATGTGCTGTTTTATTTACTATTGTAGATGATACTGTCAGTGAGATTGCTTTATTAGGTTGAGAGCCTGTTTAGTGTGAACATGGGTGATGGTTAATAGTCTGTGGGAGGGAAGAACTGATGTGCTTAAAAATGGGATTTAGGCAGACTCTTAAGTGTCTCAAGCCTAGAACAGTGATCCAGAAAACCTGTGTTCCAACAGCTGTAATGTTCATCAGATAGCTGCATTCAGTCTGCCAGTAGTGTTCAGGCTTCAGAATTCAAATTAGAGGCAATAAGTGGATTGTCATTGTCCTGCCCACTATGCCTACAGCATGTGTACCTACCGAAGATTGGGAGCCAGGTGCAGCTATGTAGGATTTAGTGCTCTTAGAAACAAGCACTGACTGGGACAGACCAGAAAGAAAATAGAAAGGCATTACATACTGAAACAAAATTCTTTTATTTCAGTGCAGTACAAAGAAACAGGAATTACTTCGCTTTGAATGAAAATACTGAAATTAAAAAATGAAGCAGATGAAATACATTCTGTGTAACACTATGAATCCGTAGATATCAAAGCAGTGAAAAATGATGGCTCTGATGCTGCAGCATTAAAATCAATAGCTTTAATGCATTACTTTTTCTTGATTTAGTGTTTACATCATTGGTAACTTAGTTTGCAGCTGTATAATGTATTACCCACTTTCAAACACTGACAGTGCCTTAGCCACAAGTCCTTCAGCCAGTGACTTCTTCACATTTAAGATGCACTGGTACTACAGCAGCATTCTTCTATACCAAGTCACCTTTTGCCCCAGCAAAAACTCTGTTAGCCTCTTTCTCTTCTGAAAGAGTGAATCAGCTCAAGTCAGGTCAGGTACATTGAACTTTGGTTACGTTTAGTAACTCTGTAAACAGTGGGCCCAGTTTATGATAACATAATATGAAGTCATTGTATTAAGATTATGAGAATGTATTGTTAAAAAAAGATTGCTACATTGCCTGTTAGCCTGCAGCACCAAATGCAATAGCTGCTCAGTTTTAGACTCTTCAAATTAGAGCATTAGTTTTCAAATTGAATCAGGATGGGTCTCATCTGTTGTTCTAGTAAAGGTAGAATGAGTTACATCTTCAAAGGTATCAAAACTTACTGATGTAGTGCTTTGCAGCAGAGTTGATGATAGCCCCATTTACAGACTCAGTGATGTTACAAATAAACATTAATTACACAGGTATTGCTGTGAACCAAGCACATCGTTGTCTAAAGGAAGCACATTTCTTGCCAAGTCTAAAAGTCTCTACATAAGAGCATGTCTTTCTTTTATAATAGATTTGAATGGTTGCTGTATAAGTTATTAAAATCATGTGTCTTCCTGGTAGCGCTTTATACCAACACAAAAAAAAGGTTAAACATGCAGTAAAATGTAGCATCATTAGAAAATAATGTGTAAAAAACATTAGATATCTCATATTAAAGCATTTACACTGCATAGGCATTCATATAAGGATATAGTATAATAAAACTCATCAAATATACAAGCATGCAGCAGTTAGTTACCTTATATTATAGTTCTAGAAATGACCACATATTGATTTCCTCAAATATAAATTGGGTTATCCAAAATAGATTTTTACAGCCACTCTCCTTTGCAGTGGCAAACTATGTTCTCATGTGTGCATTGCAGAAACTGACCTATATAACAGGCCTAAGCTATGCCACTGTACTGTATGCATCTGTGATAAATACGGTGTTTTGAAGTAGGAAGGACAATGAGAAGTTACCCATACCTCTCATAGTAGAGCTTGGAGACTACACAATGCTCAATAAATAAACAAAATATATAAGCTTATTTACTGTTTTCTCTTTGGAGAGTAACACTGCAACCTTGCCATGTATCTAGCTACCGCATAAGCTGGCCATGCAGTTTTCAGAACAAGTTTAGACAGATTTTTCTATTTGATATTTTACTCCATCAGAGCAAGTAAACCTATATAGTACATATCCTCTTTGCCCTGGATACTTTACAAAGGACTCCTGCTATTTTTAGATTGTGGGGGAGGGGGAAACAGGGAACAGTGCAATGCCAAAGTCACACCTACAGATCTAAAATAAAGTAAGTTTGCAGAGAAGTTTTCTGTTCCTAATTTACTCTCAGAGGGTGGCGATAGTATATATAGTGATGAGTTCAAGCTGTCTAGCTGTCACAAGATAGAAGTACCTAGGTTAGATGCCCTCTGTGACCAAGTGCCCCTTGGAGGGCAAAGTTGAGGTCATGTGGCCTGAAGTAATCAGTAGTTTTGACTTGCTTGTCATTGCCTAGCTTGGCAAGTTATCCTGGTACGTATGACTCCAGGACAGCAGCGAACAAATTTTTTTGAGGCAAGTCCTGCGATGAAGTTGTGAGTTGTTTGCAAAATTGTCCTAGGTCTAAGTGGGCTGTAGGTCCTGATTATGATTTTTGGCATCCCAAGGTGAAATGGGATTGAGAATTATGACTTAAAATCCATTTCAAGTCTTCCTCCCCCCCCCTTTTAAGTGGTTTTTTCCAGTATTGCTTGTATTCTGTTTTTTCCCTGGTTGCTCTTACTTTCATATATAACAAGTTTTTTGTTGCCTTCTAATAGCGTGTGCATTTGTTTGTTTTTTCTGGGCATTTCAAGTAAAGCTCGTAGAAGCAACCCTGTAGCACATTATAACAGCAAAGATGCAAGCTACAGGTTCACTTGCGGGGATTTGTCTCTGTGTAGCAAGGGATTTCCACAGAAACAGCACGTAGGAAGCAAGCGGCTCAACAAGGAAAAGAAACAGATGAGTCAGAGGGGAGGGTAACAGAAACATTTGCTAATGAAAGAAGTGTGTTTGTGTGAGGGAATGAGGAAAGGAAGGAGGGAGTGAGGAAAAGGAAGAGGCAGAATTGAGTTCAGACAAACATCGCTCCTTGGTTTTATAAAAGTGAGCTTTGGCAAATGTGTGAATGAAGGTGAGTAGAGTGCTTTGGTATGTGCTATTGGGAACTTCTGAACAGAATATTAGTGCACTTCTATACTGTGGCCAGTTTACTTCTGTAGGTCATTTTGAGTCTGTTGATGTGCACAGGTTCAAGGAAAGGACATGTTGCCTTTTCTGGTAAGTAATGTAATAACTGTCATTATTTCTTGATAGTCTTATTTAATTGTAGAATGTTCCACAATTGTGGAACAAGTCATCGTATTAGAGATGTTTTTAGCTCTTCTGACACAGATGCCCCCTTTTCCTCTGTGTTTTCTGTGTGCGTATGGAGAGCCTCAGCTCCATATCTGGAATCTGATATCAGGACTTTGGAATTTGAGATGGAAATGGGGGCATCTGAGCACTTTTATTTTATCAACTGATACTTGGAAGGCCTTTGCCTTATGATCTGTTTTGGTTGGCTGCTTGCTGTAACAAATGTTGCTTTTCTGCTTTCTTCAGACTTGGTCACAAAGATCTCTGTATTCAGATGCTGACATACAGATGTTGTGATAAGTGGCTATTTTTTTAATGATTATTTGGCAGTAGAATCTGTAAATCTATAGAGAACCTTTTTCTTGCCTAACTTTTAAGCTGAATGCATCCATAGATGGACATAAGACTTTCAATGCCCAAACCTACTTTGCACAACATAACAAAACTACTGGTTAACAGTCTGCTGCTAACTTTGGAGATACAGGAATTGTTCTGATAAATAACAGTTGGCATTTTTATTTATAAATTTCAACTTCATTGATTTGACGTAATTGCCTCCACTTTGTTTTCTGATTTTTGTGCATGCTTAACTCTCTCCCCATCTTGTGCTCTCTGCATATGTGTCCATGCATATATATGTGTTGTTAAAAATGAGTACATGCTCTGTCATTTGATCTTGATTTCTTACGTATTTTAATATTTAAACTGGACTCTTTGTGTCCATGGCTGAATCTGTCGTTTATTTTTCTCTCCACGGGCCTAAGTCTTAAACTATTCTGGGAGTTTGACATCTACTTTCAGCAGTAGAGTAGGGAGGAGGAAGAGGAGCTCTCCTAAGTCTGACAGTTTGTTACAAAAAGAAGCTGATACTAGCCTGAGGCTGAAGTTTCCACAGGTATGCACCACCTTTTGAGAATTATTTGGAGTTGCAAGTACAGGATGTTTGCTTTTTCTAGATACCTTACCAACTGTGCTTCTAGTAGAAGTCTGGGCTACTCCTTGGACAGAGGAGAAAGTACATTTCTCACTTTTCCATGCCTTTCCCCCAGTGAAGAAATTAATTGTCAAGGAGGAGAAGCATGGTTAGTGGGGTGTTTGTACTCTCACCTCTTCATGCTGAAGTTACCTGCACATTGTAATCATTACAGATCTAGTTGTATGGTTAAAAATGGTTAATACTAAAATAAATGATCCCCCCAGAAGAGATATTTTTATCAGCAGAAGGAACGCCACCTCATGTTAAATTTGCTAAACTTCTCTTTTTTGCTTTCTTTCTTCTGTATCCTTTATACCAACTTCTGCATATGGGCCTCACCAGGTGAAGAGTTATGTTAGGCACCTTCATAATGTATTTGAACTCCTTCATTCTGCTTGCTTGAGTATCACATTAGGTAAGGAATTTCTGAGAGGGCAAAACCTTGTTGGTCAGCCATCAGGTTTTATAAGAAACAGATAACTAAATATTGTATTTTCTGTGTTTCTAAGGTAGTGACAAGTGAATGGGTTGGGAAATGGGTTGCTGAAAAAGCAGAAGACAGCAAGAGGGAAAGCAAAATTAGATTGGCTCCCTGACCTTTAGAAAGAAATGGCTGTCGCTTATAGGGCACATCCTGCTTTTCTGCTAAGTTTTCAAGTTTCAAAACATAAATACAAGTAGAGTGTCCTTTGAAGAAGTATAAATGCAGAATAATGTGGAATAACTGAATACTGAGCAAATCTGCCTCGAAACATTTGCAAGCAAGGCATTCATTAAAATCTAGTTCCACATACTTCCATTTGAGGAGCTTCTCATTTTGTATGTTAAACGCTGTCTGTCTGTGGCAGCACTACATATAAAGGTGCATGCTTGTCATCTTTTAACATAAATATCCTTTCCTCATTACTATCCCCGTGAAGTTCCTTAAAGTTACATTTGAAAATTTAACAAGGGCTTCTAAGTAATTTAAATACTTTTACATGGTTATCGTTTTTGCCAGAAAGTTACTGTTTTTCATCTTGGTGATTCCATTTGTCAAATTTGATGGCCTGATACTTTCGCTTAGGTTTTAAGTTATCCAGTTTATGAAGAGTTCAGAATGATGAATAGCTGTCTGACTTGACTATATTTGTGTACTGAGAGACATAAATGCATGTACTGTAATCATTTGTGGGCATGTGCTGTGATGCAAATCCTCTGTTTATGTTAGTGTGGGAAGAGTGCTAAAATTTTTTGATGTACAAAGAGCTCCATTTCCAGTACTGCTTTACATCACAGTACCTGTTGCATAGAAATTATGGTATCATATTTATCCTGATTTCTTCAGTCAATGTTGAGCATCATAAGTTTTTAATACTCAGTGTTTTCCTCCTCTCATTCTGGAAACAGTAGCTGGATAAGAAATGCTGGATTTTGCAGTGGAAAGGACAAAATGAGAACCTTGCCCAGAGGCTTTAGGTCAGTACTGAGTTTGCTAACATAGTATGATTGAAGTTGATTTGACCTCTGTGGCTATTTTTTCCCCTCTTTTCTCTTTCATTTAAGCTGTAAAGGCAGAGACTGCTGTGAGATGCAGCGACCGATATGTGTTCATGCAACTCAGTCATGATGCTGATAACTTTTATTATTTACATATGTAGTCATGAAGCTAAAACTTTTGTCAATAGGGGCACAAAATAATCTTCTGGAATGCTATAGTTGTGGGCCATTTTATTACATTTTGTTTTGTTCAGTAGGCTGTATTGGCTGTCAACCTTACTTCTCAAAGTGAAGATGAACATGTTCATTTTACAGGATTAAAAAAATTAGTGAGTTTATACCTCAAAAGCTGCAGTGTTGAATTTGTTGTGAACAAAATAGAGCAGACCCTATCGACTGTAGTAGTAGAATAATAGACAGCCAGAATTGAGTTGCACTTCTGATTTTAACAAGATGTAGAGAAATAGGCCACATGGGCTTATTTTGTCTTATTTTTATGTTGAATTTTAAGGGAAACCTGACTGTAGTATGTTAGTGGAGCTATAGCATATGGACATGAAATAGAGTAAGTTTTCATAAAAATATGAAGTAAGTTACCCTGTTAAAACACTCAGGACAATGGGATTGTCCACTCGGATTGTCTTTAAAGTCCTGATCTGAAAAGGAGATTCTCAGAAGCCTTTACTTGCATTAGCTCTGTATGGGCTTCAAACAGCAGATGCGCTAGAAAGCTCCACTGAGTTTTAAGACTAGGGTTCATCTACTAACTTGAACATCCACATTGGTAAAGTATATGAGTTCTTCTTCTCATGTCTAAACTATTTTGAACAAGGTCTTTTTTCTTCATGCTAGGTTAACAAGCTTCTAAGGCATTTGTGCAAAGTGATAATGCAGGAGCAACCCGATTTTAACACTGAGAAATTCATAAATAACATCCGACAGTAATTAAAAAGTGGAACGTTACAGCTAAGAAATGCAACCAACCACTCTACAGTATCAGTAGAGCTACTGTAATACACAGTGTTAAAATGGAATATGTTTACTGGTGCATTCAACTTGGAGAAATATAGTGGTGAATTTCAAATATAACAAGGACTCATTTTGCTTTGTACATAAATTTAATTCGATTAACATTTTTTTTTTAAGTGTATATAAATATAGAAAGTATAGGAGTGGAAGTGAAATGCAATGCCAGCAGTTGCCATCTGGAAGCATACTATACATGTAGTCAATATTTTGTACTAAAATGAAAAGTGAAATTTGAAGTCCAGAGTGGTTAACATAACTTGGTGATCTCCCTCAGACTATTTTCAGGAGTCAAGTGCATATTATTCAAGAGGAGGATATTTATAAAAGGCTTCGATTGGAGAACTAGAATAGCCAGCTGATGTTTTGCCAGCTTACTGAGGAACTCTGCACTATTTCAGAAAGTACACACTAAAGCCACAAGAAAAGATAAATTATAGAAATTGTGCCTGTATTTCTCCTTGGATTGGGATTAAACGGCAGGGAACATCCACACAGAGCAGTTCTTATGTATGTGAAATTCATCACAGTGGTAGAATAATTCATGGAGATAGTAGAAATACAGATAATAGGTAATTCTGAAAACCTTGTATATGTTTCTCAAGCTCTCCTCTGAGCTGCCTGTAAAGCCTGGATTTACTGGAAGGCAGATGAGACCCTGTATTTGCAATACAGGTTCAAAGAAGATGCATTTCTTAGAAACAAATGAGACAAAAACTTGAGCCTGTTTCTGTTGGGATACTGCTGTGACCATTATGAAGTAGCACAGTGTATGTTCTGTGAGGTTTTCAAAGAGAAAGTGAGAGTAGCTGTCTGTAGTCACCTGAAGCATGAAACAACTAATGAAGTTTTAGGCCTGCTCTATTGCCTCTTTTTTTCTCCTTATTTAAAAACAACAACAACAAAAACAACACCAAAAAGCAACCCCCTGAATACCTATTTGCACCTCCTCTGCAGCGTTTTAAGAGCATATGCTGTAGGCAGACAGAAGTGGTGGCCTGCCCAAAGTAACTTACGACTTACTTAATGTGATACGCAATATTTGTAAAGTAGGCACTGTGAGTTCTGGACTTCATCTTGTGCTTAAAGAAACTTCTGTGGTGGTGGTATTTTGGATTTCAGCCAGATATTGGGGGAATTCAGATTTTTTTTTATATTTAGACCTCAACAGGACAGAATGCTTTGATTGTGTTTTGCATCGGTTTGTAATAAAGACAGGAGTAATTTTTGAAATTTTGATCTAGAACTGGGCTTGGATAAAAATGCACAGGTTTAGGTGTACTCTTGGTTGGGACCCACCTCTCATTCCATTTTTGTCTTTTTGTGACTCTTGTTTTACATACTAGCCTGTAAATGTCACAATGTGTAGTCTTAGGAAGCTCGCTGTATGCCTCGGTACTAGACACAAGATCTTAGCAGGACTGCACATGAGGAACAGTTAAACAAAAATTTGTGTATGAATAAGGCACTAGTAAATGTTTGCAGCAAACAATTACAGTCTATATTCTTTAAGAATAAAGCCGTTCTTTTTAGGAAATCACCTTTAATATGACAGAGTTACCAATGCCATTTAGAAGGGGGCTAGAGAAAGTGCATCTTCTGGATTATGTCTGTAAGAAACTACTGAATGAAAGCTCCTGTTAAAATTGTAAATAGGCTGTGCAGTGGGGGTGTTCAGGAGAGCTAAAGCAAGAAGAAACTGGATTCTGATCTAGATTCTGATCACTGCTAAACCAATGTGAAATAACAATAATGGAATTGCCCCAGATTTACATTGGTAGAAAGAACTGAGGTCAGAATCGAGCCTGCTGTATCAAAGCTAGTTTAAAGAATAATTGTGATAACCCTGAACAAATAATTGGTTCTGATTTCCTTTAACACACTTAAAAGAATCTGATTTTTCTTTAAGTCTCTACTTCCTTAAATCCAAGGATGCACTTCCTTTTGGCTAATATAACAAACCAAAGCCGCCTTTACTACTTTGGAGCTGCTGCCATTCTAAATAATTATTAAATTATTAATCCATGCTTTATACCAAATGAAACTTGTGCCTGCCAGTCCCATTGTAGAATGGCTGACCACTATTTCCCAGTAGAAGGTGTCCATTCATAAAACATAATGTATTACTACTATTTTAAAAAGTACTTTTCGGTATGAGCTTTTTTCTCAGTCATTGAAGCACCAGAATTTGTTCATCAAGCCAGTATGAATGCACTTAAAAACTAATGGGCCCAGTTAATCTTCATGATTGTATTGCCCCAGAATCTAGTGAATAAAAACTACTGCATCTGGATCACTCATTTGGTATATAAGATATAGAATGCCAGTGGTAACTCCATAATCTCATGTTTCACTGAATCCTGCTTTGAAAACAGGCAGCTTAGCTTTATCATTTGACAAATTCTGTTCCACTAAGTTTCTTCATTATTTGTACAAAACGTCATATCAAAAACTTAACACACTTACAGTATCCGTAATACAAGAGGGAAAAATATTACATTGATTCATTCTTCTTGTATATTATTACCATCAGATATTACAATTGACAATCTGGACAGATTATTATTGTTATTTTTTTGTATCTTGGGTAAGGACTCGGTATTAAGTAAGTTCATCTTAAGCTTTAAAATCACCCACCCATAAGAGTTGCCCTGAAACATCACAAATAACCAGCTTTTAAAAATGCTTTTTTCTTCTCCCTTTGACTATGAAAACAAAATTCATTGGTGATGTAACTCAGCTGAAATCAGTAAGTTTCAACAGAAAGTAGTCTGCATCAACATTTATTTCTATTAAAAACATCTGAGGCATTCTTCTGTAGCTGCTATACTTATAAAATTATGTACAGAAGAAAGAAAGAAAGGAAAAAAAAGAAAGATCTCTCCTTCACAGCGACTCAGGTAATGCCTATTTTCAGATTTTTTTGGTTGGTTTTTTCTTCTGTTAATGTCAGAATGTATGCTGTTCTTCACAGGGTGTGTGTGTGTGTGGGGGGGTGCTAATATATGGCATGGGCTTTTCTTAATATTAGCAAAATGTTACTGAGCATTAAAACTGCAGAATATTTTCTGCAAAGTTGAAAAAGATTTTAGAGAATTTTTTTTTGTTACTTCGTTTTTCGTTGAAATGATCCACATCTGGGAAGCTCTAAAAGAAATGAATGTTATTTACCAAAATGGGCCTTTTGCAGTCATAACTAATTTTGAAATGCATCTGTAGCTGGCAGTTGTCAGAAAACGGCATTCTCTTTTTAGGATTTCCTAAACTGTGCTTAGTTCAAAATAAAACCTTTCCCTTCCCCTCCCATCTTGCAAATTAAATCTAGGTCTTGGAAAGTCAAGCTGGGTTTTTAACTCGTTCTTAAGATTAAAATAGTCCCTTGGGATATTTTCTTTCTTTGTTACCCTACAGCTTTCAAAGTGTACCTTCAGCATCATATAACCAAGTGAAAATGGTTTGTATTTCAGCAAAAGTTAAGTGACTATTTTAACAAAACACAGAATGCAGCTTGCTTTCATAGCTGTGTTTCTCCAGTAGAAGCTGAAGGACAGTAAGGAAAGCTTTCTGTTAAGAAACTAAGCTGATACAGCTCAGACTGAGAAAAGAATTGTCAAGCATTAATTTTTTTTTGCCTTTTTTTAAAGAGCAAATTCTCACTTTTACAGAACAGTTGCTTCTTGCCGCAACTGAACCATGTTTATAGAGACACACTAATTAATACCAGCTGAAACTGGCCCAAATTAAAACATTACATTCCTGTTTGTGCTGATATTTTAACCTATATGGTGATACTTTAATGCAAAAATACAACTTCCCAAATTTTTTTTTGAAGTGACAGCTAGCAAAAAGAATTCACAGGTGTAAAATCAACAAAAATGAAAGTACAGTCATTTAACTACTATTGTTGTATGGTTTTGCACAAGCTGTTGACCTTGCTAAAAAGCATTATTTAATACTAATATTATGCATTAGTTTAATCATGTGTACACAACTGCTGACTCTCAGTTGATATGTACCTAAATTGGGAGAATAACCTTCAGATTTCAGGGAAAGTCAGTCCTTGATCTTTACCATTACTCATAATATGGAGATTATCATAGTGAGACACTAGTATAATTGGAAGTAAGTGTTACACTGAAAGAAATCCAAATCACTTGGATAGGAATCCATTTATCTGAGAGGCTTTAGAGATTATGATGAATTTGATTAGACCAACCCCCATTCCTCAGAACTTTGTGATACGCTTAGAAGATGAAGGCATTACCAGTCACGTAACCCTAATCTATTTTAAGAATAGTTAGAAAACCCAGAGAAAGAGTGGTACTTGAACTATGTGCTCAGAACTGGTAAAAATCAGAGTGACTGGTCATTTATTTAAAGGGAATGATTTACATGGGCAAATGCTTATTTCTTTAATGGGAGAAATCTCCCATTTACTTATATTGGTAATAACTGATCTTAGAACGTCATTTTGTAGCTTGAATCTTGGTTTTGCCTCTGGGTTCGTTCTAGCCAGGATGGGAAGCTGAGAAAGCTCTAAAACTGAAAATTTGATGCATGTTGTTACGTTCAGAAGTGGAACCTTAAAAGTAACATGGAAGCAGAAACTGTTCAGAATCAGAAGTGACAAATTTGAAAGTCTTAAATAATTCAATATAGAGAATTAGACATTTTTTATATAAGTGTGCTTTTTCTTAAAACAAAAAATCCCCTAACCAACCCCCTTTTTTGCTGTTTAAGTCTTTTTTTTTCTGTAAGTATGAAATAGGGCTACACCCCACAGTAATTCTTCATTGCCATACTAAGCAGTAGAATAGTCTTTCTAATTCACATTGCTCATGGCAGTCTTATTTGATGTTGCTTTATTAAGTTTGTGATTAAAGCAGTTTGGGATTTTTGTTGGTTGTAAACTTTTGGCATAATGTGAATACCAGTCCCTCTCAAAAACAGCTTTGAGTTGCTTAATGATGCTTGTGCTGTTCCCCGCGTCTGCTTGGTTGATAACAAGGCCAGCTCCAGCATTCTGTGTAAAAGCATTTCCTACCCAATCAAAATTACCTACAAAGAAATGCAGGAATATACAATGAGTTTGTCATATTGTTTAAAAGAAAAACCCCCAAACTTATCTGGAAAAGGCAATCCAGCATGATAAAGTATCATTCTCCCCAACACCTACCTAGAAATATACTAAGCATACACAGAAATGAGTTTCTTGTACTAACAAGAAAAAAAACCCAGTGTCCATCGTGTATCAAAGTGTAGTGCAGAAGGTTGTGCACATTTAACAACTCTAATCCATCACAGGCCCAAAGAGGTTCTTTCATTTATTTAAAACTAACTTGTTCTTCCTTTTGTATATATTATTACTGCATTTACTTTCCTCATCAGCCTTTTCAGTGCCAAGGATAAGAATACTTTAAGCTGTATGAACAATCTAACGTAGATGGGATGGATAGTAGTTGCTCTGTAATGCTTAGCCATACCAAGAGATCCTTTACAGTTTACCAGCTGACAGACACTATTTCAGGAAAAAAAAAAAAAAAACAAGATTTTATTATTATTTTATTCCAGTTACTACCCTCTTTGTTGCATGAAGTCTTAAGGTAATGAATGAGTGTTTCATATCCTGGTGATAGCAAGACAAAGGATAATTGGTTTAATGGAAAACAGATAAAACAAGCATTTCAGTTTCACTCTAGCTGTAATAAAAAGAAATAACTATCTCAGTTTTACTTGTACAATGTATTTTTTTCTCCAAAATACTGGATACTAAAGGTCATCTTTTAAAACAGAATGTCTGAATGTACATACATGACAGTATCTGAGAACTGCATACCATTTCTTTCGAGAGCCATTTTCAGTTACTGCAAATGTAAGAAATCCGAAATTGTCAAGGACGGTAAATCAAGGTCTGATCATACGGAAAATTTCTTCATATGCTTTCAAGGAAAAGATGCATCAGGTCCTTCATCATATGCATTTGTATTCCTTTCACACAGCTTTAATTTTATTTCTTAAAAAAAAAATCCTACCTTGTATCGCTGTGGGATATATGCCAAGATGCATATATCTGTATGACTGTATGACTTGAGTAAAGGAGGAGAGGACAATGGGAAGGAATAAAAGCAACTTAGCTAAGAATCCATGCTACATAGACACTCTTAAGGTACTGAAATTGGATCTGGGTATTGGTAAGTTTTTTTAAAATGAAGTAAAAAGAGGATTTGTGGACTCGTAACACATTTGGGAGACCTTAGAGGATTAAGCTGTACTAACTAAAGTGAGAAAAAAAGTTTGGATAGGTAAAGAGACTAGGGTACTAAAATACTAAAGAGAACAGAGAAGTGACTTTCATGAAACAAGGATTCAGCGACTGAAAGTAATGAAAGAGAATTTTTAGGATTCAGTAGTAGTCCGCAGAGTATCAGAGGTTGCAAAAAACTTTTTAATGAGATATCTACAATTTCTGCAAGTCATAGTTATGATCTTGCGATTACATTTTTAAAGGGAGGACACTACATTCTGGTCCATATACTTAATTCAAGGCATGGTCTAAGAAATGGTACATTCAAGAGCCCATCAAGGTGAGCTTTTAAGAGATGCTCTCGGACATCTCTCTAGGTTCTTTGTGATCCTTCATTATTCATCCATGTGAACAGAAATGCTTCTGGCTTGCAGCCCATGTCCTCCCCAGTTCCCTTTATGATCACTGGCTGTAAACTCTTTGCAGAAGTGAGTGTGAGCAGGTAGGCAACTAAAGCATGAGCTGAAGCCTATTGGAGTGCATGTTTTCTTTAGATTTTATATAATTTTCTGAGTTACATTTTAGTTCAGTTGCAGTTTTGTGGTTCTGGCACCCAGCTCAAGCAGTCTCCCTCTCCCTCCCTCTCTCTCTCCCTCTCTCTCTCTCTCTCTCTCTCTCTCTCTTTTTTTTTTTAAGAGCAGTTATCCCTTTAACAAGCATTGATTGATTAAGAACCTTTGTTAGCTGCTGTACACAAATACTAGCTAAATACATCTTTAACCCACAGTGAGTTTCTCGTATCTATTAGAAATGTACTTAATGTTAGAAAATGGTGTCTGAAATGTGCCATTACAGAATACAGTGAGTAAGATGATCTCCGGAGAGGAGGAGGCCAGAGGACAGTCATTTGTCCAGTATTTACCTTGATGACCAACAGCTTTCACAATGACATGGAAAATGGAGACTAGTCCATCTTCTTTCAGATGACAGAGAATATGTTGATCATCCAGTTTATTCCTTCTCCCTAAAGTATGCTGTGTTTGTGTTTTCAGTCTTTCTAAATACTGAAAACACCATGCTGCTTTTGGAGAAACTGGTTAATAGGAGGAAGTGGGAAGGAAACTTATTTAGCTTTTTAATGAGAAATTTCATCTGCTCTTCAAAGCTCAGTCTTCATCTAGGTTCCTAAAGATGGAGTACAGTATTTTTTAACTTAAGAAGCATATATTCCTCACTTAAAAATCAGTGTTATTTCGGGCTTTTGGCTACAGATAAACTAGAACTTCTTGAGATGCAGTTACTTACCAATGTATGCAGCTCCATCAGTCACCATATATTTGTTACGATTTAATTTGGGGAGGGAAGTGTTCTTCTGTTCTTTAAGAAAGCATGCACTCTCTTCTTCAAGGTCAAAGAATTTCTGCCATAAAATAGAAAGGAGTCAATGTAATGAAGAGACTATAATTTTTCTGTCTTGCTGTTCCTGACTGACAAGAAGTTAGTAGTACTGAAAGTTGAGTTTGTAGGGGAGCATTCATTTGAATAAAACAGTGCATACTTGAATTTCACACTAAATTCTCAGAAAGTCTGTGATTTTCAGTATACCTTTGCATTTTGAAATACAAAAAATATGCAGCTACAGCATGTTATAAGAAATACAGTGCTATATAATAAAGGCTGTGAAATGAACCAAAGAATCCATTGTGTTCTGCAGGGTGAGAGCCAGAAGTGTATTTAGCTCATTTCCTAATTCATCAAGAGACACTGGGGTTTGAAGTCTGCTTCAGGATCCAGCTCACGTGGTTTGCCAGCAAGCTGAATTAATACCTTTATCTTACACATTGCATACTTTACAATGGGAAACTTGCCCATCTCTCTGACTTTTCAAGATTAAATCTGATTTGCAGAGATCAAACTTCCTTGACAAGAGAAAAATGCATCTGTTTTACCCAAAAAGGCAAAAGCTGATAGATTTTATTGAAGAACTATATTCATTTCTAATCTGGCTTAGTGCCCAGATAGAAAATGAGGTTTCTAGTACAAGCTTAAGTGTTATTTGTTTCATTAGGGAAATTGATAGCTAAACACCCAGAGTCCAAAAACAGGTGGAGAATAACAGGAGAATGAAGAAATTAAATATTTAGTGTAGGACTTGGAAGGTTTATAATCTAGGTGATGGTGTAGCTTCCCAGCATCAAAATTCAGAGCGTATTATGAACTAAGGCAATTGTCTGTACAGTACAGCTAGTCAAAAGTTGAAAGATATTAACAACAAAAGCCACCAAAAACTCCTCCCCCCCAAAAGCCTTTTAATGTACTGTTCACACCTTGAACCACTGATACCTTCCATACAACCTTGACATAATCCTTTTGGGTATAGAGATGCCTTTCAGAATAGTCTCAGTATTTTCAAAATCCAATTCTAGGTTGTTAATAAGTACCAGGAACTCCAGCTTCAGGTTTTATCACACTGGTGTTTAGTGGTCACTTCAGAACTGTATATAAACAGTGGCAAGTAGAGGGGGTGATAGTACTACTTGTTCATCTTAATCATTCATCTCAGTCATTACAGATCGTTCTTTGGTTTTTCCTTAAGAAAGAACTCTGTGAATACTGTACAGTCTTACCTCTGATCAGCATTATCAAACCTAGTTAATATGGTTTATTTGCAGATAAAAGGTACAGCAGGCCGGGGGGGGGGTGTTGTTTAACCTAATGCTTTACGCTTTGGACTGTCAGTTAGAATTGCTCTTTTTCCCCTTGCAAAATACATATGGTGAATTTTCTGTTGCCAGAGGCAGTACCAAAACTGCTTGAAGACCTCTGCATAAAATGCCAAGACTGGTTCAGGCTAAATGCCCACTCTGGCCTGTAGTTCTCTGCTTACAGTGATTAGAGTGTTGAACAGACTGATTTCTATTTTAGGGTTGATCCCCCCCCCCCCCAAGGTGATGAAACAGCTTTTTATGGGTGAAGGAGGTTATTAATGCATTAGAAACAAACAACTAAAATAGTGTGTAGTGTGGAAATAATCTGTTCCTATTATTGTTGAGAATGGATAGAAGTTTAGATCAGTGAGTGGAGGAAAAAAAATCCTAAAGCATATAGTATCGTGCCAGGTTAAGTATCTGTAAAATTGACTACCCTCTTTATGATCACAGCTGCATGCATCTTAATAACAGCTCAGTGGACAATTCAGTGCCCAAATACTGTATGGTCATGTAGTACAGGTGTAAGATCCATCATTATCTCATCCAGCAGTCTCTGGCTTTCATATGTCACTGCATGCCTACTCACCTGTGCACGTGGCATTTTTAACTTCCACGGTTTAATTTTTGTAATAAGTTTACACACTAGAAAAATTCCAAGGACAGTTTTTTTGCTTTAAAAGCAAGCAGACCAACCTAAACTTTTTAATAGAATGATTGCTTCATTTAGTAAAGATTTTCCTCTTCTATATTGAGCTCTATATTGTATATTCATACCTAACTAAACTGCATGGAAAAACTGCATCTGTAGTTAAACATTTTAAATGTTACTAACATGCAATTACAGTATATATATATACATTAGAACAAACCATCTTATAGCTATAAAGGAAAGCTTACTAGCTAGTAGAGCCTAATTTTCAGTAAATACATCAAAGCTGCAACTTCATGCCTGAGGAACTATTGTGCAAACATGTACTCACACAGAAGGTATGTACTTAGCAACCTAGAGGTGGATCTGAATCTTTCTGAAAGAATCCTGAATGTTTGATAAAAAACTAAAAATGCTCATGGCTTTCTCTGCACAACAAACAAAGATAGTCAGCAACTGTAGGGCATCCTTCAAGTGTAATGCATCAGCTCTTTGTGGTGACTTGGAAGCTGAAATAATCCACTGTGCAAGTAATACTAATGTTGTAGGAAGTACTCTGAAGATGTTGAATGGGAAAAGTATTTAGTACCAGGAAACAAAATATAACAAACTATCTTCTGAAGGTTGTGATTTAGCAAAAGGTTACATATCTTGCTGAAAAAATGGTCAAATAGAATAATAACTTAAAGTTGTCAGATTGAGATAGCAGATCTGCTGAACTGAAAAAGATAAATTAGCCTTCTATTTGTATAATTTTGTAGGAGAGAAAATTTTGAAATCAGGCAGGTAAAGACAGGTGGCTTGAAAATGTAGCATTCTCCAGCGGTAGCAGACAAGCCGTTAACTCCCTTACAGGTAGGAAGGAAACTCGTTTGCCCTCACAAACAAAACACACAAATGCAACTTAGGGAGGAAGTAAACTATCATAGGTGCTGAATGGCATATACTAATGTTTTCCAACACACACCTTCAGATTTCATTCATCGTTTCTAACTCCTTTTTTTTTTCCTTAAAGACTTTAGAGCGTTAAAATTAAATTACGGCTTAGGATGAAAGGTTTCATAGTCAATTTGTAACACTTTAGGGTCAGTGCCACTCCTTCCTAGTTTCCAGTTCTCTAAAGTTACTTGAGTCTATTTCATTCTTTCTGTGGGCCCTTTAAAAAACATGCCACTTTCTCTCTTCAGCACTAAGCAACAGAGCAGACCCCTTTTTAATTCAGCTTTCAGAGCCAGACTGTACATTCTTGCACACAATTAATATGCATTTACAGAGAGAAGCATGCACAACTTGTGGAATACTAGATTTAAGGTCCCCAAATGCATGCTGATAAACTCTTCTTGAGTTTACCCCTTACAATTCAAGCCTTCATTTTCTGCTCACTTGTAGTTCAGCACATAGGACAGAGCTCACTGGATGAGCCAGAGGGCTGATACGCAGCAGCTGTTTGGCCATGTACTTAGAACATTTATTTAGTTTTCAAGCAAAGGCATTTTTTTTGCTCTTAAGGTCTTCTCAGTGGTGTTTTTTCAGAGAACTTAAATTGAATTTGTGTTCTCAAATTCACAGTTTAACAGTTGAATCCAATAATTATGAATTTTCAAAGCTTATTTACAGCAGACTCCACAATTCATAGCGAGATGCTCAGGAATGCATAATTAAGGATTGATCTCTTTCTACCTGGCTTCAGTGCTGTTAATTGCTCAGTGTTGCCAGAAATTTTTGGGCAAAAGAGAAAAACCTGCTTCTAGGTAGAAGAAATGCATTAAAATTAGACTCTCTCAACTAGGAAATCATACCTTGCAGTCTCCTGCCTTTCTGATCTTTACAGCAGAGTGAAAAATGAGAGAAATGGAGGTTGGCTGTAAGTTTTGATCATGACACTGCTAGGGGTAAGTAGTTTGCAGGGCCCTGGTTTCTAGTTAGGTTGTACCAAAACTTCCATTGGCCTGGTCAAAGTTGGGGAAACCAAGAGGAGGTTTGCATCCAACAAAAGCACTTGAAAAATCTCCAAAATTGACAGTGCGCCTCAGGCTCCTGCCTTTGTTAAAATAGCTGCAGTGAACCCTGCAGCAAGCCATTGGCACCTCCTGGAAGCCACTCAGCCAGAGTGATTCTTCCAAAGAAAGAAACAATCATGAAAAAGCATTTCACATGGAACAAAACATAAATGAATATAATGAAAAACATAAATATTTTTTGTAGGGTTGAGTTATGTTATCCCCAAGAAAATGGAAGATGGGGAAGTGTCATTTCTGTCAGAACAGTATTAAGGTACTACGACAACTTAAACTAAGAAATTGACTGGTGGTAATTCAGTTTAAGTAAAGTCTTGATGAGGATTTCTAGTTTAAGTAAGTTTTTCTTAAAATTTCAATATTCTTGTATATAAAAACATACAACACGTACCTGTATTTGACTGTATTTTCTGTACAGTGCTTAGTTTGACTTCATGTTTCTCATACCAAAAGCAGAACCAAAGGGAAAAGCAGATTTTTCCATTAACTCAGAATATTTAATTTTTCTACCTTGTTAACTGTCCTCCCCATCCAGCGTGTTTTTACTCTTTTGATCCTGGCTATAACCAGATAAGCATAAAGGATAAGTACTGTTTTTTCTAACTTGCATATCTGACATGTTTTGTGAAGTAAATGAGTGTCATGATGAAGCCTGTGCCACAGTTTCACAAATAGTAACCAGCAAACTCTGAGCCTTAAGATGTTACTCATAACAGAACAATATTAAGTCTGTTACTATTTAATGTGGTAATATACCCAGTGTGCAAAACAACCTGCTGATGCACGGCACAGAGGTAAGAGTTGCACTGTAAATTAAAACTGTATTAAAATCTGTGGTCTGTTATGTTTTATTACTAGAAATCATTATATTTGTATTTTAACTAAAGATACTCTAGCTACAATGTTTATATAGAATAAATGTATAGAAATCAAAAATTTTCCTCATAGCATTTCGTTCTTTGCCAGAAAAATTCTGTTCTAAAGATTCTACCTGTTGTAAATAGAGGAAAATGGCTACAAGTATGTAGAGCATTATATGCCATTTATTAAGCAATAATTTTGAAAACATAGATGGAATTTTGATGGTAAATACAGAACAAGCTGTAGCTCAAGGTTACTTGAAATTCTTCAAAGTTGAAATTCTTCAAAGTGGCTTGAGCAGTATGAGCAACATGAATTACCAGACTTCTTTTTGACCTAAAAAATCCCCACGAAACCTTTCTGCTGATTCTCACCTAAGAAACTTGTAACAGTGCATTTCTTAAAACAAAAATCCCTATTTCTTGATATGCATAAATATGACTTAGGATAACACAAGCAGTATTAGTATTTGGTTTTTTTAATTAGCAGTTTTAAAAAGTCAAAATAATTTAGCAGATTTAGCAACTTAAGACAATTTTCTCTCCCCTCCCCCTCTAAAGAAATTGGTGCAAGCTGATTGTGAGTTCCAGCATCCCTCTATTTTCTAAGAGTATATCCAATTTAAAATGGGACTTTCCATATGCGCTGTACTCTAATGCAAGTATGCAATATATGGTATTTCTCACTTTACTGTATTGCATGTATATTCATAATTCTGAATGTAACATTAAATCTTCCAGTGTTTTTTCTTGTACTTTGTACTTCATTAAGGAGAAAGTAGATGCTTATGGAGCTGAACAGTTACACAAGTCCAAACTAGAAAACATTTTTATATTGTCACATTTACTGTTAGCAGACAGCTTAAAGAAGACATAACTATGGTTCACTCTGCTAGGTTTGCCATGAAGGACCACGAGCTGTCCCCAGCACAAACTGCCTTCTGGCATCATTTTATTTTCCTGTCTTTTATCTGCCACTACTAGGATTAAATTTAGTCCACTATGTTACCTATGTTATTTAATGAAACTTAAATGTTACCATACTAACACAGAATGCTCTTCAGTGTGTGTTAAGTTTTCGTGATTTATTTGGAGAAAAACAATCTTAACTTTCAAAATAATATGGATTGTACTTACAACTTTCAAACTACAGCTGGGAACTTCAGTGCAAATAGCTTTGAGAGACGAAACAAAATTAAATGTAAGGGGATCTGTGTCTCTTGAGAAACTTATGAGAAGTCGTACTTTAATACTTCGTAAAACTAAAGCTTCTCTTATCTTCCCATCTAAATATGGCCAGTATCTGTGGAGAAAGAATACAGTAGGTCAGAGGTCTTAAAAAATAAATGGGTTTTTATCCACACAAACTTAGATATCACAGAGAAAACTACAAATTTGAATCACATTTTCCAGTAGTTTAAGGAATGTGGTTCTCACTTGAAGGGGTTCTGGCTGAAGTGATCTGCCGGAATCCATTACGTCATTCTGCCCTGCACCAAACCTGTCACCATGGGGGCAGTGAAGACAGTTGCGCACATCTGCTATTTCTGTAGGAGTGAGAGCTGCCTAAACACTTGCACAGAATACATACGTATTCCTTGTCTCCCCATGGCCAGGGGAGTTCTTCCTGCGTCACTGTCTTGAGGTAGAGCAGTTGAGCTCTTGGGTGTCAAAGAAACAGAAGGCACTACAGCTAGAGGGTGCTCCTCACCCAGCCCAGACAGAGGGACAAGAATTTTCTGTTAGTTACACAAGTGAGGGAACAGGCATAAAGAATCCTTCCTTGCCCTCACTTTCCCTCTGTAATGGGACCATACAGGTTGAGGGCCTGTAGGAGAGCGCAGGGTGCCTGCGCTGCTTAGTGGGGAAAGGAGATGGGTTGTGCAAGGAGAATGCTGCCTCTTTTCCTGATGAGGACAAGAGAAACTGCCATGAATGGGATAGCAACATCCATAGTGCCAATCTCAGAGTCGCTCGTTAAGAGCTTTTAGTTCCTGACCGTTGGGTGGGAGCAGCTCTGCTGGAAGAATTAAAGAAAATGCATGCTTTCCTTTCTCCAGGACATATCAAGGAGTTCAGCTGAAAGAAGCTTGAGCTCTGCTATGCCAGAAAACAAACAGGCAAGGACTGGGAACTGACAAGGTAGGGAAGCTGTGGCTTCCTCAACCACAAAGCCATGCTACTAGGAAAAATATAAGAGGGGCTGTCTTGGATCTCCCAAATCCATATTGATTTCTGAATTCTTTCAGGATGGGAACAAAGTAAGGAGAAATACAGGAGATTGCTGTTCTATACAGTGGCATAGACTAAGATACTTCACAGCCTAAACAAGAAATGACAGGGATGGATAAGATGAAACTGGGGTTCCTACAAAACTATGATTCTGTCAATGTGATACTGTGGAAATAAAGTATCTTATATTTGATGACATTCAGATAGGTTACTAAAAGGTTTAATGATAAGGGTTTTATTGAAAATCTTGAACAACACCCATTTTTTCACCTTTACCTAAGAAAATCTGGAAGAAAGCATGTTAATGACCAGATTTTTAGTTTGGCTTAAGAGTTTAATTTAGAGCACACAGATGGAATGGCCAGCTGTACTAGATGCTCAATTCATAGCAAGTGTTACCAAGAGTAGCAGGGACCACTGAATACTTACCTAACCTCCTGAGTTGAATGGCTTTATAACACTGTGGCTCCAGTTATAGGTCATGAGTGCTTTTAAAGAAATGTGGTCTATACATACACCGTGCATAAAAAAGTATGGTTTTGTTTGTTTTTAGCAATTCTCAGTTAACCAAAATGGGATATAAAGTGTAATCTGCAGAATTTGAATTTTCATATATGTATATTTCAGTAAAATTATGACATCTTCCACGCTGTGTATTAGAATTCAAAACATGTTATTTATCTTTTACACCCATACAACACTCTCTCTCTCACACTGAGTATCTGTGTGGTATTCATACAATGCCAGTAGCTTGGGTATCAAGGCACTGAATATAGCAATGTAAGAAACAGGATTCATATTTAGGCAGGTTGTTGTATTCCTGGGCTCCACTTGCAGATGGTCAGACTAGACAAGTTCTGATCTCCTTCGACAGACAGATCCAAACCTTAGGACCCAAACCTGGAAATGTCTTCTTAGGTCCCAATTCTGCTCCCATTTAAGTCAATGGCAGAACTCTCACTGATTTCAATAAGAGCAGAATTGGGCCCCAAGAAATTTGGTCCACAGTAGCAAATAGTCTCCTGTGGGTTCATTTTGTCCAGTAAACCTTACCAGCAATATGATAACATGCTTGTTCTAGACAGAGACACTCACCTTTTAGCATTTGTGTCAATGACGATAGGCAAGTAGTCCATGACAGCTATGTATACAAACTGTTTTGCATCATCAATAACATTGTATATAGCTTCAATATCCAGGACTCTGTCTTTTGGGCAGAAAAGTTTAGGTGAATTCTGTTAAGGCAAAAGTTCAAATACTACATTTAAAAAACATGGAGAGATTTTCCCCCCTCTCCTCTCATTCTGGCAAGCAATTTTAGATGCTTTAGTGGAGACTATTAACTGATACCTTTAGTTCCTGCTAGAATACACAGCATAGCAAAGGAGAGTTATTTACTTAATTTTTCTTTGAAAGCTTCTTCACTTAGATATTATTGTGGGTAAAATGCAGAGAGCACAAACTTGAAAACATCTGTTGTCATCAAAGCAGCTCTAGCTGAAAAGTTGCTACGTATCAGAGAATTTTTATTCCAAAGCGTCATTAAATGGAGGAGAATGACTGATCACTTGCAATCAAGAATTAAGTTTTTTTATTATGTCAGTCCTGTTTAAAGTTTTGTGCAAAGTCACCATCTGCTAAGAGTCACTGCTGCAAGGAGATGCTGTAGATTTTCAAGAAAATTTTCTTGAAAACTTACCACCATATACAAATACCAATATACCAACTATTGAATTTTTAAGTGATAAGCTCAGATTTCAGTTTTTCTGCTCAGTATTTCTGCTCCGATTTCAAATGCATCAGCCAGCAAGGCAAAGTCTGGGAAACCATGGGAAGCCATGAGAAGTGCCTTCACTCCTGCACCAGAGAGGTCAAAGACCTTCTGCTCTTCCTTTCCAACTGGGACAAGGAAGAGGAGGAGCCACCTGCCAGGCTGCTCAAAAGCAACACAGGTGCTGGGACCAGCAGTTGTTCAAGGCAGCTTATAGAGCCAGAACAGGTGCCACTTGCTCTACCAGCCTACTGCTTCCCTGCTGCTGTTTGATCTTCTCACCTTTGCTACCTGCTTGCATTGCATCCTGACACCTAGATTAGTGTATTTTCTTTAGGAACAGATTTTCTTTCTTTCTTTTTTTCCCAATACAGTGCCTATCACAATGGTGCCTTAAGCACTGACTGGTGTTCTTAAGAATTTACTCTTACTGCAAGTAAGTAAGTTCAGAAAGTAATCAGAATAATTAACAGCGGTAAGATTTCAGGATCAGTATTCAAAATCCATTCCTGCACACTAGAAAAAGACCCCCAAACCCTCTTGTGTTTTTAATCAGCCAGTCTGGAAGATGGTGTTTTGTTGCTAAGCAACCTTATAGCCATGATTCCCAACTATATATATTTAAAAGACTTTGTTATGTGTGTTTAAAACAACAAGAAGATGGAAAGTGAAATAGATTTTCAAACAATGAGCTTGGACTCAAGAAACAGCATAAAATGATTTTGTTAAACATAATTTGTGTCTATTATCTGAGTCAGTTTTAAGAGGATACTGCACTGTGATTTTATTTGTGTACTCTTAATATTTTCTTGGATACAAGCTTGAAGTTATAGATGGAACAGCTAGAGAATGAAACAGTTACCAGTTACTTGCCTTCAGTGACAGCAGGTTTTCTGTTGCTTTGGAACAGTATCAAAACAAGTAGAGATGGTTCAATTTCATTCAAGTCCATTTCTCAAGCTTTACATTCATATAGTTCATCTATACAAACTGCATTCTTTTTTTCCTGATGATAACCTAGTAACTAAACTGTGACTACAAGTTCAGGGACCTCCTGGAGTTAGACTTAGTTAATCTGAGGTTGTGAGTACCAGCAACTCCTTTCTTTTGTTTTCCAAAGTAGAATTTCAAGACAAAGGACCTTTGTCCCAGCCCAGAAAAGAAAACAAATCACAGAGAGGAAGTGAACACTCTGAAAACACTGCAGAAGAGCAGTTTTTTAGAGACCCTCTCCACTTGTCTTTGTCTAGGATCCCATATGCCTTAAGTTGGCCTTGCCAAGCCTTCATTGCTGTGTGCCCTGCAGGATGGGCTTTCAGCAGGATTCCTCCATTTCTTACAAGTTGTTTGGGAGAGGGCAGGAGTTTCCATATTGCTTTTAAGAAGGGCAGCTACGTTGGATAGAATTCATTTTACAGCTCTTAAGCTAACTGTCCAAAAGTCGTTTTTCTAATTTAAGCCAGTCCCTATGGCTCTCTACAGAATCAATGGAAATATATATCTCTTCAGAAGGCTTTTAATCCTGGATGTCTTAGGCACTTCCAGATTTTCATTCATTTCATTTCAAAATAGCCATCCCTCTCCACTGATTGTAGGAGCTGAACAACCTGCACATCTGGACTTTGTGTGGCACATGACACATCAAGGTAAACCCTGCCCCATATAACCAGTCATCTGCACCAACATCCTGTGCTCGAGGTTCCTGTAACTTAATAGCATGCTACATGTCTTGTGTTATTTTAGACTTAACTAGCTATAAAGCAATGGTCTGTTGCCCAGTGTATTATGCAAAATGATAAATAAAGCTTTATCATCTCCTTCATGATAGCCCTGATTTAAAATCGTTTTTTACTTTTATGATTACCTCCAGAATGGGTAATACTGCATCTTTCATTATCTCTGTCCCCTATGTACCTTTTTCCAGTTCTGCTGCATCACTGCTGAGACAGAGAACTGCTCCCTTTCTTCCCATAAAAAATATAGAGAGACAGTGTTTCCATAGGGATATACCACATTCTTTCATTTTTCTTTTTACTCATTCTTTTTTTCGTCTACATGTAGATGTCTAAATGTTTTGGGATGGCTAGTGGTTTAAAGTTCAGAAGTTTTAAAGTACTATTTAAAAGCTAAAAGCTACTATACTATAAAAGCTACTTCCCTTGACTACTGTAAAGGGAACAGTATGGAAAGGGACTAATCCTTATAAATCACATCAATAAAAACACAGGTTCTGATAGCAAGCTTATCATTTTAGATGTCTGATAAACAATTCATTTACTCGTCAGTTCGCCCTATGTCTACCAGTGTAAATAAATGAGCTACCTGGAAGGGCTGCTCTGTTGTTTCCCGAATGTGAGAGAAAAGTGGTGATAATTACAGAGAAAGGAAAAGAATGATACACAAATGAAATTCCATAGCAGCCTCAGTCCTGGCAAACTACATGCAGGTACAATGTCACAGAACTGAGAATGAAAAAATGCACTGTGATCTTCCGCACAATAGGAAAAGACAACACATTTTTTTTAAGTGAAACTTTAAATTACAGACTTCCCACAAAAGTATATCTATTGAAATGACTGTTTCCCCACAATTTGGTTTTTCAGCAGTGTGTCACTTCCCATCAAGTTCTGTCTTCTGTAAGTGACAACTGTAGCAGTCTTATCTCTGTACCTGAGTTTCCAGTCCCTTGCATGATTCATAATAGCTTCTTTGGGCTAAGTACCTAGCAGTGATGTGAATCTTCTTCACTTAGGGCCAATTTAGAGAAATGCTTAAGTACATGCTTTATTTACCCTGTGCATGTTTGTATTAATAGTACTTTCTGTCAGTAGTCCTGTTGATTTCTAATGGGCTTATGTGTCTTCCTGAACACAGATTCTCTCAGCAGCTTAAAAATGAGGAATATTAAAAAAGAGAGAATACAGGAAATAAAAGCAAAGGTATTCAATGTAGTAATAAACTTCCTTTTCACCAGCCAGTATCTGTCAAGGAGAACACAGCATTGTGAATGGAGTTTATGCAGTGAACTATGAGCATCTCTATATGAGTGAAGAGACATCTGAGTTTCTTTCATATATGCTACTGACATCTACCCAACCTACTGTTCTGTTATTCAAAACAGACAATATTAGGAGAGTAAGCAGATGTATTACATTTCCAGGTCCTCCAAAAAACCTGCTGTGTTAAATAAGATTCCTCCCTTCCCCGCCTCCCTGCAAACAAGGCAAGACACACTTTTTCAAGACTTACCGACACAAAGGCTTCTGATTTTGTCTCATTCAGCTGCAGTGTCAGTTTGTTTTGGGTATCATACACTCCATACAGTCTCTTAGACCAACTCGGAGGTATTTTATTCTTGTATTTTAATGAACTATACAGGGCAAATATCCTTTGTAAATCCAGGACCAGGCAACTGCAGTTGTACACGATGATGCCAAGTTCCTTCATCTGCAAAAACAAGGTTTGCATCGTTTGCGGTATTTTGCTGTGCATACAGTCAGCACATAAGACATGCCTGAAGGGTAACTTTCGAAAGTTTACTGTGTGCTCAGAGCTATTACTATCAACTACAAGTACATTCTTAACAACACTACTTTAAAGGCAAGCACAGGAGCTAAATCTGCAAAGTAGGCAAACCTGTAACAGAGTGTATATGTTCAGCGTATCTCCTCAGAACGCCATGTCCTGATAGAAGACAACACACCCTTACAGACACCACATCATAGATGTGATGATAGCTGTTTGTCAGAGGTACCATTTTTTTGTGTGTGTTGCCTGAGATTTACTACTCTTGGCTAGGATGAGGTTTTAAAATTGTGTTTACAATAAGAGCATCCACTTGGCTTGGTGGCATCAGTGCACACAGTGCAATCGGTGACTGTGTCCTACTTCAGAGGCAAATTGTGTTCAGTAAGTTTTGGAAAAGTTGAAATAAATGGATTCTCTTCTAGGAAATTACAGTCTCTATCTGCTGGAGAGGGAATATGATGCTCCAGCTTCAGAGAGAAAGACGGAAAAACTGGACATTTCTTACTGTCAGTAGATAAATCTACTGTAGTATTAAAAACAGCATGGTCCAGTATATAGTGCACCCAGGCAGCAGACAAAAACATTCTATTCTTAACTCTACTATTGCTGTAGTATGGTACCCCAACTAGGGTACCTCAAATTTCTAGGCTTCAGTTTCCTCACATGTAAAAATGGGAATAATGATACTCTTCTTTGAAAAGCACTTTGTAAGCATTCTTGTTCTCGCATATAAAGAATGAGGAGAAATAGCCCAAGTGAATGTAGATATTACAGTACAGTGAATGCTTTAACCTTTTATGGCCACATAGTCTTTCCACTACATTTAACTAAAAACATGTCTCCTGACTATCTTAAATCCTAGTTTGGCAGAGATTTCCCATATCACACGTCTCGGTGCTTATGCTGTAGGTATATTTTCATATAAAAATATATCGTCTGGATTCTTTAATCAAAGTGTATCAGCACTCACAACTCTCTCTCCCTTCCTTTACTTTCTAAAGGCTCAGGAAAGCACCACTGTGGGCACAGATGCTATTGACCACTCATTATCTGCATTTCACACTAGTTCAGCCACCTCCGAAAATAAAGTGAGAAGAAAATCTGTGTGTATCTGTTGGAAAACAATATGCAGGATAAATATTTAAAGGATCCATGCTGTTTTTCTGTAAGCGAGCTCTGTTGGTCGCTATTGTCTCAGAGGACCTAGCACAATGGAGAAAATCAGAACCATATGAACTCTCCAGGATGTCCATCTTTTCAGTGACTCCTTAAAATCCCCTTAGATGGTCTCTCCACAGTCATGTGGGGTAGTTTTTGTAAGGAACATATCTTTTTTAAAAACCCCGGGGAACTCTGTTATCTTAAGAGCTTGTTCCTGCACAATTCTTCTCTGACTGCAGATGAGAAACTGTGCGAGAATGGAAGAATGGGGAGAGGAAGGTAAGTGCTGGATAGAATTGAACCTTCATTCTCATTTTATGATAGGTGAGAGGAGACAACAAATCCCAACACTCCAGTGGGAAAGAAACTTGATAAGTGACAGTTTCCTCAAGTCCTTGAGCTGGAAATCCAACATACATCAGAATAAACAACCATGAACAATTTAATTCCCAAAATAATTCACTAAACTGTTTCAAGCACAGGAATGTCACTTAATAATCTTAATGCCTATATTGGAACATTTCTGCAAGCTTGTTTAAATTAATTCAGAAAAAAGATGGAATTCCTCCATTAGTCTGCACAATCTGTAATTTGTGGATAGTTGGAAAATACTGCTTACTGCACTGCAGCCTTTCATTTTATGGATAAGCCAATAAATATGTTTCTATAATAAATGTAACTTATTCCAAGCAGTGCATAACAACTCAGTCAAACATTTTGTTTAGAATAACTTCCTCCCCTCCCCCTCTCCCCCCAGGTGCTGATATCTTTGAGGACTGTTCTGTATTCACTTTTAGGCTGTCCCTATCCTTTATGCACTTGTTTATCTCCCAAAATTTTAAACTAAACATTATCTCTGTTTTCACTGTGTGCTGCCAATGCTGCTCTCTTAATTGTCAGGCATGTCATTGCAACGGACTTACTAATGGTATTCTGCAACATGCATCTGCATAATGTGGTTTAATCAGCTTTTCATGGCTGTTAGTAGATTCTGTCATAATTACGTGGTTACAGTTTTCCTTTCATTTATCAGTCCTTTATTACTATTCCACTCTATCCCTTCCATTAAAAGTAAAGATAAAACAGTGTCCTGACAGCACACCAGAGCCTGCCAGGCCTGCATCCCTGAGAACAACCCACCTTTGAAGAGGAACGCTTGCAGCCCCTTGCCTTCCTGTCTATGAACTAAGAGACTGCCCTTCTGTGCACGTGCTTCCTTGTAAGGAGGAAGCCTGTGGCACTCATAACCTTTTAAGTGCAATTTTTACAGATCCCCACATAGTCTAATTGTAAAATGAAACATCAGCTGTTGCCTGACCACCAGGCTCTCCCCATGAGCAAAGTCTGCCCAGGGACCTGTCAGTGCTCCCAGGAACTGTCAGCACCTCCTGCAGGAAGCGGCAGTCAGCAGTAGCCACTGTGGTGCCCTGCAAAGGCCCGTGAACGACCCAGTCATCCCCATCAGACTCCAACTGCAGACTGGAACGAAGCCATTTCCACAGATGTATTTACGGCGCAGTAACAAACGCTGGCTTCTCACGGTGGTGCATCTTGCAGTCGGCTTCTTTGTTGGAGACAAGCACTGATCAAAGCTTTCCCTGCTTCTGAAGCCCTGATAAAAGCTCTTGCCTATGTGCATTCTCTGGTACACGATGCAGACTGGTTTCCTCTCTGGGAAACCAAAAATCCTCTTTACCCAGCTGCCTATTTTCATTGAGCTTTTATGAACTTAAGTTCAAAATTGCTTGAACTTGGAAAGTAGATTCAAAGTTACTGGAGGAAGGCAGACAGGGACTCACATGTTTATGGTACAGACCTCATTTCCGCAAAAAGCAGGTTAGACATCAGTCTGTTACCTCATTATGGCCTGGTTTATGTATAAGTCACCTTGAAATGAAAACAATACAAATAATCCATAATTGCACTCAATAAACCATCAGCCTCCTACTTTCCTGCAAAACAGCTCTAGTAGGTTTGGTGACCTTTCAGAAGCATCTTCCCCACTGAGCTTGTTTTGATTCCCATACTCTGAGGTGAGGAGAGACTGCTCTTTTTTCCAATTAATTACAAAGCCCATCATCCTGAAGGCACTTCAGAGAGTGGGCAGCAAGGATGTGCTAGTGACAGATTTAGTATGAAGCAGTATGTCATCTAGATAAGGGAAAAGACTCTCTCTTCAGTTCAAGAGCTGCTGTTATTACAGACTTTTTTCTTTTTAAAAAGTCTCAGAGGAGAGACAGAAAAAGTAGATTTATATTGAAAGAATCAAAATCTGAGTATTGCTCCCTGACTTGCAATGACTGAAACCTGCAGCAAAGCATCATCTGAGATACCTGTCATAGTAAAATCCTTTAGGGCAAGAGCTCATAAGGCAAGGAAAGTATTTTTTCATACTGTGTTTTAAAAGTGACTTACACAGTAACGAAAACATCACGGGGGAAAAAAATAGAGTGAAGAAGGTCTCAAAGAAGACATAAAAACCTTAATAAAACTAGAGGAAGATAAATCTGAAATGAAAGTAAGAGCCACAAATATGACTGCTGCACAACAGAATCAGAATATTCCGAGGTGAAAATCAGTTGCTTGTGAGTGACATTTTCAGAGTTTGCCGTGGGGGGCTGGCAAGAGGAACAGTCTTCTGGATAGAAAATTTCATGTCCTGTCATGAACAGTATTTTTACCCTCCTCTATGTGAAGAGCCACCATCAGCAATCTTTTCAAAGAACGGAAGCTTTTTGCTTATTCTGTGCAGAACAATTTACGTTTGTGCAAAGCAGCTATCAATGGCCACCAGACGGACCTCTGTCTTTCCTGCCAGTAACTGCTTTCTTAAACCAGCAGAGAAGTAAATGATTATACAAGACCCAGGAAACAGTCCACTGTACAAAGATAAATGATGTTCAAACTTAGAAATCAGTTAAACTGCAAAAAAAATAATAAATATAGCCTAGATAAGATACTGATTTTTACAATGAGGAGGAATTCTTTTCTAGACTTGAAAAAGAGCAGGATTTCACTAAAGGAAATTTCTACTGATTCTCTCTTGTACATTAGTAGACATCGCACAAGCAATGAGAAAAACAAGAACCTAAAAAGTATGGATTGTCAACACAAAAATTTATAAACTTCAAAAACTGAGAAGTAATATTACTAAGACTTTTCAAATACATTTGGACCATAGGTTAGAGAGGTATATGTTGTATCCTTATCCTGCACTTTACAGACTAGGCAGTGCATCTCATATTTACCTTTAGATATATCTTAACCACAAACCCCACTGGGTAGGCAAGATACTACTTGACCTACATAACAGCAGCACACCTCTTGGGCTCACAGCTTGTGATACGTGAATTGTGGTAGATGTAGCTGGAGGCTTTAGAAAATTCCTTAATTTCTTAAAAAAAAGAAATCTCCTTTCCGCTGAGGACACCAGCAGGGAACAGACCTGAGGAGGGTAAAAGCACTTCCCGGCGCAGTGCTTCGATGGCCTCATTGGAGCAGCCTTGAGGGTAACGGGATTACAGGAGTAACGCTCATCGCAAAGTCATCAAGCTACTGAGCTGCACGTGCACAGCCGTCGTTTTGATGAGAAACACCAAAAGGCCGAAGGCTGCAGCGCTACCTCAGTTCCTCTCCTGCACAGCGCACACGGGTTTTAGAGCACCCCAAGACCTCGGCTAGCACTTCGCCACGAGCTGCAGCTCGCTGCGTGGAGCTGGGGCCAAATGCTCGCCCTCTCGGCGCTTGGCCACTAGCGCAGTGCAGGGGCTTCACGGTGTTGTGAAAAAGCTATGCTATGTGAAAAACAAAAGCTATGTGAAAAACAATATAAATTAACCTGCAAGGACCCTAATAATTCCCCTTGCCGCAGAAGGTTGCAGTACCACGCACTAAAGCCACGCATTGAATGAGGAAAAGCCAGATACTGAATAGATACGGAACTGATGCAACAGGAGGGCATGTTGCATAGCCGGGGAAGCAGAGATCACAGAGTCGCAGCACGGTTGGGATGCCTCGGTACCTCTGGAGATCATCCAGTCCAACCTCCCTCCTTGAGGTAAGCGTGTGTGGGGAAATCTTGTGGAAAAACAAATACGATCATATTAAATAAAGACTATCACAGTAACTATCCAGGAGGTAGGTTAACGTTATATTGACCTCTTAATTCGGGCTATTCCTCACTTTGGCAACTTTGTTAGTAGCTTTTATTTTTTTATTTTATTTTTTTGGTTTGGCTACAAAAAATCTTTAGAGTTTTGAGTAATTTTATGTATTTTTAGAAAGAAAACTAGAAACATAATGACAGATAAAGAGATGAAGAGATATACTGACACACACACAAACACACACTCTGTCAGGCATATATTTCAACTGCAGCTGACACCAATTCCAGGTTGCATTTTCTGGTAACCCACTACTCTCCCCAGATTGTCCTTTTCTGAGTGGATCCTGGGAAGGGATAGGGACACTTCCCCTGCGGGCTGTTTCATGATGGCCAAGGAATGGGGGGATGCAGCACCCTGTGTCCCCTCCGGACAGTGCCGGGTACTGTGTCCTTGTGGGCACCCGAGTGCCCCCGGTTACTCTCCCCATGTTACTCTCTTTGCTCCTGGCCTGATCCAGTTTTTGCTCCTTAGTTTCTCACGTCAATGAGGAGTGCGTGGCTGCCTGGCCCAGCCAGCAGTCACTTCACGTTGCTGTATGTTCCTTGCTATGACACTCAGCTCTTCGAATTGATCAGCTTTCTGTTTCTCAGTGCATTCACCTTCCCCCACAAACACTGCTGTCGCCTAAGGTCAAAGGGCCTTGTTTCCATCATCTTGGTTTTAAGTGATTTGAAGATAACTGTCTGGCAGGCAGAATTTCTACTGAAAAAAAAAATAAATAAATAAAGAGAATCCCTCCTACTTGACATCAGAATACATTCTCAACCAGTGCTGAAAACTTGATCCCATCACAGAAAATGGAAAACTATCATTCAAGCCACAGTGCTGAAAATAAACCTGAACATGTGATGAGAGAGGTAACACATTCGACACATAGTGCACATAGCACTTGCACTGAATGTCACTTAAGCATCCAAAGATAGTCAGTATAAAGCCAAGACGCACTTTCAGTAAAAGAACAGAAGGGAATGACTGGACTGGCCGTGCCCCATCATGGGAACTGATCAATTACATTTGGCTTGGCAGCTGCTATCAGTCCACGGTTCTTTAATTCTCACCCTCAGAAAGTACATTCGATAGATTGCAGTAAGTGGTTCTTGCAGAATAAAAGTCCCAAGGAAGCCACAACTTAGTACGTTTTTATTACCTAGTAGTAAAAAGCTGTCGCAATAAGGAACAGCAAATATTCTAAGGGTTGATAGTTTTTTTGTCCCATTTCCTTCTCTGCTGGTCCATAGGTCAAGAACAACAAAACTGCACAGCGATGCTCTACTGGTTTCCAATTCACCTTAGATTCAATAGACAGACCTGCCATTATTTTGCATGGCACCCTGATCTTAAGAGAACTGTAACAAAAGTATGTATTGCCTCTCAGCAGGTCTTACTATTTTAGGGCTTCTTAATTAACACAACACAAAGGAACAAAAAGTAAGATGCAGCATTTAGCTTCTGCTGAAAGATACTGCCACAGAGATGCAACACAAGCTAGACACGCACACAGAAGTGGGGCTTTCTGTAGAATAGCATCGTTGGAAAAGCACTTTGTAGGGAGGAGGTAGCCATCCATCTTTAAAACAGAAGCACAGCAATCTCTAGTGTCCTTACTAATTAGGAAATAACCTCATCACCTGACTTTATTTTTCAACTTGCTCTGCTCCACTAATATGGAAAACTCTGCAAAAATCAAATATATCTGTAAAAACGTTTTAAACCATAGATGACTCTGTGCTGATGTTCATGCAGAACCTAACAGAGCATTAACAGTACAAGCTCGGGTTTGGTTACTGCTGTTGATGGTGCTCACTAATAAAGCAAGCATGATGCATCGCTGCTGTCAGAGCAAGCCAGAAGGCAGAACTGAGTCAGTTAAGAATTCCTTGCTCTATATCAGCATAATTAATATCACTTGGCATAATCACAGCCTAATTTATCATTTACAAATGACTTTTCAGTTTACAGTTTCATTACCCCCTCAGAGCAAGCACAAGTGTTACTTCAATTTTCTCTTTAGAGAAAAAGGAAACTTGGAACTGCAAGGAACCATTTCCCAGGATCATGTTTGATTTATTTCTTGTTTCACTGTGAATTTTAATTTGATTCTGTTTCTCTTTTCAAACACAGTTTCTGTTCCTTATATCAGAGAAAAGGGCTGCTTGTAAAGACAAGGAACATGCTGTGCTGGCCTCCATTTCACTGCTAGCAAGCCCCATCACATTTACAGTACCAATGTCACTTATTAAACAATTCACTCTATCCACAGAATGGCAAAAGAAACTAAAAAGTGATCTGAAGGAGCTTGTTGGCTTCTGCAAAGCCCTGCAATCTCCTTTGACACAGGCAGACGCAGATATCCCGCTGCCTGCTCGTTCCCTCTCTCCTGCAGCGCAGCCCAGTGCACGGGGCTGCGTGACCTTATGTCCTCCTCCTCAGTTGGAGCCCAAGGCACGCGCTCTCAGCACTGGTTTTCCACATCCTAAATAAAGCTGCAAGGGGCAGCCTTCACACGTCCATACACCTTTCCCAAGCAATGATAAATAACTTGCCATAGGCAGTTCCATACAAACATCAATGATCTCACTGTTTTGGTGAAGTTAAGAAAGGCAACTGCATCATGACTTCCAAACTAGGCCCTGATGTTTATGAAGACAATATCAAAACCTGAAAAGGTTTGGAGATGCCATTAATTCTGCACATTGATATGGAAGGAACATTTTGTCAGAATATATTTTGTTCTGCTTGATGACTTAGGTATATAGAAAGATGAGATTTTATGTTGAACTGCAGACCTATTATTCCTTTCACAGAGTGATTGAAATGATTGTCCTTCCTTGCCCTGACTCATGGAGATTTATGGCATTTTCCTTCTGCCTGATTTACTACATCTTTTGCACAGGACAATACTAAATACATTTTTCCCTAGAATAATTCTATTGTTACAGGGGGAGGCTGCTGGGTTGCTGCATTTGGAAGCCTTGTTGGAGCTGAGGCAGTTTTGAATGATCTCTATCTAGAAGGGAACTATGATCAGTGCAATGTCAAATGCATGTGTGCACGGGAGCCACTGGCATATACTGGGAATACACTTTCATGATTATTTTAATGCTGTTATTTTAAGTGTTTAGTTGAACAAGACTCATCTGATGGGATATGCTAATAGCTAAATCCCTGTGAGAGGAATCTGCCTCCATTTATTAACATCACTGACCAAGATTAGTTGCTATCAAGTTCTTATGGGAGATGACAGAATAGACTGTGGTGCGGTAGCTCCCTCGCAGAGGTCCAGCTGGGTTTTAATGAGCAAGTTCTCTTTCTGTGCAACATAAATCCCATTCTTGGGAAAGCAGTGGATTTACTGCTTTTCTTGCACCCATATAAGATCACCTATTACTCAAGACTACCACCAGCTGTTGAGCTTGATGCTGCCACCACTGGATCAGAGTGCATGGCCTGTGGGAGTATGTAGGAGAATCAGAATCATTGTGATAGCCCACAGGTCTTAAGACCTATGACTCCACAGGCATGTCTGTCCCTCATTGCCAAACTCCAGCAGCAACTTCCCGTGAGCCTGCTGCTGGCCTGAAGTGCAGCAGCAGCATGGCTGCAGAGATGAGCATAAACCTGCTGCCTGCCCCCACCTCACACGGGCTGTCTGCAAACCAGCTCCAGTTCAGAACCATAAAAATGTTTTAGTGCCGCATCTGCATTAGTATGTATTGCCTCTCAGCAGGTCTTACTATTTTAGGGCTTCTTAATTAACACAACACAAAGGAAGCTACAGCACTTACACTTGTAAGTGTGTTTGGTCAGGGGACTTTTAAATTCAGATTTGAGCACTCTGTTCTTCTGCTGGCTGCAGACATACCTTACAGAATTTGGCCTGTAAATCATCCTCATCACCATGACTGATGCCCCTGACTTTTTTTTAAAGGCAAGGATACTGCCAAGTGCAGTATTCATGCTGCAGTTTCTGGGACATTCCCCAAATCAATTTACACTCATTTCTATAGCTTCTCTTAGGCTACTAAGTCTTATTTCTAGAGTATGAACTCCTACCAACACTTCTCAGCAGTGATATCTGGTAACAACACTGCCTGTCTTTAAAGCCTTCTCTAGTTTTTCACACATTTATCTGGATTATGTTGTATTTTCTGTGCTACACGTACAGGGTATATTCTGCCACTGAATTCCTGCAAGTCTCCAGTTCCCTAAACATGTCAAAAACCCATCCAAAACATGAGTCTGATAATCTTAATGCACAGATATTATTTGTCAAGTATCTAAGGGACCACCGTCATGGTGGACCTGAACCAGAGAAACTCTCTTTGCAACATCCTTTATGCCATTTAATTATTTGAAGGGGTAGTGGTGACATGGACAAGTATTAAAAGCCAGCAAATTATTATAAAGCTGTTTTTCTTAGAGAAAGAATCTTTCCCTTTTTCACTGGACTGTGAAGATCCAATTACATTAATATTGTATGCTGTTCTAGAAAGAAATGAGCTTATATGTTCAAATGGGTATTCCATCATTTTATTCTGCAGGTTCATTATTTATTGATTTAAGCAATTTATTATTAATTGCTCCAGTGGTAGGTAAACCTGTTCTAAACCTGTTCTACAAAACTCTCACAACACATGAAAAAAAACTGTGATGAGAAGAAAATAGGGGCATCCAATTTCAGAGGTCAGAGAGAGAGCAGTGAGCATACTCCGACAGTCAACTGGAACCAGACAAAAATATGCAGCCAGCTGTGGTTTGTCCTCTCTTACACTGAATGCGAACACATAATGTAGATGAAGCGCGTGAGAATGGCACCCAGCAGCAGGAGAGGAGAGAAAGGGCTGTGACAAATGGGAATGCCTAATGCCTTGCAAGTGGGAACGGGCTCTGCCTCTGGAGAAATCAGCAAACCTGGGGAGGCATGAGAAGTCTTTTTGGCTCCAAAAGCAGGGAAAATGTGCAGTCTCATACAGTCTTCACTCCATCACAAAACCAGAAACCCCACAGGAGTAAGGAAGAACTGAGGCCGCTGCCAGGCAATAATGGAGATGCATGCAAAACAAGTGCAGCAGCCACTTTACCCTACTTTAACTATCCTTCTGCCCACTAGCAATGCTAGTAAGAGGCAAAACATCACAGAGCTTCACTGAGATTCATCTGTAAATACTGGATGGTCAGAAAATAGATTTCAAGAAGAGTAAGCCCAATAGACAATGCTAACTTTGTCCTGATTTACTGGCTGTAACACAGTGTGGCCCATCTCAGTTAAAAGAATAAAACATCAGATTTCCAAAAATACAACTCCCTGGCATGATAAATGGACACTGAATTCTGCACTTTCCAAGAGTAACATCCAACCACACCCTCTCCACATATATGCTTGAAGATTAGGGCTGCATCTTTATGTTATCTTTATAAAATCAGGTAGTTCTGAAAATAATGCTTTTGAAATCAATGAGATCAGCAGCATGAGCATTTTCAGATTCCATCATATAACTAATAATATTATATAACTAATAATGTATCACAATATATCACATAATAACATATCCCACAGAACCTAAATACAATACAAAGGCATTCTGTTGCATGCTTCAATAGTTTCAGTGTAAGTGCTAAAATTTATCCATCTGACCTCGCTTGAACCTTGCCGGATGACCAAGCCGAAACAGCCTTGTTTCATGTTACAGGGCACTTAAGATTATGCTCAGTTTAGTAATAGTGATATGCTACGAAACAGTTCTGAGACAGGAAGAAAATTAAGCAAATTACTGCTTAAGGTGATCATGGCTGGCAACAGTCTAAAATCCATATTAGGGATATAACTGTAGTTCATACTAGAACAACATTATATCAAAAGGAGACTCTCAGTGTAACTTTCGCTTGAGTAAGAAAGTGTAATTCCACTAAATGTGAAATACTCTTATCTCGAAAGGGCCAGATGCACCATTTCATAACTCTGAGAGGCTCATTTAGATAAAAGAAGTTCAAATAAAGAACGATTGATTATAGTGTGCTTTTCACTTTATGCAGTTCTGTAAAGATAAGATGCAACTCTCATTAACAGAAATTGCAAATATCCTGTCTCAGTGATCAACTTGGAGAGCTGGCTCCACTATAGCAAGACTTTGGGAAAGCAGGAAAAAAATGGGATCATCATGATGTATTTAAGCTGTATAGCAGCCCCGTGTTTATGACACATTGTTTTACGGGAGGATAATTTAGGTCACATAAACAAACAGAAACGACAGCTTTGCAGGATATAGATTAAGGAAAAGGTTTATTCAGAGCTGCCAGAAGACCGGGAGGACAAAAAGACAACCATGGATCATATTTGCTCTAGGCAGCACTCCAGAGCTTCTAGAATTTTGGGAAAGTTTTGATTCAGATCTGTAGTCCCAGAAATGGGGGCTGAGAGAAAAAAGGAATAATCTGAGTGGTACTGCTCACCAAGTGCTGCCTTTGAGCTGTGACAAAAATATTCCTCCACATGCATCTTCTTAAATATTTGAGATGAGACTGTTGAGAAAGGGCTATGTGGATTGCTCCCTACAGATACCACCTTCTCTGAGATACCTACAATCCCTAACTGCCCTTTTAGATGCAGCTATCAATACCTGGAAACATCACGCTCATCTCCCGAATTTTACCATCTTGAAGACAGCAGGAATAAAAAGAGGTTAGGTTTTCTCAGAGTCCACCTGTCACTGGTACTTTGAAACAAGAGGAGGACAGGGAGGTAGAGAAGAATTCTACCTTCTGCTTTTGTCTACTTTTTGTGGCGTTACAAGCAGGAGAGCCTGGACAACAAAATTAAAAGCCCCGGGATCTCTCTATCCAATTCTGACCTGTCTCCAGTGCTAACAGTGCAGCCAAGCAGCAACACTCCAAGGAATCCTGAAGCCTTTCTGCTGCAAGTTCTAGTATAGATGAGTCCAAGAAACATAACAAAAAATAATCCATATTGAACATAACGAAATTTAATTCATATTAAAACAAAAAAAAATTGCTTAACTGTTTTTTACTTAAAATCTGCATGCACAAAAAGTACATCTCAAGAGTTTTTTTGCTCCAGTAACTGAAACTTTCTTAACTCCATAAAATTGAGAATCCAAAGCTTCATAATACAATATACTTTTACTTTAAGTACACAGTGGATTGTTCTTGTTTATCTTTAAAAAGCATAACTTTGCTTATCTACTCTGTTTACAGAGGCTTAATAAACATTTTCAGAATAAATAAAAGAAACTCATAGCTATATAACATCTCACAGCTCATTTCACTGTAGATTCATCAGATTCATCAATTTAATTAACAAAATAATCAGATAGCTTCCTTACTTTTTATATTTAAATGTAATTAATTCCTAATTGCTATAACTTGTACATACTGTAAGAATCAGTCCTAAAGAGATGTTAAGTATATTTTATGCAATTAAAATAAAATAAAACAGAAGTAGGAGTTTCTCATTCCTGCATTGTCATACATCTTTCTCTCTTAAATAATTTGCCCCCCCCTTTTTTTAGATGTATCAAGTAAAAAACTAACTCCTAACATAAAACACATCACTGGTGCCCAGCTGATATTGTTGGAAGAATTTTTCAAATTTTCTAATTACCTTAATTTATGTAGATACAATCAGCAGCTCCTAACTTGTAACTACACTGGGATGAGTGCAGGATGAAGAAACTGCCTGAAAATGAAGTATCAGTGCTTAGCAGTCCTGCCAGATACCTACCCATCACAGGAGACATTTTAGAAAGTGCCCCAAGGCACTGCTGAGAGGCAGTGAGAACAAAACATTGATCCTGTGCAACAGAGATGATTAGATTAACTTTTGTTATTCAAAACACTGTCTGACCTCAATTCCTGAAAGAAGCAAGGTCAAAGAACTGCTATGCATAAGTCTAATTTACCAAGAATTAATACTTCTTCATAAATATATTGGTGAACACAACAGGTCTTTTTTTTTTCAGTCCTCCTGATGGATTTTTGAAACAAAGGGAAATCAAATGCCCTTCTGAAATCTTACTTCGTACTGGCGACAGATAACACAAGCAATCCAACCGGGATACAGGTAAGTGTGGGTGGGGAAGACAGCAAAGTCTTTGAGTTGCTTTGTCTTCTTTATAACATACCTTAGCACATATTTCTCTAAAGGCCACCACCTCCAGCGGGCTCTGGTACCCAGGGATCCCCCCTGCCTGGCCGGTGGAGCCCAGTCCAGCGCCCCTTGGGACCCAGGGTCTCTCTGACCCAGCTGATGGGTGCATCTGCTACTCTCCGATTTGTCATGGCAACCCTGAGGCAAGGCTGAGCAGGTATCCCAGAAACATACACACACACCTTTTATCCGTACTTACGTTTTACTCTATAAAATGTAAGTACAGGTAGCCAAGTCCCCTTCCTCCTCTCTAGCTAGCAGAGGACCCTCTCTCCCCCCAGCTGCTGGCACCACAGCTATGTGGGCCACCATTGCCCGAGGTCTGGCTCCAGCTTACTGGTCTGGATTCACTCCTGGCACTTATGTCTGATAGTGCTCACATGCAGGACTGAGTGAGATACACAGGAAAACAGTTAAGAAAGGATTTAATAAGAAGCTAGGCTGGACCACAGTGATCAGCCACAGGGCTTGCTCACACAAGTGTACTGACCAGCATCTGCTTGCATGCCACCAACCTTTTTTATACCCCCGCTCTTCTCCATTCACCCCTGCTTCTCCCCTCTCGTTCCTACTCCCTAAGTATTCCTAGGAAAGTTTCACGTAGTCCCATGAGCCCAAAATCCTCCCAGTCATCTTCGTTGTTTCCCCCTTTGCTTACTATGCCTTTTGCACTGAAAAGGCCCTTGATCATATAACCTTAATATGAGGCAGACTCTCTCAGTCTAGCTGTTAGCATTCACAGTTTAAGCTATTTTTTCACCTGTGACACAAGCGTATTTAATATGTGCCTGATTCCATTTCCAGTGAAGACAATCGGATTAATTTTACTTGTTTCAATCATTTTTTGTAATAGAATTTTCCATGGGCTGATTATTTATTGCACATAAATGCATTTTGCTGAAATGGTTCAGCTAATGTATTACAGTTGTTTGCCCACTAGATGCAATTATTCATCTGCGTGAACAATAGAACTTTCCAAAAAATGTTGTTAGTATGAAGGGTTCCGGCAGTGTATTTTGAGCTGATTAAACGTTCTGTTTGGACTCCAAACCTTATGCTTCTTAATAGAATTAATACGCAAAATGTATTTTTAAGTTTCACTGGAACTCTTGAGAGTAGATGTGGAACAAAAGGCAAACGTGGCATGTTTCTGTTATATCGTGTTGTGCGTTAATGTTATGGATGGTAACAATTCTTAGACAATCATTTTCTTTTATTTAGGTGCATTAACATTTACCTGGTCAAGGAACTGGGAAACTGGAATAAAGCACCATTACTACCACCTACTAATTCAAATAACAGGCAGCAGTTCAGCAGTAGGTGTACCTAATCTGATGCATGTTTGACTGAATCCTTATTCAGCCAAACATTTTAGCATAGATGCTTGCCTTTTGCTGAGTAAGAGTGGACTTAAGCACGTCATAAACCTAAATATGTACTTGAGCAGACTGCCCAGCAGCTATGGCCCAAAAATACTTCTTGGCTTGTTCGATGGCCTGCTCAGTAGGTGAGAACCAATGCTGGGAAAATACTTCATCACGTGCATGCGTTGTATGTGTGGGCCTTAGTCAATGCATGTCAGGAAAGCAGAAAGGGGAAGTTGTAAAGCTGATTGCACAGATCACCTACATGAAATAGAAACTTGAAAATGTGGTTTATAATCTTACCTTCATCCTTTTCCTCTTCTCATCCCCCCTAAATCACACTTTGAAGTTAAGGAAGATTGTCGCATCACAGAGAATGAGGGATCACCTTTCTAAAAGTCTTTCACTGAGCTGGTAAACTTGAAAATACACTAAGAGGATCTTACAACAGGCAATTCAAAAGGCATTTTTGGATTCCAAAACTATTCACGACAACCAGCGGAGATATCAGAGTTGCTAAGAATATAATTAAACTAGTTACAAAAAAGCAAAACAGAAAGACCTTGGAAGACTCATAATTCTTTATACACAATTTTTTCACCATCTTACCAGTTTACAAAAATTTACCAAAAAGAAACTAGATCAATAGAAAGACTATTTTACTGCTATACTTACACACAGAATACTTCACTGAATTACCTATGAAAGAGGTAGAAACCTTGGCTGTTCTGGTCCTGAGAAGATGATGACAAAAGAAACATGCATTGAAAGCCATTACTGTAAAAGGAGACCAGAAAACTTTTAAGGAAACCATCATTACTAGTGTAACAAGTTTATATTCCTATTCAGAAAGAATGATTCAAAGGAGTAAAATTAAAAAAACCCCACAAAATTATTAGAAAAATGGTGAAAACAAAACTACACCCTCAGTTAGGTTTTGAAAAAAGAAAGAAAAAATCCAACACATCACCTGTTCAAAGAACTGCAGAAGGCATATTTACGAGGCATAAGAAAAAAATTTGAAGAAGTATAAAGGGAAAAATAATCACAGGAGCTCATTGATAAGGCGCTAGTGTGGCAAGCTCCTAGGCAAAACTTTCTAGTTAAGCATGTTCATAACTGTTGCTGCCAAATCTGAGCTTGAAGTAGAAGAGAGAGAAAGGGAGAAACCAGCAGCTATTTGGGATTGGTAAAGCCTTTAACAAACTCTGAAAACATCCCTGAAACTAGAAAGTAAAGGACTCATTTAAAAATAAATAAATAAATAAATAAACACCCTTCCTTTAAAATCTCTGCACTGCTGGATCAAAATCATCTTTGGGCACAAAGACATTAAAGAAATTTACCGCAATAATGAAAATCACTGCAGAATATTGTTGAAAGGGCTCTGCCAACCGTGCGTGGTTACACATGGGAACAGCGGTCCAGCCGCCGGCGGGCACTGGCGCTTTCTGACAGCAGGGAAGGGGCAGCAAACCTTTCCATGCCCTGAGGACAGCGTCCCCCGGCCACCACGGACGCCTTTGCCCATCTTTGCCGGCTCCGCGTCCTTCTCGCGCGCCGGCTTTCAACCTCGCCGCTCCCTTCCACAGCTCCCCGTTTCCAGCCCAAGCGACCACGTCCCTTCGGACGCAGACCAGAAAAGCCTGGGGAACGCAGCACCGCGCGCAGGGAAGGACCCTCTGGAGACCTGCCGCTGAGTTATAAGGACTGCCCGCTGAGCGTGCGTGATGGGGGATTTCTCAGTGGAGTCTGCAATATTTGCTACATATTGATAACACCAGGAAAAAAAAAAAATCCCCAGCACAAAGTCTAGACATGTTAAAAGAAAAGATCCAAATCTTTCACTGTGAATGAAAAAGAAAAAAAAAAACTATTTTTTGTTAAAGCCATTTTTCAGAGTGGCTAAATAATATCTTTCATTCATCTGTGGAGTTTGATTTCAGACCAAAGCAGATAGCCAGCATAGACCATTTCAGTTAAAATGATTAGAGTTTTGGAAAAGTTGCAAACAACTTGAAATACAACTTTGCAATGAGAAGTGCTGGGTAAACTTAGTGATAGATTGTGCAACCAGCCTCATCCATAATTTTGGAGCTGAGATTGTCTAGTACTAAAACTTTGATGATGAAAGTGCAAAGATATATGCAACTTTAAAGGTTATTCCCTAAGTAACATGTGCAGCATACAAAAATCTCTCTTCTCCGTGCAGAAAATCTGCTTTTAAAGGAAATGCCAGTATCGCTTCTTGTCAGGGATCACAAGTCAAGAAAATGGCCACAAAACTCAGTAAGCCTTGTATGAGATTGACTTCTGGCGTCCAGCTTATTAATGCATATAAGAACTCCCCACAGAGACTGTAAAAACAAATTTGATACCCTAGTACATATAACATCCTGATGCTGTTTTCAGAGAAGCTGTAAGCAGTTATATTATTATTTCAGCTTTAGACTCAGGCTCCCAAGAGAAGAATGATGCTAACATTTTTTCTTTTCTTTTTTTTTCCCACAAGGACAAAATAGCAATAAAATCCAGTTATATCTACCATAGCAACCTTGCATAAATCTCCTATACTATGCTGAGCTGCTATACATTAAACGCCCTGAGCATTGATGTCACGCATAAATATTTCTGCATCTTGAGGCTCTAGCAGGCAAGAGATGAGAAGGGTAAAGGCTCTGGGACTATAGCCCAAGGTGGGTATTTGCCAGTGTACAGGGACTTTTTGTTCAGCTTTGCAAAGCTATGAAACCGCTGGGGTTTTGCTTTGATCTGTTTTTAACTGAGGCAGTGAAATAAAGGAGTCTGGCTCCTTTCCCAGCTCTGCCACAGATTACCTGTGCAACCTTTGCCTAGTAATTTTTTCTGAATATAATCGTATTCAGATAGGCTGATCTAGAGCTCAGGGTCTTCCAGGGGACTTGCTAAGGGAAGGAGATGTAGGGAATTTATGCCATACCTTGCAACCCTACCAACACAAAGTTTTTATGCGTGTGTAACTCCTGCACGGGGTGGTCAGACCTTCAGGTTGCTACGCTCCTCTATTCCTGTAAAAAACACAACCAGCTAAAATAGTTTCCCTTTGCTACGATTCCATGTCTCTACACCTGCAATAAAAAAAGTCAGTCTCCTCCATGTTAAAGGAATGATGATTTATTGGTGTTTGAGCTGTGCAGGGAACAGCGGTGAAAGAGCCTACATGTAACTAATTAGGCAAATGGTTGGAAAAAAATTGGTTTCTCAAGAAGTAGTCTTAGCTGGAAAAAGAAGTACATTATACGCACTGGTGAACATAATAAGCGTCATTTTTAAAAGGGTAGCTGCCACAACTACCCCAACTATACACAAAAACGTTTGCGCCTGCATCATGTTTAATCTTGTTAGTCTTTACCCACCACCATCCTGAAAAGGAATATGCTCCTTCGATGTCAAGTTTATAAATAATTACGACAGATCCGTACTGCTATTCTAACCAGATGTGCACACCCGAAAAGCAAAACGTGGGCACGCAGCCAGCACACGCTAAGCCTCCAGCCCCCCACAGCGGCAGTTCCACTCTACGGCTGCGTCGCGCCCGCGGTGTTTTATCCGCCACGGTTTGCCCGCAGAACGAGCCTGTCGCTAGCTAAGACCCAGCCACAAAATAAAACACGTTCTGTCCCCGTTTCCATGGCTAGGAGCAGCAGGGTCCGCCTCTTGGCGGCGGCGCCCGGCGGGGAAGCGCCCGGCCCCGTCCGCAGGGATTTTCCCGCGGGAGCCCTGCCCGGCTCGCCTCGGCTGCGCTGAGGGAGGGCAAGGCGGCCCCGTCCCTCCCCGCCGCCGGGGCCAGGCCGGCCCGCTTGGCTCGCCGCGGCTCTTACGACCAGGTCTCCTGCGTCTGCCGAGGCGTTCGGCCCCGAGGGCGGCCCTCAGAGCAAAATGACGGAGCTCCGTGCGTAATTTGCCTCTCATGCGAAGAGCAAAGTTCACCAGAGACTATTATCTTAGGACAGTGTATGAGATCTTTTTTGACAGCTGCCCTGATTTACTAACCTGGACCTCTGGAGTAAGGGAACTGGATACTCAAATCTGATGTCAAAAGGAGCCAAGCAACTCATTTTTTTCAGGCTCATTTCTCATGCTAACTGAGAGCATATTCTCTTTAATTGAAACTCATGAGAGCTATTTCTTCTTGTTCTGTACCAATATTCTTCTGGACATCCTCTTCCTACTCTGTACTAAAATGTACCGTTACACGACAATGAGATGGAAAAATTTCCAAAGGCGCCCAGAAAAAAGAACAAAACAAAACAAGAAAATAAACAAGATGAACAACGAGGAATCATGTTTGAAACACCAACTTGCAAAGAACTCGCAGGTATGCCGCACAACGTGCGAACCGCTTCGCTATGAGAAGACTAGAAGCAATCGTAGTGTCTGTGATAGAGGTCATAAACAAAATCATTAAAATATTTTCAACTAAGCTGTGCGCCAGATATGCTTCTTTTCTTCCCATTACTGTTATCACCATTTCTCAAAGCTTATATTAACACAGGCTTTAAAATTAAAATACAGTGTTAACTATTTTTAAGATAAATACTTCTGTGAAGAGCTCTTTTTTGCTTATGACAGAGGAACACTGTTTAGCTTATGAGGCACTGACAACATATATGATTTTAATCTCTAAACAGCCCAAAAGCCCAAACAATATGTTCTCATGCTGACTGAAAATACAACATCCCCTTGGCTTAGGCTTTCTGCCTGGTTCACCTGAAACATCCTGTTCTCTACCAGCTTTCCAGATTCCTATGTAAATATTCAAAACATAGTTACTATAAAAAAGTTACCTTTCAAGTAAATTAACAGACATAAGAACAGCAAAAATGAATTGACTTTACTCTTTTCTTTAGTAAAGTGGTTGAGTTAATTTTGTTCCCAGCTTCAAGCCCTTACCTCAAAACAAACCTTACAAATTTTAGCACAAACCAACATACACATTCTTCATTACAGAATCAGTGGAAACTATCAAAACTATTCATGTATTTCGGAGATTTTGCTCACATTTAGAAAGCATATTTTTATTGCCACTAATAACTGACTACCTATGACTGCTTTCTTTTCACTTGTCTGTGCATTGCAACCACCAAGAGTTTTGTGCCTACAAATCCCTCCCTTGCCAAGCTGAGCAGGAACAGTTCAACTCACGCTATTCCCAGTAAGACTCACTGTCCATCTGGAAGTCTTTCCAAATGTTGCTTTTCCCATTTTAAATGGCAGATTAGGTGAAGGAACAGCACTCTGTCATGCTCACAATATTACCAGAGGGCTTCCATAGTGGTGGGTCTCCCAGCAGGTTCGCTCACTATCGTTCTTTCTACTAAACAAGAACTTGCAAGCTTCAATTATAAAAATCATCACAGAAATAGAGAAGTTTTTATCTAGGTGAAGTTCTACAGGACTGTTTAAATACAACTCTTAAGATTTCTAGTAGGATTTGCTTTGCCTTTAATTCTTCATCAGTAGACCAATATATATATTTTTTTTAATTTAACCCAAAGCGTAACTGTTGATGAAGGTATTCCTAAGAAAAGAAGTAACACTTATTTAATACAAACTTTTTTGCCAACACAGGATAACAACCAAAACCTTGAGAGTCCTTCTACCAGCAAACTATCAGAAAAAGAAAGCTACACATCCCCCACATGTGGGCCTCAAGACATTACTTTTTCCTCGTTAATAGCCTCTTTGGGTATTGGGCTGCTTTTTCCAGTTAAATTACCTGTCCCAATGATCTCCAGTCTAGGCTGGCACTTCCAATGTACACATGCTGTTTATCGACAATCCAGAAAGACGACTGAAGCCGACCTTCGTTATATGCTGACATATTCATATACAGCACTTCAGCACCTAGAGATTTAAGAGCACAACAGTAAATAACACGGTTTAAAATAACAGAAGTTGCACACATGAAAAAAAAGAAATGTTTCACATTATAGGGTCTCAGCTATCAAAACTAGTGAGTGGCATCAAATACACATACCATTAAGATTTAAGATCAAGGATAAACAGTGTTACTATCCCACTGATTAAGACCTTACTTAGCATATGCTCCAGAAAAACAGGAACAAGGAACATTCCCATGAGTTATACTGTTTACTTATCTTTCTCCCATTTTAGAACCACATAATTGTCATTTTTTCCCAGTATTGTATATCCTAAAAACAGTTCAAAGTTCTATTCTTTAACTTGTATATGCTGTTTATTATAATAATGAGCTTAAAATACTGACTCAACTACTCTCTGTCCCAAAAAGCAGGCTCTACTTGTTTGCACTGTGGGACGGTTCAAGCGTTTGGCATACAGCAGCTCATCGTGCAGAACTGAGTCTACCAGGAGGGATGTGGGGTGGGAATTAAGCAGTGAGAAAGTAAATCAAGGCCTGAAATATGCTGCAACTTCACCTAATCCTGCTTCTGCAACATTTAACCTACTGCTTGAGTTGCACCCTTTTAGTAAGGATTATAGGCCACCAAAAATTAAAGGAGCGAGGGCATATTGGCTCCATCAGGTGAGTAAGAATGAGTCAGGTCTCATCAGTATGCTTGCTGTGCTGGACCCAGAATATGTTTAATATTAGATGAGGTCATGGGATTTCTCACATCATTATTGCTTCTTCACTGCTCCAATGTTTGCAAGATTAGGTGATTAATCTGAAGGAATCATTTCTGAAGGCAATATAAAATACTCCAGCTGCCTTCTCATAATGTAGTAAACTGGAAGGAGAGAAGTGACAGCCAAGAGCGGACTGGAGGGCAGTAAGAGCGCCAGCCAGCTGCCGTTAAACATTCATGTGGCTTCCAGGACTGTGAATTCCAGTGATGGTGGGACATAAGTTATGACTTTAAAACAGTTCCAGGATATTGAAGGATCTGAAATACTTTTCTTTTTATGTATGTTCATGTTTCTGACCTCTTAAGGAACATTAAGGTCACATTTTAAAGCTACAATTACCAGTGCTAAAGATTTCCCTTTTATAATGAAAACTGCAATTCTCATGCGGATGAATGATACTAGAAGTCAACGCATCAAGAAAAAGCCAGATAAGGTGATGCTTTTCATGAGGCATCAAATATTCAACACAGGATTTCAAGCAGGTTATGTAATTTGGCTCACGGTCCGTAGAATTACACTTCGTGCAATCCAGTTGCCTTTCCAGTTTTTTCAGACCTCACCTTTCCACATCCATCTCTGCTTGGAAACAGAGGAATTTCCCAAGTATTTCTTTGAATGTGTTGCTGCTGCCTCCCAATCCATGCATTAATGAGGAGAATTGCTCTCATTAATGAGATAATATGGGTGAACGTGGGAAAAGAAACTGGAAAAGACTATAGCAGGTGTTAAATACTATAAATTGTTTTGTGATGAATAAACAAAACAAAAGCAACTCTTTCTACTACTTAAGAAAAACTATTCTGTAAGGTGCTAAACTTCTAGTTAATTTTAAACACAGTTTTTAAATAATCAGTTTTAACATAGCAGTTTGCCCTGATATTTTCTTTCCATACTTCCATTTGCCAATTAAACAGTGGTATAAATTTAACACCTGCAACCCACTGACACCAAACAGGTTATAAATAAAGTTTTGAGATTTTTGTATTGGAAAGAAAAAAACAGTCCGAAGTAACGAACTTCTTTCTCATAACTGAAAGCCTAAAATAAATACCGTTTGAAAGTATTTTTGAAATACTCAGTGTTGAATAAAGATGCTGATTGCCAAAGTTACAACAGGAGACTATTTTACCAGTACTATTTAGGTTAAAAATATCAGACATCTTTAATAACCCGACACAAAGATCTAGGTGCAGTACCCCCTACAATTTGGGGGTAGTTTAGCTACGGGCATGCGCAGTGGAATGGGACTATCCCATACTACCTATGCTTCCTTTATCAAAAAAAGTGCAATGCAGGAAATACTGCTATCATGCCTACAATTCAAATCAAAACTTGGAATTTGTTCTGTTTTTTTTTTTTTTTTTTTTTTTTTTTTCTTCTGGGAACAGCCAACTCAATGCTTGGGAAACTTTATCCTCAAGTCAATTAAAAAAAAAAGTCATATGCTGCAAGCATCTATTAGCACCAATTGCTGCACAGCCTATTAATGAGCCCTTAGCTTTTGATTAAAGGAAACATGCATGAGTATTGATAATTGCCTCTGTTCTAGGAGCCCTTGAGATGTTTTGTTAAAATAGGCTTATCAGGCCTTAGCACAATCCATCATCCCTAGAGTGGTGCAGGTCCCACGAGAAAATTAAATCGGACTGATCAATACGTGAAGCTGTACCAGAACTCTTTAATACACTTCAGTCTCAATTACACAAAGCTGCGGGTCTTCAGAGTTCATTCAGAAGGCACAATTTGCGGGTTTGATTGCCAATACAGATGCCAGACTCTTAAAAACCAGATCCAACAATTTTAGTTCACTGTAATGTTAAACTCCAGGTGAAAGCCTGCAGAAAAACAGTGCTGTCACTTAAAACTCAAGTGGATTTGCCTATCCCATAAAATTCTGCACTGTAAAGGTTAGACCAGATTGACCTTTTCCTGCAGCACAAAGTACACTACAGGGATCAAAGTGTGCTTAAATGACAGAGATATGTCTGAGTACTGCTTCTTCCAGCTGGAGAGGTTTTGAACTCTCCTGCAAAAGGGAGATGACTGATGCAGTCTGGTGATGCCCAGAGGAGCCCCTGCCCTTGAGAACCTGGACTTTCTCTGTACGATGGCAGTGGCCCCTTATAGATGCCATGCTGCCACTTTGGTGTCTTGTTCACTCATAGCAGAGGAAGAAGATGGAAAAGAACAGTAGTATTGCAAAAAGACTGACTTCTGATCCATTTCCTAAAGAGATTCACCATCTCAGAGCAGACAAATGGTGCAATCAAGTGCTATGTACCATACCCAGCCATGGAGCGTGCCATTTGGCCTTGCCGTATGCTCCCAGGTGCTCCACTACGAGTGTTGGGAAGGCCACAAAGCATGCTCGACTTTAAAAACAGGAGCTTAAGGCTACCAGATTTTCCACATATTTGAGACAAAACACTGTAAGCAGTTAGCAAGAGACATTAATCAAGAGCTCATCCTGCATACCCTCTAGCCTGCATAACTTTGCGCTGTCCTGAAATGCATCTTGGTGCAGCTGTGTTGCAGCATATGCAAGCCACAGGTTTTGCTACCACTTAACCAAAGTCGCTAGGCAGCTACACAGGCTGGAAGACTGCCCGAGCAGCCACAGGCTGACAGGGCCACTGGACTGGATCTACTGAAAGGACTGCAGAAGAGCACCAGGATGTGGTGGATTCAATGCCTGTGACAGTCTAGGATATGACTCTGTTGTCCTGGTCTGGAGGCAACATGTCTGAGCCAAATCATCTCTCTGATGGACACAGAAAATCCTTTTGTAAAGAAAATCCAGAACAAGCAACTATTTAGGCTGCTAATATCACAGCTGCCTTGAAAGTAAACACACAAATTCTGCCTGCAACAGTTTTCAACAGCACCAGTTACAGGCTAAACTCACTCTTGAGTTAGCAAACATAACGCCCAAGAAACAGAAGTTGCATTTGCTTGTACCACGGCTAAAATTGGCCTTCTGTCTTCACAACTTTCGTACTTTCACTACAGAGTTTTTCAAACCAGACAAATACAGGAAAGGAGAAGAATTAAAAGGTTGTGAGGAAAGCCAGGGCTATCTGGGAAGTCATCGCAACAGCGACTGGTGATTCATAACAGGCAGAGCAATGATGAGAAAAGGACCTAGAGCCCTGACCTCATTACCCCTGACAGGGAAAAACTGCTTTATAGCAAAAACGGAGATACAGGAGCCCATGGCACGAGCTGGGACTGGATGTCAAGCGCAACTGCAGGAGAAAGGGCTGTGGAGCCAGGCTGCGCCTCACTCCCCCTCGGCAGGAATGGGGGCATTGCCAAGGTGGAGGAGATGGATGGTGGGCTTCCTAGCGCCTCTCCTTCCTCATTTCGATCAGGCATTGCTTCTCAAGCTCAGATGGCAGAGGCACAGAGGGCACATGCTGGGAGCCTGAGGAGGGGGAATCACACTGACCTGTTGGTAGGGAGGGGGCATGAGGAGACAACAGAGGGCTCCTGAAGACGAAGGGATAGCAGGACACAAGGAAGATCGACGATATGAGATGAGCTTTCCCAGTGGAAGCAGTTGGCCAGTGAAAGCAACACTGCTTATGATCTCTTGTGTATTTGCAGGCTGAACCTAACAAATGCTCCTATAACCTACCCAATCAACTCTGCATCTTCCAGCTGCCGTTCCCCACTTGTGGCCACCAAACTGACCACAGCAGTAACAGCTGCTCTCCTCTGCTTACTCCATTCTTGATGTTCCTTCGCTCTCCTCATCACCACATGCCTACTTTTTTTTTCCTCCTAAATCTGTGTATTCCCAAGCAAATATTCTAAGTAATATGACCTTTAAAATGGAATCTGAGAATTTGAGCCATGGCCTATTTTTTTAACCCTATTGCTGACAGACACTTGGCACGCATTTGGCTTTCATCTATGCATTTTGGAGGGTGGCCCCAAGACAGAGTCAAGAGCAGACTTAACTAGTCCATACCACAGACCCCAGTGCTCTCAAATGTAGGTGCCCTTAAGCAAAACTAGTGTGTCAGCACCCAGCGTGGCACTGTGCAGCCTCTCTGGGAGGCTCCCACAGGGTGGGAGGCAGCACGTCCTGTACTTGCCATTGCTCCAGAGGGCAGCTGCACCCTTTCAGCTACACAAAATTTTCAGAGCAGTGGAGATGGAGCTAATCATCATGTGCTAACTCAGAAAGATCAACAACAGACCCTTTATTGCCCCAAGATGCACTCATCTTTTTAAATACAATCTGCTCACTAAGAAATATGGATGAGTGTGTGTGTGTATATACATACACATATATTTCCCCCAATTAGTTTTCAAAGTGAACATCTCCTTCCCCACATTTTTTTTTCGCAATAGATATTTTCATATTTTGCTTTCAATTACAAGCCTTAGCACAAAGTGCAGCTATGAGTATTTTTTTCCACAGTGACAAAAATCCAGAGTTTTCCACACCCGGCTCACAAGTGGCAGAATAGCTGTGTCGTATTGCACAGACACAAGTGACCCAAGCAGAGGATCATATCCCCAGGATTTTTTATGCTTTTTTTTTTTCCTTTTTCTTTCCTGGCTGCTTGTGAAAAGTCTGGAGTTGCTCCAGGAGCTCCATTAGTGCAACCCGTCAGTACTCAGAGGAGGAGAAGTACAAAAGCAGAGGAACGCACAACTTGACAATACAGTTATTTTTACTACAGCTCTGAATGATTAAAAGGCAAACTTTAAACTAGACTATTTACTATTTCTGTGCTCTTTATGGAATATTGGATTTGAAATGCAATTTTAAAGTCTGCCTGGCCCCAGAAGGATTAATCATTCAGACTTACTTGAAAGAAAGCACACTCAAGGACTTTTAGGGAAATGTCTGCCGGTAATACCCTACCTTAACTGCAAGTCAGCTATTTCGTTCACATTCTCCTCCTCTCCTCGCACACATACACCTCTCCTTTCTAAAAACTGCCCGACTGAAGGCAGCTGCTCCAGGATTAGACTCTCTTAATCATTCCAGACCCATAAATAATTTAAAGAAACAGAATACAATAAGAAGCCTTGCTACATTTTCTTTAGCAGCTCCATATGCAAGCACTACAAGCACACACACAAAAAAATCATAGTTACACAAAGTATTCATCTTTATTAACAAGCCCAAGCAATCCTCTGAAAGCCTTCTCAACCCAATCTGCGTTCAGAGCACCTTGATTTGACGTGGCAACCTCAAAGTGCAGCACGCCAGCGACCTATTTTACACAGACCTCCTCCATCTGCATGCAAGCCCTCCTCGATCCCAGTGTACAACCAGCCATAAACAACATGTGCACGCAGCTTCTCAAAGTGACACTGGGTTTCCAACCTTAATGCCGATTGTAGTAAAATGCCGTTGTTTCTGATGGAGGTATTTTCATGAAAAATTACTGTGTTGCTTCCTGCTGTATTTTAGGTCACCTGAGATCACCGATACCAAGATGTTTTTGAGGAAATCGGAGGAAATCTGACTGTTTCTGAGGGATGCGGCTCCCTGCCGCTGGCCCCTGGGCGGACACGGAGGGGTTCAACTGTGGGGCTGTGGTGTGGCTGGTTTGGGGTAAATTCTCCCAAAGTACACTGTGCGCAGTGTGCTGCCACCATTCATCTCCCCTGCCACCTCACGGGTCTCCCAGAGGAGTTACTGAGTATGAGGAGCATTTCAAGACCAAGCTCCCTGACCAAAACCAAAGTAGTAATGAATGACACCTGGCATCCTTACTCAAATGCTGCTTTTAACAGTAACAGTGGCACGTACAGATCTCATTTTCAGCCACCCATCTCCTTCCCTCCATCACCTCCTCTGCTGTGCCCAAGTAGCTTTTGGGGGGAAGAACTGGATCAAAAAATTCGATCCAGGTTAAAAATAAGTAAAAAGGTTATTTCAAATGCAGACCCGTTCACTAGTCCAGCTCACCACATAGCTGTAAACATGTTTTTTGACACAGCTGAAGGCACAGAGCAAGGATGGACAGGAGTGGCTGGTGGCTGACCAGGTACAAGAAGGTGCAGGAGCTGCTTATGCCAATGCTGCTGTTTAAAGATGCATCCAGGTATTCATACCTCTGTTACTCTGAAAATCAGGCTTCTGAGAAGCTCAGAGTGGAAAATCCCTGTATTAAGGCTGCCTTTTATCTTGCCCAACCATTTGCACCGCGCTATCAAAGTGGAGAGGAGGGCAATACTGGCATTTGCTTGGGCGACATTTCCCACACGCTTTCACAGGGGTTCGTGACAACACTGAAGATCCAGGAAGAACTGTCAGGGGACCCTCGCGTGTGCAGAGCTTGTCCAGAATAAGCAGAAAGGCAGGTTTTCTTGAGAGAAAGGAAAGGTCAGAATTAATTTCTTTCAATTGCTTGTTTAACTTCAATGACATCTTTTTAATAGCTTGGAAGCTAGCTAGTTCCCAAGGTAACATTTATCTAAATATACTCTTACAGCGGCTTCCAAGATTTCAGCTGTTGGCCTTCACTGCCCTAGTCCAAGTAATCAAAATACTAATTTCTCAGTAAAGTATCCTGCTGAAGACAGAGTTTAGCCTGAGTGTTGTGGCCTTTACCCACATGAATGCCCTTGTCATTGCCTACTTTGCCCTTTTGAGGTATCCAGCAGAAAAACTGACGCATAACCAAGACGCTTCTCCCCGCCCCGTGTCACCGAAGGACAAGAGAGAGGCCTGACAACATTTCTCTGTAGCATTTACCCACACAGCAGAGCATAATTTCTGACTCACTGAATGAAACACTGATGGTTTACCTTCGGGCAGAGCTGGCGCACCATGCCAGTCAGGACAGCATGGAGATAGGAGGTCTCTTTACCTGCAGAAGTGACATAGCACAAGCTTGCTCTGCTCCAGCTTTCCTACGGGCACCCAAGCTAATTAGTCACATGTGAGCATGTTTAACTAACCAATTCTCGTGTTTTGGACTGCGGACAAGGGAGGAACTCATGGGAACACGGGCATCAGTTCCTTCCAAATATGGAAATCCAGTTTCCAGAGAAAACCCGTGGTTTTCTCTTTTTTCATCTGCAAGACAAAGAGTCTGCATGAATGCCCAAACCAGGGAGATTCCATAAGGAATACCACAAAATGTAGTGCAGGCACATTCACATTAAAAAAACAGCATTTTGAAACAGAATTTGAAACCTAATATCTCTTATTCCAGTGCAGAATACAAAATATCATGAATTTTAAAATTAAATTAACCTTATTAACACCTTTCTTATCATTGTGCTGCAATGGTTCTCTTCTCTCTTTCCACTTACCTGTCTTAAAACTCATGATGTGAGCTTAACTTTTTCCATTAGTTTCTTAATTGTTAGGAGAATCCTGTATTTTACATGTCCTACCGCAAAAGTCTATTTTATTCTTAAAAAAGACACATTCATGTCACCACCAGCATCACTGGAAGGCAAATGCTGCCACCCAGTTTGCACGCGATAAGCAAGTACTCCACAAAATGCAAGCAGCCACCACTAGAGCCCATTGCATGAAACAAATCAGGATGGCTGATGTACTTCAGCTCTATGCTCTCCCACACAGACTTGGAGTCTGAAGTCAGCAATTCCAGTACTATTAGATACCTGCTATAGAAAATCCTATGTTTGTTGGGATAAGGCCTAGAACTCCAATTTTAGCTATTTGTTGGAAAAAAAAAAAAAAAGTCTATATGCAGAGAAATTCTGTATAACTTATAGAGATCCAAACAGCTTTTCCTTGCTGTGTAGTGATTTTACTGAAAATAGCAGGCATTTCATGTCTTTTAGTTTTTGACAGATTTTCCTGCCTGACACAGCAAACAATGGAAACTCTCATGTTTCGCATAGACTTCACTGACAGAAGTATTTTTCAATCAATTTTTACTTCTTTAAGAGCTGTTTAAGCTATTTCATATAAACAGTAATAGCTTTTTTGAGTAACTTTGAATGACAGCACTGCTGATCAGTTCAGATGTTTCTCCTTAACAGAACTCAGCATTTCTCTAAAAAAAATAAACTAAGCAACATTTCCTGAGAATAAATCTATGTTTGGTGAATATGATGATTCCGTGGAGTCTGTAACATAACTTTAATTTTCTACACTTTTTTTTGCTCTCCATCACTGAAGGCTCATTTAACTAGATGAAGCTATGAAAGAGATTGCTTTACAGATTGGGAGAACTAATTTTCTTACTTAGCTGATTCAGGCGACAAAGCACATTACTGCTTCAAGGAAGGCCATTATACAACCAGTAAAAGCATTACTGAAGTTGGACTGTAGTTTGCTCTCTTTCCCTAATTATAATTGCATAAGTTTTTACTATAAAAGAAAGCTATTTTAAATATAATAAAGAGATTAGTAAATTCACAGACTGTTCCCCCGCTCCTCCCAGAATCTCTTTTTGTTACTCAAATTAGCATTACGAAGAACTAGATTCATTTGTGTACTTCTTAGATGAAACAGCCTAGAATTCAGGGACATTTTTTCATTTCAGCGTATGAGGAATTAGAATCACAACCTTCTATGAACCAACAAGGCTAACTCCCTACAAAAAACACACTATTTTATCTTTCTTTCAAAATTATCAACATGATTTCATTCGAATATTTGTGTGCTTCAAGCCTTTTAATATTAGCATCAGCCATTTCTAAACGTGTTGATTAGCAATAACATCACTTGTGCAGTTGTCCCCAAAACATGGTGCTCAAACGATCTCTCTCCCTCTCCCTCTCTCTACATGTAGATATCTCTGGGTTATGATGGTTTTCTTCTCTTAATCCAGAAATCTCAGTGTCAATACATGAGAAAGCACACTGTGGGGGTGGCAAAGAGGTAAGGACAGCACATGCCTCCTCCCAGCAGTAACTGCTAGAAAAGTGAGATATTGTGAGGATCCAAGAGGGAAAGGAAAGGGTTAAAGGAAACACTAGCAGCTATGAGGGAGCCTATCCTTAAATAACTACTGGAAATGTGATATAAAAAGAATAAAGTAGCATAACTATACTTTTTTTCAGGTTCCAGAGTTACAAACAAGCCCCAAACCACCTCTGCAACCCTACCGCGCCACGCAAGGCTTTGGGTGTGTGAAGTGATTGTCCCTGGTTACTCTTTCAGCCCCCGTTGGTGCTCTGCAAGTCTCAGATCACAAAAAATGGGTGGAGGCTGGCGCAGCCAGATTGACCCATGTCAACGCTGGGGGCGGGCAACGAAGTCCAGAAAGAAAGGGACTCTCATGTGCTGCTCCCCTTCCCCCCACCTGCTGCCATTGTTCTTTAATCATAAGCCACCACTTCTTATTTTTGGTACCTTCATAATAGAGATTGAGTCTTTTCCATACTTTCAATAACTGATCCTCTGAACAGCTGTACATCATTATCTTCAGGATAAAAAACACAGGAGAGCTAAGGTGGCTTGTCTACAGGTGTACAAGGCAGGCAGTGGCACAGCCGGGACTGAACATGGGTCTGCCAGTGGCCCAGTTATTTCCTGTTGCTTATTCTTCTCACTTTTCTCTCAGCATCTTTCCCTGCCTCTTTTCTTTGATCTTGTCCTATTATCCTGTCCAGTCTGTCTTTTTCTTTTTTTTAAAAAAATATATCTATTATTTTTTTTTTCTCTCCATTTTTCTGCCCTACCACAGGTCCACCAAGAACCTGCCCTGCCTTTTCAGTGTTTTCCTACTTTACTTAGTTTTCTGGTTTTGCCTTTCACTTTCTTTCATCTGATTAGTTTCTTACAGATCTTCCGTTTATTTCGTTTCCCTCACTGCTTCCTCCCACCACACACTTCATTCCTCCTCGCCTTCACTCTCTCCCACTTCATCCTTAGTTCATCATTTCACTCTTGCCCTTGCCCACTTATTCCCTGTTTCATTTTTCACATATACTCATTCAGTTATTCATTCACTCCCCCATACTGCACTTACCTGAGGGACATATTTTATTCTCCAACTACATGAGCAGCATAATATACTCTCTAGAGTATTTCTCATAGAAATAAGTCTGTGGAAGGGGAAGAAAGATTTTTCTCAAAGTTTTAAGATTATTCACAGATTTCAGATGCCTAGTCCGGTTCTTATTTTACTTTGTATGTGCTAGAACTCCTGCAGGTATTAACTTGTAAAATAAATATCTAAGGTAGAAAAGAAGATTACTGAGTGTTGTTGCATATTTGGACTCTAGGAATGTCTTCTTGCTTTCTTAGTCTGCACAACAACTGAAGCTGGGCTTTTGTTTCTTACAATGGGTCTAAGGTTCTTAAAAGAACAAGGTATTTTGACAATCTCTTATTTTTTAAGATTAACAATGCAGAATAGACTTTGCAGGTCTGCTGTAGCATGAACAGTCTTGTTTGATTTACTATTGCTCTGACCAGCCTGTTGGATGCATTTTTGGAGGCTTCTTCATTCTGTTTTGGATACACAGATGCTTCACACACTAAAATAGAGAAATTTTAAAGAAACAAATAGACGTTCCCTAGTGTCACAAGCACAGAAACCCATTTAGTGCACTAATGAAAGATAAAAAGCATGTGAGAAAAAAAAATGCTTTGCTGCTTATGTCTTTGAGAAAATACATGGGGGACATAAAATCAATAGCTTGTCATTTAGCATTTTTTTAAAAAAAAACATACTGACTTACATCCAAATAGCGTCTTTGAAAGGTAGACAACAAAATAAAAGGAAGTCACAGTGCCAAAGATTTTACGTTATTAGCCTGGTGAAGGACACAGGCAATGTACAGTCGAAAAAAGTGAGAGCATGCTGAAATGACAGAGGAGTTTAGTGTCCTAAAGGGACTGGACCACAAGTACCGTCTCATATGCTCAATGTAAACATCAGCCACAGGACAGAAACAAAGATCCAACCAGATTATCCCACTGTGGCATCTGGAACTGGTGGAGAACCAGGTCTGTAGGACTCTCCTTACTTCCTCAAACCAAACTGGACAGAATTAGCTATTGGATGCTAGAAGACAGAGACTTGTCAGTTCAGAGCCACCTGGGACTGCAGCGGGGTACAGGAGAGGTGGCAAGGAGCTGGACTGCTTGTGGCCGCATCCTCGGGACGTTGGACTAGCCAGCACCGTGTGCACTTCCAGTTCCAGCAATGACATCGTGGACTCGCTGCCTGCTCCTTCAAGGAGCTCTAAGCCGTGGCAGAAGGTGCTGTGGTGACTTCAGAGGCCCATCTGAAGCAGCAAGCCAGCCGCACAGCTGCGGGGTTAAGGGTGTACAGGAGCGAAGCAAGACACAGAAGGGATTTGGACTATAGCATAAAAAAATGGAAATGATAAAGGCTTGATGGTAAATACAGCTGAATACTGACATGAAGCATAGTGAATGCAAGGCAAGGGGGCAACTCCTGAGTTAAAGCAATGAAATATCAAACTGAAAGCAGTATTAGACATCAACAGGGCCATATGAAGCACAGGAGACCGTTCTGCTGTGAGGTGGAATCTGGACCTTGAAATAAAGCAGACTCTTCCTGCAGAAGCTGTATTTTGTGTGTTACAAAATACAGAAGGAATGGAGCAAATAAAGTTAAAATTTGAGAAAAGAAAAGATAGTTGTGTATTTAAAGCAGCTGAAAACTACCAAGCATATTTGGATCTTAGAGCGGATGTGCCACAAAGCCTCTGTGAAGGAGAGAGGGCACACCAGGTGCACTTCTCCTTTTCAGAGGACTTAGTTTGAGCCCTTGGGATCTAATTCTGATTACAGCTACACTGATGTGTGTGTGTTAAGTGCTACACAATGATAAATATTCTTAAAAAACCCTGAACACACAGATTGTGTGTGTCATAAACTGACATCAAAATAAGTGGATGTTTTGATACTAATCTCTGTGTCTTACTTCATCTGTAAAATGGGAATAAAGCTATACGTCCATCTTACATGAACACAATCAACATTTATTTTTGACTATTCATGAAGCACTCACTTCAGAATTGAGCAACACGGAAAAAAAAGAAAAAAGAAGTAAGTCTTTCTCCATATGAAGACCTGAGCAGTGTTCAGTAAGTGAAAGATGAGACTCTACAATGCAAATCATAGTGAAATAAAACATTTTACATATGCTTACAAAAGAGAATAAGTAAATCTGCACATTAAATCTGATAGGGTCCAGTGGGAAAAAGAGCGTATCATATCCAACTAAAGTCTACATCATAACTGCAAGACAGCTTGATGGCAAAATATGATGAAGATAATATATTTTTAGGTACTATAAATGACTGCTTTATGGACCAGTTAGAGAACCCACAAGCTCAGAAGCAACTCTTTGATTTGAGTAATATATATTACTGATTCAAGCTGTAACTATCAAAGATCCCCTGTAAGGATGACAACACTGTATACAAATTCAATACCCTTCTAGGAACAATGTCTGCATTCCAGATGTCCATTGTGGTAACATTTAACTTCAAAAACACGACCTTCATAACACAAAGATGTACACTAAAAGCAAATTCAAGTTCAAAAAGAAGCGTCTTTGAAATGCATGAAAATGTTTTATTAGAAGCTCAGAGTAAACGTGTTATTATTTCCAACACCCAATACCCCTCTCCCAAGAAATGATGGAAGTACAGTTAAAGAACAGGCTAAAGAAGAATATTAGAGATAAAATGGCATCTTTCAATACGAAGATTTGACTACAAGAGAACAAAATTAAAAATAAATAAATAATTCTAACTCAGTTAAGTTAAACATAAAACTGATAAAGCAAATCAAAAAGATCTTGAGGAAGAATGGATAGTGAAGTTGCAGGACATGTTACTGCTATGTATTCTGGATGCAAAAAATACAGACAGACTCAAAAGCAATTGTACAAATTAATGGAGGAAGTCCAAACACCACAATGAGCTGTTAAACACCATAAAAGAGTTCCTAATCTACAAATCGCAATCTGCTCATCCTCAACCTGTTTTAGCAGTTATACTCTTTCCCTAAGTAAGCAGTTCTGATGACTCCCTAACAGTACCGATGACAGATCTTTAGTTTGCTTCCTCTGTCTTATGGCTCAACACAGTTGCTCTATAACCCTTTGCTTAGGAACCCTTATTTTTGAAAGCTTGACATTGCTACCTTAATAAAGTTATTTTAACATGATTTTGTATGGATACTATGCTTAGTATATTATCACTAGGTTAGTATAGATACTATTTAGTACTATAACAATGTTGATTTTTCCCCCATCACTTCATGCAAACACGACTACTGAAATTAAAAGCATCAAGAGCTTGACCTGCTTTGTTCTGAGTCATTGAGTGACTATGATTTTCTGTACTATATAAATACTGGTACTTGCACACTATGTATAGTTAATATTCTGTCTGAAGGTAGGAAAAGATGCTGAATGTACTTTGCTCCCAAGCATAAGCATTAGAGACAATCACTCTGCAAAGGTGTGAAATGACCAGCAGAATGGCATTACTTCCAGATGAAATACCTTCAGAAGAAACTTAAATGTGATTCACTTTCCAAATGTTAGGCTGTGTAAAAATTCATGAAATACCAAAGTGCTGTAGAAGTCTAACATTAATTTTAAAAGTGATATAGGATTACCAGAAAGATCAGCAATAGTATAATATGACAAGTCTTTGTTACAAAGATAAAGTTTGGTAGCTAACACTGTATAAGAGAGCAAAATTTGATCATATGAGTTTACCTTACGGTACAATCTTCTTGTAAGCAGTAAGTTTTCTTATGAGTAGCCCTTTCAAAACATTTGTAAAAACGAAAACTAAATGGTGCAGTGTCAGCTTGATTTGGACATTTATTAATGCTTTTAGATGCTTTTGGAAACTTCTTGTATAACTTTAAGCACATAATACTTTAATTGCAGGTTTGAAACAGAAACATTAGATCTATTGAGCTAAGCAGCAAATAGGCAGCTTAAAAGAAGACCCGAGTGTTGGTGCTACGTCACTTCACACTATGCTTTTCTGTGAGCTGCCCAGGTTCAGAACCACATTTCAACCTAGACGACATCAAGAGCTTCAATGAAGTGAGAGAACATGGACTCACTGTCACTGGGAAAGCTGAAGCATGCTCACTCACAAGCAATAGCACATAAAAATCCTACCAATGGCATCTGAATCCTACCGACAGCATCCAAATCCTACCATCAAGAGTGCAGTGACTGACCAAAGCACATTTCTAGGAAGTCAGTGAGGTTTCAAGGGGATACGAAATATTTGAGATTATGCAAAGGACAAAAGACAAAATTCACTCACAGTAAATTAACGTGGTCTCTTTGTACTACCAAATAAAACACCACTGCCCTTCACCTCTTTTCAGGGTGAGACTGTGTTATTGCTTTTGTAGCCAAGACGGGGTATGAACATTTCCTCAAAAGCAGCAAAAAATCCCCACAGAACAGCTGGGGTTGGAAGAGATCCCTGGATCTGGTCCAACCCCCCTGCTCAAGCAGGGTCACCCCCAGCAGGTTGCCCAGGACTGTGTCCAGTCAGGTTTTGTGCATCTCCAAGGATACACAACCTCTCTGGGTAACCTGTTCCAGCATTCAAATATCCTCACAGTGAAGTGTTTTCTTACATTCAGACAATTTCCCATATTTCAGCTTGTGTCCGTTGCCTCTTGTCTTGTCAGTGGGCACCACTGAGACAAGCTTGTGGCTGTCCTTCTTATACTCTCCCACTAGACATTTATCAACACTGATCAGATTCCCCTGAGCTTCTCTCCTCCAGACTGAAGAGTCCCAGCTCTCTCGGCCTTTCCTCATACGACAGATGCTCCAGTCCCTTCATCATCTTTGTGGCCCTTCATTGGACTCGCTCCAGTAAAGTGCATGTCTTTCTTGCATTGAAGAGCCCACAGCTGGACCAGCACTCCGGATGTGGCCTCAACTAGTGCTGAGTAAAGGGGAAGGATAACCTCCCTTGACCTGCTGGCCGCTTTCTTCCTAGTGCAGCCCAGGATACCATTTGCCTTCTTGGCCACAGGTGCTCATTTTCAATTTGGTGTCTGCCAGGATCCCAAGGTCCCTCTCTACAGAGCTGCTTTCCAGCAGGTCAGCCCCCAACCATACTGGTGCAAGGTGTTATTCCTCCCCAGGTACAGGACTCTGCACTCCCATTTGTTGAACTTCATGAGGTTCCTCTCTGCCTATCTCTCCAGCCTGTTGAGGACTCACTGAATAACAGCACAAGCACTGGTGTTATCAGCTGCTCCTCCCAGTTTTGTATCGTCTGCAGACTTGTGAGGGTGCATTCAGTCCCATTATCCAAACCATTAACGAGGATGTTAAACAATATTAGACCCAGTATTGACCCCTTGGAGAACCCCTCTAATGACTGGCCTCCAGCAGTACTTTGGCTGCTAGTCACAACCCTCAGCCTGGAAGTTCAGCCAGTTTTCAGCCCACCTCACTGTCCATTTATCTAGCTCATACTCCATCAGTATGTCTACCCAATAGATGTTTTCCAAGCTCAGACAGTCCTGGCAGCTCTCACTAGCTCTTCCAGCAACTTACATAGAGCTAACCATACATTGTAAAAACATTAACAATTGATTTCTGCTAACACCATCCCTTATTGGTTCTTCTGTGATAAAAAGTGTTAATGACTCAAACCAACAACCGCCATACAAAAATAATCCGTTCCAGCATGTTATCTGTCAAGCATGATTTTGGAGATCATCCCTGAGGTGTGAACTCAGTTGGACCTGACTAGTTATTACTAGACAAAAGCAATTTGGCTGTTGAAAGGATGGCTGGATTATGAACCTTCACAGCTGTCCTGGAACTTACAAAACACAAGCGTGCCCATTCTTGACAAATCCATGAATACATATGCATTAGTAACAGATCCAAGTGCAAAGAAATTTGCAGACTGTAAATACGTAGCAAAAAGCAGACCAATCTACTCTGCAAGATGCTTTCAAATAGATCTCAAAGTAGAAGAAATATGATATTGCTTCCGCTAAACACCTAATGTCTTAAGAGAGCTTTACAGTACATCTAACCTTAATTCATGAAGCGAAAATGTAATATTATATATCTACATTTGTTTGAATTGGTGGCTACAGATATTGGAAAGCGTAAGATTGATATTTCACTATGCAAAAGTACACATTACCAATGGGGAGGTACTGCCCTTGGGAACAGTGTCACCCCCACCCGATGCAGAGGTATGAAAATAAAGTCTACAGACGTAGATGCTGTAGAATTTAGAACTAGAATTTATCACCTGCATATTTGGCTACTGCGGACACAAACCGTTCTTGGCTTAAATGAACTTTTCTCATCTCCCTCTTGGCAAAACAAGGCGGTATAATCCAAGGATCTGTCTGTCATTAGAATTACAATTGTAGAGGGGTTTTTGTTTTTTTGCTCAATTGGCTATGGATGCCAGTTTTATACTGCTAATTCTCTAATGCTAGAGAAGTCTGTAAGGCAAGCCATACTGAAATCTTCTTCAAAGTCAGTGAGTTTCAGGCTCGCAAGAGAAAATAAGTTGCTTCACTTCGCAATCTGACCACAAATGAGCCTAATTTGAGGATGTTTTTCTGTCTAGTGGAAATTCTATTCCCAAATTTGGTCTTCAGTTCCTATACAACTTACAGGAAAAATTGAACCATCAGCAGTTTAATTCTTTGAACTACAAGACTTCTAAACTAGGTAGTAGGAAATGCCAAAGATGCAGTATGTCCAAGCCTTCATTACAAGTTGCACAGAGGGAACTATTCTTCAATGAAATTTCAAAATCCTGTCCTGCAGCTAAAAGCTTAAAATAATTCTTTTACTAATAAGGATAAGATACTCCTTTCAAATTATGTCTGGGTGAAGCAGAAGGAGCAGAAGCAGAACAAAGATTGGAGCCAGGCTTCTTCCATCTGAAATGATTAGATGACTGCTATGCAGTCACCCTTGAATAGAGGTAGAGATTACAAAAATGTCCGTAAACTGGAAGAGAGCAAATAGGAGGCATTGAGGGAGTCCCGCTACAGAATACTCTCTAGCAGCAGTTCCCAGCTCTACCTTACCAGGTTTAACGTCTTCAATACTAGCTTAAACAATCCGGTTTCTGTCAGAGCCTGCAGTGCCTGGTAAGGTGGGTCTGCTCTCCTCCAAGTCAAGAGTTTAAAAACCATCACAGAGAAGGATACTGAACCCAGATCTTTGCAACTCCCACAGATGTTATGTATGTCAAAGATATTCTGTGCATGTTATATAAAGCAATATATAAACAGATATAAAAAGTTATATTCTGAGACGTTATATAAAAATTCTACCTACCCTCTCCTTTCTGCTATGTTATATAAGGTTGGACATGGCCTGCCTTACGCTACAGAACCCAGCTCCCTAACTGAAACAAGTGAGAAAATATTGCTTGTAAGTCCTCATGGGACTTAGGCATAAAACCAATGCTGAACATTTCCTTGATATCAAGATTTTAGTGGATGCGTGCATGTTCGGTCACATAAACTAAGGCACAAGGGTGTTTGGGTTCTTAAACACAGAAGCGTTTCCCTAAAACAAACAAGCAGGAGTTTCAATATGTCAGTGCTGTTGGCAGGTTAGGGAGGTACCTGAATATTTAAAGCTCCCATGTGAAACCAGTAACCATTTCCTTCCTTTAAGGAAGGAGGCAAACAGTTTTGTAAATTTTGCTCTGTATTTCTTGCTACACAAAACTCCGACAAAGTTATTATGCAGGTGCAGAAGTGCAAAAAACATAATGAGGTCTTTTATCTTGGATTTGGCTCTGAGATTGCTTGTCACAAGCTGAAAGTTGTTGAGAAAATATCAGGAAACAATCTCCAGCAGCAACTAATAAAATTTAAATCAAAGCATGCATCTACTCTACTGTGGGTATCCAAGTATATGAAATAATAATAAAAAAAGAACAAGGCCTGATTCACAGTAAATCAAAATATAAAAATGAACTTCAAATAGAATGCCAAAGGCTTTGCCAGTGCAATTTTCATTCGATGTCTTTTGAATACTCTTATATTTTAAGGTACAGGTAAAGTAGAGTTTTAGAAAATGTCAACACTCAAAATTTGAAAACTCCAAGAGAACAGAGGAAGGGATCCCCACTCCCTCTAATTCTCTTTCCCCTTTTGTTTAACTCTAAGAAACTTGGATCTTAATTACCTGCTTCTTTCAAGAGGACATTTTTCAAGTGAAAAGATGAATCTATTTTTAGTACAGATGATTTTTATGAGTGGGAGTTTATCCCAGCTCCAACACCTTTCTTACAGCATCTGGCACAGGAAAGACTGACCAAGGCGGCAATGGAGTTAAAACTCCATTTGATGCTTTATATATAACCATCAACTGAACTTAGCTCTCAAGAGCACTCTTCACACTCTCACGAAGCATCCGTTAGATGTTACTACCCATCAGGAGTTATTATTTCAGCGGTACTACACAAGCTGTTTAGTTGCAACTGTACAACAAGGGCAACTTCAGAGTTCAGTGCACACCTCTCCCCATACCGGTTCCACATATGCAAGACACATGTCAGGGCATAACAATGAGATAAAACAACCAGCAGAAACAATCAGATCATTGCCAATGTGGCAATGCTGTTCTTGATACACCTTGTCTTGTGTTATCAGCCATCCACGTGTGATTTCCCTCTCTTCCTCCTCCTTCTCCCTGCTTTGGAAACGATTTCTTGTGCCACAAATCAAAGTGTCACTGCAGGGAAATTAAATGCTGCATGACATATTGCAAGAATGCTCCTCCTCCCCCTCCCAATGTTGTGATTTCAATTGAACAAACTCTTTGGTGTAAACTCCAACTATTAGCTTAAAGTAGTTTTGTATCCTTCCCTTCCATCATCCCAATCTTCATATCATAATGCACCACCTCTCAGTTATGCCAGTTTAACTGTTTTGATTAAAGTTCTTTAAGCCACATCAGGGAGCGTATGTATCTTAGAAATATTCACAAGCAAGAATTTTACAGAAGGAAAAAATAAAACAAACCGAAAATACCTTTTGCTCTTTCATCATTTAGCCAGAAGCCAGAAGAGATATTGGAAAGAAAAAAGAAGTTCTTCACCTTTTTTTTTTTTTTTTTTTTTTTTTTTTTTTTTTTTTTTGGTAGATAGATAAAACAATTTTCTCCTGTATTCTCTTCAATCTTCTATTGTAATCTATTTTGGCTCTTTATCAGACAATTCAGTGGAAGGCTGCTCAAAGGATTCTTGAGATGGACAATAGGATCCCTTTCTGCCATGTATTCAATTTGCTGTGAACAAGCTAGCCATCTGGACATACAGAAACCCCGTGAAGACCCAGCTTCGGGATTCCAGCTTTCCATTGCATGAATGGAGAATCTTATCCCCTTAGTCTTTGCAGTGTTTTTATATCAATTCCCAGCATTATCTTCACATGAAAAGAAAATAAAGGCTTACTTAAATATAAATACAGAAGTTTAGGTTCTCTTTTCAAATCATCGTGGAACTACTGAAAACAGCTTTGAAACCAATCTAGACCCTTCCCCTACATCATATCCCATGCCACATCTGTAATTATGGTACATAATTACGCACAAGGAGTGGGAAGATTATAAGAAACGTTTCAGTATAGTCAACTGAACAACAGCTGAGCAAAGGCTAAAACAGTAACCTTGAAAACAAACATTAATAAGCTACTTGTCGCAGTACACAAAGAATAAAGATGTTTGTTTACATAATGAGCCAAATTCTACCTGCAGGCCAAACTTCCCTTTCATAAGACAGACATATATATATAGACACAGTATGTGCACATGTGAAAAACGTGAAATATAGCTTTAACATTACCTAAAGAGAAGCAAGACTTTAACCTAGGACTGGATATTACAAAAGATCCTACTGACTCCCCATCCATGTTTGCGGCACACACCAGCCCTACATCACACGCTTAAATCACAGCCCAGGGAAACTGGACTGATCTCAGATGTTCTCCAATTTTTCCTATAACATAACATGAGGTTATCAGTTATTCTGCAGTATGCTAGAAGTATGAAGTTTGTCTGCCTGCACCCCAAACAACGAGACAGAGGAAAGGTGATTGTGGCCACAGGTAAGAACAAGCTTGGCAGCTTATACAGCTGTCATCGCACTGTAAGTGTGCCAACAGAAGCAGATGGAATATGGGACTTTTCTAAACACATTTCATCTGATGTATCCATTCATATTCGCAATTGCTGTCCATTAAGTAGCGATTTCATTAAAACCAAAGGAAGAAACCCAAATACACTAAAAATCCCTGTGCTTTACATGAACTGTGAAGCTTTTTGTACTACAACAGCTTAAACCAATCTAAACGAGATTTCAGCGGTCCTGCCTCCCTTGCCAACCTAGCTACATATTTCCTATCTTCATGTTGCACTCAGCATTTAGGGTTGTGAGTTCATACACTGAGTAATGCAGAGATCTAATGCAAACAACAGTTAATCCAGCCAAAAAAAGCAGCCTGTAGCCAAATCAGCCTCCTGCATGGTTTCACCACATGATCACTGGTGCAAGGGAGAAGGCAGGGTCAACATATGGTGGAGGGCAGGGAGGAGGCTGGGATCAGGCAGCTGCCCATATATAGACTGATTTAATTTGTCATGGAATAGTATCTGTTAGTGTTTGCAATCCAAAGTGCATAAATAAAAGCCCCCAAAGCTCACAGAGCTCGACTTTCTTTCCATTTCTCTGTCTCCCCTCAACATTACAACTTTCCAGTTTTTCTGTCACAGTTTCATCTATTTAAGATAGACTGTAATCCTGGGCAAGTGCGTATGAGTGCAGCTGAATTGCTCAGATGAGTAACAGTTGCACATATGATTTAATAATTAGATCCTGCCTTAGCACAGAGACAACATATCATTCTTCAGGTTCATCACTAACATTCAACAGCTAGTAGATGCATGTTGAGGAAGACTTTTTTTTTTTTCTTTTTTTCTTTTTTTTTTTTTTAATTCACATTTGTGACATGGACAGACTCCTCTTTTCATATCTGCCTCAGCCAGAACCAACAAAACGAAAACACTCCATGCAAATACATGAAAAATGATTCATGAAAAGGGAGTGCAAAAAAAAAAAAAAAAAAAGGCAAACAGAAAGGGAATGAAGCAATGCAAACTGAAGAAAGGAAATCCACTGGCATGTCTTAAAGAGCATTAACATTCACTGTTGCCTAAAATAAGATCATAATTAGCACAGAATTTAGATTCTGTACACGTAACAAATGATACAACAACCTGCTAATTGGAGACAATAGTATTCAAATGTTAGCGTGGAACAAAGACTGGTACATAATTATGTGCAAGGAGTGGGAGGATTGCAAGAAATATTTCAATCTAGTAGCCTGAACCACAGCTGAGGAAAGGCTAAAACAATAACCTTGAAAACAAGCATTAATAAGCTACTGTCACAGCACAAGAAGAAACGAGATGATGTTGTTTACCTAGCAAGCCTCATTCTGCCTACAGACCTATGCTTCACACGACAGGCATATACATGTATTTGCACATGTGTGTGCGCATGCTGTGCAAAAAGTGAAATATAGCTTTAATATTACCAAAAGAGAAGCAAGACTTCACCTGAGGATCGGATATTACAAAAGGTCTTACCGAAATAGCATCACAGTCACAGCTCATTTACTAGTAACTTTGACATTAGATGGGGAACACACATGGGGTTATTTTTTTTTTTTACTTACAAATATACATTAGTAAAACAAATGCTCCAGTGTGGTTTCTGGTGCCTGTGCTGGCTTTAATAATTGCTAGTCATCCCTGAGAAACAGAAACAGCAACCCACCTCACCTAACAGTGATGCCGTAAAGAGAAATTCATTAATACTGTATTTACAGAGCACTCAGATACCACAGTGAGAAGCACCATGGAAAAAGCCTATGAGGAAATTAATCTTTCTGCATTCAGTGCAGGATCTGGTGGATGTGCAGGAAAGAAAGCCTGCAGACATACATTAAATATAAAGATACGAATAGATAGAACCCATTACCCACAGAAATAATATCCCCTGAATGAGCACCATCTGCCTTAGGCATTAAATGTTTGATTGTGTTCTTGTTCAATACAACGGAGAAAAACTTGCAATTAACTGATGTGCTAAGGTTACAGCAAGCAGCCGTCAGCCATTCTACGCAAAATATAGCATCTGATAATGTAATCAAAGACTGGGTCGTAAATACACATTTCGGGGCTATCATTTCCTAATTTCAGAATGCTTAGTTTTGCAACTAAATAATCACAGATACTCCACAGTGCAACAATTATTAGCAAACGTACATTATCATAGCACCCAGAGGCTCCTGTCATCACGACAGCACTAGGTGCACTGTGTCTCAGAACAATAAATCATGTTCCCTGCTGCAGTCACTAGACTTCAGTAATCAAGCTATCCTGCTTTACAGCTAGCTCAAGTAAGTCAGGATGGCAAAGACATGACAAAACTGGCTTAAGAAGTGCCTGAGCAACCTGTAGGTTCGCAGCTAGTTCAAATATTTGTACTAACGCTGCATCTGTAAATTAATTATCCCTTTTATTTTAGCCTCTGTCAGTTCACTTCTGTACTCCTATCCACATAAATTGTGCTTTATCCTTTGCTCAAATCTGAAACGAGATGTCAACTTTCTCCTCCTGTTAATCAATGGAGAGCAGGAGGAATGTGTAGGGAGCACTGCAGGATACACCTCTGAGTTAGAAAAGTTTTATGAAAGCTGCTTTCTATAGCAGTTCAAAACTAGGGAGAAGAGGCAAGGGGGCTCCAGGCATATGTCTCTAGAAAAATGAAATATGTGCTAGTATAATCTGGCTGGCACAAGTACTCTTCAACATCTGTGCTGAGACATAGCTGTGCTGCTACGGATTGCGGTTCCTAGTACACAAAAACACTGGTGGAGACCTTACAGATGACCAAGTTTAGTTACTGCTTCAAGCAACCACATATAGCCCATGCCACAGTGTCTGGACTGAGACTTTTGCCTGGACTACTTCAAAGGGAAGATGCAGCACCTGAAGGTGCAGGGTGAGGTAGGTACCCGTGGGCTGTGGAGCTGCAGGAGTTGTGTGGGAAACCCCGACTGCAGCAGCCTCACAAGGTCCCAGGCAGCGCATCAATACATACAACCTGGGGCTGACACCTGAATTATGCTTCACCCCGAGGCCAGGAAGCAGCCCACACGGCACGCGGGTGCAAGGAAAGCAAGGCTCTTCCCTCTCCTCCGTGCACGAGCCACCATCTCTTGAGTCTGCTAGGACAGCCCCTCACCTGGAGACAGACTGGCTCTTGTAAGTCACCCACTTTGGAAGGAAGAGGCTGGGCTGACGTTTACCCAGCACAGTGAACGCAGACCCAGGAGCACGAGAAACTCCCAGAGCCCCGCGAGCTACGCGCTCTCTCTCCGCGCTGCTGGCCGTGGCTCCGGCTCCAAGAATCAACGCTGCTTAGGAGCAGTCAGCTCCGTTCAGTAGCTGGTGAACTACAGAGTAACGCTTGGCCCTCATCCGCCTAATTCAAGCCGACACCACAAGTGGGAGTTTGGGTCCATTTAGTGAAACATATTCTGGTTCCCTATCTTGAGCGAGCTTCTGATATATTTACTGCTTTCTTTCCCACAAGAGGAACATTTTTTATTAAAAAGGCTCATGTAGTATAGTTCCTCAGATGCATTTGACCAGTTTCAGGCCAAAAAAAAAAATACATATATTAGTTATCGTTTCGAACATACAGGTCCAAAAGAAGATGCACAGTTCTGTTTCAATAATCAATTTAACTGATTTCTAAGGATGCAGCTGGCCCAAGCCTCACAAGAAAAGTGACTAATAATTTTAGTAGACAGTTCTTGCTCGGTAGCATAGCCAAGGATATTGAAATGTCTGTCATAACCTAAGACAACAGTAGTAAGTAACAAAAACTTTTTCTCTAGGAGATATGGAAAAAAGTCTAATACAGATATGTTATCCTTTTACTGCATTTTTTTTATCATTATTGAACTAATGGAAATTGAGGTAGGCTTTTTGTTTTTTTTTTTTTTTTTTTCCTAAAGCTAGCTTACCATGTTCACTTTTACTTGACATAAGCAGGACACACAGTGTGAGACAAATCATGAATTAGCTATTCATACAAGGTCCACTCATTTCAGCATAAAACTCAGATGATTATATCTGATATTCTAATTGAAAATGGCATGTTAAAACTAACCTCTCTTTTCAGAAATGCAAAAGTAAATATTTACCTAGCTTTCCTGGAGATAAAACAACAACAACAACAACAACAACAAAAAAAAAACTAATACAGGCAAAAGCCTTGGCAACAGAGCTGGAAATCAGCCACATCATAATCAAGATATTCTAATAAAAATATCAAAATTTATAAAAATAAACAAACCAAAATACAGAATTAGAAAAATATCCTTCCTGATGAGAAATCCAAGTTTTAGTATTAATCTTTGAAAAAAGACAAAGTACAGAACGATACCTACAATTACAAAAATCGAAGAGAACGGAAGCAAAACTCACAAAATTACTAGACAAATATGACAGTCTGGAATTCTTTGTACCTCAGAACATATTGATCTCTTCATATATTGATCTCTTCATTTGAATACTATAAAATTTCCTTTTTCAGAAATCTGAATAGAACACAAGGAAAAACGAAACTAACACAATTGTAGAAGTCTTATATTTTGTTTATTAGTTAAAATAAAGCTCACAAATCTGATTAACTCCACCAGAAACTGATAGAAGCATTAATGGCAAATACAGTTTCCTTTTCTAGCTATGGATTTTTACTCATCTTTTTTGGAAGTGTGTATTTTCTGATATTCGGCGTTCTTAATAAATGACAGACAAAAACATCTATTGCCAGGTACACGAATATAAATGCACAGACCCTGCCTCTAACCTCGTCTGACTGGGGGGAATTTAGGGCATTAGAATCACAATTCTATGAATTGGGAGAAGAAACCACTCTCTCAAAGACAGCTTCGTTGACATTGACAGTAAAATATACATTTCCTTTTCAACACTTCAGAAGATAATGCCTTATTTTATAGATGATATACAAAGCTGATATAATGTCACTGGTTATCAAAGAACCAAAAGGACTTTTGGATAGGTAACAGAAATAATTAAAGTCCTGGAACAGTCAGCATCATGAAGTGACAAGATTTCAGTAGCTATTACACTGTAATAACAAGGCAGTCTTGATCAAAAGATGATTTATTTAACAGATCAGGACCTCCATCAATAATTTTCTTTACTTACCTAGTCAGCAGAGTACAAGGAATTTAATCAAATAAAGATTTTTTTGTTGTTAGAGAAAGGTTTTTTTCTTACTGTGAACAGACATGCTATATTAAGATATTGCTATATATTAGTTGCTAAAGCAACTGCTTTGCTTCATTAATTTTTTCAAGTTGCAGTTGTGATCCAGATTAATGTATGTCAGACATGAATGCCACCAAAATATACAAGTTGTGTCATCTAAAAATGCATGCTACTCTTAAAAATCACACTTTTACTATATTATATAGAGAAAGCATTATTATTTTTCAGAAGACATGTAAGATTATCAAAACTTAAGAGATTAACTTCTTTTAACAATTCTTGAATTCTCTTTGTTGTTTTAGAAACATCTTTATGTAAAGCCAGTTTAGTCACATGGAGTCAGCGAGTAACCTCTCTCTAGTCAGGGATTTTAAACTTCAAAACAAGGGTTGGAAAAGCACAGACATTGGCAGGAACCTGAGAAATACACATAGCACTGAAAACTCAGTCAGTTTTTCCAGTGCTTCATCATCTGCACCATTGACACATCGCCTTATTATTTTATTTTGAAATTCCTCAGAAGAGGAAACTGTCTTGTCAGAAGGCATAATAGCAGTCTATTAGGTTAGCACAACTCTAATGGGTTTAAACACCAAATCGCTGCACCACCTTTATACCACTCATAAGCTGCCAGCATCTACTCCAGCTACAGTAAAAGCCAGATGGCTTGAAAATTTTGAGCCAAAGAAATTTGAAGAATTACATGGCAGCACTACTAAACCAACAGTCTGTGTTTTACACATCACCTGAGCTGCATTTTAAGCAAGGGGAAGGTAATACAGCAGTCAACGGCATAACAACGTAAAGACCTTGGTCTTACCCTTTGTTTTCAAGTCGTTTAATACCTTTGATTCCACGGGCAGTATATCACTCACTAACTTTATCTCAATATTTCGGGATGCCAGTTCTAGCAATTTTTCAAAAAGACGTTGGCCCTGGGAAGAACATTAAAGGAAAGCAGAGTTTGTAAGACACACAACTGTTCAAACAGCATATCAACAAACTAAACAAGCATGTTAAAACAGAGACATACATAGCAACAGCTAAGTAAGTGGGTTCCTAAATGTGATGAAATCTAACCTAAAGGTTAGCAACTCGAACAAACAATGTTTCTTGGAGAAAGAAAAGCCAGATCTTCTCAGACTGTGCAACACCATTCATGACGGATGACACAGAGAACGAAGTGTGCACTTCATTATGCTGCATACACATATTTTTTACGCTTTCTTTTGAATAAATACATTTTTTAAATCAAGACAAAAAGCATAAGGAGAAAGACTTTGTTGTATTTGTTTTGTATAGAGTGTTTTTTGCAAGCGCAAGAACTTCTCAAGTCATCACATGCTCATCTTCCTGATGCTGTCTGATAGAAAGCTATGCCAGGAAGAATTATAATTTACATGCATGTCATATGCTTTTTCCTTCTACCCGCTTACAACTTTATGATTTATGCCCTAACGCTAACACGCAACAGGAAAGGGACTCTTATACCGAACAAGATGCACGTTAAATCACAGATCAGTTGAGGCATTTGTTTCATAAAATTGGTAAGGTTGGAAGGGACCTCTGGAGATCATCTAGTCCAACCCTCAGCATAGCCCCGTACAGGGATTGAACCCACGACCATGGCATTAGCAGCACCACGCTCTAACCAACTGAGCTAAACGCGAGAAGAATAAAATTTAACATTAGGTCTCACTTTTCCATATCCAGGAAACAAAAAGAAATAGGCCTGCTGATTGCATAACAGGTTTTGACTTTTTAGACTCAACATAGTATTTTAAGTCAAATACAATGTTTAATCAGCGGTATCTAACTACACGATGCCAAGCGTAAGTACCTGGCATACTACTGCCACGTTGCGTGACTACCCCAGGGAGCTGGTGGCCGTCTCCCTCCTGATGCTCCGGCGTGCCCCAGCAGCCACCAGTCACGACTGGTGCCAGAACACCCAACAACTCGGGCTTTAAGCAGCTGACCAAGGCTCTGCCCTGTTCACACACCCCTCTTTACCTTCCACGCGACGCTGGCCTCAGGGTAAAACCTAGCACGAAAAGCTGAAAACAAACAAACAAAAAAAGCAATAGATGCATAACCTTCAAAACACAAGCAGGGAGAAAATAAAGTTTTCCACAGGACCAGGGTAGACAGTTCCCCGCACAAACTGGCACGGGAAAAGCCCTGCACGGCTGGCGCTCTGCTACGAAAACGGCCGACCCGAAAGCAACGAGGGACCGTGTAACTTGCCTCTAAGGCAGGTGTAAACTTCTGCTTTCGGTGTTGCTTTCTGAGGCTTAAGTATAGCTCTAATCCAAGGAGGCGCTTACGCCGCACGGACCAGCGAACGCCCCAGCAGCAGCCAGCTCCCGCGCCGCACACCGGCGCGGCGGCCCCTGGAAAGCTACCCTGGTGTTTGCCCCTGGCTGCTCTGGAAACCCCCGCTGCCCCTCTCGGTGACGGCAGGCGCAGAGAGCAGCTCTTCACCCACACGCAGGGCAGACCCGTTCTTTAAGATTTGCTTCCCAGCATTCAAATCTAGGTGGTAAAATAAAAAAATTGCGCGGGCTTCTCAAAGCCAGCCTTCCCTGAACGACACCGCAGCTGGAGGTGGCAATGCAAACGCAGAATTACTGTTTACGTTTTGCTTATGTATGTACGACTGCTTGCGGGCTCAAACCCGCAACGTAGCTCCTGCCTCATCCCAGGGTTCACGGGAACTTCATAGCCAACAAATTTCTGCCATAGCAAAAGCAAGAGGCGATCACTACGGGGGCTGCCCCCTTTGTCCCGTGCCGTGCAAAAGTCCACCCACCCACCCCCAAATAACTCCTGCAGCCCTCTGGGTGCCCTCGAATGGGGTCATCCTGCTGATCGATCATGGTGGTCTCCAGCTGAGCCCGAGACCCGCAGTCACTGTGCTCACCCACTGCGTGGTCAGCCCAGCCCTTCACCACCCCTCAGCTCTCCTCTTTCGCCTCGGAGCTGACTACAGGCTCCTGAGGTGCTGGATCTCAGGCAACCATCCACCCGGGGTCCTGCTGGAGAGGCCACCAGCTGCTGAGCTGCATTAGTTTCATCTCCACGGAAATGTAAGCAGGGAAAATTAGGGACTAATAGGCTTTCATGCAATAATCCACTACAAACACACATACATGCATACATACATATATATATATATATGTATATCAAACTGCAACTCAGAAAGGTTCTATGTGTCAATTTAATTTACTAAGTAAAAAAAAAAAAAAACAGACGCACACTGGTTTCGCTTGGGTTATTTGTTAAAACTAGTTTTGAGTAGAAACATAACAGAAAGCTGCAGCATACAAAAATAAACATGGAAAAAGCGTTCATAAATTTGATGGAAAATGATTTGAATAATTAATATCAATTAAATCCTAATACATTAACTGGTCTACTAAATAAATGCTTAGAAAGGGAGTATCCAAAGCTGATAAAACAAATTTGTTTCAGAGGATGGCTCTTTACAGTTTTCTCCAAAGTAATTATTTTTGGACATTATTGCCACCCCTACCTGCATGAGATCATATTTGTGTATGATTTACCACAGCTTTGGTATGAAAATTCTACTAGCATCTCTTCCTGAACAAGCTTGGACTTTCCGTACTGATTCTAGTTTGGAGAAAGAAAGAACAAGGCAACGTTTCCTGAGTTTTATCTAATCTTAGTAGACCCTGATGTGCCCACCACAGCATGGTTCATGGGCCACCTGGCTGTCTCTTTCAGGCCATACTGCCAGCTGCATAGTCCATCTTATGGGTCAGTAGACCATTTGGAGAGGGGCCTTGTGTTCCTATCAAGACATCTTTTTGGAAAATCCATCTCATCTCTTTTCCTATCAGGCACATCAGAAGGAGGGCACACACGAATAGCCTTCTGTGCCCAAACGTGCTACCTGCATTCGCAAATGGTGAAACCTCAGATTGAGGAGACATCTAAAGCATCCAAAAGTAGTGATGGTTACGGAATCGTAAACGTAGCAGGTTAAGAGCAGGAGTCCACTCACTACGAAGGTGTGTTTACACCGGTATACAAAAAAAAACACCACCCAGTGCCAGAACTGTAAAGAATTCCCTCTTTCCTACCTCAAACTGCACGATCCCTTAGCAGCCAGTCGAGATCTCATCATGCTTCCAAACAGCTATGAAGAATATTTAATTTCTGCTTTAAAAAAAATCTGTATGCACGATAGTGAAGTAAGTTATTAGGAATTCTTCCTTCACTCTGTGCCTTCTTCCTCATTAATATTAATCTGAGGCTCAGTTTCTGTACTTTGACATGTTTACTTGCAACTTTACCCATTTGTTCTATGGAGGGGGTTGGGGGGAAGAGACCGGGGAGAAGGTCTGAAGAGTTTTGTCGCTGCTGTCAGCACATTTGAAACGCGCCTGCCGACCACGACGCCTCGCGCCGTCATTGAGAGCATGCCGCTTTCGCAAGACGCGGGGACGCGGCGCGACGGCGCTCGGCCCCGCGAGACTGCAGCACACCGCCTTACACCATCTCCGCACGTTAGCGAGCAATACCACCAAGAAATCTGCCGGCCCTGATAAAACACTCTCCTGCACTATTTGCAGGGCTGTTTCAAAAAAGCCTACCGAAAATAACAAAGTAAGGTGTAAAGCAGATATACAAAATGACTAATACTGCCATTCTCTTGCTAACTTTCTTTTTAAATTACCATACACCTGAAACATCAATCCCAACTTCACATGCCGCAGCAAACTGGTGCATTAAAAAAAAAAAAAAAAAAAAAGTTATTACCACCAAAAAGGTCTGAAACTGTCCCCAAAAACAATTTCTTAACGCTCACCAGGCAGACTGATTCTAGCCTGGCTGATTTCCCTTGTCTGCTCTTTACCAGGATGTGCTCCTCTTTAAAAATAGAGGAGGTATGAACACGAAAATGCTCTGTTTATTGAAGAAGTACTCTAAAACTGAATTATCGTGCCATTCATGAACTCAGATTCCTAAGGTTTAGCCAATGTTTACCAGTTTTATTTCTGTGGAAAGGAAAAGCTTCCAGAATTTTCTTCTAAATTTATTCTATATAATTCTACTAATATTTTAAAAAATTGTCCTATTGTCAAGTCTTTGGGTGCATCTTTAAAACGTCACTACAAATCACAAAATCCTGGCAGAAACCAATAGCAAATAAATCAATAAATCCTAAATTTAGCTTTGCCATTTAATGCAGAAGAGAGAAACTCAACTGCTCTCCTCCCATTCTTCTAGCCGATCGTCTAATGAAAAGGGAGTGAATGTCAGTTTCTGGAATTTCAGAGTTAAAAAAAATGCCTTCTACTGTTAAAAATATCTCTCTCTTTTTTTTTTTTTATTTTTGTTTTCTACATCTTGTTCTGTACCAGCTGCCTCTGGAAAATGCCACCACTTGAAGAGAGGTATTTGCACAAGGATGAGCTTACAGAAAAGAGAATAAACTACAGTCTTTGTAGCTGATTTCTGCTTTAAGCTGTTAGATTGGAAGATGTTCTTGCCTTCCTTGTCCTTATTTGCATTTTTAAATAGTTTTCAAAGAAGGGCACCTGAACCCTGGCGCTAACATTTGTTCTTCCACACAAACCACCTAAGATCCCCTGGTGCTGCGTCTGAGGGCGGCGCACGACTCTCCCCTTCAGAGATTGCGTTACAAGACCGGACAGCTCGCTCCCCGGAGACGTCTGAGGTGCACTGGGAGGCTTCTCCCATGCAGCCATTTGGGAGCCGCCCCATAGGTAGGCAGAGAGAGACAAGGTCAGAGCGCCTACTTTTTGTGTGCTCATTGCAAAGATGCAGCCAGACCTACCCTCTGACTATCTCTATGGCCATCCAAATACCCATATCCAGGGAGAACTGTGCCATGTCCACTGCAATACCAGTAAATCATGATGGGATTAATTCTTACTTCTTAAACTTAAAATGAAATTTTTGAGGAAGGGCTTGTTGGAACTATCTAATGTCATGAAGGCAATGACTGCTTGTGAATACAGGTTTTAAGCTACCCCAGCTGTTACCAAATTATCATGTATCTTGATTGGCAAACACAGGATCAATATTCTCCCTAACTAATCCAGGGAGTAGGATGAGATGAGCTAAAGGAAATCAATTGTGAAAAATCATGAAACTGGCGTTACCCTCAGGTTCACCTCACCCTTCCCTGCAAGTGAATTATAAGCTATATTCAAAAAATTTTCTTCCCGTTGTCCTCTGATATCTGCAAACATCAGGTTGTCACAGACAGATTCACATACTCACATTCTGCAAACATCTCCAAACCCGTGGTATGACCCAAAGACATCTACCCTGCTGTCTTGAAAATGCACACAGCTGACAACCCAAAGGTGCTGAAAAACGAGAAAAGCATGGGTGCAGAAACCTATCCGGTGTTTCACCACAGGAATACACGTTCATTTGGCCTCCTGAGCTGCGGAAGGCAGGCAGACGGTGCCAGCACGAAACACGACAGCATCGCGTGCTTCCATCTGAAGACCCAGTTCAGGAAGCCTTATGAACTCGGACCCCTGAGCATTGCAGTTGTGACCTGGACAGCTCCGTCAGAAATTACTATTTGTTTTGATTTATAACAACAACACACGGAGAGGCATCTGTCAAGGAGGCTAGATTATCTTGCCACAAACAAAAATGAAGAAAAATCCAGCAGCAACTTCCAGAGATTTATATACACACAAGGAAAAAAGATCCATACATACACACACATAGACATATAAAAACAACACAACATAGTTTACATATATATGTATTGTATACATATGTATATATGTGTGTATATACTTATATATACACACACATGAAAAAATGTAATTAAACCGTGTAACAAATTAAGAAAAAGCAATCTAACCTACTCAGCTATTCTCCTTCAAAAATCCATGCCTGCTGAAGTGCTCTTCTCAAGATATTTCCTTTGCAGTGTGCCTTCACCATTCACGAAATGGACATTGCTAGTTATACAGCAGGACGTTGGTCCATATGTAAAATTATCCTTGTGTTTCTGATAAAACAAGCATCATGCAAGGAGCAAGTAGAACTTACTCATTATGCATCATAGTACCTAAATTTTTGCATCTCTCCCCCTCATCTTCCATAATACCACTGCTATCTGTGGGCAAATTTATCTTTCATTTTACAAGGAACCTTGATTTCTGAAGATGGAAACAGAGAAAACTGATGCAACTATGCAAGTTTTCTCCCCTCTCTTTTGTACACTAAGCTACGTACACATTCTCTGAGGCAGAGATTTCTAAGAAACGCGGCCTCTTGGACAATTTCTTTGATGAATAGACTGGCCAATTAACAGTATAGTTTTTTAGGATGAATAGACAAGCTTGATAGAAAGATCTATCAGCTGCTCAGGCCACACTGCTGTATAATTGAGGAAAGGCTAGCATATTAATGACCTTTAACAGAAGTAATTACTTACTTTTGTAAAACTACCGACAGGCAGAAATAGATAACCAGAGTAGAATATTATGAAAAATACTTTTCGTTTTTCTATCTTAAACTTTGCATTTGAGGATGAAGGAGCAAATCCTCTTCTTAAATTTTTCTTCTTCCTTTCCCTGCTCTAACATTCATTCAACAACGTCTTAAAGTTCTTACTTTGCATAAGAATGTGGTACAGTGAGTGGCTTTGATGCTTAACTACTGAAATCCCAATTTCCAGTTTGCTATTTTTGTTCTCTGTTTGGGATTTGTTAGGCTCTGCTGGTTTTGAAGCAAATGACATGTTGAATTTTTTCTGATGAAAATTTTTTAAAAGATTCATGCACATACTAACTCATGCACATCCTGGGAACATCTAAGACACTATCTCTTTGAATTCATCTGCTTGAATGACAGTACATGAATTTGAAACTTCTTAGGCAATAAATTTAAATAAAACTTAGCTACATAATTACATTGTGAAAAATCTCAATATTTTGATACTCAATAAATTTATTCATAAACCATATTCCAATATTTATAAGCATTCTAAAAAAAAAAAAAAAAAGGTTTACACTACATTTTCTATTTGGCTGCTCACCTCAGGTTTTCACCAATTTAAATGGACATTTTAAGGCGGCAGACTTACTCTGAAGAAAAGTGAACGTACGCCCTTTAATTAGGCTACAGCCTCTTTTGGAAAAAGTAGAATCTCTTTCATGATTGAAAGTATCGGCTGTCTGAAGTCCTATCTTTGGTTGCTCAGAATACCAGCCACTGTCTATCATCTAGCAGAAGGCATTTTTATTGCACAGCATCAACAGAAATAGAGAAGAAAGTGAAAAGTTTGTGGCACAGTATAGTATAGCAGATTCTTTAGTTACCTAACTGTCATTTTAACCCATTTCACATTAACCAAACTGCTTTCTTTTCCAGTCAAGAAGCCATGTAGTGGAAAGGAAGAGATACTCTCAGCCTGTTCGTTTTGCAATACTTTAGTTTGACAGGGTGATACTAAGTGAAAATCTGGCCTTACCACATTTCCAACAGGACTGCTTTCAAGAATAAATTATTAGTTGCCACAGCATTATTGTAATGAATGCCTATCTCATTTGCAATGATTTTCAATTTTTTCCCATTGCACTTAACTGCTGAAGTCTTGAGGCCCCACAAAAGTTCATTCTCAAAAGGTACAAGAGGTATGAGAAAGCATCTGATATTACGTTATTCTTTGTAAGTGCAATTCTATCCATCTGTTCAAGTGCAGGATTAATCCACATGCTTTTTTTTTTTTTTTTACCTGACTGGTTGCACAAATTAGAAAATAAATATTTAGATTTACGGATATTCCCAACCTATGGATATGTTAATATAGAAACAATTTTGCAAGCTCCCTAGGATTACACAATGCTTCCTTTGTTGAGATGACAGTGAAATGGGTATGTGTTTGGTATGCTCTGTAGTCCAGCATGCCATGACTTTTGGAGGACTATTGTACTAGCAGGAAAACCCTTATAAGATAGATATATATATATATATTTTTTTTTTTTAAACTATCCAAACAAATAGGTCCGCTATGCGGAAGGGCTATAGCTCTATAGAATTAATAGCGAAAGAAAAAAAAAAAGAAAACAAAAAAAAAATCCCCAAACCAGATTGTTAAATTGTTCCCCCGTTTTGTTTGGCTAGAACATACCTGGCATGCTGATGGATGGCTGTGATTGAGGTCCCACTGGGAAGAGACTATGTCAACAGACTTTTCAGCCATATTAAGCAAATTCATCCAGCCTTGGAAAAGAGACAAATGGGATGGTGCACTGTCTGAATAGTTGATCCCTTCAGGAATATTTTCCACAAGAGCAACCCTGAGAATAGATAAGGAAAAAAAATAACCACTTAACAGCAGCACTTTTCTTCAGGGAAAATGTCCCAAATTGTAAAGAGCGTTAGCTTTTGGGCCTGCGGTTCAAAATCTGCTCCCAGAGGCCTCTCAACATCCGGTCACCCTGCAATTCGCTCCGAAGTTGCCAAATGTGGAAATGAACTGCTGTAACGGCAACAAAACTGATGAAACTTTCGGAGCTCTACAACATTAGCTTTAACATAGAAAAGCTTACTTCTTATAAGACAGTAAGTGGGGATCAGTCCTTAAGGTGAAGATGGGAGGAAATGAAACAGTCTCTTCTTTCTTGCCACCCTCGTCCTTGCATTTCTTTCCTCTTTTTTCTCTAAGCAACCTCACATGCAGCGCAGCACAACATGAACTCCCTGCCACTCTCTTAGGTCTTTCCTCCCTGCTGACGTTTCATTACGTTGCCATCTTTATGTATGAATTCTCCATTTCCAAGTGCTGTAAGGTACCTAACTTCTCTGCTTCTGTTCACCTGCGTAAGGCTCAGAGTGGGATCCAGAGTAAAGAAAAGGAGGAAGATTTTACCTTTTTTTTTTTTTTTTTAATCTTCTGTTCTTTTTGGAAAGCTCCTTAATCTTATATTCTATACTATTCAAAACACATCCAAATAACATACATTCACATGCCTCCAAGAAGGTAAGTGATCATGGCAGTAAACTGACAGTTCAAAAATATGCCCCTCTACTTCAGGGAAAGCATGTGGTTCATTCAGCATACTGCCCCACTGCTTCATTTCCATGAATTGCAACAGGGTAAAGTTCTTCTCACTGCTCAGTAGAGGAGCTTAAAAAAAATATATCTCAAGTCTACTAATTCTGTTTTTAGCTAAACAGATGAAATTTTCACACAACTTGTGAAAAACACAACTTGTAAATGTTGGTTAGAGTACAGTTAAATTTAAGCCACCAACATCTTCCATATTTACTGTGACTTATAAAATCAGATTTAGAAAAGACATTAAACTTACCTGACTTCTATATTAGAATGCCAGAGTCATAATACCATGAAATAAATAAATTGTAAAATGTTAAAACACACACACACACCCCTTGATTTTATATCTTCAAGTATACTTTATTTTAAAGCATTTTAATTACCTTATTCATAAACTTCTCATAAGTAACTACTGCTCTAAAAATTAACCACCCTTATTATTCCCCTGACTGCCATATTTTTTTAAATAAATCATTTTATTCTAACACTCAAGGTTTTAGACTTATTTCTGCAGCATCTAATACAGCTACAGAACCCAATAAAACTTTAGTCAGGCTTCTTGAAAGCTTAATTAGTTTCTTTCTGATTAATTAATGTTGCTAAAAGCCCCAATATAAATAGTAATTTCCATGTTCCCACAGTTGTTCTATTCAACAAGGAGGGTCACCTACTCTACACAGAACGAGACACCAAGGCACAGAAGAATAAGCAGTCTGTATAAGGACAAACCAAAGCACAGAAGAATAAGCAATTTGTTCTAGGACATAAACAGCGGCAAAGACAAGCAATGAATCCAGGTCTTTCTGAGCCTCTTCCATTGCCCACTCAATCATATGCCAATACAAGAGGGAGTTAGGCTGGATATTCTCCCAAGACATTCTTCATGTCAAACCATTATTCCACAAATAATCTGACAAATATGGTTCTGATTTAGCAATAATTTAAAAGTATACATCATTCCCTTAACCAAAGATGTGACAGAAACTCAACACTAGAATATCGCCTCACATACACAATCTTCTGAGTGAATACATATCAATAGATATATAGTAGCCCAAGAAACACCTGAGAAGATTGAATCCCTCGAGGTCACTCCCAGTGGTTCGTAGTAGTATTTCCTATGGGCTTTACTGAACTACTGGCTCACTGGAAAGCACACACTTTGCTTCTGCTCTTCCTATCTCTGTCTTTGACACACTAAAATTTGCCAAAAAGATAACACAGTCACTGAACTGCAGAATAGCTGAGGTTGGAAGGCACTGATGGAGATCATCTAGTCCAAGCCCCTTGATCCAAGTGCAGTCAACTAGAGTAGGTTGTGCTGGTTTTAAAGAGCTCCAATATCTCCAAGCCCAAGAAGTTTAACACATCACTTCTGAGGTTAGGGCCCTGATCCAGCCAAGCACTTATACATCTGCTTATTTCTGATGCACTGGCTCTCTAGAGCTATTTATGCCCAAAAGAGGGGGGGAATGAAGAGTATATCTATACATTATATACTCAGACTCCAGAAGCAGGTGGATGCAAGACAGATCTGAACTGGAAGCCACCTGTCCTGCTTACTGTGCAGCACCCAACCTGGGTTAAAGTACAGCACTACGCCAATGATGACCACACGGCTCGCCGTGCAAAGCTGCCTCATGGCCAGCCCACTTGAAGGGAACGCAGAACTCAACTGTCTTCGACCACAAAATGCCATCCAGGCAGATTCATACAGTAACCTCTCTTTCAGGTCTGCGCTCTCTGTAAAACTGTAATCTTGTATCTTAAAGTGTAATTCTGAAAAAGCTGCAGGCATGATTCAGTGCTCTGCAGACGTATTAAGGGGTACAGACACCATCAAAATACACATAAAAAAAGTTTTTTCCTTTTGTTGCACAGGTTAAAACCATTTACCTATTCAACAAAAGCAGCAGGAGATTTTTGCTAGGTGCCACAAAATTCCTCTCTCTGTTGCAAGGGCCTTTGTCAGGAAGAAGGTGCCTCCTGGTAAGGAGGCTCGTTCAGCCTCTGTTGGGCTCAACTTGCTCATCACCAGGAGGAGGTCAGCAGCCACTTTTCACTCTGTGTACCACTTGGCAGGCCACAGCATTAGAACTCGATTATGGGTTTGACTGTGCAGCTCCTGCCATTTTATAATTTGGTTTGACTACAAAACAGGAGCTGAATGCATCCCCACGTAGTGAAAATGATCTTCAGAACAGATAGCAACACTAAGTACTTTGTGCCCATTAGAGGGCAAAAGACATTCTATTTAGCTAGGGCACTAGTTAAAATGTTGTCTGCAGGGTTCACACATGTCCCTTTAATAATGAGCTTATTCTGCCCATTCAAAAGCTCAGCCAAGCTCAAAAGTTAAAACCCCTAACCACCAACTTTCTAAACTAAATGCTCTTGCCCTCATAGTTTTTCCTCTACTACAAATACAATACCAAAAATCCAATATGAGTTAAAAAGTTTTGCTAAACTTTTTGCACAAAAGTTTGGGTTTGCAAGAGCCTGCAAAGGCCCAAATTCCATCAATAAAAGCTAAACTTTGCTCTCCTTTTTGTTCCAGTATGACCACAGAGTGCATTTCTAAAAACTGGTGTAACAAAAGCTTCGAAGAGAGAAGGTCACTCACAGACCTCAAGGAAGATCAGACATGGTTGCATAATCTGTTCTTCAATAATGGCATATTAACAAAGTAAAATGGAACAAATGTAACATGATGGTTAAAACTGACTTTTTCCATGCTCAAAATCATTAGCAGATAACCTTACACCTATCGAATGAGATGTCCTCCCTTTCCCAGACTTCCTGGTGCTTTAGATATTTCATCTGATTAATGCCAGCACAGGCCAGCCTCTTCAGTTGTATAGCGGAATATTCTCAGCCCCATCTCACACGGATGTAGAAACCTAAAAGTAATGCTAAATGATTTCTGCAAAGTTATAGAGGTGGACCAGGGTCACAACTGAGATTCAAGCTCCTCTAAGTGAACAGAAATGTGATAAGCAGTATAATGGTATTTAATTTCTAGTGACCTTGACCTCAATAATAATAAGACTTTTCTGAGCTCAGCTACATGACTTGCATTTAGTAATTCCAAGCAAATTCTGTCCCAGGCTAAGGATTCTCCTTCATCTTTGACAGTCCTTTTGTCAAAAAGCTAGAAGCTTCGTTTCTGAACTCACACATTTTTTTTTTCCCTCTGAAGGAAACACAGACAATCTTAATTTAGCATTTTGGTTAATTAGAGTAGAAAGAGGACTAGGATAGTGAAAATAGGCATATGCTATATATAATCCCTTCAATAATCTTAATAATAATCAATAATCTTAAGGTTATCAGCAAACATTTACAGCCCTGCGTCGAGAAGTTCAGCAGGAACAATTACAGAAGTATACGAGGCAAGTTCTTTTGATAGTTAAATATTCATACCATACTAAAACAATTAATCAAAGAACATTATTCACTCTGGTTTGCCTCAATCTATAGTCATATATTAGAGAACATCCAGTTCTAATGAACTTTAATGTCTACATGACATCTGAATTTACTCACCATTAGAGAAAGAAATACGATATGAAAATTTTCCAACAATTTTTATGAGACAAAGAAATGAAAGATAAACAAAGGATATCTTTGTCATAAGGATGCTATATTTCAGACTGAGGAACGGACGGTTCCGTATAAGTTCTGCCCCTAAACCAGTGTCCTATTTAAAGATAACCTCTTGCAGTCTCTTTACCTTTCTTAACCCAAAAGCCCTGGGTGTAAAAGTGTGCCCTGGAGGATCACGACTCCTCGCAAGGTTCCAGCTCATCCTTTATTATACCCTTTCCAAAGCACTTCTTTTAACTGAAGCATTCACCATGCTCCTTCAAGCACTTCCTCCTACATCATACCAGTCCTACTACTTTTTTCCCCTCAAATCTGCTCATTAGCTGTCATGTTGGCCAAGCCCATCTTCTCCCTTAGCTCCTCAGCAGAGCCACAGCTCTAGCTCTTGTTTCTGGAAGGAACTAAGAAATATCCTTATAGACAGGCTGTAACCACTATCTCAAAAAGATGCAGAAGAAACTCTTTCTGCCTTGTTCACAGAAAAAGTGTCCTAAGAAAAGCAGTATGGCACAACTTGCTGCTACATTTGGATATTCCCCTTAGGGAAAGTGGTAGGACTCTGCAAGATGAAGTGCTATATTTCCACTTGGTATCAGACTGCAGAACACAAAGATATGCAGTGTTTTTAGATATTAAATGCTATCCCATATAGGAAATGTTAAATTGTATATTACATGCAATATTTGTATGAGACCATGCAAATTAATTACATCTCATGTTTCCAAAAAGCTAACTTACAACACCAGCTAGTTATCACATGTACTTACTCTGTTTATTTCAATTTTAAATTAAGTATGTCCCCACTTCCATGCCCTCCCGTAAGTAAATTTATAGCAGAACACAGTGGTTAAAAATGGAGAACAGAGAAGATTCATTTAAAATGGATAGAGAACTCAAATGTTTGTGTACTCAAAAGAAGCTATATTATTACCACCTAACTGTGAAGATCATAAGCTCTACAGCAGTTCTCTAATATTGAGAAATTCATCTGATAAGTGGGGCACGTGCACGTGTGCTTACACACATGCATCTGCCTGAATATACGCACGCTACAAAAGCTCTTGGCAGATATTTGCTTGTAGACTTTTTGAATTTTATTCGTGAAGACTTTGATCTCCAGAGACAAAATCCTGAGAAGCTGAATGCTTGGCTTAAGTTGGTACTTTCAGTTAGATCTTCAGTAAAGGCAGATATATTCATATTTCTGATATTAAATGCATCCTTCTGCAGACACAGAGCATAGGGCACCAGGTACAGAGCTGCATCTGAGCATTTTGGAGCATTACATGGAACAGACCAGTGTGATGTTTAAGCTAAAAAGCTGCTGCCAGTATCTCCCTGACAAATTCATGTTTTCAACATGATTCCATCCATTTAATGGAAAGACAGCTCAATAAGCACATTAACATTTATTATTTCAAGAAATCAGACTGCTAGAATTCTACAAATGTCTTGCACCAGGGGCTGTTCTGAAGGAAGATTTTTCATTTTGTGATCTTTTTCATATTCAGAACCTGCCTGGATATCATTTTGGAAGATAATGGTAGTCAGACACAGGTATCATAGAATCATAGAACCAGTAAGGTTGGATGGGACCTCTGGAGATCATCTAGTCCAACCTCCCCACTCAGCAGGGTCACCTAGAGCATGTTAGACAGGGTTGCATCCAGGTAGGCCTTGAAGATCTCCAGAGAAGGAGACTCCACAACCTCTCTGGGCAACCGGTTCCAGTGCTATGAGGGTAAGAGGGTAAAAACTTATTGTAGAACAGATGGTCTCATGCAGATTTCTTAAGTTCCCTGTTCCTGGACCTACTGGGATATAAGGGGACGGGTTTAACACTTGATAGTGTGTATGTAAATGAAGCTACACAACTATTGTGTTGGAGCATACAATGAAATACAAAAGGTTGCAGCAAGGGAGCTGCCTTGTGCCAAGGAGGCACTTACTGGTCCTGGACTTCAACTCTTCATCACACATAGTCAGTGCTTCCTCAGTCACATTGACCATCTTGGTGACCTGACACAGAACAGGGCCACAGGATTTTACATCATAAATGCAGGAGAGGCAGATGATTTCCAAAGTAAACACAAAGTGGAGTCTGTTGAGTTGCCCGGCACCTTCTGTAAGAGCTTTGACACATCTGCCAACCTCTGGTCTATATTCTGCAAATGTTGTTGAGAGTCCAAGATCTCAGGTTAGCAGAGCAGTTAGCAACAAGCTTAGGCATCATGCACCTCAGGTGCCTAAGGCCATAGCCTAAAGTTTTCTCTAATTTTGTAGAGAATGACGGATTCCTTACTGCCTCCTCAGTAACCACTATAAAAGCTGGTTCTGCCATGAAAGTGAACACCCTTGTTCAGCACTGCATTGCTGCTTTCCCCAAGCCAACATGCACTTGCATGGCTACACTGTGAACCAGAAAGCAGAATATGTGGATCCCCATCAGCCAGACGAGCTCCCTGATCCTCTTCAACATGCGCTGCCGCAGGAGGCTGTAGCACAGCAGTGGGCATAAACAGACCTGCCAACCTCAAGTGTTCCCCAAACTCCAGCCTTAGGCACCAGAGCAGATACTTAAAATTAGCAGCTGCCTCTTAGTTTTCCCCTTCTATGGTTGCCCTTTCTTTGCACTTAGGCACCTTCCAATTTTTCTTATTAGTCCACAGAAACAACTGAGGTAAGCTAACTGTGTACGAATTTCTATTCTAATTCCTCATCACTGAGTCCTCCTCCTCCTAATCTTTTCATAATGAACTTGCAGATCATTTTCTTATTGTTATTCCCACGTAATTGCTCTCATGTCATTAATATTATGAATATCATGATGTCTGCATGCCAAATATCCTGTAGACATGCACAGTGCATCAGTCAGGCTTGGAAAATTTAAGGGTCAGATTCTTGGCTAGTAATATATATATATATATATATATATAGATAGATAGATATATATATAAATATAAAATAGAAACTTCAGTCAGCAGTTACCTCAGTGGAACAAAACTACCAATTGTTCTACCAATTGAATATTATGCTCAGTTCCCTGAGTCTAACGAAAAAATAACTATAAACACTCTAGGAATATTCTTCTCTGTGGAATGCACCATGGATCATTACGCAAAAAAAGATGCCCCCATCTCCACCCCCTGGTACCATCATCATCAGAAGGAATTTACCCAACAAAAAAATTCCACTGTTTCAACTTCCCTCAAGCAATAAGAAAGAATATTTGCACTGAAACCTATCACAGACAGATTATTTTCAAATGAAGCAACCACTATACGTGAACACAAGTCATCTAATTTCTAAGCAAATGTATTTTAGGTGATAAAGTGAGAGGTACACAGCTGCATTTCAGATGCAGATTCAGGCATTTCATTCTCAAAGGCAAAACTGCATCCAAAAGAGGGAAAGAATTGACCAGCTGTTTCACAAGGTCACTTCAGTGTATGGAGGACGGTACTTCCTCTGTGCCTAAACAATTCTTGGAGAAGCAAGGCTGAGCCTCAGGCAAAGATTCAACCTACACTGCCAAGACCGTTTTGGTCCTGGAACCAAGATATCAGTCATATAAAGTATCAAATGAAAAATGGCACAGGCATGAGGGAAAAAGAAGAGCACAAGAAGAACTCAATGGCAAGCAATAAAGACCTTCCTTTGCTCCTGATGACATAACGGGTATTTACCTCAATTCAGAAAGTGTGTAAACACAGTGCAACTTAACATCAAGCCTTTAAGCAGTCCTATTGATTTCATCAGGATTTCGTACGTGCTTAAAGTTAATGCAGACTTATGCGTTTTTCTGAATTTTGCAGGTCAGGCCAGCTCAATACTGATCTTTTCCCTCCACTATTATCTATCTGAGCACAATCCAACATAATCCTTTTTCAATAGCCCCTTACTCCACAAATAGGGAGGCTGAAATGAAGGTCTTTGATTCCCTACTATAGAACCATTTTTCATCAGTAAGACTCAATGACAAACCTTCATAATAGAAGGAGAGGGGAAAAAAAGATTTTAAAGTGCAACCAAAGGACAAAAATCAACACACATGTGAAGACTACTCTGGAAAAAAATAAGGTGTGGTTTTGTTTGTCTGTTCTGCTTTAGGTTTCTAGCTCTGTTATGTTAAACATGAACTTCAACATTAGCATGCCTGTCAAAAAATATCTAGATAATTCATTTTTTTTAATTTCAAAAGTAAGTCCCTTTAACTGATGATGAAGTCTAGTCATATGCAAAGGAAAATGAAGTTGAGAAGTAGCAATCACTAATTGGTATCATCAACTGAGAGCCCCAAATCTGTTTCCACCAGGTAGATCTGGCATCATAGTAATGCAGTGGACCAAAGAAATCTTTACTGAGGTGCACTTTTAATTTACTGGATAAGACAGAGTTTTGTCAAGTAGGCTTCAATCTGGCATTTGTCACTAATTTAGCAAGGAAGATCTCAGGTCCTGGACACACAAACCTAATTTTTCCAGACTAAAACATTTTACTGGAACTTCCTGCTTCACAATCCTATTACAGAGCCCAGGATAATCAGAGTTCTTAATTACTCAGAGCAATTTCTCCTCTCTTTATACCTCCTGCAACCATTTATACCTATACAGACCAAACAGATAAAACTGTAGAATGTCAGAACAGAAACATGTTATAGAATAGTTATAAATATCTCATGGCTTTTTGTTTATTAAATAGGTTAAGGGAAAAAACAGCATCAAGCAGAACAGTCAAGCCATCAAACAAGAAATCAGCATAGCTGTATTTAACAATGGCAAATACAAAAACATAATAGAATGAAACCTTGTACGATAAAGGTTCTTGTGCTACTCCTTATTCACCTATCATTCACTTTGATTTATGAATTTGGCTCATGAAAACAAAAGAACTCAATACCACAAATTAAGTGTACATTAATCACAGACTTAACAAAGGCTGGTTTGACCACAAAACCAATACACTATCTCCACAAAAGCCTATACTATATGGGCCCAGTTAGTCTGTATTCATTCCTGATAATTAGTGCCTTATTCCATAATGAAAGTTAGTCAGTAGGAAGGGCTGCAATGGTGACGCACAAATATGAGTTTCCAAGAGGCAGAATAAAGTTTTGCTTCAGGAAACATTCAGGAGTCTTATTTAATTAATCATTTATCTTCCAATTGAATCTTGCAGGATCCAATGAGCACCAGATCATCAATATCTCAATCCAGCTTAAATCAACAATGCTGAGTTCCTTGATATTGTCTAAATAACAGTAAGAATCGAAAGGTACCAAAACTTTCAAACTAACCTAAAGGCTCAACATCTAGACAGACACATTTGGTATTCAACATAACATAATAATGTCTCTGGATTGACAGATAAGGCCACTAGAGGTGTCAAAAAGACAGTATTTGAACCAAATCAATCGAGCGTCCATATGACTCTCCCCAAACAGTGATGGCAGCTGACATTTTAGAATTACTAGTCAATAGAAAAATCACCATACTTTTGTATATCTAGAGTCTTGTCATTCCTTGCTTGCTGTCAGAACTTTGATTTGCACCCTATTTTAATTTGTTAATTCCTATATTTTGATCAGAAGCAAATTTCTTGGGGTTCAAATAAATCTTTTATCACTGAACGACTGCTTGTTTGAAATACGCAGAAATTATTCTTAAATGTAACATAAAGGCATTTTAACGTCAGAAAGCAAGAGTTCCTCTAGATGCTAATCATCATTCCTTTTAGAGTACATTGGGGCTGAATTCCACATTGAAAAGGCACAAGAACAGAGAGGTCACACACTGTACACCAAGTGTTCTGCTCGTGCCTTTCTTTATGAACAACAGACACAGGCCCTGGGGATATGTGTGAAACCATTTAATGGACAGAGACTAAGAATGGAAATTGCCATCTGCTCCTTGTATATATTTGGCTTTTCCTTAAAACACTTTCATTAGGCTACTGTTAGGATATGTTCCAGTCATTACAAGAAGCTCTCTTCCATTCCCCTGGCTCCTCCTCCTGCAGCCTCACTCTTCTTTGTTTTATGTTTTACAAACTAAATGACCTCTTTGGTTTTACTCCTTCTAGCTCGTCTTCTACTCATTAAATCTCTTCCAAGTTATTTAAGGAGCCGAAATCTTGACATCGCCATGAGACCTGAAAGCCATCATTCTGCCTGAATGTTCTACCTTGCTCCTCCTCCATGTCCAATTTGTCTATTTAGATTGAAAGCGCTTCATGAGCACAACTCCTTGTTCCCCTAATAGTGACAAACAGACTGGGGTCCATCATTAGTAAGTTCCCAGGATTTACTGCAGAAGGAAGTAGAAGCCTGTGTAAATCTCCACTGAGAGCACACAATATGCAGGGACAGGCTTTCAAGTACTGCTGCCTAAATTGTCCATCATTCAAACTGCTTACGTCAGAGGCATGAGGCAAATCTAACTTGCGTTACTTTTTTTTTTCTTTTTTAAGAGGGTTTATGGATATCTTGGCAGCTTCCATATAACAACAAACACAGCACTAAGTTCTGAAATATATTTCTAATGATAATTCCCTGAAAGCCTGCCACAGCTTACCATTACCTGCAATAAGCAGGAATAACAGTTGCACTGATTTACAAACACTGCCACCCTACCTTCCAGCAGCTAACATGGAAAGTGTATAGGAACTCAAGTGGAAAGGGTTTCCTGGACCATCAAGCCCCTGTCCTTGCTACTTCTGGCAACATTACATGTATTTTCATTCTTAAATTATCATGATGAGGGAAAGATACTAGAACTGAGAAAGGTAAAGATTTTTACCTCCACTTCTCATCCTGGAATATTTTTATCTTGCTGTTCTCACAGGCAGAAGCCTGCTACACACATGGTATCTTCTAATCTGCACTATCCTTTATTTTCAGTAAAACCTCTGATACCCTGGAATTCCTCTCTCCTATGATGTTTTTATGGATGACAATCATATTTCTTCTCAGCTTTCACTCTGCTCAGCCAAGTGCCTAAAGGTGTCTTTTGTGAAATAGGCTCTCCATTCCTAAAACCTCTTTCTTGTTTTTCCCTGCACCTATTCTGTACAAGTTCGACTTCCTTGAGTATCAGTAGTCATATTATACATAGTATTACACATTAAATGTTACCAATGCCTTTCAAAATGGCACTAATGCTTCCTTTGCGCTTCTGAATACACCTTGCCTGATATATATTGTATTGTATTCATCTCTAAGCAATTCTATCTTCTTTTATCTCAGTTTCCCTAAGGAATTGCTTCCAGTAAACAGTATAACAACAGAAACTCCAGTGAAATTATAGTTAAATTATTGCCTAGGAGTGAGTAAAATAAAACTGTTAACCAAAACGGTACACAAATCCCCATGAGAAACAGAGAGACTTATTTACATTCTGTTACAACCTCACGAATTTGAAAGAGAGCTTTCCCATTCTCAGAGGAAAGGGCATTTTTGGCTCACCTATGTTTATTTTCTGCCTTCGGATCATATATTTTCTGGTCAAATTTAATTCTAAAGACATCTGTGGGGAAATGGATCTTCAAGAGGTGCTAGAGTCAGCTGTTACATTATTCACAGGCTTACTCAGAAAACTGACTAAAACAGACCTTGGTCATTCCCTGCTTCTGCGTGACTGTTGTATTACGTGAAATTCAAAGAGTAACACAAAGTGAGAAGATATCCAGAAGGAAAAAAAAAAAAGAAAGAAAGAAAACAAAGCAATAAATATCAGATGAATGCTGAGATGTGTAACAGACTTGAGAAAACCTTTAAACAACCCTTTTCTGAATCTGTAAGCAACACTTCCCAGCTGAACAGCAGACAGTTGAAGTAGCTTCATGTCTCTCAAAGTTGCTCTGAGGATTTTTTTTTAATCATTTTCAGCTAAACCATGATGGACTAACTACAGAACCTGAGAGAGATGAACTCCATGAAAAATTAACATAAGAGAGATGTTTTGAAGCACAGAGGACAAAAAGAAGGTGAAAATAGAGAAAATCTGTAAAGTGCAATTTTGAGGGGTTAACTCAAGCCTGATAAGAAATTGTATCATAATTGGTATCTGGAGAAAAAAAAAACGCAAAGAAATTCTATTGAAAGACCCAGAATTAACCCTTGGCAAAGATATAAGAAATTGTCAAAATAAGGAATCACCTATGCCGTACTGAATCTTATGAAAGGCAGACAGTCCTCTGAAAAGCAGATATAAAAAGCTCAAGTACCTACAAGGAACAACACAACTGCAGAAAGGAATAAGGAGCTTTTATATGGATTCCAGTCAACAAAACAGCAGACAGAATCACAGAATAGTTCAGGATGAAAGGGGCCCTGAGGTTCATCTAGTCTAACCTCCTGCTCAGAACAGGTCCTGCTAGATCAGGTTGCTCAGGTTTGTATCCATTTGAGTTTTAAGCATCTCCAAGGATGGAAATCCCACAGCCTCTCTTGGTGCTTGTTCCAGTATTTGACTGTCCTCATGGTTAACTAAAAAATCTTTTTACTTAATTTGAATTTCCTATGCTGCAATTTGTATCTGTTGCCTCTTGCCTCGTTGCTACGCACCCCAAGAAAAGTCTGGCTCTGTTTTCCCTAAAACCACCCATAAGGTAGTTATAGATGGTGTAAGAGCTCCCCTTGCCTTCCCTTCCCTTCTCTGGCCTGAGCAAACTCAGTCCTCTCAGTCTCTCCTTGTACCTCCTGTGCTCCAGACCCCTACTCGTTCTGGTGACATTTTGCGGGGTTTATTCCAGTGTGTCAGTACCTCTCTAATATTGTAGAGCCCAAAACTGGACACAGCACCTTAAATGTGGTCTCACAAGTGTTGAACAGCTGAGAAGAATGACTTTTTTTGCCCTGCTGGCTACACTCTTGCTGATAAAGCTCAGGATGCACTTTGCCTTCCTCTGATTCACATTCAACTTGCTGTCTAGCAAGACCCCGAGGTCCTTTTCTGCAAAGCTGCTGTCCAGCCAGCTAGCATCCTGCATCTCTACTGCTGCAAAGAGTTATTCCAGGTGCATGACTTTGCATTTGCCCACTTCTCCAAGATCCCCACAATAGCTGCCCTACCTTCCAGCACATCAGTCAATTGCCTCAGTTTGGTATCGTTCACGAATTTGCTGAGAATCACTCCATCCTATTGCACAGGTCAATAGTAAGTACACTGAACAGTGCTGGCCTAGTACTGATCCCTGCAGGATGCCACCTAGTAATTGGCTGCCAGTTGGATGTTGTATTGATGCTCACAACTCTCCAGCCCAGCAGTACAGCTGATACTCCACCCAGTTTGTGCTACACCTTGATGAAGCAGCAATGGCATTAACAAGAACGTCAGCTCAACCAAACACAAGAAACACTTAACTAACCCACGGAAGCAAAAGATTTGATGCCTTCCATATGAGGGAGACCAGCACTGTTTGAAACCAAGCATAAACACATATTGCCAATATCAATCATGGTGTATCAACTTTGCAAGATCATTTTAGCCAATTATGAAAGTAGGATTTAGAAATCCTTGAAGAGATCTCCTAATTGCACACACGATCTCTGAGTGGGTGGTGAAAGCAGAGTGCCATTTCCTGGTATCACTGCCACCTATCACGAATGTTCTTTAAAGGCAACAAGGTTTAAAGGCAACTAGTGTTAAGAAAACAAAAAAAAAAAAAAAAAAGAAATTTAGGAATAAGGAATCTATGGTAAGGGGTAAAGATATTTTATATTGACTTCAAATGAGCATAAAACTGATAAAGCTTGTCATCTAGACCTATTGTAAAAAAAAATCAAATCAAACGAAATAGCCTCTATTAATGACATAGGAAAATACTCTGCCCCATACCTTGCCTCCTCCCACTGCTAAGTCCCTCATTTGCAGTACCCACTACAGGTCTTCACCTGAAAGGAACAACTTTGCACTTCGTAAGGTCAGGTTTTATACCTTTCCTAAAACTCCAGACCATAAAATCAGTTTGCATCTTCTATAATACTACTTTTTCTGCAGAATTATCAGGATCTTCCTAATACTGACAATAATTCCCCCAAACCTTTCTTGGACAAAATACACTTGTTAAAACATTAAACAGAATTGTTCCTAGGGCTGATTTTTGAGGAACACTACCATACCCTCCCTGTTGATTCATTTCAGTGTTCTCTGTTGGCTCTCCTTGTGGCAATTTCACATCCACAGCAGTTTGCTCACATTGATACAGAGGCAATCCTCTGCAATACAGTCTTGAAGAAGTCAGTTACCTATCACAGGCAATATGTAAAAGTCAGTCTGATGCAATCTCTCTTTTACAAAATCAAGGTGCATTTTTATCCCCCTTTGCAACATACCTGTGCCAAAATTTTGTATAATAAAATCAAAATCAAAATTATGGACTGGGATAACCTTTGTTGTTGTTGTTGTTAATAGAGGTTCTGTTGACTTACAAACACTACAGAGGAAAGCATAAAACTTCAGGGAACCTATTCCCAAGAGACCAGGCTTTCATCACAAAAGATGAATACGTAGAAAGGATGAAGATCATAGAATGGTAAGGTTGGAAGGGACCTCTGGAGAACATCTAGTCCAACCCTCAGAGTAGCCAATACAGGGATTGAACCTGCAACCTTGGCATTAGCAGTACCACGCTCTAACCAACTGAGCTAAACCTGCGTGATTAAGCTGAGAAAAATTCTTTTATAATCAGTAAATAATAAAAAAACTAATACAGATGCAATATGGAAAAGTTGCTCCAGTGAATGAGATATATGGAAATGAGAAAGGATTATTGAATGAAAACAAATGTAAGACAAGAAAGGTAAACAAATAAAAACAAAAGTAAAGCTTATTTCAAAGAAACTTTAGTTTCTAATAATACAAAAATCTTCCCTAAGATGCTCCAGTTCAGCAACTATGCTTATAGAAGGGTTCGGACGTTTGCAGCTGGGAATCACCGCATAAACATAGGCTTAATGTTCCATTATCTTAATATATATAAGGTAATTGGCTATGATAAAACCATCTTATCTTGATCCAAAAAAGGAAAAAAAACTAAGTAACTAAAGTTAAATTCACCTGGCTGCCTGCAATACTTATATAGACCACCACATTCTATCACTCATTCTTTTCTTATTCTGTTCATAATAGTCATCATACATATGTCCTATTGCATACATCTTTTACTAAATAATACATCTAGGCCTACTAAGAGAATAGCTATTAAATGACAGGTCTATATCACTAAAATTTTGTTTTTCCTTTTCAGTCTAGAATCATTCAGTGAAAGCTCAGCAGTATTTTGAGACAGGGATTGTCTTGCTCCATGCCAGCCTCCTCCACCGTTACACTTCAGAGGTGGTGACTTCCACTGCTCTAGCATATTGCAGCAGTGACTATTTTATATGTTTAATAACAGCTTACTTCTTGATCTATTAGATCAAGACTCAGTTCTTTAGGGCAGGGACCATGTCATCTCATGTTTTTGTGCAACATCTAATACAAACTGGAGAGTAACATAATACAGTCCCTATCAGGTTGCTATGTGAAGATAGGTACATGTAAGGGCAGACAAAACCAACATGCCACAGTTAGATTAACATACAATTCCTAACCTTTAGTAGGGTTGGAAGTAGAAACACTTGGACCTTCACCAAATAGCCTATAACTCAAAGTAGATTCTCCCCACCTTATCATCTTGGACTCACTCAATCTTTCAAAACCCTTTTCTGTTTTACCACAACAGAAAAGAGAAGACATTTTGGAAAGAGCATATTTTCAGACTCTTTCCCCAACATCAGAGAAACCTTAGGGACGAGAAGTAGTGCAGTTTGTTTCTGGAAGTGGTCCTTTAATTATAGCTCATTATAACATTTCAAAACAAGCAAACAGTCTTTCCTGAAGAAAGAATTTCTCTAACCTATCTCTCTTTAACCAAACTATGCCTAATAATGGAGATATTACAGCAGGACACGTAGGTCTCTGTCCCCTGGCCCCAGCGGATGCTGATAAATACCATAGCTGACCAATGAGCTGCACAGCATCTTCCGAAAAACACTCCAATTACTCCAATTCTAAAGATAGAAACAGGGACAAAGCTAGAGAAGCTAAAATACATTATGAAGGTTTAAGTTGAGTGTTGAAGAGGAAAAGGAAAGAAAGTAACAAAATATCAGCCCCTGCCTCTCCTATTTCTCCACTGACTGGACAAGACTTCTTGCAAGATCGGAAGGTTTCCTCCTGCACTCCCAGGTGCACCCCAGTTGATTTCTGGAAAGCTTGTGCAGCCATTAGTCCAAACGCGTCCCTCTCCTGAGGCGGCAGATGGGCAGGATGATAGTGAAGCCAAACAGAAGTTAAGCACTGGTCGTCTTAAAGTCAATAACAAAATTCCCAATAGTTCAGTTGGAACAGAATTTAGCTGTAGCTTAATCATTTTAAATAACCTCCAAAAAGCCTATCCATAAGGGATTCTATGGTAGTTCATTTCAAACCCATTAACTGCCTGTTTGATCTCATTAATGCTCAACTTTAGTTATTTCTGGCCCAGCAATTTTTCGTATCTCATGAGTTTATGCATATAAAAAAGAATAAATAATTTGTATGCAGATGAATCACAAATGTTTTAACTTGCAAGCCATGGAAATTGCAATTGAACATTTTTAACAGTCAAGCTTAAATGGTTATTGATGATTGCAAAGAATGTATTGTTAAAAAAAAAAAAAAAGGCACAACAAAAAAACCCATGCAAGAAACAAAAAATCCCCAAATCTTCCCCCCGCCAAAACACCCCTATGGACCTTCCATTGATTTCTATGCACAGCTGCCACAGACAGAACAAAAAACCGTGCTCAGTCCGAGCTTATCCCTCATATGTGATTATAAGTAGTCTTCTGAAAGGGGAAGACGCAAAAAAAGGCTCCACTGTTCCGCTTTCTCTCCATCTCACACCCAAAAAGGTAGACCCTATACCCCTTGTCAAGCAACGGATACGAGCTCAGTGACATTAGCTCACCCTGGCTCAGTCTGAGCACACCTATCAGAGCCAGAATTACCCAGAGAAATGTGTTAATTGAGAATTCCACGTTTGTGGAACTAGCATCTTTGGACATGCAAAACAGGAGAACTCGGAGAACTTGCCTGGTTGGGTGGATTTTTTTTCACGGATTTTTTTTAAAACAGAGGGTTTTTTTATAGATTACTTTTTGAACTTAGGCTCCCAGTTTCCACCTAATTTGCATGCCAAGACATAAATAGGCTTTTGGAAATCTAGCCATAGATTTTTACAGTATGATTTTCCAACAAAGGCCATTTCCAGTAAAAGTTAAAGTGAAGTAAGGTGAGAGGGCAGAACTATCAAAAGCAATCTAGAGTTCTCAAACTAATTTTAAAAACATTATGCTGATATATCAATGTGAGTATGTTGTCTGGCCCTTCTGTAGTTCTAGCATAATTATATGATGAAGAACTTAGTGACCGCAGACAGCAACTAAGTAGAAAAACACGACCTAAAGACTAACTGCATTTCTTTTAATTTAGTTAAAACAGATGCGTATATTTATTTAGGACAGGATACATTCCTTTCCCTGGGGAAGCTTATAACAATATTCCACTAATTTCTTTTATAGGATCAAGATAAAGTCTTTGGTAATTAGGTTTTCCCTGCTCTCCCAAGTACTGCGTAGATGAGAAGTCAGTCATTTATAATACTGTTCTGACATCAGTTTCCATTCTGCTAGCCCTCTCTTTATTCAGATGTTCTCTGACTCAATCCATCACCATTTTTATGATTAATATTTGCTAATATCTTATTTACCTTACAAAATCTTCCGAAGAATTCTTTGAAGTTAGCGTTTCTCTGCCCACTCAGAACTGCTTTTCCTCCCAGAGTATTTTACAATACAACTTCCCTTTCTGGTCTTCTTTCATCCTCCAGGTCTTTGCTGAAACCCCCCCCCAATACACATCAAGTCACCTACCCACTCCAGGAGTTTAAGCTGGAGCATCCTCAATGCAGTATTTCTTTTATCTAGGTTTTAGGAAGTTCATGATGCAAATCTATCCTGGGCAAAAAATGCACTTTACTTGGATAACAACACAACCACTACTATTATTTGGAACTCACAAAGATAAACAATTTAACTCATTTTATGCTCTGTATATTCTTTTATGAGTGCCCAGCTTCAAATAGCAACTGGATGAATTTACTTCTCCTTTTTATTTGACACTAGCTCAATAAATACCATCAGAAAAATATGCTTTTAAAATAAGCCAGTTTATAATTGAAGGTTTTTTAAGCTTTATATATGCATGCAATAACATAATATCAATCTAATAATTAAATGTTTTTGAAACTAACTAGTAATAACAACTATAAATATTTGGGAATCTAGTTTGATCTCTGAAAGAAAAAATGGAAAATCAGTACGAAATTCAGATGGATTCACCAAGGAGTATCTCTGTTCAAGTGCATATGTGAAAATAAAATGATTAAAAGAAAAACAGAATAGCAAATTCTGACAGAGGCTACAATAGGAAAAGCAGAGGAAGCAGGACAAATCTGAGACAGAAAAACGCGAAGAGGCAGAAGGTACACAAGCCTCCTAAGATGCTACAGGCTCATTCCCAACTGCCACGATTAGTCAAACTTCCAAATTTAGGACAGACCTTTTAGGTCCTGATACGTGGAAGTGGATTTGGGTTATTCCTGTTGCTCTCTTCTATGCAGTGACAATGGGAGGAAGCTGGAAGCAGAGGAATGTGAGACACAAACCAGGCTTGTAAAACAGCTTGATACAAAGGGGCACATTTTGTCTGAAAACTGCACTGCTTGAAGCACTTTTCCAATAGCAAGTAGACTCCAGGGGAAAAAAAAAAAAAAAAGTTCCTGATGGTCTTAAGCAACATGAAAGTCATCTTCTCTCTTCTAGATGTAACTGCCTGCCAACCACAGGCCGAGATCAGAAGAGCCTGGCACAGGCACTGACCCTCCTTAAACTTGCTCTCACTCTCAGGAAGCGAAGCCCCAGCAACGCTCCAGAACAGAACAGCACATCTACCCTGTATCTCTAGCAGAAGACTCAAGAGTTTAACTTAATACCACACTGCCTCAGAAAAAAACAGCTTAAAACACAGTATAGAGGACAATTTACAATGAATTTTGCCAAATATCTGATTCATTATTAGCTTGTCAGTATTAAAGGAATTCCCAATAATTTTACCCTTTGACACCAACAAAACATAAAATGCTTGGCAAGCTTTTCTATAGATCTTGTGCATCAATTTAAAGCAGTGGAGTATATCACTTAATCAAATTAATTCAAAATATTACATTAAGGTATTTTCCTTTAATTTTGTTTGGTTTTTTTAATACAACATTTAGCCAGAACTTGAAGAAATTGCATATCAGAAGTAAGCTGGGGGTAGGTGGAAAATTCACATGAAATTCAAAATAAGCAATAAAAAAAATTTGTAACGAATTCTCCCCCTATTCTCAATATAAAATGGTAATTTTTCAGTATCCACTGCAAGTTCATAACACTACTTTACATTTATGCACTCCAAGTCTTCTACGCAGTCCTTCTTCCTTGATTATCTTGTTCATTGTTGCAGAATTTAATTAAGTATTAAACAATTGCATTGCAATTATCATTTCGAAAGCTTTGCTTGGAAAAGGCATACATTATTATTTTAAATAACAAATTTATCTTTCACTTCTTATAATTTAGAGATAAGCTCATCCCTAGTCTCCCATCCTACTCGATGTGAATTGGAGTGCTTGAATACATGAGAAGAGAACCACATTTCCGCTGTCAGCCCACCTCTGTTAAAACACGAGACCATGAAAAATTTACCCATTATTATGTTCTAGCATTTTAGTTATTGAAAACAAGAAATGATAGTCACATAAGTTATAATTAGAGTGTAGGTATAAAATACATCAGTGAGTCATAACAATATGGTCTCATGAAAAAGAAATTATTTCTGTTTTAAAGCATACAAAAGCTTGAAAAATGCACTGTGATATTCCTCCTCAGCATGTAAACAGACTGCCTGATGAGGGTGGGCACGTGTATGAAAAACAAACACTTTTGTGGCTTCTAGCTTTCTATTATAAATCAAATAACTGAAAGACAAGCAGCTAAAATAAAGGTTAAAACAATCAAGTCACTTGCTGTGGAAAAAAAAATCCCCAAACATGTAACATACTCAATTTGGTTTCTTATTTTTTAAGGACACTAAGAAGTTCTGATGGCATAATCATCTACACTGAATTGAAAAGAAACAAAAAGCTTTGTAGAAGCTAAGAAATCGTTTTTTTTTCAGTTTTTACACAGCTAAAGTCTCTGGTTGCCGAGGTGTCCAAACGGCACTAGGCTGCGCTAGGCTGGCTGATCTACCTAAGGGTTTTTTGGTGCTTTCCCTGCAACCATTCCAGAGGGAAATACAGCATAGGTTTGGGTTTTTTTTTTTAATTAATCAAATTGTTGTGGGCAGAAGACATCAGTTTTTCCATCAAAAACTCCAAAGCCCCAGAACACATACACAAAGCACCCTTTTATCCAAACCCCAAGAACCTATAACACATTACCACTTACGAAATAAGGGCTTTGCCATTGTGCTGCAAGGAGCAACAAGAACGTGAACGAACCCATTTCATTAAAACAAGAAAACTGTTTTAAGTTTTCATCAAAACATTGCTGAGCACTAGCCATTTTGCTTCTGTTTAATAACAATACACAAAATATTTGCTTTTGTAATGAAAATTGCTTTCTCATTGCACACATGATGATATTAGTTTCAAATTTCTGATGTGAAGTATGTTGGCTTCAAATTCATAAAAAGATTCCTCCAGTTTGGATATGCTTAATACTGTTTCAAATCGTTTTCTTTTATTTGAAATGTTTTTTTTTAAAGAAAACACAGTGAACTCAATCTTTTGTATAACCATTACTTCTTAACACAGTGTCAAATCACAGATTTCAAGTAGACCACAATTTACTGTTAAGACTTTGCACACCAAATGCATTTTAGACTGTTCTGAACTTGTTTTTTAATGTTGTTAAAAACCTGTTTTTCACTGTCATATCGATCCTACCTACCAACTACACAAAAATACCAATAAAAAGCTAAGTCATTAAAATGAGGTAAATTTGAAAAAAAGAGCAAATTTTACATTTAATTCTTCAAACAAGTGAAACGCTTTGTGATTTAGGGCTCTTACACGAACGCAAAAGTAATCTGTAAGGTAAATTCTCTCTCCAAATGAGAGAGATTTCGCCCCTAGGTGACCAGATATAATTTTTCTGTGTTCCAGTATAGTCTTTTAGCTGTATTTTGTAACTTCCAGCTCAGTCGGTTTTGCACCAAGTAAGGGTAACGCGGCGATTCCTGCCTCGGCACGAATCGTAAGCCAGAGGAACGAGCCCGCAGGGATGGAGGGAAGGGCAGAGGACGCCTGGTCCTCGCTGGGCAGAGCGCCGACCGCAGCCCAGCGCCTGCCCCGCGCCGGGCAGCAGGCTTGAGAAGCACCTGAAGAACGAGGCAGCACTGCTCACACGCTTAAGCAAAACGCTTTACGACAAAATGAAAGGGCCCAAATTGCTACTGCTGTTGGTCCTGAACCAAGATAACAGCGTAAACACAGAGTAATTCCCCGGGATTAAGGAGCCATAACCAAGGGTTAGTTGCTTTTCGCCACGACTCCAGCTATCTTCTACTCCTACCATGTCATTAACGCCTAGGAAGGTGCCCCATACTATAGTCATTATTAATAAAGTGCCAGTACACATTCTTGCCTCCCTAGATGACGAGAGGCATAGGGAGTCCGTAAATAACATGTCAAACAACTGCCCCTCTTTATTTTGCCACATTATTAGCACCAGTATGAGTTCAATGAATTCTCATTACTTGTAACCTGAAAGAGGAAAAAAGTCACGTACCATCATCATGATGGATTGCTGGAGCTGGAGAGCAAAGGAGATAGGGAGAGGGAGAAGATGTAACAGGGAATGAATTGTTATGAATACCTTCTAACTTGTGAACTGAAATAACTGGGCTTTAAATAAAAGGCAGCATTTAGAAAATAGGTGGCTGCTCCTTGACCATTGCTGCTGATTAAGCACCTGCACCTGTGCACACCTCCCAAAGAAAACTAAATCGTTCATTTTTTGAGCATATTTTTATGGACTTGATTCAAAATATTTGCTATTTTTAAGCTGATTTTTCAAATAAATCGCCTTGGACATAGTAAATATTTTAGAGTTCGAAACACAACAAACCGGAATTTATGAGTTAGGATTCTCTAAAGATGACTGTTACAGATATTTCCTGATGAAAAAACACTCGAAAATCAGTGCTTGAAAGTTTAGAAGTTTTCAGTAAATAATCTCCAGATAACTCTTTGAATTTCTAAACATGGGTTATCTTAATCTTGTATGCCATTATATATGGCATACAAGATTAAGATAATTATGGTTAGTGGAAAAGTAGAGAAATTTATTTTTTATTATAGCACTCAAATATATCAGGGCAATTACTACCATAATCCATACAACTTTAATACTATAATACATTTAATTAATTTTCAGACAGCTCCACTGACAACCATCTTACAGTATGATTTCTCAGATACAGCTCAAGGGTTAGCAAATTTGGTTCAGTGAGAGATTATCCAGCAAATCTCTCTTTGATTTACCATGGGATTAGAGAAGGCAAAGTCTCTGGTTGCTGAGATCTCAAAATGCGAACCTGCTCATTTGTACTTTGTGCACACCTTCAGAGTACATTCGTGCCGGTGTCGCTAAGCTCCTCAAACACTGCTAAATGTCCCACTTCTGGGCTTCCTTCCACTGTGGGAAGGCATGATTTCTGATGCCTTCTTTAGATTTTGCTCCTGTTAATGGGGCTTTCACACTTTGCACTGAATGCTGCAGACAGCTCTGCCCAGCCCAGGTTTTTCTCAGAATGTTGTAAGAAACTTCAAATACATTTTATTTTTGCTTATTATTTAGACTTGTGATGGTCATGGCCATCCTCAAAGGAACTTGTTGAACTGCAAAGGGGCTAGTGCACCTGCCCCTCTATATATCATCTGATACAACTGAAAGCTAAGATGAAATACAGCAAAACAATCACAGTAGTTTAATGTAACAGCACTTCACAGAATGTGTCATTCATATTATGCCTGAACAGCCCATATAGTGCCTCCATAACAGAGGATGAAATTATGAGATTGTTGGTATAGGAAGCACGTTATTACAGGAGTAAAAAGTAGAAATATAATCAATTCCCTGCTTCTTTCAGCTCCTGATTAAGGGAAGAAAATAGCATCTTCAGAGACAGTCTTGCATATCAACTGTTATGCAGACCTAATGCTATTTCATGTGAGAGACAAAAGGAAAATTATGTTTCATTTTCTGATCAAAGGTTGCAGCCTATATCAACGTCTGGACAGAGCACTTGCAATCTAGTCTTTCTGAACAGAACACACCATTACTTGCACTAAATCTTCTTGCTTTTAAGAAAATGAAAAAAAAAGAAAAGAAAAGAAAAAGTCTCTCCAGCTCAGTACTACAGTGAGAGAGTCCAAGGCACAACCTTGTGTGCTTCAGCTTTCTTGGTACAGAGCTGTCCTTTCCATCCTGGACTTTTCTACGGTGCTTCTCACTATACTACTTAGTGCCATTTTGGACCCTAAAAAGCAGTCCTTCCAACAAAGCAGACCTTTTCTCTCCTTCAGAAAATACAGAAGTACAGAAAGCAAACACCATGCACCAAAGTCCTAAAGCAACTAGAGAACCAAAATACTAGTGATCTTATTGAAGATAAAAGCTTCTCTCCTGCTGCTTGAAACTCTGCATTCCAGCTGTATGAACTCCCCATAACCCTTACTCAGCAGCAAAATGTTTTAAAAAGCATTTCTTGGCTTCTTGCCCTTCAGCAGAAGAAAATTTGCATTTTTACAGCACTTCTGCCTGTCAGCACTAAAATGTTTTAATGGATTTTGCAGCTGTGCAGAGAGAATTTAGGGCTGGTCAGCAGATTCTGGCGGCAGACTGCTGGGGGACGAGTACTGAAGCCGGAGAAGCCACCTGAGCTGACCAGTCTGTACGCTCCACATTAAACTCAGACAGCAGCCTTCACCTCCAGCGAGCGTGCTGAAACAGGGGCCTTCGTGATCAATGGGCTCTTTGCAGCAAGGAACGTTAAAATCCTTATTTTTCGCTCGACCTTAAAAATAAGCAGCAGTTTTTGTAGGAACTCATGAAAGAGCAAAAGCATAGCTAATTGCAACTTCAGCTCCCATAAACTGTAACTAATATAAGGCTTTTAGTCACAGATTTTTTTTTTTTTTTTTTTGCTCTGTCTGTCTACAGCATGTGCTTTGAGAAAATAAGCAAGAGCAAAACCAGGGAAACACGGCATCCTAGGGCTCCGCTTGGAGCAGGCGACAGCTCTGTACCTGCCTTTGAGGAGCTTTTGCAAAGGGCGTCACCTAAACCTACCTGCAAGGAGGGCAAGCTGCCAGGTCCTGGAGGCGGCAGTAATGCCCAGAGCTGGCGAGTGCACGCAGGCTCTACCAGAGCTCAGGCTGCTGCCCGAGGCCCCGATTATTATCTTGGCGTGACTTGGGATGGATAAACGCATGTATTAATGAGAACCTCCTCAATAAGCGCTCCTTTCCCCAGAACAGGATCCAAAAGATAGTCTCTGATATTGACATTTCCACAGCAGCAATCCCTAAAAGCTTAATTAATGTCTTTCCTGCTCAACAAGAACACAAAAAAATGTTGTAAAACAAAAGAAGGTAAAACCTTTGTCAGCAACTATTTGAAATCAGCCCTGCAAATTCAGCAGACATACTGAAGGCAGGAATGGTAATAAAAATACAAAAATGAAAAGAATAAAGTACTTAAAGTATCCATTCCCAAAGGACATTGTTGGTACTGAAATTATAGAGGCAAGAGTCTACAGAAATGTTCCAGGACACTAAGCACTATGACAGGTTTGACTACTATCTGTTGCTCTTGGATTCCTATTTGTAATTATACTTCAAATAAAAATATGGGATAATTAAGTTTAGCCCATGCAGAACTGCACATTGTGAGAATTACATTCTGGAAAAAAAAATTGACCTACATCTGACCTACGTGTTTGTCATACACAGTGGTGCATCTCTGCTGCTTTCTTCAACCATGCCCCAAAGCTGCTCTAGGGATGGTACTCCAGGCTAGCGCAGCCTGTCTCTGCCCAGAATGCAAGGTGTTTAGGATATGGTTAGGGTGGTCACATATGTCCATACAACCCAACGGGGTAGTTCAGGAACTTGCACCGATGCCACTGCTTCCCCTATTGCCCAAAACGTGTCATCCCCAGCACCTTCACCAGTACCTTTACTGAACCTCTCCTCTAGTACCCTTAGCAAACTAAAGGTTTGCTTCCCACCAGCATCCACAATGATCTGCAATGCACACACTGCATACATATGACAAAAGAAAAGGTGGAAAAAAAAGTAGTTTTGGCAAAGCTTGAACATAGACCAAATACTGGTCTCCCTCCTCATGCTGGTGGCATATTCATTCACAGTCCACACAACCATAACTGGTGCTAACCCAGGCATTTTAGGTGCAAGAGGCATCTCTGCTGAGTACATACCTGCTGTAACATGATCGCTCTGGGCTTGTACCTTAGCATCCGCTAGCAGAAATGCATTCCCTTCAGAGAGCTATAGCGAGTTCCTGCCACCCAAAGCCTTGCTGCTGCTTGCAGCTGTAGGAACTTGGGGTCTGCCTCTGACAAAGAGCGCTCATTCTCTGATGGAAAGGAAGGTGAATGGCATGGTCCGTCCAAGGAGAATCAATGCTGGATGTGTCCTGGGTGAGAACCTGGGATCCTTCTCTCAGTCCACGGGCTGGAGAGTCAGTGTACCCTGGCAAGGGGCATGGGGGTTTCCTCCTCAAGTACCTCCAGAAACACCACCCTACTACAGAGCAATACCTGCCCTCTCCTTCAGTTGCATATACATTATTCTGATGTCTTCACAAAAGTGATCATTTGTTTGATGTTTCGAGTCTTCACACATCAGCTGTAACTTTTCATGGCCCACAAGTACAATATACTGATTTATCTACTTTCCTGATGAAATACTGGCTTTTTAAAGTTCTGGTGATTAGGTATGGAGCTTTCATATATTTTTCTAGGCTATTAGTTCAAATGTGTTTTTCTCCAATACCCAGCCAGTAGAAGCAATTTATTATTTTATATACTGATTCATGTCTAACTGGCTGAAGAAGGTATTTTGCAAATGACAACAAAGAATACTGAAAAATAGTTTTATTTTCCCAGATTTCAAGAATTATATTACAAGTGAAATGAAGATCAATTAGCTGTTTGCCTGTCAAATTGACAAAAGATATCAGAACATCATCTGTGTTCACATGTATGAATATAGTGTATTTATTCTGAGAGTCCTAAGGAGATCTAGGGAAAATGAGTAAAAACTCAAAGCCAACACTTCTAATGTGCCATTAAATATCCATCGGGAACTTAGCCTCAGAGGCAAGATGAATCCCCCCCGTTGTAGGAGAAGGCATGCAAAATCACTAATGGCTCTTAGAAGAGTCATTTCAACAGTTGGTACATAATGAACCCAAAATTTAAACTGATCAAATTATAATGCTGTCATGAAAACTCACTTTGAACTGTCTGATAATTTTGTAAATATTCTTATTTAGAAGGGACATTAAATAGAGAATAAATGACATAAATAGGTAATTACACCTGGCAGATGTCAAGGCTGGTATTTGTGCTTTATTTTTCTATTTTCAGATCAGGTTGACAGGAAGCAAAATCACTAAGGAAAAAAAAAACAGAAAAGTAACAGGGAAAAAAAAAGTATGAGTAATAAGATTGATCAAGACTCCCAAGACATTTTTTCCCCTTGGACAGAAAGATTGGTTATGGGTAAGCTGAATAAAGTAACTAAACTCTTCCATTTCTGATTAAGGAAAGTCATAAATAGAGACATTCAGCCACCTGACACACAACACTAACTTGTACCTAAGGCATTACTTACTGGTGGTCACACTGCAGACTACCTAAAGAGACATGGACATAAAGGGTCTGTTGCCTCTGGCTTCACCTGTACCAGAATGCCTCTGTTAACATGAGGAAAATAAATCAAGAAGAAAATCTTTGTAATTAGAAAGAAGAGCCTGACCATTTCACCCAAATATATCTTCCTAAAGCATCTACAGAGAGGCTGAAGTAACAGTCCTACCAAACTCAGCCACCAACTCCTCCACGTTCCTCAGTGGGGCATCAACGCCAAGGTCCACTGCTGTCCCACTATGTAGTTGAGCGCTGTGACTGGCAAAGCGCACTGCGCGTGGGCAAATAAAACCCCACCACCAGCTCCCACTCACACACCCACTAGGAGTGCCACCAGCTATGGGACAGCGCCGAGCCTTCAGCAGGCACCCCGACCGGTCCGCAGCACCCAGCGCTGCCTCCGGCGCTCTGGTAGTGGACCCAGCCACCCTGCACGGCGTGCACTGGGCAGGGCGTGGAAGGCTGGGCCAGCCTAGTCAAGGGGACACTAAGAAGCACTGTAGAATTAGACAAGGAGCTCAACACCTCCACAATAAACTGACAAGATAATAAACACCTTCTTATACATTGCTCTGAGGACAGAGAATCAATTAAAAATAAATGGTGTCATCGGAACAGGTGCAACCTAGGACTCGGTGCAAAGTCAGCCCTGGCTGAACAAGTCAGTCACCCTGACTAGAGCAGGAATTCGGAGAGATTCTGCTGGGAAATTCAGCCTCTTTTAATGCCTTTCCCATTGAGGAAAGGGAGGAAGATTTATCAGGGAAGTTTATGAAGCTGGATCACTACTCTCGCCAAGCAAAACACAAACCATTCTGAAACGTGGCAAATCAGTCTTCAAGATCAGGAGAACGATCAATAATTTTAGGTCTAATAATTTTCTAATGACATTTACAGCAGGCTTACAATCTGGTGAAGAAAATGACCTTGGGAATTTTCTTCCTGCTGGGAAGAAAATACTTGAGCTTTTGAACACATTAAATTAAAAAAAAAGAAAAAGAAAAAAAGTATTGATCATAGAGAATCCTCAGCAGACTAGACGGAAGAATAGCAACTCCAGTATATGAATTGTTCCTTTATCCCATCTACATCATTCAAAAACTTTGAAGTACATATAATTTGGAAGTTTTTTGAGCTTGGAAGATTTTCTCTGATGTGAGCTCACAGATCTAAAAATAATGGAAGGAGAAACAAACAAATATATGCTTGAATATATAAATCCCAAACAAACAAAATATTCCAATCTCTGTATTACCCCCTAAACTGTGCTTCACAAAACAGGAAAATGAGAGTCTCAGCACTCCATCACAAACTGCAGAGGAAACCTTTAGACTTAACTGAAAAGAGCACAGGAGAAAGAATGGATCATAAATATGGGATAAATGAATTGAAGCCCAAACCTATTTCTATAATGCAGTTACTTAGATGAGCTATCTTTTGGCAGTAATGCAAACAGGGTAAGATTTGAACAGTTTGATGCTGACGAATTTTGGCACTCATTTTTCAATTTTTGAGAATATTCTTTATAGCTGAAAGAAAATACAAACCCAACAAATCAACCGTCTTTCTAGTATTGGTGCAGAGATAGAGAAAAGAAAATCTTACTCTGTAGAGCTGCTGGGATATTGTTAACACAGTATTTTTCCATTGGAATACCTTTCCTAAAATGACAAATAAAAGGGCAGAAAGTTAAGCAGTTTCTTCTTGTGCAAGTTTGTTGAGTGACTGATTTCCCTCCCTGGCTCAAGATGTTGAATGCCTTTGCAGGAGGGCCTCAAGCTCTTTACAGTGTCTAGCCACAGAAAATTCAATGGTAGTGGCACTCTTTTCTTTGAATGCAAAAATAAAAATGACTGCACACATGGATCTTCCTAGAAGTACGTGGTTTTTAGCTCACTCTCTCTATCACCCCAAAATGGGAGGACAACAGTCATTAAGTTGACAGAAGGCTTTTTTATGCCAAGTGGCGTAAGTGTTTTGTAAATATAAATCTTGAGTTGCTCTTTAACAGGCTTGTTTTCACAATGTAAGCATCTTGTTCTGTTTAGACATTTAATTATTATGCCTGTCATAGCTTGTTTATTAAATAGAAGCCAGTCAATATAAACCTTGCTATGTTCAAAGCCCACGCAGCACAGGGAAACTCTCTCCCACAGTCAGCCAGGGGCAAAGCCGTTTCAAGGTAAAACAGCGGGTGCACGTGTCGCAGTATGCTCACCTAACGGCACTGCAAACCCCTGCTTGTTTAAGTATCAGCAAGGATCTGAAATAAAGATTTATTAAGCAACGGGTAAATCAGCTGTGGGCTTCAATTTGCCCTCTCTCACAAGAATAAAGAGAATATCTAATGAAACCGAGAGCAACACATGGTAACTCATCCATATAAATATTTATTGCACTTGACAAGACTTAATGTCTGGAACTCAGTGCAGCAGGGTACTGCTGAGTCCTGAAGCTTTCAAAAAGAAGATTCAGCTCCTCTGTAGGATATTGAAATTATGAAGGATACAAGACCTCATCCTGAAATAATCCAAACAATTTCCAAAGCAAATACGAACACCACATTAGGATCAGCAGCTACTTGCTGTAGGGCAGAATTTGTCCAAACCTCCCCACAATCACCAAGTGAACTAAATAGCTTTGCCAGCCGATACAGAAAGGCGAACTCCTGCAACACAAACACCGGAGAGCAAGTGCTTTCATCATGTATTATTCTGAAGACAGAGAAACCATTAAAAATGTGTCACTGGAACAGAGTCAGAGAAACAAGAAAAACAAGGCACACGAACACGAAAATCCCCCAAATACCGTAAGATGGAGAGAAGGGCAAAAATTGCAATAAAACACCGTCGCAACAACTTTACTGCATCGTAAGCTGTACCTGAGGCCCAGCAAAGCAGCTACCTCCCCTCCTCTTCCACTGCAGCTCCCCGCAAGAGACAGGCGTGGACCCAAACCAAGAGGCTGGTCCAACGCCAGCTGCTCCTGCTGCTCCAGCGGGCACTGGCAAAGCCGCCGAGATGAGGAGAGTTATGGGCACGGGCAGGCTTGTGGGAACCCTACCAGGACTACCAGCAGCGACGAGCAGGAGGAGGAGAGGCATACTGAACAGCTGAAGATGCTGCTGATAGATCAAAATGACCTTTGTTCAAACACTCTGGATAACAGAGATTACCTCTTAATAGTTGTGTTTTCTTCTGCTTCCCAGTTTGGAAATTTTTGAATTTACCAGCCAGTTTCAATAAAGCCAAGCGGGTCCTGACTAACGTTATGTCATTGGCTACAAAAGACTTATTCACAATAGGTTAGGCATTAAAAAGCACTATTTTCAAATTACCCTAATCTAATCTTACAGATGCAATGCTTAATGGACCCACAGCAAGACAGGCAAAGTTCCCAGACTGCTAAGCATATCCTCTTAACAAGACCCATCCATCAAAGCTGCTTAACAACATCACTACGGATGTATCAGAAGAATTTTTTTGTATCTCATACTAAGCACAAACTGCAAAATGTCCACCTTTCACAGGCATTACTACATTACTGTTACTTTAAATATCACTCACTTGACATTCCTTTTAATAGGAATAGTTAATAGACTTTTGTATTTGTTCAAAGTCTAGCATTCTGAAATCAAATTTTGCAGGACCAAGCCAAGAATGTACAGCAACCTCTGAAAGTCAAATGATGCTTCATAACAGACTTGGTCCAACTGTAATAAATAAATAAAAGGAATACTTCCAGTAAGTCAGTCTCTCTAAATATAACTCATAGTATGAAGGTTATACGGAAAACAGCAGTATTTCATCTAAAACAATACAGTTTAACAGCTATATAAGTTTGGCTTCTAATTTCAATTCTGAAGCTCAAATTTGTCTGTTTGGTAAGTTTTACAGACCCTGAATCTGGGACCCTCAAAACTTGGCCTTCTCCTCCTACTTTCACCATTTTTTGAATAGCAATATATGTATCTGTAGAAGATAAGAGTTATTTAGTAACTCGGGGTTTTGGGCCAATGAAAAATGTCTACTTTGAGAAAGCTTTTACAGTGCTTCGTCTTCCCCAAACTGATTTTATCATGTTTTAAAAATATTGCCTTAATATTTCTGAAAAGGCTTATTTTGAAATTTAAATTGCAATTATATTTTCCCTTACAGTGGTGCTTGGTAAATAATCTGATGAGTACATCTATTTGCCCTCATATTCGCCCTCAATTATTGGGAAACAGCTGTAATTTTGTAATTTTTTTTAATTGTTTGAATTTTTTTGATTATAATATACTAAGTAGAGAACAATTTCTGTATCTACAAGTTAAAAGACAAATAAATGAATTTCAGTCATTTTAGAATTTACACAGCTAGAGTATAGAGTTTTCAAGTTCTTCTTGAATATTGTGGGATACTCTACTTGATACTACTGCATACGGAGCTCCTCCAACTGCATAGCTAACAGAATGGAAAATGTTTTGTGGCCTCCAGCAATTTTACCTCACTTTGTGGCAGTCACAAAATGGCCATTTAAGCAACATGCTTTTTCATGCACAGCCATACGCTGAATTTTTCAGCATGAAGATCAAAGAATACGATCATAATTAATAATTTTTATGCAATTTTTTGAAGAATTGCTATTTCCCATACATCCTTTTAGATGGCCAACAACAATCGCTTCAATCATTGTTTGCATGAAGACATGCAAAAAACTCTGCTTTTTTCACTCCTCTCAAGTTTTGTTACAAAGCCCCCAACAGGAACAAATACGTCCATCAAGAAAAAGGTCTTTTTGGCAACATATGCAATAAGTAATTTTATGTAATAAGATATAAGGAATGATTAACAGAAGAGGCACTTCATGTTGAATTACACCAGTCAGGTCAGAAAGGCTGTATTCATCTTCACGAGCAACAATATAACCAAAACAAGAATAATAACGTAGGCTTTAATTGGAAATACTTCATAAAACATACCTCCCTGAATCTTTTCTCAGGCTATAAAAATAAGATCTGGAACTTGTAAAAAAATTATTTTCTCTCTCACTCTTTTTATTAACACTCGCTTGTTATTTTTTGGCATAAGCTCCAAAAAGCTCTAGTCAGAGAACTATTCTAGACCACAGTTCCATTTGGAATATATTTTCCTTTAAAACAAAAACATAGAATCAAAGTTGATGTTTAGAAGATGAAAGCCTTCAAACAAGCCATCAGTGAAGTTCTTATAAAATCAATAACTGCCTTTCCCATCACACCTCTCTATAAATTTCGTCAATTGAAAATGAAAGAGTTACAGGATCACACACGTAATCTTGTATTTGACAATTTCACACAAAAAAAATGTTCTGTTTTTCACCATTCTGTCTCAGCACATCCTGCAAATAAAGTGCCTGTTCCTGAATTTCAGTGAGAGTATTCATACTGCAGAAATATAAGAATTCAGTAACTCTTGTCTTACTTATTATGAGAGCTTACCCAAATACTAAATATAAGCCACAGAAAGCAATTGGTCTTACAGCACTTTAGTTAGGGCTGCAATATATTTAACACATAAAAGAGCCCCATTTGATCACGTAAAGAAGGATTCAGTGTTAGCAGGCAACAGCTGCCAGCACTTGGACACTGCAATAGCTGTTATTAGAAATAGTTTAGGCAGTTTATACAAGTACTGATATGCCTTCTGAGTCAAGTATTAGTAGTTAGATCACGCACCTGAATCACTCCGTGAAAGGCACCTTAAAATAAACCTGGGGTCCAAGCTCACTGTCATCACTATAAATGCAGAGCAGTTTCATTGACTTTAAACATAGTAGGAGTCAACGTGCTGGAATTACTCCCAGGCTCCTCTAACACAGTCCAAGAGAGTCAAGAATGGCTTCTGCTGACCAACAAAGAACTGAGCAAGGATGAATATTCTTTGGAAAGGGAGATATATAGCTGTATTCAGTACAAAGAGAACAGTCAGTCTCTTAGAAATGGAAAAATACTATTCCAGTTTGCCACGGCACTGTATGTTGTGCCCAATCTGAATCTTTTTCCATTCAAAGAACAGAAAGCAAAGAAGATGAAGTTCCTCCTCATCTAGGCCTATGCAGCTACCCTGAACACAACGGGGCTCCGCTAATTGACACAATTAAGAGGAAAATGTGGTTCAGTATTTGTTGCATGTACTGAAGCTGTGCATGCACCCAAGCAAACAAGTAGAAAGACTTTCCCCTCATCTGATCTAATTCTGTCAAAGATTCACACATGCAGGAAGTGGGTGTAGAGGTGACACTTGCAGTGTATCTTCAGAACTCTCTCCAAAAATATTTAAAGGGCAGTAACTTGCTATTAAGAGCATCCAAGACCCTGACGGGGAAAGGGGAGCTAGCTGAACTCTTGAAAATTCAGGCAAGATATTACAAGGCTGCCCAGAATTGTATTCAGGAAGGTGGGATAGTTACTCTAGACAGAGTGGGATTTCACGACGCAACTACTTGATGCTGCAGGTATATCCTATTTGAAAGGATAAGCAAATTTAAAGAATATCCATTTTTTCTTTTTAAAAGTATTGTTAAAATCCAGTAGACTTGCAAAAGCAAAATTCAACTTACTAGATTGTGGATTGTTAGTAACTGCACATGATAGGTGCTGTGTAGAAAGACAGTCACCTCAAAGAATCTGCCTGCAATGGCAATGAAGAATAGCAAGGAGGAAAAGGAGATCAAACAAAGCTTAGGTTTTAATTTGGCTACCCTTACAAAATAAATAACAATTATATTCAACTCAATGCATATCCAGCCACTAGCAGCTGGTTAGAATCTGTATGCATCATGTCAAGTGGTCAACACTAGAACAGAGAGGATGTGGAGTCTCCATCCTTGGAGAAATTCAAAACTGCCCTGAGAAACCTGCTCTGGGTGACCCTATTTGAGCTGCACGATTGGACCAGACAGTCTCCAGAGGTGTCTGCCAATTCCAACCGTTTTGTGATTCTGTGATCAGATTAGCATGGATTTCTGAGAAATTATTTAAGGATGACTGTCTTCCAAGAACTGAATCAGAGAGAGTATACTCTATATACAAGTTCAAAATTGGGGGGGGGGGGGGGGCAGGATACAACCAAGAGTGATGTCTACAAATAGTTTTTTAAACCAGCTTCTGTCTGGTGGACAGAAGAGGGCCTTGGACAACACAATGGAGGAAAAGCATTGGTCATCACAGATGAACAGATTCGGGAAGGACCCTGACAGGAGCAGCAGAATCAAATTCATAGTTTAAAATGTAGGTTCTGAAGAAAAAAAAATGACAACCTACTTAAATCTGAGGTTAAAAGAAATATACAAATCGTGGCAGGTGTTTGAGTCAGATCTTAATTTAACACAGCCTCTACTCTAGTCTTTCTGATTGTATCACTAATTTTCCTCACAGTTCCTAAGCAAGACACTATGTATATTAGTGGGGTGCGATGAACAGGACTTATGTAAAAGAGGCAGCAATCTTAAGTCAGAAGTGACCCGTGACCTTCATCAAGGAAGAAGAAAGTTTCTTCATGAAAGAAAGATAATGCAAATTTGGGAGCTGAATGAACCACTTCAGTCCTCATTTACCGAAATTTAATGGGCTTTGACCCAGGTTTACAAAATAACTAAGCTCCTAACGCAAGGGTCTTGCTCAAAACATACAGCCAAAACCAACTTCAAAACCAGCATGCTTTATTTTGTCAAATCAACCTCAAAAACAAGATCTTCAAAACAAAAAAAGAACATTTCTTCCCCTATCACCTGCTCCTCTTCCCAGCTACACCCACAGGACTATGTTATTTACCACATACCATTACATAATACGTATAAGTTCTGATCCACTCCAAAAGAGAAGTTTTGTTTGTTACCTCTTACCGACAGTTATTTTGACAGTTCTTTTCTGAGAGTCCATCCTCATCTTCTCCCATAATATCCACTGCCGAAAATATCAGTGCAACCAGAATTGCAAAGCAGCATACCAGTGCAAAGATCACAATGCATCTTTGCTGGGACTGAAAGAGATTAAGATTTAAAAAGTTTTAGTGGAGTGAACACATTCCAGTCAATGACCTAAGACTCTAAAACTTTTAAATAAGATCTAAAATCCTTTGACTATCTTTCTGCCATAGCTGTCAACATGAAACACACCTCAGCATGAAAATGTATTCTCAAAACTGTCCTTCAGGTATCACCTTGAGATGTACTTTAAATCTGTCAGGCATTGCTAAATAATTCATATCACAAGTAATATTCAGAATTTTAAATGTTTTTTCCACCTGTACCACAAGGAAAGCATTATGCATTAAAATAATTCTCACATTAGCTACATATTCTCTGATTATGCATCACAGTCACAATACACACTCCAGGATGGCACTCAACAGTCCTGAGAGTTTTGTTTTGCTTGGTTGAAATAAAACATTTTCCTGCAAGAAGACTAAAGAGCAAAGTCATTTTCTTGTTGCTATACAAAGTAGCTGACATTATTATTATTCTTATAAGTGTCACTGCAGCAGAGAAACGGGGACTAGTCCTTGCCCCACTGTACTTAAGACTATAATGAAAGAAAAAAAAAATCACAGATGACAGGATTCCGGGAAATACTGGGACACTGTTGGTCAATATGATGGACAACACTCTCATGGCATAGCATTTCTTATCCTGTAATATGAAATCCTGCAGTACTCACTCAGATGCAATTCTGTATAGCTCTAAACAAACATGAAGCCTTCAAAAGGCAATCCCTGACATACAATTTACATAGCTGCCTGAATGGACAGATTATTGCATTCTGAAACCTAATTCAAACAGGCGTAATTTGCATTTTCCTACTGATGGAAATCTGCAGAAAAAAACATTTAGAGAAAAAAAATCCTAACTTCCATTGCCATAGTTATTTTTAAAATTTTCATTACTGTGCTCTTACAAAAATTTCACATTCATAAAAAGAAAGCTTGATGAAGTAATGGGAAAGTGCATTAACCTCATGCTTGCTGCTTAACAACAACTTTGTTATATTTGCATTGTCCCTGCCATTCATTTTAAGAGGTAGTAAGTTCCACAGGAACAAGAACCTTTTCCCATAGGCACACAGAAAGGGCCTGTCTTTTTTCTTCTTCTTCTTAAAATGAGCCTCCAACAATTCCAATTTAGTCCATATCTAAGAAGAATGCATTTCAGAACAAATCAGGTATTTTCACAGACTGAAATAAAATGTTTATTTGAAATAGAAGATAATTTCCTTGAAGAAAACGGAACAACTTTTGCGAAAAATATATCCTTTTATCTAACAGCAGTACTGTTTAGGCTGTATGCATATTTATTTAATACATTTCAAATATATGTTTAAATCTGTGTTTTCTAATACATTGTCTCAAACTTTTCAAGAATGCAGCATAAGGTAATCCTCCTCAAGCATTTACAGAATCTACTCCTGAGATGAATATATTTCGGATTGTTTCTTCTGCTGCTAGGTATAGTAATGGCAGCAAACGAACAGGAATGAGAAATGATTGCATTCTGGTGCCCAGAACCAAGGTTGCAGTCATACACTCAGTGGGGATTAACAGCAAAACATTACAAAGTTGCATCATACCCCTGGCAAGAAAAACTTAGAAATCTCAGAGACAAAGAGGTACTCAGATCTGGGGCGCTGCTTTCTGCCATTTCATCGTCAGGACGGGTGACCCTCTCAGATGACCTTTATCGCGTACGGTTTGGTACGGTCCTGCAGGCGTACGTGGAGCACCTCGCTCCTTCCCGGCAGGCGGGCCGGCGGTCGCAGGATCACCGGAGGAGCCCGAACGGGGCCAGGCTTCGAGGCCAGCCCCGCACAGACCAAGGCAGCAACCAACGCTTCATTAAAAGGAGCCCGCGAGACCTCCGTGACGCACATCGCAAGCCCTAAGATGCCCTTCAAAGCCTTTTACCAAGCTTAAAACTTGAAGGCCAAAAGCGAAAAGCTATACAAAAAAACCCACAGAACATCAAAAATGACATAGTACGACAAGAAATAAAAGTATGTGAAACTGTTGCCTTAAATTCTTTCAATACTAGGGAATTTCACGGTAGAAGTTCCCAGGTGGTCATGTTCTGGGAATACAACTACCTTCTCTGCAAGAGAGAAAGGCCAAAAAAATCCTGCATGGATCCTACTAATCCAACTTTAATTCCCATTCCACGTGAATTCAAAGAATATATTCAAGGCTTCTTGACTTTAGGATTGTAGTAGGTATTTGTATAAGGATTAAATCCTTATTCATTCAGTTCTGAGTGTTTACGGCTTGTCAAGCTCTGCAGTTCATTCTCATGACTGCTGCCCACCATGAGTGGCACAAAGTTAGCACTGCTGGTAGATAAAGATTGCTGCTATTCTACCAGCACCAAAATAAAGACAGACTTACACAAATCTAATTTTCTCTTCTCACTTGCACAAATTCTCTATATAACAGATTTTTCTTTGCCAGTGATAATGGATTAGTTATTTCACTTTTCCTTAAGTACCTCCTTGGCAGTGTAGTTACAAACAGTATAAATCCACACCGAAGAAAGAACCTTATCAAACTACAGCCATGGTATTGTTTTTTTGTTGTTGTTGTTGGTTTTTTTTTTTTTTTTTTTTGAACTGAGGAGCGCTCAAATATTCAATGCAACAACAACAACAAAAAAATCCCAAGTCTACTAATCTACAGGTTCAAAGGGATAGGTAAACACCATTTTAAACAGTTTACAGTTATTAAGGAGGATTTTGAACAGTTTTACAGTTCATCTTGTAACTCCTCCTATAAAGTGGCGACGTTTCGCTTTTAAATCTTTTCAAACAAAAATTTACATTAGAAATGCATATCTGAGTATTACTTATGTTCAAATTGGTGTTCATATCAGAAAACAAAGAATCAAAAATAGCCACCGGCACCAAACAATCTCCCTGAGCTCTTCTTTGGACAAGGGTGATAAATCATAGTTTTCATGCTCTAATGCCACACAGCAGGCAATTTTCTAATAGGCTGTTTCTAATTAAAACAGATTAAAACAGACCATACCATTGGTCTTTTTCTTTTTTTTCTTTTTCTTTCTTTCTTTTCTTTTCTTTTTTTTTTTTTTTTTTTTGAGTGATAGCAGGCTTCTCAAAGAAATTAATTCAGAATAGAAGACAAGAACTCATGGCATAGACAGGCTAGAAGGAACCTGCTTAGATTTGCTCCTCAGACGCCAGTGCCAGTGGGCTGGGGCAGGCTGTTTACTTGGTACTGGGTTGGTCTGGGATCCCTGCGAGGGTATTAGACCCATCCTCCTGCTTCCTCCAGGAAACCCCTAAAGGACCTGGTGTTCAAGCTTTCAGTCTTCAACACCTAATTACTGAATGCAGCTCTGGGAGGGACCTCAGAAGTTTATGTAGTTAATCCTCTCATATATATGACTAATTTATACATACAGGAATCCTAACAGACGTTTGTCTAACCTGTCCTTAAAAAACTCCAGCTGAGGGAGATCCTACAGTCTCTTCAAGCAACTTATTCCATGAGTTAGTATCTTACTGTTGTCTATCCTACGTCTCTTTTGCTGCAATATGATCTTTCTCCTTCTCATACTTGTTGAAAATGGAGAACGCAGCATTTCATCCTTACCTGCTACCGCTTTTACAGCTAGAGGTGCTAAGTGGCCTGGGCCCACATCACCCAGGAGGTGGGCTGGATGTCCCAGAGGACAACCACAGCTGGGAATTTCAGTCTTAACAACAGGGATTTCTCTACTATCAGCACAGAAATTCAGTCGCATGAGACACAGATTTCTTCAGAGCTCATGAAAAGGGGAAGAAACTCCCGCAGGAATGAGAACCATATAAAATGCTCCTATTTTCCATTTTGTGTGTGAAGTGCACTTCTTTCACCTCTATCATCTAACTTAACACTTAAACAAATCCCCCAAAATACTGTGTTAACTAAAACAAAGCACATATTTTTCATGCTGTTCTACCCCTAGGTAGAGAATGACACACACACACACAAAAAAAAAAAAAAAAAAAAAAAAAAGAGAGAGAGAGAGAAATAAGAAAAGATGCAGTGAATATATAACACATGACTAATCAGAGATTATTTTCACCTTAGAGGGACCTATTTATTTCTTTACTATTAAGCATTAAGAAAAAGCATTTTCTCTGCCAATTAAGGTTTCATCAGAGCCTACGCTATCCAGGTAGAATTTAACGTGATAGCAAGGAGGAGAAGAGCCTCCACCTTTGCCTCACTCACATTGCTCAAAGGCCATCAGGAACACTTCCGACAGCCCATAAGGCTTTTGCTTCCTTCAGAAAGAGTCGGTACCACTGCCACAAAGAAAGAACTGCTTTATCAGAACTTCCCGGTTCCTCAATACAAAAATGCCCTTCTCCCTCTCATCAAATAGGAACAACGAAATCCTAATGTGGCATATACAGAAAGAACTGAGCGTACTGTAACACAGCATGTCATGGCTTTGAACTAGTGCTTTATTTTTATACCTATTTATCGAATAAAAGAGGTAATATGTATACAACATACCAATACAGAATTAGTATCTGCCAGAGTCATACAGGCTCTTAAAAGTGAGCTTTCACATCTTCTGTCTTACCAGTGGTCTGCTGTCTTTCCTGTACCATATCTGACAGCAGTGTGAGACGTATTTCATCTTCAACCCTAAACTCATTCAACAGCTGTTAAAATTCTGCAAATGAGTGAGATTTCATGGAATGTTATAGTACAAAAAGACAGCAAAGGAACTGGACTTCAAGGATTAGCAATTATTTCCCTTGATTCTTAAAATCATTATGTGCATTTATTAGGGGAAAAAAAGCACTATGAAGACTGTTTTCCATTAAGCATCCCTAATTTGTATACAGTAAAAATTTTCACTTCTCCCACCTAAAGTGATTAATACCAATCAGCACTGAAGTTCTTAAACAAAAATAGGAAGGAACTGTTCCAAAAGTGCTAAGGTAAGCTAGATATTTTCAAATTGGCTGGGCCTGGTGATCTTCATTCTTGGATATTTAAGAAATTGGCTGAAGCAAACAGAGAAATTTAAGTACTTATCTCTGAAAATGCATGAGTGAAGCATCAGAAGGCTGGAAAGAGCAAAAATGGTATCTGTATTTGAAAAAGAAAAAATTGAGCAGGAGCTTGAAAATAATAAACTAGTTTGTTCAACTTTAAACTCTAGAAAATATTTGAACAAATAATGCAGTTATTATATGTAAGCACCTGGAAGATGAGCAATTTTGTCAAGAACAAGTCATGTCAATCAAATCTAATTTCTATTTGTTCTAATCACGAATCATGTTATCCTACCAGAAAAGTTGAGAATAACATGTATTTCAATCCTCAGTAAAATCTTCTTACAAGAAAGCTAGGGAAACTTAGTCTAGATTATTACAGAAATGGTGTAAAACTGGTTGGAATACTATGCTCGTTGAAAAAAATAGGAGGATATTTTAGAAGGGAGGCAGAGGATTCTGCTGCTTATATGTTTTTGATCAATGTCTTCATTAATGGTCTAAATTATGGAATAGAAATGGAAGGTGCTTATGAAGTTTTCAATCACAGCAAGATCAGGACAGATTAAAAGTATACTGGATGATCGGATTAACATTTCAAAATGATCGTGACAATTTAGGAAATAAGGTGAGAAAAACCAGGCTAAAATTTAATTAAAGAAGAAAAAAAGTGCTATCAGTAGGTAGGAGCAATCAGTTGCACAGATAAAGGGAAAAGCAAAACCAAAATGATTCAAAGGCTGGAGGAGATACTTCAGGAGGACAGACCAAAAAAAGGGTAGGACTCAGTAGTTTGGAGGAGAGGAGGAGTATGATCAAGATGTACAAAATCATGAACACAGCAGGTAAAGTGAAGGCAAAACTGTTATTCACCAAGACTTACAATACCAGATACAGGGGATGTTTATTGAAACCAGTAGGAGTTAAGTTTCAAAAGTACCATTTTATACAGTGGATATTGAGCTTGTGGAATTTGTTGCCACAGGAGGTTGTGAAAGCAAATAGCCGCAGAAGGTTTAAAAAGGGATTAGACAAAGTCTTTGACAACAAGTCCAAAGCACATGCTTGAGAAAGCGGCCAGGAACGTGTCTCTAATTCAGACGCCGAGGACATGTTATTGTCCCTGTTAGGGGCACAGCATCGGGCTAGACGTGCCACTGGTCTGACCAGCGGGGTACTTCCTATGCTCCTGTATTAAATGTTGCTTTTTCTACAGAGAGACCCGTAAGCTGCAGCAGATTGTATAGTTATATACAATCTGAACACGAGGCAAGCATGTCACACTGTTGTGAAGACTAACACCTCTAAATCGTGGTACTGCCTACAAGGCAAAAGTAATCCTTCTCCTCTATTTCAAGTTGATATATCTTACTCACCTTGCAAGGCTGGACAATCAGAGAAAACTCAAAAAGAAAAATCAACAGCAAGATGAGATCTAAAGCACTTGTTCTAGAAGAAGAAAGATTTCTAAAGTTGGTGGTGTTTAACCTGAAGAAAAGGCACACACAGGAAAGAAGACTATAAAACCCTTGAAATACATCAAAGGTTGCTGACAGTGAGAAAGTAACAACCTGTTCTCTCCATCCATGACAGGTAGCGATAAATGCAGCAGAAAAAAACCCTTCAGTGCAATGCTAGAAAAGTTTCCAGGGGAAAAAATAAAAAAAAATTAAAAAAAAAAAAAAAAAAAAAGAAGAAGAAGAAGAAGAAGAAGAAGAAGAAGAAGAAGAAAGAGTGCTGGAACAGATTACTTGAGTTGTGGCATCTCTACCATTGGAGAGCTTTAAAAGAAGTTAAACCATTGCTAAAAGACGTAGACGTGCTATTACTGTATTAGAAGCGTCTAAATTTGTCCTGCCCTGGAGTTGGGGTAGAAGGGTTGGAACAATCGAAGTCTCAAGGTCTCTCTCTTACAAATTTATTTTGCTTAAATCCTTAAAATTCAGTCCCTGCTACCTCTTGATTTCACACTGGTATCTACCTGAATTAGGCTCCTGAAAAGCTTCAAGAAGATGTGAGAGTGATTGCCCTTAAAATTATGAAGGACCAAAGAAGCATCTGAAAAGATAGGCTATAGCAATTCCAGATTATTTGATAATTTTCCCTTCCCCCATCTGAGTCTCAAATAAACAGCTGCTCAGCAATCAAAACTAACACTGAACTAATCCGAATATCTTGTAAATATTTAATCCTATGGTTACCACAACTAACAATGAGATCAAGACTTAATTCTCAGAAAAAAGCGTTCTTTAATTTCAGTCACGTTTTCTAAAGAAACAAGGCATATGCAGTCACACTGTCTACCCAGCAGTCTCCATCCATTTTCTTTTGAATCTGTATTTGAAAGCTAGACCTACAGAAATTTAACTATCTGAGACACTTCGCAGCCTCGTGCAGATGGGGCGGGAGGCGGAAGATGAGGAGGCTGAAATTGCCGCCGCGGTGGCAGACGGAGCGGGCCCGGGAGCCCAGCTCACGTCCACGCTCAAGCAGCTGCGCTGGTTCCCACCGGAACGACTGGTCAGGCAGGTAACACACCAGCAGCAGGTTACTACAGAGAGAAGAATTATCAATAAACTACAGAAAACATCCAAGGCTTCCAGGGATGCCTTCCAGGGACAATCTGTGGAGGTGGTTAAATCCCTCAGTCTCCTACAGAATTCAAGGTGCAGAAAGCGCTCTTCACCCGTCTGGCTGGGAGCCTAAAATTCTTGCTGGTAATTCAGAGCACTTGCAAACCCCGAAACCAGGACAAGAAGCATTAAGGGACACGTAGAGGGGTACTGAGGGTGCTGGTATTACAGTATTTAGCATTACAACATCAAAGAATTCGAGACTGCCTCGCAGAGAGGATTGGCAAGACTTGGGGCAGCTACTTTGCACACAATAAATGTAAAGCACTTTTTAGGGGAAAATACAGGAACACTAACAATGTCAAGATAAATAAGAGATCGAGTAGGTCCATGACAGATCAATCTACACATGCCTGGCATCCAAAAAGCATCTAAATGTCTTCATGGATCTTACCCATATCTGTGCCATGTTCCCTGAAATCAGAGAGACTTTGCAACGTAGATACTGTTCCAGGTCTGTTATTAAATATGTAATTCCCCCCCCCCCCCCCCAGAAATATCTATAGCTATATATATGTATATATACACATGCACACACACAGTGTATATATAATAATGACCTTTAAAAGACAGCATGAATCTGTTCCTAAATCACAAGGAAAAATAGCTAGTAGCTTAGATTAAGCTAAATATGTTTATATGTGAAAACTGACCAGACTATATGCAGATGCATGCATTGATTTTATACCTGCTATCTTTCATTTACAAATGCTAAAGTCTCTGTTACATTTAAAAGGAACTGTAATTTATTTTGGTACTTTAGTAACTGTGAAAAATGAATACTAATCACATAGTTAAGTAACCTAAATCTTGCTAAGAGGACAGCAACAGCTACAAAAATCATGTTTCTGTCACAGAAGTGCTTTATCTAATATTTCTGCTAAAAAGGTTTTAAACTACATTAAACGAAATATCTAGAAGTAACCAAGAATTTTTTCCCCAGTGGTTTGCAGGTGTCACTTTTGCAACATGAAATGATCATGTGTTTATTCAGCTCAAGCATCTTCATCCACACAGCCCTTCGTTGTTTTTGTGAGACAAGACAAAGAAAAGAGATTTAAAAATAAAAAGCTGTGGTGACGGGCACGTGAAGAAGGCTGAAGGTACAGATACAAATTCGAGCTGAAGTGCCATACTGCAGCAGACCAGGCTCACCACCCTACCTTGATGTGAGCTTCTTAGCCAGTCTACTTGACAAGGCAAAATACATTGCCTTAAACTTTCTCCGGTGAGGGTTTAGCCAAAGCCTGTCACCCCACAGCTGGGGCAGGCTAAGAGCGGGTGCATCATTCCTTACGGCAACAACATACTGAGTCAAGGTAAAGCAATCATCAAAGGCAGGTGGTGCAACTGAACCTGGACCTACATTTAGCTTGGTTTAAAATTAGCTGAATTGTAAATTGCCAGTTTGCCTGGTGTGTGTCAAAAACAAAATCGGAAGAGTTCAAACGGGTTAAAAAAAGGGGGGGGGGGGGGAAGAAGAAGAAGAAGAAAAAAAGAGAGAGAGAGAGAATTTGCTTTCACTCACTCTGATAAAACTTTTTCCCCTAACAGTGTCTCATTAACACTGTTAAAAATTGACACAAGTTCATGAAATGAAATAATCCTATATGGGAAGCATTTATTTTTAGCTCATTCTGAATTTCTAACTACATTGTGCGTACGTGTTGAAATAATAGATTTGCTACTCGGCCAAGCAAGTTAAATCCATTGTCACAGAGAACACAACCAATGTGACGTTCACAATAGGAATTACATTCTACTTTAAAGAGAGATAAAGGAAAATAAAGAGGGGCTTATGATCCATAGCTAATCAGCAAGATAAAGGTAAACCAGATAATTATAGTGATTATATGTATCGGACCCATGCTTTCTTTCTTATGACAGACTTGAAAGGTAATTTAGCTACCATGTTTTTTATGCTATAAAATTCTCTATTTAAATTCGATGACAGTATTTGTAATTTTTATATCCTAAGTAATTCTATTTCACGGATAACTCCCTTACTGGCTGGAAAATATGTAACATAATGGGTCAAAGATGAGAACACTGTACTGACTTAGGCTTCTAGGAACTAAAAATTGCATATAAAAAATAGGCTCCTACAGGTGAAACTGATTTAGGGGAGTAGAAAACAGACATTTGGCCCAGATCATTCCTTGCCGCCTAATGCTTTGAGGGAATTCTCTAAGCCAAGATCTTGGAATTTCTGCAGAAACAACCCAGAGACAGAAGTCTTCCTCCTCAGCATTTCCCACCTTCCCCATTCACCTGACCCCTTCTGTGACTCCAACTAAACCTTCTCACAGTGATTGTAGGATGGAAGAGCAGGATGTCACCAACAGCAGCACCATCCCTTACTCTGCATGCAAAGCTCCCACATGAAAAAAGCCAAGTTGAGAACATCCCCTCCTACAGCTGCTCCCACGGCAGTCACCCTTTATGGGGGGAGACAGGGGCTCTGCCCCACTCCTCTCCAACTGCAAAGTGACAGTCCAGGGCTTTTAGGTTTTTATTTTTTTTTTCCAAATGAAAGCACCTTTTGGCAAAGCAGGAACAATTTAAGTAAAGAAGAATTGGTTACTCTTTCAAAGTCTTCTTTGAAATGTCTGATTCTAGCTATTAGTAATTATTGTTAATTGTTAATAATGACTCTTATTGGTTCAGAAACATTTAGTCTGAAAGATTTCCAAAAATCACAGCCAAAAGAACACTGAAGAGAACAGACTACAATGAGTGTGAATTTCTTAGCAGGAGAAAAATAGAAGAGAACCAAGAACTTTGCCCAAAGTAAATTATTCATGGCTGTCCTCTTCTTTCACTGTGCCCACTATGACTGCCCTCTCCTCCTTCCCTGATCCACTTAACAGCAAAATATCGCTGTTGCTGCTCTCCATCTAGCAAGTCCCCTCTGTGTTCCTCATTTCCCTGTTTCTCTCTTCCCACAGTGCAGAGGAGCCGTCAGAAGGGAAACCAGCATTCAAAACCACTGGAAGATAACACACATTTGGAGGGAAGGACTGGAAATGGCACCACCACCTTCCAGCTTCCGGAGGGTCAAAGAGATTAGGTCTTTCGAGGGTACTACAAGCACATTTCTGCACTAGCAGGATGCAAAGCTACTCGACTCTGCTTAACTTTGCAGCTCTCCCTGGCATCACCTGCTGCTTCTTTCACCAGTGAAAATGTTCTCCCCTCTGCTAAGCCTTCCCCGCGCTGCCTTTGCACCGCACTCGGAAGACCAGAATCCCTCGACTTTGCCGGGTACAAAGGTGTCCCGATTTACTGCCTTTTGCCAGGCTGTTTCTCTGCCTTGCCTTTCTCATGTGTTACCTTTGTGGAAAAGGCTTTTCATCTACTCTTTTCTTAGCCTAATCATGTCCTTACAGAATTATTCTACTGACTTGGGCTAATTTCTTATTGGTCTACTACCTAACCAAAATATTTGCGTTTTTCTTCTAGCTCTGTTTATATCAGAAATATTCTACTTCTCTAAACTGTAATTTCCATCACCAGTTATATATAAGGATAACCTAGGAACATCACAACTGACATTAAAAAAAATCAGTTTGGCTTCCTGCATTTTCTATCTTGTCTAAGATATTGAAAATTCAGACAACACAGGGCCCTGTCACATAAAACATTTCAAGGTGGATACTCCAGCACTAAGTAAAATGCAGTCTGTACTGCAACTATCCTCTCAGTTGGACCACTGCTTTCTTCAACTCATTACCAATTTTTCACCGCACCGACAGGAGTTTAAAATCTCTTGGAGACCTCCACCTTTTTACTACATGTTTTTAAATCAACTGACAGATTTAGAAGTTGCTAGGAAGGAGACAGATGCAGGCACATGAATATATTATTTACACACATGCACACACAATTTTGTCCAAAAAAATCTCAGTTTGAGAGGACAACAGCCTTAAGGATTAAATATGGTATCAGACAACTATGACTGCTATGGAAGAAAACTGTACAGGTGTTGGTTGTTCCCATCAAAACCATCCAGTGCCCTGGCCCATCTGATTTTATCTCCTACATCATAATTGCTTTAAAAGCAGTTGTTAATCACAGCAGATTTTTTAATCACTGCCAGTTTGGATTTTTTTAATCACTGTATATACCAAAACATGGAACAAGGCTACTGTGAAGTTCTGTCCTCTTATTTTCAGTTCTGTAGTACAGAATCCTAATATAGGCAAAAAACTGCAAAGAGAGATGGAGAGAGACCTTGAATACAAAGCACCGAATCCTGCAACACAGCAATTTGACATGGGGGAAGGCATCCAGTTCTCACTGATGTTTCAATGTTCCTGAAAGGAGAGGAGGTGTATTGCACCTCAGTGACAGAAATGATGATGTTTCGGAGAAAGTTATGGAAAAACGCAATTGCAATGCCACAGAATGTCACTAAAGACTATCACCATGCATTCTACCGTAAAGTCCAAATATTTTTCTGAGGCTTTTTCTGACAGCATAGTCACTGTGAAAGAATACTCTTTTTGGAGGAAAGGAAACTAAACTATTTGGAATAAGAGACTCCTGCAGCAGACTAACAACCAAATGAAATTGTATTAGCACAGGTTTATGTTCACAATACTGTAAAAGCCCCTTCAAAACTGCAAAATAAAGCCTAGCTTTAGTTCAGTTAAACAGCAAAAACCTACTACAGCAAAAGGTTCTGGAAAGATAGAAAGATTAATCTGGGAAATCCCAAGCTCAGGATGCAAGTCTCATTATCAATCTAAAAATAAAGTCTTACTGAATTCTGGCTAATAATATTTTATTAGAAGCTTTCCCTCTCAAAAAGTAGCCATTTGTTAACTTTATAAAAACACAGAGATGCCTGAATTTCATCTGCCATGTTGTCAGAAATCTTCGTATTAAAAAAAAATAATAATAATAGAGGTCTCAGAATACAGAATTTTGTTCTTTTCTCAGAAAGTAGGACTAGTAAATAATTGCCAGCATTTCAGAAGTAATTTGAGGTATGTAGACTGTATTATATTAATAGGTGCTTTAAGTTTCTTCCTGAAAGCAGTAACTGTAAAGCACATTGGAAGCACATTTACAAATATAAGCTTCGAGTCTAAATGGTATTTGTAGGCACTGCTGAAGGCTGAAGCGTACCTCACAAGAATAAAGACAAACAGTATTTATCGCATATTCTGTGCATCTTCAGAATGGGTGGTAGGGACAGAATTTCACCGCAGCTTTGCGATAAATACATGCAGACACATGCATTACAGACACAAAGGTCTACGAACACACCAAGATGCTTTATCACTGTAAGTATTAAATGCTTTGCAATGTGCCTATCAAATGAACCGCGCTCATTATTGCTGAGTGAGGAGTTACTAGAGAGAGGGTTTCTCTGAAATGATGTGCTCATCCACTACAGTTCCACCAGTCCTGATGAGACAAACTAATGCTAGCACACTCCCGGCACAGAGTTAAGTCATCGCCATCATCTTCTAATCCATTTCTCACGTTCCCCGTTTTTTACTGGCAAATTTCTCACCTGCTCCTGCCTTTCACTCTCCTGCCCCGCTCACCCTTTTTGTATGGAATTTGCTCTTGGCTTTGACCCAATCACCCAACCGTAAGAGCGGTTTTCCCACAGATTTTAAATGGAGCAAGACTTAACTCAATCTTCAAAAAGCACGTGTAATTATTTTTATATCCCAAAAGCCAAAAATCCACTTTGAATATAATTGTGATAAGTTTCTTTCAAATCATAAAACTATAACCTTTCCTTTTCAGGGGGCATTAAAATGCAGACTATAATCACATAAAAATCACTTGTTCAACATAACCTTTTCCAGGGACAACACATACTTCAATATTTAAAACCATTGCCTTTTCTTTAGTTCATTCCCTCTAGCTATGAAAGCTCCAGTTCCCTAGGGATTTAAAGACATAATTAGAGATGGGCCAAAGCCAGCGCTGATTCACTTCCCTGAGCCCAAATTCAGATATTGCCAATGACAGAACTGCAGTTACCACATTCGTTTTGGCACGCTCAGAATATACGGCCAGGTGGCCACCTCGTAGCTCGAGCCTTCTCCAGCGTGACAAGGCGCTCTGTTAGAGCAGCCTCCTCATCTCATTTTGAGATTACGCTAAATATATGACATTTAGATATTGTAGATATTGTTTCTTTATGTATGGCGTAAAGTCATCAGTATGATCTATATTTTGAACACAAAAGCACTGATCGAAATTTAACAGATGATTCAAAGCATCTGGTGCCTTTTAAATATTCACATATTATCCTATTACATTCACATATTACCCTATTAACAAGGAGAGATGACGTTTTGATTTTGCATTGCTGCTAAGACTTTTTGACGGACGTATAATTTTCTTTTGTCCTTTTCTTCTGCGCCAATCTTGAAAGTCTGTTCCACAATGTCACACAGTTTGAGATTTTTGTCCTTTTTATGACGGTTATGCTCATTTAGGGGACACACCAAAGGGCACAGGTGGATTTATTTCTGAAGGTTACCCCTGTGCTCAGCTGCTAAGCTTTTGTTGAGAAAAAGTGAACAAATTAAATGAGAAACCATGAAGGCAACTTCTCCACCAAGTTAACCAGTTTCTTCAAAATTTGTGCTAATAAAAACAAACATAATTTGGCTCTTCTTCATCTTAGTTAACCAATGGCTGACAACTTCTACAAGTCTTTCAGTAAATGACAGTAATGTTTTAAAAACAAGTCATTCCGATATCTCTCTCAAATAGCTTTCACCCAAGTCCTCAAATAAACTAAATAAGGAAAATAAGCTAAATGAGCTATCTCAACTACACGCTAATGATTTGTAATAAACTGATGCTTTGAAAAACATTATGAAACTCAACAGTTTCACCTTACTACTTCCAGAGAGGTCTACGGATTAGTGTAGATGAAGCAGAGAAACTACTTATTTCAACACAAGGAGAAAAAAAATATATTAGTCTTTATCTAAGCCATTGTTGTTTGCAATGAAGAAAATTACCTAGCCATTTACAAATTCAATAAATATACCTGCAGTTATCCAGAGATCGCACCAAGGACACTGAATCTATTTGCTCTATCTACAGAAATGAATACATTCACTTTCTGATGTTTTGTAGCTGTGCAAATTACTTTGTAGATGGCAACTATGGAAATTTATTTCTCTCTCTACCATGTAAGAATGTTCAGGGACAATAAATGATTATTTGTGCCTTTGGACAAAAAAAAACACCCCCTACGTTTCTGGCTCTAAATAAATGAGAGAAGACTCGAATGCTCTGTTCTCTGCTAGGCAAGTGCAGTTCTTCCATAGAAAGCTGAAAAAGTATCCAGGCAATTTTCTTGACTCAAATGAAGATCTTAAATAATTCCGTGAGAAAGAACTTTTTTGGGGGGGAGGGAGGGAGGAGATGAAGGAAAACCAGAAGAACTCTGTTTGAAAATGTTGCTGTCACCTCCTACGTAGTTTGCTTGAGATAAGCACAGCACAGAACACAGTGCGTGATGAACCAGTTGTTAAAATGTTGTAAATAATGGTCTGGACAATATCCTTTTTGAAAAACAAAACCTTACCCCTCTTTCAAGCTTCCGCATGCTGCCATCCTGCAGCTTGGTGGCCAGCAGAGCTACTTCAAGGAGGACTCCTAATGCACAGGCAAACTGGGCCACTCTCCTGTGGCAAAGCAGGGTAGGCACTGCTGGCCAGCACAGCCCTGCACCACCGTAACTCTGAGAGCTGGAGTGGCTACAGGGCAACACTGATGCCACCAAGATGGATTAATGCTCACTGGATGATGGCATTCGAAAGGCAGCCAAAGATAATGAGGCTGCAGAAGTTGTTTGAGGCTACTTTTCTCAACAGCAATCTTGACTTTTTGTACAAGGCAGTTAAAACAGAGCTGACAGATAGTGGGCTGTGTGTAGCAGCCAGTGCTAACATTTTTTTTTCAATCTTTATTATTTCTCTAAGGTATACACAGCCAGAAAAAAATCAAGAAATCTGTTGATGCAATGTTATAGGATCAGAACTGCCCTTTTCAGCATCCCTGAGAGAAGAGAAATCTATGGGCTAAAGTCTACAGGGTAAAGGAGGTCAGGAAAGGAATAATTAAGTTGGAGCTCACCAAATAGAGTGACATAGCAAGCAATAAGGAATTGAAAGAACTTCTAAAAATATGGAAAGACCACTACCACCAAAGTATTACTGAGTTTTGATGCCAAGTTCCCCTGAAAACGATACCCTGACACACAGGCAAATCAAGCAAGAGACCTAAAGACTCAGGTTTAGCTCTGCCAAGCACGGTGAGTGCTCCAGCGCTGTCATAGTAACTGCAGTACTTACATTCACTCTCCATGGCCTTGATGTCGGAGCAGAGAGCATAATGAAGAGAAAATACTCTTATGCTGCATCATTCAGAAACTCCTTCCATAACAAAGCTATGCTCAAATTCATTTTACTCTTTTCTTCCTTTTTTTTTTCCTTTTATCATATAAGTGTCTGGTCCAAGGAATAAAAACCAATCTTTTCATATAGCAGTGGCAGTATATTTCTCTTTTCTTTTTCTTCTGCAATCATACTATCTTTTTGCTATCAGTCACTGATCCTCCCTCAGTTTCAGCAACTTTCCTGCCTCATCTCTGCAAAGATATCTTCGCACTGGAGAACAAAGATGCATTTTGACTTTATAGCGTGCCCCAACACCTTCACTCAAAGAGCCAGAGAGACTTCAGTATGTTCTACAAAACCTTTTAACTGCTGTCAGAAGTGTCAGAAAACAACATCAAAGTCCCCTAAGAATACAGGAGGGTGCCAAAAACAGACGGAGCAGCAGACGCAACCCCTATCTATTTTTGCATCATTGTGGTTTGTCTTCATTTACGGTATGAACTCTGAAATTTTCAATAGTTTCAGCTGCTGCCAACCCATAGCCACAGCAAATAACTTATTATGGCTTATTCCACCCACGATACCTTACAAAAACTGAGCAGCTGTCACATCTCACCTTGAAATACTAGTCATTCTGAAGGCAGTATCTGCCCTTTCCTGCTCACTGAGAAGACTTCTCCTCTTCTTCCAGAGGCATTTCTTTCCCTGGCCTTATTCATGAAGGTACAGAGGGTTTCTTCTCCTCTTTGGATGCTACACTGAGTGCTCCCCCTGCCATAGCTGCCTACTTAAACCACATGTGAATTCTATTAATAGATTTCAGATCGATTTAGTTTATCAAGGTGATGCGGATACACTCAGATAACTGAGTGCCATGACCGTGGAGGAATTCCCTCTCTTGTTTAGCCTCCCCGAAGGCTGCAATTTCCATTCTTGATCTCACTCTGAAAAAGGCACCTAGGGAGTTCTGAAGATTTTGAGTTAGGAGAAGCACTGTCAAGCTAAACATTATAAAAGGGCTACTCGACTAAAGTCATCTCTATATCACATTTATCTTTGTGTTTCAAGAGTTAAAATCAGAAATAATCCATGTAGTTATGCTTGTGCATCCCTGAAAAGTCAAATACAGTAGTAACTTTCTAATAGTAAAGATTTCCTTCCCCACATTAGCAAGAGTATGTTGAATAAACATTAATTACTGTTCTCAATGTTCCTTTTCTTTGTGAAAAGTTCCACCTTGTTTTAGTGGGGAGATAAAGTTAACTGACGACACAAAATTGCACAGAATAGTGAAGAATGCAGCCAAAGGCAAGAAACAGTAATAGCACCCACTGATGCCGAGTGACTGGGTATGAAATGGCAGCAGAAATCCAATATAGACACACATAACACAGTGCACATAAGGAAAAGTTTTCCTAACTTCATTTGCCTCAAAGTTTACTCTAAACTGAGTATTACGATTTGGAGCAAGATCACAGTTATGGCAGATAACTCTGTGGAAGAACCGACTTGGTATACAGAGGTCAAAGTAGCAATTCGAATTACTAAGAAAGGAACACAGCACCAGGGGAAACTGCTTTACACAAATGTATAAATCCACAGCATGCCCACAGCTTGAAAGTCAAGGTCCTCTCTTCTCAAAAATCACAGAACAGCTGGAAGAAGTGTAGAAAAGAGCAAAAAGAATGATCAAAGTCTACAATGCTTCTGTATAAAAAAAAAAATGGAAGTCTTCATCTTGGAAAACGTATGACTAAGGGAGGAAAGTCACTGAGCTATAAATAAATAACATGGAAAAAATGACTTAGAAACAGTTATTCATTGCCTCTGTCAATAAAAACATTAAAGAGCATTAAATCAGTTAGGTGGCATGTTGGACATGAACAGCAAGAGGTAACCTCTCGCTTAATGCACGGTGAAGTTACGAAACTCCTTGCCAGTTGGCACCGGAGATGCTAAAAGTTTACATGGATTTGAACAGATTTGTTCAGGCTGGGTACAGTCATGAAAGAAAAAACAAAACCAAACCCAGCTCAACCCTCAGGAGCTAGGAAATACGAGACTCTGGCCCTGGGGACCTCAGTGATCAGCTCTGCTCTCCTGCCTCTTGGGAGTCTGGCTCCACGGCACCCAGAGCCCCCACATCCCACCTAGGGAGGCAAATACAGTCCTGGAGAAGAAAGGGGAGGAGGATTTTATTGCTGCTGATGATCCCCCAAAGCCTGCCCTGAAAGACTGGCTCCCTGATGGTAGTTTTCAGGGTGAATGATGAGGACAAACCGTGCAAACACAGGCAGGTTGCTACACTGCACAAGAGCCAGCAAAAGCTGACACGGGGGCTCAACTGCTCCTGCCTAGGGACTCGGTATTTTCACTTCAGAGAGATAAAACATTAGGACAACTTATGTGAAAAGTGAAAAAATGGCCATATGATCAGATTCAGTAACTATTTACATTAAAACACATCAAGCAAGCAAGGCATACTAACTATTTGCATGCAACCAAAGGCAATGTAACCCTTCTCACTGCAGGTTAAGCTGAGCTATTTACCACAATTACCACATTTACCACAATTAAGAGGGTACACATACACCCCACATTCATGTAGAAGCTTGTTAAGCTTTTATGTGCCTGAACTCTCATCAGCCAGAACACTTGCTTTGGTATATCTATTCTGAAGGACTTTTTCAAGGTTTCTCTCCTCTTGCACATGAGTGTGGAGTGAGGCTTAACATTCATCTGTCAGCTTTATCTAGTCACCATTATAAAGGAGATATATTACTTTAAAAAAAAAAAAAAAAAAAAAAACAGCCCTTGGGCTGTTCAGTACATTTTATTCATAGTATATGAAGGGGGAGGAAGAAACTCAGACACTCCTTTATATATATATCTTTCAAAATTTAAGGCCATTTGTGCTTTGATTTGTGACAGTATTAAAATACTTGTGTTGCTTGAGTTTAGTAAAATTAATTACCTCAATAAAAATAACAGCAAAAGCTACATATAAACAGCACCACCAGGAATTTAGAAAACTGGCTCCAGTGTGAAAAATGCTAGCATTATCACTGTCTGAAGTGATGCAAAGAACATCTAGTTCAATCTATCATAAAAGTAATACTAACAATCTAAACCCAGCTAGTAACCTATTAGTCCCAGCCTTCAAAAGACAAAAAAACCCAAAACCTTGGATCTCCCCAGTCCTACGCATTGCCATGTGTCTTATGTCAGCGCACAGCTTCCAGACAGCAAGTGCACTAATGAAGACAGCATTTCAATTTCTCTACTTGCTTTTTTATGTTAAAAATCAGGGCTATTAAGAAAAGTAATGCTCATTTAGCATAAAAAAGCCTTTCTATCTGTTGATTTCTGTGATTTCATATGGATTATCTTATATAAAAACAAGCAGCAATGCAAACAAGACTTAAAGAATAAATACACAAAGGATCTGTGTACTTTTGCTATACAGCCTGCTGTTCTTTCACAAATAGTAATGGAAGATCTATGTATTCTAACAAAACCTCATGGCCACCAGAGGACAAGTCTAGTACTTGGAATTATCTCCATTTAGCCTTAATAGGATGGAAGTTGGTTTTCACTAGCTTGTGATTGTAACAAAATGCATAGATATTCATCAGCACTGAAAAATATGTAAAAGGGACAGATTTTGAGCTCCCTGAGTTAGTATAATTACCAAAGATTTGCATGACTCTCAGTAAACAGGGCAACTCACACACTTGGTGTCAGTCAGTGAAGCAAGTCCCACTGAACGCAGTTGAGTTAGCCCTACTGGAAGCTCGACAAGATCCTAATTGTAAATATTTCTCCTAAACAGAATTAGCAACTTATAAATCACATAGGGAAGATAACAGCCATCCATCATCATCTCACAACTAAATCACCTAGGAAAAATGTGTCTCCAGACAACGAGCACAGAACAGACACAAACGCAGGTGCTCCATTGCAGCTGGGCAATGTCTGGCTCTTTCCTTGGCCAGCCTCAACAGAGTAAGAGTTTAGTCTACTCTGTATTTCAACAGCTCTCTTGTGCTCTATCTACTCCCTTTGTGCCCTGTTCAGGTTTGAGGTGTATTTGCAGTAGGCAAACAACCTGGCGGCAAAAACACATGATCTACATCACTTCCACAAGTACCTCAGTTTATCAGGCCATGATTACAGATCAACAGAATCAGCTATGTAAAAACTAGTTATTCAAACAGAAATAATATATTGATAAAAAAAAAACACTCAAGTAACACTACAATAAAGTAAGGTTTAAGAGCATTTTCAAAAATGGAAACTTCTACAGCCCATGGAGCAGTGTCTCCCTCCTAATTTACCAAATGCATCCTACCATTCCCATAACAGATCCATCTTCCTCACACCCACAAATGTAGCAATTCACTGTGGAATTAATTTCCAGATTAATATTTTAAAAATGAATAATCCCTCATATGCCTTGTGACCACCAAGCATACTGTTCCTTGCCTTCTAAAGTACTAATTCCTCAGGTAGAAGGAACATATATATGAATTCAGATGATGAATAAGATGTTTGCCATTTTCTCCTATGCACTCTGTCAGCTCCTCATTTAAAGAAGATACAACACTGAAAAGGTTCATAAATTTAGAGCACTATTAATATAAGCACCTTTGTATTTTACAGTCTGCAGGAGGAAAAAAAATAAAACCTACAGCTCTTTCTCAAAATCTAAATGATGAGCTGGAAAGCAGAACTCCCCTCTTTAAAAAAAGGGCCAAACTCTCCCCTCCAGTAGACAGTGTCTTCCATCCCCAAAAGACTAAAATCTCCAGTTAGTTTTCACTCAGTCAGCTCCCTGAACCGATTCATCACATGAGCGATGGTGCTGGCTGAAGGATACGGATGGGGCGGGACTGCGTGGCCTGAGAGCCGGTGGGGGTAGGCAGCCCAGATGGGATCACGCAAGCTGTGTTGGAAGCACACCCAAGAGAATAGAGATGGTCTTCATGGCTTCCTGGAAAATCTCTCCAGGAACTACAGAAGCTTCTCTGAACATAAATGATCGTAGTTGTTTGAGGCAGATGATTGAATTTAGATGATGTAACTATTCCTTCTGTATTTCAATTTTCAGTCAAACTAGAGCATAGATTTGTAAAATTAAAATATATCATAGATATGGTCCATTTTTACAGCTTTGTTATTTTTGTCAAAACACCTGCTAATTCACAATTATCATTAGCGAACAACAGAATGATTCTACTAATAATTTTCATGCTACTAACCAACTAAACCAAAAGACCTGTAAACAGCTTAGAAAGCAACTACACAATTTGTTGAAAAGACTGCTTTCTGGATGATTTTTTTCAGATTCCTACGTCATCTGTAGCTATTTGGACTGATGCTATCCACCTGTATCAACAAGAATCATTAGCAAGAGAAACCAAAATAGCAAACTGAGTATTTGTATTAGTATCTGGAAAGTGAAGCACAGCACGCTGTAATTTTGACATTTTAGAATAAACTCCTAGATTTCCCCCTTTCACTTCTAATTTGCAAATATCAACCCAAGACTTCTTGCTGAAGGCCTCAGCACCAGGACTCTTTGGAAATCCGTCTGCCTCAGCTCTGAGCAAGGACAACTCTGCTTAGCTCATGAGCTCACCGGCCACCAGTGCCAACCGCAGCTTGGCACTGGGCTCAAGGCTGCGCTCCTGATGACGTGCCTGCAGGCTGGAGGAGGTACCTTCCAGAGCTCGAGTTCATCCCCTTTTTAGCTGAACTGGTTTATTCACTGGAAGGAAGACGCAGGTCGCTTTCCCCAGCAATGTTCACATGCTTTGGGGATGGAGACTTGACGATATGAAGACTCTACCTCCTCCTCCAACTCTTTCCTCCCCCAGCACCCACCCCAAGAAAGCAGCAGGAGGAAGTTTGCACTGCCACTGTCTGGGGAGCACATATCCCGTGGGCAGGCACACTTCCATTTGCCAAAGCTGTCAAGCCAGCCCTTTCTACAAACACTAGCTTGAGACATTAAAAAAATACATATATATATATATACATATATATATACACATACATATATATATATATATATGTATGTGTATATATATATATATAATAAAATGTTTTAAAAGTGGCATACAGAGTGCTAAAGCAAATGCATAGTAATTAATTGGTTTCCTGGGTAACCAAGGGCAAAGCGATCACATTTGCCTGCTTAAAATTAGGCTCCGGTATTTGCATTTTGACTTTCAAGAGCTGCACAACTTCCAGGTGTCCTGAGCACAGCAGTTTTGATTACACCCTCTCGGGAAACACGGAGGAGTCAGGCCACAGCTCAGGGAGCACGAGGCGGCAAGCCGCGGCTCCAGCACCAAGCACAGGAAGGGCACAGCTGGCACCCACGCCAGCACCCCCGGCTCGTCGGGGTCGAGGGTAAGCGACCTGTCAAGACTGCGAGCAAGGCGAGACTCTAAACCTGAGCACTTCACCTAGAGAGATCTGCCTATGTAAACACAAGCACGGATCCGCTCCCCGGTACTAGAGAGCATAACGCGAAAGGACAGCTCCAAACCTGAGCGTCTGACTTGAGCGGGAAAGTACTGGCAGAAACCCAGCAAGGAGGCTTGGAAAATTCCCCTTGCCACCCCGCTCAGCGTGCAGCTCTGCATTTCGTTAAAGGGCAGCAGAGAAATGGCACGGGGTAAGCGGTTAATATCCTGCATAAATCCACTGCACCAGCTGCCCTCGTGATGGACCTGCTGCCTTGCAAGCCCAGTATGGTGCTCCACAGGCTTCGTCTGCCTTTTTTGCCTCCCATTTGTCAGTATTAGCAAGCATGAGATCTCTGTAATGAGCTGTGCAGCAGTGATTTAAAGAATTACTCCAAAATCTTATTTACCACATGAAAAGTGAAATGCACACCCTGGCAGATGGGCAATCATGAAAGAGCTTTTGGTCCATCTAAATCACTTTTATTTCAGCAATAGATAAGCTCTTGTGCAGTTTTCTAAACCAAGGAATCAGACATCTGGAGACCTAATTGCCATAGCTTAAAACTTATTTTTAAACTAGTTTTTGCATCTTTCTGTGTGTGGGAGGCCGTATGCATGAGAAAGAAAATGATACTGGCTGGCTAAGCAGTGATTTCAATTGCTTACAAACAAAAGCTATTATGCATGTTTTTCTCTGCTCTGCACAATACTGGTCAACTCTCAGTGTAACTTAATGAAAGGATTGGACTCCTATGGGGTATACAGTTGCCTGGGTGGGTTACAACGCTTTAACAGACACAGTACATGCATGTAGTTCATGCAATTCAGTAAAAAACCTGCTAAGAAACTAGGAAGTAATAACAGGAGCTCTCTGCAGTTCACTCTATTTATTTATTTATGAGAGAGAAACCTATTCACTCAAATGCAAAAAAAAAAAAAAAAAGTGACAGGTGGTGAGGATGCATCTGAATTTGTTTCAGCTTTTTAAGGAACGGAGTCATGGGAATTTTCATCTTTCAAAATAATTTGAAATCCTCAGAACGTTATTCTCTGTGGTGTTTCCTCGAAGCTTTTCTCCACTAATTTAGGCAAGAACAAACAACGCTGAATTTTAATTAACTGTCAGGTAAATCAGTGTACGTTCCAAGTCTCCTCCAGGAAACAACTATTTTTGAATTTAAGATAGAAGAGTGTTTATAACACAATAAATGAGCTGCTCTTCTTTGCAGCCTAGTGAGTGTCAGGCCCTAAAGGTAGCAAAAATTTAAAACACAGCATAGTTTTCCATGCCACGCAACCACTTCCCTAGAGAACACTCTATATTCAGAAGCAATGCTTTTAATTTAAAAATACACACACATGTACAAAACATAGCCTGAGATCAGATAGTCAACAGAAAGTACACGTGCCACTACTAAAAATGAGACGCATTTGAGCTCAGGATAGGATTTCCCTGTCTAGATTCTGCAACTTTGCCATACTGAGCTTTTTGTTTCGCTTTGGCCATTAAAACAGCAGCAGCGACTTGAAAGAAAACCAAGGAATTAAGTAGGTCGTGGTTACGAATGCTCTTAAACCTGACGGAAATTCACCTCCACGGCTTCGGTCGGGATTTCTCTCCAAAATTAATACAAACTGAGCTACTCTCCCTTTTCTCCAATTGCTATGATGCCATTTAGGTCCAAAATCTCTGCCCTGGTTTTGGTGCAAAACTTGACGCCAAAACTTCAAGTAGAACCAGGAACCTTCACCTTCATTAACGAAGTTGGAAAGCTAAAGAGGAGGGAAATAGCGAGTAAGAGTGGGTATGCGCATACAAACGTGCGCGTGTTGGGGGGCCTCGGGGTGACATGCACGGGTCCCCCCTCTGCTTCCCCTGCACTGAGCCTCATCTCGCTCACTGCGTGCAGCCCCTCTGAATCTCTGCAATGCAATAAATTGACTGCAAAAAGCAAAGACCATTTGAGTCTAGCGGACAATTAAAGTGAAAAACTCTGCTTTTGTTCAAAGCCTCATTAAACATCATTACATTGCAAAAATGATGTAAAGGAAAAGTGAATTATCTATATCCTTACATGTCACTGTGTACTGTATACTAAGGGGTCTTAGTACAACTGGGAGTCACACTTCTAACACCAAAATGGGGAACTTGGATCAAATTCAGGGCCTATTCAGCACTCTCTGCTCAAACCATCCTCTTACTGAAAGGAGGCTTCCTTAGGCTCTCAAGCCACTTCAGTACTTACATATTTTTATGCCATTCCAATTCTATTCGACATTTTTGGTTACATTTATAACATTGAAACAGGACTTTGAAACACTCATTTTGCTTTGAAACACTCATTGCTCACAATGAAACCTGCAAGAACATTCAACTGTATGTAAATCCCCAATAATACGTTGTCTCAGTATAGCACAGGCCAAGACAACTGCAGTGGTCCAACACAATTCTTACTCAGTAGCAACATTTATAGTAAAGTGAAATCAGTGCCTAAAACAGAGAACAACGGGTTAACTCCAATTCTCAGTTACAACTGAGAATTACAACATAACTCCTATGAAACCTCCCCAGAATAAACTGCTGTGCGATTTCATTTTCGCCATGCATTCCCCATTGCCCTTCTTCAGCTAGCCCTGCAAGCAGAAGGCCACCCAGCGATCCCTTCGCAAAGCAAAATATTCCCGAGTGGCAGGAGGTGGGGAAGGGCAGCGCGCGGGGGGACGAGGCAGGGGGTCTGCACGCACCTGGCCAGGGGACCCCCATCAGCAGCAGCCAGCCAGAGCCAGTGCCCTTATTCTGCAAAACAGTTCCCTTAATTTGGAAAAAGCAACTAAATTTTAATCTATGAAACAAACCGTGACAACAGTGGTCTGTAAGAGCTCTGCAATAATATTCCAGCGGTATAGGCCAAAACATAGTTTGATCTATAATTCCTTTCTGAAGATACGAAAAGTATTATAAACAAGCAGTATTATTGCTTTACAAGTAGGAAAAACTACACAAAAAAAACTCTCCTCATGACTAGTAAATTAATAAAATTTGCTCTCATTCCAGAGAAGTTATTTTTCTTCTCTAAAATAGTCCATTTCTATTAAGTGCTTTCTCAAACAGCATCTTGCAGGTATCTTCTACATACAAGCATTTAATTATACTGTTCCTGAATAATGCTTCTACTCCCTCTCCATCAGCGACTGGAAGCCTATATTAAGTGTGCTCCCCCATCTCAACCTGACACAGACCACGGCGGGGGATCTCACTCTTTTTGGACTGTTAAAGTGATCCACAGCAAATGCACTGCTTTCATAAGCTTGCACTACAGAACCCATAAGGCTGCTACAAAAAATAAGATTATTAAGGTCACTTTACACCAGTGTGCATTAGCAGTCTTTCAACCTTAATTCTCCCTTCAGATTCTTCCACAAATGTTTTAATTTTTTCCTTTCATTAGAAACAGACCCTAATCAACAGTGAAGCCAACTTACTTGGTAAATTTATAGAAGAGGCACAGCATTTGAGAAACTTGGTAATATATAAGCAAAACAAAAGAGACTATGTACATTAACATAACGTAAAGTCCTATGTTTATAAATTCTAAAATATCACATAACAAACTTCTTAAAAGACAATCACATTGCATATTCTCTGGCATCAAAAACAGTATCTTGAGTTTGTTTGCATTTGCCACCACTTCAGGCAGTTCTACAATCATGTGTTTTCCTGATAATGCTGTTAAATTTGTTTACTTTTTCCAATCACTTAACTATACGTGCATGTGTCTTATTAGACTGCAGTATTGCTCCTTAAGTTAAACATCAAAATACATATTTGGTATTCGGATACCAATATTCATCCTATGAAGACAACTCAATTGTGTTTTGTTTTTTAAAGGCAAGAACAAACATTGGTTTTCTGCAACTGGGCGTGTTGCAAACCCTGTTATTGCTAGCATCAGAGGCACTAACAGCTGCTACCCTGGAGCAGGTTTCTTGATCCATCCCCAGCTACAACCATAGCTACCCAGCTTTCCAGCATCTTTTTTTTTTCCTTCCAAATACTTAACCCCAATAACATCCACCTCCTTTCCTGCACCTAGCAATACAACAATTACCTGCCAACTTTCACTCCAAAACCGTAAAATCCCCCAGAATCACTAATACAAAAGATTTCCTCAAAGACTAAATCTCCCAAGCTCTTCTGCAACTTGTTGGGAGCTCAACCTGAGCCATTAGCTTTGGATGACAAATACATGGATAACTTTGGAACAGAAACTATGCACGAGGTGTGGCTGGAAAGGAGGGGGACTCCCCATCACCCACTGGCCACAGCACCACAGCCAGCAGCTGGACAGAGGAAACCCAGTCCACAGTCAGCCCCAAGCGCTCTAAGAGGAAACAACTAACGACTCGTTTCTTCAGAATCATTTCATGATCACTTCTGTAGCAAACAGATGCCGGTACAGACCCAAATGTATTCTGCCCGTGGCATCCCCACTTCATTGTATTCGTCTGTCACACAGAAGCCGCTTTCTCATGCTGTGCATGTGCAAGGAAAGCAATTTTCTCCCTATCTATGCTGTAGTAAAAGAATTATTAGATAGAAGGGCGGCCTTTGTGGCTGATTCTCTGTAACAGTGAAACAAACGCTAGCACAAAACAGGATTCTTTTTAACAGACAATCCTAAAACAAAGAAAGAAAAAGAAAAATGAGAAAATTAACAGAAGCGAATACAAGTTTGTGCAGTAAGAAAAGAATCTAACAAAGCGTAATTTACTTGTGGGAGCTTCTCATCATGGAGTTTTTCAGCATTCTCTAAAATCATTTCTCCAATAAAAAGAAAAAAAATGATGAGAAACATTTAATTTTTTCTGACCTAATTTTTTTTGTTCAGTGCAAGATCCTTCTCCTTCTTTCTTGAATGAATTGGAAACCTGAGTAATAGTTCTTCGGTTGTTCACGATCCAATGCCTCAGATGGCAGGTTTGGGCCATATCAAGTATATATCCTTCCAAATCTTCAGCAGCTTTCTCTCAAGAATTAATGCTGATGAAATCTGTATCATGTTACATAGATTCTCTGTTCAAAACAGGAAGGACCAGAACAAAATGTATTGCCAGGAAAGAGGTTAAATCAGAGCTGCAGTCCTACAGCATCCTTCCTCTTGCAGTTTCTCCCCAAATGAATCTTCAGCCTTAGTCACCACAAAAGCCAAACATCATTTTGATCGCTGTATGGCCAAAACGCAAGGTTTCCCCTGTTACTGCATATGTTTATGCCCACACACACAAAGTGCCATGTCAGCAGCCCCTAGCCTGGTGGCCTGACACACATGCACTGTGTCCTGTCTCAAGACTGAGAGGACGATCACATTGCAGTCACACGATGAAGGACACATCCCATCATATGCGGGAAAAGGGCTGCAACATGTGGTCTGTGAACGTCTCTGACCTACCCAACTGAATCAAGGCCATGACTACTAGGAAAGCTATCCTACTGCAGGACTACGAAGAAAAGTGCAGTAGTTTTCACTATAGGCATTATCGACCCTCTTCAGCTGAATAAAGTGGCTGCCAACATTCCCTCTGCTTCAAGTCTCATTCCAGAAATCTTCATGCACGCAAAAGCCTCAGCCATACACCTGAGGTGTGTCTCGGCGAGCAAAGGAGAAATGCATTGCCTGGCAGTTTACGGGGAGTAGCTGATGTTCACCTCAGTTCTCCACTTCATTACTAGATGATACAATAGGTCTGACTCTGCAGCTGCATCCTCAGGTGACACAACAACACTATTAGACACATTAAGAACATTTTCTTTAAATAACAGAGATTTACAGTAGACTGAATTGCAGGCGGCTTCCTTTAGGTATGGTACATTCCCATCACAGCTCTATGGACCAGAGCAAGCCTCGAACTCCAGCCAAGTTGTGCACTGCGTCTCCTACTGCCACACATGATGCAGCCTCAGTTCAGATCACAGCACACTCCCTGCACAAGCACTAGAAATGCATCCTTCAGGGCACAGCTTCAGAACTGGTTCCTCCTTCATCTACATACTATCACATGGGTATAAAGTTGTTAGCACCATTTATTCTTATCCCAAACTTTTTACATAGAAGGTCCACAGTGAGTCTCAACCCTAGTTTTTTAGAGCAATTACTCTTAATTGCTCATGAACTTCATGGCGATGATATTTGCAGCAGAGGATCAGTCAAAAAATAAATGCACAACAGAGTTTTGGCCTGAAATTTTAAAACATGACTGCAAATGTTCTAATATGAGCACTAATCAGAGGCAGGAAAATATATACTATCCAGCTATATTCTCACCTTAGCTCCATTTCTCAAGGAGCTGTTCCTGTTAATCTGTTTCACCTAGAGTCCAGATTGACCTTTTCTCCTAACTTCATTTTCCCGGACCTTCACTTTCTATAAAAGAATCCCAGCTAGGAGGACAGACTAAGACTAAAAACACTGCTTTTCAATAGCTTCCTTTTCTGTCACATGGATGAAGGATAAAAAGCCCATCTTGAACACAGATGCAGCAGGCACACTAATACATTATGTAAACCACAGCAAATAATTTATAGCTTCCTAAAAGCAGCTCCTTTTAAGGTGCACTGCTGATGTAATACAAGTTACAAAAAAGAAAAAGTAGAGCATGGACTTCAGCATGCAAAACCTCACCTACAGAGTGTATTGGTAATGAATGAAAAGGAAACCTGCATCCCCCTCTCAAAAAAAATTTTTATCTCAGCATAAATTTTGCTTCCCTTCATATTTTGTTCACTGAAAAGATCCAGGCTCCATAAACAAGGATGTTGAGATTTCAAAACACAGGCTCACTCTGTTATGAATACACTCAACTAAATACTGGAAGATACTTCAGCATTACGTTTCAGTTAAAGGTCAGAACGGGCATCTTTTCCCTCTTCTTCACAAACAATATTTATAGAGCATGCATGGGCACATTTCACTTTACGTATGGTGCACAGACTTGCTGGCATGGAGAACGGCCTGTCGCACAGCTATGGCATATCGCCTAAACAAAAACGTGCCAAAAGCTGGTTGAGGCACCTAAGTTACTACTAAACACACACACGCACGGCTTCACAAAGCTCTACTGCTTCTGTGCTGTATCCCTCAAAGGCGTATTTCACAGAATCACAGAGCAGCCAGAACATCATCTGGTCCTACCCTCCCGCTCAGAGCCATCCCTGCCTAAATAAACAACTAACAGAGCATCAGATCCCTTTTTGATTAAGTCCTTCAATACTTGTTCAGTAGTGGCACTATGAGCACCAGCAAGGCCACTCCTGAACGAACACACACGTTTCTTTGCCAATGAAGTGGCAGGAAAACAAAGGAAACGACAAAACAGTAAAATCTGAGGACATGATCAAGTCTTGAGCCAAGTTCATTGTAGATACAAAGCTGTATTCTTCTTATTCCCTCCTCTATACGTAGTTTCTCATTTTTATATTTATAGTAAATCTCTCTAAATAGAGGATTACATTTTAAGGCTTTAGGATTATCAGACTTCTATGTAGTCATTGAGATTAAAAGTATTTAATCTAAATGCATTTCTAGATATATTGGATGAATGCTGCATCCAACTGTTGAGTGAGGGGTTTCTTTATTATTTTTTATTAGTAACAGGACACTTCACGCTTGCCATACTCAGCGTCTCCTGAGCTAATTGTAGATGATACTTCTTTAGAAGCTAGCAGTGCAGTAACTTCTCAATTTTTCAAGTAAGGCTGATACATGATTTTCAATATTCCTATTAAATCTAAGGAACAAAAGTTTAAAAAGCTTTGAATAAATCAAGTTATCTGAAGCAATTGACATTTGCAACCTCTGTAAGTCCATTAAGAATTTGCATTTTGAAAGAAAGTGTGTCATTTTAAGAATTCATATAAGAAATATTGCCTTTTGGACTTGCTGTGCCATCTGTTATATAGGTGGTTAGTACTAAGGAGTCTTCTTTTTTGGCAGTGTGGGAAAGCGGTTGCTTTTTTCTTCAACAACACAAGCAAGACCTTTGTCCGAGCAATTAAAACTCAAGGAAACAGGTAAGTAATGCAGTCACTTCCCACGGTATCTAATTAATCCATGTCAAGCAGGACAAAGGTAAGTTTACTTTGGCTTAAACTTTACCAGAGCAAATATACCATGGAAATGTGTGCACACTACTGTTTCCAGAAGGATATTTTTTTCCTTCATTTTTATAACTGAAGCCTATCTACATTTGACTTATATAGGAACTAGGGAATCACACACCTGGAATGTTTATACACCTTCATTCATTATTTATTAAGTTCAGTGTTCACAGTAAGAAAAAAACCAGCCAGGTCTCCTGTCACAAATATTTTCCTGTACTAACATTTAGATACATGGTACCATCAACCATGAACACATTGTTTTCTGATAATAAATAACATCATACTGAAGTCTCTTCAGTATCATAGTAGTATTTACTGGATACTCAACACTATTTATTTTCTTGACCAAAAATGCCCAAATTAAAAAAACCACACAATTTTTGGATTCACACTAAAACTTCTTAGAAGCTTAGAGCCTGATCTCCAATCAATTACAGATTTCCTAATCTATGTTGCATGTTGAAAAGGAAAGTGCAAGTCTTTAGTGCATCAGATGCATTTACAGTCATAACTGGGAATATATGGCCCAAGACAACATAATTTACTCTATCATAGCTCACTTCTGTATTGTATTTCTTGCCATTCTGTGAAACCACTCAGTATAGAAAAAGGTCAAAAAGCATCAGTGACAGTTTTACTTCTTACATTCTAATTCTCATACTGCTGAACAACAATTTATATATAACAAAAATGAAAAATACCAAATCAGACAGTTTCACATCTGCTCTACACTTTTCAAATTCCCATATTTGCTCTTCTAAAATTCTCCTCTTCCATTTGAATAACAAAAAGAATAATTTCCCACACATCAGCTGGGCTGTCAAGTAAGTATATTTCAGTACTCTTCTCTTCAGATTTATTTAGTAATTTGTTTTTCACCCTGATGTACTGTAATTTCATAATCAATGTATTCCTGGACTCTGGTATGCACTTTAAATGAATGGCTGAGTTTCCACACAAGAAATTATTTTTTCTTATTGAAATATGCATCAAGCCCAGTATTGAGAATGAGTCTTGCCCGTAACACACACAGAGAACACTCCCCAGGTATGCCTTCCCCCATCAATGTCCCCCACCTAGAAAACTACTAATAAATGTTTTTAATGCCTCTCCAGGCATTGTTTAAACTACTAATAGCATTGGTATTGATTTACAATAATTTCATATTTCACATTCATGTATTTTATAATCTTCTACTATTTCAACAGAATATTTATATTGTTACTTAGAATAAAATCACTGTCCTAAAAAAGTTGCACTTGGTTATTTATCCCACCCAGCAATTACAGAAGAGAAACACAAGGTAACTAATGGGTCTTTTCACAGAGGGGAAACCCAGAAAAATAAAGTCCTTATAGCTCTCTGAAAAGTCATAAAGAAATCTACAGAGCATCTCTGTTTCTTCCAAAAAAAACAAAGAGAACATATAAACATACAGCCTGCACAAGCAATCGGCATAGGTTTTATTTATATTCGTATATATAACATCTGTGCCAGTGGTTACTAATGCAAAATTAAAATAAAAGCTAATGCCGTTGTCTTCCTGCAAAGGAACCGTTAGGCAGGCTCGTATTTTACATCAAATTTCAGTCAGCAGTGTTTTCAAATTTTAAAAGATTTTACATAAGCTGCACATGTTTAGTGCCAAAGATATTTGTCACCAACTTGCTTTGCTGATCTCTTCCAACAAAACATTTATAATGCCACTGTATCTTATAAACTGGTTATTTGGTTTAAATACTGCTCCTACTAATCTCATCAACAGCTTTCAAACATCCTTCTCAAAGTATTGATTTAGATCTGGTGAAAACTAAACAGCTTCTTACCATTCCGATCCAATATTTCCCCCGTCTGGAGTCCAGGAGCAAGGAGCTGTTGCACTGCTTACTAGAGACACCGGAGGCTTTGGAAGCAGAGAATGTTTTATGTGGTTAAAATGTATCACCACTGATTATATTTCAGTCCTTCAATTCCTAGCCTTGATGCTTTGGAAATCAGCCAATCCAAGCGATAAAGAGGTTTGCAACAAGAAGTTGCAAAATTTGCACAGAGAACGCTTCATAAAAATATTTTGCTTCTTGATACTTGTTTTTTATATCTGCTAAATGTTAAAATAAATCCTGGCTCCCTCTTCCCTCCTCCTCTTTTTTTTTTCCCCCCTTCAAAATGAGATTCATATATTGTTCATAAGGGACTTTAGCACTTGCTACAGCTAGGCACAGTGCAGACAGGCATCATGCCAGATTACACATACAGCTCTGCCAAGATACCTGAATCTTGACTTGCAACAAACCCTGTTATTCCAAACATGGATCTTCCTAAGCCAAAGCTCCTAACTTTGCCAAAACACACAGTGTTTTTGCAAGGCAGCCAAATACCCCTTCAGATTAGGAAAAAGCATTTTTTATTTGCAGTGGGATTGTTCTTTGTTGGGTATTTTTCCTACATCTTTTCCTAGCAAAGACAAGGTGGAAAGTTTTGAGGAGCTGAAACGATCAGCCAGCACTTCTACTACACATTTCAGCCCCTATCTCCCCTTCAAAAACACACACACAAAAAGCTGCTCTGCCACACTGTAATTGTCATCAATTAGTTAATATCAGCTGTGACACCCCAGAATACTACTGTGCTAGATGGAGAACAAAGATGGTCCGGACCCTATGGACCTCATAACCCAGCAACGCAGTGAGCGAGGAAGCAGAGGGGACCAGTCAAGCAGTCAGGGCTAGTTTGAGAAGTACTTACAACAACACATCAGCAACTTGACTACTGCCAAGCCTTTTGGGCATCACAATAAAGGAGTTTTAAAGACAAGGTCATCAAGGGATAAGGAGATTACGTTGGAGACACGTTGTAGGAGTTGCTCTCAAGGAGGAGGTATATCACTGCACTGAGAGAGTGCAAGAGCGAGTGTCTAAAATTTTAATGATGGGATGATATAGGATAGAGTTGATGTTTCCCCAGTGAAGGAGAGACTGTAAAGGTCTAGAAAAGTTAAGACCACTCTCGGTGCAAAGTGAGAAAAGAAACTCTGGAAAGAGGTTGATACCTTTCCAATCTTCTCTTTGCAACGGGTTCTAATAATGATTTTCACAGGATCTGTTTGAACGGGTGTAAGAGCACAAGAATGATTTGAAGAAGGCAAGAGAAAAGAATGCTGGACTAATCAGCGTGCAATTTGAATAACAGCTAGATGAAAGGTTTTGTTCAAACAGGAATGACCTTATTTTTCAAACTACATATAGAAATAAGACTTACACATCAAGAATACCGAAATCTATTTTGGGGCCAAAATATAGAGAAAGGTCAAAGTAAAAAATTATACTTCTGTAAGGGCTACCACGATAGGGTTAGGTCATTTTCCAGAGTGACAAGAAAATAATAGTAGGAGAATCTACAGGAGTTCTGTTTAGCCATGCTGAGCTTAAGCTAATAGCTAGATATTCACACAAAGATCTCTTCAGTTCTGGCTGAAGAAGAAAGGTCTGGAATAAAGAAATGTATTGGCAAGTCTTCGTGACAAAGATGGAATTAGAACCTTGCTTGCAGATGAGATTATCTGGGGTAAATAAAGAAGAGAAGGGGACCATCATTCAAGCCCTTATGAAACACAGCAAGATGGAATAGAAATAAGTACAGTCCTCAGAAACAGGCACTGAAAGAATAATTAAGAAGGCAGAAAGGAATATTCAAAGAAAACAGGCTCTTAGAAACCAAGAGACAAAATGTCAAAACAGGAATAGACAACAGGTTACAAGATAGCCGACAGGTTAAAGGAAATCAGCACAGAGTACTGTTTTCACCATTTAGCCAGAAGCCAGAGGTGGCCCTAAGCAGTTGCCAGGGAGGACACAGCACAGGAGCTGCCCTGGCTCCACTCTTCCGGGTATCACTGATACTCAGCAGATGATTTCGTGAAAGAGTTCAGCTGCAATGAATCATATTTGGGGAGGGGAAGGGGCTGGGTTTTTAAATACATTCTTCTTTCCATCTGAAGATTCTTCAGCCATCTTGCTAATCTATGGGCATCCTTCCTGCAATTCTTTTGGGAAAATTCTGAAATCTTTATAGAAGGTATTTGTTGCAATATTGATCAGATGCTGAATACAAAGGCATGCAGTGAACTCTTGCTCCCATGAGTTTCTAAACAAAACGTGTATACAGCATAGTGATAGCGCCTGATGCATACGTGCAAAATCTCAGTTTTCAACCCTGGCTTTCAGTCAAGGATACCAGAATGTTTCCATTTTGTTATCTAAGAGTTCAAAATTATTTCAATGCATACACAGTTTTGCAAATCTGCAACTGTCTTCTCATACTTAGAACATACACCTTCCAAATTCAAGTGCAAACATGGAATCATAGAATCAGTAAGGTTGGAAGGGACCTCTGGAGATCATCTAGTCCAACCTCCCCACTCAGCAGGGTCACCTAGAGCACGTTAGACAGGGTTGCATCCAGGTGGGCCTTGAAGATCTCCAGAGAAGGAGACTCCACAACCTCCCTGGGCAACCTGTCCCAGTGCCCTGTCACTCTCACAGGGAAGAAATTCCCCCTCACGGTCAGGCAGAACTTGCTGTGCTTCAATTTCTACCCATTGCCTCTTGTCCTGTGAAAAGAGTTTGTCCCCCTCCCCTTGACACCCTCCCTTCAGGTACTTATACACACTGATAAGATCCCCCCTCAGTCTTCTCTTCCCCAGGCTGAAGAGGCCCAGCTCTCACAGCCGTTCCTTGTAGGGCAGATGCTCCAACCCTCTGATCACCCTTGTAGCCCTATGCTGGACTCTCTCCAGTAGCTCCATGTCTCTCTTGTCCTGGGGAGCCCAGAACTGGACACAGTACTCGAGACGAGGCCTCCCCAGGGCTGAGTAGAGGGGCAGGATCCCTCCCTCGACCTGCTGGCAACAGTCTTCCTAATGCCACCCAGGATATCATTGGCCTTCTTGGCCACAAGGGCACATTGCTGACTCATCTGCTACATTTAACTAGAGGATATTTTTATATCAAAGTAGCATTACCAAGCATTATAACGATATGAAACCAAAAAATCATTCAAGTTAAATGATTTACTTTAGCATTGCACTCTTGCTTCAGAAGAGCACAGACCTTGGCTTTTCCATCCAGAGAAACCTTAAAGTTCCTGTCACTCACAAAAATCCTTTCTTTACCTTCACCTTATATTTTCTACACAGGTCTATAGAATTTCTCTCTTTAAAAGATGAAATCATATCTCCCTGAGGTTGAGTATCACCCTTACCTTAATACTCTGTTGACTGCTTACAGTCCTCTCACTGTAAGTATGTATGTATGTAAGGAGTAAGGATGTATTGTCAGGCTTTCCCCACCACCCTCAGCAGATTAACTGGCATTCCCCATGCTTCAGAGACCAGTTTAAAATGAGGATAAAGTTCTCAAATACAACCTCTAATGTTCTCTAACCACCTACAGAAAAGTGGCTTACAGACATCATGATAAAAACCTTTCCATAAGCAGTGATCTTTCCAATGGAAAGACACAAGGAACTCTCCAAATGCTCTAGATGGTTAAGGAAAACATGAGAAGGGTGCCTGACAAAACTGAAGTTGGATTCAAATTACTCTGATTTTTGTGATGAAAAGAACTCGTGTGTTGACATGTATTCTTGCCTTCATGTATTCATGCTCTTTTCACGGTAAGAGACTCCACATTAGAGCCCTCAGCCTGCAATAACTGAATAGTTGCATTAAAATAGTATCAAACATACAGCAAGTGATCAAAGAATTGAGTGGGAGAAACTCTTGCCCTGGGAGAAGAAACTATTTTATTTTGACATTTGATTTCTATCTCAAGACATGACGGAAAAACAAAGTATTTCAATTTTTCAATGAAATTAAGGATTCTGAAAAATATAAATGCAGACCTGTCAAATTGTTTTGGATCTACTTGGGATGCTGCAAAACCAAACACAACAAGGAGTTATGGGTTTCTTGGGGCACTCCGAGTCTACCTCTTTTCCAAATTGCACCTCACATTAAGTAGCACTGGCTCTACCTGTAGTTTTTAACGAATAATGGAAAGATGCATGCACATGTTGCTACAAATGACTAAAAACAATTCATAACTCTAATGGGTAAGGAGACATGTATGCAGTTAAATTTGACTTCACATGGCAAAGAAACTAGACTACGTAAGTCTGGAGGAATTCTAAAAATCAGTAAATGAAACTAAATATAAAATTTCAGAAATAATCTTCTTCAGATAGCAATTTCTTCATTTATTTGGGTCCTTTCACCAGGCCCATTACTTCAAAACAAGCTCGCTCTCTCTCTAACATCCTAGCTGCTTGTTGTAGATTTTGGCTGCCACTAACCTAATTAGTTTTTTCAGAATTAACATCTTTGTTTCAAAGAAGTAAGTGCATTCTGTAAGTCAGTGAGGTGCTATTCCTTTAGCACTAAAAAATGCTAGTATGGAGCATGGCCCTATGCCCAGCAGGGTCTGCTAGTTAAATGGGTAGTGCTAGTACACAGTGGACGATGGGTTTTCACTGTCATCGAGACCAAACACTGCTTACAAGGTTCACAGAGACCCTTTTCCATTATTTGGTGAAAAGCTGACAGGGTATGTAAGAGGTGAGAACAGCTACAGAAGAAATGCCATCATGCTTAAATAAATAAACGAACAAAATATAGCCTTCTTATCTATCAGATGCAGCTGAAAGAACATATGAGTGCTGCCTCCCAGAGTCCAGCCACCTGGAAACAAGGCTTGCAGTTGCGCTGCGACATGCTGATTCAGCGCCCACAGAAACCCTCTCCAGGGGCTGGGAAACAGCAACTACGCCGGCTGCTCCCGGGCTGTGCAGCATCGCCCCAGCTCCTGCTATGCACAGGCAAACGCACAAGCTCATAAAAAAAATAATAATAATATTTAAAAAAAAAATGTAGAGACCCTTGTTCTCAACCAGCCCTGAGATTGCAGCACGGAGGTCCTAGAGGGCTAGGGGAGGCACTGTCAAGCAGCCCAGCACCATCCTGAGAGAGTGGGCAACTCCTGACACCCATCCCAACTACCATCAAGAGTGACAGAGAAGATGATGCTGCTCCTGCTCACGCCACAGTTGAGCCGGTCAGACCAGCACTGCGTTCCTTCACCTGGGTACTCAAACTGGCATACAACTATAAGGATGCCTGAAGCAAGAAGCAAATGTTTAAGGAATCCTATTTAAAGAAATTTAAGTTTTGTACATGATGTTTTGGTCACTAGTCACTGTCTGGTTCTTAACATGCCACTGCTTTGCAACATTTACAGGATGCTCCTGCCACGCATCCTTCCGTCGCAAAATACCAGCTCAAGACATATTGAAAAAAAGAGCCAAATAAAGTCTTATCCTACTTTTTAACCAAGGAAAAATAACTTTTTTCATACGTGCTAGTGAAGATTAGACACAGTCTTAAAATACTGAACTTGTTATCAGTGTAATACTTCATCAGCCACCAAAACATCTCCATTACAGAGAAAAGCAGCTATCCGAACGGGTATTCCCCCAGCAACTACCACTCCTAGAGAAACACTTGTCAGTATTCAAAATAGCAAGTAAAAGCCTAGCAGTCGACATAAATCACAGCACGTCTCCCGTTCTTCCCTTGCTTTCCAGCGAGGCGATTTCTGCCAGACATTTTCTACTACCTTCTCGTTCACCACGAGGGGGAGGCACAGCATCGCAAGGGCCCAACTCTCCAGGAGCAGAATAAATGCAAAAAGCAGAAGTATGTCGTTACCTTATAATGAGCATTTGAACTAACTTGATTAAGCTAAGCAAGAATGATCACAATATATGCTACTGACTATTTAATGAAACAGAGTTTTATACAAAAAGCCTACATGATGTATATACTGAAAAATAGCCAGTTTTAAAAATAACTAATCGTTATTAATGGATTTGGTCTCCTATGTAACAACATTAGCAGCATTGATGTAATTTAGTTTTGTTTACATGTGAAATTATACATAATTTTTCTGCATTGTAACAGACATTTATATATATATAGACGACTGCTGCAGTCGTCTGCCCGATGCTAATCTCAAACTCGGCTGGAAGAGGAAAGAAGCGGCAGAAAGATCAAAGCGGCCTCCGCTAAGCTGAGAAGTCTGAGAGCTGCTTGGGTGAAGCAGCACCCGAGGAGATCGCCCAGGCTCAGTGTGACCGCAGGGCCACCGTGCACCAGGGTCACCTGAGCCTGTGATTGCCTTCATCACAAAGTTACTCCAAAGCTGCCATCAGAAAGCCGGTGCCAGACACAGAGACACATGCTAGAGCAGGATGGCTCAGGAAAATGCCAGAGGAAGCCCAGAGGCAGCCACAGGGTACTACTACAAAATCACATGGTGAAGAAAATGCAGAGGAAAAGCATCAGCTGACCAAGGATCATGGTCTGGGGTGACAACACCATACCTGAAAGACATGGTGGCACAATCCCAAGCAGCAGGGCCTGAGGAGTGCCAAATTGTTTCAGTGTAACTAGCTCAGTGACAACCATACTTTATAAGAAAAACCACACAAGCCTCTCCACCTAGTCCTTGGGAAAAGCAGTGATTCTAAGAGAGATCTGAAAGACAGCTAAACTTCATTTCTGAACAGCATCTGTTCAGGTACCACACACGGGAAGGCCAGGGGAAGCAGGTGACACTAGCTAAACACATCTCCAAATAGGCAATGAGCAAGAAATTGAGAAGGCAAGTGACTGCTACAGATCTGTGAAAACTTGCAAAGTCCACGCACTACGTGACTCCAGCACAGGTTGACCAAGGAGCAGCCCTGCACGGTGCTGAGGGACGTCGGTGAGGACAGGACTGCCTTTGCCATGCTACTAGGACAAAATGTCAGCTAATATCAATGGGTACCTGGATCTGCCATCCCAGCAGCTACCATTCTCCCCAGTACAATCTGTGAGAAAGATGAACTATGAAGATAAAATGTGGAGATAGTGATAGGCTTAAAGGAACACAGAAGTAAAATGCTGTGGGATTCAGCCCAGGTCTGAGTCTAGCAGGACAGCCACCTGAGTCACCAAAGTAGATCTATGTATCACAGAACACCCAAAGGAAAAAACAAAAGAGCATCAGCAAATAGATGTTATTAAGTAGCCACATGTAGGTGCACTACAGACATTGCAAAAAGCCAAGAAAGAGAGAAAGAAAAGACCCAGAAAGAACTACCTCAAACAAACAGACAAAAAAAAAAAAAAAAAAAAAACGAAGAAAAAACCCAAGTATTAACCAGTATCAGAGATGAAATTAATGGGGGCACTCATAAGAGTAAAGATCAGCAGGGACAAACACTTCCATACCGCAAACGCTTTTTCAGTGCTCTGAGAAAATGACTTTCTGAAAAAGTGAGAGGAGGATTATGAGAACATTCTCAGAAACAATAGACTGCAAAACCTGGTAACATCTCGGGAAAGGACACAGTGAGTGGTCAGACAGCTGAACAGAAACTGGTCCTGGAAACGACAGCATGTCTGAAAAATTGATGGTAGCAGCGGATGATAGTCTAGCCCACTTGCAGCTAAGTGTGCTAGTAAGAAGAACAGTGAAGAATTGATTTTGGTGATAAGACCTTTGAAAGGCTTCTAGAAAAAAAAAGGGCACTTCTGAGCCAACTCCTTTGAACAAAATCCTCTCCAAGGTGGAAAGAGGTTTAAAAAAAATTACTTAAGGGACAGACTGTTTTCCTCAAAGACAGAGGGACAGTGCAGCTGAGGCTTTGTCCAAAGCTAATTGTGAGCAAATAGAGTGAGATCAGCAGGAAAGGTGTCTTACACTAGTTTTTACCAAACCTAAAAGAGAAGTCCGTTCAAGGAAAGACTGCTGACCTGAATGGTGTGGGGGCTCCTGTCTATGCAAAAGTGAAGTCAGGAGTGACTTAGTGACAAACTTTGAAAATTGATGGTGTAAAATAAAAAAGCTGATAAGAGAGATGCTATCTTACTGTATCAAGAGATGGACAGAACTACCACTCCAACAGCCACAAGCTTCAAAGCAACTATACATGCAACCAGATCAAAAAATCCAATGGTTTAGATCTAATTTTGACCTAATAGGCACATAAAATATGGCCTTGGAAAGTCACATTGCTTCCCACCACAGGTCTGTGAATGATTTATATTTATACTAGGTATTTTGCAACAAAGCTGTCTTTCATTTCAGGAGGATGTAAGAGGGCAGCAAAGTGGACAACACGGGCAGCTTTATGCACTTGCAAGGCCTCAACACGAGGGACAATGTTGCTCTCTCCCTGAGCTATCAAAGATAGAGTTGATGGTAATTCAAAGGACAATATGGAGAAGTGATCTAAAACCAGATGTGAAGTAACACATGAATATTCCCAGCTTTGCTCTTTGCATCCGAAACATCGCTGGCTTGGGAAATGAAATAGCAAAAAAGGAGAAACAAAAAAGAAGTTCCATTTATCTGCACAAATCCAGCAGACAAAACATGATCATCTGGTTGGAGACTGTGTTCTGCAAGGAAGTGACTGGACAGTGGAATAGTGCTTGAGTAGAGATCTAAAAACACTATATGCAAAGCACAAAGTAGAGCAAGATTATAACATATGCCTGACGTGTACAATCATTATACTGCACTGGCAGAAGAAGAAATGAATAATAGACATTTATAGTAATTTAGATTAATGCTCACATTTTTGCAGTGTTGCTGAAAGCTACTGCTCAGAAATTTAATGTTGGGTAATGAATAACCTAATGAACTTATTACAGGTCAAGCTGAACTGAAGGCACAGCTTAAGTTCATTAATGGTTTAATCATCTAATGACTTTAAGGTATTGCAAATTAGTCCCAAGAGCCAATTCAAGACCTAGGTATGCTTTTTTAGCCAATTTCTTTGCCAGCGTATCACCTGCTACCACAGCAGTTTCAGCTGTGTTTCACTTGTTACAACTGAAAAATACGGCCTTGATGTGATGAAGAGCATGAGCCTGAACCGTCAGGAGAAAGTCACTTTTGAAAAAACTAAGGGCAAAGAGAGATGCCAAGAGAACTCCACACATTGCAGAAAGATGTGTTAAGCCTCTTCCATTCTTCCTACGGGAAATGTCTCTTTGGATGACAAAGCAAATATCTTCCACTTTAACAAAAACCTGATGCCATTTGCTTACGTGCAAAACACTAGGAATACACTTTCCCAGGTGACGCGCAAGCCAAGCAATGGCCAACTCCTCTCCTTTCTCTTTCTGAAATTCTGAAATTAAATTGCAGCACTGGTGCTTCCTGCTGCTGATCCAGAAATCTAGTAGATTCCTGAAGAGGTAGTTTAATTTTACTGTTTAGAATTTCTGAGTTTCAAATTGCAAGGAAAGGAAAAAGAATATGAAGAGAAAGAATGTCTTGCCAAATATTACATACCAAGCGTATATCAGCCATGTTGAACACTTACATTTGCCAGATCAAAGTCTTGATTGGAGCTAGGCAAAAGTAAACAATTTCCCCTGGATACAAAATAGGGGCCACAAAGTACAGGTAACAGAAAAAATCAGCAGGAACTAAAAACACCAAAACATTGAAAGATTCAGCCCTGAAAAGGAGGGAAAAAATCATTAAAAATAGGAGTGCCCCTAAAAACCAAGAATAGTAGCCGCAGTGCTCCCTGCATTGTGTTTGAGTGCGGTGATCTTCCTTTCAGCTTCATCTTGGATAAACTTCAGTGGGAGCAGACCCCGACAGCTCATACTGGGGGCTCCCGGACCTATGAGGCTGACAGCAGAACAGCTGCAATATGGATGGAGTCACCTCCACCTTGCAGGTGCTCGCTCACCGCTTCACGACACGGAGAAGTTTGTCCCCAAAGGTGTTCCTGTCTCAACACACACATCTCTGCTGTTTGAATGAAGAATCTGAAAGATCTGATGCTCAGATTTAACTGCCAAATCAGTTAAAACGCTTTGTATTACATTATATGGAGCTCTTTTTACCTTGATAATCCTTTTCTTCAGAAAAGCAGGGAATGCAACTATTTTCATTATTTAGAGAGATTAGATGCAACATTTCTGCAGCTAACACAATAAAGCTTGCTCAATATTTTGACTCATTTCTGTAAGACAACAGCATTCTTTGAACCTGCTACAGATGATTTGACCACTAACTGGAGAAAAAGCCACAGTATGTCAACATAGGCTACAGAAAATAGCACAAAATACGAACCAGCCTAAACAGAGTTGCAAGTTTCTTTCCAGAGATCTAAATCTTCTATTTTTGCTTTATTTTGCCTTTACAGTTAAACAAACTATATATGGATTATATTTCTGATCTCCTAATATTTGGAGGTGTGTGCCGGCACCACTTCTTCACTCTGTCTTTATCTCACTCTATAGCTACATTACCCTGGCTTTTGGGGACTTTCTGCTTTCCCAGACAACAATCTGCAACTATGAGAAATGCATCTTATCACCTCTGCTCTCAGGGCCACTTTCCACAGTATGTACAATACCATCAAAAAAAATCTCTACATTTTCCTTGCTTGTAATTAAAAATAAATAAATTAAAAAAAAAAAAAAAGACTTCATGGTTTGGGTTTGCTCTTAGTCTCAACAGCAAAGATGATGATTCCTTCACAAAAAGCAGTCTTGAAAAGTAGCTGTACTTGAACTCCCCTTACAAACTTCTTCTGGCTACTTTCAACAGGGTATTGTTGAAGCTTTGCTGACGCCTCTGAATGCTAGAGAACCTCCAGCTAATTCAGGCCTGATTTCAGAAGAAAGTTGAATCTATTTGTGTTAAAAACAAAAAACAAACAAACAAACAAACAAACACCAACCAACCACACACACACACACACACACCCCTCCAAAACCACAAGAACCAAAACTTCAGCTCTATAAAGTGTAATTCTGAGGGCTAATATACAAACTTAAGCTGAATTTTGTTACTTTGAAGAACATGTATGTTTGGCTATATGATGAGTATGTCTATATTAGTATTTAAACTTGCTTCAAAACTGTACTTTTGAAGCAAGTCTCCTCATCACCTCCACTTAGTTTTTTTCTTGGAATAGTCTAGGAATAAACAAATTGGACTTACCTGGACTAAATTAAACCTGCAGACTTTTTTAGGGAGTTCAACTAATACTCACCTATTTCTAACAGATGTTCATTGAATAGGACAAGACTAGAGCTAATCCTGTTTAAACCTCCCAAATGTATGTATTATTGACACTCGCTCTACAGCACTAAGCATTTTGCTGTACAGATCTGCTTCTGCTACTCTGCACTATTTGCTAATGTAGACACAGTCTGTGCACGTGCCAGGGACAGATGAAATCAGGGCAGGATGTCTCATCTTAGAGACACTCACAATTAAAAAAGACAAGCCAAAAATTGAAATATAGTGGCTACAACACTGATCTGCAAGGCAGAGAACTAATTTCAATCCTCTGCTAAACCAGTAACTGAACAAGACAAATTGTCAAGTTGCACCTTTATTTCCTCCCCTTAACTTTCAGGAAAGACCTGTCTCTCACTCTGTTTGTACACTGCACAGCTCAAGAGGCCCTCATCTCAGCAGGAAACACTAGCCACCGCACTAACAGCACTAATAATGCTGTTAAAAATAAGAACGTAACCTCCAACTTTCTCTACACACTCTTAAGTAATTCAGCTCTCATGAGATTAGTATACATCTAGATTGCATTTACAAAATGCAACTCAATCACACAGTGAGCCGGAATGATCTCTGAAGCCAAGTCTAATCCATCCAGTCCAAGTCTCTGGATACTTATTCATGTTGTAACCTCACAGCCATGTCTCTGCACCTTCACTACTACCAGAACCAAAATGTCGATCATAGACGCCTACATGTCTTCACATGCTTCCTAAGCAAAGCACACTTGTTCTAGTCTGTCACCCAAGCTGAGCAGTCAACCATCCTATTAATTACTGTATTCATACATTTTACCTAGTCTCCAGTCTTATTTAGACAAAACTAAATTGCTGATAATGATTCTTTAAAAAAGAAAAGAAAAAAAAAGTTGCCTTTTCAGCATCTATCGAACTGAAAAAAATGTTGACTCAGTAACTACAACTTTCCAAAAAAGATAAAATAAAAAAAAGCAATAAAATTATCCGGCTGAGTAATGAGAATGCAGTCCTAACAGTGCTTCTCTGAATATACTCTGATTTATACTGTCCCTCACATACTGCATGACAACTGCCTACTCTGCAGCACTCTGCAGGCACTGAAAACATTCGGCCCCAGCTGAAAAGCAGTGCAGAACCTAAACAGTAAATCACCCTGCGAGCTCAAGGTAGGTGTTCTGAAGAGGTGGTAGGAAGACAGGGCAGCTGATCTTTGTCACCTTTTTCCTTTTTTAAAATAATGAAACAGCACTTGCTTGTGTCAGCATGCACGCTCACAGAAATGCATTGCTGATTTCCAAATCAGCTGTATTTAAAATTACACGTCCTGCTTGGATCAAAAAGCATTTTCTGATGGACAAAGTGCAAAAGATAATATTAATTTTCTGCAAAAGCATCACTTAATTATGTGTGGCTTCTGCTTTATAGCTTATGTAAAACATGGTTTTCTTTTATTATAGAGTCTTTCTTCTTTTTACTACAGAAGAAAATACACACCAAAGCACATGGCAGCACATTAACGTTTAAATAATAAAAAAAAACCCTAAAGCAATTGTAAAACAACATTACAATCTACTTTACAGAAATAGTCTCAATATTTAAAACAATGCCAGGCTACAGGACTTTAAGACAAGTCAGTATTTGTGTTAATCAATGACAGTTATCAATGAAGCACAGCCTAAAGACCTCAAACAAGCTCTTCACAGTAATCATCACTGCATAAGCCATCAAAATTTATTCCTGCAGAGCTTAAAATTGAGAATTTCAAGACCTTGATCCCAAGTTCACTGGAATCAATAGTGACTTTTCAATGGCTTTGGATTATGTCCCCGAGAAATAAACAGGCACAAGCAGACAGGAAGATTAGACAACCTACCAGAAAAAACACATCAATGGTAAGGGTAAACTTACATTATAATCGAAGAGAGAAAATTTGTGCTCCTGCTTTCGTTCATAATCCTAATGCAATTATACTGCAGGCTACATTGGTGCACAAGGAGCAGCACTTTCTTTGAACAGAACTTATTTAACTTAGTTGAAGATAAAACAGTAAACCTGAGCACAAAAAATTATGCATTAATAAACCACAAGTGCTTGGTAAATCTGTAAGCAATGTAAACAAATAACATTAGGAATTCACACTAAATATGAGCTTTTTTGCATTTCTTTTATGCAAACTGTAATGGAAAAGACTAGATAAAACAGTCATAATTCTGGAAAGGGAAAATGCAAAACGGAATAATAAGTTCTAAATATCTTCATACTATAGCCACTTACTTTCATTCTTTATCCTGAAGTTTAAAGGTAACATCATCTGTAATTATTATACTTAGAGTTAATACTACCTTGGGACATAAGCAGGTACTACGTGAACTCTTAGTGTTCCTCTCCTTCCTGCTTTCCGTGATTTACTCAAGAAAATAATGTATTTAGTGGGCCTGCTTCCAGTGATCCAATTACAAAACATGTTATATAAACTGATGGGAAAGTGTATACACTACCTTTTACACCATTTTTCTTTTTAATCTTCACATTTCTTTGCAAACCAACTTTACATTCTGAGAAAAAGTTGTATAAAATGTATCTATTACATGTATTCCTTTTCAGCAGTTTTCCATCACTGCAATAGCTATTAGTTAATAGGTCTCTGTGTTACGTTGTTTGCATATGTAGGCTATAATTTCACCAAAAGAAAAAAAGTAACCAAAGGTGTTAACAACTATCTGTCAAAGATTGCTCATTCTAAATAATTACCCCAGTTACTTGAGAAAAATCAAATGATGTGATTAGTTGTTTTTATAGATTCAGCCAAGCACAAACACAGCTATGTATGTGAACCTCCACGTCCCACCATGCTGTGCTCAGTCTCAATCAACATTTGATTTACCTGCAGGTCCCATTCCAGACAGGAGGGCAAGAGGCAGGCGAAGTCCACGAGGCACCACCCATGATGACCCCGCAGCGTGGAGCGGCAGCGCTTCAGCACGTTCCCGGTCCTCCCAGTGCCAGCCAGTTCAGGCTGGTGGCCAGACTCACCACCTGCTGATGCAGCAAACACCACCCCTCCTCCTCACACAGCAGTCTGGATTTGCACCCAGATGCCTTCAGGGGATGGAAACAATCAAACTGCCCAAAACTGAGACTCCCTCCCAAAACTGAGACTCCCTCCATGAGGCTGGGTCACGCTGACTAGCAAAACTTTTCTCACATTAATATTACGCTAGCATCCCACTCAAGGGGACGGTGCCGACATCCAGCGGTGCGTGATGCTCAGCTACTGAATGAGATGAAGCCTGTAAGCTCCAGGCACAGAAGTGGACTCATGTGCAGGAGCTCTCTCCCCAAACTTGCCTTCAGCTTCCTCCCTCCTCGGACCCCAGATTTCTAGATTTCTCTTACACTTCCTCCCTCCACAGGGATTCTCTTCAGGAATTTCTAAGAAAGACATCTAGCAAAACAAGCGTATTATATTTCACACTGTTTATTCCACAAGCAGAACCCACGTACAAAGCTTTGGCTGCGTTCAGTATTTTCATCATATGGTATTAAATTAGAGAACAGTTCAGACATCAGCCTATGTGCTTCACTGAGATGTTTACACAATTCCCTTCTATCTCAAATGTATGAAGGAACAACAATTATGACGCATCCGCATTTCTCAGTTTCTGGAGGAGTCTAAATATATATTTTTTTTAAAAGTGTGCATGAAATTCTTAACAGTTAGAGCCAGCAAATCACGATTTCACATTTCTACATCATCTTTTCCACCTGATGTTCTTAAGACTGTATGCCACTGAAGCATCATTCAAAGCATTCCCTGTGTCAGAAGATTCACAGTCCTTGACATAACTCTTTTCTTTCTCTGTCTCCAATAACATTTTGCCTTTTTTCCCTCCAAATATTTGAGAATAAGTCTACTAACTTCCTGCGAAAATGTACAACTACACAGAGTAAGCAAAGAGGAGTCATGCAATAAAAGAGATATGGCAAAATAGGTGTCATGCCTACCTCTGAATGTTTTAATGATTACACTCCTTAAAGGAGCCAGATAAGAAACATTTTCTGCAGGAAATGAAGTGACTAGTGAATAACATTAGGAATTCACTAACAATACAAGCTTAAACAAAATGAGGAAACAATAGCTGAACTGGTATGCTACAAGACGAAAGACAAAAAATCTGAAGTGGCATATAGCGACATTAAGATTCTCTGCAAGAAGTTTTATTACTAATTGTTTTTATTAATACTGCCTTTCAAACTCAGCAGAAAACCCATTCTTGAGCTTAAATTCACCCTCCATCCAGACAAAAGACCCTGCACACAGACAATTAAGTCTAGGAAAGAGCCCCACCAAAACGTTAACATGTAATTCATCATGAGCAATTTGATGATACACTTCTGTTTGCTCTTGGCCTCGTTTTCTCCAAGTCAGCAAGGATGCTCCAAGCAAGCTGGAGCCCTACCTAGAAAACAGAAGGCTGGTCTAGAGAGATGATATATTCTTCCTATTTTGGGAAACATTCTCTCTGTAATGCTTTTGACCCAAGTAGGTAGAATTTTGCTTTCTGAAAGCTGGCTGGATAATGGCTAATGTTAACATCGACAAAGCTGCAGGTAATTGAAGTAATCTCTCCTCAGACACTGTGTATTGCAGTAGTCTGCACCCTCGGGCCCTAGGAATCTGGGTTCTTACTCTAAAAGGCCTAGAAAGGATGCTGTCTCTACATGAGACCATGTATTCCCAAAGGTGTTATTTTATTTTGCACTTTAACCAACCCAAGGACAGCAACCACCAAGTGGGATGTTTCTGACCAGTTCCCTTCCTCTTCTCCTCACACTCCTGCTCCTTCTCCCACATCAAACCTGGCTCTCCCTGCATCACCAGGATTGCTGAATTAGCTCACCTGACAGAAAGCCAGCATCTCATTCAAGAGGAAGAGAATTTTCTGTAAAAATCAGCAAGTTGACCAGCTCAGCCTCTGACCACACCATCACCAGCAGCAGTACAAAGAAGGTGGCAGACCTTGCAACTCAAGAAGCCGGGCATCGCTTCTCAATAGCAACCTGACACTACAGCAGATGAGACATGCATGGGATTGCATCTTAAACTGCCAGTGTACTATCTATTCTGGGAAGCTGAAATGAAAAATGTTACATTACCATTTATCTAAAGTATTCATATGGTTCACCACTTGACTGTATGTATATTTTATCATCTTTATTGGATATAGCCTCACAACCCTGATAAGAATCTGACTAATGCTATCCATTACATATGTAAAAAAATGAGTCACAGTAAGTCTATGATACCTTACCCAAGGTCGTATAGAAAATAGGAAGCCTATTTTCACTCTTCGAATAGAGTAGCAAGTCAAGGCAGTTCCGAGATCTCACTTCTGTTTAGCGTCAAAACATTTCTTTAGGTCATCTTTAGGACACCTGATCTAGAAACTGAATACGAAGTCATAATGAACTGTAAATTCCACACTGTTTACTCTGCTCAGCTAAGCTCTGTTATTCTTTCACAGAGTAACCATCTTCCTGAGGCCAGCTGAACTTCGAGGAAGTTAAGCTAAGCTAACTTTGCAACTAAAGACAACTTCCGGCAGACAGGAATCTTAGTCAACAATTCGAGTTTTCAAGTGGCGCTGCCACTGTCAGATACTCCTTTCTCTAATACAGAAAGGTTAGTTACAAATAGGATCTGTGACATTTCCCAGAGTAGGTTAATAAAGACAGTCCACAAGAAGTCAGTCCAACTGAAGAGTCTGTCCTCAGAGCCATCCAGTCAAAGTAATATCGGGGTAGAGGGGAGGATTTCACCTCAGCTTCCTTTTTAGAACTGGAACCAGCAAGCATCTCCACTAGTCAAAAGGCAACTAAGCTCAGGAATGAGCCATTTAGAGGCCAAACAGTCAAGTTTTTCATTCCTCAGGAGGGAAGGTAGCACGTGAAGACAACAATATGAAAAAAAAAATGGATTTACCAAGCAAATTGTGTTGCACTAACCTGATCATCTTGTGTGATGAGATGGCTGGGTCTGTGGACAAGAAGAGAACAGAAGACGTGGCATAGCTTGACTTTAGCAAAGCCTCTGACAATCTCCTATAACAACCATACAGACAAATTAGCAAGATGTGCATTGGTAAGCAAATGAGATGATGGGTGGAAAACTGGCTGAACCATTGGTCTCAAAGGGCTGCAGTCAGTATACAAAGTCCAACTGGCAACCAGTTACTACAGAAGTCTCTCCAAGATTGCTACCAGGATCATTACTGTTTAAAATCTTATTAATGACCTGCACAGAGTGACTTTCAGTGACACGGATAAGACAGGGCTACTATTCAGACTGGCTCATGAAATGGGCTGATAAGAATCCCATGAAGGCCAAAGGCAAATGCAAAGTCCTTCACTGAGGATGAAATAACCCTCTAAAACAGTACAAGCAGGGGGGCTGACAGGCTAGAAAGCAGCTTTGCAGAAAAGGATGCAGGTGTTTTGATGGAAAACAAATTGAATATGAGTCAGTACTATGCCCTTATGGCAGAGGAGGCCAACCATATAGTATATTAAAAGTGTAGTCAGCTTGAAAAGGAAGCAATTCTTTTCCTCTTCAGTACTTGTAAAGCTGCATCTGGAGTACTGTGTCCAGTTTAGGGCTCCCTGATACAAGACAGGCATAGATGCACTGTAACAAATCCAGTGGAAAGCCACTAAGATAGCCAGGAGCCTAGAGCACATGAGGTACTAGGAGAGGCTGAGAGAACTGAGCTTGTTCATCCTTCAAAAAGAAAAGCCATGGGGTGGGGGAGAAATTTTTCTGCTGTCTTCAACTATCTAATGGGAGAACACAGAGAAAATAGAGCCAGACTCTTCTGAAAAGTATGTGATGAAAGGATAAGAGGCACAAGGGAATATGGAGAAGCTGGACAAGAAACTCCAGTTAGATATCAGATTTTATTTTCCTCCAATATCCCCCATGAAGGTAGATAAATATTAGAACAGGCACCAGAAGAGGTTGTGTAATCTCCATCTTCAGAGATATTCAAAACTCAAATGGACACAGCCCTGAACAATGCAGTCTAATTGGTCTGCTTTGAGCAGGGGATTGGACCAGATAACCTCCAGGAGTCCCTTGCAACCTGAACTATTCTATGATTTTATAATCAAGCATCATTCAGTTCCCCAAAGACCAGACTAGGAAAGCAGGTATGTTTATGCCATAGAGCAGACTACCTCATTAACTGATTTCCTAGGCATTTCTTGTCTCATAAATAAGGATAAGAAAGTGCGATAAGTAGTGACAAGAGAAATCAATTCCGACTTGGGGAACAGATAAGGGCCAAGCACAAAGGACAGCATATTTTATCAGGTATCCTCTAATGTGAGTCAATGAGACCACGTAGGTATTTCCCATAATCATCCTTTTTGGCTGGCAGATTTGTTTTCTGGCCTTCTTGAGTCCTGCTGTTATGCCCAATACACAATTTCAAGTTTCTCAATCAGGCCGAGCAGCTTTTCATCCTTTAAAGGGACACCCAGGATTCACACCATTAGTTTCCAGAAATCCAGGACTACAAAAACAAACAAAAAACCCCAGTGTAGTGAACAACTTGAACCTGGAGCCTCAAAATGCTACGCAGACACATCTAAAATAGTAAATTAGGCCAGTAAATGCTTAGCTTATACTCCATAGCCTACCAGTAACTAGAATAATGCTTCTACCAATAGTACTTGCACTTGTTCTAAGTACAGTACTTGTTCTGAGGAGTCATTCAGATTCACTGTGCTGGGGAAAGAAGAAAAAAAGAAAGTAAATAAAGAAAAGAGCCAGTTTCTATATTCCTATGTTCTAACGGGCTGTTTATTCTCAATCAGTGAGGGCTAAACCAAATTTACATTGGCACAACATGGTAGTCAGCTTGGTAAAAGTCTGCAATGATGTCTACACTTTAATACACTCAGTCTTGTTGGCTTGCTAACTTTCCAGCTTTCTGAAGGTACAAATAAAATTGTCTCACATGCTGTATCAAGTCCTAGGTTTCTAAGTTCATCTCAGGGCAGACTGTAGAGGCTCAAGACTATAGCAACGAGGCCAAAGTTGCTCTGTAAATGTCCAGATCATTCTATGAAAAAGCAATGGATGGTTATGCAGATTATGCATGTACTTTTTCCAAACTCTGCCTCCTTCAGCATGAGTAGCTTGCTCCTCTTAAAGTTAATATTAATCATGCACCAGCAGCTACTACAACAGCAGCAATCTATTTCCAGCACTGGCCAAGACCACTAGAGCAGTTTCCCTAGTTCTTTCCACCTTCTTCCATCATTAGGTTATTTTCCTTTAATTCAAGCCAGAAACATCACTCTGCTTCTCCCTATAGAGAAAAGCATTAAAAAACTCAAAAACAAAATCAGTCTTGAGTGATTATGATTTTTTTTCTTTAATAAATTGAAGTATAACTCCTGAAAATCTGTAGTTGTAAGCTTTTAACATACCTTTTTTACATTACATCATCTGCCATCTTCATAACAGACTGTTCATATTTCAAACAGCTATTATAAAACTTGCATAAATCCTATAGGGTATCCCACACTATGGGGATCACGATAGAGGAGGATCCCCCCCCCACACACACACAGGCAGGCTAAAACACAACATGCTCCTTTCCATAGCTCCTTTCCATCCTGGTGAGCAACGATTCACGGTTTTTATCCTTTAATGGCCACGCAATCTCTAGGCTGAACAGTAAATGCCTTCACGGTGTTCACTTCCCTTACTCCTCTAGGACTGGCAGTCCCAGTGAAATCAATCTAGTCTTTTCCAAAGTAAATAAAACACAGAACAAAAATCCTGGAACAATTTGTCACAACTTTGAGAGGTACTATGCAAGCAGAAGAACTTTACTGTAGAGTAATCCCCACTCCTGATACTCCCACTGCAGTACCTGAATCCCAGGTATCTCTGGCAGAACTTGCAAGAACACCTATGAGAAAACCCCTCAGTGAGGTAAAGCAGCACCTCAGAAGAGACTGGGGAGACACAGCAAGGTAATGTTTTCAAGGAATTTTTTTTCTCCAAGCTGTGAAAAAGAGAGGAAAAAAAGGAAGGAAGAAGCTGAAAACTAGCAAAACTAGAAGTGATGGTGGGTTTCACCACACATGGTTTTTATCTGCATTAAACTCCCCACATGTAGATGAAATAGCACCTGTAGAACGATGACAATAATGTCACTCCACAGGTCATCTCACAGTAGCCCATAGCTTTGTAAGTCTAACTCTCACCCCTTTCCTTTATTCAAAGGGATAGAAAGAAGCCTGCCATCCCTTCCTCCACCCCAAAAGGGTTTGCACCTTACAAAATTGACTGCAAGCCAGAAACAGATCAGCAATAACATGGAGGCTCAGAGATCACACAGAGAAAGCAAAGGGTATTTACATCAGAGGGAAACATGAATTCATGCCTTTTATTATTATTATTATTAAGTAAAAGGAGGAGACATCTCTTTGAAGGTTATCAAAGCTATCATTTCCCATTATCCATTCCACAACTGTTACGTTATCAGAATGGCCAAACTGAGCACAATCCTCCCAAAGCTGCCTGTTGCACTGAAACTGTTAGCAAGATCAAGGTGCACCAAGCACATCTCTTCACAACAGGCAGGAGGCAAAATAACATCCAGCAAAAACCAGAATAGACCAATGTAACTGTCGAAGAACAAGTTTCCTTCTGAATAAGCCAGGTTCCCCATGGCAAAAGCAAGTGGAGCAATTAGCTGGCATTGATAAAGGGTTACACAGAAGACTATGCAAAGGATGATGTTCTCTTACCTAGAAATCCAGAACAGCAAAAAGCTAACTTTTCAACCATGTCCTTAGCTAAAGAATATAGGGAGTTCATTTTTCCATAAGAGAAAGGAAAAAATGGCCAGGGGAACATAGGACATGAAAAATAAAAATGTTTACTCTGAAGAGACTTAAAACACATCAAATTAAACCAACTAATGCCATCAACAACAAGGCAGCTCAGAAACTGGTTTTGCAGAACATTATAACTTCTGCTGAGGTCAATGAAAATAAGGCATCTTTTTGCCTCTAGAGAAGGAAATAAAATAAAATGGTCTTATACTTGAATCCCTGAAGGATAAAAGAAAAAGAAAATGCAAGTATAAAATGAACACCTTCCCCTCACCCCATCAAAATTGAGTGTGCAGGGAAAATCAACTTAAATGTTAGAACACTCTGCAGATAGTCTGAGCCCTTAAGGTACATCTCCTCCTCCTGAAACTAGTAGATATTGGGTTTTCCATTAAAATGTATATAAACAGTCATAAATTCAGGACTGAGAAATGGAAAGAACCGATGTTATTCCAAGTGCCCAGCAGTTTGATCATTTTCATCTACAACTGAAATTTAGATTTATCAAATTTACAACAAAAATCCTACCAAAAGGTATTTAAAACTGTTGGCATTGTTATACCTGAAAGTACTACCACACATAGGTGCAACTCCAGGTCATCACTAATAAAATACTTGTCCTCAATGGCATTAGGAGCTTATCTATACTCCTTGCATCTTCCTGTCACACAACATATAGGAGATGAAAGACAAAGGCTTGCTGGCTAAAATAAATGCGTCAACTTGTTTCCCATGCAAAGTGAAAGAAATGTCAAGCTGTCTTTGATGTTCATGAAACACTGCACAACAGAGAACTTCAGCTCTCTGGAAGACAGTCCTGTCACTCAGATGACAAATGGAGACTAGTCACAGTATGCAATGGTTTATTCGCATGGAGAAAGGATGATTGAAGTGATTATTTGTGTTGCTCTCCCCACATGCTTCAAATAGTATAACAACTTTGCAGATGATATGGCAGCCAATAACTAAGAAAAAGCATTATTTAATTTTCACATTTTTGGCTTAGAATCCATAGGACCCACTTTCAATGCAGTTTTGCTTCACAAGCAATAAGAAAAATGCTTGAATCTTTATGTAAGTCTATGTGAATCTGCCTGACTGCAGAAAGGAACAGGAATATATATCGCAGAATAATTATGTTCAGACAAAAAGCAAGAGTTACTTATTAAAAATCAACATTTGAACAAAATACATAAAATTTTTATTTTACTTCCATTTTCAGTTAACATCCATACACATAGATATTTGGAGTGGGTTTTGTAATATGTAAAGAGGATGTTTGATATAAACACTTATCTCAACAATATTTGCACAACTATAGACGTATGGAGGTTTACATCAAAAGCTTTAATAATGCCATCTAAGAATCACTGAATTTGCCTCCTATGCAGATAACAGATGTTAAAAAGTGAACAGTGAATAGAAAATGAATTCCAAAAAGACATGTATTTAAAATCAGAATAACTTACCAAGTAATTTGTTAGCTGAGGCAGGTCTGCACTAGGGGTTTGATAAGACTCACTCACATTTAAAATTCCTTGATCTTTTGAAGAGCAGAAGTGGCCCCTGTGCTCAGTTTAAATACTTTATATTTCTCTTTTGACAGTCTTTTTGCATAGCTTCTGTGTTCCTCGCTTAAAGTAAGAGTAACTAGCTAAATGAGCCAAAGACTCCATGTCTCAGACAGAAATTAGAGTCAGTAGTTCAAATATACAATCATTTATTACACTGTTGAGTAAATTTCTCAAGTACCAATATTTTTGCATGTTTTTAGAACACACTGTTCCAAAAAGTCAACCACATGTGTTGAAAAATTGCATTTTCTATTCTTTTCTTGTTACTCCGTTTGGCCAGTTTGTATGCAGATACTGATGACGGACCTTCCTTTTGGCCACAACTTTAAGGTGAAGTCCCTGTCCCCTCTTCAAATCAAGTAAGCCAAAAGAGAAGAAAGAAGGAAGAAAGAAGGAAGAAAAAAGGGAAAAAAAATTCATTTCCAAAGCTAGGACCTTGGAAAAATGTTACCCTGTCAGAACAAAAAAATATTAAACATAACCCTTATAAAAGAGCTAGGTTGTGACATGCAATACTGAAATAGGTTGATTTGTCATTAAAAAAGCTCAGGGAGACAGGAGATGGGAAGAGTATAAAGTATCATAGAAGAAGAAACGCTCAGGTCAATAAATCCACCTTTGGAGAGGTGAAAGAAAAAAGTTGTGCCACATAGCTTTTGTCAAAAAATAACTAAGTAGCAGCAATTCCTTAAAGCCAAACAGAATACTTGGAACAGCCACTACACAGACAGCCTAAAAGAACAAAGTAGCAAACTGCAGGGGAAAAAAAAAAATTATAGCGTTGAAGTTTCCAGAAGTGTAGCGTTTCGGCTATCAAAGGGTTGCAGAAGTAAATTGATTTAGGCTGATTGGCATGAGCAGCACACGTAGCACAGGCAGGGAAGACAGGCTGGCACATTATAGCTTTCAGTAGCAGGAGCCGGATGCAACTGAACCATGACAGCAAAACTCAGAACAATACTGCGTAAAACGGGATGAAACAAGAAGTGAAGGGTTAGGCACTATCTGCCTGTCACACATCCAACGGGGAATTCAAAGAGTCTCCAGGGACAGCAGCTCATGCTGAAAAAAGGAAGTTGCTGTGTTTAAAATGGTAACGCTCTCCAAAACGCTCATGTGATTTTGTTTCCTGATAGACCCCCAAAATTGTTGTTCTTATTCAAACAATAAATCATGCTCAAGGTAAGGGCCTGAAACAGCATTTAGTATATTGGTGATCTTTTTACATGCTCATAGTATCCCAAATAAGCACCAGTAAGTCTTAAGCATCTGACTTGGTGAAAACCACATTCTACTAACTTCACCATGTTCTTCTTCTTACTGAAGAAGAAAAAAAAGAAAAGAGAAAAAAAAAGTAATTGCAAGTATTTCTAGAATTGTTGGGCTTTTACTCAAGAGTTCTTTTTGCTTGTCTGTTTTAAGCCACTCGTTTGTAGCTTGTGCTTCCTTAAAACTACCCCACCCAGCCACCCTGTTTGCTACAACTGGTAAATTCTGCTAGATAAACAGAGATGCATCTTCTCGGGAGTCTGAAAGTCACCGATCCTATATAGGCAGCACAGAATATACTTTGTCCCATATTATTTTAAGCAGCACTTGCACACAGGACTGTATGCATGACTCCAGAGGACTCTGTATGTGGAGAATAGAGTTGACTATTCATGAAACACGTTCCCTTTACTTCCCAAGAAAACACATACTGAGAAGCAAAGTCTAGCACATACTTCAGATTGTGACTGAAGCCATTGCCAAATACTGTGACTGTTAGGCTCATATCCTGCCAGAAGTTAGCATTATATTTCCCATTCGAAAACTAAGAAACTCCCTTCTGTAAGATGTCAAAGACCATAAAGATCAGTAGATAGTATATCTTCAATCTCAAACTTTACAGGATGCACAAATGCACTACTACAGGCTGTAAGACAACCCTCTAATAAGCAGGGAGAAGTTATTTGATATTTTTGACCGGGGGAGGAGGGGGAGGGAAAAGCTCATTAGCTTGAAGTCTCTGAACTACTTTATTCTGGAAGGTACAATAAATGAACAGCACATGGTTACAAATGCACACGAACTTCAGTTTATATAGGCAGAAATGCCTATACATCCCACTGCATACATAGTCAGAGCCAGCAAAAGTTGTTCAGGTCCTGGAGAAAACTCAGAGAGCTTCAGCCCCAGGTTATTCCACCCACACCAGCTGTGCTACTGCTGCCCAGCAAGAGGCTGAACATGCGCTTGTCAGAAATCACAGAAGACCAGGAAAGCAGCCACTTCAGAAATTCTCACCTTGTTTTTTCTTAATGTTTCCAGGAACACAAGATTCTCTAGATGCTGTTGGGTCCTCCCCAATAAACAGCTACGGGGAAATCACAGAACTTGACAAGACCATCTCTGTTCTTCCATTTGCTCCCCTAATTCATTTACCACAAACAGCAACAGGTTTTGTGTTTAAAGCAGGTGCACATTTTTACTTAAAAAAGCATGAAACATGGAAACACATGATCCCTGCAATCTTTAAATTGAAGTCATTTTAGTTTTAAGTTTAGCTTTTTATTTGATTTTTTTTTTTTTTTTTTTTTGACAGAATGGATTTTTCTCCACCTACACATTTTAACTAGCAAAGGCACTATTTTAACTGGGGGCACAGCAATCATTTCATAGGCAGCTTTTTATCTCTGAGGGTTCTTTGGGCACCTGTTCATTAATCCCAGTGGCTGGCAAAGTTTCAAACACACCAGATTGCTTTCCTTCTGCATTCTCCATTCTGAAACATCTTATGGCGGACTTAAATGGCGAACAACTGGATTTATCTCATTTTTGAATGCGAATTTTAGTTTCAGATTTTCAGTTTAACTTAATTTTTCCCTATCTCTTATATCAGGATCCCTTCTACCCCCTCATAGCTTTCCATCAAGGTACTTCCTGTGTGCTAACAGCTAAGTGCTCTCAACTGTGTATCCAAAAACTAGCCAGATAGTCCACAGTCAAAGCTCAGGAAGAGAAAAGGACTCCGAGTCTGACTCTTCCCCTACTTGCTTAGCCTACTACAGTCGGACTTGCATTTTTCTACCCCACTCCCACGGCAGCTGAGCTCTCAGGAAGCTGGAAAACGCAGCTCACATCTGCACTGTTGGTTAGCGGAGACTCTGGCTGGGGCTCTGGACCTAGATCAAGCAACAAGTGCACAAACCGTATTGCGGAAAAAACACCTTTAAGACCATTAATGACTTGCCGCAGTAGAAGTCACGCCTGAAGTTTGCCCAGCACACACAGTACAGGATCCCTAAGCAGATCGCTCCTGCCCAGAAAGGCTCAGCGGTGGCACACGAGGGGCAGCAGCACAACATCTCCGCCATGCCAGGAGCACTAACAACGTTTGCAGTGTTTGCTGTGACTGGGATCGCTGAAGACACCACCAGCTTTTACTCATTCACGTTTGAAAACAAAAGCGTAGCTGCTCACTGTGGTAGGCTTTTTATAGCACAACATACACCAGCACTTGCAGAATCAAGCTAACGGACAACCTGAAGTGTGTGTCTACTAAACTAAGATCATGAAAAAAAAATACATTTTTATATATATTTATATATATCAGACTGGCGACTGATAATCTTCTTATTGGTCACGGTCACAGCACCTCCCTTCTCAGCACTGCTCCACATTTGCATCTGCTCTAAGCAGTTCAAAAAGCCTTGGGGAAAATCTAGCCTATCTAATTTATCAGAATGGCAGGATTAATCTGAATCGCTATTTGCTTTATTAGCAGCAATTCTCAAATACATCAGCTTTTTATTCCATTAGACATTTTACTGCTATTGTAAACAGTGAACTCAAATAGCAACAAAAATTAAAATAGAATCACTACTATTTATGAGCTATAACAACTATATAAATTATGAACCAAGCTGCTGATTATGTTGACAGCATGCAGTCAGAAATAGAACCATCTGAGCTTTAGGAAATTCATGTTTCCAAGCAAGACAATTAATAAATTGTATTCCTTTACACATAATGCATATATAGAAAAGGCGTTACAAGTTGTACAAAAATTGGAGAATACATCTATCTTAGATGAATTTGTCTCCATCTTCAAACAGCAAACCAGTGAAGTATTGCTAAAATACTACTCTAGTACTTTCCTGTCCAGAGCTAGATGCTATCTACATAATCAAGATGCTATCTTACACAATGCATTTGATCAAAACAAAAACTAAACAAGTTAAATTCCTATAAATACACTCAAACCCTATATTATATTTGAAAAAACCTTTCTAAAAGAGACAGGATTTGGAAGAGCAAACCTTAAAAAAGAAGGATTAAAAGAAGAAATCAGACTTCAAATTTTGATGGATGAACATCCAAAAAACAAGAATATGCTTGCAACCTAATAAAAACTAACTTCAGATTCAACTAATTCACCTCACTGGAGCCAGGGTATTCGCTCTCTTCCTCCCTTGAACCTGAAGTTCTCCTCCTAACTCCCCTCGCATATTTACTCTTTCTTACCCAAGAGGTCCTCTTCCCCTACAAGCACAGCAGATAACCAGACCATCACAATAAGCCCAGTATTTAAATCACTTCTTATGGGAAGATCAGGATAACCGTTCTCCCTTGTAACTCCAAGGAATCTGGCAGTGTTTCTGAATTCTCGATGAGCACCCCAAATGCCTCCCTATCAGACAGGGAGGAAACACCTAGCTGTGCACCCACTGCCCTAGCCCCCCATCCTGGAAATGCAGGCATATGGGCCATCAGCAAGCAGCAGCACAGGACCCCGATCCAGTCGACCGGTGAATATGAATCCTAGCGCACATTCCTATTCTCTAGCCTAAATATATTCTCTCTCTCTCTCTCCTCATCTAGTTCAAGATCAGTGAAGGAGACATCCCAAGCAACTGGATTGTCCAGCCAGACTAGACAAAACTAGAGACACTAGAGGAACATCACTGCACTGGAAAAGAAAGATTGTAAGTTTTTACTCCAATAGCTGTCATCTAGAAACAAAAAATTCAGAATAGCACCTAAATGTCATTTTGCATGAAGTTTCACTTCAGATTCAGAAATATGACAGGGAGGAATATTCAGCTGAAGACGATATACAGTCCTTCCAAGATGCTAGCAGAGCAGCCAGTTCTTCTCAGTAATGAAATTATGTAAAAAGCCTCAGAATCAGTCCTGAAATAAGGTTACAGAAAGAACAGAAAAACAGGTGGGTGGTTATAAGCATGTTCCTCAGGAAAAGTCTCCACTAACAGAGAAAAAAAATTGAGTGTCTATTGCCAACAGAAGTTTCTTCTCTAGCAATGATAAGAAGTATATTGCTTCCTATCTTGAAGGGTGATGAAGTAGGTTTTGTTAGACTCTGGGATGAGTTGCTCTGTTGTTTCTGTGTCAGAGTAGCCTGGTAAAGAGATTTTCACCGCAGTGTTTCAGCATTCCTTGTTCTGGAACGGATGAAAGCCTAAGCTAGACATAAAAAAACTAAATTCAGCCAAGGAAGTCAGTGTTTTCGGGCAGCCTCTACAGTCAGCAAAGTGACTGCATTTGGAGGAGGTATTCACCAAGGAAAACTTGCTTAGCCTCTCAAGCACCCCTGCTGTCTTTAAAAGCATTATTGTTAATGCTAAGAGACCAAACCACTGAGGACTACAGAGTATTTGTTTATGCACCAGACCAAGAGACCAGGTTGCAAGTTTCTGAAGTCTCTAGTTCAAAAGCTGAACAAAGAAGGATCAACACTGATACGAAGTGGTGACAGTATGGCAACCCATACTTCACAGAAACTAGTGTCTGGGATAAACCTTGCCTAAGGTTTATGTATTTTGTTCAAAAACTAAAAAATTTCCTATCAAAGAACTGTTGAATGGGTTGAATTAAATTTGCACATGCACATATAAAATAAATTTTAAATGCAACTGGGAAACTGTTTTGTTTTCTTAGGCAACAACAAAGAGCCAGACACTGTAAATTAAGCCTGTTACAGTGACTATGCCTCTCAGTTGTTTTAATTTTAGCTTTGAAGATCTGGGCTTTCAAATTGACTGATGTTAAATTCATCAGAATCAATGCATTACCTTAATCTAATGTTGAGTTTTTCCTGGTGTGTCAGAAGAGTAGCTTCTGAGACTGGAAAAAGAAAAATAAATTACTATAGCCCTTGTGTTTTCACTGCTTTGCAACACGAAAATATTTGCATGTATCGTAACTACCCAACATTACCAGAGAGAGATTTTCAAGGAAAACAGCACTTCAACCCCTTCACGCAGTCTCTCAGCCATGAAGGTAACTGCATGCTACTGCTTCAGCAAGGGCTTCAATGCATGCCAATGCCACTGTGGCAGTCAGATAATTTCTGTACATCAAAGTCTTCTGCTAAGCGAGAGCTAAAAATCCCTCTACTTAATGGTATTTGTTTCTTTAAAATGAGGGGGCAGAGGGGAGCCTACCTCAGGAGCCAGGTAGGCACTTTGAATTAAAACTGGCAACTGCACCATGAATATGCTCCAAATGCTGGAACTATTCTGAACCTCCTGAATTGTCCCTACTTACAAACCTGGAATGGTATCTTTACACATGGTGTAGTTCATTTCTTCTTTGGTTTCTGACATTATTCCAGATAGTCTTCAGCAGGAATAAATTATTTGCTAAAGACTGTCAATTCATCTAATTCTTGAAAAGCCATGTGTTTGTCTTCACTACAAGACAGGCTGCTTTGCAAATGTAATGATTTTTTTTTGAATTCCAATTCAGAAACTTTTATTATTCTTACTTAAGTTAAAGTTGCTGGCTCTAGCCAGATTTGGCTTGGCTTTGAGATCCACACATGTTATTTGCTTTACATCAATGTTGTGTTAGGTTAGAGCAATGCACATAGTATCTCCTGTCACCCTTAGGATGTCCAATTCTGAAGCTTATAAACCTTTCCCCCATCTGTTAGCACTTGCGCTATCTTGCATGTAAGAGCAGAGACACAACCTTAAGCTGTTTCACCATGTTTTGGATAAAAATTTCCTGCACTGTAAGGGGCGGGAGGGGGGGGGAGGAGGAGGGGGAGTGAAGCGCCTGAGCCTGACATTTGCTTTTTCATTTGCCTCTGTTGCCACATGGCATCGCCTTCCCTCTACTTCTTTCCCCCCTGGGGAGCACCACCAGCAGTGCAGCACTGGTGTGCCCATCGACCGCCTGCACTACATCAACTGGTCAGGTCAACTTGCATCACAGCAAGATTACTTAGAACCTGAAAATCCTGAAGCCGCCTTCTTATTGATCAAAGCTTATGTAAAAGTGAGAGACGCCACAGTAATTATCAGTAATTTTTCCTAATTTTGACAACGCCATCAGTAACAGGCTGAGATGATCTCCAGGTAACACAATTCTGATACCAGGCCTCTCAAAGAGTTATAATATTGAAGCTGATTCTTAAAAGACAAATTTTAAAAATTAATGTAGTTGAGTAAACAAGTGTATTTAAAAGTTACCAAGAGAGAGAGATTGCCAATACAAATCTTCCTTTCCAAATACGTATTTGTCATGCAGAAAAAAAAACCCGAACATCCCTGAATCTATACTTCAAATGTTATCTGTTGGAGTTTAAAAAAAAAATCCATTTTTGTTTTAAAAAAAAATCATTATTTAAAATTAGGTTCTGATTTAGAATACTTTGCTGAGGTACTAGGAACATAGCTATATGGTATGCACCATTACTCAAGGATGCAGAAACATGATGGAGACTTGCTGCAAATTAAACTAAGTATGGGAAACTTCTCTTCCTCTTACCAATTCACATCTCTAAAGAACAGCCAAAAAAAAAAAGACAACCCCCCCACACACACATACACCCTTCTTTCAACATTCAGCATCCCCACCCCCTAAAAAACCTTGTGCAAAGGACAGTTAGGAACTTTTCACACAGCAGTTTTCACCCTCATTTCTTCCAGTGCCTGGCAAACAGCTTCACAAAAAGGCATTAGGAACCAGTTGAAGCAGATGCTTAGGATTTGAACAATATCATCTCTGGAGGGATGTTAATCAGAAATTTGCAACACTGCTACAGTGACATCCAGAACACAAAGGTTCCTCACATCTCTGATAATTTCCTTCATTAACCTACAAAATACTGGCACTTTGACCCATTAGCTACAGCACATGTACACGTCCGCAAAAATTCCTGATCAACCTATCTTTAAACACACTAAAGCAGTCTCATTTCATCTTAAAGACAGGGTTTGAGTTCAATGAGCTCATAAAAAAAAAAAAAAAAAAAAAAAAAAAAAAAAAAAAAGAATGAGTTGAGTGGTAGAAATTGGTTATTTAGTCCTGTGGGTTACCTTTTTGCAAGGGGCAATATCACAGTGAGGGCACAGACTATACTAAGATTCACTGACAAACAATCAACTACCACGAAGCCAGCAATAAATTCCAGCACTTGACTTCTTCTATGGTCAGTTAATAATTAAGTATCCAAGAATTTAAGAAATGATCATATGTATATCTCAACTGGTTCTATTTTCAGGAAAATCATGGCAACAGTTGAATTTTGTACCTCTTAACTTTCACACTGCAAATTCAGGTCAGTTAAAAACAAACAAAATCCTCAATAACTTTATTAGTTTTGAAATTTAGAAACAAACTATTTATGTATTTTATATATATATTTAATATATACTGACTTCAATTCTTAAGAGGGTTTTTTGGTCCTTCAAACTATATATTGATTAATGATAAGTGTCTCACATCAATAAGTCTTGCTAGTCACTTTTAAAGCAGTCAATATATTACCATCAACTGTGGTCTACAAGGATTTACTGAAAGTAGTATATAAGATATACTGGCCCTATTTTACTCCTATTACAGCCACACTAACAACCTTCTAAGTAACAATTTCACTGGAAAAAAACAACCCCTCCCCAAGACCTATGGTGTACCTATAAAACTTGAATATGTTCATCCATATCTCGACTTACACTCATTACACGTTTCTTCTGCCTATACCTATCACTATGAAGCATCAAATTTATAACTACATACTTTTAAAACCAGTGCATGCATGCTCACTCCTTGTGTATCGATTTTCTTTGTAAGTCTCAAGTAACATAATTGTCTCAAAGAGGAACTGCATCCACCTCATGAAGTATGCATATCTTCATCATCCAACATGAGAGCCAATAACCTATCATATGTCATATCATTCAACAAGATCCATCTCAAATTGGTTTGTCTTCTGGAGTGAGAGAGGGGGGTGTGGACACTAACTTCTTTAGCAAGAAAACCCTAAGGAACCTCAAAGCTTTACCTGAAAATAGAAACAGCAAACAACAACATTGCATCAAAACTGTACTAAGCAAAATACAATCTAGAAACAAATATATATTTTATTCACATTCACTGAGGTGAGCTAGGCAATAGCTTCTCTGTTAAAACACGAATAGTGCATTTATTATAAGAATAACTTACTTTCACACACACACAGTTGGCATATCTAATGTGCTGCAGAGCATCCACAAATTGCAATGAAATAACTACTTCATTGCAAGCAAGAAATATCAATGTTCCATTTTTTCTTAGCATAGCTCATATAGGTTATGGGAATAAAAATAACTAGATCAAATGAGAGTCAAATCCCCAGAGGAACATGCATGCATACCAAACTTATTACAGAAAAAGCTTCTTCACACTAGTGCTGCAGGGTTATTGAAGATTACTACTGTGACAAAATACTGACTTCATCAAAAAAGAAAAATAAGGGCAAACCAAAATTAAGGTTACAGAGCTATCTTCAAGCAAGTTAGCGCTTATTTTCCCCCATCCATGCTAACATCATGGTATGATTTCACATACAGATATTTGACCATGCTAATACTCAGCTACCGGAACAGTGTTTAGTTATCAAACTGTTGACAGACTATTTCATCCATTTATAACCATTCACTTGCTGACACACATCAACATGTAGGCACTTCTGGACAAAACCTGCTACAAAAACCAGAGTCTGAAATTCTGTGCTTACTGTGTTTTAGCCATCAGCCCTGCTGAGATAAGGCATTGACCTTTCCTTTCGATTCACAATGGGAGAATACTCTGCTTACAAGCTTACTACTGCAAAGCCTTGTTGTTAGATTGAAGAATTGCAAAACCCTGTGTAGGAAGGCAGAGAGGACTCAATACCTTTCTCAAAATTTGAAATGTGACATTTTCAGCAGTTCATCAGTTCTTGTCATTTCCCCAGAAGTGTCAACAACCCTAGTTTAATATTTCACTAGCAGTGATAAGACATTCTGCAGTTTGGTAGAAAGGGAAGGTTACACCCTTTCAACCAGTTGATAGTTCGGGTTTTTTTTTTTCCCTCTCCACGTTTCATCTTTAAAAGATTCTGCTATGCCATCAAGAATTTTCACGCAATAAGCGTAATTCACCCCTGGAACAAGGTAATTTCTACCAAAAGAGACTTCAGGTGGCTGCATCGCAAGAAATATTTTCCTGTGCATCTCAAAGTCAATGAGATTGTGATTGTCATTTACACTAGTGAGGACTGTTACATTATGCAAACCCATCCACATTCTTTTGCATCCCTGCAAATGTGCAGCTACTTCCCTATTTTGGCTGTACAGTACCCTCTAACAAAGGAGTTCATGTAATAAGCTATTCAGAAAACTCCTACACAAGTCACCTATGCACATCACCTCAGCTCATCTCCTTGCTGTTAAAAGCAACATGAAGAATCCTTTCAAACATCTTCTAAGACACAAGACTACTTAGAAGCACCTTAAAATCTCATAAAGTATTCACAACAGCCACCACAGTATCAATTCCACTGTGGTCCCAAACATACTTAGTTAAGTCATGTACTGCTGCTGCAGGAATAGATGCCTTGTAAGAAATCTGCTCTACCCCACAAAGGTTGAAAATATTCAAAGTCCCACGAAGGAAGGGAAAGAAAAAAAAAATCACAGCTAGAACTGAAGGCTGTATTTTCTTTTGGCAATTTTAGAACTACATTATAGTCACTGTGAGATAAATGCTCTAACCTCCATCTGCACCATCCCAATATTTCTCCTCCCACATCAGTGCTGAATTTGCGGGAAGAGAATGAATAAGCCAAGAACATTCAAAATATTTCCAGTGAGAAAGAGACTTGCATGCCGATGTGGGAATAGAATTGACTCTTAGGCACCTGGGATGTGACCAGCCTGGGATCTCCGAGTCCTCCCTCTACCATTCGGGAATACAATGCCCGATGGTACACTCGAGCAACACTTTTCTTCTGGAGTCCAAGCTGGTAGAGATGCAGCCTAACAGAGCACCTACAGAGAGCTCTGGGGAGAAGAGGGGGAAGAAAATGTGAGCCGGCTTACATGCTCCAGCTTGTCCTTCCTCCTCAGCCAGACGCTGGCACTGTAGTCCTGCTGCTTGACGGTGCTGTAGAAGTTGGCACCTACGCGGGTGAGGCTCGGGGAGGGCTCCCGGGGTCTGCTCTTCAGCCTCATCTGCTCGAAGCCCTCATGGGGGGACGAGGAGAGCCAGTCATGCCTGACTTCCATCTTGACATGACAAGGCAGAGTCCAAGGAAAAACCAGAGGCAACCAAGAAATTAAGAGGCACCGGATGCAGGAGGTCCGAAAATAAATAAATAAATAAGTAAAATAAAATAAAAGGTGGGAGAAGAAGAAAAGAAGGAAAGGGGAAGAAAAATTAAAAAAAAAGGGGGGGGTGGCAGGAAAGGGGAAGGGAAGGCGAGAAAGGAGAAGCAGCGAGGTAGGCGGGGTGGAGGGAGGCGGAAAGGCTGCAGGTATGAAAGGGAAGAAAGGGCGCGGAGGGAAGACGCCGCTCCGAGACGCTGCTGCTGCTGCTTGTTGCCGGCAGCGAGCTGCAGCCCGCGGCGGCTCCTGCGGCTCTGCCCGGGACGGCGGCGGCGGCGCGGGCGGCTCCGCTCGGCTCCGCGCAGCCCCGCGCACGCGGAGCGCGGCCGCCCGGGCGGGGCCGCCGCCGCCGCCGCCTGCAGGTTGGCGCAGTGGAGGCGCCGCCGCCGCCGCCCGGGGGCCGGGGCGGCTCCGCCTCCGCCTCCCCCTGCCCAGCCGCCACCTCGGGGAGGCGGGGGGCGGCGAGCCGCAGCCTCCCGCCCGGCCCCCGGGGTGCCCGCGGGCGGCTCTCGGCCGCGCCTCGGCGTCCTCGCCCGGCGCCGGGCCAGGCAGGGTGGTCCCTGCGGCCGCCGCACCGCTCCCGGCAGAAATTGGGGGGTGGAAAAGGGACTTTCCTTTTTCACACCAAGTAGAGCCACCTCGGTAGTTGCCCACGCTCCGCAAAGCTATATTAGGCACAGACAGGAGCTGAATGCCTCACCCAGCACCAAGAAGTAATTACTGGAGCTCCGAACGGCTTCCCAGTTCCCGGTGAACAGTCGCCGGCGGACGACTTGTAGTTTGCCCGAGAACTAAGTTGTACGGATGGAGTGACGTTAAAAGTCTATGCTGAATCCAGTTAACCAGTAATAAATGGTAAAATAGTTCATTCAGATTAGCTGAAGACTTTTAAAGAGTTCTCTGCTAACCGCTTCGTCTGGATTGAATCCTACTTCCATCTGATCAAAAAGGCATATGTAAGATAGTCTTATGATCAGACAGAAAGTCAAATTTTTCTTTCAGGTTTTTAAGAGGGAGAATGAAAAAAAACAACACAAAGAAGACGTACCACACTCCATGATGGAGGATTATTATTAGTGTTCATGAAACGGTGGGGGGAAAAAAAAGAAAGTGAACAACATTATCAGGGATTTGGTAGCAACACAAAATACAGCTTAGTTTTCCATTAAACCTAAAAACAGTTTCACAGTCCTTACCCAAATAGTATAAAAATAAAGTGTAACCAAACACTAACAATCAGAACTATCAGCATGAGACACGAATGGTTTTTACTCACTGGCGTAAAAGACTCGCAGCTTTTTTTTTTTTTACTGATAGCTGAGCTTCTTCCATTTTCTCCAGTTAATGAGTAAATCTGGGAACTTCCAAGACACGAGCCCTGAGCGAGTTGGGGCCGTGCGATTCTGCTTCACGCCAGACACCCCCGAAGGATCAGAACTACGGCGCACGGCCTATCACAGCAGCCCTCGTTATAAACCCATGCAGAATACCATAATTTAAAGCCTACTGAATCAAGCTTTGTCTGCAAATGCCCATTTATGACAGAGTTTTACGTGCTCACAGATGCACCTACTCCCAAGGGACAGGAATACATGTTAGCATTTAGTCAAAACAAAACATACACCCCCTCCTCCCCCAACCCTGAGTTTCTCCACTTATGCCATCAGGTTCGTGGTGTTGTTGGGAAAAGTTTGCCTACGCTGTTATGGACAGCTGTTTTATGCTGTTTTTTTTTTTTAATCTAAGAAATTTCACATTGTTTCTCCAGCAGTGTATAAAGCACTTAAGCCTTGTCTTTATTTCTCTGGCTTTCTCATTTATGCTACTCGCAAATATTTGCTAAAAGCTTGTCTTTAGTATCACTCTGCAGTTGCCATCTGTTTTCTTCCTCATCCCTTAATACATTGCAATATGACAGACCAGAATCAACATGCCACTCTAGTGCAGAACATTGCCCTACTACTTCATGTGTGTATATATATATATACATACATATAAAAATTTTCTTTTAAATACAGACTTAGTTTCTTGTAGCGTTAGTTAATCTTGCTTTCCTTAGCCACACTACCAGCGACCTTCTCATCTGCCAAATACACTTTCTGCCTATTCAGAACAGTCACAAATGGAGCATAAAGGTGCTTTAGATCCCTAAGGTATAAAGTAAGTAAGTTTGCTTATTTTTTCCAGACCACCACTGGCCATGGCCCCTCGCTCTGCTTCATGTGCATTTTTACTGCTGCTGCTACTGCTATTAGTACCACCGCTGTCATTAGGATGAGAGGGGAAAAAAAAAAAAAAAAAAAAAAAGGAAACCCAGAACAAGCCTATTAAAGTCATATGTGCAAGCTATACTATAAACCCCCCCCTTTTTTTTCTTTTTTTCTTTTTTTCCCCTAATCCTAAGCAGGAAGGAAGTTTTTGTAGGGAAAACTGAATTTAATGACTATAAGTTTTTGTGCCTTCATAAAAATTTTACTCAGGCTAACTAACAAGCTAAGAATACAGTGCCAGTCCCCAGTGAGTAAATGGCCATCAATCTAATTTGAGGAGAGTTACATAGCTGTTTTCTGGATTTTCTCTTCTGGTTTATTCCTGGTTTGGACCTACACAAAAAACAAGTTTGTTCAGACCACAACCACAGGCATATTATCCAGCATAATTTAGAGATAATTCAACTCTGATGAAAATGCAATCAGTTCTGCAGGAGGTCAGCAGTTCCAACTGGCTGAATGAGCTGGATTAAACTGCTATCTTTCTTGCAGGCGATTTTCAGATTTGCCCAAACACCTGCTCCTGTCAAGGCCCTTTGCTTCCATAGCCAGGAGACTACTGCAGCAAGGGTGACTGAAATTGCAAGCATCGTACTTACACCACTAGCAATAGATGCGAGTCATGCATATTGTAGCATGATTTTACTTAACCATGGTTCACGCTACAGTCCTCTTAAGTCACTGCCCACGCTAGCATCAAGATCAGAGAAACTCCTTCTATACTGTCTACCGAACTTTCTATTTTCTACCCCAACAGGATGAATGTTGCAGGGAGCAGAGCTAACACAGAGCAATAAGAAGAAAATCAGGATGCAAATGAAAAGATTTAGGCAGCTTCTTTTTCCTCTAGAAGTGTTGACTAGATAGGTTTTAAAGAGCTACCCCTCTGTGCTCTAACTTTCCAAACACAAGCTAGTTATTTTTATAAAAAGAAGTTCTAGCAATACAGCACACACGTACAAAAGCATTAGACTTTTTACCAACAAACACCTCTAGCAAAACTTCGTTATGGCAGGACAGCTGATATAAATGCACACCTGTAATTAATTCAAGGCCTCTTTAGGAAATACAAGGCTCCCTGCATTTGTGCTGCAGGGCACATGAGCCCTGGCCCACTTTCGGGGTTTTGCTCCACCTGATCAGAACAGCAGGCAGCAATCGCCTGCAGGCTTGAGCTGGCACCCAGTCAGAGGGCGATGCTGGACACCAGCTTCAATAGCAGGGCTGCTCCTGGCAGGCGGGCAGGAAGATAACTACCATCTTACAGCCTCAGCTGAACTTACTTTCCCATCTAGGAACTGCTAACACAACTCAGCTGGGCAGACCTGTGTACCCTCTTGATAACCCTAGTACATTACAGCTTAAATTGATCCTCTTTCAAATGATTTGAGAATTACCAAGCTGCCTCCTCAGCTCCAGCAGCCTGTGGAGAAAACCCCTCTGCAACGGGCTGTTTCCTCTGCACTGATAGCTGTGTTTGTCTCCCAGCCTCTCTGTTCCTGCCTCCCGTGGAGCAGCTGTTGATCACTGAAACATAGGTTTGCTTCAGAGGAGGAGCAGGAGGACTGGGGAAAAAAACTAGGGGAAAACATCTAGAGTGGTACATCAAGGGTTATAATTAATTTCTGTATCACAATAATTAACTTTTGGACAGAATATTTGTATCTTCAGTTTGGACAGGAATCCCAGAAACAGGAGGGTGGAGGCTGAGGTTACAGCGAAGGTTTGGGGCGGGAGGTGTTTGAGTTCATGTTCTGAGTACATCACACACCTGCCTCCATGCTGATGATGTTCACTGCTTTAGCAGGAGCTGTTTTTCAGGATCCAGCCATTACTCAAACTCTTCTGGTGAATGGGGGCACAAATGCTCTGGGTATGCCCCCAAATTTTACCCCAATCGCATTATCTCATTATTTTCTGCAAAACTGCAGATTTTTTTTTTAAAAAATCCACCTGTTAGGAACATGCTTACTCTCCTCTGTCAGATTTGCTTGAAATTAGCCATGTGTTTCCAAACATATCAATCTGGGACTGACAGACAAATGGTATACCAACCTAAGCTTTGTTTCCTTTAGAAACTGAATAAAAGTACCTAAGAGATCGATTAAATGCCTGTGTCCTATCTGAAACAAAAACTTATCCTGAAAATATCATTTTCCCAAGTAATCTAGAGCTCCAGGGCTAGAACAGGTCCCCCATGCCATCCTTGCCTCCTCCATATATCCTCAAACAGGGCACTGAGCCTGCACGGTGGGTCTGGCCTGTGCTGAAGGCATGCTGCTGTGGGTTGGGATGCTCTCACTTTCACTGGGAGTTGTGGCAGAAAATACAGTATTCTTCATCTTCTCAAAGCCACCTCTGCCTTCCCCTCCTCCTGCCCTCTTCTATCCCACCTTCCACTCCCATCCACAAATGGCCAAAGAACAGCTTCAGATCTGGGTCTCAATAGTTTACCCATTGCACCTTAAAATAACATCTGTTAGTGGTGCAGACTAACGGGGCCATATTCTGTCCTCCACTGCACCTCTATGTCCCCACCGGAGCCAAGAGACAAAAATAATTGTATAATGAAGGTGTAACTGGCGGGCAGAGTTTGGCCTACATTTCTTTAGAATAAATCCGCAGCAAGCAGAGCTGGTCCCCCCTCCCCACCACTGGGACGAAGACCCTCTACCTTTGCGTGAGGGGCCCTGGCTCACTTTTTGCTCACATCAGCCTCAGCCTGTGCTCTTCCTGCTGCGTTTCTTTGGCCGGCTTAGCTAAGCGCAATAGGCAGACTGCTGACAAGATCTGAGCTCTTGAGTGCTCTTGCTCTGAAGTGAATAGTTAAAATTGTTACAGAGGAGAGGTAGTCAGCAGAGGAAAAATACTGGAAGGGACAAAGGATATTTTTTTTTTTTTTTTTTTTTTTTTTTTTTGCAATGAACTGGAACTGAAAGCACGGCAGGTGAGGGATCTGCACAAGCAGAAGGAGGGATCTCCGGGGGCAGAGGAATGCCTTTTTACTTTTATTCTCAATTATAACTGATAATGTGGGATATTTGCTCTACATTTGCAAAACATGAAATGTTAGGAGGGAGGAGAGAGAAAAACTGGACATTTGTTTCATGAATGTTATTACATAAATGACAAAGAAGTTAAAGAAAAGCAAAAATTTTGTGTTGGTAGGGCCATATAGGGAAAAAAGGAGCTCCAAGATTAGCAGTCTAGAACTTCCTCAAAATATATTCTCACAATATATTGAATAAGGAGAGAGGAAGAAGTATATTCCAGAAAAGATAAGACAGTACAGAGACTTTCTTCCTTTTAAAAAACAAAGTACTTCTGTATTGTACATTTTCACTTACTCAAGAAAATTTTCAGTTAAAACTATTAAATGAAGAAGGGGCCTTTCTTAGCAACAAGACTTTATTTTTCTATAAAATCTTGTTTCTGCCATATAAAATTATATATCTTAAAATATTCCATAATCATTTAAAGCAGAAATTTTTGTGCCCCCAAATTATTCTTCAAGATACTCTACCTAATTTCATAGAAGAGAATTTATTGGCAGCCATTTCTTTCAAGTAAAGAAAAATGCCCTAAATTCTAACTGCCTTTAGGAAATTAGCTCAAAACTTCTAGCTCAATAACATCACGCTGCAAGCTACAGTATTGGGAGCTTTAACACAAACTATTTTTTAATTGCAATAAAGCCTAGAAGGAGAAGTGATTCATCTTTATTTGTACAATCCTGTGTACTGTGGATACAGCTGACTTAAAATACTTTGCAGGTATGGTTCAGGATAAGAGTCAAGGCGCTGGCCTCCAATGTAATGCGGGTGCAAGGGTCATTATTTACTGGAATATCTCCCATGGAGAGCAAGCAGCAAGCTATGTCACAAAAGCCGCATTGATTTTTTCCCCAAAAAGAGTTGCCTCGTCTTATATCAGATATCAGACCTATTTGTGCGAACAGGAAGGTGTTTATTGGTGTGACAGCACCTAAAAGAAGACAAAGTGAGACCTATGAGACAGTATGATAGAAGTTCCTTGACTTCATCCATGCCTTTGTACTCTGAAACATTTATCTCATGACACTTAGGTAGGGTGATTGGCCTTTGTTTAGATCAGCTCCCTGAATTGGTACTTCCAGGGAGGATGTGTTCAGATGGGCTACAGCAGAGGAGAATGGGGGGCTGCAGCAGCCTGGGCTTAGAACAGCTTAACTTATGGGGAACCACGTCTTCATGGGCATATGTACCTGATATAAAGGCTGGATGACATGTAAAGATTGCATACATGCTTAACAGTTCAGGATAAGCTTTCTGGAGGTTAGTACTCACCAGTAAATAGCATATACTCTAGCATAAATACAATATAAATAAATTAAAGACACTGGCATATTCAGTTGTGCTATGACAGAGATGTTGGGACTCTGTGCAAGGTTTTCCCAGAGGTATTCCCAGTGACACTCTCTGCCCTCTGGAGTTCTCTATCTTAATCTGCGATCGCAGGCCATGATCTCATTGCAATCATGGAGACATGGTGGGATAGCTCACATGACTGGAATGCTGTCATGGATGGATATGTGCCTTTTAGGAGAGACAGGCCAGGAAGGCGAGGTGGAGGAGTTGCTCTTCATGTGAGAGAGCAACTGGAATGCATCGAGCTCTGCCTAGGCAGGGAGGAGGAGGCAGTTGAGAGGCTATGGGTAAAGACTGAAGGGCAGGCTAACATGGGGGACACTGTTGTGGGTGTCTACTACAGGCCACCTGACCAGGAAGAGAAAGTTGATGAGGCCTTCTATAGACAGCTGGAGGCAGCCTCACAATCACAGGCCCTGGTTCTCCTGGGGGACTTCAACCACCCTGACATCTGCTGGAGGGACAACACACCAAGGTACAAACAGTCCTGGAGGCTCCTGCAATGCATTGACGAGGTCATCCCTGGTGACGAGGGATACAGAGAAGGCAGAATTACTGAATGCCTTCTTTGCTTCAGTCTTCACTGCTAAGGACAGCCTCAGGAATCCTGCAGCCTGGACCTGAGGGAGAAAGTCCACAGAAGGGAAGACTTTCCTTTGGTTGAGGAGGAAAGGATTAGAGACCTTCTGGGCAGCCTAGACATCCACAAATCCATGGGCGCAGATGGGATGCACTCACGGGTACTGAGGGAGCTGGCAGATGTTGTTGCCAAGATGTTCTCCATCATCTTGGAAAGGTCCTGGAGAACTGGAGAGGTGCCTGAGAACTGGAAGAAAGCCAGTGTCACTCCAATCTTCAAGAAGGGCAAGAAGGAGGACCCAGGCAACTATAGGCCTGTCAGCCTCACCTCCATCCCTGGAAAGGTGATGGAACAGCTCATTCTGGATGTCATCTCCAGGCATACGGAGGGAAAGAAGGTGATCAGGAGTAGCCAGCATGGATTCACCAAGGGGAAATCCTGCTTGACCAATCTGAGAGCCTTCTGTGATGGAGTGACTGGCTGGGTAGATGAGGGGAGAGCAGTGGACATTGTGTACCTTGACTTCAGCAAGCCTTTTGACACTGTCTCCCATAACATCCTCCTAGAGAAGCTCAGGAAGTGTGGGTTAGACAAGTAGACAGTGAGGTGGCTTGAGAACTGGCTGAAAGGCAGAGCTCAGAGGGTTGACATCAATGGCGTGGAGTCTAGTTCAAGGCCTGTGGCTAGTGGCATCCCCCAGGGCTCAGGACTGGGTCCCATCCTGCTCAACTTCTTCAACAATGACCTGGATGAGGGGACGGAGTGCATCCTCAGCAAGTTTGCTGATGATACCAAGCTGGGAGGAGTGGCTGACACACCTGTGGGCTGTGCTGCCATTCAGAGAGACCTGAACAGGCTGGAGAGCTGGGTGGAGAGGAACCTCATGAGGTTCAACAAGGGCAAGTGCAGGGTCCTGCACCTAGGGAGGACTAACCCTAGGCACTAGTACAAGCTGGGGGCTGACCTTCTGGAGAGCAGCTCTGTGGAGAAGGACCTGGGAGTGCTGGTGGATGACAGGTTGACCATGAGCCAGCAATGTGCCCTCGTGACCAAGAAGGCCAATGATAACCTGGTGTGCATTGGGAAGAGTGTTGCCAGCAGGTCGAGGGAGGTGATCCCGCCCCTCTACTCAGCCCTGGGGAGGCCTCATCTCAAGTCCTGTGTCCAGTTCTGGGCTCCCCAGGACAAGAGAGACATGGAGCTACTGGAGAGAGTCCAGCGTAGAGCTACGAAGATGATCAGAGACTGGAGCATCTGCCCTACAAGGAATGGCTGTGAGAGCTGGGCCTCTTCAGCCTGGGAAGAGAAGACTGAGGGGGGATCTTATCAATGTGTGTAAGTACCTGAAGGGAGGGTGTCAAGGGGAGGGGGACAAACTCTTTTCAGTTGTCCCGTGTGACAGGACAAGAGGCAATGGGCAGAAATTGAAGCACAGGAAGTTCCTCCTGACCATAAGGGGGAATTTCTTCCCTGTGAGAGTGATGGAGCACTGGACCAGGTTGCCCAGGGAGGTTGTGGAGTCTCCTTCTCTGGAGATCTTCAAGGCCCACCTGGATGCAACCCTGTCTAACGTGCTCTAGGTGACCCTGCTGAGTGGGGAGGTTGGACTAGGTGATCTGCAGAGGTCCCTTCCAACCTTACTGATTCTATGATTCTAAATAAAAACAGACTGAAACGAGAAAAGGAAAGGAAGCAATGTTATTCCCATTTAGCAGATAGAAATTGAGATCCCAAGAGTGTAATGACTTGCGAAAAGTTAAAAAAGTAGCCTATAACAAACCTAAAGATTGAGATTAGATCTCCTGGAATTCATTCCGCTATTTAGCCAGATGATGCACCGTGCTTTCTTGTTAATCGTTAAACACCACAGGCGATATCTTGGCCCTACTATTTGAACAGAAAAAACTTTCACTGCATTTTTATGTTAGGGCTTTGTTACCATGGCAGTGTGGGTTCTGGGAACCCTTAAGACAGGCTGGCAAACTGGCATGTCCTCAGCTGGACGGAGTGATGTTCATTGCATGATTTTGACAGTTGCATTATAGACTTCTTCAGACTCTTGATTAATGTATAGCCTTGATGCTATTTCACAACGAAGTCTGCAAACAAGGTGACATAAAGTGAAGGAGAAATCAGGTACAGGAAAACAACGATACAGAATGTGTCAAGAGTTATTTGTAAACAGGGGAAGAGTGGAAAGGAGTAACGACTGGTGCCAACAGGAAAAAAACACACCTTATTATAAAATGATGATAAAAAGCAAGCAGTAAGGGCGAGCTTGTGTAACAATCCAAAGCAAAAATAAAAATGATGTTCTGCTGCCTGGAAGTTGCATCTTCCTTGACAACAATCTGAAAACAACAAAACCAAAGAACATTGCTAGAACAAAGGATTTACTGTTAGTGTTGCTTTCCCCTTGATATAGATCAGCTCAGCTGGCTCAGCTCTGTCACTTGCCCTGTTAGGGGCCCGGAGTCAAAGCAGTAGACATCCTCTCCCTACTAGACTAGGGGAGCAACTACAGTTGCTTTGAAGATTAAAAAAAAACACATATACATAGTATTTCACATTGCATAAAAATAGGGAAGAATGAATGACATACTCTTTTTCCTTGTCCTAAAAATAAATTGCAATTTATTTCAATGCCTGTGTTTCTGTGGCATTTAACATATTCTAAAGAGAAATTGCAGAAAAGTGGTTGGTTCAACCTAACTCTACATATCCATGTAGGCTCATTCATCTGCAGTTATGTTAACGTTATGTGATAAAACGCTGTGTTGCATTGCTGATGACTGCCATCCTGAAGGCCTGAACTGGTGTGTGAGCTCCTCAAGACATGAATTTCTAGGATGACATGGACATAACTGAACACAATACGTTTTGCCTTTAGAGCCCCAGCTTTAAACAGACAGTCTTAGCTCATCCTCACTTAGCTGTATCCCCACTTGGAGGATATAATGGTGGAGAAAGGCTAAAAGAGAGAGCATAAATATATATCACCTCAAGCTGTACTTCTTCCATATATCATATGGTTAGGTCCTTTTATGTCACACCAGACAGCATTAAGATAGCTCCACTCTGTTATATCCACAACTGAGACTAGCCGCTGTTCAACTTTGCTGACTCCTTATGCAAAATGTGCTTCAGTCTAACAAAATCCTTAGGAAATGTATTCTAAGGGAGGAGTTATTTTTCTTTATGAACACTCTCAATGGTGTAATCCAAGTCTTCTTGAAGTGTAAGAATTAAAACTGCTAGGAAATTGGAAAACTTTGTTTCTTAAATTAAATCCCCAGAACTGCTGTAAACAGACTAGGGAGGAACTGCAGCCATCACATGCTTTGCATACCCTACACTAGAAAGAAAAAAAACCAACTTTCTTTGGGAGACCAAAACATAAAATATTTGAGAAATTTTTTTCACAGTGGAATGCTGTTCATTTATTTTCAAGGCCGAGAAATAGCTATGGACGTTCCCAGACATACTGCATTATCCTTTCCTGATAATTACTTGTGGTACATAGGCTCTCTTTTTATACAGCACAGGAAGGATTAGATTAAGCCCTGAGATGTGCAGCAAATCGTTCACTGATACATTGCCTTGATTTAAAGATCAGCATATATGAGATAGACATCTCATCCACATATATTGCTTTCTCCTGGCAGCAATATTTTTTTCATGCAGAAAACATTTGCAACTGTGATATCCTTAGAAAAAGGTAAGGAAAACTGATTCAGTAAAAGGTATCTCTGTATTTAGTAGGTTTAGTAGGCACAATTTTTTTCCAGTGAATTTGCGGAATCCTCCTTCCCTTCTATAAAATATTAAATTCTCTTCATATAATGAAAATATGCTGCTATAGATATGTTCAGCATACACAAAATTAGAAGCTGAAAAGCCTGAAAGAGTTACAGTAATGCCCAAATCCTTCACCCAGCTTTCTTCAGAGTTCTAGAATTTGCAAATCCAGGTGCAAATTCTCAAAATGTTGCAAAAAACCCCACACGGCCAAAGTACGTGTTGGCATTGCTGCACAGTGACAATTAAATTATTCCAGTTCTACAGCTGCACCACAAAAATCTCATTTGCTTTAAGGGCATAGCAGAAAGCGCAAATAAGCAGCACCAGTGCAGAAATAAATCATTAGGGGTTCCAGGGCAACTGTCACAGAGTCATTAAAGTGTGGGGCTGGAAAAACCTTAAGTGATCATCTATGTTTTCCCCCAGAAATGAAACCAGACAAGTTACTTAGATTCTCTCTAACCACGGTCTTCCAACCTTCCCTCTCAGCTACCTTTGCCAGTACTTCTACTTTGAAGGAATTTATTAATATCTACCCTAAATCTGCTTTACTACAAAAAAAAAAATGTTTTTAAGTGCACAGCAGTGACAGTGAAAAACTTGTCTCCCGTTGTCCTCTTTATAATACTGTCCATGTCGGAAGACTGTGTCCTCATGTGTCCTCACCATTGCCCTCTGTTCTTTCCTATGAACAAAACTGATTTTATTTTTTTTTCCAGGAACATGTCTTCTAAACCTTGTATTCTTTAGTTATTTCTGTTGGTCTGTGTTTTCCTTAACGTGTAGTGCCAAAGACCAGACATGGTGCTCCAGCTTTGACCTTGCAGAGGCCAACTGGAAGAGAGTAATCTTCTCTCATTTCTAGTATACAGTGTTCCTTTTTCTACAACCAAGAAAGAGGTTCATCTTGCTTGTAACCAACTCACTCTGTTGGTTTATATGCCATCAGTGGTTTCCTATAAATTGCCTATCATTCTGTGCCAGATGACAGCATAACCAGTTATCAGCTACATTTTGTATATGGACTTTTGATTTTTCTTTTCCAAATACAAAGCCTTATTAATTTCAATCTGTTCATTCTTCACTTTTCCAGCTTATCAGCATCATTTTGAACACTAATCCTGTCTTCCACATCAGAGACAAGGCTGATATCTTCCACAAGCTCCCTGGGTGTAATCTACACTCCATTATTCATAATATTAAAGGAAATTATGAAAAGGACTAAGTAGAAGGCAGATCTCTGCAACACACTGAAAACTGCTCAAATTAACATCAGAACATTTTTGTACCTGCTTTTGCAAGTACAGTTTTCCAATCATTTGGGGCACTATTTTATTTTCTCATATCTCTCACATGTTTGCAGAAGACTGTTGCATGCTCTGTGAGAACCTAAGACAAGCAAGCGTCTTGTCGTCAGCTGTACGTTTGTCATGCATGGAATCTGCTCCCTCTCTGAACAAGAAGAAGTGAAACGAAAATGGAAAGAGATTGAGACTGCTAATGTAACCCGTTCTTTCTCTAGTCTGGTTATGGGAGCACCACGTGGAGTGGTATCAAATGTCTTAATGAAGTTCTGATATACTGTGTCAGTTGTGTCTTGCTTATCCTCTTAGTGAATTACCAAATAAAGCAAAAATACTACCTTTTACTGAGGCTGCCAGTCAATTCTGCTTATTGACCATGTTTTCAGACTGGTAATTTGTCTAATTTTTTCCTTTCTAGTACCTGCATATTCTTACTTTTTTCCTGAAAACCTCATCTATAACACATTTGTAGAACAGGATCAGGAAAACAGGTTATGTAAGACACGTTAGGAAAAACAAATTTTGAGAGGCTTTAGTATGCTCCATGCTTTGGAACAGAATTAAGATTTTTAAGGGAATGATTTTGTATAAGGAATGTGCCTTCTCATCTCTTGTAAAAACCCACCCAGAACCATATTGTACTTCCTTCTTTATACAGTTTACTCAGTGTATACTTGTGAGAACTCATTTAAAATCCCAAGAAATTCTGTAAGTAAAGGATAGTCCAATCCCACAGACTAAGCAGAGTTTTCCTGGGTGCATATTTCTTGCTTGATGCTGGGAACCAGAACTAGAAATGACTGTATCCTTCTATTAGCTCTCTGGTTTACAGAAAGACATAAAAATAAAAGACACAACAGTCAGTTTAAAAAGGAAAGGGAGGTTAAAAAGGGGGATTGGTCTGTGAGCGTGGGAAGTGAGAGCTGGAAGTAGAACTGGCTTTCCTGGAATCTGGGCAGTCCTTCATAGACATTTGACTAGAAGAGACAAGAGTTTGCATTCAGAAAATTTGGAGGCTGATCTTTCTACAGTTCAGTATATCTAATTTGGGGGCTTCTGACGCTATCTGGCAAATATGCATCCCTCTAGTCAAAGTATCCATTGAATATAACTCCTGTCTGTCAATTCAAACTGGTGCCAATGAATACTTCATTAACAGCTATGTCCATAACTCTAGCTTCAGGTACAGTCTGGCTAGTGCCATCATGAAAACAAGAAACAGCATAATTTCAGTATCATATACCTTAGCTAATTGACAAAAAATTGGTCATGGTGTCTGTATCATGTAATGTCTTATTTAATGACTTTGGAATCACAGTCTGAGAATGGCTAACAAAGAGGATGGACTAACCTCTGATGAGGCTTGAGCAGCATGATGGGACCTAGGATGGGGACTGGGACTGACAATAAAGGGAAGAGACTTAAAGTGGACAGAGAGGCTGATGGCCTCATCTTTAATTGTATGGCTACTGAGCAAAGATATTCTTAAGTGGAATTTCTCTGGCCAAACTATAATTAATCTTTTGCAGTCTACTGGTTGTGAGAGATCTACAACTCAAGATGAGAATGTCATTACTCACCTTTTATTTTAAGGTAGAAATGCATCTTGTAGCAATGCTTTAACACAGTTTCATCCTCTAAACAGAAAGGAGAAAAATTTTGGTAAGAATTATCTATCTGTTTAGTTTTCTGTACCTGTAACACAGTGAAGCCAACTTGAATATTCATGAATGTGTTAAGGGAATCCATTCTGAACGATCTTTCACCGAATAGTTTCTTCAAAGACTAGGTTATTAATAATGAATATGTCTTGCAAATCTAGTAAAGCAATCAACCTATATAATTTCATCTCATACCATAAGGTGTAAAGCCGTTCAGAATGAAGAGGAAAAAATACATGCTAAACAGTTAAAAATTATTAAAACATCAAAGTTACTTTAATTCTAACATTAAATCATAGTATTTTTATATTAGTAATCTGTTCTTAAATTTCATGTAGGCATCTCAGCACATTTTCCAAATTGGACATAATGGTTTAGAATTCTTCTTGTTATTCTTGTATCTTATTGCTTTTACCTGTGCATTTCCTGATGTTCTCCCTGTCTTCTCCCTCACTCATAGCTTTGCACAAGACCGATCTGGTAGGCTGAAATGACATCTCAGTTCCCTCTGTCTTTCTTGCGTAGTTTGTCTAATTCTTTCCCTGATTTTAGCTGTAATCAGTCACTTTTCTATATGTCCTATGACTTAGAAGTGGGAGCATTTTTTTAGTGCAGGCTTTGCTTCTTGAGGTAACTGACAGATTGGGTGAAACCTAAACTTAGCTCAGGGCCTAACTCATGCTACCCGCCAACAACGAAGAAAATGGCAAAGTCACCGGCAGCTGATACTCCTCCAGTGTTCCTCCCAAACAAGCCTCTCCTGGAACTGACACAACTGTGTGAAAGAAGTGAAAAAGGTCTGGAGGACCTTGTCAGAAGGAGCAATGGGATGTGCCCCCAGACACATTCGCAACCATGGGGAGAAACGTTGACATAGGCTGCACTATGAGGAAGCTCACATTCAGCCTAAGCTACTCCAGGTACCAGTTGCTTGGACTTACTGGGAAATACAGACCTAGCCTTCAATGTGAACAGTTTTTTCCTGTTCACTTCTGCTTTAGTACAGCATGCTATTTTTCTTGTTCTGGACAATAAAAGTTAAAATACTTTCATGATAAAATGAATAACACAGTAGCAAAGAATCAGCCAAAACCAATGACAAAAGTAACACAAGCAAATTACAGAGTTCTTCCTGATTTTAAGTTGTTAAAGCCTCACTGGGGAGTGCACCCATTAAAATGATTTGGGGATAGGGTACTAGAATAGCAGGCTTTTAACAGAAACACACATGAAAATAATAACTGCTTGAATGCTTGCTATGGTCTCAGATTCACATTCCCCACCAGTTTTGTTCCTTTAAGGAAAGTGCTGTTTTCCTAGTGCAGTATAAGACAGCGGTCTACTGACTCTTGAAGCTTGAGATCTTAGGACAACAGTTGTTATGGTATTAACTGTACAGAGGAGCTGATCATTAAACGGAGAGTATCCACAAGGAACAGCTCAAACAACTTATCAGCCGAAGCTTGAGTAGAGTGCTGTCTTTCTTCAGTATGCCTCCTCTACTGCCAAGAAGAGGCTGGGTGAGGAAGAGAATATGGCCGGGAGAGTTAAGTCACTGATAGGAGCAGGAATTCTGTGTGTCATCTTTTAAAAAAGAAAATGTTGAGGTATTTGCAAAGAAGCAACATTAGAGCTGAGGAGAGAGAAAAGGCTATCTCAGGCAATGTAGGAAAGTATGTGGGAGTAAGGGTACCTTGGGGAAGGTAAAGAGGAGGAAGATGTCCAGTGTTTAGGGAGAAGGTATCCAAAACCATATGAAAAATACAATGAATGCAGGAAATTTAATTATATCTCGAAGAGATCCTTGGATGAAGTAGGTTTTACAATCATTACTGTGTAAGACTGGCCACTGTATCAAGCCAAAACTCCAGGATTGCTTTGTCAGAAAAATAAAGATTGCTAACAAAGTAATTAATAATTAAGTTAAAAGTCCTTTATTTCCCCACCACAGAAATCAAACTCTGGTACTCTGCCACAAGTGCCTGGCAAAACGGCTGCACATTAAAATGTCTAAAGTGCCCTTGAGTGACAGGTCCTAACAAAAGTTCTGCAATCTATAAACAGACAAAACCCTATAGAAACAAAGACGCATTTGTTTTTCTTTCTGAAAGAGGAGATTTGAGAAAATGGATCCTGAAAACTCTTGTATGCCACATAGTGCATCCATTTTAATCTATTAAAACATGCCACTGGCCAGAATATTGTTTGCTCTATTCCTTCATACAGTCCAATTGATTTTTCGTATGAGAAAACAGAGGCAGATTTGGAGCAGTTCCATTACTCTGGGGCCAGATTCTACAGAAATGTCAAGACTTAATCCATAACTACTGGATCTGAACTTCAGGATGGCAGACTGTCTCCTTACCTTGGGAAGACAGCTGCCCTACCACATCTCTTTTTAGAACCATCCTTCACTATGTGGCTTAGAAAATCAAATACAAAACTTTAAAAACTAGAAATCAAATACAGAATCTCCTGCAAGCATCTCCCATAGCCATGTTCTGTAATTCCTTCATCAATCTACCCAGCCTCCTTCACAGCTGGTAACTGAGTAGGGTTGGCCAACCACATGACAGTTTGGCAAACCATCTAATGACATTCATAATACTCACTAAAAAAAAAGCACAACAAAGCTGACAATCTAATCCAAAATAACTTCTACAAACCTGTGAGAATTTTCTATTTTTGCATATCGGGGTGGTGGTGGTGAAGTTGCAAGGGGAATTTCAGTGAGTACTGTGCTAGAAATGCCCTTGGATTCCTGGCGCTGCATGGTGCAATTGTGAGGCAGCTGCGCAGCTGCCTCTGGGCTTTAGGTTTTTTGTGCCTCTGCTCACTATACATCCTCAAAATGCTATTTGCGCGTGAGGTAGATGACATATTACATACTCTGCTGCTTTCTAAGAGCCAAAGCACTTTTTAGAGTTTTTTTTTTCTTTTCACTCAACCAAAGTAAACAGAAGTGGCCTAAATAAAGAAGGCATTTTTGTAGGAGTCGCTGAAGAGACAGACTCTTCTGCAGCAGTGAAAAAAATAAGCACTCTGCAACAGCTCCTTGCAGTAATAGAGATGGTTTCACAACTGTGCCTAGTCTAAGCATCCTCTTTGGACTCCTGATGTGTATCCTATGTGTTGGAACAGCATTCTGCCTATTGTACACTAGGACTCCCGTCTAGGAGGGAAGGAGGGAAGAAAGGAAGGAAGGAGAAAAAGGAAGAAAGGAAGGAAGGAGAAAAGAGAAAAAAGAAAAAGAAAGAAATGAAAATAAAAAAGAAATGAAGATCGAAAGAAAGAAAGAAAAAGAAAAGCAGCAGTAGCACATTTTTTATGCTGCTGAGCTTCCCTTTCTGCAGAAGGAAAGTAAATGGCCTTTTATTCCCAGTGCTGCCTATGGCACTTTCCTCTCTGTAGATCCCATTAATTTTAACACGCAGGTCTTACCACGTACATCCAAGCTCCTGTCTCATTTTGGTGCCTTTTGTCCTTCTGCCCTGAAGATGCAAAAGAGGAAGTAGGACATAGCTTCACAGAATAAAAGAGGGCAAAAGCTCAAAGTACTTGTGAAATTTCTGAAGAAATGATAGATTGCTGACAATCTTGCAAAGCAAGGTAATACTTTCACCTTTCTCTCTACATTCACCTTTATTCACTTTATAGTCAGAAAGCAGAAGTGCATTTTTGTGAACAGATGATGTTAGCTAAGTGTCTGTCCATTTCTGAAGTTGTCAGAATTTGTAGACTAAATAGTCCAGAATTTCTGGACTAAAGAAATGAAATTCTTACTAAAGTGATTGAAATATAATTCAGAAATATAATGAAATAAAAGGGATGCAGATGTTTCTTTGTAGTTTTCTTCACCCACTTTCTGTGTCTTATTGTTTTTATGCTTAATAAATTCCACATAAATGACCCTAAAATAGGTGGGCCGTTAGCTACTACTAATGCTCACTGACTAATAATGCAACTACACTGCCATTCCAGAAACTCCTAGATAGTGTTTTTTTTTTTTTTTTCTTTCTTTTTTTTTTTTTAATACAAATGCGGGAACATATTAGCTGGAATGACCAAGATCTAAGTGAACTCTGTTTCTAGGTGAGCGGTCTCTTTTGTCTACTCCTGGTTCCTGATAGACAAATTAAAATTACATTTTCAAGCAGCTGAGATTTGAATCCAAAAATTTCTTAGCTGTCTTCCTCTGATACGAATTATTCTAAGTGGGAAAAATAAGGAAGAAAATGATGAAATCTTATTCTACATTGAACTTCAGAATTTTTATCTCACATTTGATGAGCTGTATTCTACCCAAGTCTCCAAAGGGAAGACCTCCCATACAGAATGCAGCACAGTTCTATTTTTAAGAAACAGGTCTTTATAACCTTCCTGTACTGTACTCGAAGTATTCAAAGGTGTGATTTTTGAACGCCAATGCATTTTTCATATTGTCAGAAAGTAACGTATACAACAAAAGAATGGCATAAATAGTTATTATTCAACCTGGAAGTAGTTTTACATGAACATGATGTCTGTTCTTTTTTTTTTTTTTTTTTTTTTTTTTTTTTTTTTTAGCATTCTGCTAGCAACATCTCTTATTTTACTGAAGGACTTTGCCTACATTTTCTGTGAACTTCTGGATGGCACTATAATTTAACCCATGTGTTTCTAAAGACAGATACAGAACAAAAACTGCAACCCCAAGACTGGCCAATAGGGAATGTACAAAGTTATCTCTTCCTTCTCCTTTTTTCCTATCATTTTCCATCCTGCATATCTGATTTATCACTTCACAGGATCACGGAAGGGTTAAGGTTGGAAGGGATATCTGGAGATCATCTATTCACCCCTCCTGCTCAAGCAAGGTCACCTAGAGCCCATTGCCGAGGACTATGTCCTGGGAAGGACTTCCTTGAGAAAGCGGGAACATCACTACAGCTAAAGATCAGTGGTTTAGAGAGAACTAGGAAAACTGCTTTTGCTGCATCACCTCTTACGCTGAGCAAATTATAACTCTAACTCACCATGATATTTCTGAATCCATGGAACAATAAAGCATTTCTCACACCTACAAAAAATGTACTGAGGAAGTGATGGGGAAAGCAGGGACTGCTGACATGACCATAGGTTCTTTGTTATCTTCGTCCTATATAATACATCTGTGTCTTGGTCATTTGACACTGAAAGGCCTATGCAATCCCTCACCTTCCCTTCCACGACCATCACAGTATGCATAGTGTATCTGCACTCACTATTACACAGGCAACAGTTTTAGTTCCTCAATCAGAAATGACAAATTAAAGTGATTACGGAAAAGTAATTTGCAAAGATAGTTATTTGTTCTATTCAATATGGGTTTGGGTAAAGCGGAAACAGGTATTTTTTCTATCCGCTGTGATTAGCTAAAGCAATATTACTAAGCTATACATAAGTAAGTTAATCATTCAATAATACTAGTACGTGAAGTATAGAGAATTAAAATGCCAACGAATGTATCACTGGCATGTTTTTCATGCTTCGTACCACATCTCAATAGGTTTTTATGCATTTCTCCTGAAAAAAAGATGATAGAAAAATATTCATGCAAGTGGTATAGTGGTTAATATAGGATGATTATATTACTGAGGTTCTTCAGTAATTTCTTTACTTGGTTGCACTTTACCACCAATTTATAATAAACCTGATTTAATTCCTGACTAGTAAGTGAGGCTCATTAGGAATCAACAACAGAAAATGAGAAGGAGCTAGAATTCTTATGATGTGATATAATTGTCTGTACATGTTACTAGGTCCAGTTTACTGAACTGCTACCTTATAAATTCTTGTACACTGGAAATTAAGCACAGCTACAGATGTATTCATGTACCTCAGGAGCTAAATGTTTAGTGATTTTTCCTTCCCATAGATGATTACTATTCAACTTTCATAAACATGCTCACAAAAAGCAGGCTGATCTCTGTTTCAGTCAGTAGCCATGCTGAGGATTCTGCTATGTCAGGTGATGCAAGCTCAGCAAACATCTACGCTAGAAAGGTCATAGATAATTCTTTGCTGCTCTTGTCCCGAATGTCTTCGTGAGTGGTGACGATTATCCCAGTGTACCACACACCTTTGCGTGCCTGAGAACGGAGCAGCTATGTAACAAGCTCAGGAGCAAGCACTACAGGTGCTTCTGATATCAGATCCTCAGTCTTCGTGTCTGAAGGTTTCAGTGTCATTCAGAAATGCCACTAGCAGAAGGTTCTTCCTGGGCTCATAGAATAAAAGGAGCTCTAAATCACAGCACATTCTTTCCTGGGTGGGTGTTATGCAAAATGATCAATTGAGCATGTTTAAATAAGGATATATGATAGCCCTGGGCCTGATTCTTGAAGTCCTTTTCCTGATATCCAGACTAAGGCATAATCACTACACATTAAGTTTACTCCCATGTTTCTCTTGACCAAGAGAAAAGAATATGTTAAAGATGATGCTCAGTCTTTTTGTTTTTTGTTTTTCTTTTGAAAATGAAAACAACAACAGTAAGGGGAAGAGCATTTCTATCAGTGAGGAACTTCTTTTGTTTCTTAGATTTTGCTGTTTATATATGTAGATGTCTATACATTTTGGACAGAGGAAGGCAAATTTGTTTACACTTGATAATGAATTGGGAAGTTTTGGTTCTGTTTTATATATTGTTTTTTTTTCCTGCAGCAATAAAAATGTATTCCCCCCTCCAAACTCCATCAAGGCAACATGCCAGTTTTCTCACAGCTTCTGTCCTCCACAGTCAAATACAACAGTGCTCATATTCTGAGAGCTTTTATTCTTCTATTTTCCAGAGTATTACAGTATTAGATTCTCAAGTCATTATTACAAACTCAAAATGAGATGATAAGAACTGTAGTTGTCCAAGAAACTGCTTCAGGGATACCCTAAAAGCCATTCTCAGTTAAGTACAGCCTAGTGTCTTGAGCTGCTGGCTGCAAGACAGACAACTGGACAGCCAAAGGGTGGAAGGCATAGACCTCTTCAAACAAGAGAATGGCACCTTTTGGCATGAAAAAAAAATGCAAGCATTAGGGTACAAAAGCATCAGCTATAGACTAGTCCCTATGTTGAGCAGCAGTGTGAGTTACATTTTTAAAAGTGCTATATCCAGAGAAGGTACATCATGTCATCACTATCTGATACTTTCGGGTTTTCTTCTTTGGGATATGTAGTTAACCACAACATCAGCAGTCTTAGTCATGACAATAATCAAACTCTGGTTAGACTGGCAAGCTCTCTCAGCTCCTCAAGCATGTATTTGAATGGTATGAATTAATGAACACCCATGTTCTGGTCCCTGTATTTATGTACTGTACAATTTTTAGGATATCTAACTGAAGTATCAGCTGTAATTATAACAATCAGAAAATGGAAAAATATGGTGACCCAGAGACCTTGTGTGTGTGTACTTCCATATTAAGTAGAAAAATATTAGTAATATCTGGAGTAAAAACATGCATAGATATTAGTAACATCTGGAGTAAAAACATGCATATCTTTAATTTTAGCCCCATGTAAATTCAGAAGAATTGTAGACACACAGCCAAAAAAATGAAAAAAAAAAAAAAGAAAAGAAAAGAAAAGAAATGCTCCTGACAGTGCATTAACAGAGAGATATTCCTGTTTCCTTGACATGGGTTTGACTATTACATCTCCTCTGTTTGGTAACCCAGTAATCTTTCCCATTTGCACAGGGGGTATGAATTCTTTATCAGGTTTAAATCATACTGGAGTAAATTGAGAAAAAAAAAACAAGTTGCTCTTTTTATTAATGCCGGCAGCCCCATTGATTTAGTAATACCATACTGAGCAAAAAGATACATAATGGCATCAGTCTGGGGATAAAGTGTGAAGCTTCTTACTATTTCTATGGACATTGCTGGTTTGTAAGATTCTCTAATGAGCTAGATTTTGCGTTCATGCAAGATGATCTTTCTGTATCTCCTCTGCATGCATGAGAAGTAAGCAGCCTAGTAACTCTCAAGCCTATTAATTGCTTCCTCTGGAGTCCAGGCACCCTCAGTGGGCAGGTGCAGAAATAGTTCAAGATTATGCTTTGTCTTTTTGCCAACCTCTTTTGCAATCCATTTTATCAGAAAGAGTCCAGAAAAGCGACAGGCATCATTGCTGGGATGGGCCTTTTGGCACTAGGGAAAAGCTGTACAAGCTTCCTGGGTAGTTCTTTGGCCCTATGTAGCCAAGCAAATTTTTATCATATTTGTTAAAATACAGATTGTGTGACTGCCACTCTCATTAGCAAAATAAATACAAACTTGGAGAATTCTTTTAATACACATTCAAGAAACACGTAAAACAACACTTAAAGCCACATTAGACAACAGTGCTGTCGCTAGACCAAACTGGTGAGTGTCCCTAGTGTTGGGAGAAATAGCTCAAAAGAATTTACATTCATCAATCCAATTAATGTGAGTTCCTAGAGAATGATGCTATTTAAAGTAGCATCTAATACCCCTAGTGAGTAATAATAATAATAATATTCTCAGAAATAAAGGCTAAAAGACAATACATCATTTTTGATCGGTAGTATAATGCCCTTTGCTTTCATCTGGCTGCAACAAAGACATGCAACCACATTATTTTTATTTCAGTTGCAAGTACTGAAGTGCTATCATAAATAAATCTCTTACAAAGTATGCTTAATATATTGTCCCTTCTCTGGAACTGATTAATATATGAATGCTTTCTACAGTGATTAACAGTACCCCATAGGTAATGGATTTTGGTTGTTTGCCCAGTATCTTCTAAGTGCACACAAGAATTAATGTAAGTGTCTCAGTCAGTGTAATCTTGTCTACCATCTGACAAAGGAAAGATTTCCTCAGTATGTTTTACTTGCCATTATAGGAAGAACAATCTGAATTTGTCTTTTGTACTCATCTGGGATGATCTCTTGCAGTACTGTTACAGAAGCAGAAAAGAGGCTTACAGAAACTTACACTCAGTAATCTGCTGGTGCTGTTGGCATTTACAGTTAGAAAGTTTCATTTCTTATCAACTAGCAAGTCCCTTCATAGCAATAACTTCAGAATATGTGTTAATCTGGGACATAATACCAAAAATGGAGTTTTGACTGGAGGAAAACAAAATATTGCAATTTATTTCAAAGATCAAAGTTGTCAGAGAAAGAAGAGGCATTTTGATCTGAGAAATCTCCTCAGTTGTAGCATATAATACTCAGAAGATCTATATTAGATATTGCACTTCTGAATTTGAGCATGGCCAGAAGGTAACAAGATATGAGAAATAATTCTGCAGCCTGTTCCAAAGCAAGTAATAAAAAGGGAGCCTTAGTCCTCTGTCATTGCTTCCACAGTGTAGAAGGAAAAGTGAAGTGCAACAGACTGCAGCAAAGGCAAAATAGAGGGTAGGTTTCAGAAACAGAGTCTTCCTAGTGAGGAAGGAGAGAATTAAAGTTCTGTTTTTATTACTACATTAGGGCACGTTAAAAATATATTACGCATATATCCTCTTACTGGTCTTTTGGCTACGCTCAGGTGTGGCATCAGAGTAATATCTGATACACTGTCTCCTGAGTCCATTTCTTCACTGCTCTTGAGGCTATTCTGCAGGCTGTTATCTACAATATTTTTTCTTTCTCTATTTTTATCCTGTAGCATTTCACACATACCAAAGTTATGAAGAAAAAAAACAGAAGGAAGTTATTAGTTCTGTAAGATCACATGGGTGAACATGCGCTTTTTATACACTAGAAGGGAGCTCTGAAAATGTCAGTAAACTCCATTTAGTCCCACTCAGTTTTCCCTGGAATAGTTAAAACTCACACGATGGTACATAAATTACATATCCCTCAGCTTATCTGTAGCAGAGAACCCTCTATGTTATCAGAATACAGTCTTTCCATAGAGATTCATCTGTATTTCAAGAGAGTTCAGGAGCTGGGTAAGTTGAATACTTATCAACAAACTATCAGCTCTTTGCCTGCATTAGTATAGTAACAGAAAGTTGCTACTATCTTATGATCTTTACAAAATAATAAAATATTTATGTTTTATAGCTGACACCTGTTTGCATAGTAAACCAAATTTGCTATTGTTCTGCTTTTTACTTTTTAAATAAATTAAATGAACTTCAAATAATTTTAAATGTTGAAATAAAATTTCATGTCCCAAACACAGGGTGTGTGAGGATAAATGATCAAGTATTTGAGATAAGAGTCTTTTCAAATGGGGTTTAGATGAAGAAAAAGAACGTTTTGTATTTCAGGGCCTGATTTTGAACAGTTGCACATCAAATATATAAGTGAGAAATTGTGCGCTATTTTGTTAGTCTACTTCGAATAAATAATGTTTCTGTTGCAAACAAGTTCACTCTAAGGATATATCTATCCCTATGGGAAGAAGAAGGTAGTGGGACACATGATTTTCCATGGCCTCAAAAATGGTGGGGAAGAAAATGAGATGGAACTGAAAACACCTCTTTTTGTTGCTGTTCCTAGAGAGGAAGGAAGAGGCTTCATTTAGGACTGTGACCAACTGTCAAAAAGAGACGTCTGTGAGGACTTTTCATCAGATCCTAATACCTGCCTCTACCAGGCTTCAACGGCCCTTTGTTTCCTTCAGCTGCTCTCTACACCTTACACAATGTCAAGCTCGTGAGGGTGATCCTCAAGGAATGTGACGAATTCTTCACAATTTGCAGTTCAGATTGATGGCCTTCCAAAAGATGTACTCAAACAGGGAGCTCATAAAGTTAGATTTATCAACGACTTTCAGAAATTCTAAATTTACATTATCCAAGGGGTCAAATAGATATTTTAACTTTTCCTCTGAGGATGTTATTAATATATATATATAGCAAAAAATCTAATACATAAAACAGGATAAGGATGAATGAGTAAAGGATGAAATCAACTTGGACTCAAAAAATACTGAATTTCTTTTCTATACTTATCCCTAACAAGAAAACAAAGAGAACTGAATGACTGTGGGATGATTACAACATTGTAAAATAGCTATATGCTAATTATTTCTATACAAATTGTAAATTGCCATAAACATGCTTTAGATGGTAAAAAGGAAAGTGTCAAGCTTCTTGAATCACCTACTTTAGAAAATATGTGGAGAAAGTCTGTGATAACTTTAAACAGCTTTATCATACAGAGTCAGTTCAAGCTATTTTCTCATTGGAAAATGCTGGGAGACAGGGGAACTATTCATATGTCAGAGGCCATAGCTGTAAGCATGAAGGCTCCTTAAAAAACTCTTTGGACCAAACTTAAAGCTTCAGGAAGTGGCAGCACCTACGTGACATCTCCAGCTGGAGGCTGTGATCAAAATGGGTCCATCAGAAAGCAGCTGCCACCTGTAAGCAGCTTCAACATGGTCCAAACTGGAAGCTGAGCTGTGGATTTGTAGGTCAAGCTTTTACACCTAATGCTGATAACTGCACTATAAGCTATGTGGAGTGCTGACAGACTCCTTTCAGCCACTGACCTCAATTCTGCCTGATTCAATTGAAAGGACTTTTTGCAGGGAGAAAACCCCAGCCATCTTAATGTGCTCTCTAATTTATGTGACTAATTTAGTCTAGAAGAGTTGATAGTCAGTAGAGAGGAATAATAAGACAATTCAAAGTGTCAGAGGAAGATGCTAACCATGAACAATCCCCAGTTTGATCACCTTTTTATAACTGACTACAACAAAGATTATTCTATAGCATTATAAAATTACGATTCCTGTGACCTACACCCAAAGATGGACATCAATCAAAGTTTCAAACTCATTACAGACGTGAAAGCTTTCAACTTCTTTGACAAATTTAACTTCACAGTAATGATTTTGACCTTCTCAGAGCACCTCTAAATCCACAGGAATGACTTTTTTGTGTTTTCTTTTCTTTTCTTTTTTCTTTTTTTTTTTTTTTTTTTGGGGGGGGGTGGTTGAGGGGTGTTCTTTATCTTGGGCACTTACTCCCATATATCCAGCAGATCAGCTTACAGGAACTGTCTACTGTACTCACTATAAACACAGATAAACAAACTCCTTAATAAAATACCTTTCTGCAGCTAGAATCTCAAAGACAGGTAGGAAATATACCCTTCTCTCACCTTAATATTTTTCTATCAAAAACGTATCTATCCTTAAAGTGCCACTACAACTTTCTACTTAATACTTTTCTACTTAAATCCTTACATTTAAACAAAAAAAACCTGTTTCCCATTAAAAAGGCTACAAGCAACCTCAGCTTACTTCAAGGATAAGAAAGATGCACTCAGCTACACAAGGATTTTGTGACAGTCTGTACATTGACATGCCTTCAACCCTTCCCAAATAATAAAGATTTTCTGAAACTCCTGGAGCTTTTGATATTATATAGCATGCTGATCTTTAAAATCTCTGAACATCTATGTTGCAGAATGTACCGTCAGAAAAAAGCACGTCTATTAACTTTCAAGACTGACAAGGCATCCTTAATCCATGTAGAGTAAGTTTATCTAAAAAAAAAATCAGAATCTTTTTATCTCTTCCTAAACTATCACAAGACAGTGGGACAGCTTCCCAGAATAACTGTAGAATCCAAATTTTAAAATTTCCTTTCCTTTTACAGTAACATTACAGAATGGAGCACTAATTTTGGTTTGTTGACAATTACCAGTTAAGGGCGTTAGTGGAGACCTAGTTGCACGCTTACAAGTTAGGACTCAGTTCTATAAGGCTAGGGCTAAAAGTTCCTTTTTGCACATTGAGGCTATAGTGTAGTATAACTTAGCAGTGGGAAAACTGGAATCGGTCCAAATTTCTATGCCAAGATCCGTCCTATTTTTCTACATGGCACACTGGTTAGTTTATGGCACACTTGGCTCATCTTCCCAGTGAAGATAGCACTCTCACTGCTGGACTATGCAGGACATTAAGTCTTGCGTTAATTTGTTTGGAGTGTTCAATAGCTGTAGAAGCCATCAAAATGGTTTTCAAAGGCTATTTTCAGAACCTTTTTAAACATTTCTAGGCTTGCTTTGTGTTACACAGGGATGCACATCTGAAATAACAAGTACATACAGGAGAATAAATCAGTTGATCTCTGGTTTTGGCTTTCTTGGAAGATGCTCACATTAGAACTAGAAGACTGACATCAAAGTGAAGCAATCCTTATGTCTGGAACATCTGAGTTTTAAGTATGCATTTTGGTCCTGTTCCTATTTTCCATGCTTATGACCACGTTGTTGTTCTTATTTCTTTGAACCAATGTCTTCCTACAAGAAGTGTTTATTAATCAACAGTGGATATCACTTAATGTGAAGCCAATCTCTGGCTACCTGCAATATAATTCAACTTTACAGTACCTATGGAAAAAATCATATGAAGGACCCTTCTTTTTTCCCATTCTGCTCTGTCTTTTGTGCTTTTTTCTGGTCTATCTTTTAGACTTTTACAGTTATACATGGCTTTGTAGTTTGCTTGTTTTTCTTTTTAATTGAACTCTCATTTACTATATTTCAGCACTGGGAAGGGGAGTATTTTTGTTTATATTCTAAAAGATTGTATTTATTTTTTTCTTATTAGTACTTTACTGTACTCTACTTATCAGTGTTTTACTTTAGTATGTTGCTGTAATTCTTTTTCCCCTTTAGAGAGAAAGCGTGACGAGCATCCAAATACATGAACTGAAACACACTCCAGTTCCTTCACTCTGGACTGGAATTAATTGTACCTATTTAAAGAGAAACCAATATTTCTAATAAAATATCTAAGTAAGTTCTTCAATCTTTGCAAAGTTATTACTACCTGCAATAAAAATCTATATTTTGGTTTGTTAATCTTTAAACTAGGCAGAGTTCATATGCCTTGAATTCTGTTTGTCACACTGCTGATTTATATATTTTCTTTAGGTTTTTCTTACATCCAACCCTTTCTGTGGGGAGTCTGTAGCATCTACGTTGACATAAGATTCATGGTGCATAGCTCGTGTTTAAAGGTTACAGCTAGTCATCCTAATCTCACCACACCATCTAGAAATATCTTAATTTTGTCTGAATTCTGAGTCTGACTAGCTCAGCCAGACAGTATGGAAGTGAGGCTTCTGAGCCAGCAGCATATGTTTTGATGTAAGAACACCACTTCTGGCCATGGGATTCATGACAAGTATGATGGAGATGAAAGAAAAAGCTCCTAATCTCCACTAATTAGGAGTAATTAGTGGGGACCATCAAGGATATAAGGGGTAGGTTTCAGTGGGGAAATTAACAGGAAGATAGAAACAAATCTAAGGATTCTGGCTGGAAATGAGGCAGATCCACGGAGACACTCAGCTGAGATAGCTGCTGGAGAGCTGTTCACAATGGTCTATGAAGGTGGACCATCACGCAGACACTGGTGGTGGTAAACTACAAGGTAAACAGAACAGGAGTGAAAGTGGAGTGGAGTCTGACCTGAAAATTGGGGAAGAATGTGTCATCTTTTTCTGGAAGAGCTCTGTTTCAGCACGGAATCTGTAAATCTTGTCTTGACTCTCCTTCCAGTACAGCCGTCACAGAATCACGGAATGGTTGAGGCTGCAAGGGACCTCTGGAGATCATCTAGTCTCATCGGCCTGCTCAAGCAGGGTCACCCAGAGCACTGTGCACAGGATTGTGTCCAGGTGGGTTTTGAATATCTTCAGAGAAGTTCATGCCAGTATGCTGAAAAATTTGAAAATTAAGAGTTTGGACAACTGTAAACTATGTATTTTGATTATCCTTATAATAATACACTTTTAACACTTTCAAAGAATTTTGGTAAGCACTGTTTACCAATACTGACACTTATGGTGGTTCCTGCTGGGAACATATCAACAATCCCTTCGGTGATTTTCCAGATATTTTTCTTTCCTCAGTTATTCTTAATGGTCTACAAATTGTAAGAGTAGTTTTTGTTTATAGAACTGCCTCTGAAAAAACAACAGAGAGAACTCAAAATACACGTGTGTGACTCTTAAGTGGTTAGTCTAGTAATAATGCAAGCTTCTTATTTTCTTATAACTTTATATAAGCAAATGACATACAATAAAAATAATGCTAATTCCATGTGAGCTTTTCATCTAAATTGGAAGGAAACATGTTTCCCTCGGCTGCTGGCTGCATATTTGGAAGCAAAATCCTTGTGTGCCTGATAAAGGGGAAAATGAGAGTGCAAATGGCCTGATGCTGATACTTCCACTACCATCCAGCAGAGCTTTTTTTCAATAGAGTGAGGCAATCCAGGCCTATGTGTGTATCATGCACCCTTTGGGGATGTAACTTCTATAGGTAATGGCAATGATCCCCCAGAGAGCAGTAGCTCAAGCTCTACTTCTTTCCCCAAGAAGCAGTGGTAAACCATCGTTTCCCCCAAGAAGCAGAAAGGGCTTCAGAGCTGCAGCTCTTCTGTATACAAAGCTCCAATCTAGCAATTCAGTGAGATATGATCAGTCAATCAGTGAGATGTGGGTAAGTCAAATTGTTCTCTTCTTTCACTGCATAAAAAATATTCTGCCAGGATGATCAGAATCTCTGTAAGGACCAGAAGTTTTAAAACTGTGTATGACTGCAGTAGTAATTAAAGCTGTTGCTCTGGACCAGCTCCCTGCAGGAGCTAAAAGCAGCTCAGGAACTGTATGCTGCTTCAAGATGTAGGAAGAAGATATGGGTGATGTACATGCCACAGGCTTGTTGAGGCTTTAGCAGCTGAAGGAGTTGAGCTGCGGGTCTCATTTTGGGGTTGGAGGACAGGGATGCATGGTAGGAGTCAGTAGAAAAACCAGGAACTACGGGTTCTGGACTGAAAACAATGACTATGAAGGAAGCAGTTTAAGGAGGTAGAGGGTAGTGTGCTGGGACGGTGGATTAACAGACTGACTGTACTAGATTTAGAGTGTATATATATATATATATATATATATATATGTATATTTTTATATATATTTATATATAAAAAATTGCAGGTTTTGTTATAGAACATTATTTTCTCTGATTAAAAATGTCAGTACTGGTAGAACCATTGAGCAGCATGAATATATCCCCACTTACATTCAGGCTTATTTATCACACAAATTAAACATCATATCAGCACTCTCCTTTTAATTACGATCCCTGTTGAAAGCTACTGGCCCAATTTACAGAACAGTACATCGAATGCAAGATTACACAGACTTCTTTATGAGCTGTAAGCACCTACGAAAATTAGGCCAACTCTGTAGTTGGGTATTGCACAACCCAGAGCTAATGAACCAGCCAGACTGGTGAACATCTCCTGTATAAAACATTCATGATGAATAATGCACACTGCAGTGTGGCAGCTGACATTTTGAGAGTTTTTTTTTTTTTTTTTTAATCACCTACTTTTCCCTAAGCTTTGCAATATCAAAGAGCACAGAAAGATGGTAAAAGAGAATGATTTTGAGTTTTTGGTGGCTATAAGTATGACTCTATTTTATTTTAAATGGCCTTTAAATTATCAGTTCATCTTAATAGCAAAATATTGGCATTACTTGATAAAACACAAATCGTGAAGATAGCTGAATGACTAAATATAGACAGGCCAAGACAAAATACAATACAAAATATGTCTGACAACAAACCTAGTTCTTCATATTTAAATATTTTTATTTTGCTTTTTGATGGTGAAGTAATATTTTTATATATTACACATATTTTCCAAATTTCACAACTTTAGATGTGATAGCGAAGTCTGCTCTCCATCTTTCTGAAGGCAGGATATGCCCCCATCCTGCCATTCCACCCTGCTTAAATTCCTGTGGGGCTTATAGTTCAAAGCTTATAGTTCTCCCTTCATGCATGGAAGTCTTACTGTTCATGTCATGCTTGTTGTCTGTCATTCAGGAAATGCAAATTTAGAGTCAAAATTGCCAAATATTCTCTATTATAGTGTTTGTAGAACAAGAATATTTTTTTCCAAAACCTAATCTGAAGCTGCTTACTGGATCCTCTTGAAGTACAGCAAGGGATTTATAAATGCAGTTGCAGTTCACACATGCCCAGGAAACTGAGTGCTGAGCAATGACTGGAGACTGTCTCTGTAATCTAAATGACCTTCCTGACACTGACCATGACTGTATTCATCACAGCAATGTTAATTATGTGTAATGGACTGCACCTCCTCTTTGCTAAATTAAAATCGTTACAAAACATTGATATATTAAAAAGTGTTAGGAACTAATTAATCCATAATTGCATGATGGAAAATAGCTAATAGAAATTTTGAAGAAAAGGATAACCCCACCAGCGTATTAATGCTTTCCTTTTTAAATATAATACACTATTTAATCCACTGGGCTTCAGTGCCTTTGCTGGCACTGATGGGAATTTACAGCCTTTTTCAATTAGCAAGAGACCTTTTCCTCCTGCCTGAGATTAGATGTAGGAGATAGATAAAGCCCAGAGCCCCATGCGGAGTGGGGCTGCAAAGGGAATGCCAAAGGGAATGTGGAGCTGCACCAACATTGTTTCTAGGACAGCTTTTTCATTTAGGCAAGGACTGGGTCTGGTGGGCTCAGGTTCAGGCCCTGCCTGAACCAGCTACACAGCCAGCTATGAACCTCTGGGGATGCTGAGTGAACAACTTGATTTTTTATGCCTGTCTAAAACAAATGGCAAGTAAATAGTTCAGAAAACCCTAACAGGCTCTGGCTTTCTGGAGCTGGGCTTCATCTTTAATGGAAAAATATGAAGAAATGTCACATTCTAAACACAACTAGCTCTTTAGCCAACCAAGTAGCTAACAAAACTGATCCAGTGGCTGCTCGAAACTCCTTCCTACAACCCTCCCCACCAGCTTGCCTGACAGAGGCTACTGTCCAAATGCAAACTCTCAACTTTCATGGTCTCTGATAAAGTCTATATCAACTACAAGGCAACCCTCAGCATGGGGGCAAAACAAGGGTTAGGCCAGTGTGACAGAGTTTTTGGTAACTTAATTAATTGGTATTAATTGGATTAATTGGTAACATGTAATATTCCACTTTTCCCACTGTCTCCTCACCCCTGGCATTGTCTCTCCCTTATACAGCATTTCAAGACATCATTCAGGAGTTAGAGCCTCTCAGGTGCTGCAGAAAATGGCAGATGCTCATCTTTTGGCACCAGAAGGTACTGCCTTCACACCTGCTTCACCATGGATAAACTCATCTCACAGCCTGAAAGTCCATGGTCAGGGAGCATCCCATAAAGCCAGGAGATTCTCATGTCAATAAGAAAACAGGCTGCTTCTGGCTCCAAGATATTTTAGCAGACCCCTGGCAAACCCGAAAGGAGGCAAACCCTTACTCTGCAGCTTTAAAATCAACAAGTTTGCTGATGATACAAAACTGGGAGGAGCAGCTGATGCAGCAGAAGACTGTGCTACCATTGAGAGGGACCTTGACTGGCTAGAGAGATGGGTAGAAAGAAATCTCCTGGAGTTCCACAAGGGGAAATGCCAAATCCTGCACCTAGGCAGAAATAACTTGATGTACCAGTACAGGCTGGGTGCCAATGTGCTCGAAAACAGCTCTGCAGGAAAGTCCTGGGGGTCCTGCTGCACAAGCTTACCATGAGCCTGTAATGCACCCTTGTACAAAGGCAGCAGTGGTATCCTAGGCTGCATTGAAAGGGGCATGGTCAGTAGGTAGGTGGAGGCTATCCTTTCCCTCAGCCCTGGGGAGACTAGAGCTAAAGTGCTGCGTCCAAAGCTGAGCTCTCCAGAGCAAAAGAGATGTGGAGCTACTGGAGTAAGTTCAGCAAAAAGCTATGAAGATAATGAAGGGCCTGAAGTATCTCTCATACCACAGACTCACACAATGACAGAATGGTTGAGGTTGGAAGGATCTAGTCCAACCCACCCGCTCAAGCAGGGTCAAGCATGAGTCAAGCATGTTAAATGGGATTGCATCCAGGCGGATTTTGAACATCTCCAGAGAAGGAGACTTCACAACCTCTCTGGGCAACCTGATCCAGTGCTCTGTCACCCTCACAGTAAAGAACCTTTTCCTTATACTCAGGTGGAACTTCCTATGTTTCTGTTTACGCCCATTGCCTATTGTCCTGTTGCATGGGACAACTGAAAAGAGTCCAGCCACCCTCTTGACACCCTCCCTTAAGGTATTTGTTGGCATCGATAAGATCCCTTCTCAGTCTTCTCATCTCCAGGCTAAACAGGCTCAGCTCTCACAGCCATTCCTCATTGGGCGGATGCTCCAGTCCTCTTGTAGCGCTACGCTGGACTCTCTCCAGTTGTTCCACATCTCTCTTGTACTGGGGAGTGCAGAACCAGACACAGTACTCCAGATGAGGCCTCACCAAGGCTGAGTAGAGGGGGGGGAGATCACTTCCCTTGACCTGCTGATGACATTCTTCCTAATGCACCCCAGAATACCATTGGCCTTCTTGGCCACAAGGGCACATTGCTGGCTCCTGGTTAACTGGTTGTCCACCAGGACTCTCAGGTCCTTCTCCACAGAGCTGCTTTCCAGCAGCTCAGCCCCCAGCCTGTAGTGGTGCATGGAGTTATTCCTCCCCAGATGCAGGATCCTGCACTTGGCTTTGTTGAACTTCATGAGGTTCCTCTTCGCTGAACTCTCCAGCCTGTCCAGATCTCTTTACATGGCAGCACAGCCTTCTGATGTATCAGCCATTCCTCATAGTTTGGTATTGTCAGCAAACTTGCTGAGGGTGCACTCATCCAGGTCACTGATGAGTAGGTTGAACAAGACTGGACCAGTCCTGACCCCTGGGGGACACTGCTAGCTACAGGCCTCCAACTAGACTCTGTGCTGCTGATGACAACCCTCTGAGCTCTGCCTTTCAGGCAGTTCTCAATCCATTCATCTAGCCTGCACTTCCTGAGCTTACCTAGGAGGAAGACAGTGTCAAAAGCCTTACTGAAGTCAAGGCAGACAATGCCCACTGCTCTTCCCTCATCTTCCCAGCCAGTCATTCCATCATAGAAGGCTATCAGATGGGTAAGCATGATCTCTCCTTGGTGAATCCATGCTGACTAATACATGCTGACTACCCCTGAAGGCTACCTTTTCCTCCACATGCTTAGAGATGACATCCAAGATGAGCTGTTCCATCACCTTTCCAGGGATGGAGGTGAGGCTGACTGGCCCATAGTTTCCTGGGTCTTCCTTCTTGCCCTTTCTGAAGACTGGAATGACATCAGCTTTCTTGCAGTCCTCAGGCACCTCTCCTGCTCTCCATGACTTTCCAAGATGACAGAGAGTGGCCTAGCAGTAACACTCACCAGCTCCCTCAGCACTCACGGGTGCATCCAGTCAGGGCGCATGGATCTGTGGGTATCAAGTTTGCCTACATGATCTGTAATGCAGTCCTCCTCAATCAAGGGAAAGTCTTCCTTTCTCCAGACTTTCTCTCTTGTCTCCAGGCTCTGGGATTCCTGAGGGCTGACCTTAGCAGCAAAGACTCAAGCAAAGCAGGCATGCAGTAACTCTGCCTTCTCTGTATCCTTCGCTACCAGGGCCCCACCCCATACAGCAGTGGGCCCACATTTTCCCTAGTCTTGCTCTTGCTACTGACGTATTTGAAGAAGCCTTTCTTGTTGCCACTGACATTCCTTGCCAGATTTAATTCTGAATGGGCCTTGGCCTTCCTTGTTGCATCCCTGCATACTATGACAATGTTCCTACGTTTCTCCCAACTGGCCTGTCCCTTTTCGCACATTCTTTGTACTCCCTTCTTCCATTTGAGTTTTGCCAGGAGCTTCTTGCTCGTCCAGGCAGATCTCCTGCCCCCTTTGCTGGACTTCTTACTCATAAGGATGCACTGCTCTTGAGCTTCTACCTGTCTCTAGAAGCTCTTGTCTTGTCAACTTCCTCTTCCTAAGCAGATGGCCTATAGTAAACACACAGAACAGTGTCCCCCATGATAGCTTGCCCTCTAATCCTTACCAATAACCTCTCCACTCACTCTTCATCCACCCTTAGGCAGAGCTCAGTACATGCCAGCTGCTCTCTCACAGAGAGAGCAACTCCACCACCTCGCCTTCCTGGCCTCTCTTTCCTAAAAAGAATGTAGCCATCCATGACAGCATTCCAGTCATGAGAGCTATCCCACCATGTCTCCGTGATTGCAATGAGCAATCGAAGGGCATCGCAGGGCACCGCCAGGGATTTCCAAAGGCATCTCAAATGGATGCTGGTGCTGGTGCTTAGGCAACTGAGTCCTGCCCTAAAGTCTGCCCTGAGTGTGCGTGGAGCTGAGGTCCCACTGCACCTGGGGAGGCCACATGTTGGCAGCTGCAGTGGCGGTTGCTCTCGTGTCAGGCTGAGCACTGCTGCGACTGAGTGCAGAGGAAGCGTGAAACCTGGGCCTGGGGGAACCATTCACCTCCCGCGGGAGCCACCACTGCCCGCGCACAGGCAGCTCCGCGTCTCTGAGCACGTCCCTTAGACCCTGTCCACGGGAGGAGGCGACGCTGGCCGTGTGGGGCCCAGACCCAGAGAGCAATGGGGACATGGCGGGAGCCAGCCGTGGTGCCCGGAGCCACCAGCTGCGCTCCCACACCGCAGTGAGACCATCCCAAGGCGGAACGGGAGGTGCCGGGCAGCGAGGAGCCCGCAGCCCCCGTCCCCACCCGGGCGCTGCCCCACGGCCCGGGCGGCGTGTCACAGCGTGCCACAGTGACACCCGGGCGGGCAGGGCCACCGGCGCCCGCCTGTACGGCAGTGCGGCGCTGTGCCGGTGCGGGGCAGCAGGGAGACGCAGGCTCCCAGCGCAGCAGCACTTCCCGGCACACGGACACCTCGCGGAGCGTCGCACAGGCCCGCCCGGCGCTGCCCGGCGCTGCCCGGCGCCATGGGGCAGTCCCAGTGCTGCGGTGCGCGGGGCGCTCGCAGCCCTGCTCCCGGCGCGCAGGGACGGCCTCCGGCCCCCGGGCGCGCGGCTCCCGCCGCCAGCCTCGGGCTCGTACCCGGGGGAGCCTCCCGGCCCCCGGCGCCGCTCGGCGCCTTGGTGTCGCGCAGGAGCCCCCAGCTCCTGCTCAGCGACCGCGTGCAGGTCACGCGGCACCGGCGGACGAGGGAACGGCACCTCCTCCTCTCGCCCAGCGCCGTCGCCTTCGCCAGGTTCAGGTTAGCGGAGCACCCACAGCCGTCCTGCCCCCGCCATCGCCTCTGCCGCCCGCCGCCAGGCACCGCTGCTGCCCGGAGGGGCTCCCGCCGGGGCAGAGCGGAGCGCGCCTCCTGGGGCTGCTCCTCCCATTGCTTCCTCACCCCACAGCCCCTCTCCACCAGCCAGCGCAGCGCTGACCAGTACCAGACAGGTCCAAGGCTCCGGCGTCCCGGCGCCCGCGGGGAGGCCTTCCTCCTCTCCTGCCTGCCGGGCCCCGGGCCGGGTGCCCTTGGCTCCCGACGGCGACTTGGGGTCCCTACGACCTGCAGCCCCCTGCCCGGGGGTCCCTACGCCGCGCGCAGGGACACCCTTTCCCGTTACCGCGGGGAGGTGTGAGAGGAGAGGAGCAGGCCGCGCGTGCGGCCACCCCGGGCAGGGCTCTCCCCGGGAGGGCTGCGGGGGCTGCCCCCGCCACACAGCCTCCAGGGCGGTCGCTGCTCTTCCTCCTGGCAGGTGCGGCTCCACCTTCCTGCTCCAGCACCAGGTGCCCCTCCGGGAGCTCTGGGTGCTGTGTGGCAGGGACCAGGCGGCGACCGGCGGAGAAGAGGAGGAGGACGTCCTCGGCCTCCAGTGCGCCAGATCTGTTGTCCTGGTCTGGCCCACCAAGCAGTGGGTGGTCACCTTCCGGTGAGCCTTGGGGGCCCGGTCAGAGCCGCGGGGCTGCAGGGCACGTGCTCGCCTTCGGTGCTCTCCGGCCTTGCTGGGGCTCAGCTCAGGCTGTGGGAGGAGAAGGCAGAGGCCCCGCTGGGGTTTCCCGTGCCCCAGAGGCAGCTCCAGGCGGGCACAAGCCACCCGCCGCCAGCACCTCCCTGCAGCTCTGCTCATCCGGCGGCACCACGGTGGCACCGAGCGGGGCTCTGCTGTACGGCGCTGGGGAGCGGTGCCAAGCGGGCGAGATGTGCGTGGGGCCGGGGGCCTCGCCGGGCGGAGCAGGAGCGGGCTCTGAGGCTGTTTCTCCTTGTCCTTGCAGGTCAGCGGAGGTGAAGGAGCGCTGGCTGAGCACCATGCTCAGGTGAGCCCTGCCGGGGACCTGGGCCTGCGCGCGGCGCGGCCGGGCTGGGGGCGGTGGGGAGGTGCCGGGGGAGCTGCGCGGGTGCAGCGGGGCTGGGCGCTGCAGAGCGCTGCTGCCAGCCAGCGCCGTGGGAAGGTCTGCCGTGCCGGGCTGGTGTGGGGGGCGTGGGGCTGGTGTGGGGCAGCGAGCAGAGGGGCTGGCTGTGAGCGAGCTCTGCCGCGGTCCCTGCCCTGTGCACAGGCAGTGCCCAGCAGCCCAGGAGACCCGGGTCAGCCGCCTCGCCTCCCTGCGGCTCCTGGTGCAGGCCGTGGGCTTCGACGGAGCCGTAAGTGTCGCCGGGAGGCGCTGCCCCAGGCCGGGGAGCGTGGGAGGGCAGCCGGTGCCCCCGGCCGTGGTGGGGTGGGCGCGTCGCGCGGGGCTGCGCCTGCTCGGCCCCTGCCAGCCCCAAAGCCGGGCAGCTCCATAAGCTCAACCTGGTTCTTGCAGGCTGCCAGCGAGCAGTGCCCCGTCTCCGTCCCCACGGCTGCTGAAGAGGGCCGTGGCCGCTGCACCGGTGAGTCTGGGAGAGAAGCTGAGCAGCTGCCTTCTGCCCCGGCGCTGGAGCGCGGCTCCGAAGCAGCAGCCCCTCTGGCCGCCCTGGGGCAGGGGCACGCTCGGAGCGCGCAGCCCAAAGGGCTGCCCCGGCAAGCTGCCCGAGCGACACGTGGGCCTTGCAGGGACCCCTGAAACCTCGGCCATGCCCCAGACCTCTGCTTTCCTCTTGCTTGCAGCAGCTGGCACTAAGAAGAGGAAGAGCCTGGCAGCGTGGCCCTTTGCTCGGAGGCGCACCTTGGCCAGCGGGGACAGCCCAGGGCAGCTGTCCTCGGGCCGCAAGGGGCCTCTCCTTGGGCAGCCTCTGGCTGCTCTTGGCGGCAAAGAGGAGACCCTGCCGCAGCCAGCCCAGGTAAGCCAGCCCGGGTACGCAGCTCCTGCCGAGCCAGGAGTTTCTCTATTTGCCTGGAAAAAGTGCTCGAGAGGGTGGCTTGGGGGACAGCCACGTTCCTCTCCGTGCCGTCCCCCTGCGCTGAGCAGTAGATCCGAAGCAAGGCACAGCAGAGTGCGCCTGCCAGGCAGAACCGGGTGTGAGTCCCCAGACAAGAGCTCCCCTGCTGAGCGGCCTGGCTGCACCCAGGGGACTCTTCTGCCAGCGCTGCCTGCTTTTCCCTGCAGGACCTTGTGAGCTGCCAGAGGCCAGAGCCGGAGGCTGCCTGCAGCCCCCTGGCCTCTGCGATTCAGCAAGGCAGAAGGAGAAACCCCAGTGGGAAACAGAGATACCCCACATGCACCTCTGCCTCTCCACTGCCTTGCTTGAAGAAGTCCATCAGCGCCGTGTGCAGGAGCCGCTCCTCCGAGGCAGCCCTGTCCTTCCAGGAGCGCTCCGGAGGCACCAGGCGGCTCCACAAAGGCCCCAGCAGCACAGACAACGTTGCAGTTGAGCTGCAACAGCTGGTGTTGGCGCAGGAGCCCCTGGGAAACCCACGTGCCGTGCTGGCTCCAGCACTCTCCGCTGGCTCTGCAGCGGCGTCGTGCTGCAGGTTCTCCCTGGAGAGGTGCCGTGCTGCTTGCCAGGGCCCCTCCGTAACCCCCCTGGAAGCTGCTGCCATTCCTGCTTGCTGCTTGCGCGCCGCGAGAATGGCAAGAAAGAGGAGGAGACGGAGAAGGAGAAGGAGACGGGGCTGGAGAAAGAGCAAGAGCAAGAGTAGGCACAAGAGGAAGAGGAAGGGCAAGAAGAAGAGCAAGAAGAAGAGGAAGATGAAGAGAAGGCTGAAGAAAAAGAGAGAGCGAGCAAGAGCAAGGGAAAGAGAAGAAATGTAGATTTTGGAAATGTAGGGAAAATAAAAGGGGGAGGAAAGGACGAAAGAAAATGAAATCGAGAGCAAATGTCGAGAGAAAAGAAGGGAGAGAAAAGAAAGAAAGAGGGTTGAGAACAGAAAGGGGGAAAGACAGAAAGGGTCAAGGAAGGAAAGTGTAAAGAGAAAGGGGTGATAAATGGCAGAGGATGAAGTGAGGAGAAAGAAGTGGGAAGAAAGAAAAAAAGAACAAATGGGGAGACAAAGGTGGAGGAAAAGAGGAAAAAAGGTAGAAAAGAGGGCTAAAAGAAGGGGAGAAAAGAGAAGGAGAAAAGAGGGGAGAGAAATGAGGGAGAAAAAAGCAAGAAGAAAAGAAGGATAAAGGAGCAAAAAAAAGAGGGGAGGACAAGGGGAGAGGCAAATGGGGATAAAGCTGGAGAAAAAGGGGTAAAGGAATAGGGAAGAGAAATGGGGAAGAGAAGGGGGGGAGCCAGAAGCATATCAGAAAGGGGAGAAGATAGGGGAGAGAAAAGGTGTGTAGAAGAGTGGGGATGAAAAATGAGGGTGAGATAAGCAAAGGGGACAAAAGGGGTAAAAGGTGGGATAAAAAAGAGGTGTATAAGAAAGGGGGAGAAAAGTAGGGGGAATGGGGAGGAAAAAAGAAAAAAGGGTGGAAAAGAAGGGGAAGAAAAGGTATAAAATGGAGAAGTAAAGGAGAAGAAAGAAGAGGGAGAGAAATGGGGATGAGAAGAGGGTGAGAAAGAAAGGGGGAGGGAAAAGGGGATAAAAGTCAGACTAAAGAAGAGGAGAAAGGGGGGAGTAAAAGGGGGAAGGAGAAAGTGGAGAAAAAGGTTGAAGGAAAGGGTAGAAAATGGGAGAGGAAAGGAGTGTGAAAGAAAGGGGGGGAAGAAGATGGGGGAGGAAATCGGAAAGAAAAAGAGGGAAAAAAAGAGAGGATGCTAAAAGGAGAAAAAGGATCAAAGAGAGAGGTGGAAGAAAAATGGGGTAAAAAAATAGGAGGACGAGAGGAGAGGAAATGGGGAAGAGAAAAGGGAGGAAAAGAGGCAGAAAATGGGAGAAAAGGGAGAGAAAGGGGGAGAAAAGCAAGGGAGGTAAAATGAGGGTGAAAATGTGGGGAGCAAGAAGTGGGAGATTAATGGGAGAAAAGAAGGGGGAGAAAGGAGGGGAGATAATGAGGGGTGAATAAAGAGGAGCAGGTGGGAAAGAAGGAGATAAGCAAGTGGGAGATAGGAAAGGGAGCGACAAGAAAGGGGGAAGGAAAAAGGAGGACAAAAAAAGAGGGGAGAAAACATGGAGGGCAACTCCCCCGTCCCGTGGCCCATCCTGCGAGGTGGGGGGCAAAGGGGAGATGTTAAGTGGGGATGGGAAAAGGTGGGGAAAATGAGGGGAAGAAATGAAGGAGCAGAAAAGGGTGGGAAGAAAGGGAGGGGAAGAAATGAAAAGTCAGAAAAGCAAAGAGAAGAAAAAAAGGGGGAAGAAGGACAGCAGGAAAGAGGGGAAATGAAAGCAAGGGAAGAAAAAGGAATGAAGATAGGAAGGGAAAAGGGTAAAAGGAAGAAAAAAAGAAGGAAAAGGGGGGATGTAAAAAGAGGGAGAAAATAGGTGAGAGAAAGCAAGCAAGAAGAATAAGGAGGGAGCTGGAGAAGAAGCTGGAGGAAAAAGGCAGAGAAAAGGGGGAGAAAAAAGCTAAAAGGGCAGCAGAACAAAAGTGCGGAAAGGAGGAGCAGCGCTACAGGCGCAAGGGAAGGGGAAGCACAAAAAGGAAGGGAAACGCTCGTGGGCAGCAGCCTCAGCCCCGTGCAGCAAGGGGAGCCCTGCGGGGACGGGCAGCGCGCGTGGAGCCGCAGGAGCTTGTCTGGGCTCAGCACTGCCCTCCGCGCTGGAGGCCCTAGGGAGCCTTGCGGCGGGAGCAGGGGGCTCTGGGTTTTCGCCCGTGCCCCTTCCCTGCCAGGAAGCTCTTCTCCGCGGCGCTGTTGGACGGCTCCTGGTGTCTCTCTCAAGTGCTGGGGTGCTGTGTGTCTTCCCCGACTCGCAGGCGGTCCTGCCGGTGCCGCAGGGCTGTTTGGCTGCGCTGGCTGTCGTGCTGTCGTGCATGGCCATGTGCTTTTTAGGAGAGACAGGCCAGGAAGGCGATGTGGTGGAGCTGCTCTTTGTGTGAGAGAGCCACCGGAACGTAGCGAGCTCTGCCAAGGGGTGGCTGAAGTGCACCACCACTCCAGGAGGTTCCTGCAGAGCATTGGTGATACCTTTTAGATAAAGGCGGTGGAGGAGCCAATGGGGAGAGGTGTGCTGCCGGGCCTTGTGCTAATAACGAAAGAAGGACTGTTTGGAGATGTGAAGGTTGGGGGCAGCCTTGGCTGCAGTGACCATGAGGTGATGGAGTTCAGGATGGTGCGTGGAGGAAGCAGGGCAATAAGCAGATCGCAACGCCGAACTTCGGGAGAGGAAACTTTGGCCTCTCCAGCAACCTGCTTGGAGGAATACCATGGGTTAGGGCCCTAGCAGGAAGGCAATGAGGAGTAATCAGCATGGATTCCCCAAGGGGAAATCAGGCTTCAGCAATCTCATAGTCTTCTCTGATGGAATGACTGTCTGGGTGGAGGAGGGGAGAGCAGTGGCTGCTGTCTGCTTTGACTTCAGCACGGCTTTGGACATTGTCTCCGGTAACATCCTCCAAGGTGAGCTCAGAGGGCTGTGAGTAGCAGGGGAGGATGCAGCTGGAAGTCTGTAGCTAGCAGTGACCTGCGGGGGTCAGGCCTGGGTCCAGTCTTGTTCAGCTTCTTCATCAGTGCCCTGGATGAAGGGACAGAGTGCCTCCTCGGCAAGCTGGCTGATGACAGCAGACTGGGAGGAGTGGCTGACCCACCAGAGGGCTGTGCTGCCGTTCAGAGAGACCTGGGCAGGCTGAGAGCTGCACGGAGAGGAACCTCGTGAAGTGCAACACGGGCAAATGCAGGGTCCTGCACCTAGGCAGGAATAACCCCATGCAGCAGCAGAGGCTGGGGGCTGAGCTGCTGGAAAGCAGCACTGCAGAGAAGGAGCAATGGTGTGCTGGGAAGGGTGTTGCCAGCGGGTGGAGGGAGGTGCTCCTGCCGCTCTACTCAGCCCTGGTGAGGCCACATCTGGAGTCCTGTGTGCAGTTCTGGGCTCCCCAGTACGAGAGAGACATGGAGCTACTGCAGGGCTATGAAGATGATTAGGGGACCAGACCATCTGCCCTCTGAGGAAAGGCTGCGAGCGCTGGGCCTGTGCAACCTGGATAAGAGAAGACTGAGAGGGGATCTTATCAATGTCTGCAGCTACCTGAAGGGAGGGTGTCCAGGGGATGGGGCCAGACTCTTCTCTCAGTGGTACCCAGCGAGAGGACAAGAGGCAACAGGCACAAACCGAAAGCCGGGAAGGTCCGCCTGAATATGAGGAAGAAGCTCTCTCCTGTGAGGGTGACAGACCCTGGCAGAGGTTGCCTAGAGAGGCTGTGGCGTCTCCTTGTCTGGAGAGATTCCGAGGGCGCCTGGAGGCGATTGTGTGCAAGGTGCTCTAGGAGCCCTTGCTTGAGCAGGGGCCTTGGACTGGATGATCTCCAGAGGTGCCTTCCAACCTCAGCCGCTCTGGGATTCTGGCATTCTGTGACAGGCCTCATGCACGCCTCAGCCTTGCCTGGGTCCCTTGTCACCAGGACCCCAGCGCCCCTCAGCAGCGGGCTGACAGGGGCCCCCCAGATTCCTCCTCCTACTCTTCTCTTTAGAGAAGCTCTTGTTGTCCTTGCTCAACTGCCAGCTCATTGGCAAGGACTGTTGTGGAGCTTGGAGGAGGGCATCCTTGCCTTCAACCAGCCTTCAACCAGCCTTCCTGGAGTCCTCTTCCCTCCTGGGCCCCGTCCCAGGGCACACTTCCTCCTGGAGCAAGACACCCTCGCGCACCAGCGAGGTGCCGTCTCCACATCTGTCACACACATCTCAGCCACTTGCTGAGAGGAGAGCAACTTGCAGCAAAAGCCCTTTAGCACTTTTGTCTCCCCTCCAGAGGCAAGCATGGGTGAAGGCTGAGAGAAGGAGCGTGCCTGCAGGTTTCACAGACACTGGGACTGCAGGCAAGCATTTCCGTGTGCCTGCCTCATCTGCTGCAGATGGTGCCTTTGGGTGTCCCTGCAGGCTCCCGGGAGGCGCCTGAGTCGAGGTGGGATTCAGCTGCCGGAAAGCCCGTGTCCCCAGGCAGTCGGGCATCGCAGGGCACTGCCAGGGATTTCCAAAGGCATCTCGAATGGATGCTGGTGCTTGTGCTTAGGCAACTGAGTCCTGCCCTAAAGTCTGCCCTGAGTGTGCGTGGAGCTGAGGTCCCACTGCACCTGGGGAGGCCACATGTTGGCAGCTGCAGTGGCGGTTGCTCTCGTGTCAGGCTGAGCACTGCTGCGACTGAGTGCAGAGGAAGCGTGAAACCTGGGCCTGGGGGAACCATTCACCTCCCGCGGGAGCCACCACTGCCCGCGCACAGGCAGCTCCGCGTCTCTGAGCACGTCCCTTAGACCCTGCCCACGGGAGGAGGCGACGCTGGCCGTGTGGGGCCCAGACCCAGAGAGCAACGGGGACATGGCGGGAGCCAGCCGTGGTGCCTGGAGCCACCAGCTGCGCTCCCACACCGCAGTGAGACCATCCCAAGGCGGAGCGGGAGGTGCCGGGCAGCGAGGAGCCCGCAGCCCCCGTCCCCACCCGGGTGCTGCCCCACGGCCCGGGCGGCGTGTCACAGCGTGCCACAGTGACACCCGGGCGGGCAGGGCCACCGGCGCCCGCCCGTGCGGCAGTGCGGCGCTGTGCCGGTGCGGGGCGGCAGGGAGACGCAGGCTCCCAGCGCAGCAGCACTTCCCGGCACACGGACTCCTCGCGGAGCGTCGCACAGGCCCGCCCGGCGCTGCCCGGCGCTGCCCGGCGCCATGGGGCAGTCCCAGTGCTGCGGTGCGCGGGGCGCTCGCAGCCCTGCTCCCGGCGCGCAGGGACGGCCTCCGGCCCCCGGGCGCGCGGCTCCCGCCGCCGGCCTCGGGCTCATGCCCAGGGGAGCCTCCCGGCCCCCGGCGCCGCTCGGCGCCTTGGTGTCGCGCAGGAGCCCCCAGCTCCTGCTCAGCGAACGCGTGCAGGTCACGCGGCACCGGCGGACGAGGGAACGGCACCTCCTCCTCTCGCCCAGCGCCGTTGCCTTCGCCAGGTTCAGGTTAGCGGAGCACCCACAGCCGTCCTGCCCCCGCCATCGCCTCTGCCGCCCGCCGCCAGGCACCGCTGCTGCCCGGAGGGGCTCCCGCCGGGGCAGAGCGGAGCGCGCCTCCTGGGGCTGCTCCTCCCATTGCTTCCTCACCCCACAGCCCCTCTCCACCAGCCAGCGCAGCGCTGACCAGTACCAGACAGGTTCAAGGCTCCGGCGTCCCGGCGCCCGCGGGGAGGCCTTCCTCCTCTCCTGCCTGCCGGGCCCCGGGCCGGGTGCCCTTGGCTCCCGACGGCGACCTGGGGTCCCTACGACCTGCAGCCCCCTGCCCGGGGGTCCCTACGCCGCGCGCAGGGACACCCTTTCCCGTTACCGTGGGGAGGTGCGAGAGGAGAGGAGCAGGCCGTGCGTGCGGCCACCCCGGGCAGGGCTCTCCCCGGGAGGGCTGCGGGGGCTGCCCCCGCCACACAGCCTCCAGGGCGGTCGCTGCTCTTCCTCCTGGCAGGTGCGGCTCCACCTTCCTGCTCCAGCACCAGGTGCCCCTCCGGGAGCTCTGGGTGCTGTGTGGCAGGGACCAGGCGGCGACCGGCGGAGAAGAGGAGGAGGAGGACGTCCTCGGCCTCCAGTGTGCCAGATCTGTCGTCCTGGTCTGGCCCACCAAGCAGTGGGTGGTCACCTTCCGGTGAGCCTTGGGGGCCCGGTCAGAGCCGCGGGGCTGCAGGGCACGTGCTCGCCTTCGGTGCTCTCCGGCCTTGCTGGGGCTCAGCTCAGGCTGTGGGAGGAGAAGGCAGAGGCCCCGCTGGGGTTTCCCGTGCCCCAGAGGCAGCTCCAGGCGGGCACAAGCCACCCGCCGCCAGCACCTCCCTGCAGCTCTGCTCATCCGGCGGCACCGCGGTGGCACCGAGCGTGGCTCTGCTGTACGGCGCTGGGGAGCGGTGCCAAGCGGGCGAGATGCGCGTGGGGCCGGGGGCCTCGCCGGGCGGAGCAGGAGCGGGCTCTGAGGCTGTTTCTCCTTGTCCTTGCAGGTCAGCGGAGGTGAAGGAGCGCTGGCTGAGCACCATGCTCAGGTGAGCCCTGCCGGGGACCTGGGCCTGCGCGCGGCGCGGCCGGGCTGGGGGCGGTGGGGAGGTGCCGGGGGAGCTGCGCGGGTGCAGCGGGGCCGGGCGCTGCAGAGCGCTGCTGCCAGCCAGCGCCGTGGGAAGGTCTGCTGTGCCGGGGTGGTGTGGGGGGCGTGGGGCTGGTGTGGGGCAGCGAGCAGAGGGGCTGGCTGTGAGCGAGCTCTGCCGCGGTCCCTGCCCTGTGCACAGGCAGTGCCCAGCAGCCCAGGAGACCCGGGTCAGCCGCCTCGCCTCCCTGCGGCTCCTGGTGCAGGCCGTGGGCTTCGACGGAGCTGTAAGTGTCACCGGGAGGCGCTGCCCCAGGCCGGGGAGCGCGGGAGGGCAGCCGGTGCCCCCGGCCGTGGTGGGGTGGGCACGTCGCGCGGGGCTGCGCCTGCTCGGCCCCTGCCAGCCCCAAAGCCGGGCAGCTCCATAAGCTCAACCTGGTTCTTGCAGGCTGCCAGCGAGCAGTGCCCCGTCTCCATCCCCACGGCTGCTGAAGAGGGCCGTGGCCGCTGCACCGGTGAGTCTGGGAGAGAAGCTGAGCAGCTGCCTTCTGCCCCGGCGCTGGAGCGCGGCTCCGAAGCAGCAGCCCCTCTGGCCGCCCTGGGGCAGGGGCACGCTCGGAGCGTGCAGCCCAAAGGGCTGCCCCGGCAAGCTGCCCGAGCGACACGTGGGCCTTGCAGGGACCCCTGAAACCTCGGCCATGCCCCAGACCTCTGCTTTCCTCTTGCTTGCAGCAGCTGGCACTAAGAAGAGGAAGAGCCTGGCAGCATGGCCCTTTGCTCGGAGGCGCACCTTGGCCAGCGGGGACAGCCCAGGGCAGCTGTCCTCGGGCCGCGAGGGGCCTCTCCTTGGGCAGCCTCTGGCTGCTCTTGGCGGCAAAGAGGAGACCCTGCCGCAGCCAGCCCAGGTAAGCCAGCCCGGGTACGCAGCTCCTGCCGAGCCAGGAGTTTCTCTATTTGCCTGGAAAAAGTGCTCGAGAGGGTGGCTTGGGGGACAGCCGCGTTCCTCTCCGTGCCATCCCCCTGCGCTGAGCAGTAGATCCAAAGCAAGGCACAGCAGAGTGCGCCTGCCAGGCAGAACCGGGTGTGCGTCCCCAGACAAGAGCTCCCCTGCTGAGCGGCCTGGCTGCGCCCAGGGGACTCTTCTGCCAGCGCCGCCTGCTTTTCCCTGCAGGACCTTGTGAGCTGCCAGAGGCCAGAGCCGGAGGCTGCCTGCAGCCCCCTGGCCTCTGCGATTCAGCAAGGCAGAAGGAGAAACCCCAGTGGGAAACAGAGATACCCCACATGCACCTCTGCCTCTCCACTGCCTTGCTTGAAAAAGTCCATCAGCGCCGTGTGCAGGAGCCGCTCCTCCGAGGCAGCCCTGTCCTTCCAGGAGCGCTGCGGAGGCACCAGGCGGCTCCACGAAGGCCCCAGCAGCGCAGACAACGTTGCAGTTGAGCTGCAACAGCTGGTGTTGGCGCAGGAGCCCCTGGGAAACCCACGTGCCGTGCTGGCTCCAGCACTCTCCGCTGGCTCTGCAGCGGCGTCGTGCTGCAGGTTCTCCCTGGAGAGGTGCCGTGCTGCTTGCCAGGGCCCCTCCGTAACCCCCCTGGAAGCTGCTGCCATTCCTGCTTGCTGCTTGCGTGCCGCGAGAATGGCAAGAAAGAGGAGGAGACGGAGAAGGAGAAGGAGACGGGGCTGGAGAAAGAGCAAGAGCAAGAGTAGGCACAAGAGGAAGAGGAAGGGCAAGAAGAAGAGCAAGAAGAAGAGGAAGATGAAGAGAAGGCTGAAGAAAAAGAGAGAGCGAGCAAGAGCAAGGGAAAGAGAAGAAATGTAGATTTTGGAAATGTAGGGAAAATAAAAGGGGGAGGAAAGGACGAAAGAAAATGAAATCGAGAGCAAATGTCGAGAGAAAAGAAGGGAGAGAAAAGAAAGAAAGAGGGTTGAGAACAGAAAGGGGGAAAGACAGAAAGGGTCAAGGAAAGAAAGTGTAAAGAGAAAGGGGTGATAAATGGCAGAGGATGAAGTGAGGAGAAAGAAGTGGGAAGAAAGAAAAAAAGAACAAATGGGGAGACAAAGGTGGAGGAAAAGAGGAAAAAAGGTAGAAAAGAGGGCTAAAAGAACGGGAGAAAAGAGAAGGAGAAAAGAGGGGAGAGAAATGAGGGAGAAAAAAGCAAGAAGAAAAGAAGGATAAAGGAGCAAAAAAAAGAGGGGAGGACAAGGGGAGAGGCAAATGGGGATAAAGCTGGAGAAAAAGGGGTAAAGGAATAGGGAAGAGAAATGGGGAAGAGAAGGGGGGGAGCCAGAAGCATATCAGAAAGGGGAGAAGATAGGGGAGAGAAAAGGTGTGTAGAAGAGTGGGGATGAAAAATGAGGGTGAGATAAGCAAAGGGGACAAAAGGGATAAAAGGTGGGATAAAAAAGAGGTGTATAAGAAAGGGGGAGAAAAGTAGGGGGAATGGGGAGGAAAAAAGAAAAAAGGGTGGAAAAGAAGGGGAAGAAAAGGTATAAAATGGAGAAGTAAAGGAGAAGAAAGAAGAGGGAGAGAAATGGGGATGAGAAGAGGGTGAGAAAGAAAGGGGGAGGGAAAAGGGGATAAAAGTCAGACTAAAGAAGAGGAGAAAGGGGGGAGTAAAAGGGGGAAGGAGAAAGTGGAGAAAAAGGTTGAAGGAAAGGGTAGAAAATGGGAGAGGAAAGGAGTGTGAAAGAAAGGGGGGGGAAGAAGATGGGGGAGGAAATCGGAAAGAAAAAGAGAGAAAAAAAGAGAGGATGCTAAAAGGAGAAAAAGGATCAAAGAGAGAGGTGGAAGAAAAATGGGGTAAAAAATAGGAGGATGAGAGGAGAGGAAATGGGGAAGAGAAAAGGGAGGAAAAGAGGCAGAAAATGGGAGAAAAGGGAGAGAAAGGGGGAGAAAAGCAAGGGAGGTAAAATGAGGATGAAAATGTGGGGAGCAAGAAGTGGGAGATTAATGGGAGAAAAGAAGGGGGAGAAAGGAGGGGAGATAATGAGGGGTGAATAAAGAGGAGCAGGTGGGAAAGAAGGAGATAAGCAAGTGGGAGATAGGAAAGGGAGCGACAAGAAAGGGGGAAGGAAAAAGGAGGACAAAAAAAGAGGGGAGAAAACATGGAGGGCAACTCCCCCGTCCCGTGGCCCATCCTGCGAGGTGGGGGGCAAAGGGGAGATGTTAAGTGGGGATGGGAAAAGGTGGGGAAAATGAGGGGAAGAAATGAAGGAGCAGAAAAGGGTGGGAAGAAAGGGAGGGGAAGAAATGAAAAGTCAGAAAAGCAAAGAGAAGAAAAAAAGGGGGAAGAAGGACGGCAGGAAAGGAAAGAGGGGAAATGAAAGCAAGGGAAGAAAAAGGAATGAAGATAGGAAGGGAAAAGGGTAAAAGGAAGAAAAAAAGAAGGAAAAGGGGGGATGTAAAAAGAGGGAGAAAATAGGTGAGAGAAAGCAAGCAAGAAGAATAAGGAGGGAGCTGGAGAAGAAGCTGGAGGAAAAAGGCAGAGAAAAGGGGGAGAAAAAAGCTAAAAGGGCAGCAGAACAAAAGTGCGGAAAGGAGGAGCAGCGATATGGGCGCAAGGGAAGGGGAAGCACAAAAAGGAAGGGAAACGCTCGTGGGCAGCAGCCTCAGCCCCGTGCAGCAAGGGGAGCCCTGCGGGGACGGGCAGCGCGTGTGGAGCCGCAGGAGCTTGTCTGGGCTCAGCACTGCCCTCCGCGCTGGAGGCCCCGGGGAGCCTTGCGGCGGGAGCAGGGGGCTCTGGGTTTTCGCCCGTGCCCCTTCCCTGCCAGGAAGCTCTTCTCCGCGGCGCTGTTGGACGGCTCCTGGTGTCTCTCTCAAGTGCTGGGGTGCTGTGTGTCTTCCCCGACTCGCAGGCGGTCCTGCCGGTGCCGCAGGGCTGTTTGGCTGCGCTGGCTGTCGTGCTGTCGTGCATGGCCATGTGCTTTTTAGGAGAGACAGGCCAGGAAGGCGATGTGGTGGAGCTGCTCTTTGTGTGGGAGAGCCACCGGAACGTAGCGAGCTCTGCCAAGGGGTGGCTGAAGTGCACCACCACTCCAGGAGGTTCCTGCAGAGCATTGGTGATACCTTTTAGATAAAGGCGGTGGAGGAGCCAATGGGGAGAGGTGTGCTGCCGGGCCTTGTGCTAATAACGAAAGAAGGACTGTTTGGAGATGTGAAGGTTGGGGGCAGCCTTGGCTGCAGTGACCATGAGGTGATGGAGTTCAGGATGGTGCGTGGAGGAAGCAGGGCAATAAGCAGATCGCAACGCCGAACTTCGGGAGAGGAAACTTTGGCCTCTCCAGCGACCTGCTTGGAGGAATACCATGGGTTAGGGCCCTAGCAGGAAGGCAATGAGGAGTAATCAGCATGGATTCCCCAAGGGGAAATCAGGCTTCAGCAATCTCATAGTCTTCTCTGATGCAATGACTGTCTGGGTGGAGGAGGGGAGAGCAGTGGCTGCTGTCTGCTTTGACTTCAGCACGGCTTTGGACATTGTCTCCGGTAACATCCTCCAAGGTGAGCTCAGAGGGCTGTGAGTAGCAGGGGAGGATGCAGCTGGAAGTCTGTAGCTAGCAGTGACCTGCGGGGGTCAGGCCTGGGTCCAGTCTTGTTCAGCTTCTTCATCAGTGCCCTGGATGAAGGGACAGAGTGCCTCCTCGGCAAGCTGGCTGATGACAGCAGACTGGGAGGAGTGGCTGACCCACCAGAGGGCTGTGCTGCCGTTCAGAGAGACCTGGGCAGGCTGAGAGTTGCACGGAGAGGAACCTCGTGAAGTGCAACACGGGCAAATGCAGGGTCCTGCACCTAGGCAGGAATAACCCCATGCAGCAGCAGAGGCTGGGGGCTGAGCTGCTGGAAAGCAGCACTGCAGAGAAGGAGCAATGGTGTGCTGGGAAGGGTGTTGCCAGCGGGTGGAGGGAGGTGCTCCTGCCGCTCTACTCAGCCCTGGTGAGGCCACATCTGGAGTCCTGTGTGCAGTTCTGGGCTCCCCAGTACGAGAGAGACATGGAGCTACTGCAGGGCTATGAAGATGATTAGGGGACCAGACCATCTGCCCTCTGAGGAAAGGCTGCGAGCGCTGGGCCTGTGCAACCTGGATAAGAGAAGACTGAGAGGGGATCTTATCAATGTCTGCAGCTACCTGAAGGGAGGGTGTCCAGGGGATGGGGCCAGACTCTTCTCTCAGTGGTACCCAGCGAGAGGACAAGAGGCAACAGGCACAAACCGAAAGCCGGGAAGGTCCGCCTGAATATGAGGAAGAAGCTCTCTCCTGTGAGGGTGACAGACCCTGGCAGAGGTTGCCTAGAGAGGCTGTGGCGTCTCCTTGTCTGGAGAGATTCCGAGGGCGCCTGGAGGCGATTGTGTGCAAGGTGCTCTAGGGGCCCCTGCTTGAGCAGGGGCCTTGGACTGGATGATCTCCAGAGGTGCCTTCCAACCTCAGCCGCTCCGGGATTCTGGCATTCTGTGACAGGCCTCATGCACACCTCAGCCTTGCCTGGGTCCCTTGTCACCAGGGCCCCAGCGCCCCTCAGCAGCGGGCTGACAGGGGCCCCCCAGATTCCTCCTCCTACTCTTGTCTTTAGAGAAGCTCTTGTTGTCCTTGCTCAACTGCCAGCTCATTGGCAAGGACTGTTGTGGAGCTTGGAGGAGGGCATCCTTGACTCTCAACCAGCCTTCCTGGAGTCCTCTTCCCTCCTGGGCCCCGTCCCAGGGCACACTTCCTCCTGGAGCAAGACATCCTCGCGCACCAGCGAGGTGCCGTCTCCACATCTGTCACACACATCTCAGCCACTTGCTGAGAGGAGAGCAACTTGCAGCAAAAGCCCTTTAGCACTTTTGTCTCCCCTCCAGAGGCAAGCATGGGTGAAGGCTGAGAGAAGGAGCGTGCCTGCAGGTTTCACAGACACTGGGACTGCAGGCAAGCATTTCCGTGTGCCTGCCTCATCTGCTGCAGAGGGTGCCTTTGGGTGTCCCTGCAGGCTCCCGGGAGGCGCCTGAGTCGAGGTGGGATTCAGCTGCCGGAAAGCCCGTGTCCCCAGGCAGTCGGGCATCGCAGGGCACCGCCAGGGATTTCCAAAGGCATCTCGAATGGATGCTGGTGCTGGTGCTTAGGCAACTGAGTCCTGCCCTAAAGTCTGCCCTGAGTGTGCGTGGAGCTGAGGTCCCACTGCACCTGGGGAGGCCACATGTTGGCAGCTGCAGTGGCGGTTGCTCTCGTGTCAGGCTGAGCTCTGCTGCGACTGAGTGCAGAGGAAGCGTGAAACCTGGGCCTGGGGGAACCATTCACCTCCCGCGGGAGCCACCACTGCCCGCGCACAGGCAGCTCCGCGTCTCTGAGCACGTCCCTTAGACCCTGCCCACGGGAGGAGGCGATGCTGGCCGTGTGGGGCCCAGACCCAGAGAGCAACGGGGACATGGCGGGAGCCAGCCGTGGTGCCCGGAACCACCAGCTGCGCTCCCACACCGCAGTGAGACCATCCCAAGGCGGAACAGGAGGTGCCGGGCAGCGAGGAGCCCGCAGCCCCCGTCCCCACCCGGGCGCTGCCCCACGGCCCGGGCGGCGCATCACAGCGTGCCACAGTGACACCCGGGCGGGCAGGGCCACCAGCGCCCGCCCGTGCGGCAGTGCGGCGCTGTGCCGGTGCGGGGCAGCAGGGAGACGCAGGCTCCCAGCGCAGCAGCACTTCCCGGCACACGGACACCTCGTGGAGCGTCGCACAGGCCCGCCCGGCGCTGCCCGGCGCTGCCCGGCGCCATGGGGCAGTCCCAGTGCTGCGGTGCGCAGGGCGCTCGCAGCCCTGCTCCCAGCGCGCAAGGACGGCCTCCGGCCCCCGGGCGCGCGGCTCCCGCTGCCGGCCTCGGGCTCATGCCCGGGGGAGCCTCCCGGCCCCCGGCGCCGCTCGGCGCCTTGGTGTCGCGCAGGAGCCCCCAGCTCCTGCTCAGCGAACGCGTGCAGGTCACGCGGCACCGGCGGACGAGGGAACGGCACCTCCTCCTCTCGCCCAGCGCCGTCGCCTTCGCCAGGTTCAGGTTAGCGGAGCACCCACAGCCGTCCTGCCCCCGCCATCGCCTCTGCCGCCCGCCGCCAGGCACCGCTGCTGCCCGGAGGGGCTCCCGCCGGGGCAGAGCGGAGCGCGCCTCCTGGGGCTGCTCCTCCCATTGCTTCCTCACCCCACAGCCCCTCTCCACCAGCCAGCGCAGCGCTGACCAGTACCAGACAGGTCCAAGGCTCCGGCGTCCCGGCGCCTGCAGGGAGGCCTTCCTCCTCTCCTGCCTGCCGGGCCCCGGGCCGGGTGCCCTTGGCTCCCGACGGCGACTTGGGGTCCCTACGACCTGCAGCCCCCTGCCCGGGGGTCCCTATGCCGCGCGCAGGGACACCCTTTCCCGTTACCGTGGGGAGGTGCGAGAGGAGAGGAGCAGGCCGTGTGTGCGGCCACCCCGGGCAGGGCTCTCCCCGGGAGGGCTGCGGGGGCTGCCCCCGCCACACAGCCTCCAGGGCGGTCGCTGCTCTTCCTCCTGGCAGGTGCGGCTCCACCTTCCTGCTCCAGCACCAGGTGCCCCTCCGGGAGCTCTGGGTGCTGTGCGGCAGGGACCAGGCGGCGACCGGCGGAGAAGAGGAGGAGGACGTCCTTGGCCTCCAGTGCGCCAGATCTGTCGTCCTGGTCTGGCCCACCAAGCAGTGGGTGGTCACCTTCCGGTGAGCCTTGGGGGCCCGGTCAGAGCCGCGGGGCTGCAGGGCACGTGCTCGCCTTCGGTGCTCTCCGGCCTTGCTGGGGCTCAGCTCAGGCTGTGGGAGGAGAAGGCAGAGGCCCCGCTGGGGTTTCCCGTGCCCCAGAGGCAGCTCCAGGCGGGCACAAGCCACCCGCCGCCAGCACCTCCCTGCAGCTCTGCTCATCCGGCGGCACCGCGGTGGCACCGAGCGTGGCTCTGCTGTACGGCGCTGGGGAGCGGTGCCAAGCGGGCGAGATGCGCGTGGGGCCGGGGGCCTCGCCGGGCGGAGCAGGAGCGGGCTCTGAGGCTGTTTCTCCTTGTCCTTGCAGGTCAGCGGAGGTGAAGGAGCGCTGGCTGAGCACCATGCTCAGGTGAGCCCTGCCGGGGACCTGGGCCTGCGCGCGGCGCGGCCGGGCTGGGGGCGGTGGGGAGGTGCCGGGGGAGCTGCGCGGGTGCAGCGGGGCCGGGCGCTGCAGAGCGCTGCTGCCAGCCAGCGCCGTGGGATGGTCTGCTGTGCCGGGGTGGTGTGGGGGGCACCGGGCTGGTGTGGGGCAGCGAGCAGAGGGGCTGGCTGTGAGCGAGCTCTGCCGCGGTCCCTGCCCTGTGCACAGGCAGTGCCCAGCAGCCCAGGAGACCCGGGTCAGCCGCCTCGCCTCCCTGCGGCTCCTGGTGCAGGCCGTGGGCTTCGACGGAGCTGTAAGTGTCGCCGGGAGGCGCTGCCCCAGGCCGGGGAGCGCGGGAGGGCAGCCGGTGCCCCCGGCCGTGGTGGGGTGGGCACGTCGCGCGGGGCTGCGCCTGCTCGGCCCCTGCCAGCCCCAAAGCCGGGCAGCTCCATAAGCTCAACCTGGTTCTTGCAGGCTGCCAGCGAGCAGTGCCCCGTCTCCGTCCCCACGGCTGCTGAAGAGGGCCGTGGCCGCTGCACCGGTGAGTCTGGGAGAGAAGCTGAGCAGCTGCCTTCTGCCCCGGCGCTGGAGCGCGGCTCCGAAGCAGCAGCCCCTCTGGCCGCCCTGGGGCAGGGGCACGCTCGGAGCGCGCAGCCCAAACGGCTGCCCCGGCAAGCTGCCCGAGCGACACGTGGGCCTTGCAGGGACCCCTGAAACCTCGGCCGTGCCCCAGACCTCTGCTTTCCTCTTGCTTGCAGCAGCTGGCACTAAGAAGAGGAAGAGCCTGGCAGCATGGCCCTTTGCTTGGAGGCGCACCTTGGCCAGCGGGGACAGCCCAGGGCAGCTGTCCTCGGGCCGCGAGGGGCCTCTCCTTGGGCAGCCTCTGGCTGCTCTTGGCGGCAAAGAGGAGACCCTGCCGCAGCCAGCCCAGGTAAGCCAGCCCGGGTACGCAGCTCCTGCCGAGCCAGGAGTTTCTCTATTTGCCTGGAAAAAGTGCTCGAGAGGGTGGCTTGGGGGACAGCCACGTTCCTCTCCGTGCCATCCCCCTGCGCTGAGCAGTAGATCCAAAGCAAGGCACAGCAGAGTGCGCCTGCCAGGCAGAACCGGGTGTGCGTCCCCAGACAAGAGCTCCCCTGCTGAGCGGCCTGGCTGCACCCAGGGGACTCTTCTGCCAGCGCCGCCTGCTTTTCCCTGCAGGACCTTGTGAGCTGCCAGACGCCGGAGCCGGAGGCTGCCTGCAGCCCCCTGGCCTCTGCGATTCAGCAAGGCAGAAGGAGAAGCCCCAGTGGGAAACAGAGATACCCCACATGCACCTCTGCCCCTCCGCTGCCTCCTTTGAGGAAGACCATCAGCGCTGTGCGCAGGAGCCGCTCCTCCGAGGCAGCCCTGTCCTTCCAGGAGCGCTCCGGAGGCACCAGGCGGCTCCACGAAGGCCCCAGCAGCGCAGACAATGTTGCAGTTGAGCTGCAACAGCTGGTGTTGGCGCAGGAGCCCCTGGGAAACCCACGTGCCGTGCTGGCTCCAGCACTCTCCGCTGGCTCTGCAGCGGCGTCGTGCTGCAGGTTCTCCCTGGAGAGGTCCCGTGCTGCTTGCCAGGGCCCCTCCGTAACCCCCCTGGAAGCTGCTGCCATTCCCGCTTGCTGCTTGCGTGCCGCGAGAATGGCAAGAAAGAGGAGGAGACGGAGAAAGAGAAGGAGACGGGGCTGGAGAAAGAGCAAGAGCAAGAGTAGGCACAAGAGGAAGAGGAAGGGCAAGAAGAAGAGCAAGAAGAAGAGGAAGATGAAGAGAAGGCTGAAGAGAGAGCGAGCAAGAGCAAGGGAAAGAGAAGAAATGTAGATTTTGGAAATGTAGGGAAAATAAAAGGGGGAGGAAAGGAAGAAAGAAAAAGAAATCGAGAGCAAATCTCGAGAAAGAAAAGAAAGGGAGAGAAAAGAAAGAAAGAGGGTTGAGAAAAGAAAGGGGGAAAGACAGAAAGGGTCAAGGAAAGAAAGTGTAAAGAGAAAGGGGTGATAAATGGCAGAGGATGAAGTGAGGAGAAAGAAGTGGGAAGAAAGAAAAAAGAACAAATGGGGAGACAAAGGTGGAGGAAAAGAGGAAAAAAGGTAGAAAAGAGGGCTAAAAGAACGGGAGAAAAGAGAAGGAGAAAAGAGGGGAGAGAAATGAGGGAGAAAAAAGCAAGAAGAAAAGAAGGATAAAGGCGCAAAAAAAAGAGGGGAGGACAAGGGGAGAGGCAAAAGGGGATAAAACTGGAGAAAAGGGGGTAAAAGAATAGGGAAGAGAAGTGGGGAAGAGAAGAGGGGGAGCCAAAAGCATATCAGAAAGGGGAGAAGATGGGGAGAGAAAGGTAGAAGAATGGGGGTGAAAAATGAGGGCAAGATAAGCAAAGGGGACAAAAGGGGTAAAAGGTGGGATAAAAAAAAGAGGTGTATAAGAAAGGGGGGAAAGTAAGGGGAAGGGGGAGGAAAAAGAAAAAAAGGTGTAAAAGAAGGGGAAGAAAAGGTATAAAATGGAGAAGTAAAGGAGAAGAAAGAAGAGGGAGAGAAATGGGGATGAGAAGAGGGTGAGAAAGAAAGGGGGAGGGAAAAGGGGATAAAAGTCAGACTAAAGAAGAGGAGAAAGGGGGGAGTAAAAGGGGGAAGAAGAAAGTGGAGAAAAAAGGAGAGAGTGGAGAAAAAGGTTGAAGGAAAGGGTAGAAAATGGGAGAGGAAAAGAGTGTGAAAGAAAGGGGGGAAAGAGGACGGGGGAGGAAATGGGAAAGGAAAAAAGAGAGAAAAAAGAGAGGATGCTAAAAGGAGAAAAAGGGTCAAAGAGAGAGGTGGAAGAAAAATGAGGTAAAAAATAGGAGGAAGAGAGGAGAGAAAATGGGGAGAGAAAAGGGAGGAAAAGAGGCAGAAAATGGGAGAAAAGGGAGAGAAAAGGGGGGAGAAAAGCAAAGGAGGTAAAATGAGGGCGAAAATGTGGGGGGCAAGAAGTGGGAGATTAATGGGAGAAAAGAAGGGGGAGAAAGGAGGGGAGATAAGGAGGGGTGAATAAAGAGCGGCAGGTGGGAAAGGAGGAGATAAACAAGTGCGAGATAGGAAAGGGAGCGACAAGAAAGGGGGAAGGAAAAAGGAGGACAAAAGAAGAGGGGAGAAAAATGGAGGGCAACTCCCCCGTCCCGTGGCCCATCCTGCGAGGTGGGGGGCAAAGGGGAGAAGTTAAGTGGGGGTGGGAAAAGGTGGGGAAAATGAGGGGAAGAAATGAAGGAGCAGAAAAGCAAAGAGAAGAAAAAAAGGGGGAAGAAGGATGGCAGGAAAGGAAAGAAGGGAAATGAAAGCAAGGGAAGAAAAAGGAATGAAGATAGGAAGGAAAAAGGATAAAAGAAAAAAGGAAAAGGGGGGATGTAAAAAGAGGGAGAAAATAGGTGAGAGAAAGAGCAAGAATAAGAAGGAGGGAGCTGGAGAAGAAGCTGGAGGAAAAAGGCAGAGAAAAGGGGGAGAAAAAAAGCTAAAAGGGCAGCAGAACAAAAGTGCGGAAAGGAGGAGCAGCGATATGGGCGCAAGGGAAGGGGAAGCACAAAAAGGAAGGGAAATGCTCGTGGGCAGCAGCCTCAGCCCCGTGCAGCAAGGGGAGCCCTGCGGGGACGGGCAGCGCGCGTGGAGCCGCGGGAGCTCGTCTGGGCTCAGCGCTGCCCTCCGCGCTGGAGGCCCCGGGGAGCCTTGCGGCGGGAGCAGGGGGCTCTGGGTTTTCGCCCGTGCCCCTTCCCTGCCGGGAAGCTCTTCTCCGCGGCGCTGCTGGGCGGCTCCTGGTGTGTGTCTCAAACGCTGGGGCCTCGCAGGCGGTCCCACTGGTGTGGCAGGGCTGTACGGCTGCCCTGGCATGCTCCTGCCAAGACAGCCCAGGCCACCGTTGGCCACCTTGGTGCCAAGGGTGCAGGGCAGGCTCCCGGTCAGCTGGTTGCCCAGCAGGAGCCGCAGGGCTCTCCTGCAGAGCTGCTTTGCAGCACCTTGGCCCACAGCCTGCCCTGCTGCGTGGCGTTAGCGCTCCGCAGGGGTGCCGAACCTGGCCTTTCCCCTTGCTGAACTTCTTGCAGGATCTTCTTGCACCCCTCCTGGGAAATCTGCAGGCCCAGTTACCTCTCTGCAACACTTTTACGCCAATGAACACAGTATGGGGAATAAAGAGGAAGAATTAGCGTTTGTTGTGTGTGGTCACAAGGCCATGTTGTTGTGGATGGCTACATGCTTTTCAGGAAAGACAGACCAGAAAGGCAAGGTGGTGGAGTTGCTCTTTCTGTGAGAGAGCAGTTGGAATGTATTCAAATCTGCCAAGGGGTGGCTGAAGCGTCCAACCAGTCCAGCAGGTTCCTGCAGAGCACTGGTGATAACTTTTACATCCTGTGCAATGTTCTCTAGGTGACCCTGCTTGACCGGGGAGTTGGATTAGATGATCTCCAGAGGTCCCCTCCAACCTCAGCCACTCTGGCATTCTGTGAGAGGCCACGTGCATGCCTCAGCCTTCTCTTGGTCCCTTGCCACCAGGGCTCCTGCCCCCTTCAGTAGTGGGCCCACACGGCCCCTAAGTTCCTCCTGCTACTCTTGTCTTTAGAGAAGCTCCTGTTGTCCTTGCTCGACTGCCAGCTCATTGGCAGGGACTGTTGTGGGGCTTGGAGGAGGACATCCTTTACTATCAACCAGCTTTCTTGGAGCCCTCTTCCCTCCTGGGCCCCGTCCCAGGGCACACTTCCTCCTGGAGCAAGACTCCCTCACGCACCAGCGAGGTGCCGTCTCCACATCTGTCACACACATCTCAGCCACTTGCTGAGAGGAGAGCAACTTGCAGCAAAAGCCCTTTAGCACTTTTGTCTCCCCTCCGGAGGCAAGCATGGGTGAAGGCTGAGAGAAGGAGCGTGCCTGCAGGTTTCACAGACACTGGGACTGCAGGCAAGCATTTCCGTGTGCCTGCCTCATCTGCTGCAGAGGGTGCCTTTGGGTGTCCCTGCAGGCTCCCGGGAGGCGCCTGAGTCGAGGTGGGATTCAGCTGCCGGAAAGCCCGTGTCCCCAGGCAGTCGGGCATCGCAGGGCACTGCCAGGGATTTCCAAAGGCATCTCGAATGGATGCTGGTGCTGGTGCTTAGGCAACTGAGTCCTGCCCTAGTCTGCCCTGAGTGTGCGTGGAGCTGAGGTCCCACTGCACCTGGGGAGGCCACATGTTGGCAGCTGCAGTGGCGGTTGCTCTCGTGTCAGGCTGAGCTCTGCTGCGACTGAGTGCAGAGGAAGCGTGAAACCTGGGCCTGGGGGAACCATTCACCTCCCGCGGGAGCCACCACTGCCCGCGCACAGGCAGCTCCGCGTCTCTGAGCACGTCCCTTAGACCCTGCCCACGGGAGGAGGCGATGCTGGCCGTGTGGGGCCCAGACCCAGAGAGCAACGGGGACATGGCGGGAGCCAGCCGTGGTGCCCGGAACCACCAGCTGCGCTCCCACACCGCAGTGAGACCATCCCAAGGCGGAGCGGGAGGTGCCGGGCAGCGAGGAGCCCGCAGCCCCCGTCCCCACCCGGGCGCTGCCCCACGGCCTGGGTGGTGCATCACAGCGTGCCACAGTGACACCCGGGCAGGCAGGGCCACCAGCGCCCGCCCGTGCGGCAGTGCGGCGCTGTGCCGGTGCGGGGCAGCAGGGAGACGCAGGCTCCCAGCGCAGCAGCACTTCCCGGCACACGGACTCCTCGCGGAGCGTCGCACAGGCCCACCTGGCGCCCGACGCTGCCCGGTGCCATGGGGCAGTCCCAGTGCTGCGGTGCGCGGGGCGCTCGCAGCCCTGCTCCCGGCGCGCAGGGACGGCCTCCGGCCCCCGGGCGCGTGGCTCCCGCCGCCGGCCTCGGGCTCATGCCCGGGGGAGCCTCCCGGCCCCCGGCGCCGCTCGGCGCCTTGGTGTCGCGCAGGAGCCCCCAGCTCCTGCTCAGCGAACGCGTGCAGGTCACGCGGCACCGGCGGACGAGGGAACGGCACCTCCTCCTCTCGCCCAGCGCCGTTGCCTTCGCCAGGTTCAGGTTAGCGGAGCACCCACAGCCGTCCTGCCCCCGCCATCGCCTCTGCCGCCCGCCGCCAGGCACCGCTGCTGCCCGGAGGGGCTCCCGCCGGGGCAGAGCGGAGCGCGCCTCCTGGGGCTGCTCCTCCCATTGCTTCCTCACCCCACAGCCCCTCTCCACCAGCCAGCGCAGCGCTGACCAGTACCAGACAGGTCCAAGGCTCCGGCGTCCCGGCGCCCGCGGGGAGGCCTTCCTCCTCTCCTGCCTGCCGGGCCCCGGGCCGGGTGCCCTTGGCTCCCGACGGCGACTTGGGGTCCCTACGACCTGCAGCCCCCTGCCCGGGGGTCCCTACGCCGCGCGCAGGGACACCCTTTCCCGTTACCGCGGGGAGGTGTGAGAGGAGAGGAGCAGGCCGCGCGTGCGGCCACCCCGGGCAGGGCTCTCCCCGGGAGGGCTGCGGGGGCTGCCCCCGCCACACAGCCTCCAGGGCGGTCGCTGCTCTTCCTCCTGGCAGGTGCGGCTCCACCTTCCTGCTCCAGCACCAGGTGCCCCTCCGCGAGCTCTGGGTGCTGTGCAGCAGGGACCAGGCGGCGACCGGCGGAGAAGAGGAGGAGGACGTCCTTGGCCTCCAGTGCGCCAGATCTCTCGTCCTGGTCTGGCCCACCAAGGAATGGGTGGTCACCTTCCGGTGAGCCTTGGGGGCCCGGTCAGGGAGCGCCCAAGGCCAGGGAGCGCGGGAGGGCAGCCGGTGCCCCCGGCCGTGGTGGGGTGGGCGCCTCGCACGGGGCTGCGCCTGCTCGGCCCCTGCCAGCCCCAAAGCCGGGCAGCTCCATATGCTCAACCTGGTTCTTGCAGGCTGCCAGCGAGCAGTGCCCCGTCTCCGTCCCCACGGCTGCTGAAGAGGGCCGTGGCCGCTGCACCGGTGAGTCTGGGAGAGAAGCTGAGCAGCTGCCTTCTGCCCCGGCACTGGAGTGCGGCTCCGAAGCAGCAGCCCCTCTGGCCGCCCTGGGGCAGGGGCACGCTCGGAGCGTGCAGCCCAAAGGGCTGCCCCGGCAAGCTGCCCGAGCGACACGTGGGCCTTGAAGGGACCCCTGAAACGTCGGCCATGCCCCAGACCTCTGCCCGTGTCCAGCACCCCAGGGGTACTGCTGTGCCCTGGATGTCCACCATTTGAGGAGGGACCAGGCATGAGAAGGTCCAAAAAGCAAGAAAGCTGCTGTGCTCAGAGGCATCATCCAGCTTTATAGCTGGGGTACTTCTTCCCTCACAAAGCCCTTAGCTGTCTTCCCGTTCCCCCTGCTGCGCAGTTGCTGTTTCACACCTAGCTCTGCTCTTCATTCAGCATCACCCAGCCCTGTACACCGAGACCAGGCACCAGAGCTCTCTGCTCCTGCTTTTTGAACCCAACTTCTGCTTCTTCTTGCTTGCAGCAGCCGGGAGTGAGAAGAGAAAGAGGCTGACAGCGTGGCCCTTTGCTCGGAGGCGAGCCTTGGCCAGCAGGGACAGCCCAGGGCAGCCGGCTGCTGTCCTCAAGCGGTCTCTCTTTGGGCAGCCTCTGGCTGCTCTTTGCTGCAAAGAGGAGACCCTGCCGCAGCCAGCCCAGGTAAGCCAGCCCGGCCATGCAGCTCTCCTACTGCCAGCAGGTCAGGCCACACGTCATTGCACAAGTCTAAGGGGTCAGGGGTGTGGGTTTGTACAGCCCACATGGGAAGTAGCCTGAGAAGCAGCTCTGGAGCGGAGAGCAGCCTGGCAGCAGGAAGAGCAGAAGCAGACCTACTCCCTAGTGGGCATGTTGGTGGCCTTGCAGAAGTCATTGCAAGGAAGCTCTCAGCAACCAAGTGAGCCAAGGATTTCCCTATTTCCCTGCAAAAGTGCTCGAGAGGGTGGCTTGGGGGACAGTCAGGTTACTCCCAGGGTCATCCACCTGCCATGAGAAGTAGGTGCAAACCAAGGCAAAGCGAAGTGCACCTGCCAGACAAAAACTTGCTTGTATCCCCGACCAAGTGCTCCCTTGCTAAACGGCCTTGCGGCACCCTGGAAACTCTTCTGCCACCCCTGCCTGCTTTTCCCTGCAGGATCTCCTGAGCCACTTCAGTGCAGAACCTGAGGCTGGATGTACTCCCCCTAACTTCTGCAATGCAGCAGCCCAGCAGGAGAGCCCCAGCGGGAGAAGGATATGCCTAGCAGGCATCTCTGCCCCTCTGCTGCCTCCTTTGAAAAGGTCTATCAGCACCGTGCCCAGGAGCTGCTCCTCGGAGCCAGCCCTGTGCTTGCAGGAGCACTCTGAAGGCAAGAGGCAGCACCGCCAAGGCACCAGCAGCACTGTGAGTGTTGCAGCTGAGCGGCAACAGGAAATCTTGTCTAAGGAGGCCCTGGGAAGGCTGCCTGCCACCCAGCCTGCCCAGCTTTCTGCTGGCTGTGCATCCACAACATCCTCCTGCTTACATCCTTCCTCCCAGTGCCCCTCCATAAGCCTGCTAGGAGCTGGTGCCGTTCTGGCTTGCTGCTTGCAAGCAGCAAGAGCCGCAAGAAAGAGAAGGAGACGGAGAAAGAGGAGACGGAGAAAGAGAAGGAGACGGAGAAAGAGCAGGAGGAAGAGCAGGAGGAAGAGCAGGAGGAAGAGAAAGGGAAAGAAAAGAAATGGAGATTAAAGAAATGTAGGGAAAATAAAGTAAGAAAAGAGAAAGCAAAGAAATGGAGAGAAAATCAAGAAAAAGAAGAGAAATGAAAGGGAAAGGAAAGAGAAGAGCGGAATGAGAAAAGAACAGGGGAAGGAAAGGAAGTGAGAAGAAAAAAGAGGAGGAAAGAGGGATTGAGAAGGTGAAAAAGAAGTGGGGAGAAAAAAGGAGTAAGAAAAATTGTGAGCCAGGGAGAGAAAAGTGGGAGGAAATGAGGGAGTAAAAAATTAAGAGAAAAATAGGGTAAAAGGAGGGGGAGAAAGGAAAGGAGAGAAAGGGGGAGAAAAGGGAGAAAAGAGGGAGAAAGCAAGCAAGCAGAAAAGGAGAAAGGGGGCAGAGAAGGGGGGAGAAAAAAGGGGGAGAAAATAGGAGAAAACGGGGAGAAAAGAAGGGTGAAAGAATAGGGAAGAAGAATGGGGGAGAAAAGAGGGAGCAAAAATCGTAGTACAAAGGGGAGAACATGGGGGAGGAAAAAGGTGAGTAGAATAATGCAGGAAGCAAAATGAGGGCAAGACAAGGAAGGAGGAAAAAAGGGATAAAAGGTGGAAGAAAGAAGAGGTCTGTAGGAAAGGGAGAAAAAGGGTGGCAAAGAGGAAGAAGAAAAAGGGAGAGGAGGGAGGAAAAGAAGGGGAAGGGGGAAAAATGGGGGAGAAGGGGAAGACAAATGAGGGAGACGAGGAAGAGACGGAGGAAAGGGGGGAGCGAAAGAGAGAAGAAAGGAGAAGGGGAGAAAAAACAGGAGAAAAGAGGAAGAAAGGGGAGAGTAAAGGGAGAAGAAAATGGGAGTAGAAGGAAAGTGAACAGGGTAGAAAATGGCAGAGGAAAAAGACTGGAGAAAGAAAAAAGGGGGAAAGAAGAAGGGGGAGAAAAAACAAAAGCTCAGAAAAGGAAGATAAGGGAGGTAAAGAGGCAAAAAAGGTGAAAGAAACAGGGGGTAAGAAAACCAGAAGGAAATGGAGGAGGAAAAAAGGGGGGGGGGGGAAATAAAGAGTCAGAAAGGGGGAGCAACAAGAGAAAAAAAGTGGGACTGAAAAAGCAAGGGACTTAAAATTGTGGAGGAAATGGGAGAAAAAACTGGGGGAAAAAAGGGGGAGAAACAATGGGAGAAAGGAAAGGGGGTGACAAAGTAGGGGAGATAAATAAGGGAATGATTAAAGAGGGGCAGATTAGAAAGGTGGAGATAATAAAGTGGGAGATAAGAAAGGGGGAAGGAAAAAGGAGGGGGAAAACCCTGGGAAGAAACAGGGAGGAGAAAAGCGAGGATAGAAAAAGCAGGGTAGAAAATGAGGGGAAGGAATCCAGGGGCAGAAAACCAAAGAGAAAAAAAGAAAGGGGAAGCAAAGGAAAGAGAAGCAATGAAAGAAAGGAAATAAAAAAGGAAAGGGAAAAGGAAAGGAAAAGGGGAAGGGAAAAAGGAAAGCAAAGAGGAAGGAAAGGGGGGAGGAAAAAGAAAGAAAATGGGAGAAAGAAAGGCAGAGAGAATAAGGTGGGAGAGAAACATCTGGAGGAAAAGAGGTGGAGAGAAGAGGGGGTGAAAAGGGGAGGAAGAAAAAAAAAAGGAGATATAAGGGGGAGAAGACAAGGTGGCCCATAAAAAGGTGGTGGGTGGAAAAAAACAGAACAAAAGGGAAACACAGGAGAAGAAGGTGTGGGAAAAAAATATGGGAAGTAAAATGAAGGGACGAAAGGAGCAGAGAAAAAGAAAGGAGAAGGAAAAGAGGAAGAAAGGAAAAAAAAGGGGGAAAAGAATGAAAGAAATGAAAAGGGAAAAAAAAGAACAAAACAAGGAAAGGAAAACACCCCTTTGGCAGCATCCTTTGCACCCTGTGACAAGGGGAACCCTGCTGGGAAGGCAGCATGCTTTTCTTTGGGGGAACTTGTCCACAGTTAGCCTGAACTCCCCGTTCAGGGCCCTGGGGAGCCTTGCACCAGGAGCAGGGGGCTCTGGATTTATGCCTGTGTAACCACACTGCAATAAAGCATTTCTCCACAGCACTATCTGACAGCCCCACCTCTCTCTCAAACACTATGGAGCTACACGTCTCCCTCGACTTGGCGGCAGCTCCGTAGATCCGGCAGGGCAGTTTGCCTGCCCTGGCATGTCCCCTGGCACCGCAGCAGCAAGGCCAGGGTAGTGGTAGCTCTGTGGGTGCTGTTGTGGGAGAGGGCAAAGGAGATGTGGGGAAGCAAGGCCTCTCAGTCAGGGGCCTCTGTGTCAGCCCCTGTCAGCAGGGGCACTCTCCTCACAAGGCAGCCGAATGCCAGGGGCCCAGTGCCACTTGCAAAAGGCATTGGCCAGTCTCAGCAACCTGCAGCTCTTTTGTCACCTGGCTTTTAGCTCTCCCTTGCAGAAACCAGAAGCGTTTTGTCCCAATGGTGAACACGGGCAAGAAGAGACAGCCCATGCAGTTTGTGCCACGGAAAAACTCAGGAGGCCTCAGAAGACGTATCTGTCTCCAAGCTTCTGTCTCCAAGGAAATACACAAGGATTTCTTCGGGGACTGGCTCACTGTGTTTGACTGTGGCCAGCCTGGGGGTTCCAGGAAGAGGAAGTGCCCACAAGCACCCCAGACAACCCCAGGAGGAGGAGCACAGGCACTTCTACTCAAGAGGAAGAGGGCCTCTCTTCAGTCCCAAGGTGGCGGCCCAGGGCCAACATGACAGTCATGCTCAGCAAGCTTAGCTGAGCTCCAAATACTCAGCACACATGGCTATGAAATGTCCAGCTTCTGCATGCAAAAAGAGGTCTTTGTCCTTTGGGAGCATCTTTACAGGCAAGTTGAGCATGCAGAAGGAAATCAAGGGAGGTGGACAAAAGCCAGAGCAGCTCTACATATTGGTAAAAAGCAAGGGGTACAGCAAAGGAGTTACATAAAACAGTGTTCAGCTCCACTCAGCCTGCTGTTGCACTACTTCAAGTCCAAGAGCCACAACTGAACAAGATCAGAACGTCTGGAATCTCTCCTTGGAGACTTGCCTTGGCAGCCCGTGTTCTTTCCAAGGCACATCTCTTCACACAGGTGCCTTCTCCTCCAGTCACATACTTAGGAGGCCTCTACAGCTGCAATGACGAAGTGCCTGCCTACAGCTACCTCAGTGGGAGCTGGCTTTTGTCTCAAAAGCCAAGGCATGTCAACAAGGCTTCTCTGCTTCTTGGCTCACTCCAGCATGACTCTTGCACCACCTGCTTCACATGTTCCATTTTCTATCTCTGTTTCAGAAAGATGCTCTAAACAGAAGAGGTATAAAAACAGACCAAGAAACAAGGTAAGAAGAAAGATGGAGATCCAAGCATTGCATTGACAAACACCTCTGGCATTAGGGCTATTGTTGCAGCCTGAATTAAACTCCTCAAATCTGCATCCTGCTGATGTTTTTTACCAAATAGTGCACTCTGTTCTTCCCCACAGGATTACACCAGCTCCAGGGAGAAACCGTGGTGGTGCAGCAAAGCAGCAGCTTAGCTCTGGCATTGCCCAGCTCAGCTTGCCCAGCACAGTACCCTGGCTTTGAACATCACAGGATGCCTGATTTTCTGGGATTTGAAAAAGCAAACCCATTTGTGGGAATTGTAATTTGGCCCAGTGACGAATTCCGACAGAAGTCCCATAGATAAGGGATTCATGTCAATAGCTGCACAAATTTCTGTTAAAACATATGTAAAACCCTACTGAAATCGTGGAGATGAGGTTGTGACTAAGCACCCAGCTCATGGATTGATCTAGGTGACTGCTGCTTTACAAAGAAAAAGGAGTAGGAGTTGCTGTAGACACTAAAGGGACTAAATTAACCGTAACTGAGGCTTGCGTTATGTCCAAGATCTAGATGTCTTCTCTTGCTACCTTATCACTGTGGGAACATTGATGACTGGAATGTACACCTCAAACCTGCCTTTAACAGGCTCCACCTTTTCATGTTGTCCATGGAACAACTTGAGCACTGACGGTAAGTTACTACCCATCTTCAGAGCTGCAGTTACAGCAGGAATCCCATCTGCAATAGCATGAGCTCAAGGGCCATTAGTAGGCAATAATGTTATGCCAACCCTAGGAAATAAATTGTCAATAGTGGGAGCAACTGAAGCTCATGTAACCAGAACGACTGCAAACTGGTTATCAACAACTTTACAAACTTCAGTACCAAATTAGCAGGGTACTTGGCATGTCTAATAACTCACTAATGTATTGCTGTGGTCCCAATTACTAACTAACAAAAATGTATCATGAGAAGACGGCTCTGCTTTGTCTTGTCTTGCATTTCAGTTAACAACTATATACCAAATCAATCAGATTTGGGTAGCCATCTGAAAATTGTCAAAACAATAGTCAGAGCACACAAAAATTGGAATGAATGTTCCCTCACTTAGTGAAAGACAAACTCGAAAGAGGATGGCTTAGAACTACTGGAGGCCTGTATCATAAGGCAGATACAGAAAAAACAATATTCCAATTGAAAGGCATTGGACAGATTAGGGACACTCTTTCAAAAATAGTACCTTTATGTTGATTTGCTGTCATTCTTAAAAGACTTTAATGAAAATATCTGGGTTCCTGCAGTGACAAGAGATTGTTTGCATTGCAATACTAATGACACTTACGAAATACATGAATACTGAACCTACTGGCTATCCAGTCGAGGCTGGACTTGCCCTACCATCCAAAATTTCGCAGTATGAAACATTCATCTGGTAGTACCTGCATCTGGCAAGTTATCTATGGCAGTGAGACATGAGTGTACGACAATGGATTTGGATGTGTGTGTTAGATATGCATTGGTACGCACCATTCTGCAGCTTAGAGGAGGGGATCCTTGACTACCAACCAGTTTTCTTAGAGCCCTCTTTCTTCTCAGGCCCTTTCTCCTCCAGGAGCAATACACCCTTGCATGCCAAGCAAGGTGCAGTCTCTGGGTCTGCGACACACCTCTCAGCCACTTGCTGAAAGCAACTTGCAGCAAAAGGACTTGGGCATCTCTAGAGCCAAGCATCAGTGAAGGCTGAAAGACCATCCCTGCAGGTTCCATAGACACTTGGACAAGCACTCACATCAAACTGCACAAACGGCTATTTCCATTTCTGTATCTATATGCAAGCATTCACGTAAGCTTGTCTCATCTCCTGCAGTCTGCCTTTGGGTCTCCTTGCAGACTTCTATGACACACTTGAGTCAAGCGGGATTCAGCTGCCTAAAAGCACGTGTCTACAGGCATATGGATATCCCAAGGCACTACAAGAAATTTTCAAAGACATCAAAAATGGATGTTGGTCCTGGCGTGTAGGCAACTGAATCCTGCCCTAAAATCTTCTCTGACTGTGGCTGGAGCCAAGATTCCCACTTCACATGGCGAGGCCACATTTCAGCACCTACAGTGAAGGTTAATTTCATCTCGGGCTGACCACTACCTTCACAGATTGCAGAGGAAGCATGAAAGTTGTAGGAATTCTGGGAATCATCTGGGCCCTGGTTCTCCAGTAGGCACAGCCCCCCTGGCTTGCACCCTCCAAAGGTTGAATGCTCCTGTTCCAGCAGCAACAAGGCATGTTACAACCGTGCAGGGAAATCTCTGCATTTGCAATTTTCAGCAGAGCTCCCTGAAACTGCGAGCTCCCCAGCACCAAACCCACCTGTTCCCTTGTCCCAGGTATCATTCTGCCTCCTACCAGGAGCCGCAGTGGCACACACAAGGACAGCTCCTCATCTCTCAGCAGGTCCCTTAGACCTTCTCCATGAAGGAGCTGGTGCTTGGCATGTGCAGCCCTGATCTAGAGGGCAAAGAGAGCACAGCAACAGCCAGCAGCAGTGCCCAACCCCATCAGCTGCACTCTCACACCACAGACAGAACGATCCTGCAGCAGAGGGGCTGGGCATCTGGGGAGACAATTTGCAGCCCCTGGTTCATGCCTCAACACTGACGGTCCAGCTGGTGCATTACAACATGCGGCTGCAGCATATGGGTACCCCAGTGCAGCGCTGCGCCAGTGCAGGGCAGCAGGGAGACACAGGATCCCAGTCCAGTGGCACTACTCGGCACAGGCACATTGCTCTTTGCTTGGCACAGCCTGAAACCTGGCGCTGCTTGGCGTGGAGCATGGACACGCCATAGCCCTCTGCCCGGCCACAGTGCCATGGGACAGGCCGACTGCTGTGGTGCCCAGGGCACTACCAGCCCCGCTGCTAACACCCAAGCACAGTGCAGCACCCTGGCCATGCGACTTCTGACATTGGCCTTAGACTCATGCCCAGAGGAGCCTCCCAGCCCCCAAGTGCTGCTCAGCACCTCGTGTGTCACACAGGAGCCCGCAGCTCCTGCTCAGCTATCACGTGCTGGTGACCTGGCACCAGCACATGATGTGGAGGCACGTCCTGCTCTTCCCCAACACCGTCGCCATCACATATTCTGGAAAGCAGAGCAGCCGCCCTCACAGGCAGCTCCTGCGGGCATTGCTTAGCAGCAGCAACCTTTTGGCAGTGCCCCATGTGTGCGGGGACAAAGGCTGCTTTCTGCCACCCCAAGCTGGGGCTGGTTGCCCCAAGGCTCTGTCCCGGGACACAGTTTTCCCACAAGGACTGCTGGGGCTGCCCCCGCCACACAGACCCCAATGTGGTCCGTGCTCATCCTCCCTGCAGATGCGGCTCAAGCACTGTTTGCCCCTCTGAGAGCTCTGGGTGCTGTGTGGGAAGGACCAGGCAGCGACTGGGGCTGAAGAGTAGGACATCTTTGGCCTTCAGTGTGCCAAGACCCTTGTCCTTGTCTGGCCCACAAAGCAATGGGTGGTCACTTTCTGGTGAGTCTTGGGGGCATCTCCACAGGTGTGTGTGGGGCCGCAGGGCACGTGCTCACCTTCAGTGCTCTCCGGCCTTGCTGGGGCTCAGTTCAGGCTCTGGGCACCTCCCTGCAGCTCTGCTCACCCAGTGGCACCGCAGTGGCACCGAGTGGGTCTCTGCTGTACGGCGCTGTGGAGCAGTGCCAAGCGGGTGAGATGTGCGTGGGGCCGGGGGCTTCGCCGGGGGGAGCAGGAGCGGGCTCTGAGGCTGTTTCTCCTTGTCCTTGCAGGTCAGCGGAGGTGAAGGAGCGCTGGCTGAGCACCATGCTCAGGTGAGCCCTGCCGGGGACCTGGGCCTGCCCGTGGTGCGCCCGGGCTGGGGACGGTGGGGAGGTGCTGGGGGAGCTGCCCCCAGCGCAGTGCCCTGGAGATGGGGGAAAGGCATGGCCATGTGCAGAGTAGCTCCAGGGCCCAGTGGCGGGAGCCTGAGCTGCTGCTGCCCGTGCTCCACGGAGGAGCCCGGATGCAGCACGGCCAGGTGCTGCCAAGCAGTGCTGCTGCCAGCGCCACAGCGAAGTCTCCTGTGCCAGGGTGGTGTGGGGGTGCGGGGCTGGTATGGGGCAGTGAGCAGAGAGACTGGCTGTGAGCAAGCTCTGCCGTGGTCCCTGCCCTGTGCGCAGGCAGTGCCCAGTAGCCCAGGAGACCCGGGTCACCCGCCTCGCCTCCCTGCGGCTCCTGGTGCAGGCCGTGGGCTTCGACGAAGCTGCAAGTGTCCTGGGGCTTCCACTGTGCCCCAAGCGCCAGGGCTTTGGGGAGTGGTGCTGCCAGCAGTGGCCCACGCGGCCTCTCTGCTCTCTTGCCTAGTCGGGGTTGCTGACTGCCCCTGCCATGGAGGCACCAATCTCAGTGGAGGTGAGCAGTGAATGCTCAGGGTTGTGAATTTTGGTGGAGCCTGTGGCAGTGCCTGAAGCTCTGCAGACACTGGCCACTGCTGCATGCCCGGGGCTGCAGAGGAGGAGCCACCCCAGGTGAGGGAGTGCAGGAGGGGAGCCTGTCCCCCCGGCCATGGTGGGGGGGTGTACCTTGCGCAGGGCCATGCCTGCTCAGCACCCACCAGCCCCGAAATCCCCACGGCTCGGGGTGACGAGCTGCAGCAGCACCTTTGCCACCAGCTGCCCTGTCCCCAGAGAGGCAGGGCCATACACATACCCCAGCGTTCCCTCCGCACGCGTCTGACAACTTCGCTCTTCCTGCAGCTGCTCACACCTTTCTGTCTGGCTGTAGCAACTTGCTGGCGGCCCTTTCTGATGTGGCCAGCTCTGTAACCTGAACCTGTTTCTTGCAGTATGGCACAAAGCTATGCCCCGCCTCAGTCCCATCAGCTGCTGAAGATGCACATTGCAACTTGACTGGTGAGTCTGAAGAAGCTGAAAAGCTGCCTTCTCATATAGGACTTGACAGTAGCTAAAAAACAGGAGCCTCTTCGCTCCCCTCCTGGTTTTTTCTTTCATTCTGCTTGCAACAGATGGGACTAAGAAAAGAAAAAAGTTCATCCCATGGCCATTTGCTCGGAGACAAACCTCAGCCAAGGACTGCCCAAGGCAGTGGACTCTGGTCCCAAAAAGCCTCTCTTTGGGTAGCCTCTGGCAACCCTTTGTGGTGAAGAGGAGGCCCTGCCCCAGCCAGTCCAGGTAAACCAGCCCAGCCAGGCAGCTATCTTGCTGCAGGCTTTTTGCACGAGCCAGCATCCCCAGCATTTGGGCTATGACTCTCAACCAACAAGGGATTTGGGGTTTGCTCCCCAAACTGACTTCTCACCAGCAAGGCCTGAACTTCAGATCCCGTAAGTCAAAGGGGTCACAGCTGCCACAGAAATTAACTCTGGAGTGGAGACAACCCCAGAGCAGGAAGAGGAAGTGGGCTCCGAAGTGGGAGTGGGCATGTTGGTGTCCTTGAGAAAGTCACTGAAAGGAACACCTCAGCAGCAGAAACAGCCAGGGATTTCTGCAGTTCCCTGGAAAAAAGCACTCAAAAGGGTGGCTTGGGAGACAGCTGTGTTACTCCCGGTGTCATCTACCTTCAGTGAGAACAAGATCTTAACCCAGGCAAAGCAGACTGCACTTCCCTGGCAAAAACTTGCTTCTCCCTCCAAACACTTTCCTGCTAAACAGCCTTGCTGCACCTGAGGAACTCTTCTGCCACTCGTCTGCTTTTTCCTGCAGGACCTGCTGGCCATAGTGTATAGGGAAAGACCTGCTATGCAGAGGATATTCTGGAAAGCTGCCAGTGAGAAGGCACGCAGGAACCTGAAGGAGGAGCTCAACGAAGTAGGGGCTGTTGACTTGTAAAGCAAACCTGTGCATCTCTTGGCAGTCGCCTCGAAGGTGAATTTCTTCTGACTTGCAGCTCTGAGAGTACATTGCCAGTCTGCAGGGGCCTAGGGGACACTCAAAGCTGCAAACATACTGAAGACCAATGACGTGTTTTCAAGCTGAGGAAAGTCTAGCATTTGTGTTTTCCATTTGATTTTCAGTTCCCACTCTTCTGCCACTGATTTCCTGCCTGCCCAGAGGAAAGTCACCTCCTTCTCCTCCCCAGCATCCTCCTCAGGAAGAAGACAGATTTCTACGTGGGCTAAGGGCTGATAGGCACTAGGGCCTGTTATTGCACACAGACAAGTGCGTCCAAGCAGGGCAGTACTTGCATAGCTCACTGCTCTGTCTGTCGGTGGCCATGAGCACCTTTGAGGGCAGGTAGCTCAAAGCAATTTGTCTCCTCAGGAGTGCACGTGCCACTGGATGCTCCCTCTGGCCTCACGGTTGATGCCCAAAGCCTCATCTCTGTATCTCGGCCTTGCAGGTCTTCCTCCAAAATACCCCTGCCACACTCCTCTCAATGGCCCTGTATGCAAAGTAGATGCTGGCTATGGAGAAGCCGAGCAGGGAGGAAAAGACTGAAGAATTAAAGAGTAAGTGTGTAGCCAGTCCCACTGTTACGGAGTGGCTGGGAGAGGCTGGTGCCATCTCCGCAAATGAGAAGTCTATGGAAACACCTCTCATTTCTATCAGCTTGTTAGTGCTGATAATACACTGCACAGCCACAGGTTTTCAGGGGACTCTGCAAAGTCTCCTGGGACATCTCCTGACAACCTTGCCTTTACTTACACTGTCCACCTACTGAAAAATATGGACTGTGCAGTAGCATCCAGCTTTCAGTCAAAATTTTCTCATTAAGGATCTTGTAACCACACGCTCAGCTGCCATCAGGGGTTTTTCAGTAGGACATGTATAACGTACAGGAAAAAAGCACTGGCATTCCTCTCTTTGAATGAAGCAGCATTTGTGGAAGTTTACTTGAGACTTGCTCACAGAAGAAGCAACAGCCACTGGCCCCTGAACTCATGGGACATTTTCTTTGTGTTCACTTAGGAGTGGCAGACAAACTGCTCAAGCCAAATCTCCTCCTTCTCAAGCCCTTGCTCACTGTGGTCCTCCGCATCAGCCAAAACGCAGAGACCTGCAGGATGGATGCCTACAACCTGGTGAACTGCACTGGGCCCAACATGCTAAGCCCTGACATGGACACTACGGTCCTGCTGGAAGTACAGAAAGAGATCCATGACAAGGTATGTTGAACTCATCAGCCAGTTAATGACCCCCTTTGAGGTGCATCTGAGTCATCCTCACAGATCCTACAGCCATGGTAAAAATTAAATGAAGCAGAACCTGAGAGCACCAGGACGCTCCCCTCAGCTGGGCAATCTGCTGTATGACAGAAAAATCTTTTAATGAAGCTGTAGCTCTGTGGTTTCGTGCAGAAATGGCACACAGTAGCAGGAAAGACTGTTGAGCAGATTTTCAGCTCCCTGCACTGACATCCTTGGTCTTCTCTGTGCAGGTGAAGCTGCTGGTGGAGTTCCTCATTGAGAACTGCACAGTAATATTTGGGGAGGAGATGGCCTTGCCTTGCAGCTCCTCAGCTGAGAAGATAACTGAGCTCGTAGACAGCTCCACAGGTAGGATGATGCACTGAGGACTGGTACCGAGCAGGGCTGCTGGTGCCAGTTCTTTAGCTGGAGATGGGATGACATCTCTGGCAATGGTCAGTGTGGCAGAGGGTTGAAGACCTTATGGCAGTGCTATCCTCCTGAAACACTTCCCAGAAGTTCAAAATGGCAACACTCACTCCACCAAAGGCATCCCACATGTTAAATCTCTGTAGCCTTCTGCTCTTCATAGCGCTGCACACCAGGGACTGCAACTGCACTCCCTCCATGCAGGATCGCCCCCATGGGTAGAGAGGTCTCCTCTGAACTGCTTCTTACCTCCACAGGTGCTAAGGCTGCACCTTGCCATGTGCTGGGCTGTACGCTCCCACTGCAAAAGTCCCCTTTTCCCCCTTCTGAGGCCCACTAAAAAGGAGCTGACAGGCTCTTTCTCCCCACAGCACAGTGCGGTGCTGCTCTAGAGGACACTTCTGCCCTCCACAGCCCAGAGGCTGAAGCTGCATGTGTCCCCGCAACTGCTGAGAAGCAGCAGCCTATAAAGAGAAACCCAAGTGGGAGGTGCAGAAAGGCCACACGCATCTCTGTCCCTTCACTGCCTCCTCTGAGCATGGAGACCAGCACATTGCACAGGAGCCTCTCAGAGGCAGCCCTGTCCTTCCTGGGCTGCTCAGGAGGCAGGAGAAAGCACCAAGAAGGCACCAGCCATGCACACAACATTGTGGTTCATCAGTAACAGCTGGGCATGGAGAAGGAGGCCCTGGAAAAAGCACCCACTGACCCCTGCATGTTCACTTTCAGGTTAGTCTGAGGGACATGTCCCAGGCCCACACGAGTCCCTGTTCTTCCTCACAGGGCTCAGCCCTGTTCCTGGGACTCTCCACACATGGCGAGATCTGTTTTGGGCTGTGTCTGTCCCGAGGAGGAGGAACAGTGCAGGCTGAGTCTGTTTCCCCTATTTGCTGCCAGTTGCAGGAGGTGAAGCAGCTCTGGCTAGACAACATCCTCTGGTAAGTCCTGCTGGGGAATTCAACAGGCTTCCTCAAGGCAGAGGAGTGCTCCTGATGGTGCTGCACATCCACAATTGTGGGTGTGCAGCACCTACATGGTGCTGCATCATCTGGGGAAGATGATACCATGCCCCAGCCAGTAAGCAAGTCTGGTATTGGAGGCATCCTGCTTCTGGTTTCTCGTGTGAGGCAGCATCTCCAGCACTTCTGCTGGGGCTCTCAAATTGCCGACACGAAAGACCTGAAGGCCAGGTCCCACCCCAGATAGAAACAGAGTCAGGTCTGTGAGTCTGGGCCAGCTGCAGGAACATCCGCAGCAAGGACCTTCAGAGTGGAAACAATCCTGGAGTAGGATTAGGAGAAGCCAATTAGTGAGATCAGGGAAGCCAAGAGTGAACATTCACAGTCTGACAGAAGTCATTTGAAGGAATCTTTCTGCAGCACAAACATCCAGAGGTTTCTGTATTTCCTTGAAACAAAGGTTCAGCCATGGACTGACACTGACAAATACTTGAACAGTATCTTCAGGTAAAAACTGCACTTGTTACAATTTCCCTCCAGAGTTGGCTTTTCCAGAGGAGAGGCTCTTTTTCTCTTCCAAGCAATCTCTGCTGGACATTCAGCCTGGCTTGAGAAGGAAAGAGATTTGAACCTGGTGGCTTGATCCGTCCCTTGTTTTCTTCTGCAAGAAAGCAGGGGTAACTCCACTGAAGTCACTGGAGATCTGCTGTCCAGAAAGAAGGTGACTTGGGGAATATGAAGTTACTACCAGTGTAACCTATATGCAGTGAGAACAAATAAAGCTGTGTGCACCCCCTAGTCAAAAACTGTCTTTCTCCCTGCAGAATCTTGTGGCTATATTGATTTGAAAGGACCTGCCAGTGAGGAGTTCTTCAGAAAAGTGTCCAATGAGAGGTCCTGCAAAGAGTCAAAGGTGGTCCTGAACAAGGGTGAGAATGCTGATCTGGACAGGAAACCTGTGAACCTCTTGGCAGTGGTACTGAAGGTGAATTCCTCTGACTTTTACCTCTGAGAGCTCATGGCTGATGTGCATGGGCCTGCTTCAGTGCATTGTTTGATGTAGGTGAGACTCAAAGTAAACCATACTGAAGAAAAAATCCGTGTTTCAGGCTTAGCACAGTTTGGCATTTTTCTTCTCCACTGGATTTTAAGTTCCACTAATTCCACTGATTTCCTGTATGCCCGTGGAGACTCACTTCCTCCATCTTCTTCTCAGCATTGTCCTCACTGAGGACTACTGAGATTGAGGGGTGGACCAACGACTAGTATGAGCTGGTATTTTCCTGCACAACCAGCAGTTCATTGGTCTGTACTTACACAGCCCACTGTGCTGTCAGTGGTCCAAAGCCCCTCTGAGATCAGGTAGCTCAACACAATCTGCCTCCTCCGAGTCCAAGTCATGGGGATGGCTCCCTCTCTGCTCACTGGTAGTGTCCAGAGCCTCATCTAAGTGCCTGGGCCTTGCAGATTTCTTCCAAAATATCCCCTGCAAACTCCTCTGCGTGGGCCTCCATGGCAAGTGGATGCTAGCGCTCGAGAAGCCAAGCCAGCAGGAGAAAACTGATGAACAGAAAAGAGTAACTTCAGTAACCAGTGCCACCTTCCTAGAGGAGCTGTGAGAGGCTGAGGACTGTTCTGGAAATTCGGAGCCTCATGTGAAAACCCATTATCTCTTAACAGCTTACTACTGTTCGTGTGGAGGTTGGTTTCAAAGGAAAGTTGCACAAAGCACTTCTCTCGCAGTAACACTTCCTCAAGGTGTTTCAGATTCATCTGCAAAACACAAGAGTTACTTCTGGGGTGTTTAATTGCATTTGCTCAAAGGAATAAGAAACAGCCCCTACACCCTGCATTAATGTTGCATTTTGTTTGTGTTCCTGTAGGGTAGCTGACAAACTGCCCAGAGTAAACCTCCTCTTGCTCCAGTGCTTGGTCGCTGTACTCTACCAGATCAGTGAACATGCAAAGACCAGCTGGATGGATGCCAGCAACCTTGCTATCCACATGGTGCCCAATATGCTGAGCCCAGACACGGACAACATGCTGGTAGTCCAGGAGAGGAATGACAACGTCTGTTGAAGTCATCCCCTAGCTACTCCCTTTGGGGCTGCTCAGGGTCATACCCACAGATCCTCCTTCCCTTGTAAAAGCTCAACAAAACTGAGTCAGGCCAGATCAGGCTGAGCTACAGAGCCACAGTTGTCAGTACCGAAATGTCCATCAGTGGCAGGAAAGGCTGCTCAATACCTTTTCAGCCCTTCAGATTGAAATTAATAGTTTTCTCTCTGCAGGTGATAGTGTTGACGGAGTTCCTGACATACAATAGCACAGCAACATTTGGGGAGGACATTGTCTTGCCTTTCAGTCTCTCAGGTGAGGAGTTCCCTGAGCACATGGACAGGTCCACAGATAGGAAGAGGAGCTGATGATTGTCACAGGCCTGGGATGCAGATTCAAATCCTTTAACTGGATATTAGAAGTGGAAATGCAGAGAGGTGCAGAGGGTTCAATATAGTACAACAGTGTTTTTCCACTGGAATGTTTTCAAGAAGTTCAAAAGGACAAGCACTCATAAAACAACATTCATGCAGATGGTAAACTACACCTCTGCTCTTCACCTCTTTGCTAACTGTTGTTTAGAACTGCACTGTCCCATGGCATCGCGATTGGTGGACCTCGTGTTTCCTAACTTCTCCTCAAGTATGTAGACAGTAAGGTTGTGTGTGCCCAGGGTGCATCATACCACAGAGAAAGTCCCCCTGGATCTTCAGATGCCCCTAAAAATTACCTAATATGCTCTAGCTCCACACAGGACACTCAGGTGTTCCTAAGTGCAATGGTTTTTCTGCAACAGGAGCTGAATGCAGCCCTCCCCCTTTCCAAACCCCCACTTTGGAGAAGGAGCAGTCTGAAGGGGGGAGCCACAGGATATCCAAGATGTACCTCTGCCCCTTCACTGAGTAATTTTAAGAATGGCATCAGCAGGATGGACTGGAGGTATTCAGAGCCAGACCTGTCCATCCAGAACTGCTTTGAAAGAAGGGGAAGGGAGGAGGAGCTGAACAAAAGGGAGAGCAATTTCCCCATTCAGCAATAACAGCTAAGGCAAAGTAACAGCCTTGCAATATTGTAAGACAATGGCAAGGTTGCTGGCTTCCATCATGCTGGTCTTTGCCTTCTCACTGATGGCTAGAGCACAGTGAGCAAGAGGAGGTCTGCTCTGGGCAGTTTGTCAGCCATTCTACTCAAAAAAACATCTTGCAATTTTCAAATGACTATACCCCAAACATCCTCCAGATGCTTCCTGGAAAGCTCCTTCTCTGGTCTGATGTTCTCGCTAACTCCAAACTAGTTTCACCCTATAATCCCTCAAAAGCCTTTTTAAATAGGCTTTTTCCACTAAGCCCACTGAAGACAGCAGGACACCTTTCAGTGAGATCAAAAGGCACTCTATGTCATACTCTTTTGCAAACCACAGGAAAACACTCACGAATCCCAAGAACTGAGGGCCTGCAAAAACATGTCTTTTCAGAGAAACAGCTCCACAAAGGACAGTTAGTTCTACTGCAGAATCATCCAAGAAAACAGGCCAACAATAAAAACAATTGCCTGTGTTGCATCAGCAAAGGCAATGCAGCAAAGGACCTATTTTAGGTCTACTGAGGAAGTCTTAGGAGAGCAGAGTGGACCAGATGAATCATGAAAGACCACCCCCTTATGAAGAGCCACCTAAGAACTGACTAGCCATAAAAGTTCCCTCCTACAGCCAACTATGACATCCGCAACTATGACATCCGGACGGGCCACCCTACCCATGCACCAGTCATGCAAAGGACACAGAAAATGGCTCTAAGGGATCTGCTCAGGGACAGAGTTTCTGCAGCAAAGGATTCTGAGGTGGAAACTGCAGACTGCAGGAATAAACTGTGATGTACGGAGCTCATCAACTGAGAGCCATGTCTGAATCCTGTCAAAAGAGCAAACACGAGGCTGTGGCTCAGTGGCGCAGCCAGGCAGTTTCTGAGGTAGATCAGATCCACTCTGCAAAAGACTCCAATGTTTAAACAGCCTGTCTCTCCTCCGTGCAAGCTACAAGGTAAAGACTGTAAAAATTGTTATCTTGTCCATCCTCTGCAAGCTCTTACCTTCAGGGGTCAACGAATAAGATAGGTCAGCATAAACGTATTTTCCTGAGGGGGTTCTCCTAAAGCAGTCATCAGCATGACGCATCCTTTTTTCCCACCAGAAGAGGTGGGGCAGACAGACTTGTGTATGATTATGTAAAACCTTAAGTGAAAATACTGTCTATAACCCCATAACCTGTTGTGTGGGAAAACTAGTCAGTGGTTGATCAGCAGTGTTATACCTGTATTCCAAAAAGGACAGTATACAGGCTAGCAGCTCCAAAACCTGTCCCACCTTCCTTATGCTCTTTTCCAGCATTTATCAGAATTAAATATTATCATTCTCTGCTCGAAACAGAAAGGATCAAGTCAAGAGATGACATTCTTAGGCATCTGATGGGTAAGACAAAGGAAAACTGTGACAGAATCTGCACAGTCAGAGATACCAAACATGTCCACATCTTCTGCTCAAAAAGTCTGATTGGGAAGTGTTGGTGTTTGGAGGTCACATCTTCCTGGATTCAGTATTTTAACAAGACCTCTGCATGATTTCTGAAGACAAACCTCAATGTGGACTTTGGAAACAAAACTTCATGAACCAAAAAATGCTTTAAAAAATGAAATGCTTGCTTTCTCATCTAGTGAACTGCTCACCCTACACACTTATTTACACTAAATATAGGCAAAAATGATAAGGCCTATCAATGGCGTTTATGGCAACAAGACGTGCAAGATACGGAAGAATAACCCCTTAAACTTTGGCCAAAGCAAATGTAGGGCTACATCAAGATTGCTCACAGGACAGCTTTCCCCTTTAGGCCAGGAATGGGTCTGGTAGGTTCAGTTCCAGACCCTGCCTGAGATGAGGATTATTGTTCACCTAGGGTTTAGGGTTCATCATTCTGATCCAAAACATGAGAAATACATCAAAAAATGATAAAAGACAAACTTTCAGTTTTTAGAAAGCCTGTCTCCCCATACTAGCATCTCTACAAGCTGCAGTATTTACATAAATCAGACTGTGTTTTCATCTTTACAAAAGCCAAAAGTGGAGCAAGGCTTTCAGTCTAACTAATCGCCTTAAATGATTTCCTCATGTAAAGACTTGACCACTAGGTCCCACAGTTCACATTAGCAAAAATATGGGCACACTACCCACATCCAATCATCAAAACACAGCAACATGATATGATACAAGCTGTGATTCTTTTTTATCCTCTATAGAAAAATAACCCTATAATCTTTATATATATAATATTAAAAAATATATAAATTTATTATATATTTGTGTTTTTATATATATATAAAATTGAAACCTGTTTTTCTAAATCTATGTTTATAATCTTTTGAGGAAATCTGTCTCTGTTTAACCTCAAAGAACAGGCATAATCCAATACTCGTCCTTCATACAGAATGATCCAATTACACTAGGTATTTTTAAACTGAAGATTACCCTTACAGAAAAGATAAAGCTGGAATATTTTAATTGTATCAATTATCTTTAGCAATTCATTAAAATGTCACAACACTGGCAGAGGATGCTCTCCAGAGTTCATTAGCTTTAATGTTTATTTTCTATCATCAGTAGTCATTTTATTCAGCAAAGATTCCCTCCTCATATTGTAAAAATATGCTTTATACTTTTGTGTGTACATAGGGAGAACAATGAAACATTTAGAATTTAAAGGCATGTAAAATCTGAAGAACTTGTGTGCAGATCTAAAAACACATTTTTTCTCTTATAATGCTGATTTAATTCTTTTAAAATACAGGGCAAACATGTTAGGTGAATAGTTACATGTGATGTATGACTGTAATACATGAAAATATGGATTTCATGAAATAATCACAGAGAAGCCATGAACTGGTTAATAGCGTAATTTCTGATCCTGCTACATATTTAGCAGTCTTCACTGGTAAGTGTTTTAACTGAAGACTTGTTTGTGATTGGAGACTGTGGGAGCAGGCATTCAGAGGAAAAAACTAAAAAAAGGGAAACTTGACTTCCTTGTCTCATGAAACAAGTAAAAAGTCTATTCATTATTTTAAATTTCCTGTTGCATAGGAACAGTGTTAGAAGAAAAAGTTTCCCAGGTGGTTACTATACCAAAGCCACTCACATGACACAGGTGAGAATAATTTTATCTAAAGTGACATCTTTTTTAAATGAAAAGGTGGTAAGGTTAGCAGATAGAGGTCCAGGCTCTGAATCTATGAAGTATATACTATGAAGCAATATACTTTGACTAAAAGTGATCTAATAAACTAAATCTAAACAGAACAAAATATTAACACTTCATAAGGGAAATAGTTTGAAACCTACTGATAGTTTTCAAAATGTAGTAACAACTTGGATAAAATGATCATCAAGCGCAATTCCAGTAGGCCAAACTACAATCAAATCAATTAATTTGAGTTTGGCTCCTTCCTACAGGTAATCTATTCTTTGCCCCAAACTAATTCACATTTTTACTACTGATCCAGAAGAAAACATTAAATTTTCCTAATAATTTTTTTTCAATGACAAGAAGATAGAGCAACGGGTAAAAAAATTAAGGCAGACTGCTGGAACAGTGACACTCATTTGGTTAGCAGGGTACAATCCTTAGTGATGGCTACATATAAAATTGTATTTCTAAGAGAAGAATGTAGGTAAACATTGCCTGGAAATATATCTCTGCCCTTGGAAGAAGTGAATTTAAAAGACTCCTCTGATCATAATGGGTGATTAAAAAACATACAGTTGTAGCATTTCACTCAGTAGTCAAAAGAATTAATACACACAGCAATATAGTTGGTAAAAAGAGGGAAATGTAATAAGGAAAAATAAGAACAGATAAATTACACTGGTGCAGTTGTGGCTAGATTATTGGTTCCAACTCCAATGTCCACACGTGAAGCATGGAAACAGCAGGGGATCAGTGCCCCACTGTCCCTGAGATTAAATTTTGTGGATGCTTCTCAGCACCTCTTAAATTCTATCTTAAAGCCAGTTGGTTTCGTTGCCATGATTACAATTAGTATCCCACTTCTCTGATATGCAAGTCAAGAAATCCCACTCCTGGAAACTGAAGAGATACTAAGGTATTGTATGGACTTGATCTTTTCAGCTTAATCAAGAGATGACATGACTGCAGTGCACAAGTATCCTTCTGAGCAACATTTTTGAAAACATTTGTCTAGCAGATGAAAGTATTAAAAGAGTCAAAGGCTGAAAACTAAAGCTGGCTAACGTCAAACACAAAATGCCTCCAACAGGCAAAATAGATAATGACATGTCTCTGTAAATGACAGTAGCTGAAATTCCCCACTCTTTCACCACCCTAACTCTCCTCCACATGCTGCCAAATACAGACTCATCTTACTCTCTAAATCTTTCATGCTAACCTTTAGTTAGCTCTTTTAATCCCCAGTGGATATGTCCCATACTTTGGGAAAAGATGGGCAACACCTGAGACAAGGATTTATTTATAATCCATTCAGAACGATGTGGAACACAATGAATTTACTAATGAATGATAGATCTTCCGTGAAGAGAGGTAACATTGTTGGAATTAGTGTCATCAGATATATGCTAAAATGAATAGTATGTATGGTTAGTTTTTTTAAAAATTAAACTCTGCAAAGACATGGACATACATAATACAGATCACTGGATTTTAAGCATCCACTTACAAATATATGTGAAGTAAGTAGAAAGCTCAAGAGTCTCAAACTGGTTTTGATTCATCTTTATCCACCTTAAGGAGATTCTAGACATTTTATATCATGAGTGAACAACAAGGACAGCAGAAATGTTATATCATCTCAGATAATATTATTTCAAAGCAACAGTGCTGCAAAAAAACACAGCTGATGAAAAATCATGCTAATAAAACTGAAGAGGTTGTCAGATAAGAATATACATACAACTTCTATGCCCAAAAGTAGGAGACTCCTCTTTGAGAATAATAAAATTGGAAGAGACCATAGGATCTGTTCAGAAATAGCTGCAATTTTGCTGTACACAATCTTGAATTAATTCAGATGGTAAATATATCAATACTAAAAGTACTGGGCAGTCTAAATTGTTCATTCTAGGAGTGCAGGAAACTGTTCCTCTCAGAAAACCTTTGTATATATTATCCTTTGAAAATGATATTTTGATTATACTGGCCAAGAATGGGAAAAATGTTGTACCTGAGAATTCCAGGCTTCAAAAGACAGTAAACAAAGCCATCTGAACCTATCCCAACTGTTAATACAAGGAACAAAACAAATCAGTGATCATTCGAGTTCATTGTCTGTGCATCTTTCATAATGAAGAGTAAAGTACTTTTATTTTTATTACACTTCTGCTACTACAATTACTGAATACAGGCAGCTATTAATGTCTAATCATGCTCCAATTTTACAGAATACATGCACTCACAGGATACTATACAGCAACTCCACATCTAACTAACCTTTTGGACTCTAACTGTAATAATTATTATACTTTGCTTTGTAAAGCAAGATGGTGCTTCAGTGCAAACCAAAACTACTTACTGGAGAACTAAGGAAGTTACTGCCAGTGAATCCAAGGTATTTAGCTGTAACATGAGAAAACAGAAAGAAAAAAATAAAGAAGTTTGATCTAACTTGGAAGAACTGCTCAACATCTGTATGAACAGTCAATGTCTAATCTAAATTTAATTCTCAGAGCTAAGTAGTAAGGGAGATAAATGAAAAATGTTAACAAATAACTTTAAAGCCAAGCAAATTGCTGAGTATTAACTTGGAGATGGTCACGTTTCCATTAACATATGAAAGATTCAGTGATCACATCATTTGGTTTTATTGCTCTCTTTAGTACCTGAGAAGACTTTGATTAAACTGATTTTGGTCTTCTTACATGAAATGACTCAGTTATTAAACAATTACCAGATCTCTAGTACAATTACCAGCAGCCTGAATGTACTACTGAAAACCAGTAACAGTTTAGGATTTAGGAATGGCAATCTGAGCTTGCATATAGCAATCATACCTTTCCTCAGAAAGAAAGGTTCAGTAGTGTTTAGGAAATGATTTCTCGCCACAGACATTATCAAACCGTTCATGTCATTCATCTAGCTGTAATAGCAGATTATATTACAGTATAATCTCATCTGTTGAGCGGTTTCCTTCCTAAATTTGAGTGGCTTTACTTGGTTTTTGTCCTGAAAACTGTAAGAACTAGATTAGCGTGTTATAGGTTTGAGATCTATGTTTAACTCTTCATTAACCATTGCATTCCCAAATGACTCAACACCTACTGTGTTCTCATTAGGGAAAGGTACTAGACAAAGATTCTCTCCATGTCCCATTTTGCTGAGTGTATCTTTCAGTGAGCTCCTAGAGAAGCTCAGCAAGTGTGGGTTAGACGAGAGGAGGTGGATTGAGAACTGGCTGAAAGGCAGAGCTCAGAAGGTTGTCATCAGTGGCACAGAGTCTAGCTGGAGGCCTGTGGCTAGTGGCATCCCCCAGGGCTCAGGACTGGGTCCCATCCTGCTCAACTTCTTCATCAACGACCTGGATGAGGGGACAGAGTGCATCCTCAGCAAGTTTGCTGATGATACCAAGCTGGGAGGAGTGGCTGACACACCTGAGGACTGTGCTGCCATTCAGAGAGACCTGGACAGGCTGGAGAGTTGGGCAGAGATCCTCATGAGGATCAACAAGGGCAAGTGCAGGGTCCTGCACCTAGGGAAAAATAACCCTGGGCACTAGTACAAGCTGGGGGATGACCTTCTGGAGAACAGCTCTGTGGAGAAGGAACTGGGAGTGCTGGTGGATGACAGGTTGAGCAGCCAGCAATGTGCCCTTGTGGCCAAGAAGGCCAATGGTATCCTGGGCGGCATTAGGAAGAGTGTTGCCAGCAGGTCAACTGTTGATCCTGCCCTCTACTCAGCCCTGGGGAGGCCTCATCTCGAGTACTTTGTCCAGTTCTGGGCTCCCCAGTACCAAGAGAGACATGGAGCTACTGGACAGAGTCCAGCATAGGGCTACGAAGATGATCAGAGACTGGAGCACCTGCCCTATGAGGAACAGCTGCGAGATCTGGGCCTCTTCAGCCTGGGAAGAGAAGACTGAGGGGGGATCTTATCAGTGTGTATAAGTACCTGAAGGGAGGGTGCCAAGGGGAGGGGGACAAACTCTTCACAGTTGTCCCTTGTGACAGGACAAGAGGCAATGGGCAGAAACTGAAGCACAGGAAGTTCCTCCTGACCGTGAGGGGGAATTTCTTCCCTGTGAGAGTGACGGAGCACTGGCACAGGTTGCCCAGGGAGTCTCCTTCTCTGGAGATCTTCAAGGCCCGCCTGGATGCAACCCTGTCTAACATGCTCTAAGTGACCCTGCTTGAGCAGGGAGATGATCTCCAGAGATCCCTTCCAACCTTGCTGATTCTATGATTCTATGAAATAAAGTACATACTCAGAAAGAACAATGTTGCCTGTCTTATATGCTGCTTCACATAAAAGCAGGCTTTGAAGTTTCCAGGTAGAGTACAATTACATAGATACTTACTCCTCAAAGCAAAAATAAATTAAAATTGCAAATTATATTAAAGTTTGATAAAAGAGTTTCCATGACAGCTCTTGAAAGTTGTCTCTAAATGTTCCTGCTAGATATTTCACAGAAGCACACTATATTTTGCTTTGGTGTTTGAAAAGGCAAGGATAAAGTTATGTCCTTTGTATTAAGAAGCTTACTAAAATAAAAATACATTGATGTAACTTTCTTCCAGGTTTAAGACTTACACAGAAGGTTACACATTTTCATAATAACTGCATGGGAGCATCCCATGTATATAATTTAAGTATAAAAGAAAAAATGTGATCTCAGAAAGGCAATATACCAGAAAAGCGTTTACAACTAGCCAGTATCATCAGCTATATGCAGAAGTTATAAAGAATCCTAAGTGTTTAGCATTTTGGCACATGTGAAATGAAACAGGAAAGCAAATTAGATAAACTCTTGAACAACAGAAAAGTGAAACAAAGCAATGAGTGGTTCTGATTTCAGTCACATAATTTTAACTATTATTTTAGCTAATTTCTAATAATTACTTCTGTGTATCTAGCAGATTCCTTCCTGAGTTCTGTCTTGATGCTGTAAATACGTTCACTGGAAGAACTTACTTGTGCATACAATCTGTGCATTACAAAGTCTGTAAAGATGGTTTGAAAGGCTAGAAATGCAATTAAAACATTTTTTAAAATGAAGTTTAACTCCAGGTGGTATTTGTTTATAATATAAACAGATTAAAGTGATCCTTCAGAAAATCTCCAAACTAAGAGACCAGAGACCAAAAGTCACAAACTCAGCTTCACATTAAGGAATTTTTGGCCTGGCCCTGCTCTCTCATGTAACAAAGAAAGCCAGAATAAACTCCACCAGTGCCAGTGGATTCATGTTCCTGGAAAAATAAACATAGACCATCAATTCTTTGGCATTTTTCCATATATAATTTTTACCCTAGCACTGCATGAATGATTTTATTCTAGGCTGTAGCTCAATGTTTGTTGTAGATTGAGAAATCCTTCTTCAGCCTTTCAATAAATAATTGCAAGATGCTCAAGAAAGCAATAATTTAAAAACAGCTCTGTACTGGCAGGAAGAGATGACCTGAAAGACTGAGCTAAATTAATTCTGAAAGACCTAGGCATCCTCTGAGATCCATTTAATGGTGGATTTAATGAATTAAAGCTAAAACAAACAATACCTGGCTTTCTAAAGCTTAAAGCAAGGACTTCTCTAAGTACAACACTGAGGCTTACTTTGCATCCTCTTCCTTTACCTTTGTGTAAATTTTGTCTGCATGGGAAACTGTATTGCTTTCTTCACATACTGCTTCCTTTTTTGTTCTAGTTCTTTGTCCTAGATCATTTTGTAGCGAGAGCAGCCTTAATAGGCCTCTTCCACTAAATTCTTAAAGACAGACTGAATAGCTCTGTGAAGGCTCCCATGAAGAGCTCCACAACCAAAGAGTATGACAGAATAAGCTGAACACTGAGGAAGTTTATAAGGACATGAAGAAGAGAAAACAATCCATTCACATTAACCTAACTGGACCTTACCAGCTCTTTATTTGGACACAAAATGCTCTCTAACTCAACACTTTATAGCTTCCAATACACCACTGTTACTCAATATTGCCAGGTGATTTAGTTACACAATTATAGCCTTCATCATACTCAGCATACTTCTCCAACTCACTGCCTTCTGAGACTATTAAGCTGAAAGCCACAACTAGGCTTGGTCTTATCTATCAAGTTAAAATTTTGATATATCAGTAGAATGCTCAGTCAATGGAGCTCAGCCAGCAAAAAGGCTTTTTAAAAAAAACTGGTTGTTCAAGGTGCTCAAACTGAAAAGACAAAATGGAATTTCAATCAGATTTCAAACCTATACACTAAATCCACAAGAGCTATACTAATAGTTACACTTTCCTTACCTTCACTCTAATAAGAGGTATGTCTCTCTCACCTTTATTTATAAGTAAAAATTTGTTTATACTCAGTCTTTACTTAGAATACATCTTTACTCAATCCATTAGCTTTGCTTTGCAAGCAAATGTAATTCATTTGGAAAAGCAATAAATGAAAAAAGTAATTTCTGCTCCTCTCTCCCTTGCTCATTTAAGAAGGTAGTCACAAACATAATCATAAGTTAGCATCCTGTACAATTTAGGGAAAAACATGAATCGCCAGTGTGGGACAGGGAATGGCAGGAACCAACAGCTGGGAATGTATAGGAACATAGGAACTGTCAAAATTTTTGTATCATGTAGTAATCAGCTGCTCTTGTGGAGATTTTGTGCCTCTCACATCCAAATGACTGTTTTCTTCTATGTTCAATTGTCTATATCCTCATTTCACATTCATTCTTACACCACGCAAATTGATCAGTGTTTGTGAAATCACTATCAGCTTACACTGGGTGTACCTACATAATAATTTTAGTTTGGCTCAAGAGTGTGCTTTTGAAGTAAATCTGTTCATCCCCATGTATCTGTTTTGCTTCACATTAAAGACCCACTGAGTTCTTGAATGAAACTAAACTAAAAGATGTCCTACAGGAACGCATCTCCAGGACACTAGACACTGGGTCCACAGTACCAACTATTTCTCCCTACACATTCACTGCTATTGTATTGCACTACTTTCTACTACGGACATACCCACAGCTGTATACAAGTAGCAACAGGCCTAGAGTATCTTCTGCTTACCAGCTCATCTATTTCTCTCTTTAAAATCCTTGCACACTTACCTAAATTCTTTTCTAATAAAAGGATGTGCTGAAGGGTTCAGCCTCTTGATAAATGAGTCAGACAGGAAGCAGCTTGAACGCACAGTGTGAGATAGCAACTTTGAGTTTCACTTAACTCAAAGTAGCATATTTTCCTAGGAGAAAAGTGCATTTTGAGAACAACAAACTCAAAATGTGTATTCTATCATTGGGAACTGCAGGGCAAAAAGTCCTGATCACTTCCCACCCCATCAATATCTGGAAATACTTCCTCATGTCTCTCCTCTTCCTACATACCTTACTTCATCATCTTCTCTACTCCTATTTGCTTATAGTAATCTTCAAAGTGAAAAAGTAGTAAAGAAAACTAGGGGAAAGACCACCTGTATCACCTATTAAAGCACAGTGTTACACTGATTTGGGAGTTGGGGGAAGGACAGGAATCTTTCCCAGCTGTGACCAACTTGAAATTAAGAAAATGAAGTGACCATCTTAACACAGATGTTAGTGTCTCAGACTCACAAAGAGCTATAGTTGTGTTAGTTAGAGTTCACCTCTCCAGGATGAACATCTCCTTGTCTAAATAAATTCCCTTTCCCTACAGACACAGCTCATTGCTTCTACTTCCTCTTGTCCTTCTTACTGATTTCCTCAGTAAGAGCAAATTCAAGTTTCCAAGTTCCTCACAGCTTTATTTCACCTTCCTTTCTGTTCTCCCTTTAGGTCTGAATAGGTAGTCAAATATTGGGGTCTTGCAAATGTTTCTGATTTACTGTTGCTATTATTATTATATTGAAGACTGTTGTTTGGGCTTCAGTATTTTGTCTGGGTTTTACACATACTGCACCCAAAGCAGTATTTTCCAGTCATAACAACTGGCATGGGTGCTACAATGGATTTAGGAGTTGCACTTGAATTCTGTGTAAACTCTAACCTATTCACCATGTGCCTCAAAATTTGAAGAACCACAGATTAGCAGTTTTATATCTGTTTGGTCAAATTGTTTTTTCTGCTTGGCAGTCTTCCAAGAAAGATTGAACAATTCTGCCATTGGTGAACAGCTAGTGCTGTAAGCATGTTTGTGAAGATTCTCAGAACACAGAGCACCCAGACATCATGACCCTCTTTATAAGCCTTTTATAAATCCTGCCTGTCATGATGTTGAGGTTCTTCCTGTGGGGTTGTCTTTCTGAAGTATGCAAGCAAAAATCTCAGAGTTTGGATGAAATTAAACATCCTATTGTAGTAACAATGATCTTTCACGGCCAATTTCATAACCCTGAACTTGTGTCAAGACCCTGAGTGTGCTCTTAGGCCTTATCAGCCCTGACCAGCTCAAGTGGGCCTCCACCCACCCCCTCTGCTCATGGGCCCAGAGAGCCCATTGCTGCTCAGGCCTTCTGCCCCTTCCCGAGCTATTTTGTACTTTTGCCTGTGTTCAACTCCATCACAGCCTTGCCTGTGCCTACCCACTGACCCCAAAGATCCAGACTCTGACCTGACGACTGACTTGCTGGCCTGATCTCTGTCCTGGCTCCTCCCTGTGGACTTGCCTGGCCATCACTGTGTCTGAACCTAAGTCACTACCATCAGACCCGATCCCAATTCATGTTCCTGGCTTGACCTCAGACCTGTCACCACCATGAACTTGTCTGATGATCTGCACTTAGCTGAATTTGTCTGCCACTCTAGGCCTGCCCTGCTCACCTTGCTTGGACACTGTAGGAATAACCCCTGGCTGGCAAGGCCCCTGCCCTGTCAGCTCTGTTATTGCACTCATCTCCTGGCTTCTCAAACCTTATGGAGCAGTCTGCCCTTGCTGTTCCCTGACAACTTGAACGTGCTAACAAAAAAGGGGAAAAGAAGGATATAGCTATCAGTAGGAAAAGGCAAATCTGTTTTCCTCATAGGTTCTAAAAAATAGCTCTAATTTCCCTCTCACCTGAGAGGAAAAATAACCTGCCCACTGTTCAGAGGGCTCAGTGTGCATCTGTATGATGCTGAAGCAGGTTATTAAAAGGGATCGTTGAAGAGGAACAGGTGCTACAAAAGCATCATTAAGGATGAAGAAGGCAGATGGGACTAAAGAAATTCAGAAATTCAGATGTGAGTGAAGAAATTCACTGTGATATGGCAGCCTGTGATCATACTCCACCGCCTTGCCCCTGCCGGGAAGAATACTGAGAGAAGTCCTTTTTCTTCCAAGGGAGCAGGCTTCAACAGGGGTCTTCTCCATAGAGAGCAATAGAAGTGCCAAAGAAAGAGAACAGGAAAATATGCCTAATCCAGGATCTCAGGTGCTTCAACTCAGGCAATATCCTGCGCACAAAGATGCAGGTCACCTCTCTCATAGCTACACTCCTAGGCTGCCTACAAACTTTTCTGTCAGTCACATCTGAATCAAGAATTCAAGCTGTTCTTAAAAGCAATAAAGAAACTTCTAACAAAGACAGAATCTTACTGTCAAGAATCTGCAAATATAGAATTAACCCAAATGCGTGTTTATATTTAATGCAATCCTGAATAATCCAAACTCCACTGAAGGAATAACAGACACTATTGTCTTTAATATTTGGATGTAACTATTCTTAAGCTGTCATGCATGAGCATATCTTTGTCACTTTGAGACTTTTCTGCTCTTGATTCATTGTTAAACTGAAATTCTAGAAGGAAAAGAGAAGAGAAGCATATGAATTCACACCATAAACTTCTTTTTTGAGTTAGTAAATTCCAAAGCTACGAAATTCTGCCACTTGGAGCAGGCAGAATTGCAAAGGATAAAAAGATAAACTTGTAAGACTATGAGAAATACATGTAATGGAAGAGAGAAATTCAGAAAGAGATGCTAATTCTGACTAAAGAGCTCAAGTCAGATACTTGGCTAGAAGTAATCTAAGACACTTCTTTTATTCTTGCTAAGTCGGACACGTAAAATTTCCTGTGTTGGATAGTGTTTTCCTAACTAGAGACTTTATTTTTGAAGGCAGTGTGTTTATATTGAGTCATCCATTCATCCTGATGTCCTTGGTTTTCTTGGAGCTTTTTTTTACTTGAAACCTTGTTTTCTTTTGATTTGCTTCAAGTGTCAGATATGATTTCCAACTAACTTCAAGGATCTTAAAAAATGCTGCAGGCTCAGCCTGAGTTGAGGTTAGAATTAGAGGCTGGTTTTCTAGTAGCAGCAGAGAGATCCAGGTGGTGGACATTTCCAGGCTGAGTCCTAACTCCACAACTGGCGCTCAGCTCCAACTTGAATGTTTGATGCTCATGATTAAAGACAATGTGACTAGACTTGCCCTTCTAGCAGCTTTAGCTCTTAGAATGTTTTCAGTCACTTGCTGTCACACTGTCAGTAAACCTCTGTTTTGGGATCCTGTAAGCATCAGTGTAGAGCCATGCTTAAGCTCATACACCAAATGCACTTTGAATTCAATTGAGAAAGTAAAGTCAGTAAGAGAAAAAGAAAACCTTCTGTACGTGGCTAGTCTTGTCTGGGTAGTACCGAGACCAAATGAGGCCAGTAGTTCACTAGCAACATTTTCATTTAAGCCCACTTTCTCCATTTTAGCCCACTTTCTTTTGCACTAAAAAATAACATAGGAGCTCCTTCTATCTTTTTCTGTTCCCGAACATGCTATGACCACTCTGTGGCATTCTCCCTTTATCCTGAGGTCCTCCTAACTCTATTCTGATTTTCCTGGAGGCTGTCTACAGCTCTCTTGTGCAGAAAGGCTCACCTGTTTCTTTTAAGACCTCACTCAATCCTGTAAGCATACCCTGTTGTGACCTTTTATTACTAGCTTCCACTTTGCTCCCAGCTTGATTAATTTTGTCTGCACATACTTCTCTCTTACACAATCTACCCGTCCTTGCCCTCTATATACCTTTGTCTCTCTCTCCAGCTCTCAGCATCCTGCTTTCTATTAATTCTCTTTCAAAAGTAGTAAGCCTCTCCTTTTTGTGCTCCAAACACTCTTCTTTCACTTTCAAATACAGCCTTCCTCTGTCCTTTTTTGCACTCCCTTACTCTAATAGGTTTGTCAGCAGTGCTTCTCTTTTCCCCCAAAAGTTATACTGTAAATGTCCTTAGCAGAACAACCTTAAGGATGTCTACAATGTTAAAATGAGAAGCAGCAAACCTGGTGCTTGAACCCTGACTGTCTATACTGCTTCACTGTCATTTTTCTCTTAGGCTTTATTCTTAACTGTTCGAACCGGTTTTCTCTAAAGCAGCATCCCTACCTGATTTGGGAATAATTCATATCAGGGATCACATTGAAAAAGAGTGAATATGAGACTGCATCATTTTCAGCTCTCTCCCTACTATACAGTCCTCCAAACTACCGTCCTCAGCAACCACATACAACTGCCTCAGGGCAGGCCTTACAACTCATCTCTATTAAGTGATAAGAAGAACATTTTGATGTACTGCAGCACATTATTTAGAACATTTTGAACATAAAAAACACAAAACAAAACATAACTGTGTATCAGGACCAAAGGAATACTATATAGGAGACCTAGGGCCAAGTGAGGACCCAGCTGCTCTGCTCTAGAATGAACCAGCCTTAAGAATGGGAATACAAGCCAGTCCATACTATTTGGCTTTAGGGACAGGGATTTTTCCCTGCCCCCCTTTTATTTCACAGTGCTAACCTATTCCTTTTTTTCATTATGGAATGGAGTAGGCACATATGACTCACAGTGCTTTATAAGCATTATCTAATACAACACGCTGGTATCTTCTCCATCATCACAGTTGTGGTACTCCAAAACTTCAACTTATACTCAAGATGCCTCCTTTTATTTAACAGTTTTGTTATTAATATTGGCTATTCATACTCATATATGCATGCACAGCATCTGGGTGGAGGAAGGAGCTGCTGAGTCTTCCGACAGCCTGGTTTTCAAATAAGCATAGAAAATGTCCACTTGCTCCTGCAGCTAAAGAAAGCAGTGGCATCCTTGTCTGGATCCACAAGATTTCTCTCTCCTGTTTCTGTTAGGTCATTTTTCTTACTTTAAGATCCACAGACTGTTAAAGGACTGTCCAATTTAATATGATCTGGATTCCAGATTGTATTCTAGTAGTTCAGTCATTGGCCAGATGGCAAATGAATCTTTAGAGCTTGTATACTAGTAATGCTAGAAGAAGAGGACCCAGATGGAATCATCTTGCTGGCCTCCAGTTGGACAGTCCTTCCTTACAGGATCATAACAACTATATTAGGGCAAAATCAGTCTTCTCTGTTTTTCACTAAAATCAGTGACATTCTCTTCAGTAGGAGAGAACATCTGTCAGGCATAGTTTGAAGGGAGAAGAACTGTATTTTTTAGACCAGCTGATACAGTTGCAAAAACCAGACATTTTGGCACATTTTTTTTTCAGGTCAAAAAACAGAAGCAAAACTTTAAACAGGTTGTGAAAAATTGCTCTGTATTTAATTTGATTATGTTCCTCATTCTGAAAAAATATAGGTGGAGATTGGTACTTATAAGATAGGGTGGTATGTAAGCAAAGGGGGAAAAGAGAAGTTCAATAGCTCCTGAGAGAATACAGAAAGAGAGGTAATTATCATCTATGGAGCAATGAAGTATGAGTGTGGTTTTGTATGAGCAAAATTATAAAACTCTTACAGTCTGATTTTTAGCACCTAAAAATTATAAACTTCAGTAGCTAGACTTGCCTTTTAAAGGTATTTTTAAAGTTTTCTTTCAGGTCAAAGATATAATGGTGGTTTTGTGAATGCTACTTTCCATGGGTAACAGAATTTCTCTAACATAGCTTATTAATATGTCTCGCATGAACTCTGTGCCAAGCTTCCAGCCAGGTGAAACAAATCTAATAAGCTGTATGTATATCGAATATTCTGATGGATATGTGACCGATAAAGTTTACTGTACATTCAAGGAGTGGAAAACAGCAGAAAACAGCCTGAAGCCAGGAATGTAAACAAATGAAGAAATACTAAGAAAGGCTAAGAAGAGGGGAACAGTCTGTTCCTAGAGAATGGTGGCAAGAGGAAGAGAATCCTACCTCTAGTGCTCTCCAATCAGAGGAGGAAAAAGAAAGAGAAAGAAAGTAAAACCGACCTAAGAAGAGATGAGATAGTCAAACAGCTAAGGAGGATTCTTCTTGTTAAATATAATCCAGATAACATGTTTTGTAGCATTGTTTTTTCACAATTCTTTCAAATACTGCCAGTTGACAGTCATCTTTTAACCCTGCCTAATAATAACCACGATCTCTACATAAACTGAGAAATACCAGACACTCTGCTCCTTTTGGACTAATGAATCACAGCTCTTAAGAGTGGTTTGTTATTCAGAAATGAGTTACAGCATTCCCTAACGTTAAAGCTACTGCAAAGGTCAGCCTGGTGCTTGGCAATATGAAGAGCTACACTTAAGAAAAGAAATTCTCAAGAGCACTCATTAATCACTACCTCCAGCAGAGAAGTGTGAAGGAGCAAATCATTTTGAAAATACCCCATTGTCACATGAGGCCAACGAAAAAAAAAAGGGAGTAACTGCATTATTTTAGTGAGACTGGACAGTTTGTAGAAGTTTACTGAAAAATCATCCACATGGAAGTTTAAGTATGCATCCCAAACACTCTAATGAAATGCACTACAAAAAAGAATTTTTTCTTCCGAAGTAGTCTATCAGATTACATTGAAATGTCTGCATTATGGACACTATATTGCTCACCATTCATTCGTGTTTTTGTAAATCATTATTTATTTGTTTTTTTTTTTTAATTTTTCATTCTAAGGTAGGTCACAGAGCATCTCATCGTATCAGTACTACAGGAATATAATAAGCTGGTGGGAACTGATTTTAAGTGAGTAACAAAACAGACAAGCTTTTAATGGGCTTACCTTGCAGCAGCATCTAAGCACCAGTTCAAGCTTTCTGAGAACACAGTGCCCATTATAAACAGGTAAGCAGGTCTTTCCTCCCTCTTTTATGTCCACACCAGTTATCCAAAATGATATAGCTTCCTTAGGTTTCTCTCCAAATATTGCTTCTGAAGGAACGCTGTGCTCTTGAGGTTAGGAAACAGGCTAATTACAAAGAATGGTCCAGTGGGCTACAAAAGCCCCCAGGAACTGGATACAATGTTGCATGCACATGAGGGGAAAAGTGGGCCTTTGCTAGTACTTCCACCAAAAGTACCCTGAGTATCACATAGCTTGGGGAAACCCAATTGCTGTACTAGTCCAATGAGTTCAAACCTGATTACTGCTGTTCTTATTGCCTGTTAAATTGTCAACAAGCAATTTTTTCATCCAAGATGATACTAAATTTGGAATAAAAAATAAGAGAGAGGGAAAGAGAGAGGGGGGGACATATTGAACTAATCAAAATAACATCCTTATTATGATGAGCTTCATAAGCCAGAAATTCATCTTAATTAATTAGCTTTAGCTCAGATGCTAAAAAAAGGATCTGGATTTTAAGTGGGACCTCAAATTAACTAATTAGTTAATGTTTGCAAAGTGTGGTGAATATATGGAAGGAGAGAGAGTTTGCTCTGCCATTAAGGCTCTGCAGTTAAAAGTTAGTGTGGGGGAGTATGGTCTCACAGCTGAAAGGCTATGTCTGAAGTCCAGGCTGGCATCTAGGGGATAGTGCAGCCTACTGGCTATAGTCAGCTATTACCAAAATTTCTTGGTTCTGAGCTGAGCTATGCTACTGAATTATTGTGAATGGGAGCAAGTTCATTTTGTTCCTCTGAAAAACAATGATAGTCAAGACGAACAGTTTTGGTTGGTCTGCAAGGATCAGTTAGTTGAAGGGTGTGATGCTCTTTAGAGGCCATGGAACAATATTAATTGTGAACTGAATCTCTTTAGATCAATTGCAATCAAACGTAGTCCTAAGGAGAATGCTGGTGGGGCAGGGGAAGAGAGGAACTAGAGATGTCTGTGGCTTTCATAATGCCACGTGAATTAATGAATGCAGTTACGTTATATGTCTGCTTTGTTGGCATAGCAAACTCGCTTGCAGATGTGCAACTGAGGTGAAGCGACCGCAGTGAAGAATGAGGGTCAGATGAGAATATAAAAGATTAAGGGGCCGCTCTTAGTGAGAACTGAAAAGCAGAAGAGACTAAAAAAAGAGAGAAGGCACAAGATGGGCTCTGACACATGAAATGGCAAAATGGGATGCATGTACTTAATATCAGAATTACAATTAATCTTAACTTCCTCCCCTGACAAATAACAACACATTCAAATAAACTGTATTCTCTCTGAGGACTATTAGAAATAGGCAGGAAAGGGAAATTCATGGGCAATATATTGTTGCTATGGAGTAATCTTTGAGCACTCATGACGGATGGCAGAAACAATTCTCTTCTTGATGTTGCTTTATTAACTAAAGATGTTACAAAAAAGTAGGCATGTTCACGTGCCATTGAATTGGCTCCTTCTCACTGAAAATGTCACTCACTGTATTTTATACAAAAAAACTGTGTTTCATTGTCTTAGTTGCCTCTTCTTTTGGGGATCTGCTTCTCTATCCATTCTGACTCACTGTTGACTCTTCCAGGACTGACTGTTCACTCAGGTGTCAGGATTCACACTGACTGCCTCACTGGCTGCCCCTCTGCCGAGCTGGGGACCTCTATTCCTCCATTGCTTTCACATACAGACAAAGCTGCAAAGTAGCTAGCTGTTTCAGGTTCCTTCAAGAAATTTACCAAGAGTAACCTGAAGTACTAATGACAAAAAAGCACTCTGGTGTTCAACTGTCAGCAGTCTGAATCCAAAGAATCCAAGCCATTTACTCACTTCCCTATACAGAGTATCATGCATTTCTCTATCATGCATCATATTTTCCACCAAGTTTAAAATCATTTCATAATTACTCACTTTGATCATGCAGTTATATATGCATTTGTGCTCCAATCCTTGTCAAGGATATGCCTTCAGTTCCTGATATACATGGAGAGATGATAGATAGATAGATAAATGAATAGATAGGTATTTAAATGTCACATTGAGGCATTTTCTCAAGCTAAAGATACAAGATCAGAGATATCCTATGTAGGCAGTCATATTTGTCTGATGACATAAAGACATCCCACTTTTTGAATGTTATCTAGCTGCTGATCAATCCTACTCCCACACACTCCCCTCCCTTTGGCTGCACAGCTATGCTACTCACTTCCTGTTTTTTCTAAGCTTGTTCAGAACATGATTGATCCATAAAGCTTAATAGATGTCAGTGGAAAAAGCACTCCTGTCTAACCAGTTGATAACTAATGCACTCACTCACTAATATTGATAGACACTACTCACTCCAACTTCTCCCTGGCTACTTACTAACCATTGGCAAATGGTTAACTTCATTTTTAGGGAGAAATACGAACTAATAAAATGAAATGGACTCTAAAGCTTATGAAATATTATTTTAACTTGAACAGAAAATACCAAATTAAAAAGTAAATATGTAAACTTAAAATAGTACTAATTAACACCTGTATCTGGCAAGGACGGACTAGACCTCAGAACCCAATCAGGAGTGAGAGAAACAAGATCTGTATTCATAAAGCATGATGTCTTGTGGGCTTTGGATCAGTTGTAATAATATGATTTGTGTTCTCAGGATTTTATGATCTTATTACTTTTACATGCATCAGGTTTAGTCATTTGGTAGTCAGCTGACCTCTAATTTTAGAAATGGTATTTTATCCAAATAGGGCAATATTTAGCTAATTATAAACAGTCTTCTGCCTTATTTTATATAATTTTGCATAAAATTATTGCTTGTTGAAATTATTTTTTATTATTTTTATTATAACTGTAATTAAAATATTCCCTAAACATTGTTAGTTTGCTATTTACCAGGCACTGCTTCCCAGTCAGGCCTAAAGTTTAGGTATGGAGTCTACATCCTCATCTCTGTCACACTAAAGACAGTGTGTGTAGTCAGCACAACAGCGTAAACAAATATATGCACATACGGAGCTACACAGTGAGAAACATTTGTCTGAAGAACTTAAATATTAGATGTCAAGTTTTTTATTACCTCCAGTGTTACAAACAAGCATTGTGCAGAACATTGCTCAGTGAAAAATGGCTGAGGTTTTCCATAAAAAAATGACGTTTGAGATAAATCTTGGCCATTAGACATTCTGCATCAATCTGTAAAACCTACACACACATAAAATTGTCATAGTCCAATCAGATAAAACTTCAATTCTTTGATATTGTTTGATTTTAGAGTAATTTTTATATGAATTCTGTTATTTCCTCAAAATAAGCACAGTAGGGATCTTTGAAGGATAATTAGGAACTTTCTCCTTTTGGCATTACAATGATTTAAAGCTTAACTTATTTGCTGCTAGTATCCAGTAAACCCAAGAACTGGGGCAGAGTTCAGTGTATATAGCTGCAGATACAGATAAGTTTTCACTATTTAAGTTTTTCCCATATACTGTCTATTAATAAGCCAATTCCTTAAAGTGACAATGATGTGTTTTGTACTTTGGCATAGGCAACACACGGATATTCACAATCTGCAATGGGCTTCATTCTTCATTAACATATTTCTGACTTATCTTAAGCCATATTTGATTATCTACTTTAGCAAGAGCCAAGATTTTTAGTTCTGGTTCTGAATGTACTTTTCTTGACAACTATGGGGATATGTCAAGTATTTTTTAAATGAGTGCACCCTAACTACCAAGAACAGATATTAATACTTATTTATAAGATTAAGAATTTTCTTATAAATTACATCCTTCCAGATCATTAGCGTCCACTAATAACTAACATACAGCCAATAACAGGTCATTAGTAGCATCCTGTTAGTAACGACTGCTGTGGCTGATCCTGAGATTCTGTTTCCTATCAATTTCTTACTGGTTAATCAAAGGGCTATCTTACCAGCATGGGAGATGCGATGCAAAGTTTCTGAGTCTTAATGTACAAAACACCTGAATGGTGTTGAGACTGGATGAATCATTAGTTCTTTTAATGCACTTTCTTACTCAGAGTTGAGCTTCAGAATTGTACTTTCCATTTGCAGCAATTAATCACTGAATTTACCTTCTTTTGTGTGAAAGCAAAGTGGTTTTTACAAAATACATATTGCCATCCTCTACAGTTTAATTCAAAGAGTAGCTTAACATTTTTATTTCATGTTAGCACTCAACTGATATTTTCCACTTCTCTAACCTATTTTTAAAAATCATTTTGCATACTCTGTTAAAGGCAATATGCAAATACAGCCTGTCCTTCCAGTGCACCTTTATATTCGTATTTTTCAAATGACTTGTAACATCAGTTAAGAATGCCAACAATTCAGCAATGCACTCTTACAGTGAAGTCTGTGCTCTGCCTGTAACATGCTTGTCTCTTGTAAGAACTGTCAAGAACAGTACTTATCATTTGTTTCATTTCACAGTGAAGCAACAATTTAACATTTCACATGCAGCCTTTCAAGGAATTCTCAGATTTCCTGACTTCCATTCCCCTACCTTAACTTTTAGTCATATGCTTTACTACGAAGTAACTATCCTACAAACTATTCCAAAATAATACATCTTTACAATGATAATGAGCTATAGTTCTAGAATCTGTCAGGATGCTTCACTAGTACAGACATGCGCTCCATATTTTTACTTTCATTGGCATGTACCATGTCAGTACACAGATGTGTTACTTCACACAAAAATTATTTCGCTCCATACTAGCTTTGATCTGATCAGATATCATATACTTTCATGGTTCTTTAGTTAAAAACACTAATCCAAGGCTCTCTTCAATTACATCAAACTATTCATTTGCTGAGTAAGGAAGACAGTCAACGTAAAAATGGAACTAATGTCAGCAGATTTATGTGCAACCGAAGTGCTTGCACTTAAACCCTTTAATCTGATCAGTTTTGTTAAGCCATCTTCGCTCTTCATAACTGCATTCTGTGACAGAAATCTGTAGCTGCCTTTAGGCTGGCCCCAGCTATCTTCCGATTTTTCTTCTGTTCTCTGGTTTAACAGTCCCAAACCATCTGAAAGGGTTGCTTTTTGACAGAGAAGGGCAGGGATGTTTGGGCTCTACTGAGGAAACATTCACCTGCACCTACACTACCACATTCTGCTGCTTATAGACTAGCAGAAGGAGTTTGGCCAGGAGCACAAACAAAGGAAGCATGGACGTGCTCAGTAGTGCAAACACAACCTAGTCCAGCAACAGGCTGGAAACATTCTTCTGACAAAAAGAGGTAGCTGGGTTTCAGCACAGAGGGGTGTTGGGTTTTTTTGTTTGTTTGTTTGCTTGCTTTTTGTTTTGTTTTGTTTGTTTTACAAGTATAGGTCTGAGGAAGATCATTCCTGACTGGATACCTACAGTTCATAGATAAGTAAGTATCAAAAGATTTGCAGTATTTTTCTTGCTATTTCTCTGCTCAAAGCCATCATGCTGATGTTGTCATCTTAACTCAGATGAAAGCTGCAAGCACAAAGGCTCCAAAACCTTCTATGCCTCTACCTGTCTGTGATCTGCTGGATACCTAAAAGTAGAGGAGAGATGGAAGATCACTGTGTTGTCAGAGTGCTTCTACCAGCAATCATCTGACTTAAACAGCTGCGCTGCTTTCATAGGTAGAAAGATTAAAATCCACAAGGATTTTGGTGGATGGTCACAATACATATGTTAACACACCTGCAACAGGACACTTCTTGACCTAGAATTGGTCACCCAGGATCCCATGACTTACACCTCACCTCAACTTGCACGTGATTTCCCTGCAAAATCCTATTTGCTCACTGTGTTAGCTGCTCAAGATAACTATATGGACTCAAACAAATCTGTCCTGGTCCCTAAATGCAAGCTGATTAGAAGAAAGGTCAGAGTCTATAAGGGCATGCTTTTATCATACTATTATCATGCTCTTATCCATTTACTAACCTTTCTGTTTGCAGTTAGCTTAAGTCCAGAAGCATGAAAGATTCTCTCAGTCTTTCTCATTCTCTAGACAGCCCCTGAGCTTCTAGAGAATGCAACAACAGCAACAACCTCCCTGAAAACACTAACTAATACATGTTTAACTGTATTCTCTCACTATATCAATATTTAATCCTTTTGAAACTTTTGAACCTCTTGTTTTCAATGACACATTCTTAGTATGAGTTGCAGATATTCACTACTTATTAAATTATGCAGGGAACTTCTTCTAGCAGGTTTAAGACTTTTGCTGATCAGTTTCATTAAAGTGAAGAAAAATTCATTTTCCTCCTACAAAATACTATTTTACAGTATTATTTTTCTTATAATGTATTTCCTCTATTAATCATGCTCCAAATTAAACTGCTTCATTTTTTATGTTCCAGTACAAAAATAAAACTTCTATTATATTTCACCTGTTAATAAACCCCATTTCTGAAAACTTCATACAATATTCCAGACGAAAGCACACACAATTTCTTAAGTAGAATTACTAATTAATTATCTTCAGGATTATTTCTATTTCATTCTTAAAATGTTTTTCCTTCAATGACTGCAGCTGTATGCCACTAGACATTTTCACTGAGTTGATGACAATGATTCCTGTATCTATACTTCCAATATATTGTCATTTAGAACTCAACAATGCCTAGAAACAGCATCTAACAGTGCATTACTTCGGATTCATCAGCAAGAATTTCATCTTTTATAATGTTGCCAATACATCTACCTTTTCTGCTCAACATCTTTAGACCTCACTAACCTAACTATTCTTCTGTCCTTGAAAGCTACGAACAACTTGACTCACCTTAGAAAAGCAGCATCACTGAAACAGTAAGGTATAATGGAGCTGGGGAACAAAGAAAACAAATTCGAGCGATTTCAGTATCTTCTTGAAATTTCCACCTTCTTATATTTTTTATTTTGTATTCGAGCTATGTTTTGGCAAAATACTCCAGTGGCATGTGCTAGAAAGGAAGATTATTGCATATTCACCGAAAACAGTAATTTAGAAGTCATAATCATGATGATTCACAGTAAGCCACCTAGTGTTAGGAGCAAGTATAGGAACATCAGAGATCCTTATTGTTCCATGACCATAAAATGATACACATATAGTAGCCTCACGTGACAGTATGGCATAGAAGTCTGACTGTCTCATAGTTTGGGGAGAGATGAGGGTGAGTACTTCTTCTGCTGGCCCATTCTCCTGGTTATGGTGAAGGTAAATCTGTAACAGGTATGTGAGGAGTAAAAGGCTTAGACTAGCCCGAAGGCCACAAATTCACAGATCCCTAGTTTCACAAGACAAAGAGAGTATTTTAAATACATAAGGAAAAAGTTCCTCCCCACAGTTCCTACCACAGAACCAGGAGACAGACCAGTCTTCTGGAGGCACCATCATTACTCTTTTTCTCTCTTTCTAATCCTCATCCTTTCCTCCTAGAATAAGTTCCTCAATTCCCCTCCATTTACTGCCAGTATGTCCACTTAACTCTTTGCCACAGCCTGTTGTACCCCCCACTTACACTCTCTTTTTTTTCTCAGTTTACCATGAAAATATTTGTATGCATCCTTTATTTACTTTTCTAAAAAAGCCACGTTTCCCCATCCTTCCTTAAATGCGTGTCATCCTTTTGTTGTCATGGGGCTCCCGGTAACAGCTAGAAGACACAAAGATACTTGCAAACCCAGAACAAAGACAACCATAATACAGATGAATGATAGATTCTTTCCTGTGTTTATCTCCTTTTCAGCAATTTTAGGTGTTCTTTGGAATTAGAAGAATTTTACAAATTGAGAAAAAAAGGTTGATCTTTAGTTGGCAATGCTCCTTTAAGAGATTCTAGACTTTCTTTAAAAGATAGAAAATATTCAGATAAAATGCTGCTAGTGTGAGGTGTACTGTCAGGGGGAAATGACAGTGATAGCTTTCAAAGACAGAGCTCAGATAAAGAGTTTTGATGAAGTAGAGCATATTTGCTTTGTTTCTGCCTAATTTGATTCAACAGGGGTTATAAATATGACTCTCAGTATCTGCATTCAGAAAAAAACAGCATAGCATCTTTCCTCTCACAAAATAAAACTTAGCTGAGCCTCTATTTCTGAGCAGATTTGGAAGTTTTGATAACCGCTTATTTTTGATCTGAAATCTGCCTGTCAACCCTACATTTAGATCAAGTTCATCACATTTTAGTTTGATGTGATAAGCACAGAAGTATTTTTTAGGAGAAATAGAAGGTTCAAAGCAGTTCTGCTTTTATTACAGCTGAACAGGTGGTACCTAGTCTCCCAAATGTTTCATCTACAAAACAACCACATATAATTTTTTAAGCGTCTCTTCAGGAGAAACTCAGGGATAAAATACAGAAGAACAGGAAGTCAATACATATGATCAGTGCTGTCTGATTCACAGCAAAGACCTATACAGGCTAGAGGTTGTAGAACTGTGTTTTTTCCCCTAACATAGAAAGGTGTTATCTCCTTTCTCCCACAATACAAGTTTGGTTTAGAGAGTGAAAAATTCATTCTCTTTAGCAGTCATGTCAAGGGGAAGGTTTTCATCAGTTCTCAAGATGATGTCTGGGCAAGAGCCAGCAATTTTTGACCATGAGCCAGCAATGTGCCCTTGTGGCCAAGAAGGCCAATGGTATCCTGGGAGGCATTAGGAAGAGTGTTGCCAGCAGGTCGAGGGAGGTGATCCTGTCCCTCTACTCAGCCCTGGGGAGGCCTCATCTCGAGTACTTTGTCCAGTTCTGGGCTCCCCAGTACCAAGAGAGACATGGAGCTACTGGAGAGAGTCCAGCGCAGGGCTACGAAGACGATCAGAGGGCTGGAGCACCTGCCCTAGGAGGAACAGCTGCGAGAGCTGGGCCTCTTCAGCCTGGGGAAGAGAAGACTGAGGGGGGATCTTATCAATGGGTACAAGTACCTGAAGGGAGGGTGTCAAGGGGACAGGGACAAACTCTTCTCAGTTGTCCTGTGTGACAGGACAAGAGGCAATGGGCAGAAATTGAAGCACAGGAAGTTCTGCCTGACCGTGAGGGGGAATTTCTTCCCTGTGAGAGTGACAGAGCACTGGACCAGGTTGCCCAGAGAGCTTGTGGAGTCTCCTTCTCTGGAGATCTTCAAGGCCCACCTGGATGCAACCCTGTCTAACATGCTCTAGGTGACCCTGCTGAGCGGGGAGGTTGGACTAGATGATCTCCAGAGGTCTCTTCCAACCTTACCGATTCTGTGATTCTATGATTCTAAGAGTAATAAAGATGTATGTTTCAGTCCAGATGATTCTGCTTTCTTCACAAGGAGATGTAAAGAGCTATAATCTCTATACAGCTAATATAATCTTTTCAATCCTTTTCCTTTCTCCCTATCTCAAAAAGAGACATGGTGAAGTTCTAAATTCTTGTCCAAGCTGCAATTTAAAATACAGACTGTAAGAGTTGTGGAGGAGAAAAAAAAGCAACCAATGAAAATCTACTGAAATGACCTTCTTCAGCCTGACGAGTTTACCAAAATTAGTTATCGTTGTTTATTCTCACATTACTATCTATTGATTTAAAGAAAATCTATGTAAGTAATAAAAATAACACCCTTGGCAGACTTGTCAGATATTACAAACAGCAGAAAAGGAGCAGTGTTCACAGACTACCCATAAGCTGAAATTTGTTCACATGTAATATTCATTTGTGGAAATACAAATGAGTAGCATTGTGGAAAATAAGTTAGCAGTGGTGAGGGTTACCTGTACGAATCCCTCCCTTCTCCCCTCACCCCAGTTTTCAGTGCTTGCTTCATTTTGTTCTCTTCATTTTAAAGGTTTTAGAGGCTTCCTGAGCTAACGCTGTGCATATTTTTGCAAAAGCCCTTTTCACTTCTCAGCAGGAAGTTAACAACTGCTGACTACCTATACTCTGTTCCTATTTTCAGGGAATTTATGGCTCTCAAAAACTACCAGGTTAAAGTTGTGAAGCTTGAAGTTCTCTGTTTATCCATGGAAGACGGAAGACACAGCAGCCACAAAGATTTCCCCTACAGGTCCTGAGCTTGAGGGTTCAGTGCAGGTATGATAGCATTTTACACTCCATACTATTTGGTCCTCTGCTGAAGCTGCCAAAAAGCTTGCTAATTATCGCTACATGATGAGAGGATCACTTTCCACTAGAAACAAGAAACAGGCAGGTAAAGATTATTTAATACAGTCCAACATGACCTCTAGAAGGCTATGCTGATATCAAATTGAATATTCCTATACCAACTCTTCCTCCTAGAGGAGGAAATGATAAAAAAAAATAAAATTTCTCTTCCCGCTCCAACATATATTGCTATTATGACTCTATAAGCTAACATCTAGCTTCAAAAGAAATTAAGAAATCAAAAAAAATCATTTTGAGTTTAATATGACAAAAGAAGTAGTAAGAAAAAAACAGTTCCATTCAAAGAATTTCAAAAGGTGGTTGCAGCAAGAAGAATGTCCTTGTGAAGGTGCGAAGCAAGGAGAGAAATTCCCCTTACCACTTCTTTCATGTATGGAAGTAACTCATGGATGAAAATAGAAATTGAGACTAACTGCAAACTTCCTCTGAATTCTCTAAGCTTGCTTCTTAAACTCACCTGAACAAACCTGGAGTTCCGTATTACCTACTGAGATCAATGCTACTGGGAAACCATTTTCTTGGGTTGTTTCAGCCTTCAAGCGGACAACTAAAGCTTGTGAAGTTTCTTTGACAAACCTCTCCAGATGTTGGGGCTGTGGGAGCTCAGAAGGTTGACAGCAACAGTGGACAGTACCATAGACAATGACAGTGTATCTGCAATAATTCACACTGGCTTCACCCACTGGTTTGGGGAGAGAAACTGCCAGAAACTAGCCTATCACTTTGTCCTGCTATCTCTAGATCCTCAACCTCCCTTAAGAAAGACAAAGAAACGTGTGAAGTGATGATCTCTTTTCACCTGCAAGAGAGGGACTTTTCCCAAGGGTCCTCCACCTATACAAAAGCATCCACAGCGAATAAACAAAATGGTAGAAGAATTTAAAAGCAGATACATAGAAGAGGGAATAAGGTCTTCTTGAATTGTCTCATGTTTAGGAGGCGGGGCCTGAATAAGGAAGGCCTATAACTACATCTGCTGATGGATACATGCTTTTTTACTTTATTGCAAGTGCATTATACACCTCTTTCTGCACTGTTAATTGTAGCATTGGGCTCTCATGTAAGGTGCAATGAGGTTTCTTTATTAGAAGTTTTGCTATAGAAGGTAGGGAAAAATAATGTCACAGAAACTTGTTTCACTATTGGAGAAAAAATAAATTTAAAATGAAATTAGTATAGCAATAACACACATTTTGCCAGCTGCAGAGCTTCATCTGCTAAGAGGCCTGATTCAGCCAGCTACTAGTATTCCTATCAAATACAGATTGGCTTATCAGTAAGACAGTGTTTGAAATACTAACCATCCTCATAGTACAGTTTGACATTGCTTTAGCTCATAAACTGAGGTCTTAGATAAAGGGGAATGTTTCATTACCGTTAATGAACTAAAGTAACTAAAACAAACTAAAAATCTTTATGCCACAAAAGGCATCAAAATGTAAAGGCAATGACGAATTATTAATATAATTTCTAAGCTGAGTCAAAGTGTATTTCTTGTACAAGCTAACAGAATAAAAGACCTAGCAATACGTGCCCATTTATAGGACAGATGTGAGAGGTCTTTTTCTCAGGAAACCTAAATTTTTCTACTAGAAATTCACATTCGCCATCCTGTTTGGGAAGAAAATCTGAATGCAAATAGCTGCAGAAACCAGAATACATTAGCATACATATACGCAACAATAGGAATTGTATCAGTTTCCCACAACAGTTGCAGCAGTTATACAGTTTGGGGTATTTTCTGAAGTGTGGTTTCATGAAACTTTTCTGTATTAAATTTTAATATTAAATGCCCATTTCCTAAGGCAATATGCATTTCATATGCTTAGCTGCAAGTTTTCTTCATGTTATTTTTAAAACTCTGATTTCGGCTTTAATTTGTTTTTTTGTCTCTGCCAATTAGCTGTAATCAAACTTACTTCCTTCTCTTTCACACCTCTCCCCTTTATGTGTTGTTTTCTGGTATCTGCTAGTATAAGGGACTTAGGAGTACATTGCCATCATGACATATGAAAAGAGGCTACAGGATTTGCCTCTGTTTAGCCTGAAGAAGAGGAAGCTAAGGGAGAACTAACTATAGTCTTCAACCACCTAGTAGATGGTGATAGAGAAAATGGAGCCAGTCTCTCCCTGGAGATGCACAGTGGAAGGGCAATACTCAAAAATTGCACAAAGTGAAATTCCCATCTGAAGAAAGTAAGATCTTCACAAGAAGGGAGGTCAAACACTGGAACAGGTTGCCCAGAAAGGTTGTGGAATCCCTGTCGCCGGAAATATTCAAAGCTCATGTGCACATGGTCCAGAGTAAGCTGCTCTCACTGAGCACTTAGCCCCGTTTTGAGCAGGAGATTGGATCAGATGACCAAAAGTCTCTTTCAAGAAAGCATCTATACAGTCTTTAGAATAACTTCATAGCAGCTGAATGTCATACTAAGCATGGGTGAAATGACTGCATTATAGAAAAGCAAGGTCAAAAGGTACTACAAATGCATAAAGCTATGTAACCACAAACCCTCTTATTTTAGCATGAAAAATTAATTGAATTTACTTTGAAAACTGGGTCAAAGTGCTTCATGAATGGGGCCCTATTTATCTCTACTATATCAAAATAAAAGAGTCACTTTCTCTAAAAATAGTCTAGGAAAAAATTATTTGGGTGAAAACAACACAATAAAAAAGCCTGATGTTTGAAAAAGGTTCCTTGATAAATGCTTATGCTTCAGAACATTTCAGCCTATCATTTTGACAATGTTGAGCTTCAAATGCTCTGTCTCAAAGATGTCACACTGGTCTAAAAATCATGAAGCATGAAGAATTCATCAACCATTAAGAAAAGGTAGAGAACTTGAAATTCAAAACTTTATATTCACTGGAATGTAATCATTATTTGCTAAAACTATGCAGGGCATTTCCAATAGTACCGTACTCCTTGATAATTTTCATTACACTTACATACATTTATATTCATCATAAATTTAAAAAGGAAACCTATTAGTTCATGCATATTCAGTAAAAAGTGAGTGCATCTATGCCACCTTACTGAGAGAATCTGAAGTGTAGCTTTACTCTGGAGATTAATATGATTCAAATAACACCTTTCCATAGGTATGCTCCTATTTAAAGTGTATTTAAATCTCACTAATTTACTAATTTAAGAATGTTTTAGCATTGCTTACACTGAGAAGCTGCAATTAAAATAACAGCAATAATGAAAAGCTATTAATAATAATAATTAATCATTAAATGATCTGAAAATATATTATTTGCCCAATCATGACTTTCGTAAAAATTAATAAGCATGAGTAATACTATCAATGAACTTAAATTTATCCAACGCTTTGCCTGTTAAACCGTAACTTTTACAACAGAATTAGCTCACTGAAGAAACACCATGGAAAATCATGATATGTATGTCCTACAGGTCCTGACCTAAAGACATTTGAGATAATCTTTACCTTATACACTTGCTGTGATGCAGTATTATTTAAAGTAAAATAAGCATATTTAAAGTAAAATAAGCATAATCATATAAAGAACTTCAGTCATACAAAGAAATTTTGTAAATATTCTATTTCACGACTGAGCAACATTTTTCTTTGACAGTCCATTGCATTATTCTTTCTTCCAGTAAAATCCACAGTCAAACTCCCACTGACTTCAGTGGCAGTAGATGTAGGTCCTATCAGTTTCTGAAATAAAAACTACCTATGTCTTATGGTCCATTCTCTCTGGATTATATATGCCCTGCTCTGAAAACCAAGCCTTCACTTAAAAAAGTGCATTTCAATTACGAACTCTAGAAACAAAGGACGCAGCACAATATATGGTGCTACTGTTCTACTTTTGCCTGTGTCCCTTTAAAATCACTTCACTGAGCACCTCACATTTTTCTGCAAAACTGTTTCCATCAACTGTGTCACAGCTACTATTTCTAACAAATCTTTTCTGCAACATTCTTTAGAATTTGAAATGTTCTTTTTACGTTTTAGAATTGCTGAAACAAGTTTCTACTTCTCCCTTTGTAGCCACCATACTTGTTGCTAAAGAGAAAATCACATTATTTATTTATTCCCTGAAGTAATGCAGTGCTGACTAAAGAACCGGCAAATGGCTTCAGCTTACACTTCACACTATGGAAAACACCGAAAGAGGATTCATCCCAGTCACTATGGCTCTCCAGCATGAATCCTCCACAGCAGCTGCATTAAACACTTTATCTAACCCTTCTTTTGCATCTAATTTCTCCGCAAATTACCTTTTCTGGAGAGTGAGAAGAAAAAAGATGCAGTTTGAGCAGCATGAAAAATTGGTTACTTCTACCCTGGCTTCATTCCTTCCGGAACTTCAGCTCCTTTGTTTCTAACCCAACAATACATGACAACAGCAGAAAGGTAGTCGCAGAAAATGCTCACGAGAGGTTCCACTGCTTGTATTGCTGATCAGTGATTTTCAGAAGCACTCAGTTACTCTCAAATGTATTTTAAAGCGAAAGACTTACTTAAAACTTTAAAGGTAAGTAGGTGGGAACTTGCGGGTAAATAACTATTACTTCATAGACCTTCACCTTTTAAAAAGTTCAATGACTTATGGTTAGATTTCAACTTTAAAATCTTTTAGCTTTTTAATATTTTTTAAAAAAACGTTTTTAACTTAAAAAGAACAAAATATTGGTCCTGGAGGTATAGAAGAGTGCTTACTCTACAACACCCAAACACTCAAACAAAACCCATAGTCGGCCAACTGAGAGGAAATGGCAAAGGGAGAAATAAGTCCACAATCCAAACAGATTCCTGAAAAGCAGGAAAAAAATCTTTCTTCTTCACTCCATACAATTAACGCACTTCTCATTTTAATGAATTATGTCATGGTTCCTAAGAACAGTTTGGGGCTCAAAAAAACCAGACTTGGCCATGTTCCATGGCACTCCTATCCCCAGCACCGATTAATTCTGTACATTAATATTTAACTTAACCAGCTATAAAGACTGAGACTGCCAGCCTTAATCTACAGAGTCTGAGATCTTTAGATGGCATGCATTGGAATCTGTAGATCATCTCTTTGGTAAGTAAAAACTTAACACACCTAAATATTAATGAGATTGTCACTAATCCACTTAAATTGAAAACTAAATAGCCTTTCCTTGACTTTCAGCTTTTTGACAATAAGAAACAGAACCAGAGCCAACAAGATAATGTAAAACTTAACAGTTGTTTCAAGAAGCTCATCTATTACAGCAAACATATCTGTCAGAATTTGGGTGGTTGTTATTCCTACTCCAGTGTGTTCTCTAAATGGCAGGATGTATTTCATTCATTCAAGCTGGTATTTACAGAAGAAATACCACATGCTATAGAGAAAAGGCTGGAAAAGGAGTCAGCTGCTTTCCTGTGAGAAGCTTACTACTTTTGTCCCCACTATAAAAAATGTCAAGACTCACAGTAGACTCGTTACTATCTCTCACATTTGCAGCCCATCTGCAAAGGGACAAAGGCATCATAGCAATTATTTGTAATCATGCTTTTGAAAATATTTAGATATGTGGAAACCCATCAAATCATACTGTATGTACAGTGACATGACATTCATAACTGCAGGTTTGAAAGAAAGCATACTTTCGAAATCACCTTTGTCAGTCCATTCACTTTTAACAGCAACTTAGCACAAACAATACTGCACATATATATGAAAATTTTAGAACAGATTTCACCTAAAAATAATCTTTGGAAATTTCTCTGGCCTAAGTTGAGAATAGACTTTGTTAGACAGTTAAATTAGTCAATTTAAGAAATGATAGATAATTAAATTAGCCAAAGAATATCCATGAAAACCCCTACTCTTCTAAAAATAGATTCATATTGCGTAAGTATATAACTCTCTTCTTCAAAAATCTAGTATTTATGCAATATTTAGTAATGCTGTATTTCATGTCATTTTTATCCATTTCATAGATATTAAGAGATAGCCATCCATACCTATCAAAATCTATGGAAAAAATTCCCCAGATGTTCAAAGGAGACAGGATTTCAATAGCAAACATTTGGGAAATGGCCTGAGGTAAATGTATTTCCCATGGAGTCAAAAACACTACCAAAATATGAGAGATTTAAAAAAGGTTCACCAGGGATATAAAAGATGATCTGTAGAAAGCGAACAGAACTTACCTGAATCAAAATTTCACTTCAAAACTTTTGCAATACCCCTATGAGTAGAATACCTCTGAAAGTGGAATGGCAATTTTTAACATAATTCTACACGTATTTCTTTTTTAAATTTTGTGTCTCATTTATTCATCTCTTGTACTTGTTTCTTTGTATCAGCATACTTATTTTGTTATATTAGCAATTCTATATGCACAGTAATGAAAACATTTGAACTTGCTAATTCAAAGGAGATATGTTTTGAATTCCTCTGAATTCTAGTACAGATGTTCACCAATATAAACTGAAGTTTTGCAAACTGAAGGCACGTGGACAAATCAATCATCCTACATACATTCAGTTATGTGGTTCAACAGCCATAGCTTTGTCCTAGATAAAAATATCTGGGTTCTTGTGAAGTAATTAACTATGTAGTAGCTACATCTCTCAGTGTAGCTCTGAGTTCATTGACAAAACTGTAGCTGAAGTCAGGTCCATGATATTGTAAAAAAACAAAATATAACAGTAGGTAATAGATAATAAAGTAAGTATGGATGAATAGGCATTGTATTTACCAAATCTCTTGTCTATTTAGAGTATCATCTCATGTTTTATACTTCCATGGAACTTTAAATTTGAAATTTATTTAATTTATGATACTATTCACATTATGAAAGTGCATTTCTGAAATATTAATTCCAGACAATAATATTTCTAGGATGAATGCCAAGGACACGGTTTTGCTTGTGCAGTTTCAAGTAGAATATGTATCACGGAGATAGAATATCAAATAAATATGCAGGTCAATAGGTATGAATGAAATGGATACTGCTCAAGACAAAAGTTCTGTCCAGAGTGGCATGATTTAATCTGAAAATTACAACTGCTTGCCCTCTAACGCTGACAGGTGTGCCTGTGCCTCCATTGGGTTCAGCGATAAGTTAAATTTCTATATCTATTCATTCCTCTCCTTCTTGTTGGTATTACCTGAAAATGTTTTATACCTGCGGTAGTTTTGGTGATAGTAGCAGTAAAGATTTGATGTTCTGGATTCTGGCACAGTAGGAGTTTCAAAATTGCTTTTCTAAAGACATATAAGCAATATAAAAAGGATCTCCTAGGCTGCACATGTGTATTTGCAGGTATATTGGCTCATCCGCACAATGTAGACTCTGATATGAACAATTACACAGACAGCTCATCAGCACATATAACCCAGTCCTCAAAAAGGGACAATGAAGGAAAAAGATACAGTGGAAACACAACTCACACTATTTGCAAATATAATTTGCACATTAGAAGAGCATAAGTTAAAAAATGAAATGCATTAGTCATTTTGAGTATGAATCTTAAGATTTACTTCTGCTTTTTGAAGCTCTGGCAATTCTTTCTCTTCCGCACTTTCTTATCCATTCCTAGTGAATATATTCCAGTTCTGAGTTCTGTAAAATCTTCACAGCAGGCCTACAACATCATCTTCACCTAGCACACTTCAATTACAAAGAGCTCATCAGTTTGCTGTGAATAGATACACAGCATACTAAATAGGGAAAGAGAAAGATTTTTCAACTCACTGTCTGCTCAGTTGGAAAATATTCTCTCAGTCTAAACTTTACACCAGACAAAGTCTGCCAGATACAGCAGAGGAGCCAGAGCATGGGCTTGGTACAGACTGCTGACTTAATAGCATCTAAAAGTGGAAAGTACAGTGCGAGCATGGATGGAAAAGTAAACAGGTGTTGTCACTGCAGGACAGAGTGATGTGCAACCTTACCAGTATTCTTACTGCCTCCATTTCAGGCAGTAGAAGCTGACTTACGGAACTTCATGGCAAGGAATAAAACTGCAAGTCAGGAAGTCTTAAGACCTGTTACTACCACTTAGGTCTGAAAATTATGATGTATCTACTGTCACTATTAGTAAAGTCAAACAAGTGTCAAGGTCAGACAGGCGAAAGTGTCTGGCATTCATTGCTGGAATGGAGGTACAAAGACTGGTATCAAGAGGCTCATGTAATGTCAAAGTAATAATAAAGAGCAGCATTCCAGGATAGCTAAAAAAACGAAAAAGGCAGACTGAGATCACAGACATTGTTCCAGAGCCCTGCAAAGCCGGTCTTTCAATCAGACACTTGGTGCACTTAATAAACACAGTGAAACAATAACAATTAGCACATCCAGTCCAGAGCCCAGAGGCTTTAAGCTACTGCAGAAAAGCTGCTCATCTGGCTGTGTTCCAGAGCAAAAGAGAAAAATAAACTGATGGGGGCTATGGAGGAGAGAAAGCAGGTAGGTGAAATAAGTGGATGGGAAGGGATGGTACTACTGGTAGAATGTACTGGAATATTTCTGTAAAAAGTAAAATCAAATGCATTTAATTGGTTTGAAGATCACTATGTATTTATTCTATTGTTACTATATACTTTATTGACGCAGTAGTACTGCCGTTGGCCTGAAAGTTTTCCAAGTCGTCATTTGGTAAGACATTTTATTACCAATACTGTAACACCTGGTCATAGCTTCTTTTGGTGGAGATAATCTGGTAACAACACAGGTGACGGTGGAAAGCCAGTCTCACAAATGCAAAATGTGGAAATACAGTTGCAATCTTCATCCAGCAAACCTGCCTATTTTACACAATTATTAGTACTCATACTCTGGAAAAAAAGGAGTACTAGGGTAAGTTACAGAAATATCTGAATACATGCTCATTTCAGGTTTTTGAGATTTGCCTGGGAAGATTAACTATGAGGAGAATGTAGTGTGCCAGCAGATGGTGGAGATTAAAGACCCTTGCACAGTAGTTGTGCTGCAGGGGATCATCAGATCTGTTCTCAAACTACTAGTTCATTTTGGTTTATGAATAACAAGAAACAAAATTGGCTGAAGCTATGAAGCTCACAAAACACCAGCTTAACAAATTTGCTCCCTTACGATGCCTTGCATTTTTCTCTAATCTCTTTGAATGACACTTAGGGCAGTGGATCCTTCTGTGCTTATATCCTTATATACTAGCATAACAATAAAGAAAGAGGTAAGAGATTTTTAAATAGCTGGAACCATTGCATTGTTTGAAGATACGGAAGAAATGAAAGAATCACATGTGCTGTGGTTCATTAGTCCAGGTGTCATGCTGCCCTGACATGATTACACCACTTCCAAACATATGGGCGGGCAGGTTTCCTGGCCTTAATGGTAGTGAGATTTATTTGATCAATTCTACATTATTTTTGGATTGTCTGCTCATTGCTGTATTTTACTGTGGAGCATCTGTGAAGTGTGAGTCGAGGTCACTGGACCAGGACTATATCACAGCTATATGGCAGAAGCAATGATGAATCTCATTCTTCAGGGCAGCATTCATCTGTCTGAATCAAGAAATCACTCCTCTGTAATAGTCCCCCATGCTCACTTCCAAACTTCAACTTTTGCTCTCAGTGGAGAGATACTTAGGATAATGGCCTATTCACTGCAGAAGCCTGTTTTCCTCTCAGAATTGCTCTGTCCAGGGCACTGAATGAGACCATGGATCTAAAGAACAAACAGTCTGTGATCACGTAATTGAAGAATCTCTGTGCCAGGCAATCTGTATTCTAACATTCCTAACTCCTGAAAGCTTAGGCGGGGGGGGTGGGGGGGGGAGAAATTAATTAAATTATACAGTTGATTAAAACAATTAAAACAAACTCAGTAACTTTTCTATCAGTTTAAACTCTCTTCTTTATCGAAGTTCTGACTAAGGCCTTGAGGTAAAATTCCAACAATAAAAAGCTGTAGTCAGGTCAAAACTACACTCCTAGAAAGTTCTTTAGAGCAAACACTCAGTGTTAGCAAGAGGGGAGAAAGGAAGACAAGAACAGAAAGTGAGAAGACAGACTCACAAACAAAAATCCTTTCAAAGACATCCTAACTTTGAACAAAGTAACTCTGCAGCACATTATCAAGGCAAAAAATGAAAACATATAATATAACTGAGGTAACACAATCCAGTAATTCCTTTCTTCACTGTTCAGTTGAACACTATTCCTCATTCTTTCTCTGAAAGTATTATGAGCAAAAAAGTGTTATGGGTCTTTAAGAAGTTGCCCCAGTTTCCCCCAAAATGGCAATGAAAAATTCTGCATGTAGTTTTTATGCTTTTGGAACACTTTAGACACTTAAATGCAAAAGATATACATAATTTTGCTATTACTATAATTATAGGTACCACAGGCATCATAGGTTACTAGGTACTGAATCCTGAAGTCAATTTGTTTTTCCTTCAGCATAGTTAACAGAGATTGTTCTATGACATTTCTAGACAAAACAAAGCTGCAAACACGCTGCAGAACATGATGGGACTCCAAATGATTTTAACAAACTGGAGGAATGGTCTGAAAAACTGAGAATGAAGTTCAGTAACAAGTGCACAGCTCAACAAATACTCCATCCACAAGTTCAGAAGAAGGAAAACAACTTTAAAAAGTGTTCCTTCAGAAAGGACCTGGGACACAGTGTAGTTCAGAAACTGAAAGTAACAGTAATATGATACCAAGAAAAAAGACAATTATCACCTACAATTATAACCTGTTATTGGCTATAACCTTCATATTTCTTTCACTCCACTCAACATTAAGGTTACTTAATGAAGGACCTTTTCAGCACAAGGAATAATAAGTAAAAGGGTGAAGCCATAAAGAAAACACAGAGATACAAACTTAAGTTTTACATGAGTTTTGGTTGTGTTCTATGTGGGTGTCGCCAAAGACAGTGCTGTGTGTGTGTGTGTGTGTGTGTGTGTGCACGCACACACACGCACGCACTTCTGGGATACATGCTCAGACTTGCCAATGGTTGCAGCAACAAACAGGAGACCAGCAGTCCCCCAGGGTCCAAGGGGGCACGGCACTGGCCTCCAGCAGCCAGGCAGGGAGATCCCCAGGAGCCAGAGCCTGCTGGACGTGGTGGCTTCTATACCTCCTTCAACAGTGCTATATGAAAAATTAGTACAGACACAGATGGGCCAGTTCAGTCTCATGAATATTAGATTTACAGGAGATACTAGATCATATTCACTCTCTAACACCCCAGGAAGACAGTAATTATCATCTTCATATCCCAACTTAAACTTGGCAAAAACTTATTTATTTCAGGACATTTTCTTCTATGTAAACACAATATAATGTTTTTTCAAATTTGGTCCCCATAGGCTTGCTCTCTAACTTTCACTTTTTTTTTTCAGATCTGAACAACCAAATAAATGATCACTAAATCAATCAATGATCAATGTGGAGGTATCATATTGGACTGAATTCAAGTCATAAACCTTGCAAAACTCATTATTTTGATCCTAGTCATAGGAGGGTCAATGACTGTGACTTTGACCCAGAATTGCCCATAATTTTGCCTAAAATATCTAAATATCTATCAAAGTTACTGAATTTTATTAATTTCAGATCGGTGTTTGCCTTCTGCTTGACTGAAGAGAGAAGCCATAGCTATGTGTAAAAGGTCATCTCTTCAAAATGCCAACAGTGCTCAGGCAATGGTATTTGCACCATCTTTGTCAAGAAAACAATCAAACAAGTTGGATCTACAGTTTGCCCATGGGGAGCAAACATGGTGTGCACCGTGGTCACTCAGATCTGTCACCTGTTTGGAGCATGCCAACACTCCCCTGTGGCCTGTGTGCCTGCATTTCCTTTCTGTGTATATCAGAGCAGAGAAGAAGGTCATGGGCACCTGGATGGTATCCCAATTTGTAGTTAGATGTGGGTGCTCAAAAGCACACTTGAGTACAGTAATATAGGCACAGACATGGCTAACAAACAGCAAATAAAATTTTGAAGGAAATTAACAATCAAAATGTTGAAAAGTCAGTCTCTAATGACATTTAAACATCTTTACACTTCATAGGGCTTGACTTCTGTTGTTTTTTATCTTATATTTTTCATTTGAACCAGTGAAAAACTGGCTGGAAATATGCTCCAAACATACTGCTGTAAAGAAGTCCATTTAGTTTTTACCAGATTGTTATTAAGAGGTGATGTAACTACAGTTTGTAAGAAACTACACAGAGAATAAAACTAAAAGGCTCAAATACTCTCAAATACTCTAAAAGCAGGACAAAGGCAAAATCTGCAGGCAAATAACTGACAGATTCAGGCTATTTAAGATGTGTGTTTATAACAATGGGGGACTACTGAGACATTGCCTCTGAAATCTCTGTAAGTCTAAAAGCTTAAAGCAAGTATAAAAATCAACCATACCATTTCAATAGTATTCACATTCAATTTGTCTGCATGTGGATGATTACATATTCCACACAGTCACTCATATCCATTATTGAACAGGGCTTAAATTTGCTTTTAGAGAGATCGTATTCAAGGTAACATACAAAACGAATAAGGAAATTGTATGTAAATTCAGATGGGAAAATCCCACTCACTTGGAAATTGGACTTGGAAGCACATCTACTTTTTCATGCATCTACTACTACAGCATCTACTACTTTTTTAACAACAGATTACCAACTTTGATCAATTACTGTACTGAGGAATAGAAGGCAGACATTACTTTATACTTGAGTTGCACTGCATATATTTACTGGCAAACACAGGCTTTCTAATTGCCATTACTGCAATTCTTCAGCTCTCTGATTGCTTTCCTTCCTATTAACTTGCTCAGTAACATACTGGTTCAGAGATAAGCACTATTTTAAAGAGGTGATTTGCCCCTTTAAGTCCAGGGGGATTTGCTGCTAAGAATGTTCAAGGACAGCCAGGCCTAATTGAGCACAGGTGGAGCTACAAAATGAGTAATGTATCAACAGGGATGGTAGTGCTGAAAAGTGCAACCTGACTGGTAATTAAATACAAGTGCATGTCAGCTTTTTCCTGAGGTTTGTGAGGCAATGGCCACAGCTCCTGTTTTCTCCAATTCATTCCTGAGATCACTGTGTTTTGAAGTACTGAAAAGAAAAGCATCCTGATTTAATCAAGAAACTAAGCTTCTTACAATGTTTAAAATGCATTTTCTGAACCATGCAAACATCCTGTTTTTTACAGGAGTACATCTGTACAGAATTGTCTCTAATAAAACCTGGTATAAAGATCTCATAAAGGAAATACAATTCCCTTATTAACAGATGCAATAGAAATCCAGTCTACTTCTGTACTTTATTCTCAAATAGTCTGCACATGAGAAATGAAGCCTATTTATTCATATTGGCTCTAACTTATCTACATTAGACAATATAAAGTGTTAGCAGAGACATATCAAAGATAAAATAGACATCTATTTTCTCAGTTTCTATTACATTATTCAGCAATGCTATTAATTTCCCAAACTACTTAAATGTGTAAAGCAGAATTGAATTAAGTACATTGCCATAATTAATTGGGAAAGATACTCCTCCAGCATAGATATTTTGGCTGACCTTCATGACTTAATTGGCAGTGCTGCAGAATATCCAGTGTCAGATAGAGAACTGCTTGAATAGTTGACTGCAAGCATTGGATGAAATTTTCAGATGCAGGTGATTAAGATGGGACACAAACACCTGCATCCATATTTGGGCCTGAAATTTGTGCCACACATCAGCTCCTAAATATGGGGTTTGGGGCCTTCAGTTAGTCACTAAGATATAAAACTCAGGCTATGTTTTTTTCTGGATTTTTTTTTCTATTTTCCTTATGGAATGTATTTTCCTTCATGTAATCATATCTCTAGCTAAAATAGAAGTTGCAACAATTTGATTTACTGAGTTGACATAAAGGATGTGGGTATTAATGCTCTCTCTAGTAAATGCTGCCACTCCTCATTATAGCGTCATTATTATCTTAGAAAAGCTCATCTGGCTCTTCAAAGAGATGACTGGTATAATTTATTCAAAAGGTGCATATCTATTTCATGACTTGGGATAAGAAGAGAGTATAAATGTATTGCACCCCCCCCCCCCATTCCCCAGGCTTAAAATAATCTAAATAAAAAGATGGGTGAATATTATGCATGTCTACAGTTTTCTGTTTTCCCTTGTGTCTTTCATTTTTAGTGACAGCCATCCCTACAGTCATGGAAAGTGTCAAGTAAGAAGTGCTGTATTAAGTATCTGTAGCTTTTCAACAGTAAACAAAAACATAAATAACTCATTTTTCTCTTATAGAGTGCACTAAACACATTAAAACATTAACCAATCCTAAGAAAAAAATCTCTGCTGTTATTTTAATTCTCCTCTAAGTCAAAAAACTAAAACCCTCTGTTAAAAGTTCCAGACTCACCCAGAGGTTATTGTGAGGCCACAAGTCTCTGAAGTGGAAATTTTTTCACCCCTTGAAGAAGAGTATTTACCGGAAAAAAGGCACCGTTCTTAAAATGACCTTATGTCAAAGATATATTCTGGAAGATTTCTATAGTTGCCTGTAAGGGACATGAAGAACCAAAGTCTTTTGCTTTTCAGAAGTCATTATACACGAAGAGCTTCAGAAGCTCTATCACTTTAGAGAATGAGACACAATTCAAAACTAAAATTGCCCCTTACAGAACTGAAAAGAGGTGAATTCTTAGAGCCTTTTCCAATTTTTTTTCCTCACACGTTTTTGCCTTGGTAAACTTTGGCTATTGTTTTTTATTTTTCTGATTCCTTGAACAAACCTTCCCTCCCCAAAAAGGGAGAAAAAAATAGAAAAACTAAAAATCTCCAAAAGGGCAGGCTCAAGGAAAAGAGATGATCTCATTTTCTTGCCTACACTGAGCACTGAGGACTGAAGACTTTCTTTGGTTCTTGTAAGAAGAGAAGAAGACTGAAGAGCAAAACATACTCTCACCATCATTCACTGGACTGAGAACTGAAAGTGGACACTCCACAGTGTGGTTGTGCTTCTCTTCTGGGATCACATGGTTAGACAGTCTATCGTACTTTCAATCCTGCATATGCTTCATCTAGGCAGTGTTAACACATCTTTACCCTGACGAGAATTCCAAGCCACTTCCTATTTGTGAAGAAGCAGCAGCTCAAAATACTACACGTTTCATGGATTCAGATGTGATGCTGGTGTTTTTCTTAGTGAGGGCACAGACTAAATTTGCCATAGAATACTGCTCTTTAAGTTGATTTCTTTTAAAATATAAAATGGAGAGATTTTAACATCCAAAAATATACTTTCTCTCCGTATGCCTGTGAGATAGCAAGAAACCTGCAGATCTTTGTAGTCATGATAAATCATCATAGGTTCTTCTAATCTGAATTTCACAGAAGATTCAACACTGGCCACGAAAACACAGCCACCATTCATTTTTTTTTTGTGGCTTAAATGTCAGGGAAAATGGTCTCAGAGTCATTCTTGCATCTTTTTAAGTTTCTTTTTTATAGGGTTGGCCACAATGAGTAAACATGGCAAAAGCAAAACCTAAATTCAAAATATTTGCTATTAGTTGGCTCTCCAAGTGTCTTGTTTTAGAGTGAGTTCCAGTTTGGATGTAGACGAAATACGTCATAATGGATTTTATAAAGATAGAGAAGATACTGAGACTAAGAACTGAATTTATTTGCTCTTACAGGAATCACAAGAATGCTTATCCATCATATGAAGTTGATCCAGAAGTTAGAAATAAGTAAGTCTATGATCATGAAACCTTACTCTCTCTTGCTGGACTGCTAATATATATGATTTACTTAAGATCTTCTGAAAAAACCAGGAAACTCTTTCAAGTCTTATTTAATAATGAGAAACCACAAACAAAGAGAAACCACAAGAGTGGTCCTTTGAGGTGATTAGGTGGCTGGAACACATGACAGAGGCTGAGGAAAATGGATTTGCTGAGCCTGTGGAAGAGAGGATGAAGGAGAGGCTTTAACTACTATCTTCAGCTAGAGGGGTGTTGCAGAGAAGATGAAGACAGCCTTTCCTCACTGGTACATGGTGAAATATACGTTTTCCCATTTATGGGCATTTAAAGGATACTGTATGCAACAGCTCATTTGATTTTATGTCTGATTGCTTAGAAGACTGCAGAATTAGAAGGCCCAGGCTAAAATTCTCTCGTAAAAAAGTATCTTCGGAAAAAGACGAGAGAGATGGTTTCTATATGCAAACAAACTTCATGTGAATGTATATATTTGTAATATATGCATATATTTATGCATATATTGTAAAGTTACTTTTGAAAAATTTATTTCTGATTAGTCATATTAAAATTACTCTACAAGGTCACAGGCTTTCTTAAACAGAAAACTAGATGCAGAAATATCTTTCTTATAGCAAAAATCAAAGCTGCTTTAACACAATCAGGAAAAAGAATAGGAGGTATTTTGTTAAGAAATACAGTCCAGAGGAAAGCACACTGAGATATGCCTTTTATACCAGTCTTTATTTTTTATACCAGTATTTATTATCTATGCTGCTATCCAATTATCTATGCTATTATCCAATCATGTGTGGCCCTTTTTGCAAGAACTTAAAATCTGCCTTGATTGGATCATCTATTGTCTGCCTTCTTAAATCCACAAGGATTTAAGAATCACAAGGAATTCTGAAATGCATTCACTAACGCATTAAAATATCAGTTTTATTCTGTTTATAAACCACTTTCAGCATACCTACAGCAGCCTTATTACCATTTTATTAAGTTAAAATAATTATTATTAAAATTTAACTATAGTAGCTATATATAGTAACATCAGTAACTACAGACATTTTTTATAAGTAAAAAATATTCTAAATTAACAGGCTATTCTGCCTTTATTTTCTGTTTTAACCAACAAATCAGGTCACTCTACGGACATTAAGAAAATTTCTATATAGGAATATACAAGCACAATAAACTTGTTTCAAACTTTCTAGCTTCAGTATTTCAGTTCTAAATTTCTGCATAACTAAAACATTTCAACAGGATCAATGTTACACAAATTGAGAGGGCACCTGCTACCAGAGACTTGTAGTACATAGATTTGAAAAACAGATGGCATGCCTAGAGCAGTTGAGTTTAATAGTCTTCATTATGCTGAAAAAGAGCTTGCCAGGTGTTTCCCTACTGTACCTAATTCCCACCAGTAGGCAGAAGACAGCAGCTGTTCAGGACTGCAATTCTTATGAAGGGATTAGACTCTCTCGTCTAATTTTCACCTTGAGCTTCTACAGCAGCACTTCATGCCTATACTCTGCATGCTTAAGACCAGGATGACCTGTGACAGTCTCACATCTGCAGTATTATCTGGTTCTGTCCAGTGACTCTATAATTATATACTCCATGCCCTGTCAGTCTAATACAATTTAAGTTCCAATCACGTGTGGCCCTTTTCGCAAGAACTTAAAATCTGCCTTGATTGGATCATCTATTGTCTGCCTTCTTAAATCCACCTTGTAGCCATTTCTACTGGTATAGCTACTCTTTTGCTTTCTTGCAAAACGTTTAATGGCTCTCTGAAATAGCTACTGTATTTGACCTAGCTCTACTGCCTTGAATGTGGGTAATGCCAGTCTTTGTTCATTTGCACTGTGTAAATACCTCTACTACAGTAAATGTCATCTCAGTAAGAACACTTTCAGATCCTTCTGTATGAACTATCACATATAAATCCAGATTTTTACCAAGTGGAACAAATCCAAAATAGATGGCATTTGGGCCGATGTCCCAGTGCATACTGCAAACATCATCTCCTGCATCGTAGCTCATAATGCTGTCATGGCTCAAAGGAAAACTCATAGGATGTGAAATTTTTGTACTTTCTTCTCAACAATTCAGCTGAATTCATACAGATGTAATACCTTTTGAGCAGTTCTTCAACTGATGGGGAAAAACACTGCAACGGCTAAAGAAATTAAACAGAGAACTACATCTTGAAAGAAAAACGAAAATATGAAAAAGATTCTTATCTGTTTTATTGAAGAACATACTTTCTGTTAGGAGTAACAGCAAAAAATGATTAATAATTCAAAAAAAAAAAAAAAAAAAACCCAAGTTCTTTCAATGCAGGCAATGCACTTAGTTTAAATTATTTAGAAAATTCAAGAAGCCAGAATGCTTCTACTGAAATCAGCTGGAATACTAAAAAGCCCAGCAGAATATGTTATTTCTTCAAGAATCTACTTATAAGTGAAATGTAAACCTAATGAACAGTCTTCCTTGTAAAATCATCACTTATTGAAGGAGGACTGAAGACTGCAGCAGTTTCAGACAGTTTCTTCATACATAACAAAGATGTGGAAACAGTCCAGGCTTAACTATTAAGATAAAAGTGGTGCTCCATAGAGTACATATATACACATTGATTCAAAAGGAAGATATAGATCTCTTTAAAAATCTTAATACTGAGATTGCATGTATATTTACACATTTTTCTTTTTCCTTTTCATATATTCCATGTTGTTTTTCTTATTCCTGGAATCCCTTTCTCTTGGTGCTGCCTTCTCCTCCTGCCCCACCAAACAAGTCATGGTCTATCTTCCCATTCCTTATTTGCTTGATGTATAGATGAGCCATGGTAAGGAGGTCAGCTAGTAGCAGCACAATGAAGATGTACTGTAATTTAAAGAAGGCCCTGAGCTCAGATTAGCCATTTCGGAAAGACTCAGTAGAATATCAGTAAGTCAAACCTGATAGGAACAAGAGAAGACTACTGAAGAAGTCCTAAGAAATACTGTTCCCAACACATAATCTAGTTTGGAAATCTGTAAGGTATTAATACCATATAAACTGACTGTACTATGGTGATCTGTAAAAAATATGATAGTCCTCATTGCCAAGAGAGGTTGTTGATATGATCTGCCTTTAATATTCTTATTATCCTACATTAGCTAGTTACCAAGTGTATACAGTGAAAAACAGAAATATTCAAATTCATATTATGATTTGGATTTTGCTTAAAGCAATTCCATATTCATTCCGGGGGTTGATTAGCTTTATCTGTGTGGTAAGGAGCATTGCTAAAAAGAAGGGTAGTAAGTAGCAGGCAAGGGATTCAGGAGAAAAAAATCTATCCTAACACTGCACAATAATGATTCACACTGATGAGCAAGATTTTACTACGGATTCTTGTCCAGATATGGATATTGTATGAAAAACATTGAGATAAGGAATGAGAAACAATCCTTTAGAGATTGAAAGATAATTTACATTGTATAGTAGACATTTTTAAAAGTTTCTTAAAAATTCAGTGTTTCTATTTACTGAAGTCACTATGAAAAGTATATTCTCGATAGATGGAATTTGATCAAAAAAAGATCATTCACAAGACTTAGTAGGTACACCGTTTCATCCTTAGCTTCTTTCGAAAACTGTAACTTTACTTGGCAATATTTTCATTAAAACCAAATTAGAAAAAACTCTATGGGCCATCTTGAACCACTGCATTAATTTCCATTTACCATCAGCAAAAAAAAAAAAAAAAAAAAAAAAAGATGAATTGTGAATATTTATGCAATATTTCTGTATTCTGTCAGATTCTGTGTTTGCTTGTGTGTGTAGAAACCTGTGTGTGAGCACTGCAGGTCACCTAAAGAACCATCAGTTTTAAAGAACACAGGTCATCCATGTGCCAGGCTTTGAGAAACACCATCTGGAGGACTGGGACTCTGAATGTGAGCTTTTCACTGGAAGGACTTTTTAGAAGCCCAGATGGCAGCTTCTTCTGACAGCTCTCCTCACACAGTGCTTTTGATGCTTCTGTGATACCCATTCTCTAGGCTCTCTCCTCATAAGAACTATTCAAGAATAGGAGAGCAGTTCTTGTAGGGCTCTCTGAATTTGTCTGGGAGGTGACCACAGTGACCCTGATAAATCCCAACCTAATTTGGTCTGAAAACTATTTCTTCAGTTTCTGATGCAAATACAGATTCATTTTGTTTTCTCAGTTGAAGCATATGCGACACACAGGTGCACAGAGATGCATCCTGTAACATCCATTTTAGAACAGTCCCTCTTTAACTGATCCTCCTGTTAACTGTCAATGCTCCACAATTCTAAAACCACTGTGTTATTTAAAGGAAAGCACAGTGGATACTTTAAGCAAAGCAGGAAGAAAAGGACTTGTAAAAACTGAGGTTTGGCATAGCCAGATTTGTAACAGTCTCTTTGAGAGGCAACTAGGATGTCAGAATTCTGAACTAGCTGTAAATATTTCAGTACTCAGTTCTGCTTCCACCTAAGTAAGGAAAGCTGCTCAGTCTACCTCAAGACTTCTGTCGGGGTTTCCTTGATTATGCTCCTTCCCTCCTGTTTTCATTGCACTAATGCAGCCTCTTCCTTCTCTTCCTTCTCTTCCTTTTCTCTGCTCTCAGTTGTGGCCACACTGGTGCTGACACCTATGTAATGAACCCACTGAGATGTGGCTGATTCTGTCCAAAATTACTCAGGCATCTCTGCACCTTTGCCGGGGAAGAGCTCCAAGGCACTGCCACTAGCCCTGCATAGAGCTAGCATGGATCCATGCAGCTTATTGCTTCTACAGCCTTGGGGCAGAGGTTCCACTTTCCAGAAACCACTTTCCCAGATCACATCATCCCCCTTCTGTGCCAGGCAGCTGCAACAATGCAAAGTAGGCAGCAGGTTTTCCAGTATTTGCTACATATGAAGACAACAATTTTTCTCCAGGTGAGATACACTGGGAAAAATAAATCCATTGATGATATCAGTGGAATTTGATGTATGCCACATCCAAACACAATTGTGAGAGTATGAGCTTTCTAGTGGCCTCTTTCTAGTGGCCTTTTAATACAGTTCAGCCTTAAAATATTTTAATTGCTTTTACGAATCACATAGCTATTCTCACAAAGATTTTAAGTCTGGTTTAATAAAAACCTATACAGAAAGATGTGTTTGCTTTTGCTGCTTACATTCTATAAAATGCTATTTTACAAAGAAGTTCATGACATGGTCATGCAAATGAAAAATGTAATCAGTGTAACTGTAACTGTTGAAGTCTATGTAGCTTCTAAAAAACTAAATTGCATGATTCAGACTAAATCAATAGCTTCCAGAACTGATGTTTTCAGGCTATTAAATCATATCTAATTAAAACTATGATCTGCTAACAGTTACTCCCACAAGGTCTTCCACATAAGACTGAATCTATAAAACAAACCTTCAGTTTTACCTACTTGCAAGCATAAAATAGAAAGCATCATATATTGTAAATAATTCTATCTGATTGATATCAAACAATCTACAGCTATAATTCTCCAAAGGATGAAAAGGGAGTAACAACTATGTCATCCTTTCCACCCACCAGCCTATTTCTGACCACTGGGATCTATATTTTCTAAATCTCTTGAAACCAACTAAAAGTGAGCATGAAACAGGTATCTAATCCATGACTTTTCTGGTATTAATACTTTCTACTTGGTGGAGATAAACAGCGTGCTTTATGCTTAGCTCTGAGACTGAGAAGGAGACATAATGATTGACCGAGTTCCCACTAGTGAGTGCTCCCTGCCAGAGAAGATGGGGCTAAGGTGAAGAGTTTGTGCACTCAGTCAGAGAAGGGTGGAATGGTGGAATGAATGATTTTGTAGCAGCAGTGGGAGACCAGTCTGTTTCATACAGAAGGCAAGAGAGAGCTCACTGAGCCATTCAGACTGCGGAGGAGCACAAGTGGCTTACTGACACATTTGTCAGGCAACCTAATGACAGAGTAGCAAGTTTTATGCAGCAACAACAAAATTCATATTTCTGTAGAGGACTTCAGTTAAGCATCCATTTAATTTGTACCAAATGCACCCTAATATGTGCACACAAACTCTCACTTCCTTCAGTCATGGCTGAAGGCAGATGATGACCTTTAAGTTGTACTACACTAAATACTGAAATATCAATTAAAAACTTTATTATTCTTCTCCTAGGACCTTCTAAATCTCACTTCCATTACTGGGATCTTTGTGAACAGAAGAACAGAAGAAGAAGATGTGGAAGGCAGAAATTCTTTCATTGTCCCTGTTACTTGCAATACATAAGGAAGAACAAAATAAAGTGGTAAATCTCATCTCCATTTGGATGAACTAGTAAAGGAATATATTTTTTTTTTTGTCAGAAACACAGATAGGATGGTACTGGATAAACTGATCAAAAGACTTACTAGAGCTTTGCATGATATAACAGAGAACATTCTTTTTAAATAATCAGCATCTGTACTTACATAGCACCTTATCATCAATGCTGCAGATTCTTAAATATACAGTGTGAAAACGAGGGAAAATCAACTTTCTAGGAGGGATCACCTCTGAGATAAGTTGTATTTTAAGTGAAAATAATTATTATGTCAAGTGGTTTCTTTCTCATTCCTAGTCAAAATGCCAAACAATTTTGCACTGCAATGTTGAAGACAGCAGCACAACACGAGACTTAGAACAAGAGAAGAATAGCAAGAAGGTGTGCTATACTGCAGCACTTTGTAGATCATCAGTTCATACTCAGTTTTTGTTATAACAGAAAACACCAATCCATTTTTTCATCAATCCTAGTGATCTACACAAATTTACAAAACAAAATGGCCTTCGGAGAGGAGACCTACTTTTTACTTTGCAAGTTGAAAGGCTGACTTGCAAAACATTGCTTTTATCTTTTCTCTTATTTCCAGATTTTTTCAGAACTGATCACAGTTTTGGTATCTTTTCTGTAAGGAACTGGTCACAAATATTCAAAATTTGTAATACATAGCACAAGTATGGAAGAAGCAGTTCCCTGTTTCTCAACTGAATGAATGTGTAAAGTGCTCCTTACAACAAACGTGAGTTTTTACAAATTGAAACGTTCTGCAAATATTCCTCCATATAGCATTGATATTCACTTTTTTTGAATGTTTCTGTGAGCAAAATCCTATTCTTCAAATGTCAGTATAAACTAAATGCTAATAAGGAACAAACTCATCTGCAACCAGTTCACTAAAACACTCTAATGAGGTCTACAGAGTATTTCAATTTAAAAATTTTCAACTTCAGTTGTCCATTTGATACAGCTTCTGTTACAAACAGTAAGATCTAAACATACACACCAATAGAAGGCTGAAATTCGAGATACCTAATAACATGGAAACAATACTTTTTCAATAAGAACAAGGAAGGAAATGTTAAATAGAAATAATGTATTCTCTAGTCCTCCTCAAAGCACAAAAAATACGCATGAAAAATTGACTGACTGAATAGCTAATGTTTGATACAAAGAAAGTAGACTTTTCTTTTTTAGATTATATGTATTTCATATAAAATAAAGTGTTTTGGTAAGCTGATATAAAAGACCTACATCCCTCTCAGGTGAACTAGTTCCGTTCTGTAGATAGTAAATTCACAACAATGACTGTTTGAACACTGTTCCCTAGATCAGACACAACATCTGAGATCAGGAGCAGAAGTCTCTTCCTTACACTCAGTCATCTATTTTGACTGACTACATTAGATTCACTAAAAATATCTTCCTCTTATGTAAGAAATTCTTCCGTTGTTGCAGCTTTTGTTGTTAATGAGACTCTTGCACAGGTAAATTGCTCTAGTATTTAATAGAAAAATCTCCTGTGAGATTATAAGAATATAAGAATTGTAAGAATAATGTCTTAGAAAGAAAGAAAGAAAGAAAGAAAGAAAGAAAAAGTCCTTCACTGATTTCAATATAAGTGAGCATCTTTACAGGTTTTGTTTGCTCAGGAATAAAGAGCCAGTACCCTGCCAGAAACTACTCTGTCCAAAGAGGGGAAATTAATCTGTTTCCAGCATATGGGCCTGTAGGATTGTTCAAAATTAAAAGATATTGCCAACACTTATCCTCTCTTTTAAGAAAGGCATTGTGTTCTTTGCAATTGGATGTACACTAACTGCAGCACGTATAATAAACCTTTGCAACATTACCATCCCTTGAAAGATAATAACTAGTTCTGACTGGATTTTGAGAGAGTTTTACAAGGAGACTAGGTAAGTCCAAGGATTAGTAATAGATATAGATCTTTTTCTGGACACCACAATCAAGCTGGCAGTTTTTATAAAGACAATGGTCAAGCAGTCTTATATGGTTTTCTTGCCAACAGATATGGTAAAAACATTGATCAGAAAAGACAGAAACAGAATCTCCTCATCAAAGCCAGCCCAGCAGATAAAGTCAGAAACAAGCATAGCCAACAAAATGTATTTTGTTCACCTAAATATGGATGAAGAGAAACGTATTATTAAGCAGAGACTATACCATTAAACTGAGTTTAATCATAACATGCTTGATCCTCCAATAAGAAAATACAGAACTTTTGCACATGGTCTATAACCCAAGGCCCTGATGTTGAACGTATGATACTCTGCTCCCCTTACCTTTGCCTACTTCAAAATACAGTGGAGTATACAGTAATATACGGTATCCTTGCTCAGAATTTACATCCACATAAAAACAGAAATTAACACTAAAAAAAAGCAAAATGACCTTGAGACTAGAGGAAACTGCCAAGTTCATATAGTCTGATCCTCTGCTTTCACAGACAATTACATCACCCAGTACTTTTTATGAAGTGATGACATACTTCAAAGTACTGAGGGCTTTCTACCAATACTCTTGAATACTATTGGGAAGCTGCTTTCAACTCTCACTACTCAGGCTGCTAGTCTAGAGAAATATATTCATGGTCATTTTAGATTTTTTTTTTCTGATACTAACAATGACGTGCAATTTCAATATTCCCTTTTCTTCCCTGGAACTATCATGATTGGAAGAAACCCTCTGCATTTCCTCTAGTATTCTGGTAAGCATTTTAAAATAGTCATTTGTGTTTCTTTAACAAAATGTTTATTATTAGCAGAACATACTAATGAATGATCTGTGAACTAGTATTTCTGAAGCAAATTCTGCTGTATTCTATAGCAATTCCTGGAAATTTCTTATTTAAAAAAATGTTTTATACAATCTAATAGTTCATTACAACAGCAATGTTGCAATGTAAGGAAATACAAGTTTCCTTTCACATAATGTAAATAAGTTCTGCTCAAGTTCATAACAGTTATCTTTATGAAAAAAAGAGGCTATGAATCCAAAGCGCAGCTGTATAAAGGCCATAGGAACAAAGAGAAAAATGAGCGAAAGCAGACATAAAATATATATAAAGGAGCCTTAAATGTTGCTGATATACCCCAGCAAAGGTGCTGAATACTGAGCTGCACAAGAACTCCCACAGTCCCCTGCTACCTCCAGCCAAGGTCGTTGCAGCATCAAGCCTCTCTATTTATAAACAGAAGAAATGGTTTTGGCAGCATTTAGAAAACTGATTTAAAGCTTTTCCTGCATAACAGGTACCCTGTCATTGGTCCAACAGAATATCCATATCGTTGCTATTCATCCAGTTCACATCTGACCCCTAAAACTTACCCATAACATTGCTGCACATGTATAGGACAAAGCCCTGTAATGTTACAGACAGTAGAAGTGCTTTTTTAAAGGTTTTTTGAGTCTCTATAATTCTCGTGTACATGCTAATAAACAAGTGATTGGGCAATTCCCATAGTAGCAGAGATTGTTTCTATAAAAGCTTGATATCAGCAAAGGAACAAGCCTGTCTGCAGGACAGTGTCAGGCCTTAGCTATAGAATTAATGAACAAAATTCCTCTTTCTGTTACATAGTTGTCAATCTATCTGAAATATCCAATTAAAATTAGTGGTTTTAGAGTTTAGGAAGCTTCCACAGGAGCAGAGTGTGACCACCAGGTCCCTGAACAACAGAAATCTTTGTGCTTTGATACATCAACTCCGCTGCTAGATCATGAAACAGAATATGACCTTTTATAATCACCAAGAGTGCCTAACACCAGCAGTATGTTACATTCAGATATTCAGAGAGATTGCCTGCATTCTGTAGGTTATGTTTACAAAGTTATTTCTAAACTGGCATAGCAGGTGGCAGGAAACAACGATGATATTCACCCTTGCAGCATCTGCTTCATCATCCATCTGCACTGTCAGTTCTTAGACACAGTACACTGGGCAGAGACTGACAATCTTGGATTGTGAGGACATGGTTTTGTCTTTCAGGATGCCTACCTCCCCAGAGGTAAACTGTATAAAACCAGACAATATGATGCTTCACAAAGCAATGGTCTACAGCAAGTCACATAAAACAATCTGGATCAAAGGGAAAAACAGATTGTGATAGCTTGTCAAGTATGAAAAGTCACAGAACACCACAATAAAGACAGAAAGCCCCATAAAAGCATAATCGTTCCGTTCAGGGGTAGAGGCAATGCATGCCAGTGTCAGGTGCTCCACTGGAAGGTCAGATCTGACAGGAATCAATGTGGCATTGGGGCTGTCTAAAGGTAGGCAGATTAATGTTGGATCAGACAATCAGGGGCATCTTCTGCTTGGTAAGAGTTACCCCGGGGTGCTACCTATTCCAGTTTCTTCTTAAAGGAAGTTTCAGTAACTTTAAATGAAAGGACTATAGAACAGTTTGTTTCATATTTCTATGAGGAGCATTTTTTTAAAAAAGAAAATTCATGTTTTAATTTATTCTGCTGTTCTGATGAATATGATACCAAAGCCAATGAAGCCACTTTCTTTATCAAAGGGGTTTTACGGTTTTGAGATGCTCTTTGGGGAACTGGAGATATCTGTCAGACTCGTATCTATGTATACAATCATTTTTCATTTCATTAGTTTTCATCAGCTACGTATGTAACCAGATCTTCATCTGGTCCACTACTTATTTATATCCATGAATATGAGAAAGCTGTCCTCCACAATCAGCACATAAATCTTTTAAGGTATTCGCTCCAATTGCCTAAATTTCTTTCTTGGAAAAATTCTCTCATTATGTTTACTTGAGATGAATGAGTAACAAAGGAGTAGACTGCCTCTGCTTATGGGGCAGCTGTGTGACTGTTACAGGCTGTAGTCACGATCCCATTGACAGCTGTGTGGAGTGATGGAGCCATATCACTTGCCTCAAAACATCCCCAGTGCTAATGTTATGGAGAAGAGGTTGCCAGATGGAAAGTTCCGAAAGGCAAAATTTCATCACTCTGAGAAGTATAGCTGCTTCCAGAATGATTTGTACTGTCAGAAATGCACAAGGGAAAAATCACAGAATAGAAAGTGGCAAACTTCTGTCCATAGTTTCAAAAATCAGAAAACCTTCCCAAGACATTTCATTGTAATGATAAGATTTTACTTATTTACAGGACTGAAATGTATTTTCCTATGTGGACACAGATTGTTTTTTTTTTTTTTTTTTTATCATAAATTGGGAGTTGAATTACCTACCACTTCAGTCTTGTTCAGGCACTGAAAGAAAGAAGCCATAAGCAGATTCTTGGGGAATCCTGATGACCACTGTAGTGAACACAATGTGCTCTTTCAAATTCAATCAACTAAATCTTTATGTAACAGCTACTTACACATCTGAGGATTTAGTAACGTTTTACTCTTTGAAGATGCCTATAGAACACTGGTTTTTAAGATATTCATAAAAAGTTTCAAAGAAGACAGCTTAAAAGTTTTCTTCTCCGTTCATAACTGCTATATTGTATGTAAATATACTTCTCCTCTTTTAAAAATACTACGCAGATCGGAAAATCATCCCAATGTAATATACAAAAAACATTCAAAGCTGAAGTACAGTTTCTGTTGTTCAGAAGAAAGTAACAGCTAAGACATTTAATTGTTTTCTTCAATTATATCAGGAAGACTGAAGGACTACAGTCACCTATTGCCAGCTCTAAATTAATGGATGTTCCACTTGATGTAGCCCTGAAGGAACTCCTGGCTGTGGTTTCCTGCTTCATTCATGCATGCTGCTGTACTATCAATTTCATTCTCTCACTTGTTTTAACTAAAAGGTGAAAATGAAGACTTTCTCAAGAGAATTAACAGCCAATCTGCTAAATGAGTGCAAACTATTATTTTTAAGGTATATTTTTTTATCTTCAGAACAAATTACTGTAATAAATTAACTTCTGAATGTTCAATTGGAGCATCTAGCTTTTCAATGAATTTTCAGCTGTAGGCAAACAAATGTTTTCCTAAGTGATCTAAATAGCTTTCCTCCTTACATATACTATGTCAATTTATTCTGTGTCACAGAGCATAAGCATGTTTAACATGAAAGCAGCTTTTCTCCCCCTGTGCAGGGCTGTTATAATTTCATAGTTCACATGTTCCAGGTTGCCTTCTTTATTACTTATATCGCTTATACTATGTGTTTGTCCTCTTGCAATAAACTTGCAACAAAAGCAGCAATCAGAAAGTTGGGACCCAAAACTCACAAAAGAGTGTTATCTTCAACACCTCAATTACTGAGTACCCAGCTTAAGATTTCTACAAATTGAAATCCCGTTGATTTTGCTTGGATTTAGAGATTCCAACATGTCTGGACAATTAGGATAAAGGTATCTTGAGTTTAGTATCCAAAAATTTGGGCACCCCAATCTGTGACCTAGAGAAAGTGATAAAGTACAACAAATTTCAAACCAATCTTAAACATACAAAAATGAACACAGGTATTCCTTTCTTTCAGGCACACAAAATCACAGAATTGGCAAGGTTGGAAGGGACCTCTGGAGATCATCTAGTCCAACCTCCCTGCTCAAGCAGAGTCACCTAGAGCATGTTAGACAGGGTTGCATCCAGGCGGGCCTTGAAGATCTCCAGAGGAGGAGACTCCACAAGCTCTCTGGGCAACCTGGTCCAGTGCTCCGTCACTCTCACAGGGAAGAAATTCCCCCTCATGGTCAGGCAGAACTTCCTGTGCTTCAATTTCTGCCCATTGCCTCTTGTCCTGTCACACGGGACAACTGAAAAGAGTTTAGCCCCATCTCCTTGATACTCTCCCTTCAGATACTTATACACTCATGTATTTATTTACTAAGCTCTTACAATTCTTACTGTATTTTTATCAGTGTTTTTCAGCTAACATATATAACCTCTTTTTCCTGGAGGGTTCCCATTTCAACTCCAACATAGAATTTAGACATTGCGATTGAAGAGTCTATAGCAAACCCTAATAAATTATTACACCAAAAACTGAGTACTTCTGTAATTCTTAAGAATAAAAACTGGAAGTCATTCTATTAGTCCAAAGCACTTCAAAGAGAATGGAAAGCTGTATTTTAGTGTGCATGTGCATGTGCAAAAAGACACGTCTAACTAGATGATGAGTCTGATGAACAAGGTAATGTCATTTTGGAATTTCAACTTCACTAAAAGAACTCAAGGTTGTACATAATAAAACACAGCTATGCATACACAGCTCTCATGTTTAATTCTACAGTATCACTGTCGACATGAAAAATAAAGATATTTGGCACTTTACGAAAAAAAGGAATATTTTTTCCGTGTAAATTATACTCTAAATCATCCTGAAATTTTTCCTTCTCAGAACAGATTACAAGGAATTTTTTAAAACCCTGAAAACTATTGTTTTCCAAACTACCATTTTGCAATTGTGGTAGTAGCAATGTTGGTATGATAGTTGCCAGGTGATCCCATGTGTGACTGTAAAAGTTGTATGAACTTAATTCAAAATCAAAACCTCTATTTAAACAAGTCTAGTGGTTTTACCAATCAATCTAATTCTCATTATCTCATTTATCATCCTATTCTGAAAGTTTTACATTTCAATGAAGTTGTCCTTTTCATTTTCAAATCTTGGTGAGAGTCTACAGGCAGTTATTGGATTCTAGATGTTTATGCCTGCTGTTATGAGTTAGTTTATACCAAAAGTAGGGCGACTGAGGACCTCAACAGTAATACAGCTAGAATTAATGGACTTCAATAAAGTCCATTAATGGACTCCTGATAAAGTCATGCTGTAGTAATAATTAGAGATAAAATGCAAATTAAAAATGACTACTCAGCCTGTGCAGGGAATATACTAATACAAACTGTCGTTTTGGTGCAGTAAATCTCATGAATCCCAAAATACTTCTCCTTTCTTAAGTCCGTATTTCTCCATCAGCCAGAGTAACCCTACTGCTAACAGAGCAACTTACCCACCAAAGTCAAATACAACATCTATAAGACCAGTTCCTGATTTTTGAAGCTTTTTTACAGCATTAAACCAAAATTCAGAAGTCTTGTAGAAAAGACTTTTGATGTCAGGAACCACTGCTTCTGCATCAAGAGCAGAGACGGTGTACAGCCAAATCTAAGTAGATAGGCCCAAACTTCAAATGTAGTCTGATAAAGTATTTCAGTATCAAAATCAGAAAAGGGAACAGAAAACAAAATTACTTTAAACATTATTAAAAAAAAGCATTATTTAAATAGTTCAAGTAGAGCTGTCCTACTTTAAAGACGAAAATCAGACTAGGTGCCCAGATTAAGTTCCACCACTTTTGGGTTGCACACTTTCGTAATAGCTGTTCCCTGAGATTAAGCTGTGAGGTCAAAAAAAAAAAAAAAGAGAGAGAGAGAGAGAGAAAGATTTAGAAAGGTTTTAAATTATGCCAGAGATGTTGGTGAAATATGAATGCTAATCACCATATTTTTACACAATTTTTGCCTCCCTTTTTACATGTAGATCTAACCATATTAATAGAGGTACTGGTTTCACTATCAGAATAAACTATGTATAGCTCATAGAATCAAACCCAATGTAGGCTGAGAAAACTCTGGTCCGCTAGTCCAACTCTCTATCTCAGAGCAGATACAACTTTTCCACTTAAGCAAACTGGCCATACACAGATCCCACAGACCAGGTGTTTAGCTGGCTGGTATCACTGTAAGACAGCTCTTTAAAATCTTTGAAAGGTCATAGGAATGATGGGAGATCCCTGAAGACTGGAAAAAAAGGCAAATGTCATGCTCATCTTAAAAAAAAACATGCAAGAAGGATCCAGTGCACTACAAACCAGCCAGCCCAACTTCAGTTTCTTTGAAGCGCAGGGAGCAAATCTTCCCAGGAGCCACATCCAGGCACATGAAGGCCAAAGTGACTAGGATGTGCCTAGATCAGTACACAAGCAGAAAGCAGTGAATGTCATTTATCTTTACTTTAGGAATGTCTTTAACATGGTCTCCTGTATCTTTGTAGTGAAACTGGAGAGATACGGGCTAGATAAGTGGACTACAAAGTGGGTATAAAACTGACTCAAAAAGTAATAGCAACTGGAAGGCCAACTTGTGTCTGGATACCAGTGGCATTCCTCAGAGGTCGATATGCAGATGGCTACTGTCCAACTTTTTTATTAACGATTTGCATGATGGGATAAAATTAACCCTCAGCAAGTTCAAAGACGAGATCAGATTGGAAGTGGACATGTTGGGGGATAGGGCTGCCATTCAGAAGGATCTCTAAAGGCTGGAGTAATTGTACAAGAACCTGATGAAGTTCAACAAAGGCAAATGCCAAGTGCTATACCTGGGACAGATTAATCCCACGTAACAGTACAAGCTGGAGTCTGACTGGGTAGGTTACCTGTGAGAAGAAGCTGGTTCTACGTTCTCTGCAACACCCCTTTAGGTAACTGAAAAGAGCAGTTATATTGCCTTGCTTTAGGCCTCTTCTCCAGGCGCAGCAAAGCCAATTTATTCAGTCTCTCTTCTTATATCATGTGCTTTAACCCTCTAACCATTTTAATGGCCCACTGCTGGACTATCTCCAGTTTGTCAACATCTTTCTAGTATTAGGACCAAAATCTAGGCACAGCACACTCAGGATGCAATTTTATGTGCCATACAGAAGGGAACAGTAACTTCTCTTTATCTGCTGACTATATTCTTGTTAATGCAGCCCAGTATGCGGTTATCACTCAAGGGTGCACTGCTAAATCACCATCACTCTGTTGTTCACCAGGACCCATCAGGTTCTTTTCTGGAGAGCTGCAATCTATCCAGTGAGCCCCTCAGTTTGGACTAAAGTGTAATTCTTCTTGGGTACAAGACACTGCATTTGCCTTTGTTGAACTGCATTAAGTTTCTGTTGCTCAGCCTGTCAATGTCAGTCTGAATGGCAGCTTTGCCTTCCAGCACATCAACTACTTCTCCAAAATTTGGTGATGGCTGCAAACTTTCTGAAAGTGCACTGTGTCCCATCATCCACTTACGCACTATAAAATTCCTTTAAAAACTGAAAAGGAAATTAACATTTAGATCTGACAATGACAATTCCAGACAGTGAGGTGATGATAGAGATTTGTTACCTTGTGGTAACAAATGGTCAATCAGACTCGGAGTCATCCTTCCCTTTACTGTTATGAGTCATACCGTGTAAAAAGAAACCTGTCCTTGTATCTTGGAAAAAGAAACCTGTCCTCTTTTTCTACCTGAAATTCACATGCACTGCCTCTCTTGTACTTCTAGATGGAGCATATGACTTAAAAATATTTTCTTAAAATTTGGGTTTTTTTTTTCTTATCTGACTCCACTTGGCTGTTCAAATAAATGCATCAGTGTGCCTGTGTGGAGGATGGCAAGGAGAGAGAAAAGTAGGGGAAGGAGAGGAACCATTTATATTATGTGACTCCACAAAGCTGTGGCACTATTCCTACTAGATCTTTGTATTAAAACAAAACTTTAAATAAAATTTTATCATATTCAGTAGATTTTATATGATATGGGTTATTATTTTTAAAGTGAGAATCTAATTCCTAACATAGTAGCACAATAAAAATAATACTATTTAACTTTCTTGTCCTATTCACTCCAGTATCCCAGTATATGCAACAGAGTTCTCCTCAGAGAGGCTTAACGGAAAAAATATTTAAGAAAAACAGCACACTAAGAAAGATCTTGTTTCCATTTAAAGAATAGAATTCCAGAGTAACAATACCGATTTTAAAGAAGGTTTTCCAGATTTAAACTGACACAATGAAAGAATCAAAGTTGTGGTGTGTGCTTTTCTCCTCATGCATTATAAATAGGCAGGTGCAGTAGCACTTTCTCTATTAAGAATAGATTTGAGCATAGTTTAAAAAAGAATGTATCTTGCTTTTGGTGTGAATAATATAGTGTATCCTTCTCCAAGTGACACTGCAAATCTGTGTAAAGAAATGTTATTTCTTGGGGATTTTCAAGTTTTCAAGTTTTTTTCTGTTACAGCTTCTGAGATAGTATTATTACAGAAGCTAAACTCCTGAAGCATACCCTCAGCATTAGTTAATAAACCTGTAAGGATGTTAACAATTACCTTCTCCTTATTTTTCATACTGTATTGAATTTCTCATTTCTCAGAATGAATGTTATTTTCCATTGCACAGATTAAGGCAACATTGCCCAACGGGATTTATCTCCTTTTGTTCTCTATAAACATAATGGTAAAATTCCAGTCTTTTGCAATTAACAGAATTTTTGTTTCTTTAAGGAAAGGACAGGCTGACTTACAGAATTCCCACTTCCAGTGACACAGAAGACAAAACTTATTTTCTTGTCAACAAAGTCTGTCAACAGAAAAAAAATATTTTGGAAACATTTAACTTTGTCTCCAAATGTTACTGTACATTTCGAGCTTGTAGTAAACACTTTACACTGCTGACAGTACACAGCTGGTATTCTAAACTGTAAAGAGATTACAGTATCTGCAGTAAATACATCAGCAGTTTTAAGATACTAATTGGATCTTCTGCAATTGGGAAATTCCTGTATGACTGGGAAGATGCAATGAATTGTGCTTAGCCTTCTCTGCTGTTAGCACTCGGCAGGAATATTTATGACAGCAGCTAGAGCTAAAATCATGAAGGACATGCCATGGTCAAATCGCTGGATGATATATGCATATACATACTGGGAAATGTAATACAGTAGTGTATTTATCATCTCCTATAGCTTCGCATAGGCCCTTGTCATTTATAAATGTAATAAAAATTGATCTGCATATTTAAATGAGGCTCCCTGCAAGTTTTCAGTCACATAAAAAAATGGTGCAATTAGGCAGCCAAATTTACATAATGCTCACTATATATGCTAAGGTGATTTTAGCACAGAATTTTCAATGAATTTTTTAAGAGAGTATTTTTCTTTCTTTGTTGTTTTATTAATCCGAAGATTCAGTATGTTTGTATTTGTGTGGTAATGGAAACCTTACCTATCATACTGTGGCTGCTCTCTTGATCAGGATTTTTCATCTGAAATGCCTACGACCAGGAGTTCTAGCCTGGATTAATTAGTTTTAGTTTGTTCCATAGATCCCAGAGAGGGGAAGATCATTATTCCACTTATCGACAAACGTATTGTTTTCCACACGTTTTGATTCTTCCTATGCTTCAAAGATTTGTACTTACACTGCAACTGGTTCTGGAATCAAGACCATAAGAACACAGCAGCATTTTCCCTGAAGTGGCTGTTCATACTTTCCAAATCAGGTGCTTGAACTGGAAGAAAAAAAGGTGTATCCTCTTTTCTGTAACCTGCTTACCCTGTATTTTTTCCAGTGACTTATCTTCTTAACTTCAACATAGAGAAGGATGAAGCCACTAAGGGAACAAAGAGAGAACAGCTGTCATACTGCAGGGGGGAAAGCAATAGAGTAAATGGGGCCTATGGCCAGGATACAAGCTTCCTAACTTAAGGCACCTGTTCATTTAAGCATACAGTTGCTGCAGGCTGCTTATGCAATCAAAGATCTGTAAGTATTCTTAGATGATCTCAGCTATCCTCTGGAGATGTCCCTCTCTTTCTCCACTGACAAGATAGGGAGTCACTACTGATTACGCTCCTAAGTCTGGTGCCTGTGTTACATATCTAAAGATAGACTTGGATTTATTGCATCTAAGAAATATTTGTCATGATGGCAGGATAATTATTGGACAGCAACACCGGGATTGGCATGAGATGCCTAAAAATGCAGAGTGAAAATCATATTCAACCAAGCAGAGGGAGTATTTTGGCTGGAATAGGAAACTTCAGCTGGAAAATTAAGAACGAGACAAGCTAAAACATACCAAATTTGGAAAATTATTGAAGAAGTGCAACTGCAGTACATTAACTACAAAAAAAGCACACGATTTCTTATTGTCGCCTGCAAAGATCTATGAAATACTCCCTCAAGCACATATCCTGTACCATTTGCTGGTCTGCTTGAAAGATGACACCCACCTGCAGCTCCTAGTATTTCATTAACTAAAAAAGCAGCTATCAGCTTAGTGTTTCCGAAAAGGTTCCAGCCCTGCTGATGGTAGGTGTTAAGATGATGCTGTATCAGACAGTTTTGCATGTTTGTTTACCTGGGAACTATAGCTCAGAAAGTTGACATTAAAAAAAAAAAAAAAAAAAAAAAAAAAAAGATTAAGATTGAAAAACACAGCTCTCAGGGAGAATAATGACAGAATTATGTAGAGCTTTGCTGCTGTTTAGTTCAGCCAGGATGGCAGCACTCCTGGCCACAATCAAAAACAAAACTACAGCTTTCAGGTAAAGACTTAAGTGCCTGTGGGCATGCAGGCTGTCTAAACATTAAGCAGGATTTTTCTGCAGAGCACCTTGCTAGCGTTAAATGTCGAATTTAGGTGTCTATGTCCACTTGTACAGCTGGGTCTCTGATTCCCCAGGGAGGCGGTCTTAAAGGGTGTTGAAATGGGCAGCAGCAGGTTGTACACTACCTTTTCTGCAAGCACAGGCTATGCTCTCTTCAAGTATACACACTCCATTAGCAGGTTGTTAATTACTCTGAAATCTATTCTTAGTAGAGAAAAGTAGAGAAGAGCTCATAATCTTCTTCAGGTTATCTACAACGGACAGATGTGCTACTAAGCAATCTCATATATTCACCCTAGAATTGTTTCTTTGCTTTCCCCTCTCTGAGGCACACATGAAAGCATAAATAAAATTAGGCATCAATGATCTACCCTCTCATCTGCAAACAAGAGATTCACACAGTTATGATCTAGTAATACAAGAACCCTGTAAAAATCTCATATTCCCCATCATCTTTATTTTAAGTCAGTAATTAAGCATCAGTAGGCCCTTCTATGCCACAGACAGCACAAGTCACCCACTGGCCCAGAACTCCAGAAAAACTTGATGAGAAAGCAGAATCTTGTCAGTAAATATCTTTTTTTTGTTGTTTTCTACTGTATTTCATGCATGAATACCAGATACTATGATCCCTCCTAGACACAAATCCAGGAATATCATATCAGCCACTGCTGCTGGTCTGGTATCTTTAGAGTCCATATCTTGCTGTCTATTATGTTTTTGTGAGTGAATAACCTATAAATCTTAATGAGCTGTAGCACATTTTCTCCAAAAGGAAAATGGAAAAATAACATTGATTTTTCATGAGATATATATACTGCAAGTTTTGCTGGAGAATAACTTAAGTGAATCAGGATGTTTCTGCCATTACTGAGTTACACAAGGTCTATATATGTAGATGACTTTTTTATATTAGATTGTAAAGAATTATTATTTAAACTTCTCAAGTAATAAATGGTTCAGCTTTTTTAAAAAATTCAAAATCCTTCACATAAGTTATTCAACAAATATTTAATACTATTCTTTGAATCTCACATGTGGATGAATACCTCATGTGTGTGTGAGAATACCTCTGTGTGTGTGTGTGTGTGCGCGCGCGCGTGCGTGCGCGTGCACGTGCACGTGCACGGGGGGGGAGAAGAAAGAGAAACAAGAGTTAGAAGTTAAACTTTTCAATAAAATTTATAGGAATTGTTTTGAGGTATTTTTCCAAATTCCATTACTAAATGTATAGCATTGTTCAAAAAAATGGCTTTAGAGCTGAATGTTCACAACCTCCTAGATTTAGTTGACTAATATTTTTCAAGAGAACAGATGAGGAGTGGGGGACTTTTTAAAACTCTATTCAGATTCAATTCATTAAACTTAATGGAAAAAACTCAAGCTAAGCTATGATATTCCAGTTATGCATACAAAACTCCAATTAAATTCCCCCTTGCTCTTTTCGTAGAAGCTTTGTTTACAAATGAGTAAGCAGAAGACGCAGATAAAGTCATAAGCTTGATCTGCCTGTTTTTCTATAATATCAACTTTTAATATGGTCCATATTTTAATTTAAATCAAACTTTTCTTCATTTTACGAATCTACACAGTAGCTGTATTGTGTATCATTAACACGCAGATGTTAACAGCTGAAGGGCAACTATGATTATTGAGTGTTTCAGATTATTAGAAAATATTTTAAGGAGAAAAAAAGACTGCCAGATACAGAATGAGTCAGAAAAGATCAACAAGCCAAAGGACTATAGGTCAAACTTCTGAATATGGGTAGGAGGGTTAGGGTATTGTCCTTTTTCTCTGATTTACCCTCATTCTTAGAATTACTAAAGCTTTTTCCAAGCTCACTATAAACCAGACACATACATTCTTAGCTCTGGAACTTATTTTGAGGTGCTGAAGCCACATCCAGCTAAGTCTGCATGGTAACAGTCGTCTTTCCTGTGATACCCATTGTCTGTAGGAGATACTCCCACTAACATGTTTTGCACAGAATGATGACAAAGTATAAAACAAGAGATGCAAAACTGTTAATGCAGATATAGCTTAGAAGAAATATCTTTTCCTACAGGTAACAGGATTTAAAAGAAAATATTGTCAGCAAAGCTGGTTGTAACAGAAAACAAAGTAAGTAAATAAAAAAGATAAAGATGGGGATTTCATCTTCTAACATGTTTTGGTATGGAATCAGTGAAAAGTTTAGCAGTGAATTTTCTCAGTGTGACTTTGCCAAGAATGACCATAGCAAATTAAATGCTATATGAGGAGTTCCTTTATTTCATCCCATCATGAGTGACTCAGAATGAGATTCAGACACACACATTCAAATGTATACATGTAGCTCTAAGTTCCCCTCTGGTCAGTGGAGATCTAGTCAAGCCAGACAACAGAACCATGAGGGCAACTCTAATGACCACAGACTAGGAGAGCTCACTTTAGAGGAGCTTAGGAACTTGTCAGTCTGTTGATCAAATCTCCACCGGCAATAAACAGGAGCTCATACTCAATTCAATTGCCCACACATAGTGTCTTGTATCCTTGGGGATGCTCTACCTATCTGGGATAACCTTACTTGACTGGTAAGTGCAACATGGGACATAAGGAAGATTCACACACACCCTTCTGGAGAATCAGCTAGGGCAAAGCAAGGCAGCTCAAATGTTTCTCAGTGGTGACATCTCCAGAAAGACTTTAGGAGTTTTTAATCTTTTAGTTTTTCTTTGATTTTCTTCTTTCATGACAATCTCCTTCAACCACACCTTAATTAACAGCTTATCATCTAGACTTTTTCCATTAGAAATTACAGTAAAAACTATTTTCTTCTCTAACTTTCTGTGTCTACAGTTGGGCATAGGGAAGGAGAAAGCTTTCTGAAGGACAGATGGATACTTATTCTCGTATCTGAAAACTCTTCTAGGTCTGCTATTTCCATTCTGATGACTGTGGAGGGAGACTTTTTAGGTATCTTGAAGACTAATATCTACCCTCCTTACACCATCAGTGCAAACCTATCTTGTTTTAACAGGAGTTCTATTAACTCTATTAACATTCTAGGTTTGGCTACTGCAGCACAGGCATTTGGAGAAAATTTAGCAGAAGCACATGATTACCATGTATTAACTACAAGTTACATCTCAACCTAAAACTATAACATAATGCAGTTTACAGTCCTCACTGATGTTATTTTTTCCATTATTTAATGGAAAGTGATCAGATTTCAGCTTTTTTCTTATAGAACAACTTCTGGCTATCTGCTCCAAGGTGCTCACAGTAAATCAAATTCTAGATGATGGATTTATCATTTTTTCTCCAGTCAGTTAGCATTTAAATATGAAATTGAATTATACATTTGACATAATATAAAATAAGGTAAGTTCAACATTATGTAGTTCTTGTAGGATATCAATATGTACAGTTTTATTGGTCAATACAGTGCATCAACCTGTAAAATTGTTGCACTCTTAAGGACAATGAATAGGACTGCATATTTGCCCTACTAGAGTCATGACACTGTTGCCATGGCTTTGTGTCTAGCTGTCATCAAGTTGCAATTACTGAAATGTTCTTGCCTTTGTGGGGAGATAGACTGGATGATCTAATAGGTCATTTTCCATTCCTAACGTCTATGGCTCAATGAGCAATAAATAACCTTGCAGTGTATATGTAATGTCTTGTTCCAGCAATAAAATATCGCCTACAGGACACAAACATTACTGAGATTGTGATATAATGCCTCAGATGTTCAGATGCAAGATCAATATATCAAAACCAGTGTAATTTTTCTATTCTGTGGGCTGTACTTAACAGTGCTGTTGCTCAACAAATCAATTTGCTTTTCCCCACAAATTAGAAGAAAAGTAAACACTAGAGTTATAAATCCTATAAAGAGAATCCTACAAACTAAGACTGTTTGTTTTCTACTTTGCTTCAGAGAGCATGCTACAGATGAGGATCTGCAATACTTTGTTTTCCATATGGAAAAAATTAATTTGGTCCTAGGATGTATACAGAGTTAAGGACAAAATACATCATTCATATTTCTAGCTGCCAAGAATGCAACCAGAACTCTTCCTCTTACATTCTACAGTTGCTGTCTGAGTTTGGACAGCTGCCGAGAGAGACCAAGTGTTTTCTGCAGTGTTGATAAACTACAGTGGAAATAAGAAAGGATAAATATATATTTCACAGCAGAGTCCAAAGCAGATGGCTACATTGGTCAGGTATATTTTTATGAGGATGCTGGCTTTTTGTTTTCACACATCTTACTTCAAAACACACCCTCAAATAAATCAGAAGTGTAATCTGTGGAGTGTTTTTCTGCAATACAGAACAAATAGAATAGCAATCCGTGCAATTCACACTGTTTTACAATTATTCAAGTCTCTAAATTCTGCTGAGCATGAGGTAAAGAAAATATTATTTCTATCCTTAAAGATGAGAAAGCAAATGTAAAACGTTATATAGTTTCCATGATTATCAAAGCCACTGAGGTCTCTATAATAATTATTGAATAAAGTCTGAGGAAAACCTAAACAATATTTTCTACCTCACTGTACTAGAATAAAATGCAGATGGGCAGCTAGCTTCCTATCAGCCATGTAATCAAAAGGAAGTACTCTACCAGAGAGCTAGAAAAACTACCTGCCTCTTTATAGCTTCTAGTGCAAGAAAGCTAATGAATTGGGTTCCAGCTCTAAAGAAACAAAACTACTAGAAAAAAACTTCATTTTTACAAAATAAACAATAGCAAAATCTTCAAGCCATAGAAAGTGATGTATTAATATTTCCAATAAAATGCCAATATTCCTTCATGCCACAGATGAGAGAAAACTGCTGCTGCCAGAGCGAGACAAGCAATTTTCAAACAATCTAATTAGAAAAAGGTACTTTTTCCTATTTCAGAACTTCTATAATGAATCAATTTCAACCAAATGATTTGTGTGCTTTCACAAATGAAATCCAGCCTATGGGTTGCAACACACAGGACATTCCACATACTCCCTTAAATGTGTGGTATGTGAAAATAAAGTTGTATCATTATTTCTCTAAAAAACATCGTATTTCCATATTCTAAATAGAAAATTGCTTCATCACCCTACCACAAGCAAAATCTAAATCACACAATTTTCATTTAATGATTATGCAGTCTCAGACAAAGGTCTGAAACAGGAAAAACAATGAAAATCTCAAGAATTTGCACTAAAAATAACAAGAAAAGAATGAGGTTAAAATTTAAAGTAGAAATTTCTTTGAATCGTTCTTCCTATTACAAATCATCTCCAATAATTTCTCAATCTAAGTAAAATAAAATCCTGTTTCAAAAGACGTATTATTGACAAATTTTAAATCTTCATGTGAAAAACACTACATTTTAATCCCCTCCCAGTTACCTCTATAGCCTACAACACTTGTACAAGCTACAGAAGGCTTCTAAATAATGAGCTGAAGGTTTGTGTGCCCCATAGCTTCTAGATGAAGTATTTCAGAACAATAAAATTATCATACCCTTTTAAATAATGACAGCAAATCATAGTCATATGTAGTAAATGCACTAAGCTGGAACTCAAGACCTGTTCTCAGCTATGCTGCAGACTTCAGCTTAAGATCCGCTTACAGCAGTTTCCCCATCTCAAGAATGGATGAGTATCATGACCATATTTCTAGACTGAATTTTCTTAATATACACATCATCTATTGGTATATAATGGACACTCAAAGCCATTTGTGGGTTTCTGAGTACTACTATAATCAAAATATGGTATCATTCAGTCTAAGACTCACTTAAGCTTAGACTGTCACCCATAAACCTTGGGTCTAGCACAATTCTGCTTTCTAGAACTGTGCAGCCTACCCATGCCAAAATTCATTACACTAACTATATAGCCTAAAGTTTCCTAGATAACTAACTTAGATGATCAGAAGTTCTGGTTCCATGGATATAAATGCTTACCTATCATTTGGAACTCTGCCATAATCCAGCTTAGTCTAATGGAAAAAGCTAAAAAAGTCAGTATGAACAGAAATAATGAATAACAACAAAATATTCGTAATTTGAGGATAGCAAAAATACATGTAGTTATATCCTCTACTTTTACTTTTACTGATTTTAAATTCATTGACTGGTTATTTTAATTTGAACAAACATACTGGGAAAATAAATAAAGCTTATGCCAGCTTTCAAAATGAGTACACCACTAATAATCTACATGATCTACATGATGCCTTTGGTGAATCAAACCACAAACTATGTACTAAGCAGAGCCTCGTCTTCAAGCCAGGGGAGTTTCCCTCGAATTTTTTTGTAGGAGTTCATGAACTGAAGTTAGTCTGTGTCTGTTCCAGTATTTTCTTCTGGGCTATTAAGATGCCAATATAAAGATGCCTTCAGTTGGATATACTGTCAAATAGTCCCTATTATATAAAACATATTTTATGGTGTTCACAGACTTCATGAGCCAAACTTATTTCAGACTGAAAAAGGTTTGATTAAAAATCAATGGACACACTTGGCAATGCAAACCTCACAACAGAAGCATTACAGTGGAAAAGCAGAATAAGGTTTTCACAACCAAGAGAGATTGAGGAAGCATATCAGAACCATGTAAAGCCAACTGTTTACAAAAGCAGAGAAAATGGACGTCATTCATGGGTTTGACTGTCAAACATAACAGTTGAAATGCATCTATTTGTTCTTTAAATCTTACCTAGGTATTTATTTGACTAAATTAATAGTAATATATAAAGTAATTGGCGATGTAACTGAAAATGTTGACAGTAAATTGAAACATTGGAAATGGAGTCACAAAATGCTGCATTGGAAACAGTAGGATATACAACTAACTATACTCTTTCGACAAAAAAAAACAAAAGAAAAGAAGAAAAAAATATGCTCTCTTGGAAGGGACTCAGGAGAGACTCAAAGATGCTAGATGTAAAATCCTAAGCAGTATTCACAACAGTTGTACTACCTACCACTTGCAGTCAAACACTGTAAGCCAGAATTCTAACTCTGCAGAAATAATTATCTAAGGAGCTGGCATCCAAAATCAAAGCACAGTATCACAAGCAAAATAATTTGTACCAGGTTCTAGTCAACGGTAAAAAAATTCCTTTTCGCCCTCACTTTGGCCCTGTAGTATCAATTTCTTTATTTCTTTTCTAGACCTTCTATAGAGGCTGTAGTAAAAAAGTGAAGAAGTTTGGAAACAGGTACCTTCAGAAGAAAATCAGAACAAGGAACATTGTCTGGTCTGGTTTCATGGCAGATTCGTCTGCTAACAGGATGTCAACACTTAAATTCAAATTCAAAGAATTAAAAGAGGGAAGGGAGAGAGATATTACATCATACAACTTCTCTTACTGTAGATTTCTGGAGTGCATTCCAATCCTGTGCATTATGCAACACAATTAATAGCTCTCTCCTAAGGAAAAACCACACTGTAGTGTTGCAGTAGAGTTTTGCATTGTTTTAGGAAGGAATTCTTTAGGGATTTAGTTTTTTCTCCAGAGATGCTACTTGCTGTTTATTGATTTTAGAGAACACAATATCAAAGTAATTCTCCTTACACGTGAGGCAGAATTTAATGAGATTTTTGATAGTCTCAACTCCCAGAAGGGATTTCAAGAGTCACAAGCCAGTCCCTGGGTAAATTCTTGCTTCTGAATAAGCAGTACTTCTACCTGCAGATCTACCTTTCCTGCAGAGATAGTCAAGAGAGTTTAATTTGAAATTCTATGGGAAGCCAAAGAACAAAGAAGCAACTGCTGTTTCTACTGTGCTTTCAGAAATAAGTGTATAGAGTTCATTCACTGTTAGGGGCTTGGCTCTAAAATTAGAGTATCAGTCAGTGGTAGGAAAGAGGGTAACCGGCAGAGCGCAGGGAGCAAAAGGCTTGCACCACTAGCCCTGGCCAAGAGGTAAGAGAAAACGACCTGTTCAATAGCTGCATGTCTCAGCTGCTGAACAGAGAGCAACTGCAAGATGCTGTGTCCAACAGCATGACCGCTACAAACAACTAGTCACACAGGCCAAGTGCATCTCTTTAGGTAGGAGTTCAGTATCAGAAAGGGACCCACGAGGCCTCTTTGATTATGGATTGATTCATAGATATGAGCCTTCAGACACAGATGACTATACTGAGGCTTCGGATTTTCCAGTACTTTTTTCTACTTGCCTCATTTCAAACTGTTCTTCACCACAAAACAGGTCTTTTGAAGTACACGTTCCAAGCATGGAGCCACTCACAAGATGAAGGTCGTAGAAATGTGTGTCATCTGCACTTCTCGCACCTGAGCCTTGATCATGTGAACTATTTTTCTAAAGGATACATTGTGCTTATTGAAAAGATCAGAGAAATCAGGATTATAGACAAGTCTTGTTTCCTATCACTGCTTTCTAGTTGTCTCTTTTTGCAGAATGAGTCAGATCTTTTTGTCATATTCCTAGACTCTCCATTTCTCTCAAATGAGAAAACGGTATCTCATGCTCAGTGCTGAATATGCCGTGGTTCCCAGGATTTATGATTGTGCATACATGCCTGCAGAGTATGAAAGGAAGAAATCATTCATACGTGCCACTAAATTCCACATCCTGGCTTGTATCTAGATTCCTTAACAAAGTTTATGAATGTTCAGCCCAGTAACAGAGCAGAAACACAATCAATATATTAACATAGAAAAGCATATAACTACTGCTGTAATTCTGTTCTGAAAAATCTATACTGACTGAAAGTATTTTGCTATATAGTATCCAAAACACATCCTCTGTAAGAAGAAACAGAAGACTTAAAGAAAGACTGAAAGAATCATAAAGTCCTTAGCAGATTGGGAAACTCCTTCTGCTAAAATATCCACAGGTTTAGAAGTTTTACTGTGAATATCCTGTAAGTTTCATGGAATAAGTGCTTTTCTCAGTATCCCAGACACATTGCCATTACATGCAATTCCAGCTCAATGCTTTTTTCTGTTTACTGTCAAAATTTGCTTGCCCGTAATGAGGTTAAGAGAGCAGTATACACTTCTGTACTTCTTAATTAAAATTCTGATTTAGGACAGAAATACTGACGTCAGAAAGATTTATTCACTTTTCTGTTTCTATTGTACAAATCTCTTCCTGTCCAGAATTTAAGCTAACTTTTGTTTTTTTATATTTTCCCAAAGCAGCAGTAAGTATACAAAACATCAATCAAGAAAAATGAGCACCAGTCACACGAGCAGCTTAGGACAACACGCACTTTAAAGGATCAGCAGATAATAGCTATCATAAAATAAGGAAAGATAAAGAAAACTTTGTCTGTTTGCTTATACTATAAACAGAAATACAGCAACTAGAGTATCTGTGCTAAAAAATATATATAAAAAAATACACTATCTCTGCTTTTTCAAAGGTCATCTTCATGATCTGATGTCCACTAGGGTAAAGAGCTCCAAATAAAGAGATGCTCTGTGGAGCTGCTTTGAAGAATTATTTAATACCTACTGGAATTTGCATAACGCTTCAATAGAAAAGCTGAATCCTGCTGCTGGGATAAAACAAAATTGTCTGGTGGTTTCAAGGGAGTTTGCAATCAAACTAACAATGGTAGTAGCTACCCGTTATTTCAAACAATAAAACGATTATGGAACTACTTTATTGAGGATTTCAGTCAGTCACTTCACAAGTCTTGAAGATCCCATAGAAAGCATAAGTAGATTCAAGGCTGCTAACTCTGGGGATCTGCACTACATTAACTAGCCCAGATTAATTTCTGTGGAGTTTATAAACTGTACATAATCATGCCAAAACTTCTAATTTGTATGATTTACCTATCGGTAAAGCTGTCACCTGTCCTTAACTGATTTAGACAATCATGAACCAGCTGAATGGCAGGTAGGTGATTAGAGCTGCAAACATCCTAGCAGGCAGGAATTCTGTGAGGTGCCTGTTGGTATCTCCAAGTGCCAGAACCTCTTTACCAAGCTGACTCTTAGTCCCTTTGAAAATAGAGTTGAAATATTGCCAAAATCAAAGCTATTAAATTCAGACTTAAATAAACTGACCTTGCTTTCACAAGCTCTATTCCAAAAAAAAAAAAAAGGCAAAAATTCTAGCGAAATCAACATGCAAGAAAAAAATAAGAGAGATAATTACAATTCACACTTCACCTCCACATCCTAGTGTAGGTCTTTAATACCGTGCTCAGATTGCTGATTTTCAGACATTGAACCTTCATGTGAATAACTGTGTTATTACAAGTAATTACACAGAAATACTTCCTATCTTCTTACTGTCTTGCTCCAACAAAACCTTTCCTATGAAAAACAAACACATAAGAAACTATCTCACATGCTGAAAACAGATCACTCTTATCCACCTACCAAGATGTTTTCTGCACACAGCACAGTCAAAGTCATAAGTGTATCTGGGGTAAAATTCATCCAAGATGAATTACAAAGGCTACTGCATTCTTATTTGCCAAGAGTTAGGTGGGTACTTAAATCTGGGAAATTTACTGGCAATACTAGGACATACATTCTGAATTTTGAAAGCAGAGTCATAGCAAAATAAAGGCCAAGTTGCACAGGCCAGAAATGCTAACAAACCTGTCTCTGGCAGCTGTAATTAATATTGTTATAGGCCTATTGTCACTAAACAATGTAGCGACTACATTTTTGATGAATAATGATGGACATACTCTGAAAACTCTTGAAAAATTGAAATAAAATTAGAGAGACAGAATTAATTGCAATCCCAGAATAAGTTAATTCAAGTCCCATCTTTCTCCAACTAAATATATTAACGTTGGTACATAAATACTTCAGTAAGCTACTGCTTCAAAATGTGGAAGTGGCTCTGTTGGAGAAGGTAGTTAAAATAAAAAAGTGGGTTCGTCAGTATTTTTCAGAATCTCTGTACAGTAAAATATATCTTCTACAGGGGTTTGTTTCAAATTAAAGTTATGTAGCTAAGATTAATTAAGCCTTATTTAATTCATTTTAATTAATTAATTAAGACACAATTTTAGTCAAGCTTTAATTTCATCTATGAAAGCCATGATATCTCAGGTCACAATGATTTTCTGGCGCATCAGCAAAGTACTGTAAATAAGGTTCCCTTCAGAAGGAAGTCACTTGAGCTCCTTTCAGAAATGTCTTATTTTGTAGGACATTTTTGCCCCAGCCTTCTGCTTCAAAGGATTCTTAGAAGACCAATATGCTTTTAATGTATATAAAAAGCAGACTGACAGCTAATGATCCTATGACTGCTTCAAAAGCAGGAAAACTAAGTTAGGGAGTTTCCTCTCCTAGATTCTGTTTTGTCTATAAGAAGAAAAGGATTAGCATTCTTCCTACATAAATTAAACCTAATCAAGTGATTTGAAAGGTATCAGTGAAAAGAGTATTTGCATGCAATTCAAAGTAAGTTACAGCAAAGAAGATTCAGGTTAAATGCAATGAAAAGCTTTCTAATGCTAAAGACAAAGGATCACTAGAATGGAGTGGTTGAGAATGTAGTGTTCAGTGCACATATATGTATGTGCTCTTTCATTCAAGACTTTAAGACCAGGTAAGACAATCATCTGTCAAGAATGACAAAAGGACAGCACCTTACACTCTCACACAAATGAAGAGGCTGTTGACCTGAACACCTGTGGTCTCTGCCAGATGAAATTTTTCTAATTCCATGTACTTAAGCCACACTTTCAGCTATGATATTATTCATGATGGCATCGTTAAGGCTCTTGTCTTCATTTAAAAGGTACATTACTAAGCAATGAGTGTGAATAGATTATGTTCGAGCAATTGCAAGATGTTTTGTTTACAGTTGTTTTGGAATGGTGAAAAGTGTGGGAATTCTTCACTAAAATCTCAATAGGGAAATAAAACCTCATACTTTAAAATCCACAGGCTAACCATTTACGAATCCTTACAGTCTACATATGAAATAGTCTTCTCATGTAACCACTGCATTTTTACAACAGTCTTAATTTTTTACTCTAATGAGGAGAAATCAGTCTGAGAACTGAGCCCTTATATTAAATGTCCTTATTAATCACACGTACGTTTTTAATCCCTTATCAGGAGCACTCTTAAATTTTCTAATTTTCTGTCTCGCAAAGCATCACTTGGACTGTAGTCACTAAGAAAGCAAGGAGCTTTCTCAGAATTTTAGATCTTATATAGAATAGGATTACTACTCCTAGCAAGGGCAAACCTGTGTTAGGTAACAGTCTATATTCCTAAAATAAACCTAGTTACAAGAAACTTTTTTCCTTTTCTATTTGATTTTGCCACATATGAAACTGTAAAAATACAAATTCAGGCAGAATACTGGTGTCAAGAGAGCTCTGAAAAATGAAATCAGTATTTCTGAATTGAGTATCTCATTCAAATCTCTTTATAGCAAATGTTGTTAAGAAGATGAAAAAAGCTTTGTCTCTTTAAAATGCTAGGTAGAAACAATCTGAAATGCATAAACGTTAATAATGTCACAGCTACCTTTCCCCCTGAGTAGCATTTGCTATTTACTATTTACTGCATGTAGGTATATTAAAGGACCATGTAAATGATAGAATGCATCACACAAAGAAATAGTCAGGTAATAGTCTGGCCAGGTTACTAAATCTTAACTAAATTTATTAACTGAAACATTCAGGTTTCAGCAGTCCTTATCACTGCAAGCACAGCTCCATGTGAAGAACTGTGTCTAAAATTTTGTTACCCTGTTCACCCCCTCAGTGGGTCTAACAAGATCTATATTCTCTCCCTTCAAACCTTGATTTCCTTTTATCCTCAGGCTATCACAGCTACAGCAATAGTAATAGTTTAGTTTCTGATTAACTATAAAGCAAACTGAAACAAATCAAAATCCCTTATTCCTTTTTTTCCTTCTGATGCTACACTGAATGTCCCACACAATGACTCCATACATTTTTTCATAAAAGAAAGGACCTTACCTAGAAATACCATGTCTTCCAACAGGAAAGTCCATCAAGCTGATGCCAATTGTAAAAGCAAGTTAAAATGACACATTTTTTCCACACTGTGTATGCATTTTGAGTTCAGGGTGACAATGAAGTTGCCTTATAGCCAGAAATGCTCATACACCTTATTTTTTTCTATTTAATAACCTGTGAAGTTTTAAAGCTGGCAAGACTTCAAGCAGGCAGTGGTACCCAGCCTTACAGGCTTGGTATCTGCCTCCACAATGCTGGAAGCATGACTAAGACAAGTGCAGTAAAATTTGACATTGTATGTAGCTATCAAGCCAAATTCACAGTTACAGACAGTCTTAACAAACCTACACGGCTAAAGGTGTTATTTTTCTAGCCAAATCATGGCTATCTCACTCATGACTCCAGTGGGCTACTGTCACTGAATCTCAATGACAACTGGAGATCTTCACATAGATTCATGAACTGTAATCACAAATTATCATCACTATCTTTTCACTTTTTGTCATGTACCATCAATATTCTTCCCACTTGCTATATAAATCAAAGACAACTGATAACAGTCTTTTCATCCTCATTAGTAAGTAACACTAAGTGTCGTGTAAACTGAGAATAGGACTACATGCCCCAAAGGTTATCTACCTTTTAACTATATAAGTTGGTCTAATAGAAGGTATTTTCTCTCCTTGCAACCCTTTCTTACATGTACTCCAAATAAATACAGCTACAGTATTACTAAAATAAATACTTATAGGACTACTGCAAGTGTTTCCTATTTAATTTTGTAGCTACTGTACTGACAGGATAAATTTGCTCTCAGGCTAAAGGACTGATGATGAGAATGAAGTCTGGGTATTTCTTTTACAACCTAGCAAAATTCAGAGCTGTTGCACAATGCCCAGCAGAGATGTGTTTTGTACTTGAATTTACTCTTTGTTGAGATACAGACTGCTTTTGTCAATACACAGGAGAAATTTCACTCAGTGCAATTATCTGCAGAACATGAAATTATTTTTTATTCAGCACACAACAAACATGTGACCAGGGTGGGGAAAGAAAAAGGATGGGAAAAAGAGTGTAGGTCTGATTATGAGGTTAGCATGTCTGGTGGCAGGCCACAGAGTGGGATAGGGCTACAGCATGAAGACAAAATAGGAGCAGAGTAACAGTTCTTCTTTGAATACAAGATCCTTCTAAAAACATATCCACTCCCACATCTCCCCTGTTTTATGCACTAGATTGAGTTTATGACTCAGTTAGGTGCATTGAGCACCTGGGACCCCAGAGCAGAACAGATGCAGAGGCCTGCTCTGCCAGTGAGAGAGACTGCAGACACCACAACAGGAAGGCATGAGTACTTTCAAAGAGTGAATTTCATGCAAAATGTACAAAATTTAACAGATATTCAATTTTCACATAACTCGGTGTTGACCCATCCACTCTTTCCTGTAAAAATTAAAACTTTACAGGCATGGGCAAGTTAAAAGCATGTGGAAAACAGTGGCTAATGATATAATATGGGAATATTAACATTTAAAGAACTCATGTCCTGTTTGCAAACAGAAGTCCAGACATAGGCATGGTCTTCACTCTTCTAGAGTTGGTAAAGTTAGTTTGGCCTGAAATGCTTCTTACCCTATTCAAGATTCTGTTTGTCAACAAAAAGACACTTTCCATATACCCACAAAATCAACAGACAACCAAGTTTGGTAACTGGACTATAAGTCTTTCACATTGTAATTGAACTGTCTAGTGTAATGAATGAAGTGTAGAATAATTTGCATTCTGTTTGTGTTTGTTTATTCAACCTGTCAGCCTGGTTTTGGTTCACTTAATGTTAAAGAATTGTTTACAAGCAGATTGTTCTATTAAAGTCCATATAGTTTCTTAGCAGTTTAACTTCCAAATGCTTAGCACTCCTTCAGGCACAGGAGCCATTAGTGGTAAATGAAGTATTTTTCTTTCTGTTGTTGTTCTATTTAAATAAATAATTGAAATAATTTTATAATGCTATGCATTAGATTAACAGTAGTCTATATGAACATTTTTAAGAAAAGCCATATCCACATAGATAGCACCTGATGTTCTATCTATAATAACACTTCAGATGGGATGTTTCCTCCCAGTAGCTTAATATCATCAGTAAGTTCAAACATCAACCAAGTGCTACTAAAATATGCTTCAACTATATCAAATTCTTCAATGTCTGAGAAAAGAGAGAACAAGAGAGATTTTTTTTCACTCCAAAGCATTAATTCAGAATGCTTTTCTGCATAATCAATGTTACTTCACTATGCTATTTACTGAGTGTAAATATGTAGCAAATTCAACCATAAGTAAGTATTTTTAAACAAGTATTTTGCAACAGGCTCAGATGCATCTGAGTGTTTACTAAAGATCTTCTGGAATCCCAACTCGCCCTATATGAACTGACATCCCACTAAAGTTGAAATATATGGCACTAAAACTTGCCAAAGGCAAAAGGAAGCTAGCGTAGGCTTTCAATCATTCTCATGAACTTCAGCTGAGTTTGCAGAGATTCACTCGGGGCTTACTAAGGATACAAAACTATCACTCCTGCTCTATAATGGATATGCCCCTAGAGCAATATAAATTTACTGCACATTCACAGTTTGGTTTTCTGTATCAATATTCTACTGTAAAGCAGATTCTCTGTACAGAAATTAAAGAGCGGAGCTAGTTTTATTGCATGAATATCCTTATTGAGAAGCCTAAGAATGGATGAAGATGGTTCCCCTCTTCGTGAACACAGCCACATCCTAACTTTCAGCAGCTCTATACTTGCAAGCATTTAACCAAGGATTCTGACTTGTAGCACGTTAAAAAATGCAAACCTAAGGGGGAAAAAAACAGAAAATCTATTGCTTAAAAAGAATAGGTTACTGCTTAGTCATTACTGTTTTTGGCAAGTGTTAATTGATAAATACGAATGGAAAAAGATTTGTATATATCTACATATCTATACCCAGATCTAAAAATGGGTTCTAGATGCACTTCAAATCAAAGACTGAGGTTTCCAAACAGGAGGTCTAAATCCCCAGTCTCCATTATTTCTAATGAAATTGGGCACCTGGATGACTGGATCATATTCTCCACCCTACAGAAATTATCACTTGCTTATTCCTGGCAGTACTGGGTAATAAAGCCAAAGAATGAAGTGTTTCCTTTGAACTTCTAAAGGCGTTTGCAGGCTACACTCTACAGGCTACACAAGTCCTATTAGTTAGCTCAGTATTCAGGAATGCCTGGACCAAACAAGCATCAAACTGTCTGCGAGGTTCAGGTTATTCAGTCTTCTGCATATATACGTTTTGAATCTGTAGTTTGCCCTTTCACCAATGTGAATGCATCAGAGCATTCCAGGAAGTGATCCAGGTCCACATAAAGCTGGAGCACCCACATCTGCACCAGAAGATGTGTGTAAATAGGGGAACCTACACTCACAGAAGAGGGGGGCTTCTGACCCCACCTGCAGTGGGGGGTGAGGGTGCCTGCAGCTGTGAATGTGGCAGGTATTAGAACTTTCTGGGATTCAGCAGAGAAGGGTGTTTAGAAATGTGTACTTGTATATTAACATTCTGTTCGTGTCTAGTATTACGATTCATCTACTGCATGGCTGATATTCATCTTGAATATATAGTTCACTGATTGTTTGTTAATGATGTGTTGCTAATAAATCAATAACTGGCTTCAGTCCTTGTTTGATTTAAAACATGTGAACTAAGCGGTTTTCCCCTGCAACAAAATTCAGGTGCAACTGCTGTTATTCTAACTTCACTTTGTAACCTATTTTGCTCTGATGTAAATGACTACGAAAAATACAGTACGTGGACACTCACCCCCAAAGGATTTGGAACAGCAGGAGAATCTTATTCCAGATCTGTTGGCATCTCAATAGGAGTCCTGAATGTATATAGTAAAGTTCATGAGAGACTTTAAAGAACTGTTTTCATTCCAGAGGACTGGGGCAAATGACCAAGTATTTACAAGTCGGCAAATTCAGTATATTAAAAGTTGGAGAAAATAGCTACTGTTAACTTTTGATAACATCTGAATCTGATATACTATCTTTAGCTACAAATGGCAAAGTATTCCACAAAACTAACTGATTTCACTACTTTCTTTTAAGCATGATAAGCTGGTAATCATTTCAGACTCCTATAAAACATATCAACTAGCAAGTCTGTCATTTCTTGTTTCAAAAATAAGACCAGAAGACAGATGAATTCAGGAAACAAAGTGAACTGCTTAATAAATCAGTCACTCAGATCTTTGTTACAGAACTGGAATAAATATGTTGTATTAGTTCTTCCTCTTATGCTCTTATCTGCAACAGCAAATGATTGGTATTTTTATGATTAGACAAATATGTTTTCTAAAAGCCAAAGAAAGAATCAAAATACAGAAATTATGCTAACTGGCAGCTCTTAGTTCCAAAGTTCAGTCAGCAGATCTCTAAACATTTATTAATTAATGCCATATTGGAATACTAATGAATGCCCTCAGTTTTAGACATTTACACAACTCCTCATCCCTTTCATGTATAGACACTTAGGAATATTTTTAATTAGTAGCTTAAACTCTGCCACTAATTGATGACAGCAATCTAATGACCATTTCTGTAATCTACTTTATATGCTGAGTTGTGCTGAGCTTTTCATTCAGACCTACAGGAATATTATAAACAAAGTACATACCTGGGCAAAAGCATTAAAACAAAATGTAATTTGTCCAAAAACTTTATAAACAAAACACATACTCCAGCAAAACATTTATTCTGCCAATAGAAATTTGCTGTTGAGAGAAATAAAAGGAGAGCAGTATTCTATCTGTGGCTAACACATTACTTGGTACAACTCTACAGAGTAGTTGAGCATAATAGGAAGCTTTCTTGGAACAGTGTGCATATGTGCCTAACATAACAGTTCCTTATCATGAAAGAGTCAACAAAAAAGAGCAACTAGCAACAGAAAGATGTTCAATTAAATGACACAGTTGAAATGTTTTAAAAATATTTACATTGAGACTAATTTAAATGTGAGACGTCATACAAAGCTATTTAAATCAGTGGGAAGATTCCTCAATTTCCGTGAGCTCTGAAGCTTGGAATGAAAAGCTTGTACGGCTTCCAGAATATTTTCTAAAACCTTGCTATTAAGAAAAAAAAGAAAAGCAAGCTATAGACCACAAACATTTTCACTGTCCAGTATAACATGAAACAGCAATTCTCTGCTTCTCTCTCTGCTTCAGCAATTCTCTGTGGCTTCTTCCATTTGTTTCATTATACCTGCATATATGGAATCAGCAGAGGGAGAAAGACTTGCTCACTCACCAAAATGTACCAAAATTCAATGCAGACTAACAAGAGAAAAACAAATATATGAAAGAGTTGTGCAAGAATAAGAATGATTAGCATACAGCCTCGATCCAAAATACTCCTGAACAACAGGAGAATTTCAAGACCTGTCTGCACCTGTTGAGGGTGGTATCTTCAGCAAGGAAAAAACTCTGAAATAACCCAGATCCTGCTGATCCTTGTACACTGCCCTTTGTACTGTCCATCACTAATATAAATGTTCCATGACTCCCTATTTTTGCACAGCTATATTCAAAAATAAGTATGATGCCATTTAGTTGTATGTTTGGTTTCTTATGTTTCGGAGTAACAGAATTTGGAGATGACAGATTCTAACAGAACTAGAGCTTAAAGATAAGAAGTCTATGCTGTCCATTACCCACAATACTGGCATAGAGTATATTCTTGCTTGTTCCTCCCTTACAATTCTTGTATTGACTTTCAGTGATGTTTCTAGAGCTATTTGGCTAAGAAATGCTATGGAACCTTAAGAGCTGAACAATATTCTCAGATGGATGGTAGCAACTAATCATTGGTGTTGCCATGAAAATCACTGTTAAAATGCATCTGCTTACACTTGTCATTGCAGGGGTCTGTAGGAATAAAAGGGAGTAGAATTTTCCCCCAAAATTTTAGTGTAGAATGCCAGACAGGAGAAAGGTATTTACAATGTATCCTTAAATAATTTAGTAAGAGTATTTGTTATAGTGATGTGAAAGGAGAATGAGAATGACCAACTGTGAATCCCATCCTATCCTTAAGTTGTAGGCAAGAGCAGGCTGGAGTTCGTATGGCACAACTACATACAAGACTGTTCTTGTACATCACACCATCCACTTATTTTTTGGAGTGATAGGAAATCACTATCTGTTCTACCACAGAGCACAATGTAGTATCTGACATTTGAAAGACAAACTGAAACAAAACATACTTTTGGATAAGAAATATTCCATTACCATGGTTGATCTTACTTTGAGACTCCCACAGAAGGAAGCCTGGAGCATAGTTTAGCATGAAAGATGCTGTCAGAGCCACAGGCAGACTCTCTGTCACAAAAATATAGAGGTTGTATATTTTCAACCTTAGTTTCTCCCATTCTTAGAATATTCATATCAGAGGCATCTGACCTTTTTCTCAAGATAAAGCAACCCCGTTCTCCCTGTTGTGTCTGTGCCAGAGGAATAAATACAATGGAAAACACGAATACATATTCTCATAATCCAAATGTATATGCAGGCCAGCATCTCACTGGGAAGAGTGACTCAGAGTTTGGAGAATATTGCCTCTGTTTGACAGACATAGTAGAAAAATATTAAACAGAAAAGGCAAGTGAGACAGGACTCTCTCTGCTGCAGATTTCTCTTCTTACTCTCTCATGGCAAATAAACAATTATTTTTAAAAATAAATTCCTGAGTTGCAATTTGTTGTCTTAATTCTACAAACAGATTTGCATTTTTACTTGATGTCATTTGACAAGGTTAGTGAGACTATCTACTGGGGTAAGGAGCTGCCCGTAACAATTCCTCTGCAAGTCTTGAATCTGTATGTGGAAACAGCTGATACCATAGCAGAAAAAAACAGTCCTAGAGGCTTCCTCTGGTTGCTCCCCATCTCTGAATGTGAGCATAGCAAATCGTGTTAAGCACTTCAAATTCCATTAATACAGAGTGGAATGAAAACTAAAAATCTATAAAAGCTAAGTTAAAAATCAGGGAGGGTGTTGGAAGAGGATAATCTGTAAGAAAGAACCTGCATAATTTGGCTTTTAAAAGAATACTGAAAATCACAAGTTGCCTATCAAAAGGTTCATATTAAGTTGCCTAACAGGCAACTACAAATCAATTTTTTGTCTCACTCACACTGCAGGCTGACCGGCTGAGCAGTAAGGTTGGATACTTTCTGCTTGTATGCTGTGTACTGATTTTAATTCTCCTCCCCTCCTTGATTAAGAAAAAAAAAATCATGCTCAAGTATTCAGGCATTTTCATTGATTTTGTTTCTTGATTGCAAGATATGTTCTTGAAGAACAATTCTGAGCATCCATGTCAAGGTAGCACAAAGAACCAAGTCAAGAAATGCATAAATAGGGGCTGGGGATGATGTAAATTCTCAGAGGAAAAATGCATTTTCAACTGTATCGAAATGACTTGTTTGATGTTATGGTTTGTAATAGAATGTATCAATAAGCATAACTACTTCAAAGGACAGTATGTCTAATGTACCTTTTTATTCTTTCAAGACATGAAGTGTTACCTCAATAATAAATGAAGTATTTCCAAGGGATATACTTTGCTAATTGTAACAGATCTCTTTAAACCAGACAACCATCCTCAACAAGGAAAGTGTGATCTGGCTGAGCAAGCAATCTTCAACTATGTAGAATGAATCACAGAAAACAGAACAATGGACAGTAGATGCCGGAATTAAGAGTCCCATTAACATGGCTACTTAGATGACATTAATGCTATTAACAAAACAACAGTTTCTTAGAGCTGTTTTTGTATGCCTATATTTTATCTCATTTTTAATATCATGACACTTGTAGGATCTGAAGGATTGATCTGTTCCGGTTGTCATAAACAAATAGCTTAAAAATAAAATAAAATACAGGCATACAAAAACTATAGAACACAAGCAGGACAGTCCTAGAGAAGAAAGTTTGTTCTGAAGATAACAATGTTAAAGGGACAACAAAATAAATCTTCATAATGTATCACTTGGCAAAATAAGGTGATAGAAATATACACACACACACGCACAAGAAAAAACTGCAACATTAACAGGTATAGTCAGCAAAGAATATATGGACAGGAGGACAGGTCAGGGCAAAACAAGATTGTAAGTCAGGCTAACTGCAAGGGCAAGTCATTGCAGATCCCATTATTTTTAAAATTAGGATCCAAACACATGCTGTTCCCAGCTGCCGGCCTTGCACTGCCCTCTGCTGCATCAGACCACAGGGAAAGACAGCACTCAGTGGCAGACTGCAGCCAGTGGGAGCCCAAGCAAGTGGGACAGTAAGGCAGGAGGAGTCTGAGTGATCTCCACAATATCACCATGCTCACAGACTGTATGATATGAGCTAAAAATACAAAATTTAATATTTCTTTTATTATCACAGGACCTCGTTGATGTTCATAGAAAAGAAAACTTCCATGAGAGGAGCCTCTCAGATCTTCCTGGAAGAGCAGGGAATCCTTGTCTAGGTTTTCCCCCTGATTAGGAGACTCACAATCACTAGGATGGAAGAACATCAGCTTTATCTCATCACACTGAAACATTCAGATGCCTTTCCAGAGAGTCTTCCTTATAATTCTTCTACGTGCAAAACCTATGTTTGGTGCAACTCATTCCCAGGTTTCACTACAAAAATCACAACCAAAGCATACTGCCTTACCAGTAATAAAAGAGACAGTTACATATCCAGTGCTACATACATATTTCTCTGTCAAACAAGCCTCTGTCTGTATTACCAACTGACTCTGTTAAATTGGTTAGTACAGTATTAGCTGCTGGGAGTCAAAGAATGGGTTGAAACATCACCCAAGCTGGTTGCTAAGAAGTGAAATGAGCTATTACAAAGCACAGGGCCTCTGTCATCAACAGATAAGGGGAGCTGGCATCAAATATCATCACCATCTCTCTCACCATAAACATCATCCCTAAAACTGTAGCTAGCTATAAGAAGAAATCCAAAAGCAGCACAGGGAAAGCTAATAAGGAAGCAGAGGGGAAAAGATGAAGCAAAAGCAGGAAAGAGATGAAAGAAGAATCACTGAAACGGGAAGAACATTCTGATGCTAAAAGGAAAGAAGTCTGGAAAATAGAAATGACTGAACTAATGCCATTTATCATCCACAGTGCTCCGAAGTTCTCCTAAGTGCTCTGCAACTGCATTATGCCCTCTCAGACCTAGCTTCCAGTATTTAGAGATGAAATGGGCAAAAACAAATATAAATGATGTTTATGCATTTGCAGTGCGAAATGCCTCATATTAATTCAATACTCAATTGCCTCAATACTGCCTAGCTCATGATGAAAAAAAAAGTGTGAGCACGTCCATGAACTTGATTCTGCGGAAACAAGGATTCAGTGTTCCCTCTGCTTTAACTTTGGATTATACTTCATGCAGTAGCAATTTAAAAAGATGTATTTTTCAGCTTCTGTTCAATACAGTGTTTTCTGAAATTGCTTAGATAATAGTGCAAAAAATAGTGTTTTCAGCAGTGAGCTGGTTTTGCAAAAAGTGCCCCAACAGGTTTTGAATAGCAGGTTACTGAAGTTGAACACAGTTCCATAACTGGAAGATTGAGAGACCTATCTTCCTGCTCTCCTCTGGGTACAGCTATTTGTAGGCATATACATTTAATGGAAAAAAAAAAAAAAGTATTACTGAAGGGACCTTGGAGGGAGAGTCAGGGAGAGGAAAGAGAGAGAGAGAAACAGAGAAAGAGAGAAACAGAGAGAGAGAAAGAGAAAGAAAGAGAGAGAAAAGGAAAAAGGGGAAGAAAGAAAAAGCGAGAGAGAGAGAAAGAGAGAGAGAAAGAGGGATGAAGGAAGGAAGGACAGAGAGTAGCACTGTGACAAATATGCTAGAGGTCATGATTCTATTATTTAACTTTGCACTCCAAACATACATATCTACAGTACAGATCCAAGTCCCTTCTCTTTCCAATTCAGAAAACTATGAGATGAAAGAATATGCCCTGAATAGAGAAAGGCAAAAACTTTAACTTGTTTTTTTCCACTTCTCAGAAACCCTCACATACACACACAAAGAAAAATCAGCATTAAATATTTTGCATAGTTGCTCATACCAGGGCAAAATAAATGCTACCACATGCAAAGGCATCTGACTTGCCTTGGGATAAATGGCTGCTTGTAGTACAGTTCTTACTCCAATGTGGATTATTTTTTTTAAAAAACTTGAAATTTTCTGCACAGTGAAATCGGTATCTGCTAATCACAAGGGAGCAAGTAAATTGTCATAAATAAGGGGTAAAAGAAGTTACAACAGACATAAAGGGAGCAATTTCTGTGAGCTGTATCTGTATCAGTACCAGACTTACACTAAGAGCTTTTTAAAGGAAAGCTAAATTAAACAAGGAAAACTTTAAAAATGACTGCAGAAAAGAAACAACTGAAGTAAAATGGGGCATAAGATACAAATTTTCTTACATGCCAAAGAGTGGAATCTATTTGCTTACAAGCTCTGTAACCATTAGTTACCTGCCAAAATTCTAAGCTGGATTCATTGAAGCATCCAAAAAAAACCCTGTGTCTTTGAAGGTTTCAAGGCTTATTTCTCTCATCTTCTCGAGAGACAAGACTATTATCCAGATACAGAATACACTGATTTCATTCTACATTTTGAGCCTGTATGACAATGGGCCATAAAGCCCTCTCTGAATCTTCATAATGGAAATCCCAGTCTAGTTTGGCAACAGAACTCAGTATATGGAGCTCATCTGTAGTCTCTATAATAAATTATCATACCTAAATGAAATACAATCTATGATAACATGCAACATAATAAATGAATTATTATAGTTGTTGGCGAGGTGACAAAGCACTTCAATGAAGTATTTTCATGGAGAAAGGATTAAAATGCTGATCAAAATGACTCAGAAAATATTGAGAGATCTGAATATATTTGTTGATATGATTTGTGGTACAATAAAAGGATGGTATATAATGGATACTTCAAAACAAGGCATTACAGCAAGTCTGAGGGGATTGGAAGAGAAAAGATTTACTAAAGATAGAACTATTGTATTCTGCATTGATGGACAGCCCTAGGGAATGGGAAAAGAAATCACTAGCATGTAAAAAAAAATCCTTAGCTTACTCCAGCTGTTAAACATTGATTTCAGTGAAAGCCACAAGCTATAAAATGATCATTTCTTATTAAACCTGTGTAGGAGCTCAGCTACTTCACCAATTAATACAATGCAAATATTGGCCAAACTGATTTTTGTACTCCTAAGTTCTCTACTTTTTTTGTTATACTGGAAATACTGAAGCTGCTTCCTTTTTCACAGTACTTAGTCCAATCTGATCAGAATCAGAAGAATAACAGTGTATCAAAATGAAAATACAAGGCTATATTTAAGCACAAGTAGTTACTTGAGCAGTTGAACGCAGAATTGTTGGGTTCTGATGCATTTCTCTTTCATGGTTGCATTCTCTACTGCTTAACAAGGTGTGAGGTCCAATTGAAAGGTTTTGTATGATGGGAAAATTTATAATGTCTCTCCCCACGTAGAAACTTTATTATAAAGCCCAGGTTAACAACTGATACTGCAGTTCTTCCTACCCTGAATGCACTTCTTGGCTGCTTCTGTCCAGCTACCTATTCTAGTAAAACTCTAACGAAATGAAGTTCAATAAAGAGAAACTACCATTGTCAAATATGTTAGAAATTGTTCAGTCATTTCAGAAACTGAAATGAACTGACAAAGGTGAGGACTGAAAGACTGACAGTTGGAAAGCATGACCATTTATCTCTTGTTACTTTATGAAACTACAAACAAACAAACATGCATTCAGTTGTAACCATACTCAAGAAAAAGACAGAGTCCAAGTTTGCTATCTCTGTATTCTCATGTTAGTTAAAGCAGTATGTTTGTCAGTTAAAGAAGCAAGACTGTCCTTTCTTCCCAAAAATCAGACTGTAACAATGTCAGTGGAAGTTGTATCACTTCCACTAGTTGTATCACTTCCACTAGAATTCTAGTTGTGCCTTTCTTCATGGATCCAAGTCACAGTTCAACTTAACCATACTAAGGCAGAATCATAATATTTATTGCACGATTTTCATTTAAAGTAATACTGGGAGATTAGCTTAATATTTTACAGTTGGCAAAAATGTCAATAGGGCTGTTATTTCCACATCTATTTTAATAAGGTCTATTATGGCAGCAATAAAAATATTCAAATAATATAAATTACTGAGATGGGATGAAAGATTATCATAACAGCCTTCAAAAGCTCCCTCTTCAACTTCTAATGGCACAGCAATGCCATCAGCTTTGTTTCTGTGATAGTGAAACTCAAAGAAAAAAACCTGAATGTGAAATTCTCACTGATAAAGCAGATTTGTGTACCAGAGATGGACTGAACTGAAAAAGTGGAAAAGGGTATGTCTAAGCATATGAGGAGTTTAGAGATTTTGAATATTACAGCAGACAACTGGACCAAATTACTATTACTAATCCTGCCTTCTAGTGGCAGCGTATCATCCTTTGTAACTCAAGTCTTCCTGCGAGCCACTTACTTTTTCCAGTGACTGTGGCCTTCTGAAAGGCATCTTCTTTTGGCTGGTAAAATGGTACATTTTATCCATGAAAAGTATAAACTAGCTGTCAGAAATTTCCCACATTTAGAGTATTGTATAGTATATACAGACTTGTTTTTCTTAACTGCTTCCTGTGACCTCTCAGAACTAGCTCATAGACCCCTACAAGTCCATAGAAAACCAGTAATCTGGAATACTGTACATTTTTCCAGAAAATGTATCAAGTAATCTTTTTAAATGCCTATATTGTGTAACTTTTTCTTTTCAGGCTGCAGCACCTATCATAGGTCCAAAGTTTAAGAAGTAATCCCCATTTGCAAGTAGATGTCACATAATGAGAGGCACATTATCTCACTTATCTTACAAACAAGGTAAATTTGGAGTATATTTCCCTCAGTTATGCATAAGAACTCTGAGATCATTCCTTACTGAAAGTGAACTGGAGTTCAGTTTTATATAATTCAGAGGTAAGCTGTATTTTAATATTGCTAGCAATTATTAATAGAGTAGTTACAAATGCTATTCATGCAGTTTGACTCTTCATACAAAGTACTATTGTACTTCTATTGCTGAGAGTTTTACAAATGACACAATGTGAACACTGAGCTGGAAACAGATGGGCCCTGATTCTTTTTGCACTGTCACATAACATCAAGAATAACTTAATTGAAAACAGAACATTCAGAGATGCATAATCAAAGAGCGTATTCCCTATCACACTGTTCAACTCTTACAAAAATAAGCAGGTTTCAAAATATTGCTTCATCATGACAGCAACATCCATTATATCTCAGTGATGCTAAATTAAAAGATTGTCTTGTTCTAACTAGACATTGATCAACGAGTGCGAGAAAAGTTACAAAGGTTGTTTCATCAGTTATTTGGAACATGAGAACGTACTGCAGTTTCAAGGAGAAAATACGTTAAAATACCAAGAAATAGTCTTTTTTTATAAAGTAGAATAACCACAAATCTCACCCTCCTGAGATCTTCATCAGAAGTGCCAGCACATTTGCTGGTATCAGGGATGTTTTTGGTGCAGTAGTGAATCTTCCATCTTTACAGATGCTTCCTTTAGCTTTCCTGGATGAGAATCTCCTCCAGTACGATTTCTTTTTAACACTGATTTGACTTGACTCTTACTGATTTAGTTTTCTTTGGCATTCCAATAACTAATCACATTAATACAAAAGTCCCTTAGTCATAGTTAAAGATCTTCAATTACCTCCCATTTGCTTTCTCTGCCCCTCTCAAACTAGGTTTTTATAACTCCATCCATTCTCACTAAATCTCAATATAGGCAGAATTAGTCTATCATCTGGCAGCCATAATGAACACTGTTCCTGTGGTTGAGTTTAAAGTAACTACGATTTCAATTCTCCCTTCAAAAACTGCTTTCAATTTAATAGTATTTTAAGGTGTAGGAAAGATTTCCTTGTTCGGCACCAATCAGGCCACTGAAATACATTCACTGTTTGGCATATTTAGGGGTAATTCCAAGAAGGAGTACATTAAAAATGAGAAGAAAATACCCGTACCACACACCATATGGAAATTGTCACAGGATGTGTAAAATCTCACTTTTCTACTATATTTTTAACATTATTCTGGGACAGGCACTACTAAAATAAATCCCAGTCTAAAAATGATACAAATATTCTTCTATGATCTCTGTACAATCAATATGCCATAAACATATAGTTAAGATGGAAAGTACTAAGATGATTCCCTAGATTGATGTTAGACATGTATACTTCACAAAGTCTGTACTAAAGGCAAGTCCCTTATTCAGCTCATGGTTTCCTGCATCACACATGATTTGTTTCCACATTATACCTTTTTATGATCTACTAGTTCAATACTTAATTATATTCTTCATGTAGATACATGATATGATGACACTATAACCTTTTTATGATGGTTTTCAAAATGATTAATTAAGGATGGATATTGCAACATATTTCATAACCTCAGCTTTCCCTGAAGTTAATGGAAAGAAACAGTCTAGCATCTTACAAAAGGGAGCCCAAGGCAATGATTTCTTTGTTAAATGAAGTATTCAAAAAGGCAGTGAACAGCAGAATAGAAGAAACAGGCATTGATACTAGCTATAAGAGCTTTCATTTCACTGTCTAACCATGATTTTTAAAATTCCCTCTCCGTCTCTGGATTTGAAGAGCTCAGATTTGGCTAACAAGGAAAATTGGCCAAGTATGTAAGCATGAACAGTAATATCTATGTGCACAGGTTACATATTTCAACCTGGGTACAAGTTTGTAAGCGTACTTCCTTCCGATTTAGTTTATGGCTTGATTTTGGAGTTGTATACGTCTTAAGGCCAAAAAATTATTTAGGATATTCATTCCAATTCCTGCCTTATATTAGGTACAGCATGTCATATATTTACTCCTGAGAAACATCCAGTAACTTGTGCTGAACTAAACTAGTTTTACCAGAAAGACATCCCATCTTAGCTAGAAGACATCAAGAGAGAAAATCCCTGGTAGTTTGTTCCATGTTAAAATCACTCTACCAATCCAAACGTATATTTTTGTCTAGTTTGACTGTACTTTTCTTTAGCTCTTCGTTATTTGTACTGACATGGCTTTTCGCCAAGTCCTCTGCACCTGTTATTTTATCATTGCCCAAGTCCTTGTCTAGAGTAACAACCAAATTCCTTTCTTTCAATGAATTGAGCAGAGCTCCAAATTTCCCATTGCGAAACACTTTCTAGGACTCCAAAAATATTTTGAAATCATCTCTGTATTCACTCCAGTTTTTAAAATCCGTATTAAAAACTGGAAACCAGAACTACACAAAGGTTTTCCAGCAGGACATCCCCAAACCAATTTATGCAAGTAAGATCACTTCCCTCCCTTTACCTTCCCTCTGTGTTCTATTAACACTTTTTGCCACTAAAGCATGTTTCTGTTGTTAAAAACATGTTTATAAGAACTTGGAACATTACTATATCCTAATGGGATTCTGGTTGTCACATAAAGGTATCGCATGTATCATTTTAGAAATCACTCTGGCTTGAAAAAAGATTCCTGCATTCAGAAGTGACACTACCAAAAACATATGATTTATGAAACATACAACCAAGAGATGGTGAAATATTTCAGACTTTGCTTAATTTCAGACAATGTTTCAGGGATGTGCTTAAGTGCCTGATGACAAACATCAACAAATATTCCCAAGGATAGGGGAAAAGGGATAAAGAGAATCTTTACATGTGTTTGGGGATTTCCCTGATTTTTTGCTTTTTATACTGTCAAATAGTTGAAAATCTTTACTACTCCATTATTGTGGTTGAAGTATGTGTCTGCTCAACTTCTGTCATCTCTCCAATGTTTAACACTGTATCTGTTCTGTTCTCATCACTTTATTTCAGATGGTAGGCAAGTGTCAGAACCCTCATTGAGGAGACCAGTGTCTGAGGCTAGGGGTTGGAGAAGCGCAATTCTAATAGATTGGGAAAAGAGCTCAGAGTCTCATTATTACAGATTATTTTTCCCCACTGACTCTTGGAATGAACATCTTATACCTGTGTGTTTGGGATGGATGGTAAAATGGATCTACTCCAATGAATTCACTTCAAAAAGGCAATAAACCAGGAAACAAAGAAATGAACGTAGTAGTCTAAATTCCTGAGGGTACTGTGGTTAATACACAATCAAAAGCAAGAGGTGCTAAGTGCCAAAATACTTCTAAGTGTATGATTTAACAGAAACTTCAACAAAAATTTGCAAACAGCTCAGGAATTTTAGCACTGTCTTTTTACCCTGCATCATTTTCTTTACCAGGAAAAGAAAAAAAAAGAAAAAAAAAACAGAACTCAAGAATCCTGATCTAGCTTAGATTTATGTAACCCAATAGTCTGACAAATGTCATTTTTTTTTCATGGAAAGAAAACTACTACTCTGAAGGCTGTAACCACAAATTTGGTGTGAAATAATTAACACACAATGCAAGATCCCATTTTTAGGGATTAATAAATATACCTGCATTAAAACTCATCAGTCAGCAAAGAAAAAGAAGAGAGGGTTGGTTGTGACAGTTAACCACAGCATGAGCTAAGCCAGCCAGGAGATGCAGCTCTGAGAAAGCTAAATGTGAATACAGAGTATCTCTGTCAAGGTCTTTCCAGTAAGGTTCTAAAATATTAATGGCATTGTAGAAGATGTGGGTTTAAGCACATCTGTTTGTAATTTTAGCTACCCATGTTCATAGGAGATGAACTCAAAATGAAAGAGGCGCAGAGGAAAGTCATTATATTGGCCAAAGGAACTCCCATACTGTAAGGAAAGACAGAAAGAGCTTGGGATTTAGGTTAGCTGTGGTAGTTTCCACATATCCTGACAGAAACCAAGTATCAGTGAGAGAACTTTGTAAGATAAACTGTGCAGGAAAAAGTCCAGATGGGTATTAGTTAACTATGAATATATTTTAGTTGGAAATTAGTAAGTTGCTAAGCAGCAGGGATTGGATAGTGTAGAGCAGAAGACACCTGCTGTCCAGAAACCTCTATGAGAAACAGAAGAGTAGTAGGGGAAAGTAAGGGAAAATTGCCAAATTTTGAGGTGGAGGACAACTTCACACGATGAGATAATTTGCAGTAGAAGGATCCCTTGATTACCTGAGATTCTTTTTAGGAAACTTCAGGAAAGAAAACAGAAGCAGTGATAACCAAAAATAAATAAATAAATAAATAAAAGGAGGATTCATATTGGGATGTTTCTCAGTGACCTAAAGTGGGAGTGACAGCTTCCACAATAGATGCTTCTACTTAACAGGAGCAGAAAAATGTTAGAAGAATATTGCTGTAACTTGGTGGTACCCAGGACTGCTGTATTCTGAAACAGCCTCCAAGTGGTTACAGCATGAATTTGATAATCAGTCCTGCATATTGCATACTCAGAGATAGGGAAAAATAAACCCTGCATTTTCTATTTTTGCTACCTTCTGTGTTCCTCCCTCTTTAGCTTTAGAACAGGTATTATCTATTATACTCAGACACCTACATTTAAATTAGCCATTTTACAGGTATTTAAACCTGTATGTAGAATTAAATATAAAATATGTAATTTTCTATTATTTTGAAGGTGGTTGTAATATTCCTAATAATAAAATACAGATCTGCACATCCAAACTAATGCAGTTATTATCAAACTACATGCACATTGACAGGAAGACTCTTCTAGGCCCTGACACGAGGAGGAATGGACAGTTCTCAGCACCTTGTCAGATTAAGGAGGAAACAACTCTGCCCTCCCTGTGGCTTGAGGCTAACAAAGGAGCATCACAACATAAGACCTTTCTAAAATCTCTTTATTCTGACATCTGAAATCTGCTTCATGTTTTACTCCTATAAAAGTTGTTTATCACACTTCACAGAATTGAAGAACGAGAAACAAATCTTCAGATGCAAAATTTCTACTGAAAACGGGAGTATTTCACCAGCTGTCTTTTTTATCTGGTAAACAGATAAGATGTGATCTATAGTTACACTAAAAGAATAACAGCTAATTAAGATGGCAATAAATCTATATAAAATCTAAAATCTATATAAATCTATATAAAATCTATATAAATAAATCTAAATAATCTATTAAGGCACAGCCTTAAGTCTACCACTCAGTAGTAGGTACCTCTCTATATATGTATATACATATATACACACATATAAAATATATACATATAATATATACATACATAAAATTTATGTATATAAATATATACATATATACCTATATAAAAAATACTTCAGTACTAGAGCTGACTGCCCACAGGTTTACTGCAGCACCTCTGTGATGCTCCCCTGCCTCCCATGAGAACTTGCAACTCATGCTAGTTCACGATCAGCTGCAGCATAAAGGTCATGGCTGTTAATACTGTGCAGATCTGTACAAAGTAAAATTCATGCCCATGAACAGAATTCTTACAAGGCTGAGACTTACCATATAGAGTCCTCTGCAGACCAGATACTATGGGTATTATCAGTAATGAATCTGCATCCCTGTAACCTGGCTTAAACTGCTACTGATGAACTATGTATGACTATTATTTCAAGAAGTTTGGAATCTGTCAATGCAAGTGTTTAAAGATGATCTATATGGAAAATATGAGTTTGTCATCTTTCACATTTTTCTCTTTTAACTTCTTTGTAGAGGTCAGATTTTTTTTCCAATTTCTGTCCCTCAAGTTTTCCATTAGAACTCCATTTCTTTTATCTCTTAACTTTCTTCCTTTTTATATCTTACCCCTACCCCAGAGGACTCCATCTTTGACTGTAGAAGAAAAGAGGTCAATATTCCTATTTTACATAGGAAACTACAGGATCACAGCTCTCAGATCACCCAGCAGGCCAACAGCAGACCTAGAAATGGGATCCACTTTTCCTGAGCCACAGGCTAATACGTCAGACGAGCTCTTAAAATATGATACAACAGGAAAAAGCTTACAAGCACAACTGCAAGGAAAATAATTTGGAACACTTATACTCAGTGGGAAGGAAAAAAGCAGCAGTATTCCAGAGTTAAAGCAGAAAAGAGTCTTCAAAGAAAGATGACAGCAAGTTAGATATAGATGGATATAGACAGGCAAGAATATATAAGGGACAGATTGTCCCTGGTTTCATACTCGAATAGTTTCAGTAAGAAGGACATTGTCCTTTGTTATTATGGATCTTTGAAACTGCAGAAAAATGAGAGGAGCTTGGGAATAGCAACGATCATGTTTTTTTCAATGAAAAGAACTCAGCAATACACTGCTAAAATGATTACTCATCTGAAATCTGTTTATGAGGAAATATTGAAAGAACTAGGAATGCTTACATTAAATGATGATTAAAAGCAAACATAACAGTTATTTACAAAAATTATGATAAACATTCCATAAAAGAGGAAAATTACTAGTGTAGTACAAAGAATAATGCTTCTAGGAGTACAGAGATTAAATAAGATAAAGAGTATTTAAGTATTCATGTCAGAAACAGATTTCTAGTGTTCAGACCTCTTAGGCAGTGCAACATTATCCCAAAGGAAGGAGCAGAATTTCACTGCTTCAGTGTTTTAGCTGGAATATTAAATTAATTTAGAACTGGTCTTTCAAAACAATCTAGAAGGTACGCTCCCTTTTTAATCTTTTTCATGTAATAAACACTATTGTAGTATTTATTTTTTATTGCAGAATACATACTTTTTGCAGATATAGCAATGACATATTATCTCTTCACCGAGTAAGGGTATTAAATGAAACTACAGATCCAGAGTACACAACCTTTTACAATGAAAGACTGCAAAATAATAATGAACAAGAAATAAAAACAAACTTGTCATAGGAGGGTTTTCTATTTTTTTAGGCACAGCCATTTGGTATGGCTGTTGCTAGATGCTAATGTGCCATGGGGATCATTTCCTTGTGGTAACATCACTAGCTTTTGGCAATGGAGAATTGTGAATATAACAAATCCTTTCCCAGAAGTTACTTTATGACTTCTTGCTTCTCTAAGAAGTGTATTTTGATATAACACCAAATTTTCCAGTGTGAACTGAACTTGGATTAGTAGTGGATTAGCTTTATGTTCTGATTATTTTTCTACTCAGTGTGGCTGAGAGGGTCATAAAATGACCCTTAAAAAAAAATTAAGAAAGAAAGAAAGAAAGAAAAAAGAATGCCTCATGTTCCCTCACAGTATCAAAAGTCCCTGTGGGCCATCTTCTGTATTTTTATCCAAATCCATTTGGGAGAATAATATTAATTTGCTTAATTGTTGAAATATAGCATTATATTTACTTCAGCCCTTTGTATACTCAGTAGACCTTCCCTGCTATGTTAGTTTTATTTTTGCTTCTCCTGTGTGGGACGAACAACATTCACATCCTATGTCATTCATTTTTGGCTACTCAGATACAGATAGCCCCAAATCAATCTAATATTCCTTCAGAAAAGCTTTATACTGAATTTCATTTTCATCATCAAATTAAAAGACAAGTCTGTGCCCTCATATAGTCAAAGACTAGTAACAACTTCACACCAGGATTACAGATTAATTTTAATAACATGATCTATTTGAAATGTTTCCTTAATTATCACATATTTAATATATTTGTGGAAGGAAGTAATCATAAGATTATTTGGAGTATCTCATAACTAACAAATTTTATTATTCAAATAGTCTTGAGACAGCAAATTCACTTATAGGAGGTTAATTAACTAAAATATGCCTTTTACAAAAATGTTTCAAACTCATGAGCAGCTACCCCAAATTGAAGTTTTTATTCTAAGATTTCGTTTAAATATACAGTACAGGAAAGGTAGACATGGATGGCAGCTTGTCAAAGACGACTACTATTTCATTACCTGTCTAGCTAACAGCTAACACAGTTATAGCTTCTGAAGAGAAACATCATTGTAACTTAAGATACAGCTTCACATTACCACCTGATGATGTTCAAAGCATTAGATACCTTGCCATCCTAAATATTTCTTGACATGGCGTTCAGTTATTTCTGTTATTTTTTGTGTCAAATCTATTTTAAGCTGGACTCCATGAGTTTCATTTTACTTGCAGGCATTTATGGAAAAGTCTAATGATTAACCGACACTTTTTCCATAGCACCTTATCTTATCTGTGGCAAGAACACTTACGCTTTGGAAGCTATTACAATTATCCATTCTTACTTCCAGCTATTTTGTGATCCAGCTGCCATCAGGAGATAAATTCAGGCAGAATGGCTAAGAGGATTAGTCATGAGATACAGAGGCTTTCACTGGGAGGCCACTGGCTTCTGTCTGTACAATGACCTATGTAAAATGAATTTGCCTCATTCCTCTTCTGACTGTAGGAGACAAGCATTCTCATGGTAAAAATCGCTACAATTCACTTTGATTTGTGTCCTTACTCGTGGGCTTAAGAGAGGGCAAGTTTTAGAAGGACAAAGGGACCAAGCTAGCTTCCCAAAATCGCTGAAGCTCTAAGACATGAGAAATTGTTAGTGAAATAATGGTATCTTGGGTTGCATTACGAAGAGCACTGCCAGCAGGTCAAAGGAGGTAATTCTCCTCCTCAGCTGAGCCCTGGTGAGGCCACATCTGGAGTACTGTGTCCAGTTCTGGGCTCCCCAATACAAGAGAGACATGGAGCTACTGGAGAGAGTCCAGCGTAGGGGACTGGAGCATCTCTCTTATGAGGAAAGGCTGCGAGAGCTGGGGCTGTTCAGCCTGCGGAAGACTGAGTATCTTATCAATGTCTACAAATATCTGAAGGGAGGGTGTCAAGAAGATGGGGCAAGACTCTTTCAGTAGCGCCCAGTGATAGGACAAAAGGCAACGGGCACAAACTGAAACACAAGAAGTTCCATCCGAACATGAGGAAAAGCTTCTTCACTGTGAGGGTGACTAAGCAATGAAATAGGTTGCTCAGAGAGGCTGTGTAGACTCCTTCCTTGGAGAAATTCAAAAGCCATTTGGACACAATCCCAGGCAATGAGCTCTAGGTGATTCTGCTTGAGCAGGGGGGTTGGACTAGATCATCTCCAGAGGTCACTTCCAACCTCAACCCTTCTACGATTCTGTGATAAGCTTTGGCATGAACATTGTGTATAAGTGATTATAAATCTGCTGACAATCCAAAAAATCAGTTATTTACATCTTTTGCAAATCAAAAGATAGGTTTAGGTGTGTAAAAATATCTTTCAATGGTGGTAATGACTTAAAGGGCCTTCCCAAACTCTCCTTCAAAAGAACTTTCTTGTGTTTTTTTTTTTTGTTTTTCAAGTTAGTTACCAAAGTCAAGTTACTTATGAAAAAGAGGTACAATTCTTTTAGTATATGAGCAGTCCGCTCAGCCACACAGACATTTGAACCTTGGGACAGAGAATGAGTTACTCTTCTGGCACAGGGTTAATACCGAAGTCACAAGTGGTGACAAACCAGAAACAGTCAATGTATGCCTTTGTACCCTATTGTGAACAAATTTAGAGCAAGTCAATGGTTATTAAAAGCTGACGGTATGCAGTTCATCCCTGTGCAGTTCATCCCTGTTTGCAGTAAAGCTTGCCAAAGCTGCTAGAGGTTAATACATTATTTTGGGAGACAACATATTTTTCTTCCATTTGTATGAGTTTTTCTATCAAGCATTTAGTAGCAAAAAGGGAGAAAAATATAACTTTAAGGAATGCTTCTAGAATATGAGACACACATACCTAAACCTACCTTTTGATCTGCAGAAGAATCAAATACTAATTTTATGGACTGTGAACATAATATTCTAGTCTATTTAAGATGAGTAGCTTTGCATTTCTGAGTATTTTTCCTTCCTACAGACCAACCCCTATTAAATGGACTCAAGCAAGGTGGGAAATCTCCAAGAAGAAACCACTTAGTTAAAGGCTCTTGTCCTTCGAAATTGCTACTGAATGCCATGGAGCGGAGGCTGAAGATAGCAACCTCTTATTTCCTAGAACAATTTCAATTCATTTTTTGATTTAAAACAAGCAACAACAGATACTGATTCTATGATACTGCTTTCGTGTAGAAGCAGAGCAGTGCCTTTGGTTATTTTTGATCGACAGAATGTCAGCTGAAGCCAAACATCCTCTAACAGTTCTAAGAGACAGAAGATAAGAACACTCCATTTGTGACCTGCAACCAGCTGGCTAAAATGAGTGCAGAAACCAAGCTGATCTGTGCCACAGCGCAGGATGCTAACTGTAATATCACATCTCACTTCCCTAACTCATTAAACAATTTGCTTGCAAGCTTTTAAAAAGTGTTCGCAAAGTGAAAATAGGTTTAGATGAATTTTTGTCATCAGTGAGAGAAACAGACAAAACTGGTTTTACTCTTCAAGTGAAAGGTTAGGGGAAGAAAGTGAACAAGGGAGTCAATGGATCTGTTAAAAGATGAAAGTGATACACTGACATGTTAAAATTGCTACTTACTAAGTTAATGATCAGTTCAAAGCTTCCTCATGCTCTCTCCAGTTTATCTGCTGCTGTTAATCTACTAGTTTGGTTTGGGGTTGGTTTTTTCACTTAAATTGACTATCCCTTTTCTTTAGAGTTTACTATCCTTTAATTACATCACTGTGTGGCTTGCTTAACATGTCACAGACCTCTCAAATTCCTTCTAAATCCCATAGCAGGGGTCTACTCCCATGACGGATCACATGGCAGAATGATAGGATTCTTTTCTCCAACTAGAAACACATCTGAGCATACAATGGTATGGTATTCCTTAGTAAGTGTAGTCCCTCCACTGAGTGACTTATTAATACAAACATATGTCACGCTTTGATTACCATCCCCTCCCCTTTTTTTTCCATATACCTGTTTACACTCTCAGCTATTCCTGTTTTTCAGTAGTCTCAGTAACATTCCAACTTTTGAACACGTTCTACAAGAACCCCCCCCAACAAACAGTCATTTCCTGTAGAAATCTGCTGACCAAAAGACGTTTTACAAAGAGAGAAAGGCAGCACTGAAAAGGGAATTCCAAGGAGTTATACATACATACATACATATATATATATATACACACACACACGTATGTATGCAAGTAATATATATATACATAACAATATATAACAATTTTTCTAAAAAATGTATTAGTCTTAAGACATGAAAAGAGTACTTAGAGCATAACTAGTTGTTTTTTCCTCTGCTTGCATCACAAAAGAGACCAGACACATTGATGCTTTTTGGCACCACTGAACAAGTGCTCTGGATCTGCTTTGAATACAAAATCCCTGGAGAAGACAGTAGTTTCCATACTCTGACTGGAAACTTCATCCTGGAAGCACATGAACAGTCCACAATTCACAGACAGAAACATAACCAGTTTACAAAATTCTACGCTGCTACAGTCTTCTGACAATGTAGGCTTTGCTGTTTCAGGTTATTTAAAAAAATATATATATTTTTTTTCTGTTTTGCATTCTATACCTTTTCCTCACAAAGGAACAACCTAAGCTTCGAGAAAAATTAAAATAGTCTAAAGTAATTGCAAATACTTATTCAACACTGAAAAATGAAGTTATGGGAAAACTGAAATAAGCAGAAGGAGGTATAGATTCTCTACAGCTTTTTAACTACTCTGTATGTCAATCTAACAGAACTCTCAGAAGCCAATATACTTTACATTTCACTGTAAAAATGGTCTATAAACCTCCTGCAGTGAACAGGGAATATTTGTGCAATGCAAACTGATAGTAAGAACAATAGCCTGGAGAGCTCCTGTGTAGAGAGCCTTGAAACACCATGAGGCAAAGAACTATTGTAATGCCCTGAATGACAACTGTGAGCACGTAATGAATCCACACGGCTCCCTTAAGACAAGGCCCAAGCATACAGTGCAGGCTGCCAAGATTCACTGTACATTTCTGGGTCTTATACCTGCAGTGCTGTTGATCCTTTTTTGATGCCAGAAGGGTACAAATTTCAGCATGTTAATACATAAGCTAGGGATTCCTGATTGCAAAACCTGATTTATCATTGATCAGGTGCACCTACAAAACCCTGACTTAAGCGTATTGCTCCATCAAAACTACTAGGAAGAAGAGTAGTGTGCCTAGCACCAAAAAATGAAGGATGAAAGCCTTTGAAATTATGGAAATTATACAAGCTGATCTGTCTTCCATAGGCAAATAATTTTTGTGTTCACAGAACAAGTTACTTTAGTAGGGAGGCTGACATTCACAGGAGACAATATCCTCTGAGTTCAATCACTAATAACATTTATAGTACTTAAAAAAAGAACTCTGAATATAGACACTACACTACGTAATAACATCAAAATGTATAGCTGTCTTAATATATAACTGCATTCACTGTCTTCATGAATATGATACAGCCAAAATAATATTCATTGTTCTCTATTTTTTGGGAGGACCCAACACATGAACCATAAAGCATTTTACTTCAAACAAAAAGTACAAAGATTAGAATGTCTCATTTTAAAAATATCTAGTATTCACCATATTAGAAATATCCTGTTAAGATAAAAATTTCCACAACAGTTCTCAGTAATTCAAAACTGTGTTTTAGATCTCAAAAGTACAGATTTAGAGATGGTCATGGCCTAGCCACACTGTTTATGTTCTCTTGACTGAAATTCCTCATTATAGAATGATCTTTTTTCCATAAAGCAGTATATGGTTGGGGGGTTCTGTTTTTGTTTTTTTTCCAAAGATGGTCTTTTTTCAGTTATGGTGTGAAGATTCCTGTTAATACGTATTTTGTATAGCTGTAGCTTTGAAGTAGACAACACACAAGGATAACATTACCATGAAGTACTACCAGTTGCAAAGTACTTGTTACACACTAGTTTATTTTAAATAGAATGGAGCTGAAAGACATAACAGCTTTTACTCAGTGAGCTGAAAATTGAAGTTATCATAAAAACAGCAGTTCCTTTGTTTACAAACGTACAAAGAAACACATGCCCTTAAAATCTATTACACTTTTATGCTTGTTGAAAGTAAACTCTGTCAGATGGGCAGAATAATTGTTCTACAAAATTAGATCCCTGTAGGAAATATATAATAGCATGAGAAAGTAATGTAGTGAAGTATCTGCAAGAATAGAAGAGAAAATCTTTCTCTTTGGCAAGATCAGAAATAGCTATAGTTCTTTATCATCAGACTTTAACGTATCAAGAGCAGTACATTGTAAGTAAATATTTCAAAAATTCAATTAGCTTTCATAGAGCAATAAAAACTTTCATAAAGGCCTTATTTGTTAAGCATTTCTTATATGCATTACTGAAATTAATAAATGAAGCTACTTCAGTCCTGAACATGAACTGGCAGTATTATTTCCAAATCTTAGTTAACGGTTATGTTCTGCAGGGGGTCTGATCAAGTCTCATGCACTGAGACCAACGGAAAAACACCTAGTTACTATAAGGGGCTTCAGAGAAAGCACCTGAGGCCTCCGGCAAGCAAAACACTTCCAGCATCTTTCTGATTAAATATTTCTAAGCTTAAAACTTCCCTCAAATTCAAGAAAATTGATTTCATTTTCTTCTTCTTTTAGCTTTCTGGTTCCTAATATGGAGCCAATCACTGATGGTAGGAACAGAAAATAACTATAATCAAAGACCAAAAAACCCCAAATGTTGAATCAAATTGTAACATGTTTTAGGAAGTGAAAAGTTCACCTGCTCAGGTGAAGAAGTGAACCAGAGATCCCACAGAATCAGCCTATAGCAGGATCCTTAGACTATACAGCTGCCTTCATGATTAATCCATTCTAGCTTGTACCTCCCTTCTCTGCAGTATGCCCCTTGCATTTGCTCCACAACAGCCCTTCCTTTGTTTCACAGCAACCTCAGCCTCCCCATCCTTCTTTCCACAAAGCTGTGGAAACAATCTGATGCTCATTTTACCCACTCTGTTTACGTCCCCTGTGCCTGTTCATCTAAGCAAATGGTATCTCCTTCAAGAAAGGGACCCTAACCTATTGTGCACCTTCCGAAACACTCAAGACACTGGAGGGAGTTCAGTGGAGAAGGAAGGAGCACTAATCTAGCTTCGGTTTCTTTATTAGACATGGTGAGTGTTCCTGCACCATCTTTTGGTTACACAGCTGCAGCGCTCCTTCAATTTATATTAAGGCTTTATCTTCTTTGAATGCCTAATACCAGACAGCCATGTCCCTGATTGACCCATAGAAAGTAGAGTAAAAAGCACAGTTAAAAGTGTGATTACAATTAAAATTGGAGAAATATCAAATATATTAATAACAACAATAATAAGAATAATAATTTGCACTGGCACATGCTTTCATTCAGAAATCCCAGAATGCTCAGCACCTGGATGAAATAAGCCATGGTAATATACTATCTTTGTAAAGCGGACAAATGTGTGAACTCAAAAGAAAGTTTATTGGAACAAGCCTACTCCTTTTACAAACTCCAATGGAGGAAGATATCCTTATCGTACGGCCCTCACTGGTTCAGAGCTTCCAACAAACTCTGCCGCTGGATTCGAGCAGGTTATTCTGCCATCACTGGGGAAACGATCCAGCCCACAACAACCATCACAACCTCTAGCCTTTTCCTCAGTTCAGCTTTCTTTTTCTTGCCAGCCACAGTGGAAGGCAAGGCTACTTTGATTATAACAAAGCTTTTCTGGCAGGAGGTTCCAGTTTATCCCTTATGAGTACACTTCCTTCATAGCCTTTTTGCATACTTTGATGGTTCTGTACAGGTACTACTCAATGAATCCTCAAGGGATCTCTGTGAATTAGGTAAGTAGCACTATCGCTTATAGCTGGAAAGAACCGGGACAAAGAGCTTCTGAGTTCATAGTGATTCAGGGCCAAACTCACTGTCCTCTTTCCTCCAGATTACATTCACTAGAAATAATAGCAAAGAAGATTCAAAAACCACCCTATACTTAAGAGCACCACAAAAAATTTCATATCTCAGACAAATTATGGCATTCATAATTCAGCATTGTTCTGCCAAATATATCTCTATATTCCAATAAATTTATCCTATCAAAGTATTTAAATTATTTTCAAGCATAATTAACAAAATGGTTTAACATAATTTAACATTTTTAGTCCTAATTTTAAAATAACATTTTCAGATGAGCTGAGGTTTTTTGGTTTTAACATTTTGGTTGTATCTCCCAGCATAGCAATCCTTTTGAGCTACTTTGTCAATGCCTTGAATCACTTCACCTTCCAGAAGACCTTGGTATGTTTAAAACCCAACACAATGGTGTGCAATAAGCACTAGGTAAAATCCAAGACCAGAATGCCATAGAATGGCAGAATGGGATCCTGATTGCAAAGATAAACTCTGGAATATAGTAACATCTGTCAGCTGACTCAAATATTGCAGGTGCTTCTTCTGTGCTTATTTCTAAGCCAAGCTGCCCCAAATGCCCATTATATAAATATTAATAACGTATCACAATACAGCTCTGTAAGAATAAAAATCACTGGGTGGCCAGCTTGCAAGAAGCCATCCTAGATCTCAAGCTCTTTACAGCACAATGTTAACTTTTTGTCCAAAATCAGGCCTTGATTTCAGACATACCACTTGAACAGAGATCTGGCCATTTTATAAGGAATTTAATGAAGTCATCACTAGAGAGAATCCACTCTTTCATGTCCTGCAGGACTGAATCACATGTGCTGGAGTTGGCTAGAATTGAGAAAGTACAAGAAGTCAGTCATTTAAAACAAGAATAGCAGACATACTTGAACAAGAAATAGGCTGTTTCACTACTAGCTATGCAAACATTACATACTGAACTGAGACTTGCGAGTTCTCAATAAGTAGATCCCATTAGCTGGAAGAACTCTGGAAAAAATCTGAAAATTAATTCTGAAATTGGAAGAAATGGGCAAAAAGAATCCCAGACCTATATTCATCTCCCACTGCTATTTTATCATTGAAGTAAAAGATCTTTTAATAAAACATTATGTATATGAGAAAACATGAAACTCTGGAGCCTTCTTACTTCAAAGGGAAGAGATGTTTCTAGAAAAGATGAAATTTTGTTTCACCATTTAGGCAAAAAGTTCAGGGCCAATCTGAAAACTAGTGATAGCTATGAGATGAAAACTGGTTGTAGCTTATAATACATGTCTTTTCTACTCATGTTCCTGCTCTGAAGGACCTAAGTAACTACTGAGAACAGCCATTTAGTATCCACTCACTCCCTTTAACCATTCGGAACCCCTGAGATGGCTGTAACCTTGTACGAGCATCACCGATTTGCCACAGTAAGGAATAAAGAATGAGCCCCAGCAGTTCACTCTAAGAGCCTACTCTGTGGAGAAATCTGAGGATCTCTCTATGTTGAGCTTCTGAGGAGTAATATTTGAAGCCATTTATTGCGAAAATCTTATATGAGCCCTGGTTAGAACTTAACTCCTGATGCATCTAATTCTGCTGTGATAACAGCCTTATTTTTCCGACAAATTTATTTGCAGCTTTCTGATGCTACTGCAAATAGGCTTCAAAAAGAAGCATGTATTCCTTTAAACCAGTTCACAATCTGAAGAGTTCTATGAAATATTAGCTTTACTATCTAAAGACAGCAAAAAAAACAATTATTTAAATGCAAGCCACACAGATGGCCTTGATGCTGCAATCAGGCAGAACATAGTATCATTGATGAAATGTGGAGGTAGGCATCACATTCAAGGGCAGTGCCTCTACAGAATGGATTATTGTTACTATAGTTCTTTAATAGCTAAAAATATGTCTTTGTTTACAGAAGGAAAAAGACTTTGCTCTATTTTACAATACGCTATTTTTAATAAGAGACTGAAAATTCACTGCAAGAAGTCCACACATCTTCTGCCCTCCAAACATAAATCCTCTATTTGCCATAAAGGAGTCTTGATAAATTATTCTTGTAGACTTGATTTTCTAAAACTTAATTGGTTAATATTGAAAGCCATTTAATAATATCGCACTAGGACCTAATAAAAGACACTTTTGCAAGTCAACAGGAAGAATGCATTCTTCAAATTCGACTTTTTAAAGCTGTTCCCAAAGGGTTCATTTTACTTATCACAGAAAACAAATGCTTCCCAGACAACTAAGTCAGAGACAGCTCTTATATTTCCTGAATAGTTTCAACTCTCCCTACCTGCAAAACCTCGCAGGTGCTATCCTGTTTATGCTTGCACTGCATCTAACCAATGCACCTGTTCATCAATATATGTCAAAATGCTTTACAAAATACCTTACAATACACTGTAGTTCAAAATATTGTACTTCTGATTTAAATGAAGAAATGAGGTCAATTAGAGATTAAGGACATCAACAAACTGAGTCAAAATTGGACTTTAAAGCTGAGAGTCTAATGTAACATCTTTTAGAGAAAATTAAATACAGAGAAGTGGAAAGGCATAAAGTAATTGAAATGAATGCTGCCATGAGAAAAGAATTGATGTGTGATGCATCTTTCCTCTTAATCTTACCTAGTCTTAGCTAGAAGTTTATCCAACAGTTCCTAGAGCTCTAGGACACAGTGAGATCTTTCTGCAGATCCTAAACCTCATAAAGGTCTATGAGAAGTCTACCTCAAAAGCTGTACCCCATAAAGATTAATTCATCACTTAAGAATAAATTGAGATAGGTCAATGTTAAAGAGAGGCTGTCTAGTTAAAAGCAACACCAGTAAAGTCTCAAAAACAGGGTCAGCTATGAGACTGAAGTTTGAAACAAGCAAACTGCTTTATGCGCATCTCAATACACAAATCCTTTCAAATGACAATTCAGTGTTCAGTCACGGACCAAGGAAATGACATAAGTATACAGATTTCAGAACCAACCTCAACAGGCTGAAGATTTCCTCAAATTCTTGGAGTTTATTCATGAAGAGGGACAGTGATGCAGATAGAGAACACACATCTAAAAGTGCTTCTTCTGTTTTCCATCAGGCAACAGAAAAAACATTGAAAATAACCCAGTAACACAGACGGTTTTGGCTAATAGAAGCTGCTTTGGTCCGGTGATTTTGGTTTTAATATTCAAATTTCCCAACTCTATTCTTGCACAGCTAGCATAGTTGTGTGCAAATATTCTAAAATTAAGAGTAGATCTTCTTAATTATGTTGAAGTCTGTCCCTTCTCTGCTAGAATTACTGTTATTTTAGTATATTTAACTATTTTCAGTCTGATTTGGTGTTAAGCGGGCTCTGTACAGCAAAGAGCGCAATTCTCCTCGTACAAAGTCTCCTCTTCCATGCCATTGTCTCTTTATGCTTTTACCATTGGTTTGCTTCTTCATTACTTAATGTATTTGACTTAATGAAATTCAGTCCCATTTCACAGTTAAAGAACTTTCTTTTAAATTTGCTTTCTGAATTAGCTCAGCTCCTTCATCAAGGAAGACACGAATTCAGCACAACCTACTTCAGCAAGGCTTTTTTGTGCACAAAAAGATTCCGAATTTGCCTCAAAGATTATTTTGCTTTATGATTTTTTCTACTCAGACATATCCAGATGGTATTCAGGGAAATAATAATAAACTGTGCTTAATAAAGAGCCATCTGAGATTTTGACTGAGATGGGTCATGACATGTGAATTGAATTTCATAAAAGGAATTCAACTGCACAGCTTCCTATTATTTCTGAGGTCTTCTGTGTTCCATTCATTTATTCTGGGAGTTGTCTCTTCTTTTTATTGTCACTGCTATTTAATATGTGCCATCACTGCATGATGCAAGAAACAATAAAGTGTAGTTTCAGACTCAAAGCCAGCCTGAGTGGGAGGGGGTGGAAAATGTTTTCAGAAACACCTGGACTCACTGCAGGAAAAGTCTGTTTCAAGGACATGTAGAAACAATGCTAGAGAATTAAACTCCTCCTGATGGTCACCAGGAAAATAATAGACCCAGCATGGCAAAGTCTCACAATAAACTACTGTTTTATCATGAATCTCCATATATATTTTAAGAAAGTTGTGATAAGGCTCCCTCTGGAGAAATACTCAGAAACACAACCATATAATTTAATACCTAAAGGTAATAATATGCAAACCACACCAAAAACTTTCAAATAGCTCAGAGTAGGCTAGCAGAGGTGGACAAAAAGATGAGGCACAGGAGCTAATTCACATTCCTACTTCTGTCTTCTTAAAAGTATGTACCAAAGATACATTCAGGAGAAGCCGAAATCTGCTACAGAATACAATGGAAAGAGCTGGGTACCTTGAAAGAGTATTTCAATTACTAAGCTGGAATCTTAGTGCCAACACTGTGCAAATCTCGCTCTCAGAGAACAGTAAAATCAGTAAAAGAAGAATCTCCTAATATAAAGAGGCAGTATGGAAAATGCAGGTCAATCACTTGATTGAACTAACATTTTTTGTTCTCCTTGCCTTGGAGCAAAACTCCATTCAGAGGCTGAGATGATTTATCTGCAGAAATACCCCCAACAGCATGGCCAAAGGAAAGGCAGTGGAGTGAGTAATAAGACTAGAGCTCCCATATGGATTACAGCTGCATTATTTTTAGAATTCAGTTCTATTAGGCTTGCAAAGGATCCGTCAGGTGGAAACAAAGAGTAACTCACAAGGAAAACGTCAGGAAAACTCTGATTTTGATTAAAATCTCTTTTGATAAAGCCATACCAGAACACTGAAACCGAACCCTCTCCAATAAAATAATCGAAAGTGTAGGTTCAAACCCAAACTGAACTTCCTAATTCAAACTTTTGTTAAAATTTTTTCCAACAATCTCTTTTATATATATTTCATGTATGCAATATATATTGCATTGTCATTTATACAATCAAATTTCAAAGAAACACAATTTAAATGTCAGCTGCTTTTACAACTCAGGTTGTTCTTTAACTGTAGAAAACCTTGAGTTTTTACAAATCTGTTCAGTTTTGGACATGGGAAATAAAAGTGTGCTACTAAAATAATGCAGTACCTAGAACTATAGTTCTCCAATCCAATTCCTGTAGGATACTCAACATCTACTAACCATTCTTGCAAGTTAAACACATTTCTCATCTTTGTAATTTTTTTTCTGAATTATTTTGTATTATATACATACTGAAAATGCTGAAAGATATTTACCAGTAAAAACAGTTTTAAATCAACCTAAATGAAGAATTGAATATGGATAGGCCAGATTGCCTTAATAAAAGATAATCAACTTAAAACACACTCATTTGTTTTCAGTAACAGCATCTTGATTTTAGACAGCAGGCTAAAGACGCAAACAGTTAATTGAATTTCTTAAAAGGAGATAAGCGGGTGATGTGGGGGGAAGAAACGTGACTACCATCTTGTATCTAAATTTCCACTCACAGGACTACCTAAAATGAAAGAATACTCTGCAGACCAACTTAGGATGTGAGTCACTCCTAGACACAGGGCCTACAGCAAGTACCATTGAAATAACATGTTTCTTTGCCTCCAACACCACTGAAAAAGTTCTTATATTTAAGATCTACACTTTCAAACTGTACCATTCCCTTCTGACTAAACATCAGTTATCTTGGAAAAGATTTCAGTAGTCTAAACTCTGTATCTCTGGGGGTTTCCACTGAACTTAATCACAATTTGGATTAATTTCATATACAGTCTGCCCTATAAATGACTACATTTGAGCTAAAAAATAGACTCATTACTGCACAATTCACCTACTTCTAAGGCAGATATCTGAAACAGGTCAGATGAATAATGCCCTAAAATTCCCATTTTTTCATAAAAACTATTAAAAAAGGGGCTAAGGGGACTAGCTTTAACGTGAACATCTGTATTACAGATGCCTCAAGGTAAATGAGATAAATCATGAACTTGGCCATAGAGAATAAATTCTTATACATGAGAAAGCAGTTTGGTCCCTATCACCTTTCATTCATTCATCTTCTGACTCACTGTTTATTAGGACTGCTCAAAGTCATCATATCTGGATATTATTTCATTAGAAACTGACTAGAAAATCAAATCAAAATAAGTTAAATGCTCAGAAATCCACATGCAACTTAGAAAAGTATTTCACTAAATCCTACCAAATTATTGATGAAATATTGCCTAGTGACAACCAGCTATTCAAACAATGAACGCCAACATAAGTCATTATTGTTGACACAATTTTCCTCAAGAGAATACATAGATATTTTCTGTCCGATCTGATCCTTCTGATGTTGTACTACTCTCCTTTGTCAAATAAATTTGTACTGAGGTAAATCTTGCTCTTAAATTGTTCTGTAGCTGCTGTTCTGACTAAAACTGGATCAGGTAACCATGTAGACTAAAGAACTCCTCACAGGCCAGAGATGTGGCATGCAGTCAGTTTGTGACCTTTTACATCATTGCTTTGCAAAGACTTCAGAACTGATCGAAGATAAACTCTTGCTAAGCTTGACAGATAATTAAGCCTTAATAGTTGCTCTTAAACAGGCCTGTTCTCAGTCAGGACCCATCATGAAAGCCAAGGTAACCATTCTTAATGATCTGTAATATTTCTTGTGTTCAGTTCGTACTTGGATCTACTCCTGTACAGCATTTTAATTAACATTTAAGAACTGAACTCAGTATATTATTATTCCTAGACCTAGGAATTTAATGTTTTAACTAATACAACTCAGCTTGTTAAAAAAGGGCACAAAGTTCTTTTCCTCTCTGCAAATATATTTAGAAACATAAAAAAACCAGAGAGCACCCACTAGCCATATAACTGAGATTCAGAAGCTGCATTAGCAGTTTGATAGCAACAAGAACATATATCTTGTCTTTGGTAAAGAATTGCAGCCCATAGAGCTTACAAATCTCAGAGTTCATTCTTACCTGCAGAAAAAAAATTTGAAATGCATTGTTCCACTTGATCTTAAAGTTCTCCACATTTTATGTTGGGTTCTGTAATCTCTAACATGTTATCTCTCTGCCACAGATAAAGGTGGTCACAGATCACACCACAATTTCCACATGGCATTCAGGGTTTATGATAACTGATAACTAAGATATACTCTGGAATTAACACTAACTGCATTAAGAAATTTATTCTATATGCAAAAATTTGGAATATAGTGTCTAAAATACTGTATTTGTAACTTACTGATCTTTGTCCAACAATACTAACCCGAACCAATGCTTAACATCTAACCTGGAGTTAGTTCTGCATTCCTTACATATACATCCTTTCTCCCTCCTTCCTGATTTCAGAGCTGAGTACTTAGTTTACATTCTATTCAGAGTTTAACTTTGCCATGAACACTTATTATTATATCATCAAAATAGACTTCAGAGTAAATTTACTGTGAAAAAGGCCTGAATTTCTTGTTGACTTAGCCCGGAAGATCTTCACAAAAGTTCATGAAATCATCTTGATTTACAGTGGCCAACTATTCTACTTATAAATTCAGTCTTAAATATGATATTTGATGATTCATAATCTACTAGAAATATCTGCTACGATCATCAAAAAGGGTTTCAGGTTTTTAAGTTAAAGTCATAAAATATTTGAAAGGATCAGAAGGAAAAGTAAGGAAAACAGGCTCTTGTATGATCTGTAGAGATAAATAGGAGAAACAAATATATACAAAGAGGGTATAGTAGTTTTTATTTAAAGCAACTGTCAATAAACATTTTTTTCAAGATAATCTATTTTTTGAAGTCTTAGTATAATAAATAAAAATTTATTAAGTTATTATAAATAAGTGCAGGAATAAAATTATCAAATAAAGAAAAGAATCTGATATTAGAGTACAGATCTATGTACTTTCATTTTGCTTTCAGTAAATAGACAGAGTTTTTTACATCTTACCTTCAGCGTCTTACAGCAGCCCTCTGTTACAATAGTCAAGTGACATGCAGAAACATAGCATTACCTCATTAAACTGGATCATGAATGTCAGAAGAAAATTATTAAATGGTAATTTTAGTTTGAAAAATGAAGAAAAGGAAAAGTGGTAAAAATGTTAAGACCTTAATCTGTATATATTATAGTGTTGAACTGGCTGAAAAAGCAAGCAAAATTTCAGGATCCTTAAAATCTTTTGTCATATAAGTGCTAGAAGAAAAAAGAAAGCAATCACAATGGAAGCATTCCAGGTCAAATGTATCCAGAAGTAAACTTGCAGATTTAAGTTACAATTTCACATTCAGCTAAACTAAGCTGGCTCAAGGAGATGAACAGTCAGAACATTACTCAGGGATGACTATCTGCTGGTTTACCTGCATGAAGCAACTCATCACAAGGCAGGCAAGAGCCAATTTAAGTAGCAAAGAAGCAGCAAGATCAGACAAATGGGACAGAAGTGCCAGAAGATGCATAGTATTATCTTAGGAGCAATGATTGACTTTGCTAAAATAACAAGTAGTTGCCCTTACAGTACTAGGAGTATTGATATAATCGTATTTCAGAAGAAAGTTCAATTTAATCATATAAAGTTGTCCATTTGTTTCCCCTACTCCACATGCCAAAAATATGCTTGTCATGAATTTGTCCTAAATGACAGCACCTAGCTAATATCTCCCCAAAGAGATTTTATCATCATTTGGGAAAAAAAAAAAAAAAAAAGAAGAAGAAGAAAAAGAAAAAAAAGCGTTCACCTTTTATACAGTCATAAACTTCTTCTCTAATGGTTAAAGAAACACTGGAATTGTAAAAACGAGCAGTTAAAGCGCCTACAGCATTCTCAGTGTGGAATCAGTAAGTACACAGACTGGGCTTCTAAAATGAAACATATTAATGCCATATAAATCCTGGATTAGGAGACATCTCCTACAGTGTTGTTTTCTCAATGCCTGGGGACAACTGTTATGTCCATAAGTAGTGAATCAGCAGCACACACACAGTTTGCTGAAGATCTAAGTTCATTCTAATTTTTGTGTGCTCTACACAGACTTCAATGCAAAAATTAATTGCTATCTTAAACAGTGCTTATTCCTCAGACATTCAGATCTCCTGAAAAAACAGAATAAGGTCTTTTAGAAGCCTGTGTGGGGAATAGTGTTACATTCACATGTGGTTCACATACTGATTTCCTTGTCTGGCATCAGCTTGATACACATCAGCACTGGGGAGAATTGCCTATTTCCTTACTTTCAGAAGGATCAGCTGACATCTAAAAAGAGTGACATTGTTGAAACACCTGTTATGTTGAACAAAATAAAAAGGGAACACACAGAAGTCTTTGGTTCACATCTTCTATTCTTGAGTAAGTTCTAAATTTTTCACAGAAAAACAGACTGGTCATTCTCTGTAGATAAATAATGACTGAAAAAGAACAACTCACAATGGCAAAAAAAAATTTCCTATGTCAAAACAAACTTATAACAGTGTACTCTGAAGAATTTAAAATACTTGCTCTGTATTATTTGAGAACAAACTTATTTCAATTAGAGACAAGAATGTCCTAAAAAGCTTGTTTGGAAATTAGAGTCAGTTTTCAAATGTTGAATACAATGTCAAAAGATCTCGAGTCACAGTAAATGCTAATTCAGTCTAAATGAGTTCAATGGGTATTAAGTTTGTTTAGAAGAGAGACTGGATTCTGGTAGCAGACTAGTGATAATGGCTTTTTTTCCTCATTTCTCAGTTAAGTTGCTATGAAGATTGATCAATAGAAATCATACGTAATAGTTGTTTCTTTTAGCATTGGTAAAAATGTTAAAATATTTAGGGTAGGCAATGATTCTCCCTAAGAGAAAGTCTTCAGTGAAAACATTCAGTATGAAAATAGTAATAAAAATTCACACAGCACAGCCTTAGGTCCAGCAGAAGCAGTTGCAACCTGGATGAAGAAGTTGTGTGCTTGCCTCCTTGCCACATGTACATGCATAGTTCTGCAGTGCTGATGAGAGAGGGACAGCAGATTTCAACCCTTTCATCCCTCCTTTGCCTACAAGTAATGAATGCGCCCCTGAAGCGGATATTGGTGGATGTGGGCTCATGGTATCATTGTTAGGAAATCAGATCTGTTATTCTGGAAATTGTCGTAAGTACTTACATTACTGCACAGTACATGAAGTCATTGCCATATATTATTTTGTCCTTTTCAAAACAGCAAATTATTTCCATTTCCCGTATACCATTTAAAATCTACAGATTGTAACATTAACAGCAGAGTAGCTAAGTGAAAGAGCAAATGAGTGGTGATCTGCACTCAATAGAAGAGAAAAATCTTAGGAGATGCAGTTTTCTTTGGCATTTAGAATCATGACTACAAATTCACTTGTCTTTTTTTTTCTTCTGCAGTGTCACTGAATTGATTTCATATACATTGCCTTTTGAATGAGTTAGCCAACCATCCTACTCGAAGCAGTGAAGCTTTCACTGTCATGTCAATTTTCCTTTGCCAAAGTCCTTTTAAAAATAAAACAGAATCAAAGAGAGATAATATGTTCCATACAGCAAGCTTTCCATCTCCAGATATCTCAAAGGAAATGAGAAAATACTGGCAATTTAATAGCAACTCTATGTATCTGTAGCAGCCATTATGTAGCTTGCAATAATTCACACACAGATTTGGATAGGGCAATACAATACATATTAGAAGGAAATGAAGTCAGTTAAGATACAGGTTGTTAATAATTTTTCAGTGTCTAACTGCAATTTTTAGCACTCTTCTTGGATGCAGCATATATCAGGAGTTCAGATATCCCAAGCGTAATAATGCAGTTGCATACATGGACAGCAAAAGCTTGAAAATCTAGAATTAAATGGGATTAAATCTTCTGGAAGGAAATCAGTCTCCAGAAGTATCTTCCTCACAATAGATGGTCCACAACAAAAATCACAGAATTTTCTATTCCTTTTATAATGAATTATGTATTGTTCAAATTTTCTCCTAGTCAAGTAATCGTGTTATAACCATACACTCAGGCATCCTGTTAAGAGGCTGACAGATCAGATCCTGCAGAATCTGCCTAGTAGTGCGCTCAAAGAGCAGCAAAGCAGAGGACTGATGTGTGTGTTCTGGGCCTCAAAACTTCCTGTTCACTTCACTGGGTGTGATTGAGACAGGGTCAAAGCAGGCACTTGAGGAACGTTAATACAGCAGAACTGTAAGGTGCATACTTGTGTAAGTGAGGGCTTGCGTATCACCTAAAATGGAAGGAACGAAGCAGAGAAAGAGATGCAGAGGGCATCCACAGTTTTGAATACAGTTAAGAAGCACTACCCTATCTGAGTGCAAGGAAGATGAGACAGATCTAGATGAAATTCAGTACCCTCCTATATCTCAAGTTTATCTCTGGCATACTGCAGACTTTTAGGCATTATTTAGTGTCTGCACCAGCTCTGGCATAAAGAGCTCCAGCTGACAACAGTAAAATACTGATCTCTTAGCTGTCATTAGAGAGGGATGAGCTAGCTCCTTTAAGTTTTTTTTTTTTACCCTGAAAACCTGCCCAACAATCACCACATCAGGCGCAGCCACAGTTCCACAAGGTACATCATATGTCTATCAGAGTAATCTGCAGCATAATCCCTTGTATTTGGTCTCTTAAAAAATGCCTGCTATTAAGCTACACTGCTCTTGCAAATCTGTTCGGCTGCTATCCCATGCTGAGAAATGTTCTCCGAACACACTAGCACTGCATTGACACATTACACAAATCAGGCTCCTCCTACCTACAGATACATCGGAGTTCTTCCTAGCTCATTTCACACAAATTGCATCATTTGCCACCTGTAACTTTTCTGCTATTTTGCACTGATTGTAGTCTAAGTCTGAATTTACCAGCAGGCACAGGTACTTGTTTCACTCTCATGAACAATGCCCAGTGCAGCATGTGCTCCTGTATTATAAGAATTACTTGAAACTCTACAGCTGCACAACACCTCTTCTCCTTCTCCTCCACAGATAGTGGCTGAAATCCCCTTTTAGTCATAAACTTCATGCTTGAAACAGACTCTCATTTGCTTAAAAATTATTTACTATCAGTGTTACATCTTCCAAGTTCGTGTCAGCTGTAACCTAAGTCATATTCTCTTTTATGTGACAACATGTACCACTCACGCAGGCTCTGACATTACAGCTTCTGAAATGCTACTCCCAAAGAATACCTGCCACATTTGAGAAACTCATATAGCATTCTGCTAAGACAAGGGTCTTTGTTTCAGGTGTCCTGCTCCCACCCATTGTGCACTGTTTTGTTGTGCTTTACTACCAGAACATGCAATTTCATACACACAGGTTGTGCTGGGAAGTTTGTATGTCTTCTTTTCTTCACCTCTGGGAATAAAAATCTGCAATATATTGCATAACAGTAGATAGCAAGAAAGATTTTTTTCTCCATGTAAAAATAACCAAACTAAAATTGTAACTTTTTCTAGAACCATAAAAAGAAAGAATTCTTAAGAAATCCGAATGCAAAGACAGTAACCTGGGAGAGAAAAGATTGTATGCATACATTTTTAAGTTTCCTCTTCTCTTGTGCATTATGAGTAGCAATAACAACTGAAATTTAAGAAGAGCTACACATGGAATAAAGTTGATGCCATACATTTGTCATCATTAAGACAGACATTAACACTAAACTCCATGTCTACTTGACAGAGAAAGCAAGCCTATTAAAGACAGGTTTTTCTGTATTAGATAGTTCATTAGATTAATTAATACTAAAAACCTGTAAGTACGGACATTAATAGCTATGCACTAGAGTCGCATATATTTCATATATCATTTTAACCATCTCTCTTCATTTCATATGGACAATGATGTTAAAAAACCATTGGTCTCATTAAAAACAGAGAATAAGTATATTTCTTTTAGGACGGAGCTTGCAGAACTCAAATCGCATTTGCCCTGCATAAAGAAATAATCTCTCAGAGATACTAACTTTCATCATTCTGACTGGTCTGTGACTTGTGTGACATTAGGCAAATGATCCCTCTGCTCTTCCAGCAAAAATGCTTCTTTTCATATGGTAATGCTTATACCAGCTTTATTATAATTACAGTTATTACTTAATACTTAGGTTTCACAGGTATAAATTCTTTAGACCTAGTATACCACAGAAATTTTGATACCAGTACATTTCAGCATGAAGTTTTACTAATATAGAGGAGATTGTTTCTTTTATAAAGAATATACAGAAGAATTTCATCAGAGTTCAGCAGTGCAGTCTCATACTAGAAAACTCAAATAGCTTTATGAAGCATCGCAGGGAACCAGACATCATGCACTTCAATAAGATTTGTGGTAATTTCTCCTTAGTTTCCAAAACAGCCAGTCATCACAGTGTTTTTTTGCAAGAGTTAGAAAAACGTCTGCTCTGACCATGGAGAATTTTCCTTTCTCATCACTAAAAGCTGTAGTTATGTTACTCTTTTTTTTTCAATAAAAATCTGAAATGGGGATGATGAAACAGTGCCCCACTCAATTAAGAACAAGGTTAGTAACTCCTGCGTGCCCAGGGAGATTAAAGACAAAGGGAAAAGAAAATGAAAAAAACTATCTATTACCTGTTTTTAAAGTCAGCTGAATAAAATAACTCTTTCCTGTTTTGAGCTTTCCATTCCAGAGATCTTGCTGATATAGTTGCTAATTTTTTTACTCTTCCATTAGAAGCAGTTTACTTATAATTCTGCCACCGCTTCCATCTTCAACAAATAAAAGGTACCCTAAAATACACTGACTGAACAAAAGTAAGAAATCCCAAATGAATTATTTACAATCAAAAACTTTGCTCCATAAATTGTCAGTGTTGCAGAAAGCTGCAATATTACTATCAATATGCTGATCAGATAGTATAATGGTAACTAGATTTTTTTTCAGCTCTAATAAAGATACTTTGAGGAAAAACATATTACAGCTCAGTCAATACATTTTGTAATTAGTTTGATTATTTCTGGAGTCATGTTTCTTTAACACAAATATAAAAGCACAGTCCCTAACATGCATCCAGGTCTCCTGGGTAGTGAAATCAATTCTCTTCTAAAAGGGAAAAAAGTACCAATAGCAAAAGAACTCAGTTAAGTCAACAATGAGACCACAACAGAGGAACAGGAAAGGGAAAAGCAAGTTTGTTTGTTGTACTGCAGTTTAAGTATACCATTAAAATTTAAATGGAAGAACTTGTGTTTGAAGACAAAGCCTTCCATTTCTTGTGAAAACAAGATGCATCTTTTATCTTCTAATTTTAACATCAAGTCCAAGCCCCTCCCCCTATACTCTCTTTCAGGATGTTGAGCTAAGAAAAGGATTCAGAAATTCAGGAATAAGAGATGCATGATAACTGAGGCTTTTCTTCTGTCTGCCTTCTAGTAAAGTATTCCAACATATCCTAATTTTTTCATTCAATTCCTGATTGAATTCCTCTCCTTCCACACCAAACACTAACTACTGAGGCTTCAGATAGTTGATAAGACTTCCTTAACTCAATACTTTTTCATGGAGACTGTATGCACTACAGAACTAGTACTGGACTAGAGCCAGGACTGGAACTCAGAAGTCATCATCTCAATTTCCTGCATCAAACATTCAGCCACTATAGTAAATATATATTCTCACTAGGGATGAAGTATTTAGGCTACAGAATTGTAAAGTCCTGAAAACACATGCTAGCTTGATGTCTTCCTACCATCAACTCACATGCTTAAAAACAAACACTCATTACAGTACACATTAAAATGTGTTTGCCTACAGTGATCCTCTACAGAAACGGGAAACAAAATCCATCACGCACTGAGCCATGGAAGGAGGGCACAAGCTATTCCAAAAACCTACATGCTCTTCAGAAACAAGTGTAATCAAATGATTCTTTAAATCCACAAAAATGGTGAAAAATCAATGTTCCACCTGATTTTCCTATTCTGTTTCATTTTTATCTGTAGGCAAATGGTATTAATATTGAACTACTCTCTAGAAATACTTTGACCTACTAGTGTAGCATACAACTTCGTTAAATAATTAGAAGCTTCTTCTCTCCCTCCCAATTTCATAACCTATTACAGTTGGACAGTTGAAAACGCGCAATTTTTCAGATATATTAGCTATTCTTCTTTCTGAGGGCCATGCACATTTCATATTTGTATCACATAAAGCATGTAATTTTTTTATTTATTTTTTTTATTGTATTCCAATTGCATTTAAGATTATGGAGCAAATTCAGAGCTGATTCTAAAGGAAATAAAATCACTATTAATGACCTCATTTTCTGACCTCTCCAGCTCTTTCTTCCCTATATTCTCCAGGCTAAATTAGCCTTTGCTGTAACATCACTAAAATACAATGGGATTAAGTCTGAATGTAGTTGACAGATACACAGTTTAATTCTTTCACTCCATGATCACTGGACACAACTAAGGATATAGTAAAACGGAGGTATCCATATCCACTCTCTCACTCCCAAATAGGTTTGTGCTGCTTTTGTCCCCACTGTAACTTAAGCAATCTTACAGCAGTCTAAATTATGTTGAGCAGTGTCCTGAAAGCCATCTCAGCAGTGAGATACCTTTTTTACTGTGCAATAAAGGCAGGGGAGAGAGAAATAAGAAGTTGAAAACCATTAAGCAGCCTGGGAATTCCCTATGCTGAAGGGATGTCTTACCTACTGAACCACTATTATTAAATCTGTTGTCTATTAAAAAAATGACCCAGATCTGAACAAAGTGTATCCTAAAGCTAGGGCCCACTCACTCAAAACTATTTACTGATAAGCAATTTCCATATTTTTTTGCTCTCTGAGCATTATATTTGTAGTTCTCATATGGTAAGGTGCACTTTAAATTGGCCAATACCTTATCAGGCTCTTCAAAAATGATGAAAAATGAGAAAACACACAGCTCTTTCTTCATTCTTCCAAACCATACTAGCATAACTGTGAGGCAGAGAGAAAAGCATAGAAGCATACGCAGCAACTCAACCTTACACCAAGCATCGTATTTCAGGTAATATGTGTTTCAGAGAAATCCGTCAAGCAAGATTGGCTATGTGCTTATTTCTCTAAATACTGTGAGGCAGTGGACATTTGCTGATACCACCCATACTGTGAGACAAATCAAGATGATGCTCTGCTATTTTTTGGAGCTTGTTCTCTTGTGACAAAACAAAGAAGTATCCCAGCATAACGAGAGTGCACAGATCAATGCTGAATGATCCCTCCTCAATAAAAAAAAGGGAAGAATTAAAGAAAGACGAAAATAAAAAATAGAATAGCCTTAGCATTTTATGTACTAATGTCACTCATTTAACTGATCTTTTTCTTCAGGTATACTTATTCTTATGGAACAAGCTATCATTGCAAAATTAAACTTTTGACAATACATTTACATTACACTTACTAAAATCTACTATTAGTACATAGCAAAAAAGGAAAGCTGCACAACTAATTAAGTCAAATTTTCCAAGTTTTCTTAGCAGCAGAATGCAATCTCACTCACCCTGCCAAGCACAAATACTTAATCAGGTCAACATCTGTATTTTCAGCTCAATCATGTCTAAACTTACCAAGTATTTTAATTCTTAATTTTATTCGATCATTTGATTTTGTATTTTGTGCATAATCTGGATACCCAGACTAAAAATACTCTAAAATTCAAAGAAGGTACAAATTTATCAACCACTTTAACACTCCTGCAGGCATCGTGTGTATGGGCACTTTGATGTAGAAGACAGAATAATTCTATCTAAATCAGCTCTAGGTTTGCTTCTGCTTTCTAGGAAACCTTCCTATCACAAAAATGTATTTGGCAGACAGTCCTTTTGTATTTTAGCATAAAATGACAACTGAGGTCTTATATTAGAATCTACTTACATATTCCAATACTCATGACAGTTGTTTTACTCATCTGAAAACTGCAGACCGGCTTTATAGTTACTGGTCTCATGGTGTGCTAAGGAGTCCATTATGCTTTTCTAGAGAAAAAAAAAGTTTTACAAACAGTAATAGCTTGCAAATGACTTTTCAAAATGTACTGATACTCTGCTTTCCCAAAGTAATTAATGTGTCCATCTTGTGTTTTTAGATGAGATTTAACAATTTTAAATGTGTACTTCCCCTTCCAGTAAAATTCACTGGAAAACAAAACTCTACACTGAATGTTCTTCTGCTCTATGAACATCAGTACATCCATTCGCAAAACTTCCCCTCCAGACTAGGCAGACATTAACACAGAGTCTACACCTATGGCTTACCATATACCATCCTTCTAATTGTGCAGATTTAGTGGGAAATACCAAAGCAATTACATTCTCCCCAAAATAGAGCCTAGTTTGCAGTTTCTTCATGCAGAATTAGCAGAAGTCATGCGGCAGCCACATGGCGTCACACGGCCCTCTTCGGCTGCTGCATTCAGATCACACCTGCATCTCACCCTGCCTGCTGCAGTGGCTCCCCTGTATCCTAACAGCAAAAAGTGGCTAAAACAAAACATGCCGAGGTAGCCCATTTACCTCACTCTCTGTACAGTGCTACAGGAAAGACTTCTGTGGAGCCATTCTTCTCCCTAGCTCTCTCTTTAACCCCAAAGAAACAACGCGACGAGTGAATGAGTGCCCGGACAGTAAAGGACGAGCACCAAAAGGGAAACGAGCGACGGCGGCCGTTGCGGGCCGCCCTCGAGCCGGCGGTTGGGGGCGGGGGGAGACCACGCCCACGCCCGCACGCGGAGCGTTGCGGCGCGCGCGTTCGGCGGGGCGGGGCGGGGCGGGGCGGGGCGGAGAGCAGGCAGCGCCTTCCCGCGCGCCGGTGACGTGGGCGTGGCCAGGCTCAGCGCTGAACGGGGGCGCGGGGCGGCGGGCGGCGGCACCGGCCGGCTCCGGCCGGCTCCGGCCGGCTTTCGTGACCGCCGTAGACGCTCTGTAGATAGGTCTCTGCCGTTGCGAGTCGCTGTCCCTCCGCGTTGGCCCGTAGCCGTTTCATGTTTGTTGTGTGTGTAAGGGGATTCAGAGTTGTCAGCTTCTCATGGTAGAGGGCTGCGAGGGAAAGACTGAGTAAAAGTCAGTAACTTACACGGCAGTACCAAAAAACCTCACCTGAAAAATATCTTTGACTAAACCCCTTGCCCTGCATCTTTCTGGGCTCTGCAGTCTGTATGAAAGCTAATTTGTCAGTCTAATGAAGCAATACTAGGACTGCATTAAGGTACAGATCACCTCTACGTTAGGAATTTCTAAGTCTCAAATTTACCCAATGAGAGAAGCCAGCATCATCCTCAAGGTCTGCAGAAAAGCCTTTTTTGCCAAAGGGGCGTAGGTCCTTTCCTCTGTAAATCTCAAAGTGAAGCTATGCATTTAGTTGTAAGAGATGTGGGGTAAATTTGTACCTCAGAGATACACAGATTTCACATGATAGTACTCACTTCAGAAGGCTGTTGGCAAGTTGTATTGATTAATTTTTATATGAGTCACACCGTTACTTGACAGGAGCTACGTATGAGCCTACCAGTGAACAAAAATAAGTAAGAACATTTCCTAACTCACCATCTGCCACAAGCTCTGATACCTTATAAATAGTTCAGGTAATAGGAGCGCATTTCTGTATAACCGAAATCTCTAGGAGGATGACTACAGCACCCAGTGCAGCCTTCACTATTCCCGTGAATTTTTCCCCTGGAAGATTGTTAATGGAATTAACTTGCAATTAATACATGTCTTCCTAGGCAGCTATCCTGTATTTGGTACTGTTGACTACATCTGTAGAGCTCTCTAATTGCTTTCAAAAAATCACAAAATAGCTCCTTGGGCTTGCTAACAAAAGATACTTGGGTAGAGTACTGCTATTACTAGATACTTTCAGAGTTGGTATTTGGTGTGAATTGTGTAACTAAAGTCAGACTAAGCCCAGGACTGACTCCGACAGCGGCCAAGAGTGGGTGCCTCAGGAGCAGCAGGAGAGGGCTAGCCCCTGCTGTACTTCTCAAGGGTGCTTTTCCACTGCCCACACACTTGCAGCACGTTTGTTTTGAATCTGATTCCTATGTTTCTTTGGAGTCTCTATTTTTTATTCGCTAGTCAGGTGATACATGCTTACACACTCTTTCATACCGCTCATATTTTGCAGGCCAGTACACCTTTTCCCTCGGTTGTATTTAGTCATTTCCTATATGTAGCTCTTCCTTATTTTGTTCTTTCTTGTTGCCCATCTTCAAATCTTTGCTGTGACGTCCGTTCTGAGGTGAGGGAAAGATGTGAGTATGCAGGCATACCATGGATTGCAGTGTCATAGTCATATTACTAAACATTCGTAGAGTTTGATTTGCTCTTTTGATTGATACTGAGCACTGATCTGATACTGTCGAGGAACTCTCTATCATAACCCTAAGATTTTGTTCCTGAGAGGCCATGATCAGCTCGGAGTTCAGCTCAGAGCTCATTACTTTATATGTGAAATTAGAAGTTTTTTCCATGTGTATCACTTATATTTATTTCCATTGCATTTTATCTGACATCCCTACTGACTAGTTCTAGCAGCTACAAGAAAACTAAATAAGCTAACCAGAGCTCTGAAACCTAGATATCTAACAGTTCACGTAAAAATAATCGGTAGCAATAGCAGTGAAATACCAAGTACCATATTCTAGCTCTGAAGCGCTGATTTAAGTTCTGTATTCCAAAAGCATTAAGACGGAATCATTAACGTGCTATGTCCAGGCTAACTACTCTTCCTCAACACAAAATACGCAGTTTCATAGCTGATACTAAGTTCCTAACTGCGCTATTTTATTTGTGTTGTTCCACAGGAAAGATTGTGCTATGTCAGCATTTCCAGTAAAAAATGAGGCTTCACTCACGCAACAGCAAATGCTGTGCTTATATTTGGAGTCAGTGAAGTTTTTTCATAACTACATGAACACACCATAACTGGAATATAAAAACAAAAGCAAAAATTTTACAGATTTTCATTTGATTTAGACCCAAACAGAGACATTATTTCAAGTCTGGACTAGATGTCGTAGCTAATGGAGCTGGATTCCAAGTAAGAATCATTAAAAGGGATGCTATCCAACAGCTGTATTGTCTAGTATATGGGAAATATCCCATTGGTATTTCCTATTGGTATGGCAGGCTGACCAATACAAAGTTAAATAAACCAAATTACAGACTATAAAAGAAATGTGAATTTCTGGCTGTCTATACTCTGCGTTTTGTTGGTTGGATTTCTTCTGATATAAATGAACAGATAGAGTCACTTTTCATAGAATCAGTAAGGTTGGAAGGGACCTCTGGAGATCATCTAGTCCAACCTCCCCACTCAGCAGGGTCACCTAGAGCATGTTTTGAAGTTGTTTTTACTTTAATCAGCTGGAAATGAGAGTTGCTGAGGATTGTAGGTGTTTGTGGAAGGCAAATACTTATTTTCATATTTTAGCTTTTCTCCTTTCTTTTTCCTATGCAATAAACTTATAGTACATTTTGGCTCAGACCTATCTACCTTATTGTACTTATATCATTATAGTCCTTTCAGCTGTCATAGTATTTGTTCTTGGGAGTTTCAACATGGGCAGTCCGTTAAGTGGCAGCTTCTCTTTTTAGCAGAATCAGTTCCAATAGAAGAGACAGCTGATCTTTTAGAATTATAGCCATTTTGAGCCAAATATATTTTTCCAATTATATCAGCAGTGAATTTAGACCCTGAAAAATGTGCAGTAGGTGTCTAGACAGAATGGAGGTTTGAATAGATGCCAAAAAATTAGATTACTATGTTTTATTTTGTTCTTGAGAAATTACATAGTGTTTCCTATTGTTTTCTTGCATGTTTTCCAAAAAAAGACATTATATAACGAAAGATTTAACATTATTACAAAAATGGAGTATTTTTCTGTTTTTAGAAATATAAACTGTGACATAGGTAATTGAACCATTGAACCAGGATCCCTGCTGCTTACGGATTCCATATTAAACAAATAACGAAAGATCTCCTTCCATTTTCTCCTATTTTTATATCAAGGCTTCATCTCAATATAATGTAACTCAATTTGTCCTACCTTTACAGTACTGTTTTTCATATTCATAAATTGAATTGCTGGAGGGTGCGGGATCCACAGTGTAGGATGATGGCTGGTAATAACTTTGGCAAGCACCTTAAAATTAATAATTGCAGTTGTACAGAATGTTGGATTATGGCTAAAGTAATGTCAGGGTTCAAAACTGAACAGGGTTAGGAGTTTGGTTTATTGCTGGCCATAAAGAGCAGAAGAAAAAATGATGCTGGCAGTTGTCTTGCTTCAGCATCTTTATGTCCTGCAGCGTTCAGTCATAACCATAATTCTTAGGTGCCTGCTGTTCTAAACTCCAACCCTTAGCCTTGGACATAACCTACTGTACCATATACCTGTCCTAGCTATAGACACAGAATTACTACTGGCGGACAACCACCATACTTTCAAACACCAGTTAACCTTTAATTCCTTGCTCTACTCATATCACTGCAGGCAGGTGCTCTTTAGATTGCAGTGCAACCATATTTCAGGGTATAACCACAAGGGGACCGAAAATGCTGTCATCCTGAATACTGTGTCGTCTAAGGTGTGTTTATACTGTGTACAAGGCAGTATCATGTAGAGATACTAGCTCTGGATGAACTGATATTTCTATGTTGCAGTCATAGACCCTACGACTGCAGACCAAACAAGAAGTTACTATTTTCATTATTTGGGTACGGAAATCTAAGCTGCATAACAGTGGCTTTAAACACAAGGCTGTGAAGCCATGATCTCTCTTGCAGACTTAAGTACTGTAAGAAATTTTGCTCAAAAATAGGTCTTCTGAGCACAGCAGCAAATAAAATCAATGATGACACTCTGATTTTATAGGAGCTTAGTATTAGGAGCTAAATTCTCTCCTGGCTCTCTGGCAGCTCTTCTGCAGTGAGCCTGTGCGGACTGTTAAACTGTGTGGACTTCTGCAGTGGAGAGCACTAAGCCTCAGTAGTGAAACTGCTCCATTTTTAAAAACTAACTCAAAAACCACCTGGAAAACAGTGGATATGGCTTTGTAAATGAGTGCTTAGGTTTAGAAGAACTGACCAGCGAGGGACCTGAACTCCAGTTTCTTCTTGGAAGACTGTTCATGCATTTTATCTTACAGCTGTTTCATATATAATATATAAACTGTTGAGACAAATGCCAGGACTGATAACTTCTTTTCACCAAGAGTGCTAGGCTTGAGGGCCGTGCACACATTTCTTCCTTCTTTCTCAAATAAACTGATGCACTGTTTTTTTTATCGATAGCATTAGTATTGCTAGTTTTCCAAATATTGGTAGGTTTTCGTTGAAACCCATTATACAGAGTTGGTCAAAAAAAGCTAATTAACTTTCATAATAATCCCCAAAGGGGAAAGAGTATATAAGATATCCTTACACTATATTAAGTGAAAAAGCAAATGGTGAAACTGAGTGATGTATACAAAGTTGCAGATGGAATCTAATTCACAACTAAGTTTCTCATTAAGTGCAAACAATTCATTTACATAAATTATCCTGGCAAATTCTTATGGGGGGGGGGGAAGGGTATGGTTTTGGATTCAAAGTCAATTACAAGCTTCACTGAGGCCAGTGGATGCCACGAGCACTTTCTGGCTCAGCTGGAGCAATCCAGTCCCATTCTGTAGTAAGAACAGATGGGAGCTACAGCCCAAATACATGGGGCTGTATGACCAGTGCAGAGAAGAACTAACTTTGTTAATGGTGAGTATACTGATTGCAAATATGAAAGTTCTAGCTCATCAATTGCAACCGATGCAGCTTGAAGGAGAAAGTCAGCAGAAGGAATTGCAAGCATGACTGACTGCATAGACATGACTTGCAGAGTACTAAGTGCGATAGAAATATTGACGATTTTGAAATAAAGCAGTTGCCCACTGTGCTTAAGAAAACGTGACTTTATGCAAGTAAACAAGAATTAAACCAGAGACTATGCCTGACTTTTGAGGCTGCTTTCTCATTCTAGTGGAACAGCTGAAGTCAATAGGTTTGAAGCATATACTAGAAGCCAGTACCAAATGAAAGTATTTTACTGATTTATGATCTCTACTTTTCAAATGAGAAGCCAAATTAGTCACAGCACTGCAAGGGTTGTGGAGAAGAGAAAATAAGTGACTCCCTGCATGTCTCAGTTTCCTGGCCATCAATAGCAGTTCTGAAATTTGTGGCCTTGATATTATAAACATTATACTCAGACCTAATTTTATTCACATTAGTCACACCAAAGACAACAGAATTTTGTTTGACTAGTTCCTGAAGTATTTGAGGGACCAATGTATAAAAATGACTGCAATATCAAGGCCAGAGAAAGCAATTTATATTCATATTTCTATTTTTCCCTCTGCCAAGAAAGGGAGTACATAAGATTAGATATTAGATTAGGAAAATAGACTGTTCAGGTTTAGTGATAAATTAGCTGAAATAATTAGTGCAAGTTCTGTGTTGCTAATGCAGACATTAAAAAGCTGTTGTGCTCCTGATACCAGGTTAAAAATAACTAATACAAACTTCAAGTGAATGCAAATGTCTTTCTCTCAATAATGATTTTCCAGAAGATTAACAGAGAGATGTAGACTTTGATTCTACAATGGCCTGTATTTTTTTCGTTTATGGGAACAAGCAGATGAAGCGAATCTACTGAAATGAAATGCAGTATTTGCTTAGAACTTTGCTGTATTTGATAGGAGACTTGATATAATGATCATAAAAAAAGAGCTTAAAATCAAAGGAATGTAAAGACTTATTTTCACTGGGTATATAGCAAAACGAACAGGACTGTGAAATAAAGAGATCATGGTTTTGCCATCAGTGGGTATTACATAACAAATATAAAAATGGCTTATCAACAAGAGACAGTAAAAATCTGCCTCTTTTAACAGCTCACAAAGGAATAATCAGGTGATTAGATCAGTTTCTACAAGTCTTCCATCAGCAGAATGAGTGACTTTCTCTGCTGTTTTAGAACTGAAAGAAAGAAGAATCTGTCTGGCTTTAAAATACTACATTTAACCAAAAAAATCAGAAATATATGCTAGCAAAGGTTGTTTATGAATCTAGAAGATTGTCTTCAGAAATTACACAATTACACTTCGTCAAAACATAGTCCATCAAAGTCATAAGGAAGCTGTCACAACTGAACATACAAGGAACAAAACCATTTTACAGGGCAACACAAAATAGTAACCACCTAAACAACTAGGATTGTGCTGGTTGATTTAAATAGGAGACTTAAAAAAATCTCTATCCTATTCAAGATTTCCAGTCCGTTTTTCTCCAATAAATATTGTTAAGTTGAAAGAAAGAATAATAGATATGGTCTCTCATAGACAAATGGAACTCTATAAAATCCATGCCTTTGACACAAAGTAACATCAACTAGGATTACGATGAAAAAAACATTCTTTTCCCAAATTTTGACCAATGTTGAAAGGCCTATGGATCCAGAAGACAAAGAGCAAAGCTTGGACATCGCAGACCTGAATTCTGTTCTGAGCTCTCACACAAATCTTCCGTGCAGCCTTGGACAACTCGCTCCACATGCCTTTAATTCCCTTCTGAACATGTTGCCTGTTGTATGCATTTAGACTGCAGTCCCTGTGAGACAAAGGCTTTATATTTGTGTTTATACAGCACACAGTGCAACAATGCCATGACTTAAGTTAAAGTCTCTAGGCACAACAAATAAATGTGGGTATGTTCAGCAAAAATAAGATAAACAACAAATCAGATTGTACATGACAGTATAAATAAACAATGAAAATGGACTCTTTGGCTTTAATATACTCTCTAGGTATTAAATGTAACACTAAATAAATGCAAATAGCATAGTTCTGATTACTGCTGTTGACACCAAAATGAAGCTGTTAGTTAGAGGGCAAGTTTAGGATTTTTGGAAGACCAATCCTGCCTTGCAAAACATAATTGGATCTGTTGCAGCAATTACTCTTAAATGGAACAGTCACAATTTTCCCTGTGATAATTACATATTACAAAATGTGAAAGAGATTTGAATAACAATGCACCTAATTGTCCTTTTATACCAGTGAGCGTTCCCAGAAACTCAATTTGTAAAGTTGTTAGAGTTACATGAGTGAAAACTCAGGCCATGTGAGATATGACAGTTCCAGCAATAATTTATTAGCTGATACTCCTCTTTTTAGACTTTTTATCTGGTTTATTACATTTTCCTTTTAAAAACATGGGAAGATCACACCTCACACAGTGCAAGAAGAGTAAGCTTTAACTGTTTTGAAGACAGCTTCATTGTGTTGGAGGAGCAAAATTCTTGTTTTTCATATTCATTAGGGTTAGCTGATCTCTGAGATTTCCTGGGCTCAAGTTAGCACACAGCTGGGTGAAAGAATATGGCCTTGAGCTCAGTTTTATATTCCGTGGGAACCAGAGGAAGTCCATGCCATGAACAGCAGATCTGAAGGGGTTATGGTAAGCTCTGTTGCTGAAGAGAGAAAATGGACCATGCTGCAATAACTCAGGATTTTCCTGAGTACTGAAGGTTTCTTGCTCATTTATAATATCTTATTATACTTCAGCCAAGAAACAACAGGGAAATGATTAAGTGAAGTCAAATCACTAAGAGTGAGAAAAGCCTCCTACCCACAGTTGTGTGGAAATGTTATTCACCAGTGTTTAGGGTTCTGGATTATTGCAGGAGCTCTCATAAGTCAAAAGCAAATTGATCAGGTGGGGACGTAAACCTTTAACCAAAGAAGAGTGTGTAGTGGCTTAACCAAAACTGGATTCCTACAGCCTTCATTGTCCGTTCTCTTTAGCTCATACTTGCAGTAAAATATCTGTTCTATAAAAATGGACCTTTCTAAAGCACAGATCCATCCCAGTAACAGCAGCATGTATATATATGGTGAAAAGAGGAAGTATAGCAGTAAAACATTAGTATGTTGATGATGTTCAAGATCATGTTGCCTGACTGTTTCATCATGTAGATGTTGTCTAGGACCAGGGAAAGAAATGATCTTTGTGGCACTTCACTAGTGAAAATGTCTGTTAGTAAGGAAACAGTGCCTCATTAATATTCTTCAGTTGTGTCCATCCAAGAAAGTCTCAAATCAATTATGTCCAGGACCATATATTTTAGTTACTGCTATTACTAATTATATCCAAATCATTCACATTTTAATGTAAGTATCGTGATAATGAAACACTTTCAATTCCAACAGTAAGTCACAAAAATATTCAACGGCAGGTACTCAGGTTAGACCTTACCACCATGTGTGGATAATAACCTGGTAAGAACTCCACGAGTTCTAGGGAAGTTAGCAGAGGAGTCCTCTGAGTCATTAATGCTGATATTTGACAGTTCTTAGAACAGTGGGCAAGTTCCTGATGGTGGAAGAAAATTTATGGTACAACAATATTAAAAACACTAATTAGAGACTTTGAGTCTGACGTCAGTCCTGGGCAAGAGAATAGAATGGCTAGAAGGGACCCTATTATCAAAGATTTAAAGATTACAGTGTAATTTAGCAGTGTGGGTACAAGCAATGGATATTTTCATTAACTTGATTATTTAATGGCATTACAATTTTGGAAGCAAATGCCAAAGATGGTGACATAATCTATTGCCTCGTGACATTTTCTTCAAAAAACTTCAATAGAATTAAAATTATATAAAATCCAAATACCTGATAAATCTTCAAATAGAAATCATGGTAAAGCAGTTCAATTTGTAGTAATATTCTTCAAGTTTTTGCCCCTCACTCACTCACTTAAAAGATACAAAATCACTAATAAAATTTGCAGATGAGAGTAGGGAGCTAGGAAATCATTAAAAGGACAAATTACTGACAAGAGTCAAACCAGATTGCTTGGTAAGCTCCCCACAAGAGGGAAAAATTGTTGCTTTTTGTAAGCAACAGAGTGAACAGCCATACATCACAAAAGAAATGAATGCGTGATGTTCCACTTATGGGACAGGAGAGTGTATGCTGGGAAGCGTACCTCTGAAAAAGAGTACGGCCTGCATTATACAATCAGATGAGCAGCCTCTTTGTGGAGCTGTGACCAAGTGAAATAAGGAAATGTTGCATGTGCATTTTAGAAATCAGGACTGCAGAGGTTAAAACACTATTAGGTTTGGTATTCATGCCAATGCCTCTGGAATCCTGTGTCCAGTTCCAATGTTTAAACCTTAAGATGAATAGCAATAAATTACAGAAGATTTAGAGAAGAAAATCAGAAGAGTGACTAAGATATAGAAAATATTCCTTACAGTGGGAGACTTTAGATTGCTTCCAAAAACCTGACTTACATAAAAAAGACATAAATCTCTGTTCATTACTTAGTGGTGAAAATATCATCCTACCTTTAAGATAATGGAGTCTTTAGTCCAGCAAAATCTAGTAAAGCTGATTGGAATGCTGGAACGCTTTAAGAATAACATCAACTACATTTAATTAGATTTTGTGTTTCTCTAATTCTCCCAGGCACCCTTTCAAGAAAAAACCCGTTAGAGATCTTCTTGAGACCTCCCAGTCTCCCACTTGATGACTCACAGTACAAGAACTTTGTGCAACAGGAACATAATACATACAAATAGCTTTCTCAGTTACCTCAGAGAGATCCTTTGGCTCATCTTACTACTTTAATGCACGTATTTGAAACTATATGCTTGGAATTATATTTTTCACCTTTAGAATGAAATTATTACTATGTATTGGAAGTCTTGACATTTAATCTCTCTAAATTTTTCGTAACAAACTTTAAATCTGACCATCTTGTTACAAATCTGTCTAAAACTGCTGCTTATCTCTTTTTTCTGTATTTCATTTACTGTAGCCATGCACAGGTCATGACTTCTAGATAGAAATATCAGTGATGATTTGCTGAATGCTAATGAGATGATCGCACACACAGTAAATTTCTTTAGTAATAACAAATGTGGAAGGAAATACAGGTAATAAGGAAAGATACAGAGGCAGAACTGTTCTAGAGCATGTGTTTTATAATGGTCTGTGAAGCATCAGGCGCTCTAATACATAAATGAAGCTAGCAAACAGTAGCAAGTTCTTTTGGGAAGATAATGATGAATGACCCTACCTGACAATGCTATTGTAATCCAGCAGCAAGATACCTTTGAATTTAACAAACTTTGAAGTTAATAAGAAAGAAACACCCACCGAGATCAAATGATTAGCCAAAATCTATATATCATAGGAAAAGAGGAATGAAACAACTATATCACTTTGATATACAGCTTTGGAGCTAAGTCTACTTAGTATCAAGAGCCAAAGTGAAAAATCAGATTCTTGATTTAGCCTTTGACCACATGTCTGAATGAAGCCAGAGAAAGTAAAAAGGATGACACCATATCTGAAAAACTCAGTGTAAACACCATCATCATTCAGTGAAGCCAGCTAAGACCTTCTGAAGCCACCAGTTTAATTAAGGCATTCTGAAACTATAACCTCACAAAAGACACAATCCAATGTTTGAATCCAGAAACACTAAATAAAAAGCTCTAATTCCAAATTTCAGCCTCCCTTGATGAGTGTTTTTTATCAGAATCAGATGCTGTTGAAAAAGCTCCTCCAAATTCTTGCCATTTTGCCAGGTCATTTGCTTTCTTCAGCATTAGTCTTACATGGCTGGTTCTGACAGATGAAGGACACAAAATTAATCCATCATCATCTTTAAGTTGTTCTTATCTACACCAATTCAAAGTAAATTAGATGATAATGTTCTGATTTAATTGCACTTTTTAAACTTGAGACTTTAAACATCTACCATAGATGAGGCCATAAAAAAAATCAAGTTACTTTAGAGAATGATTTAGTGTGGATTCTCATTTATAATACATTCTTTAGCATCATATTGTAAAGAGAAATGTATCATTTGCATTTATCTCAAGCTGTTAGTGCATGTGATTTCTTCTTAGAAATGCAGCATATAGAAGACAACTTCTAAGTACGTGAATACCAACAAGTTAATGTCAGTCCCTCATTTAGGAGTCAGTTGTATTTTCAGATTTTCTTTTTCATGGACATACTAAAACTTTGTTTAGACACAATCTCTTGAAAGGGAAGTGCATCTACACACTTTCTATAGGATGTCAGTCATTGATCTCAGACTACTATTTTCTCTCATGTACTTTAAACCAGTTATATCTAGAACTACATTGTCTTTGCATATTCAGCCAACAGAAATCTTCTATACTCTTAAATAAAACAAACCAGGAGTGGTTCACTGGCCTGAAAACAAGTGGTGTGGGCTACATCCCCATTACATAGCACCTGATCCCCATTCCCCTCGGGGTTCTGTATGAAGTCTGATTTTCAGTTCAGAAGAGCTGTACTGCGATGCATCAGAGAGGTGTTTTTGTAGGATGAGACAAAATATATCTCTTTGTGGTACTAAGTGAGAGATGAGAGCATGTAGAAGCATCTCAGGATACAAAGCCTGCTGGATAGTGTTAAAGAACTATGAAGGTCAGAAGGAACTAAGCCTAGTGCAGTGCTGTTCATGCAACATATTGGAAATGGTCCCTCGACCATTGGAAGTGCTTTTCCCTCGACTGCACCTGGGCAGTGTCTCAGAGAGAGCTCGCTGGCGTGGACCAGGATGGTGTCAGGAACCAAGCAATGTGAAGGATTAATGTTCCATTACTCAAGCTCATGCCCTAACCCTGTGGTATTTAGCAGCGTAGACACAGCCACAGAGACCTGAAAAGATCTTTTCATCACAGTATACAAATAAAGAAAACCATGGTTTTGTGGATATGGACTCATATTGCTAAGATGTATCTTTCCCAGACTGCTATGAGTGCGTGGCTAACCAACATTGGCAAAGCAACTATTTTGTTGCTAGTGATGAAGGGTTATATTGTTGTTGCCAACTGGCAATTCTTATTTCAGGAATGTGCCTGAAATAAGATATAGTTTCCAGATAAGGTAGCTTTCAAACTGTAGAAAGCGCTCTCATGGGCATGCATTTATGCTCAGACAGAAGCCGGGAAGCATGTTATCCAAGAGGGGTGCTATTTTCCGGACTGTAGAAGTTGGAAACCAAATAACAAAGCTGCAAAGCCCTGGCAAGTTGCATAGCACTCACTTCTCAGAATATCTGGCGTTCATATTCTTTGACTTTTCCAATGATGAAGCAATTATGGATGCTTATGATCACCTTTATTTTGGGTTCTTTTGTTTTGTCTTTCCTGGGTGATGGTAAAACTGCATAGAAAATGTGACTATGAAGAAATTCAAATAACGTTTTTGGTAGTTGGTGCTGGAGTGCCCATTTGGGAGACTGAAGGAAGAAAAGTGGCACTTGATTCAGGAGCATTTAGATGCAAATGTTCCAAATAGGTGTATGACAGCAAAGAGCACACTAGGACACAATGTCTACAAAGCAAGACAAACTGATGCTAGAGATGCATGCTGAAGATCCCTGTTGTTGAAGGACCCTTTTCAGCAGGTCACACAACTAAAAAGAGCCCCCTCCCAGCAATATAGGCCTAGGGTCAAGGGAAATTAAAGATGCCATACAAATTAACATCTGTGCCACGTGAGGTGGTTGTAATGCATAATCAGTTGCTGATGCTTGTACTCTTTCATGGGTTGTGAAATACCTTGGGACATGTTTTAATGATATGTTAGAGTGTTGAAATGCTTGGTTGTGCTGGTTTTTTAGACTCCTGGTGTGTATGGACTGCCAATCTGAAAGGGTATAGTGTGCCAAATTAATTTTATAGATTGTGTTGGGTAAAGGTCGATTCATTTAACAAATAAAATATCAGTTTAATTGTATTTCTGTGCTTGCTCATTAGGGACATGGGGTGCCATTTAATTGGTTTGTGTAAATTGCTTGAGCTTTTCTGTGTGTCTGTGCACATTTTAGTAAGACCTTTTTGCAGATCAGTGACTTCCTTTCTCTTGCAATAAAAGTGCTGACGACAAGTGCTTGAGCATGGTAACAAAGGCAAGGAAAAGAAAGTTTGAATACTAACCACATATAAATTTACTTCAAGTACTAAGGAAGTTCATCCTGCAAAATGAAGATGGAGGGGAAGGCTGTGTCCCCTTACTGCCATCACCCAGCACAGTGCAGGCTCAGTGTCAAACGTTCAACCTTTCCCTCTCTTCCCTTCCTTTTGCCATCATGGCTGTATTCCAGCCTCTGAAATGCAAATATGCCCTAGCAGTTCAAGTGGTACAGCTACATACTGACAGCAGTGCTGTCCATTTTCAAGTTATCTTTGGTAGGAAGAGAGAAGGATTTCCTGGCAGACCAGTACTGAATTCAGAAGTAAGGGAAATTATGTTAAAGGGAGAAGCCATGTAAGAAGCATCTCTTCCTCTGCCTGTAGTTTCCAGCATTACACATCCCAAGGTATCACACTCCAGAGAAAAAAGAAACAGGAAAAAAACACAATCCAAGCACTAAATGCAGTACTACTTTGTACATACAATAACCTTAATCAATCATAGGCCAATTAGGAGTTGTTGCCCCAGATTAGATGCTGGGAAGACTGTCAATCATCTGTTCAAATTGCACAAATAGGAGACTCTGTTAAACTGCTTATTAGTATCTTTTGTCTTTCAAGATAGCTCATGTGGCACTGCTCCTCAGACCTGTGAATCCCCAGCTCAGTGAAATTGTATTATGAAAATTAATAGTTCTGTTATTGAAGCCAAAATCACGATGCTTCCCTTATTTTGCCCATTTATTCACCATAATTTAAGCATGCCTCTCTATGCAGTTAGCTGCATATGAATACATACTGAGCTTCCCAGGTGTTAGCTAGCAATCAGCAGGTCTCTGCTAGCAGCATCTGAGAAAAAATGAGGGGTTAAATGCTGAATAAGGCGCTGTAAAATGCTGTCCACATTCCAGTAAGTAGATGGACTGAATGGTTCAAAGACGCAGAATCAAAGGACTGTAGTAATAACAGGGGCTGCGCCAGGGGTCATCTCCACTCACAGCTGTCACTTGCACCTGCATGGTAGTTCCATTGCAAACTGAACATGTAGAGAGAGGCTAGAAGTGAGAGATTGGACATGTACTTAAGGTTTGCAAAAAAAACCTTGGGACAGAGCTTGCAACATCATTGCTGCATCATTGGCATACTTTAAATGGAATCCAGGCTGTTCCTGTAAGAAAATTTTAAGAAGGAAAAAATAACCTCATGAAGCCTTACATACAAATTCCACTTTCTGTACAGAAGGAATTATAGTAGCTCCCAGACCTTTGGCCATCCTAGTTTGGTGGGAGTGGAGAGAACAGCAACCTGTATGATATTGTAAATATTACTCTCTTTGTAGTAAGGAAATCGATTTGGTGAGCCTTATTTTGCTGACATTTCTGTGAAGTAAAATTGGAATCAGTTTTACTTCAGTTAAGCTAAGGCCATCTCTGCATCATACATCCCAGGCTGTTGTTGTCAGTAGTCTGCTATATACAGGCAGCTTACCTGCCTTACTGCAGCAAGGTATTTTGGAGAGGATGAGGCTTCTAGTTTGTATTTGCGAAAGCAACTTGATAGTTCAGGGCTGAAGCAGGATAAACCTTCAACTGTAAAACTATTGTCAGCAAAATCAAAATCAGTGCAGTTACTGCTCTGTATCCCATGCTTTTGAGAGGGCCTCAAATCGAATAAAAATGACCCTCAGTTGCACTGTCTCCATATTTAGCATGGCATTGCAACTATTTTCATACCCACAAACAGAAAGGGGATGACTAATTCAAGAACCTTCTTTTATTAATGACCTAGATATTTAATCAGCAACTGTTTATTTCATACACCTTTCAGCTATTTATAGATATTCTGCTTGCATATCTTTGAAGTTCCTTGTTTACCCCTTGTTGAGTAAGTGTATGACAAGCTTTGACACACTATGCTAATTTAATTTTGTTTTCAAGTCTATGGCATGAAGACAGATCTTACAGCTGTTATCTGTTGTATTTTTACATTCTCACATCTTAAAGACAATCAACTAGATTTTTCCAGAAATGCCGTGTGCTGGAGGTTTTAGTACTGTCAGTAGAAAGAAGATGGAGTCCTGCTGCGTCCCAGACTGTGCAAGGTCTGCACTCAGGCTTGACCACACAAACTGGAAATAGGAGCAGCATGAGGCAGTCAGCTGAGAGCACCAAAATCCCTCCACCTCACTCTCCTTGTCAGAATTGCCTTTTTAGGGGCTTGAAGCATAACCATGATATCACCAAATAGTATTGCATGTGTATCAAGTCGTATTATTTACCAAGCCATATTATTACTAAGTTAGGTTCCTGGGGGCAAGAAGGCCTTCAGCTATTGCTTTAACTGTATTTATTCAGTGAGGATTAATGAACTATTGCTGCTGTGAAGCATGAAGACTTTATGGCTGGTGGTATTTATTACTAAACGAGCATTTGGAGGATTTGGAGTAGCAAGGAGGGAGTTAATGCTATGCTCCATAGTGCCAAGACACAGATCAGTTATTTCTTGACGTGAGTAGATAGGGTATCACTAACAATCCCTGGTGAAATTAATCTTTATGACAGTATGATACTTTTGCTAGTATTCATCATATTCTAGGATGGAAATAAAACTTCTGTTTTTAAAAACTCTTGCTATCTGAAAACTGAGGTATTTTGTTCATTATAAGAAATGACCAATTATGTAGATGAGTGACAGATTTTGATAGTGCTGGCATCTGGAGTATGTTAATTAGACTTACATCAGCAGTACCCTCATTTCAGGAGTACAAGTTTACTCTCTACATTTATTTGCTTTTCCATTATATGAAAAACAGCATCACTATTGACAGCAGAATATGCTTGAACACAGAAATATTTTGCAATTTTAGGAAAATGCATTCAAGCGCTAACCCTCAGGAAATCAATCATTATCTGTGATTAATGACCAACTGGTAGTAAACAGCTCAAAGGAGAGCTAAAATTAATGTTGAGCCAAACATCAGCAGATAAAATTTGGCTGAGTAGCTGTGTTTGTAAGTCAGCTGTCACCTAAAGTGTCACATAATGCATGCCATGTTATGAAGTTGGTGTTTTGTTCAAGTGAGGATCAACTGATAACTGTAGTATGTTGTTAAACTGAAATCGGGCTTCTGTTATCATGACTTTCTTATGCTTACAAATAGCTGGTCTGCTGGTGAACCTACACTGAAGTATTTTCTTTCTTCTCTGGAAGAGACAGTTTAGGTATTGGGCATACCTGAGAGAAGGAAACCTAGGATGCAAGTTTTATTTACATTATTTTACCCTATTTGTTTAAAAGGCAACTTAAATGTAGTATATTGATGCCGAATACTGCCATGTTTTGAGTAGACACTTCAGTTTTGTTTTAAGGAGCAGGAAAATAAATTTCGCAAGATCTTACATACATACCACTTCTAAGTTGACTAATATATCTTAGTTCATTTTTATTGGGGCCCTAATGTGGGAGCGGGCACAGAAAGGAAACTGTCAATGCTTTGGATAATGTGACTGATACTAAGGTTTTAGAAAATTATCTTCAAAGTCTAAGAAATGTGAGCTTGTTTCTAGAGCTGCCAATTTATACAAATGCCAACATCAAGGAATACACAGAATAAATTACACACATTCAGGATCTTGTGAGGGGAAAGCAGCTAAACTGAGCTACTGTCCAGAAATAAATTCCAGCAGGGCTTTTTTTACAATGTACTGCCTAAGCCACACAGTGCTCATAGCCCTGTAAACACAAAGAGTTACTCGGAGTGGAGAGTGTGAGAGAAGGTGTTACACCCAGCAAGTTTTGCGTTCAAAATAAGAGACCTTTTGCCCTCCACTTTGGCCTTGCTAGATGTGCTTGGGTTAAAGTTTAAGAATCCTTTCCACAACCAGAGGCTGCAAACATTTTCCTTGTAATATAGAGGGATATGGTCAACACGAATAAAATCATTCCAGGAGCTGGAAATTACGTAAGGCATGTGGTCAACACTACCTACATGGTGGTATGACATGTTTTGTGAAAGATAGTGCCTATGGCTATGAGACCTAAACTAGGAATATCTGTACACTGAAACATTCCCTTATGGGTAGTTAAACTCTGCATACTACTATTTAATAGAGTTAGTTTTTATGGCTCAAAATACCAATTAATAATTTTTCCATTAACTTTGCAATAATAGGATGCTGGAGTGAAACTATCAATACACTGAGTATCTAATTCCTAAAGAATAGCTGGGAGAACCATTTGAGCCAGGATTATTTATCTTCTCTGAGAAAGGTTTAAGAAGTGTTTAGTATTTTAAGAGCCTATATAAAAAAATACAAAACAAAAATAAATGCTGTAACCTTGGTACATATTCACAGAATCACACAGAATCACATATTCAGCCCTCCTAGCTCCTGTAATGGCAATGAGTGTTTTCTTCATTGTGCTTTCTAGTCTGTTCGAGCATTCCCTTTGTCTTCTCTGATTTTTCTTTGTGGTGAGCAATGTGGGTTTCAGGGATGTATGGACCAGAGTAAAAATATCTGTTACCTACAAATAATCAGAGAAAAAAAGTAAATGTGCTATTTCACAGATTGCTGGAAAAGAATCAGATCAATGTCTCTTAGAACTGATCCAAGACCTGATCCTGAATTTCTTGTCCAAACATTCCACTAACTTCAGTAAGAGTTTGAAGAATGTAAGAAAAAATGGATGAACAGCCTAAAAAGAGAGATTATCTCTGTGTTGTCAGGGCTCCTGTTGATTTATTCATGAGTAATATTGCTCTTCTTAATGGCTGCTAGTTTCTTTCCACCAAACAGAACAAGAAGTCCGTCTTATCCAAGACATAAAAGTCTTTCATCCCAAATAAAATAAGAAGGCAGTAAAACAAATCCTGTCCCATCCCCACACTCAGGTACAGATGACAGTGTAAGTCTCATCTGTGGTTTCTATTCCACAAGTCATAGGATCAACTCTCCATTGATCCAAAAAAGGATATTGCCACATCTCTCTAGTTACCCCAGCCAGCACTCTGTGGCCACATCTAGATTTTGTGACTTTTCTTCCCTGGTATATCAACTGAGAGATTCACCCGCAGCAAGATACTGCTCATTATTTTAAAAAAACTCTGCTCAAAAGACACCATCAATTGCTGTCCCTGCAGCCTTCCTGTGCCTCAAGAACTGAGGTAGTTCTATAATTCCTACCACAGTCACATCAAAACTGTTAATTCATTCCTGGAGTTGGTGAATTCAAGACTTTGTTAGATTTGATAAAAACTAATCACATTTCAGATTTAGGATTCATCTCTGAGAAGAGCTGATGCAATCGCAAAGGTGAATCACTGATTTTCAAATTGTACCAATCGCATCAATTGTAAAGATGTTTTACCAAAAGCGGTTTCTGTAGAGAACAGAAAAGAAAGAAAAAAACAGTTGTTGAGTCCTTCCCTTGGATTTTAAGTGAATGTGAATGTCCATTTAATATATGCTATTATAAATTTCCATATCTCGGAACAAAATACTTAATGCATAATAATGCGTAATACATAAAGGAAAAAAAACAGTGGAGGGAAGGGAATAGAAAGTCACTTAATTCATCTAAAGTTCAAGACCATTTTTACTGAGTGGTAGAACTCAAAATGGACCTGATCTGCTGATTCTCTCCTGGGTTTCCTGCTTCTTTTACAGGACAGTCTCACCAAGAAAAGAATGATAATTGTTACTTTATTTTAGCAAGTTTCCAAACCTTCCTGATGTTAACTGGCTTTTTGCAGTGATAAGAAAAGAACTAGGCTTAAATAAATACTTAGGCAATTAATAAACAAATACAGCAGCTTCTCCAAAGATGGACCTCAGTCCTGTTTTCTGTCTAATTATTAGTCCTTTACCTTTTGAGACTCCTTCTGGATTTTGAATATCTCCGTGAGTATTGCTTCCTAAATGAAAACTCTCAGCAGTTTCAAGTTGTAAAACTAAGCACTGTCGGTGTACAAATACCAGTCATGTGGGGTAAAGCACAGCAGAAAACAGGAAAAGAGAAGAATAGCATGCAAGTGAATCTACATGCATCTTCCTGAAAAGGTACAAAAATTTGGGAAAAGAAGGTGACTTCACTCTTTAAGTTGCTTCTCACAATCAAGAAAAATTCCCGAAATGAGGAATAGTCACAGTGCATTGCAAAAAGTTGTGATCATGTTATCCATTCCACTAAGCTCTCATGGGCTTCCTAAAGCTGGGTAGTAATTTCTTCATAAAGGATGAAGGAGCAAGAAGGAAAGAACAGCGGTTGAGGATATAATGCATTTATTTGTAGCAAAAAATTAAGGTATAATACAAAGTAGTGTACAGCACTGTGATTCTTTCTTGCCCTTTTGAAAGTTTAGGAAACATATCTAAAATAATATCATATCTGAAAGCACCTTACTGAGATACTGGAGGGGGCCTACACCTTTATATGTAAACTAATATAAAAATCTTTACATTATTTTGTCTCCACAGACCACTTTAGTCATTTACAGATAGAGTTTCTAAGTTTTTCCTTTCAAGTATTTGATGCCCTAGAAAACAGAAGCTGTTTGAGGAGGCACTGATGTGTGTGGTCTTTTCACCACACCATGCTGTGGTGTATACCACCAGCACCTAAACATCAAATATCTGAATTTAATACAACTGTATTATACACAGAACCAACAGTCTCAGAAAAGGCATTTACATAGCTTTGTACATGTATGCATGTACCAGGATTTATTCACATAAGTACACACGCACAAACACACATACACACAGTGATTACATATGTAATTACTAGATGTTTCCCATGTATAAACTAGTTTTTTCCATGCAGTTGCTCTAACTGTGAGCAACACCGCAGTGATGGTTTACAAATCTTTCTGAAACTTTAGACCAATATGCCATCTAGTGACAATGCCAATGATCCTGAAAAACAAATTCAGATTTTCTCTCTCCCTTTTTATTTGAAATAGAACTAACTCTTGCCCCATGAGCACACTTAGTTTAGAAGGTTTTTGCTGTGTTATTCAGGAAACTTGCACTCTTGAGTTTCCATATGAACCCATGTTTGTGTTTGTTTGAAACAACGCTTTAGCCTGCAATGGACAACCTCATATTTGCTTTTTCCGGCATTTCAAGTTGTGTCCACTGCCTACATTCAGAACTGCTTGATTAGTTTATAATGGACTTTATTTATATGTGAAAAGGGTACAACTACCAGGAAATTGCTGAAGGAAAATCAGATTAGGGAAGAGAGATTAACATTCTGGAAAAATGACGTTAATTTAAATATTAGTTAAAGGTGATCATTCGCCAGAGCAATATTATCAGTTGTGTTAAAGCCATATCTGAAAGGCATTGAAAAGATACAAGGAAGCTGACAGAAGCCTTGGCTTTCATTTTACTTTTTTTGTGATTTTGGGGGAGAGTTGTTTTAAATAAAATGTTCCTTAACTCAATTATGTGTTTAAGAAATAGACGTCTGTCAATTTAATGTCTAAATAAGGATGAATTAGTTCCAATAAATCTAGAATTGAGATTTCTAATAGTGAACTCGACATATGTAGAAGCAGTAATATGAGGTGCCTACCCACATAGGACAACCAACAGAGGTCAGAGCTGCAGTGATAAAACACCAGAGCAGTTTACTAACAGAGGTATTTTACAGGATGTCATTCATCAGATACACTTAAGCATAAAGAAAATTAGGAAAAAGGAATCAACTGTTCTTAATCAATGTGTAAGCAGAAGATAGCCATTCTTCAAAAAAAATCGTTGAAGATAGTCACTCAGCTACTACAAAAGTGACAGAAAAACCACAAGAGGTGTCAAGTTTGTTTTCTCAAAAGAGGAACAGATAGATAAGACTCAATAGGAAAAAGAGTGGTCCACTGTGGTAATAGAAATGGTCAATATCTTAATAGGCAGTTGCTGTTCTTGATGTGGTTTTTCCTATAGAATAAATTCATTCAGCTTGGTTAAAGATAAGTTACAGAGCCAAGAGATGTACTAGAATGACTATTATGCCTATTTCTACTGGCATAAATCTTCTACAGTGACTGGTGAGTTCAATTACCTCTGATTTTTGGCACTGAACATGAGATATTTTCAGAAGCTGCAGTTTTCAGAAATGCTGTGCTGCTGTTACCTGAACATACCCCAGATAGCTTTGCCATTTCTGAGAGTTTCACCATAGTGCTATATAGCTACTTCTTAATTCTTTTTTTTTTAACTACATCCAACAATTAATCTTGCTCCCACTGAATCTTGGTTATTGATTTCCAAGATACAAAAGTTACCAACCCTAAACAGATCACAGGCTAGGATCATTGATCCTAGAGGGAAATGTATTGATTAGCTCCATATCATGTTCCAGTTTTCCCCTAACCAAAATTTATCGTTGCATATGCTGAACTACCCTGGCTCTATAAACTCCTTGTACTTCTAGTTGTGTATGAACTACCCTGTCTCTATAAACTCCTTGTACTTATAGTTGCATAGCCAGGATGATCAGCAAGATCATCCAGGCAAGATCAGCAAGTAGACAGCACTGGAATTTTGCTGCCCTTTGCTACATAAACAGCAGGTTCAATGACTTTTGAAGGCAAGACGTTTTTCAGATAGTGCTATGTATGTGAGTAAAGAATGACAATTTTACAGTTTCTAAAAGCCCAGAACAATGCAGCTATCAGCTGCAAAACTGGGCTGAATCACTCACTGGATCAAGTTTGATATTTATAAATAATTCTGTGTGGATGTATATAGGACAAAGCACAGTTCAGCCATCTGGCACACAGCTGGATGGCTTGTGTCACACCCTGGCTGGTCTGAAGGTTGAAGGATGTAGCTTTCCTTAAAGAAAGAAGGAGAAAGAGAGAGCGATAAGAGAACAAGTAGCAGCGCAGAAGCATACATGCCCATCTTTTCTACTCTGTGTTTGCTTTTCTATTTCCTATTTCCTTCAACAATGTCCTCTTTGGGAGCCTGCCCTACACACGTTAAGTGGCATAGCTGGTGCCTGTAGGGAGTGTGATATTTCTGTGCTGGCTTTTTTGAGCTCTTTAGGGAGGAACTGCACTGGTGAGATGCACAGAGTGGAGGGGACCTCCGGAGACCAGCCTGCCACTGGGGTCTGCTCACTCCCTCGCTTTAGTTACAACAAACCTTTTTTAGTTTAATGTCTCCTCCTTTAGGAAGCCCAAGCAACACGTGCATGATTCATGCTCCTCTGAAGGAGGAGAACAGCATGTTTGGGCGCTATTCAGTTGAATGCTTCCCCACATCCGCAGCTGCCCCAGGCTCTGCAGCTCCTTCTGCAGGAGAAGAGGGCACGTGCCTGCCCCGCGCAAGCAGTGATCTGCCTGGGAGTCACAGCTGCCAGAAAAGAGCCGTGTGAGTGAGAGGCAACATATCCTGGCTTCACAGGCTCTTGTCGGCCAACACGAATAGGTTGGGCACTGTGTGGTGCGTATGTGTATCCTGCCCTTCTCTGAGAGCTGCTCTTTGCTGGGGCACAGCGGCAGCTGCACATATGGAAGGAGACATGTCAGCAATGCTACCAGCCAGTTTCAAGGTAATACCTACTCTGCAGGGTATTACCAAGTAAACCAAGGTGAAATGTCAAGAGGCTATTCATTTAAACACATTTAACACATTCTTTTCCTCCCTTCATTAAGATTTGGGGATTTGACCAGAGAGTTATTACTGTTTAACGAAACACTTTGATTTGGTTTCTGCAGTGGATATGATTTTGTGTCTAGTCTGCATTCCCCTGGCAGAGATGAAGTAGCAGAAGCTCGGTTTGGGGATACCTTGAGTGCTGAGCACTGCCACCCTCCAGTTTACTGTACAGGGTGAGATTCACTCGCTCAAACGTAGGCATCCCATACTGTTGTAGATACGCCAGCACCTCTCTTTCAGCCTTCGTCTGTCCCTCTAGAAGGGAGTGAGTCTCTTGTGTCGTATTTACGGTTTAGTCAGCACATCTGGATGCTCGGGGTATCCAAAACGACACTAGATGCCTGAGTTTGGCAACTGTCACACATATCACATCAGTGACTTGTTTGGTTTGGAGGGGCAGAGCAGAAGCTGACAGGACTGACAGGGACTTCTGTCATGCAACACAGAGAGAGAGAGACTTTTAACCTCTTCCTGCTGGAATGAATAACACACCAATAAGATAAGGTGGGAATAGGCTAAAAACAATGAAGAAAACCAAAGGACCCATCTGGAGTGCAGAGGTCCTGCAGCAAGTTTAATGACATTCAAATTCTGGATATATTTGTGTTGTAAAAAAAGAGGGAGGGTAGAAACACTTCCTCCAGTATGCATGTATTAAAGAATCAGGCCTGATTTGTTTTTGTTTTTGTTTTTTTTCTCAACACAGACATTTACAAGTAAAGCAATATAACACCAATCTTTCTTATTACTTAAATTCTTCTGTCTCATCATAATCTGCAGATATGAGCAGGGGTTAAAGGGCAAGAAAAAGGAAAATGGAAAGACAATGTTCGGGATCTGAAAAGCCTAAAATAATGATTTCCTCATATTATATCCAAAATCATGATTTCACATGTGCCTTGTCCATGAAATTATCTATCCAATATGCCATATTCCAAATATCTATAAAATAAAAACAGTTTTATACCACTAACTCAGAGGTACAGTGAAGTTATTTCATCTCCAGAGGCCAGTCACATGTGAAGTGAGTTTGATATACTCAGTTTCTTTTCATAGCTAGCAGAAGTCCTGCTTCCTTCCCTAGCACCTGGGAAGGAAAAAAAAAAAAAAAAAAAAAAAAAAAAAAAAAAAAACAACCCAAGTAAATATGGTTTGCTCAAATTATCCTCAAAGTTTATTGGCAAAGCAGCAGGGAGGAACCATGCAGCAGTTGCTTGCAAGATGTTACATACTTGGATTAAGTGTTTCACTACAAATTCCTCCCATAAATCCATAAAACTAAGACAAATAGCTATATATAACATAAAGAAGACATAGGATGAAAGATGAAGTAGGTTCCCTATTCCTCAAAAAATTGATTCTTATTTACACAAATCTGAGAAAGCTGGCAGAAATTCACAGGGTATATGGGAAGCCAGACCAAATCCAAAGGAAAACAAGTGAATGTATTTGTCAATTTTCCTTGCGTATCTAAAGCAACACCAGTGCCAAAATTTGCAGTCATTTCCATCAGTTAATTTTAATGTCAGGCCTTTACATGGTCTCGCCATTAATTACCTTTCTCTGAATTGCTATATTTGGTTGCTCAGTTGAGACTTGAGAGCTGGAATTTAGAATGAGCTATTGCATATTGCACTGTGAATCAGGAGGTGGTTTTAATGTCGTTTGAGAAAAGTCATGTTGTAGTTTGAGCTTTAATTTGATATCATTAGCTGTTCTCCATGACTAATGCTGAAATCCTAAGGGCTGTTTCTCATGCCCTCAGGCTTAATTCCCTAATGATCAGCTATCACGTTATCCTCTCTGTCTGTCTTTTCTCAAATATTCATTGGAAAAGTTACAACGGCAGCTTTAATCCATCTGTTGTATGATGGAAAATTTCTACAGAGTCATAACCGAAAAGCTCATAGCTTTCTTACAAAACACTTTGTCAAATTCTTTTCTCAACGCTCATTGAATTCACATGAGATGATATATAAGACAAAAAATGAAGTAACCTCTGGGTGATGAGAGCACAACACTCAAAATTAGATAGTGATCTCCATGATGTCATCTTGTTCTGGAGTGTAAAATGCACGAACACTATTGACAGCAGGAATCAGAAGCCACTGACCCCAGAATTATAATGTTTAGGATTGAAGAAGAGATAGATGTAACTGTCTTGGTTTCCTTCCCCTGGCAGCAGAGGAGTCCCTTCTAGGTGAAGAAAAGCCAAACTAGCAGACTGGCCGAGTACTTGCATCTTCTCATATGAGATGGTATCCTGCTATCCCTCATTCTCAGATCATCAGCACCAGACATTCCTGCTGAACAAGCCACAACGTATTTAGGACCAATTTGGATATGCTGATTTGTGAAAGAATCGGCAGGGCTCAGTGTTCAGTTGGGTGCTTCCTCCACTGGAGTAAAAGGAAAATAACAAGAGGCAGAGCAAGAAAAACAGAAGTAAAAGCTGGTGCTGCTTTCAGTCGTGAGGTTGGGGGCTTGTTTGTTTTACATTTTTGACCTTTTCATTTCAGATAGAGTAAATATCCTGGCTGCCTGCAGTAGATGTCTTTCAAGAGTTTTTAATTTGTATTCCTCCATCTTCCACTACCCCAAAGTCCTCCAAAGCAGAGTAACCTGCAATGTTAGGAGTTCGGCTGATGATGGCCAACCTTCCTACAGGCCAAAGCAAATGCCTGGCCTTCACTGCTCAGTAATCACACAGCCGTCCTTCCCCAAGAGGGCCAGACCTGTTTTAATCCTCAGTAGTTGATTGTTTACAGGATCAGGCTACCCACAGCCTCACAGACATCAACAAGAGTTGCTCAGCCTCCATAAGCATCTGGCCGTAGCAATAATAGTGTCACTGTTTAGGTACTTACTGCCCAATCTCTTCACACATTCCACTGCTGAGATCAAATTGCTTATTTATAGCATTTATTAAAGCTGTCTCAGGCTAATTTAAATTAATTCTGTATGGTTATTTCTTACCTAATAGCTATTGTTCATCACTGCTCAGGTAGCTCACACTCATGGGAACAGTCACATGTGGTAGTCTACCCTTTTCATTCATATTAACTTTTGAAAGTTCAGTTATAGTTCATTGATTCACCTTTTGATGTAAGTAATAATACATGTTGCTGAAAGCATGACAAATCTGGAAAGCGAGATAAGTCCTAAATGGCATTTTGCAGCAATGGGTTAGCTTCTCAACATGAACAGTTAATTATATTGCTTGACACAGCTGACATATTAATTCTTATTGATGTTAGCCTGGAAAACATTATGAAGAATGAGGGAATAAAAAGGCGTAAAAATATCAAGCTAAGGTAGTGCTTTTTCTTCCTATGGTATCAGTGGCATGGTCTCCGCTACTTTAGCTGTGGAATGGATGCAGTGAGGGAGGAACAGGTTTGAATTCATAGAAGAAGTGGTTTTCCTGGGGAGCTCTGTTGTAGGTTTTCTTAAAAGTGCCTGACCAGAAGAGCTGTCAGTAACCAGAGAGACAGATAGAAATGAATGGGAAAGGGAATGAAAGGGGATGGTAAATGCCAAGATAACACAGAGCCTGAGACCCCAGCAAATGTGTCAGACAACCTACAGACATAGAAGACGTCAAATGAGAGAGGCTCCTGATTACCTACCTGTGCCTTGTTCTGTCCCAGCGTCCCATTTCCAGTACTGTCATGCTTAACTCCATAAAAACATTTGCCTCATGCACCAGGTAAGTTGGGACAACCATGGATTTTCATGACTGATCCCAAATTCATAACAAAAGAGTAAATACCCAAATCACTTGGTCATGTCACGTGATGGCAGAGGCAGGAGGGGATGTCCAGTGGTCCTGGCGCTCTCCTTGCTGAAAAAGCCTTTCCTGACCTCCTTCAGGAGAAGGTGGCAGGTCCCGCAGGTGGCCTGCTTCGTTGTGCATACTCCTTCATGGCTTCTGTTCTTAATGTGAATGAAGTCTAGATTGGTGGCTTCCCCTTGAGATATCACTATTGTCTTATTTATTTACTCTCAGTGCAAAAAAGTAGCCATTTCCTAAAATTTATTAGCACAGACACCAGCCTGGTAAATGCACTTTCAGCTCTCCATTCCAGGATTCATTCTGCATGACATAGGGCTTCTTGGCTTGCTAAACATGAAACACTCTCAAAACATTAACTACTCTTGATGAGAAGAGCCACTTCTGTCTTTACAGAAAGTCTGTAGAGACCGCCTGTGTTGAGCAGACACATGCAGAGTGTGAGAACTGTGGAATTAAGTTACAAACATCTCTGTCCTGCAGAGAAGAGTTGTGATTTATCTTGGATTCTACTTTCAGAAATAGTTCCTTAAAAAGCCAAATGGAAATGTACGGTCCTCTATTGCTCTTCCAAAAGATGCTTGATAATAAAACATAAATGAATAATCTGTATTCTACTAAGCTGAAGTTTAAAACACCACAAACAAAGAAAAGCAGTCAGGGCAAGCTCTTGTAAGTCTTTTTTGACAAGTTTTGCCTGTAGTCCTGATTTCCTCTCATTGCAAAAGAAAAAAAAAAGGTAGACTTAGATGCAAAAAAATAATTTATTGAAGAAGATTCAAATGCAGTTATCAGTGAAAATCTGGAGGAGCTGCTTTGACAGTGTAACTGAGATAAGTTTTGCTGACTTGCTGTGCAAAGCAGCACTTTATTCTGCATTTACCTGCAGTTATTGTGCTTCAGCACTAGAGAGCAGCTGCCTGATGTTCCTTCATACCGGTTTCTGTGGCCGTGTCTTAAATAAACAGCTTATGGTGCTGCACTGCACCCCGCCGAATGCGTTGCTACCCTGCTTTATTGCCTCAGTGTAGCACATGATTTAGCCAGTATGTTGTCACCTCTTTGCAATGAGGTGGTCAAACATTAATGTTACAGCGCTGTGGAAAAAACAGGGCATAGGAAGTCTGTGAAAGTTGTGAAAGGCCCACAAAATGGTCTTCCACTAGGTCTTAAGATGGTGAATATCCACAGTCATGTTTCCTTTAAATACAGGGATATTCAGTGCTGGAATTTCAAGGCTAACTGGGCAAGGACAGTAATTTGTGAAATAGTCATATGGTGGATAAGGCTCAGAAAATCAGTTTAATCCAGATCCATGTAGACTGTGGAAAACCTTTTTATTTGCTCAAATATAATGTTAACATTAGGGATTTGATACCCAGATTATCAGCTTTATTTTAACTAAAATTCTTTGCAAAGCACATTAGGATTTTTTTTTTCCCCTCTCTCGCCAAGCAGAACTTTCTGTTCAGAACAAGGAATTCAGAGCTACCAGCCCAGAGAGGAAGGGAAGAGAAACTGTACAATATAAAAATCTCTCTTTCTCCCTTACTCATCAGGATTTAGAGGTAATAAACATCTGTGATTCAATTTTATGGTAAGAAAAAAACAAAGTCTGCTTGTTTTCCTTGTGTGTAGTCTTGCTTGTGAGGGCAAGGCCAGCTAGATTGTGAGGAGGTGACCGGCCATCAATCGTGCAAGCACTTCTGGGAGCGAGTAGCTTATAAATAGTCCTGTTGACTTTTACTGCACTACTTAAATGAATACAATCGCTAACACGCTGGTTAGGCTGCAGCCTGGTGTTCCTGAATTGCAGAGTTTAGGAAGAAGGAACAGGATAACCAAAAGACCCATCTTGCAATGTCTAGCCCAAAAGACCATGTTGCTCAGTGGCAAAAACTTGTATCTGCCATATTCATAGGCTCTTCCAAACTCTTCCCGTGCAATGGTGTTTAACTTCATAAATTCAGCTGGGCAATGAGGAGGATACTCTGCAGACCTACACTGTGAAGGTTTAATCACTCCGGGTGCCCCTGCAGGGACCTAAATGCATCGACCTACCTGGCGGGCTCAGCTCTGAGTTGGTACCAGCTTGTGCGGGTGGTTTTGGTGCTCCTGTGGCTTGAGCCAAGGATGGCCCAGGATGGAAACGCGCTAATCCTCGCTCCCCAGTGCCTGCGCAGGCTGGGCACCAAAACAGGCAAGGAGAATGAGATGTGGCCCCGCCACAGACTACTTCACACAATCTGAGACTTTTTGCAGAGGTGGTGGCGATGGTGAGAGCATAGACACAAACTCTGAGGTCTGCTGGCAGCAGGTTCTGTGCCAGTGGGGCTTCATATGCACTGCAGCTGCCGTTTTAGTCCACAAGTGCCCTCGCTAAGCTACGTGATTAGCTGATGATAATTATCTGCCCTTTACTATTGTTAAAGAAATGGTAGCTATGCGTGAGGTACTTATATGCATTGTAGTCAAAGCTCTGATATAATCCCACTCTTAGTAAAGGAAGAGTTAAATTAGGTGGTTTTCAGCAGAACAGATCAACACTTTTTTTTTTTTTTTTTTGGCCTGGCAGTGAATTAAATGGAATTATCACTGTAATTTTGTAGAATTACTGAAACCATTTTATCAGCTTTTCAAATAAGGTAACAGTTAGGATTTCTCATAAAACAAAATGAGCATTCAAAACGTGACCTCTCTTATTTAAAAATTATTGGCTTTAAAATAATTTTAAAAGTTGGAAATTCTTTATTCGTGTATCACTGATTTTTCTTCTGAGCATCCGTCAGCAACGGTATCTCCAAAAAAAAGCAAGCAATGGGCAAAGTTATTTTCTCAGCTCTGCATGCGTAGCTCATGTGCTGACATGGCAGGGTAGAACTATTCCAGTTATTAAAGCTTACAATAACTCAAAGCAATACAATCATAAAATTAGAAGTAGTAAGCTAATAAATGTGTAACCTTAGCAAGAATGGATTTAATTATAGCTCTGAGCATGAGAATTTCCATTTCTTTTAATATTTGAGGAACATCTGCATGAAGAAGGATATTAAAATTTCAGGATTAAAATTACTCTGCCTGGACTACATATAAAGGGGAATTTCCATACTGTGAGAATATTCAAGATACCTTTCCATTAATTTTTCTCCAGCTCTTTCCCATAATGAAATCCAGACTGATTATTAGCACTCTCCTAGCTCAGTCAATAAGAATTCCTGCCCAGCGTTCAGAGTCCAGGTTTCTGGTTTTTCATATCAGTCGTTTTCCCTATTTGACTCTAAGCAACGACACCTTGGCTCCTCCTTTCTTCAGCATTTTGTGTGTATCTGAGCAAAAAGCTGCTAAGTTTGAGTCAATCCCACAGCTTTTCTTGATTCTGCGGATACCATTCGGCTGACAAGCAACATTTATTTTTCCCTGCTCCAGATTTAACGACAACCTGTGGCTGGTTTCTGGTAGCTCAGTGTTCCCCTCCCCGCATGGCCGTGGTCCTGTCCTCCCCGGTGTCACGCTTCTTCAGCCGGACGGAGGGATTTCGCCCTTCATCCTTGAGACGTTTTCTTGGGTTGCTCTAAGCAATTCCCTGTTTCGCAGGGCCGGCATTGAACTGAGCGCCTGCCCTCCCTCGGTTTCACATTACCAAAAACTCTGCTCGCTCTAGGAGACAGGAGTAATCATTTCTCAGGTGGTCAAAAGTGTCATGGACATCAGCCCCCTGTTCTCAGCCCAGAAATTAGGCGGACCGGGGCCTTGCTTCCCCAGCCCTGGCTGGTGTTTCCCCGAGCAAGGGACTCAGTAAGTCGCTTCTTGCCAGAGGCGGTGGCTCCTGCAGTAGCCAAACCAGGCAGCGATGACGTCTCACCTCTGTAAGTTGAACGGAGGTAGAAAAATGCAGTGTGTTGTCTTACCCAAGTTCTCCGGGTAGCCTGATTTTCCACCAGGCAACTAGCCTCTGCAAACGTGTCCAGCTCCTTTGAACTGCTTCGCAAAGTGGCTTTTTGGTTACCGAAATCCAGACGGGAAAGGTTGCAGCAGGTTTTGCAGGTTTACCTGGACGTTTTGGAGAGAGTGGTCCAATCGAAGTTTTATTTCCCCCGGTTCTTTCCAGGAAACTTGAAAAAAAACACTCATTAAAAATGTCTTCTGGGAAATTTCCAATTTTTTTTCTCTCATTTGATTTACTTGAGGAATTTCTAGCCCTGCTTGCAACGCGTTTAGAAAAGCTGTGATGCCCAGGAGACCATGCACTATTCATTCCAGCTTGGTTCAGTGCCTGATCACGATTTATTTCCTTAGGCGCCCTGCTGCTGCCAGTAGCAGCTCTTCTCCATCTTCGGTCTGAGCCATTACCCACCCTGCAGAGCTCAGCACAGAGGTTTCTATCTGAGAGAAAAAATCAGGGAGACAAATCTGGGATAATCTTCGGTGAAATTGCTGTTACGGGAGAGGAACAGGAGAGCCAGGGTTCAGTCACAGCCAAAACAAGGAGGAGGTAGAGGTAACTTGGCCTTTGGGAAATGCTCACTGTCTCGTCTAGCTCTATTGCCTCTTTGACTAATGCCAAAAAAGCCAATGCAGAGCATGGGATTATCCACTTAGCTCTGTCCTTCCAGAAGTCTGAGTCAATGTAAGCTTGGGCCGCAGTCCTTTCTTATTTTTATTTACTCCATAAAATTCAGTTGTAGCCATGATTAAGCAATTAGGAAATTTAATTTTTTCAAAGGAAGACAGATTTAATGCAGCATGTGACCTTTCTCAAGGAAACAAGTTTAACACTTGAATTCCTGGTACAATGGCAGCTTAATAAGAAAATATAAAATTCTGTAAGTTTTTTTTTCCTTCTAAAAGTAAGCATGTGTTCAGCCTGGTACCATCTCCTTATTTCTTTTTTTCCTGAGAAAATGACAGGCAGGTGGGTGGCTTTAGGGCTGTTCTAAACTGTATATCCAGTAAATACTAATAATTCTTATTATATCTGGATGTTGCATGGGACAAACATTTGCACATGTGCCCAACACACACACGCTGGATAACCGAGGTCCTGGGCTAGAGCATTTCTGCAGAGGCGTCTGGGAGCACCCAGAGACCGGCTGTATCCTGGCCAGCCGGGAACCTGTTCTGGCACCAACTGTGTGGAGATACAAAACATCATCCTTCATATGATCCTGATAATCTTTGTCCAGTTGAACAAAATAGAGTTGCTTAGATACCCTTTACTCTTAACTTTTTGTATCCCTTTAGAAATTGAATCTTTATGTTAGAAAATTAAAATAAATGGCTTTTCAGTGCTTCTACCATAGCTGTAATGCTGCATAACTAGTTAATACTGGTGACCAAAGGCTTCCAGCGATAGCGTCTTTATTAGCCCATTAAACCTAGAGCTGTAAAAAGTGAAGAAAAATTTAAATACATTCACATAAAACAAGAGAACTTACGTGGAGAATTGCAGTAGCTCAAGCACACAGAGACCATATTAATTCAAAAAAAAAAAATAATACTCATCAATGCATTCAGCATTGGCTAATGGATAGAAACAGGGCTATACCAGCAAAACAGATTTTTCAGAAGAGCAGTGAAAATTTTTAGGGCTGCACAGCACCTTGGATTAAGTGTGTAATTTGTCTCCATGTTTAGCACAAAGAAGAAAGCAACTCCAAAAAAACAAGTTAGCCTCCTCTTCTGACCGGCCGCCAAGCCTAGCGTGCTGCCAGAGCTGCTGTGGAAGTCACTTACATCTTAGAGGCTCTGAACAGCCCAACAAAAAGCCATGGTAGAAACCCAGGTGAGGGCACAGGGTGAGCAAAAATGATCGAGAAGGTAGTTTTAGCAAAACTACTGGTTCTAGCAGACTCGAAGTAGCTAGGAAGACGCAGATCACCGGCTCTGTCGAATCCCTCAGGGAAGCCTGGCTGTCCTGGATCTTAAAAAAGGAGCACTGTCAGGCCAAGTGGAGCGTCACGGCTGCCACCAGCTCTGCGGTGGCTGAGATTTCGGCGCCGGTGGAGCCAAGTCTCGGCTCTCTGTAGAGAGCAAGAACACGAAGGTTTTTCTCGGGCTGCTTTCCCATCTGTAAGAACAGGATGAAGGTGTTTCCTCATGGAAATTTTCATAACGGAATAAATGCTTGTGAAATGGTTGGAAAATTGCAGCCGGAAAGAAGCACTGAAGGGAAAAATCTTGTAGCTGTTTCTCTGGCTTCGATGCCTGCGCTGCCAGCCTACAGGAACTATCGATGCTTGCGAAATTATCCGGGCCGGTTCTCCATCTCAGCGCCTGGGAGGCTCCAGCAAGCGGAAAGACCGTTTCATTGATCTGTGGTGATTCTCCAAAGCTCATTTAGCCTCCAGGTTTTTATTGCCCCTCCGTGGAGAAATCACTTAATTAGAAATTTCCTTCAGCTATGCTTTAATCATACCTATTGCTTTATAGATATGTTTCTTTCTGCTATCCTCTGCTTTCCAATTTTTGTCTCTGTGCATTTTAAAGTAGTGAGACTGGTTCCAGCAAGTGCAAGTACTATAGGGATTTCCTATGCTGGAAGAGTTTAAATATCAATTGAGAGAAAACATTGATGTTAGCCAGGATGAATATCTTCCTAATTTTAAAAACAGTGCTTGTTCAACTTCAGGTTAAAGCTTATAATCAAATCATTTAAAAATGCTTTTAAAAATTCCTGTGCTGAGGGGCAGCTTATCTGAATTTTAGCAGATAAAGGCAAAAATCAAAATGGTGTGGTCTGATTTTTGCACTCACTTAAGCAAGTATGTAACGTTAGCTCCACAGACCTTTTCCCTGACTTCAGAGAGACCAGCCGTGCCTAACAGCAGGCTTGTACTTGAGTGGTGGAGCATTAAGGGGTATATGCATATTTTTATTCAACACTCTCCCCCTAGTGGGGTAAAATTCCCATATTGTCCAAGTAAAATCACTCCATCATTAAAAGGAAAGTGATGACTTCCACTGTGAATGTTATCTGGAGCTGTGAAAACAAATTGGCCAAAGTTGGAGTCTAAATTTGGCTTCTCAAACGTTGACTTGGAAGCCTGAGAACTGAATTCCCCGAAGTGCCAAGCGGCAAACATTACTTCCTCCAAGAAAGCAAACCGTGCTCGTGCGGGTTGCTGAACCACTTCACCTTCCCTCGGCGTCCCGACGTCGGACGCCGGTGTCGGCGCTGGGACAAGCGGCGAGGCTGTGCGTTCGGCTTGGTGGTTCAGCTGCAGCTGCCCTCGAGGGGACGAGGCTTCGGTGAGGCCGTGGCTGTGGTTTTCGATGAAGATCGGCGCTTTCAGATTCTCACGGGCGTTGGAGAGGAGGCATCTTTGAGTATGCACTGTATTTAGCAAACAAATTCAAGAAATTGCTAAAAACAAATTGTTACCTCAGGCTAATAATGAGAAGAAAACAACAAACTGGGAAGATGTCAAGAATATCGCGTATCATTAAAAAAAAATTATTTGTGTAACTCAGTTGTATCAGCTGCCCATCCTACTGACAGCAGGAGGGACATGAGGACGTCGGTTTGCACCTCTCTTGGCATGTTTGGAAACGAAGAAAGAACGAGCAGGGCGGCAGGGCAGATTTTCATAGCGCCCGAGCGGGAAGCTCACGTTCGCGTCCCTCTGCCTCCCCAGTCAGCTGAGCACAGCTCGCTCGCGAGGTGCAAAAGCGATTTTAGGAAAAGCGGCACAAAATGAGTTGCGCAGGAGGATGCGAGTTTGCTGGGTTTTCCTAGTGCACTGCACGGAAGGAGCTTTCTGCTGTCGGCCTTGTTTCCGCCAGCCGGTCCGCGTCGGGAAAAGCGCCGGCCCCGGCCCGCTGCCGCCGCTGGCTGCCCCTGCGCTGGGCTGCCTGGAGCTCGCGGCAGCGCCGTGGCACGCGCGCGCGCGGCCCCGCTCGGGGACCCCGCAGTGGCCCCCCGGCCCCCAATGAACGCTGCTCTCCTGCCGTTTCGTTTCTTTCTGATGTTTTTACGGAAAGTTTCCTTTGCCTTTTGCAACTGATGACTTCTCCTACTCAAGGAATATCTGCTGAGAACCTGGTATTTCGCCTCCTTATTTATTAATCGGTTGTCATAGGGGAAATAGCACTTATGTTATTTTCCCCATAACTTTACTACGGTGTTTCGTTTCTTAATACATTTTAAATCTCCTGATTTATCCTCCGTCAACTTTGTCTAATCTCTCAAGAAAACTAGTTGCCGATATCCTGAATCACAACTCCCTTTCACCTCTGTATTGCTTTCTCATTCAGTAATTTTTCCTAACTTGGAAATAACATCACCTCAGAGGTTCTGATAAGTAAAACATGAGTTCCTCCGTTACCTTGTGCAATGTTTCTCTCTAATTCTTGTTCTACTTAATGTTAACGTCCACATGTGCATGAATAGACATACAGAACCTAGAAGCCTCGTGATGCACGTTTATTTTAATCCTTAGTATTAATTTGGCCCTTTCTGTTAGGAAAGGCTGGTTTGCATGAAAGATAAGGCATACAACTGTTATTTTTTAATATAATATAAAGACCCCTAGAGTCCTGATAGCACTTTTACATCAAAAGATATGCCACAGGAATAGAAAACCTCATAAATTATAAACGTATATTAATTTTTAAAACTAGTCTAAAAATGCTAGCCTTAAGGAATTTATGGAATAGACCAGCAGAACATAGCAAGGACACACACTAATCGGTAAATGAAAGTGCAGGTTTTGTCTGTAAAATGAATAAATATCTATCCCTTTAGCCTACCCTTAAACCCAAGTATTCTTCAGCTTTGATTTTATGTCATTTCTTCATGGATGGCAGAAACAATATTGAAGAACTGCTCAAGTGACTAAGGGCCCCAATTCCTTTTACAGACGTGATGTGCTGCGAGTGCTGAGTCCTGAAGCGCTTGAATACCTTTCAAAAGCAGAATTTTCATGCCCTGTTTCCTTTGAGGATATTCAAGAACCATAAATTCCTGTTTTACTGCAGTCTCCAAAAGCAGGGTATTTTGTAATTCCTTCAGTCATTTTAAGAGCTCTATTTCTTCACATAGGAACATTAATCCTTCAAAAAATTAGTAACTGTGAGCAAAGGTGTTAGCTGGGTTTTATTTTTTTCTGGCTCCTCGTTTTGAGCTTATTCAATAACATGCAGCTCTAATCTTGTTGGATAAGCGAAAGACCAAGATATTTGAGCCTAAGTTTAGAGTTATCTACTCCTGCTTTATTTTCAGGGCTGCATGATCTTGCTTACTGGCTACATCTTCTCCAGAAATTCACCAACAGTGAGAAGAAAATACAAAAAGGACCTGCTCTGTTCCCTACCTATTTTTTTACTGGCTCTCACTTGCAAGACTAGCACTGGGTCAGACTTACCAAGTTGAAAGCAGAAATGTTTTTTAAAAGCTTACTGAGACAGCACAGCTTGAAATGTTCTCCAGTGTTAGGCAATTGTCCTCGGGCAATATTGCCAACGCCGGGATTGACTGATGTGTTTAGTATCGAGCAAGCATGACCGAGCTGCCAAGACTGTAACCCTGCTGACGTTTATAGATGTGCTGTACTTGAAGTCATGACATTCTTGCGCTTTGTTAAATCTGGTTAGTCAACAAAATGAAGCTAAGCAACTTCTGTGCTGAAAGGATCAGGGACAGTTTCTTCCTTGGAATTTTCTTCAGATACAAGATTCGATGGTATAAAATCTTTTTCCTTGATACGTGTGGCTTCATTTTACTTTACATTTGCTTTCATGGATGCACTCATGCCCTTTGCTTTTCATGGCTCGGTGTCAAAGCAGTAGTTGTAAATGCCTCTGTGCTCTAAATATTACCAGCTAAAATTACAAAGGCCTTCAAACGTTATCTCCCTGAACCTCAGTCTTTGGTACAAAGAAGCTTTCTCTTCTGAGACTTAAGGACCAGTTACTTTGGGAACGAAGCATATGCTGTAGTGAAAGACCACCATACGTCATCGGGCCAGGTACACAAGTTGCACTCAGCCCTGTTTCTGCACGCTCCAAGTAGATGCGACAGTCCTTGGCAGTGTCAGGCGGGTGTATAAAGAGAGCAGCGCACGTAGGCACTGCCACGCGGGAGGATTCAATAGCAGCGATCGGGAACGGCCCCAGCGCCCCGTCCCCGGTGCTGCTGCATGCCAGCTGCGGCAGCCCTGTTTGCTCGTTCCCAAGGGAAGCAGAGCACTGAGTCTGTCTGGGTGGACTTCCTCAGTACTTCTGGAAAACATCTCTCTCCGCACAAGCTTTGCTCAAAGTGTGGTGGATAGATGAAAACAGGAAGTGGAAGGAGATTTCAAAATGTCACACTATGGCTTACACAAGTGGGGCTCTGCACATCAGGGCATTAGCCCAAAGGTGCAGTCTTCTTCCCCCCACAAAGACAGAGGATATGGGCAAGGGAGGAGACACTGACAGCAAAGTAGGGGAATATAAAAACCCTGAACACCTGCAAAGTCCTTTTAATTTGTTCACGCCTTTGACTAAACCAAAGTGGCATCTATGAGCACCAGTAAATCCCTCCTGCCCTTCTAGGGCTGAGGGTAATTGAACGCTACTTGGTGCCACCAGTACAGTCTTATGCCCTCAGAATGGGGATAAAAAGGAAAAACGAAGCAAGATCACACCTGGCTGCTCGTTGCCTTTTTGCTGTGCTGCCAGAGCAAAGCTCGAGATGTTGTGTTGCAACCAGCCATGCAGTGCTGCTGCTCTCTGCTGCACTAAAATAAGTTTTCTGCTTATTTTGGTGTTCATGGAGAAGGCTGAAACATGCAAGGTGTGCTTTGAATTTAGTATTAAACTCACAGTTTTGTTCTTGCAGGAAACTTAACTACAGAAATCAGTTCAAATGAGGAAGTGAACCTGAGTACAGGAAAGTGAGCCAACAGGATCAGTACAAAATAAATTAAGCAGTAGTAACCTTTCTCCTGAAAAAGTTGCGTGAAAATGTCATTTCCTATTTCAGTAAAGGTAAGTTAGAATACAGAAAGACTATGTGAATATTCCAGTTCTGAATTACTTATTCACACATTTTCAAAGTTCCAGAAACACTTTATTTAAAAATGGAGTTGTAAATGCATATAACAAAATAACATACATAATAAATGTAACAAAAATAAATAAGGAGAACATGTCCATACAAAATAAGAACATAGTAATGCAAAATGCTTATTACAGAACATAAAGGTATAAATGCCTGAAAGAACACAAATAGGATCTTGCACAAAGAGCCCAAACCTTTAAGCCTTCCTAATCATTTCCTACTTTTACTTGAGTCTGCAGAAAAATCATGTTCCCAAGCATTAAACAAAAGAAGGAATTATGGTGATGATTTGGTACACTCCGTTTTCAACACCTAGGCTCTAGTTTCAATTTATTTTTGCCCTTCTGCCTCTTCTGAAACCTTTCTTATAGCCTCTGTAAACTAGTGTCATTCAGGCTTCCACGGTTAGCTAGAGTATATCGAGTCATACAAGAAGGCTTTTTGCTTTTAATTTTTTTTTTAAAGAAAATACGAAATCCATTATACAACAGATTAGTGGTTCTGTTTTTACATCTCTACAAAAAAAGTTTTTGCGTTTTTATTAACTGGTCCAACTTTTACTGACTTCTGAAAGCCTGTACAGTTTAAAAGTGTACAGAAAGTATTTTTTTTAAACAAATGTCATATAGGATTATTGCTGAAATATTAAAGACCATTTCATAAAAGCTGCAAAACTGTATCTTTAACCTTAATATATAGAGACTGATGCAAACATAGGAAAATTCCAGTCTATTAGTTACATTTAACAGAAATAACATTCCTCCAAATTACAGTGTTCTGGAAATACAAAGTAATTTACTTTATTTTTATTATTATTATTTCCAAATGTTAAGTTACTGGGACAACTTATAAGGAAAATAGGCTTATATAGGAAACTTTAAATAGACTTGCTTGTCAGTGGTATAAGCAAAATGTCTATGTTAGCAGTTTTCTTCCAGAATCCTTTTAAATATGTAAGACAGAGACAGGTTTACTAGCAAGACTACAGGAGAATATACAGAAGCAAATCATTTGCTCAGGAGCGCGTCTATCGATCAAGCAAATTATGACAACTCTATTTCCAAGTCCCCTAAAGAAAATTTTACATCTCATGATCATTCCAAGGAACAGTAATTTCTTTCACAAGCTCATGTTGCATTTGAATTGGTGAGAGCCCATTTGCCTCAATATGCTTTTTCATGTCCCACATTGCTGTATGTTTAAATCTGTTTGCTAGTTTCAGCAAACATTTGGACAGAAATGAGATATGAAATACTCCCTACTTTCATTAACATCAAAAAGACATTTGAATAAGGTCAAAAGTGCCAAATAGTCCTTTCAGAAAGTGGATTAAAACACTGCAATGTTAATACAATACAGTATTATCAGTTTTCTATGTACACTAAAACACTGTTTGCTGCTTAATGATATCGATATGTTCACCTACCACTCCCAGCAAATCTTAGTGCAAACATAATATGTGAACTTTTTAAACCCCAAGACAATTTACGCAGCAACAAGGTTATATAAATCACAGAACTGTTTGAGGTTTTCAGCACAGAAGAAAGAATGCTTTGTGAAATCTGCCTTACCTTTTGCAGTAATGTGTCATTGTAGTCAAAGATAATGTTTCCTATATAAATCATCTCATTCAGAATCAAAATGCAACTGTTCAACAATTCTGTATAAACTTTAGTGGAGGAGATCCATTCATAGAGCAGCTTGGCAAAGAGATTCAGGGTTTCAGTAACATTAAATGTTAGACTGCTTGCATGGCTTTTAAAAAGAAATAAATCTGTTAAGGGAAAACTGCTGATATAATAATTCTTTTGCAAAGCACACAACCACAAAGGGCAAACCTGCCACAATCTGCTTTTCTATACTGTATCTATGCTTATCTTTATGATTTGAAAAAGATTTGTGTGACAATCAAAGCATTACAGTTAAAGAAAACTGGTTTAACAAAACAAATGCTGTTTGACCAAGCCATTTTTTTTTTTATTTATAAAACCAGTATTAGGATTTTTCATTTATTTCTAAACATTCCACATGAAAGGTATTCGCATCAGCACCAAGATGTCATTCACGCAGAGTGGCATCTTCCTCTTCGCCGTCTGGGTTAAACCTATTGAAATGTATGCTGAAGTCAGACTCGGATTCAGCGTTGTCAAATTCAGCTGGGGCCGGGAGGGCGGCAGGTCGAGCAGCCCGAGGTTCTGGCTGGCAGTTTGCCTGCACCGGAGAGCGGGTACTGTGGGAAACGGGACTGGCCTTCGGCTTCGCCTGAGCTGGTAGGACGGGGCTGGCGAAGCCCAAGTTGCTCAGAGCATCCAGGGTACCATCAGGGTCAATCATAGCGTTAATCGCTAAGCAGTGAAGGGAAGATGAAAGGGATGGGGGAGAAGCCATGAAAATTATGATTTTCTGCACAAGAAAAAAGCTTTTTAAACTACACTAGAACTACAATAATTCTCAATTTCCATTAGAAGTTAAAATAATTAAATAATCATGTTAATTTTTCTTTGAACACTAATATATACACAAGGAAATGATTTGGTCTCTTCCTCTCGGCCTCGTTTCTTAGCAGCATAGTCTAAAGAACATAATTGCAACAAATTAACATTTTTTGATTAGAGCTGAGCATGAAACAAATAAATTTGTTTATAATAGTGGTTAATGGTTCCTCCTGAATTTTTTTAAAACATGTTATTTCTGATATTCAGATTTAATTCCATAATAATACAAATATAGGAAATTTACAACACAATTATGATTATATATAAACATCGACCACTTAGGAAATCCACCCTCCAAATCAAACTATAAACTAATTATAAACAATAGACAAATAAGGTTGCAACTTTTTAAAATCAGTTTTTAAGTTGATTTTGATAAAAGGAATAGAAGTCTGAAGAGCACACTTTATAAGCACAAGTTCCTCTCCATTATACACCTACATTAGTTTTTGCATGTGAAAAGCCAAGAAATAAACCTTGATATTTATAGACTGTGGCTTCCACAATTGCAAAGAATGGATTCAGTAATGTGAAGTAAATATGTCAATGCTTAATCCTAAACTTTCATTTTATCATGTCAGACAAATCTTTTTAGAGCTTTCCCAATAATTATGGTTCTAGAGCATTCCTTATACTGAATTGTCCTACAAATGAGGATATTACTGATTTGGAAAGGCTAATTATTTTATGTAGCTTAATCTCAGTACTCTTATCCCCCACTCTTCAAAATTTACCCACAAAAAATATTTATAGTAAGAATGTTTCTCAAATAATTCTTTTAGGATTCTCTGAACTATTGTTTTCATATGAAAATATATCATTATCATTCTTCTGTTTTAAAACATTTCAGTGACACTTCTTTACACAGATGTGTCAGCAATTATATGATATTAATATATGTAACTGATATTGTGATGACAGTTTAATAAAATGTGACATTTTTGTTTCACACTAATATTTATGTATATATACACATATGTATATTTATATTTATGCATATGTTTGTGTGCATGTGTACACACACACATATATATACATAAAAGAAATTGGAAGCAGATAATAACAAAAGAGAAAAATAAAAAGGTATTTATACCTTGCAGCTGTTTCTCAACTCGTTTCAGTTCCTGTAAGATTGATGAAATTTCCTAGAAAAGAAGCAAATATTCAAATGCTCAAGGACATGTCTCATGAAGAAAAAGGAGATTTGAACTACCTATCAGAGTAAATAGTCCTTGAATAATCCTTCCCAGGTAGCACTGCTTTAGGTTGGACAGCAGTGGATCTCTCAAAAACCAAGAGTTCCTTCTGACCAGCTGTTTACCCAGATCAACAAAATCTCATTCAGCCCCTCACACAGCTGCCTACACTACCTGTCCTCAAGCACAGATATACAGACATCGCTATTCCATAGAAATAAGGCAAAATGATAGCAAGGCTTTATAGGAAAGCTGCTTGAAAACCCCGATATTAATGGGGTAAACAGGGTGATGCATAACCTTGTTCAGATGCAAGTCAGAATAGTTAGTAAGATGCTCTCCCTGGGATTTTATCTGCAGTCGTGACCCCGGGGCCTGTGGGACCCATGACAGCACGGCTGGTGGGTCCTCAGTGCTCATTTGCTTTTCAGATTTGCCCCTCTGGCACTGCACAACTTGCTAATACAGACAGCCACAGCGAGTCAGTCAGAAGGAAAACAATCATTAAATGTATCACATCTCAAATTATAAATACGTTAATGCTACCGCTGCAGAATCCTACACTGAAGAATAGTGTTAAACCGACTGCTAAAGAGAGCTATCAGTGGTTTTTATGGGACTTTAAAAGCTGAGAATTTTCAAAGAAACTGATTTCAGAAACCCATTGAAGGACTTCTGTACTATCTAATTTAATGTATGGATTTTTGTGGGTGACCCAGAGATTGATAATCTTGGCTTTTACACAAAGTCATTATCTTTGAGCAGATTCCACATCTAAGCTGGACATAAATGTATCAAGGACAAAACAAACATTAGTTACAAGTATCTTCTGGTAATTTTTGATAATATTTTGTAGTACAAATAAGTACTGCTTTGATACTGGATTTGAACAATAAATTGCTGGGAAAACTAAGTAGAAACTTGAAAGTGAGTGTTCAGACCAAAAAACGGTAAAACTCCAAATAACATGAGATTCTATAGCTGGTGCATGGAGTTAGCACTTCAGCACAAAATTAACATGATTAAAGTTTTGAAGAGTGCTTTTACTGTGATATAGCTACAATTCTTTTCATTCACACATACCAAAATACAGTTGTTTCTTTAAATATTAATAATCATTTGCTAAATTAGCCTTAAAACTGTAAAGTAATTTTATAAATAAGCAACCTAACTTTTGAATTTGAATCGTTACTTTCTGTTTCATTAAAGTGACTTATGGAGTGTTTGCTGTAGGCTGTGTTTGTTGTAGGCTTTTAAATTATTCTTTATGCAAAGAATAATTCCTCCATACAATTACTTGAGACTCGTTATATATAAGAAAGTAAGGCTTCCTAATTATTAAAAAACATTAGGTTTATTCTTGAAATATACTGAGTGCCTAAGTAAAACTAAAAAAATTTTGCATTTACATAATTGAAAATAATACATTCTTCTGCTGATTATTTGAATATTAGATGAGAAAGAAGCTCATTCCACCCCAGAAATGATAACAGTTCATACCATGCTTGATGTTTTCACAATAGGAACTTCACTTTCAGCTCGCAACTTGTTTTCAATTTCTTCCCAATTTCTATCTTTGTCTTTAAATAATATTCTGTAAGAAAGAAATGCAAGAAGAGTATATTTAAAATAGACAGAAAATAAACAAATTAGGACTTAAAGATCAGATACATGACACAAAAAAACAGCTGAGGGAACATTAAATAAAACTGAAATCTGAAATATGAAAAACTGACAGAATCTAGCTTCGATTTTCAGGGATGCATATAGAGTTTCAGCAACATCATTCTTATTGACAAATAAAATGGTAAATCATATAGTTAAATACTTATATGTGGTGTTGAAAAGACACATCTCAGAATCTTTCCTGCAACTCTGATTTTTTTAATCCAACTATTTTATAGTAGTCAGAGTTCCCTATTAAGACTGCATTTTGCAACAGTTGCAAAATATAAGAGAAAAATCAACATTGTTAAATAAATGAAACTCTTATATTTGTATTTTCTATTAATTTAATGAAAAAATAATTTAGGAAGTAAAATAAAAATATATTTCAGAGAAGACATTTTTTTCTAATCCTTGAAAACCTTCAAAGCACAAACTACATATACATAGTTTAGTAACGTCAGTATCTTCTCTTTAGAGAAGTCACTTCTATTATTTCTAAAACCCCAAAGCATACGAGCTTCCCCCTTTTTTATGTTTTGTATCCTTGCTGTGATAAGTAATTTTTGTTTTCATTTGCCATATCATATACATCATTTGTTTATATTTACACAATTAAAAATAAATGAATCAATGCATATTTAAGGTCTGGCTATTCATTTTTATGAATATAAGTGACATAAGTGACACTATGGAGACATAAGGAGTATATTTCAAATCTACTTCTGTAACTTCTGTAAGTTAGATACTAACCTTAATTTGAAATGTAACTGTAGCAACCATTAATGGTATTTCAGAGTTGAAAACACAAAAATAGCCACAGTAAGACTGCTAAGCAAAAAATTTAATTTAAAAACATGAGCAAGAAGTTGCATACTCTCAAGAAGTTATTAGTACAGGTATGACTCAGAGGAAATCGTAATTTTTTTAAAGGAGGAAATCCTTGATACATTGCATCTCAGCACCTCAAAGACATAGGATTTCAAAGACAGCTGGGAGACTTACTCCTGCAGTTCTGTTAATCTTACTCTTTCTATGGAAAAATCCCACTCTCAATTACTATCTTGTCAAGAAAGTGTACTTATTCAAAACTTGTACGCTGCCACCTCAGTATAGAGACGCCTATGGGCAGTATACCACCCAGAATCTGCTTTAACTGCTCTTTTGTCTTCTCTTCACTCACAGTTGCCACAGTATCAAAACTGTTGTATGTTTTTTGTCAGATGTTTCAGTGAGAGGAGGTATCACTTAAATGATGTAATGGTATCAGGCCAAGTGACTACTTCTACGAGTGACTTACGTGTATTAATATACAAACTACAGAAAGAGTAAGGTGCTTTTGAGTGATGGAAAAAATAATTTAAAAGTAATCAAAGCTACAGCGTATAAAAAAAGAAATTCTTGAAAGAGTTTATGATGTCAAGAAGTGAAATCATCTTGTTACAAATCTGATCATCAGGGAGCTGGCAAGACTGTATGTGTGTTCTGAAATGGAGTACAAAAACTTGCAAAGCCATAAAACCACAAGCCTGAATACCAAAAAGGCTGACTATAGGAAACTTTTGGAGTCAGTATACAGAAAACCATGTAGGTACCCCATCTGTACTTTAATAGCATCTATATCACTCTGGAAATCATAAGAACATAGAACATAAGCCTTTATTTAGCAGAAAATTTCACTAGCATCACTTGTGTCACTAATAGGAGAAATTTTAATAGGAGAAATGTAGAAAATACTGTGATACTGCTTGTTTTTTTCCATTTACCTTCTTATTCATTTTAAATTAAAATATTTCCATGATTAGGTATGTGATTAAGGTGTTTGCTTGTACATGCGATAGATTCAGCCTTCCACTCTTTTAGAGATAATGTTATTATTTCTCTTTCACAAATTGAGTGTTCTCCATTTCAGAGATCTTTTTATTTAAAATGTTTTGAGAGAAAAACAGAGAACAGTAATTTAAAAATGGTCATTATTATCACTATAAAGTGAACAGGCCAATTTGTTTTTGGTAAAAATTTTAGAAAGACTATTGCCTTTTTTTTTTTGTTTTTTTTTTAAAGCTATTTCTTCAGTTCCTTTTTTAATACATATTAACCTTCTGGAGATCTACATCGCTGTCTCCTTTGCTCTTCTTCCTTCTTACCATAGTCTTTATATTAAAACAATGTATTTAGATGTGCCTACCTTCTTCTACTCTTACTTTTCCAGTCTTCCTTTCTCTTCCTAAACATTATTTGATTGTGCTCAGTCCTCATCTTTCTTTTTACTACACTTTGCAGGTCACACATGAAACAGCAGCAACTGACAAGCTGGTACCCACACTGACCCGATTGCTTTGCCTAAATTTTACCGGACTGAAAAGTTACTTGCCTGTTACAAGGCAAGGCAATAATACCACATTCATGTTGCACAGCACTGATAAAATCATAGGTCTTCTCCCTACAAAATCTACTTACCTCAACAATCTCTGAAAAGTTCTGTAAGCTTATTACAACGTATAAAGACAGAAAAACAGTCAAACTGGATATACAGTCTAGCACTGGGAAGCCACCATTAGAGTCTGTTAGCAAAGACTTGGTTATATGACCCAAGACGAGAAAATTGCTGTATTTTTTTTTTTTTAATATAATGTAGTTTTCTATACAGTATACTGGATGAGAACCTAAGTGAATATGCACAGCAATGAATAAAGATACATTATAAAGAAGCAGCTTAGCAATACCCAAGCTACGACCATATCCTGAAGAAAAGACGACATCTACAGGGGCGTTGGTGAAAGGAAAGAACCAGGCACTAGGTTCTGGTTCAAGCTGGACACTGGGCTGGACTCAGAACTCAAAGATTCTAATAGAGAAATACAGAGTCAAAAGCTTCTCTCAATCTTATTTGTTAATCGCATTAGAAAATATAAAAGCAGGAACGGCAACAGAACTCAATGGAATCCAGACATTATCTACAATGAGAAACCAAGAAATGGCAGCTCTAATCAAGCAGGGGAAGGAACAAGTCAGGCAAAAGGATATATATTTCTGTCTCTCCTCAGATTTATCTTCATTATTCTTTTCAACTCATTTTAATTTCTAGTCATTTCTGGTCAAGAATGACTAAAAATATTTATGTCCTTAATATTTTAGCCAAAGCAAAACTGATCTTTTTAGTAAAGCTAGCTATTGCAACTAAAATGTTAGACAAAGAATAACGTTCACATTAACAGGAAGCGTGTCTTTTTCCATTTGGCTTCAGCGAGCAGGGATATAATTTTTTAATGTGTAAGATGCAATTTGTAAACACTAATTGCCCTATACTGTCTCTGTTTTTGTTAAAGAAGTCTACATGTGTAAACAATTAAATTTTAGGGAGGACTTTTAAAAGCACAAAACACAGTCAGGCACACAACTATTACTGGCAGCTTTGAAAACTTCTCCTCCCCTTTTGGGTTTGAATACTCTCTGGAAGAGAGACAGCTGGCAAAACTGCTAGCTTGACAAGTCTTGACTGAATCTCATCACATCTGCCCTGGGCAGAAATTTTAATTTGCTTAGCTCCAGTAAAATGAGCAGAAGTATGCTAGTCAATGGAACTTATCTTTAGAGATTTTACCTTAGCTTTGTTATGATGTACATAGGTCCTTGGACCCTCACATGATCCCTAAAAAACAATTCTTCACTCCTGTTTTCTAATTCAAAATACCAATAATATTATGAATAATTGTGTATTATTCAAATCCATTTAAAGTAGCAGGACTGCATAACTACATCCTTTTCCATTTTATTATTAACAAGGAAATACTGATTACATCTCTGAGGAAAATGCTAAAGCATTATTTACTAAATAAAGTTTTTCCATTATATTTTTATAGATTTACACATTTAAAGTAAACAAGTGGAATTGCATATAATATTTACAGGTATGCTTATATTTACAATGTCATCTATGCTTGTAGAATTACTACACTAATTATAATGTAGCTGACCAACCTCTTATAAACTCAGACAGAAAATTAAATAGAAAAATATAAGCCTTGATTTTATAGTTATCTGCTTTCCTCTGAAAAAATTTACATACATAAATTTGTTTTAAATCACTGTGTTGAACTCACAGTTTTTTATTTTAAATAAACTGCAGTTCTGGCAATACATTTACAGATCATGAAGTGTCCAACTGACAAGAAAAATCAGGACAAAAACAACAACAAAAAAAAGAGCATCAAACACTGACCTATATACTACTTCTGAGGAACTTTAAGATACGTATTATCCCAGAAACCTACCACAAATAAGTCAATCAATAAGCAAGATTCTTGTTCCAATGATGCAGCTTTAACAGGAAAAAAAATCCTGGGAAGCAGAGTTCCACATGGTCTTCACAGTATTTTCCCACAGAATTATGCTCAAATCAAAACTATGCTGAATTAAATTTGTGATTTTGATTAGTGTTACACATCTAAGATTTCAGTATCTGACACTTCCTAGACAAACTGATCAATTACAGAGGTAATATTTTATCCTAGTCTAAAAATCATACATGCAATTCTATCAAACGACCTTCATATTTTAAATGTTTTTAAATGATAATTGAAAGAAGATCTGAAGCAGGACATGCAAATTATACAACCCTGAACTATGTATTTGGCATTTCCACTTCTTTCTGTCAACCAAAGTGGTTAGTCACCACCGGGTTGCACGTTCACTCCTTCAAGTTAAATGCAGCTGTTGGTAGAGAAACAAGTTATCATTTTTGACATGTCTGTATTTCCTGTCAGCTGCTATGATATTTAATGAAGGGATCTATCTAAACATGTGAGCTTATGGTATAGAATATGGCACAAGAGAAGGAAAGCCCTGGATACAGAGCATTTGTAACACCACACAGAGTGAAAAAAAAAAATTGGATCCATAATGGGAAAGAAAAAGTTTCAATATAAAGTATGATTGCAGCATATAAAGTTCCCAGCACAAACCACAACCATCTCAGTTCACAGTAAAAGCAATGCAAAACGAAAAAGACACCTTCCCTTCCCTTCTCCCCCCTGCCCCCTCCCCACCCCCCCAAAAAAAAATTAGAAAAGCCTACCACACCACACCTAAAGAAATCTCATGACTTGTTTTGTAAAGACCTTACTATACAGGTAATGCTGTGTCATGAGGATGGCATGAGTGAAAACAAGAAAATCTTTTTGCAAATTTAACAAGTAGGTCAACTGTTATTGCAGGAAATTTGAAGGCAAAAGCTGCAAATGAGTTTGACAGTAAGAGTAGGATAGGCCACAAATGATGTTGAAAGGAAAGTCTGGAAATGTATCATTTGATTTAAGATGGAACAATGAATGACTGAACAGGTGCAAGGAAGAAGGTGAAATATTTGGTCTATGGAAATGAACCCTGTGCAGAATTCTGGACAGATATAAAGCAGGGCAAAATAGCAATTGGAAATAGCAGAGAAAAAGAAGTTGTAGAAATTGAACTCTGAAACTGTGTGGATGAAAAAGCTTTATCACAGAATATCAAAGAATGGTAGAACACAGACCATCTAGATGCAGATGTGCCTGTGTAATAATGGCAAATTAACTCCAAACTTTGGCAAAGGTGATGCCAAATACCGATGAAAGTTAGTGGAAGACAGTATATATGCTGGAGTGAATACAAAATCCAGACTTGATAGTAGTCAGCATGTTTACTAGAATTTAAGACAATAATGCTGGCTGCTATCATACTGCTTTAAATACATAATTGTTCCACGAAGCTGAAATACAAAATTCCATTGTTAAAAAGTGTTGAACAATTCCAGATGTTTTATTTACTGCAGCTGTTTCAAAATTTTCTCATCTGAAAACTATGCTAGTAGCTTCTCAAGGTAATCATGGTGATGGTGTCCAGTTCTGGGCTCCCCAGAACAAGAGAGACATGGAGCTACTGGAGAGAGTCCGGTGTAGGGCTACAAAGACGATCAGAGGGCTGGAGCATCTGCCCTACGAGGAACGGCTGCGAGAGCTGGGCCTCTTCAGCCTGGGGAAGAGAAGACTGAGGGGGGATCTTATCAATGTGTACAAGCACCTGAAGGGAGGGTGTATTTTTTTTCCTGCCTTTGACACAAAATAACAGTGAAGCAAGACTTTTCCAAGACCACTGCCTTGCACATTGTCTAACTGACTGTCTCCAGAACAGATTCTTTTTCACAAAGATTTTTTGAAACTGTTCTCCCATTTGCTTTTTCTTCCTAAAATGGATGATCCCTAGACCAGCCTGGCAACTATACAGGGTCCACTTCTAGGTCCACTTCTACGGCTCAGCAACACTTTAATCCTGTCTTTTAAGAAAGGGAGTTCTAGGAGACTTGTATAAAGGTAGTGTAGATTTTGCACAGCATTTGTTTGTGTTGGACCAGTGCTGGAGTATGATGGATACTGCTCTGTTCATGCAAATGTTGTTGATACTTAACATTCATATAATGTGAAACACACACAAACAATAATGGAATAATTATTCACCAGAAATCTTTCTGAACACTAAAAAAAGCCATAGTAAAAATTGCTTTTTTAAAACAGAAGTTGTTACCAATATGTTTACTGTATTATATATGTAACTGCAACAAGTAGGAATGTCAATAAGAGCAGAACAGTAATTACAATAATAAAAAACTCACCTGATTTTGCCAGCTGTTTTGTCTATGGATTGTCTTATCTTGCGAGAAAACTGAAAGACTGAGGACAACAGCAAGCTATCCCCCATAACCTGCAATAAATTGTTAATGAAAAGACATTAAGGAGGTGATCAGGAGTAGTCAGCATGGATTCACCATGGGGAAATCCTGCTTAACCAATCCGATAGCCTTCTGTGATGGAGTGACTGGCTGGGTAGATGAGGGCAGAGCAGTGGACACTGTGTACCTTGACTTCAGCAAGGCTTTTGACACTGTCTCCCATAACATCCTCCTAGAGAAGCTCAGCAAGTGTGGGTTAGACGAGCGGGCAGTGAGGTGGATTGAGAACTGGCTGAAATGCAGAGCTCAGAGGGTCGTCATCAGTGGCGTGGAGTCCAGTTGGAGGCCTGTGGCTAGTGGCGTCCCCCAGGGCTCAGGACTGGGTCCCATCCTGCTCAATTTCTTCATCAACGACCTGGATGAGGGGACGGAGTGCATCCTCAGCAAGTTTGCTGATGATACCAAGCTGGGAGGAGTGGCTGACACACCTGAGGACTGTGCTCCCATTCAGAGAGACCTGGACAGGCTGGAGAGTTGGGCAGAGAGGAACCTCATGAGGTTCAACAAGGGCAAGTGCAGGGTCCTGCACCTAGGGAAAAATAACCCTGGGCACCAGTACAAGCTGGGGGATGACTTTCTGGAGAGCAGCTCTGCAGAGGAGGACCTGGGAGTGCTGGTGGATGACAGGTTGACCATGAGCCAGCAGTTGCCCTTGTGGCCAAGAAGGCCAATGGTCTCCTGGGCTGCATTGGGAAGACTGTTACCAGCAGGTCAAGGGAGGTGATCCTGCCCCTCTACTCAGCCCTGGGGAGCCCTCATCTCGAGTACTGTGTCCAGTTCTGGGCTCCCCAGTGCAAGAGAGACATGGAGCTACTGGAGAGAGTCCAGCGTAGGGCTACAAAGACGATCAGAGGGCTGGAGCACCTTCAGCCTGGGGAAGAGAAGCCTGAGGGGGGATCTTATCAATGGGTACAAGTACCTGAAGGGAGGGTGTCAAGGGGACAGGGACAAACTCTTCTCAGTTGTCCTGTGTGACAGAACAAGAGGCAATGGGCAGAAATTGAAGCACAGCAAGTTCCTCCTGACCGTGAGGGGGAATTTCTTCCCTGTGAGAGTGATGGAGCACTGCACCAGGTTGCCCAGAGAGGTTGTGGAGTCTCCTTCTCTGGAGAAGTTCAAGGCCTGCCTGGATGCAACCCTGTGCAACATGCTCTAGGTGACCCTGCTGAGCGTGGAGGTTGGACTAGATGATCTCCAGAGGTCCCTTCCAACCTTACTGATTCTATGATTACTAGTTCTACAGGAATTGGATACAAACAATTATGTAAGTTTTGAAATAAAGATTTTTTTTTTAAGAAATTCATACTTGTGTTCTAATCAGTATCCTATACAAACAAACCATATTTGAGCATTTTACAGACTAAATAATATAGAAAATTTTTTTTCCAGCATTACTGCCACTTGTCCCAGGAGGCAAAGAAAGGATCGTGTTTGGAACATTAAATGGGGAGAGAATTGTGAAAGCTCAAAATAGACACATTACTATATAAAAACAGGCTGTGTACTCACTTCATCTCTGCTCCAAGTTCTTCTCCGGGTAATTGTTGGGGGATCAAGGGCATCTGTTAGCTGAGGTCTAGGATCAGCAGGCCGACCGTTCCCCTCAGGCGGTTTGGTATGCACTAGTGGAGGAATTTTTCTAAAATTGAGACTTTCATCAAATACACGGTCAACCAACTGGGGGAAAAGAAAGATGCAGTTTATGAAACCTACTGGATATATGCAAGATTGGAAACAGATTCCATCTGAAACAGATTACAAGAATCCTATCAAATAAAAATCACTCTGTCCATCTTCTATGGTATCAAATAATGCAACTCCTATGTAACAATACCTTGTAAAAACTAATGGCTTTTTTCAAATACCAGACACACATGGCAACAGAAATAAGACTACCTCATAGAAATGTTGCTTAGGTACAGGTAGTACATTAGTTATCTATAAACTGGTATTAGATATTTTCTTCCTTTTATTAATGAAGCATATTTGTGAAATTCAGTAGTACCAGAGTTTAACTTTATTCAAACCAATTAGTTGAACTGTTACAAGAAGCACATTTATCTACATTGAGGAGATACTGCCACTTGCAGTAGTATGTATGCACTGTACATTTTTTTTTTAAAGAGGAAAATAAACATGGATTTAGTAATATACATCAGTGTGCTCTAACTGGATTTGAGAAAATGCACACTTCTATTTGCTGAAGTTTAGTTCTTTAGTCTAAGAATTAAAAAAAAAATCCAAGTGGAGGTAACTTTACTGGGCATACACCTCACTGATTTCTTGCCACTGTTTATATCTTTTTTTTCCACAGAAAATGACAGTCTTATACTAAACAGTCAACTAGTGTATTAACCAAACCTTTCATCCACAAAAATGAGTAAACATATTTTGAAAGTAGTACTATGAAGGAAAAAATACAGTAAACATTTATGAAAAGTTAGGATGATTGTAATATGGTAAAAAGAGATGACTTAAATTCACATCAACATATCAGATCAAAATATTTACCAGCATTAGATCTGTGATGGTTACTAGAACAAGTTAGTCAATATATTCATACAACAGCACACCAAAGAAACTCAGAGAAAATAAGAACTAACAGAAGCACAGGACAAACTTATTTTAAGGCAGTTTTTGATAATGTTATTAGGAAAGAAAATCTAAGGTATTGTTAATGCTGCCTAAGTACTTCAGTGTTCAGAAGAAACTTTTATGTCACCTGTGAAAAGAGGGGCTCTTCTGTTTGTAATATGCAAAGTATTACGTATACATATTTGTATATATTCATGCATACACACTAGTATCTTTAAATGCACTTAGATATTACTAAGTAGTATCTAAGGCCATGGACAAGCAAGAAACAAATAGCCATCTTGTCCTCTGTTTCATGGAAAAAAAAGAGACAGACAGACAGAATGCACTGGGTGATCTTTTTGACAGTCTGTGTTCATAGACTCATTTCTGGGTTGCTTATTTGTCAAAACGTAAAGGAATTTAAAGCAAAAGAGAATGTAGCGATCATGCACATAGGTTGGGTGGAAATAACTAAAAAAAGGCTATGCAAAATGCTAAAAGCAAAAGAAATAAAGAAAAGAAAGAACCTTATGCATTTCTCCATGAAGATCTCCTACCTCTTCTCTAGTGTCTATGGCAGAGCCAGGGGTGGTGGCAGCAGTGCTTACTGTGGTACTGGGGGCAGTGCCTGAAGAAGTCACTGAATCTATCTCTCCTGCTACATCGTTGATTTCCCGTGCGATGAGAGCCAGATCTTGACTGATCCTAGTAATAAAGACAGTGTTACATTCCTCCCTGCAAATACTTCCAGGTCACCAGAGCCCAACCTGCAGCCTTTGAACTTCTAGGTTGTAGCTCTTGATGATAACTGTACTACGACAATGTATATATCATTACAAGCTGAAAATCTGTTCACAAAACCACAGATAGCAAATTTTTAACTGCAGCTTTTAATCCTATGCCTCTCTAGAGGAAGAAGATAAAAGACACAGAGTCTTGAAAGACAGAACTTCCTTGTTTTCTTTTTAGTATTCCCAAGCAGAGGTATGTGCAACATGGGCAGTAAGTGCAACATCTAACATGCACTGGAAACACTGTGAACATACTGCACAGATGATCTGTGTATGCAGTATGCACAGTACACAGATGCAGTGTATGCAGTAAAGCTGACTCATCCAGAATATCTTTGATTTAATACTATGCTATACCACAGTTTGCCTACTTGCAAAGAATTTTGCCAGGACTTCTGGCCTTCCAGCAGCTTCTCAGCTTGCTTGAAATAAGCTGCTTGCACATCTGAAATTCCAGATAAATACTTAAATGCTCAAATTTAATCAAGGCAAGCTTTCCTGTTAGAAAAACAGGACATGCCTGTGAAAACCTATATATGATAGCACAAGTATATCTCACTTCCCAACCAAAGACTCCTGTGAAAACTTACTCTTTGAAGTGCTCTGAACTGCTGCCTCTCTTTGCAGTTGCTGCACAGCAGTTTTTCCTTTTCTCCTGATGCATGGCATCACAAAATAACTCTGCTCAATCTTCTGCTTAGTAGCAGGCAAGCAAAGGGAGGGAGCCTGTCTGCCTCTGGTTGTGCCACTCCTCCCCAGAGCATCCCAAGAGAGGAAAAAAGCAGAGGTATGAAAAGGGAACGCTTGGTGGACTGCTCTGCATTCCAGGTCTTCCAGACTGCTGCTCGAAGCCGGAGATTCGAGCAGGTGCTGAGCCTTTGAGCTACTACTTTACCTGCCACTAACTATAGCACCCTGAATCTCCGGCTTCGAGCAGCAGTCTGGAAGACCTGGAACGCAGAGCAGTCCACCAAGCGTTCCCTTTTCATACCTCTGGCTGACAGGAACAAAGACAAAAGAGTCAACTGTGCTAACGCGGTACCCGCTGAAGACTCCATGAATGGATGCAGTCACCCTTTTAGTAGAAGGAGATGTACAGCAAGGTTACATTCGGTGCTGGCTGCTGCTTATTAAGGGGTGAGGCTGCCTCACACTATTTTGAAATTGCTTTTGTCTTTAAGCTAAAGTATGTGGACACCACTGCTATAGAGACAGAGTTTGAGAGTCAAATTTGTACTAGAAAAACAAAACAATTATAGAAATTTTTATCAAATTCCAGCACTGGATTTTGTGGCTAAGCATTAGCAGTTTGATAAAGCACAACCTCGTCTGGCATAAATTAACATACAATTGGAATAAGGCTGTGGGATCAATATGCTTCAATTACCTGTAACCACTCAAGACATTATTTCTGAATATACACAATGAAAGACTGGAACAATAAAGTAAAAAGCAAGTTAATTATTTATAAAGTATGTTACATGCCCACAACTACATTAACTTATTAAACCTAATTACTACATCTTTTGGGTCAATTTTTATGTCTGTTTCATGTTCTTACATATGTGCACTATTAAACATCCAAAGTTTGAGCTACTATCCTGGGTTAAAGAGAAACTAGAGCAATTATTTTCTTTTTTCAGACAACCACATCAATTTTTGAAGACAGAGAATGAAAGGTATGCTATCAAATGTTTGAACTTCTGGGACAAGTTTTGGTATTTAACGAATAGTTATGAAGAAAACAAAGAATAGGGAATTGTTATTATCAGCAATTCCTCCACAACAGGAGCGTCATTAAACACTACAACCGAAAGTACTACAAATCAACTAAGGTGTAGCTCTCCAAAGAAATCGGTAATGTTTCAACATGGGACAGTTATTTCAACTGAGTTCTTACCTGACAATCAAAATTTCACAACATTTCAGGTGTCTACATAAAAAAAGAATTTTAACAAATCCTGAAAATTTCATAATAAACAATTCTAACATGGATGGCAAGCAATCAATTTCTTAGACAAACATCACGGTCAACCACTAGTCATGTGAACAAATCTGAAATTAGTTTTAGTATGACAGTAACCTACAGTCAATACTCAAGTGAGATTCTTTGAAAAGAAATATTCCATACAGAAACAATTTAGAGCACTGAAAAAAAAAGAAAAAAGAAAAAAAGAAAATCAGGAAACTAACTGAGAGTTGGGCTTGACTTCTCATAAATGAGGCATTCAAATCATTTTTGCATTAACTATTAGAAACCAAGAGTATCTCATAAACGTAAGGAGTATGTTTTGTACAACCAATAACAGCACCTGGCTTCATATGGGGACACCATGACCAACAACCTGGAGCTTTAACTCTTACTTACCTGTAGTGAAAGAATACCTGCAGTAAAAAAAAAAAAAAAAAAAAAAAAAAAAAAAAAAAAAAAACCCACAGTAAAGTAGTAACACTTCTAATATACATCTGTACGAGTACCTAACTGCTAGGTTTCTTATCACATTTGTGCAGACTAATATTTCATGCTTCCTCAATGGAGTAAGTTAATTTTGTAATGATAGTTTGAAAAACTTATATACAATATGATCACATTTCATTACAGGGAAAAACTGCAGTCATTCTGTCCAACATGTTAAAACTGGAGTCTAATGCTTGAGTTGCTACTTCAGCCTATTTAACAGAACTTAGACATGAAACACCTATTATTCTGAGTGTGTATATTCCCTTCAAGCCAAATTTGCTCGTTTCATTACTTTTTAAAATATATCTTTCAAATTTTCAATTCAGTGAGCGTTTGTAAATTGTTCAAGCCTGTGAAAAGCACAAACTGGGTCAATCTTTGAAGATCAGTTTAATTACAGTATGATGGTAACACAGACGAAATACTTCTGTCATATAATCTATACACTCATTTCAAATGCACATTTATTATATGAAATACTTATCTTTGCACCTCTCTAAGCTGAACTGTTATTCAATTAAAAAAATATCAATAGATTTTAATGAGATCATATGAATCCATCTGAATTTTTTCATTGTTTTCTATTTTTTGCAGGGACATTTTTGCAGACATGATTGATGACCAGCAAGCATAAATGAGTTAGGAAAGGAAATAATAAAAGAATATAACTGCAGAACTGAAGAAAACTAACTATTCTATTTCTCTCCAGGTGACATTTTCATATCCCACTATAATGTAACAACATCAATTACTGTTATTATCCATTTATTTCCACAATTAAAAAAATTTGGTTGCACACTCTAGTAGAGCAACTGCAAATTCAAATGAAAAAACAAACCTCCCTGACTTCTGCAAGAACTGAATATACCTTATATACGTGTGTGTGTGTGTGCACACATACAAATATATATTACAAACACACACACACACATAAAGAAATATATGTTGTTAAAGTACTTGTATTAATTTATGTTCATATAGGTACAATATGACCTAAGCTACAATATTGAAATCATATTTTTCCATGTTTTTAAGCACATCATTCTTGCATTAAATTGATTAAAAATTTGAATTCTCCTATGAGTTTTCTGTATAAGGACAAAATGTACATATCAGAGAGACACCTCTTACCAACTATGCATGTGTAAGTCTGACCACACTTGGCCATTTTACACATCTTCGCAAATATTATAGCCTTACTAGAAACACTGAAGCTAAATTATCTGCAGATTCCATTTGTATGGCCATTAGATATCCTTATCATTTTAGGATTTTTTTAAAATTATACCTCTGTGTTTGCGGTGAACTTTGCTAAAGTTGGGACAGAAAGTTGGGGACACTTTATTTATTTATTTAGCTTTTGTTAATTTTAACACCTGTTGATCTAAACAGAGTTAAGCATATTCTGATTTACAGAGTTTTATTTATTTAATCTATTTGAAGCGCTCACTACCTGAGTATTGCATTATATGAAAACAATCAGTTACTACAACGTAGAACTGACTACCTTTTTCATGGTTCACTTGAAACGCAGTGCTATTAGCAGTAACAGAGAAAATGCTATACTAATCTCAGGCACTAGCAACAACAGAAATTACTTTTTGATGAATACATAATGACTTAAAATAGAAAATGCCCAACATGAAGTAATATCTAGAACTAAAAATTAAAGTGAGAACAGAGTCTTTCACATTGCCAAAATTACTCCTCTCTCCCAGTCACCTATGCATTGATCTGAAATTTTATATTAATATCAATGAAAATCTAGTACAAAACCAAATACACTTCTGACTCGAAACAGACTGTTACAGACTTAAGAGTTCTACCTAAAGTACAACTGTACATCCTGCTAATGCAACCAGAAGTTCCTGTTCTGGGATCTAGCCACCATAAATCAGCAATGACTATCATATTCCATTAAAAAATAATGTGCTGGTAACATGAGTGTTCTGTCTGTCAATCTCCCATAAGAAGAATTTAAAACTACCCATTCAGCTAGCAAATGGAAGCTCTAAGTAGAGTGATATAGAAAAGCCATCAGCTCACTTCCCCACATATAACTAGCTGGATATGAATCTTTGGTATTTTAGAGGCACTCTGCTTTAAAACCAACCTTGCTATTTCTTCACGATGAGCAGTCCAGTCACGAATGTAGTCTTCCTGTTCCTTTATTCTGTGCTTGAATGTATTGCTACTTTGAGTTGCTGTCCCAGTGCTCTGCAGTCGTGTGGTTTTCAGGGCTGGAGAGGTACGTAGACGGGTATGTTTAGGGGAATTACGGTTTGATCCAAATTCATCTTCTGAGGTGGAAGCATAATCTGTAGGAAAGCGCCTCCATCTTGCACTTACTAAATTAGTTTAATTATTAAAAAAGAATTATTATTGCATCTTTTGTAAGGAATAAAGTTATTATTTCAGTAACACCACAAAAATACACAACTATTCATTATCAGTCCCCAGGTACCTTACAAAAGTTTTACTGACTACATCTTAAAAAGAAAGATACAAAACTTGTGTTAAATAATAAATACTGATTAATAAAACATAAAACGGATGCTCTTTGTATAATGATGAGTGAAAAATGATGTAAAAGTCAGTACTTGTATATAAGCTCAGGCAAACTGTATTTGCAAAACAAGGACCCAATTCATTAACATTTAAGTATATAGTCAGATTGCACTTTTTCTGCAGATTTTTTCCCAAGTTAAATTCTAAGTTTAAGTGATACACACAAAACTGAAAAGACATGAAGGAAGGATTAAGCTGGCACCAATCCCTGAACACATGCTTACATAAAGAAAGCATAAAACTCCTAGAGGGTACATTATGTAGTTAGTACAGAAAAAATAATCACTATTGTGTTGCAAAAATGAGAAGCACTCACAAAACAATCATCTTCAGTGCAAAAGGCATATATTCTATATCCAATGTATAAAACACACAAAGCATATATAGCCATGTTGCTGAAGACAGACTGAAGTATAAGAGAATTGAAATGAAGTAGCAGGGTCTCTTCTCACTGTGAATTACTAAAGACTAGAAAACGTGTTTCAGAAATGCTGTCCTCAAACATTTCCAGTGGGATTAGATATCATCAAGTGTAATGGAGTGCTCATCACTACAACCTGCTAAAAATCTGCCAAACTCACTGCTATTCATCAGGCTCTACACTTACTGCAGATATTTTAAAAATTGTGTGTTCACCTGTTGGTAGTTGTTTTTACTATGCGAGTGAAAAAAAACATAAGCAGTAATAATGATTCTTCCTGAACCATTCTCAAAAACATTACAAATGAAGTATATATCAATGCAAATCTAGGTAAAAACTGAAAGTAATTTTTAGTTGAGAAAAGATTTATGTAATGCGCTGAAATATGACAGTATGTAGAACATAACATTGGTGTATAAGCTTACATCCCTTCCCACACATAAAAATTCCTTTTGTAATTACTGAAAACAAATATACACTTATGCAATTTTTTCAAGTTTAAATGTGAGCCTAATTTGAAGTAATGTGGGCTTTGAATCATGTCCAATTCTACTAATAATTTTTCAATAATCTAACTTTACTGAAGAAAATCAGTCAGTTACTATTCTCTTTTAGAGGTTTCAAACTTGTTTTGATCATAGGGAAGTAGAACATAAGCAGAAAAAGCACATTTCCCCACCAATAGCATGCAAGCAATGTGTGACCGAAGTCCAGAGTACTTTATGAGTTGGGCCCACAGTTTATCATCAATTTTTGTTAAAATTCTTTGTCCCAATTCCAATTATATCAATCGAAGCAATTATAAAATCCATCTTAAAATCTCTCACGTGAGCTAGTCCAGCAACTCAACACTGTACAATGAGCATATGTAATCATATATTTAAAAACTAAAGATTGAATGAGAAGTGAAATATCAGAAACAGATTTGATTTCTAGTACTCTACCACTGTAAGTTTCAACAGCAGGATCTGGGTCTGGGAGAAGCTTGGATTGCTCTGTGTACAAAATAGTGTTTTATCATGTTAATTCTTATTAAAATATTTGCTTAATAAAAATCTATTGCTGAGATTAGTGTTAAACCCTCTCTTCCATACAGTATGCCCCCACACTTCTTGGGAAAAAGATTCTTAAATTATACATTCATTCAAAACCAATGAATTTTGCAAAAGCTTAAACATTTCAGAGAGGATCTGTCTGAATGAAACGACATCAATAATTAACTACATAGTGCCATAAAACCTCTTGCCATTTTTAAGTCTTAAAACGTTACCGCACCTTAGAATGGCGTTAAATGTTAAAATGGTATAAAATGTTAAAAAAACGGTTTCTAATTAGCATGGAGAAAAATAATACAGACTTAACAGTAAAAATCTCAAAGTTGTATGATTTACGACAAGCAATAACCAAGCACGTTTTGCATTCGGCTAGCTATACATTTGCACATTTACACTTTTAAGACAAGTTTTGAATTATGCAGCCCACAAATGTGACTGTAGTTTATGCAGATTTCTGAAAGCCATCTGGGACACCAAAGACACTGAATATCAGAATCTATCACCAGAAAATCCTCCCAAACCCTGGAACCTAAACCAGGAACTAGTCGGCTTGAAGTACATTGTGTTGGTAGCAAGTTTAGTGATTTGCTCATGGTATCTTGCTTTTTCAGGGCAGACTTTACTAAGCCATAGCCTTTATAAAATACTATACTTTCACTGATGCATTGCTTTCTCAAGTTTCATACATTTCAAGGATCTTGAAATTTTGTGCTACAATAACAGTAAAGATCAACTGGTAAGGGCTGTTTTCTCTCCACGCTGAAACCCTCGTGTTCTTTCACAAATACCTTGATAGCTTCGATCAACTCATTTGCTACTTATTTGCAATGTCAACTAGATCAGCAAGCCAGCAGAGCTGTTGAATGCATGTCAACTATTTGCTTAACAGGTTCTCTCTGCTCTGAATTAATGCTTACTTTTACAGTTGCCATCATTGTCTGGCTCACAAATTCCTAAAAATCAAGTCTACCTCTAAAACTATGTTACTCTAGACCTGAACCTGATCGTTCCTTTCCCCAATAGATAGGTCTTCCTGTAACATCATCTTCAATTTTCTTCCAGAGCTGTAAGAAAAGGTCTTCCGCCTTCTGTTTTTATTGGTCAAACTCTACCGTTTAAAATGATTCAGTGCCTTGATCAAATCTTTCATTGCTTGGATTAAATCTCATGCTGAAAAACTATTAATCCTGCTTCTCATGTTTTTACAGTGTTGTCAGTTTTCAAGCCTCCCACCACAGAAACACCCTGATAATTACTTTAATGCTGGTATTCTCATCTAAGACCTTCCATTTATCTGCTTGCCCCTTTATTTGAATGCAAGCAATACTAAACAGTATCAAGACTTAAAAAAGATCCTTGAAATTATGGACTTCCTGACAGTTCTGAGAATTTTAATGCTATTACACTTTAAAGTTCATCCACATGAAGTATAAGGCAATAAAAAAAATATCCAAAGACTACATTTTTTTTCTCTTTTACAGGCACATATGTCTAAACATTCAAAAAGATTTGGGAAATGCAGAAATTTCTCGTTGGTAGTCTGAGTTTAAAAGGTGTGATTGTGCTGTTAATATTAAGTAGTGATCTAAAATGTCATAAAGTCAACTCTGATGAACAGGCCCATGGAAAAATCTTAACACTTAGATCTCAACTGTTTTTCTGGTAAAAGAAAAAAACCAAAATTATTGTCAACGATCATTTTCCAGTCTAAGTGAAGGGAAACAAGAAAATAAATCACATTTATATCTTAAGACTGCCTCAGTCAAAAAACTAAAATGCATATAAATATTGAGGCATTTTTCCTCAGTCATTTCATTAGTAATTTCCAAAAATCACTACAATTTAAATGGCATTTCTAAAAATAAAAGTTGATATTAAGTTGACATTTACAAACAAAATTAAGTTCAGGAATTATATGCTTTGGGCCCCAAATCTGTGTTGCATTACATTTTAATATTCTGCATGACAATAACATACTATTCAAATATATTTTAAATACGCTTTTATGGAAATAAACTCATACATGGTACTTTTGGTAACTTGATGCATTGAGTAGTTCTTAGATCATTTTATTTGGTGATAATGGGAAAATGGAGGTGCACTGAGTTGTGGCCTATATACATTAGGAAATTTTACACCAATCTTCAGCAAATTCAAATTTCCCTCAAGTACACCCTAAATATCCTTGTAAAAAATTACACAATAAGCTTACTGACATAGATAAAATCTGGAACTCCAAATCCTAAACAGTAGTATTTTACTAATATAGTAACAAGACTTGACGAGTTCATCAAGCCATGATTTTGCTTTTGCTTTTTAGTATTTTGCTTTCACAGTATCTGACTGCTTTATTTATTGTTTTTTTTCTTGCATTTACAGTGAAATCTGCTTCTCCTGGATTTTGAAATATAAACTGATAAAACTTTTTCTAACAGAAGCTATTTCTACTGTAGATTCTTCAAACAATGATATGTTGAGATAGCTCATGAAAAGACAGTATCTTTTCTCTCTTGAAAACAGTGTATTTATATAAGCTACCTTAAATTTTGATTGTGTAATGCAGGTAAATCAGAAGAATAACAAAGATGACCATAACAGACTAGAAAGAAAATACCAAAACCAGTCCACTGAGCAGAACTGGCAAAACACTTAAAACCATGGGGAACTTCAGGAGGCACAGTCCACAAGAGCACAAACCTCAAAAACCCATACATAATTTTGTGAAAAATGGATAAAGAAACCAAGCGATATGAAATATCTGGGTTTCACCTTTTTAAAAATCAATAGCATCAGGATGTGAACTAGTGTCAATTATTAAATTAAACCTATAAAAGCAATCTTATAAACATATAAAAGCACTCTTCCCTGACCTAAATGTTGCCACCTTTCAGACTGCACATACCACTAATTAAAAATGAAAATGTACTTTTTGTGTAAGAGATCTGAGGAAAAGACTGAGGTTTTTTCTCTGAAGTTTCACTTTTTCTTGTATCTTTGCAGAAACCTGCTATAACACAATAGATACAACTTCATAGTTCAGTAAACATCTCCTTGCATCTCTTCTGAAATTTCTATTTAGCTAATCGATTATACAGCCAATAGTTACTTGCCTGGGAAAGACTACTAAAAATTCTATAAAAGGACATATATGATACACAAACAACAAACAAGCAATAGGACTGCTGCAAATGTACATGTCATAGATGCTTTTATCAGCTGAGAATGGGAAGCTGTAAAGCAGAAGATATAATAATTTTGGTGGCAAAACAAAAAACACAAAACATCAAAAATAAGGAAGCTATTCCATTTCCCCCTCCCCTGATTGTGCTTTAAAATTAAAATTGGCTTCAAATAAGGTCAATCTGGTAGTACAGCAATTCAAAAGGCAAGAAGACACCAATTATAGATATTTGTTTCATCAGCAAGATGACTTCTCTAAAATTACATTTTAATTTTAGTTGACTCAGTGTTACTGTTGGAAAAAAAGCCAGTAGCCTTTCTGCCTGCCTGCACCTAAAGTGTTATGCCACCTTCTAAGAGAATGGGTAGGTTAAAATTCGTCACTTGTATGGGGTTTCCCTTCTGTACATCTTATAGTAAAGAAGGTATTACTCAAAAAGAACATCAACAAATTCAAACAGAAGCAAAAATGAGGAAGAAGGGTGTTGGGCTCTGTACCTGCAAATACTTCTCTTTTACAAAAGATGATTTGCAACAGAGAACAAAAACTGCTCCAAGACAAGGCAAAAGTTTTGTTAAAATAAGCAACTTAACTTTATGATATTTAGTTAAGTAATGCTTGTGTTCTTTGTTCTTTTTTTCTTTTTCTTTTTTTTTTTTTTTTTTTTTTTTTTTGTTACTTTACTAATCTTCTTACAACACAAACTTCACTTTTGTGGTTCAGGAAGTGAATGTTAAATTGTTAATATAAGGATCAGCTTTCTCACTGATCACTTGCTGTTCAGCGTATTTACAAGCCTAACTTAGAAATAAATACTGTATTTTCTATCTAGTAAAAAGTCCTGCTGACCTTCTGAACTTTTACCACTGCGACTCAAGCAAAGGGATTTCTGCTCTTTTTTTCTACTGTGCAAATTAGTGCTGCCACATTTAAATGCCTCAACGCAATTCTGTTACCAATTCCTCCCCCTCCCCCCCCCCCCAAAAAAGCCAAACAGTTAAAAGGATTAAAATTTCTTATCTTTAGAGTTTCAAATGTGAAAAACCCACAAGCCTAGTTGATGAAGCCTCCTTCTTCTCCAAAGGAATAATGCTTTAACAAAACTCAAAGAATGCTTCGTAAGCACTATTCCTTAAAAACTTAGAAAATATCTATTATTTTATGACACTGGTTCAAATAATCTCACGTACCTGAAGGAGAATTATGAGCTGAAGCCAGAGATTTGGATTTTGAATCTGAAAGTCGAGAAATACTATTAGCTCGAGTTCTAGCAGAAACTTTAGTACCGTCTCCTGCTGACGTTAACCTTGCACCACTTCTGATGATAGCTTCTGGGGTACGAGATGAGGCTGTGCTTCTAGTTATTGTTGCTTCAGAGTCACTCCGTGCTGATAAAGAGCCAAGTCGAGTTCTGCGAGGCTGAGCAAGCAAGTCTATTCTGGAAATACTTCTCCTCCCTGATGGAGGTTTTGATGTAGAACTTGTGGTGGACACTTCAGAAGCCACGGAAGCTTTATCTGCATCAGCGAGTTCACTATCTGAGGCTTCCCCAAGGCGTGCTCTGCGCAAGAGAGAAGTCCTTGTAGGACGAGGTCTTGGAAGAGTGGTAGATTTACTGGATTGCCCAAGTGTAACAGGAGAGGTTTTTGATTTAGCTGATTTTCCTTCCATTTTGGAATGTAAAAGTTCATCTGCCGAGGCAAAAGGAACTCTTCCGTGTGATTTGCCAGAGTAGGTTTCCTGGTCAGATGATAAGATATCAGAAATAGCAGAATGAGGTACACTAGATGTTTGGTCATCATCTGTCAAATCTACTGATGGTTGTCTCATTCTTCCACTGGATTGTACAGGTTTACGAGCATCAGCTCTAGACCCACCATCTGAAGATCGACTTTTAGTTTTCTTTTCTATCTTCTCTCTGGCATTTGTTGCAGAAGATTTTAAAACATCCTTTGAAGGCGAACCAGAGGAACATCTATCTTTATATAAAGTTGTAAAGCTCTTCCGCTTCTGTGTGGATTTTCTTTCAGTGTCACCAGTTACAAGGCTGATTGTGCTGGCTGTGTCTACATCTGATTCTGGTGATATGGAATTATCTCTGTTATAGCTAGGAGTCTCAGGACCTTCATCAGTTTTATTTTCTTCACGCAATTTAGCTTCAAGGAAAGCCATTACAGCCTCAGTGTCTTTCAAAATGAGTGTTGTATCCAGACTGGAATCAGTGTCCATAGAGTCACTTCTCTCACGAATTTTGTTTGCAGGTGTTAAAGGGACAGCAGATCCACTTTGCTTATTAATGTGAGGAATAAGTTCTATAGGTATATTTGTGCTAGGCTTATCTATAGTAAAGCTACCTTGCCTCACTAACGGTTTTGAAGATTCCTTTTTTTCTCCTCCAGATGCTTTAGGACTTTGTCCCTTAATAACTTCTTCATTTTTTCTTCTTTTCCCCTCACTCTGTACCAACTTCATTTCTGCTTTATCAGTAGGACGTCCAGGAATTTTGTCTTGATTATCCAACATTTTGTGCGACATGGCTATTTCCTCCCTAGTTTTCTCAGCTTGGTTTGCAACAGGTTTTGTAGAAGATTGTTTTGTGGGTGTCCAGTGTCCTTGCTCCTTTCTTTCTTGTTGCTGAATTTTTGCTAATGCTTGTTTTACCATGGAAGTTTCTCTGCTAGTTTCAACTCTCTCTTTAACAGAAGGGCAGCTGCTAGGGAAAGAAAAGACTTTGTCTCCAGCAGCTTTGGGTGAAAGACCGTTCACTGTTCTGCTTGTCTTCGCCATACCTCTACTATCAGCATCTGAGGCACGAGTTGGAGTTTCTTTCTCCTGAAGTTCAGTGTCTTGCTTTTCACCTATCTCTGATCTCTGATGAGATGCAGTTTTTACTTTTGAGCTTTCATTCGCTCTCTCCTCTTTAGGAAGTTGTGGAAGTGTCCTCCTCTTTCGCTCACCTTGGCCAGTCACAGAACCAGTGCTTTTAACTGAAATACCAGATTCACTGATGTCTGTGTCTAAAAACATGAAAGAAAATCTAAGTCATTAAATGTAAACATTGAATTCCTAAAATTACATTAGACTAATAAAACAACGTAAAATAGAACTGAAAAAGACATTTAAGAAGTCTTTAGTCCCCCTCTCCATTCCATGGCAGGATCAATTACACTTAGATAAATACAAGTTAAGAGGGGTTTAATAAGTTCCCAAAAATCTCTGATGCTAGAGATTTGACTATCCCTATAAACAAATTCAGTGCATAATTCTCCAGATTTTTTCCCTAATCTTTAATCTAAGCTTTATTTTCTGCAATTCAGCCCATGACTTCTTGTCCTATCCCCATTAAGTATAACTTTCTCTTTACAGAACATTATTATAGAGCTGGAACCCTGCTGGTGAATTAGATTAACCACCTCTAAACTATGATAAATAAGTTGAAGTTAATTAGCTATATTATTTTACTGTTTAAATAAAAATATAATAAAAGTCCAACAAAAACACAGTCACTGATGTAATAGATTTAGAATAGGTATTAGAGATAATACATGATATTAGAGAGATTACATAGATTTAAAATAACATTTCTGTATTATTAGAATTAGTATATTAAAAGTATCATAGAAAAGGAAGCTTATTATATACAAAGTCATTACAACACAATCCAAAGTGCTGATACAGAGCTACCAAACAGTATTTAAAAGCTTAAAAGTTTAAAAGCAATAGAATTACTGCAATGCACTGTTTGTGTGTTTTACCACAGAGATATGATCAGGCTAGAAAAGGTCATCTTATTAAAGTATGCTTCCTAGAAATAGGAAGTTGCAGGAAAAGGAAAGGAGTGACTTCAGAAGCATGATAGGAGAGCAAAGACAGAACAACAGATCCTCCTCTTGCCCTGCTATAAACAGGCATAGTTTCCTCCCAGATGTGGACAATTTTGGCTGTGATTAAACAAGTGCTGCCCATTTATGCAGCATCCTAGGCCAATTATTACCTTGCAGAGACTGTGACTGCAAATTGGGAAAGGGAACACTTTAAGAATGTGTGTGTCATTTGCAGAGGGACTATGCCAATTTTCTCTGTTTCATTCTGACTTTAGTATATATACCGCATAATATGGGCTGTGGTTGCTCTCATAGAAAAGGAAAGTTTTCATAGACAAAAGAATTTGAACTACTTGAAATAAGATGTTCCTGAAACCAAACTCTTTTAGCCAGCAGAGTACACTGGGACTGCATATATGAACCCAATGTTTTTGTACTTCCACAGCAGGTTAAAGTAAGTTGCACAACAAATCACCAATTAGTATCAGGACAGTATTATAATAGGAAGAGGAAAATAAGTCTAACATTCATAAACACATTCAGCACCAGATCTGAAACTTCCAGTTACTGAATGGAATAAGCCCCTTCTCCTCTCTACTTTCTTCTTCGACAGTTTATCTCATCTCACTAGGAGGTTACAGCCTATCCCTTGAAGACTTCCCTTCAAGGAAGAGGCTGCAGTGCTAGGGGACACTGAGGCATAGCTTTTAGTAGGACTGAAATGCCCTACCCATGAAGAAAGAACTTATTATGGTTGCTGCTGTAAAGAGCAAAAAGAATGCTTTTATGCCAAATGAACAAGAAAATGTATAGAAATAGAAATACATAGAAAGTATATAAAAAGTGTCAAACAAATGCAGTGCTTCTAAAGTATTTTCACTGATTTCTTAGTGGACCTGTAATGCTCTTTAGGCAGAAAAATATGGACACTCGAATTGTTGCAACAAATAGTTAATGCTGAATAGTCCCATTTTTGAATTCAATTTTTTCCATAGTGATAACTGCTCTGCTTGCCTATTTAACATGAACATACACCAGCTGGGCTGTCAGAAAGAAGCCTTTACTCAGAGCACACTCTCTGAATTGCTGATTTAACTATATTTGGATGGAAAACAAGTCTTTCTGCCTGTTTTTGCAGTACAGTGTACATACATGAACTAATACACATCTATCAATTCACTTTTCCATGGCAGAGATTAAGAACAACAACTCTGCATAATCTGTTGGATCCTCCTATGAGGCTCATCACTAACACCTATTGTTTCAGGAATAGAAACTGAAATACAGGGCTTCCCCCTTTGAGAGAACTCTCAAACCACTTAATTGCATGTTAACAATTACACTGTATGTATACAACTGTGTATATATGCATACACACACACATAAATACATAGATATACCCCAACTGAACCCTGCATACCTAAGTGAATGAGATCAGATAGAAAACAGCAGAGTATTCATCTTTTGTCTTCTTTGCATAGTGTCAAACCTTTGATGAAGAATGCAAAATGACTCTCATCTCTGAATATCTCTGAGATTTTCTAACTCTTGGTTTATTATTCTTGGGTATCATCAGGTAAGAAAAAGAAATTGGAAATTTAAAGAAAATCATTATGATTGCTATCTGTGAAGATTAAGTCCTCTCAGATACACATACCAAATCAAACTTTTTAGAATATTTAGGCAAGAGGACTTCTTGACAAGTTTCAAACAATCTTTATTAGAAGACAGGCATAGAGTTGTTCTGCTCTGACCAGATGGCATTGCTTTTGGCCATATACATTTTATGTGAAGTTTAACTACTAAGTTTTCTGAAGGAAATACAGGCATCTAAGCCAGCAAGATAGATTTTTGTGAATTATTCTTTAGATCTACATATCAAATTGTGTTTTCACTACATCTTAGGTGCTTGAATGTTTTCTGGATTTCTCCCCAGGTATTTTGGAACTGTTGCAGTATAGGACTGTGCAGCAGTTGTTTCACTTAAACCACAGATTTCATATAATGAGGAAAGAACCATTAATTCCTCCAAAGAAGATCCTAGTCAATGCCCCATCTGAAACTGACTGTTTAAAACAATACAAAAGCAATCCCCTTTCCCCCTCAAATTGTAAAGAATCAGTCGTATTACTCTAGCTCCTAGAGTAATAATATATAGAGAGTATAATATAGTATAAATACTTTATATGCATAGCTCATCCTGCTGAGTAGTACAGAGTTTAGTCACAACTTCCAATATTCTATGTACGTGATATACCACATTATTGAATTTTTCCCCTCTCCATCTCCTTAGATGTTTGGCATCCGGAGGAAATGGCTATGCAAATTCCAATTGCTAGAGGGAGTGAAAAGCCACTCCTGAAGCAGCAGTTACTGTTAAGCATTTTCCCACACACTGATAGGCAAGTTTGCATTGCGCAACATAAACAGCAAAATTTCTTTGGAAATTAATACAAAAAGTAAAATGAGACTCAAGCTGAATTTATTTTATTGCTTATTTTATTAAATGGCCTCACCTTCTAGGATCCTAAAGCCATGTGAAATTACTGCAAAGAGTAAATGATCAGAAAAGTAACTGTATTTGATGAACCATTTAAATAAGCATTCCTACAAATACTTTCATCTGCTGAATACAACCCTGAATAGACATTCAGTGATTAATCAATACATAACAGCCTGTTTATTTAGAAGTAAAGAAATAAAGTAGTAAAAAAATCCAGCTCTAGAATCAAGATTTATGCTGTCTTCCTTTTCTTGTGTGTAATAATACACAGAATTAAAAGCTAAGTTTTTGCTGAGGAAGTGATGGCTTTTTTCCAGTAATGAAAAAAAAAATAAGATTTCTATAAAGAACATAGAAAGTATCTATATTAATTTAGTAGCATTATCTAAAATCTGAGGGCAGAAAAATAAATATATCACAGATCCACTTATGGAAATGCATACATTAATTACAACCAAATTAAGATATCCCAATATAGAGGGAATTCCAAAGAAAAAAAAATACTGCCTACGAACGAGATTCAAGATTGAGCAGTTCAGCTCATTTAGCTCAGACCAGTAACAAAGGGAGTTATCTAAATGCCCCAAGAAATCTAACATTTAGGTAGAAAAACACACACTATTGGCTTTTTCCTTTTCTGTGTGTCATGCTGAATGAATAAACACTTTGGAGAAAGCACTGTCCCACTGTCCCTACACCTTTACAGTGGTGTGAGAATCTAAGAAAAAGACTCTGCTGACTAATAGGCAATCTTCAGTTTGTTCTGCAGCCCTGACTGCTGGGCAGAGTGCTGGCACCTAGCTTCCAGCCTAAACAGGGAGAGAATCCCAGGATTTCCCTCTAGCTGCCGTAAAGACTTGGTCTTATCAGTTGAACTTAGTCTCTCTTCTGAGAGACTAAGTTAAAAGACAAAGATGTTGCTTGCTCTGAAATTGTATCAGACATGGATTCTTGGCGATCTGAAGAAAAACAGCAGCTGGAACAAAAAAAAAAAAAAAAAAAAAAAAAAAAAAAAAAGAGAGAGAACATTACACTCGCATGAAAAAAACGTTAACTAAAAAGGTGCTATAGACTAGAGGAAAAACATAATTTATTATACTCACCAATGTCTAACAACAGATTATTGGACACGTTTTGTAGATGGTAGCATATCTTCAAAAACGGTGTACACAGAAAAGCTTTTCTACTCTGAAACACTTTTTTTCATATTACAGATCATTTAAACTTTGTTGAGATGCTGAGAATTTCAAGTCAACTGGAATAAGATGACATGTTGGAATTGCAGGACAGAAACATCTAAAGTATTAGAATGATAATTAAATAATTGGGTTTTTTTAAGTAGCATATTACTTTTGGAATCTGGAACAATCATTGAGATGATATGAGTTTGTAATTGCCAGTAATTTTTGCAACAAATAGCTACATTAATTCACATAATTTACAGAAGAAAATTAAGGAACTATTCTGCAGGATTTAAACACTTCTACCCTAATGTACAGATATCAGCATTAAAATTACACTGGAGTGTTGTGTTAAATCACCATCTCTAAGTCGAGATTAACAAAGAGGAAAGAAAAGAGGAACAGTAAAGTAAAGTAAGCAACTCCTTCATTATCAAGAATGTACACCTTAAGAAAACAAGGTATTTAAAATCACAAATGTGAACAGCAGTTTAAGGATAGAGCCAGCCTGAACATCTGACACTTGCAAGAAAAAAGAGGATAAAAAAGCTTGACCACTGAAGAAAAGGTATGTTTCCTACATTTCAAAACTCAGGAAGTTTGCTTTAGTTGAATGAGGGCTACAGTGAGGTCTCAGGTTGGACTGCTTTATAGTCAATCTATCAAAAATTCAGTTTGGGAAATTGCGCTGAAGCAGTCCTGAGAAAGATGTAAGCAGAGAAAAACATACTATTAAAAAAATCTGACACATCAGCTGAACTAAAATGAAAAGTTTCTTTTGTATTACACAGCTTTATGTACTTTTTATAATGTTCAGTTTAATATTACCGCTTTTCTGCCATGTCAAACACCATTATCGTTGAGTTAGATTTTACATTGTTTCTTCTAAAAGGCATGAAAGAATTTTAGGTGAAGAACTAACAGTAGAAAAGCTATCTGTCTATATTTATAACCAAGTCCTTTCCTCCCTTCATAGGTTTCTTCTGCAGAAATTATGACAACAAGAACTGCTTTTAGTACCGTTTTCCAGTGGAACAGGCCCAGATGACTCCAATCTGATGTCATCTTGGTCATGTCGTGTGTGATTAGCAGCCAGACTGGCCCATTGTGATACCCAGCGTTTACTTCCAGGGGCAGTAGAGCCTTCCTAAAGGAAGAAGAAAAAAATAAAAAAATAAAAAAAAGGAGAGAGAGGGAGAAGAAAAATTACAACTGATAACTGATGCTTTTGATAAAAAGTACCTCCTCACTCCAGGTTTTCTTGGGACTAAAAATTTCAGACACTATTTTCCTGGATGGAGGATTTGTTGAATAAGGAATTTACTCCATTATATAGTTGCAGAGTAAATACAGAGTAAGTGGCATTTCTCATTCCAATGAGCTTTTAAGCAACCAAAACTATGTAAAACCTATTAGAAAATGTACCTGGTTAAAACAAAGTTATTTCAGTCCTCACCTCAGAAAAGCTGTTGAAAGAAAGAGAGGAAAAAGAAAGGACATGGGAGTGGGGGCAGGGGAAAGGAGAAAGAAGATAAAAGGGCTTTCAAAAATATAAAATGTACTTCAGAAGGAAAAGAAAGTGACATTTTGTCAGCTTAAAAGACACTTTTGCCAACATAAATTACATTTACTTCCTTACAGAAAGACTAATTTGAAGACCAAAAGTGAAATAGCTTGTTATAATTTCCAAATTATCTAGCAGTTTACATAAACATAACTGCCTGAAGATCGAGGTACCTGAATGAACATTTCAGTCAAAGTAAAAAGGATATCTAACTATAAAGTTACAAAACTATTCTTTAGACTAGTAATATTTAATACAAACATATTAATATATTATAATAATTAAAAATCAGTTCTTATGAAGCAAAGGATTGAACTGCTTTCTTATTGTACGCAAGACAGGAAGATCAGACCAGTTGTTTGGCCTAAATTAAAAGCAAAAGCAAAGATCATCTTTAAACCAAAAGTAGGACCATCCTAGTGAGCATCATGGAAGTCAGTTTGATCAGTAGCTGATCATTTGCAGTCAGAGTACGTAGAGATGCTGCAAGGAAGGCTAAGGCCCTGTTGGAATTGAGTCTGTCAAGGGATGTCAAGGACAACAGGAAGGGCTTCTACAAATACATCAGCAGCAAAGAGGAGGACTAGCGAAAATGTGGGCCCACTACTGAATGGGGCGGGGGCCCTGGTGACGAGGGATACAGAGAAGGCAGAATTACTGAATGCCTTCTTTGCTTCAGTCTTCACTGCTAAGGACAGCCTCAGGAATCCTGCAGCCTGGACCTGAGGGAGAAAGTCCACAGAAGGGAAGACTTTCCTTTGGTTGAGGAGGAAAGGATTTGAGATCTTCTGGGCAGGCTAGATATCCACAAATTCATGGGCCCAGACGGGATGCACCCACGGGTACTGAGGGAGCTGGCAGATGTTGTTGCCAAGACGTTCTCCATCATCTTGGAAAGGTCCTGGAGAACTGGAGAGGTGCCTGAGGACTGGAAGAAAGCCAGTGTCACTCCAGTCTTCAAGAAGGGCAAGAAGGAGGACCCAGGAAACTATAGGCCAGTCAGCCTCACCTCCCTCCCTGGAAAAGGGATGGAACAGCTCATTCTGGATGTCATCTCCAGAAATGTGGAGGAAAAGAAGGTGATCAGGAATAGTCAGCATGGATTCACCATGGGGAAATCCCGCTTAACCAATCCGATAGCCTTCTGTGATGGAGTGACTGGCTGGGTAGATGAGGGCAGAGCAGTGGACACTGTGTACCTTGACTTCAGCAAGGCTTTTGACACTGTCTCCCATAACATCCTCCTAGAGAAGCTCAGCAAGTGTGGGTTAGACGAGCGGGCAGTGAGGTGGATTGAGAACTGGCTGAAAGGCAGAGCTCAGAGGGTTGACATCAGTGGCGTGGAGTCCAGTTGGAGGCCTGTGGCTAGTGGCATCCCCCAGGGCTCAGGACTGGGTCCCATCCTGGTCAACTTCTTCATCAATGACCTGGATGAGGGGACGGAGTGCATCCTCAGCAAGTTTGCTGATGATACCAAGCTGGGAGGAGTGGCTGACACACCTGAGGGCTGTGCTCCCATTCAGAGAGACCTGGACAGGCTGGAGAGTTGGGCAGAGAGGAACCTCATGAGGTTCAACAAGGGCAAGTGCAGGGTCCTGCACCTAGGGAAAAATAACCCTGGGCACCAGTACAAGCTGGGGGATGACTTTCTGGAGAGCAGCTCTGCAGAGGAGGACCTGGGAGTGCTGGTGGATGACAGGTTGACCATGAGCCAGCAGTGTGCCCTTGTGGCCAGGAAGGCCAATGGTATCCTGGGCTGCATTAGGAAGAGCATGTTGCCAGCAGGTCAAGGGAGGTGATCCTGCCCCTCTACTCAGCCCTGGGGAGCCCTCATCTCGAGTACTGTGTCCAGTTCTGGGCTCCCCACTACAAGAGAGACATGGAGCTACTGGAGACAGAGTCCGGTGTAGGGCTACGAGGATGATCAGAGGGCTGGAGCATCTGCTCTAGGAGGAACAGCTGTGAGAACTGGGCCCCTTCAGCCTGGGGAAGAAAAGCCTGAGGGGGGATCTTATCAATGGGTACAAGTACCTGAAGGGAGGGTGTCAAGGGGACAGGGACAAACTCTTCTCAGTTGTCCTGTGTGACAGGACAAGAGGCAATGGGCAGAAACTGAAGCACAGGAAGTTCCTCCTGACCGTGAGGGGGAATTTCTTCCCTGTGAGAGTGACAGAGCCCTGGCACAGGTTGCCCAGGGAGGTTGTGGAGTCTCCTTCTCTGGAGATCTTCAAGGCCCGCCTGGATGCAACCCTGTCTAACATGCTCTAGGTGACCCTGCTGAGTGTGGAGGTTGGACTAGATGATCTCCAGAGGTCCCTTTCAACCTTACTGGTTCTATGATTCTGTGATCTTTCACAGCTGACCTGAAAGAAAATAAATTTACTCTCCCGCAGGGAAAGCTTTTTAAAGCCTTGAAAAGTTTTCAAATTTAAACAGTAAATAAGATATTAAATCATCTTATGTTTTTATAGTAGACAAAGCATTTTTTTCAAAAACAGATTTCTGAATATAGTGCAATATCACTATTTAATCCATTATTTTATAGTCCCTCTTGCTCACACCTCCAAAAAAGACAGCAAGCAAGTGTGGACGCATATACATGTAGATACACATACATATGTGGCGTGGCACACTCAAAGGCTTTATACAGTCTGATTGACTGAATTCAAAAGACAAAAAACAGCAAATCAAAAATTTGTTTTCTACTGTTTCAAAGGATTTGGGTAATTTTAACAAGTCATATGAGAAATCACAAATCGAGATCAACAAAAGAGATGGGAAAGACACTGAGTTACCAGTAATTTGCTTCCTGAGAAAATTTGTAGGAGGTATTTTAGAAGGTTAGTTGAATCAATGCTGCCTGTTTAAATCCTCGCACTTCTGTTCAATATCCCGATTATGCACTAGCCATTTGAGATTCTGTTCTTTAACCAGGAACCAATCTATTTATCTCTTTTGACTAGAAACGAATCCTGTAAGTAGAAAGTGTTTCTTCTTCTGAAGCCTCATTTCTTATTTCATTTCTCTGTTTACACCATTTCTCCTCATCCCTACTAGCAAACTGTCATCCTTCTCGAAGCAATTAATTACAGCTCAAGCCAAATATGGTAGAGCTCCCAATTATCATTGCTAGAGGGAGCTTTGAACAGTTCCTTCCGTACTATCAAACTAATTCCAGAGAGACAGAGATAATATGCACCAGAAAACATCAGAATGGCACTTCAGTGGAAAAGTATGTTAAAATTTTGCAAATCGATTGTAGTGAAGGAACATGATAAATTACTTTTTCCTTAATTACACTGCCAAAAAACCCTGTTTTCTACACAACAATGGATGGGAATGTTTTGTCAATTCTCTGTATACAGGACAACTAACAAAGCTCTAAAAAGCTGCTTCTTTTGACAGCAATTTAAGAATGAAAGCTTTAATAGCTTACTAGATGAAGTTGCACAAAAATTTTTTAAGTCTAGTATACAGCACAATAATAAAGTGATACATACCCAGTGAGATTTTTAAGATATACCTATTAAAAAAAAGTTGAATTCAGTTATTCTAGTTTTCTTCCTAAAATCCATACCAACTTTCCTCTTGCAAACTTTCAAGTAACCAACCATTGTCTGAAACACCCTCCAAATAGTCTCTTGAGTACCAAGAGAAATTTTGCAGTCTTTCAGAAAGGCCAGGTTTACATAAAAGGTATCAGCCTTTTAACTTCATGCTTATCCTTCTTTCCCTTATTCTTTTCATACATTCAAACTAAATTGGAGCAACACATCTTCACAAAAACTATCAATGGATTTCTGTGGATGTAAAGATTTATAGCTTCAGGCTCTACTTCTACAAAAAAAAAAACAGCACATGCACAAGATACCTGGAAGCTACTCCACCATACGGCACTTCAAAGCACCTTTTTCTTAAAATAAAATAAAATTCCACAAGCACAGGACCATAGGAGAATAGTCTTTTCAGACACACACTCCAGGCCTCTTGCATTGTAAAAATTGGGTTGTCCTATCTTCTTTTGAATTTTTCAAGTGCCATCTTGAAAGCAATTCCTTTATATTTCCCTCCTCTCATGGCTTCAGAAACACATTCCTCCAGGGATGATAATCTCTTTTCTAATTTCCACACTCGCTATTTTTTATAGCCAGTGTCTTCACATTTGTTCATGGAACAACACTGACCTCTTAAGTAGTTCTTTTTCCTTTTGTTGTGTTTACTCCACTAAGGCAGCAAAAGCCAGCAGTCATACCCATCTCAGCTACTATTTTGCTAGATGAAATGAATTAAATAATATCAATTTGTTCTTGTAGAGTAAACTTTAATTTCCTTAATAATCTGAGTAGACACCTTTGTACCTTTTCCAGTTTTGAGTTCACCGTCCTTGCACAAGAACGATCAGAATTCCAGTGCCAATATTTCAGAGGAAATTTTACCGACAGCTTCTATCACAGCAACACTTCCTGTTTCTACTGAAAATACATCTCCTAATGCATTCAAGGGTCACATTTGCCTTTTCACAGCCATATGACATTAGTGACACAGTCATTTTATGTTCATTCTTTATGTTAAGATCTAAGCCACCCAAAAAGCAACTATCAAACTTCAGACTGAATGGTTTGCTCTAAAGGAGAACAGGAAATTAGTGTAATGAGAGTAGACACACAAAAGAAAATAAAGCCTCTAACACACATAGCAATTCTCCAGTTCTAAAAGCAATACACCAAGTATGTACATAGAAAAAATTATTCAGTAAACAGAATGTCAGCAATATTATTTCTTTTATTTTCAATGGTAAAGATGTGAAATGGACATTCAAAACACAGAAAGAATCACTATGGTCAATAACACTGATGACTCTGCAAGCACAGAATCAAGACTAAGTTTGCTGCAATTTTCATAAAAATAAACAGATGGATATGACCTTGAAAAGCACATCAAGCAGACACAGAACTGAACGGCGGTAAACCATGTTTATGATCAGACAACTGTGGTTTGCACACTATGGCTGGTCACTGAAAATTAAATGGAAGCGGGGTGCATAGATCTTACCCTAAATGCCAGCAGTATTTCAATTAATCAAATCTGCATAATAATAATGTTCTCTACCTTCATTCTCTATCTTATTTAATTTTGTTCAGGTATCACACTTAGCTTGGTTGGCAAGTGGCAGCTTATGATTCAGAAAAAAAACATTCAAATATTTTAAGTAGATGGATTCAGTTGTTTTACTCAGTACTTACTGCCTCATCTGTAATCATTTAAAAGGTAAGAACGAGTGCATGCAGGCTCAATTGAACTTTGCCAGACATTCATTCTACATTTTTATTTAGTCTCGTTATGTAAACTATTCCAAAGTACCCAAGTCTGTCATAACACCATGGAAAAAAAATATCAAGAATTTCTTTATCAGAGGAGCATATTTTACTCCCTTTCGAAGGACATTATTCATGATACTTCACAAGCCCTGTAAACTTAACTTATTTAAGTTCAAAGTAATCTTTCAAACCTTCTATAAAAAATTCTTCTATAAAAACCTTCATCACCTTCCAGAATTGAAGTCTCTGAAATTTTTATTCTCCCAATGCCTTTTTGTTTTTTTTTTCTTTGTAAAACGTCTGTCATCTGACAGTCTGACTTCATCTCATCATGCCAACTCATCTATAGGCATACCTGTGATGGAGCAGATAGAACAAGACCCACCAACAGTCAGAGCTGATGCAAATCTGCAACACTGAGCTACCCAGAGCCTACCTGACCATACGAACCAAGATTTTCAGTAACATTTATTAGCCCATGAACTACTGCTCAGTGATGCAGTAAGTCTTTTAAAAAAACTACAAGCAGAAAAGTGTGCAGATGACCAGACAATGATGTTTCTTATGACCAGAATGATGACCAAAATATGACCAGAATATGACATAGCTTATAAATCAAAGACATTTTCCTCTCCCTTTCCTAATGATAAAACAAACTGAGTCTAAGTTTTGGTAACAACATTTTAAATATTACAAACTTCTCCAATTGAATCAATAGTTATCATGATTGTTTCCTTCTTACAATACCACAAAATACACTTCTATCATCTGCAGCCTGAACTGGCATGTCTTTCATTTTTACATACGTATTAACAAACTTTTATTTTTTTGTTTTAGTAAGCTTTTTTCCACCTTTAGCCATTCTGATCTTTTCCCAACTCAATTCTTACTACATCTACATTACTTACAACAGCTTTGTCTTGTTTACCTACAGAAGAATTTTTTATCTTTTTCCTATCATAACTCATAATAATCTTGCAAATTAAGATTATGCCAAATTACTCATTTCGTGCTCAGTATCTCAAAATTTATTTATTCAGCAAAGGCACAATTCTCATAATTCTTCTCAAATTCACAGCCAGTTTTAGTGTGTCATTCTTAAATCCCGTAATCTGTAAAGCATGACACTTCAAAAGCTCAAGCATGTTCATAAAACTCATATGAATCTTCTGCTATTTATACAATTAGAGAAATGGAAAATGTAGATATTTTTGATAATCTTGAAAACTGTTATGGCACAAAGGCGCTGAATGCTACAAAAGGCATGAAAAAGAAGAGATAGGAGTAGGATTGTGGATATGGATTCAAATATAGAGGTAAGATGAAAGGCAGTTCAAATTCTACCACACAATACAACCGCATTATATGGCATAATTTATTCAAAATAATAGCCTTAGAGAACCTATTCAAAAATACTAATCTAGATATGACACATACAGTGACACACTTAGTGTAACAGCACTGCATAGTAGCTAAAATACAATTATGACAAAGGAGATATTTTCTATGAAGAATAGATTCCTAGAACCTAAAGACAATGTTTCTTTGCATGACAGGTGCACAAAGTCACACTTTAAGCTCTTGATATATTCTAGAAATTATCAAATGTGTACCAACTTACTTGCAGGATCATATTTCACCAACAGCTTACCATGGCAACTAAAAGTACGTGCTGGACGCTTTGCTACTGTTACCAGATTAATTCTGCTCCAGTCTGAGCCTGTTCTGTTCCTATCACATTTCAAGTTTACTTTACCCATCACAATGATATCAGAACATCTTCCAAGATTTCAATATGAAGTACCATTAACACATAGCTCATGTATATATCCTGTGAGTCCTGTACAAAGAACACGCATTTTCCTTCGCCTAATCACTGATTAAATGCCTACTGCTTGCCTCCAAGGTACCTAAGAAGTGGCTCCGCATGAGCAGCATCTTGCTTGTGAACTCAAACCCTGAACAGGAACACCTGAAGTCCTCTGATTTTGGAAAACAACAACAACAACAATCTGAAATGTATTATCCATCGTATTTTTCCTAGCTGGCTTTGTATCATGCATTAAATGCATATAACTTATTTCTGAATTTTAATACTGTTACCTTCTTCGGGCTATAAAACTTTTTCCCAGCTTTTTCTCAGTTGAACTGTATAACTCACAAGAAGTGTACACTGTGCAAATGTGTGTTGCAAATGTAATGTTACAAGGAAATTCTTGCTACATTTCCAAAACATTAGTGTTAATGGAAATAGAAAGGTAGCAAAATTTAAAATACCTTCACAATTTAATTTGTGTGACAGAAATTTTGATAATGCAATAAGGGTTTAATAAAAATCAAATGTTTAAAGATCTGAACTGGTATTTTCTAGTCAAAGGATTTTTTTTTTTGCTCTTTAACACTTACTAGTCAATTATTAGTGCTCTCTCTTATTGGAAGAAAAAAGAAGACCATCAAAAATTAAATTCTACCTCTGTGTCAAGAAATCCAGTTGTACTCAGTGGTCTTTTTTCTTCCAGCACTACTGTAGCAGAATTTATAGCCCAATCTTTTACTAAATCTTTCTGGTTCTCGTTGATAACAGGCCTATTATAATCCTGGCTGTCATCCACTCCAAATACCTGAAAATGAAACAAACCATTATACACATTAACCCAGTACCATCCTAATATTCAATGTTCAATGTTAATGGATGGATGGTGGCATGCTGGCATAGTGAGTTTAAGTAATATTTGTTGTATTATGCTTATCTGTCATCTTGGTCAAATCTACAAGTTAAATAAAAGAAACAGCTACAGTAATTTTGAAAAGAGTAGAGGTCTATGTCAACGTCATTAAAATTCATGGAACTGCTAGCTGGAATGGTCAGATATGAAAAAATGACACTGATGAAGAAACAAGAAACACAACCAAAATAAATTACCAAAACAATTTTAAACTCCATTTCCTAACTGAGGAAAAAAAAACCCAACAACAAAACAAAAAGCACCACATTTTCAGATTTTTGACAGCAGTGAAAACAAGAAATATGCATGAAATATACTAAATTCTTTCTCTAATTAAAACAAAATTTCATTCTTCCCTTTGGCAGGGAGTTAGCAGATTTTAGAACTCCACCAGATCTTAAAACCCATGTAGACTAACCTCACTCAAGACCTGGCTTCTCCTGGTTCTAGAACTACACTGTTTCCTACTGATGTTTACATCGATCCCTTCCATTTGTGATAGAATACTTTCTCCATTATATTTACAACCATTGCTCACACAGATTAATACTAGAAAGATGTTTCAACTATTATAAGGCAATGTAGTAACACAGAGTTAAGTAGGAGAACCAAGGCATCATCTATCAAATTTATGGGAGTCAAACACTAAGGAATATAAATTCTTTCAGAATAGATGTATACTTCAGAGATGTTTTAGAGAAACATATTGTATCTAGAAAAAACGCCATTTGTAAAATTCTGCCTAAAAATGATAAATGCCCTATTTTTATGATTAAGGACTTTAACATTGAAGAATTACAGACCTGCAGAATTACAGTGGAAAACACATACAGACATCAAAACTGGCTGCTGAAAAGATTAACTATAATGCCAAAAACTGTTTCACCTTAAAGGAAGCCCAAAAACACCAACTAACGGGGGGGGAAAAAAAAAAAGACATGCACAAATGTTATGCTCTTGCAAAAGTATTGCTAATGCTAAAGATACTTTAAAAAAAAAAAAGCTAAACCTCTCACTTCCTAAAAATCTTCAACGAAGTTAGTGTATTTAAAAGGATTCACCACCAGATGGCCACAATTCACACAGTTTTTAACGTCTGAGAAGTAGGTGAAGAAAAAAATATTAAGCACTTAAGTCATTCAACTCCTGCTCCTTTTTGGAGTGACTCTCATGAAGATCCAGAAAGATGTTACTGTAGTATCCATATACTTAGAACTGAGGAAACTTTTTCAATGTGCTTGCATTCTGTTACAGTACAAAAACCCTGCTTTCTGCAATTCTGAAGTCATGAAATGCTCCCCAAATCTTGAATAAATATATATTAATCATTCCTAAATATTCTTATGCACAAGTTTCTTAAGAGTATTTTATAAAAATATTTTCTAAAAAAAGAGTATGATATACCATACAACTTTTATTTACTGGTATATTCCTGATTTATACAGTGGTAGCCATCTTTGAAGATACAAACATCATACGCTGCCACATTTCTTGAAAATACTGTTCTTCTAAAATTATATTAAACCAAGAAAAAAGTGGCTACACAGTTTTACATATTCTTTAAAATTAAAACAAATCATGCTTTTATTATATAAACATCCAAAGAAAAATATGAATCAACATCTCAATATTTAATCAGGACTACAGGAGTAAATTGCAACCTCCAAATTGCTTAATAACTGTTTTAGCCACCAAATATTATTTACTGTGTCAATGAGTTCCTTTACTTGTAATCACAAACAACATCATGTAACACTTTTTCAGTGTTATCTCCTCTTAGCTTGAAGCTCTATTTGCAAATCTTGTTATTCGTATTCCATCACTGAAGTTACTACACAACCATATCCAAGAGTTTAGTCTCCCCTCCCCCCCCCAAATGTAAAAGGTAATTTTGGTATTGTAAAAAAAGCAGATGTACCTTCTAACACTACCCCTCCGCATAATGCTTCCTCTGCATAAATAACGCAGCTGTAACAGGCCAGAATAGATAGGCAGGCTATTTGGGGACACTATTATTGGAAAGAAAGTAAAAGTACCTTCTCAAATAAACTATTTATTTTGCACATTCCCTCTACATCCATGAGTACTCTTACGCACATGCACCTCCCCGTCATAGTTCCACCGCCACACTACCAGCTCAAAGCTCCTCTTCTCACTAAGAACAATGAGGCTGAGGCAAGTGTGATCTAACCCAAAGGCTAAATTTCAGGAAAAAAAATGTTTTATATATATATTTAAAAAATCCTTCTGAAAACAAGTGCATTAACAGATAACTAAGTCTTTAAACGTGAACAGAAAACTCTGCAAAAGGTAAAACTCGTATTTAAGATTTGAGAGAATTCAGAATCTCTCTCATCTGCCTGCCAACTAGCTACATGAAATGAATACCATCAGAATTCAAGATTAACCAATCTACTTACACCGTTCACCAAATAATGAGAATATATCATAGGAAAAAATAGTCATGGAATAACCTGAAGGTTTGCGCTTGAAACTGTGTCTCTACTATTTAAAAGAATAGCTATTTGTGTTATGTGGGTTGTTGTGATAAAGTACATTTGCAAACGGTGATTTGTTGTGAGTGAAGCCTAAAGAGATAAAGGCCTTTACCTTCCTTAGATATTTCTATTCTTCAAAAATTTCCAGGATTCAAAATCACTTGAGAGAAGTCTAGAATAAAACTTAACTAAACAAAAACAAACAAAAAAAATCTTGACGAAATGGTGATGACACCTTTTGCTGCATCTCTTATCCATTAATACAAAAAAAATTCATTTATACAAAAAGACAAATACAAACTTTACCAAAAAAAATCTTTTTGTCAGAAGAAACACCTGCAGCATAAAACTGGACCAACTACTATCTAGATTTCGAATAGCTGGGTCTTTGAGAAGAGAAAGATGCAGCCAGGTTAACAGATGCAGGTTTGGCCATGGACTGAGTTTTTGCAAAATTAGAAACATGCCTTTTTTATTTTTAGTTTTTTAAACAGATGTCAAATCGAAACAAAATTATAATTATAGAAATCCAGAAAGATACAAAAGAAAGCCATATATAAGAAAAAACCTTCCCATAAGCAGGTATTCTCCTGAAAAGTTGTTAAAAATATTTTCTTTACTGTCCTGTCCTATTATTTTAATGAAAGATGGTATTCTAGCAGAAAAACTAGACTACTTCATCCCGAGTGTCTGAAGCTCAATCAAATTACAAAACAGAAAGAACACGATAACAATTTTCACTTGTTTCCCTGAACGTGATTGCAAGGGAAAGCTTAGACACTTAAATGGCAAGTCAACCACCGGCACCATCATCAGAATTACATGGAGTCCCTGTGGAGTCTTCACAGCACAACTGTAATTAAGGTGTCAGAAACATTGTACGAACTGTGGTGGTGGCGGGTTTATAACTAAATACTCCATTTTTATGGAGCGTGAAACATTCAGGCTGCTTAGAAGGACAGGGCAACAGGAGCAACAAACACTGCTGCACAAATTCAAACTCCATTTATGAAAGAGGTTGACAACATGTTGTTTAACCTCCAGCAGAACTGACCTCTCGAGAAAATGGGTTAACAGGTGACAGACAGACTGCACCCAGTTTTGAGCCCATGGACGTACACGCATGGACGAACTGCGGGGAGCTCAGCAGAGGGCCATCAAGCTGGTCAGGACTGCAGTACTTGCCTTGTGAGGGGAGGCTGGAGAAGCTGGGTTGGATCAGCCTGGAGAGTGGGGAGTCCTAACAGCAGCCTGCCTACCCCTAGGAAGAGGTCATCAAGAGAGCGCCAGGCTCTTCACAGCACTGCATGGCAGGAGGACAAGGGACAACAGGTGTAAGTTGAAATGAAAGAGATCCAGATGAGGTATAAAGAAAAGCTTTTTCATCCAGAGGATGGCCAGGTAGTGGACAGGCTGCCCAGAAAGGTTGCACAGTCCTGCAGGGTTTCAAGACTCAATGTGATAAAACCTTGAGCACCCTGCTCTGACCCCACAGCTGACCCTGCTTTGGGCAAGGGTTGGACTAGAGATGTCCTGAGGTCCCTTTCAGCCTGCGTAATCCTGCGATCGTATGACAATTGAGCAGCTCAGCTGAAAAAGTAAGCCAGTCTTAAGAAAGCCTGAAGTGAACTCCTCTACTGTCCCAAACTCTCAACTGCTGAACAGCTAAAACCATGGCTGGCACATAATGAAGTCTCCCAAATCAGCAGGTAAAAGTAAGGTTCCGAAATGCTTTTAAACTTCAGAGCAATGAATGATACCCTATGGTCCCCTGCAGTGGGGTGAATGGGTCATTCCCCCCACCATACACACACACTTCTCTAAAAGAATTAATATTTCTATGCCATAGATGAACTACGCTAGAGGTCAGTGTAACTGCTTTAGGATGACTGAACAGAAGTAACGATTCTTTAAAACACAGAAGCCATTTTTCTTTGCTGATATATATGTGAGACCATCTACAAATTAAAATAAAAACTACTCAGAAAAATTAATGTAACAGGAGCCTTCCCTCCCTGTCCTGCCCCAAGTCCAAAGGAAGCTAGAAAAAAAGTATGCATCCACCCTCCTAATGTACTTTTATCTACTTTTAAATAAATTCAAGTAAAGTAGAAAAAAAATCTTCTCAGTATTTTTCATTAAGATGCATTTCAGTGTTCCCAAAGTTACTACTTCATACCTGCTTTTATTTAATTTCAGGATATTAATTATGTATTATTTCAAAATTCATGATGATCACAGTGCAGCTCTACAGCAAGTCCTCAGTACTCAAGGTCCACAGATTACACAAAATTAGTTTTAGTTCATCATTCAAACTATTAATGAGGATCCTGATATTGACAAAAAAAATTTGTATGAGACTCCACTAAATATGTTCACTCAGTTTTATAGCAAAATTGTGTATATAAGGGGGTCTTGTTTTTCTGCATATGTTCTTACTGTACAAAGCATCAGAAAACATTCCTAGAGTGCACTAACACGAAGTAGGTGCAGCAATTTTATTGAGAATACAGATCTGTAGAGCATTCTATCTAGTTTCAAAACCCCTGACTTGGAGTTTCTGAAATTTTCCCCATAGTTTTACCACTGTACTCCTAAAATAAAGGATATGCAGTAATTAATAAGAGTATCAATCAGTTTAATGGAAATAGAACAGACAAATAACTACAATTCAGAGAGCTATTACTAGGATTCTTTTCATTAATGGAGTAAACTGGAAGTGCTTGAGTAATCCTCCATATATTCCTTCTGCTCCTGTCAACAGTTACGGGCAGGTTTTGAAGAGGCATTTGAAAAAGTTGAAATACTGTTAGTTTCAGTGTGGGCAATTCGTATACAAAGAGCAAAACAAAATCCCAAACTAAGAAGTGTACAGATGGAAATTCAAGTATAAACAGTTAAATGACTAAACTAAATCAAAGCAGATCATATGTAAGGGACAACAAGCTGTAGTGTACATTGCATTAAGACAGGACCACCACAAAAGAAAGCAAGGAATGAGTGGCCCAGTTTGAAATATGGTATTTACAATTGCAAATTGATGGGAATGTAAATTAAATAGCAATTACATATCATAACTTTTCAGGAGAAAAGAGGAAGATGAGTATATTTGATTGCAAGGGAAGTAAAATAAAAGCAGATTTCAGAAACTGAGCTGTGAATTGATACAGTCAAACCAGCACGAAAAAAGTGAATTTTGGAAACACATAAACTGGATTTGGACACAGCTCGGATGTGCTAAGCAAGGAGAAAAAAGAGTAAACATGGCAAACTCAGAAGATGCTTGATTGATAGGAAGAGAAAATTCCAAAGATCAGGGAAACAGAATAGGTTTCAGGTATGTAATGTAGATCATCTTGGCAATGCTAAGTTTAGTGTTCAGACTGAACTTCTGGTACTTAGCTAAAGAGGGTAGTCCAGACATCCATAATATACAACAAATTGGTCGTCAGAAGTCAAAAAAAACTGATCAAGTAGGGAAAAAAAGACAGAAAAAAACCATCTTCTCCCCCCTTTAAAAAGTATGATGAGCCAGAGTACAACTCTTATGTTCTTTGTATTCAGCTACTGCATGAACTTGGTTTAAGCCAGTTCCTTCTGAGAACTCTGATTTTAATGGTTTGTGTTTGCTCTTGGCAGTTATCCTGGCCTGCCCATGTGAACAGACTGTGTTCTGTGCAAGGCATATCTCATGAATAGCCATGGATTTTCACAGAAGTTGTTTAAGGCATTTTAAATGTATATTCAAGATGCAGAATCAGATTTAACATGCTGTAGTAGAATATAAAGGATGCCACAGCAGCAAAGATGATCAATCTGCCAAGTCTAATAACTTCCTCTTACCATACGCCCAGTTACAAATTTATGTGCATGCATATTTCCTACCTGTTTGCTATAATGAAGTACTCTTTCTTTAGAAATTCAAAAGGAAGCAGTATGTTTAGAGTCTGTAAGACATCTTTACAAAAAGCTTGTTAAACATCCTCTGCATTCTTGCCAAAATTCATTTCCTCAGATTATTTGCTGGGCTTTAATGGTTCTACTGATTTTTCAATGTCATATTCATAAAATATGGTCAGTTTACAACCACGACACACTGTGGAACTAAAATGCATTCTTTCCGGAAGAAATCACTGGAGCAATGGCAAAAGGTAAAAGGTGTGAAAGAACAGGAGAGCTGAACCCATCTGCTGAACACAGATAAATATATCTCAGTTCCTTAAACAGTCGTTCAGACATTTAGAGATTGTCTATCCTCACTTACTCCCAGTCCTTCATTTATTTATTTATTTTAGGCAACTTGTCATTTATAACGCTGCAAAAATTTGCCAAAAGGAGTTCCACTTATAATATACTATCATGCATAAGTTAAGTATTGCAATGCAAAACATTTTTCCCCCACTTGTGCTGTAAAAATACGTATTTTGATGATCACGGTTTTAACAAAAGACTTCATAAAAGGCATTCTATAACCACCTTACAGATTTTAAAAAAATGCTTTGATTGGGTATATATACGTTAATATTTTAAAATAAAATCCCTGATGCCAATTGCATAGTATATTTACAAATAAATGATGGAAAACATCCCATTTAGTCTATGCTTCCACAAAACCAGACTGATATATTATAAATGTAAGAGTATAATAAAATATCTACTGATTTTGTCACTCCTACTTTTAAAAATATTTAACTTAACGTCCAGCTTAAATTTTTCAGTCCACAATTCTTCTTAGTGGTTATTTTATGCTTAATACCATGTTTGCCTGTATCTGCAAGATTACTGATAGAGCTTTAAGGTTTGCAACAAGATCTGCTAATTCTATGAACACTTCTGAAAAACTTTCAGAATAATGCAGCCAAAAAAACCCCAAGTTATTTAAAATAAAGTCTTATACTGAGAAGTGACTGTGGAAGATGACACATCGGGCTATTTGTCTACCACTGACCTCCAAAGTCATAAAACAGCACATAAAAAAAGATCCGGTTAAAACAGTTTCTTTCTTTCTTGCAACACAAAAACAATAAAGTCTCTCAGTAAGAAGTCCCAGCTCAGCAAGGAAAAACACATAGCAGTCCTTGAAAAACACATTAGCTAGCAACATAAAATGGTATGAACAGAAATACCCTGGGAACAAAAATGAGTAAGAAGACTCCATTTTATTATAATCACTTTTCAGAATAGACTCCTAACTCACTCATTCCAAAAAAACCAAACCACCTCCCCCTCAAAAAAAACCAAAAACCAAACTACTAATAAAAAAACAGTGTACTCCACCACCCAAACAAACTGAAATACAAGTATTGTGGTAAACAGAAAGCTGAAGAAAATGGAAGCGGAAAACTTGGCAACTCCACAAACAAGAGCACAGCTCCCCACCCTCAATTGTTACAGTTATTCCAAATTTTTAAAGAAGGAAGAAAAAAAAGTCTCGCTCAAGATTGTGTTAACAGGCAATATTTTATGTACCCTCTATGCATGGTATAAAGTATTTTTATGAACAATGATAGCACATACATTAAAATAAGGTTACTGCTATTATTGTCTGTCTACCTTTATATACCAGGCCTTTAAAACAGCATCCTTTTCTACTTGAAAATAAATTGGAACACGATCTAAATATGAATCTTGTATTGAAAACACAATCCTATTAAATAGTCACAGAAGAATGCCTTTTCTGGATGGCAGCGGGGTGGATTGAGATTTGTTTGATTTTGGTACTCTTTACAAAATGTTTTAATTCTAGGGTTGGGAAGTGGTATGGTTGAATTTTATTAGATCTACTTTGCTGATTAAAGAAATAAATTATTCATTAGGAATCTGAAACGCATACAACGTAACAACTGAAATTAACAGTTTGGGGGCCTAATAAAATTTTAACTAAAGCCCAATGTTTCCATATATACATAAGCTGCTATAACACTCTACATTAGCTAATTCAGCTAGGTGGGTGAGAACTGAATCATTCATTTAGCCTCTGTTCTGTTCCTTCCCTAATCACACATACATGGACAGAGTTTGACTCTGCTAGTATAGTAAGTCCTACAAATTTCCATTCAGAGTTATTCCGAAACAGAATTGGCTTAAGCTAAAACCAGAAAAGAATAACCCAAAACAACCAAAAAAAGAAACAAAATAAAACCAAGAAAATCCTCATGAGAAATTAAGAAAGCGCCTGCAAAAATTCCATGAGTTGCTCTTTACTTATTGCAATGGTCTCATGAACATATTTAATATTCAGAACACAGTCAGAATTATTTCTGCATTCATTTATTAAAATTCATCACTGGCAGCATTTTGCTTTATTACAAGCATGAAATTCATTGCTCTGATAATCTGTAATCATCTTATATCAACAAAAAGGGGAGATGAACTGTAGAAATATTACTTTCAATTCTTCCAGCCACTGATAGACTTACCTTAGAATTCTGAGACCGAGGAAGATTTTTTTTAACTTGATGTTTGATAAGAACAACTCCCTTCTACTAGAACAAATCTGATTATTAAAAAAAAAAATGTAAAACGGACAGAAAATTTATCATTCAGTGCAAAAGAGAGAATCACTGAATGCTTGAGGTTGAAAGCGACCTCCGGAGATCATCTATCCAACCCCTCTGTTCAAGCAGGGTCACCTAGAGCATGTTAGACAGGAAACTTGCTAAGTGTTAGAGCAATTGCTAAGTGTTAACGGAAGAAAGCTTTGAACCTACCCAAAAGGCAGAACTGCTGGATGTAAAAGCAAAACAAATCCTACTACTATGCCCCACCAACTGATACATTTTGTGTAAGAGTAACACTGAAAACATGTTCTAAACCAAATCAAGATCCCAAATTTGTTTTATTTAGCACTCAGCTGTTAACTGCATCATTATTCTTCTAGAAAGAGACCTGACTTTCTGAAGCTATTTAAGTAGAGAACACTATTTCCTTTTATGTTCAAAGTGGTCCCTTGCAGCTCCTCTCCTTTACACTGATGAACTTGCCTTCACATCTACAGGAAAAAAACCTCTGCTGTGCAACTGGTGCTTCTGTATGCCACTGAGAGGCAAGCATTCATTAGGCTCTAGCTGGATACAGAAGGCAATTTTAAAAACGGTTCTACAAGTATAAAAAGATAGCCAGCATCTGACTCTCAGTCAGATTTATTTTCTAAACCCGCTTGCCTAGTTATCAATTCACATTTCTCTATGAATTTAAGTGACATTTGAAAATCTGAACATAGAAATGGCTAATGAATGTAGAAATTGGCTAATGAAAGGATTAACTGCTATTTTCCAAGTGTTCTCTGTTTATGAAGACCATTAAGACATAACCATACAGTATTTTTTATATAAATATATATAAAATTATACTGTATCTGTATACGCAAGAGCAAGTGAAAAGAATACTAAAGTTTGTGAGGAGAATTATTGATTTTGCTTAGAATTTATATTTTGTTAAATAAAGGTGACAGAGGACCACCTGGTAAACCTGTGATTGAATAATGCAAGTAAACTAATGACAGAAGAGATTAATTTACAAATCCCTTCCATACCAGTAATTCTGGCAGCATTCACTCAGAGTCAAGATACCAAAAAGACCACAGAATTTCACAGAAATAGTAATAACATCAAGTTATTAAAAAAAAGTCAGAAGTCAGATGCTATTCAGAGAAAATTTCAGTAATACAAGATAGATTTTGTGTGCATGAGTGTGTGCTATTTGTGAAAAGCATAGCTGAATACTGTGCAAGCACAGGAACCTTTTCAAGATAGAACTGAGAAGCTGAGCAACTGAAGAGAGAAGACAATTATAGTAAGTAACAGCTGAAGACTGTGATGGTTTGCAAATTGTAACCATCCTTCTACCTCTTGCACAATTAAAATATTGACAAATTTCATGGAGGAAAGGGCATGAAATAAGTGTGCGGAATGAAAGCACACAGGCTGACTCCAGCTTCCTCTCTCGGTACCTTTTTGAGCTAATGCATAATTCTTACCTGTTTTGCAAAAGTGTTTCTCTTGGCAGTTGTGCTATTCCCTCTCCTCATTCCTCATCCTCCCTGTAGCTAAGATATTTAAGTTGCTGTGCATTATGTATTTTAGTGATGACACACGAAACGTCCTCTCTGGTTCAATCAGGCATGACATATGTATGTGGTCTTTTGCCTTCTTTCATTGCCACAGGGAAACTGGCACAGTCCAACTGAATGTAATAAAACTTCCAAGTCAAAAACTAAAGGCAATAAACTGTTCTTCCTAACTTGCAACAGGGATCCACTGTAGAAAAAGGCTAAAAGATCTACTTTTGGAGGTACACAATAGCCTGTAAGTGAAATTACACCTTTGTACAATTACAAGAGGAAAGAAACCTCAAGGCTCATGTCTCGATCACATATATATATACACACCAATAAGTGTAGCGCAACACAGACTTAATCACATGCTGCAGAAATAATTTACTTCCGCTACTTTTGTAACCAACCTGTGCTTTCTTTTAAATACATTTTGTAATTAAAGTATTTGGTATCAGTGAACATCTTACAACAGTTCTCTACAAAGAGCACATAGAGCCGTAACAGCTCTTTTCAAAATCTAGGTCCACCAAATGATTTTTCTGAACCTTCATTCTATCCCTTAAAATCTTTACTCACATGTGAGTATTTTCTTATAAAAAGCTAGAAATAAAGCATAAATAGAAATACAGCTAAGAATTTATGGATTCTTCTCCTAGAAAAAGATTTACTCTGACACTTCATTATAAGCATGAGGAACATAAAGCCCTCAACATTTTGAGGGAAGTAGAAATGGAGAAGTGTAACACCATTTTCTTCAGTGTTTTAGTTGGACCTAAAGCATATTAATTCCTTTAGTTAGATGAGGTTGACTTGTAAAGAAATGCTGAAGTTTGACTTCATAAAGACGAATCAGTGATTTCTAATTATAGTAAGGTAAGACAAGACAAAATAAAACACTGTATCATATTATGCTGTCTCTGATGTTAAATGCAAATTGGAATAAAAGCAGATTTTTCATGCTTTACCAAGATTCTGTGGGGAGAGAGCCAAGATATTTTAACTGATTTTCACACATACATATAACAAACTACTTAGAACAGTAGCTATCATTCACTGCATCTATTTATGTATTATCCAATTTCCTTCTACAATAGTTTTCCACACATTATTTCATTTTTTTAAATATTTGGCCTGGAAATAGTTTTTTGAGCGTGTTTGTGTGAGTGTGCACACATGTATTTTTATAGCCAAAACTCTAAAATCTTACGACAATGGCTTCTCTGTCTCCCCCTAATAACATAGCTGGAGATTTCTCTTATTTTCCACAAAATTCTCAATTTTTAAGCAATAAATTGCTTAGTCTTTTTTTTTGTTGTTGTTGTTTTTCTGGGAGAAAGCGCATACATTTCTAAGGAGAAGTTACCCACTCAAAGCTGGCCACAGGACAGTGATACTTATTTCCTCTGACAAGTACTTTAAGATTTACAAATAAAATTCAAATAACAGCACAGCAGAAATATTCACTAGTATTACTGAAATGAGCTTCTAGCAAGGCTAACGTAAAAATAGAAGATTTTAAATTACGATCAATCCAAATGAGTAACTCACATGAGTGAAACAGACACTGCCTTTTGAGGACTCCAGGTATGTACAATTCTTGCATCTTATTTTTATATTTAAAATTAAAAACTTCTTTTATTTTTAAAACTGAAAAATAAAGTTTTGAATTTTTAAATTTTGCAAATTTTGAAATAATTTAACAAATCTCACTTTTCCTAATCATTTCAGTCTCTGTGATCATTTATATAGGTTGTTCTTATTCCAGTGATCTTGCCTGACAGATCTTGATATATACCTGAATTTCACTTGCATTATTGGCTCAGCAAGTTTTCTAGGTGCTAAAATTTGTGAAAAGTACAAGCCTGAATTTTTCTGAACTTTCCATTTTGGCTAAGTGACAGTCCACTCACTCTGAGATAGTCATCACCACAGATAAATGACTAAACTTATCTTGTACAGAAAAGCATTTCACAGAAGTACTTTTTCTCTGTTATTTAGAAGAAGATGTCTTCCTCCTGACTATTCTTATTATTTTTATGTATTTATTTTTTAAAAATCTTTCTCACATTTTCTTTTCAAAAGCCAGACTTTAAGATGTTCCAGGAAAAAAAAAAAGAAAGAAAGAAAGAAAAAAAGAAAGAAAGAAAGAAAGAAAGAAAGAAAGAAAGAAAGAAAGAAAGAATATGCCCTCTGTTATCTCACTCTACTATTGTAGAGGCAATACCTTCTTAGACATAAAAATAGCAGTAAAGCAGGAAGTGGATCCTTAGCACTCTATATGAAATCAAGATATTGGATGAATATTGACAACATGCTCTGATTTTTAAAGCTTGTCTTAAGAGCATCTATTTTTCTTAAACCTATTTCCATGAATCTTTAGAAAAAGGCTACATTAAGCAAAAAAAAGTATTTTGAAGGGCAACAACACAGCTCAACATGAGGATTTTCCCCCTTTAGTTATATTTAGATATAGATTGTGTTTTGATTCTTGTGAGAATTTGAACCTTGATTTCCTGAATATCTCTTCTGGATCCTTAATTCAAAGCAGCATCAATAATTCCTATGTGATTTTTGACAAGTTAATGCCACACCTGCATTTGTGTTTTGCTCTTTCCCAGCAGAGAAAAGTAGATTCTTAGCCTATAGGATGTTTCCCAAATGAATGAATCACACTGAAAGAAATCTTTGGGTATTTTGTTCATTCTTTTCTCTGGTAAAAGAAAAAAGTCCCAAAACACAGAAACATTCTCTTCTGTTGGAAATTCTTCATATAAGCTAGGCATGGCTTTTAGCATCATTCTAATGTAAACTGTTACAGATCTACTGTTTGTGTTATTTGTGCAAATGTTTCAGAGATATATCCTTATTATTTGTAGAGCATTTTTACTTCAATCCTAGCAGAATACAACTCTTGTGAAGCTGAATCTTCCTACTCAACAGTCATTCTTCAATGAAAACCAATTCAGATGAAAAACGCTTCAGTAGGCATCACAATTGCTCAGAAAAAAAGACTGACTTGCCAAAGGGAGGTTATACTAGAAGTATTGATTAAATATGTAAGAGAGTAGTACTTGAGACCTTAGTGGTTCAGTCCAAGAGGTATCCAGAGAGGGAAACTCAGAGATAAATTACCAATAAAACAGCACAGACTCCTTAAAAGGTCTTATTTTCTGCAAGGACTGAGATAGTCTTTATTTGACACCTACCATAAAGACAACCCAGGATGACTGCCATTTATCTGAAGCCTTAAATCTGAATTTTATCATAATTGCTCAATGTGTTACTTGAGGGAAAGAGATCCAAGTCCCTTTAATTTGCCCTTTCTAGCAAGTCAAAAGGCTGACAAAAGTCCTCGTCTTATTCTTCATTTATCCACCTTTAGTAAACTGAAAGAATCCAGAGCATTAGAAATTTAAAATGGGAGGGCAGCAAAACTGAACTGAGCTGGAGCAAGAAATTGTGACTTCCATTTGATTTTGATTTTCTTCACTGTCTGTTTTTCTGTACTTCATAAAAATGGTATTATACTTCTTTCACATTACCAAATCAAATCAGAATTACACAAGATCTACAAAAATTAAGTATCTGTACTGTGTCCAAAATACACTGTTCATAATACTTCAGTGCAGATGCTACATGAAAAAATATAGGAGCTCAAAGAATAAACATTTCTCCTTTACTTCCTAGTAAATCTTTAATTTGTAGTAGTAACACCTCTTAATGTTGCAATAAGGGATATTTCATGATTTGTAAAAACTTTTTATACAACACTAAATTTATTAAGCCATAACTTACTACAATGCTTAATGCAAATTATCTCCTCATATTCCTAAATCTCTCCCATATCGGCAGGGCTGTTTCAAGCAAAAAAGTGATTATAGATATCTTGAACAGGTATCAAAGAACACAAATAATTTGAAAGCTTATTAAGCATTAGACAATACCACCATTCTTACAAAAGTACACAAATTGTCAACTTCCAAGACTCGTTTTTTTCCCTAGTTTCCAAACCTTTTATAAAATAAATCTAATAAAATTTCCCATTTCCCCACTTACTGTATCACCATTCCCTCCCCCCCAAATACAGCTAGTTTGTCTTTCAAAAAAAACAAAAAAGTTTTCTACGTTTAGCCGAAACTGATAACTAAACGTATTGTTCATCTCTGAAAAAGCTACAGACATAGAATTATCTAAGAATTGTTTCTACATAACAAATAAACAAATTATTTTCTTTTAGGGAGGCCAGAAACATGCCTAGAATTGGATGCCAGCATTCTACAACAATGGATTATTTAGGAAAACACAACAAATAAATAAAATATAAACACATTCATATATATATATATATATATATATATATACACACACACACACACACACGCACACATACAATCTCTCTTTTTCTTCCTCTCTCTCTCCCTCTCTGTAAATACACACACACACACACACATATATATAAAGCTCCTGCTCAAAAGTCAGTTGGGTGAAATGATTAAATGTGGGGTTTTTTTAATCTTCACGCTGAACCTCAAAAAAAGTTATTTGCAGTCTGGGTCACCGTAAGGCTCCTAAAGCTAATGAAACATATGCTTATATTCCAGTTATGAAATAACATTGGTATCAAACATATTTGGAAAATGAAAATATTCTTAATTATACTCTTACTTTATAATGGATGCTGAAATTTAAGTGACTGCAGTCAAGAACTTTAATGAATGTACCTGTTTTACAACTATAGAAAACATTTGCAATCTATTCCCACATGGTAATTTGGACGGAGCGGATTTGTACTCTGAAAACTATACAGACAACGGGATGTTAAAAACAGGTAAGTATTTTCACAGGAATCTAATAAATTTAGATTTAATAACTTTTATAAAAATACTAGTTAATTTTATTTTGTTGCCTAATATTCTTATAGTACTTAACCATTTGAAAATGCATTAAAACTAGCAAGCTAAAGTAATAGCAGTATCAATAGGAATAATTTTCAGCCAAATATATGCTGCTGTTTTATCATTATAGACTGTGGGAAAACTTGTATTATTGCAGCAGCTTTAATAAATAGAATTGACATGGTAGACCGTTGTCCACACACTACATACTAATTTTAGTAACACTATATGTTTTAGGTTTCTCACCTTGTCAATCATTTTACGGGCTTCCATTTCTTCAGAATTAGGGTTTTCCAACTCAATAGTGTAAGTACCTTTGTCACTCTGGTCATCCTCATTGTCCTTTTCAGTAGCAGCAGAAATATGTTGACTTTTCAACTTTCTGTCCATCTCCTGGTTCTGATTAGGCCTATGGCCAAGGCTTCCCGAACTCCGTAACAACGCCGCTTGTAGGATGGGCAATGCAGCAGAAGGTTCTTCTGATTTTTGTTTCAACAGTTTTGCATGAGCACCATGCACTGCTCTGTGATGTGCTGAGCTAGCCTGCACAGATGAAGGAACTGCTTTCTCTGCTGACGTAGGCTTTACTCTTTCAGACCGTGCATGAGGTGCAGGAGAAGGAGTTTCTGGGCACAGAGCTCCTACGTTCTGAGAAAAAGAGTAAGAACGTCTCTTTCGAGGATGGTCTTCATCAAAAAATTCAATCATAAAAGCAGTTTGACTCACACCAGTTTGCTCTTGTTGCTTTTCTGTGGAATGGACTTTCTGGTGTGACTTTTTCAGCTCTGCGTGATGGTGCCTTAAGTGTTCTTCAAGTGCTGCTCGCTTACTATAATGCCGGTGTATACCAGCATTTTCTGAATCACTCTGTGTACCATCATCATGTTTATTCCCTACAAAAAAGCAAAAGGATTTACACAACTATGAAATTAAAATAAATCAAACCAAAACCCCAAAACACTCAACACATACAAAAGAAACAGACAAAGAAAAAAAAAAAAAAAGAGAGAGAGAGATTTCTGTTTGGATTCTGATTTTCTGTTTGGAATCCAACAGCATTCAGTATCTGGTTCTGCCAATATTGTACAGCTACAGTTACAGCTACTAGTCAAACAGTTAAACCTATTACAAGCTGATTAGTAACATTACTACATTTGAATTGTCCTTTCCCCCAAAATTCTAAGCTATGAATACTTCATGAATGACATACAGCTGGTAAGATATTGCCTTTTGTATTAAAGTTTGGAAATATTTTTCCCAATTATATTAATTTTGTTACACAGCCAGCTGATTACAAATGACTAACAAAACATTCTAGGCAAGGTTCAAACAAACAAACAAAAAACCCCCCCTACCCACTCTAATATATAATCTGCATATAACTCTTCCAGTTGCTGAGAACACCTTTTGAGAGCCACAGTTTATATTGTTGGATGGTCTTTTCCCCACCAATTACAATAGCTTATAATGAGAAATGTCTGCTTAAGATTTAAATGAATTCCTTATTACTCTTTCCAGGAAGTACAGGGAATTTTTCTAGCATTCACTCCTCTCAGCGTCTGATGTACTACTATCAGGTTCTAAAATAGTTATTTTCTCACTACTACTACTGCTACTTGGAGATCTATGGATATTGGTTATATATTTGATTAATCAAACATACATACTTATGTAAATGTACTCAGTAACAATGCCTTAAAATGTATGGAACGTTGAATATTCATTCATAATAAGTCACATTTACCACTGAGCAATCTCACGTACAATGAAACAGTCCACGTTTTACATTTTAGCTCACTCTCTCCAGGGAAGAAACAGTTTTGCCTTCTTTAAACTCTTTTGGATCAGGACTTGTGTTTATACAGAACATAAGTGATTTTTTTTTCTTCTACAGAGAATAGCTTTTTAATGTTTTTTGCACTTACATAGAATAGGCAGTCACTATTCACTTACAATAGGAATCATATGTTGGAAAGCCTTACTTAAGCAGGCTAATAACACTGCATATGCAGCTGAAATTCCTATTACACTCCTGTTTTGGACAAATATCCTTCTATTATCTATTTGTACAATGTCTAAGAAAATGATGCAATGGTTCATATACTTCTGAATAATAGCAATAAATACCAACAATTGTGAAACTCATATAACATTGTGAGAGTTCACTACAGGATATAGTAAAAAAAAGTAGAGGAGAAAAACCCCAAAGATTATCCACATTTTTTAAAATTCAACTTTCAAAGCAGCTAGATATATACTGTGCCTTTATGACTTGAAATAGTAGAATGCAAGAGAGATAACAGAAGATTACAGAACTCAGATAATTTGTCATGGCCAAATGCAACATATAACTTATATCCCTCAGCTGAATATTTATCATGTTTTCATGAGTTTCTACTACAAGAAGGCTAAAAACTTGTAAAGAGAGTCCTTCCTATTTATCAAACTGGCATGGATATTATTTTTAAAAATGCTCATGAATATGATTCAATATCATGAAGACCAAAGAAAGCTCTGTGATATTCTCTAGAAATATTACACTGTTACCTCAGTGACAGCACACTAGCAGCTAGCATGTGTTTTCAAACGTTATTTTTACATTAATTTTAAAGAGCTAACCATAAGAAGCAGACTTTTGATCAGTAATGACAAAACACACTTCTTCCAATCCCAGTTAGGTTAAGAGATAGAGATGATACTGTTGCCCCCTCCCCCCCCCCCGAAAAAAAAAAAAAAAAAAAAAAAAAAAAAGAGAGGCAAGAAAGGGAATTGCAGAGTAAAGCTGCCAAAATTAAAAACAGAAAATAACAGGTGCTTAAATTTCTTCAGAAGTTTTCATTCTGAAAGTATGAATGTCACCAGGATTTTCATCTGCAAATCAAAACATTTTTTTCTGCTAAGTAGAATCCAAAGGAAAGTACACATTTCACAGTTAACATCTGATCGCATTTTATTTGAAATGCCATTGTCTGCAGTAAATGAACATATATGATCATCTGGAATTTCATTCAACAGTAGTATTCCTACAATTACAATATTCTGACAATTTAGTATAAAAATTGAGCTTCTTGGTCTATTTCAGATTCATGACTCAAGCTTGATGCCATCACACATGATCAATTTAAGCAGAATAGTTATTTGATAAACACCTTGCCATTAATGGTTTCCTTAGATCTCATTAATATTCAGAGAACATATGCTATCAGAAGAGTTGCTAAAAGTATAATTTGATTCAGAGCTTTGATTCTCAAAAACAATTCAGCTTTTTAAAACAACACGCTGGAAAAAGTGCAATATATAAAATGTAGGTCAGGTTTGGGTTTTTTCTTTCTCCCTAATTTCAACTGCATCATGACTTAGAACATCTCCAGTTAGCATACTTACTGTAGATGATTTTGGAATTTTTTTTAATCCTCTTTTTAAAGACTTAATTGTGCAATAAAATTTCCCTGTATAGATCCCTGTGCGAATGTGGAATATCCATAATTTCAGTTGAACTCCACAAGGGCCCAGGGATTCACTTAACTGGATGGTGGGAAAGGACTGCTGCCTTCAGAAACAAGCATAGCTGGAATTATTCACTTTACCTTTCAGTCTCTTCAAGTACACTGGAACATCACTCTTAATACTTTTGGAATCCTCCTCTGTTGGTTCCCAAATCATTCTGGGAGGATTGTTCTGTGCTAGCCAATCTGCTACTTTGCTCTCTGCAGCCATCATCACAGTTTGAAGCCCAGGCAGGTCCTGGCCACCAGAGGAAGAAGGCTTCTTTGACTTGTGCCGCTGTTCAGACGTGAATTTTGTCACATGATCTTTGATTGTTACTTTTCCTGGAGTGTTGTCATCAAATTCAATGGTAAAGGAAGCATGCCCTGCACCTGCTGCATGGGAGCTTTGCGTGTCTTTTGTTGGAATTTCATGTATAGCGCTCTCTGCTATTTGTGAAGGTTGCTGGAATTCTTTTGTAGGGATTTCAAAATAACTTGGCTCCCTACAGAAAGGATAAAGTTCTTCATTTGCAGCTGCAGATTGCTCCTCAGCTTGCTTGGCATCTGTGCTGCATCCTATTAAGAAAAATAAAAAAATAGATTTCACAATACTTGGGAACTTGAGGTTCTTCAAGAAATTTCCAAACTCCTGCAAAGGCCACTTGAATAATTTCTGGAATAAACAGTAAGACTGTGGAGATGACTGAGCAACATAGTTCTGGAACTACAATTCCAGAATTGCATTTAAAAAAGCATTACTGAAAAGACAGCACAAGCTTTGGCTGTAAGGACTGTGAAGTGGCAAAAAGCTCACTTTGAGAAAATTTGCATTCCAATGGATTTTTTGATGATGTAAAGAGCAGATGAGTTATTACCAATATAGAAAACAGGCAAAACACAAGAGAAAATAGTAGAGAAGATCATTATAGCAACTCCCATCTATCTGAAAAATGTCAAATCAAGGTGCCCTCAAATTAAGGGCTAGAGATCTAGCTCCACCTCCTACAATGTATTTTGTTTGATGAAATTCTTTGGAAAAACAATTCACACATTAATGCAAGATAAACATCAATTCTGCCTTGAATATTATAACACTGGTAAGCATTGGAAAGTGTTTTGAAACACAAACACTTTTTACTTTTCTACAAATGGTAAAAGAATCAAGCTAAATCCTAACGTCTGCTCATATTTCACTTGTTATCTTAATTTGTTAAAGCACTGAAAAAGCAGATTAGAGCAACAATAGTTGAAAGCATGCAGCATTTTACAAAATCATGCTCTGAACTGGGTAAAGACAGCAGGATGTGGAAAAAGCATGGGGTAGGAATGTTAAAGCTTCTTGTGTTTGCTACAAAAGCTATCGATACACCTTTAAGGAAACAAGCCTTCTGATTGCATTTCACAGAGTAGTAAACCAGCCAAAATATCTGGTGTAAAGATGTGCTATAAGCAACGGATGCTCCAGATGTTAGCAGCAAGTGCAAGTTACATTCCAAAAGAAGAATTCTGAATAGTCCCTACATGTTTTATCATGAACTACATTACGATGTTTAAGAAATCATTTCAGTTTGCAAGTAAAGGAATAAGAATGCAATTAATAAATTTGTGTGGCTGAAAATAGCCAAATCCTATCAGCTGAGATAGTCAACACTTGTGTATGAACCCATTAAGCAATAAGGCAGCAATGGAAATAAATTTATGCAATAGTCAGGAGTTTAATAGCTAAAGGAGGAAGGGTGCTGTAATATGCCTCTGCTATTATTCATAAACATATGCTTTTTGTGAATATTTAGGAAAAAGTTTAAAAGATTATGAAAACTAAAAAGAAGATAGTAATTTGATATAGACAAACATGAACTAGCTTGGGAATAATATAATAGCAGGAAAAGTTAAAGAAAATAAAATAGAAAGTAAAGAATGTAATGGAGGGATGACAAAATTAGTATGCACTCCTGGTTGATCGTCATAACTGGATACCAAAGAGATAAAATAATTCTTTGATAGAGACATACGGATTGTTTTAATTTATTTTATCTAAATGTAGCTGTTGCCAACACAAAAGATGCTCAGAATTCAGGCACTCTGCTGCATGCCAAGAATGTCCAAGCTAACACTTCTAACTGAGACAAGATCCTTCCACACCAGTTCTTGCAGTCAGCTTCTAAACCAGCCTATACTGAGGAACCTTTTGTATTTTGAGTATCTCATCCCTGTTGGGTGGTTTTTAGGTACTACAATAGCAACTCACTGCTCCATTCTTTGGAAAATTGAATGCTGTTTCAGTCCCCATCCTGAAAACACTTTTGACAGTAGGTTAGCATTAAAGAATGAATCCATTTTACTGATGCAAAGTTCATTAAAATAGCTTCTGTGTTGAGACACAAAATGTACAGAAGTAAATAAAAGTCACATGTTGCAGCTACTGTATTTCAGGTAAACTACACATCATTCTCACTCTGTTCATTCAGCTAACAAGCTAGAATGGACTAAGCTCTGCTAAGGTCAAATCTTTATCCAAGATCCTTACCATATGCAACACTATTATTAAACAGGACGCTAATCCACCAGGGAGCAAGCTCGTATGTACCTTATTTTTCTCCTGTGGTTTTAGCTAGATTCAAAGCTTCAATTTATGATTTTACATAACTCATAAAACTGGCAATTAAATCAGATATTGGGTTGATTTCTCCCTCAAAAGATGACAGGTTAATACAAGGTGATGCGATTCCTGCAACAAATTCAGCATTTGAAATCAACTTTTTATACTATAATGATATGCAGTATTTGATTCTGATTTTTTTTTTGAATAGGTGCTATAACATTGTCTGAACCTAAATTATGACAGAATGACTTTATCTAAATAAATTAGAAACTGAATTTAAAAAAGAAATTTCCACTCAAATAGAGAAATTCTTAGAAATCAGATAAAAATATCTGATGTACAAATCAATTTTAATTACCTAAAAATACTGATTTCAAACTAAAGTACTTGCATTTTTAAATAAACCATAATTAATCAACATAAATTGAAAATTAATTTATATTCTGATCTAAGTTACCTTTAGAAATTTTTCTACTGAAGTTCTAAATCTAATTTCTGACAGGTTTCTAAATGTTACTAACAGTGACCTATAAAATAGGCTTATTTGAAATCCTATTATAAAAAATCATCTGCCATGCTGAAGGAAATTCTGTATCAGGGAAATACAAACAGCATTGAGAGAAAGCCCTCAAATAAATACTTAAAGGTAGTGGCCATCACAGCTCTCTACAATTTTTCAACAGAATGAACACAGCATCTGTATAGCAAAAACAGCAATTCTGTGGAATAACAATCAAAAGCGTACACTTTGGGAACAAGGGGAAGGAAGCATGTAAAGCTAGAGGAAATAAACACTCTACTCTGATTTAATAGCTACAGCATAGACAGTAAAAAGTTACAGCCTAGGTATATATGCAACAACTAATTTTAATGAATACCAGTCTCTGGAAAAGCTTCTTCTTCTTTTTTTTTTTTTTTTTAATAAAAAAAATTTCAAGTCCTTCCATTAGTGAGTTTCCATTGAGATAAAAAGACAGTAATATTGAAATAATCTTATTAACTTGAGACTGTAAAGACTAATTATCTCTAGTTGGTTTAGCAGAAACAAATCTCCTATTTGAATCTCATTAAACCTTGCCGCACCTCTTAATTCATGTAATCTTTTCCATTCAATAAATAATCATGTACTAGATCATCAATGCGTGATGCAGACTCTTCATAGGATTAATTAGTTAAAATGGTATCAAGACTTAGGAATCTGAGTCACTAAACAAAAAGTTTAAAGAACTTGCATAAGTTAATTTATCTCTAAGTTGCTTATTTTTTAGACCATTAGCAAGCTTGTTTCAACTTCATGTGTTAAATACTTGCAATAATATAATCTGAGCAGAGAAAAGAGTAAATAGCCACATTATTGTGAGTATTTTTGGTAGACTACAAAGTTCTATTTTTAGTTCAAAAATATCCAAACATGAATTCTTGCAAAGTTTCAGATTTCCTTTCATTATAAAGTGGTTCTTTACATTTATTTCCAATTATTATATTCACTTATGTTATAGGACCTAAGTACATGAAAAAGAATACATACCAATGTGCTGAAAATTAACTTAAACTTTTCATGGGAATTAACTGTAGAGCAAAAGGGCCTGAAAAGCTTATGTGTATTTATTTTATAATAATATGAAAACATTTAACCGTTTTTTATTTTATTTTTATTTTTATTTATTTATTTATTTATTTATTTGCATACTTCCGACTCGGATATTATATTTAGTGCTCTGATACTGAAGAAAAGAATCCAGGCAAATATCACCTCTATGTGGCATCTCAGACTTTCTAACAAAACTGCTAAAAATCATCTTAAAGAGTCAGATTAGTAGAAACATATGACTAATGTTTATTTAGAAACTAAAGGACTGAAACAAATAAACCACTGTCCTATGCATGAGATTCTTCAATTCACATCCTCCAAAACTGTTTTTCCAGAAAGTGAATTCTTTTTTCTTTTTCTTAGGGTAGTACTTGTATAACATTTCACACAAGCCTTCCTCCATGATGTGTTTACTCAAACTGAACTCTGTTATTGTAGATTTAGTAGTCTTTCAGTTTAGGTAATTTAAGCTATTCCTGCAGTTTGTTTAGATTAATTCTACTTGTAGGAGATACACTCATGATTAAATAACAATGACATAAACAAAGGAGATTCCTAAAACATATTGTACAGTTAAAAAAAATGAAAAAATGAAAAAGAAAATGGTGTATTTACTAGGATGGCTCCAGGTCCTAATGTCTTTAAATATGTATGAAAAACAAACAAACAAAACAAAACCCAACTAAACTCTGTAGAAAATATTAGCACCTTCTCCATTCATTATTCACTTATGACAAAGCTCACTAAGCTGACGCATGTCAAACATATTCCAATTACTGAAGTTCTGTCTTGATCAGACTTATTTCCACGTACTACAAAAATAGATTGCACTTCATTGATTACTTAGTTTAAGAAGAGATTGGCATCTTATTTTTCTCTGAACGCAGGAAACAAAGCAGAAGTATGGCTAACTCTCTAAAAATTCTCTTGGTGAAGTAAATACACCAGCACATAAACTATATGATGCACTATTGGTTCTTAAAAAGCAATTTAAAATTATGATTTAAAAACAAGAATAGGCATGTTAGTAAGCAAACTGATAAAAAAAATCTTGTGTCATACTTTGTTAATGCCACTACATCAAAAATCACAGACATCAGGATATTACTTTTCAATAATTCTGTATTTAGTAAGTGCAAGAGACATGCATGCTTTAAAACACAGTGCATATACATACAAACAAACATAAAAATCTTTATCATAAACCTGTTTTTGTTATACTAGTTTCCATCTAAGCAGTAGATGTTAGCCTCTATGTAATAAAAACATAGATACCAGAGGCTTTACCATCCCTATCTGGAAATACAAAGCAAGATACAAAGTCAGAGATTTCATAGTCAATGCTTCCTTTAATCTGGAAAGTAAGGAGATAAACTTTAGCCAAATGTATCCATAACATTACTTGAAGGCAAGGATATACAGCTTTTTCTTTGTAACTGACAGCATAGGCACTTTTTCTTCATGTTGAGAAAAATGGAAGTGAAACAATATAAACAGTCATTGTCTTTTACTATTATTGCCATTAAGGACAAAAATCTATCTTCCTTAAATATGCTACAATTTTAAAAATAGATTTCTGAACAATACTTGAGTTGCACAATAGTGGAGCCAGACATGCCTAACGTAGCATATTAAATCTGTATTTACAGAGCCTTCATAAGAGCGGACAATAATGTATTCTACTATATTATTTTTAGCCAAAAATCAAGAAAGTGTCCTAGAATCTTACTGCCTTGTGATATAGTCGTTTTGTATGTGACAAAGTTGTTTCAGTTACATCTAAAATGGTAACATTTTTTATGTCTTCACCTGGTTTCTCTCTACTACCCCAATTTTAAGGGACTTCCTTTACTAGCTAAGTTATGAGGACTTTAGACTAACATGAAAAAGTCATTAAAGGCTAAGACAGAATGTTATCTTAACTCCAAGGATGTTGACTTCATCACACTGCAGAGTTATTTTAGTTTATTTTCACGTTTTGAGAGTTTACTCCAATTACTCCAGAACAGGAGTCATGACAACGAAGTCAACTACTACTACAAGAAGAGAGAATGCCCACCCGAGTTTAAACATTTTAAAAATTTCCAAACTTAAAACTGTTGGGCCTTTAACTCATATTTAAACAGCTAAACAAAGATGGGTTGAATTTTATCCCAATTTCAGTAAGTTTTGAAGTTATTCTTTGTATAGGAAAAAGTCATTTTATTTATAGGCCTGATGATAGACTTAGGAGCCTAATTATAGACATTCAGATTTCAATTTTGGCCACAGGCATTGCAAATAAACAAGCTAACAAAAAAAACCTGTATGGTGCAGAAATAAACATTACCAGTTTAACATACACTATGCAAATGATTATTCCATGTAATATGGAATACTAATGCAGCAAAAACGAATTACAGGAGAGAATGTTAGCACAGATATCATATATAGTTGAGAATCAAAAACAAAAATAAAATACTACCACTTATTTTCAGATTTATTTATTAAAACATCCCACTGCAATCTCTGAGTATATGAAATGCCAGATATGAATTAAACTGATTCATGAAAGGCACTGGTTCTAGTAACTTTACTCTCTATATTAACTCATAATTAATTATATTATATGCTAAAAACTGATGTAACATGTCTGAAATTGGTCTCTGGAACTGTACAAAATTTCTCATAGGGCAATTTTTTTTAAAACAAATTCAATTTTAATATGCCTTTATCTATGCAATCTCTACTAAAGTATATACTTTGAAGTTTCATAGAAAGAGCAATAAACTCACAAAAATGAGATGACAGACTTACCAGAAGCCCCTGTTTCATGCATTTTTTCTTCATGCTTGCTATCAGGCTTACAATCACTTTTTTCATCAGCTTCATCATCCCCCCACCAGGCTGGCTGTCCATACAAAGGTGTTCCACGTGGCATGGCAGAAAGATCTACAAAAACAGGTCAAAGCAGACAAAGTTTCTTTTCCGTTTAGTTGCAATACTTTGATTCAAATGACAATAATAGTGTGCACTTTGCTCAGATCTTTCCTCCTGGAAGCTAAAGTAGATTGCTTATATGCATTTGCGCAAATACAAAACCAACTCGGAGGCTGGATAAGTGATCTGGGTTCTAAATATAAAAGCTTACTAATGACCTGATCAAAACTTCTGGCATAAACATTTATGCAAAGGCAGCTGACATTTCTTATTGTTACCCTGAAATATCTGTAAATATTATTTTCTGATTTCAGTCTGAAGTCATCAGAATAGTAGCACATTCCTAAAAGCTGCCTGCTGCTATTTCTGTGAAAAGATTCTCACTTTTATCCACATTGACCTTTCACTGAAATCTGAACTCACCATAAGAAAAACTGATCAGATTTTGCAATGTTGCCAAGATTCCAAATAGCTGACAACTACTATAAAGTACCAAAAGCTACCTACTGTAAAATGTTAGTTAGTGCAACCACTCTTTTTAATGGCCAATAGTTAACTTATATCACAATGAAAAAAAAATGTGTATTTATTATATACAAAGCCTATACATGACTAAAAACATTTAAATGATTAAATGAAACACACATTTAAATGCAAAAGTTGAATGGGGTGGGAGGAATGTTTCTACCTAGATGATAAATTGACTGGATTTGCCTTGACCTGACATCCTAAGAGAATACTTTCATCCTACTGAGATTCAGCTATTTTAATATCACACACACGTTCTCAAAGGACTTTACACAGTCTTTACTTTTAAAGTGATAACATGCTCTGTTCAAATCCAGGTAACAGCTCATCCATTACTTTGCTTATTATTAATGTCAACATTTTTATTCACGTTTTATTCCTTGCAACTCAAAGGATTACATATAATTTCACAGCTACTTCAAAAGTTTCAATATGATTTGAAGATACTACCTTTTCTCTTTTTCTTTTAAGCAGCGTTCTACTTCAATCAATATTAAATTGTTTTTAAAAATTGTGATGGCTGATGCTTGTGTATTGGTTTCACAATAGTAAACAATGATATACAGCAACAGTGAGATCCCCCAAAAGCTTCTGAGTTGCACCTACAAACCCCTACCATTAACTTTGTTATTTTTTGGAGGAGTAAAGACAAAAGACAAGATGGCAGGGGAAAAATGTGCGCTACATTATGAAAATTTAAGATAAGCTGAAGAGGCATATTAAGTAGGAATACTGAAGTACTAGATAGGCTTTAAGTACCCTTAACAGGCTGCTAGACAAGAAAACAGATTAACTACTTATAACATGCTGTATTATACTTTGCTAAAGGCAGAGAGAGAGAATTCTTTGAAGCAAGCATTCCAGAAGAATGAATTAAAATCAAGCAACCCTCAGACTAAAGAGTCAGACTCAGTCAGCTTCATAAAAGAAATGATACTTGAGTCCTGTCTCATTCTTATGGTTATTTCCTGCAGTAACAGGTAACACAACAAGTTATTATGATCAGATAATTCAGAAATAAAAAATAAACTTTGGTAAGCCTCGCACTGGAATTAATTCAAGACATTTGTGGCAAAACCAACATAATATATTACATAAATACAAAAGATGATTAAGAAACAAGACTGAAGCAATATATATGCTTTTTTAAATATATATATATATATATATATATATATATACACACACACACAAACACACACACACATATAAAATAGGCATGGAGTTATTTGTGATATAGAACATCACTTGTTCTATACTTCTACCTTTTTTTAAAAAAAAAAATTAGAACATCTAGATTTTACTGTTATGCATCCAACAATGAATGCTAATAGCTAAACAACAAACAAAAAAGCTCCTAAAAAAAAACGTAAGCGAGAAAAGAGCATTTGAGTGCTGGTGGAAAGAAATGAAAATTGTTTACAAACAAGTATTTTCAGTTAAACTACAATTAATATCATCAAGGTTGAAATACGCAATTTTAGGAAAAGAATAAAAATACAAAACTCTGAGAGGCTACTAAAAAGTCCACTTACAAGTTTTCCTATATCTAGACACTAACCAAAGAAAGAAATTCAATTCAGAAAACTATTTCTTACATTTAAATTCTTCAAAAATTTCATTTACATGAAATTTTTGCATCTTTGTAATTTCACGCTCTAGTAAAACAAATGAATATTCTTTACAAGTCTGTGTGATACTGCAGCAAATATGCACCTTACCCATTGATTTTTCTTCAGATTTCAGTGCTTCTGTAGTTTTGTGGTGCACTTCCACTGTGGAGTCAGTTATTTTGGCCTCAGAATTTTTGGAGCTGGCTGGCTTTGATCCTTCTGCCTCTGAGGATTTTTGAGATAACTGGAGTTGGCTTGTAAATTTTTCATGCTGCATGAATAAAGGGGAAAAAAAAACCTCAAAGAATGGGAAAAAAAACTGTGTAAACGTTAATAACTACACAGATGAGGACAGAAGAATATTTTGGAACTGCACATTGGTACCTTAAGCGCTTCTTCAGGGACTCTCATTTCTCCTCTGACAACAGTAAAAAGATTAGTATGTAGGAAATACTAAGGAAGATACCTGAAAGATTTCTCAATTTACAAGAGAATTTTACACAAAGGCAATTGTTTGCAATCAATTCTTCTATTGGAACAATGACACTTGTTTAACAAATACATCACCATTACAACTAGCATGTATCGTGACATTTATCTGTCACAGCAAATACATGATACAATTATTTACTATTTGTGAAAAAAACACTGAGTAGATACTTTAATGTTAATACAGGTTCTCTTACATTTGTTAGTTCTCTTAATAATTACTTGTAATCTTCACTACATGTATCAAATCAAAAAGCTGATTTCAAACAAATATATTTAGTATGAGAATTTACATATTTGCCTCAAAGGAAAGTAATGATTCCTTGCAACACAGAAGTTGTTATAAGTTGAGTATGGTACAGCAAGAGATGAATGAAGGTTTGAAATAGCAAGTGAAAGTCAAGTTTTCTTGTAGTGAAAAACACTGAAGTATATTATAGTTCAAGGTATAGTTGTATACCTTGACTTCTATTCAAGGTATACAACAGGTATACAAAAATCTCATTATTTCCTTTTTCCTTTAATATACTTAAGCAACAGAAACATACCTCAGCTTACAAGCTTAATACTCTGTGGATCACAGAATATTAAAAGATGGAAAGGACCTCTGGAGATCATCCAGACCAATCTTCCTGCCCAAAGCAGGGTTAGCTTGAGTAGGTTGCTTGTTCAATTGGGTTATAAATATCTCCAAGGATGGAGACTCCACAACCTCTCTGTGCAACTTGTTCCAGTGTTCAACTAGCCCACCATCAAAAAAGAAAAAAGCTTTTTCTTATGTTTAAATGTTTTTTTTTCGCCCAAATTCTGTCCATTGCTTCTTGTCCTTTCACTGGATTCCATGAAGAGGAGTCTGGACTGACAGGATTCATTTGAGCTTCAAGTATAGCTCACTAGCTCACTTATCTCCTCACAATTCAGTATTCAAGAATACACACAACCTACAATATTCACACTACTCCCCTACCAAGCACAAAAATGGAAAATGCGACTGTGTTCAGTGCTATCTGCTAGTCTCCTTGTTTTTGTTTTTTTTTTTTTTCCTCCAAATCCAGGTATATATTTTAAATAGTATTACTATTTAAAAACATTTAGCACTTCATTTAGAATGAACACTTACAGACTATGAAATATTGTTCCAGTTGCAACATTTTCTGGAACTCTACTGGTCTTGTCCTAATCTCCTTCAACATGCCAGTCAAAAGACTCATTATTAGGCAATATTGTATATTAGTGAAGAGAAGTTGCATAGCATTTCATGTAAGTGCACAGAATACAACGTTGTGTAAAGAACAGAGAGCTAATATCTTGCTCCAAATATTTTATTTGCAATAGCCCAAGCATTTAGAACTCTTCTCGCATTGCCGTCTTTTCCTGAATGTTTCTTTTCTTGGAAGATTCTTTTTTCTGTTCCTTTTAGTCCCAGACTATAACATGCTAAAAATTGCAGTTTTTCCTTGCATGGGCATTTTTGTAGCAAAGTGAAAAATAAATATTTCAGAGTTCCTTCTCATAAATAGTGTGAAAACTTTCTACTTAATGTAACTATACTTTTAACAAGAAAAGCATGTAAAAGGACATTATGCATTTTTATGACAAGGATATCATATCCAAATCTCAATTTATCTTCTAACTTCAGAGTGATGTATGTTTGTTCTGGAATCCTCACATCATTCACAAACGTCTACAAAAATAAATGGGGAAAGAAAAAGACATTGTTAAACTCCAAAATAACAAAATGACAATAAAATGACAGATTTTATAAGAAAGTTTTCAGCACTGCATGTTTACTATTGGTTCTTTGGGGAATTCATCTATAATCTCAAAGTATTACTCTTTCACAAAGTATTTCAAAAAGAAAGTAAGACACCAGCCTGTTAAATCAGTTGCTGGGATCACACTGGCCTTGCAAAGCTCCTTACCAATCTAACCTTGTTAAGTATATTTACTGGAATTGTTGGTTACTGTTACCTCAAATTCGTCCCTCCCTCTATTATTTTTCTTGTAGTTTGCTTTTTCAAACCCAACTGACTATCGCGATTGATTTATCATCATGTTTACCATTTAGTATTGGACACTGGAGTAGTGAGACAGTTCAACATTTGTAAATATTCTCCAAAGACATAAAGGAAAGTAAATATAGACTATGTTATTGCATGCAAACAACTCCAAAGAGCACTGATTAAGAGTTGAGTGTGGTGCGACTCTGGAAAGGGTGGCAAGGACTGTTCTTGAAGAAGTCATTAAATTCATTAAAAATGTACACGTGTTTTGCTGTTACTGTAATGATCTGAGAACATAGGCATAACATCTGTAAGCAGAAATAATATATATTATTAAACAATGGAGTAGCAAAGCAGAGTAAATGTCACAGTCCTGACAATACCTCTTGAAAATTCAGTTACTATATAGATAAGCAATTCTCTCTCTCTTTACATCGCTATTGGAAATACAGTTGAAAATAATCAGTCAAGCACTCAGTGATCTGAAGAGGATTTATAAACCTAAAAATTTTCTGTTTCACCAGCCGTATCAGTTGGTTATTAAAGGCAATATAGATTGACAATCACTCAGATTTGAAGGTCCAAATTAATCCTAACAGATAAAATTGACAGGAAACATACAAAAAGATGCTAACAGAAACTTTGAGCATACACTCGAGATACAGACAATAACTAATTACAGAAAGAGGAGGAGTAACACATGATTAAATCAAAATGGATATCCGAACTATAACTTGAAAAACTTAGGAAACAATTATCTTCATTTAGTTTCTTCCCATGCAGTTATAATGAATTTTAAAAGGGTCTGAAGTTAAGATTATTCAAGCACTAATGAAAATTCCAGATAGTTATCAGTATAAAATGCTAAAAGTGACATAAGCCTCTAACAACTGGGGGGAAAAAAAAGTACATCCCTGCACTGGAACTGATCTGCATCCTTAAAGTCTGATTTATAGTTTCAGGAAGGAAGGCTCTCAGTGTCAAGTAAACTGCTCAGTCTACTAACATCAGCTTCATAAATTGAAGGTTCACCTAGTGACTTCAGCCCTCAGAAATCAAAGATGATTATAGCATGGTAAGGTAGGAGTTGCAGGAGCTGTCAGAAGCTGAGAGTGTTCGTTTCACGCTTGCCGTTTGCCACTGGAAGGGCAGCCCAAACCTTCAAGGAGAGATTTCTCTTGGAAGCTGCCACCTCCCGGAAACAGCTGTCACATAAACCCTTATGCTCGTCCTGAGTCATATCACTGCTCTTAGGACCCTCCAAATCAGGTTGAATCTTTAAGTGGGAAATTAATCGTTTCTTAAACTGACTTTGTTACCTTCAGAGAAAATGATATGTTGTTAAGTCAGCCTCATTTGAATTCCCTCAATTACAGGGAAATTCAAAGGGTCACCCACATGGTAAATTTTCTCTAGCAGAACGAGAGGTTAAGCTCTCAATACAAATCTCGAGATCAGGCTACAAAGGAAAAAACATCAGTAAATGTTACACTACCTAACACTTCATCTTCCTTCAGAGCTGTGGATCCTTAAGAAGCCAGCATCTTGCCTCAAATTATTCTTTAAGGGCTGAACTCAAATCTGCATTGAGGAGCTGAAATTTACAATTTAAGCTCCTCTTCCCTACATTTGCCCCTGGCTTTCGTGAAACCTTCCCACTCTACTTACTGCTAAAGAATGTAACATTTAGACTTATAAGAATGTAGCATCTTCCTTTTTAAAAAATATGAATAATCAATTATGTGTGACTTGTCTCTTGCTGTTCAAGTGCTACTTTCTCCATTCTCTTTTAAAGTCTAAAATGAGGCCTGAGTTCAGGGCAAATTCAATGCAAATAAAATATTTATGCCTTAGTTGGTATGAGATTGGTACATTATTTTATGAATTATTTATCAGAGGTAGCATTCCTTGTATATTAAAAAAAATTACAGCTTCTTCCTCATTTTTACTTTTTCCAGAGACTACACATTAATGCTACAGACAGGAGATTAAATATTTAGAGTGCCTTTCAGAAAGGCACATCTGCTACAGTTTGTGCGAATTTTACGGACTTGAAGTATCACAATCCTACAGGTTCATACTACTTCAAACTTCAGAATTGTACAACAGTGTTTAAATTTTCCTAAGGAATGGTAAAGCTGAAATGTGCCAATTTTGAAGCACTTTGAAGTTGGGAGCATGCACACACAAACACACACAAATCTTTAATAATTAAGCAAGCCAAGAATCTGAATCTTCGAATGCTTGTTTTGTTCATCTAGATCTAGTACTGGATGAAATCTGGAAAGACAGAAATGCGACCCTGCCCAAAATAGTAATGAGATCTTCTGTTTTATTTTTTCCCCCCTAAATAATGTGTTTCTTCATCTCATTATTTATAAAATTGCTTATCTGCATCATAGAAAATACCTTCCATAAGAAATAAGAATGACAGAAATAGCCATTTACTGGCATGGCACTTTCAGTGGTACTTTAGCCATATTTACACCACTAAGTTTGAGAGAACATGCAAAGAATATCCTTCAGAGATTCACTGAGATGGCCTGAATTTTGGTGAACCACAGATTACATACACACATACATTTATTTATTTATTCTGGGTCACTGAGTTCTGAAATTCATGTGCATGCTGCACACTCAAGACAGAAAACTCTGAAATGGTACAGGCAGTTCTACAGACATCCCTGTGACTAAACTGACAGCATGAAACACCCAAGCCTCAGTTGCTTTGCCACCGGAGTTTTAAAACCCCAACTTCGGCTTTAAAGTGTACTATAATACCTCTTAAAAATTCAGTTACTAGGAAAATGAACAATCCTTTACCTCTTTTAATCAGCATATAGACATTTATACAGATTCAGGTGATTCCCAAACTTTGCTCTTCAAATAGTGAGAGTTGCCTCTCTCCAGGCTTTTTTTTTTTAAGCCTTCACAAAGTTGGCCAGGATTTTTCAATCACATCCTAAAACATGTATTTGAAAGTACAATGACAAGAACTGTTCTATAAATATCCCTAGAAAGAATACAGGACCATTGATGGTTAAGCTTGAGTTTTGGTGACACTTTTGCTGTTATGTTTTTGAGGTGACAAAGTAAAATATGAGAAAACAGTCTGAATTTTTTGAAGGTGATTAAATGAATTATATCTTAGCAACTATAAGATTTGTTTTTCCTTCAGAAAAGATGAATTCATTAATCTTTTTAGTATAAACTAAAAGATAAGCAGGAATGACCAGGACAAGTAATTACCTTCTAAAAACAGAACTTACATATTACGTGAATCTGATAAAAGTTTACTTTTGCTTTATTTTCAAATCCAAATGAAAATAGTCCTAAGTGAAAACTGCTGTCACTTTTTCACTTAACTGACCGTGAATCAACCATACAGATAAAAGAATATCGAGGTAAGAAGGCATCAACTACAACTACTGCTCACTTGGTAAAATTATTTGGGGCTCATGGAACTCAAAAGAAAAGCATTGGTAGTGACCACTTTCCCTTAAACCCTGAAGCATTTGCAGTGGCTAAAGGTGTCTTATCCCATGAATGCAGTTATCTTGCATACTGAGAAAAGTATACATCTGTTCTCAAAGGAAATGGGACTAACTGAAGACCTAAAACAAGTGTTTGCTCTTAACAAAGCAAGTACACTGAGAATGGGTAGAAGCTAATGTAGCAATCCTCATAGCTGCATTCAAGAGAGCTTATCTATCATATCACTGATGTCCACATTCCCTCTTTATGGTTCAATCAATTTAAATGTTGTTCTAGCATCTTTCAAAGAAGAGAGAAATTTTGAGGGTTGGTTTTGTTTTGTTACTTAAAGAAAAAAAAAAAAGAACAGAGAGCATAAAAGACTGTCTTTAGTGAAATTCTGGACTTCCTCATATACCATGGTCTTGTATAATTATGAATACTTCTACCTCACCACCATGAAACACAAATTTGTGTTCATCACACTAAGAATTAAATTATCTTTACAAGAAACTATAAGCTGGCCTTCAACTCCCACAGAGAAATACATTCCACATTCTGCTTTGATCTTCTGTTTTGCAGCCTACAACAACAAACTTGGGAACAAAAGCTTAAAAAAAATGACTTGAATTCTTGATAGAAAAATTGGGATAGCTATCTATCGTCGAGACCAAATATAAGGTTATTTGCCAAAGGAGGCTTTTGCTTGCAACATGTCTAGAAACCCAGAAGTGATTTTCTATTCCACTTCTGTAAAAATGTTGAAGAATAAAGCCAACTTCCTCCTAAGTTTGTGGTAGTCACTCTAGTCCTCTGAGACTGACAGGATGATTTGTGCACAGTAGTTGTCTGCAAAAAAATATGCTGGGATCTGCTCCTCCTGAAAATTCTCATTAGAAGGGATAGTTTGCAGAAAGGCTAAAGCATGGTGCACCCTGGCACACTCTAGGGCTTCCACTGGCATGTTTGAAGACCAGCAAGGCGGGGGGTTGTTTCTGTATTATGTCCTTTACCAGAAACTGATGGAAATATAAAAATAAAAAACATATAAAAAATATAAAATATAAAAATAGCTGAACTATGCTATAAGGTAGTAATTAAAAGCTAGCCATCCAAAAAGTTAAAGTTAAAATGAAAAAAAAATAAAGAATTCTGGTCTAACAATCTCAGATCAGGTTTCTGGGGTTTTGTTTGCTTGCTTGCTTCTCCCCTCTGTTTCTCTTCCCTCCCATCCACCATCATTTCATGTTCCTGTCAGTTTGATGCATCTTTTTCCTGCTTTGGGGGAAGAAAAAAAAAACCAGTTCTTTAAAGCACTGTATTTCTATATGATAATATATATGTCATGCGGTTAGCACCAAAACTTATAACTGAATTGAAAAATAATTACCACCTGGTTTCCAGTTCATTGAGGAGTACAAGGACATTGCATATATTGTTCCACACAAACTGAATTGTGACAGTTATGTGTTTCCCCTTCAGACCTGAAACCAGAAGGGCATGGAAGGAAGCAGATAGGAATGGAAGCGCTGCAAAAATGAAGAGCAAAGACTGCACCCCCTAAGACTTAACATTCCCTATCCCAAAACTCTAGAAAGAAAAGGTTCCTTTGATGTCTGGGTAAACAGCCACAGTGCAACTGATACATCAAACATGGGGAGGAATCCAGGCAAGTGAAGCAAATAACTGAAAGCTCCTGAAACAGGGAGAAATAAAGGAGTCAAAAGAAGTCGTTGTAATACATATTTTTATTAAATTCAAACTTTGTAGCAAGGCAATGAATACAAGGAGGAATGCCTACTGAGGCAGGAGTAACAGAATCAGAAAAAAAAAGTGGCTCAGCAAAAAATTACTCTGAGTTGAATTTACTTTTGATCATTGCCTTGACCAAGTGTACTGACTTATAAAATACGAGGTATATTAAACATTTAAATACCAAAGTTCTCATATGTACACAACTATTCAAAGGATATAACCCTTCTGGTTTCACAGGCACTTGGGACTCTTGACTCTTCTGGAAGGCTGAGCTGCATATATTGTAAGATTTATATCTTAAAATACTGAAAAACTAATAAAGACAGACTAACTGGCTTTTTTTTTTATGCACCTCAAGATCAAACACCAAAACTGAAGTCAATGCCAACAGACAGAAACTTGAGATTTCTTTATAGTTTTTAAACATTTGGCAATACTGATTTATATTAATATTTAAAAAGCCCCATGTAGTAAATAAGTATTAGATGAACTGACAATGTTATCCTGTACGCATTTATGACACAGCCAAATACCTAAAAGTTATATAACATACAGACCATAACTACTATCTATAAACGGCTCATAAAGCAGCATCTAAAGGGCTACAAAAATACGACAAAGTCGCTAAGTTTAATAGCCTACTATAACATTTAAAACATTTATAAAAGGTGACGCTTACCCAGAACGGTGCATACGCAATCCCTAGAAAAGCCTTAAAATGCAAAATATCATATGAAACTTCATTTTACTCATGAGAATTTCACGTATTTTCCTATAGTAGATTGTTTGTAGTAACTCAACATTTAAACTTTATTCACAGACATTTTGACAAGAAAATGATACTGAAGAAGTAAAAGCAAAATAAGTTACATAAGTCAATACACAACATGGTTATTGCATGCTTAAATCAAGTTTCACATAGAAAGTACTATTTAACACTCTTTCTGTATGAAATAAGGAGAAAAATGAATAGCGTATGAACTATAAATCTATTTCCTGCCCAGGATATGCTCCTCCCACTACCAAATTTTAGATATTGAAATACCATCTGTAAGCATATAATCCATCACTCAAATCAAGGTTTTCTGTTTCTACATTTCTGAAATACAGAAAAATAATCTTTTATTCTGAGATTTTTCTACTGCCAAAGCCATCTTATTAATGGAACCTTTCACTCCAGTCCTTTAATTAATGCTCAATGGAAAAAACTCAAGAAACCAAGTTTTCCCTTTAAATGTTCTGCCCATTTTAACATCTGGATTGAAAAGATATTCATGAACACTAGTTAAATTACTCTGCTCTTGCTCAACAAACAGGACTACGAGGAACTACCTTGTACTGTTGTTAACTTACCCCATTTAAGCTGCCCAAATCCTTCACCAAGTGTTCATCTGTAGAGGCATCGTAGTTAAGCACAGCATGTTGCTTGTCCACACTTCGTGACTAAAATATTTCAAAGATTAAAATCAATGCAAAATAAGGTATTTCATAAACAGATCAAGATATCATCATTGATGCTATTTCTAACAGCATTATAATTATATGCTTTCTTCATAAGACACTTCTCTAACTACATCCAAAAAATTAGTTCATGTATGAAAAAAACAGACCTCTAATCATATCCAGTTCAGGCTCTGGATGCCCATAGCATAATCCTCAGATTAATTAAATAATTATTTTCTTAATGTTTCCCCAAATGTAAGATAACTTCAGTGATATTTTACCTACAGTTTTTTTTTTTTTTGCAGTTGGCTATAATACCACTGACATTTTGTTCAACATCATCAATTTCACCTTTATTCTCCTTAACTAGATACGTATTTCAAAACCTGAATATCATTCCCTTGTTGCTGTTCTCTCTGAAACATTTTGTTTCCTGTCATGTATCAGTAAATCCTCCAGGTTTTTTAGTGGGATTCTTAGCATATAAGGAAATAAATTTTTTCTCTATCTCAACTTGCTAAACAAATTAGCTTTAACATTGTCACTAAATGTCTGACTGTTCCTTGAATTACTATTCCCATCAGTTGTTTTTTCCTTCCTCCCCCCTTGTTTTTTTAAATCAGTCCTTCCTTAAGCCCTTCAGCCTTTTTTTTTTTTTTTTTTTTAATTATTCTTTACTTCATGAGCAAATGTCAGCCCACAGATCAGGAGCAGTTCCTGTCAGTATTTCCTCTGAGAGCAGAAGAGAACAAATAGGGCACCGCTGCCCAAACAGCCAAATGCCTCTTTTTGTGCTTGCCCATAGCTAAATGCTTGCAGCATGAGGTAGACAGGAAGACGTAGGCTGAAAGCATGCTTCCTTCGTGCATGCACGTCGTCAGCACTTGGACAGCTAGAAAAGTTCCCAACTAGATGTGGCCCATGTCTCAGCTTCCTCAGCTGCACCCACTCGTTCTCAGTCTGCTTCAGGGGCAACTCTGCTAGTGCAGTGTCCTGACACAACTGTACAGCACTGAATTTCTTCTTCAGTTTTTGCGTTGCTTCTGCCATCCTTGCCATGCAACTCGTTGTTCATGACTTGGGATGGTCCTGAAGCAGGTCCCAGGCAGCACTGAGAGGAGCAGATTTCTGCCTGAGATTGTGCTTCTCCTTTCTGCACCAGCACCCATGGCCTCTCAGTTCAAAGGGCCCCAGGTTATGGGTGCACTAGCGCATCAAATCATGCAACCCCACTCTTAAGGGAGAAAACACGTCGTTTTTTCTGTTCCCCTTCTCCCTCTGCCACTTAGTTCTGAAAAGCTCTTTGCCATGCATTTTCAGAGTGATAGAGTGCTTCTGTTCGTGGATTATCCTGTCTTCTCAGAATGCTACATTTATCAGCTCATTCCCTCTTAATCTCTTGAGACTTGCTCATACTATTTTCCTTCCGTTTAATTTACTTCCTTGTTCTTCCTCGCCATGCCATCTTCTGATTGCTTCTCTTTTTCTCAAAGTAAAATCAGTCCTCTTCTGCTTACGCTTACTATGTTATTTCTAGACTTCTTATTTTAGCCAATTTGCTGTACAGTTTTGAAGGGTGAAGAGAGAAGGGGGAGAATATGGTGGGGGGAAATCAAGGAAAAGATAGATAAATGAACAACAAACTCTATGTCATTAAAAGCTATACTAGTATACAACATCAGTAAAGTTTCTTAAATGTGGATATAGATATACCAACAAAGCTCATTCTAATTTAATAAACTGTCCTCAAGTGAAAACAAGCTATCTCAGTAAAATTGAAGTTGCTCATTTGGGTGTTATTCTGGGCCTACAATGTCAACTAGAGATTACACTTTTTCACATTCGAGTAATGCAACTGTGCAAACACAAGAGTTAGCCTATCTTTGCCTAGATTATAAGAAGAATTTCTGAACATTTTTGAAGTATGTTATGCTATTCAAATATGTATTAGTTTAGTAATCAATTATTTTATGTTCACATGCCATCTCCTATTAAAAATAAGCTAAAAGGGAAATGACATGTAGAAAAAAAAAACTCTGAGGCTTTAAGGATTATCACATCTTCTGAAATGGTAAAAATAATTGCTCAAGTCTGTGGCTTTTACAATGTCATCTGAAATTCTGCAGAACGTTATGGTTCTCCTGTCTGAAGATGTACAGACTCATATATCTTAGACTACTCACATATAGTTGGATAAATTTTTATTCATTGCATATGGTCTTTTCAAGTCTAAATGTTGCGCGCATCTTCCAAATGGCATTTCTCCTTCTGATTTTTTATTGCAGCCTTCAATTCAAATATGAGTACTACCAAAATCATTCTTTATAAGATGCATAATTGACTACATGAATAATTAAAACCACAGAATAGCTGTGGTTAGAGCTGTACAGGAAAACTCAATTCTCACTTAAAATAAATTTGTAGTTGGCATTACATCAAACTAAGACTCTCAATCAAATCCAGACTACTACTGAAAAATGCTCAAAATAGAGAAAATAACAGCTTCATTTTCAAAAAAATGTGGATATTTATTAATAATGTGGAGTATTTTGCCTTGGAGGTGGTTCCACCACCAAGACTCAACAAGTTTTCTAAATGGAATGGTGGAAGAAGCACAGCTACACATTCGAGCAGCTGGCTAAAGATGAAGAGTGCATGCTATGTTTGAGTATATATACAAAATAACCCAGTTAAAAGCAAATCTGTATCCTTGGATTTGAACAAAACCTCTATTAAAATAATAATGGTTAGGTTCACAACTGAAGTATAATCTTATGAAACACACAGAGTTGAGCTGCTTTTTATATGAGATTTGTATAAAATACGTAATATCTTGACAGAAAGCATAAAAGTTTTACGCTTTATCATGCGCTGTCCACATGCTTTGCACTAAGAGAACAACCAAATTGTCAAGAGTGGAATGGAAGGTCCTACACAAAGAACTATACATATAGAACAAGAACGCATTATTAGCTTTTACTTTGGTGGGTTCCTCCCCCTTTAGCTGTTTGTGGTGTTATAATCATGCTGGAATGCAGGCCTAACACAGACTAAATAGGATATGCATGAAAAAAAAATCACAAGGACCCTTGATTCTTCTTACTAACTCTGAAGTCAATTTACAACAAATTATGTTTATAAACAACTGGAATGTATTAAAAATGCTAACTAAAGAAACAGCTACTTTTGGAGGTGATGATAACTGAAGCATTGTACACTAAGCAGTAAATGCTCAAATATTAAACTTCACTAAAGACTGATCAACCACAGATCCCAACCATTAAAACCTTATTTACTCACAAGATAACTGCAAAACACAACAAATCATACATGTACATATATTATAACAAAAAAAACTAATGCAAATCCATCAGCTATGGCAAAATTTAAGGTAAATGACATTCAGCAAGGAACTCGATCCTGTCACAAACATAAAAGTAAAAAAAAAGCTTCCTATGACAGTTTTAAAACTTCTATTATGACCATTTCAAATCTTCTACTTAGGAAAGACAAGGTAGACAATCGTGTTGGACAAAACCCATGTCATTAATCAAGGTAGGTAACTTCAGGAAGCCACATATATATCAGACAGAGAACTCTTTAATATTTTCTCCTCAGCTAAGTAAGACTTTTGCTGCAGGTACAAAGTACTATCTACAAATGATTTCGTAAAAAGGAAATTTGAGTGGATCCAATGTTGCCAGCACCAGTGTGACTTGCAGGCAGTCAATCTGAGTGACTCTGTTATATGGCTAAAAGTATGACAGACGTATTGCGCTGCAGGAGAGACAGGAATACTCAGAAACAGTAGATAAACAAAAGAAAATATACTTTTGTTTATATACTATGAAGACATCGATTTCTCAGTCTCTAAGAAATGAGTTCCACTTCTACCTTCCAGAAAAGAAATCTATAACTCTAATTTCATACAGAACAGGATTCTTAAATTTAGAGCAGTAAAAATTAGCTCTTGCAATTAACTTAGAATTATAAATTATTATTTTGTATAAAAACCATCAGGTGAAAACATACATGCATGGATTTTAATACAAAGTTTGAAGAAGCCACATACTAGCAAGTTGCAACTCTATTTTTCTCCCTGGAATGAAAAACTGAAGACAGGAACATGGAATGATATATTTATTGGTGTGCAAGGGAGGTGGGAACCAATTTCCCCCACATACTTTATCAGCAAAAATTACTTGAGGAGTGTAAGCACCTTAAACAAAATACCTACAAATTTCCAATTTTTGAACAAAGCGTGTGCACATAAGCTGTAAAGGATAAATCCTTTCACCTCTCCTCCCCCTAAAACAGAAGTTCACTATCAGTATAACATCCTAAGCCAGCATATTACAGAATAAGATGCATGCCAGTGATGTCACATGGGAGAGAACAGGAGGAAAAAACGTCCTCTTTCACACATAACATCACATTACATCAAGCTAGTGGTAAAATAAAACTAATCCCAGATTACGCTCCTCTGGGTAGGAATTGGGTTTGTTTTGTTTTGTTTCTATTTCCCTCATAAATTACCAAGACCTTATACTGGCTGTTGTAAGAAGGAAATTAAGAGTATTTACACCCAGTTTCTAAAAGGACAAAGTAGTTCTATCACAAGTAAACCTTTTGGATGCCTTTTGAGGTTGAGAGCCAACTGTAGGGGATAGTTACATCAAACCATGTGATTAAATGAGATTACAAATTACAGAAAAAGAAAGCACCTAGTACTTTTAGCATTATCACATCTTACACAACACAGTCTACTTTGCTGACCATACTGCAAGAATTATTTCATCTTCTATTCCTGCATTATTTTCAGTGTACTTTATATGAAGGAAATGTGATATTTTACATTTTGATGGTAACTGTATAGGTAATGACAATATATTTAAACTTTTTCCTACAAATACAGAAGATTCATCAAAACTATTGGCCCACAGCATCTGGTAAATTTAATTTTCAAAAGAAATACAGAACTGGTGCATTAAGCCCAAAGTATGGACAGTTGCCATGGAAGGCTGATGCAATTACCTGTAACATCAGCTCACAGTCATCTCTTCCAACAAAAATCATCTCTCGTGGCAGCCTATGGCGGGTGCCTCCACTGCTCACTAAAAACCAGGATGTTAAGCTCATTTTCTGCTTAGCTGATAAATCCTTGGCAAAACTACGTCATCCTGCAGTGAGAAAGAGAGACAGAGAAATTCGTTTTAGTTATTTTTAGCTACAGCTCCTACTCAGCAAACGCTGTGAGCAGAATACATAACACTTCTGAAAATAAGGCGTTCTCAATAGCACATCTATTTCCCGCCTGCCGCAATTGCCCAGCAATGGCGGGAAGCGACAAGACTCCAGATTTGCATAAAGTCTCCGGCTCTGCTTCATGCAGGCAGGCACATTTAATCGGAGGTAAGCTTCTTCAAAAGCAACCAGAAGCTAGTTAACACTAAAGTCATATGTCAAGTTGTCAGAAAGCTTTTAACACATGACCGCTTATTACGGAGATAATTGTTACATTAATGCTTCACTATCACAAGCAGTAAACAACCTGGCAAATATTACTCTGTTCACAGAAAACAGCAAGTAGCTTGCTTGCATCTCAATACCTTTTTCTGCAAAAAGAATTGTTTCAAATATATTTGTTTTTAACTTCACGTCCTTTGTACAGAACCAAGTTAGAGCCTAAATTAAGATTTGCTTCTTATTTAATGTTGGGTTTCTTTCAACAGACCGTATCTTTGAAATGCAACAGCATACCATTAGAACTGTAAACAAAGCAGAGCAAAATGAACAATTTTGAAGTTACTGGTGAGCTACAACTCAGAAAGTAGTGCTCCTGTAATACCTTACCTTAATTCACCCATAGACAACAGATTACATGCCAAAACAGAAAGAAAAATGTTTAAAAATGCTATTTTAAATGCCATAAAATAGTCACAAAATTTTAGAACTGGACAAGTTAACTTGTCTGTATAATACAACCTACTTGAAACTGGACAAAAATATAATCAAAAGCACTCCCTAGAGTAATTCAATGGCAGATCCTTGGAGATACCTTTATAAAAAGATTCCAAATCTCTCATTAAGGAAAAGTCAAAACAGTCATTTCATTTGTTCTCTAGAAATTACCACTCACACATTAAGGTACAAGCTAAAGAAAATAAGGAGCAACCAGTTTGCATTCCTTCTCAACACCAAATACTTGGCATTTTTGTTCTATTTTACTGGTATACCATTTAGTGCAATTAGGAAAGGATAGCAAACATAAGCCCGTAGCAAATTTGGGCAAAGTCTGTGTAATAACAAGAATGCAGTGAAGTTTCCAAAAATAACAACATGTATGCACTGAATAAGAATACAAAGCACCAACAATGACCTTTTAAGTAGCCTATAATCAAGAAGAGACACTGCAAGCTATGAAGACAAATGAAGAGGAATAAATAAAGTCAAACCTGCATCTGGCAATAACAGACCAGTGCATAGTAAGTTAAAAACATACCATTACAGGGGCTAAAGCGAGTTGCATTAAAAATTAATTTCTTGACTGGACTTACAGCTTTGCTGATTCAAATTGAACAAATTATAAACAGGATAGAATGTGCTAAAGATCTACTTAATAAAAAGGTAAACATGTATGTCTAATCAAGTATAGATCAACAGGATCTATAATGGGATTATCTTTCCACAGCTGTACAACAACAGATATTCTTAAAATGAAACCTATTTCCAGTTAAATGTTCTCCAGTTCAGCACAAGAAATAATTCAGCTAAAATGCCTTATCATAGAATGCACAAACATTACTTCAAGGTAAAAAAACTACAACTACAATAATAACTTGTAGAAATCAAATTTAAATGTATCTAATTATCAAAGAAATGTTTAATTTAAATAGTTTATTCAGCAACTTTGAAGGAAATTAACCTTTCCATTTTTAATCTAACCTAATTTAAAGCCTGAAAATAAACTAGGTCAATCAAATCACAACTTTCCATTCTTTTTCAAGAAAAGAAAAGTAAGTATTTTCAGCCTGAATTCCCACTTTTAACAAGTAAATTAAATGGCACTTTTGACAGCACCTTAATATCAGAGCTCCTCTTTCAGTTTATATTTTACTGCCTTTTACAACACCCATCTGCTTATCATAACAACATTTACACTGTTTGGTCTTCCTACTCTAATTGGAAACTCGCATGAAAATGTAAACAGGATACATGTTACTTGGAAAAAGTTCAAGACAAAAATCCAAAGACAATATTTTAGTTTGCATAGCTAGATAATGTCTACAACAGAGAAAAACTATTTTGATTTTTATAACAGACAAGTAGGTCAAGAATTACTGAGCTAAGAAAAATAAAATAACCCAAACTTCCCACAAATGATAAAGCCTGACAAGCAGACTAAATTAAGCTATCTGAAATTATCTTTAAAGTGTGTTATGCAGAGCAATCATTGCCATGCAGCTTGGCAGCATACTTGTAGTTAAAAGACCATCACTATTTCTATCAAACTTAATATTGTTGTTCTTTTCAAACAGTGCTGTCTTAGCTGTGACAAATCATCAACCCAGATACATATTTTATTTAAAAATATTCTTTAGAATAAACCAATGTCTTTGATCAGCAATGCCACGCTGCAATTCTGCATAGCGAAACTGGCAGAAAATATACCATACAGTAGCAACAGTTACTTAATATCAGAGCAAAAACATGCATTTAAAAGTTTGATGTTATACTGCACACTTTTCATTAACTATATAGAATAGTAAGATACTGGGTTCCTCATCAGCTTAAGTTAAATTATGCCATTTTCATAGAATCAGTAAGGTTGGAAGGGACCTCTGGAAATCATCTAGTCCAACCTCCACGCTCAGCAGGGTCACCTAGACCATGTTAGACAGGGTTGCATCCAGGCAGGCCTTGAGTATATCCAGAGAAGGAGACTCCACAAGCTCTCTGGGCAACCTATTCCAGTGCTCTGTCACTCTCACAGTGAAGAAATTCCCCCTCACATTCATGTCCTATAATTCTCCCAAGTAGCCTGCCCTTCTTCCACAGTCTATGTATTTTCTTCTTCTGTCTGAATTTGGCCAAGAGCTCCTTGCTCACGCATGCACGTCTCCTGCCCCTTTTGCTGCACTTCTTACTCATCGAGATGCACCACTCTTGAGCTTGGAGGAGGTGATGTTTGAATACTAGCCAGCTCTCCCAGACCCCCCTTCCTTCTAGGGCCTTAACCCATGAGATTTCACCAATTAGGTCTCTGAAGAGCCCAAAGTCCTCTCTCCTGAAGTCCAGGGTTGCAATCCTGCCTGTTGCCTTACTTCTTTCCTGCAAGATCCTAAACTCCACCATCTCGTGGTTACGGCAGCCAAGGCTGCCCCCAAACTTCACATCTCTAACCAGTCCCTCTCTGTTGGAAAGGACAAGGTCCAGCAGGACACCCTTCCTTGTAGGTTACTCCACCACCTGTGACAAGAAGTTACCATCAATGCACTGCAGGAGCCTCCTGGACTGTTGTGCCTTACTGTGTAGACCTTCCAGCAGATGTCAGGGTGGCTGAAGTCCACCATGAGAACAACGGCCTGTGATTGTGAGGCTACCTCCAGCTGTCTATAGAAGGCCTCATCAACTTTCTCTTCCTGGTCAGGTGGCCTGTAGTAGACACCCACAACAGCGTCCCCCATGCTAGCCTGCCCTTTGATCTTTACCCATAAGTTCTCAACTGCCTCATATTATGTCCTGAAAATTTCAGGGAAGCTATCAACATTTTTAACATGATGCTGTATTAAGTACTCTGGCCATAGTCGAGAGTTTCTGAATAACAAAAGGATGAACGATTGTTTGCTGTCTAGGGCGTATCAGACTAGGCTGATAAAGAATTAGCAGAAGTGGCTCTTTATACAGCATAAACATTATACAGACAGACCTTCGTGCTTAAATCTTACTACACTACAACTCGCACTTCTTATATGAAGTCTTTACGAAGAATAGTATATTTTTCTCCCTAGTAGAATAAATTTTAAGCAGTATATTGAAACATTTTATTTCATTAGTCTCTGTAATAATCTGATATTGTACTGTCATCTTTAAACAAACTAGTAAATATTTCATCATTAAGACATGATCTTCAGAGGAAATACTTCATTCTAGAGGCCATGCAAGTCAATATTTCACACTTTCGCTGCAACTGAAAAGTCCCCTTGTCTGCAAAGAAAGAACATTTTATGGTGCAGAACTAAGAATTTCAAAAGGCAATAATCATATGTAAGGACGAACATATTGGTAAGAGCCATTTTAAACAGATGATGTAGCAGCTGGGTAATTGGCTACATTATCCCTGTAAATGTAATTCAGTCCTAAGAACTAAAGCCCTGTGTTATGCAGCCAAAAGATGGGTGTAACCTATTTCAAATATGTCTAGAGAAATACGGCCAAGATTATAATTTTGATACAGTAATGTTATGGTAAGCAAAAATCCTTAATAATTTCACATTTGAACAACTTGCAGACTACATTTTTGTATTTGCCTGTAACTGAAAACAGTTGACTGTTTACTCCAACTAGACTATTAGTCAGTACTGCGATGCCAATCCTCCTCAAACAAAAAACTGCGTTTAAAGTTTAAACTAAGCGCAATATATGCCCCAAATCCAGACTTTCGAGCCTCTACGTTAACTCTGAGCGTTCTAGTCTTTATTGTAAACAGGACAATTAGGTACTATTCATATTTTACTTAAAAATATTTTAAAGCATTAAAAAAAAAAAACTCTGCACCAAGCTGAGACAGTATTGACAAAGCTAGAACTCTACGTAGCCCTTCACTTGCCTTTGTTAAGATCCTATTTGCAGCTGCTAATAATTTTGCTAAAAATAAGTTTCCCTTAGTATACTTCTGTCTAAGGCAACACACTGGAGGAAGCTTCAGAAGAAACGCTAAAATATTTTTGAAGCGAGACTGAGGAAAATACTTTATTTTACTTGCATTAAAAAAAGAAATTGTAAGTAATGCCCCATGTATGAAAATTGGTACTTGAAATTCAATCAGCATCAAGGCTGTATCTCTTAGTATAGCTCTTGTGCAAATCCATCCAAATGCAGACAACAAGCTTTTGAAACATGTCCACGTGTATACACGTTCAGCAACACAGATGAATTCTCCAAAGGCATTGGTCTATGCTTAGCAGCTCCACAACTCAAGCTTTTACTTTAACTACTGCTTTTTAATGGTATAGTGCTAACTAGAACCAAAAACAGGGAGTCTTTCCCAGTTCTCTCAGTTCATCTATTCATTGACGGCAGAGAAAGAATGCAAGGGAACAAGATCGCAAAGGAGAGAACACCATACCAGGACAAGACCCTTGAGCAGGAGCTCAGCAGACTCTGCATTGAGGAATCAAGGAAACAACTTCAGTGTCAAGTCATAAGGAGGGAAAAATCAGAACTAAGACAGCACTAATAGAGTCAGTAATGTTTAGAGAAGACCTCCTGAAGCTGAAGCTCATTCCTAAGTCACACACACACAAAAAAAGCAGCTGTCAGCAAACAATGTCCAGTGGAAAACTGCCTCCGTTGGCTACATTACTGACTATTCAATATAATGAGGATTACTATTGCTAGCGGTTCTATTTTTGACTGCAATGGAGAAATCTGTGGTATATATAAAATAAAAAAGCAAAGTGAAAGTAATTCCAGTCATAATGAATTTAGGAATAGGAAGTTAAATCTGCTCTGTCAAACACTCAAAAGCAAGGCAGTATTATAAGTAGTGTTCCATGTGCAATTGTAATTAACCTATTTATTCACTAAAACAGATGTATAACCTTTAACTACATCACCATATAATATTTTAAACAGAACTTCCACCTTATTCATAATACAAGGTTAGAAGAAATGCTTAACACCTAATTAACCAGTACATTCCCCCCCATTCATTGATTTGTGCCTTATTTATTGCACAGCACTAGAATCGTTCTGTGAATTATTACATTTTCTATTGAATTTATCTGCCATGCTATCACTACAGTGTATGAGAAATTCATTAACATTTATGGCACAATCTCCACAAAAATCTATTTATTCTAGTAAGTATGGTTTATTATTATTATAAGAAAGAGTTTATCATAAATGGAGAAGCACAGTGAGCAATTTTTCACGTTAAATATTAATGCTTTTAATCTTAAATACATAAATTCTAAAACCAACAGTGTTTCATCTTGAAATACTTAGTTTTATTTAACATTAGAGGTGCTCAAATGGACTCATGTATTTCTGTTAGAAGTCTGAGTGTCTAAATCTTTTGTAACCACAATGCAATGCCTAGCCATGCATAGCATAGCTAGAAAATTAAGATCACCTCTGCAAAGTACAAGTAGGCAGCTTGTCTGCCATCACAGAGACTCCAATGTCAAGAAAAGAATTCATACTCTAGGGTAGCTTTCAAATGTTTTAGTCATGAAACTATCTGGTGTTTTTATAACCTTCTGCTACTTCCTCCACTCACCTTGCTGTCTTCTCCAATAGGGAAACAAAAGGCTCCTCAGGCAACAGCCTCCTTAATGCAACAGTTCTCACTGATTCCTAGAGCCAATTCATCACCCAGGTTTGCCAATAAAGCAGGTATCTTGTACAGGGGAGAAAAGACAAGAGGTATAGCTGAAGAACCTTTCATAAAGCAAGGGACTGAAACTGAGGCTGCATACGTGGGTTTTCATACCATAGCTTCCATCACTGAGCATCCAACGTTTCACCTCAATATTTGTAAATAAATACAGTACAAATTAAAGTGTTTTAGACTAATGATAGATGAAAATATTTCTTGAAGAACTTACTGGCTTTCTGAATTCACAGATAGTGGACTTCAAAAGCAGAAGAAGAAAAACTTTAAACCTGGCCCTGACTTGTCAAGCAACATGATACACATCTATAAAATGAAGTTTAACACAGTGAAAAGACACACTGAAGTAATGGTTGCACCTGTATGTCAAGTGAAAACACTACTTTGAGCCTTGAGTGAAACAAAGTGCCCTAATAGCATCCATAATGGTTAATAACAAAATACCCATAAAAGGTAGTAAAAGACAGTGGAAGTAACAAGATAAGATATTTCGTGAACAAGGTAAGATATGCTTAAAAACACCGGAACTCTTCTGCAACATTACAGAGAGAAGATGTGCTCACCTACAGGGGAAATCTGACCAGGACAATCCAAAGTTTTTTGCAGTTGCCCAACAAGCAACAACTGCTAATTACATCAGAGTTCAAATTTTACCATAGAAATTACTGAACATTTTTCTGACTGGAAAACTCACTTAAACACATTTCTATAGTAACATTCAAACACCATGCACATTCCTGAACAAGAAGCTGTTCCTGTTCAGACTATAACTAATACCAGTATTTGTTTATATCAAAGTTCCTACCTTTCATGAAACACTGACATAATGGAGTGAAAGTGGAAAGCAAGCATGAAAATGGGTACATAAAGGGGAAGAAAATTGGAAATCCAAGAGAAAAGCTAAGCATCCATTCAATTTAACTATTTTGATCAAAAGTCGAATACAAATAGGATGCCTGTCATACAACTAAGCCATAAAATTTGTAAAACTCACTTTAATTCTTGCATTATAGGCTTGTCAGGTAAACCTCCATAAGTTTAAGATGTAAGAGAACTGAACAACACCATCAGGATTTCATTTTGCTTCTGAGGTATATGACTTGTTCCATCTCAGCTCAGATTTCTGAATTTAGCTAGAGTTCCTTGAAGGAAAATCAGAAATACTTGCTAAGTCCTTATATTTCTGCTAAAATACTTAATTGTCAACAATGTCCACACAAAGATTTAGCTATGACTAAACTCTACAGAACAAGGGAGCTACTGAGAGTAAAGAAACCCTCTTAACCACTACTTTGAAAAAAATTTTTTTTTGTTGTTTTTTTTTTGTTTGTTTGTTTGTTTGTTTTGCACAGGGAAGGAGAAAAGAATGTAAAACAGGGCTATGCAAACCCTTTTTATCTTAGTCTAGAGAATCATATGGATCTTTTGTTTAAGGACAGAGAAAACAGTTCACTTTAAACATGTGTCAGAACCAGCATTAAAAAAAGCATACATTTTCTTCTTATTATTTTAAAATCAAAGAGACAAAAAAATATAATGAAGACCATGAACACTTTTTTAAAGATAGTAATAAGAACCAGAGTACGCAAATGGCTTTATAAAGCATCAGGAGATCAAGGTGAATCATCCCCCCCTTCATTTATTTATTAGCATATATCCAATAGCAGTAGATACGTACATTACATACGATATAAATCCAAAACATAAACCAGCAAGAGTCATAAGCTCCTACAAAATCAATACAACAGTGTACTTCTCAGGAGCTCTCTGGCCAGGAGAGAGCAGAAGAGGAAGGAAAAGGCATGCAGCCACAGCAGCTGCCTCACGGCGAAGGAGCTCACCTTCCCAGGAGGGCACGGCAGACACCCCAGTAGCAAATGCATTGCTTTCCTGGATTTTGATTTAAAAGGGCATATAAGCTAGGAGTGCTACTGATGATAGGAGGAGATTCTTCTCCTGCATTCTCAGAGTTGGAGATCTCTGCAGGAGCCCAGATACTCCTTGGGATGCATGAGGAGACGGACCAGAAGGCAGGGCAGGAGCTGTGCCCCCCTGACAGGCACCCGCTGCAAGGGGCACACTTGTTGTCCTCGATGGCGCTACCCCCAATATCCTCTCCCTCTAGTCCAGCCCACAAGTGCATCTCTATCTATTTTATTGCTGTGACATACAGGAATAGTCAGAACCAACACTGAAACAAATCTCTTTTCCTGCCAAGAGCACAGCTGCACCGTAAGTTGCTTGCGTTTCTGATTTTGAGGGATAGGGCACAATGATTTGGAAGGCTGTAGTCTACTCCATTTTTCCTCTGATAATCACTTAACAAATGCTAAACAAAAAAAAATCCCCCGACAGTTGAGACCCCAGGAAGACGCAGGCTTGCTTTTAGCATATTGATAGGTCTATAGATACCAAACCGTGACTGTAAAATCAGGGGGGAAAAATCCTTTACTATTTTATCAACTTACAAATATTGCAAGAAATGTACATATAAATCAGGCTTAATTGATTGTTCTGGATTATTTAATTGCCACAGGATGCAGAAGGATATTTGAATGAATAAACAGGATGTCCACAACAAATAGAAAGTCTAAAGTTAAGACTTTCTACCAAGTTTAAGCAAAAAAAAAAAAAAAAAAAAAAAAAAACAAACAAACAAAAAAAAAACCCCCCAAAAAACAGAACTGAATTACCTCCTGTTTAAAACATTCAAGAAAGAGGAGTTAAATGCTACAAGAACTATTAAGATAGTCATGTCTTTCCATACCCTAACAGTCCCTATTCCAAGAAAAAGGGGATTCAGAAAACACCAAGCTAAAAATAGCAACTTGTAGTAGAATGTAGATTATCAAATAGTATTTAAAATGATTTATCAGAACAACGTTGCTATCAGCAGATTGAAACAAAGACTCAACAGCTTGCCAAAAAACAGAATACTGGTTGTTTTTAGTGAGTATACTAGTAAACATGCAAATTTTAAAGACTGATTACAGGTTCTGTGCAAAATTTTCTCTTATACACGGTTACAGTCTTACACAACAGTGACAAGCCTTTTATTCAGCCTGCCGTAATAATTGAGATACTCAAAGGTAAAAAAAAAAGTGTAATACACAGTTTCATGGTATTCTCAGTCTAAGCATTAGGTTTTAAGTTGTTATAAGCATACTCAATTGTTAGTCACTAGGATAAAGCCATTCAGACTTTAAAAAATGCTGTTCTATTTTACACCCTGATCATGGACAATAAAGCCATTTTGCAACTACTAAAAAGAAATGATAGCTTATTTTCTATTCCTAATCTTTAGGATGTTCATAAGCAAGAAATCAGTTCTCATGTATATACTCCTCTGCAGCCTTCCTACATGAAGGCAACACTTCTCAAAAGTTGCGGTTTAATAAACAGGTGAAATAAAGGGTAAAGACTGCTTGTGAAAGTAGCTTAGACTTCAGATAAAAAAAATCAAGTGTTCATATTTTGTCCACTATCCTCTTTCATACTAAGGAACTGCACAAGGAAAAGTATTTTGAAATTGTCATATTTCATTCCAACCAAACAGGGCTGTCTATGCAGAGACTAGCATAACCAGTAGGTTCATAGAACCGTCTGGTAAGTAGCCTTTAGTAATGAAAAAATAGAAAAAATAATTTTGGTCAACAGGCCAAAAAACCATAACCAAGTTCTCCTGGGGCAGGGGGGGGCAGGGTGAGCGAAAGACTCCTTTAATGAAAATTACCAATAAAAGAAGGAAAAGAAAAAGAAAACAAACCAACAACCCACCAACAAAACCCACACAACCTAGGCTCAAACCATATCAAACCATACCATTGCCAAGACAAGCAAACAAGAAAAAAAATTCATGCACTACATTCAGGGAGAGTGTAATCTTAATCATATAACCAAATCCTCTCCTCACTGCCTTCATCCTAGCATATTCAAAATAATTTTGTAGGTTTTGTATGAAGAGGAAGGAAGTCTTATTTGCATTGGCTAAGTACTGATCACAGTCCTGAGCATTATGGACAAAACAAATACTACTTTGCAAATAGAACTGGACCTTTTAACTTCCCAAGGGTGGTGATTTCACTTTCCTCAAAATTGTGAAATACATGGTTTTTTTCTTCCTTGTCTCCAAGATACTCGGTAAGATTAGATTACATTCAAAGCAATGACATTTTTTTCCTTCTTTAGTACAGGGAATTATTTACCTTGTGGGCATGAAGAGAAGTATAGTCTCCAAAGAAAAACATGTATTTGAATCATTTTAACATTTTTCAGTTGCATTCTACTTCTTGAAACAATATGCAAGTACATAAGAAATGGAAGCAAAATGAATGGTTAAAGGACAACTGTTGAAATCAACCTTAATGATCTCCACATCTGTTCACAGTCTGATAGACATACAACTTGAAACAGGTATTCAATTCTTATTCTTCGCTATATGTCCATTGTTACATGAAAAAATATACTTACTATTCCAAGATAGGCTTCATACAAAATATGTGATACACTCTGCCCTCTCCCTTATAGAATGATTTGGACCTTTTTACAATTTTTCTCAATAGCCAAGTCCACAGATGTATTTTTCTTGGAAACACACTAAGTTGTTTGTTCCAAGATCTACTAAGACAGTGCCTATATAATAAATAAATTTTTGGATGTACTTATTCTACAATATAACCAGAGGTTCAAAATTTCAGTTCATTAAAATTATAAGCAACATCTGCTCTAGGCAATCTTCACTGTCTGAAGTATGGGGGGGGGTTAAAAGATAAAAGCTCATTTATTCTGTCTCATAATTATGTTGAAGAATACATTGATATTCTACAAAGCATCTCTCTACTATAGTCATTTTACTTTAGAGCTCTTACAATTATTTTTGAAAGATCTCCAAGTAATTCTTTGTATGTTGTTGGTGATTTTTTTTTTCTATTTAAAGTAGTACAAGCTTAAAGCCAGACTTCTTTAAGTCACAGCTACCATGCTAATTTTTGAAGACTGCAGAGTTTCCATTAACCATTTCACAATCTCTGACATTAAGATAAGGCCACATTACACACTGAACTTTAAGAACTTTCCTTGATGGGGAATCCTCTTCCTAAAGATCTGCAAAAAAAGTAGAATAGAAAAAGGCTTAAAATGCTTTATGTTTTTATTATTTGTTCAATCCTTTAGCCAAATCCAGAATCAGTCAACAGGAACCCAGACTTGCATTTCAGTCTATAATATTTGTCTTTAATGTAATGTGCCTCTCTCATCTCTGTTTCTTCCCATAAAATGAAACTTGTAACAAACTAAACAAAAAGACTTTCTCAGTGTTTGATCATGTCCCGAAAACAACTGCCAAAAAGATATCATTAATAATTAAGCAAAATCTGAAGGAGGGAAAGACATTTACATAGACAATAAGAATATCCACAGCTTTAATGATAAATACTATCTATTGCAAATATTGCAAAGCTGTGTAGATTACAGTCCAGATTTGAAACAATCTGTCATTACTATATAGGAAATGGCTTCCGTGGAGAAGAACAATTCCACGGTTGCTGGGAGTGTCTATGTACTCCCTTCTTGTATGCAACCTGCAAACAGAAACATAGCAACTAGACTACAGGATGGTAAAATTTTGTTCTAGCTCTTACACTGTCTCATTCAATAAAGGTGACCAGTCATGTGTAAAATTGTCACTGTAAATTTTCAGAATTAAATTGTTTTTTGAAACACAGTGATGACAGCTCAACTCTGCTGTTGTTACACAAGGATCTGTTTGCGCAAGTATATTATAATCCCTCAACTAGATCACCATCATAAACCATCACTGCTACATAGGTTGAACACTTTTAGCTGGACCTTTATAAGCTTTTTAAAGAATGATTTGTGATAATTTGGCTTAAAGTTGATTTGGTATAGCATCAGCATATGTTTTCCAAAATAATACAATGAAGAACCAGTCAACTTTGGGACAGCTGGAGACTACCAGAAAATGTTTTTACTAGTATACTACAACAAATATTTTAGAAGGCTACTAACTGCATGCAAACAGGTATGTCATTAGACAAAAATTTGGAATTCTAGTAACATTGTTGGCAAGAAATTTAGACACATTTTTTCTTCGCAAGTCCAATGACTGACACCTTCAATTTTGTTACAAAAAATGCAGGGGGAGAGGGGAAAGTGCAAGGAAAGGTTAAACGGTTAAACGGGAAGAGAGCTCTGAACTCCACACACACTACTCCAGGCACAGAACCAACACAATAGGAAGCAGCACTATAGCCCCATCCACAACAGGGACTGAGTCATCCCTTACATCAGTATTTCAGTGAAGGTTTGCGGGTTTTGTTTATTTGCAGTCACTGCACAAGTCTCATTTTAGGCCGCCGCCTCCTCAAAAAAAAAAAAAAGTTACTGGGAACTTAGTCCTGTTCAGCCACATACAAAATAGAAAAGCTATGTTACACAGCATTGACCACACTGCTGCAATATATTTTTGATCAAACAGAAGAATATTTTGACACAAAACTGAACACAGACAAAAGCATATGAAGTTCATTAGAGAGATCATCCTCAGTTCCCTTTTTTAAGGCTGGGACAATCCACATCCTCTGTTCTTTAAATTACTCTAGGTTTCCATGATCTAACAGTTATTTTTACTAACAGTGCTCTCAGATCAACACTCCTTACAGTTTAACAAATTACACCACCTAACATTTTACAGTAAATTAGTGTTGCATTTCTATAGTTGCTTATTTTGCCATGGCTCTTCCTGGACTTTACTTCTTGCACATTTCCTATTTAAAAAAGAAGGTAAATCTGTTACATAAAAAACTAACTTTTTCTCACACTTATCCCCAAAAGTCCCAATTACAGCCTTTTTTTGTTTGTCCCTAGACATATTTTTAACAAGGCATATTTCTTCCATCAAGTAAAAGCATGTACTTTAAAAGAAATTATTTGCAGTTTTTAAAAACTGTTTTCTCCTTCTGCCACAGAGTTACTAATTAAAACTCCTACTGAAAACATCTTTTAGTTGCCTAAGGAGGTAAGGCTTAAGTAGTCATTCTTTTTCTGCCAGTCGCTCCTAACAAATAAGCTTCTGAGAGGTAGAGCTTTCAGAGATACAGAGCTCCCACAAGTTTGGAGAGGCCTGAGGGGTGAGTTGAGAACAGAAGTGCAAGGCTCTGGCGCTGCGGGCAGAAACCCTGCAGTGTGAATTCAGCACTTGCAAGTTTGAGGCCTGCTGGCTAAGCGCACTTGCGTGGCTCAGCACAACTGCAACACAGGCTGCCTCTTGCCTGTTGGTTGAGAACCTGCAACAGTCTGTGAGGAAATAACCTGAACGGTACAAATCCTGCAAGCACAGAGAACACATTCAGCAAGAGTCTGGGATATAGGACACATCCCTAGGAAACCAGGCATAACTGGTTCTCCAGCATGTGATTTTCTCTCCATTTTATCTTAAGAGGATTGCTTTACTGTGAATCACAAGCAAACTGTTTTCACAGCTGTCAGAACTTCAGAAGCACTTTTTTTTCTTTAACCTTTGAGGATATGCCACATCCTATAACAAATTAGAGAAGGGAGGGAGAAGTGGAATAAATATAAACATTTCCTGTACTTGGTCCACAAGATGAACAAGTTGAGCATGATCTACATTCTGGATATATAAAGATTTTTAAAAGAATGAGTGTATTCGTAGGGTATTTCACATATATAAACACAATCATCATTATGGACTAAACATATGATGTTTCACGTTACGGTCAAACTACAGTTAAGAACAGGTGCTCTAAAATAGATGACTAACTATCCATCTGCCAAATTTTGTAAACAGAAATGCAGCTAAAATTAAACAAATAACTGAAAAATCATGATCAAAAAATTTACTCTAGCATTCGTATGTTAACTACAAGTAGTAAGAGGAACACTATGAACAACACTGCTTCAAAGACTCTGACTTTTATTCTTTTTCTTCAAAATGTTTTCCAGATGGTCTTGCAAGTTTAGTTTACAAGAGAAAAAATGCATTTTATTTTGAAATTCTTCCACAGATTCTATTATCTGAAAAAATTATAAATTCCAATATAGATAAACATTCAGAACTTACAGTGAAATTGAAACAATTTATGCTCAAATTTGTACCGGCTCAAACAGAGGAGTTTTTAGTAACTCAATTAAACTTACCTAATTAAGGATATAAACATAGAAACCATTTACTGGAAAGCAATATGGGAAGGGAACTTTCACTGTGGCATCTCTTCCACAGTAACTGCTCATGCATCCATATGTCCACTGCAGTAAATCTCAAATAACCTACTTCCAGTGTAAACTACCTTGAATTCCTTGGATGGGCCACATAATAGGAGAAAAGAAAACTGATACATATGAAATCAATATTTAATTGGCTCTGTAGTAAGTCAGCTTACATGCCTAGAACTTCACTCTATTGACTTATTTTCAGCCTTATTGTCGCAGACTCAACCAACAGGCAAATGGATGGCTCTAACCCAACATAGCGGTCCTCATAATGCATATGCTGGACTGCAGCTGTGGCTCCACAGCTAAGCCAGTCTCACTGCTCTCCGGATTCCAGCACTCTCATGCAGCCCAAACCGCATCATTTTGACTGTTCCGTTTGCCCTGGCTCCAGTACTCATGTGGCTGCGCAACTGAGCTATCTCAGCATCTAAAACCACGGAGAAGGTAACCCTTCCCAGCTTCTATGCTCCCCAAACAAACTGTTCCCAGAAACCAGCGTGCAGAAACCAAGCACTAAAAGAAGCTGAGCAGGGCTGCAAAACGGAAGACAGCAGGAGCAGGGCAGCTGGCAGTTCTGCTTAGGCTGCTAAGGGATCTCGCAGAACTTCCTACATTTAGACAGGTTTATGGTACTAACAAATTTTAAGATAATTATTAACATTCACATATAAACTAGTTCTATTACTTTTACCTCACTATAGCTTAAAAACCATGCACTTTTTTAAAAAAAATAACCCAAATTTTTATTCTCTCACCTGCCTGGACTGTTTTTTTCTTTTTTCTTTCTCTCCTTCCCCCCCCCCCTACCCCCCCCCCGTAGCACAGCACAGGTCAATGATCAAACCTTTATAGTCTTTCACACTGTGATACACTAACGTAGTCTTCTAATGCTGTCCCAGATTTCTGCCCCCAAAATGTGAATAAATACCTTGAAAAGAAAGGATGAATTAGTACAGAAATAATTATACAAATAAACAATACACAGATATCTTTGAATGAAGTCTTTTTTTCAATGCATTATCATTATCTCCCAAGAAGCACAACAGACAAGAATAGTAAGGTACATCACTTTTCTTGTTTATGGAATGAAACTGCACTGAAGCAAGGAGAGAAAACCACAAAATATGGGAAGCTGAGGATTTAAAATGTACTAATCTGGCTTTCTCTCAAAGCACTGTTTAAAATAATTTTATGGATTCCACTAAAACGACAGCAGTATGCTTATTAGTTTTTATTAAAATCAAAGACTTCTATACGCCTAAACTGGACAAGTCAGAACTTCCTAGTTCACTCTCATATCTTCATACTGGTGTTTCAGCTTATTTTCCTGCAACCTTAGAAAAGACTATATTCTGTAGGCTGTTCAAACAATATAAAAATAAAAATGAATATACTTTGTCAAAGATTTAAGTTAAAAATAGTAATATTAACTGTACTAATTGAAAATTGTTAGTGTAGGGTGCATTAATCCAGGTAAACATAATTAAAGGGTCTGAAAGCAATGTCAGAAGCGCTAGAAGAAAAAAAATTCTTGTTTTTTTAGCAATACAGAGCTCAAAGTATGATGAATAAATAAAACATTTATACTACATACATACATTAAAAAGTGTATCAGACACCCAGAAACTCAGCTGCTAAATAATTTAGTTCTTAGTTCTGTTACAACTTTGGACCTCCTCAAAGCAAGTAACTAGGCCATGCTAAGAAATGATACCGTTACAACCATAATTATGCAAGAGAAAAATTTCACTAGGATTCTGGACTACCAAAGCCCCACAAAGCAGGAAGCTGACTTTGTATTTGCAGTTTTAGCAAAGCAACACACATGTAGTATGCAAGACAATTATACATGGTGACTCTGAAGATACAAATACTGAAGGAGGAAATATTTATATCTGGAAAAAAAGAAAGATCCTATTGGATAATGCCAATCAATGAAGTTTCTCTAATGAGTTAAAGAATATAATGCTATTCTGTGCCTTGCACTTTCAGGCCCAGAAGAATCCTGCCACATATAGAAGTCAGCTGTGCACCTAAAAATTCACCGACTTCACCAAGACCTTGGGCAGATGAACAGCTCAGCCAGGCCCAATTACATACAAGGCTTTACATCACAACTGAAAAGAGAACATTTTCTTATAACAGCTCAGGAGCAAACGGAAGCAGTATCATGCATTCCAACTTCACTACTGAGCACAGAGAAAAGGTGCTCAGGATTTATAAAGCAAGGGAAAATAAAGTGAGAGAGAAAAAAAAACAGTTTGAGTTTGGGATAGACAAGAACACACAGGTGTGGACTAAATGCTCTCTTTTTTTGATTACCAGGGATGAATGCAGAAATTCACACCGAAGATCAAACCCACTCATACCATCGTACTGCGATAACAGAGGTAGCATATGAGCAACTACAGTGTAACTACAGTACTATACTGCACCACATCTGTAAGAGATGGAGGGGTTTTTCCCACCATTAAACACAGTCTGTTATAACTACTTTTCTTCCTGAAACAAAATTGATAGAGATTTAAATTTTCATCTCAGATAACATTTATGAATAACAATCATTTATACGATCTTTTGCTGAATGCCTAGTAAAATGTTTTTTTTCCAGCAATAAGAAACAGATGAACCCAAACTATGACCTCTTTATCAGTCTTACAACTGTTTAAAAGTTTGATACTGTAATCTCAAGTTCAGTCTCCAAATCTGCTGCATCCACTACCTAGCTTTTTATAGCTCTCTCTACCAACATTGGTTTCCCAGATAAAAGTTAGATTTTTATTCCTTTATAGGAATTTAGGGATTTACAACAAACATGGAAAAGCAATACATTTGTGTTTCAGTCAGATTTTTAAAGCTCCTGATGCCTTCAAGGGGATTGGAGATTCATATGTTCATATACTTATCATTATGATAAGTAGATCATAAGATTCATAAGACTTCTGATAAGTCAGAAGTCTTAATTTTTAAACAGCAGCTCATTTTCTTAAAATAGGCAGAGAAGGTAAATGAAGTTAACACTGGTTCAGTTTTGATCATTCAGTGGTCAAGGAAGTTATAACCAGATTTGATAGGAGCAAAAGAGACAAAAACAGGTATGAAGATTCAACATAAAATAGTATGGCAAACTAAAATTAACAGAAACAACAACACATTTTACTTGACGACTACCACATTTCAACTACTGTAATTCTCAGGGTGGGGGGGGGGGCAGGAGAGTTTTTTGTTTAAGTTTCTGACACCTCTGGACTGTCTAGCCATTCTCTCTCAAGTTATGCCAAAACTTAAGTTCAACCTTTGTTTCAACCTCATTTTTTTACAGTTATGTTTTATATGAAATTCTTTTCCATTTTTAATGTGTGAATATGTTTTGTCATGGCTCACTCAGCTTCCTTATGTGTATTCTTCTTCAGAATATAGCTACTGAATATGCCCAACTACTTCTTTTCAACAGTATCAGTTCTGTGCCAGTTACATTATCTTTCTTACTGTTCTTCAACTTGGAAAGAAAACTGAAGAGAACAAAGCTGTGTAGCACCATCTACAGAATAAAAGAGATTCCTAATCAGAAAAAGTTAAAAGTAGCTTGCATTAAGCCATACACATCCATTCAACTGGTATTTTAGACCTGTAAGAATTTGCATCTCTTTCTGATATGCTACCAAAGGTGTGTTTGTAGGATGGCCATCAGGCATGCCACCTCACCTCTCAAAGAACAATAAGCAGGAAAAACAACGACTTGTAAGATTCCTTGCAATATATTAGGACTGCAAAGGATCTAGAAGAGATTGCAATGTGTATTTCATCATATTTTAAATAAAACTTGATGGATTCAAAATATGCTACAGAATTTGTAATCAGCAATAACCCAACAGTAATTGTTAAAACTGAACACAGTTTTTAATTCTGACAGACTTAAAGCTAATCAGTTTCACTGATGTTGCCAAAGGTTCAAGTTAGTGTAGACATTAGCAAAGCAAATGCCATTATCTCCAATATGATTGCAACAAAATTAGTGTTCTATTTTAAGGAGTACTAAGATCATGATGACAGAATAGCATTTAGAAGAAAAATATTATTTAAACATGACATTTTTGTATGTTTATCAGCAAGAACTATAATAGTAAAACCAAACTCCCTAATTCTTACATCAATTAGTTCTCACCATTTTTCAAAACTCTCTGCCAACCCAAAAGCTAAATAAAAAGTAGTTGTAGATTCTCAGTGTTTCCTTGATAGTTTCTGGAACACTTTTCAAAAAAAGATGTGTAATAGCCCGTTTTATATTCAGTCTTAAAGCGGAAGTGCAGACTGTGTTTTTTGACTTGTGAATCATCCCAAACAGGGATGATTCTTACAGGAAATGTTTGACTCTCATGGTGTATGAATATCTCCTTTGGAAACCAAGTTAAAAGAAACCCAGTTAAAAGAAAACATTATCATTAAAAAAGAAAGTAGAGATAGATGAGCATAAGCCTACTTTTCACTAACCTCACAAATTGTGTTGACTCTTCTGTAGTAACACAAATATGTAAGAAATCAAAATTTTAATTATTAAATTAAACCTGTATGCACCTGAATGCATATGAGAAATTAATGTTTGAAGTAGGTCATTTTAACTGAATTTTCAATACATCTTTTCAATACACCTATGAAGAAATGTGGATGAAGTAGAAGAAATAACCCGTAATAGAAACCACACATGAAACAGGAAGTCCTGAGAAGAAAACAAATGAAGACTAGCAATGCTTTAGGTGAAAATACCACATATGCCTGCTCCTTTCTTATCTCTCTCCATGCATAAGGCCATAGTTATTCTTGGAGACAAGATACTGGGTTTGATGGACCTTCAGTCTGACTGACTGTGGTCATTTGTATGAAAATTCTAGAAGAAAAAAAATAATTTAAATGAAACAAAAATATTATCCACTAAACGTCTTTCGTTTAGTCAAGTAAATAAAATCGTGTGAAATAAATCACTGCTTCGAGGTTCCTGAAATGATACAGTTTCACTGGACCAAACAATCAGATCATTTGAAAAAAAAGGATTAGCAAAAGCAAGGAAATATATGTTCACAAGGAAAAAGAACAGGAGAGATATCATTACATTCCAACTTTCTGGGTTTTTCCTTCCCAATCTTGAAATGTAATCCAACAGAAGATGGCAAATATAAGATAATGAAAAATGCTTTGAACACAACAAGAGAATGCATACTTAGATTACCAAGTATTTGAAATGTAATAGATAGATAATCAGAAAAAATATTTAAGGATGTCATTTTGAGTGAAAAGTCATAAATACGTCTGATTTAATGCATTCAGTGTATTGCTACTTCCAGACCATAATGATTAGCTTAATGGGTTCATTCTTCATGGAAAGACTAGTACAGTGCCCTGTGCACAAAGAAACATCTTGGAAACACCAGGGAATGGCATTATTTCTGTTTTTATAGTATTGAAAAGCTCAATATTTCAGCACTTCCTGGAAAGGAACAAAATGAGTAGAACCAGAACTTCATTGGGAATGAAGTGCTTTAAGATCTGGCAAACCCATCACATAGACTTTAGAAGACTCAGCTGTTTATCAAGGAAAATACCATTTTAGTCTACTGGAAAAGATCAAAAGGTAAAGTAAGTTTTGATTTACAAAGGTAGAAACAGTAAACAGGACTATGGCAATTTGTCTCTTTAAGAGAACATGATCCCTGTGAGGAACCCAGCAGGATAAACTAAGGAGGGGACCATCAATGGATGATGCTGGAGCTCTAAAAATGGGTTGCACTTAGCTAAGGAAAAGACTTCTCCCCTCCCCCCCCCAATAACAGTTTCTAAAAAGAGAATAAAAAAACTTGATAAACACATCTGTCTATTACATTCATATAGGAAAGAACTACTACACTCTATCAAGTATGTTGCTCGGGATGAAATGAGAAGACATTTCATATTCATATTTTGAATAAATAAATACAACTTATCTAAATCAATATCAAGTAGCACAAGTCACAAAAGCCGCACTGTTCAATACTAAGACTTACAATTCTTATTTCCATTTCAGTTTTCATTAAATACTACAAGTTATTAAACCATACCTTACTGCATCTGGCACATAGCTTTTTATTTTCAATGGATTGTAGATAGCAGCTATTCTAGCATACTTTAAAAGAGAGTCAAATTTAGTACAAATAACATTATCAAAACAGTAATTAAAATCTTAAGTATAAAATATTATTTCCAGAAGCTTGCCTTCCCCTGTATTTTTTACAATCTCCTTCTCAGACAGTAGATTGCTTACTTCTAATTCACCTAAGTATATTATAAAAGCTTCCAATTAACCTGAATGGTGTTTCTGCAAAACTCTACATTAGAGAATTACATACTTACTAATCTAAGCAACATGATTAGTGACATAGCAGACTCTTCTCCAGAAAACTCATATATGTATAAAAAAAGCTAAAAATAAAATACATTTATTCTGACAGTACTTCCCCTGTTTTAATCCTGTTTATGTATATATGTACCATAATGTACCATATGTACCATAAATCCGTCTACCTTAAAAAAAAAATCTGGGTTTATGACAGGCATCTGTTAAAGCAGAAGTGACAAAACCTCAACAACTCAGTCTGACCTCACTGCAGGAGCAAAAGACAGGATGTAAAAGTTTCTTAAATTTTAGAAGCACAACAAACACAGTGAATGTCATGACTGATGTTCTTTTCAGCTGGATATCTATTAATTTGAAGGCTAAAGTCCTTCTTTAAAACACAACTAAAATGCAGTTACCAATTTCTCTGAAAAGCAGAGGTCAAGATTATTTATAAAACAGGAGAAATACCGTAATTCCCAACATCCTTGAGAAATATGAGGTGAAAAATTAATGAAAATATTCAAAAATTCATAGACTTAACTTGGTGAAACTGAAGATCCCAAAATTCATTTGGCACAAAAATCTTCCTTTTCCCTAAACCAAGGCCAGACAACTTAACAGGATCACCTCTCCTCCCTCTCTGCTTTTCATACCTACTTTTCAGAAAAATATTTTTTTCCACCCAGTGATATGTTCTCAGTACATATTCTGTGGCTGCAGTCATTTTACATATAATTAGCCTTTAGTGAGTGTTCTTGATAAGAACAAAGTCAGTATTTTAATTATCTTGTTTTCTTAGATTTATACATAACTGTCCTTCTGGCCACAACATTCTGCAGTGACACAGAAGACAGACAGCAGAGCTGAGCAGACCAAAAGACTCTTTGCTACTGAAAAAGGGAATATTCCCTTCTTACAGGCCTGTCTCCATTCTGTGTGCTTGCTCTGGGACTCCTCTGACCACACAATATGATAATTTTATTTGCAAATGCAGGAAAAAAAAAGATCAAGCAAAACAAAAAGAAAAGTAATTTTCTGCTGTGTTAGTCGACTGACTCAACTATTCATGCAGTCAGACAAGTATCGAAGCCTCTGTGACAGACAGGGTAAGGCCACACTGCACTGTAAACAGAGGAGAGTGGAGAAGAGAGGTTTCTTCATTCAGAGGTATTCTGCTAACCCATATAATCTTTAACGCTCACCTATTCCCTTACTCCTGCCTAAGTGCCTGAAGGATGAACTTCAGTTTCAGTGATGCAGCACTGACTACCTTCCCAAACACAAGTCCACATCCATTCTATGATTCTATGTCTCCCTCTCTCAAAGCTAATACTGTGAGCAATCTGCTATAACACCCATGTAGCTTTTATCTGAAGTCTCTAGAAGTTGCTTTTGACATATGATAAAGTACATATATTAAAACACATGTTTTTGAAGATCATCAAAATCTGAATTTTAAAGGTCATATGATTTCTATCTAAAAATGCAGCTCAAAAATGAAAACAAACCTTTTCCACATAGAGCACAGAGTGGAAGAAACTAAACTATACGGGAATACCAAGTCTTTAAAACTTATTTTAATATTTTTCTGTATGTGTATAACTGTGCAACAGAGAATACGTGAAGTTGTTTAAACCAACAGTTTGCACTTTTCAACCGGTCTAATGTACTACACTACAGTTTAATAATGATCACATACTAACTTTCCCCAGGACACCAACCTCATTCAATCGACAGGACGATCTGTGATCCAGGGAAGTGTTAGCACTGTGCAGTGAAGAAAGCTACTATCTGTAGACTACTCTATTGAAGATGCATAGTAAACTAGGAAAATAACTCAAGAAAAGACACAATGGCAACAATAGACCACAAGGAATGAGGACATTTGAGTAAAAGCATTAGTAGCAACAGAAAGGAGCCTTAAAGGCTCATCTAGCACTATCATTGTAAACCTCTAGTTGTTAAAAAAGGAAGATGTACACATCGAATGCCAGCTCCCAGTCAGCTAATTAGAAGTTCCATTCCCTCCATTAACAAAGGACCTTCTTTTCTCAAATTTCAGTCTCCTCCTCACTACCATACCTACTTTTACTAAATCATATACTAAGTTCTTCAAAGAGAGGGAAGTGCATGTCATTGGGTTTTTTTTTCATTATTTATTTATTTTGCAACCTCACAAATGTTAGAGGTAGATATGAGAATTTCTGCAAGTTCTGATATCTGAATATGTTCAACGCCTGTCTCCTCTGTTAAATCTTTTCTAAGGCAAAAGCAGAATTTCACAGATATTCTTGGCTTTCTGAATAACAAAAATAATCTGTTTCACCTCCATTTAATTCTGCTTGCCAAAGCTAAGAAAGGCAGCTGTGACAAGGAAATTTTACCTGCATTCTACCTGCATTTGCAAGAACTAGAAATGAAACCTCAAAACCAATTTCTGCAGCTATTCATGGTATAGGTTTTGCTCCAGTTGATCAAGGAGGCTTCCTAGTTCCCACCTGCAGGTGAACATAGACCTCTCTAGCTCACTTTCAGGATTCCAACTCTTCTCTGGACTGTATGTTATCAACAGAATTGTTAAAGAATTTCTTCCTGCCAGGTCTATTACAGCTAATGAAGCATAAGAACCTATTCTAATTTGCAAAGCTCAGCCTGATTTGATGTGTGAGGAAGTCACCTGCAGAATAGTTGCTACAGATATTGAAGAAAATGAAGTATCATGATAAGGTTAGTTCTGTAGCAACTTTCATGCCAAAACACTTCTCTTTAAATGTATAAAAGTTTTTTTTAATCTGATTCATTACAAATAACTTTTAGATAGTTGATTAAAGAGAACTCTGTCAAAAGTAAGCTATAAGACTTTTTTTCTCTCTATTTTTACTCAGCTACTCTCTCTTTTTCCATTCAGCCAGTCCTCATGTTCTCTTTCAGAGAAAAAAAAAACCACAAAGCAAAATAAACACATTTATATAAAGGGAGAAAGTATTTAGAAGATGAAAAAGGGAGAGCAGATTCTTAAAGGTATTGATTTTTAACCTTCCCTTCCTACCCTCTCCCATTTCACTAAATAAAGTTTAGGATCTTTCGTCCTAAACTGGAGCTCAGTTCCAGTAAGATATACTCCTCAACATCTGGACAGAAAATAATTCCCAGAGGAAATTAATCACAGGAAATCACAGCATATTTAATCACATACTAGTTCAGTTTACAAAAATCGTTCTGTCCCACAAGCTGTTTTACACAGACAAACCCAGGACCAAAATCACTGTCACAAAGCCTTGAGCAACGCTCCACAGGGGGGAGGAGGGGGAAAGATGTTCCTCACCATGCTTGGAACAGGCTTTATTCTTTCAAAGCAGATAAATATTTTTGAATACCTTTGCTTTCACTGAGAATAAAATAATTCCTTCAAAGTGCTGGGCAGCACATGCTATCTGTAACCTCTTCTCTAGGTTGTCATAAGAACGTAACTCTTGCTTATCTTCATTCATCAGCACAGCAACTACATCTCCGTTTTATATATATATATATATATATATTTTTATAAAACCGTAAGAACAGACGGACTAATTGTCAGCTCATCTTAAAAAGCGTTTAAAATAACGACTAAAAGGCTGGCAGCTAGTACACCACCACCAACACTTTTGTCACCAGCGGGCTCCCCTCGGCTCCTATACCCACATAACTGTTACACCCAACGGCCATCACGGGCGCTTCAGCCCGCGGCCGTTTCTCCAGCTGGGCTCGCGGGCGATGCACCAGCACCTCCGCCCGCCGCCGGCGACCGTGGCGGCTCCACTGGGCGCCAAAGGCGGCGGAGAGCGCGGCGCCGGGGGCTGCCCGCAGCGCCGGCCGCATCCGGCCAGGGCGCGGGGCGCCGCCGCGCCGCCCCCCGCCCGCTTCCTCCGCCGCCGAGCGCTTCGCGTCTCAAAACCGCCATCGGGTTTTTGTCAGGAGCCGTAACCCGTTCGTCCCCAGGCCACGGCGACACAGCGGCCCGACACTTCCCACTTCCCCTCCTCCACCGGGAAGCGGGGGGAAAAATAGAAAAGGTTATTTTACGCTTTCTCCACGATTGGAAGAAAGAAAGAAAAGATCGAGCATTCTGGCGAGCGCTTTTGAACACGAGAGTCCTGCTTTGTTGGGTGGAAACGCACAATAGGGGAGGTGGCAAAACCCGGAGATCTTCTCCATCGCGCCGCGCAAACACCGTTATTTTAAGGGGGCGGAAACACCGCGTGTCAGATGAACTGCATCAGTCGTTGGTAAACGCGGGCAAACACACCCTCTGCAGCCACGGGGGGCTTTCTGAAACAGGCGCGACAAAAAAAGCCCCACACAAACAAACAAAACAAGCCCAGCGGAAAAGGTCTCCTCGAGGCGCGGAAACCCGCCGGCGGAGGGTATTGGGGGGGGGGGGGGGGGGGGAAGCGGCGGCCGGGCCGCAGCGCGGCGGGGGCGCCCGGGGCCGGCACCGCGGGGCGCGGCGGCACCATCTGCATCCAATCTGCGCCGCTCTCCCGCCGGCGCGGGGCGGCGGCCGAGCGCCCCGCCGGCCCCGCCGCGCTGGCGAGGGGAGGGGCGGCGGCGGCGGTGCGCCCGCCGGACCCGGCGCGGAGAGGGAGGGAGCCGTGCCCGGGGGCAGCCGCCCTCCGCACGCCCCCGGCGCGGCGGTGAAGGGCGCCGCGCACAAAAGGCGGCGGGCGGGCGGGCGAACGGCGCGACGCCGGCCCCCCCTCCGGCACGGCTCGCACCCGACCCGCAGCCGGGGCGGCAGCGCCCCCGCACTCACCCCTTCTCGGAGGCTCGCCGCGCCGCGGAGGGGCCGTCCCCGGTGGTGGCGATGGTGGTGGTGCCGCCGGCGGTGCTCACTGACGCGGCATCCCCGCGGGGCGCGGCGCGGCGCGGCGCTCGGTGTCCCTGTAGCAACCGCCCTAACGTTATTCCCTGCACATAGCGGCTAACGGGCAGAGCAGCGCACGGCACTGCGCAGGCGCCGCCCGAACACACACAATGGGGGGGGGGGGCGGGGGAGCCCAGCGCGCAGGCGTCAAGGGGCGAGCGGCGCAGGGGCCCAGCTGCGCCTGCGCCGCCTGCAGACAATAGCGAGGTGATTGCGCTGGCCGCGCCGCCGGGAGGGCACTGCGCAGGCGCTAGAGTACGCGGTGGCGGGAGGTAAACACAGCCTCCCACGCCCATCGCGTATCCCCGCGGTCACGACTGGGCCTGCGCTGCACCCAGCCACTGCAGGGCCGAGAACGTAGGCGGAAGAGTGGCCTGTGCGCAGGCGCGAGTGCGGCTGCAAGCCGCAACAAAGAGGAAAGCCGGCACTGCGGGCATCCTCCGCCCGCTGCCCAGAGTGGGAGGGGGCGGCCGGCGGGGACTACATCTCCCAGGAAGCACCGCGCGCCGCGGCGCCTGCTGGGGCCTGTGGTCTCTGTGGCCGGGTTCCCTCACGCCGCGGGGCGCGGCAGGTGGGGGCCGTGCGCGGGTAGCAACGGGCGACGCCCCCGTGGCGCATTGTGGGAGCTGTAGTTCCTCGGGGACCCTCCCGGCTGCTGCCGCCGCGGGGAAGCAGAGCGGCTCGGACTACCATCTCCGGCGGCCGTTGCGGGGAGGCGGTGTGCGGAGCCGCGCCTGGCGGTCTCCACGCGCTGCCCCGGGACGGGAGCCCCGTCGGCGGCTGCGGCATCCGGCGCCGGCATGCGGGCGCCCTGCGGCGAGCCCGCCCTGCAGGAGTCCCTGGAGCGGTACCAGAGGCGCCTCCGAGGTGAGCGGCGGCCGCGGCGGGGCGGAGCGGCGCTGGCGGGGCGGGGGCTCTCTTTTCTTTCCTTTTCTTTTTTCTCCTTTTTTTTTTCCCCTTCCAAAAAGTGCTTTCGGGAGTTGCAGCTTCTACACAAACCGGAGCGAGCCTACAAACGCAGCGTGCGGCAAACCGCCAGAGCGGCTCGTGTGGCTGCGTTCGTTCTCCTCGGCGCGTTGTAGCGCCCCTGCTGGCGCTTGGCCGTGAGCGCTCTGCCGGGCGGCGCAGCAGAGAGCGTCTCGGTTTGTTTTGCGTTGCAACGGCGTGCTAGGGTAGACAGTCAGATAGCACGTCTGGAGTGTGGTTAATGCCATCCCAAGAAGTCGTTCGTAACCTTGGCTTTGGTAGGGCTGCTGCCCGTTTGAGTGCTTCTCTGTTTTTTGCATGAATCTTAGCTTTCATTGACATGTGAAATTCTAGAAATAAAGAAAAGGCAGAAAAATGATTCTGATGAGCACAATTATTTCCCACGTCATAAGCTGTGCGCATACCTGATTTCTTATCCAAGAAGCACTGTATAAGCAGAGAACATTACCAGGCATTACCTGGGCATTACCAGCTTTCGTTCTGTCCCTGACTGCTGAAAGTATATGACCAAATCTTGAAGAAAACCGGAAGGTAATCTGTGGATATGCCCCCCACTTCTGCTTAGCATTAAAAAAAAATTACATCAGCACATCTTGAGTTTGTTTTATTAAACAATATTTAGAGGTAACGGAAGTAAATCTAATTTGTCATGCTAGTGAATTACATGTACAATCATAATGTAGGAAATGTTATTACAAGAAGATAAAACAATGGAAATATTTTCAGTAGCTACTTGATAGAAACGTGAAGTATTTGCTAAAAATAAAACTTTCTTAAAATAGCATCAGTTGTTTGTACTGAGGATGGATCTTGCTTTGTTCCAGAAGATAGTGCTTTGAAGAATCATGTCTAGTTACTTTTCTGGCAGTATAATGTTGCTTAGAAGCTACAGGTGGAACAGTTAAGAGTAAGAAATCAGAACATGTATTGAAATGTGTAGAGTCCCTTAGTACTGCATAAAAATGATGAATAACAATTATGAATTGCCATACATAGGTGTTAATCTTAGAACTTTACTACATTTCCTTCTTCTGTGCACTGGTTTGGAAAATCACAGGATAATTCTCATGTACTCAGTTCACACTGAGGGAAAGAGTTTTTGCTCTGAGTTTTATTGTTCCTATGATATGAATGATTTTCTATGCTATTCTACATGAATTAAATTCTGCGTGTAATTTAGATTCCATTCCTTTAGACTGTAATTCAGCCAGATGGACTGAATAATCATTTTTTTAAAAAAACTACTACAGTTGAACAACTGCAATATTGCTGTTTCAAAAATCATCTGATGGCTTAATGTTTCTGCTTTATTGAAGAGTATTGTCACACATAGAGGGATAGCTTTTAGAAAGGCCACTTCGGGCTCTTTTGTTCCTTTCTGCTCCATTACTGGAAGCATAACTAGAGGCTGAAGTAAGTAATGTGCTGAAAATGAGTGATTTTAACAAGATCTTGCATATTCTCAGGGTATTTCTGATTATCTTCTCTTTATAATGCTACTTCTGGCTTGTTTACTTCTCTTTGTGCAGATCTGAGAAAGAGATACATTATTACATCTTCTGAACTGTTATTCTCCTTCTTTGATAGCACAGGGGATGACCTGCCTTTCTGTTTTAGTTGCAGGCCAGTCAGTGATGGTCTTTTGCATCACTGGTAAGTCCAAAGGGTGGCATACAGGCAGCGAGAAAGGCGGATGTCCTTTCTTCATTTTCATTTAAGGAGATTTGTTGGTATCCTTCAATTCCAGAGCACGTGGGCAGCATGCTGTGCTCAGCATCCATCCTTGTGGGGGTGCTGGGAATGCATGGGGAATGGTGGTGATGTTGACCTGCCTGGAGTCCCCACAGGATGTAATGTTTTTCACTTAGAAACTGACAGCAGGGGAAGCCAAAGGCCTTTGGCCTCCAAGCCTACTGTCTCTTCCCTGTGTTCCCTTAATTTCATCATGCTCAGTATTTCTTTATGTAAATGGCCTTTTTGTGAGTTTGTGTGTGTAGTTTGGTAAGGACTTCTTAGTGCATTCCTTTATTCAGACCAATCTTGTTTTGAAAATATCCTTTGCAACATTTTGCATGAGACCCAAATTTTCTGTCTTTTATCTTAGGTCCATTGTGCATTTCAAGTGATCCAAGGGAATTTTTTTTTCCTCCACTAGAAAACCTATTGGGGGATACATAATGTCTTCATAGTTATGCAGTCTTTTGAGATATGAAGTATGTCTTGGTACAAGCTGCCTGGATGTTGTAAGTGACCTTCTTAAGTTTCCCATAACTTCAAAGGGCCTTTCTCGAGAATGTTGCATCTTGGGATGTTTAACTGTGTACAGTAGTAATATTAAAGCTACTCATTTCAAATGAAGGCATGTGTGTATTTTGTTCATATCACTTTTCCTTTTTCCTGTTTCTGGCTGGATTCCCTTACATTGGATCCATTATGGTTTCCAGATCACGTCAGAGTATTTGACCACGTGGTGGCTGTTTCCCTTCAGTTTCCACGCCATTCTGGGAAACATGGACTTCTCCATTTTTCCATGCTGTGTAAAGATAGGACTAGTTCTATCCAGGAGTGCCTCTCGGTAAGTAGAGATCAGTAGGGTAATATTGCAAACCACCCCAGTGCAGTTTCTCAGCCAACCTGTTTGTTTTTTAGTGTTGTACAATTTTTAACTCCTTTGACCTGTAAAACATTCCTCACATCGTTAGCAGTAACAGTAATTGATTTACTGAAGATCATTATAGGTTCAGCAACTCATGAAGTAATCATGACTTAATTCTTTACCCATTTTCTTACATAATTATACAGTTTGAGACTTTTCTACAAATTCATATAATTCCAGTCCAGATTCTGGACTTTTAGACAGTATGCCTTCAGTGTTATTTGGTATTTTTGACATGCTTAAACTGCTTGTAATGCTTGACCTTATCTGGATCCAGGCTGATACAGAGCAACGGGTTCTTAAGAGACTAATTTACTTGTCAATGCAGTATCCTCTGCTGTAGAGAGAGATCCCTCAGAGGACTAGTACAAAGGATGCCCAAGTGTGCACTTGAATCTCATAAGCTTAATCAGGTGGCCAGAGAACAGAAAGTGAGACCAAAAAACCTGACCAAGAATTAACTGGACTTAGAGGTCAACATTGAGGTTTGTGATGAAATAACAAAAATCCTGTAACAAGACTTTTCCTGAATAGTCTAGATTGTATTACAAACAATAAAGGCTTTATTTTAAAGAGTTGAGAGTGATATTTGTACAGTTCAAGTTATTGTGGATAAACTTTCACACAACTGAGAATAGCATCCTTTTACAGCTGTAAGTTGGTAAAAGGTTTGTTGACATACAATGCAAAGGAGCTATGAAGGCAGAAGAGTCAAATAAGTGGATCAGTAACTCATTATTTTGTAACATCTGTATGTTAAACACATCTCATGATCGTTTGCTGACAAATAGGCCATGAATACCATTCACTGCTATTGCTGAATATTTACATGTCAAATTCTAGCAGCATAGGTAGTAACTGATAGGAAGCTTTCAGTCTCAAAACCACCATGTACTGTGACTGAGATTGGCAGCTGATACTGCAGGCTGTTGGTTTATATCCAAATGATAAGTAAGGTAAATTCTGGGACTAAGCAAAACACAGTAGAAACTTATGAGAGTTTTAGCTTGCTTGCAGGTTTCTGAATTGGTACTTCATAATGAAATCCTGTTTTGAGCAAGAACCTTTCACTTAGTTATATTTCTAAAATGGGAAGAGCGAATCAGTTATAACTAGCGCACAGTAATAAATATTTTAAAGTAATCTAGCAAGTGAAAATATTTATTATTATTGAAGGCCAGCTTTTGTTACCTTGTAAAAATCTCTCCAGTGGTAGAGTAGCTAATACCTCAAGTAAAGTTAATTGAATTTCTGTCTTAGTCTAAGCAAAAAGTTAAATTCTTGCATACCTCACATTTCCAGTGATAACTAGATATTCAGGAAGTAGAACTGTTCTGTGTAGGCAGCATGTTTTTATTTGGCATGCTTAAATATGCCTAAAATGCTACTTTGAAAGAGGTACATCATTCACTATTTTAGATTTCCAAATGTCAATAGAAACAAAGTCAAAGCTAATGTACTTTTGGACAGTAAGATTTTTTTATAATGTCTTTGTTTTTCACTAACTAGTTTAATTATATCTTCTGTTTTGCCTGTTATTGTTTCATGTATTATTATTTTTTTTAATCATAGCAGCATTGCTGTAGTTCCTGCTTCTCTAACTTTCTAGGACTGTTTTCTCATTGGGAACCATAGTATACCAGAAAATGAGCTGTTCGTCATACTTATAGCCAATAACTTCCAGTAGTTTTCCTCTAAACTTTATTAGAACTAGCTAATAGAGTTATGGTAACCTCTTCATACAGCTGTAGTTTGTTTTCCTTCAATTTCAGTTGCTTAACACTTCTCTCCTACCAGCTGGAGTGATTTTTCCATGGCTTTCAGGCAATTCTCTTGTTCTGGATGGTTGGTTCCTTTGCTAAGGTCTCCATCAGCTCTCAGAGTACTTTCTGTGGCATTTCTGAGTTCATGAATGAGGTAGCTTGGGTGCTTTCCTTTACAGGAGTGCTCTTTATAGACAGTCTTAAGCAGTGTCTGAAAAAACATCTTTTGTTTAGGCAAACAGAGTTCAATGCTTTCTCTGTTTTTCTGTTCTCACTTCAGTGGCAAATTGTTCTCACAGTTCCACCCCCCTCTGCTTCAAAGCTGATTAGCACCTCTTTGGAAGTACAGCAACCTCTTCCATGTTGTCTTTTACTTCAGATTATTCTGACTTTAGTCTTTAATTTAATTTTTTTTAAATTGGTTAGTTGAGTGGATCGATAAATGTGTTTCTAATGTAAAAGAAATTCTGTTATTCAGCATAGCATTCCGATACAAAAAAACTTACTTATTGTATTTATCCCAAGATACTTTCTAGAAAAAGGATGCTTATGTATACTTAAAATGTATATTTTAAGGGTGCAATACTTTTGTAGTTACAAAATTTTTGGAGTTGCAAAGCATAGAAAAAAATAACAGGAATTATCAATGCTTATTTCCAGACATAGAAATATCTTTATTTGGTGTGTAGAATATATATTATGTGCTTTTTGAACATTAGTCAGTATTTTAGTCTAGTTTTGTCTAAAGCATTACACATAAATGAACTTAATATAGCCAAAAGTTGCATTTGTGTATAGGTAGATTGAAGGGTAAAGATGTGGTAGTAGCTAGAGCAGTATGGACCTAATTCTGGTTAGGATAGCTGGTTGCTTCTGTCATTGAAATAATAAGCAGTATATTGCTTTCTCTGTGGCTTTTAGTTGCTTTTGTCAATCCTGAGGCATGAGATAATTTATTTTGTCCTGCATGGCAAGTACAGTGCTCTTGTGATTCTTAACTGATAGTTGAAAAATGGCAACATTTTGATGGAGTAGTTAGATCTTTTCTTTTGATTTATATCCATCTTTTTTTTTTTTTTAATGATTTGTCACTTTTCATCAGCAGCTGAGATCCTCTAAACACCAGAAACCAAAGAGCTGTATCAATACATTGGATTGTTTTTCTGAAATCTTAATCCAGATAAGTCCAGCTTCAGCCATATCCTCAGCTGTGCCCATATAACACATCAGTGGAGTTTTATCATACAACAGAAACATATGTTCGGATTTTGCTTGTGTAAGCTTGTTAAGACACAGAAAAGAAGAACAAAGGCAGACTGAATTTTAGATATGCAAATTATAGTACTACATGCAAATAGTTTTCTGCAGTATGTTTTTAATGAGGCTGAGTTTCTATAAAATGTACAATTACAGGAACAGTCTAACTGGAATAATTAGTTTAAATGTGGGAGCACTTGAAAATTAGTGACTTCTGAATTCATTATAAAGTCATCGTGTTGCCTTTATATAAAAGATCTTTGATGCTCATCAGTTTGCATTCGTAGAGGTTTCTTTTCTGTTACTTTCAGGTTTGAAAGGGATATTTTTACACTGGCAGAAGTAACTCAAGCATATAATCTCACTGTGTAATGTTTCTTGTATGTATGTAATATATATAATCTTTCGTCCTAACGCTCCAAATTATCTCCTTGTTTAGAAAAGTTTGTAATCTACTTATTCCTTTCTGTGGGTCCAGTTCAACTCTTACTGATGTGAATCATAGCTCTTCAGTGTCTAAATGACTAGTGAATCTTAAACACAGACATAGTAAGCTCAAAAATCCCATGTTCCTAGGTTGGTGAGCTTTTTACTTGTAGTAGCAGCCATTCCAATTTGGAAATCATCAGGCTTTCAAGAAACTTTGGCAAATGCAAAAATATGGTAGCATTATTGTGGAGGCATGAAAGTTTAGTCAAGAAAAGTGGACATCAGTGTGCCATTGATGATACTTCTCATGTGTTTCACTCCTGCTGCTGCCCAAAATATCTCAGGAAGAAGAGGGCATAGCATCTTAAGATATATATTATTTTTGAGGATAAAGTAGTAGCATAGAGTTCAGAAGCTGTAATTCTATGTTGCCTCTACAACGAGAAGTGTTCTGGAAAACGTGGGACTTTTTTCTTTTTTCACTGGTACAGAACATAAAAGCAAATACTTAGACTCCCAGGATCCCTGACAGAGGCCTACAGTGAATGAGAAATGAAGATGCTTTCTTTCCATTGGATGACACACCACTTAAATGCCTTAACTAATATTGAACATCTTTTGGATACAACTACTTGCAATGTAGTTTGGTAGGTATGTAAGACATTGCGATCAGAGAGATACTTCCACTATTTCTCGGTTAACTCTCCCACTCCTACAGCATCCCAGAACACTCAAGAATGGGTGAATGTTTTAAGTATGGTCATTAGGCAGCAGGGATGTTTGACCTAAAAGCTTCTTTACCGAGTCATTACCTCTTGAAATGTATTCATGACTTTGCTGTAATAAGTATTTAAAATGTGCTTTTTTGTCTTCTTTTACATAAACTTGGTTAAAGGATAGAGCATCTGAAAATCGAAAGAGGCAATGCCCAGTGTTAAGATGACTGGCCTTTTAAAAATGGATGTTGAGAAGCAATTAATGCAAGATGAGAAGCAAGTCAGGTTTTTGTTAAAAACTAGTGTTGCTAAAAAATGAGGGAGAGCTAGCATACCAGACTGAAAACCATATTCTTAAATATTATATCTTTTAGGGGGATATTTATTTTTTCTAAACTATTGGTGAGTTATAACCAAGCAGAGAGAAAGAATGAGAAAGACTGTTAAATCCTATGGCAGTGGGAAAAAAAAAATGATTTCCCAAAGTTAGTAAAGATTATCCAAACTTGAAAAGGACAGATGAAGTGAGGGCACAAACACTTAGCTAACTCTTGTTCCCTGACTTAAGCTGGTATTCATGTTTTCAAGTGCAAAAAGGGGAACTACTGACATTTTTAACCTGCAGCAGATACTGTACTCTTGAGGTGTCTTCTGTGTTCTAGCTAACAAATACTTACCTGTGATTTTTAGCTTGCTAACAAATACTTACCTGTGATTTTTAGCTTGCTTTTTTTCTCTAGGAGAAAAAAATATTTTCGGTTAATTGTTGTTTATACATCACTGTAAATTTACAGGTTACAAACATATAAGAATAAATGAAGGACTTGTATGCTGGAAAGCTTACTTTCCCTCCCCCCCCCTCATTTGTGGTAGTTCCTCCAATAAAAGATGTTATTATCTCTCCCTGCAAATCTTGTCTCACAAGTGAAATTTCTGTTCTGTTGTGATTTACACCTGAATGTTTCATATACTACAATAGTCTTGAGATAGAATAAATCTTTAAAGAGTTCGATGTTAAATGAAGGAAACAGCTGTGACTTTATGCTTCTGAAATTGAAGCATGGATGTTTTGTTTTAATTATTGTTAACTGCCAACTATTCATGAAACTTTCTGAATCAGGGTAGTTTTGACTTACAGTCGCAAATGACTGGAGTTACATAAAAATAGTATAAAATTGTCTTATGCTCCTGATGAAATGGCTGTGAATTGTGATGGGGGACTGTTTAAGTGAGGATGTATGCTCCATGACTCATGTATGGATCATTTTCTTGGTTCACTTGGTGTTATAGTAGCACCTCAAAATCTTGCTTTGCTAAATATTTTGTAAAGCTGTGTATATTCTGCAGTAACACAGTCACTGCTGTTAGTCTGTCCTTGTCTATTTAGTGTAGAAGCTGGTTAAAGGGGGCAGGAATTAAATACTCATCTCTATTTGTAAATAAGTTGAGAGAAAAGTAATAAGTGAGTTGCCTGACATACTTTAGTGTGAACCAAGTTCATCATCCTCTAAAATTAAGCCCATACCTTCTGATTCTCAGTTTGCTTGTTCTCTCAGCTGCAAATCTCTCAAGTATCGTTTTGCCATCTGCTGCATCAGAGTGATGCAGCATTTATACCTTTGCATTTATGCTTGGAAAGTTTCCCTTTTTTTTTTTTTAATGAAGTCACTTGAATGAAATTTAAGAGATACACAAGAAGAATACAGTAACACTCTTTCCTTATTTTCAGTGTGTCACCTCAGAGTAACTCAGTGAATTCTTGAAAGGCTTCACAAAGTATTTCCATTTATTGGAGAGGGATTTTTTTGGTTTTGTTTTTCTAGAGATGGTAAATGTATACATAATGTTCTAATTTAATTTTTGTACCTGTTCAGAACCTGTATGTTTTTCTGTAGTTATTCTTTTATGTTGACAAACCATTTTGCTGAGGTTTTTATTTCAATTACTCAGGTGTGCTATGTGTTGCTTTGTGATACGTGGCATCGTCATTAGAATTCAAAAATGCTGTCCATAGAGCCTAATCCTACACATCATATAAAATACAGCAAGAGCTGTTATGCAGGTTGAAAAGTAATGAAGTTGTGTATGCTAGGATGTAATTCAGGATCAAGTGTATGATTAGTGTTCGAAGCCTTGTCTTTGCTGGGAATTTCTAATAGTAGCTGCCTGTACTGCTGTAGAATCTTGAAGTATAGCCAGGCTACAATGCTATTTACAATTTGTTCTTTAAAATTATAGTAAGCAGTTCTACTGCAAATTATGGCAGATAGGTTTGGTTGGTTGTGTTAGGTAATTGCTTCCAGTGGCTGGATTTGGATTGAACAGTCCAGCTAGACAGATGCTGAATACATTCAGTACTCACTTTTTTTTTTAAAAAAAATATACATTTAAAATATCCATCAGTAAATGCTTTTTTATGTCGTTTCCTGTGGCTAACGATCTGATTGTTCGCAGAGCGGGCTAGTGAAAGCATCCATCAACTGAAATATGTGTTGGAGGAAAGACAGTTTGCAATGGGTGAGGGTGAAGCTGGATTTGACCAGTCCTCTGTGGACAGGGGAGATGATGAGAAAGGGAATTCAGCCTGGCAGGAACTGCAGCACAGTCATGCAGGTAAGATTATTCAGAAAGCAAGTAGTTTCAGAATTGCTAGAAATAATATTAATTCTATCCAAACAAGAAAGACTTTTTGGTTATTAATCTTTTTTTATTATTATTATTTCTTTCTTCTTAGTTAATCAACTTAAAACTTTACTGCAACATCAGGAAAGAATGGAAAGTGAAGCTTCCCCATCAAGGAGAATGTCATTCTCTGTATGTATTTCTACATTTCCTTGTTTCTTTGTGTTATTTGAGTAAACAGCATGCATGCTGAGATCAGGTTATCTAGTCTCTGAGAAGAATGAGAAACCCCAAATTATTTTAATCTTCTGAAATGTAGGAGATCCTCAAGGATGAGACCAGAACTGATTATGCTTATGACCACAGCAGAAGAACAAGAAATTCCTTAACAGAGGATTTAGACTTAGCTCCTTTTTTGTTTCCCGTCCAATGTGGACGGCAGATCACATTACTTCAGCTTTCTTATCTCCTCTCCTCCAAAAGTCCATCTTTTTTGTTTCGGAAACATTTGGGATTGACTACAAAGACAGATTTCTGTAAGAGCAGCCACTCTTCCTTTATCACTCTACTTTGAGGATTCAGGAAGGCTTTTTTATGGTATAACCATGTCTTTTCTTCAGAGGATTAGAGAGGTCCGTATAACAACAGTTTCTGTAGCTCTTTACCAAAATGCAGTAGTTCTCTGGCGAAGTTAATTACAAGGGACACCCTTACCCAGGCTTCCCAAATTTTGTTTCTCACAGCAGAACTGCACTGAAGTAGGCAAAGGTGAACAGTTCAGTTACTACTATCTAGCAGTTGTTCTGTAGGAAAAAGAATTTAAAGACATTGTTCTAGCTGCATCTTACAACGGCCTCCACTGACTAAGTTGTTTGGAAGAGTCACTGACATCTTTTATTATAAACCTTGTTAAAAATGAGGTAGTAGTAGAGTAATTTGAAGTCTATATTCCCAAATAGGTCTTAGCTAACCCAACTGCATCCAGCACGTGTTCCTGACACCATCAGTACAAGCGGAGTCCTTGTGACTGCTTCCCATTGTTTCTTGCCAGTTTACAGGGCAGCAGGTTTAGCACTGCCTGATTTAAAATGTCTCTGATTCCTGGGGTTTAGAGGTTTGAACTTTGAGGCACTATGGAAAAGCACAACTGGGTCAGCTTATCTGTGGTGGCAAAAACATTTGTTACTGTGTTTAAAAAAAAAAAAAAAAAAAAGGTGCCAAGCATTTGTATTTGATTAAACCCACATGTTTACATGGTAAACTTTTGAATATTAAGAATGCAAGTATGAACAACACTTCTTAGACTCATGCATAGGTGTTTTCTATTTCATACTGATGGGGGTGTATCTTTCAGTTCTGATTTTAATATTTGGTGTAGTTTAAATGCTTTTCTCCTTGGCCTCTATTTTACCCTATACTGCATTTTATTTCAAGTTGTGATCAGCAGATGAAGTAGAAGTTCCCTAATTAAGAGATAATAATTATGTAATAAAAGTAAAAAGAAAACAACAAATTATCTAACAGACATTTTTCCCATCAAAGGGCAGGTAGAGGCATTTTAAATAAAGAAATATCACAATGAGAGACTTATCAAGACAACTGATAACACTCCTTCTTCTGTCAGAAAAATACATTACTCCTTTTTCCCTTAAGTGAAACCATTTTTTAAAATCATTCTAGCATATGCTATACCAATACTAAAATTTTCACGTTAAACATTTAATGCTGTTCTTCAGTGAAAAATAATTTGAATATAAATTGAGTTTTCCCCATTTTCCCTGCTGTTTGATATTTTTTTTTTTCAGTGATTAGTTGGAGTTGCTAGCTGCAGGGTATCCACTACACTTTCAGAAAGCGATGAGGGGTGACAGGGAGCTGGAGGAACAGAGAGATGGATTACAAATATGCTTGGAAGTGTAATACATGTACTCTAACATGTATGTTTTTAAAACTGTGTATAAACTACTTAAGATTAGTGGACTCTAAAGCAAGCTGAATTCTGATCCAATGGAACTTGGAATTTACAATCTGTGGGCCAGGACAGAAATCTTTGCAAACTTAGAATCAGTTCTGTGAACGTTTTTCTGGATGGTCCTGGAAAACCATCCATTTGTCTCTTCAGTTGTCATTCCGCCTGCTTCAAGATTCTCACTGAGGGAGCATGAACGGTTATGTCAAATGTAGAACTGAGATTCAGAAGAATGTCTTGTTTCTTTGCTGCTTTCTTCTGCATTTTGAACAAGTTTATTTTTTGAATTTTTCCCTTGTCTATCAGAATAGAAGATAATTCTTATCTCAGTGGTAGTTTTAGACTAAATACAAAGCTTTAATTAGGAATAATTAAATAATTACTTTCAACTGCATGTTGTTTATCTTGATTTTTTTTTTGTTATTTTAATGAGAACTGATTTAGGATTTTTGTTTTAAATACAGAATAGCATCCAGAGATTTCCAGTATAGAGTAGATCTTCTGTTTATTTATAAATACGTTGCATGTACACCTTATCTTCATAAACCTCTGTTTCAGATAAAATTGCCAAATACACTTTTCATATCTGATTTTAAATCCGTCTCCAATGACGAAAGGCTGACATGTTAACCTTGCATCAGTCGTGATTCTTCTAAAGTATGAAACAAAGTTTAAAATATTTTGGACTGTTCATAAAATTGTATGCCTTAATGTATATGGATTAGAATATGATTTGAAGGCTTTGATTGCTAGAAATTTTTGCTATCTTTACAGATTTGGGTTTTCATCATCCATGTACAATACACACAAACCTCATAGTAGGTTTGTTTGGTGGTGGTTGTTTTCTTTTTTCTTCAGTTAGTGGATTTTAGCTTTATCCTTTAAGGTAAGATAGGCATGTTAACACCTTACTGTGGGAGGAAAAAACATTGATTCTTGTCAGGTGCAGAACCTATAGATGTAATTACTAGAATATGTTACAGCTAGCCATTTTAAATGCATAATGTTTCGAAAATAATTTTTAAAAATAGAGATGTTGGTTTCCAAATCTTATAAGAGATCTCAGAGACTTGAATCGTAAGTGTTCAGCTAGCTTTTGGAAAAAAAGGATCTAGGGTCTTAAAGGCATTAGGCATATTTGAAAAGCATATCCTATGAATTATTTCCTGTGAAATAGTTGTGATTCTGACTTATGATCACAGAAATTAGTAGAATTATATCAGTTTCAAGCTATCTGGGGATCAGTATCAAAAGGCCTGTCTTTTCCTCCAGAATAGTAAACTAATGTTAGAAATGTAACTCTCTTCTTCGAGGCCCTAATTTGCAAACTACCTATGAATTTTGTACCCTTCCCAATGAACAATATGAAGAAGGGCACTTCAGCCTATTACATGTCTGTCAATCCAGTAAATTGATGAAAAATGCAGAGACCTTTTACAGAAGAGGATATATATTCAACTTGGAAACGTGTCCCAATTTCACTATCCCAATTTCAGTGTTTTAAAAAGAGAGAGACTTGAGGGTTTGCATGGATCAGCTGCCTTCTAGCTTCAGAAATTAGAATAATTCATACATGTCAACTAGCATTAGAATTCACTTACACAGTTCTTTCAGTGGATGAAATCTGCCATAGTGAAATATCAAACAAAAGTAGTAAAACAGTAATGGAGTACATAAAACTAGTGAGGCTTTGACAGTAACTGTTTTCTTGACTGTAAAGGTAGAATATCCATTAAATATCTTTGTTATTCAAAGATGGTTCAATTGTAGACTGGTATATTTACGGTTAATATTTTTACTATATTTAAATTGCCTTAAGGTGTGTCGTTCTTTGTATCTAAACAAATTGTAATTAATATATACAAAATATTTGTAGTATCTGCTCGAAGTCCTTTCCATTAGACTAACAGGGATTGTTATTAGTATGATCAAAGAGAGGCTGTAGTTTTCAGGAAAACATATGAACTGTGATTTTTTTTTTTTTTTTTAAGAATAAATTTATTTATATTCTTTTTTTAATTCGTTCTCTATTCTTAGGAGTAAATGCTGTAAAGTTATCAAGTTTGAGATTGTGTGTTGCCCAAATTTGGTAAAAGTTTAATTCCTGTTTAAATCCTATTTAAAAAAAAAAAAAAAAAGCAGAGATGTAATTGTTTATCTTGAGTAGAGAACATCTATTGGGGATTTTCTTCAGTAGTTATTTGTGAGGGTAACAAAACTTTTATCTATTAGTAAAGTTTTCAGAAACTGAATTGGAAAGAAAGTCTGAGTTTTTCAGAAGTGCCTTTTAAAATACCAAGTTCTTTATTAAACAGTCTTTTGTAAAATGTGTACATTTTACTGCATTTCTGTAGAGATATTAAAATTACAGGCACAGCTGTGTTTCTGCAACCATTATGAATTATCATTTAGAGGTGTATTCTTTGATGTATACCAACAACTCTAATGTAAGGTTCAAGAGTGTGTTTTTTTTTTTTTTAAGAGATTCTTGCTTTCAAAAAGAAAATACCCCCGTATGTTTGTCTGAAATAGGTCATGCACTTAATAGTGGTATGAATATCATTTACAAATCAGATAGTGGGTATGATTTAATCCTGTTTTATAGATTTGCTTAATCAACCAGTTGTACATTTATGACAAGTGACATTTTTACTTTTTGAAGGTTTAAAGTTCTTGTTGTTTCTCTCTTCCCTACAATCAAGTACTGGATGACTTCTTATTAAATGTAAATAGTAATCTATGTGCAAGCAATATCTTATTGCAAAAAATTAGAAAACCAGAAAATAACACATACTATTCTTTACTCCCTTTAGAAACACCCAGAAGCTGCAACTGAAGATTTACCTGCCCTTTCTGATCTCGTTCCTATAATTAATGATCAGTCCCAGTACATTAACCACTTAGAAGCAGAAGTGAAGTTCTGCAAGGTATTATACAACATATTTTACCTACTAGAACCCTGATCCCCTAAATATGAAGAATTATTTTTAAATGATTTACACTTGACCTTGAGATTGATTGTTGTGATGACCAAAACTGAGCTGAATGCCATTCAGTAAATACTGAGCCTTAATGTGCATGTTGATGTCCTGTGTACTGTTTAAGGGCATCTGAAGACATGTTTATTTTTACAAATAAGTACATCCTTTTTTTTTTTTTTTTTTTTTTTTCCCCTCTCTCTAAGAAGCACTTTCATGACTTAATTTTTAGATGGAAAGATGTTAGGTGGAAGTTTATCTTTGAGTATCCTTATTCTGTTTAAAAGGGTTAAGATAACCGGGCATGCTAATGTCTTGAGATCTAGACTTCTAGTCTCAGCATATGTTTAAATGTTGATAGTTGTCTCAAGGAGCCTTTTACATGCAGCTCCTTTATCTTATAGGAGGAATTGTCTGGGATGAAAGATCGAATACGAGTAGTTGTTCTTGAAAACGAGGAACTCCAGCAGAAACTGAAATTTTTAGCTGCAGAACGCACATTGAGAGAACAAACTCTTCTAGATGCCTCAGTAAGTTCTTATTTTTCTGTTGTTTTAATCAAGACTCAAGAATCTGATTCCCTTAACTAAAGGCTGTGTAAATGGTTGTCCTGTAACTGAATTTTAGTCAGAATTTTATAACAATTTCAAAGCATGGGATTGTTGTAGATAATATTGTAGTCAGAAGTTGCCAACCAAATTAACTACTTTATTGGTTCTTACATATTACTGTAATGAAAATTAGAATATTCAATTGAATTGAATGTAATTCTGTAATTATTGTTAATAAGCAACTTCTATAATTAAACTGTATCATTAATATTTTAGGCAAATACTCAGAACTCCTGGCCTGTAGATGGTAATGACTGCAGTGTACGTCAGCCTGTCACCTCGTCACCAGCATGTAACAAAAAACAGGCTTTGGCCTCAGCAGCTGTTGGAGATGCAGAAAAGTGGCACTTAGAATTGGTTGGTATTAATTTTCTTTGCAGGGTCATACCCTTAAATAAACTTTCGACATGTCCTTGTTGCTGCTGTTCTGATGATTAATTTTCTGACAGAATTACAGGAGGAGTTTTGGTTGACTGAACCTTAATCTGAGGTCAAATCTTTTTCCCTTGAAGCTCATCTTCTCATTATCCCATCATTATTATTATTATCCAGTGAGACACAGATTGTAGGCTGTCTCTGTAGATGTTAGCTTCTCAGAGTTACGTCTTGGTTTAAGGCAGTCGTGTCAGTGATGGCTCCACAATGTATAGCACTTTTGAGATTCTTGGCATTAATACTACCTGCAGGCAGGTGGGGACTGGCAGCTGTAATTTAGCAGCCCTGTGGACAATCTCTTTAGCAAGGAGTCCATCCGTTCCTGGAGCAGCACAGGATCAGCAAGATGCAAAAATGACATTATCCAGTTATCTTCCCTGAGCACGTATTACGCTTTTAGAGAGACAGAAGATCCCTAGTGATTCAGAGGTAGTGTTTTCTATAGCTATTTTTTTTTTTAATTTAGGAAGATAATATTAATTTTTTGGCTCTAAACTGATGGTTAGCATTGCCGTCTTTAGGGAAAAATATGGTTAACCTAAACTTTTGGTGTATTTTATTCATGTGCATGCTGTGGAATTTAAAGGACATTTTGATTCAAGATAACTTCTAATATTTATTAATTTCTCTCAGTAAAATATATTCGTGTTATTTCGTGTCCAGTCTGGAGCTGAAAACATCTTCCGTGATCCCTAACATCTTCAGTTATTTGAAAACCAGTTTTTACAATAAATGCTCCTTTGTTTGTCATATTTGGAGTAAGAGAATCATAATGATTAGCTCACTCAAGCACAGAAAGAGCCATAATTTTCTGGCATTTTCTCTGGTTCATCACTACCATTTTATTTAACCTTGTTGTAGTTGATTTGCCAGGTAATAGGTTTCTAAATAAGTAGGTGGTTTACTTGAAGTTCTTAAGAATGGTGCAAACAATTTCTTCTTCTATTTCTAAGATTTCAGGGAAAGCAAGAGCAATACCCACCAAACAAGATCATCAATTTTTATAAATCATTGTATATAGCTGAAATCATTTGAGCTGGTGGAATTTACACCACATGAGGATCTGGCAAGGGGTGTAGAAATAAGAAAAAGGGAGGCTTATTCATTTTGTAGATTTTTCAGATAAATGTGAAATACTTGAATTTCTCTGAATCTAGCATTTCAACAAGTTTATATTTTCAAGAGAAATCAGTGAATGTGGCTAATTTCTAGGTTTATTTGTAAAAACAAGACTATGAAGAAAGTAAGACACCATTTTCTCCCATCTTTGCTCTAGGAGAAGCTGAAACTTCTTTATCAAGAAAAAGTCAATATCCTTGATGCTCAAATACAGTCTCTAAGGTAAAGTGAAAAGTTTTTTTCTTTAAATTATTGTTAAAAATATTACCAATTCGTAACAACATGAACCACTCTTAATTTGAATTTAAGTAAGAGAATGGGTAATGACTGAATATTGTGCTTACTAATATGATGTCTCTGAAAGGTAGTTTAACATGCAGTTCTTTCAAATCTAAAGGTAAAATCGAATACATTGCTGTTATATGGCACTATCAGCAAGATATATTATATATCCCATAAAATCCATTGATGTATTGTTTTTACAGAAATTACTGAGTCTCAGAAGTTGATTAAAAAGGATGAAGGCATTTTATCCCTTATTTATAGAAACATCCAGTCTATTAAGATAGACCAATCAAAACAAAAAAAAGAAGCTAAAACTCTTAACTCATGTGAGCTTTTTCATGAGCTTTTTTCTTTCTTTCTTTTTTTTTAACTAATACTTTGTATTACAAGCTTTAGAAATCTTAAGCGTCCAGCTAGTTTTGGCCAAATAATGATTCCGGAGCAAGAGACTGTAGTTTTGAAAAATGCAATCTGTATATCCATTCATATAACATGCATCTCTTTAAACAAAGAAATACCTAAAAATAAGTCCTTATATACTCCTCAAAATATCAACAATTTGAATAGAGAGAGCAATCTATGGAGAACCGGAGGTAGAGGCAATAACTTTAGGATTTTGGTGTTCTCGTTTCTGTGCACCTGCATTTGCTGCACTGCTGCTGAATATGTTTGATTATGTTTTTCCCTAAATATATTGTGATTTTGTGTGTATGAAAATTCTGTACTTCTTGTGTGTGTACAGAATTACCGGTAGAGAAACCAGTTTAAATAAGTCCTTGGCAGTGGTGAAATGTTACACATGCAAAACTAATTGTGCCAGTGCTAGTAAAGGAGGTTCTTAATTTCAGCTGATGCAATCCGATCTTTTTCTTCACTTTGAAGTGTAAGATATACTGAGACAGAAAGATTGGAGGCTTAAATAGTCTGACAGTTTCTACCAATATGTAATTCAGCTTCTTGCTTTCTCCAAAGGGACTTGATCTTTCAAAGTCTTAAGCTCAACAAAACACTTGCACATTTGCCAATTTTTTTTTTCAAGTCAGAATTCTATTGCTTTCAGTGGGAATATCCTTATTTTTAAGTTTAAGCATAAATTTACATAGGATTGTTGATTTCTGCCCAAGATTTCCCAACAATAGGTCTGTTGTACCATGACTGTCTAAGAATATATACCGGGCAAATTCTGTTCAGCTTATAGTATGTATTATATTTAATAGACCAACTACTAATCTGGGAAAAAGTGCGCAGAAGATTTCGCAGATGGAAATATGCATGCATGCAGTGTATATATTATATGCACAGTAAATCCAATGCAACTAGAATGTGTCAGACTTGCTATATGTATGCTGCCCAGATGGCCTGCATAACAAACAAAAAGCTTTGGATTCATTGCATAGTTTGTCAAATTGATCTATATGTGCACAGTGTGCATTTGTCTGGAACTTCCTGATACCAGCATTCCTTCTGCTTATATGTATTGTTGGATCAGAGCAAGTGTGCCAAACACATCTGGATTTTGCCTAGGGAGCGTACAGGACTTTTATTTGTATACAGTTAATTTGAGAGTAGGCAAGAAATTTAGAAATTAGTTAGTAGTAACAACAACAAAAATTTGTTAGGTTTTCTTAGGATAGTAATGTATTTACACTGCTGATAGAGTTTCTTGTTAATAGTGTAATTACTCGGTTCAAACAGCGTGGAAAGCTGTAGGTTTCAACTAGTAGTTTTCTGTATAACTTCACTGTTTTCTGAGGTTACAGAGGGAAGGAACAGGTCAGTATCCCTTTGTTTTGTATGTTAATTTTCATTGGGCAGTTCAACAGTTATTCCTCTGTGAAGATCTTCCTTGTGCTGTTGACATCTGTAAAATAACACGCATTAGAGGCATACTTACTTACATTATGTCATATCTATAGCGGCATATTACCTATAATATAATTTGTAGAAATGTTTGATTGTTGCTCAAATAGCATTTTTTTTCTTCTTTCTAGAAAAGATCTTTCAGAATCTCAGAAGACATGCCAAGATTTGGAAGGGAGACTAAAACACCAGAAGTCACTCATTTCAACCACAAATTCCAGTCGGGTTGGTGGTCTGTGTTTGAAATGTGCACAACACGAGGCCGTTCTTGCACAGACTCATTCTAATGTTCACATGCAGACCATCGAAAGGGTAACAAAGTAGGTTGGGGGAGGTATTTACGTCCTAACTGGAAGCACAGTTGCTTACATGAAACCATACTAGCTTTCATAGTGTTTGATTTCATTAACAGGGATATGCTTTTACAGAACAGTTGAGTCCTGAGTTCAAATTATAATGCTAAAGTCAATAGCAGAGGATGGGCTTAGGTCCTAGCCATTTTGAAATACATAGCAGTTTGCTGCTTCTTGCAACAGGAAAAGTCAGTCATGTTGTGTAATTATGATGCCTAAGGCTGACCAGATTATCAGTCTGTTCATAGCCTGTGCTTTTTCTGCAAGAAAACCATTTGCACCATCAGGATGAATACAACAGAAGTCCATCCATATATTTCAATTGATAGTTTTCTACATGAATTCCCTATTTTTCTTTAGTTTGGAGTTTTTCTAATTCTGCTTTATTTTCCTTCTATTTGGAGATTTTTAGGAGAAATTAAAATGAAATAACATTAACAGCATGCTCCCTTTTTTTCCCCTGGATTTACTTAATAGGTCAGGGGTTTGTGATTAGGATATTTCCAGGGAGAAATACATTTCGATAAAAGTAAATAAAATTATTTGCAGGTTGAGACAATTATACCCTCTTAATACCATTGAGCTCTCAACATATCAAACAATGGACAGATTAAACAAAATAACATTTTACTGTTTACATTTACTGGATTGTTGGTCCATTTGCAAAAGATATCAGTAGCTTAATTAACAAAGAAGTTGCAGAGGAACATAGAATATGGAAGCCTTAGCATTTAGTTCAGTTTCAGTTTGCAGCAGGCAGAGGGCTGTTGATTTTTTCATTGCATATGTTCGGTTATCTGAACAGTTTTGTTACACCTAAGCATTTAATCTGTAAGAATTCTTCCCCCCCCCCTCCCCCCCCGTGGCATTAAATGCCAGAGTAATTCTGTATTGCTTGAATCTGTTTTTTCAAAACTTTTTATTTTCCTTTTTCTTTCTTTTCTTTTTTTTTCTTTTAACATTGATCCCCATTTTGTAACACTAACAGCATGCTACTTAGCTTAGATGTATTCATGACCTGAGCACTTTACTGGCAATTTCCCTGACAATCTGACAGGTCAGCAAGCAGGTGACACTTTCTGTATCTGCCAAGCCAGCAGTATTTTGTCTTTGAAATGTAACTCACGCTGATTTCCTTCTTACTTACCACCTTTGTCTTTTTTCTGTTAATATTTTATAGTTCATATACCTGAGTTTTTTCCCTTGTAGAAAGATACAAAAGAAATATTTTTCTTTCTCTGTATGCAGAGAAAGAGATGACTTAATGGATGCACTTGTTTCGGTGAGACAGAACCTGAGAGACATGCAGCAAAGAGAGTCTAATGCTTATGAACAAGTGAAACAAGCTGTGCAAATGGCAGAAGAGGCCAATTTGGAAAAAACAAAGGTGAATTCATCATGTGAGAGCTTTTCAATATTCAAAACTAATTAAAAAATTAATATTCATGGTAATGAGAGAGTATGTTCGTAAGACCTTTATCACATGTTGTTACACTGTATTCCAACTGCATTATATGTGATTCTTCTAAGCAGTAACATGAAGAAATATTACATGAACACCAAGTTTGTATCTTTAAATTATAATCTGAGACTGTAGGGTATGTGCTGCATCCTTAGGCCATCATTTAAATTCTGATGTAGTTTCACAGCCAGATGATTTAAAAAAAAATTTAAAGGTAGATTTTTTTCAAAAATATTCATGACAATAACTCTCAGATCATGATACTGAGCTGCACCTGAAAGAGTACTTAATACATTTGCACTTTTTTTTTGGCTTCAAAAAGAGTGCAATGCAAGGATTAATTAGCTAGCATAACTCTTTGAAGATAAGTGCTGTATGAATGTTATCTGTATGAAACTTTTGGGTACTATGTAAATAATAACAATAAAATCAGTTTTGATCTAATGCTTATATTAGCCCTAATTACTGTATATAATCAACTGATAGTGAACTAACTTATTTCCCTGGTATTTAGTGACATCTGCTGTATAACTTGTGAATTACTATGAAGTCAGAGAATTTCTCTTCAATGAAATTACATTATTTTTAATAATGGACAAAGTTGATATAATTGTGCTGTTGACCAGTTAAGTAGCAGGGGTTGGTATTATTTATGCAATGCTATAAATGTATGTATGTGTGTGTTTGACAGGGGTCTGTCTTTATGGGGAAAATATAACAAGAGTTGAAAATCCTATATACTTGTTAACTTTAACTTTATTTTTTGTGTTTACTGCCCAATGAAGAACCCTTCATTTTTTTTCTGAACAAAGATGAAGAATCCTTCTGAGCCCACCATTTACTAGTGATCACCTGTGTAATCCTGCATTTGATCGATTATATTTTTAGATGGCTTATCAGTTTACATTTTTGAATCTACAGTTATCTGATAGAGGTGTTATTAGCTTGCTGCCACACAGAACTGCACAAAACACTTTTTCTCATCCGTGCAATAAAATGAAGGTATCTATCTTCCTCTTTTTTTCCTCTTGCTGTTGGCAGTCCTAATTGTAATACTAAAAAAAAAAAAAATCCCCACAAAGCTATATTTACTACAGGTTACATAAGAAATATGGCTTAGTAATAACTCTTAGTAAGAGAAATTAATAGAACCTTTAATGAGATGGGACTTCATTGCTATACTGTTTAATTTCTGCCCTAAAAAGAAAGCAACTCAGTAGGGTCTCTACTAGCCACTCTTTACAGTGCAGCAAGATGTGAAGTGCTGTTTGTATATGAGACCTGACTGTGACCAGTAGTTTGATTTTTTTTTTCTTTTTTTTTTTTTTTTCCCATGCTCAAAAGCTGCTTTTATGTGAAGGAACAGGGGGAAAAAATCTTTTACTCCTCCTGTGCATGAATTTAGCTTTCTTACAAGTACTGATATTTCTTTTGAAAATTACAAACAATACTCGACTTTTTTTTTTTTTTTAATTATCCCCCCACCCTCCGTCTTATTCTACTTCTTAAGGCCAAATGCTTTTTTTCTTCTATAAGTCTCATAGAATCCAGTAGAACAAGCCAGCCCGCAAGTAGAACAGCGAAGAATTAGCATTTGAATGCCCGGTGTGTCAAAATAGTTGCAGCTTCATCATTGAGTTGACATCAAGTCTGATCTCGGGGGGCTTACTGTTTAAAAACACGATCATCTTCTGTCTTTTGATTGTCTCTGTAGCTTTTGACCTCTTTCTTCCCTGTTAAACTTAGAGCCAGGAGGTGATCTGATAAGGTTAAATTTCCATAGCTGAAGCAAATCCAGGAATGTATTTTCAAAATAGGCTTCAAGTACCTTTTGGGGTACTTTGAATACTCTGATTCTCTTTCAAGAAAGTATTGTATTTCTCATTGAAGTTGACATAACACTCTGTGACAGGGAAATGTCAGCATAAATTGATAGATTTTTCTAGTTTATTTAGAAGATAATGTCTTCTGTGCTTCTTGGGCATAAACTTACTTTCCTCAATTCTGATAATCCAGCTAAGGCAAAAATTATAATTACTCACTTGCCACTAAATGCCTCTATAACCTGCAAGTCAGATAATGGTGTTCATTTTGGAAGAACGGCTATTTGTTTGAGAAATGTACTCTGAATATCATTTTGTCTTTATCATGACTTCTAAATGCAATTAGATTTATGATAGGACATACATACACATACAAACACATAAATGTGCTGTCATTTTGTTAGTCCTATTCCAGATGTTAACGCGCTAGTGCATGTGTAAATGTCATAACCATTTAAAATACAGAAAACGCTCCATTCTAATAGCAAATCAGTTTCTCTGAACATATTTAATAAATGTCATGTTTGTTGAAAACCTTAGATTTCTTCCGCTTAAAAGACAGAGTTTTTTCTAGGCTTTAGTCCAATGTGAGCAGCTGAAAAGCGAGATGGAACGGCAGAAGAATCGTCTTGAAAAGGAATTAATTGCCCAGCTAGATAAGAGAACTGATGAAAAAGAAGCACTGCGGGAAGAAATGAAGAAAGAAAGGGAGGATTTAGCAGCAATGGTAAGAGTTTTCAATTTGTATATTATAAAAAATGTTCAGTCCTCTTTAAAGTTTGTTTGCTGTTCTTTCTAATATAAGTTTCATTTTGGATTTGAGAGCTCCGTAAGTAACTTCTGTCTTAGCTCTAAAGTGTGGGTAAGTAACTAAGTGATCCTCTAAGTCTGAATAACTGAGTCCTATGCTGTGTCATTACATATATATATATATACACTCAATTTTTAATGCTATGCATTGTCTTTTTAGTTATCATGGCATTTTCTAGTACACTTTGTCAAAATAGTAAAGAGCTAAGCAATATGTGATATAATGTTTTTACATAGCTTCTTCAAAAGAATATTATTTAGATTTTGAAGTAAAGCATTCAGAAATCGTCACGTGTCAAAATTAATACTCTTTATGACTTTGACCTTAAGTATATATTTATATTATAGTATCACTTTAATTGCATTCTAATACAGTATTTTTCAGTGTGAATCTTGTACTGCAGTTGTTTCTCACCTAAGTTTTTAAACTCTGTGAGACAGAACCTGTCTCATCATTTATGTCATGGTCATTACAACACAACCCTAGTAACCTTTTTTTTTTTTTTTTTTTCTTTTTTTTTTTTTTTTTTTTTTTTTAGGCTTCTAAATCCTAGTGTAATACAAAACATGGAAGTCTTTCTGTCCGGTGGGAGGGTACAAAGGAAACCTTATGCTAACAGCAGTAAACTTGTGAGATGTGACAGAGGAGGCAAAAGATGATTGGAGAAAGAAGTAAGAAAAAGAATAGAGATAGAAATGCAACTCAGGCATGAAAAGCATGAATTCATGGAGCAACTTTATGATTTTTTTAGTGGGAGATTGAAGACAAAATAGTCAGTTTTGCTGTTGACTATAGGCTTTTTCCTTAGTTGTTTCTATTGGCTCCTTTTAGAAATGGACCACAAAGTTTCTAAAATCTGGAGAGCACAAGCTGAAAATCACTGGACAAAACAAATGATTTAAGCATTTAATAAACGGAAGGTATTTTGGTAGTGTTTGGTTGTGAAATGACTGGAAAGCTGCTGGAGGAGCTGGGGGGAACAAGGTGATATGCTTGCATTTCTGGTATTATGAGGTGATGGCCAATAACATTTGAAAGCTGCTATAGTGTATGGGAAGAGAAAGCCTTTGGCTCCAATTCCAGATAATAAAACAGGAACAGGAACAGTGAGAGAAACAAAGTAAGTGGTATAACAGTCATTTAAGGAGCTGAACTATTTTAAGTGATCATCAAAAATCTGTTGCCAGGACAAACTGGAATCAAAGATTAACCTTACCCTGGAAAAACTGAGATATATTAAGCAATTCCATGTTCAAGTAATTGTTACCTGTTGGAAGTTAAGCTTCTTACAAATCTAATTATGTAATTACAGATTTACTTTAGAGCAGGGTATGCATTCCAAAATATGGCCTATTTAGACAAGCATCTCATACCTTTCATTATTACAACGTAATGTTCACCTCTGTCACCACTGTATTTCATCCACTGACTTGTAGTTTATTGGAACTGTTAGTTTATTGTAGTTTATTTTAGAAACTGTAGTTTATTGGAACTTGGAATCAAGCAAATCTTTTTATATTTTTTAAATCCTATATACACTAAACAGTATTTGGTGATAATAGTATGAAAATGTGATACCTGGTAAATAAGAATGAATATGGAATGACTTTGTAAAAATTTATGATATATGTGTATGATCTACATCTACTTATGATTAACTCTGGCTTTTCTGCTTGGGGAGAATCAAACTGCAGAAATGGTGTACTGTGCATTAAATTAATCGCCATGTGAATATTTTATCAGCACTTCTAAGAAGTGATTTGTTTGAAGGGAAGAATTGACATGATACATAAATCAGGTGTGTGTATAATGAGTGAAAAATAGTTATGAATGTATAATCCTCTAGGTTTGGCTTTGAATTCTATAAGTTAACCTAGAACTGTCAGACAACATTATTTCCACTTATATTAGTCAGCTTCAGGGCTAAATAGCTTCAGGAAAAGTGCCTCTGTTTTATTGTTATTTTTGTCACCATTCAGCAAAATTTGAGAGTTGTATTAGATTTTTTTAGAATACTATACCAATATGCTTGTTGCGCAGCCTCATGTTTCGATTTGCAGTGCTGAAATATTGTCTGAGCTTAAGAATTAATTTAAGATCTTCAGTTGCAATGTTGTTGTAAGTTTTCTTTTTTCTGGTGCAAAAGATAGCTCTGGAAACACGATTTTATCAAAATCAGTCTACAGAAAGTATAAGATGGTGTTAATTAATACTCTTGCAACTGCAAGAGTAGTGGAACCTGTTACTTCTGACATTGTGTCACACTAACAAGCCCTGGAGACTAATCTGGATTTCAAATATATTACTGTATGAATTAATTCAAAATAACGAACCCACTTCTACAATCGTTTAGCCACATTCTGCCATATTCTTGCTTATGATGTATTCTCTGCAATTTAAAATACACTACATAACTGCAGTTGCTTTCAAGGAGAAAGTCCCACAAGATTTAGCTTTGTGGTTGGTCGAACTTCCTCATTGCAATGTTTTGGGTTTTTTTTTTTTTTTTTTTTTTTTTTTTTTTTTTTTGCAGGTGACAGCCATGTCTGAGAATGTGGCCACGTTGGAGGCTCAGGCAGAGAGAATTACAAGGGAGAAGAACTCACTAGCTAACCAGTTAGAAGAAACACAGCATCAACTTTCATCTTGTGAAATGGAGATGAATAAGGTAAAGACATTTATATACGTGTATTGAGCCTGGTTTTGCTTATCATAATGAGTTGAAAGGTAAGGGTTTTTTTTGCTTTTGCATTTTCCTGTACATTGGAAAAGAACATATACTAAATGTAAACATCATCTGAAAAATCCTAGAGACATAATTTTGCAAGTAAAAAGAACTTTTAAATCTGCTCAGTCACTTTCTGATACAAAAGTTCACAAAATGAAGGAGCATTTTAAGAATGTCTAAAAGATTTACTTAACCATTTTTGAAATATACAGTTTTTCAGTTCATAGGTGGTTGTAGCACAACTATGAAAAAGAGAAGGTAGTGGTATAAATATCCACTGGGCTGGAAAGAACAATTTCATAGCCTACTAATTTGAAGAAATCTCCTGGGAGAGACTGAAACTCCGGTATTAATACTAATTGATACAAAGTTGAATAGCTTTTAATAGGAAAGATTGAGAGTGACCACTTCATTGTAGTCTATGCTGTAGTTTTACTGCATAGTCCCAAGAGTTTGGAAACTTGTGCTTGTGTCTCAAATTGACATCTCAAATATTCTGGAGGACAATTCTAACCATTGAATTATAGGATTTGAGTGCATTGCTATAGCCTTTTTTTATTGGCCGTGGAAGTGGCATCCAAGTTGCCTTGTGACTCTAAACACTTGTTTCCAAACTGCCATTATTAAAACCAGCAAATAACATTTTTCCAATTTGAATTTTGTCTGAAATAATTTTTTTTCTTCCATGCATGAGAAGTCAGAGAAGAATATTTGAGGTTGTAATTTTTTTTCCTTCATCTTGAAATACTAGGAGCCTGAAAAATCAGTTATTAGGACAGCACCATCTGCTGTTTCTTTAGTTTTATTCATTTTGTACTATGTATGGTGGAGCCAAAGGCAAGGATGGAATTTTGTGGTTTTTTTATTTTGCTTGGATATATCACACTTTGTTACATCCTTCATATGAAGAAAGGAGGAAGTAGAAAGACAGAGTTGGCAATCCATGCAATTGTACATGATATTTTGCTATTAACCAAAACGAACAACAACAAAAACAAAACTTTGTTCAAAGCATTTGCTACCTTTCGTTATTTGAAGCAGGACTGAATTCACAAGCTATCCTCTTTCCTCCCATGCTTTGAATTTATAAGTCATGCTGCTCCTTAAAATTATAAAAAATGTTTTTTCCAAAGTTGATCTGATATCAGTATGTGTATTTACCCCACATTTTTTAAGGAAAAAAAAAAGTGAAAAGGAGCAGAGGTATGAGACTGAAAAACAGAAATGAATTTGGATTGTTGAATGTGTGAGAGAAGAGATTGAGAAATACTGGGGGGATATAGAAGCAATTCAAGAGTGCACATTTGGGAAGCTGTGAGTAAACACTCTGTTCTCTTCAAGGGGCCTAGGAGATAGTAGGTTTGTGTATATTTATGTTTGATTAATTATAAAGATGAAATGAGCAGTCAAATTGGAGGTGATTGCACAGGATAAGGACAAAAAGCTGGCAGCTTATCCACTCTTTCCTGTTCCCAACAGATAAAATCAAATAATCTGTTAAAAGGCTTAGACTGGGGAAATGAAAGACTAATATTCCTGTGCAGCATCAGTAAAAGTTGTGTGGGAGGGGTTATTTCATTTTTACGTCCCTCTAGGTCTGAAATTGAGCTGCCATCAAGTGGAAATGAATGAGGAGGTAACATAATGTATGTACCAACAGCATAGAATAATTGTTACTTTTGTGGAAGTGATACTTAATTTCTTTAAATGTTGCTTTGATCACTTTTTCTGGCCCATGCATATATTAGATGTTGTTTTTAAGAAATTTATCTTTAGTTTGTGTTAAAAATATAGTGCTCTGATCTAACTTTGAAAATTATTATATTAACATCTAAACATTTTCTGTGTTACCAGGGAAAATTGGCAAGAGAAGAAACTATGCCCTTATATAGGAGTGTGATAGATCCTTTACTTCTAGGTTTTGAAAGTGTTGACATAGACTTTCTTGGGATTTTAAAGAGAATGGGAGAAGAATGTAAAACCAGCAACTGTAGTTTAACTGTATTTAGTGGCACATATATTAACAACATAAATATTTTACTTAGCAAAATCTTGATCCAAATAAAATTGAATCTAGAAGGCACTGCATATTTCAAAGTTAATGACTATATAGGGAACTCGGATCCACCTTTATATATAACAACATTTACCATATGTAGTCTTAAAATATCTGTAAATTAAAGTAAGTTGGATTTAAATGACCTCTAGAGGGCACCAAAAGATCTGATTGCAAACCATGGGCTATGGGTTCTTCATGCTACAGATCATGTTGTCTGTATAATCTAACAGGTGTGTGGAGAAATGCGCTATCAGTTGAATCAAACCAAAATGAAGAAGGATGAGGCAGAAAAGGAGCTCAGAGAGTACAGAACAAAAACTATAAGGGAGCTTGAAATTAAGGACCAGGTAAGAGATAATACTGCTATAACTTTGCAGTTATTAGAAGCCTAAGTAGGGTTATTTCAGAAGGTGGAATGATTTTTCTAATAGTGGTCGTTTATTACTGTTAAATGGTTTCTAAATTAATGGCAACAAGCCAGCTATTACCTCTTCGCTATCTTATTCTTGTTTTAAGCCCTGGTATGTTCAGTTTTACATAATACTCATCCCATGCTTTCATATAGAATTACTCTATCATGTGTATTCATACAATGTACTTAAATTGTATGTACTGTATACATATGCTTATACACCTTTTTCTCACAAATAAACCCACACATAAAAAGATATACCTACAATCTGACAAAACATTAAGCAGTTTAAGTGTAACCTGACTATGTCAAAAACGAGTATCATTTGCAGTTTCTTTAAAGATTCAAGGTTAATGAATGCAGAGATTCATAGAAAAGTTAAAAAAGAAAAACTACTAGGAAAAATAACCATGTAAAAATTCCACTAGGCATTAATTGTTGATTATCTAAGACTATGTTTTATACTAATAGAAGAAACAGTGTGTGCCTTACAGGTAGAATGTGAGAAAACATCCCTCTCAATAAAAAGATTATTAAGGTAACCTACAACACACTTGGCAAACAGTTTGTGCAGATGTAGTAACTTGCATCTTTTGAAGTGCCCTTTTTGTTGAAGTTTTATCAGTTTTTCTCTAGATAATCAAACTTTCAATTATTCCTTCATAGGTTGTGATTTGCACATAAAACTGATAATATCTTCTGAATACACGTAAAAATATATAAGGTGCACATGAGCATAATTCTTGTTATATGCAGTTTATTATTAAAGCAGCCTATCCAACAGGTTTACAATTTTTCTTGTAAGTATACAGGTCAGTTATTTAAGAATATATGTAGGGAAAAAACGCAGAATTTCTAAAGTTGTATTTTATTTATGAGCTCCACAAAATCTTCATGTAGAATGGTAAGTTTATTAACTCAATTTATTAAGACCTTAAACTGGAAATTATATTAATTCAAATTATGATCAAAAGATAAACAAAATGAAAAAGAAAAATTTATTAGGTAAAATAATTCTTTAATAAATTCAGGAAATCATACAGCCTAGACAAACAGGGGCCTTTCAAAGTGTTTTGTTTTCGGAGTTGGGTGGTTTTTTTTTTTCCTCCCCTCCTGCATCCTTCAGGCCTAGGGACACTTTAAAAAACAAAAAGCAGGCTTGTCGTCTGTGTCTTGACAGATCTCACAGATAAAAGAGTTGGCATAATCTTGGCATACAAATAAAACAGGATGTGAAGAAGTATCTTGGATTTTAAATCCTGTTTTCCAACTTTTTTCAGGATTGCCTCTTGAACAAATTGCAAAATTTAACTAAATATTTTAACCTCGACTATAGACATACTGGTATTTTATTCAGTGTGGGAATGAATGCACCAAAATATGGTAATTTATAATTTGAGATAGTTAAGAGGTGATGAGGTGGTTGTTCTTATCAGCAAAGAGTATTAAAGTAATTAAGTAATTACTTGAATGAATTAGATTGTTCAAAGGTGGCTGTTGGTTTCTTAAAAAAAATATATATATACATATTTCAAAATACTCTGTCCAAAAATTTAGCAGCTGTTTAATTAAATTGTGGCATTCAGAATTCATTCTAGTAAGAAAGTTCTGTATAGTTTCTAATAGTTGTTATTTAATGTATTAAAAGGCATACAAAAAGAGTTTTTTAAAAAGAGCAAAGTTTAACAGATTTTAACAAATCATTGCAAATTTTTCGTATAAATAAAATGAAAACATCTTAATGACATTTAGCTTTGTATTTAAAGAAAAAAAAATGTTCCATCTTATATGGCTTTGAATAGCAAACAGTAATTGTTCTTTGGTCTCTGAGCCATGACCTGACCTTCTGGCTAAGAAACAGTTGATACCTTCCTTGGCCACCATCTGTTCATAATAAATACATATTTATTTTTTAAAAAAGTAGAGGAAAAACAGTGTATGAACAGTGTTATTTTATTGTTCCACGTTAAATGGTGAATTTTTCTGTATTAAAGCAAAGAATAGTGTTTCAAATTGTCTTTTAGTGTGTAGAAAATGTTTTCTGTTAGAGATGTGATTTTATTTTAAATTGTACTGTGGATAAATTCTAATTTTGAAGTATTTTAGTTTATATACAGTGATTTTAAAAAATGGATTAAAGTTATTCAGGTATGTCAGAATAGAAATAAATCCCCATAGGTATGGTTTGGGATCATCTGGTGTGTATATACTTGTAGGAAAAGCCAATATTTATAACATTCTTCAAAGATAAATGTGTATAATTTAGGAAAATCAAAGGGAATATAGGTCTCTGGTCTTTATCTTTTTTTCTATTATCTGTTTTCCAGTCTTTATTACTCAGTTGAAATTAATTACAAATATTGACACTGCTGTGTAACTACCTGTTATTAACATTTGACATGACTATATCTTAAAATAAAAATTAAGAAGCAATGAGCAATGATACCATTTAAATTGAATAAGTATTTTGTAATATCATCCATCATGATCCTGCTTAGCATTAGGATTATGGAGGAGGGAGAAAAGAAGATGTATACCACACAGCTTCTGCACACACAAACTGCATCTGTTCATCTGGCCCAGAATACTACAAGGTGGCATAACCTCCTGCCTTTTTTTTTTTTTTTTTTTTTTTTAATAATAAAAAAAAGCCTGCTCTCTCATTGTCCTTTGTGGATATAGCTGTGCTGAAATAACAGTGCCTTACCTAATGTTTTTCCTTCTTAGGAACAAGCTTTATAAGATATACTGGGATGATGCCTTCCTAGCAGTAAACTGTGTCCACACTAGGGGTTGTACTAGCACAGCTATATCAGGGAAAAGTCACGCCCTATCCTAAATAGCTGTTATCAGAACAAAAAATTGTGTGGCGTATTTGATGCAGTACGACTTCACTTTTATAATACTTCTTCTGTGACTTTGGAAGCCCTGCAAGGTATAATTTGTATGTTTTTAATAGAACTCATACTTTTGACACACCATGAAATTGTTTCCTCAGATGAGCATCACTTGCTCTTTGCTGCTCTGTATTATAAAAATGATATACATTTATATGAAAATAAAAATGTTAATTATTTGCTTTCTTTTTTTTTCCTGTAAATGTGTTTTATTTGGCCTATAAATTCTTGCAAGCTTCAGCATGTAGAAGTGAAAACGGTTTGTAGTATTGACTCATGTAGCTCATCCAGTTTGCCCATCTTCCTTATTAGACAGTTCACACTGTTAGTATTATGCCACTGGGAATTGTGGCTTCATTGTAGTAAAGCCATAGGATATGTTGAATCCCACTTCAGAAAGTAACTGAGGCTTTTCAGTTTTATTTTACTATGTTTTGAGAAATCAGATAAATACTTCATTAGAAATAAGTCCAAGCCCTTAATCTGAACCTATAAAAAAAACATTCTGTTAATACAGTCTTTAAAAGTAGATACTGTTTGAAGTGGGCAATTAAAGAATTCTGTTGCATGTCTCATAGGTGGAAGAATGAAAGGCTCCAGGACTATTATACCAAAGAATATAGACTGCTGAGAAATTCCTGTGTTTAAGTTTATGAGCCCCAGTTAAAGAGGTTGTAGGGTCACCGATATGCATAACCTATACAAATGGAAATAGCTGCATGTCAGAGCGTTTTTGTATAATATGAAAGAACCTAAATGACGTCTCAATGCGCTATAGACTGAATGACGGTTTTGCAGACAAATAGAAATCTGGCAAAATTATAGTCCGAAAGCAATTTGCCAAAAGGTATTTTAGGACTGTTTCTCTCATTTGTCATAAATCCGTGATTTATAGTAATCAAATTCAGAAATTATAAATTGAGAGATTATTTCTGATGAAAACAGGGTCAGTAATGTAGGCCAAAAATTTGGATCTATATTCTGAAAATGCTGAAAGAGTATCCAGTGCAGTGCAAGACCAGTAACCTTCTAAAGACAGACTGGTTCATCGAAATGTGTTTTCATGAGTAAGTGTCAGGCTTTAAAAGAGTAGATTTTTCTCATTTATTTTCTTCTTTTAATTGCCAGAAGTCAAGGTCTCCAGATCTTTTTCGGAGCCATGAGAATTCTAGCATTTTCTTTAAATGGAAGCTGAGATTTTTCACAAGCTGGGACATTCGGAATAACACCTGAAGTTTTGAAACTCGATAAAATTGCAAGATTTGACTCTGATGAACATGGGTTAGGATTATATTTCGTATTTAAAAGTCGGTATTCTTGTAACAGTTCTATACTCTAAGGTTTTGTGACCCAGTAGTTAAGATATTCTGCAAGTTCTATTTTTAAAATAAATTCTGTTAAAGTGGACTTGGATGCTATTTAGTGGGGAGAAAAAAATGCAGAACATTGTAGGCAACTTGAAACTCTTAGCACCTAATTTTCTTATCTGGCCTGACCTTGAGTAATATGGCTTTAGAAGCAGCAAGACTAAATTGCTTTTGGACAAGAAAGCATTAGGAAAGAATATGTGATAACCTTTCACTGTAACTGAACTCTTTTTATCGTATCATTTTTTGTTTTAAGCATTAAATGCACTAACTTGAAAATGGGTAAATGAGGAAGGAGTAATATGCAAGTACTTTATAGCTTGCTTTGATGCCAGTTTTCTGACTAGTTCAGAAGGAACATCACCCTTCTATAACAGAATTTACTAGCTCATCTCAAAATTGATGAGAAAAAAACATTGATTTGAGATCCCATAATACCTAACAAAAAGAATGTTTTGTTATAATTATGGTATGGCTGCTGCTGCTCTGCTACAGTATTACTTCCCTCTGTCATCTATCCGTTCATCAAGGATCGGTGGTACAAACAGCCTTCGTTAAGTTCTTTGTCATCTTTTTATAAAGAAAATCCCTGGGACTGGGATTCCCAGTAGTAAAATTTTACGTGCTGGTCTGCGTTTAGAGATACTTCCCAGAAGCAGGCAGCTCACCTGCTAAGAGGACTGAGCTCTTTCAGTCCCACTTGGTAACTGGCATTCTCTCTCACAGGTACAGTTGACCCAAGACACCTTCACCCATGATGTATCATCCAGTGTGATCTCATCCCATTAGCTTATGGGAAGATAAAATCACATATGGACATTTAAAATCTTTCAGAAAAGGTGTGCACAATTTGTGTGTAATGTTTATGTATGCATTACACTTTTCTGTATTTTTTTTCTTCTTACTAGAAGACTAGAAAAATGGTCACCTCATCAATAGTGATTACGCCAACAGTCTACCCAGGAAAAAGAAAAAATGAAAGTCTCTGACTATTACTTGTCTATTGTCACTGTATAGATGTTCTTCCCAGCAAGTCCTTGATATTGGCCAGGGAAAGAGAAAATTCCCTGTCAATCATCTCAAATATGTGTTGAATAGGATAAAAGAAATAAATCTTGTCCTTTCCTATTTCTCAATAATGAAGTAAAGTAACCTTCTGCTTCCTTTTTTCTGTATGCACCCCTGTTCTTCCTCAAATTCCTGTAACAGAAAGCAGACCATCTACTCTCCACCCCTAAAAATGCAATCCATTAAAAACAACTTGTTCTACTGTAGTACAAAATCACTATCTTGTCTCTGCTGGTGGCTGCTGAGCTAATCTCTAGTGCAGCTATGTTGACTGTTAATGGTTTTGTGGTAATCTCCATGGGTTTGGAAGTTTTGTTCCTGAAACAGTGCTTCAGTTCAAATATTTTGGCAAATTGAAAGCAAATATTTTCAGGAAATTAACAAGATGAAATCCTGGTGACTCGTATAACATGTTCCATGTATTTGCTCCTGTCCATTTTGCTAGACATTTAACCACAATATCCAGGGGCTATATTGCCCTTGCAGGGTTTGCACAGGGACAGATGTGGAAAACCATAGCGTAATTTAAATGTGTGTATTTATAAATATCTATTTAATGACGTAAATCTATCTCTTCTTTTTTTTCCTTGCCCCAACTGCATGTAGGTGATGATTACCAATAGAAAGTTTACTTCAACTAGATTTAAAAATGTGTGTATTTAAGAGCAGCTCTCCTCCATGCTGTTCCTAGGAAGTTCTCTCAATAGCCCTATCCTTTCCAAGTGACCTGTGCATCATGTTTCTATTAATTCTCAACCTTTTTGGAAGCAGAGTGTTGTTTGCTGCTGACTTTGCATAGGCAGTGGGCTCTGGTCTTGAGGCTCTGCCTTTTAGAGCGCATGGGGTGCCAAAATGCTGCAAGGAGCTGCTATATTCCTTTGCAGTAGGAGTGACAAAGTGGTCAGTAAACTACTTATATTTGCAGAGTGCAAGAGTGCCTCCAGATCAGGCTAGCATAATGGTGGTCCCAAAAAATTACAGCATGTACTGTTCCTAGAGATTGGATCTCTGGTTGTCCCTCTGGTCAGTTGATTTGCAAGCTGACCATAACAAAACCCTTCAAAGGAACCATTTGTGCTTATTGGGATACTGTTGTTCCTGTGTTTCTGCTCGTTAGTTGTCTTTCGTGTCGATATATGAACTGGTTTTGCTATTGCATACACAATTTAGGATTTATATGTTGGGCTGAATGATTTGTATAATTTGCATTTGTTATGTGTATTTTGTGACTTGACTCTGTTTGAAAGGGGTGGGTTTTTTGTAGGCTCTTCTGTTTGAAAGGGGTGGGTTTTTTGTAGGCTCTTCTAAGCCGTGTGTACGTTCAAATTCTTAATATTTATTTGTACGTTCTCACAGCTTTATAATCTTAAATATAATCCCTAAAGAGTATTTCTCCTTGAAAGTCAAATTTAGTTTTCACAATTGCTTTGCATCCCTATTCAGATTTGAATAGGAAGCACAAGTAATTTATATAGAATTCAAAAGGTGTGTGGGGGGGAACCTCATGATGGCCCTAACTCTCTTGTCAAAGTTGGATGGTTCTTTAGGGGCAATGTGCTATGTCAGATGGCCATGCTTGGGAGGTCTGACATTTAGAGACTACTCAGAACCCAGAGCTGCCTAATTGAGACCAGGATTAGGATAGAAATGCCTACAAGTGACCCCTGCTGCATGTGGACTGATAGATTTCTTTCATTTAAATAAAACACCTTGTGATCTTACTACAAAAACTATTTTTTAAGAAAAATCTTTCACTGTAATAGTAATCGATGATTATTTTCCCCCAATTAAATAGAGATAATATCTAATTAATAGCTAATTATTATTAAGAATAAAGAAGACAATGTTGTTTGACATTGGCGTTAAGCCGTGCAAAAATTCCCTGTTGCTTTTACATACCGTACTTAAGAGTACTTGAATGACCATACTGATGGCAGCTCTTACCAGAGGCTTAATTACATCCTCAGTCCTGTGCACAATATCACTAATTTCATTGCTTTGAAGGCCTATTTTAGTAAATGAAAATAAGCATGTGAACAGCAGGGCCTGTAAAATTTTACTATGTATTAATTTGAAGTGTGTGTGATTTTGTAGGTGTCGGTTGCCTTTTAGAGATGTACCTGTAAATGCCAGCAAAAATAGAAAATATATTTCACTTTTCATTAGTTTATCTTTGTTTTTCTTTTTTTGATTCTTTTTTATGCCCCTTTATTTTTTTGATTATGATACAGAATGAAGCATGAAACAAACGAAAAAAAATGTAAACTCATGAAAATATCTTCCCTTCCAGAATTATTTGCTAAATTTATGTGATGGTATTGTCAGTGCAAGATTATTTTGAAGTAGTATTGCGCGTTTTCTTACCTGATGTGAAAGAATGGTAAAACAGTGGATGTCATAAATCACTTCTTAATTCATTTGTTTTCTAGTATATTTTTGATTTGCTAAAAAGCTTCTAAAGTTGTTTTTTCTGTATTTATTTCAGAGTATGAGTTCTTTTATCACCGCTTAATCATTCTCATTTGTAAAAGATACATTTGTCTTTTCTGTCAGCTTTGCTGCTATTTAAAATTCTGTGAAAAACATCTGCTAGTTTGGAATTTAATGTTGCATTTTTCTGCATACAATAGAATCAGCATCAGTATGAAAAGAATTAAATAATTATTTTAATCTTTAATTTGCCTCATTTTATACAGAATTACTTTATTATTTCATTTTATCAGATTTTGTAGGGATAAAGAGAGGTCTAGTTAATTAAACAGCAAATTTTTACCACATACATAAGTATTGTTAGGTGAAGATAGCTTCAGATAATTCATGAAGTGAGTGTTTAAAGATTGAGCCAGTATTTGAAAAATCCTCCTTTACATTTTCCAGTAAATTACACTTATTTCACCGAATGAGCAGCTCCACAGTGTACTCATCTGAAAATGCCTTGTGAAAATCAAATTATGATTAGATTAGAAAATACCTTCTAATGAATAAGAAATGCTTATTTCAAGCGTTACAAGAACAGAATTGCAAAGGGTACTGTATACTTCAAAAAGGGGAACTTAAAATATAAATGGTTTTCAGTTGTAATGCTGAAAAAATAATAATTTATATAGACTAAAATTATTTTGCGGTCATATTTCACCAATGCTTTAGTTTTTGTTTAGTGAAACTTCTTACTTTGTTCTCCAAACTGAATTGGATGTGCATGGGGAATGGCGTTAATTCACTAATAATGATGTTTCCTGCCCCTGTTGATATTCCTGGGAGTTTAGGCAGCTGCAATGCCAGACACAGATTAAATAATATATATATATTTTAATTTATATTTAGGAGTAATAAGAATATTAAAGTTGCAGAGCTAAGCACCAGAAGCTGCCTGTTCCAACCTTAATGTAGTCTTGTTGTAGATATACATTATGATAATTCTGTTCCTTGTTATACTGAAAATCTGTTTCAAATTTTCTTAAATGCAAGATTGTCATCTGTCTTTTTGCAGTTCTGCACTCTATTCCTTGTCTCTCACATACATTGAAAAGTTAAGTATCTTGAAGAAATACTATCTGATCATGTTGTAAAAAGCTGCATCACAAGTGATAGGCACCGAGGGATCGAATTAACGCTGCATGAGAAGTGGAGTTGTTATCAAAATACTTTAGTTGGTGGTTTGTTTCTGTTTCTCCCTACAATTAAGCTGAGGCCCAGATACTATAAGGTAGAACTACCACTTGCAGCTTCCCAGGAGAAGCAAATGGGAACTAAGGATAACATGGAAACTAGTTGGAATCTGCACAGTTTGGGAAAGATGTTGCCTGATATGGTTCCCTGCAGGAACAGTGAATAAGACCTAGTGATGCTGGAAATTTCTCTGTATCTTGAATTCCACTCATATGGTGATGCCCTAGTGGTGGAGTGGATTTGACATATTTTAGGATGCTCCCACATGTGTGGGACTAATGCCCCTTTTCACAGGAAGGATGGGGTATTATTTTCTGTTGTTCCATGAGCTGATTTCAAGTTCTGAGACTTCATATGTTTTAAGCTATTATTTGAGTTATTAAACGGAAGTAAGATGTAGCATTTAGAATCTGGGGGGGGGGTATTTTCACCATGATAATGCATGGCTCCTACCAAGTTATTTTTAGTTAAATATTTCTGGTGTTTGGAAAAGAAGAATTTAGTTGGTATCTGTAAACATACTTGGATGGGACACTTCTGGTTCTCGAATTGTTGTTAGTGTGTTCTCATGGGCAACATTTTTCCTCTTATCTTTTTCTCGTGAGGTTGATTACTGTTTCTGCTGTGGTCATTGCCAGACTTCTTCATTAGAATTCTTGCTTTTCATACAGCTTGCACCTTGGTGACCTTATTAAAAAAAAAAAAAAAAAGCTATTTTGAAATGCACTCACTCACTCACTCCTGTATGTATACATATGCGCATATGTGTGTGCATATATATGTAAAAGATGATACTGAATTTTGGGATTACCAATGAAAGCAACAGGAATAAAATTGTTAGCTTTTCAAGAGCTATACTTGCTTGCTTGATATTTTTTAATGGAAGCCCTAAGACTCCTATCATAATCTTTGAGGATTCTGTTATGGCATCGTTGTTTTGAGAGTTAGTTTTAGCACTTTCATGACACCTGAAATCAATGGATGCATTCATGGGTTCAGACCTGCAGGTTGAACATCTGGTGAAAGCTGATGAAGGCAGAACACTTTCACCAGAGGTTCTCGTACTTAAAATTTCAAATTGTAGGTCTGCGTCAGAGCCTGAGCCTGTTAAACCCTAGGGGATAATGTATAGCCCATCTGTTCATTGAAACTTTTGCCTGAAGGAGTGATTGTAGGATGTATTTATATTCTCAGTTGTAGTTGTGCCTTTTCAAATATTTAGTTGATATCTTTCAACTGAACTGTGTTTTTGTTTTTCAAAGGTCTCCTAAATTGGTATACTCTTGAAACACATTTTAAGAGTGTTGCAGAACTTCCCTATCTTTAACTTGTACAGACAGGGAAGAACTCAAGCCCCACTTCATTAATATTATTTCCCCATTCTTAGTAAACTGCTGCTCCCAAGAAGAATACAGAGAATCGTCTGAGACTTCTGTTGTTCTACAAGAAAGTATGCAACCCTGTGGGATTATTCAGTTAAATTATTTGTCTGAATACCTTTGCATATCTGTTACACTCTAAGAGTGTAATAAGTTGTTACATTATTTTGAAGGGAGAGTACTAATGATTTTACAAAATTTTGCAAAGATGGTTCCTCTGTCTTTGTATTAGAATTTAAAATTATTGATTAAGTTTATAGGTAGTTTATGTAATAAAACAAAGCAGTATTCAAATTTTAACGAGGATTTTCTTCATCTTTTCTGAACGTTTTGAAAAGGAAAAAGCTTATAGATAATGTTAAGCAATTAACAAAAAAAAAAAAATAACTGTGTGGAATCTTTTTTCTGGCTGAGGAGATGGTATTTGTCTGAGACATCATGACCTACCGTAAATGATTTAGGCTAACATTTTCATGGGAAGAACAGAGACAACATAATTATGAAGGTGCTTCAGGTGCAAATATTGGCACCAAATTACATTCATTTGTTCTTGTAGGATGTTTGAATGAATAATTACATTGACTGAGGAAGATACTAAGGCTTGTCTAAATGAGGAAGCTAACACAAAATAAGTTATTGTATGAATTTAAAATATAATAGCTATTCAGCCCTAACTCCTTACGCGAACAATTTTATTCTGTACTACAAATGCCCTTTCACAGTTTAGTTGACTTGAAAAACATGCAACTTCCCTCTAGCCCCAGTGAAGAATAAATATTTATATAGGGAGTTAGTTTGGAATAGTTATTTCATGAAAAAATTACATTGTTAGCTTATTCAGTATCTTATAGCCCTCCTTAAAAGCATTCTTAGGACAAAGTTCAGTATTATGGTGCAAATGTATTCTTACAATTACTTGTTATACATGGGCTTACAGCAAAATATATTCCTTCTAAGTATATTTATGAAAGAAATGTTTAAATTTTTGAAATGAAGATACAACAGTAAGTTCAGTGTATCTTCACTAGAAACGAAGATACTAGCCATGGTTATGCACTGATGGTTACGTGTGATAAATCAGTAGACTCATTAACCACGTTAGATTTACTTGACTTAGTTTAGTTGATCTGTAAGGCCTAATGAGGTAAAGAAAATGACAAGATTAAGTGTCTGGGTTGTTGTAGGATTTTGCCGTAAGTAAGTTATTTTCAATAATGATAAAATTACAGGACAGCCTTCATTCTCTTGCATAATATTGAGTGAACATAACAAAAGCTGGATTCCTATGTAGTGTTGCTTATATAATAGGTAGTGCAAGGAAACTAAATGAACACAAGAGCTACCCTATGTCCAGTGGCTTCTGAAGCTGGCTGCTGCTCTTCTGCTTACTGGCTTTCAAACACAGTGAATTCTGGACATAAAGATGGAAGCCTTCAGATGGGAAAATCAGAAAATGATTGAATGCATGTATCTCGTAGGTCCTTAAGAGAATAACATTGACTCTGTATTGCCGTATTTAAATATGGTATGCATTTTGTCATTTCATAAGAATGTAGTGTCAAATACTTTAATTAGCTTGTTTTCAGTTTGCATGAACTACTACTGTTCTAAAAAAATGCTTTATTTTGAGGAGCTTTGATCACATTAAGATTTATCATCTTAATTTATCTCTCTACATTCTTAAATATATTTTCTTTGGTTGTATGTCTTTCTAAGAAAATAGAAAAACTGGGATTAGAGCTGCATGGAAACAAACAGCGTTTGGAACAAGCCCAGCAGGATGTGACAGGAGCCAGAGAGGAGTGCCTAAAACTGACAGAACTGCTGAGTAAATCTGAGCACCAACTGCACCTCACCAGGTACCCCTTATCCTATTACATGCTATAGTACCAATTTCATTCTGCTAATTTTTGCCACAGGCTTCCCAACAGTTGTTATAGATACTTGCAGTTATTGGCTACATGTGCTGCCCCCAGTCATATTGAAAGTGAAGATTTAAATAAAAAATGAGTTACAAACTATAATTTCTGGAAGTGAATTACTGGGGTGAAGAAAAGGCAATGCTGAGCTACAGTGATGAGCTGCCATACTTTGGGGCAGAAAGAAGAGTGGGGAGGAGCACAGCTATGTTCTTTTTATTGTTGCTGTGTTTGATGTGACAGATATATTTTAAAATAATGTTTTAAATCATATTGTATGGCACCTTTAAGCATAGGAATTCACACATTAATAACATGAAGCTACTGCAGCAGATTGACCAGGAACATATCAATATACATGATTATGTTAAGCTTCATGGAAGATTAAGTAGTTAAAAGGTAATATTACAGTCTGTGAATGGGATAAAAGCTCAAATACGTGAAGAGGATGTTTAAATGACTTTCCAAAGTGGAGATGATGTATAATGCAAACATTACATGACTGGAGACTTTGTATGAGCTTATTCCATCCAAGGATTAAATGGAAATGCCCCAAGGTTTTTACTGTACTATTGTGTATGCCTTTCTAGAAAACTCCAGAAGTTTAACTGACCAATAATCCTACAGCTGCCAAACGACAAGCTGAAGAGAAATATTATCTTTTGCCACAAACTCAACATTTTCATTTTATTGTTCACGAGGCTTTGTTTTACTTTTTTCAAGAGTGGACATTCAGAAGCAAATCTGGAGGCTTTTACTCAGTCCTTAAGCAAGAAGTTGAGTTAGTTTAAATTTTACATGGGGGAAAAAAAAATGCAGATTTTTATCACTTAACAGACTGTCTGCATGTTTATCCAAGTCTTGTACTCTTCAGGCTTTGTGAGAATTCTGCCATTGAGTAAATGGAAATAAAATAGTCTCATATAAACTATTAAATTCAATGAATCGCTTTTTTATTCAGATACATTTCTGTGTAATTCAGAGCACGGTAGTTTAACAGATGGAAGAAAGTACCACTCTAACAGCCTGTATTTAGAGAATAAATATGCTAGAGGTTAATGAACTTGAAAAAAGTTTGGGGTGAGTTGTTAAGATATCTAAAGTTTGAATTCAGCAGAACTTTACTAATAATGATTTGTTGTGATAGTTAACCAAATGGCTTACCACACTCCTTTTAGCAATAGGCTGATTATATGCAATAAGGTTCTGGATATCTTGGAGAAAATCTGACTAGCCAATATATTTTTGCAAAAAATACTTAACTTGTAAAAATGAGGACTGTCAACTACTTTTACACAGCGTGGTACTTAAAGCTGGGTACCTAACATACAGCTGATTCAGGTAGCTCTTTAATCTACTATCTCTGGCTCAGAAAGTTCCTGAGCTGCAAATCACTGGAGGCTGAAACAGTATTTTAAGGAAGTAATGCTCTGTGCTTGCCCAGTCCTGATACTGTTTCATAGAAATCTGCTTTTACCTGCTATTGGAGACAGACACTGGAGTACACTGACCTAGTGTGGCCACTCTTATGGTCTATTTTTTTTTCTTTCTTGTTTTAATAATTTGTGTTCATGATATGGGTTCTGCTTATAAATGTTAAAATATGTTTTATATGCTGATATATAATTGTCAGAACAATTTTACCTATTAAAGCATGAGAAGTGGAATCAGATCATCTTCCCTGATACTCCTCAAATTCTAGAGTACTATGTTCTGTGTAGCTTCTTCCATCATCCTTATCTTTGGAGTATCTGACTGTTTTCCAGGAATACATTACATGATGTTGCTGTCGCAGGTGAAAAGAGGGGAGAAAAAAAGAAAAAAAAAAAAAAGAATGAGAGATTTATTGTTCCTGAACAACACCTACTTACTGTCCTCACCTGTTTTCACTGGTAGGGTCAGGTTAGAGCCGTTCTCACAGTCCTTCCCCCTGCCCTGAGTCGCAGAAGAAAAGATCCACTGCTGAAATGAAACTTGTCCTCAGCATGTACTCTTTTTTTTTTCCTTCCTCTCAGATCACTTCCTGCCAGAAAAAGATTTTCTGGTTTAGTGAAAGTTTAAAAGTTAAATATCTGTAGTGTATCTGTTTTGCATTTTGAACCCAATATATTTTTAATGGCTTGGTACATCCATAGTTGTATCATATGAACTTTACTCACTTAGTCTGCCTTTCTTCATTCTGTTCCCTTCACCTAAAATGGCAGCTGTACTTGTGAAAATACTTCAAGGCTAGTGGTAATGGCAATCCTATGGGAGTTACAGAGTCATTCACTGTGGCACTTGCCAAGGAAAACAGATTTTAAGCTCTAGAGTCCTGCCTATGGGAGGTTGCTGCAGAAATTGCACTGATTTAGTGTGCCTCTTGGGTATTCTGGCCTTGGCCTCATCTTGCTGATTTCCCTATTTTCAGGACAGAACCAGCTGGTCAAATCCAAGTCTCTTCACAAAGCTGAACTTGCAGGAAGCCTGTACCATTGTTACACTGTAGATAGTCTTTCTGTTGCCTTGCCTGAACCAACTTGTTCTGGCAAAAATTAGAGCTAGCTGAGGAGTTAAAGAATCCTTTGTTTTATATGAATAGGTGTATTACTAAAGAGAAAGGCTTGGAGGATTAGTAAAAAAAACCCTTATTTTTGGATATTGTAAATAATGTGTATGAAAACACTGGAATTAAATACATGAAAACCACACAGTAAATATTATAGAGGAATAGATTAAATGAGAGAATATGCAATCTATGTCTTAAAGAGACAAAGAAAATGCTCTGCAAAACTATTCTTTCTTTAGAACTTTCACTTGTTATGTTGTATTTTTGTTTTCAAACACTGATGATATATTACCAACTAAACGGCTTCTAAATTAAATGTGCTTCTTAAAAACCCAAGAAGAAAGGTTACAGTTAGCTTTTCTAAAATATTTCCATGGATTTTAAGTTTGCCTTTTCCTGTAACCTTTCTAATGGAGCAATATGTGACAGAGCATTGTTAGCAGCAAGCAATATGTTGCCTAGAAATCCATGCTATTTAGTTAACATGCATTCTCTGCTATTGAATCTAGTTAGTAATTCTAATTTGTATGTTTTCAAATGACTGGGAAAATAAAGAACTTTTGCAGTGTATTCTTGATTGCTTGATTGTCAGTCAGGTAACTTTGCAGGTGTCATCTTGCTGTGAGACTGACCATGTTTATTTTAAGCTCCATTTAAGGGTTTTAGACTCCCTTCCCCCCCTTTTTTTTTTCTTTCCCTCCTGGTTGTTTCAGCTTTGTGGGTGCTTGTGTGAAATCTACAGTAATGGAAGAATCTGCTGAAATTACCCCGGAAATCAGTGTGAAATTGCCATTAATTCAGCAAGGTTGGGTCTTGCTAAACGAAGCTTATCTAAGTCCATTTTCAGAGAATGTAAAACAGATCTGTTCTTGGTTCATGAGAGAATAATTGCTAAAAATCATTTTAGTGTGCTAGTGGAAAAGATTGCATAGACGATGCAAGATGTTAAAATCTGTGCAAACTATTAATATGTCATCTAATTTTTTTTCACTCTTTTTATGTAATGGAATAGTCATTAACAATCTTTCCTCTTTTTGTTACAAAGCAAACCAAAAGTTAGTATTCGTTTCAGTTGCAGTTGGATGTAGGTTGTTTGCGTATGCCAAAGAAGTTAGTTAAAAATGAAGTAGTGCGGAAGTCATTGAACTTCAAAATATGACTTCATATGAAGAAGAACCTCTTCTCAGGCATGGAGACAGAGAGAGGGTTCATGATGTGTTTGACTAGAATGTCATGTAAAATTTGCTGGGAGGTGTCACTGAAGCCGATATATTCTACTTTATTTGCTTGTGTGCAACATTCTGAGCAGTACTGAATGTCCGCTCGTGAGTGGGGAAAAATTACTTAAATGGTAGCAGAACCCATGCTTCTAGGTCCAGGTATGTGACCTGCCAAGATAATCTGAACACTTGTGTGACTCTCTTGAAAGATTTATATTAAAGAAAAAAAAGGAGAGAGAGAGAGAGAGAGAGAGAGAGAGAGAATAGTTTATATTACAGTGAGGACAGTGGCTGTTGTGGTTCTTGATGTTGCATTTATGTTCCCCCCCCCCTTTTCCCTTCATTTTTAAAAATTAGATGATGAAACATCTCTAGAAAGTAATATCACGCAGAGAGAGGCATTTTGAATGTACGCTTGTTTTTAGCAGTGCTGTAGCCTTTGCAGTTCTGGATACTTGCTGTGGATCAGTGCTTCTAGCAGCCTCTTGCTAGTTTCAGCAGCTCCATTAACATTAATTGTAATACATGTATAATAAATAAGGCACATCAATCTCTCCTTCCACCTCCAGTTCTTGTGCCATTAGTTATCCACGGAGGCTCTGCTGTGGTGCTTTTGGGTGTCGCCAGAATGCCTCGTTAGAATTGCAGCGTGCCTCATGCATCCCTTTGCCTATTTAGGCTGCACTATTATATTCTAAAATATAAGCTAACTTCTCTGTTTACAGAAGGTGACTATACATAGCCATCTATGCAATTGAACAGTACCTAGTATTATCTGTTGGGTTTTTCTAGTGGCATCTGTTAGCTAGCAGCATACTTACTGTGGTGCTTTTTCAACAATTTTAGCATGTCAGAAAGAGCCCATCATCTATGCTGGAAAGGAGGTAACATTCCAAGAAAAATGCTGTTACTAATATTAAATTGCTGCGATATGCTTCATGTTGCTAGACTGACTGATTTCTGAAAGGACTGATAACACTTCTATGGGGGGGAGCAGTATTGAGGTGTAAGCTGTGATTGATTTCTAATATTTTTTTTTATATCCTGTTAATTTTGTACAAAAACATTATTTTAAAATGCAGGGAGGAGTGATAACATGTAACAACTCTGATACCTAATAAACTTTTTAGATTCTGCTTCATATGTTTACTTTTCATTAAATTTAGGGATGGTTGCAACTATGTTGTTGTGATTCAGTCAACATTTATTTCTATCTGTTTTTCATATACAAAGGCACCGGGATGCCAGAAAATAAACTGTTAACGGAGAATTAACTTCTTTGGCATGCTTTCATACTTATCTTCCAAATTAAAGAAAATGAAATGGGCAGAAGCGGAGTGTAGATTACCTCCTTTTTGTCAAAAATGGTGGGAATTTGAAAATTAATAATAAAAAAGGGAACAGATGCAGTAACATGCCAGAGGGAGATTAATGTGGAGAGTAAAATCTGTGAGCAACAAAACTGAAGCAAACTGAATCAGTGGGAGGTGGTTGTACAATCAAAATCAGGATAAAAGAGAAATTACAAACAACCCTGCACTTGTCAAAGTAGTAGTAATGAAATCCGGGCTCTGCCAGCAGCGCGAACCTGTGTTAGCACTTTGGGGTAAGGCCGGGAGCCGGGTGCCAGGTAGGAGGGCGGCGCGAGGCTGCTGGGCAGCAGCCATCGCGTGCCGAACAGATGGCCGCGAAAGCTGGCCGGGGAGGGGCTCCTTAGCAGAACTAATCAGACAGTAACAGATAGGGCAGCTGGGAGGACTGACCACCGCGCGGCGAGCAGCGGGGTAGCCGCGGCCTGCCCCGATGTGTGCAGCGGTGCGCCCCCCGCCCCGCCGGGAGGAGGGGGGCCTTGAGCCGCGTCTTCCCAGCGCCGCCGTGGGCGAAACGCGGGGCGCCCCGGCGCCGCCCCTCGCGACCCTCCGAGCCGCCGGCCCCGGCCCGCCGAGGCCGCCCCAGCGCGCGACGGCGTCGCCCGCTTCCCTCCGCCACGGCGGCGGCACGTCGACGGCGGGGTTAGGGGCCGCGCGCGCGTGCGGCCGGAGCCAGCAAAGCGTCGGGGCGGCGAGGGGCCGAGCGGCCCGGGCCCTGCCAGGCGCCTCGCGAGCGAGGGCTCGGGTGACCCGCGCCCGGGTCTGCGCCTCCTGCGCGCCGGCCGCTACTCGCGCGGGGAGGAAAGGGCCGGAGGCTTTCCCGCGCGAGGGGGAGGCAGTCACGTGCGAGGGGGTTACCGGCTCCTGCCCTGTGTTGGCGGCTGTCGGCTGGAAAGAGAGCAAGAACAAAATTTTGTGAAGGAAGCGGGGAGGAAACCTCCCCCCACCAAGCATGCGAAGAGAAACCTGACGTGTTCCTGCCCCGTTTTGTTGGTCGTGACGCGTTTTGGACAATTTTAACAAAGAAATCTACACCTCCCGCATCTGCTTTTGAACTTGTGTATCTCCCCTTTGCAGAAGGTTTATAGCTTGGCTCAATTACTCATTTTGAGCAGGGAGGGGAGGAAACGTTACAGGGATTTGAAATAGGTGGTATAACATAGCCATATGCTATTTATGCAGCAGTTTCTGCAATAAATCTAATTTGGTGCTGTCAAAAAAAATTAGACTTATTTGATATAGCAGCACATTAGTAAATGATTGTGGTAGCTTTGAAAGTTGTCATTCACTCTGCTTTACTTATAACAGAATCTTGCAAAGCTTTTCTTTTTTTTTTTTTTCTCTCCTTTTTTACTTTTTTCTTTTTCCCCGAGCAACTCTGTGAAAAATCTCTCAGTTCTTTGTCCTGCAGCTGTAGAAACTGCAAATATTTCCACAACTGAAAAGAAGGTCTTGCTTTAAGGTAATTGAAGAAGGGGATGGAAGAAAGAATAACCTCTATTGTTAGCAATTATATGAATGTATAGGCAGAAAAATCAATAGAATGGAGGGGAGGAGATGGATTTCTCCCTTGCCTACAGGTTTTCATAGTGCAGCTGAAATTGTTTATCTCATTATACAGCATGTAGATAAATTAGCTGCTCTGCGTTATTATAGAAGGTAAAATATTTTACCTGCCATGATAAGACCATATGCTGCTTTACGAAGACGGATATTGAATGATCTGAAATAAATCGGTGCTCTCGTCTTCTGGCAGTGGCTTTTAGAAATTTCTAAGCTTTATGTCCTGATAATACACAATTATTTAAATATCTTACTATTTAAACATTTATACATATTAAAGATTATTACATAAACATTTAAATGCCGTTAATGAACTTTAAAAAGAAAAATAAAGAAAATGTAAATACAGGAGTAAAGGAGAAATCTAAAATCAGCACTTAATTTTGGATATAAAAGTCTATAAATCACCTTTTTTTTCCATTTTCAAAGTGTTTAAACATGGTTGACAATTTAATTTCTTGTCCTGCAATACAGATTTCTTAAGGAAAAGGCCATAGTGCGTTTTCAGAGTTCAGTCTTAGATTTATCTAAATCTTTCTCCGTAGCATTTAAACTGCAACTGGTCACATTGAATTTCTCTAATGATTTCATCCTTTATACATCGCATCAGGTTGCTGAGGCAGCCAAATTGCTACTGCATGTAGAGTGCGGTTCAGGAGCAGTAACAATACTTAAAGCGCTTTGGAGCGAGCAGTGAATTCAGATGAAATACAGAAGAGACTAACTGCTGTAGAAAACAAGCATCTTTTAAAAGGTCTTTTGTTTTGAGCATTTATTATTCAGCACTAACAGTAATAAGTTTATGCGTGTATATCAAATGTTTACTTTGATCTCATTCAAATTAGGTTTTCTATTTGTGTGACTAATGACAACAGGATAATGATTCTTTTTTAAATCATAAAAGTCTTTCAGACACGTGTATTCCAGACTGCTGGATTTTTTTTTTTTTTTTTTTGATGGATGTGCTACCGGAGAAACATTTCTGATTTGTTTTACTTCTAGGACCTTTCTCTCTGGAACATGTGAAAGCTTGTTTTCCCAGTGAGCTAAAATGTATTTTTTCTGTCAGCACTTGGTATTTGTTGTATGAACTTAAGCAATTTTAAAAGATGCCTTGTGCTTTTAAAAACATAATGAAATTTGTTTGTTTTGTTCACCTGCAGTGATTTTTTGTTTGTTTGTTTGTTTTTCTTCCTATGCAGGATTCTGTTCCTGAAATTACTACCTAGAAATAATTTCAACAGAGAACCCAAAGGGTCCTCAGTTAGAGACTTGATCGAACTTGATGTTTTAAGAACATTAGCTATAGGCTGTCATCTCTGTAAAAGGTAGTTGGTGAATGGGGGGGGGAGGAAGTGAAAAATTACCTGCGCGTGCCAGCTTTGGCTGCCTCGCTGCTCTCGTCACACCCTTGCTCGGTCCCGTACCGCTGGCGATTGGTCAGGGGAGAAAGAGGGAGCTGGGGGAAGCCTGTCCCGAGCCAGAGCAGTTCTGCCCCTGCTGCCGAGTGCTCGGCAGAGCTGACCCGCTTTCCCTCGGCACTGGCAGCATGGCCAGCTTAATAACCGTGCTGCCACTGGTTGCCCCTCTATTCCAGGTGATCTGAGTATCGAACTACGTTTTTGCAGGAACAGGAGCAACTGTTCGTGATTATCTTCTCCTTGTGGGTCATGTACCTTCTACAGGGCTCAAATCAAAATAAGAAATAAGGGTTTCTCTGTAGCTAGGTGGGACACTGCTGCATATTCTTCTCGTTCCCGAGTTCCTCTTCTGTGCATTTCCAGTGCTGTCTGTGCACTCTCGGGAAACTCGGGTAGTTTCCTACAAAAGAAGAGAATAGCCACAGGAAACATTCCCTTGTAAATGCAGGCACTAATCCCTATATAAAGGATCTATCAGTAACAAGTTGCATCAGTATTACACTGTTATTCAGCTAAACTTGCATAATATTTGTCAGTGGAATTTTTATTAGAGTCAAATTCAGACCTAACATAAGTATAACTGCATTTCTGCTAATGAGATTGGATTACCTCCTGGATTTGCTCCCAGAAAGCTTTACTTTAAATTCCTTTTTAGTAGAAGGGAAATAAAATGGGTGGTTCATTATAATTGCACACAGAACTTAAAGTATGTATTTTATTTTTTGGTACTGTATTTTATCTTGATGAAAGAATTCATTTTTTTCTTATTTTTCAAAGGATACTCAGATATATGCAGTGAAATTGAAAGATATTTATTATTTTAGAAGAATGAGACTGTTGAAGAGGCCAGTTAATAATTCAGGACTTAGTGGTTATCAGAATCTATTTGTGAAAAGAAATATGGTCACAGGAATTGCTAAAAATAATGTATCCTGTTGACAATATGAATTTAGTCTTAGCTCTGACAAAAGAATCTTTACAATTCCTCTCACCATGGAAGGCAGTGTGTTAATAGGGTTGCATGTGTGTGTTTTACAAGGTTTAAAAGGAGGGGAAAAAAATCTAGATTATTTCATTTCTGAAGTGTTGCATTTTAAACATCTGTAGGTAAGTAAAAGCTGTGTTCCAGGTAAAAATAATTTACAGTGATTGGCCACTTTTAGCTCTCTAAATCATTTACTGTAATCTTATTCATTCTGCAATTCCCATTTTACCATTGTGTTTGTAGTTAATATCTTTGTTACGCAGCATTAAAATGTCAGTCAAAAGATTTTCATTTGTTACTTTGATTTATTTACAATATTTTGCTTGAGCCTTTTCCACTTCTTTGCATAGCTTTAAAAGTCCTTCTCATAGATTCTGTCAGTCTTTACAAAAAATACAGAAATGAAAAAAACATATTAGCTGTTGATGTTAGCAAATGATCATTAAAATGCATTATTTTACTTCAGTGTGATTTCTTCTTATACCCCAAACCACTCCTCACAAAGACAGAACTGTAAAGAACTTTGTCTTCTGCTGGTTAGCAGAACTGGATTGAAATCCATGCCGACAGTTCATTTGACAATGACCTTGAGGGGCTTTGCTTCTTGAAGAAGAAAGCAGAAGCTTGCGGTAAACAAAGTTCACTTCTGACAGATGGATTGAATGACAGAAAGGTTGCGAGTGCCAGAATAGCCCTGGCAGAGGAGGAAATGTTCAGTGGAATCCAACAGGAGAGGAGGTGTGAACAGGTGCAGGGTTGCTGACGGAAGGGGAACCAGATGGAAGGAGCCAGAGCCAGTTTATTTAAAGGAAAAGGCAGAAAACACTGAAAGGCTGTGCGATCAGCGGCTAAAAGTGTGCATGGAAGAAGGTAAAAATTCACAAAGCAAAACTGCACAGTGGGATATCTAGCACTTAACATAATGGTAGTAATTTGTGAGTTTAGTTTTAAAGTTGCTATTGAAATACATTTTTCCCTTACTTGTGACAGCATAAAGATGAGAGTTTTATAACCTGACCCCCAAAAAGAAAAAGATTAACTATCTATTATTTCTAATAATAATGTGCAGACAAAGTTCCACTCAGGATAATGTTAATATTGTGCTGTAGTTAACCAAAGCAATAAGAGGGATGTGAGGCTGGATTTTTATTTTTAAATCACCTGCTCAAATCTAGCTCCTGTGATATATGGGTAGATAAGTATGTCTTTTATTGCAATGTTTTTTATAATATTTAAGCAAATCAAGAACAGTCAGGTACAGTGTAATGTTAGGCTGGTCTTTGTGGTCACAGCTTTGTCCGTTTGCTCTAATACGTGATAACCTTACTGTATGTTGGGGGAAAAGTCTAGCTTACCCTAGTTCAGATACCCCTGCAAATCAAATGTTTTCTTTGAAATGGTTGACCTTCTGGAGAATACTTTGTTAAGTCATTTTGCTTCTTCCCAGGCTGCTCATGCAAAGCTTGGACCTTTGGAGGTAGCGAATGTGTTCAGGTCTCATTAACCTCCCCAATAGTTGGGTATAGTGGACAACTTGAAAGGATCAGGCCAGTGCCTAGGTAGCTTAAACTACAAGTTATGTGCCTGTCCCAACAGGGTCTGAGAAATTGGAAGCAACTGCTCAGCAGTCGTTCGTAATACATCTGTGATCTACTGGATCATTCAGCTGTACTGATTTGGTCCGGATCAGGTGTGGGCTCACAGTCACTTTCCTTTCGAATTAGGCAGAGCGTGCAATGCAGTGTTTATGCTGACTTTATGCCAGCTGCAGTAGGACAGATGATACCTGATTCAGCATAAAGCTTGCTGGTACGAAGTTAACGTACCAAAAACATTGGTTTTTTGAACAAATTTGAATTGGCAGAGTGAGTTCATAGCAGATAAGTCTCTACATCATTTAGCTGCATCATTTTTTGATTAAATAATTAGGAGCCTGAAGGCTGGATTTACTGTATTAGCAGGCTGAGCCTTATAGTGCAGTTTTGCAATTGCTCTAAGCTGATCTATGTCTATGTTGCCGCTGAGAAAGCTAATGCCATCTTCTGCTATGCCCATATTTCCAGCCCCTTGCTTATGCTGACAGTGGAAGGCTAGCACCTTAGATTAGATAGTTCAGGGAGCTGATTGAATTGAAAAAGAATCATTTGTTCTTGCTGGACAAGTTGAATGAGTGCTAATCACAGGATATAAAAAAGGACTACACCTTATACTGGCACTGTTGCCTTACACTGGCTTAAATCTATCATGAAACTGCATGTTCAGAGACGGCTGGTACTGAATTCAGGAATCACCATATGTCAAGAAAATTACTCCTTTATTTTAAATATAGTGAAAATAATTTACACTAATTTACATAACTTTGTATACACAGAGTGAATGCCTGCAAAAATCTATGATAAGCAAACATTTCAACATTCAGCCGTTTGTAAAAGTGGCTTGTGAAAGAAGAGAAGCAAAGAGGAAGAGAATATTCCAGAGAACAGAGCGCAACACTGAAACACTTAGGACTATGTACTCAAACTTCACAAAAACCACTGTAATGAATCTTCTCATCCAATTCATATACTGTTGTTTCTTTATGGTCTCATCAGCCTAATAGTTCACAATCTTAATATCATTGCAGGATAGATATTTACATACAGAAGAATCAAATTTTGGGTTCAGTCAGTATATTTGACCTAATATAGTATGTTAATTACTGTCAGAGACTTTTTTTTTCCCTTCTCTACCAATGAAATAAGGGACAGTTAATGATAATACTTAGGTGTGGCTTGGTATATAGAGAGTTATCCAGATTGAAAAGTAGTTATTGTTTACATTCAGGAGCTGATAGCTTTCAGTTTATATTTTCTGAAGGCAAAATACCAAAGGAATTAAATCATCTTATAGATGAATTGTTGACAATTTTTTTTCTGTTATTCTGAATTTAAAGGCAGTAAATAAATGCTCTTGTTTCATTTTGTTGCTTAATCTATTTCGGTTCATAGCAGTAGAGATAGAAAATGGTAACATCAATTATGAGTATACTCAAGGTAACTATATTCAGCTTCTTTATACTCTGTAATTCCTACTTTCGTAGAATGTGGATCTTGTGTCTCAGTTCCTATCCCTTTTTCGTCTTTCTCCTGTCCATCAGTATCTCCAATAAATAGTAATTTTGAAGTTGTTTTCAAGTACATCAAGTGTTCAAAAGCAGAATAAGAATCTTTTTTGTGCATAGTCTTTAATGAGTGATATCTTCTGATGCCTCAGGCAGGCTTTAAAGGGCAATGTGAAAGTCTTGGACTTTGCATTTTATTGTTTCTTTGACCTACTAATGTTAAGTGCAAAGGTATATAAAAGTTATAATATGGTTCCAATTATGTAATTACATTCCAAATAGAGAAATCTGGAAATAAATTTCAGCAGGAGCAATAAAGTCATATGCACCAATTACCCATCTCAGCAAAACCGAAATTCCCAGGAAAAAGTAGAATTTAGTGAAACAGTAGAATTTAGTGAAAAAATCCATTATTTGGATTGTAATTAATCTTTTGACAAAAGTTGGAAATATGGACAGAGCTTAATCTTTTTTTGTATCCTCCCCTGAAAGTGTTCCTTGGATTTGAGGTGTTTTTGTGAAGTAATAGTACCCTGGGACAATTGTCACTTCCAATCTTTTATTTCAGGTAGTAAAAGCTTTTTTTATGTATATTTGGTTCATTAACCTACTTTAGAAGATATTTCTATAGCATCTTCTAGCCTTTCAGATCTATATTTAAAGAGCAGCAGCAATCTGAATGTTTAATTTCTTAACAACTCTAAGCTTCTGACCTTTACTTCTCTCATTGCTTGCAGTAGTTTCTGCTTAGCATAGTTTTGAGAAGAAAGGTCTGGCATTTCGTTATGTTAGGATACACTCTGTATCTATAAACTAATATAACTAGGCACCTTACATCTTAAAAATAAATCTAAAACTATTTTTTAAACCTGAGTTCTCAGGAATAGAACTATATGCACTCTTAACAGAGTCCTCTGATACTACCAAAAAATTAATACAGCAGTCACTGCAAAATTTGGCCATACAAACGTAGGCTGTACTGAAGCTCACCGAACACAGTGTGCTGGCTGGGGCAGGTTCCAGCAACTTGAGCTTTCCACTGAGAAGACCTGGCAGCGGGCTCCTGAATCAGCATCCGGTCAGTTCCCACAAACTCACGTAGACACAAGAGCATCTCAGTGGGTAACTCCCCCAATGAGATACAGGAAGGGCAATTTTTCAGCTCCTTGGAGAGGTTTAAAAAAGTGACCTGATCATGATGCTTTTACAAGTTATTTCCACGCAATTCTTGTACACGCATGCATGTGTATGTCGTCTTAATTTATTTTTGGACATAGGAAAGTTTGTTTCATGCTGCCTCTTCTTACTGTAAATGCACAGAGAGCCACAGTATCCAACCAGTCTAAACACGTACTGAAAAAGTGAATACCTTTATTAAAAAAAAAGATCGGGACAAAAAATCTACAGTGTTGTGTAGGAAGAAACCAGAAAATACTATCTTCCCAGTTATGTCCTTGGTCACAGCAATCATAGGTATTAATAACGAAGTATTAGGTGAAAATATGTAGGCCTAGGAAGTAGGCTGTGCTTCCTCTTGCAAAGGAAGATGACCAAGACCACCAACACCAGGCACAGGGTTCCTAGGAGCCTGACTTAAGGGAGAGGGAGAAATCTGACACTGAATCTTGATTATTGACTTGACCTTAAACATTTCAGCAAGGTATATGCTCTAGAGGTCTGTTAACTTGTGTGGAAATAACTAATTTTGAATCATAGCTGCACTTAAAACTGGCGTTTACTTATTTACCTACAGGATTTAGAGTCTTACTGTGTTGCATTTCCTAGTCTAAATACTTGAAAATATTGAAAGATTTCAGATAGTGTATCATATAACTCTGGAAGTATATTCTCCAGTATAAATATGAATAGATTACTTCACTGCTGTTAATTGAATGGCAGATCTGAAAGGAGCTTTAGGAGTTTTACATTAATGGAGAGAATGATTTAGGACCGTTTCTGGGGAGAATGACTTTTGGTTGTGTGATAATTTCCTTTTTATATTTGAAAAACTGTCCACTCACCAGGAGAAACCGAGCCGTTACCCTTCTGTGTACAAATTAGCTATGATATGAAAACATATATGAGGACAGAAGGGAGGAATTGTGAAGCCTTTTGACCCAAAGTATGGTCTTATTCTATGTGCCTTTTTTATCACCTTTATTACTGTAGTATCTTAGTACTTTCTGATAAGGCAGTAAGAGTCTTTGCAAATATTTTTCTGATGTTTCCCCTAACATGACTAGGGCAGGTAGTATAACCTCTTGTTTCAAGTTCTGTTTGTTTTTATTGTGATTGCTGCTATGTGGTTTTTCCCTGTTGCTTGAGAGAAGAACAAAGATGAGCTCTGATTTTTCCATTATTTCCTTGGCACTTGTAGTTGAAATAATAATATGAGCAACCTGTGAGAAGACGGTTCAGAAAGCTAGCTTAGTAGAAAGCTTGCAAGGTATACAGCATAAGACATTGTACCCAAAGGTATTGGCCAAAATCTTGAAAAGATTCAAATTAACATAAGCTTTCAAGTCCTGTTTTCAAAAGTGGCATAGTGCTGTGAATGATGTAAACGCTCATGAGCTAGATTTACGTAGAGATGCTGAGAATTAAACACTTAGGTACTTTCTCAGAATTAGCCTAAACTGAAAAAGTTTGCTATAGAGAAGCATATGCTACATGTTCATTTTCAAACATACTAAGAGGGGAAGTTTACCTCCTCTGGAAGTGCTGAGGGAGCCCCCAGCTGAGTGTGTTCCCTCTTCTGGCAGGGTTTGCTGTGCAGTCGGTCACAGTGGTGGCCTTCCTGGCTAACAGTTAGCTGGGGAAAGGTCCAGACTCTCCTGCTGAGGCAGGCGGTGCAAGCATCAGTATTAGACTCGACTGGCTCTCTAGCTTCCCAAGTGTGAATGTTGGTAGTGAGTTCCAGGACTGGTCACTGACGAGCAGTATTATCAGTTCAGATACCTCAGATGTTTGGAATATTAAACGCTAGCTACTCCTTAATAATTTATATACTCCAGTTTAAAATATGTATATATGAAAGCCTAAAATATGTTCTAATTATGTTTTAATCATGATTATTAAAAATGTCAAAATAAGGTTCTGATAACCTCTGGTGTGCTTCTAAGCTAAGACAATGGCTACAATTTTTTAATTTGCCTGATTAAGTCCATAGTCCTTACTAATGCAGCTGTTAACTTTTTACAAAACATCACACACTGATCTCATGGAAAAATCAATATAGGGAGCACGGTTACTTCACATCGTAGTTGCTTTGTGAGAAGACTTACTGGCAACCTCCAGCCAGAGACCTATTTCTCCACTAAAATTCATCCTATATTTTTCATTTTATATTTTTATTGTTACTATTTTTACTGTAAGCAGAAAGTCTTGCAGAAATACCTGCTATTGATCTTACAGAAATACCTACTATTGAAGTGCATTGTAAAATTCAAAGTTCTATCATTCAAAATTTTGTTTTCTTTTTGCAGCCAAAATTACTAAGCTTCATATTATTTATATCAAATTTTACTTTCGCATCACTAGATTTTAACTCCTTCCTTTTCCTTTATTGAGAAGGCGTTTGGCAGATATTAGTCTTCCATTGAAAATGGAGAAATCATCCAGTTTTTATTTATTAGTGATGGGAAAGTTTTTATTAAATCTGGTTGCTCATATTCAGGTATACTCTGAGCTTAGTTTCAAGTCAAAATGAATCTTTACTTTGTTTACAGTGAGGACTTTTTCAAGGCTTGCAAACGATGGCAATTTCCCTTTTCATCGTTCTTGTGCTGTAAACTACAGTTTATTGTGGCCTCTGTTTTATCATGAAATTTGGAAGTCATGGCTTTCAGTCACTGCAAACTGGTATTCAGTTCGTTGAGATGCGTGGACAAGTTAATTATGTAAGCCGCTCTCAACAGCTATAGCTCAGCCTCAGAACAGTCCAAGTGTTCAAAACTAAGATCATGATGGAAAACTTGTACTTCAGAACGGAGCTCAAGCAGGTGGGGCATCTGGTCTGTATGTGAACAAGTCTTTGATGGTAACTTCTCACTTCATTGCATAAAAATGAAAATAGCCATGAGTTCAGTGCTTGTGCCTGGATAAAACTGACCACAGTGATGGCCAAATCCAGAATTATTTTCAGACTGACAGACATTTATTTATTTTGTGTTTCACAATGGATGCTATGTGTGGAAACTTTAATGTTTGCTACTGTCTCCAATTTTGATTCAGTCTATGAATTCTGTTAGAGCACAGGCGGCTGCAGTTTAACCACGCCACACCATTTTCAGTGATAAAAGTAGTTGATGCTTTAAAAAGTTCCGGTACAATAAGCCTTTAGCTTTCATTTATGATTCAGATCTTACTTATACCATCAAAAATAGCCTATTGTTACTTTGTTTTTTATTGTCTGTGTGCTTTCCGTTAGTCAAGATATTTAAATACAAGAAGTTTTTAATATGAAAACTTCTCAAGTTCTTGCAATATGAAATTTCTGTGTCTTCATGTTAGTTCTGGAGGACTATAACTGTTCCCTGTCTATTCATAGCCTTTCTTTTTCTTAAGCCAAGAAGTTTCCATTAAAATCATTTTATTGAAATAGTTCTGGAGTAGAGTACCAGTCATTCAGTGAAACAGTAGAAATACATAGTAAGTGATATAGGCAGATGCTGGCTCACTTTCTTTCACATAAAGTAGCCAGTGTCAAACCTTCTAAAATTCTTGCAGCGTTTGTTGTTTGTAGCAGGAAAGTTACCAGTAGTTCCTGAAATCTCTAGGGCCCTAGATCATTCTTCTGTATGTTTTATTCATTGATGTGAGTTGATGTTTTTTCTGTATGTGTAAAATATATTGAGGAAATTTCCTGTAGGAAGGCAGACAGATTGAAGTTGGGGGCAGGGGAAATGTCCACTACTGATGTGGGTGAAAGACTCGCCTCTCTTTTTTAGCTTTGGCTTCAGATCTTTTTGTTCCTCAGCAGCTCTAGGCCCCTCAGGCGTTGCTGTAACATATTTAAACGTAGAATATGTGGCACTAGAAACATCTCAATCCTGAAATTTTCTAGGTGCTAGAATTGAGACTAGTCAGTTACCCTTCTACTTAAGACTCATCTGTGTCTTCCTAGCCTTCCAATCAAGCTAGGCTTACAAGTCTTCCTAGGCTTACAGTCACGCTCTTATCCACTACACAAAACTACCTGTTTTCACCCACCATGGATACACTTCACTTCAGATATAGGGAGCTCCCCTTGCCTCCATTGTTTCTGAACTCCTGTTAGTTTACTCTACATAGTAGGTAGCACAAGTGAGTGGCTTTTTTTGGATGGATCCCCTTACCAGAGGGTTCCTGGTGGCTGCAGATTCTCCATTTGCTTTGAATTTGCCCATTGGCATGTCTCCTTTTTAGACAGGAGGGACCCTAGCAGTGAGAAATGGATGTTTACAGGTTTGCCTTGGTAGCTTCAGCTGTGCAGCCTGATGCATGCTGAAGGCTACCCCTAGCTGAAAGCCAGCCAGCCAGCTGTGTACCAGATGACAACACAGCACCCAACTGCACACAGCCATCTCGCACAAGACACTACTAAATAAAATACTGTGCTACTGTCACTTCTTTAGCTGAAGGTGTCTAGGGGCTGTGTTAGGTGGTAGTGCATTTTATTAAGCAGTCCAGTGCTCTTGACAACTGTCTGAACATCAAAGATATTTGGAAGGGGGGAAGAGAGGGGTTTGAATAGAGTGATTTCCAGCAAATACGGAAAGATTGTTTTATAATAATGCTTTCCATACTTGGAACTTAGACTTAGGAAGTGATACATGCATCAGTCTCTAGGATAGCCCCAGTACAGTTTCAAAGTAATTCTGAGAATAATGTGATAAAGGTGCAGTTCGTTGTATGAAATTTCCTTGGGGAAAAAAAAAATGTTTCCGTATAGCTACAAGCTCTGTATTTAAATGTATTCTCTACGTCAAATAAGTCTCAATTCTATCTCAAAAAAAAAAAAAAAAAAAAAAAAAAAAAAAAAAAAAAGCCTGTGACTTTAATGAGAGTTTTGCCTAAGGTAGAGCTTGCAACATCAGGACCAGGAATTAGTGTAATGTGACCCACCATTTGTATTGCTTTGGGGTAAATTTAAGAGAGAAGATTTAACATTGTGTGTGTCATGCTGAGATATTGCAATATCTCGGATGGGTTATTAGGCACTAAGCCAAAGGTTAAGTGCAGCAACCACATGAGATATGGCTTTATCCTTACATGATCTGTACTCATATTTTGTTTTTTGTTGTTCACTGTCATGGGTACTATTGCTAAACTAAACAAAACATCCATAAGACTTTATTGAAACCTAAGCTATTAAACATAGTTTTGATAGAAAACTGTGTGCATGTATGTCATTTGAAATCTAGAAATCATCCCCCATATGTGTGAACTCCCTGAAATTTTGAATCTAGATCCAAATGTGTGCCTGATTTGAATATTCACAACCTTTGGGAAAGTCTAGATCAGAATTTGCAGTTCAGGACCTTTTCTAATCTTTATGCATATCTCTTTTTGCTTTCTTATTTTCCATGCTTTTTTTTTGCTTGGCTTGCATTAAATAAAATGCTTCAATGGAGTGTGGTTGTCTGGCATTTGTTTTGCCTCAGGAATAGGTTGCCCCATCTTGCATATCTGGTCAAGTAAATTGCTCTCTTGCCTGCATACTTCAATAATAATCCTGGGCTTTAGACCTTCCTGTACAACCCCCCAGTGAGCAGAACCACAAACGGCTGTATTGTAACGGATGCATTCATCTCCTATTTACATAAATTAATAGTTAAAACTTGTTTGGTTGCTTAAAAAAACTCATTAGGCTTTTAGAATAGCTGTATTATGAGCACTGTGGAGATTGCTCCCATTGACTTATCTCCTACTGATTCACTGGGAACTGGTCCATCTTGGGATCGGGTCCCTAAGTTTCATGGCAAAATTAAATATATAGCATATAAAAGAAAGATCAAATAATCTGTTTAATGCAAAGTGGACATAGGAAAAATTCCTTATGAAAAAGAAATTGTGTTTAAAATTTTTTAAAATAAAATATTTTTGTCTAGAAGGGTAGCTTTTACTCAGGAAATAGATCGCACTTTTTATCCATTTTTTACTAGTCACTGGAGAATGTTTGACATTGCAAGAGAAAGGTCAGTTTGTGCAACATGAGGTGGGAGGGGAATGTTTCATGTGAAAGGCTTGGCCAGATTGCCTTTGTCATTTTTATTATTAACTGAATGATTTTCCTGCTTTACTCCTCATCTTCAATGCAGAATTTTAATTTTTCTTTATTTCCTATTTGGCTTTTATAGATTGGAGAAAGAGAGCATTCAGAACAGCATTAGCAATGAAGCAAAGGCCCGAGCCCTTCAGGCCCAGCAAAGAGAGCAGGAGCTGACACAGAAGATGCAGCAAATGGAGGCCCAGCATGAGAAAACTGGTGGGTGGTAGGGAAAGATTAGAGCCTGGGCACTCGCTCACAAGCCAGGCCCACGCCTGACTGTGAAATGACATCAGGAACACCTGTAACCTTTGGCTGGCCGAAGGGAGCAGATGCTAACTACACCGGAGATTCCGAATTACATATTAGTTAGCGTTTAAAAGAGAAAATGGAAAGTATTGCCCACTGTCTGTTGATTTCAGAGTGCTGCTCTCACATCTGTTGCACCATCTGGATTATGAGTTTATTTACCTGTGTTCAAGAAACGTAAAGCTGAGAGAGACCACAACAAAGTAGAAAAACAAAGGGCTTGTTTTTGGCTGGATTTTCAGGCACACATGTTATATAAAGAAAATAGCATCAGAAGCTCTGCGGGAAATGCTCTGAGCTTACAGTTAAAGTCTCCTGAATAGCATTGAACAGTTCCCACAGTACACACATTATAGCTACTCTAAAAGCTTAATGAGTTTGCTTCAGCATCCAAACTGGAGAAAAGCTTTAGCCATTAATCGGTTCTTAATTCACTGTCGCAGCTGGATGTAATTCACTGGCTCCAAATTGATATGTTCCTTTATTTAATCTTTGCAGCTTCAAACATTTTTAGCTTTAGTATGCCCCCCTCACTCTCAATCTAGAAGAAAAATGTTTAATCTCTTGCATACTTCACGTTCTCATAATAAGAAACTTCACTGCATTGCCTTAGCTGATCAGTAACTTTTTACCTTTAATTTGGAAGTGAAATGGACTTTCAGAAAAAAACCCTCTTTACTATTGCTAAATATTATGCCAATAACATTAGTAAAAGTCCAAGTTATAGACAAAACAGAAATTTTTAGAGAAAAAAATTTCTAACCTGAAAGAAGGAAGAGCTTCAGCTTTTATGGAACATGGTATATTCATATGTATAATGAAATACCATTGTCATCCACCTGTCTTGCAATATCTTTAGAGAATGTAGCTTGTGTTGCTCCTAAGCAGTGCCAGCTAGTATCTGAGGTAGCAGACACATTTACATCTTCCTTCTAATTTATTTTTGCCTTTTTTTGTGGTATTATTACATTACGAGAGACCGTAGCTTGTGTTCAGAGGATGCAAACAAGTATGTTATGTCCGCTGTCTACATACAGGAGAAGAAAATAAGTTCTCAGAATCATATTTCCCTACTCTGCTCAACACATCTGTGTATGACCAGGTATAATACTGCATTCTATGATAAGAGATCTGTAATTTGCCCCTCCTGGTGCATAAGTTATTGCAGTATACAAAAACGAAACATCAACATTAAGACTGACTATGGCTTTCTGTATCTCTAATAGATTAGGAGGGTTTGAAACTGATGGCAGACATTTACATTTGGGACATAAAGAAACCCTTGTTTATTATGATCTTATTTGTACGTAAAAAAATTGGGTAACTGGCCTGTCCTTCTGTGAATGATTTTAAAAGCAAAAATCAAGAAACTTCATTCTGCCATATCTTCATTTTGAAACGATAAAGATCTTTGATTTCCAGGTCATGAGTTTTGGTGTGGCCAAAGTAATAGTAACTGAAAATAGTTTCACTGTGCCTGTCACTTGACAATGAGTCTAGAGCTCATTATTTAAAAAACAAACAAACAAAAAAAAAACATAGTGCAGGACAGGACACAGTAATTAAAAGAGCTGCTTTATTAAGGACTAAATGAAATGCGTCTACAGTGCATTTGGATTTCCAGTGTGTCCTCGACACCAATTGAGCAAGGAATGAACTGCTAGGCCGCTGTTTGCCAATCTTATACCTCTCAGAAATATCAGTGAACTTCCACCTAAAAAGCAAAAATACCAAATGAGCTATGTAGTCTTAATGGTGATTCCTGTCACACAAGATCTGAGTCCATAGTCACATCAAATTGCCTGTTTTACATCCCTGTGCATTTCTAAAGGAAGCTTCCTCATCCACCTTTTATCAGAAAGTGGTAATAAGGAAAGTGGGCTGAAAGGATCAGATTATCTTTACAGGAACAGAGAATCTGCCACCCTGTACGAGATAATGTCCTAATGATAAATAGCAAAAAAGAAGGCAGGGGAACAGGGACAGGGACACGTGGATATTAGCAGAAAAAAACATTTTAGATTAGTTTATCCTGGTATATAGCTTTTCTTTGTTAAATGCTGATCAATACTATAACCCTTTGCGCAGGTAGCTTAAATATAAAAAGTATACCAAAAATGATAGGATTAGAAGAAAGAAATTAAGAATATATTAAATTATTTCTCTATGGAAGAAAGAAATTAAGAATATATTAATTTATTTTGCTAAGAATTGTTACGATTTTGAAATAAATTTCTAGTTTTATAATTTTATAATTTCTAGTAAATGAACTGGATTCATTGCTGACCTCCTATAACACATTCATAGCAAAATTAAAGGAAGAATGTTGTATGTTGGCAAGGAAGTTGGAGCAAATATCAGAAAAATACAGGTTAGTATATTTTCTTATCCTGTCCTGTTCCTTTTATTATTAAGCCATGCTTCCTTACTTTTTAATTTGTATTTATTACTCATCTTGTCCTAGCTATTATACAACTTCTCAATGTGAATATAGCATATACTATTTAAGAAACATGTATGGATTTTTATCCAGGGAAATTCTAATTTTCCTCTTTTCAGATGGTATTTCTGGCCATTAATTCAAATTACTTTTACTATTCCAGTATAAAAATGGCATACTATTATATTCTTCCTGATGTTCGTATTCTTAATATGAAAAGTAGGGAGCAGCTAACAAAAGAGCTACCCTTTCAATTCATCTGAAATTATATGAAAAACACTAAATATTTCAAGTTCTCCAAACTGTAGTTTGTTGGTTAAATTATTTACTTAAATTCACAATAGCGCATACTAAATAATTATCTCTGGAAAAAATTCTTGTCAAAGTTGGATGTCATTAAAGCTCTGATTCTGCATCCGTTTGTTTTGTGGTGCTCTCACTAAAATCAATAGCAGTTCTAAATGCAAAGCAATTAAAAAAATTCTAAAGTAGAACAAAAACTGGAAGTAATAAATGGTTAAAATAAGTACAGGAGTATTAAGGTGTCTATTTCAAAGTAGCCTCTTACAGAACAGGACTATCATGTTTTAAATAACTGAGAATTTTGTAGTTAAAGCCCTCATACTCTGTATTAATAAGTAGTTTGATTTTACATTTTGTCATTTTTCTATATGCTTTTCTATATTTAATCTCTATGTTGAAACTCTTTTCAAGGTTCATATTTAGGACAGGAAACAGGAGTTATGTGGTGAGCTGGCATTCTGCAACTTATGCAGATTTCATGCAAAGTGAATCTGGTAGTTAGGGGTAGGATTCCTCTTATTTCACATAAACTGTCTAAAATACTCGGCAAAGACGGAGTCTTCAGGTTATGATTCTTCTTCTGGTGGGTGGATTTAGTCACCCTGTTGAGGTGATATAACGGGGGCCACCTTCGGTCGGGGAGAGGGTTCTTTTACCCAGTATCCGGTTTCCAAGAATGGTCAGAAAGGAATAAGTAGATGTCGGGTGTATATGATGCTTCCCACGTGTACTCCTTTCACTGCCCAGCCTACTTTCCACCGAATATAAAGTGTTGACTAGCTGTTACATGGCTGAAGTTGTGAGATGCAGCCCATGCGGAGTGTTTGGAGAAGGAATTAGAAACTTGAGGAAATGTGAGCACTCTTCCCTTGCAAATGTTGTGATGGATACTCCAGAGATAAGCAAATGGGATTTTCTCCTGAAAAGGCAGCGCTTCTCTGCTAAAGTGATATAAAATTAAATGGATTTACAGTAATATTTGAATCATATTATTCGAGAAATAAAAATGCACACAGACTTTGTTGCTAGAGCTCACCATCACAGACTAGTAACTGTAAAAGGATGGAGGAAAGACAGAAAACATACTGTGAAAACACGTTATTCTCTGAAAATAAATACCAGAGATTGCCAAGTGTTTCTGCACCTACCAGCATTAGCTCGCTGTGTCAAGAACCCGAAAAGGGGAAAAGGAGCCCTTTTCTATCCCTACAAAATGGTATCCCTTGCAGAGGGAACAGTATGGAAAAACATGTGATAACAACTTTAAGAAGCAGCCCTAACACAGCTTGAGATTGCCTTCATTGAAGTGGGAGCTGCTGCACTTAGAAATGAGAGTGGACAAACAGGTTGGGGCAGAGCTGAGAGAATGTATGAAAATGAGAACAGAAAGGAACTGGCGCAGGTGGAAGTGGCAAGCCAAGAGATGGCTACAAACAATGATGTGGCTAGAAGATCAGAGGCAAAAAATGACTTCAGCTAAGTTTTAAATGAATGAGTGCAGTATATCCTTCAGGAACGTCTCTCAGATCATGAAGCAGCATTGATTATACAATGTGCAGTATTTGCATGGAAAGGATTTTTGCTGTGTTTTTGGCATAGTGACCTTACCATAAACTGCAGCTACTGTGGCAATTCTGACCTCCACACTAACAGACTTTTATCCCAGGGCACTTTAACCTAGTTGTGTATTTTCTTGCTATACGTCCGGGATTTTTGTGCCTTAGTTTCCATGAGGTTAAGAAATAATTGCATAATATCAGCCCCATTGTTTAATAGGCAAAACAGTCAAGCGTTTTTAGTAAGAAATGCAATAGTAAGCTGAGGTAAAGTTTTTGTTTATAGGAATTCAAAGGTCCATTTTTAATAAGATGCATTTCAAATTTATCTGTCGTAAGTACTTATTTGCACAATGTAAGTGGGGCATTTCCAAACTGCGTGTATGTTTTTATACTTCATACAGGCTTTCTGAGAAGTCGAAACTGAAATCTTCTTGTTTATATGTAAGCTGGGATAATTATTGTAAGCTAGCCCTGTTTAAGATTTCGAAAAGCTTCAGAAAGACAATGTCAACAAATCATAAACCCCTCAAGCTGTACAGAAGGCAGATAGTGTCCGTGCAGGTTTTTGTATGCATAGGCATGTTTAAAAATACAGTCCTTTGTTGATTTCTTCTCTGTTATTTTGTTCTCTTTTTTTTTTCTCTGATTGTCACTCTCTGAGTTTCTGGGTTGTGGATTAATGCTTAACGCTGCCCACTGCGTGTTTGTGATTTGCGTTTTGTAATTAAGGGGAACAATGGGAGTCCATTGGGTCTCGTTATATATAATGGTTGGTTTAATTTGTTTCACTTCTATCTTGTTAATTGTAAATTGATCATTAAGATTTGAATTCTAATCTGTCACCAGGGTTGTGAGTATTGAAGCTAGAGCAATGATCCTGGTTTTAATCACTGATGATGAGAAACAAATTTTATAATTTTGGTACATATTGCAGTTCATATATTTTAACACTGTATTTTATGGTGTTATAAATATTGTTAAATGACTTTTAGTGTAGTTTTACTGTTTGGACTATAATGTATAAATTATATTACCATTTTGGCAACAGTAGGCATCCAACTGTGTGAGTTTAATTGAAGTAAAGAACACACACCCGGCTGAACTATTTTTCTGCCTGTTTGGTTGACTGCAGTCATTGCACTCAATACCAGGAGTAAAATGTTTGCTGAAGGTAGCGATACAAAGATGTGAAACAAAATCTGTGTCTAGGATCAGTCATAAAGATTATATACAGTTTTTCTGAAGAATTATCATCCTGATACTCATTGTGTCAGCAAAAATATTTTGGAGCATATATGTAATTGCTATACATGTAAATGGTTTAAAGAGTAGGAAAAGACACTGCTTTAAAAAGCCAACCTCTGTGCTGAGACTCTGAAGTGCTGCAATGCAAAAGATTTTTCAGTGGAGTAAAGGCAGCATTGCCATCTTAGTGTTCAAATATCAGTTCATCCTAAAAATATCCTAAGATTGATATAAATTATGAGTGTTTAATCTTTGCTGGGTTCTTTGCCTCCAAGTTTTGAAATTTTTGGATGAACTTGATTTTTCTTCCAAGACTTTTTTAGCAAGGATGGGGGATAAAAACTTAACTTTATTTTTAAACAGAAGTTGAGGCTTTTTGGTAGTTGAATGAATCCAGAAGTATAGAGGATTTTTGTTGTTGTTGTGCCCGCCCCCCTCCCCCGCCTCCATATCATCAATTACTTTGAACAATTAAATGAGATTTGGCAAAGCTGCAGCACTGTTACACATCTACTTATAAGCAAGCTTCTGTTTTATATTTCCAAAATAATTTGAAATTGTAGCTGTGCACCATGCAGTTTTAAAATAATATTGATTTCATAGGGGTCTTACTAGCCCACGCGCTGATATGGTACCATGACTATATGAGCTCTGGGGCCAGCCTATATCTGCAGAAATGCAGCTCCATGCAGAGTCCAGCTCAGATGGTGATGCTCCAAATGTCTGCATGCTTCGGTGTCTTCTCATAGGATCGGTTTAAGCCCATCACTAATGTGGTCTGTTGGATCCAGAGTAGCTGCGGTGGAGTGCCATCAGCATGTCTGTGCTATGTCCTTTATGCTCTGCATCCATCAGAAGTAACACCCAACTTACAGGCTTTTCTAGCTTACATCACTTGCCAGAGTTGCGGGTGGGTGATCTCAGAAGTCTGGAACTGTGTAATTTGGAGCCTTCCCCTTTTCTCCTCTATTCACGGTGTACGATGGCTTGTGAGCAGAGTGATTCAGAAGTAGTTGCCCTGAACTTGGCTGGGTAGAATCGCTACTCATAATCTAGATGTGTTGTCATGTTCAGTACAGTTGTTCAAGATTATTGCAATTCTATAGATTTCTGTATTTTTATTACTAACAATTTTGAAGTCATTTAAAAATCACATAGAATTAATTGTCTTATATCAGTCTTAGGAAACTGAGCCAGATAAGTGGTCTATTCAAATCTGCCTAAGGAACTTATGTCAGATGATAATGAAAACTCTTTGTCTTGCAGCCTTATATTGAGATCAACGTTCTCTTTTTAATGCCAACACATGTACCTTTGTCACTGGCTGTTTTCTTGCCTGAACTTTTTGATGCTGATTTTGATAGACATTCTACCCTTCATATATATTGTCCTTCTCAACATTTCAGTGGAATAAAATATTTGAATGTGGGTGATCAAACTCTGAGATACTAGACTTATAAGGGCTGTTGTGTAGATACTCTTTTAACTGATTTTTTTTTGTGTGTATGTGCGCCAAGTTCTTCAATTGAAATTACAGAAAAGTTGTTTAAGGAGAAGAGAGCAACTTAAGTAAAGTGATTCAAAATATTAGACATTTAGGTCTGTATTTTTGGTATTAGAGATCACTCTACTGATATTTTCAGTTAATTCTTTTTTCTTTAAGGGTAATTTTCAGTAGTATATTATTTTGGAGCACATAAGATTTGAATGCCTTGATCCTTCCAGAAAGAATCCCAGCTCCCTAGAGGTGCTGGAGATGAGTGAACAAGTCCCTTAAAACTTTCAGATTTTTACTATCTTGAAAGTTGGTTCTGCTGCTTCTGTGAATCAGTCTCACATAAATGAAGAAGCAGGCTCTCATAGCTGAGAAACCCTACAAACATAATAATTTACAGTATTCCCACCGGGCACATACTGTTGTTTCCTTTTACTGGCAAGAAGGGAACACAAGATGGCAGATGAGTTTAATCCCTGTTATCACTTGTTGGGATGTGTCGCGTGAGATCTCTGTTGAGCTGCTTTGTGAGGAACCCTTTCTTTTATTCACTTACTGTCTTTCTGACAATATCGGTATCAAATAAAGATCACATTCATGCTGTATGATAATGATTGGTCCAAATGATGATATTTTTCTAGTGCTGACATTTCACATACTAGCATTTCTGTTAAATGATTGATGTAACAATTTGACTTTAGTTGCCTTCCTGTAGCCTTCCTTCTCGCTCTTATGTAACCATCCAAGACGCTCTGCTGCATATGAGTTTGATAGACACGATTCTGTTGTATTTTTCAATGATTCTCCTTGGTAGACCTGTAACCTCAAGGTTAAATTCAATACTTGCAGTTTTTCGAAGTTGCTCTTGTTCTTCTAGATTCACAGATGATATCGTGTATTGTTCCCTATTTAAATGTGAAAAGATTATGTTGTCATTTCCAGACTTGACTTGTCAGTGTAACAGCATGTTTTTCAAGGAAGAGTATTCTAGCCCCCCCGTACTTTGTTTTATTTTTTTAAATGTCAGTTGTTGTTGCATTCTATAACAGTCTAGAAGGTAAAGTATCTTCCTTCAGTAGCTGCAACATATTTATGATTTAAAGATATCTCTGGAGATTTTTAACCTCAAGATCTGGAGTGGCAGATGCCATAAAACAAATTTGCTTGCTTCTGATCCTTAGTTTTCTGATGGTATAGCAGATTCTGACATGTTCTCATTAACCTTTTCTGAAGAGTTAAACTGCACAAGTGCATAATGTATATTTTATCACAATTTTATCTGAGATCTTTTCCTGATATTAAGAAACAGCTCATGCCTATTTTTTCATGGGCTGATGGTTAGAGATGTAGCAAGTAGCAGTCCTAGGTCATTCATGGATCTGCTCACTCGTGAAGAGTAAAAATTGCTAAAGTGACTAATTTTCTTAAAGGCTGTGCAGAGATTAGTATGCCTGCATGGTTTGTCCCTTGTTTCTTAAGCATTTATTCATTTTCCTCCAGACGTGTTGTGTCTCTCATGGTATTTTGGGCCTATTACATTCGCAAAGTTGCTAAAACTATAGTACTATTGAGGATTCAGGCTGTATAGTACAGTGAGGGTTGAACAAGGTTTTAGTAGCCATTTTTTAAGTTAGATGCTAGCTTTTACAAATAAGGAGCTTGAAATATGTTTTCACAATGCTGGCCAAATTGTTGCTCAACAAGTATGAATTTACATTTAGTGATCTTACTTCACATCGGCACATGGTATCAAATGGCATGCTTGTTAAATAAGTCTGAAGTTAGCTGATCTATGACTGAGTAATTGCCATTGGTGTATTACCAGATACCCTTCAGCATTGTGTTCTTTCTTCTGAGAATTACTTGAAACAGTGTTTTGTTTCTGTAAGTTCTAGTAATAGCCTGTTTATGCATTATATATAATGTTTGAAATTTTATAAATGCTGAAGCCACATATTGATGGCACGCTGCAGGATGAAATCTGACAACATCCATCATCACTGTTTTACTTCTGTAGATGTGAAGTCAACCAGCTTAGTCAGGAAAAAGAGTATCTTCATGGCAGATTGGAGAAGATGCATAAAAGGAATGATGAATTGGAGCAACAATGTATCCAGCATGGGAGAATGCATGAGAGGATGAAGTCGAGGTAGGAGGTCCTGTTAATCTGTCAGTATACGGTATGATCTACTGTACCTGTTGTAGTGTGTAAACAGAAAAATTACACCGGTTTATTTGAAAGTAGTATTCTTTCTTTCATGAAAGTGACTACCTCCCTACCCCACAACCATTCTTTGGAGGGTTTTTTTTTTATAACATCTTTTGCTTGTGCCATTTTGGATAAATAAAATGAAAGCTTGTACAGTATAGTTTCCCAAAGAATTTAAACCTAGTACATATGTGTGTGGGCTGCTTATGCTGTTCTCTGTTCTAACTTGGATGAATTGTCTTACCATACTCGTAAAAAAGGAGAGGAGAGAGAGAGGAGGATATTCAATGATGCGAATGTAGGCTACAGATGTGTATTATGTGTTGTCACATAAAAGATATATTTTTTAGTATTGACATCTTTTTCAATAAAATATGACTTGAATAAACAGAAAAATCTTATTAAAGCTTACTATTCAGAGTACTATTAACAGCTTCAGGGCACAACTAGCCTTTGAGAGAAGCAGTGGCTTCCTCAGGATCAGCTGGGAGCAGCTGCAGCAAAACTAGTATGGAGCATTTCCACTGATACCACTTGACTTTTCCAGCCAAAGTTTTCAGACAGCTAATGCCTTGTGCTGTGTAATTTATATTAGATGGCCTTAGAGATCACTGTGGAAACTTTTCTTTATCTGGAGGAATCTAGATACCAAGAAGTTCTTCTGTGCCTTGCACTCTATTTTCCAGTCTGTATTTCCATGCAGCTGAAAATCACAGACACTGGAGAGAGCTTAGGCATGTCTGGGAAAGTAGGAGAGAGGAAAGCAAGCGGATGTCAGAGGCAACTCTTCAAACCCAATCATCCACATTGCCACTCCTAAGTAATGAAAGGCACAAAGACAGTTTAACTTTATTTGGGCTAGTCAGTCGTGACTGGGCAAAATTCTGTTAGATGTTTTCTTCCACAGACCACCTGATAGGAACAGAGCTTGCATGTACTGAAGCATCTGGTCTTGTATGTTCATTCTCTTCTATTAACTTTCTTCTTCCAACCCTTCGTTCTCTGTCTGTCCATATCAGCTTGTTTCTTGGAAGCTCTCCACTCCTCTCCTCAGTCTTCCACTCCCCCTTCTTTCCTCTCTCTTCTTCCATTTCTGTCTGTACCTCATTCTGTTCTTCTGCAACCCGAGATTGCCATCATCTTTTATAGCTCAGAGAACAAAGAAATTCCAAGTGCTATGGTGGTGGCCCTGGTCTGTGTAACCATGCACTCTTGTCATTGGCCTCACTTCCCTTTTGGTTTCTTTACTTACGTAGATTGTTAACGTGTTGGGGGATGAGCACTGGTTCATTCATTGTGTTTGGTCAGCAGTTTTCACAAAGAAGGTCACATAATATACCCGTTCTCTAACCTAAAGGTGGAAATTTTAATAAGATTCAGTGTTTTAATTGTCAAAGTGGATTGCAGTCTGTAGAATGTTCGTGTAGACATCTGCTATGAGAAAAATAGGGATAGATATGTTATAAACTATTAGTGTATACTCATTGAATATTTCAATTAAATACAAGTTTTGACATTAAAAAGTGTATGTATCTAGTTTGAAGTATTAAAGCCTTGTTTTAGTTTTGAACAGAGAAACAGAAAGTTCAAATCATCTAGATTCTGAAGTACCCATAGAAGTACATAGTATTTTGGTATATATTCTGTTGATTTCAGGAAAAATAGATACAACTTTACTATTAACAGGTAAGCAGTCTGACTCATTAATTCTTCAGGTTCAGACTCAAGGCTATTAATTTTCATGAGTAGGCTTGGTTAGCTGGACTGCTGGCTACCAACATATGCAGGCTATTAAAACTTCTACAAACAGATACAGAGGTACCTTTCTGCTTACAAAATAGGCATTTCCACTGCAATCTGCACTGGCGCAGCAAGACCCATCGCAATGTTAGGGGAAAAATCTTTTTTTTTCCTAGTTGTTCCTGTAGAATTATTAGAGTCTAGTTAAATTTAAGAATTATTTGTTAGTTTTTAGGACAACCTTTCCTCTATGTCAGAGTGGAATAGACCTACTGGAACTATGCTCTGCTGTACCAGCAGTGATTATACACTAGAAAAGATTGAAAGCATTAATCCAGAACAGAAAAGTAGTTTGAAAGCAGCGTGGTCATGCTGCAGGCAGTGCCTTACCTTCTGCTGCCGTTTTGATGACAGCAAGGAGAGAAAACAGGGCAGCAATAGTGCTTCTCATGTGAAATATTGCAGAATATGTAAATATGGCAGAGATTACTAGGTGTTTGAACCATGGCCAATATTCTTTACCAGAATTTTAAAGGGGGGACTCTTTTAACATCTTTTTAATGATGATCTTGCACAGTATTTATTTAAAATCCAAGTAATTAGTGACAAAGCTGCTATAATAAACTGCCGTAAAAATTCAGTGTAATTTGATTTTTGTTTCCATGTGAAAGCCTGAATAGATTTTTCAGTATCAGTTCCCAAATGCCATAAATTGGCTATGAACTATTCAGTTCCATGTGAAAACAGCAAGTATACCAACTACAACAAATGGCCCTTGTCTTTTTTTGCTACCCAATCACGTGCAGTAGTTTCCTGTCTAATTTTCTGTGTGCTGTTATTCTGGCTCCCATTAGAAAAATTCTTTTATCAAAATTACTTTGAATTAATTTGGGACCTAATGTTTGCTTTAATTTAAAAAGAATATATTTGTATTTAAGAAGAAATCTCAGGCACTGCTTGTGTTCTGCTATGAGAATGTGATAGGCCCTGATGTAACTATTCTGCGGAAGGAGCAAGATCTAAATGATCAATCAAAATTTCTTTTAGAATAACTTGTTTTGGCAGTTGTGATACCTGCATTCTTGGAAATGCACAAAATAACCTTCTTTGCCATTCCTATCTTTCTGTCTGAATATGTGCAGCATATGAATACTGTCTGAAATGAGATAACAAGTTTTTTTAAAAAACATTACTTTAAATTGCAATCATCAAAGATAGTTTTTAATCAATGTTTTCAATGTAATACAAATGCCCTTCCATCCCTTTCATCCATCCCTTTCATTGTGTTTTGCTTAGTGAAATATGGCATTAAAAGAAGTAGATGTCCATGAACTTAGGTTAAATAATTTGCAGTTCCTGTGACTATGGAGACATGTAAATATTGCAGTGGAGCTTAAAAGAGAGTGTTCAGTTATTGTTATTACTCTAGCAACCCTGTAGATCTTTGCTTTCAGATATATCACTTTAGTTTGTTCTTATATTGATTTTTTTTTCTTTTTGCGCTATGTGCTTTTAATTTTAGAAAGTAATTTGTGTGGCTAAGTATATTATCTCAAAGATACTAGGTAAGATGTGTAATAGAGTCAGTGCTGTGCCACTGGTAATAAGCTGATCAGCATAGTGACTTCCAAGATCTGAGTCTCGGAGAAATTAAATCTTGTCTGTTATGTGGCAGAGAGTGCAGCAGTATCAATTTTAAACTCTTAAGCAAATTTTATGATTAAATTCTGCAAATTCCCAGTCTGTAGATGTATGTTCTAGACATACAGGCAAGAGCAATTTCTAGTAGAAATTAGAAGGTAGCAGCAAGTACAATTATCTTTTTTTATAAGGTAGCTAGTGAGATAGAAAAATAGCAAAGAGTAAGTAGAATATGTAGTGAAAATAAAAGGTTAGGACACCTTTCCAATCCCTTGCTGTGTTTTGCTCTGCAAAAATAGATTCTGGAAGAAGTAAAAATCAAATCAAATAAATAATAGTACTTAGATGTATGATTATTAGTACAGTTGAATGTTGGTTCATTCTCTCCAATTTTTATGTTTTCAAACCAAGTTTTAAAGCAGAACATACACATTGTCACCTCTCTATTTAGGCCAGTTATATAAATGCAGATGCACTTGCTCTGTTCTCTTCCGATTTTGGGAATAAGAAGCAAAAGACAGAGATATGTTTGGATGCGTTATTGATGGAACACATTCATTAGCAATTAATATTTGATCAAGCTGCTATGGGTCAGGATTTTATGAGGCTATTTAAGCTTCCAGTGAACTTAATTAACAACTCTTGGGATGTACAAAGCTCAATTACGACTTTACTTTTCTGCATCTATTCTTTTCCTAGAGCAAGCATTTGACTGTACTTCATCTATTTAGATATGTTCTTCTGTGGAACAGCCAGCATCTAAAATGTGAAGCATTTAATTTAATATAGCTAGCTCTTCTCTGTTTGTACTTCCTTTTAAAGACCTAGACGATGTGTGGAAATACAGGAAATAGGGAGTGATGTCTCTATGTTGCAGAAGAAAAATCCCAGTAACTTTCCTCTTTCCTTTATATCAGGTATCAGGCAGCAAGAAAGAAAGAATATATGGACAACAGTTTTTGTAAAGTGTGTGCTGTGTTTAAAATGCTTTTAGTGCAACATCAAATTAGAAGCTTCTAATTGTTTTCCAAAGATTGCTCAGTGCAGGGAATCTGGGGGCATGGGCTATGAGTGTTCCCTGAAACTTCTGTTTTGGTGATCGGGGTTGATATTTTGCACTATAATGTGTGTATGCTCACTGTTCAATCTGTATAATACTAACAATAATGATACATTTTAGGCATATTTGTATGGGGCTTTTTGTTGTGGTAGTCTTTGGGGGGGATTTTGACATGTATTTCAACTATATTTTTGGTAGCTAAAGTTAAAAAGAAAAGCCTACAGGACTGGCAATTTGGGGCAGATGTGTGTCTATTCCTCAGGCATCAGTGGTTGCAAGTTAACTACAAAAATGTTATAACCATCTGTGTAACAAGACGGCAGAGATCTGCTCTTGCCTGTTACTATAAATAAGAAGGAAATTTGTTTGACTTCATAGACATTGGATTTATAAAGACTATATGTGTCAAATTGTGCTATGTGCCATGTTGCTGAGATGTGTCTGCAGCCAACTACCTGGGGTGTCTTCCCCTTCAGAAATTCTAGTGAAGTGCAGCAACTGTGCAGAAATGTCTGTGTAGCACAACATGTGACAAATTATATTTGTTTTCTACCTATTGGGAAATGTATGATTCTCATGGATAACCTTATCTGGAAGAGTAGCTAAAATGGATTCTTAAATGGACCGCTCAAGGAGTTGGGCAGAATACATGACATTCAGTTTGACACTGACTTTAAGATTTTTTTTTTTCACCATTAAATTTTTTTCTGTTACTGAAAGATAGTGTATGAGTGAACATGTATGTGTGAAAGAATTGTATTTATTTCAGATAGCTGATCTGCTGTCACTATTACACTTTTGATTACAAGTTTTGGATTTCTTTGGCAAATCAATTGTTTAAAAAAATCCAAATTAGTTCTTGATAATTGAAGCAATTATGTTGCATTTAAAAATTTTATGTTTTCTGCCTAAAGCACTTGTGCATTCCAGAAATAATGATGGGTAGAAAAACCCCATTTTGACCATTGCTGAAAAAGCCCTTCACCCTGCCCCATACAGTTCTCTTTCATATGTTGAATATATTGTCTTTATTTTTATTGTATTGATAGATTAGTATGATTTTTAGGCAAGAATGAAGTAATTGTTACTATCAACAGACTAGACCAATCATCTGTTTTGAAATGTAATTATAGAATAAAAATACATTAAATTATGGCTTTTTAGTTTAGGATTCATTCATTTTTATATTGAAAATAGGATGTATTCATTTTTATATTGAAAACAGAGCTAAGCATACGTATTGTACATAATATCTTTCCTGAGCATCGTTATTCAAGCCCCCATATCTTTGGTGTGGTTTCACTGTAACAGACTTGCTGTAACAGTTGGCGACGGAGCTGTTCTCAGCTCTGTCCAGAGTTTTGGGTTATCACTATTACTTAATTTTTATTGCCTTTTGATAGATTCACCTTGTAGGCTGAGGAATGTATACTCTGAAGATATACTATTAGGAAGTAATCAAAGAATTTTGTGTGTGTGTGCATGTGTATATATATTTATTTATATTTATATTTTTTATATATATACACATAATGTAACAAATCCTGTCAGAATCTGAAAATATATTTGGCTTTTGTTTAATGTGTTTGGTTGTTTGCACAAGGTACACGTGGTCTGGAATAGAAACTGGATACCTAAAATCTCTCCCTCCTTCTCCCTCTCCAGCTCAGTATTTGTTTATTTCCTATATATATGTTTGTCTATTTAATCTAACTTTCCTCTCTTCAAACATGTATATAAGTGTATGTGTGTGTACAGTGTGTGCATGCATATGTATCTGCATATATTATTTATGCTATGTAACCTATATTAGTATTTGCATTTAAACAGCTTATCATTTGTATAAGAACATTTATATAAGGCCCTCAAATAATGTTTTTTAAAATTTTTTTGCCAGCTGCTTGAACAGCAGATATAGAAAGCAGAACATTATCTTAGTTGTTACAAAACCTGAAAATAGATTCAGGGAGTGAATTACAGGGTCTCCAAACAAGGCTGCAAAATAATATGCAACTCAGTTGTTACCCTTCTTGATTGGCAGCAGGTGACATACAGAGAGAAATGCTGCTCACAATTTTCAAGTACACTTTTAAAGAATTTAATAATGCTTGGTAAGATGTGTTTTAGGTCACTGAGTATTGTATTCCACTGAAGCTATCACTAATTATAACTATTCTTTTCCTTTGGGAATGTATTGATCTCCATTGTGAAAACCATTAGACCTGTCTATGCCAGTTTGGAAAGCTTTTGCCAGCACCGCTGGTCTACTGGTTTAGGTCCTTCTTATTTTGAGTGTCTGTTTATTTGTAGTTAACTTGCACCCATTTGTCCTTGAGCCTTGGTGTAAGTAGTTCTTTGTTCCCTATTTGTTCGCTTGTTTGTTTGTCTTTTAATCTACACTGTATTTATTGGCAATGGTTATATCTCTTCAGTCTTGCTCCTGACCCGTAAGTGAAGCCTTCCTTTTTTGTTCTTCTTACTGCAGTAAGCTCTCTAGGTCCCCCAGTTTTGTGGCTGTTGATGTGTTCTGAATATGGGCAATCAGAGCTGTCTGCAGTGTTTTGGATGAGGGTATTTCAGTGTCTTATATGGCAAAATTAATATATTTACTAGAAATTCCTGACTGAGAGATGCTATGATCACATTTGCCTTTTTTGACAGCTGCAGAATACTGGCTGCTGGTAATCCTTCTGTATCAAAGTAGTGCATCCCAAACCTCTTCCTCCTAAGTAATTTTAAATTGCTAGCAGAGGCTTTCACTGTGAATTCAGAATATACTAAGTCTGTAGTCTAAGACTTTGTATTATCAAATTTCATCCCACTTCTGCTATTCCGATCTTCTGAATAATCTAGTTCTTTTTGCGCAGTATCCCAGTCCTTCTCTAAACTGATGACATCTCTTAAATTTATCAGCACCCTCACACTTCTTGTACCGAGTCATTATTCAAAAATACTCAAAAATCTGTTTAAATTCAACTAGAAGAAATCAACTTATTCTTCCTCACCTTCAGTTGCTTTCTTTTTGCTACTTATCAACCTGACAGTTCCTTTATTAATCACCATCTTCTTTTTCTGAGCTTAGTTAACATTTGCTGCTGTGGCATGATGTTAAATGTTTTGTTGAAGCTAACATTGGTAATATTTCTTGCATTTTCTTTATCAAAAAATCAACTATCAAAGAATTCGGGACTGATGTGACAGAATCTGGCTCAATTTATGTTTCAGTTTCTCACATTTTTCATTTACCTGAATTTTCTTATATATTCTTTTCCTTCAGAACTATTGTAGTCTTTTTGCTCATTTGAAGTTAGATTAATGGGCCAGCAGTCGTCTGAATTACCTTCTTCTAAGGATTATTTAACAATGCGTTTGTTTAGGTTGCTTAGCTATGTAGTCAATGTGAGGAAGGAGATAGAGAGGAGCAAAGGACAATGTCTGCGTTCACTTTGCACATCAAGACAGCTGGTCACCAGTTTCTGTGTTAGAAACTGGAGAATAGTATCTGGGAAAGGGATAGCATAAACCGAAAGATAGTCCATATGTCAAAGAAAAGCAAGCTGGAAAAATAGCTGGGTTTGCTGCTTCGCTGTTGAACAGCTGTCAGCACTCTGACTAGCACCTCTTCTGCTAAGGATCTGGTAATTGTCCATTCCTGAGACTATCCTCGACTCTCCTGCTTTGAAGTACTTTACCTTCTCCGGAACAGACCCTGGGATAGTTCTTATTCATACCATCAACTTCTGGGAGTAAAACCTTCAGTTCGCTAATAGTAAGCTCATGTTCTTGTCTACCGGGAACACAAAAAGCCCTAAAATGGGGCTTTGTGGGACATAGAATAGCATAACATAAGGTTCTGTTACTTCTTCTTCTTTTTTTTTTTTTTTTTTTTTTTTTTGGACAGTACAGTTGTTGGTTTTCAAAGTTAAACATCAATTTGATCATTAGTGAAGGCTTCTTGATTCTTTCCTCCAAAATGGAGGTGGATAATGGTGATGGCTTTGGCAGTCCAGTCCAGACTCTTTTTTGATGTAGCAAGATCTAGAAATGTTTGCTCTTTTGTAGATGATCACATTGGTGCTGGAAAAGACTTGTATCATAGGACAGAAGTGAACTCGTGACTTTCCATTTAAACCCCATTTAATTCTCCTACATTTACACAAACTTACAACTGTTTTAATTTTGGTTGGAAGTTGCTCGAGGTGGTGATGCATGATCCTTCAGTTTTAATCGATCCCTTAACCACTTTATCTCCTTCTCGAACCATTTTGCTTTAACTTTGCCCTAAAACAACCAGGTGGCAGTCATGGTCTGCTCTTCCCCACCCCTGTAATCCCTTCCCCAGAAAAGTGACATAAGAAATGAGTAAGCTGGATCAAAGTACTCCTTTATTGGCAGATTCATAGAAACAAAATTGTTTAATGGTAAAGAACAGCATCAGAAACATGTCACAAATCATTTAAGACATCCGGTATAATGTGTCCAGAGCTACAGAATAAAGTTTTCTACCCAGAGCTCTGGAGGACCATCCTACTCATGTTCAACCTAGAAGTACATATCGTTTGACAATCTTTAGCAAGTCTTGATGCTTTAGACTGTCTAAAAATTACGTTGTTGAAATCTTAGACTAAAATAGTCACCTTATTTTCTTTCTTCCATATTGTGTTACATCTGCTTTGTTTAAGTTTAATTTTCTACACTGTATTTCTATGATATCCCTTTGATATTTAAGAATATAAAATAATATGTTTACAAATGCCCATTCTGAGACTAACACTATGCAGTAGTTCAGTGGCAAATATCTAATTGGGGTATTTAACAGTAATTGGGATCTTTCTATTGGGTCTTAAGTGAACTCACAATACTAGTAAAATCTGACTATTAAACCATTTGGCAGACTGCCTTAAGCAGAAGCAGGTTTGCTTCTGATTCTAATCTCCATATAGCACTCTGAGATTGTTAGACTAAGGCTACTTAAAATCCTCCTATATTCTTAGTATAGTAAGTGAGTAGATTTTTGCAAGGCTTTTGGAAGGTACCTTTCTCTTGATAACTTCAGTATTTTGCTTGCATCTCCAGGGTTCAGCCCTGCTCCTATGGAAGTTAATATAACTGTGGATGCTCTCATTTTCCATACTAAAGTCTAACCTGCTATTAAGTCTTTGAATATTTGGTCTTGATGTGTCTTGCAACAATAAATCCCATAACTAATACTATATTTAAAAACAAACAAACAAAAAATCCCTAACTTTAATGTTGATTTTCATTTTCTATTCAAATTAATTGGAAATGCTGTTAGTTTTGGATTATAAAACTGAAGACTTATTTTTGCATTGTGTTCACTAAAACTGATAGAATCTTCTTTTGCTTATTTTTTATCTTTCTTGTTTAACCCATATTCTTTTCTATAGTTCTAGTCATATGCATTATCCATTTTTGAGTACACTCTAAAAAAAGTGCCATCCTAAAAATTCAAATATAAATGTAGTTGTAAGAGTTGATTGTGCCTTGTGATAGTGCAAACTGGTGGTAGCCTAATAGTAACAGACATTATGCTAGTCTTTAAAGATGCTAGCATAAATGTGTTACCCTTCAACTGCTAATCACAGAAGTAGTACTGAAATAGAGATTATAAAAATTACTATAAGGACAGTATGGTAAGAGCTACTCAGCATCTACATTTCTAGTGTTCTCAAGGCATTGTTACAGGTGCTCAGAGCTTCTCAGTTTGGTTCTGAAATGAAGCAGTGATAATGGGAAGTAAGAAAAGACTGCAAAAGGGTAATAGATTATTCTATGTTTAACTTGTTATTTATGAATAGTAAATTTATATGTGAAGGGAGAGAAAAGGGAAATGAGGTTTTCTTTTATTTTTAACATGTCCTGTTTACCTTGCAGAGACAGATTTTCCCCGTAGTTACATATATGTAAATAAACTCTTGCTCCAAATGTGACATCTCATTATTTAGGACTTGATCCTAAAGGGTCTTCAGAATTCTAATTTGCTTCAAGTTAAGGTTGCCAAGTCGTTCCAGGCCTCCAGTTTCAAAAGGCTGTCTTGGTAGCATGGCTGAAATTATAATAGCCTTCCCTCTCCTTATGTAAAGTGGTGCAAGCCTTCTGAGTGCTACAGCTCGCCCCACTAGCAGGGATTTAGCCTTAGTTTTAGCTGTGTAAAATTGCACATAGTCAAAAACAGCTTTCTTTTTTCGTTTATTTGTTTTTATTTCCTGGTTGGATCAGTTAAATGGCTGCTTTTTTTTTTCCTTAAAAAAGCTCATCTGTAAATTAACATCAAGTGTGGACAGTTGTACACAATAAATACTTTGCAACATGTGACCCTAAAAGCAACGTGACTTACTTTTACCATCATGACAATTCCTGTAATCTGCTGTGCTATATCACACACGTATTAGATGATGCAAATACTTGTACTTCCAAAATCAGTTTTATGACTAAAATGCACAAACAAGCTAAATTGAGGCATGTATCCAGGGGAAGTGGCTTTCGAAGGCTGGACACAAATGGAATCTCTTCATTGACTCTGTAATGTTAACCCATGTCAATAAAATCCACAGGAAATGTGTCTAACGTTCTGTCCTTTTTAAATTTCCATTTTTAATAGCAGTAAGACACTCCAGGCTGTGCATTTCTGGGGGATTATTGCATTTCTCGGGTGGCTGAAGTCACTCACCCCTCAGCCTTGTGCCTCACAACGCACCCGAGGCGAGCAATAATCCCCAGCAAGGCACTGCCTGTCTTATCTTATTGCTTAATTATTATACCTATTTAATGCTGCTTAGAACGTTGTCAGCTGTTGAGAAAAGGTAATTATCACTAGTCAAATGAAAAACACTTTTTTGGCTGCCTTACGGATACACATTTTACTGGTACCTTGATACATAATGAAGCCTGATAGCAAAACTTTTGCTTGTCTCTTCTTCAAGCCACAGCTGTTTCCCTGCTAAATTCATCCCATCTGTCTCCCCTTCCGTAAGGCTGTAGGCAGTATAGCATAAGTACAGAAGCAGTTCAGTGCTATTTTGGATAAACATAGCTGAAATTTGAATCTTTGCCATTTGCAATGCACACATTTTGTTTTACTGCTGTAAAGAGAGCTGTCAAAATAAAAACTACATGGATAATTTACTGAAATACAGTCAAATAAAAGGATGATCAAAGGGGAAAAATGAAGATATATTGTAGGGTCACTTTTACTTTAGGGTATATTCTGAGCAATGTAATTGTTGACCTCTTGACATTGCTGGGTTCAGAGCAATTGGTTTCAGAGCAAATAAGAAAACTAGAATCCACTGAATTAGAGTATAGCATAAAGAAGTACAAACTTTATGCCAGAAAGGTTAATTGTAGCGGGTAGTTATTATTTGTGATAGTGTCCTGTGAGATTTCTGGCAAGCTGTAGTTCTTTGCTCCTTTTATAAGCAGTATATAATTGTATAGGGTAATACAGCGTGATAGTTAAAACCAAGATTTCTGTATGTGACTCAGTCTCTGAAAATGGAAGGGTACCATAATGATCACTGTGAGGAAGGCTGACCAAGCTTGTCTTCAGGGTTCATCTTCAGTGTCTGCAGTTTTAGTTGGCATGGAAAAAATACATATTAAAGCTTGATACAATCCTTTTCATTGAGTCTGTTACTCTTAAATGGAGTGGGTAGTTAGTGATCAAAGGCTTGTGTCTGAAGTTCCCAGACTTTCTGGAACACAATATCCAAATCCTAGTAGGGTCTAATCTGTAATTCACCTTTGTGATTTGAATAAGTTGAGTACTGTCCAGTATATAATATTGGAGAGTCTTTCAGACAAAATCATTGAAGTAAGTTGTCTGTTTTGCCTAAGTGTTAAAAATCCTGACACCTCTAGGAAGAGAAGAATTTGGACTGTTGTATCTTGGGTATATTTTCCTTTCACTGCGTTGTTGTATACCACCTGCCCATCTCAGAGAACACTGTATTTCGTTAGCACTGTATCTGTATGGTTTGTGCATGCTTATGAATCTTTTGTAGGAGATTCTTGGAAGTTTTTCCTCAGTTAACTCTGATGTGTTTTTGAGAGATTTCCCCATATTTTCCAAAGCTGTTTCTTAAACTGTAGGCTAATGCTTTCAAATTCTGTATTATGTTAAGGAAGATAAAGATGAACAAAGCCATATTTGACCTAATCTAGAAGATACTCTCCTTGAAATAAAAGAAGAAGGTAAGTAAGGTAATGTTTGTGAACAATGAAATGATACCAGCATAAAATTAATCTAAATGTTACAAGCAAAAAGTTCCTTTTGAAAAAAACACTTTGTCTAATTGACTAATAGTGAAATACTGTTTTCAGTGTTTTCTACTGAGCAGAGAAGGGGAAGAAAAAGGATGTTAGATCATTAGCTTCTTCAGTACTTACAGGATTGTTTTCAAGCTGTATCAAAGGAGACAAAGCCTTTCATAATATTATTGAGAAAGGTACTGCTACATGAAAAGCTTACACAATGGATTTCTTGTAAATATATATAACATCAATACTCTATGACAAAATCTAAGACTACAATACTCCTTTATGTTTACAGGAATATTAGACACTGCATTGAAATGTGTTCAAAGTTTGTGAAATGTTATCTATAGTTTTGTTCAGTAATATGAATACAAATAAAGATGACTTAAACTGGGAGACTGAATGTCAGTATTTAGTCCTCCTGTAACTATTCCAGGATCTGGTTCCTTTTTAAAGGGAGCCCAGTTCTTCCAGAACTCTACTCTAATAGTATGCCTGGTAGCATCTTTGTGGATCACGTTCAGATGAGCTGCATTACCTCAATTTAAGATCGTAAAAGTCCTACCACTGTTTGAAAACTTTCAGTGCATGAAAGCTTATGCTGAGACCTGCTAGCTGAGCAGGAACATTTTGCCTTGTCAACCCCTTGAAGAAATTTGCTGCTGGAAAATCAAGATTAAGAAACTGAAAGGAGTTTGACTCTTACGCAGGGCCACATGTAATGGCATCTCTCCCTCTGCCTCCCATCAGGTTGGTGTGAAAGAGCAGTTGTATAGACCTGTCTGAACAACTATTAGGTCACCCAAACATTGTAGCATAGATCCCAGTACTAGGACCATCTTGGAACAATTGCTTTCATAGTAAATATATTGTGATACTCTTGAAAATCCTAACAGCTCTGAGCTCTCCTTTTAAAAATAACATGTATTAGCTTGGTTGTCTGATTTTGCATGCAATTGCAGATCATTTGCAGTTAAAAAAAAAAATGTTGAACATCTGAGGGAATTCCTGCATTCACCAACGTGGTGTTTCAACAAGCTTAATAAGCCTTTTCCTCTCCGAAAGGAGCGATTAACTGTTCTACTGTTATCTGCTGGAAATTGTTACCATTGCTACCATTCAGGTAGCCTCTATAAGTTCATATAAGAACTGTATCCTCATGAGTAACAAATTTAAAGGACATACCAAGCTTTTTCCAAACATTATTCCAAAGCTATAAAAATCTGAAAAAAGCAAAAATAATTTTTGTAGGGGTTTCACCCTCTTACAGGGTTTACACAAAAGAGAATCAGGGATGTAGGAGACAAGACCATAAGCAAAACAAGCTACAGTGGCTGTAGGTTTCTTTCCCATGTGCAAAATATTAAGAAAGCTGTCATTCTCATGCTTTTCAGATATTTCTTATCTTATTTTTACTGTTAAGAGTGCCTTACCAGAAGTATGTATATTTGTTGATGTGACCAAAAATACAAGTTTATGTAAATTCCGGGTGATTTCTTCACCCACGTTGTCAAGTGTGCTTCCACTGCTGGGGCTGTTCATGGTGATCTTGAGCTAATAAGGAGACTTCTTATGCAGTAAGGTCAAATCTAGCTACTCATTTGTCTTTGTCTTTGTCAGCTTTCAGTCATGTCCAACTTTTTTTTTTTTTTTTTTTTCCCTGCCTAGGTGTTCTTAATTCAGACAGAAGGCCCTATATTCCACTTTCTTTCTGCAGATTTATGTAAGAATGAAAAGAAAAGAAGGATCAGGTCTGAGAGGATCACCTAGTACCCCCCCCCCCAAAAAAAATGACTAAAACAGAGGGGAAAAAACACTTCTTTAAAGAAGACTGAAGGAAGGTGCTGTTTTCTATTCTCTTCTCTTTACGTTTTTCCAATTTTCTTGTTTCAAAGTAATTTTAGATCCTCCATCTCTACACATGGAAGGATGTGTTTTCTGATAAAAATGTTTTTAATATTTCCAGATCATCTGAAAAAGTCTTTTTGGAAGTTGCACAGTAAATGAAAACCTCTGTGTGCTCAAAATTCTTCATGCAACTTACTTGTGTGCTCAGTTCCTTGTGAGTCATGGTCAAAAACAAAAGCCAATAAAATCTTTACAGAATATTATTACTTTTAATTCTATTTTAGCTGTCTTTTCTCCCATTTTCAATTGTGCGTTTTCTTGCAATAATTGAATTGATAAATTAGTGTTTAGGAGTTCTAATTAGCATTTATAACCTGCAAGTTCCATTGTTTGAAAGTATTTTTTTAATAACAGCATGGCATAAACTGAACAATACATTCCACCTATATGGCACAGAAATGTTTTTTTCTTCTTTTTGCTGAGGTTCCCCCAAAGAGCTGATCACTGTAGCACACAATTTTAAGTGCTTGCAGATTATCTGTAGAACAACAACAAAACATCCCTTTCATTCAGCAATAGTGCAGGTTTTGCACGTGTGCTGTTAACACAAAGAAAAGTTTACCTTCTACTGTTGTGTTAAAACGCTTCCCTCTGAATTTTTCTTCTCTGAACTGGAGCTGGAGTCAGCACCACTATGTTTCATTTATTAAGCCCCACCTAAAGCACAGAAGCTCTTAAATGATTGGGACTGTTCGTGCAAAATCAAAATTAAAATTAATTTCGGTAAAAATGCAGAGCTGATTAGAGTCCTGATAGTTAAATTCCTTAACAGAAGAATATTAACTACTGTTAAACTAGTGTTGCAAGGTAAACAAGTGATCCTTCCCACACTATTGTTTAATTTGCTGGAAACTTCTGCATTTGTTCAGTGTTCCTTAAGCACAATGAGTAAGTGGAATTGAAAAGGGGAGTTACTGGAGATGTTAGTGTTGTTTGTGTGAAAATATCTTATTATAAATTCTGTCCCACTAAATATTGTTCTCTCCTGTAAACTGAATTTCTGTTTGTGTCTTCAAATAATACATGTAGGGGATCTTTCCTTTACAATCTTGCTGAGGAGGAATTTTTTCTAATACTTCAGTGACTTGCTGCATCAGACTGGAGAGTAACATTACAGTCAGCAGTGTTTACATAAACAAGTGTAAATTCAAATTAAATGTATTATTTAAATAGCATAATGGAAACACATGGTGCTTTGTAGTCATGTAATTAAAGAAGATCTATGCCTCCTGGAGTTTATGATCTAAAGATCAAAACCAGTTCCACATGCAGCAGCCCTCTCCTAAATATTTGTGTACAATTTGGGGATTTTGGTCTTGCATCTGTTTCAACATAGATTTTACCCCTGAGCAGAGATTTCACCCAGGTCAGTAAACAGGGTATACCCCACGTAAATACTGTTTGAGATGTAAAGCATAAGTAGGGTACTTGATGCTTTTTGCAGGGCAGTTCACTCTTAGCACAGGAAAGCCTGGTATCTTATTGTGAATATTTATACCTAACATATATAGCAATAACACTGTCATCTTGACTTTGTGGAGGGTATTATATTTGTTAGGAAAAAAATCAAACCTTTTTTTTCCTTTAACAAGGAGTCTGACTATCTGGACCTTTTTTTTTCAGTGGTGCAAGTAATTTTGTTCAAAACTATATTTCAGCTAAATTATTCACTTGTCCTGGGGCAATAACCTGTGTTCACTTTCCAGCTGAGCCAACTATAAGAATATGAGAAGCAGACAAGCCTGTACTCCATCATTGCCTTATATAATGTAGTGTTTTGGAAATGATGATGAAGGCCATAAGGATATTTCAAGGGTGAAATAGTAGACTCATAAATTGAAAGCTTTGCTTGCTATTTCATGTTTTTCCCCTTCTTTCCAAAGCACTATGCTCACAAATGAGAGCTGTTGCTGTTGTTTGAATGGAAAAAAAAAAAAATCAAGCCTCTTTATGCTTTGAGGAAGCCTGTGCCTGAATTGCTGCGTGAGTACCCTGAAAAGGCCTAGACTCCCAACCTGAAAAAGTTCAGATCGCAACTATGTACAGCAACCCCTTTGTTAGTCTGTTTTAAGTCTTAGTTTTCTTACCTCGATATACTATAAAAGGAGCCGGGTTGTACATAGATTGTAATTGTCAAGTGTGATGTCTCTGGATTTCTGCCAGTTATCATGATTAGGAAACTAAATAATCTAGTTAAGAGAACTTTTCATTTCTTTTGGATGTGGGGAGCTAAATGAAGCCCTGTCGTGAACTCTCCGTGACTCACAGGTAGCTGCAAAAGATTAAGCCCCGCTGACTAGTGACTTAGCTGCAAAACAGTTGGGCAGCTCAGAGGAGAGGCAGCTGTTGCTTTCAGCCTCCTTGCCTGAGCGTTTTTGCTAAGTCGAGGTAAGGTTGGGCGGCACCTTGTGTATTAGTATATGTTGGTTCTTTCTTCTCCGTTGATGCTGTTGCCTAGGATTGCTCACTTCAGAGGTGCTACTATACTTAGATTTGTCAAGTATTTAAATCCATAAAAGGTGGGGGATCTAATCGTATCCTGAGCCTCTAAATGTTTTGTGTTATGGCAGCTCCCGGAGACTTTCAGGCGTTTTGTTGCAGTGTTATTGCTTTAGCTATAGCAGTTCTTCTCCAGGTTCTGTGTTTGCCTGTTCCCAGAACTGTGGTACAGTTCCTGGCGTTGTTATTTCGAGGCTGTCTGTGTTCTGTGTAGAAATAATGGTGTACTGACCTTTTCTGAAGTCTTCTAAGACAAAGTTGTGAAATGGTTGTGTGCTATGAGTGATAAGCATTAATGAATGTTGGTGCTTTCGTTCCAGGTCGCTCTAAGCAAAATTTTTATGCTTCAGGTATGATTTTATATGAATCAGGGAAAAGCAATAGATTTTTCCCACAACATGTGATAGTAAAACTCCTACCTTCTGCATGTTGATAACTGAATTTCCTGTCTGTTGAATGCTTTTTTCTTTTCTTTTTCTTTTTTTTTTTTTTCCTTAACTAAACTGCAGCTTTATGAGCAAAATGAGCCTTTAGATCATATGGTATGTGGCTTCACACAAACTTTTACCACATGCCAGGGCTAACGGCTAACTTAGCAACCAAAATTTGTTTTCTACTTCTTCCTACTCATTTGTTTTATCTTATGCTGGCATATAGGATTCTGTGCTGTACAGAAGGATGCCCTAAATGACAGCCAGTGTAGCATTGTGCTTAGAACCTGCGTATTTGGATCTGGGCTCGGATGAAGGACTCATGCTCAAAAGCATTCAGTGCTCTGCAATCCCAAATGTCAATTTGCTTTCCTTAGTGTTGAATCGGTGATAATCTTACAGTTCCAGTGCAACATACTGCAAAAAAAAAAAAAAAAAAAAAAAAAAAAAAAAAAACCACTTTTGCAGTTGGGGTACCTTAAAGATTTCAGGCTACTGTGAGTAGAAGAATAAGCAGATAGATTTCCCAAGAGGGTGTAGCCTTGGTCATCTTAAAAGAAGAAAAAACAGCCAGAGCAACATACAGAAGTCCTAGCAAAAGAGACAATAACTCTGACATCAGGCAGTTAAATAACAGACTCTGATGCGGAAAACTGTCCCAGATTCCAACATTCCTTTCAGATGACATTAGAAAACAAGGTAGACTTAGCATGAGAAATAGTGTCTTTATATGAAGAGATTGCTCTTGTTAGGCCCATATGTGAACCATATATCCAGATTCTCTCTACATCCGCTCACATGTTTCCCTGTCAGCATCAGAAGAGAGATCCCCAAATGTTCAAATGTACCTTTCAGATCAGAGTTTAATTTTAGAAGACTATTTTGGCCTATTAATTTTGATTATAACAGTGCTGTGATGAAGGAGACATCAGACCGCAAGTAGAATTTCAGAAGTCAGAATGCTACCAAGTTGTTGAAATAAGAATATGTGCAACATATGGATGGTTATAAGTCACAATATGTGTATGTTGTATACACAGTGTACACTACACCACAGTATATACTAAAATATACATATATAAAATATATGTTCTTACTGAATAAGTAATAATACATCTGAGAGATCTGTTCTTCACATGCACTTTGTATGTTACAAACTGCTGTGTGGAGGCTGTATAGCTTCATGATCTACGTGTGTAGGATGAAGAAAGGGAAAATTAAAAAACCCACAAAAGGGTAGTTCCAGAGCTGTGACACTGGTGTAAATTTGGAACTTCGGTACTGCAGAACTAAAAATGTTAAATATTCTTAGGTATTTTTGCAGTTGGTCTATTTTCTATTATTTAACCCAGGAAGGTTCTTTTCAATTCACTAACAAACTTTTGAGTATAGAAACAAACAAAATGCAAACTTGTGGGGCTCTGAATAGAAAGAATAGAATAGAATACTGGTTGCTTTGGATCGTTTAATGCATATAAGTGTAATAAGCACCTAGGCAATTCAGAAAAATCACTGTAATTATTAAATATGATCAGATAATACCTAAGAGCTATAGTGGTAAAACCAATTTCATTGGAATAGTTTGAATACTAAGTTTGTAGAAAATTTGCTACCTTAAGTCTTTCAGATGCCTTATGAATTACTTAATTTCTCTGAAAGATATATACCCACGCTTATAGCTATGGGTATTCAGAAACATTAATGAATTCTTCATCAGGACCAATCCTTTATTTAAGTGGTTCAAACTGCAGTGCACTGAACTCATTGGAGCTTTTGACTGGAAACGCTGGAGGGTGAGTGTCTGTAAGAAGCTGCATAAGGACTCTGCACTTGAGGGAGAAGCTCTTGATGGATGCAGTCTTCCTGGTTTTTCCCTTGTTTGTTACAAGAACAAAGTATATTGTTTTTGTTAGTCTGTAAGCAGTAAAGCAGCACACTACACGCTCTACATCTACAGTTGTCAGTTTGCACTAGGTCTTGGCCAAGAGTTCACCCCTGGTTTCTACTTGTTGACCTGTTCTGGGACAAAAAAGTAGAGCTACATGAGCATACAAAGTCCACTTTCTCTGCTGTACCCAAATCTAGAGCCATATGTTTTGCTTCCCACCACAGTGGTTATAAGCAATGCTCACTGTAAATTTAAATTCTGAGAACCTTAATGCGATACATGTTTCACAGACTCCAAAGGACTTCTGTTGGCCAGCACCTCCATTTCAATGCCTCAGTTTCTGATGTTATGGAGGATGCCTGTACGGGTTTTTACTGAGGGGAGGGCTCCTCTAAAAATGGCTGATGGTGGACTGAAATGGGATATGGGAGTCTATGTGACAGCTCTTCAAGCACATCTTCTTTTGGACCTTCTGTCACAGCTGATGTTCTGAGAAATAATGAATGTGAATATAGATAATTGTTTTTGCCTGATGAATTCATAAGTCATAAATTCTGCCAGATTATTGCTTTGGTATCCAAAGCAACCTAATGAATAAATATTACTTAATGGGTCTAAAAATGCCTGTTCAGTTTATTGAAGATGCTTCAGAAAAATGCAAAGAGGAAAATCTCTCTCCAGTTCTCCACCCATCCGTGAAGGGAAATGAAGAAAATTAACACACACAAAATGAGGTGGTTGGGAAAAATTCTCTCTCTGATTTCCCAGACTTCTCGAAGATTGGGGAAGGTGGCTACGCCTGGGCATTAACACCTGATACGAAAATTGACTGATGAGCAGCAATGTATGCAAAACCAAACCAGGTTTGAGAGAGACTCATCCAAGAGGGTTTGGATTGTTTTGGGGCTTTTTTTGTTTGTTAGTTTCTATTTTTTTTTTTTACATTTAAGTAGCTTCATAATTTCAAACAGTATGCATATAACTAACTAAAATCTCAACCTGTAGCTGTTTATGAACATTCTTTGTTACTGTAGACACTCTCTATAGAGTTCTTTATTATAGCTGGTAAATCCAACCCTCTATCAAATTTAAACTGAGCTAAATTGCTACATCATTGAATACATTGCCACATTTTACATTTTGAAATTCAAGTGTGTTTTGAACTTCTGTCATTTTTTTTAAAGAAAAAAAAATGTGTGTTTATGGATGATTATGGGAGGAGAGTGGCTTTTTTGTTTCGTTTTTAATATAAATATCCAAAGTACTTTTGGAAATTTAAAATAACCTTGAGACAGAGTTAAAAAGATGGAAAATACTAATCATAAGATAATCTGCTTAGAAACTGAGTTTTGCATTCTTAAAAATGCTAGTTTGAACCAAAGCTTCAGCACTGGTCTAGTCTTCTTTCTCTGATGGAAGGCATGGTCTCCCCAACATTTGTTTAAGAAATCTGGTTCTTAAATAGGTGAAGGAAAAAATGTGGATGTTGTTTAATCAAGAAGCAGCATTCCCATATTATATCAAAAGCTGTTTTTATTAAGGTAGTGGAAAGTCGATGTAGGAAGGCTATTTAGAGGGAAATATATGTGTAGTTTCTATTCTTCCTGAAAAATACTAGAACATACACATGTGCTTCATGTTTCCTTTTGCTGCATTCTGCTTTTCTCTGCACAGATAATCACATGAATAATACACGTGAGCAACATTTGAGATAGAGCTGTTATCTTTTATCTCTTTGATGTTTTATTTTACTGATGCATGAGAAGTTGAATGAGGAAATAGTGTTTCTGAACAAAAGGTGCTGCAAATCCTCAGCAGACAGAATTGCAAAGTGCCTTCTGTCCTTACACATTTCCATCTCTGCTTGTCCTTCGTTAACTGAGATTGTTATTCATCACAGAGTGGTCGGTGAGAGTTTTGTAGGAGCATTTATTTAAAATTTCTGTGTTCTAGGGATTTTTTTTTTTTTAATTTCAGACTCCAGAGTGTACATTTGCTTTACAGTGACAGTCAGTTATGTCATAAATGGTCAAATGATAACTCATCACAAACAAAACTATTTTGCAGCCTGTCTTAGTAGCATCCAGATTCTGAAAAGACAACCTGGATGTCTGCACGCTAGTGCAACCAGGATTTCAACAGTGTCAATAATCTTTGCTCATCATACGAAAAAATGTGTGTCAGTGTGTTTGTGCAGAGTCATTAGCATACAGACTCACTCTGCCTGCTAACAAAGCACGGTTTGGTATATTAGAGTTTCCTAGTGTGCTTGTCTGATTCACCTCTGACAAAAGCAGAGAGCAAATTCTGTCCCTTCTTCAGTGGCACAGTAATGTAGGAAATAAATCTTAGGGCATAAGGTCTGAAATGGCAGTCATTTAAATAATTCAAATGTAGCAATCATTTCACCCATGTGCCTTTCATTTCTTTGTTTTATTTCTCTGTATTTGAAATCGCTGAGAGACAAATGATCTGCAACAATACATATTTTCTAAATATCTAGAGCTAAATAATTCCTGTCCTCTTTAAATGCAGTTTAACCAGTTACATGTTAAATAATTATTTGCTCTCTCTTTTGTGGTGTGGAGGGGGGAGTTGGAGGGGAGAAGTAACATACAAGCAGATGTGCTGCTAGATCTACAGGCTTCTGCCAACCATATGGCATCTTAAAGAAAGATGGTTGGAGCGTCTGGATTAGCAAAGAGTCGGGATGGAAAGCCATGTGTCGTGTTGGTACAGGCAGTTGTTTTAGCTCTCTGTAAAAGGCTTCAGGAGATTGTGTAATGGAACAAATGGTACTGCAAGCCTAGTAACAGCCTTACCGCTGCTGGAGAGGCAATTGGCCCCCAGGCGGGTACTGCTTCATTCTTGCTTGTTGTTTTTTTGTGAAGGATTTTTATATCATTATTCTGTGTTCTTCTTTTAACGTACTGGAAACTCGGAGATCAAACCCTGAACTTTATACATTAAAGAGAGGTATTGTGTGTTTAGCTTTTTTTTCACATCCTCATTTTTTATACTGAAAACATACAATTTCCCTCTGTTTAAAATGAGAAGGTTGTGCCCTTCTGCAAATTTGCTGCATCCTTCGTGAACACTTTGAGAACTGATTCATTGAATTTGTAGCGGATGCCCCATTTTGGGGGGGGCGGAAGCTGCTCTCTCTGGGATGTACTTTGTTAAAAACAAGATTGGGGCTATTATGCTTGTGACTATAATGTACCAGCTTGGCATTCATATTCTGTTTGACAAGTTGCCCTTTGTGCAAACAAGGGGCCTCATTTTATCAAGGGCAAAATTCCTTTTGTTTTTAGTAATACAGGATTGGGCCCTTTTGTGTGTGTGCATGCACGCGTGTACTGGTATTACAGGAGTCTCCGTAGTTCACATCACAGCTCATGAGAGTTATTCTGGATCAGGAAGAAAGCTTTTGTATCTAGATCTGTAATAGAAATAGGTTTGAGCTGTACCGCTGCTGTCACACAATAGAATTGTAAACTCCTCTGCATGTGTCAATGAAATTATGCCACTAGGTATACCTGTAAGTGCAGTTTTATCTCACTGATACTGTTTGTTTCAATAAAATTAGGATTATTTTATTTGAAGAGACTTTAAGTACATCATGATACCATATCATGATTTTTATGTAAGGACATAACACAAAGAAAACCCCAATACTTATTCATAGATAAATACTTACGTTATGGTTTCAGAGACATTAGAAACAAGCCATTAACTACAGAAGTATCTTCCCTACTGAGGATCTTTGCTGGAAAATGTATTATCTTAAACTGAGATGAATGCTGTTCTAATATAGCCTAAAATCTCAGTAATTTAAAAGTAAAACTGCAATTAGCGCTCTTTTTTTTCCCTCTTTCTTTTTTCTTTTTTTTTCATTACTCTCCAGGCAGCTCCTTATCTAGAGCTTAGGAAACGGCAGTCTTAAGCTTAACCTGCAATTTATTTACAGCAGTAGATGCTTTTCCCTGAGCTGCCTTCATGCCCCCCTGCTCAAGCCTCCTTATGTTTCTCAACACTCAGAAAAAATAGCCTCCCTCTGGAGGAAGACTTGGGTTCATTTTGTCGACCTGCTTGTTACTTAGCCGCTGAACCACGTGTGAGGTGGACGGTTGTCCACTAGGAGCTGTGCCGAGACCACCAGCATCTCTCTGAAAGGCACCAGACAGCGGTTGCTGCTTAGAAAGGCTGGAGTCGAACTGGTGACCTCCCCGTGGGGGCCTCTGGTGCTCCTTGATCATCTGCTGAACCTCCCAGTTTGCTCAGAAATTCAGTCTTTGTGCTATTAGCATGCACGTTCGCTAACATAGTAATACACATAATCAAGTACACACAAATGTTTATGCAGAAGCAGCAGTAGCACAAGTTACCGAGTCTAAAGGACAAGTAATTGATTAATATTAGGTGGATTTCTTGCTCCTCATTTTGCGCATTTGTTTATCTGCTTGATCTCTACTTAGGAAAACAAAAATCACTTCTGTCGTTTTACATATAGAGGTGGATCTTTATTCTCTCAATTCACCATTAGTAATTGTAGGCACTTAATTTTAATTGTCCAACTATGTGAGTGAGAACATTCAGCACCCAGAAACATATCAAGACTTTTGAATTTTGTATTCCAATGCTTGTTTCTTAGAACTTTTACTGTTATTTAGCACAAAAGAATACAATATGGGGAAGTAACATGAGAAAAGGATAACTGACCTAACAAAATTAAGCAAGGACTTTTGATACGATCTAAGGAGAACTGTTCCTTTCTTACATACACTGAAGATATGTCAAGAAAATGAGTAACTCCTGTTGCAACTTGTAGCATAAAACAGACTATTAGTTTTGTTGAACTCTTTGGCAGTAATTAAAATATTGTGGAGACAAGCAGAAGAGTGTGTGCGTGCACACACGGTTCTGGGCATAATGCGTTCTGCTGGAAAATGCCAATAGTCTTCCTGGGGGGGGATGCCTGTGCGGGGTCTGGTGGCCGCTGGCTGTTGTGCAGAGCTAGGGCATGGGAAAGCCAGGCTGGAGGTGAGTGTGGGCTGCTTTTGCACAGTGCTCCTGACAGCCCTGCGCTGCTCTTGCAGCAATGCTCGAAGCTGTTCTCACCCACGAGCTAAGCCGCTGTCACTAGGAAGGCAGAACTGACCCTTCCCACTGGCTGTGATCTGGGTGTGATGATTCTCATCTCCAAACTGCCTGGTTACAGTCGTATTCCTTACTGTGGAGGGGTTAACGGTTATTCGGAAGATAACTATAATTATACTTAAAACAGGAATAAAATTCCTCTGTTTGCTAGTAATGATTGAGCTCAGCCTTTAAGCTTGATGCAGTAAATTCAGGGTGCAACAGAACTAATATTTTTACATCCCAAAATATCCTTACTGAGAACCACTTTTAAAATGTATTCTCTCTGAAGTGCTTTGCTGTTTTCCTTCAGTGCTCCTAAATAATTGCGGTTTTCACAAACTTCACATGCAATTTCACTGTGTTTTTAGTGATTTAAAACCAAACCCCGAGTGGTTCTCTGTATTCACAAGAGCTGACCTTCATAAATGTCAGCTGACAGCGCAGCTCACGTCCTCCTGCTTTCTCTGTTTCTGTGCTCTGGTTTCTCAGCGTGCAGTTCCCTTCCTCTCAGCCCTTCCCAGTGCAACATCTGTCCCTGTATTGCTTTCTCCCTGCCTTTGGTCTTCCATGTTGCCTTCCGCCTTGGTCGGCATTTCAGTGGTGCTGGGCCTCTTCCTCCAACCTCCGCAGAGCTGCGCTGTGGCATGCTGAGTGACCCAGCTGGAGACCTTGGGGCTGGATGCTACCCTGGACCAAAGCGCTGCGCTGCCTGACAGCAGCAGCTGCCAGTGGGAGATCAGGCGTTCAGCCAGCCAGCGCTGAGGGTGGAGCAGAGGCTGAAACCTCCTCAGGTCCCTTGAGCAAATTCACGTGTGTCTGAGCACAGCTCTGATTTCCCTGCACCTTCTCACGCACATCGTAGGGTCCTCTACTCATCTTGTCAACTGGCATGACTTGCTTCCCAGCCTGTTCTCCGTATCCCCACTCGGTATGTTCCCACCATTCCTGTTTTTGTTTCCTAGAGGGAATAAGCTTGGAAAATGGACATGTGCAACAGAACTGTATTTGAAGGGAAATAACCTGGCTTGGGGGACATTGACAAATGGAGGCAATCTGGTCTGCATGGAGCAGAACAGGCTCTGTATGGAAAACATCTATTTGGACAGGCTTCACAGAAAAATCATCTCTGTCACCAAGCTAACGTCATATTCCTCCTCTTTTATGTCACCAACATAAAAGCATGAAGCACGCTCCAGACAAATCTACATCTATCATTACTTTCACTGTAACTTATGAAATTCACAGTAACCCAGTGTGAACCCTGAAAAGAAGTGAGTGCATATAGCCAGCCAGAGCCTATAGGAGAAATGACTTTTTAAAGGTGACGCTGAAAAGAGGGGCATGTTTGCACCTCTGATGTGGAAAATAAGGGTCATGGGATTTAAGCAAAGGAACTAGTGAGTGAAACCTCCATGGATATTTAACACTTTGGGTTTGTTATTTGTATAGTTTGTTTTTATAGCAGTCAAGCTACACAGTATAGCAGCCTTGTTGTTATGTTGAAGATCATTTTTGAGGGACTGTGATATGTAAGTATTAAACTGTGAAGGCTCCCGTGCAGGTAACCAAATCAGACCCAATTTATTATAAAGACTGTACCTGGCATTATTGAGCTCCCATCTACAAGGTCGTTAGCAGGAAACATTTTACCTTTCAAACGAAAGTACTAATAGCTATAGACATAAACAAGCAGAGGCTTTATGTTCTCGGTAATGTAGTGCCTGTGGTCCTTGCTAATTGCACCTAGAGTCTGGGCTCGGTGAGGACTGCAGGACTGAACCCAAAGCTGTGCTGTTAGTCTGTAATTGCAACTGTCAGAAACAACCGAAGCAGTTGTAGCTCAGCTGCGCTACCCTTCCTAGCAGTGGCATTTTTTAAATTAAGACAATGACTGAAAAAGTAAGTTAACAGAAGTTGATGCTTTTATCAGCTTTTTTTGCTTTAAATGCCTGATGTCAGCTTGGGCCACATGTACATTCTGCACATGCCATGGAATAGAAGAAGTAAAGACTTCTTTTTCAATTCTCTTGTCGCCTGCCCAAACACCACATGTACTGTCTGTTACATGTCGCTTCTGATGAGGTTCATGCTGGGAATTTCTTTTTAAAGGCAAAGTGTTTCTGAAGGAGAGAGTTCAGGCTGGGCGGATTGCACTAAAAAATTCTCAGCATCTCCGAGTCAAATAAATATGGTGATTGTTTTTTGTGGACACCAACCAGCAGTCTATAAAAGCTCATGTTTGTCTGGTAACAAGAGAAATGAAGAATTGTGATAAGGAATAGAGAAAATGGAATACGTATATAAAAAGTAGACCAATCACAAGAACTGTTGTGTCTATTAAGACAAATGCAGGCAAAATTATTTCAGTAATGCATTTATGTACTTTGTGGAATGATCCCTATATATACCAGAGCTCACTTTTAAAACTGTGGTAAGATATGCATTCTCTTAACATTATCAAGATTCTGCTCCTTAACTGGGAAGTTGTGCAGTCTCAGTTCTCCTAGGCATATAACAAAATCAGAGAGAGGTGAATATATATTTTTTTTTAAAAAAAATAGCAGCTGATTAAAAGATTAATTATATTTTTATACCATTATGTGCTGCAAGCCCTGCCTCCTTTTTTTTCCCCAAGGTATTTTACAGCATTTTAAGTGAATAGTCAGTCTAAATGGTTTGGATAATCATTTTATTAAACATCTTCCAGCAGTGGGCAGAAAATAGTAACTAGAACTACTTTTCTCTAGAGCAAACCATGTCCAGAGTTCTTATTATAGATTATGTTACTTTGAATTCCCTTAAAAGAGGAAAACCCTCTTCTTCCACTTAGAGTTTCAAACACAAGTAGACATTAATGAAGCTTTCATCCGTATCTTTTATGGCCTGCCATCCTTGCTCTTAATTGTTTCCTTCCTGTCAAAACCCAGGAGGGCTAAAAGTGACTATTGTATCAGCTAAGCCCAGCTGCTACACCCCCCTACGAAGGAGCAGGCTGATAATGTTCCCTCTTCAGCATTCTTCTATTGGAAGCCCAAGAATAGATCCAGACTCAGGTTTCCTACATGATCTATTTGTTTAACCTGTTGGACCAGCTGTGGAAGTGAAAATACGTTTTAATAGTTGGTGATGACATCTAAAACAAAGGAGAGCGGCTGTTCCTATGCCATCTTCTAATTAAACCCTATTTATTTGTAATTGTTGTTATAGATGAGCAGATTGTTATTTTCTTGGAGAAAACATAATGCTGGCACTTATTTAAAAAGTGTGTGGAAAAACTAGAGTGCCTTTTTTAAGAGGAAATGTTGAGGTCACCTAAAAAAACATTTTAAATTCCCCTTAAGGGATAGAGAACCTCCTGAGTCAAAGGTTTCATGGTGAAACATAGATGTTTTTGTTACAGGCATCTGATTGCAAACCGTGCATGGGATATCAACCTCAAGTTACCATCCATTCACCTAAGTTGGATGTGTTTGTTCTGCCAGGCATGGGGGCAAGTGTTTACCTCACTAACCCATAAATGGTTTTGATTGCATTCCACACCTTCCAAAACTTGAGTGCCTTGACCTTTTCGATGGCAACAGAATTGTGGTACCAGTTTCATATGGGTGGGAAGTTTCATGGAAACCTTGTCTAATGTACCATGAACTGTCCCCCGTGTCTTATTAGAAGTCACAAATTAAATGTGAGAGAACTCAGGAGACTTGTTCGCTCTAGCTAGTTCCTCCTCACTGTTACATTTTAATTTTGTTTTTTTTTTAATTAAGCTTTTTTAAAAAAAAAACACGAGAAAAAGTGGGTGATGGTGTTTTGTTTTCGAAGTGAGAAAGGAGGGTGGAGTTTATTTGAAGGATAGCCAATATAGATTTTCCTCTTTAATTTTGGGAACATATAGGAACCTTGTCTTCTCTGAGATGTTGATAACTCGAGGTTGTCGCAAGGTCCTGATCTATGGCTCAAGATCCTAAGTAAATAGCAATTTAGGGCAATGGTGAAACTCTGGGTTATAATTCTTCCAAGTTTATGGACTCTTACCTAATTACTTAAGAATTTACAGTGTGAATTTGTGAATATTGGAAACCATAGTGAAAGTTTAGGTGCTTATATGAGAACCAGAGTTTTAGCTACAGGCTTTAAGTTTCTTAATAGTTTACAGAGCTGGCTCAAGACCTGAAGTGGTGGTAGATTTGAATTTTGCTCTCTTAAGGAAAAAGGCAGCGTTGCTTCTGCCACAGAAAGGGCCAAGGGAAATGGGGCAGAGCTGAGCAGGGAAGCGGAGGGGACCCAAACGGCTGTCCCGGCAGAGGGGTGGGGAGGGGGATGCGCTGGGGCGGCAGCTGCAGCTGCTGGAACCGCTCGGTTCCTTTTTGATTTTATTAGGCTTGCCATAAATTACAGGTTAGGCTGAAACCGTTCAGCCGTTTGAGGAGTGTAAGTACGTAATCCTACGGAACAGGGAAGTTCTGCTGAAAATTCCCCAAATTGCTTGCAGCAGGGTGGTGCACCTGAGCGGGTGGATGGGCTGGGCACATCCCGATGCTGGCCGATCCCGGGCAGAGCATCGCGCCCGGTTCCCCGTGGGGCCGTCCTACTGATGGGCCAAAGCGGAGTGGGGGGCGGAAGTCATCGCGGGGGAGATGGAGAACGCGTGAAGGGCACCGAGCGGCCTCGCGGTGGACCTCTGTGCAGGAGCAGCCGTAGAGGAAGGGGAAGTTACGCAGAAAATTTTCGCTCTGGCATTTCCTAACTCTTGGGTATTTGAAGATGCAAGCTTAACTGTGCCACAGTACATTGCTGTGAATGTGAACATCATGGAAAATTTGCAAGATGCCCTGAGAAAAAAGATAATAGCAGGCAGAGACCGAGTCTGCTGTGTTTCGTTTCCTTTTCTTGTGGGCTTGTTCCCCTTTTTTCAAGTCAGCTTGTTTTTAATCCTGTGTTTGCTTTTAAAAATTAAGTGTGTTAAAAATATTTGCGATTAAGGGACGGCCATTAAGCGACCTTGGCTGTGAGGGAGGGTGTCCCTGGGCCGCGTCGTGGAGGAGCCCAGGACGCCTGTGGCTTCGGTGCCCATTCGCCTTGGGGAAGCAGCACCCGGGCGCCTGCAGAAGCCCCCTTGGAAACCGGGGGGAGGCCAAAACGTCCCCCCTCCCCCCCAAAATGAAGGGGAATGCTGTTTTTTAATGCGGTTTTCTGTGCGACAGCGTACCCCCTCCCAGGGGGGAGAACTCCCTGCCCACAGCGAGCGGCAGGACCCGCACCCCGGCGCCGGTGCCACCGGCTGCGTCTCCCTCGGCCGCCACGGCGGTCGGCAGATGGGGGCTGCGGTGGGGGGCTGTGCCGGGCCGGGCTGGGACAACCCCTGCAGCCCTGACAGCCCCGTGCTGGCTGGCCAGAAGCGGTCATCGGATTATATCAGATAGACTCGAAAGCCTGGAGGAGGACGGGCAGGTTGCACCAGCTCTTCCTGCCTGCGGGCCGTCGCTGCCTGCGAGGTGCCTGGGGCTGGGCGCTCCAGGGCGCTGCTTTCTGGAGCCCCGTGGAGGCCCCCGGGTTAGCGGCACCTCTCCATGAAGCAGCTTTCCGGTTGTCCGCAGGCTGCGCTGTGCTGGTCCGGCTTGCCGTTGTCAAACGCACTGGGAAGTTTGCTCTGCTGGGTGGCATTTGCCTTGGTGCCAAAGCACCAAGCTGTTGTGTGCTTTATGCTTCACGTGGTTTGTGTAGGGCTCTGTGATGGTTGTCTGCCTACGCTCGTCTAAATGTTACAAAACATATCGATCCGTTTTCAGGTGATTTCTGGACAGGTTAGGGTTTGGCCTAACCTTAGATGCAAGTGTTACTGCTGCGCAAACAGAGATGCGTGCTCTTCTGCAAGCTGTGGCACGAAGTAGCACGGGATCTTGGAGCCATTCTGGGCAAAAAGCTGCATGTGAGCTTCCAGGATTGAGGATTAGGATGAAACCTTTACCTTAAAGCATTCATTAGAGATTATGGTGCCTCAAATTTGTTTTCCTTCTGTGGAACCACTTGTCTCACAAAGCAGCTTCTTGCCTACTTCTATATAGAAATATGAATTTTGGTTTAGAATAGTTAATGGAAACATTTTTTAAAGTATATTATTATTACTAAATGGCAGCTACTCCCTGGGTGTCAGGTTATCCTGTAAGTAGTCCAAATGCAGCTCTTTTTAAACATGGTACATTTCTTAAACCTGTGCCTTGAAGTAGCATGACAGAGTTTGGAGCCGGTGCCCTGCAGCACTCCCAGGCCAAGGAGCAGCAGTCACTTGCCATCCCACTTGGGAGGTTCTTGGCACTTTGGTGGAAAAATTAACTACTGTGGAAGTGAGGGGGGGTACAGGGAAGGAGGTTCAGTCACTCAGGTGCTCAGGACGTTTGCTTGGTCAGAAGCGTTGCCGAAGCGAAGCTGGTGACTGCGCAGCCTCACTCAGTCGTATTAGCAAAACGTGCAGAAGGCTCTGTCACCCAGTTGTAAAAACGATGGCAGGCATTGATGTGCAGTTGTAACATATGGGAAGTACAGTGAGTGTGGGTGGAGCTGTTCATTTCTCATCTTGAATCATTTACGAGATCAGCAGGCAGGCCAGATACAATGCATATGGGAATGTGTGGCTGTGCTGCACATGTCACACGTAATAGCAGATATTGTGAGAGGGCCCAGAGCCTGTCCTCAAGAGCTAAATGCACCGGAGCAGGCTGGTAGTCCCAGAGTTCAGACCAAGGGCCAGCTTGGCAGCAGTTACGGGAGAGCAGACTGGCAGGCGGCACTTGGGAATTCACGGATTGAGATCTGCACTGACGAGACCTACTCCCTCTTTATCCGTCACGACCCCAAACTGGGGTCGGTGTTAACCCTGTACTCAAGCACTAGAGATAAATATAGATGATAGAAGTCAAGTTGTGGCCTGCTGGGAAAACCCAGTTCAGTCTCTGTGTCATTCTTTTACCTTTGTTCAAGATGACAGTCTGAGTGTGACGTGGGTGATAAAATTACAAAACAAAAAAGTATAATTGAGTAATATTTCAATAATTAAGGACTTTTCTATTTATAATAGCATATCTGAATTATATTTTACATGATCCAATAGTATATAGAGCTTTACAATAGAGAACAGTAAGGCTTATACCCAGCAATGTTTTTGAAATTTGCATGGGCTGCCTGTGAGTATTGAGTAGACCGTGTTGTTTTGATATAAAATTTATATGAGCTGGAAGTGATTTCTGTCAGTGTGCCAGAACTGGAGAATGTTCCTGCATTGAAGTGGTGGCTCTTCCACTGGAACCTTCCCCTCGCCAGAGAAGAGACACATCCGGGAAAGGCCTTCTCCTTGCAGGCTTCACCACTACTGTTTGCCCTTGCTTCCAGAAAGGGTCTTACCTTACTCATGGACAAAGCTCCATGTGTTACTGTAAAGATGGTTGTTGAGGGTCTTCAGTACTTAGTTACTATGTATTTAGCTGACAGTAGTATTAATTTTCTGCAAAAGGGGCTCTCAAAGAGCATGTAACTGCTTTTGAAACAGACTAGCATAATGGAAATTTATTGATTGTACATCAAATTCAGCAGAAAGTAAATTCTAAGGACCTGAATTCAGACTGTTGTTGAGGCAGGCTTTTGTACTATCAAAGATAGCTTCAAGCAAAGAAGTTTTCAAAGCTTCAGACCTCTAAATTGCGTAGGACAGCACCGAATTCTTTTTTTCATCTGCCTGAAGACAACATTTTACATTTATACACCCCTACCAGTACTGTTATAAAGTAGTAAGTGCTCTATAAACAGGACTGGAAAATATCTTTATTACAAATAAGGAAATTTAATAAGATGACATATCTTCAAGTTAAATCCATGGCAAAGTGGTAAGCAGAACTCTGATCTCTAATCTGAAGCCCTATTGCATTGCCTCCAGCTAACAATACCATTCTTTTTGCACTGGAAGCAATCTCATGTTCTCGGATGAACAACTATCTTCAAAACAAAACAAAACCAGTACAAAAGTGGGGGTATTTTTTGGAGGGGGAGGTTGTTTTGTTGTTTTGGTTTTTTTGAAGTTCTACAGCCCTGAGCCTGCAGCCCACTTGGTAGGGAAATGAAGAATAAACAAGCTTATGTATCAACACGTTATAGTTTAGAACTATAGGGAGTGTGAAATCATGATTAGAAGAACATTCTATACTGCCAATATGGTTTTTGTTTACTTCATTGGAAGTTTACAACCAGCTGTTACTGTTTGCACTTAGCTGCCTGTAGTTTTATTCTTGTCCCCAGTGTGTGGTCCTGCAGCTCTTCAAATCCCTTTTGCAGAGATGTGTTCACATAGTAGCAGGACACTGAAACGTGTCCATGCAAAATCTTTGCTACATGATCACTGCATTTAATTTCAAGAAACTGACTGAGAGATACAGGTCAGTAAATACTGTTTTTGACATAGATTTTGGCAATTTAGTTTCAGCTAGATTTTACTAGCTTTTTGTCAAGAAAGTTGGGGATACTTTTTATCAAGAAAGTTGGAGATATTTGCTATTATTTGAACAATCCTGATAAAGAACATGAATATTCAGAGTGATTAGCTTAGCTGAGTTTTGACAGCTGTGCAAGTCAGAACTACTACATGGAGTTGAAAGTAGTAAGACTCAGAAGGTCACATGCCTTATTGTAAATATATAACTAATTCCATTAAAACCACAGCTTGTAAGAGAGACACAAGTTTAAACACTTCGTTCAGCTGAAACTGTATTTCTATATGTTGAACAAGAAATAGTTTTAAAAAAGCAAGTGCAAAGTTTAGGTCCAGAATTAATCTTGACAAAAATTTGGTAATAGCTATCTCCAGAGTTGGTTCGTGCTCTCCAAGTGCATAATGATGTTTAGATGTTTGCTTTTTCTACCTATAGTATGTATATTTGAAGAAAAGAAGCTTCAAATACATCTGCAGTCTTCTAATTGAAGACATTTCCATTTAAGAATGAATGAAATGTTTTTATTTTATAATTTTCCAGCTTATTTTTGGTTCCAGGCAGACTTTTTACTTTTTTCATGACAGGATCGCAGAGTAATAAACAGCCACTGGGGACATAACAGGAGATACTGGTTTGCATAAAGGCATACTTGCCTTCTCTACAGCACTGTTTGGACTGGCAAAAATTGAGCTTTTATTTCTCAAGTGTAAACAAGGTTCATTTTCATACCCACCAGCTTGTTCCCTTTCTTTTCCAGCCCTGGATGAGGACCTTTTGGAGTGATGACCTCTTTATGTCCTTCCCCAGGAATCTCTGTCACACTACTAAAAGTTTAGTACCAGCGATACCTGCTGACATGCTCAATTAACATTGAACTTGTTTTAATGAGTTAAATATACGTTGCTTTCTGTAATGAGTTTTGGGACATTGACCAGGTTATGGAGAGCAGTAGACAGAAAACAAAAGTTTTTGTCACTCCAGGTCCAGTTTGTCTGGAGTTTGGGGTAATTGGAGTGACTGGGTAATCTGTGTGAGTGCATACGATGTAGGGAGCTGGTTATTTAAGTAGATACCGAGTGTGCAGATGTGCTGACTGGCATTCCCTGCAATGCCCTGAGATCGTGCTGAGCTCATGGCAGCCTTTTTGTAGGAGAGGAGGGCAAGGCAGAGCTTGCTTAGCTACACATACCAGGATATGGTCCTGCGGTCTTTATCGGATGTCTCTTGATGGCGAAACAGTTTGCTATCATGTCATGACAAGGCTTCTAAATCAGAAGTGCAAACATTCAAATGCGCTCATGCAAAGTGTCAAAATAAAGCATACTGAACGCCCATCCTGGAACTAATGCCTTAGTCTCAGCACAACACCAGCCTGAATGCAGTCATCGGGAAGCTGCATCCGCCAGTGCAAACATTAAAGCTTTGACAGCAAATTCCAACTGCAGATCCACTGCAATCCTTTCATCTGTTTTTTTTCCAGGCTGTACCAGCTTGACAAGCACTGCCAGACCACTGCCCAGCAGCTAGTGGAGTTACTCAACAAACAGAATCAGCTCTTCAAAGAGAAGCAGATGCTTACAGAAGAGGTGCAGTTTCTGCGAACACAGGTACCATGTCAAAGGAGAAGAAACTCTTAGGCAAATATTCTGCAGCTTTAAGAGGCAAATGTCTTTTCAGCTGTTTTTTTTCTGCTTGTTTTTTGTTTGTTTTTAATAAGACATTACCTCATAAACCCAGAAATAATCCCATGCAGTTGGAGAGAGATGGCAGAGAAGAGGGTAGCTGGACCTGAGTCCTGTATAAACCTAAAGTAAGAAAGGGTTTTGAAGGTTAAACAACAGAAGTAATTCTTATTGAAAGTTCCTAGGTTTCTTATCAGAAGTAGTTGTGTTCCTTTTTCAGAGAAGATGGAAATCTGTTCTTTAAAATCATTAAAGTTTAAATAGTAGATTTATGTTGATATTTCTAAGAGCCTTTTCTGACATCAGACTTAATTCCCCCTACCACTTTGTGACTTTATTTCTTTATTTTTAAATAGCATTTATCATTCATGCTGCTTCATGAATCACTCACCCAAGTGTGAGATGGAGAACTTGAAATTAGTCTGCCTGAGCACTAGTCACTGCACTGCATCTTTTGCAGGATTCTTGCTTCTTGTGGCGTCTAGGAAGCTACAGATCTTCGTGGGCTGTATTTTCTTTTTTTTTTTTTCTTTTTTTTCTTCTTTTTCTTTTTGTGACCACTGTTCTTCAATCAGTCAGTGCCTTGCAAATAAGGGAGAGAACTGATTCATTGTTTTATTCTTTCATTCTCATTCTCTCTCTTCCTTTCTTTCTTTCCTTTTCTGAAAACTAACAAGCGAAGAATGAGATTTTTCAGTAAACTGTCAAACAATCAAACCCTTTTTTTCTGTGACTAAACTAAGTTAACTAATTCAACCATATCATGATGTTATCTAGCTTATGAATACAGTAAACTAATGAGTTTGCACAGAGTAACTGGAGTTCTGTTAAGGTAACCAAAGAAATTCAGTGGAGAAAAATTTTGTCCAGCTACATACTTAACAGTAAAAGGAAAATGAATGTTTTTGAACTTCAAAATACTTAAACCACGTTATTTTTCATAGGCATTTTAGCTTTAGGATTTAATAAATGCCAAGATGCTTAACTTAGGAGAACAAAATCCGTACTTTGTTATGCCTTTAATCATATCAGTATGTTTGGTATTACAGGATTTCCTGTTGTAGTAGACAGACCTGCTAACTCAAGATATTGTAACATTATCAGCATGTAGTAACTACTGGCAATTTTTAGGGCAACTATAGTATTTTCTGTAAGCTAGCTTAAGAGTGTTTGCTGTTCTGAAAAGAAGACAAAAATTCCTCTGTTTTAATGGTAGCACATTCGGTAAGGTGACAAGACTTTGCATAGTCCACAGGGATTTTGTTATCTATTTTATCTGGAAGCAAACTGTCTTTTATAAGGTTGGGCAGAAATACAGAAATCATACAAAAGGAGAAAAAAAATCATTTAGACATTATAATGCTATCAAGATTTGACTGTTGAAAACTTCTTTTTTTCCTTCATTTATATGTTCATTTTAAGTTAATTGCGCTCCAGAGGATATTTTAATTGGAGGATGCTCAGAAAAAAAGAATAATTTTTTAAAATTATAACATAATGAGTCTAAGAATCTATTTACAGCTATTTAAAGTAACTCTGTTTCTCTGAGAATTGGAAATCAGCCCGAAAGAGCTGCCTGGAAAGTCAGACAATTGTGTTAAGAAAACCAAAAATAGGAGATTTTAAACTACAGATAGATATATATTTTATGGTAGAAATACAAAAACCACAATCAGAATTGCAGAATCAGTACTGATGCTATTTTCAAAGATAAAGGCAACATCATATTCCGCATTTTACTGTATTATTCAATAGTTCTCCTTTACAGTTATTTTTTTATGGAAACCAATCATGCCTAACCCTTTAAAAGTTATGTAAAGTACACTAGCCTAAATTTGCTATTGTAGCTTGGAACATAAGCCACCAGTAACTCAGCAGTTGCATATTTCAGGAAAAAAAATGGGATGCAGATCTCAAACAAGACACAGATGGAATCAAGTAAAAACCTGGATGGATAGAGACATGAGCAGAAGAAGGTATTTTTTCTATATACTATATATAGAGAGGAGGGAGAGGAAAGAAGGACTAAAACTATTTGCAGATGTGGGTTGAATTTGGCAAACACTTCAGAATAAAAAAAGGGGAGAAGAAATTGTTTGAAACATTTTTGGTTTGAAATTGACTTTTTTTTTAAAAAAAACCACTTTTTAGAATTTGGAAAAAGCACTCCAAAACAAAGTAAGACAGATTTACCTGACAGATTTTCTAAAAATACCTTCCAGATTGAATTTGCAAGAGAAGGGGGCATCTCATAAGGTGGGAAGTTTTAGAAGAATCCTGATTTTACCTTTTTGGGAGAGGCTAGACAAACACTTGGTGCTTGGCTTTTGATTTGGAATAGGTTAAGTAAGTTCTGTCACTTCCAATAGTATTTTTGCGTTCAGGAAGCAGAAGCTTCTCTATTTTCCTCAGAAAGGCTACAATTCTAAAATGAATCATAAAAACTTAGTGTCATGTTGAAAGAAACATTATCTAAATAATTGTATTTGAGGAGGTTGTGTTAGAATGACAGTACTGCTGCAGACTATACACCTGTTCCTATTGCTGTGTGAAAATTCTTGTTTTTTAATTGTAATTTAAGTATAAGACTTTAAACTTGCTACATCTATTTTAATGCATTTAGTCCAGAGGAAAAAACACTAACAAACTATGTCTTGCATGGCTTTTTTTCTCAAAACCTAGAATATTTCCATTGCATTTTGTTTCCAATGTTAATATTATCCATATTTGGAGGAGCAGGAAAAAGAGAAAAAGAGGTCTTTAAGTCCTGGTATGTGCTTGCATGTTTTGAAAATCTCTTTTTTGTTGAAAGCTCATGGGACAATGTAAGAAAAAATTCTGGGTTTTTTTTGTTTTGTTTTAAGTGAATGGAACAAAAGCCATCGTAAAGAAATACCTGATCCAGGCACATGTTGAAGTGTCAGTTAAAGGCTTTTAGCATTCTTGTTGAAGGAGTAACCAAGACAAGTACCACAATATTTAAAAACATCTTTCTCTTTCCCAGAAATGAATTGCATGCTTTTAAAATAACAATGTTAACTCTCTTGTTACTGAAAGTAGCTCAGTATTACTTCAGAATAACCACCTGCCTAAAAGTTTGGGCTTTAACATCTTAAGTTAAGCATCTTTTTACTTGGAAAATACTTGTCCCACAGCCAGAATGTTCCCCAGAACCAGCACAGCTTTTGTTTAATTATTAATATTTCTCCAGTTTAGGTCCTTCATAAGCTTTTCTTACATATCTTTAATTCTAAAATGCAAAGTAGGCTGTCGACATAGCACCGGAGTAGCAAACAATGAAATTCTCTTTCCCAAATTAATGCAATAACGGGTACAACCTAACCTAACGATGCAGTCTAACCTAAGGAAGGTGCTCACACTAATTTTCATTTTCAGAGAACTAAAAAGGATCATTACAATAATCTGGCCTGACTTACAGCATATGCCATGTCAAGTCACTGCACTAATATTTCATAGATGGCACTATTATTTAATAGATGGTATACATATTCCGATCCATTAAAAAAAACATCTAAAGGTAGTGAGAAGATCAGTTATGGAATTTACACTTTGATTTTCAAAGTGTTTGAAAGAGTCAAGTTTTGAGCGTCAACCTTTGAAAATCTCTCTTACATTTCAAATTGCTCCAAGTCAGGAGAATGAGAGATTTATTTCCTACCTTATATAGCTATTAACTAAGAATATGCATGACACTCCAAAAAACATCTAAACAGAGATTACTAGAAGCTTCAGCACTACCCGTCTAGTGTGTTCAGGTTCCTGAAAGCTCTTGGTATCTCTTGGTGCCCATCAGTTCTACAGAAAAACGTCTTTTTCCCGATTTACATAATCCCCTTGCGGGCTCTGCTTGCCGGAAGGGGTTGCTGGCCAGCTGAGGCAGTGGAAGCGCAGACTAGCTGACAGACCACGGACCTTGGGGATTAGCTCCAACTAGGTCTGTCGGCGTATGCTGCTGCTCTGCCTCCTCCCGCGAAGACCTCCTTGTGCAAGCTAGCCTGTGTCCTTGGCAGGCGGCCACGCTCTCCCCAGGCTCTCGGTAGTGCTGTGCCATTGAAACCGTCTCCTCCTTCCTTACAGATGTCCTATTTTTCAGTAAATCAATCTGTGAACAGACCACTCTATTTCTAAACAGAACTTAAAATATACTCACCCCTCTAGCTGCTTAGTGGGAGGGACTGCCAAAGTGACAGTCGTTCCTGAGCTGTGATTTAATTTGCTCTCTTCCCTGAGCATGAATTTTCAGTGGGTTCCCAGCTACAAATAAAACGCTTTAAGTAAGTTCTCCCAAGTGCCCCATTCGTGCCTTTTTTTTTTTTTTCTTTTTTTTTTTTTTTTTTTTTTTTTTCATTGAACGTTACAGACAGGTAGCTTTCTGTCCAGGAAACGAGCAGCCGCTCCATCACTGGTGTTAGAAGTGATCCAGGCTGATCTTAGCGGGCTCTCAACTGTTTTTCAGCAGAACTGAGGGCTGCTTAGGTTATTTATTGGTGAGATGCAGTCCAGGCTTAATGCACAAAAACGGTGCTTGTGCCAGCTGTTTGTAACAGCCAGTGACAGACAGTTACTAAAGCAGGTGAAAAGCAGGACTTTGTTACGCATTAGGTGGCGTTTCATCCAGGGTGATTGATAGGAGTTAAAAATCAGCTATGAATGGAAGCGATGCAGTTAGAGCTGCGTTTGATATTGGGCTGCACATGAACGCGTCAGTGCTGCAGCACCCACCGTTGAGCCCTCCAGCTCTTGTGGAGCCTGCTGCTGTCAGTGGGGCCAACTGAGGACTTGGGGACTAAGCCACCTGGATGCTGTCTTACCAAACGGAGCGGGAGTCTGGTGGTTCCTCCTCCTCCATTATAAATATGATTGACAGTGATTAAAACATTGAGATTTCAATGGTTTTACTACTTACAGAAGCTTTAATCTGCACATGTAAGAATACCCAGCTACAGAGCTAAAGCATATGCCACTGAGGGGAGGGGGCAGTGAACTGCTCACTGAATATTTGAACTATCAGGAGGAAGAGAAACTTTAAGACTGAAAAGGCCCTTGTCCCTGAGTATCCAATTGCCAGATCATTCAGCAGTTACCTGGATGTTAAGAGTAACGGATTCAAGTTCCTTTAGTTAGAGAACTGATCCCACTTCTCAAATGACAGCTTTAGCACTAGCCTATTGTATAGCTGGGCACACGAGACTTTGCCAGTATTTGTGCTGCTGCTGCTGCTGCCTCTTTTTTTTTTTTTAAGCATATGATGCCCTGCTGTAGTCAAGTGGAGAAATGCCTACTGCATCAATGAAGTTGAGGTTCAGCATCTTGCAAATCATTAATGTTGGGTGACTTTGGCACTAAAAAGAAATATAGGGACCCTGGAGTCTTTACAGGTAGAGATATTGGTACGAACTGGTTGACATGCATACAAGTAGAGCTAATGAAAAGCTTTTTGCTGCTTTAGGTAGGCTGACAAGAAGGAAAGATGGCAGCTTTTCAGTTAGAGGCATGTATGACAGAATGAAATCCCAGGGGTCAGAGTGAGTGGTGCAAAGTGCTGCTGTCGGAGGAGGGGCACCTGAAGGGAATAATATATTTGTACCTCAGGTTAGAGCTGCGCGTGTTTGTTAGTGTTAGTACTTGGTGGAGACAGAACTGCGCTGAAGTGCTGGGCTATCGGTGGGACTGCCACAAGCTGCTGCTCAGAGGAATGGGTGGGCCGGGGAAGTTTTAACCCACAACAGCAACAAGTGCCAGGATACTTCTTCAGGAACTGGTACTTCTTTTGCCTTTTAAATCTTGTCTGTACTCTTAATGCTGGCCACATATATAGGGTTAATGCAGCATGGTGTAGGTTCCCTCTCTGACTCTACCCAGTCACAGATACTGAATTTAACACCCAGTCCTCCTGTGGACATTTCTTCTTGCACTATGCTGAGGGACTCCAACTGTAGCAGCTGATGGGAAATGGCAGTGCATACATTTTGGGGAAAGAAGCACCATGTGACTGTCTTTAATTTGTTAATGAACTGCAGCTTCATAAATTCTCCTTGTTTAACTCAGCCCTAATTACCTTATATGAACTAAAACAAATAAGCAAAGAAACTCTTTATTCCTCTAATGCAAAACTAGCCAAATTAGAAAGTTTATTTTTAGTTCTGAGGCTGTTTACCTCCCTGAAGTCACGTTTCAGAACTGCAGTTGCTTATTTCTAGTAGCAACCCCAGCTCCAAGAGAGTTTAATGCTTCACTCTTAATTAAGTCCTGAAGTGCTACTGAGGAAGCACAAACAATAGCTATGCAAGAGCTTAAAAATGGCAAATTAGCTCTCCCACCAGAGGTTTCTTAGCAGCACCCAGACAGCTTCCTGTTTTGACACAGCTGCCCACCCTGGCTACAGGCTGCACAGTTCACAGTAAACAGTCTCTGGCACAAACCTGCCTCCTCTTTCCTGGAAAGGAGAAGGGGCAGGATCTTAGACGTGCCCCAAAACAAGAGCTCAGTTATTTACTGCTAAACACGAGCAGCGGCTAAAGCTCATGGAGATGTTGTTTTTCAGGAATCAAATAGCGCTTGTTCTCGCTACCTGTAAGATTGCTGAGCTTAGAAGGCGGCAAGGACAGCAGGGCTACAGGAAGCGCTGCCTTCTGCAAGAGCGCTCGTCTGCCCAGCGGGACCCCGTTCTTAACCGTTTATGGCCTCCTTTTCTAAGAACACACCCGCAGGCCAAAGCGACACAAATCAAAAATGCAGGCAATAGACCACATACTGTAGCACCAGAGACCACAGACTACTTCAAAACTCATCTCTTTCTTTATCTTCCAGTTTCCCCCTGTACCGGTCTGCAACTTGGCCTTGTTTGAAGCTCACCCAAAGCAACGATTGCTGCAGAGACAAACACTTGCTAACTAATTTCAACAGATTTTTAGTTGTTTTTTAACTACAGATTACAAATATTCTGGAAATATTAGTAGCTTAGCAAATTTCAAGGAAGGCACCTAATGTAAGACGTTTCTGAAAAGGCTAGACCTGCAATCCAGTTTTAACAGCTCTTTCTTACATTCGTAATTTGCACAATTTTTAATAAATACTTTTATCTATTTTTGTAGTAACATTTGTGTCTTGTTTACCTATGGAAATCCTAATAAACTTAATCTTATTCTTTTTTTTTTCTTCCTGGCTGTGTCCTTTTGCATTCAAGGGAAAGTGTGTCTGTGGGCTAGGGAGGAGGGAACTGTAAGCACAAGTCACACTGGCCTTGTGTTTATAATCTCATTAACAGAATCTGCCTGGGAACTTTTTATTTTTACATGACATTCATCACTTTTTTATACAAAAACAGGAGTCCCAACAACTACGTAACCATCAGAAAAAAACCCACAAGAATGACAGAGATAAATATTCCAGATCGTGTGGGGTAATTTCCATAGGAAAGGTTTCCATTGAAAATGTTCACAGTATAAAGTCTTGGAGAGAAAGGAACCCTTAGTGAGGGCTAATAAACACCCGAGGTGCCTGGCTGCCATGACCTAAGGGATTTTACAACTTTGCCATTTGCAAATATTTGTGTGTCTCAGGGACAGGCATTGGCTGAACTCAGCTTCAAACTACTGAATTCAAAATATTTTGAGGATTTTTTTTCTTTTTTCTTTTTTTTTTTTTTTTTTTTGCTGCTTAACTTCATAGTTGTTTTTAAAACAGAAGTTATTATTTTCCACATACTAGACTGTTTCAGGAAAAAAACATATCTGAATCTTCTGTTGGTGTAGAGCAAGTATGTAAGAAAAAAGTTCTCTAGCTAGTACCTTCAGTGTATCAATCCAGTTACAGAACTGCACTGGTAAAGCAAGAGAAAAAGAAAAAAGGCAAAACCGAATTCTCCTACAATAAGGCACCATGAACACATAAAATGAGGAGGACTTGATGGAACAAAAATAGGCATAACAACACATGAAATAAGTTACCATTTACTGTAGGACAAAATTTTTCATTCTCTTGTATTTTAAAAGAATTATTAATGGTTCAGCCTTAACATCAAAGTGTTTTTTTTTCTTCTTCTTTTCCCTCCCTATTTCAATTTCCTGCCATATTAAACTGCCAAACACATCTGACCTCCTCCCCAAACTGCCTCCCCAGTACGACAATGAAAACATGCTTAAAACAACTGCCTCAAGTCGTCAGGGGAAGAGAAACCCCAGCGAGGGATGAAAACCTCCTTTCTAGTGCAACGACCAGTGGTCCACGTTGGCCAGGCCGCCGCTTGCTGGCCGGCCTGTCGGTGCTTCAGAGCTGCTCACGCCGCTGGCGCCGCGCATCCTTACAGGCGCCTGCACCAAGCCCCAGGAACAGGTCTACGCGAGGTGCCAAGCGGAAGCACCAAATGGCATTTTTCTACTCTGCAGTGTAAAACTGCGTTCAAGCAGAAGGAGGGGACCACACGCTGGCCACCCAAAGGAACTTTTAGTCCCAGCATTTAGGCTTTGGTGAGGCCCTGGAGCTGCTGTGCCACGGCCCCAGGGACAGTAGCCCCCTCAACCTGCCCCGAGCCACCTCACCTACCAGGTGGCTTCCCCCGGACCTGTGGGGAGTCGGGGGGGGGGTCAGGGTGTACGTTCGCATGCCGGACTCCAGGTATGTATGCCGGGAAGCTGGTTTCCAGGTCCGGCTCTCCTACGCTGCAGGGACTCCAGAAGGAACCCAGTTCTCTGCAAAGCTATTTTACATCATAGCAATTAATTATTCATAAGCACAGACAGCACCGTACCCCCCCCCCCAAGTCGCAGTCTCCCCTTCTACTTTGCCACAGAATGTGCAATTATACAAAGTTTACAGATACCAGATTAGGAGATGAAATCCATAAAATTCAACATCCACAACTAGGGCGTTATTCTGCGAAGCATTACGGTCCCCCCACGCCTGCAGCCTGACCGGAGCAGCCGTCCAGCGTCACAGCTGGGGGCTGCTCGCTGAGCTGTTACTGCACTGCGACCGAGGCCTGGCTTAGCCTCCCTCGCCCTCTCCTGGGGTGGGGGGACCTGGCCCACGCACCCACGTCCCAGGGAAGAGCTCACGTCCGAGCACCAAGCTCAGCCGACTGCGTTCGGGATGCTTCGCCCGCCTGACTGGCTACTCCAGACGGACACGAGGCTGCGGAGCCTTCCCGTCCTTCCCTCTCCTTCCTCTAACACCCTATCTAGTTCGGGGATTTGAGGCAATGAATTTCACTAGATGACAAATCACTTACTTAAATGCCGAGTGTTACGAAAGGAATACGGCCCCGTGTAATCATTACGTGAAAAGAAGAGTAATCCAAATTGACTTTAGAAGTTACATATACCTCCTAGAGTTTTTATGCTCATGGAAACCACCTGTACGGACACGCGCTTGGGTCCAAGCCACAGCTGCACCTTGCTTAGTCACACGAACTCTTTAACTCTTTTGGTGCAATACTGTAATTTAGTAGCTTATAAATGGAAAGTGATCACCAACTACTGCCAGTATGTCACAGCAAGTTACAGTTATCACTAAGCCTTCACGCCAAATTAAAATTCTAACTAAACATGCACAGATCATACAGTGATAAAAAATAACAATGCACATTTCCTTATATGAAGAAATTAATTAACGTATTTTTGCATTTCAGGATGGCAGCATCCAACCTATATAAAATTATTTAAAGATATGAAGTAAATATTTAATCCAAAACTTAAGAAATCTTTTATAATATGCAATATAGTCCTCTCATTTTAGTTTTTGTCTCACATGGAAGAAATCAGGAATTTCACTCTAGATGTTTAATAGTAATGTTCGTATATAAAAAAATATGTCCTTTGTGGCAAGCTTGAACATACACACACACACATATATATATATATTTACAAACCTTCAGAACAAAATTAGCATTAAAAAACACAGAAGTAGCAGATTGACATAGTGCTTTATTTAAGCTGTCTGTACGAAGGAAAATAATGTGCATCCCTATCATATACGTGTAAAAATACTAAGGATGTACAGTGTACAAAAACAGTTTCTTGTAGTTATTTCACATCCTTGTGGGTCATATACTTAAGGAAATAAACTGTTTAAGTATGACCAACAGTAATACGGTTTCTTGGGTTCATAGTCGTGTCTGCTTAATATCCTTAACCATATGACTAGATCTTGCATGGATCTAATGAAAGAACTAGCAAGGTCAAGAAATGTCACAAACTCTAAAGCTACAGGGAGGTAATTCAATTACCAATTTAGAGGTTTTTATTTAAATAAATACTTTACATTTCATGCTTGCCTGTAATGCACTACCAGGAGCAAGATAAGGAAATTCTACTGTAGACAGTACAAACAGTAGCAGCAAAGTGTGTACATTGAGGTGTAATATATAGACCCTGCAGTTAGTAAGGAAAGACCTTACTTTTGTACTCTAGGAGAAGCACATGGCCCCTGCAAGAACAGTCAGCTTTAAGAAGCCGCAAATAAAGATGGAAAAAATGTAAAACAATACTGGAATAATGTTCTTTAAGCAACAGGAATGTACTGGAAGATGGATTAGTGTGGAAAGCAAAGCTGTGTGCAAAACTGCCAAAATCCAAACAGAAATGACCTATTTCCTCAGAGATGGCTGCAGTACAAGAGGGCATACTGTACGTCATGGAAGTCAGTACAAGCTGGAGTCAAAGCCTGAAATGTACTGTGCTTCAGAGGCTCAAGGGAACCAGCCACCACGTACTGTCCAAATCCAGCTACAACTGGGAACAGTAAAGAGAAGCTTCCGAGGTTTCTCTCAGCACAGCTTGACAAGTTCTCTCTCATCCGGTTCTAACACTGGTGACAGAGATAAGAATTTCCCAACTCCAGGCAGCAATAACTGAACGTTAACTCCCTCCATAAGATCAACTTGATCAACGGTATTTTGGAAGGCAGATAATACAACGCAAAGTGAAGTCTTAACAGGTTTTCGAGTAATTCGCCGACAGACAGTTACTGCAAACTGCGTTCTACCTAGCTACGCAATAACGATCTAACCACAGGGTTTCTTCTGCACATGAGGAACTGCTGGCCAGAGGCACAACTCCAGTTGGTCACTAGCTATAGGTGCCCCGTGTCCAAAAATTTATTGCTATTACAAGCTGAAAACAGGAAAAAAAACACAGGCATATAACACAGATTTTGAATCACTGCAGTTTTAGTCTGTACGTCTGAGGCCTTTGCAGAGAACTAAATAATGCCCGTCTATAAGGAATCAGTTATTTCAGTCACTCACTGCATCATGTAGACACTTCCACACGAACAGTGCAGAACAGATCTCCAATGCAGCAGCTGTGCTCTTTTCCCTCTCTGTAGAGGAGTAATCTCTACACGTGAGCGTTTAGTGTTACAAGGTGACAGAATGAGATCCTACCTAGTTAGAATATACATCATGATATATTTCTGATTATCCATCCATAATTAAAGGTAAAACACAACACACACAAAATTGTCTATGTTAGTCTGCATCTTTAGCTGCCTTGCTGTAATGCCCGTCTACCCCTTGATTGTCCCAGCACGCGCACTGCCAGCAGTGGCTTTCATGCTCGGGTACTCAACTTTCAGCTTCAAGAGGCTAAGGCATCTGCGTAGGAACACGTCCCCTTTCAGACTCGTCTACTCATTCATACAATGCAATCAATAATACTCTGCGATATCACAGTCTTTGTGGGAGCTAACAAGATACGAACACGGAGATACTTCAAATGATAATCCCATGGAGTCAGGGTTATCCGATGTCGTTAGCAGGGGCACATGCACGCCATGACCGCACTGACTGGCAGCTGCTTTAATAGCCCAACTCCTAGCACCAACGGGTTTATTATTAAGATTATCATTGCTGAAGATCAAAGCTAAAGTTTATGCACACATTCTGTTAGATCCAGATCTTCGGAAATGGAAAGACAATGTTTTCCTATCAGTGGAGTGTTGCTCATGATGTTTTAAATTCAGTCAGTCAGGTACCACGGTTACACATAACATGCTGGATTTCATGACTTATTTGGTTGAGGGCAATCCTTCTTTGAGAATGGCTGATCCCAGACATTTACTATTTTAATTATTATAATAAAGTGCTTTTCTTATAATCACTGTGGTCTCATCATTGTTCAAATGCATTTCTTATAGAACTGAAAATTTCTGTTGTGCTGTCAGGCTTTTATATTATGTTAATCCTCAGTGGAGTACAAGATGTAGCTTCTTTCTTTTTTTCTCTCTTTTTTTTTTCCTCTCTTTTTTTTTTCTTTTTTTTTTTCCTTTTTTTCTTTTTTTTTTTTCTTTTTTAACTCTTTGGCACATGAAGCTGGAATTCCTCATCTCCATTGCCAAAGAATTAAAAGACAGTATTTCATTCACAAAAATCTGATTCTAAGCAATATGTACAATTTCAGAGCTTTGTTAAAATATCCACAAGGGAGAAAAGTGCATTATTCCCTTCAGCTTGTACAGTCCTTCCATATATTACAAAATTAACTGCTATAAGCCTGTTCTATCTAAGATGTAGCAGCATTTGCAAACATGACACATACAATCCTTATCACTAAAAATAAATACTACTGCAGTATAAAAAAAAAAAAAAAAAAAAAAAAAAAAGAATTTTCAGAGTTAAACACCTGGAGAAAAAGCTAATTCACAAACTCAAAATAAAAACAAGCAAGGCAAACACCTGTTTACCTTGGTGCACACATTTTGGTGAAAAGCAATACCATTATGCCTGTCTACATTCTTCAGCCATCAGAGGTGATGTATACCATGAAAGAAAAAGAAAAGCATGAAAAAGATGTTATCTGGTGCAAATTATAAGACCCCTTAAACAACTTCAACTGCTGCTTTTATGCCTTCATTTCTTGCATGTATAATGTTCGATTCTCCATGATTGCACATGAGCCTGGAAGTTCTACGTGGCAGGCTGGGTGAGCCCAGCCCTTCTGCTTCTTCTGTAGTATCCAACAGTAATTAAAAAATAATATATATATATATTTATATATATCAACAGTTTAAGTCCTTCTCTCAAATGTTTCCCAAACAAATTCCAGCCAGATGTTAATGACAGAGACCTGCTTCAAGTAATGATATGCCTAACAAAAACCTTGCATATGTACATCACCACCCCTTTGTTTCCTTGTTCTAACCAGCACAGACAGATGCGAGAAAATATTACAAACGAGTCTTTTTAGACTAATTACAATTTTGATTCATCTTCTAGAAGAAGATAATCTGGACCAACATGATTTCTGTTTAGCCTCCATTGTGAGGAAAAATAGATGACTATCTGCGCACAGCATATACAATGCTGAAGTCAAGCCATCTACCTCCAAAGAAATTGTTAATTACTTCTTGACGTTGCTATTATTTGAGACTGTGGGCAGCAGCAACAGCAGGAGAGCGTTGAGAAATACCATTTTTCATGCAAAAACCAAAATGGATTTTAGGTTGGTTTGGGGAAGAAACTTGTTCAATTTGGAATGATCTCTGAAAGTGCCCCTGCTATCTTAAACAGTATCTAGTACTGGTGGTGATGTTCAGGAATCATTTTCAGTGATAAACCTAAGATGACAGTGAAGCAGCAGAACAAAAAGTTATTCTCGTCCACTTGCAGAGTAGGAGAACTGGGGGAAATGCGGCCGCCTCTCATTGTCCATGCAGTCCATACCATCTTCATCATCTGCAGTAAGGGAGAAGCTCGGTGTCATTACATTTACAACAAAATTTTATTACCCATCTGATAGGCAGTACATCACTCAGAGTTCAGACTTGAAGTTAAGACTGAAATTCAAGTAACTCTTCATTCACTTAAGCATATGCACATACAGTAAAATGATGCTGATTTCAACATCTCTTCAATAAGTCATTATTTATTTCAGGGTTTTCTTAGTTTTGATGATTACACCAGAATGCCAGTTATTACTACCTTTTGTATGCTAATCAGAACTTGCCAGAATATCTATCTTCTGGTAGCACAGAGATAGAAAGTCTTTGCTGATTGAAGCGACAAAACAATTTTCATTGCTTCTTAAGCTGAGTTCAGGAAATTATATTCTTACTGCAGCCTCATTTAAATATTATTTTAAAGGGAATTAAAAGAAGGAATACTTACAAAACAAACAATTCATGCAAGTTCTATGTATTTCAATTCTTATGTATTATTAAAGTAATCTGTAAACCACTTATTTTTACAGTATTTACTGGGATCAGAGAAAACATGGACTAAGGCAAATTCATAAATATTTTTATTTACATAACTCCTGTAGTGCCAATGGAAACTTGGCACCAGATGTTGCCTAACTGAGGATTTGAATCTACATTCTCACATGGATTTTTAAACAGTGCTTATCTATAAAGATACCAATTGAAACTGTTATTCTAACCATGTATTTATGTGCAGCCTTTCAGAAATATATATGTTTGTTTATATCTTCATATATTCTACAGCTAAAATCTAGAACTAATACAGCTTTGAGCAATTGCTGTGATTAGGCTGCTTGACCTTAACAGTGCTTCCCTGTTCCTGTAATTTCAACTGTATGCAACTTTTACACCATGAATTTATGTTAAGTTAATGTACAGAGCATGTTTGTTTCTTTTTCCCTATCAGTTTTTACTTAGTGTGACTTTCTAAAACTTTGTGATCTAAAAAAGAGTCAATTTCCTGAAAATTATTTCTGTAACTATAAAAGATCAGTGACAAGATTTTTTAGTTCCATAGTAACTTTGATAGTTATCACACCTCCATCCCTAGAAGTCATTTTAACCCTCCTCTGCATAATCGCACCAGGCAGAGATGATCTCATATTCTAAGTAATACAATTCCTTGTGGATTTTAAATCAAAACCCATTACACAACAAACCTTTTTTACCTATTATTTGCAACATCTGAGAAAAGGGAAGACCCCACGTGATCCTGGAACCACCGCAGTTCACTAAAAATTACAGCGGTTTCCCAGATCAACGTAGCAAAAGAGAAAATTCACCTTTGCGTTGCCGGTTACGTGACTTGCCGCGGCCTGCGGCCAGGCAGGCGCGACGGCTTCTCCTACGAGCCGAGCAGCAGCCGAGCCCCGCGTGGCCGCCGCGAGCCACCCGGTGTTTTCCTTTGGATTGCGGCGGGGTTGCAGCTTGCGCTAAGGTTCATGCTGCAGCAGCCACACCGTTATCTGAGGCCAAGGCAGGGAGTTTTAAGATCGTGTCGCTAGGTTGGTGCTAATCACCCGCTCCGAGCGCAACAAATTTGACGTCCTGGGAGTGGCCGCGTATTTTCTGCCGCTTCAGCCTCGGAAGGCTTAATAGCCATTCTCACTGCACGCGTGGAGTTTTAAGAGATCATCATTTTATAATATTGTATCAATACTCTCCAAGTTAATCCAATTTAAACAAAATCTGTTCAAGTTACAAATCTGAACAAATCCTCAGTAAGACAGATGGGAGAAGAAAGGTTTTTTTTTTTTTCACACCAAGAGGACTTAAAAATCACTTAAAATTGGTGTGTTCAAACACTAAAAATACAAAACCTAGAAAATACTCCCGATTTATACACCAACAGAAAACTGTGCTGAAATCTCAGAAGCCTACAACACCAAAAACTGAGCTAGTACTATGAGGGCGTAATCAACTTCCCCTGTATCATTTACCATCTACCTTTATGATCGTCTCCCCACCCCCAATTTAAAATTCATCTCATTTAGAAAGCGAATTCATTCAAGAATTCAACAGCAGGATTTTAGCTACTCTTTAACACTGGTTTGATAGTAACTCTGTTAAGCCCTAAGCTTCGCTGATCAGATCGTGATTCCTGTATGTGTAGCAAAAGATGTCTAAAAATAAAAACTGCAATAAAGTTAAATTCACTCCCACAAAGAAGATCTGCAGAAGACTCAGTGCAACATTTAAATCTTTATTAATAATCTTCTTTAAGAGCTCTACTGACACATGGGATTGATAGTAAATTTCGTTTTCAAGTAATGGGTATCTACATAAGGGACAACTACTTTTCTCTCTGGCAACTGACGCTCTTTTTTTGGTCTGCAAAATATTTTAAAATATGCTTAACGCACAAAATTTAAATAACTCACTAAGTCAGAAGCAGTTTCCACATGCTAAAAGTGGGGTTTATATTCTAAGCACTTTGATGAACTGGTGTTTTCCCTAAAATAAAGAATTATGAACCCACATGTGAGCTAAGTAAAAAACTGACTGATCAAATATTCAAAGCTGTGTAATTATTCTTACTTGAAAGGTGCACTGTCACTGACAGTTACTCTTATATGTTTCATATGTATATGATTTTTACAGATAATGGCAAGAAAAGTTTTTAGTTAAACAAAAACACCTTACACAATACTTCATAATAAACTGATCATTTTGAAGTTATGCTTACATAAATTCTAACTTACATTTTTCAGGCGGCGTTATTGTAATAGTCTGAGCTGTAAATTCTTCATCAAAATATCTGGTGTCTGTCTCAGATGTCACTTGAGGTTTAAAAGGAGGTACAAGCTGAAAAGGATCAAGAAACAAAAACCAAATTATTATAACTGAAGCCAGCCAAATTATTACAAGGAACAGAAATAAGGAATCTTTTTGCCCACTCCCTAGACCTAGGAATTGGTTGTAAGAGGGTCCACGGACAGGCAGCTGAGTCTCTGATTTCTGGTAACAGATACAAGTCATTGGAGCTGTCTCGCTCCCCAAAATACTAGCTCAGAATCTAGCTAATAACAGAATACTGATAAATTCCCAGTACAGATTTCACATCATTTTTGGATAAATTGTGTTACATAAAGGTAATTACCTACAAATTCTTCATGCCATTCTAATTATCAGTGTACCTGTCAGGCAAAGGCATCCTTAGTTACTTCACCAGAACTGTTTGGTAAATTAAGCTAAGGCAAAAGGGACTACACAGGCAGTACAGTAAGCAAGATACACTTTCTGCAGCATCAAGGCCTACATCTGAACTTACATTTGAAATAAATTATGTAAATACAAAAAAAAAATTCAATTTGAAAAAGGTCAGTTGAGGCTTAAGTGATTTTTGTGAATACAGCATTTCTGGATTTCTAAAAGCCTACTTACTTCTTGCACAGTAGTGCAGTATTTCCCAACAGCAAATTACTAGTATAAGCTTGCAGCTTACGGGCAGGAGTTCCTTACCCCACTTCAGCATCAGTCTTTCTACCCACTTTCTCCTTCAAAAGTATAGTCTACAGGCCAGTTAAAAACTGGAAGGCAGGTTCACTAGGAAAATTAAAAACTGAAATTGTATTGCGTCAGTCCAAAACTATAAAGCAGTTTAGTATGGGTGTAATATATAACAATTCATAGGGGGAGTGATTTTTTCTACGTTTTGTTCTACGTATCAATTTCTCTTTTTATATAAGAAGTTAAGTCATGGTTCTACTGATACTGTCAGAGTTACTGCGTGGTTTTCACTAATTTTATGTTATTAATCTCCTCAGCTGAAGAACGCTAACACCAAACAATTCAATTTGCTAACGTTCTCCACAGCAAAGGAAGCAAAACCATAATTAAACACCTCCCTCCCCAACAAGTTCAGCGCACTAGACACATTTTTATGATTGACAAGATATATACTGCATTAGCTCTTCTTTTTGCAGCTAATTTTTCACAATAATAGGAGTCTTCATTATTTTCTTATATTCAGTGCACATTTTAAAGACTTTTTTTGTACAGCTTGGAGAGAGCTGCACGAGGTGGTAAAGGCTAGAAGAACCTTTGGGCTGCAGCATTAACCAAAGGAGACAACACACTCCACAAATGGAGCCATCCAAAACATGCAAGTCTGTCAGACCGGACTATCCTATCTGTAAATATGTAATTCTGCAAAACCAGCCAAAGGAAGAACTCTTTCAGTAAGGTGCTCTTCACTGTAGACCTCTAATCAGACAATTATTTATTATAATTTCTACTAGTTTACAGCTTAGGGTTTTCTGAGGAGAGAGGATGCAAAGAAGAAAATATTAAAATGTGGTAAAGTGTTTATAAATGGGACACTTAAAACATAACCAACTCCCCTCAGAACAACAAAAAAACTTAAAAGCATGAAAACATAACCAACTCCCCTCAGAAAAACAAAAAAACTTAAAAGCATGTCTTAAGTGCATACACACAAACAGAACCCTTTTCACTTTTACTGTCATTACTAATTCACACACAAACTGCTGTTGTTTTCAAATACAGGTTTAAGACTGCCACACAATTCTTCTTATGTTCCTTTCTCACATAGGACATATTAAATGGACAGCTGGTAAGGTGAAAGTTGGGTTACTTGGAGAAAATGTCTTCACTATACTTTGCAACATAAAGAATGCATCAGGGAGCTGTGTCGTTCTTTGGACACAGCATCAGATTCTGCTGTCACTCATTCCAGGATGCACCTCGGCAATCCTTCTGCGTTATCTTCTCTTTCAACAGTTTGACTCTTTTCAATAAGAGCTATATTTTATTTGATCAAAAATCTAACAATTAATAGTCTATCATTTATATATACCTAAAATGGTGCAAAAAATGATAATACTTTTATAAAATTAAATTCAATTGAAGAGATTTAAAGGTATCTAAACTCATCATCATCAGAATCTTCCAGTTATAAATCCAGCTATGTGAAGTGTGTGGAAACAGAGGATTCCTTTTTAATGTACCAATCCCTGCACTTTCAGAAAATTATCTTTTGCAGGCATCATGGCCATCCCAATCAGTTCTGTACACTATTATAAGAAATGGCAGTCCAAAGTTGTACATCTCCCTGCAAAGCCGCCACTGAATTCCACAGAAAAACTACTGCAGGAAAACATCCCAGACTGCCATTTTTCTAGTATTCTCATTTTCCCAGTATTTCAGAGAAGACCTTTATAATCAAAAAGAAAAAAAAACCCAAAGATGCCATAAAGCCAAGCTGCATACTGTACTCAAGTGACCACTGTTGCACATTCTTTAACAAGACACTCTTACAGTTCTCAAAAATTGAGGTAAATAATTTAGATATGTTCATTATGAAAAAAAAATCCATTAGATAATAAGTTACAGGTAATTTGAACAATCTTACTACTTCCGTGATTAGGATTTTTTTTTTTTTTCCAGATCACTTTTTTTCCCCCAGCACAGAATAGCTAGGGTTGGCAGGCTGGTCCCACCGCCCTGCTCAAGCAAGGTCCCCCAGAGCAGGTTGCTCAGGGCCATGTCTGGACGACTTTTGAATATCTCCATGGATGGAGATGCCACAACCTCTCTGGGCAACTTGCGCCAGTGCTCAGTTGCCCTCAGAAAAGTGTTTCAAAGTGTTACGGTCAAGCACAATTTCCTGAGTTTCAGTTGTGTTGGGCCCATTGCCTTTCACCCTGTTGCTAGGCTCCTGTGCACAAGGAGAGTCTGGCTCGGTCTCCCTTATGCCAGCCCTGCAGGTATTTATACACCTTGCTCACATCCCCCTCAGCCTCCTCGCCTCCAGGCTGAACAGTCCCAGCTCTCCCAGCCTCTCCTCATATGGCAGATGCTCAGTCCCTTCATCGTCCTAAATCAAAATGCCAACTCATAAAAACTACAACTTTTCATGTAAAAATGAAAGTGGAAAAGGTCTCAATGCACTAGCTGACAAGTTCTTCCTTAAGAACTTACTGGCTGACTAACAGCTTACTGGTGGTTTTGCCTCTCTCCCTCTTTTCTATCTGCTAAATCCCATCAGGACCCATCATCCCCATGATTCCTCCAGTTATCCGACATAGTAATGGCTATGAAAACGCTTTGAGAACTTTATCGTTGTGAAAGGAGCTCAGTACTATATGACTCTTAAGGAACAAATAGCAACAGCAGCAGCAATACAAGAAAAATGCACAACCCCCTAGGCTATGACCAGAAGGGAAGGCACTCGATACAAAGTGCTTCACTGGTGCTTCGGGGTTCATTCTTCTTACGGAAGTATCTTTCATATTCTAGACATTAAAAGCAGTAGAAGACTTCCGTGACTGTAATAACAAATAGGGCAGCTACGTAGCTCTCACCAGCAGCTTATGTTGACAAGTTATACCTTCACATACATCGACAGACAATCCACGGAAAAGAGAAAACGGCAGCTGAGAAAAAGATGTACAAATACAACCCACCAGAGAGCAACAGGAAGGCTTTTTAATTCTTTCCATATACTTTGCTTTGTTCCCTCACAGTATCATTTCCACCGTCACAACCGTGAGGATGGCTAGAGCCGGGGATCGTTCCTGCTGACCTGTCCTACTCCACCTACACAAAAACAACTGTCTCGAAAATCTTTTTGGCATAACACATGAAACTCCTGATCTGCCTCCACATGCACACTACCCCCTCCCCAAATAAAAAAAATCTTCCATATAATTGCTATACTTTCAAGACATACTCCCAGCTTTAAAGGGAGAACCTCTAAAAATAATTTACCAGTTCCTGCAGAATTCTCGTCAAGAAATGAGGAACTGGCATATGGACCTTGGGCACCACCTCCAGAAGAAAATGAGAGAAATGCAGTAAGAAATCCTTTCCTAACAACCTTTCACATAAAATGGAAGCATAGAAAATGGTGTAAATGATGTGCATAAGTGTACACAGAGGGATACTGTACTTCAACAACACATTCAGGAGATTAGAGACAGAACCGTTCATTTGAGACAGATTTTGTAAGCCATGTCACCAACATGCCAGGCCATGCTACGGGAACTTGGCAATTATTTTTTTGGAGGGGTGCCACCTTTGTTCATTAGTCATCAGATTTTGTTTAAAAACAGAAAGTAAAATCTCCAGAAATTTTAGCTATAATGAGGCTATCAGAAATATGAGTAAGGTGCAACCACTGCAGAGATAACCACTTATGCTGAAACAGAGCCTGAATAATAACTGAGAAACTTCCTCATACATCTCAAAGGAGTTTTAAGCTCCGAGGCTCAGTGACAAAGAACAAAATATTGCACAACACAGTATTCACTACAGCCCTGATGATCACAACGCGAAGACATCTATCTATACCCAGTGGCATTTCATGATGCCACAAGGAAATGGTAACTGGCTGCTATCTTCACAGCTTTTCTCCACTTCTGATCCAAGAAATCCGAAGTCCAAAAGGAATAACGCGAGCACAGAACAACACACACAATAACACGTGTCCAAAAGCTGTAACGTGAGCTTTGGTTAAGCAGCGGCTCTGCCTGTTTGTGCGAGAATTACCCTGCTCGGTTCCCACTGCCCAGCAGGGCAGGAGACTACATCTTCAGGATTCAACAATTCAAGGATCAGAAACACGTTTTTTTTTTTTTTTTTATGTTCGTGTGCTAAACACACACATATACATACACATACGTGTGTGTGTGTCACTGAGTAAAACTAAAGAAAGAAAAGTCTAAACTCTAGTGTTAACTTACAACTCTAAGATTCGAGCTTTAATAAACAAATCCAATTTAATTCCTATCTGTCAGTCTGAATCTGCCCCAGTCATTTCCAAGGCCTGATATTAGAAATAACAGAAGAAGCCATATTAAATTCTTAATAATCTGTATTATATTCAGTATTTCCATTTGGCATCAATTGAGAAACACCACTTTTTCTACTGTTCAAGACCTGGGCAACTTGCCATGCATCCTGGGGGAGGAAAAGGGAGGGATAGGCAGAGGATTAAGGGTAAGGACAATATCTCACTATTACGATTATGTAGAGCTAAACAAACCGTATGACACACCCTGAGCTTTCTAAAGCTTACTAAACCAATGACACAAATACTTCAATATTGCAGAAAATATTTAATGTTATTAACTCAAAGATAATCCAGTAGATGACAGTAATCATTTGTCTTGGTGTTGAATGAGAAGGGGCTGAGTCTGCTTCCAAGCAACTGCGATGCAAACTGCCAAATGAAAAATATGACCCTTAAGAATGTCAATCTGATTTTCCTTCTCCTTTTAATTTAAAAGGAATTTTCTTTCCATACCACTGAAACTGAACTCTATGAATAGACTGCAGCCAAAATGTACTCCGAGATGAAGTGTTACAGGAATAAGTAGTGCAGCTATCCACCTCACCCACTGAATTATTCAAGTTTTTTAAATAAACTAGATTAGAATATCAAAACTCACAAGCACACTAATTCTTAATGTATCACATAAATATCAAGAAAGTGGGCACGGTTGTTCAGTTCCAGTATTTATTCACATGGAATAATCATTTAAATCTTACTTTTGTTTCAACTTCAATATGACATCTTGGGTTGTCCAATTTAAAAAAAAAAAAAAAAGTTCCATCTCAATGTTCCATCTCTTCTTTATTGATAAATTACAATGTATATGATTTCTACTCTTCTCACAGCTTATGAATTTCAAAAATGTTGTATAAAAATAACTACAAGATAGACATTTCAATAATGTCTTGTATTGTCATCATACATTCTATTTCAGAAGTTTCCAACCAGTTTATTACCCAAGACTGACATATATAAAAAACCATATCTAATGTTCTTTCTGGCTATAAAAGATAATTCAGTATTGTTAATAAAATTAATAAACTGATACCCAGAAATCATACTTTCATCCATCTTAAACTTTCCTGGAGAACTGTGTTGCCAATATGGCAAAACTGTTATCTTCCAGAATTAAACAGAAGACATAAATTAGCCAAATCAGAAAGGAGGAAAAAATAAATTATACTGTGAGAAGAGAAGGGGGTCACATCACTGAAATACAGCCATGCATTCTCATCCTGTCCCAAGCACACTCAGCTGTAACTGCTGAGAACACATCACAATTCATAAATAGATTTCACAGTTCAAAAAATATTTGTACTAACAAAATAGCTAACTTATTAAATGACATTCCGAGTAGAAAAAGCGTGTTTTCACATAAACTGAAATTCACTGACTTTAAAAGGACACCAGCAATGCTCACTGTCTTGCAATTTGCTGGGTTTTCTTTCATATTTTTTAATATGTGCTTGCTCTTATGCTTCACTTATCCTCCCTCCAAAGCAAATGTTTGGTAACCTTAAAAATACTAACAATACAAAACTTTAGCTCTGTCTTTTAACATTAGCAGAATAGGAGTGTATGGGAAGAAAAGTATTGTAGTAAGTAGAAAGATTTCAAGGCAAAGTTTCCAACAGATCATCAATGATACTATTTTAATTAAAAATATATAAATCCTTAAAATACTGATTTTTCTTTAACAGCAATAATGCTTTTCTGTTCTGGCTCTGGCTTGAGGTCAGTTACCAAAGTTGATGAGATTATGTAGCCTGTCAATCTGTATGTTCTCACCTAAGAAATCCTGAACAGTTGGACGGTTGCACCACAGTGGGGAAAAGATTAGATACACAGATGATTCCCACAGCAGTACTAAAACTAGTTATTGAGGAAGGACGCTCCCCCATGCCCTCAAATGAGAGTTTCCCCAAAGGGGAAGACAGTAATTTGGACTGCACTGACCAGCCAGTCTCTCACCAGGCAGCGGTCCCAGCGCGGCAGGGAGACAGCAGTACCCCACGCACCGGGGCAGAGAGCTTCGGGTGCTGTGGGGTAGCAAGTGTCTGAGACAGCAAGAGGGAGAGAGAGCTGGCACTGCTGTGGTGGAGGGACACAAACCCACAGGAGACCGGGCTGCATTAGTTTTTGTTGTCCATGGACAACCTGTGTGTTGTCCAAGTGGCTGACACAACGAAGACCAACGGGAACCCCCAGGACCGCAGTCACAGTAACTTGTGTACGAATCAGAAATCCTTCTGCGAATTTTCCTCTCTGCAAAGGCAAGCAGCTGGGGGTGGTACCTGATCACTACGTTTGTGTATATATTTCAAAGCATCGCTGGAAACTACAAATGAAAAGATCAGACTGGTTAGCAGTTTTCTGATCTTTTTACTACCTTGCACGGCAACAATGCAACAGTAAGTAACATGGGTCACCTCTCCGAGCTTTACTGGCAGTGCAGATAATTGCACAAAAATAGCATGACTCAAATAGGAATTGCCAAAAAACAATTTTCTTATTTCCCTCCTCTCCCTTCCCTTAAAATCTAATACAGGAAAGCACTTAAACATGGATTTAAGATTACAGTTATACTGCAGATTTTGCCAGGTCTGAACACAGAGCTTTAACCACAGGATCTCAAGACCTACTGTTCTTGTGCCTTCAGTAAAGCAAAGGTAGTCAAAGCTGGGGAAAGGGGAACAGCTTCTTGCAGCTGCTTGGCTCCACGCTGAGATACGTGCCGTCTTGCGTGCTCCTCCTGCAGTCTTCAGCAAGGTCAGACACGTTAGCTTTAACCTTTACTGCCACGTGCCGCTACTCCCTCCCCAGTTGTTATTGCTCCCCTTGCTACGTCTGGGGGATAACTCTGTTAGTACTCCCTAATTTACTTCAGGGATAATCAGATATTACTGGAAATCAGAAGACGACACACGTCAGCTTCTTTCTCATTTCATCTGTGTTATACGCAGGAGGAAAGCCGCGTTTGGATTTCCACCGACATCAGGCTGCGTGCCTGAAGACGTACCTGAATTCCCACCCCTAGATTAATTCTCATGTGTTTTTTGTTCAGCAAAAGACCCTAGACAGAACATACAACAATTTAAGAATATTTTTGCAAACCCGAAGAAAAATATTCTGAAACAGTTCTTAAATAACAGAAAAATGCCAAAAAGGTTTATGATTTTAGCTAAAAATAAAACAAATATTTTATTTAGAAATATACAGGCTTTTGAAGTTTTTAGAGTTTGCTGAATTATTTAATTTCTCATACTCATGCACAGAGATAAAGACTCATCAGGGCTGAGACAATCACAGGAAGGATGTGGCATAGACTGCTCTCTTTCAAATGCCCTCACATTTTTTGCTGCTAGAAATAAATATACATGATCACAAATGCTAACTGCTACACATTTATCATCTAAAGGCAATGATCTTCTCTGCTTTAATGTACCATGCAACATTTTATTATCACTGTGTAGTACCGAATTAGTTTAATTAGTTAGCAGTATCAGAGAGCTAGCAATTCCACCTGACCATTTGGACCTATTTGACCTGACCGAGCTACTGTTTGTTGCATCTATGCCTCTAAGCTTGTGGACATACAACTTTGTCTTCACTCACATTAGTAAAGTAATAACCTAATAAGTTCAGAGATATATTTTATCTCTAGTAAAATTGATAAAATTAGCAGCAAAATAGCATAGTGTGCACATATACAATACTATCCCCCAGGAACTATTTATAATACACAATATTTTTGTTTCCATTAATCCAAATATGAACTTCAGTTCTTTCATTACTAACAGAAACACATTCCTGAAACATAGCCAGAAGATTACAGTTTCATGGTGCATAAACTTCAGACAAAAATACTGTGAAATGTTTTTACTATGCAAATAATTAGATCAACTATAAATTTCATCAAGTGACCCTACTACCGAATACTGTACTACTGATAATAAACAGCAACAACAACAGAGGCAAGCATAAGATAAATCTTTGAAAATCCAATTTGTTTGATGCATATTCCTTCTGAGTTATCTTAGAAATTGTATCACATTATAAAACCTCAAAAACATTGATACAAACATTACAATAAAAAAACCTCAGTGAAAGTTCATTAATCATATGATTACGTTTAAAGTTTACATTTCAGTCTTATATTCTTTGCATATTTTAAAATTGATAAAACTGTGTGTGCAGAACGAGTGACTGATCATTTTAAACAACCAAATGAATGGTTTTATAATAGGAATAAAAGTAATTTTGAATTAAACAGAAAAAAGTACTGTCAGGAATAATTTCAATGAGGTGTTTTTCCATAAAAAACACACTTGTGTGCCAATACTGCCCAAAAGTAATCCCTAATCTCAAAGTTAATATTCAATATCCTAAATCCTCAAAGTTCATTATACAACTGAGGACATACACTTCACTTTTACTAGCAAATTCAGTTTCTCAAAGCAGCAGTGGATAAAATAAACAGTGTATGACTACAATTGCTCCAGTTATAAGTCTTACCCACCTCCATGCACAGGAAAGCAAAATACCTGTATTTATATAAAAGTAAAATATCTCCACTGATTTTAATAGCTCAAGATCAGATCTTTAGTGAAAAACAGTGGCCTTTGATTTGGAAAGACTCGAAGCATGTGCTTAAATGTTAAGAAAATCTGTATTTTCTTAACTAAAAGTAATGTTGAGCAGAGTGTAGAATTGAGAATTCTGAAGTAATTAGAGAAGTAATTAAAGAAATCTTTTTCAACAGAGGAAGAATGATCTGAGAGCTTTTTCTTTTTCATCCACTCCCAGCTCCTTGTATTAATAAGTTTGGCAACTGATTTTGTCACAGAAGTACTTCTATACAACGTTCTTACACAAGCACCAGTGGCTGACCTCACGAAGAAATCTGATTAATATACTTATTCTGATTATTTATTTATTTTGAAGTTTCTCAATATATCATGACAGAGCCATGGAAAAAAAATCACACTTAAGCTTATATCAAGTAACTTCAGATAGTATCATATTTTTATCATAATATACAAATTCTTATTCCATTTCTGGTATTTGTCAGAGAAGTATCACACCTACATCAACCACACAGTTTGAAAATGCCAGTTTAACAACTGAAGAACAGTCTTTACATTGCAGCACAAACATATTCTGCTCATTCATACATCTTCCATTTTCCTTTTATTTAAACAAAGCAAAAAATGAGAAAAATCTATCTTTTAAAGTCACATGGTTCAACTGGAAGATTAACAATATAAAACAGTTGGAAAAAAAACAGGAAAAGGTCTTAATACAGAACAGAACAGAGAAACAGCAAAAGACCAAAATAGCAGGTGTTTATAGTAAGTAAATAGTTACCAAAGTACTAAGATATTTACATCTGTATCTAAAACAAATTAAGTCAAATTGAGTTTCACTACTAAGAAAGATAACTTCATTTTCTAAAACCATCCAGAAAGCGTTGATCATGAAAGGAAAAAAGAATGAGGAATGAGACAATACTGCTCAAATTAAATCTCTGGTACCCTCTTTCTCTACAAGTTGTTTTAGCTCAGTATTTTACTGCTATTTTAATTCTCTTAGATATTTCTTTAAAAGTTAGTTTGATAAAAAATTTCTGCTTAAATACAAATAATCAGAAAGTAGATTTTTGCTATGAATCTCTTTCAGTCATTCCAATTTCATATTTCTATAAAGACAAAGAAAAGGCGTAAGTAAAAAGATAGTTCTGAAAAACATCCTTTACAGTTTCTCACATATCTTGATTTCTACACCTACTTTCTGTTGAAGACCCAGGAAGAAGAAAGGGAAGAAAAACCTTGGATGTGTAAATAATAGGCAGAAAATCTTTGCTGAGTTCAGTTTGGTTTGCAAAACTTATTTTTGGTCCACTGGCAAATTATTAATGAAAAACAAAAATTTAAATAATTTCATCCTTGTTTAGAATAATTATTCATTTCTATTGATAAGAAAAACAGCAAAGAAAAACATGAATAGCTTCAGAAAGTAATAGTCCTATGACTATCAACTGACACCATCTTGCAGAAACCAGATTATTCAATGTCATATAAAGACATACCTTTTTATCATATACATCTTGCCAGTTTACTCCAGCAAAGAAACTATGACGCATGATTTCTTTTGCATCATCTGGGCCTCCACCAAGTCTGAGGAGAGAAGAAAACATTTCACATTATACAAGCTTTATTTTAAAGCGTGACTATGTTATTGTGATTGTTAGAGAAGTGACCATTTATTTTTGAACAGCCAGGAACAATTCTCTCCTGTTTAATATGAAATTCCAGTGATGTCAAGAGAAAAAAATGGTAACAAAAGTATCCGAACAACATTTTATTCTATTTGATTATTCAGCGTTCATTACAAACTTTTTCGTAATTCATCTGTTTTAGAAACATACTTAACTTTAGTTTTCTTGAAAGACCAACTAACATTCTGGCATTATTAAAAATCAAAACCAACCCAACAACCTTGACACAAAATTTTGCCAAGGAGATGCCAGGCACGGAATCTATAATGATTCACACATCATTTTTATACAGTGTTCACTGCTGTTGCATCTGGGTGCTGTAACAATTAACCAATTACCATAAAATAGTCTCAATCTGAGTCAATTAGTATAAATTAATAAATTGTAGGCCTGCTGAGAAGGTTATTTAAAGGCCATTGTAAATAACCACACTGTTCACTGTGGCCTGTAGCTTGCCAAAGCCAGACTCTGGCACATCATCTCAGGAAGTGAATCCCATGCCATGGATAGCAGCCTCCTGCATTGGGTGAACTTGCCAAGGTGTTTTGAGCTTGTGTAAGTGGTCACCATTGCCAAAAGGAGGAGGGTCCTAGCCCTGCCTGCAGTTCTCCCCGCTCCCTTCCAGCTACAGCATCCCTGCCATTGACTGTGGTACTCACTGGACTCTATGGGACGATTCAACTCACTAACCTGGAAGGAACCCAACCCAGCAATGAAAATGCAAGAACAAACAGGCAGTTTTCTAGTGCTCTAGCAAGTCAAATTTGACTCAGCAATGAGGTCAGTGAACTCCCTTGAGCTGCTTTTGGTAGAGACAGAGCCATACACCCAGGACAGGGGATGAAGGATGGGACCCCTGCCTCTTTCAAAAGCACTGAACTGTTAGGATTGCTCAGCGGTCATATAAATTCTCTCTGAGTCAGGCTGTCCCATCATCTAACATCAAGAAGCTGCAGCTAAATCTTAACAAAGAACTCATACACGTCAAGTATTAGCAGGGAGAATGACGTAGGCAGTTTGTGCTTCATTAAAAGGAACTATCAAAGATTTAAAGAAAATTTTAAAAAGCAACCTTTTAAGCAAGATGAATTCTTCTCGGAAGTATTTACTGCAATCAGCAGTAATTCCCATAACCAAGGAAAATAAAACCTAGTATTGCTAATATTCTGCTGGCAAATTAAAAAAAAGTATTCTGGACCTCTACCTCAGTCTTGTAGTAACTGGGTATGAAGTTATTCTCATTTCAAAGCAGTGTTCTCCTTCTGTTTCCCAATTACTCATTGTAAATTTTTCTACCTCCCAGCAGTCTCCAGATTTCTCTCAGTATCTTCCTATCCAGCTGTTCAGAGAAAAGCTGAGCTCCACTTAACCTCTGTGTTCCCCCCTATTTATCAGTAGCTAACACCAGAACTTGAATATGAATAAGCTTATAAACATAAGCCTTTCATAAACACTGTTGTCTGCACAAATTAATTACAGGCAAGTATCTTTATCATTCTAAAGGTTAATATATTTGATGGGTCAGATTGTTTAGAGACTAAAGTGCATTAGAAGTTGCTACAGTAACAAATTTTCATTTGAGTCTCCATGTCTTTTGTTGGCTCTTCAGAGTTTGCTTTTACTACTGTGTATCTAGTGAAAGGGGACATTGCTGGGCAGCAAAAGAAAGGCTGACTGCTTGTGCTACCCTGGCTGCTGCGCTTGGGTGCAAGTGGATCCTCAGAGCGATGGGGTCACTGGTCATGCCCTGAGCACCACTGAGCACATGCAGCTAGGGAAAACTTCCTGAGTACACACTTGCATTGGAGGGAGGATGGACAGATGGAAAGGAGAGACGGACAGACAGAAGGAATCCTGCGCTCCTAAAACAGGCTGAGAGACTCCCAAGAGGAGCAGGGAGCGTGGGCCAAAGAGGGAACCTAAAGGCACGTCTCACTGACTGACACAGAGGTTTATTCTGGAACGAGAGAGAACTGGACATTGCTTGTCCTGCGCAGGGAGTCACTGGAAGATGGCTGGCCTAGAAAACAGAACTGGAGGAAAAAGCCCACCACAAATGGGCACAGGCAGCAGTTGGTGGTATTTGCTTTCAAACCTTTGTATTTAAATCTGGCTCAGAAGATCTGCATATTACTTAACAGGTTTCTAGTTTATGTGACCTAATATGTGATCTAACTATGTGTTATTAATAAAATACAGCTGTGCGCAGGAAGCCTTCTAATGTCTTCAGGCATGATCACTTCCAAGACAATTTGGGGTAGTCCCTCAATACTATAGCCAACTCAGGGACAAGTCAGTCATACTCTCCAAAATTAATTTAGTGCTTACAATTAAAAAGGAACAAAGAAACAAGGTGATTTCACTTAGCAGCCTACAGTCTCAAATTTCCACTTTTTTAATGCAGCAACTATATATGGCAAGTTTTACCTACAAAGGAGAATAAAACATGTGGAACAGAACACTTTTTTAAAAAATATTTTACAGCAAACACAGGCATCTTTTCAGGTTTAGGCTGAATGGGAAATACATATTGTGCATTGTTCAAAGTAATCTTCCAAATACAATGTCAGGCATAGGTTTCAAATCATCATCGCTTAAGTCTAAAAATACTTACTTTAGAAAAAGTATATGTACCAAACTTGCTTCCTTTTTTCCCCCTCGGACAAGACCTTACCAGTGCCTTTCCATAGCAGCAATAAACTTTAATCCTGGACCATGTGCTACACCTGAATAGGGCTTTGCCAAGGCTTCAGTTTAAAAATTTCTATTACTCACTAATGCAACACCTTTATAATGCACAAATACTTACAGTTCGTTAGTATAATAATATAAGCGTTTCCAAACTGCCATCCATGTGCCAAGCAAAACTCACAAGATTTGCTATGCATCTTACCTGCTAAATAAACTGTATCATCTAGAGAATATAAAGCCGTAACACTATTACACAGTTGTCACTGTGCCCCTAGTCACCTAGTAAGTAGCTTTCAATGATCAAAATTTCATTAATACTTACACAAAAGTATTTAATGGAAGGTTTTGTTTCCAGGTTGATACAAATTCCTATTGCTGTGGAAAGCATAAGCTAACATCAGGCATTAAACTACAGTCTATGGGACATGGGTAGCTCCCAGTAAAACTCCGTCTTGTCAGTAGCCTGCTTTCAGCAGCTTCTGACTTTGGGCAACTCAGAGGCAGGTTGCCAGCGACATGGTTCAGCCCAGCCCTGGTGCAGCCTGTTCTGTCTGTTGCTGCAGATGGCCATCTCCTCTACACTCAAGTAAATCACTCTAAATTCTTAAAAGTTAAAATTAAGATACTAGGTCCTTAACGTTCTTCTGCACTTACCGCTTATTTGGATCTTTTATCAGTAGGCCTGAAAGTAATGATTTTGCATCTGCAGAAAGAGTTCGAGGAAATTTTATGTCCTCCATTAGTATCAGTTCAAACAGTTTCTCATGATCTTGGTTGTAGAATGGTAATCTCCCACACATCATTTCATACATGACAACTCCTAATCCCCACCAGTCCACTGCACGACCATAGTCATTATCTTCCAACACCTAAAACAGAAACCAAAACCAGGTGTAAAGATGTATGGTATTTCAGACATGATCATTTCAGTCTATTTGGATCGTCTCTTTATGAGTGTACTTTTAAGACTTTATTTCTGCAGCATGCAACAAGGGCTCCAAGAACTCAGATCTGATATACACAACTGCAGTACTAATCCATGCACTGCAGATAGCTAAAATTTCAGACATACTGGGAACTGTATTGTTACTCCAAATGTAATTCATCAGAAACAAGCATAATATAAGGCTGAGAAAGTCCCCTCCCCAAATGATCATTACTGCATTTTCCTCTTTCCTAGGTCCTACTTTACGACCCTTTTTATAATGTACATAGTTTTAGGGAGAGACATTGAATCTACTGGCACTCTACCTCAGTCAGATTCCTCACCAGAAACACTCACCCTGCTCCATCACTTCCTCTCTCCTTATACCACTAGTAAGAATAAAGACTGACATTTAGAAACACCTTAATCTTATTAAGGTAAGTTATTCATTTATAACCTTTGTTTCTATTAAGAGCTCCTGACGGTTCCATTATGTTCCATGAAGAAATCCAAAACAGCCAGACTGTGCTAATGCATAGAAATATGATTGTCTCCAATATTTATGTGCCTAAAAGATGACTTACTCCACCGCTCCTCTACAAGCAGCCCCATTCAGAATCAGAATAAGGAACCTAAACAGTATGTCTTTAATACATCTATATATCAAATTATAGAAATGGAGACAACATAACAGTATAATATAGTTATAATGAAACCATAAGCGGTAAGGAAACGGAAGGGTACTGCGTGTGTGTGCATATATATATATATGATTCAGATGTTCTGTAAAATTACTATTAACATGTCATATCCTTTCACTCAAAAAGGATACAGCAATTAGAAAAGCAACAATCAGAAGTTAGTAAGTGGTAACACAGAGGGCATGTGCCTAAATTGCTAGTATTTGCTGCAGAAAGGTAAATTAAAGAGGCAAAAACCTCAAAACAGTAAATTGCAAATTTTAATAGTAAACAGTAACAGAGACTAGAGAAATGCAGCTAATCCAACTGGACTATATTTATAAGGAATTTTACAGATCTCTGTATCATTAAAAGCTAGATCCTGACAGGCAGCACGAGTGATTAAAAAGAGTTAACAGAAAACAACACTGTTTGCAACACAGTCACAGGCAGCCAGCAAAGCCAAGAGCTTCTCAGCGCCCCACGAGGAGGTGGGCACACAGGAACCCTCTGTCCTCGTGAAAACCTGGTGACAGGTAGTAAAGCCTCCGGGCTTTAAGGAATAAGGCAACCCTGACCAACACGGACCAGAAATAAATGTTCCTGCGAGCGCAGTTACCCTACGACTCCCAAAGCGGCCTGCGCCGCCTTCCAGCGGTTCCCGCCGAAGCAGGGGCAGGCCGAGCCCTCCGCCACGCGGGACGCCGAGCGGCCCCGACGGCCCCGCGCAGCGCAAGGACGGGCGCGCGGCCCTGGCCAGCCCTAGCGAGGGGCGCGCAGCCCTTTGATCCGCCTCTGCTTTTTGTCCCCCAGTAAACCCAAGCCAGTGCTGAAGCATCTGGTACGTGCTACTAGCAGAAACAAAACACGGTCTGATCCGGTACGGCAATTCTGACAATACAGTAGTAATTAATGCAGTCAAATTCGGTTTTCACTTTCCTTAAGGAATAGTAGAAGAAATATGATGAAAAGAAGTGTATCACAAATCCCTTTTGTGTATATAAGATTAAAAAGCATAAATATTAACACATTAACACATACTATTTACAACTGTGCCAAAACACACAGACTCGTTACATCATTGATATTTCCAAATAAAGGGTGAAATTTTGGGAAGCGTAAAATACAACAAATTATCTGAATAAGTACATATGACAAAACTAACTAAAATAACTCCAGCATTGTAAAATTAATTAAATGTTTTATGAGTTTGAGCATATTGCAAGCTATTTGCTGAAAAATTGTATATGAAATCTGTGACACTTAACATCTTTAAATCACCATGTCTTCAGCTGTAGAATAAAAGCATTATACATTTTTCTATTTAACGTATTATCACTGTTTACCATTACCCCTATTTGTACTGGTGGATATTCTTTTCTTTTGAAGATAGTAAAATGAATAAAATTGTGAGGCAGGGGTAGACTTATAAAATAGGCAATGGGAAGATAAAACCTTTCATTCTCAAACAAGGCAAATCACATGGCCAATAGCTGAAGCGAACTGTATCTGGGGCTTTACCTAATTTATGCAGGACTTTACCTAATAATAATAAAAAGTATGAGCAACCTTTTGCTGCATTCCCACAACAGCCACAAAACAGTGGTACAAAGAAAGAGCCAAATGTGATTTTTAACCTCTTTTTACATAAAATCATAAAAAAGCATAAAAGCTGGATTAACTGCCTCCCGAACCTGCGTATCACCAGCCGGGTTCTCATCCCCAGCTGGCAAAACTGGCAACTCTTTATTTTTGTTTAAATACCTGGTTTACAGCCAGCCGGAGAAGAAAGAGCATCAAAAGGGTTTAGTTTAGGCAAAAGGAAAATAGTTCTGAAAAGTGTATAAATAAAGAGTAATGCATCTCAGCTCATTTTAATATAACTGTAATAAATTTATGCATAATGCACCAAATGTAAATACACACAATTTTGTTTTCTTCAAATCATCCCTACTCCTACTGGTGCTAAGAGTCTCTATTGGTATTTGCAGGCAGTCAGAAATCAATGGAAGTGCTGGAGCCCACTAACGCCTAATGATCAAATCCAATGAGAGTAAGCACGAGAACATACATACTACCCTAGCACTACAGAACCCTTTTCAGTTTTTGGATCTGAGAGATTTGCTTTTAATTATAATGTATATAGGTCAAGAAAGCTTCAGCTCAGTGCTAGAAGAAACATGACACAGTAGCATGCTTGGTACCTATGACTAATCCAATCTCTTCTGTACCATGAGATGGATACTTGCTTTCAGGAAATCCTTCTCAGGCCATGAGGACAGGAAGTGAGCAATAGCTCACCAACACCTGCCAACGCACAGACTCTGTGGGAAGTTTGTATGGACTTTGCATGTTGTTGCCTCCATCATCTCCAGTCAATTCTTGTTCTCCTCTATGGACATAACAACCTTTCCTTAAGTGAGCACACTATCCTAACAACCAAGTCCCTTTAAGGTCACAGTAAAAAATATAGCAGGCCCACCAAACTCAACCCATAGGGCACAAGTTGAACTACTCTTTTATGTGTTACAAAGCGAAATATTAATATTTTGTAGGGGTACCAAACAGAGGAATTGCACAAACACTGAAGTTACAGAAATAGCAACTCTACTGAGTACAGCTGACTCCAGTCAGCTGTATCTTCATGATGTAAAGATGAAGTTACATGCTTCTTCCCTCAAAATTTGTTTCAACAGCCAAATCATTCAGGTATATGACTTCTGTTGATTCATCTTCAGTTTTCCAAAAATCCCAATGACCGAGTCAAGATCTAAATGAGGTTTCAGGAGATTACAGGTCTAGTGTGATTCAACTTCAGCATGCGGGCAACATTTATATTCACTCATCACTGCACACAAATGACTTCCCAGGGTCTAGTGAAGTAGGAGATAGGCTGACTAAGGTTCAGTTTTGATGGTACTATAACTATACAAAAGAAAAAAAATCAAAAAATGGCCAGCGGTTTTATTAATTGAGAGTAATTTCATTCCATTTGCTATTAAGGCTGTAGTTCAACAACTGCTTCTTTTAGACATGGTGCCACCCTAATTCATGCTCTCATTCCTATTCCCTCACCACACTTCACTTACATTGCTAAAACTGTGCAACGCACTGGATCAGAGACTAGAGTGGTATTAAAAAAAAAAAAATGTTAAAATATTGATTGTTTCGCCCAGGGTTATCTCTAACCCAGGTTAAGTTTTCTGACCTAAGTCACCGCACAGTCACAGAAGTGGAGCATCCAGGGCAAGGGGGGCTTAACCTGGCATTGCCACAGGAAGAAATGCTTGTCAGGCTCTGCCCTGCAGCTCGCAGCACAGAAGGGACTGAAGCTGCCTCTCCCAGCTAGTCCTGCGCGCACACAGCTGCAACAGCCACTTTCTCATCAAGGGAAGATTAAGGGCCTGATTCTCTTCCCAACCGGGATCACTTTAAAGCATTCTGCCATTATAAAAGGGCTCCAAAGTGGGCATAAATTAATTTCTGCATTTAAACTATTACATTTTTTATGGGTGTTGATTTTGTCTGAAACATACACCTACATCTGTAATAATTAAAAGAAGACACTGTCTGGGTTTATATGGATGCTTTAAAAAAAAATCTGCACAGGTGTTGCAAAGGTTTGTATTTTTTCAGTTTTAGATAAACATACAAGAGGTTAAGTAACATACACACTCTCTAACAACCAAGAAACATTAGTCAGGCATCTGCTTCCAGGCATATGCAGGTACTTTAGTGCTTTTATGGATGTTTTACAGGCACCGGACAATATTATCATTTCAGCTAACGGAAAGCTATTTATTTACATTAAAACTTTCATTTATATTGTGTTCAAAAGGCAACCAAACACAACTCTTATATTTATTTTATACAGAAAGCTCTACACTAGCTATAACAGCATTTGTTTCATTAGTTAGGAGCTGTTTTTCTGAGGTATCAAATCTCAAAAAATTTGACATAAAAAATATAGAAAACAACTGCATATTTTAAAGCAAACTAAACAGCACATGTATCATTAAATATAGTCCATGCCACAGTTCCTCATGGCTTAGAAAGCCATTCCCAATTCTCTCTAAAATTTACTGAGATAGCAAGGATAACCAACTGCAACAGTAAGGAAAAAGTATGCTATAGTGACCACCATCTGCTTGCCCTTGGTGGGCTCTGCCAAGCCAGCAGTAGCAATGACCAAGTGTGTGATGGGGTGGTGCTTCACAGACACACTAAAGCCCATCAAGCCACATATGCATAATTCACAATCCAGTTCACAAACTGAATTTTGCTTTCATGACGGCTAAAGCTGCATCAACACACTGCTGTGTGGCTAAGATTGCAGTGGTACAAATGTGTCTTGCCCCTCATACAATTCACGTTGCTCACAGGTTCCAAGAAAAATCTTGTATTGCCATTTATCAGCTAAAAGCAATCCTCTAATACTACTCTCCACTGCGAGAAGTCCAGTGTTATGGATTAGAAAACATTAATAACATTTTTAGTGCCACTGCAAGTCTTCTCTTTTCCAGAAAGCAAATTAATTAAAAAGAGTTCTTCCTCTGCTTCATTAGTGGTTGTAGATTTTCATGATCAGGCTTATCAATCTACACATTATCAAGTGTCTTTTGTTTTAGGAACATCATCCCTTTAAGAATCAAATATACAATCAACACAATTTGATGTTCATTCAATTTTTATGCTAAAATCTACTGCAAATACCTCTCTTACTATATTGGCTCTTTATTTCTTCCATAGCTAGAGCCAAAACCTTTTTAAATATGTTTACCACAGGAACATTGTTCACAGACTTCTATTGGGCTGCTATGTACTACTTCCCTCTTCTGGGCTGCAGCAACTTGAGACACGTTTGCAAAAGTTTGTTTATAAGGGCTGAGGTAGAGACTTGGGAAGCAGGTGATTAAATGAGTCAGCCAAAGATAAGTCAATATATATATGTGCAACGCTTTAACAGGATGTTGTCAGAAGAAACTTTTTTGTTTTGAAAGTTAGCAGCCAGTACAACAGGTGAAATTTGGGACCATCTGAAATCAATTATGTATTTACCCTTGACTTCAGTGAAACTATGGTTCTCTGATATTTCAAATAATAACAGAAATGGTACACTGGGCAAGCTGTGACTGTCTCAGAAACAAACTGAGCCAAAATTTAGAAAATCCACTGATTTTACTTTTAGTATGTCTTCTTGAAAATAAACATCTCTGATAAGCAGCCTCTCAAAGCTTTCTCTGATTATCCATTAGAAATTCACACATTTAACAAAAGTACTTCCAACAGGTCACCAAAAGCTGCTACAACTCCCGAACTTCACAATCCTAGACAAATATAGCTACAGCCTTGAAAATGAAAGGCTTCATACAACTCGTTGTCAGTTTTCTACAAATGCTTATTACTATTGGGTTTTATCTTTAAAAGAATATTATCAAAACCTCATTTTTGTACTTTGTGCTAGATAACTTACTGGAAAGGCAATTGTATTTTTTGACCTAGTTACGGTTTGTCTTAATACATTAGGTATAGACATTCTTGATAGGACATCACAAATAGTTTGTTGCTCAATCAATAATTTTGACAGAACAGATGGGAAAAGATTTAAATATCTAAACAAATTGTCTGCACACCTATGTTGTGAAAGAAAACTGAGAACTTGTATATACCAATGCACTGTTAATTTAAGGGGAAAAAACTGTTTTCAATTAACCTTACAGTTCAGGTGGAGTGTATGTTCCTTAAGCATTCCTAGTAACCCTTCACACATTTTTATTGCTACAGTTGTTGGTCTGCTAACAAATATTCACCCACATATTATTCAACAAAAGTTAAAAAGTATATTTGTTAGAACTTTATATCAAATGTGGTACCTGCTGCAACAATGAGAAAGTATATAATCTAATACCAATGAACAAAGGTAACACACATCTTTTTTATACAAACAGACATTCAAAGAAAGCTACGATTGCCTATTATTATATAAATTTAGCTACTATAACTGTATTTTAGTATGATCAGGGAAAGTATTACTGCTTTTACAGTTAAAATCACTTGAACTGATACTGATTGCTTTCATTCTATAGAGCTGGAAAGAAAAACTGTCAAGGCTGTAAATGTTCTGGGAAATAGATACCTGAGAATTCAGTAAAGGAAGAGTTTTCTATTACTGCTCTGTTTTTTCCAGGTAGTTTTTCTCAATTTTGGAATAGTCAGTTTGTTCAACCTCTTACAAGAAACTGTGACTTCAACAGAATTTAAGATAAACAAAAGTCAAGCTATTGCACATGAATAAAGTATCCTAGCAAAGGACTCTTTAAGACATCACTGGCAACACTGACCTACCCCCAGTTAAAAAAAGAAAAAAGAAAAAAAAACTCCTCAAAAGTAAAATCTATTCAACGGACCAAAAAAAAACCCAACTGGGTAATACATCTCTATTGCAGAATTAACAGATACCTTTCAGAGGAGACAAGTGAAAACAAAAAGATTCAGTCTCTGATATCTCCACCAGTTTGGTACTATTGTGAGAAAAACTGAGAATCTATTCCTAACTCAATTATCACTGCACTAGCAGTAGTCTCCATAACATGTACTACCATACGATGCAAAACTTGTGTGAGAAGTAATAATGATAATATTGTGTTATTTCTTTCTGGTTGCTTGCCATTTTAGCTGAAAAGATTTTGAAATTTACCAATGTTAAACAGCATTTGTTCAACTTTTATCTTCCATTGCTTTCACAGAAACAAAAGACTTCTACTGAGACGGAAATAGTATTTGCATTGATTAAATGAAAATTAATGACAAATGTTTTAAACTTACAATGTTACCGAGACAGCCTTTATAAGAAACTTTTACTTTTTTATATAAAAATGTGGTTTTTGTTAGAAAATTGCTTTCTGTTTTAAAGTTCTGGTTTGAATACAGCAGTTTATTTACAGGCAATATGGAGCTAATTTGTTTTCTAGTCTTTTGTTTGTTTTATTATTTTTGTATATTTGTTACATATTTCCCCTTGAGAAGTCTGATACTGCATGTGGACAATTAGTTTTTGTGTCTGGTGAGATTAGCCAGATTGCATGAAAATTCAAATTCACGTTACATCACTGGTTATCTGGCTTCAGGAGAAAGTCTAACTTTTGTGCTTATAGCAACACAGCAACTCTGGTGTTGCAGCAGCTCTTCCATGTGTGTAACTGAGCATTAGTTTTTTCATACTCTCATCTAAATGCTTCCTGTCTTTTGATCTTGATAGTGGTGATTGCAAACAAATGATGTTCTTTCTAGTGTGGATACCCTGCCTTGTCCATGTTCCATCATATTCACCTCAGGGCCCTGTTGGCAATGCCAAGTTGCCAAAAATACTAGAATTCAAATTACTAACATTGTTGATGACTTAGGCACATAAGATGACACATTGTGGAACACTAAAGGATAGTAAGTGATTAAAAAAAAAAAAAAAAAAAAAGATCACATTTGAATTTTCATGAGGTACTAGCATTTCAAGATAAAACAACTTTTTGCATTTCCATTTCCTTTCAACATAAAAAAATAATTTGGTACTTGGAATTCTGGTGTGAAGAGAAAATTGTGAAATTCTCATAAATCAGAAAGGAAAATATTTTCAGGCATAGACACTCTTCCTTCCTCCCCATACTTCTGACCTGCTCTCACCAGAAATAAAATATAGACAGATCTACAATAGACAGCTGTTCAAGGGCACATGCCAACACTAAGATGTATTTCCACAGGTAAGACAAATTCTATTGTGCCTCTACTAGGAATCAAATTATACATGAAACAGATAAGTAAACAGAGAGTAAACACACTAAAACAATCCCTTTGAAACCAAAAGAAAAATTAATTAAGCAGAATATATCAACAGAACTACACTGTTTTGATACTGAGCAAGCTAAACTTATTTTAATGGAAATGAATAAAAAGCTGTCAGAAGTTGGGGTGTTTTTTTTTGGTTTTACAGAAAAAAAAATAACAAAAGCAAAGTGTTCTGTCACCATGGAACAGTTATACTTCATACTATATGTTAAGACAAACATAATAGGTGATACCTACTTAATTATCAAAAGACAAAATAATTACGGCATCAGTTTTCTTAGGACACTTCCCAATTAAATATTCAACAGATTAGTTTTTAATTCATCAAGTAAAATATATTTCACCTACTGAAACATTATAAAAGGAATCTTTGTTTTGTTTATAACTCAACAGATATTTATATCAAGACCCAGTTAAACAAATGCAAGGAAATAAACAAATCCTCATTCCTTGTACAGAAGGTAGGTCCTTGTACAGAACAGTTCACATACAAAAACCTGATCCCTGTTTTGTGAGATGCACCTCATCTACTTACTCAGCTTTACATTTGCCTATATGACAAACATGTAATGGTGCCTCGTACAGATTAGCTCTATGTCATACCTGTTTCCCAGGAAAAACATTAACATACGTATATATATTTAATCTTGTAAGAGGAGAGGTAAAATCTTTTCGTGATACTAGAGGTAAAATACTCTTACAGTCTACAGCAATACCAGTGTGGGATATTAAAGAAAGATCCTCTGGCAACTTCCTTCAAATATAGGAAACAATTGATTTGAATGCATCTTTTTAAAGAGAAATAAAAAAAACACAACTTCCACCTTTAAAGTCTCTATCTGATAAAAATTAATATTCTATATACGGACAAAAGAATGCTATTGAATATACTTTCATAAATTTACATTGAATGCTAGTAAGTTCCATTTCTTTCTAATAGTGAAGTTTTCGGGGGGGGTTTGCCACTCTATTTTGTTCATTCTAACTTGGCAATCAAAGATTTTTATTTTTACACTATTACAGAAGTGCATTTTTCTACGTTTCCAAAACCACCTTATTCAACCTTCCCCATCTGTCACCATCTGCTTCTTTTTAGCATGTACTTTTTGTGTGATCACATAAGCATGTGAAAAATAACTAACATTCAGATGATTGTCTGCTGGTACATTTGAGAACTGGGCATAATAAAAGTGAACTGCCAAAACGTACTTAACACTTCTAATTTTGTTGGGTCTTGCATGTGAGCTACATTTGATTTTCAAACTGTTTTACAGTTGGAAAGTTGATCAGGTACTCTAACTCAACAGTAAAACTGAGACTACATAATTAGCTCAGTGCTAAAAAGATTACATTCAATGAGAGGAATAAAACCCAGAAATCCATCCACAAGAGTTCACACACTGATCCTGATGGACTCAATCTGCACCAGGTTGCCAGAGGCAGGATAATGTGCTACAAGGAGCCTACACCTGGATGGTCACAACCTGTGTCTTCGGTAAGCTGCCAAAGGACAAGGAATAAAGGACTCCCGTAATTTAAGTATCTAAGAAATCTCATGGAAAGGTAGGAGGAGCAAAGAAACTAAGACAAGAGTGGAAATGCATAGAAATTCAATGCAGTCCCTTAACAATACAGCAAATGCTGCTTCCAAATGCAAAATAATTGGAAATTGCCATCCAGGCACAAACACTGGATGGTGGAAGTGTCAGCTGCCAGAACCCTGTCATGCTTCAGCATAACATTTCTGCATACTATGCACTTCTTAATAAAGCTTACAAGGTCTGTAAAAAGAACAAAAGAGGTACGAAGCTAGAGAAACAAATTATCTCCCACTCTCCAAAAATATATTAACCTCACTATAAGAGAAATTCATACATGAAATTCTTTCTCTCTTGTTAGAGTACCACCATAGGCCTCTCAGATCTTTAGGAAAACCGTTATGAGACAGACTACAAACATATTTATACTACCACAGACAATCTGGGAGAGTGTCTCATTAGTCCTTCAAAAAGAAAAAAAATTAACAGAAGTGAATACCTCGAGAAAAATGAAAAGAAGCCTAATAACAACAGAAACTACCCTTCCCCCTAAATAATCCCCCAAAAGCCACCAATGATCAGGCTTTATTAATGACTGTCAGTGATAACTAAACAGGATTGAGAATTTGTTCTCTAAAGCATGATGGAAGACAGAGCTTAAAATTAAAGTTTCTTTTGCACTGTTTCTGCTAACAGTATTTCCAAGTTCCAACTCTGAAAGTTCATACTGCTCTTAAAGCCCCATGAATGCAAATGCCATCTAACAGCATTTCAATAGCTACTTTCCCTTAATTTGTCCCATTTTTTTTTGCAAATTCCTCTTTTTCTCATTCACTTTTGTTATCCAGTAGTTCTAGAGCTAGAAAATAAGGGTATTTAACCATTTTTATAAAGCACTGAAAAGCTGCACAAAATTTTGAAAAGCACATTGCTTAGGTGCCTCAAATATCTTTTAATTCAAATGAAATTTAAAGGAAAAGGAAAACTGGATGAGCCACTACAAAATTCATTCCATCCTTCAGTTCTTCTGTATTCAATTCTCCAGCTCCTCTTCATTTTCTTTAAGTTGGTCATTATTTCTACTGCCCTTCTTCCTTTACATCTCTCTCTGCAAAGCACTCTATTTGCTTCTATTAAGAGAAAATTTGCAAAATAAAATAATTGTCTCCTTTAGTCCAGCTCAGATCTCTTTCCTGCTCACAACTGCATTTTTCCACCGTAAGAAAAAGCTTTTAATCTCTAATCTGTGTTTTCTGGCACGTCAATCTCCCTATAAATCCATCTGATTTATTTCTTAATTCCTTTTACCTCCTTTTAAATTCTCTTGTTATCTGCCTTCTTATTTTACTCAAATTCTTCTCTCTCTTCTATTAAAAAGAGTGCTCTTGGATATATTATCCATACAATAGAGAACACCATGTTCTTTACTGCATAACAGGCTGCTCCTCTTTAAATCCTCTCTTTAGCTAATCTCTCTCAATAGGCATCAGAGGATCCATGATTGCTTCAGTTTGTCCATGATATCGGCTATTTTCATCCACTTCTTGGCAAACAAGCACTTTCATCCTCTTCCCCACATGTGAAGAAGCACTTCATATTGCTATTTCTCCCTGCATTAAAATCCCTCTTTAAAACTCTCCTTTGCTACAATGACTTCAAAAACTTAAACATCAACTATAACGCTAGCCAGTACTGTCTCACTGCATTCCTGTGGTTCCCTTTCTGCCCAAATCCATTAGCTCCGACTCATATGTGGTAAACTGTGCGGAAGATCATCTTATTCTCAGCTAGACAAGTTATCAGACTGCCTTTGGCAAATATCCTGATCCAATACAAGTGTTACAAAGAATTAAATAAATATATAGCTGCACTAGTGACAAAATGCTTTTCCTGCCTCTACAACATCTGATAATCTGCATACAAAACAACACTCCTACAAAATTCAACTTCAGTTCCTCTAAAAACATAGCAATTTTTCTTCTTGTTATGAAAATATCTTAAGAATAGTTACTCTGATTTGGACAGGGCCTTCCAACACAGGGCATCATCGTTCCCCTTGCTGAATTTCAGTCACTTTCAATGGTCAAGTTCTAGATTTTGGGTCACCCATACATCATTTTACTCTCCAAAAAGTAAAAGCTGAAAGTGAGAAACGAGGTGAAATGTGGGGAAAGACAGCTGCTGCTTTTCAATAAATAATTTTATCTTTTATTTCTCTGATGTAAAACTCAGGGAAACGATTACATATGATCTCCCTCTCATTTCTAAAAGGATAACAGAAAACATTTGCCAAACAAGCATAGTGTACCACATCTTAAGATCTCCATCATTACTACTGGTCTCATGATCTTCTCATGTCTATGGACAAAGGATATGAACCTACTCTGGTCTTATTTATTGTCACACATCTTTAAGTGATAAAGAGTTAGACAAACTATATTGAAATGGTTTTGCATTTTTTTTTTAAAGAAAAGTCTTTGTTCTTTAAGGAAAGTGTTCATCCACCTATTCTGTACTTTTATGCTGACAAAAATTAACTCGATCCTACCACTTTCCCTGATATTAAACTATATCTAAATATCTTTGATTAGCTTCATCTATGAAGAGTCATTTGACTTATCATCCATGGAGTCCCTTACAGTCTAGTCCGTAGCCAAAACATCTTTTGATCTGTTACTAAAAAGATGAAGATCTACAAAATGAATATCAGGTATTCCATCTTGTATCTTCTGTGTGACACCAAAAATCAGTACCACAGTAAGTGCCTTTTTATAGCTAACATTAGTACTTAGTCCTAAGGAAGTACTTTGCCAGTCCATAATGGAAGTCAGCATCTTGCTGAAAAGTGTAATCTCATACAAGAAATTACCCTTGTAAAGGATTAGAGCTACAAAAACTTTGCTTCCTCTACACAAGAAGCTTGGTTTCATGAATATTTATCCTCAATGATCAAATGAAAACTATCAAAATCCAAAATGCTTTTAAGTGCCACAGGTTATATACTACAGTCACTAGTAATTTCTCAGTTTTATTCTTTATTTTCTTTACCAAGCAAGTGATATCCTGTGGAAAAGTCAAAAGGTCCCATCCTGCCTTTGCGACTGCAAACATCGCAAGAGAAACATTTTGTCTTTTCTGTAAAAATTCAAGAAGAGTGTATCTTCACTTCCTAAATGAGATCATAATTCATCTTTTTCATATTAGATCTATCTTTATTCTCTGGCATCACAACAATCTTCAGTGTGAAAGCATACTTTGAAGGACAACAGTGGAAACAGACACCTAAGAAACCAAAGTCTTTTCTTCCTGAAAAATTACCAAGGAATAAAAAATTATAAAATATTTTGTGTCTTTTAAATAGGGAATACTGCTAAATCGTAGAACAATAAGAAATGTTAAGCATTACCACTACACTTAAGAAATAAGGTTTGCATTAATTCCACTGCAGAGCATAAAGTTATTCTATTATTTATCAGATAACCAAATTATTGTCAAAAATCTACAGAATTTCACAAATAAAAAAAGCTACTTACAGCTGGAATTCTTCAATAATTGTGAATGAAATGTACATTCATGTTGTAAACATATATGTCCCTACTATTTGGCAATGGCAAATATCTTCTTCACAGAGAATGCATTCATTCCCTACTACCTCTTATGCTTGGAATGTGACTATGTAAAACAGCACACACCCAATGCTATCTTAGTTTTTTTTGTACTGTACAATACTGGGGTTAGATTACTGTGAAGGATTTGGACAGTGGGATTTGGACAGTGGGAAAGGAACGTACATGTGGAACCAGCTAGCTTAAAGCCCTGGCTGGACACCTCTGTATCTGCACAGCACTTCGTGAAGGTATGCATAAACATTCAGATAGGTGTCAGGAACAAAAACAACAACAACAACAACAAAAACAATGGCTGTGCAGAAAAGTAATCTGAGCTCCAATGACTAAAGTTGACTCCAGTGTGGCAATCTCATAAAAGGTTTTTCATGTAGTACACTGTTCACTTGATCTTTTTATGGACAAGAACATTCTTCTGGATCTGCTAGATATTAACACGGTCAGTCTCAGGCCCTATACGAAAGGTCAGACCTCATTAATACAAACAGCAGGAGCCTTTTCAACACAGGTTGGACCACTTCAGTCTCAGAAACATGAGGTTTGTAGGGAACACACACCAAGAGTCAAGCTTATTTTCAGACTAAGAGCTGTTCTGATAACACCTCGGGAAATAATTCTGTATGGATCAACAGGCACACCTTCACATGAAAGAATATCATGGCAGGAGGGAAGCCACCTCACACAGGCTAGCTACTTCCCATTTTTCTGTTAGAAGCAATTGTAACCCGGTTTTCACAAAAAGATGCAAGAGCAAGTGGGACTGCATGCTTAAAGCACTGGTCCAACAAGCATTTAGAGAACCAAGTTCAAATTCTTGTTTGGAACTGAATCCTTAACTCTTGCCAACTCCCTTAAGAAACCATGCAAAAGCATAGAAGTTTCACCTAAAAGGAAAACACTAAGTCAGCTCTCAATCTGTCAATCTTTGTCAGTGGAATAGTTCCTGGGTTAGCTGCTTTCCGACTGATAGACAGAGACCTTGGAGTACCCTGAGTGTTATACAGTACACTACCACAGCATACTGTGTAACTACAACTAACTTGGTACATGGGATGCTGCACCAAATGGCCTGGAGAAGGGAAACAGCCATTACAATTGACCTAAACGAAGGAGGAGGATACAAAAGTATTACTAAAGGACAGCTGCTGAATGGATCTCCACCAAACTGGAAAGTATCTGGCTTCTGAAGAGAGGCTGAAGAGTATCTGCATGTACAATACACTTATCATGGCTGGACAAAATGTAAATATATGCTGCCACTTCTCTTGGGAAAAAAACAAGCAGGAATTCACCACGGCAACATGCTAAAAGTCTAGCCACAACAATAGTTCTCAAAATCCGCAATTTGTCAAAAACAGTAAGACTTTGGTCTGAATGACCAAAAGATAATGATTTCTAAGGCCTAAAATACAATGAACAGTGATTTTTACATGTTTATCCTCAATCAGCATGAAGATAGATACAACTGTCTCTCAGGTTAGCAACTACCCAGCAATGTACTGGTAAAAACTATTACAGCAACAGAAAGTACCACAGGAAAGCTTTCTTTTTTGTAGCTGTGTTCATATATTGCTAACTTCACCCTTTTAAATGTGAATGTGTGGATAAAGGCACTGAGTCTTCTAATGCCATATTGATATCTGTTATCTCCTCTAATTTTGGCAAAAAAAAAAAGAGCATGCCCTAGAATCTTTACCTCTGAGGTACAGGAGGGTGAGTTCTATCTATGCTCCCAGAGTCAATGAGGCTCAATCTCCTACAAGACAGGTTTGTACAGGATGGACTTCCAAAAATACTTACAATGGGAGGTGGAGAAGAGGATGGGACTGTTAAAGAGCAAAAATGCAAATTAGATCACGTAGCTTGTTGAAAGTGCCTAAACCCCAGAACAATCAATTGCTAAGTTTGATGGATGACAGCAAAGGTTTCCAAAAGCGAGAAGCAGACGAAAGAAACTGAAAAGGTTCTCTTTGAGTGCGCTCTTTGAGAGTGTTTTCAGGACTGCTGACAAGAAGGCAACAAGGAGGTGAGAGCTGGCAATGACAACTGTAGTCTATCACAATGAGAACAGTACCACCCCTTGTGCTTGCTGTTTTAGCTGCTGGAATAAGTTGCTGCGGCTAGAAGACACAAGAAGCGGCTACTGTATCAAGCAAAACAGTTGAAAGGACAACTTCTAAGCAGTCATGAGAAGAGCTCAAACTAGGTTAAGAATGGCTCTGGAATCCTTAAAGCAGACAGATGTTGAGCGTGTCTGCGCACTAAATAGGAAGAAGACACGTCAAAAAATTTTAAATGGATAGCAAAAATCCATATCCATCTTTCCTGGAATCTATGGGACGGAGTTTGGCAAAAGAGACCAGATATCAGCAAGTTTATCTTCAAAACTAGAGCAGCTGATGACTTACCAAACAGCTATAATAAACAAACACACGTTACCAAACAAAATTATTTTGGTATTTCAAATCTGTAGCCTGAGTGCATAACGGCTCAGATTTTTCTTCACTGCTGAAAGAATTAAGGAAGATGGAACCAGATGGATGAAGAGAAATGTAGTGTCTCCTAAGAATACTGATTCTTTCTTTATAGTAGGAGAAAAACAATGTATCAAAAGATCTCGTTACGATCTAAATTAGTTTCATTAACTGTAAGTGCCATATTAAACTCATAACAAACTATGAACAGTTTCAATTTCCTCCTAGAGCGCAAATTAAGGAGACATTGAATTAGCTTTAAGAAATTTAGAAATAGAATCCTCAAACCCGATCATCCTAACATCTTGAGCACCAGCCAATAGTATCCAGAAGGTGAGGTGTACCAGTCAGTTTCCTTGATCTTCCTTAATTGTGAGGTTGTGAATAAGGTATCAAAAGCAATCTAAAACAGCTTGTTGAGATAGGGTCCACGGCTTGATGTTGCTACTAAGGATTCAATACTCCCAGAATCAGGAGGGCAAACAGCCAGACTGAATCAGTGCCTCTGTCTCCCTCCTTTAATCTAAGGTACATTCTTCTTCAGAGAGATATGAAATGGAGACTTTTGGGTGGTGCTGAGTTGCGGCAAAAGAATGCTTCTTAAAAAAATGGTGAGATTGAAGAACCTTGTCAATCCCTTTAAGTTGCTGAGAAAGTCTATCAGTGCCAGTGTCAGTGTTCCTTGAATGAAGACAACAATGGAAATAATGGCTTACTCGGGATTCATAGAATCCTTGGCATTAAGTAAAGAAATAATGCTGTCTCTCATGTCAATACTAGAGCTGCATTTGGCAGTCCAAGAGGAGAGGCAGAATGACATCTGCTAGCACCAGTCAGTACAGTTGACTTAAGTCAGACAGGACAAGAATCAAATGTTGACACCTTTTTTTCAGTAGGCATTAGTGTGAGAGCTGACAGCACTAATACTGGAGCATTTGGTAACTTGAGCTTCCTCAGCAGATCTTAGAGTGGCCAGATGAGAGCTGTGAAAGGAATCAAAACAAGGCCCTTGTGACCATCTTTTTGGCAATCCCTGAAAAGAACAATGTTTAGTACTTCTGAGTATTGACTAGTCATAAAGGTAGGGTGACATACTCTGGATGCGACCTGGGCATATATCCTGGGAAATGTCTAGTTCTTGAGGCTGGTGCCTCAACCAGGTTGGAAATTGATACACTCACCGTTTTTAGCAGAAATATCTAAAATTTCAGTTTCCTGCAGCTGGGGGGTTGGATAAAATCGATCAAGCTCAGTACCTTCCTGTTCACCCTTCCCTCCACTGAAGCTGCATAAACGCTAGCTATATAGCTTAGTTAAGTAAGATTCATATGTTCTGAGTGACGAGGGATTATTTCTGAAGAAATTTTTGGAAGATAAGATGTTCGATGAAAGACGGCAAACATGAGAAGGAAAAATGCATGTTAAAGGCCATTTTAAAGGCTAAGAAGCACAGCATCAATATACGTACAGACTATCACTAAAAAGAAAGACTAATAGCATATACAATTCTGAATAAAAATAGCATAGTATTAGTGACAGAATAGTCAGTCAACTTTTTGATGAATTATGATGAGCTGAATTATGATGAGTTTTCATCACACAAACACTATAGTCTACAATGACATGAAAAATAAACATTTTATGCTGTATTGGAAGAATATATTCTAAATCATACCTCAGGTGCCAGGTATTCTGGAGTACCACAGAACGTTTTCATAGTTGCTGCATCTGTGATCCCTTCTTTGCAAAGTCCAAAATCTGTAATTTTTATGTGTCCATCTTTATCCAACATTAGATTTTCTAACTGCGTATTGGGGAAAAAAATGTTCCCTTAGTATTTCTTAAAAGGAAAGGCTGATGCATTATATCAATTTTTTAAAAAAACTATGAAGTTATTGCTCGCAATGCAACATAATAAAGCTATAATTTACAACAGCATTTAACAGCAGTTACTGTTATACCATTTAAATAATTACTTAATACTATTTTACAATTCACAAAACTAAATCATAGCTCAGTGAAAGCATAGCCTTTCAGTCTGAAATTTAAAATATTTGGTGCATCTTCTACAGAAAGCAAGCAAAATCATTTTCCAAATATTCTCAAGAGATAATTATATAATTCAAGGCTACAATCATGACTATCATTCAGTAAGACTTCATAGGTTTCCTCTGCTGATACATGATCTTCATTTATGAAGATATATTTTACTTATTGTAGCATCATTAAAGTTAGTATTTATCCTTTAAAAACACCACTCTTTGAAAATAAATCCTTAAAATATTTGCATCTTCCACAACCTTTTCAAGAGCAGAGGGAAAAGTGGGAGAAGAGAGGCTACTAATGAAGAAAAAATGCTAGATAAATTCCTCCTTATATACTTACAAAAAAAACTGTAATTCTTATTACTCCTGAATGTGTATGTGTACTTCCGAATGCTTCGCATTGCTTTTTAAATAAATAAACCTTGCTTTGAAATGTGCAAATAAAATATAGCCTATTAGGAAATATTTAAAGAACAGGAATGAAAACTACTGCAATATTTACTGAGGATTATTTCAAAAACATGGCTAACATCACTTTCTCAAAGCTTTTTGGATAGGTTATTAGCAATAATTTTAATATATACAACTAAAAACAAGTAAAACATACTTCTGAACAACTTTTCTCAACAAAGCAGCATTATAAGGTATATACGGAAAATGTCAACCAAGAACAATGATAGTATCGTCTTCCTAAGCCTGCATAAACTCAGGAACAGTTCAAAGGTGTTTATTTCTCTTTGAGTGAAACAGCTTCATAAAAGAAGAGTCAGATAGATGACATGTAATGAAAGATTCATAAAGTGAAATACCTCTTTCCTTAATATTTAGAATTTAAACTTAAATTTAATATCATGACCTATCATTCCTTGACCAACTTGGTATTTTTCCAAGATATCATATTATTCCGTGTTATTACAACAGATTCTGCTACAGTTGAGTACACCAGTATTTTGGGTTTTGTCTACTTTCCTTAGCAGAACTTGCCTGCAACAGACTTTTTCTCTACAGATTCTCTACTGGAAGTACACAGATGGAACTGGAGTAGTGCATATGTATAATGGAAAAATACATCTCTCATACAAAAAATTAAAGGCTTTTTATAGGAATAAAATATTTATTTCTCTGTTGCCTCATGGAATTTAGAGGTTCTTCCCACATAAGTTAGAAAATGCTGTTGTTGAAAACAGGGGCATTTTCCATGGAATTTGGTCGTACAGAGAGTACTTGCAGCATAGGACACAAAGAGCTGCAGATGACAGAGGAAATAAGTATCAAATCTTATGAAAAAAAGCAAAGCAAAAAAAAAGCAATCAAACAAAAATGTTCTTTCTTCTTTTCTTCTCACTCTAAGCACAGGCAAATCTATGATGAACTACATTCTAGCGTTACGCATCTTTCCTAAGATACGTAAGACAAAGTAATTTAAAAAGTAAAACTTTAGTGTTTTGAACTATTTTAAATGTTCTTAGATCATACAAGAACATACTACTTTGGTGACATAAATTGAATGCAGTCACATTTTCCCCCTTCCAAATTTTCCTGATTTTGGGAAATAAAGAAATATATTGGAGATTCTTGTTGAAATCTGATTTAAGTTATAACTAATGAGAAAAAGGATCGGAAGTTTGTATATCTCCCTCAGCTGCTATCATTAGGGTGTGCCTTTTTTTTTTTTTTTTAATCAAGTTAAAGTCAAGGAACATATCTATCTATAGATTACTGTAGCAAAATGTTTCCTCCAGTATCACATTTAAACTGAACACAGAGTTTTTTCCCCATTAACTCTGAATAGTGTAACTTTATAATTACTTTGTGTTTGTCCCAATAGTCTCTGCAAAAACAAAGATTTGATTACTCTTTTTTTCTTTTTTTTTTTCCTTTTTTTTTCCTTTTTTTTTTTTTTTTTTTTTTTTTTTTTACCTTGAGATCACGGTACACAATCTTCCCAGAATGCAGATAGTCCAAAGCAGAGACAATTTCTGCACCATAGAAGCGTGTGCGGTCCTCTGAGAACACCCGCTCTCTCGACAAATGGAAAAACAGCTGCAGGGTAAACAGCAGGGACAGGATTGTAATAATTACTGATTTAGTGGGGGAAATTAACACAAACATAAAACACCTCTCATCACCATATTGTGATGATAGATAGTATACTCTCGGTGGACACTCAGCACTCTTAGACAGCAGCTGGCTTATCTTTTCCAGTTTTCCAAAGGGAGGAAGCGAGCTGTTAAATCAGCGTTTTAATCAATATACCAATCTTGTTTAAGGCATTCTGCTTGCTACTCATTTAACCTTCAGTTACCAGAGAAAAAAAAAGTATGCAGCAGCCTCATTCTGTACTTCTCCCTTTTCCACTTCCTCACATTTTTATTTTAAGCTATGGAGAAATATCATTAAAACGCTAAGGCACTGGTTCTGCCTCAAGTTCTTCAGTAATTTAGTAACTTTGAACTGAAAAAACATCTAGGCAGACTTCAACCAAACAGCTGATTTTGCCTTTTACAACACCACCTAAATCATAATGCTAACCTGTCACAGTCATTAGAAAAAGCAAACAGACAACTGTTCAGGGCTTATAAAAATGATTCTATACATACTGTATTGTTATTATTACATTACTTTGCCATATTATACATTTGTCTCCCTTTCAAAACTTCGTAATTATCACACTACTTTGCAGCCACTTCTTAAACTGAGAAGTGTTAGTCAAATAGTATTGCCAATAAATTCAGCTGCAATGAAAATGTGTAAGGTGAAGCTGAAGTTTTGTAATGTTTTCAGCTTCTTATCAGATAAAGCATCGTTTCCAGGATCTGGAACAACACAGAAAACTCGAATTTGGCTATTTAATACAAATTTACTCTGAAATGGACAGTTTCATTTTCTGTGTTAAGAACACTTGGGAAGTCTTTAAACAGAGATTAGTAAGTATATTTCTGTATTCTATATAAGAACAAATGGACCTTGTTCCTTACTCCTTCAAGTTACAATGTGTTTGTTTTTAGTGCAAGAGCTAACGAGCAACAAAACAGAAACACAGAAAATAGGTTCATTTATAGATTACAGACACACAAGGAAATCCATAGCAACAACGTATATTATTTTCAATTTCATTGCTAAAAATATCAAGTAATTGAGAAATCCAAAATCGCAGGCTACAAAAGAAAGAAACAGTAACATGTTCAGTCTGCCATTACCACCTTACATTTGTGGGAAATCTATACTGGTAACATGGCCCAGGACAGCTCAAGAATTACTGCAGTTATTTTCAACGTGTGAATTTTTCAAAAAGTAATTACATAGTCCTACGAACATTTAAAGTCAACCTTTTCCTCGACAGTCATACCTCAAGAAAACATTTATTACTTCCTTTTGAGCCTAAATAAACCAAGCCTTCTGCCTGCCTATATTTGTATAAGCAGAGACTTCATGGTAAATTGAGAAACTGCAGTTTAACATACATTCGATGAATTGGGAATGCTTCATTTTTGTTCACTGAATCTGTGCTGCTTGCTCAGCCTCTTCTCGAACGCTCAGAGCCCCTGTATAACACTGCAATTCCTGCATGACAAAGTATCAGTATTTTGTAGGTATTTCAATTGCTTCTGCTGCTGGTTTCTCTCCTTAAGGACCAATCCCTGATTATGTCATCACACCCACCTGCAGTAAACCACAGTCTGCACTGACTGTCCCATGGCTTAATTGCCAGCATAAATTAAAGATACGTATCATCTAAACAACTACGAGTCTGTTTTTGTCTCATACATTATAACATCAGGAAAAGAGTAAATATATTTCTAAATTTTTTAAAAAGTTTTTCCACACCTCACCTGCAGGATATTTATTTAAACAGACAACAAATGCTGTTAAATAATTAGACCTTCATCCAAAAAAAGACAAACGCTCTTGTGTAATTTATGTACCTATAGCTGTTCTGTGATCTCTTTAAAAAAAATAAAGCTAATGTCACGCTTTTTCAGAGATTTTTTGATTGACTCCAAATAATTCAAAATAAAGGGCAGCTTTTGATCACCTTTTTAAGTGTACAGATAATGGATGTATTCCATAAAGTTATGTCATAACATCTAGTTAGCCCTATATTCTTATCTGTGCAAGGGACTATTACAATTTGTTGTATGAAAAGGAGACTAATCCAATAGCTGAACAGCAAAACCTTGGAAAATTCTGAAACCTCAGGATATTTATCAGCAACACATATATTATTTTTTGTAAGAAGAATCTGATACTTGATAACCACAGTAGACAAAGATGTTTTTTTCATTAGTATTTCCAACAAAACATTACCAATATTCATTCAAAATACTAATTTCAAAGTACTACGGCCAGTCAGAAGCAAATAGCAATAGCTGTTTTGCCATATAGCAAAACAGATAGTTTACCAAAGACACTCTGAGTTCTTAAGTCAATTTATCTTAACGTCATATCTGACAAGGTTTCAAAAGCCCAAGGAAGATTTCTAACTACTGTGCCTGTCCAAATCCCCTTTGCCAGCGATTCACAAAGCAGAGACACACACAACTGAATCAATCCTGAAACATCTCCCTTACATATGACTAGATGCAAAAATAATAAGCACCTTTTTGACATTATCATGGCTCAGAAAGAATGAATTATCAAACCAGAGAGAGTTTAAGAGAACACAGGTCAATGAGGGCTCTCCTGAGCGGAGCGGTGAGTTATTCTCCTGGGAGCTCTTTACCCACTCGAGATGCTGGAATCGCTCTGCTGCTCCCACAGCAGCTACTGAGCCCCCCAGACTGCAGCCTGGTGCAGCCTACAGAAAGCAAAACCAGCCGCAGACTGCCGTGATCAAGCCCCTCCTCCGTATGCACCTGACGGGCTGGCATCAGCATGGGTACGGACCGCGAGAGATGTCCAAGGCAGACATCTCTGTGAATCAGAGCCCCTGCAAAAGTTTTAGACATAAACTTGTGGCAACCTCCTTCCCAATCAGTATTTGTGACTAACCACATGTGAAACAGTAGGGACCGGAGGCCTTACTCACCTGAGAAGTACAGCAGGCAACAGGTCAGATAGCAAGCACGAATTACTTTGCAAATATGCAAAACACTGCAAGTTTACATTACACTCATTTGTTATAAACATTGTTCATATTACTACAGCACCAGAGTTATTACAAACCATATATGCTAATTCTGAATGAAAAACATATTTAGATATAAATGTATGTTAAAATTCATACACTCAGATACATGCTAAAGATTCTAAAGTAAACAAAAATAGTAATAGAAAAATTTAATTCCATTAAACTACAGCAAATTTTTCTCTTAAAAATATACAGAATGGCATTTATTAGTTATCTTGGATTTCTTTCCAATTCCATAAAGAAATTTTCATCAGCTAATTATTTAGTTGATTCACTATTTTGGAATGATTGTGTCCCTGGGCTGCTTTTACAACTGTAGCAACATTTCATTTATTGTATCAGGTAATGAAAAGAAGAAGTTTGATGTAAAGTTAGAAGAAAAGCTTCATATATTTGCATTATTCATTGATTTACATTTATTAAATACGAGATAAATTCATTTGAATTGCAATAGCAACAGATTTAGCACATTGTGTGCATAACTTTTTAAATGCTATACATTAACTGTAACATTCAAATATATATAAGTAAGTATCTGACAGTGCTATAATTATAATGAGGACTGTAGCTATAAATTTGCTGGTACGTCTTCATTTAAAAACTGCACAACAATGTTGCCGTGATATTTTTCTAATAAAAAGTTCTAATGGAAAAATATTAACAAATAAAACCAGAAGTCAAATATGAGAGTACATTCAACTGCAGAACCAAGTATATATGCTGCCAAACATGTAAATATGTATACAACCTTATATACATCAATATGTTAAGTTTCTACAGATGTTAGTGAGACAGGTAGTGTGCGGATACTTGTATAGCTGGCTCCCACAATTGCATAATGGGTTTGCTCAGCTCTGCAGTTAAACACACTTTATATTTGACTGTTGGTTTGATTCTTTTGCAGTAACAAAGTGACTTCAGTGTCACTTGCAGTAGCAGCCTTGATAATTTTGATCATTTGATTACTTTTCAGACTTTATACCACTTCTAGGCAAATTCTTACCCAAAGAAATATAGGGATCTTATTTTGGACTGTAAGAATTTTAGGACAAGGAATATACTCTCTCTTATGTAGAGTTCAGGGAAAGAACACAGGACACAATCCAAATAAAATGAAGAAGTTTATAACAATACTCAGTTCTTTTTCATTAGATTTGTTGTAAACCCTCTGTATTTTTTTTCTGGACACTAATAGCAGTTGTTCAATTACAACAAACCATTTGGTTCTTTCTTGCCTAATGAACTGAAGTAAGAGCTGCAGAGAAAAAAAAAAGCCAAGTAGAAGACAGAACTCTGGTGTGGATAAACCATCTGAATAAATTTTAGAGTCTAATTTTATTATGTTGATAATTACTAATTAAGTCTTGTAACAGAGTATAGAATCTGGAATTATCCTGAAAGTGCAAAACACAGAAATTAATCAACTTATCAATCACCTTAATCAATGTATTCTGCAGAGTAACGTATGTAATAAATTTAATTCTCAAAGCTTTTAAACCTTTATTGCAAAATACTGGAAATTAAAAATGGGAAACATACTCCCAAATATTCCCTAACAAAGAGCCATTCTTAGAATACCACTCTTATATGATAGTTTATATCATTTTGTGCAGCCTAGGATTTTGGGGAACATTGTAATATACTATTAGCTTGCTGTATTCGCATAGTAATCAAAATTATATGGATTATAAAAAGAAAAATAGACAAATAAATACTTGCAGGAAAAGCATCAAGACAGCCTTACACTTTTTTCTCAAACTGTTAGTAGGACAGGAACAGCAAAAGATGAAGGTAAATGAAGGACTTGGGTTTTTTTAATAACCTATGCTTGTTATTAGTACTGATAGCTTTGTTACTTGAAAATATTTAAATGAATATCCTGTATTTTGAAGCAAAAGAAAGAACACACAGTTTATCATGTAAAGTTGTAGATACTTGTTTACCACATACTGATAAAATATGCCATTTCAAAGTCTTGAAAACAGAATTAGGTCATCTCAACTAAGCCAAATGAATATTTTTTTACTTAAAATCAAAATTCAGTGTCTTGATGCTACTTTAATGTAGCTTCTTCAAGATCACAAAGCTATGGAGAAGTAAATACAATGCTAGAAGTACCCTCCTAGCTTTACCTTGCAACATAGTTTATAGCATCTGATTTATTTAATATTCTTAAATATTAGAGATCAACAGACATTGCTAAGCATTTATCCAGAGTCTGACAGCAACACTAAAAAAAAAAATAAAAAAAAAAAAAAAAAAAAAGAAGAAGAAGAAGAAGAAGTAAGCTTTCAGCCCACAACAAAGATTTCAAGATTGGGTCCTCAGACAGAAGAAAAGTAACTACAAAAATAGTCAGTATAGAAAAAATACACTCCATATTTCTGTATCTGAACAATTTGCTTGGAAAAAAACCCACAACCCTATAATGTTTTGCTTTTATATATTTAGCTACAGAAAATGCTTTTTTAAAAGGAAGTCACCATAAAACTAGGCAAGTAAGTATTTTGTACACAGCAAAAAAGCACACACGTAGACCAGTAAAACAGAAGCAGTTACATTTCATTAAAATATGTTCACTTACTAAGTGAGCCTAAGTAATACGAAGTTATATAGGCAAGAGAAGGTAAGGTAAAGTGTTGTTATTCTGGTGGGATATTACATTAAACAGGGATCTAGACATTTTACTGTTACAGAGGATTCTCGTTCAGTACCATTTTAACAAAATTTCTTCTTCAGAATGTAGTTCAGTGACCTTCTCTTTTATTGTTGTTGGTGAGTTTTTTTTCCTCCCTTATGCACAGGAAGAGGAACTGAAGACTCCTAGTACTGATCACAGTTTTTATTACTGCAGTAGGGCAGAAGGCTAAACTGTGGAGTTCCTTTGCTTTCATCTGGGTCAGATTCAAAAATACTAATATAAATTTTAAAAAACTCCTTCATTTGGAAGACTGAGTACTACACTCCTGGAAGATATAAAATCCATGAAAGTTTCCAAGCAATTGACCCCGGCACAACAGCTTAAATAAAAATAAATCTTTAATCTAAAGGAATTTTAAACAGAAGCACAAGTGAAGACGGTGCAGCTCTGAAGAACCAACATCAGAAGTAATACGATACTGCTACATTTCTTACTATAAGGATAGAATTAAATGAGTTTTCAACACCTTCAAAAACGAGAAACTATTGCAAGGAAACAAAAGTTCCTTGCAGCTTGGAGAGAGCAGTAGAGGGAAGCAGAAAAAGGGAATAGTATGCGTGCAGTATCAGGAGGCATGCTTACACAGGGCTGAAGTGCTGGCTAAATTTAGTGCAACCTATTTTCAACAGTTTTCTCAATTAACAAGTCTGTTTTAACAAATATGAAGTCCTTTGAATTTCTTAGCAACCCACTCTCAGTGAAGTGCACTGAAATCATTCCAAGGCCAATGGACAAAAGCAGGCTGCCAACAAGAAACCCACGATGCAAGATGTTTGCAGCAGTTGCCACAAAGAAGCAGCACTCAAGGCAGAGAAATAAACAGGAGATTCAGGCCTGATCAAAATCCGATGTCAGAATAGCCACAATAGTAAAGAGAGGAGTTGAAAACATTCCTGGTGGGCTCTGTTCTGCATTCTGGTAGGGCAGAAAAACATCTTTCAAAGAGACAGGCATCTAAATGATAGGCTGATGTTAAAAACATACTTTGAAAATGCAACCCCTAATTTTACTGAAATGCAACATATACAGAGAAAACTATGCAGAATGAACTGGTCTACAAGGAATTGCCTTTAAAACTCACTGTAAGTAGCACTAGCTTAATATTGGTGAGACAGATTTAATCCCCTATAACTGAGCTGAGAGTTCAACAGAAGGCTGTTCTGTTATCCCACTGCCTTTGAGGGAGATCTACCTCATCCAGCCAAGATGATTTGCTACCTGTCATGTCCAGAACACAGTTTATACAGATTGAGTTAAACAAGACTGAATGAATAATTATAAAAAAACTAGGGCAAACACTCAGTCCTTTCCTGTCATAATGCAGCGTACAGTACACAAAATAAGGAATTCCCCCCAGTTCACGCTATAATGAGATACAGTTTGGGTGGCAAACACCACTCAAAAGGTAGATAAAGGCCGCCTTCTTAGACTGTAATTTTTTTATTTCCACTTGACAAGCATACTTTTTCATATTCCGTTTTTCAGTAAAGAGTTAAGGACAGCAAATGCTTAAATCACAGTAAGACACCATAAAAAGCTTTGTAATTCAGTTTAAACTTCCAGAGTGCAGAGCAAATGAAGGGGACAGAAGCAATGGAAAGTATAAAAACTCTACTCCTTCCTCCTAGATATTTACAATGGCTATAGCAAAGAACAGAATAGATTATTTCGCAATCGGACAAAAGCAAGATTAGTAAATATTATTTTTGTTCATTTGCACTAGATTATACCCACTTTGTACAAGAGTATGCTGCAATATGCTTGAAGAAAAAATAAACAGAAAATGTCTTTAAACTCTGAAAATATTTCTCTATCATGAAATTATCTTTCAAAATACAATGGTTTCATTTTTAAAAAATGGGAAGTGCTTTTGATGGCATGGCTATAAAACATGTCTAGGTATTTTGCTTTTTGTAATAATCAAACAAAAATTTATTAAAAAAAAAATCACTTCAAAGATAACAGAGCAAGAAAGAAAAGAAAAACAATGTCCCTGAAATGTTACCCAGTAACAATTACCACTACAAGTGCAGAATGGTTTATTTCAACTTACCTCTCCTCCATTAACATACTCCATCACAAAACACAAACGATCCTTCGTCTGGAAGGAATACTTCAAGGACTTGCAAAGAAAAGAGCAAAACCAAATCAATCATTATGTATCAACCTGATTTCTTGCAGTTAACCAGCAACAAACTTAATTTTATCCTTTTAAACAAGCAATTCTGACCTCCTGAAAGTTCTCATCAGCCTTTTAATTACTCTAACTGAAGTTGGAGGAAAAATAACTCAACAATCTCCACATCTTGCTCATCTCTGCAAAGTGTTCATTAATAAGAAAATAGCATGTTTATTGTAACAAAGCAGTAAATTAGTATTAAAATACGTAACTCTGTGCTGCATTTCTGCCTTATTCCCATATGTACCAGATATCCCCACTCATTATTTTAATATTTTACAATGTCTACATCCTCAATGTGCATGCACAGAGATTACCGCACCACCACCTTTGTTTCTCTCCAGGAAAATCTTAAAAGTGATCTTTACCTCTGGCCTGCTTTCACTTGCAAGGACTCTCTATTTTAAAGCACTATGCAATGCTTAAAGCAGTAAGTGGCAAATTAATCTATTTACTGATCTATAGTTTTTAAATTATAGTAGATGCTATTATCTTAATCAAAATTTTTGATGTATCACGGTTTATCTGACTCTGCTGGGAAAAAAATGATATCAATGAAAACCTAACTGATGCAAATTTTGCTTCAAGAGATGAAATGCAGTAGAGCTACTTAAAATCATAAGGAGACACGTCTTAAATACTGTATGTTTTTAAGTATTTTTAAATAAAATCAGAAAGATATAAAAATGTAGCTGGAGTGACATTGTTACATGACCTGATTAAAATTATGCATATTCTTGCTTACCTTTATACTATAATACTTCAGAAACTATTCTTGACTGAATTTCTAAGAATATTTTTGCTAAACAACGTCAATGCATTATGTGTTCCATGCTTTCTAAAGAGTTCATTTACAACTTTATTTATCACGAACAGTTTATCACATTACACCTTGATTTTTTAATACAGAAAAATATCATTTTTCTTTCTACAAAAGGAAGACTTTTTTAAATAAAATTACTAAACATAATTTGTCATTAATCTCAAAATTCTTATCTTCTTTTCAATATTTTGCTTCCTATAAAATAATAACCTTATAAAGACAGAGATATTGAAGTAGTAGTGTATGTTTTGTATCTCCATACATTCCTGATGCTGAACTAATAGTTATTTTTCGTTATTCAATTCTTACTAGTTTTAAATTTTACTTCCAAAAAACTGCCTTGATAACTATATGAAATTCGTAACTTACTGAAAAACAGTGCTTATACACAAAAAAGTCACAAAAAATGCATAAAAATTATGTTCCACAATCAAACAGATTTGTTTTCAGTACATTTAAGCTTTGCAAAATAACTGGATACTTTATTTCCAAAAGATACTCTTAAATACATATTCTAATAAAAAGCATCATGAACACAGGATATCTATTGCTTGTTTACAGATCATGATGAGAAAGACTTCAACATTTGTTTTCTGAAATGTGGTCCTAATGGTTTAGCCATCATACTGAAAATGACCTGTTGCAGTGTATTTCAAATTCATTCCTAATACTTACTGTTAAAAAAGGGTGTCTGGTGTTTTTCAATACTCTGCTTTCTGTAAGAGTGTGAGCCACTTCATCCTAAGCAATAAACAGTACAAGAAATAGGTCTGAATTAAGATATAAAATTGTAATTAGTTATGATGATGATGATAAGACTATCATTAGTTATAAGATTTGACACTTCAAAAAAAAGAGCAAGGAACACTGTAGATTTGTAAAATGAATGAACTTGTTCACTTGATAAAAATATGAAAGGAACAAAAAGCTCAAGCATTCATATGGTTTGAAGAAGAGGTTTTAAAGTAATTAAAGTATTTGGCAAATATAATTTAACATATTGCATTTAATTTTCTTTAAGAAAAACTCTTTATTATACTAAACACAGAGCAGGAAGAAATAATTACAAAACTGAGAGTTTAAAAATATAATCATCAGAACCTTGCAGTTCTGATACAAAGCATCTAAATAATATACATACAGTGAGCGAATCAATTTGCAAGAAATGGACAAAGACAGTAACTGACAGGCAACCACATAACATAGCCTAACATAGCCTAATACTAAGCAACGTCAGAGGCTTTTTTTTTTTTGTTGTTTCTGAAACAATTTAGCCGAAAGAGTGGCGACACAAAAATTACCCCTCAACTTTCTGCCTTCTCCTAACCAGAAGGCCAGCAGAGCAGTGCTTCTCAAACAGGAGCGATCCTCCCTCTTGGGGATGCAGACCTTATCCAGGCCACTTGGGGAATGTCGGCAGAATCGAATCCCCTTTCCCATTTTCAAATGAATTTTGGAAGCGGGGCAATTTGGCAGAGGACAGCCACCCGTGGCTGAGCTGGCATGACGGGGACCACAGCGAGTCAAAGGGAAGGAAACTCATTCGGTCCCTCTCAGACCACGTGTCCCTGCAGGGGTCTCCTGGCAGCTGCCTTCTCCCTCGAGAGCTGGGGTGCAGGGCACCCTGTCACCGTCCCCGCGGCCACTGCTAACCAACATACTGACGTTACACTGTGTGACTCAGATAGCAACATTAATCCTATATAAGAAAATGTATTTAGTCAGAATATACTTCAATATTGGTATAAACAATATCAATATAACATTACTGAACTGCACATGCCTATTAGACCGTGCTGTGAAGATAAGGTATTATTAAACTACAAAGCAAACACAGATATCATGAGTTTTAAATTACACTTTAAAAATTGTCAAAATAGAAAGTTAAAAAATAACAACAGAATTAGTATTAATAAATTATGACGCCGCTTAGCTGCAGCAGTGCAGCGCTGAGTGTATACTACAAGCACATACTGGAAGAAAAACAAAGAACAGTTCAATGAGAAATGTCTCGACTTTCCAGCATATTTTTAGAAGTTTTGCACATAAAAAATGGTAATATGAAGTAACTTTCTAAGCTGCATCCTAAGCTTTGTGGATGTCTCTCACCTTGGAGGAAAAAGACAAAACAAAACAAAAAGAGTGTAAATTTACTGTATTTAATTCACTGTATGAACAAATGAAAAAGAGTTTTCTCTCTCTGTCCCTTCAGTACACAGCTATTTTCCTGAAAGTTTTTTTAACAGTCCAGATGAACCATTCTCAATGGGGCGGAAGGAACTGGCGAAAGGGACTGCTGAGGAGGTGCTGCAATCGGACACGGGGCCCTGCAGCATCCAGAGGGCGGCAGTGGGGGCTGGAACAGGCGTAGTGAGCACAGCCAGGGAAGCCACCTCCTTCGGGGAGCCACCTCCTCTGCACTACTGTTATTTCTCATCTTGGGCCCCCGCCACAGAGGAAGCTGCTCATCTCTGCAGCAGCTGGCAGCCTCCGCACCCTTAGTCTGCACCTTGCAGCTCCCCTGCTAGGCATCCTTTTCCAGCACATATTCTGGATGGGATGCTCAAACTGGAAGGAAAAGGAGAAAGGCAGGAGACAGCATCAGAAAAAAGTCTGAGCGTTATGGGACCAGAAAAGCCTGATAACAGCCTTTCTAGCCTGATAAAAATAAATCTTAACACAATGTGAAATTTAACTAGCTTTTTTATTCTTAGATTTTTTCTACTCCATTAACTTCATAAAACTTCTCAACACTTCTCCAAAGCTTAAATATCTGTTTTTGTTCTCATCTCAAGAAATCTCAGGTACCATTGGCATTTTCTACCAGTCAAATGATAATTCATTTCTGTATTGCTATTGAAAAGAGAGGGAATCCAAAATCCCAAATTATTAGGAACAGGGAGGCAAGAGGAAGCCCTGTGTTAAAGTTGATTTTTTTTTTTTTTTTTATTCTGAAAACTGGACCTGCTAAGTCTTCACCCAACAAAATGACTGTAAGGCCATCAGGCTTCAACAAGAAGAGTCACAATAAATTACAAATATTTCTTTTAATTAAGGAGTTACTGAAGAGACTGAAGAGATCAGTGACTGCAGAGACTGTTTCACTGTAGAGACTTTTTACACTGTGATAATTAATTTTAATTCTTATTTAACTTTACTTCTACTTTTAAAATGTGATACAACCTTCAGTACCACTAAAGCACAAGTTAAAGATCAATTACACTTTCTCACTTGTTTTACTGTAGAGCACTTCAAAAATTTTCTGCTTTGTATCAGTTTTCAAAAATAAACAAAACACTGCTCTGCTACTGACTTTATTCCTGTCAATGAAGACAAAAATGAGACAATATTGACTGGTTTTGGAAATTTCATTTTTTAGCAGTTATCTTCAGCCTATGCAAACTGCTGTTATCCTCATCACTAAAATAAGAGATCCTATCATTTCTCCATATGAGTCATGAAGTTTAGATTAGAACTAAGTAGAAAAAGCAACACTTAAATTCACATACAGGATTTAGATCCATTAACCAGGACTGCAGTTAAAATCTAATCATTTTCACAGATAGGCACATTCACAGCATTTTCACATTTAGGCATTTTCACAAACAGGCTTTTGTTTATAACCTCCATGGATGATAGGGCACAAAAAGCTGGCAATGGCCCGTTTTTCTGGCATTGTCGCAAAGTTTGTAATATTGGCAGTAGTTTCCTGACAAGTGAAATTTTAGTCTCTTATGAAAATTTAGGATCAACAGATTTAGTCTGAACTGGACAGATGCTATATAACCTTCTATATACAGTTGCCAGTGTACCACTTTCCTGCCTCGTATTGTACTTAATATTACAGATAGGACTTTCTCTAGTGAGTATTGTATAACATAAGCTGAGTTGGGACTGCAGATCTAGTCTATCTTTGATATGATTGCTAACATTGTTCTTCAGAGTTAAATATTAGTTACAAATCCCCATGGCACACAATTGCACACTGACTGGGCAAGCCAGCTGGTTCAGGATGAAGTTAACTTTTGTTTTTGCTTTTGGGAGGAGCAGAAAACTGGTATTTGGTGGCTGCAAGGCAAAAATATGATCACTTCATTTGTGAAGACCCACGTAAAGTCTATTTTTCATTCCTTCATCAATTTTTTATCAATATACAACCATGTTATGGAACACTTGAAAGAACTCCCTTCAAAAATGAAATGCAGGTCTAAGGAAGTCAAATTTAGAAGACTGAGATGCTCCAAATTTCATCATAGGATGAAAAATGTGTTTACTCAGACACTCAGTCTTCTTGTTAGTTGAAAGAAACACAAACAGGCAGAAAAATAGACCTTGGTCTGCTTCAGTGAGTGTCAGGCTGTGTCCAATACATAACTGAACTATTTGCTGTTTTCAGGTAGACAGATCAACAAACAGTTGCGTCCCTATCTCATCAAAATTCCTCTGGCTTTCTAAATAAGTTTATTCAACAGCAATTTTTGCTAAACAGAGAAAGACAAAGTTAGTCAGCTAAGGAACAGTTTCAATGTTTTTTAAAATGTAGTGACACTGTGGTAGTCATCAATGTAAAAAACAATTAAAACATGACTTTTTTGGTTTAGTGATACAAAGAAATGGGCTGAAATCCTCATAACAGGGTTCAGAAGGACTTGAAAGGTACAAAAGAGCAGAGGCAGAATGTAAAGATCCCCTAAAGAAACCTCAAATGTCATGGGTGAGCAGAGCTCTGGGGAAAGACAGACAGATTTTGGAGAAAGAGCTGAATCATGCAGCACCATACGGCAACCTCAAGAGACTGCAGTAATTTGGAAAGTCTTTCATGAAGGGCCAGTGAGACGCTCACTCCTGTTCAGACTCCAGAGAACACAGAAGAGGCAATATCCTAGCTTCTTCCTGTTTCTCCAGATTGTCAAGAAGAAAAGGGCCCTGTCTGCTGTGGTTAGTCCAAACCACACTCATGCTGACTGGCCTGCCAGCACATGTGTGCTGCCTGCTAAGGGCAAGCAGAACTCAAGACCAACCTTTTCTCCACTGAAGACATGTGTTTAGATCTCTCCATTCCAAATGAGCTGATTTTCACAAAGCTCAAAGGAATGTCATTATCTTTGAGCTTACTATTCCTCCATCAAATTTAACTGAAATTGGTCAAAAGATTCAAAAGTTAATAGAAGGTCAGTGACAAAAAGATAAACACAGAGATAGACTGCACAATTCCTTTATTGGAAAAACATGAAGGATAATTTAAAATAAAATACAAATAACCCATGACAGTTGCTATCCACATTTAGTTTTCAGGAATACTGGTATTGTTAGCCCCAATTCATAAATCTTAAGCCAGACCAAATCCCTCAAAAATCTCCTTTTGCTTGCTTTAAACTTGGACTACACCACCTTCTCTCACAGCAAGCTCTCTCAGTACTTTAGCACACTCCAGATTTTAAGCCAGTGGAAGAAGGCACGCAAAATGTGTACACGTAAAGAAAGCTTCATACTCTTGTTTTCTGAAGATACACGTTTCTATAGAAATTCAGTTACCATCAAAAATTAAACATATCTCATGTATCAGAGATTCACTGATAATTCTGACACAATACTTTAACTATATCCTTCCTTACCTTTGCAATAATTACTTCTTTTTTCAAAATCTTCATTGCGTAGTATTTCCCACTAGCCTTCTCTCGGACCAGAATAACTTTGCCAAACGTGCCTTTGCCCAGTAGCTTTAAATAGTCAAAATCATTCATTGTCTATATGGAGAAAAGAATAAGGATTAGCAAGACTTAACGCTATACAGTTCCAGTATGCACACGAATTTGTCTGCATATGACCAAATGGTATTATCAATATAAACGTAAGAACAGCTTACACAAATAGGTAAATTTGCCTAAGTTGCCCTTGCCTATGGCAATTGATAACTTAAATAGCTATGAAGTTCACAATAGTGAACTGTATCCTTGAACCACAAGCATATATTGTTCAATACTATTATTATAGATCTCTGAATTACTGTATAGTTTACTATACAGACAAGCTTATTTTTATAAAGCACATACCAAATAAATTTTTACCCTATACGAGTATTTCATGACCTCTCCACTTCCAAGAGAGTCTGTCAACTCCCGTACTATTAGGGACATTAATAGGTTTTCTTATTTTGCCACATTTTTAACACCAGCCACTGCACTGATGGCTTTTTTGATTCATACATGATCCTCACCAGATTACTGTACCAGTAAGACCCTACAATAATCTGTTATTTTGCATTAGAAGATAACTTTAAAAAGTTGAGTACAGATGACCGTTACATGGTTTTTACATCAATCAGTCTGGCTCCAAAAAGGAGAAAGTGGCATGTTTTAGTCTTCCATGTAACTCAATTATAAAGACCGTTCAAATATCTACTGTTGCTCTAGCTTTGCAGGGTAAACACACCACTGACATACGCATCCAAGAGCTGGTTTCACAGCTGAGCCACTTTGAGTCAAGCAGGCTGATCAGCTCATGCGGAGTGCCGTACACAGAAAGGATATGACCAGGTCATTTCAGATCCAAAGGCAGTTTAGCCACTTTCATGAGCACAAAGCTGGAGTCAATAATCAGCTTAGTTAGTTCTGCAGGTTCATTTCACAGCTAACTCAGGAGTATCAAACACTACAGCCTATGCATTAGATGCAAAGATTGAGGTAGCAAAACCTGAACCTGTACAATGCACTGAGAAGCATAAAACAGCAGCAGCAGGGTAGCTCTTCACAGGTCACCTTGGATTGACAGCAGGGTTTATTTTGCCAGCTCAGAGCCACCAGCTCACTTCCACGGCGTGTTTCCACAGCACATCTTTCAGCACTTTTACTAGCTGGGGTGCCAGTAACAGGCACCCAGAACCTCGACCTTTAAGGAGTGCCATGCAAAGAGATCGGAGCGGCTGAGTTCTTCAGGCCTTAAACTGCTTAACTCTCTACACTGTCTTAATTTCTCTTCAGATAAAAGTTACAAATATACTGGCAGAAATGTGAGCAGCAACTGCACACAGGAAAACAAACACCAACTTAAAACTCATACAGAACATTCCACTTCAGAAGCTCTCTCTCTTTTGATAGTGAAGAATTTGTGTAGTAAGGGCTTTAAAAAACCATGTATTTCAGGAAATCTACAGAGATTTTACTCAGAAAAAAGCATTTATAAGCCCTAAAAGACAATACTATCCCCTAAACACAGTGTTGCTCTTGGAGAAGTGAGTATTTCTCGTTCTTACTTTGCTTTAGCAGAAAAGTACTCTCAGTGGAGTTATTCTAGTTCCAACGTGCTTTCTTACTGAGCTTTGTTTGTTCATGTTTCATGTACACTAGACGCATCTGTATTGCCCTCTAGGTAAAAAAGTGAAAATTTTACCTGTACAGATATTAAAAACGTGATGTATGCAATATGAATACAGTTGGCCGATTTTTAACAGCTCAATATATCTTAAATAGTAATTTACATAGATAGGAGGCAGCAAAATAAAAGGAGAAGAGGACTTGGCTAATACCCCTAAAATAACTTTGTTGGAAGTAAGGCATATTTGGCTGAAAGCCAAACAAACCTGGGCCCTAGACTTGCACCTTTTAATGCTTATGTCAGTATCTTTGTACATTCTATAAGCCTTACTGCTGACTAAATAATCATCTCCTTCTCCAAGCAAAGGAAATTCATGTTCTGCTCAGTGTTCCAGAAGCTGCACAAGAGCATTTCAGGTGATTTTTAAAAGAAAAGCCTGTCTCTCAGAAATGAGTAATTAAAGGTCTTGCTTCAGAGAGACCTGGTCAGGCTGGAGAGCTGGGCGGAGAGCCAGCTCATGAGGTTCAACAAGGGCAAGTGCAGGGTCCTGCACCTAGGGAAAAATAACCCTAGGCACCAGTACAAGCTGGCGGCTGACCTGCTGGAGAGCAGCTCTGAGGAGAAGGACCTGGGAGTGCTGGTGGATGACAAATTGACCATGAGCCAGCAATGTGCCCTTGTGGCCAAGAAGGCCAATGGTATCCTGGGCTGCATTGGGAAGAGTGTTGCCAGCAGGTGGAGGGAGGTGATCCTGCCCCTCTACTCAGCCCTGGGGAGGCCTCATCTCGAGTACTGTGTCCAGATCTGGGGGCCCAGTACAAGAGAGACATGGAGCTACTGGAGACAGTGTAGGGCTGCGAGGATGATCAGAGGGCTGGAGCATCTGCCCTACGAGGAACGGCTGCGAGAGCTGGGCCTCTTCAGCCTGGGGAAGAGAAGCCTGAGGGGGGATCTTATCAATGTGTACAAGTATCTGAAGGGAGGGTGTCAAGGGGACAGGGACAAACTCTTTTCAGTTGACCCGTGTGACAGGACAAGAGGCAGTGGGCAGAAACTGAAGCACAGGAAGTTCCGCCTGACCGTGAGGGGGAATTTCTTCCCCGTGAGAGTGATGGAGCACTGGCACAGGTTGCCCAGAGAGGTTGTGGAGTCTCCTTCTCTGGAGATATTCAAAACCTGCCTGGATGCAACCCTGTCTAACATGCTCTAGGTGACCCTGCTTGAGCAGGGAGGTTGGACTAGATGATCTCCAGAGGTCCCTTCCAACCTTACCCATTCTGTGACTCTGTGTGAAAGGCACAATTGCACATTTATACAATTTTGGAAGTGAATGTACAAAACATATACCTTGAATATTCAGTCTCTAACCTCCACAGTTTCCAGTGATGGAAACAGAAGCTGGATTCGAATTTGAAAAAAGACTTAATTATGATTCAGTCATGGTCACTGCCACCACAGATTATTATACTACAATCCCTTTCCTAAGTTTAGCAAACATGCCTTAAGTGTGGCATGATCCTGATTCTACTTGATTTTTTTCTCTGCTGTTCTGTAAAGTAGGAGCCTACTCTGGAAACTCTCACTCTCAGACTCTGGGCCTTTTTTTCTGGCTCTATCTGTACGCTCATTGATTCCTCGTACAATATTGACCAGTAGTATAAATTATTCTCCTCTTCCTTCTCAGGGAATAGTGCACCTCAAAACATTTATAAATAGTAATTATACTGTAATAATAGTAATTATACACCCTCTGAGTCTCAGTTTGCTGTATTAGACATCGTTAATCCTGTTGTATGAAGGCAAGAGAATTTGCCTTTTCTTTCATCTTCCTAGCCTGCACAAGTTGCAGTCTGATGCAGCGCTTTTGAACACTGTCCTTTAAGATTAACTTTTATTCCTGTTTTCTACAAAGGGATTAGTATTTTCTTCATCCCTAATACAAATTCCTCTAATAGTACCTATATATATATCACACATTCCAGTAGTACAGACCTACTGAACACATCTTTAGGTGGGCAATCATAAATAATGCAGTAAAATATATTCACTATTGTGAGAGAATAAATGATAAAATTTACTTCTGAAATTATTCATTCCTCTAAGTTCAAGTGCATGAGACTGTTGCTGTGAATCTAAAGTTCCTGTGTTCAGGTCCTGTTGCCAAATCACAAAAATAATTTACGTGATTGCTCACTCTTGAGTCAGTTTGAAATCTGCTCACATAAGGATTAGAATTAAAGTTCCACCAACCACATTAATGCTGCAATACCTTAGATTTTAAGTGTTCAATCTGCAGCTTAAAACCTCTTTGGCAGTAAAAAGTTTTCAACAAACTCCTTACAGTAACATCTGCATTCCTGCATTTTTTCAAAGCTTTGTTAATGAGAAAACACTTTCCACATACTAGTTTTCCAGCTAAACCATCAGGAAATGATTTTTCCCCTCCATCTAATGGATGATTGGTAGCTTCTGAGCAAATTGTCTATGGTGAATTTAATTCTTTGCTCACACTTAAGCGTATCATCACAGTTTGCACTATTTGACAGATCTGCTCTTGCTGCCAAATACATCTCACATCAGGAAGAACAAAACTGCACTTATCCCAGTAAAAAAATATGGGTGATAGGGCTGTTAGTGGCTCAATATATTTCTAGCTGAAGCAAATCCGCAACAGTGAGTGGAAGTTAAATGATCAATTTTTCCAAAACTAGTATAATATAATAGGGCTGCACGGAATTACAATACCAGGTGAGTACAAATGTAGTTCTATTATTAGTACATATACAGGTTTATTATTAATAGAAGAAGCTCATAGCTTACTCAGCATAAATTACTAGTGATTACCAAATAAAGAGTTACGAAGGCTTTTCCTGCCACAATGAAACTGCTGTAATAGTGAACTCTAGGAGTTTATATGGACAAATTTTAGAACTGGAGATAAGCACTGCTCAAGCTCAGGAAAAGTATGTCATTCTTATTCTAACTATCTTTTTAATATTTAGTCAAAGCCTCCAATCATTACTTTTCTAGAAATATTTCATAGTTTTGTTTATTCCAAATACTAATTCAGCTATTCCTTACAAATGTTTACTATCACACTGGTATCCTTTCAACACATTAACTCTTTACTTATCCGGGTTTTAAGTATTTCTTCTTTTTTTATCTTTCTCTAATCAAATTTCTGCAGACTGTCAAGATAATTTTGAGCTATCTTTCTTCTCTGGGCAGGAAGAAAAAGGAAAACATACATGACTTATCATGATCTCTATAAACAATGAAGGAGTAATTAATGTAAGAATGGCAAGACAGACAATAATAATGTTACATAGATTTTGCTTGTGAAGCAGAGTATACGAACGTTTTTAAGTCAAAAGTTCCTAATCTTTTAATATGACCTTTTAAATTAACATATACTGACTTGTTACCAAAACTATTTTATCTTTGATCTTGTCCATAAAATTGTTTTTCTTACCTCTAAAAATAACCTGTTAAATAAATACCTGACATTTTCCCAAGTTAGTAGTACATTCAGTAAGTGATGGAAGCCTGGTAGAACGTCAGTTTCTTGTGCGGGGCGGGGGGGGGGGGGGGGGGGGGGGACACTGGCTGTATTAGAAAACACTAAAACTGCTCCCCATCAGAGAGAGGAAGGGGGTGCAAGTGAAATGGCAGAAATAATCAGCTGTAGTTTCTTCATAAATTCAGAGAAAATGGCACTTGCAATCAATCCAAAGCTGGTCATTTTCAAAACAGAAGTATATGACAGAATGTTCACTACAAGATCAGAAATAACTATCTAATCAGAATATTGCTCAAGATTGAATTTACAGGAGTCTATCAGAAAATACAGTGATAAGTAAAGGATATCATATGCATGTTTTTTTTTTTAAAAAAAAAAAATCTGTACAGAATGGAATGTGAATAATAAATTCATGTAAATTTCCTCAAGGAGGAGTATTTTCAAGGACTTTTTTTCCACCCATATTCATCACTTCCAAAATTAACATTCCAAAATTAAAATACATAAACAAGTCCATTGCACATGCACACATATACACAAACATTGACTCAAGAAATTTCTGGGGTTTTTTGTTATGCCCCTGTCCATGCAACCACAACCTTTCTTACATTGGAAATCTACTGTTGATTGGTTATAACACCCAAAAGTTGCACAAAAAAATTCACTTCCGTCAAGTCTGAAAAACATTCAAGGTCACACATGCTAGTTTGAGAAATCCTAAAATTTACTCTTTTGAAGAACATATTCAGATTATTCATCTCTTTATTGTGGTTAACTGGCATGCCATAATATGCAAAGTTGTGATCAAAACATGGTGACTACCACTAGTCATACATCCTCAACTGCAGGTAAGACTTCTCAAATGTCGCAGCAGGTACTGGTAAGTGAGGTCATCAGCTTTAACAGTTCCCTGATAACAAAGCAAAAACACACAAAGAAACTTTCCTGCTATTCTTTGTGCTAAAGCACAGAAAATTGACAAAAGCACATGAAAAATATGAAACACATCTGAAACACAATTCAGACAGATAAGCAATTGGACAGAATCTTCCTAACTTCATTCATAAAGCTACCTCGCTACCCAGCAGAGACTAGCTAACAGCTTTATTGCTAAAGAATACCGAATTTGTGACCCTAGCATTTTATTATGCTAACAATCAGCAATTTGTGTGACCATAAGCAGCCTAGGAGGAGTAGATTTTTCCCACACAGTTTTCCTTGACTTTTCCTCGAGAGACTGAATTTAGGAAGAGACCAGCAGAGCCTGAACAAACCCAGCTCAGAAAAGCAGTCCACTGCCTGTACAGGAGGAGGACCTTGGCTCGGCTGACCACAGTCACGGCTATGGTGTTAAGGGCAACAAGCTAGTCCCAGTGAAAGACTCATTCATCCAAAATATGCTTACGTAAGAGTCACCAAAGCAATCATGAATCGAGCTGCAAGCTAGGTGAAGACATATTAAAACAGAGACATAAAAAAGGAAGGTAATAGTTTTGCAAGATTTTAAGCAGTGGCCTAACAGCAAGTTATGGTAATAGCACTAGTTCTAAGAATAAAGTGTCCCGATGCTCTCGTTCTTTAGAAGCTTAGCAGAAAGCTTAGAGATGATATGCAATGCAGGGTTACTCAATATGCCTGCTAAAGAACGTAAGACCTTGGAAGATAAAAACACATACATCATAGCTGAAGTTTTACCAAAAACTGGTGGAAAAACTGAAAAATTTCCTAAACATTTGGGATGTAGGTGAGCAAGTCTGGACACTTCCCTAAGTTTGCATTCTTTCCCCTTGATCATTCTTCCGCCTGTTTTATTCCTATAGAACTCTGAGGAATAGAAATTTTTTCTCATTACATTGTTTTCTGTTTTCCTCTGAAAATCTGTTCTTTATTCATTTTACACCCTGAAAATAAATCTGTAGACAAAGAAAAAGCTGTGAGGTTACAAGAAACTGCATTAACTGAATAACAATATTTTGTTCAGCCTACTTAAAACCTACTTATTCAGTAAAACCTACTTATTCCAGCTATGGGTGTTTTGTTCAAAAGAATACACTCTACAACAGGTACCAAGGAATTCATGTAAAAAAAATCTCCATATGCACAATGATTACACCCCAGGAAGTTTGCAATTGATTTCAACAGCGAGAAACTCTAGTCATAATGAACAATATAGCAAGGAACAAAAGCAGTTCACTAGCAATCTCCATTCCTCAAAATTTTAGTGAAACTATTACTGTAAAACTTAAATTACACACTGATACCATTTTTCAAAAAATTCTGTGCAAAAAAAGTCTTTTGTTTTCCAAACTAATCTGATGAGGGATATTGCTGTCATGTCTGTTCAAATTAAGTTCCATATTCTAAGAGTGTTCTCTTTACAAACCTTTTACCATTTTACCATTTTTAAGAGAAGAACAGTCCCACTTCCCTCTCTTGTTTTTTAATCTGATTATGCTCTTTGACTCATATACATACCATCTGGTGCATGCACAAGCAAAATTCACTGGGCTTAGATGTAAGATCAGGTGACAAAACAAACATGTAGGACACTGTGTGCAAAAAACCCCTGAAATTAAAATAAACCCAATATATACAAAAAAAAAGGGAGAGAAAAATGCATTAAATAATTATAATTGAAATGGTTCTGATTATCAACCATAAAAACTTTCATAAAAATTAGGCTTCTGAGAATGGTTCTTTAACCAGAAAATACAATTGGCAAAAATATTTTCCCCATTTTCTGTTAATACAGAGGAAATGACAACTCTGCTATAATATGGTTATCTTCTCAGAATCTCTTTCTGAAATCTTCCAAAGCTGCAGAAATTTGCAATGGGATTTTGAGTTTTTGCAAAATAGTAGCCTAATATCATCAGTGTGCTTTTATGGACTATAGAAACTTCATTCTAATATACCATTAGGTGTTGAATACCACCATTTCTCACTTCAGGTTTGTTTTGTAGCTCGTTTTTGGCTTCATGCCAAAGTCATTCAACATTCTGCAGCACTGCACATGCACTGTCCCAGCATCTTACTTCAGCATTTCTTAAAGTGTAAGTTGTAAGAGAGAAACAAAATTGATCCTCCTCCTCCCCCTCTTCCCACAACTCCTTTTGTTGTAGAGGAAAATACACTGCAGTGTGAACAAGGAGAGCCTACATTTCAGATAAACTACTTATATTAGATAGCATTAATTCTGGAACCTTGAAAATGCTTGTTGTTATGCAGTGGTTCTGTACTCAGCTAAGAGGATATACACGCTTGGAATAATGCTCAGATCTTTAATAGAATACACCAAATCCCCTCTACACAATCACACTGCCTCTCGTAAATACTGTCACATATTGAACACAACCTCCGTCTTGCTGTCACTTATCGTATTTTACCCTGAAGCACAATCACTAAACATCTATACTGCAAGGCTAAAAGTTCAATGTCAACCGCTGCAACCTGGCAATGTATGATGAGGGCATTGTTACAGCTGCATATAATTATTTTTACTTTTTCTGTAGGAAAAAAGCTAGACAATTACATGTCATGAAACTACGCGAAACAACTATGTTAAATTGCAAACAAGTTCTCAAAAGTTAGGACATGATAGAACTAAGATTTCTTATGAAAACTGTGTTATGTTCATAAGGACAGAGTTTTCAGCCACTAATTCTTCTATGTTTCTTGCTTCCCATAGTATAAAGAAAAAAGAAAGAAACTATGAATAAAGGCAGATGATGTTAATGATGTTTTTCTTATGCAACTTCAGTGTGTTTCTTGAGTCTTGCCAATCTTGTATAGTAAATGAGGGATATCCATTTGAATCCCTCTTTATTCTTCAAAAGTAGTCTGTACTTACATGAACACAAGACAAAATGGAAACACAAATTAACAAGCAAATTTTTGTGTGGCATTGAATCAGTAAAGAGTAGTCTAAGTGGTGTGTTTATCCTGTTGACTTTGCGGATACAACTGTAAGTATGTTATAGCCAACAACGTACATATACACGGATGTAGCAAATCCGTGAAAGATTGCAAAGAGATAAAACATATTCTTTCTTACTTCACTAAAAACTAAAGCAATTATTTTCCCAGACAGCAAAAACCAAGGTCATTAAAAGCCAAATCCTCATAGCATTTCTCATGCAAATCATCTAACTTGTAGTGGGGATTATTTACATGAGAAAAGGGGCAAATCTTCTTGCCTTAAGAAAATAGTTTATTACCTCAGTTTGCAAGGAGTAAACAAACAAAAAGGAAAAGATGAAAATAATATCATGACTTCTGAACAATAAGCACAATGTTAACATGTGCCTGAAAGATTGAACTTTGTGTTCGAAAAGTGCTGTTATCAGATAGCACAATAAATAAAAATAGCGTGGTTCAGCTTTATTGAAATAAAAAGATGTACTTTTATGCTTGTAATACACTGACACTTACGTAGAAACACTTTCCTTGCACACTGTTCTAGCCATCTAGACCACTCTATGCAAGTTATTTACATATTAGTATTGTCAGTCATTTTGAAATATCATTACCTTTCTTTTATGATGGGTTGTTGAAGCATCCATCTCCTCTTCTCCTATATTGTCTATCTGTGAAGTTGGACTACAGTTCATCCTCTCCTCTTCTTGCCTCTGAAGTCTGTCTGCTACAGCCTGGATTGCTTCTGTCCATTCTTCCCTACCATGAACAAGCCAACATTCCTATCAGAAACTCACAAAATACATCCAAATAAATTGTTTCTAATGTTTCTCACATAATACATTTTTTCAACGTGAAAGTCTCATGCTACACAGTAGAAGACTCATAGAAGAAATCAAAGCAATTATTTTATAAGTTCTGCATTGTGTAAAAGATGAATTTGATTTAAATCAGCATCAAAGAGAATTCCTGCACAATTTATGAAATCAAACTCTTTTAATTCTTATAATAAATACTATAATAGTACTTATGTATAGTATCATAGTGAAAACCCGAAAACTCTTGCTAGTGTTGTAATACAGCTCAGAGCATACTATGTAATCTCCTATCTGATAACAATCTGCTTTTTTAAGAGTTTTTGTGCATCTAGCCTTATCCTGAGGCATTTCACAGAAATTAAATGAGATTTATGCAAACAAACTGTATATTCAGCTCTTTCTCTCCTCCTGTTAAAACTAAACTTGTTGACTGATTTCAAATTTTCCAGTGAAACCAAGGCCTCAAAGATACTAAATTCCTACAAGTGCCATAAAAATCTGTGGCTGTACGGAAGGGACAGGCCTAAATGAGGGTTTCCAAGGAGGGAAAAGCAGGGGCAGCTCAGCCCATGGTTATTCCGTCTGCTGGCAAACTGGCACACATACACTAGCTGGTGACTCGGTACACTGTAGCTCCAGGAGCAGGCAGAAAAAAAAAAAAACAAAAAAAACAAAAAAAAAGAAAACCTAAATATACTAATAAAAGAGACAATACACAAAGGAAAGTCATAGTTATTTACTGATATAAATAATGTATCAATAAAGCCAAACATAGTATTAATCTCAACAGGTCAGATGCCCAAGGCAGCAAGACTCAATACATCTAACCAGAGATGCAATATAGAATATTCTAACAAGGCAAATCATGTTGTATCTCCTATATGCTGTTGGTGCATCAAAAAAGTTAATTTATAAAGACCCTGTGAATATTTACTGAAACAAGAAAAGCTAATAAGTAAACATAAATAAATTATTACAAACATACTGCTTTCTGTGCCAAAAAGGAGCACACTGGGAGGAATAAAAGGAAAATCTAAGACAGCAAGACTTGAAAAGACTTCAATAAGCAGGCTTCTATTGTTCCAACTTTAACACTTCAGAGACATACCATGACATAGTTTTGGCTTATTTAAAACACACTCATCCCACCTACTTGTAGGCAGTTCTTGCACTAGAAATGAAGTGGGATAATATTTTACAGAAGCAGACATACAAATTCTTTAAATAAATAACTGTTCAGAAGTGCTCAGAATGTGACATTTCCAAATGCTGATGACAGCACAATACCAGCAGAGGTGCTGAGGCTTCTCCAGGAAGAACACGGAAAGCAAAACAAACACAAAGCTCTCTCACCGCTCCTCCGGAGTGTCCACATGGAACGTTCTCTCTATGACGGTGGTCCACTGAAGACATCTGATTATGAACGTGTTTGGCTTTGGTCGCTCTGTTTTCATTAGCTGACATTCTATGAAAAAACATGGTATTTCCTCTTTTACATATTGCAAGTTAATGGATGAAGAGCAAATAAAACTACTTAGATAAAATATATAAAGCTTATTGTATACGGATCAAGCAATCACATAGAAATACAGTATGCTAATATAACCTTGGACATGGACAAAAGGTAACAGGTAATAGGCATAAGCTGAGGAAAGCAGTCAGAGGAGTTGATTGTTCCCCATATAAAAAGAGTGCGACCTCCATTTGCAGTCTAAGTCTGTATTACGAGGGTTAAGAAGAGTATTAGATCCTGGATTGCTCTAGTGTGCCAAGGTAACACCAGTAGCCAAAGGCACAATTTTCCATCTGTACCTGGCAAAAAAGATATGACATTTTCCCTCCAAAGGCAATCATGCTGCAATTATCCAAGCCACTGTCATCTCAAGATTAGATTTATTGTAAAATATCCTATCTGTGAAAATTCAGTGACACAATCCGATTATGAAACACTGAATTACCCCCGCCAAAATGGGGCTGCCCCAAAAAATCATTCAGTTCTTCTTCATGCCTCATAGCAGAATCAGCTCTACCTACATTATTTCTCACAGATATTTTTCTCAACTCTTTCTAAACTTTTCCAGAAGCATCAATTTCAAAATCTCCCCAAGCAAATTGTTCCATCAAACTATGAGGATATTAATTATTTCCACAGTTAGAAGGTTTTTCCTACCATTTAGTGCAACCATTCTTACAATTCAAACATACTGCTTTTTGTCCAGTTGACCAATGTTACTTCCTTCTTTTTAGCAGCTATCTCATCCCTTTTAGGTATCAAAAGACTTTTATCGCTCTTCAGCCTTCTCCAGCATAAATCAGTTCACCCAATCTGTCCTCACAGGTCGTGATTTTAGACCTAGGATTCTTCCTGTTACACAACTCTGGCCATAGTATACTTCCTATTATGTTGCTCATTACTTTTTCATAAGAGTGCAATTGTGTTAATTCAGGCAACGGCTCAATGAGACAGTACTTTTTATTTCAACATGCAGCATTCGGTACTAAAAAAATTATATCTACACGATGTAGAACTCTGACCTACTATAACTCTCTACTCATGCAAATATATTTAAACGTTTTTTGTGAAGTTAAGGTTGTTCTGACAAAAGTATAATTTTTTCTCCAGCAACTAGCATAAAACTGACATGGTCATCACATCTTATGTTCTGGTAATTCAATAGGAATGCTATCACTTGTTCAAACCTGATCCTGATCAAATGTGTGCTCTGAAATGATTTATTGTGTATGTAAACCAATCAATGCTGAGCATGGCAACAGACTTCTGTTCACTTACAACCCACTGTAACTTCTTTGTAATCTGCACAGATATATAAATTATTATGCAAGGCAGACTGCTCACTGGTCAAGGAGATGACATTACATTTAGCGATCCTGCATACAACATGGAGAATCATAAGGAATCAAAAGAGAAACTAATCCAGTTCCACTGCTTTTATAAATTTAACAACTCTATTAGGTCTTGGATGAGATAACAGCTATCCTCAGCATTTAGAAGAAAGGGATATAGTGGGATGGAAACCAGAAACAAAGGTTGGAAGAGATAAACAAAGAGGACAGAAGCAGATGTTGGGAACTCAGTGAGCATGATGAAGCAGAGCTGCTTAAAATGGGTATTTTACTAGGCTTGTAGTGAAGCATAAGTATTACTCACAGGATCAAAGAAACTTTTCTTCAGGGGTATGGTTGAAGCCCAAGTTGTGACCCTGATGAAGGTGGAGCTACAGATAACAGGCTACTTTTTCCTTAATTTCCTCAGCCACAGCTCTAAAGAAGGTATAGGGCAACTTTCATAGCAGAAGAGACTAGAAACATTGTCTGTTCCAAGATCACCCAGTATTTTTCCTAACAAAACCATCTTCTCATTTTTAATCCTACCACACTTCAATCATGTGAGCTGAAATTTTCTTTGCTGGTTGTCTGCCTAAAGCTGCACTCTCCTGGAAAATACTACTTTTTGGAGACAAGACTTAAAATTTGTCACACTGAGACCTTTGTTACCTGCTCAGTATTCCTGTGAAAATGTAACACATAATGTGACCACTATATGGGGAGGGGAGGGTTGCCGTGGGGTGAAGGTTAAAACTAAAAGTAACACTTCCTAAGCCATGTAACTCTTGAAAATCCACGTGCAGTGAGTAAGTAAATCCAGAGGCTATGGCTATCTACTACTTCTGCACCCATCTGCTAAATAGAAAGCTCTTTCTCCTATATTCATAATGCCTCATGCTACTCCTCAGACAGGATGGAAAAGAAGTTGCCTGGTCGAGACATACAGGTGAGACAAAAAGCTATATGGAAAAACAGCATACCACCAGGAGAAGAGATGTCTAGAACCAAAGACCAGGGAATAAAGAGAGAAGAGTGAAAATAGAACAGGAAAAGGATGGGAATCTGTACTGAGAGAAGAAATAGGACGGATAAATGAAGACCGGGCTGGAAGGACAATGAGAAACAGTAACCAAAATGGAGAGTCTGCAAGAGGGAACTACAACCGGCCGTTAGTCAAGAGGCCACAGACTAATTATTCAGAATAGCTAGGTGAGGAGAATGAAGGTGAAAGACAACACCAGTGACGAAACATGAGAGACAGATGACTGTGCGAGGACAGCCTGAAGGGAAAGAGACACAAAGAGTCAAACTTTCAGAAAATTCTGTATCCATCACAGCACATCCCTATCCAGTGCTGCAGAGGAGCCAAAGATTTTGAATTTCACCATTCACTTGCTAACTGAAAATATATCCAAAAATGCCTACATTAAAATAACATTAATTAAAGTTTGCCAACTTAACCCTCAAAATTAAAACTGACAGAACTAAGGCTGCCTAAAGCAAATGCTATATATAACATGGTCTTTAGCTATATATAAAGTACACTCATAATACATATATATAGTATAACTAATATATTATCTATATATATTAGCATGTTATCCTCTGTAAATCTCTATCCATGTGCATACAGATATGTTAGTATGTATCTATAATGTTTTTTTCCACACAGGCCCCAGCATGATGATGTGCTTTGTTAACAAGAACAAAACATTTATTTTGCCTATGGATGCACACTAATCTTTGTAACTACTGAAAAGTACTTACTCTTTACATTGTCATTATAGGTGGTCAGCAAAATCAATTAACTACAGTAAAAAAATCATTATCAACTAAAAATGGCACTGAAAAAATAGAAAAATGAAAATACCCTTTCAATATAATTGAAAGATGCTACTGGAAAACAAAATTCAGCAGAAGTTAATGAGCTGTTTTTAATATGCTGTTAAAAAAAGGTGGCTAAATATTTAATTTCCTTGTATAAAGTTAAAATTGAGTAGATTCACATCTTTTCTTTCCCAAGGAAAAACACTTTCAGAAAGAAGTAGAGGAGCAATGTGTTTCTAAAACTGGTGTGCTACCCACCCTTCTCAAGTAGATAAAAGTGACCAAAGTCTGCTGATATTTAGTGCACCCACACGCTTCATACGCTGCTGTATACAAATGTATGGGATAAACAACATTCCTATCATGTTTGCAATGTGAATATAAACTTTTTTGCAGATGTCTTCACCTACAAGCTAGGAAACAAAAAAAATGCACTAGTATGAATAAGTACTCTAATACACAATTATTGCTAATTACCAAAATATTTTTACACTAACTACTAGGAAAATTATAGTTGTTTTAGAGAAAGAAAATAGTTTGGAAACTACAAAAGCACAGAGGAATGAGTGAAATGGGCTACTGAAAGCTGGCTCAGAACCCTGAAGCGATAGTTGGGTCATTACCAAGAGTAGAGAACACTCTACCATAATGTCTTCAAGTTTGCTACTATACATAAACATATGTAATTAAAAGGCTGAATCTCAACTCAAAACAGTTGGAACTCTAAATTATCATTCAAAAAGATGAGTAAGCCAGTAAACAGACAGACTCAACTTTGTGTTCTTGTATGCTAGCCATCTACAAGTTGGAATCACACATTTTAATCCTAAAGCTTTCCTTCTTGCTGGGATTAAACATCAGCCATGAGAAGTTCCTCTTTAATAACAAAGATGATAAAACATTTTGAAGAAAAACTTTGCTTGTTCAAAGCAACCAAATACAAAACCAAAAACAGAAACTGACAACACAGTTCCAAAAAAATATGTAATACTTGTTGGGCTGTTTTTGGATCTATATCAAAAATAGAAAAATGAAATACAACCAGTAAAAAGAAATACAATGGATGTTTCTCAATTATCAGAATTCTCGTTTTTTAAAAACAAAAAAAGTAAAATAGATACCAGAGGTTAACTTTTGTTGCCATATCCACAAATACCCTAACACTTTAAAATATTTGTCAAACTATCTTTTTTCAAATAAATGCCACCATCTAAATTAAATAGTTATGCTAGTTAAACTCTCCTGAGCAACTCTAACTACAAAATGTATTTCAAAACGTTCTGTTTACTTTACACCATTCTGAACCACAGATGACAAAGTTTGCTTGAAGCTGTAATTACTCTGCAAAGCTGGGAAGCCAATTAGAGGGCCTGAAACCTGCCAGTTCCCCCCCCCCCCCCCCCCCCCCCCCAAAAAAAAAAAAAAAAAAAAGCACAGATCATCTGTTCAGATTTTATTAAAGTTTGAATTCTATAACTTTAACCATATAATAACCAGTTCTCTTTTTCCTAAGTACATTCGTTCAGCATAAAAAATAGAACATTAATACTGTATTATTATTTCAGATATAGAAGATTTCAGCTTTAGCCGAGTTTGTACATACAGCTAGACAGGAATACTGAGCATGTAAGCTGACAAAAAATTGCACTTCAATATGAACAGCAAGTTGCATATGTGAGAAATTATTTCTAACACAGACTGAATTTTAGCACAAAAGATAACTTCTTGTGATTATTACATGATATAAAAGAAACAGTATCGAGTTGTTTAGAATATATATATTTTTACATCTGCAAGACACATGCATTTCAGTTTAATCCTTAATTCCTTATTATTCTCTGGCTCTTCCTTCATGAAACAAACTACACTTCACTGTCCCAATCTTTGCCTTCCCCACTGCTACTTCAATGTTTTCCTTCTCATTTCCCAACCTAATGAGCAGGCTGCTTACAACTGCCTTCTTACATTCCTGCTGCTGCTCTTCGCACTCTGCATCCACACTTTTCTCTAATGATCAGTTTTTAGACAAGTAACAAAACTACCATGCCATTTTCACAACTTAGACACAGATTATCATGTTCTTGCTCATAAACAAATAGAAAGAGAGAGAGATCCTCTTAGCCTCTATTACTTAGTCCACTACTGCTTTTCCTACCTCTTTACCTATTACCTAAAGGAAATCTCTACTTTTCCTTCCAAAAGGCTCTGTCATTTGTTTCCTCTTCTCCCTCTATCTATGGGAAATATTATATAAAAATAAGTTTGGTCACATGGAGATCTATGTGAAAAACTTAATATCCTTTATTTGGTCTCAACAAACGCAGTTTTCTCTTAAGAATATCATGCCGAAAAAGGCTGCACAGATAATTTTTCTCCATTGTCCCTTTGATGATAGCACTCCTCGCGTTGCATTCCTTATTTCCTGCACTGTTCTATCAGATCAAACATAAGCTGCTTTTCAACATGGTCTGTCCCCATCGTCTACCCTCATCCTCTGAATCGTTCTTTATTCAGGATCGAAATGCCCATTCCTGCCATCTTTCCTTCCACTGTTCCAGTTCCAGGACCCATTTCTCAAAAGCATCTCTAATTTCTCTCTCATTTTTCAACATACTGATTCTCTTTTAAATCCTCCCTGAAACTCTCCTTCGCCATGAAGCCTTAAAAAGGAGAGGAAGAGGGAAGAAGAGAGTAAAAAACAACAACAAAAATCTAACCTTGACAATGCATTAGTCACTGATGTGCTGAGACAACTGCCTGTATTACAGGCTAATATTGTCTCATTGTTTTCTCATACACCCCCCCCATCTGTTTACATCCATTTGCTGTCCCTTGTTTTATATTTGGAATTTAAGTTTTTTGGAGCATGGACTGAATTTTTGTTCAGTATGGGTAGAACTCCTACTTCTGTGGGGCCTGGCTCATAACTTGAACTTGCAAGTCCTGCCAGGATGTAAGAACATCATATATGCCTGCATAATAACCATAAAAACACAATTACACTCCCTGACACTGAAAAAGTGCTTTCTTGATGCGGTTTATCATGCTGGGAAGTCTTTTACTTCCAACACTCCAAAAAGTACTGAAGTAGCATCCATTGCTTTCTATCATTACAACTAATTTCCTCTTTGTCCTCTCAAGCAAAAAAGGAGAATAAAAATAGGAGATTCCTCCACGTTATTATTGGAGTTTTCAAGGGGTTTTGTTTGTTTTCTCAGAAGACAGTAACATTATACTTCTCTCTCTCTGCTTTTCATGCAAACACCCCAATTTTATTTATGCAACTGGCTGCATCATGCCAACATAAAAACTCTCAGATCTGCCAATAAGACTCAATTTTTACCTGTCATGCTCAAACCAGGCCATATTTGTAAGTGGAACTTAACTGGAAATTACAATATGCTAAACTGGTGTCTGAGAAAGCACTTTCCAGTAAAATGCAAGGATGAGACGAAGCAACTCGTTTTCATTCATGATCCAAGCCAACAAGTGAATCTAAACTACTATGTTAAATGACAGCATACCTATTATACCACCTATAAAAAACTCAAACAAATATGAGAGTCTTCCAAAGAAAATTATTAGCCCATTTGTCCAGGAGCTAACTGAGGACACTTACCAATCCAGTACAAAACAGATATATTGGCTATGCCTCTTAGATTTGAGTTAGAATTTCTATAAATGCATTTGCACATGCAAATTATGTTACACATACATTGCCTGTTTTTCCCTACAAGTATTTTCAATGTTGAATTAATATTATTTACTCAGTTGTATTTTTCTTATTTTGGAACGAACTCTATACTGTACTTATGCACATGAGTCTAGTTACTTACACCTGTGTGTTCACGTCACCCAGTGTGGTGATAATTAAAAATCCTGGGATTTTAAAAATCTTGCTGGAAAAGTAACTGTGGAGTTGCTGGCACAGAAGGTCACATCTAATGACAAAGCATTTCGATCCATCAATTAATCTCCTTAAAAACATACATGTATGTTTTCCTACTAATTTCTTTAGAGAATGTCCTTGGAATTCTTTATAGCCCTAACGTCATTCCCCTGCAACCTTTCAGTGTTCATGTTTTGAAGATTTTTAACTCCCCAGAACAGCAAAATCCTGTCTCCGGCTTATTGAAAGATTAACACTAGGAGGAAACCAAATAGCTTCTCCACTTAGAGTAACCAGCAATCCCAGGGTTCATCGATAATCCATTCTGCAGAGAAAAAACTGAAGAAAACCATGTTATAAATGAATGACTCCTCACAATAGCTGCAATTTATTTCACCTTCACTATTTATTTTCAGAGACAGGATAAAGAACAGCTGTACCACCAGAGTGCTTAGAAAGTACAATCTTTCAAGATATCACAGAAATTCCAGGTGATATCATTTTTGGCCAAAGCTCAAAGGCTACTGTGAAGAGATACATCTCTTCCCAATTATTCTCCCCATGAAGATCAAAATGAAGGCAAAGGGCCAATTCTTAGAGATACCTCATTCCAAATGTGCTATGCGATTACTCACATACTCATTGCGTATGTGAAAAGTAATTTTTATCAGCAAGGCCACAAAAGCTCCTTGGAAGGAATTGCCTATTTTTCCTCACTCTGCTTTCTACAAGGATTGTGGCCATCGGAGATGAAGGTGGTTTGCACAAAGTAGTCTTGATTCTGTTTGTACAACACTGGACCAGTTAAAAACAATGACACTTTTTCTTCTTTTCTGGGAGCTGCGAAGCCGCTCACATTGGACAACCAGAGTACTTAGTTTTGTCCAAAAGAAATAGAATGAAGTTTTAAAAGCCAGGATATTTTTTAAGCCTCTACCTACATAGAGAAGTTGTACCTACTGAATCAAAAGTATTTTAAACTGGTTCTGACTGCATTTAATGCCTAAGCAAAAGCAATTTAAATTAACATATTTTATTTTGCAGTTGAGGTGGGCTAGAAATGCACACCCACTCAGCTACCATGACTCAGTCAATCACCAGTATCTCTTCACGCTACAGTAACTTGTCTGCTTGCAATGCTTGTCTATGTACCTGATGACAGCTAAAGTGATTTTGAACTAGTCAAGTTAAGCAAGCTTATGCTTCTGCATTAGCTCTGAAAACCAATATAAACCTGTTTTAAGAGCTTCCATAAGGATTTTTTCACAAATGTAATTATATTGTCTTTATTTTTCTTTAAGTACATGGTTAGATACTGTGGTACAACTTTGTGAGAATCTACATTTCAGGGGATGACTATTAAGGAACTAAAAGTGTATTTCAAACAGCGCTCTCATTTTTTATAGCATGCGATTTTTACAACTCGCATGTTATAAAATATGAAGGCTCTCTTTGGTGCAAGTTAAACTGACTCTACAGGAGGGAAACCTTAGCGTTTCCTGTGCACTAGCCAGTGTCACCGCTTCAGCTGATCTTGTCCACCCTGCTTCGCCTAGCAGCTCACCACATCTAATCAGATCACCTCTCGTACACTCGGGGGCTAGAGAGCAGAGGGCGAGGGCAGGTGAAGCCCCTGCCTTGGGAGCCAGAGGCACAGGCCCCGAGGGGCCAGGCTCAGCCCCGCTGTCCACCTCCCCTACTGCCGTACTGCTGGCTCCCGCATGCCCCCAACAGCTGGAAAGCAGGTTCTCCTGACCCCAGTCACGGACCACAACTCTTCTGCTTTGCAACTGAGTGCCCAGAGCCACAGACAGGCTGAAGTAAACAGGCACACAAGGCTTCTGAGCTGTTCACTTTCCTCTAACATGTGAAAAGCAGATCATTTAGAAAACAAGAGCTATTCTGAATGTCACATCCTTCACTCAACTCTATCCTGCCTTTAAGGCCATATTTATATTCCAGAGAGACCCCCCTACTCCTGTACCTGGCCCACAAGACACTTCCCTGCATTTTGAGTGGTGGCAATAGCTGAAGACCATGTATGCTGCCTCACGTCCTGTCTGTCCACGCAAAGCTTTTAGCTGTTCACATGCCTGCTTCCTAACGCCTTCCTCCATTTCCTCTTAAGTATAACAAGTAAAAGGGATACTATCTGAATGCTTCATCCGATGACAAATTAACACCTGACGAGCAAACCTTAATTAATAAAGACATATTTAGCACTGTCAGCAATGCTAGCATTATGTAAAATAATTTCATTCTCTCAGGCTTTCCTCTCGTTCACATGAGTCCTGATAGAACATTCCGACTACACAACACCAGTGAGAGAGTAATGCTCAGATGGTTTTTTTTCAAGTTATCTTGGAAGAAATCAGGAAGCAACTACATGTGAAGTGGACACTGCATCTAAAAAAAGGTCTTCTGGAAAAGTAACCTAGTGTGGCAGGAGTGGAAGGGGGGGACACTGGAGGAAAAAAATCCATGCTTTGGAAGTAACTGGTTCGTCAGAGCTAGATATAGAAATCTTTAAGCCAGTGAACAAGCACCTAATAAAACAGAGCTGTAGAAACTTTGCAGTGTTCCACTCCAACAGTACTATGAAATAATACCACAGTCTTGGCCTTTTCTGCTTAAATAACAAGCTGTAAGTAAGAGCCAAAGACGTCTATCATTTGGAGAGCACAAAGTAGACTGAGACCACACTCTCACTTTACAGATAGCTACAAAGATTACATGAAGATAGGACTATAAAGACATATCTTTAAGTCCCTGCCAACCTAATCAAGATGGTATTAACAGTGATCTCACACTCCATCTGCCTGGCTAGTACTTTATGAAAAATGTACTTCACTATTACAGGAAAAATATGTTGCACTGCTTGTGGCCACAAACCTACTGCAACTGCTCAGAACTCTTGGATGAGAGGCCCTAAGACCAGTTCTTGACATTTACCAGGTACTACAAATGAGATCAGTTGCATTTATGTAGTGATTGGTTTTGATTTGTTGGGTTTGATTTGACTGTCTTATTGATGATCTTCTGACAGATAAAATAGTGGACAAGAAAATACAGTCCTTTGCAATTTAGGTAACAGCACATTGGCTTATGTTTTCAACTCTTTGATGTATCATGTCATTTTATACTTCATGTTGAAGATCGAAGAGTGACCTATTTATTTAAATCCATGTTAAAAACTGGAGTCTTATCCAAACTTTATGAATCCAGAAGAAGTTTTATATTTCATCCCATAATTCCACATGAGTACTTCACTTGAATTTTATGGATTTCTTTTTATGAGTGAAAACATCTCCCTATTCTTGCATTGATCTGTAATTATGGCTGATTAAATCACTCATTTTCCTCTCAGAAAACAGGAAAACTCACTCTGCTTACCAAAACTATATTTCTTCAAGTAATCTACCATGCCTGTTGCTTTAGCTTACGCTGCATAGGCATTAGACCTACGGGGCTTGCTAGCTGCAGATAAGAATTTTTTTCCTCCTTTTGGCAAACAATATAAAATCTTTCAATCTCTGTCAGATCAAAGGTTGGGATTACACAGGATGACCTCTGGGTATCAAGATACAAAAAATCACCAGTATTACCACAGTAGAACTAATTGCTAATAATGCATTTCTTCATTTAGCAGAACTACTGTTTGGATCATCCTTCTAGTTGCAGCAGCAAAGGAAGACTAGATACACTATAAAGAACATGGTAAAGCTGGACAAAAGGAACTGCTCTAATTTTACAAATGTTCCGCATGCTGAGAACAGGGAAAAGGTATCTAGAAAACTACTGTTTTAAGTGAGTAGGTTAGGAAATTCAAGTACCATAGTACTCCAAAAAATTGGAGTAACAAAGGAGTAACTTAGCCTATGACCTAGCAAATTCCTTTTGACATGAATAACTTAAAGATATTACTGCTTGCATACTCAAAATCATCTGTAAGACTTACTTCACAACCAAAACATACAACATTTTCCTCCTTTAGTAGTGGGACAAGACATTGGCTTGTGGCAGAAAATCATTTCCTTACAAAACAAAATATGCATTTCATTTTGCCTACAAAGACTGAATCACCCACGAGGAAAATTTTTTCAAAGAAATAGGAAATACAGTCTCAGTAGAATTTGTTCCATCTTCGGCAATGCAGATGAAGGTAATCCTTCCCCTAAGTACTCATGCTTGTTGGGCCCCAATATTCCCCTACAAAACTAAACACTGTACTGCAATATGCTAACAGAATTTTGAAATAAGTTGGCTTCATTTTCTAGAATTCCTTTGAAGTTTTCTAGTCCTCATATAAACAACTCTTATATTCAGGGAGATTTTCTGCCCCATTAGTTTAGTTCCTCTAATACTTGCATTTTTTCTTCAATCAGAAACACTCTTCTACCAATCCCACTTTGTCAGAGCAAACTAAGCCTTTTAAAAACTTTATTGGAAAACAAGAATTCAAAATGGCTTCACTTTATCCAATAGATATACACTTTGTAGCCTTGCTAATACATGCAAATTGAATGCTTGAAATTACTGATTAACCATGCTGGAGAGCTGATTACCTGATTATCCAAGAGACAAATCATTTAGTAGGATTTTGTGTCACTTGACAGTCTAGATAATTTTCTAATTAATTTGAGTTTTCTAGTGAAATTGTAGATACTACTGAAAAGAAAAAAGAAGCCAATGATTTGAATACAGGTAGCTTTCCAAGAATTTTCTCCTTACAACAATAATTTGTCAAATTGTCAAATGTTATTGTTAGTTAAGATGCTTCAGATACAAAAAAAATCAACAACTAGGATTAAATTTTTTTCAGACTCCAATCCATGATAAAATTCTCAATTCTGTATGTTTTTTAGTGCTGGACATGGGATTAGTAATGCACTACCCTGAGACACCGCATCAAACTCGTCGAGTTATCAAGAAATTCTGAAGTGCACATGACACAATACTTAGCAAATACTTGTCAATATGTTGAGAGAATAATAAATATTGGAAATACTTACTTGCCACTGAAAAGTTGTTGAGTGGATATGGCAGATCCACATCCTGGGGCTTCTCCTTGTAGCCTATGAAAGAGCCATCTGTCTTTAGCAGGAAATATCTTGGCCGCCAGTTTTTTATATATTCCCCTAGAAGAGAAAAAATGTTCTTTAGTACTGTAAATAAAAAAGAAATGTTGATATTAAAAAAACATATTATTAGTGTCAAATATCAATTATACTAAAACCTTTCCAGATATGTTTTAAATTTACAAAGAGAACTTAAACTTCCTCCCAAAGAAGAGAAAATGAAATTGCAATGGTAAGCCTCAACAATAAAATGATACCTTTAGAAAAAGGATCTACAAGCATCACACAGGAATATTCTGTAAGTCTAAACTTTATTATACCATATTCTTCTAAATCCTACATCTTTATACAGTCTGAAATTCGGTACAAGTGAAAAGGAGTACTCCAGCCTGAATTAAATAACAAAATGAAACCTTAACTACTACAAGGAAGAATGTTTGTCTTGCAGAGCCAAGGCAAAAATTATTAATTTCTCAAAAAATAAACTGTAAGCAAATACAAGAAGATGTGAAATGGGAGAATCTACATATATATTTAACAAATCTACCTGAAAGCAAAAGGAATAAATACCAAAGAACAAAAAGCAGAAGCCAGTCAACTTTTAAAAAGATCAGTCCAGCAATAAACCCTCCACCTTTTCTTCCTCCCTTCCTTAGTCTCAGCAGAAGATTCTGCAAGCCATGAGGTATTCAGACACAGAGAAACACAGAATAGGAGGCAAAGACACAGTACCTTTATAAATGTCATTTATTAACTATTTAAGAGTGAGAAATCTCATGAACAGTCCTATACTTTACAGTGTCACACCAAAATCTCAGCAACAATTCCATCTTTAATGTGTAACTACTCAGGTATGTACAGATGAGTCTAGATCAGCTTAACTTTTCTTTTGATTTGTATCAACTCTGCAGATTAAATAACGTATGTACAAGCACCCACCAAGACTTTGAAAAATAAGTAAATTATGGTTTCATCATTATACAAGTGAACATTTTAAGAAAAACAGTACATGCAACAATGCAGAATATGCAGCAGCACTTAGGATTGAAAGTTGCCATTTGTACTCTTTATGCTAAAATACTGTTCTAATCTGATATCTCTAGACGATATCAAAGTGTCACTGTGAAACAGGAAACTGGAAAATTATTACATTCCTTGTGTCCAGTTTTCCCGTTTTACAAGCTGCTCAGAACTGACTGCTATCCAAGGGCTGCACTGGTTCTGGGCTAATCCCAACCTTTCAGTTGAGCTTATCACCTCAGCAAACCTTTCAATCGAGCTTATCACCTCAGCATCGTATTAACTGTGACTATATAGCTTTCAGACATCTTGGAGATCAGAAAGAAGTTCACATCCACCTGCCAAACTTTGTAGGCAAAGGCAGTGGGGAATGGAAAAGAAATCTCTAGCGCTAATTCAGCTGGGAACATTCACATTGATACTGTAAGCCTGAATTTCATACTAGAAAATCTCAGCTGAAATTAAAGCAGGCAATTAAAAAAAAACAAAAAACAGATATGAGATATTCAAAGTTTGGAAGAGAAACCCCAATGTAGCACTGGAAAGCACACATGTCGCTTTAATATCCATAACAGTGAAAAACTGTATTGTGATTATATGGAAAGGTAGCGGTTTAAGTTGTTTGCTAAATGCTTGAAAACAAAATAAACATAAGCATAAATAAAAGTATAACTCTTCTTTCTAAGAACACTTAAAATATGCCCTAAGACAAATTTGCTGAACCCTATGGTTACTCTCAAGACCTCAGGTCAGCCCAAAACTTTACAAACTACATCACCCAATACAAGTTTTAAAAATATTAACATCCTAGTTGCTTTCTTAAACAAAGCATAAGAAAATCTTCTGTAAGCTTTTCATAAACTATATTTTACTTAACTGTAACAGTAAGTGACTATTACGAGAACACGGGTCTGCTGCTAGGTTTAGAACTCTGTCAGGAGCTTAGTCTTATGTGGAAGATGCATTCACTGGAGGGCAGGTGACTACAACTACTGTGGAAGAGTCCAAGGACAGCATCCAACCTGTACAGCATACCAACACACCTGAAAGAGGTCAGCCATCCAAAAATTCAAGTCTCAGGGAAAGCCCTCCTTCCTGTAAAGGATGAGCCAGACAAGGAGATTGGCAGACTCTGCTCCACAAATTACAGGTGATAGGGTAAGTGCACTCATTAGTCACTTTAGGGAAGAAACAGAAGTCTTCACTTGCTTATACACACACCCTCCAGCTCTAAACCTTTCAAAAAGGAGAACATTTTAGCAAGACATTGGCGAGACAGCCAGAGCACACTTATCTGATCGTTTATCCCTCCTCCTCTTAGGAAAACATTATAGCTTGCATATGGCTTCTACTGGGAACTCCGAGTCTCTTAATGAGAAAATTGAACAGATTTTTCATCATCTAGTGGGTTATGCAGCTGATGTTTCATCTATAGAAAAACCATTAGAAGAGCATGACCAGCGCTTCCAAGCTTCTCTAAAGTGAGCTAGCGATGACAGACGACAGCTAATCACAAGAAAATGTAAATATTGAATGGCACAGAAGTATCAGTTTATCAATGAACATAGTTGTTGCTTTGTCGTCAGCCTGCAAATTATAGCCAGACACAAGACAATTCAAAAACAACTCTTAGAACACTATTGCTTCTTAAAGACCTTGTATTTCTTGCATAAACATATTTATCTGAAAATGTTTTTCCTAAATGTTTCCCCAGATGAGTCCAAATAAGGCTATTTTTTCAAGATGTCTCTACAAACACACACAAAAAACATAACCTGCTTTTTCCTCGAAATGACCAATATTCCAATCCTTCTTCAAGGCCTATACATGAATATTTATGACCTGTTCTTTATTTATTTTATAATTTAATTAACAAATGGGTGAACACTTTTGATGAATAAAGTAAACAGTTATATCTGTGAACAATTCACTTAACTACTGAAGTGGTTTAATGGCTCTCAAGATGCACTTCAGGTGTTCTCTTATAATTATGTTTCTTCTATACAACCTGCTCAAAACTGGAAAAACAAATTAGTCTGTACCTCATAAGAGACATGTTTACTGAACTGCTTTGAAAGAGAAATCCTCCATATAAAAAAATACTAAAATACAGGAGAGTATTTGAAAAGGAAAATCACTTCCTTAGGCCTTCTAAATGACTACCAGAGCATAAAAAATGCATCTTTTACAGTATGGACAATATTAATCATTTATAAGTGTCTGCAGTGTTTGTTTACCAAATATCTGAACATAAACAAACAACAGGAAGTTTATATTTGGAAATCCATTTATTGAAGTGAAAGAGATTTCCTGAGATATGAGAAGTCGACACACAAAGGCTAACCAAAAGATAAGACATCCTGACAATTTAATGAAATATAGCTGAAGTAGATAAAAAAAAAAAAGAAAGAAAGAAAGAAAGAAAGAAAGAAAGAGAAAAAAAAAAAGAAAAGAAACAGTGGATCTGCCATAGAGGATTAATCCGTTTGTATCCTGCTTCCTGCTGAGTTAATGCAAGCTAAATTATTATTTTGCTTAAATTTACAACCTTCTAAGTTGAAAACACACACTCTTAGGATGTGTTCACTAGACTGTAAGAAGAGCTCTCTAATTTCAAACACTAGAGCAAAGAAAGCCAAGTAACACACATCATTTTAATTCTGGTCAAGGTTTTTAAAGCTGCTAGAGAAAAGGGGCAACAGAATTTACACCTCACAGACACATGAGGTATAAATATATACCATGGAGAATGCATATGTACATACAGACACAATACAAATTCAGAGTCAGTTTTAGGGATTTTTTTTTTCAAACAGCTACTTAAAGCATACACCCAAAACAGGAAACGAGACAGCAGTACATTCCTGAGGCACATGAAAATACAATCTGATCTTCAGGCGAAAAGCACCCTCATAAAAGGCAGCTCTTTAATTAGCATTGTATTTAATAACACACTGGATAACAACAATAACAAAGAATGCTTAACGATAGCTCTTTTAGAACGTGACCCTTGTGGCTGGCTATGTAATCCCTTACAGCAACCTTAATTTTTTTTCCCCTCTGATGGCTGTAACAAGAACCCTGCCTTCAGGATATTTCAGAAAACATGTTTGTTCTAGTGATGTAATGTCTGTGGTCTTGATGCTGCTGAAAAGCATCACAAAGAGGAGTTTTCTAAGAATCCATGCAAGTCTTCAACAAACCCGTGTTAGATAAATCAATCACTCCAAGTCATCAATTTTTTTATTTCACCTCAGGACTCAAACCTTTGAACATATACTTCACCTCTGATCTGATGGTTGCTATTTTTATTCTTATCTACTTCTAATCCTTAGGATACAGAAATTCAGCAATTTGGAGAAAAAAATAAAATTTATTAATTTCAAACTAATCTCATTATTTTAAAAAACCTGCAATTTTAACAAACTGGTCACTTTTGCAAAAGGTCTACATTTTTCAGTATGTAAATGGTTTTAGAGGTGTGAAGGAAACGTCTTTAATATACAGTGCTGATATGCAACAGAAACCTGAGTTCAAAAACTTGCTTCCTTAAAAGAAGCAACAGCTGCCACACAGACATAAGTGAGATTTAAGGGGGGCGAGAGGAGGGGGGGGCATCAAGCAGAGAGCTCAAAAGTCTGCCTCTTCTGTGTCTGTGTCATTAATTTAAAATGGCTTTAACAGAAATAATACGCAAATAAAGCTCCCCCCCCTTTTTTTTAAGAAAGCACTTTTATTTTAAATCAGATTTCAGTTCCCCTACACTAAAGGTTAATAAATGGGAAGAAAAAAAATAAAAACTGAATGTATCTAAGAACAGCATTAAAGAAAATTATACAAAAGAAACCAAACAACTATATGTAACATAATTTCTCTTTAAAAGAATCTAAATGGTAAGTAACATCAGGTCCAGTAAAACATTAGAAGTTTTGCCACTGGTTTTAAGATTGAATTTACTTACCTTGGCCCTCTGAGGGCAGTGTTACCTAACGCACGGTTAGAAGCATCAATAGACTACTTAACTAAAGTCAGTAGACACTAGTGAATGTAAAGCACTTCTGTTATTTACTTGCTTGTGATTTCATGAAAATTAAATTTGCAATATAGTTCAAAAGCATTGTAAGAAAAGAAATGTTTTAAAAATCTGGAAGTATACCTGTGTCCACACAATTGAATATATACCCCTCAGTATAAGGTAAATTTGTAACGGTACCAGTATACAAAGTTTTGACAAGATCTTCTTGCACATCAAAAAATAAAATAATACTGACTTTTTTCTAACACATGCGAGCATTTTAAAAACCACTTGTATTATATAACCTTTCATAAGAATTTTCAAGTAGTTCAAAGAAAGTCTCGATTAGGAACTTTTTCTTTTTTTTTTTTTTTTTTGATTCTCTTACACTGTGAGATAGTGATTATTGCAACTGGGAACTGCTACGTGTGGGCAGAATATACACCATCACTTTATACAACAGTTAAGCTTCCATCAAGTTTCCTTCAAATTGGGGAAATAACATCCATGAGAACTGGATATAAGCATAAGCGAAATGCCTTTCTAAGCTACCAGGCTATCTGAGAACCCTTCCTGTCCACGACATAGCAACAGTGCAATAAAGTTAGCAAGGCAGGTCAACTCTTGTGCGGCTTCTCCGAGCAGCATGGTGAGAAACCAGCACAACCTGCATCAATGGCTTGATCCCGTGGAACGACCTCGAGCAGTGTCGCAGCTGATGGAGGCACCACGCAAGCAGAGATGACCTTCTCCTTCACATCAGCCAAGACATACTGAAGAGAAGGCAAAAACCATGATCTTATTCTCTAAAGAAGTGGTAGGCAGTGCCCCAAAACAGGGGCTGCCACTCGTGAAACAGACTAACCCCAAGTAGAGAAGTGTAGTCACCAGGGAGAAGCCACCGATGAGACTTTCCACAGTCCCAGCTTGCTTCTTGGCAGCAAAAGCAACTAAAACTGAGCTTCTCCACAGCAACTTTTTCCGTGCTGTTTTTCCCTTGTTTCTTCCTCGCAATTTCAGAAGGCAACCACGCATTAGTGCTCAAGGTAGCTGCACAGATGGGTTCAAACCATCACCCACCCTGACCTTCTCATTAGGACCCTGGAACAAGGCAGCATCCAGCTTGTGTAACAAATACTTCTGCTTCTACTGTTTTTTCAACTCTTTCCAGGCGCATTATTATTAATCATTTCTCTAAAATATACAGAAGTCAAGAGGCAAATATTCAGTAACAGAGAGACATATCACTATTCAAATGTTAATGCTGTTTAAAAAACAGTATTTTCTAAAATGGGCATCTAAACTAGCTATGCAAAATTATTGATGTGTATTGTCATCTCATGGAAAATAAATGTTGACAGTACATGCCCAGTTTCAGCATGCACAAAATTTTGTATTTTTAAAAACTCCTACTGGAGGTACGAAGCTAGCTGACACCCTGACAAATTGAGAATTGACCTTTACCGTATCCATTTTGAGCCAACGGGAAGAAAAACTTGCCAGTTTCAACATCACTCTCACTTCCCCTTCATTCTTGAAGGATAAGGATTAGAACAATAAATAAATTAAATAGAAGTTGATATTATTACATGCTGTCTAGAATAACATAGTCCTGTATTGCATCAACAACCCAGAGCTACACAGAAGATCAATATTTTCTAACTATGTCTCCTATTCAGGAACAGAAACCCAATGTGTATATCCTGGAAACATTTAGAGACACTGCTCATGTTTTTAAAATTTCTTTCTTGCACAAGATTTGGTAGGAAGGAAAACCAGTCTGCTACAGTAGGTAGCTGCTTCTCAAAGAATTTTTATACTTTTTAATAATATTGAGATGTACTTATGGTAAATGCAAAAACAGAACATTTTTAAATAGTCTCACATCAATTTGTCTTCTATCATTGCAAACATCAAGTTCTCAGTACTTTTAAATATATATTTTTTTAAATAAAGCATTCTGTTGGAACCAAGTGGTACCTTGTATAATACATAAAACATTTTCCTTTCCCTTGTATTTATCAAGTGCTAGTAAACTAATGCACCTTTTTCAGATTTGGAATATACTTTTAAGAGTAGGACACGTATGCAAATACTAAAACTACACGGAATAAGGCAGTCACCTACAGAAGTATTGAGTTAAATTCAGGTACTTGCTAGAATGTATAAATGAAACCAGATGATAAAAATGTAAATCATTTTTACATGTTATTAACTGGAATTAAATGTCCTATTAATATTCTCTAAATACTCAAAACCTTTTGCAGAAAAGATAGCTCTAGTCTACATGAGAAGAAATCTCCAACTTTCAATTGTTTGCAAAAGAGTACAGTGAGTTCAACAGTAGCATTGCTCTTCAGCTGAGTTTCTTTGACAGATTAATGTATTGTCAAAAACTATGTGACTTTGCCCTCTTAAAACTGGTACTCTTGCTAGTATGTTTTTGCAAAGCAAACTGTCTTGCTTTTAAAACTGGCACATTGCAGTAATTTTAATATAGCTCCTGTAAGTTTCTCCTCTTCACGAGATACACTCCCAGCCCCAGGCCTTGCCAGGTGCCAAAAACTAGCACTAATACTCTTCATCTGAATTTTTACCTCACGTGCACCATTAAAGTCAACCTTTTAACTTCTTCATTTAGCCACAGTGACTTGCAAATAATCAATTTTGAGGCCATGTAAGAAACATTCCTCAAACTGCCTGGGTTGAGAGAATGGTTCCATTACTGCTGTATATAGAAATATTTACCTTAAAAGTCTTTGACTGCACGAAATTCTTTGGGATAAACAGCAACACGGTGTTATCCGGACTAACTTGGACTTCACACCTCTAATGGCAGAACATGAAAAATGGAACAAATCCATAGAGAAGAACTGACAATCTAACTCACAGGCAAAAAGCAATTCACCGTTTGCAGCGCTGATGACCCATGTCTGGACTCGGATGCAAAAATTAGTATTTGGTATGAAGCAGTCACACCCGAATTTTCAATTACAATTAAGTTGAAGACATAATCTAAAATTACCTTGTTCCACTCAGCCAAGATGATGATAAAAGGAGACATCAAATGCTCCCATCAGTTGTTATTGTTGAGTCAATGAGCTAAAGACCTCGTGCTTATTAGACCTAAGATGGAAGCCACAAGAAAAGGGGTTCTTTTGCTTTTCTGGGTTTGCCAGTAGCGGTGGTGCAGTTAGGCTCGCTCGGGTAATATTAAAGTCATGTTGTGACTAACCAAAAATCCTTGTTTTATACTAATGACTGAAAGACAAATCCTTTACCACAACCATAGTGCACCTCAAGCTATTATTTTGATTTCCACTTTGCAGCTCAATATATGAACCAGATGCTGAATTTGCATATCATTTTTAAGAAGAAATGTTCATGATTTTAAGTTCTCCAATTGCATCTTTAAAATAAGAGATCACCTGGAGAAAATGCTTTTATTTAGGCTTTTGGGACTAGCTTAATTTCTCTCCATGTTTGTATCCATTTTCACATTTCTTTTGTGTTATCCTGGAAATTCATAATGAGCGGAAATCGCCAAATAAGAAATAAGAAAGGATTTTAAAGTAAGGAAGAGAAAATATATATTCCTATAGAGCGATCCAAATTTATTGTACTTGCAACTGTCAGACAAAAGTTATGCCTGATCAGCTCCTTGCCTTTGGAGAAAGAATGGAAAATAGGATCAAGTGAAAGAGAAAATATGTTGCTAATCTCATTCTAACCCCCCAGCATTTACTTGTCTACTGTATAATACGAGACAATCACCAATTGGCATTTTCTGCACAAGAGAAGCTCAGGATGCAACAGTAGGGGCATGCACCGTATCCGTCTTGAGGTAGACAGACAAAGCTATGTAAGAACTGACATAGCACCTGCCCACCAAACGTCTGGGGCTGATACAACTGCATTACTATTACTTTTTCTGCTTCCACCAGTACCAAATTTAGCAAGTTTTTTTTTTTAAGCCACCACATGGAAAAATCAAAAGTTTTCTTTCCTACCAGAAAGGCTCTTTTCAGGAATAAACAACGGAGGGAGAGAAGATATTAAACTCCTGAACTAATTAACAGAAGTAAAGGAGGCGGTGGGGGACAATGATAATTAATATGTACCCTCCTCCTAACCAAATCTCCACATACATTCATTCTGTATATGCACACACAACAGCAGCATCATAAACCGTCTCAAGTTCTTGCCATTATTCAGTTCGACATCTGCACATGTTTATGCGTCTCTCCAAACAACCTCTTGAACACCCTGCTGGAGCTGTCATTTTTTTCTTCTCCCTATCTGGCAGATGGCAAGTCAACAATCGGCATCAACAGCAGCCGAATATCTCCCCCCTCCATCCAACCCCCCTAAACAGACACAATAATAACTTCTTTGTGCTTCCCCACAATGCAGCTGCTTAAACCATTTCGCTACAAGGCTGCTTTGCCTTAATAAAAAAAAAAAAAAAAATCCCTTCCCTTCTGTCAAGTCTAAAAAGCAGCATAATGTTAAGCAAGCTAAAGCCACAGCACAGCTGCAAACGGGCAGACACATTGACAGCTCCTCCCTTAACAAAGCCCTGTGAATTGAAGGGGGTTCATCTGAGGCTCACACAGTAATTAGTATAAAAAAGTCCGACAGCCTCTATTATGCTAGGAAAAAAAAACTGGACAGAACTGGGCTGCTGTTTTGCGTCAAGAGTTCTGCTGCAGAGTAGATAAATCATGTTGGGTTTTTTTCCTCTCTTTTTAAAGACAGTAATAAGGAGGATGAGAGAAGCTAATTTGAAAACTTGGACACAGTAATTGTACCATATGGTGAGCATTTATCCCTTCTGAAATACACGCTAACAGTCACTTACATGCACAGTGCTTTGTTTTACAGTTGTTATTCTCTCTACCATATTCATAAAATGGATCTGAATATCCGATACTCCAGAGAAGTTGTGTGTAATTAGCAACAAAACTGCCTGAGCCTAGTATAGGCCTACGACAGCAGTCTATTTAATCGCAGAAAAGTCCTTGCCCCGAATTTAAAAAGTGTCCACTTTAAGGACATTTTATTATATATGATCTTAAACTTGTTTGAGGTGAATAAAGAAGTAGTTTACTGACATTAATACTTCTTGAAACCGATGGCTCTAAAATACATCAGCAGGAGATATTTTCCTTTTCTTCAAAACAATATACAGGAATTAATTCAAGCAGCATTTAATGGTGGCCACAAAATATTTAAGTTTCATCACTCTTGGGAATGGAACTGTTCCATAAACTTGCACAGTGAAACCAAACTTCAGAGTGGGGCATGGGAGGGAGACAAAGACTTCAACCTCCTCCCTTCCTTTAATACCTGCACTGTATTTTCCAGTATTTTTGTCAGCAATTCCACCACTTCATTTATAAGGACCTTCAAAATCTTGAGAATAAACCATCCAGCCCTCGGGGACTGCTTGCTCTTTACCACATACTTCCAGCTTTTCACCCTGCTTATACCACCAAATTATCAGGGAATCGCAGAAGGTAAGAAAACAATTGAGCAAAGCTGGGAAAAGGAAGTATCGATTTTTTTAAATAAAGAAAACACAGTGGTTAAATGGCAAGATTTTTAAACCTTGAAAGTACTGTTTACAGAAAATAAGATGCAGTGAAAGAAATAAAACAAAAATCGAGAAAAACAGAAGATGAAAATTTGGTGAAAAATTAACGACACAAAATAAAGTCTCTAACTGAGGATAATGGTATTTGCAAAGAAATAGAATGATTTCTTTCTATCCGTCTTTACCTCAGAAGAAGAAAATCAGAAATCTGCTTTGTGCCTTTTCAGGTGACAGACACTTTCAGTGACTTTGGATCAAAAAACAGGTATCAGCACAGAGTGCTAGGTACTAGGGAGTCTCAGGACTAGACAGCATACCTCCTCAATTGCTAAAGAATTTTAAGCGTGAAGTGAAAATTACAGGCAAAAAAGGTTATCTTTCGATGATGATAATTAAACCGAATGGTTAGAAAGTGGCAAATTTTATACCAAATAAGGGAACCGCAAAAGCTTAAAAAAAAAAAAAAAAAAAAAAACTTGAGAATTTCAAGTCAAGAAAACTGTTTATAATTCTGTTTTTGATCACACTCTTATAGAATGCAAACTGACATAAGATAGACAAAGCATCAATGCCTCTCAGTAGAAAAATCATGCCCATAGTACATATGGGAATTTTTAAAGACTGTCAAGCAAATAAAATGGGTAAAGGCTAACTGACACAATTTACTTCACTTTTAAAAAGCTTGCAGTAAGTTTTAGGAAACAGTAGTTCTGTAGGGAAAAAAAAAAAGCTGTGTGGTGGAACAGATTAGAAACTGTGTAAAAAAAGACAGCAAAAAAGAATTAGATAGTCAAATTTAAATCAGTGATGCTCTATGGTTCTATATTAGGAACATTTTTACTCAACAAATACATCAATGATCTGGTATCACTGCTGTGTGTACTGAAAGGCAGTAAAACTGTGTGTCTTTCAAAGAATGTGAAGAATTTCAGAGTGACAAAGCTAGTATAGTGAGCAAATGAAATACAGTGAAGAATTGCTCAAAGTAATAAACATCTAAAGGAATAATCTGAAATACTTACACACCCTGTTTAGTTTTAAATCAATCACTGAAGAGATACTAATCTAACCTTTGCTTAAGTACGCAGCATTGAGAAGAAAGAAAATAAATTACTATCAGTTTTTAAAGTACAAAATTTAAGGAACACTGAAAATATTTTTCCACGCTATGCAAATAAATTACAGTTCTGGTCACTACTTTCAAAAAAAATCACAAGAGAACAGAGGGGCTTCAGACACAAAGACAAAAAAAATCCCTGGAGTTGCAGAGAAGCAGGATGAGGAGAGAATGACTGGATTAGGCTTCAGTTTCAAAGGAAGGACTAGGACAAAAGGACGTAATGGCACAAATGACCAATAGCAGGATAAGAGTCAAATGAAAGGGACACATTTTCAGCAGAGTTCAGGAGCAGATTTTCAAACATTCAGCATCTACAGCTAGAACTAGAATCCATAATACTGCTCAGTAACTAGCAGCTCACACCACGCCAAACTCTCCCCCTAGCTCAGCCCCCAATATATACTAGCATCTTTATTAAACAACAGCAACAAAGCCTATTCTTGAATGCTGTAAGGCATCTCCAAACTTGTGTGAACCTTTTTTCTTTTTAAGTGAAAGTCTCACATCCAGAAGACTGGAATAAACAGTCAACACAGGCAGGTCGCTCCATTAATTGCTATGAAGTTTTGTCCTACCATGAATCTGGTACTAGCCCCGAAGTATCCACAGTAAATTGAAGTCACAGTCCTTGGTCACTTTGGTTCATCTCAAACACAAGTTACTTTCAGCACTGTGTTTGGGAAGGGGAGGAACATTTGGGAAGGAAATATGCTGTGCATCCCATCTCCGCCTCCCTTGTGTCAGCACTGGCATCCATGCAGCTGAGCCAGGTCAACAAAACAATCTAGCTGAAAACATATTGTTTAAAAAGAAAATCTGACCTGATCAAAAGACTTCTAGCTCAGCATACAGCTAGTATCAGCATAAAGCAGAGACAAGAAATAATTGGCTGAGGGCAAGAAAGAGACAAGGTAGAAGAGGCGTCAGCATGAACTTGTGTAACTACTGATTAGCCAGATCATGGGTCTATCAGATAATGGCAATTTGTGTTTTCCAATTAAGCCGCATATTCAGGTTTGAGGGACTCAAATTTCTAAGATCATCTTAATGCAATGATGCTAAGATAGGTCTGAAGCAATATTAAACCAAGAGATTGCCTAAAATAACTTTACATTTTATACAAGCAAAATTAAAATATATTCTGACAAAATTAACTCTTTATCTACATACACATAAAAATACAGATAGAATATATGTAAATGATATGGGATCTCTACAAACGTCTATACTTTGGCAAATACATTGAAAACACACTTAAAATTCTCATTTTGGAAGTAACTTGAAATAAAATAGTTTGACATTTGCTTGTGAATCAGTAACTATAATTTAATCACATCAACAAAATCTTAGCAATACAGAGATGCCAATATAAACTGATATTTTAAGCTGAGTAAGCCAGGCAATACCTTCTACTTCCTACCATACTAGCACCAAGAAGACGAGAGTAATAGGCTCGCTAATGTATTTTCCTCAACTTACAGACTATACCCAAGCTAAAAAAAAAACTCTATTTTTTAATCTCTATATTCTACATATTTATAAAATACCTTACTGTCTTACACTGTATGAAACACCACATAAGAATCATAATACAGTTCAGTTCTAAAATGTATGTTTTATAGTATTTTATCTTGCATAATTTGTTAAATTGAAATTGCCATAAATATTCAGGCATCTGAGTTTTTTTTTAAAGAAAGTCTTTTCCTGTATGTTTTTTCCATCCTTCCCTGAATTAAAAAAAGCTCAACAGATCAGCAGAAACACAAAATTCTCCAGCTTACTATTTTATTAGCACATACATTTTATCTCCTTTTCAAATTTTTTAAATACAGTTATAAATCATGAGCTCCAAAATTCCAGCCCCAAGCTGACACTCAAAGATGGCTGATCTGGATAAGACACACAAACTTATCTAGCCAAACGTAGCAATCTCAGGATAAGGTTTGTCACTGATTTTCACTAACATACATATATTTCATGGTTTCTCTAAAATGAGTACACATTCTTTCCTAATCTGAATTACTTAAGTTTTTAATGACTTGACTCTCCAAAATAGTTTTGACGTGAAAGGCAATGTAATAACATATCCGGTGACCTTAAAAAAACCCTACCAAACTCTACAGTTACTGTATACAGTGCAGAAGTCAAATTTCATACTAGAGAAAACAATAATAATCTCTTCCTAAAATTGGCATTTCTGAAATTGTGACTGATGACTACCAATCGTTTAACATTTGTGACATCAAAATAATAGGGACCAACATGAAACTACATTTTTGATATATTTACATTAAAAATGAATTAACAAATTTGATATGGTTTTAGCTGATAGGTTTTTTTTCCTCTGGAGAGGCAACAGCAGAGTTTTCTAATTAAAACGCAAACTGACTTACAACACTGACTTCAAAATCCATGCGAAAGCCTGTACTGGTGACACCACAAATGCTGTCGCATCTGAGCGACTACAGAGTTGTCTGCAGAGGGTTTAGAAATGGTCACTGTAATCAAAACGTTTATTAGAGGGAGCTGCACATTTTGTTTCTATTTTACTGAATTATGGAATTCTCTAAGAATCGTGGCCGCACTTCTTTGTTAAAATAATAAATTAAATAAACTCTAAATAGCTGAAATGTACTACAAGGATGTTCTCTATAATGGATATAGAAATTCGTGTCACAGAGTGAAAGGAAACACAGTACTACACTTCATATTTCCATCGGGCTTTAACAATGATGTTGTAAAAACACTGATATAACATTCACACTTTCTGATTTGCTTAAAACAAACTAGAACTTATTATTTCCTCATATTACTAAACTGCCAGTGATAAAGCACTATAAGGTGAAAAACACACTTTCTCCGTACTTGGAATATTTTCCAATTAAACTTAACCTTCACGGTACTTCAAAGCAACACATTATCTTCCATTTTTCCTGAATGCAAAATACTAACTACCAAATATTCATTTTTCTTATGCCTGGAGGTTAACACATCTGAATCAAGAAATCTTCGCATCACTGGTCCAAATCCCCAGACAGAATATTGGAGACAGAGATGTGGACACTCAGTTTATGGGGAAACTGTTAGACCTCTTCAGATATGTCCCAAAAAAAACTTCTCCTTTCTCTTCTTTCTACCTGTGCAGCTTGAATACATGGCACCTCCAAAAGTACAGGGGTATACTGGGGAAGGAATTGCAACAGTGCAGGTGAATAGAGCGCTCTTAAGCATTCATCTCAACATTTAGAGCACACTAAATAGTAAGTATAGTAAGCAACAGAAATAGTAAACTTTGTTTGTTTGAAGTGATCAATACTGTATAATTCTTTCTACAAACCCCCAATAAAGATAGCAAAATGAAGAAAGAAACCTTTCCAAGAAAGACTTAAACTGAGAAAAATAAATTCTGGTACAGAACTTCTTAAAAGATCTTTCAAAATTTCATATTTATGACTGGAACAAATTACAAAAGAATAAACCTATGCTTCTGCTTCAAATTTCCAACAGAAACAAACCTATTACCAGAATTAGGTATGAGGACATATGGGCAGTCTATCACCTAACCATCAAACTACAGTACTAAAGCTAACACATGTTTGTGAATCTCAAGTAAAATGTTGCTTTGTCTTCTGGGGGTCTTGCTGCAGATGAGTGCCCGTCATGAAACCGATGCATCTTTTTCATGCTGAAGTTCCCATGGGAATTACAATTCCTTAGTAGCAGAAACAGATTTTTCATCTTCTCTACCCTAAGTGTCTTCCACATTTTGGTTTATCAACTGTGTATGCAAGAAAAGCAAGCATCAGCAGCTCGAAGAGCCTTAACAAAAGTTTTTCTTCTACTAGTCTACAGTTTAACTCAGTTAAATTTTATGGCAAAGCTTTTTAAGATTTCAGTGACAACCTGATCTTTTTATCAACAGATCACATTTTGATAAGGAACGAATGACTGAAATTTAATGACACAACTATCAGTTACAGACACCAACCCCTCTTTAGCCAGCCTGAGCTGTTTAAGGGGATGCACATTTCCCAGAGATTTTGCTGTTTTCTAATGTACTATTTATCTCAGTACGGGATAGAGTAAGGCGCAACCAAGTGATCAATAATATGTAAGCTGTAGAAACCTTCTCATACTCTACAAGATTCTCATCCTCTTGAAGTAACAGTCTGTTTTCTCCATGGGAATTGATTATAAACGTTGTTTTCAGAATCCTCCAGTTCTGACAAATCAACGCAGACAATACTAGACACTGTTCTTCACTACATCTCAGCTGATCCAGCTGAGGAGAAATCCTGCTTCCTCTTCCTTCCCATCATGTATTTCAGGTGTTCTCCTTGTCTGATCTACCAGTTGTGCAGGTCAGTAGCCCAGCTGGAAAACAAAATTGGATGGCAGGGAGAGTAAGATAGTTTTCTGTCAGATCAGATCTCTGACACCATCAGCCTTCAAGTCACCATCTTCCCAAATTCACACAAAGTGGCAAGAGGGATGTGATCCAGAGCTTAGCAGAAACTCCTCTCTCATCAGCAGCACACTGTTCAATCTGATTATCTGTAAAAGAAAGTATCCTCTGGATATAGTTTTCAAAATTTCCCTCTCTCTCTGGCACGCTGGGTATGTGTTTGGATGATCTGGTTATGTGCATAATGGGTAGGATGGCTGTTTGTTTCTCTCTTATTGATAGTACAAGCACCAAAGCACTAGGCGTACAGCTCTTTGCTGCATGGCCTCATGCTGCCCAGCTGCATCCTTTGTGGGCATTTTCTCCTTACGGTTTAACAGCAGAAATAGTAATATTGTTGCCTTCAACTAATGAGGAAAATCAAGTGACTTGCATGATACTTCAGCTACTTTCTCTCCCACAATGTCTGTATCTGCACTACCACAAGTACCTTATGGTTTCTTTGAACAACTCCATTTACTTAACATATCAAAAGAATATTAAGAAATTACTTGATTACGATGATTAAGAACCTTCATGAAGAGAAGTATAAAGGACTAATGAGATTAACTTAGGAGAATAAGAAAACAAAAATACACAGTAAAGGGAAGTATGTTAAACACACTACATTCACTTAAGAGTGCTCTATCTGTCCACAGCACTGAGTACAAAAGTGCTAAAGCAGTGACAACAGCAGTACAGAATTAACAAGGATTAACATTATCAAACACACTGGTGACTACAATAATTTTAATATTTAATATTGATACAGTAGTTTTGAGTTGTCATATCAACAGGCACCTCAAAGAAAAAATTGATTTTTTTTTCTTTTAAATAATACTATTCTAAGCAAGTCTTGGATAAATCCTTCACAAATTCATGTTCAGTTACTTGTCTAAATATCTTGTATGCAAATCTGTGTAGGGTATTTTGTGATTTTTATTCATGCTGTCATATATTTTCAGGCAAAAAGGAACATCGGATCACTTAGTCTGACTTTATCATTTTATCATGAAAGCAAGCCACATAATTTCTCCCACTTATGCATATATTTTTTTTTGTTGTTGTTGTTGCTGCGTTTTTTTTTTTTTTTTTAAAAAAAAAAAAAGGTTTTCTAGTGCTTATCTTCCAAACTGCATTCTGTCATGGCTTGAAGGTATCAAGATACTCTACTTAGTATTTTTCAAACCTCCCTCTAACTCACTCTCATTGCTATAGAAATTTTTAATCTCTGCTCTAAATACATTTGGATTTAACACTCAAGTCATGGGATTCCATTATCCCATACTTTAATTTAAATTAAAGAGCTCTTTACTTTGCCCCATTAAATTTCTTTCACATGGTATAGCAACCAGATACCCTCAATATTCATACAAGTTCTTCGAACCTCATGCTCTACAGTCATTCTCTCCAACACTGAAAACACTGTCATTTTTCTCCTCTACTACTTTCCCAGGATTTAAATATTCATTTTAACATTAAACATTGAAAGAGAAACTAGAATGGAGCTCACAATTCCCATCTCCCTATGCCAATGATTTACTCCTCTGTACTCTTACTATGCTCTTACTATGTATCTTCAAAGACAGCTAGGAACCTATTTGCTGCAGAATTTTGCTAGGAGCTCTCAGAATTACAAGCATGAAAGAATCTCAAGATAGTATCCAACTCAGTGAGTTTCAACCTTTTTCCGTTTGTGGACCTTAACATTTTCCAGGAAAAACATGGAGTCCTGCATATCAAAAGAAATGGAAAGTCTTTACCCTGGCAACAAGCTGTCTTGTTTTTTTTTTTTTTTCCAGCTACCTTTTGCATACCTTTGCATACCAGATACCTTTGCATTTTCAGTGCACCTGTCCTCCTGCAAACAACAGGATGGAAACTACTATTACTACTATTAACTTATTAGAAAGTCTCCCATAATGGCAAATTTTGCCAGCTCCCCAGAAATCTATTCTAACACTTCACGCATAGGTTTAGCATTGGAGTGGAAAAAAGGTGGCTAAGTAAGTCCAGTATACAAATATTCAACATCAGGAGAAAAAATTATGCAAAAATGAGGAAAATAGTTAAAATTAAGAAAGGTTAAAATTAAGAAACAGCCTACAAACAGCCTGACACTATTAAAAATACTGTAATAAAAGTCCAGGAAAAGCTGCCACAATTAAGAGGAAAACAAAGTGGTCCCCCCTTCCCCTCCCCACTCGGCTGTCTTAATGGCAAAGTTAAAGAGGCTATTATAAGGAAAAAGTCAGTATTAAGAATGAAAAGCTTGCCCAGATGAAGAGGAAAAAGATCTCAACGCATGGTAGAGATCCATGTGTTGATCATGGATCAACACACAAATAAACAGAAAATTAAAAAGGCTAGAAGTGAATTTGAAGAGCATCTTGCAGATGATGCTCAAACTGCTCTCTAAATGCCTCAAAACCAGGACGTCAGACAAGACGTCAGTGGCACTGCTGGATTACAAAAGCACAGAAGTGTAACGCAAGGACATCAAGGCCACAACAGAGAATACCCAGGAATTCTTTTCATTGGTCTTTACTGCTGAAGACACTGAAAAGATTTTCAAACCCAAACCAGTCCCCACAACAGACAGGTCAAGGCTATATGATTTGATGTAAACATGTAGGCATTACTAGGCATCAGTAAGTCACCAGGACTCGATGACAGACAGAAGAACTGAAGAAACTGAAACGTGGAAGCGCAGAACTGCTAGCCAAGGTATGCAACCCCTCCCTACAAATAAATGGTCACAGTCCCAGAAGACGGATGGAGACAAAGGGAGACCCTGGAGAACTAGAGGGATCCCAGGAACTACCATAAAGTCTGTGCTCTTCGTTAGGTCAGTAGAGTCTCTAATAACAAGGGAGATCACAGCGCACAGCGGTAAATATGATTCCTGGTGACAGGGCCAGCACAGCTACTGCGAAGGGAAAGCCTGCCTCTTGAACCTGCTGGAGTTGTACGAGCATGTACAAGGGGGACCCGGTAGGCCTAAAATATTTCTATTTCCAAGCATGGTTGACAAGCTTCCTCACTAAGGAAACTAAGCTGCCACAGGATAGGGGAAGGAGATCTTGCACAGTCTGAAAGTTGACTAAGGAACCGGAAAAAAAAGGTAATGCTTAACGGTCACTTTTCAGGATGAGGAAGAGTCAGTAGTATGGTCTCCCAGAGATCAGTGCTGGGATTATTTTTATTCAACATCTTCATCATTGACCTGGACAATGGTGCAATCCATGAACTCTTAAAACTTATAGATGACAGATTTTTCCACACAGTCAAACACCATGGCAATGGCATGGAAATCCAGAAGGACCTCACAAAACTGACCAGGCAAAAAAGGTGACAAATAAACATCAGGTAGATAAATGTAAGGTAACATGTCACGGAAAAAAAAAAAAAAAAAAAAAAAAAAAGAAAGAAAAAAAAAGAAAAAGAAAAAAAAAAAGCTAAATCGTGCCTCACAGCATTTATCTTGGAACCAGGAATTATAGCTCAGGAGAGGGTCTGGGAGTCACTGTTGACAGCTCTATGAAATCATCAGTTCATGTAAAGCATGCAAAAAAGAAAAAACTGACAAAACATTGGGCATTTCAAAAAGGGTACTGAGAACAAGAGAAAGGATGTCATTTTGCTGATAAAAAAAATTGCTATGCCTACATCTTCATTACTATGCACAGTCTGGTTTCCACATCTCAAGAAGGAAGTAGTGGAATTATGAGAAAGTACAGAGAAGGGCAACCAAAATGATCTAGGAATGGAGCAGCTGCTTTTATGAAGAGAGGATTAAAAAGGCAGGGACTTCTCAGACTCTCGTTCACCAAATCTCACGGTCCAAGAATTAGGTCACCTGGTAAAAATAGCAGGAGATCCATTTAAAACATTAAAAAACCCCACTCAACCTTCCTTAAGAAGCTTTCTTTTAACAGGTACTTCTGAGACTTGCTGCCACAGGAGGCTGTGGAGGCAGACAGCTAGCCAGTTCAAAAAGAGCTTAAATTTATGGACAACAGATCCGTATATGGATACTAGAAGGGCTATGCAGGGATGTACCACCTAACATTACTGATTTAACAATTCTGGACACTGGGAAAGCACAAGGGTAATGAACTGTGAGAAAATGGCCAAGCCTGCACGCTCTCCCTGAAAACCACCACCTTTGCCACTGCTGGTGACAGAACACTGGTCTAGATGGTATGACTCATTAGGTTATTTTTTATGTTACGATAACTTTTAAAGGGTTTTTCCAGTATGCAAGCCATCCTTCCTTGCCACTGCTTAAATCCACTATTTCCTCTCCTCTCTGCTGTAAACGTGGAGAACAAATTATATTCCACTTTTTCTTCTTTAGCCTAAATAATTGCAGTTCTTTCAACCTATATCCACAGGTCATATTTCCTGTACTGCTGAACACTCTCATTGCTTTCTGCTGGTCTCTTTTCATAGTCCACATCTGTCTTCAGCTGCAGCACCCAGAAATGCATGCAGTTGTCCAACTGAGACCTGAATTACTCAGTGGACCAGAAAGATGCATTTTGCAGGCTCTGTTACTGCATGCCTACGTTTGCCTCCTTTACAATAGCAAGAGATAATTAATATTCAGCTTGTGATCCATGGTAACTACTGGATTCTTCTGTGAAGAGCTGCTACCTAACCACTTGTTCTGCATCCTTTTCTGTGTACAGTTGATCATTCTAGGGTGCACAGCACACTTGCACTTCCCAAATAGTGCCCAGTTCCTTACATATCATGTTTCCAAGTTACTGCTACCATTCTGAATTTGAATCCCATCCTCTAATACACCTGCAGCGCCTTTCACCCTGGAGACACCTCAAAATGTAGTAAGTATTCTCCTTCCCATTACTCAGCTCATCAGTGAAAATACTACATAGGCAGAATGCATGTCAAAACTCAGCAAAAATATGTACCATGTACACTTTCACTTTGATAGAGAATCTTTAATAATTACTGAACATCTTTTTATTAACAGTTTTGCTGTTAGAAATAAACCTCACAGCTGTTTCATGTAATGTATGCTTGTTTCCCTATAAAATAATTTATTTGCAGAATATCAGAAGCTTGACTAAATTCAAGGTATGACATCCAAAGCTGCTCTCCTATATAGAGACAGCTACCATGTCAATGAAATGGAATTTGACTAGTTTGATAAAATTTAAACTTGCCAAATCCACAATGACTCATCTCTATTTTCTGTACACTCATAGCTTCCTTGTTCCAGTGTTTTCCCTTAAATTAAACTGATGTTAAGCATTTTGCCGTACTAAAACACATTTTGTTTGACCACGAAAAAGCATGAAAAGCAATCCAGATTGTTTTCTCAGTGTGTTTATTATTACATTCCAGTCTACGTTATCTATAAATTTTATCAGCAACGATTTAGAATTTGTTTCCTGAAGTACTGAACCTGTCAAATACAGCCAGACATAAAACTGATCTCTGCAGCACAGAGTCAATCAAATAGAACTCGACTTCCCACACCTTAGCCCCCAAATTTTTAGACGTACCTTCCAGTGTGTCTTTGGCCAGAAATAGTATCATAAAAAATTATGACAGAAAAAAAAAGGGAATCCAGCTTTGTCTCAAAAGCAGGGAAGTACCTACTAAAACTCTCTCTTTTGTTTACAGCATGACCGATATTTAACTCTGGCATTAACACAACATAGTAAAAGAGTGTTCCAGAATAATGGCATAATTAACTCAAAATGCCCACTGCAAATATAAAAGAAAAACACCTTCAAATATTCAACAAATAGCACCTTGCCACAACTATTGTTATCTGCTGCTGCCAATCAGTATTGTTATGGTTGTACAAAGACTCCAGTGCACCAGACTGTCGCTAATTATGTATATTCAAGTGATTAGCAAGCACTTGTTGCCTCGTTCACACCACCCTCCAAACAGCAGCCTTTGAGAGGAGAATAGACTGCAAATTTATTGAGAGAACACTGTTAATCCTTTGGGGAGAATGTAAATGTAAACAGGACTACTCTACATCAAGGTGCTTTGACAACAAAAATCATCTGCATAAACACATGCTCAACAACAAACAGGTGTTCTATTTCACAACTAGCGCCCATTTGATGCTTTCAAGTAAGCATTATGCACAAACTGTTAGAAGTACTTTGAAACCAGCTGCAATTACTATAATTAGCTGTTTTCCTACACTTTGGTTTTTTTTCTGCTGTACCTGTTCTGTATTGTGTTGGTTGCAATCTATAGTCTCAAAGTGAAACTAAGGTTCTAGCCTCTTGTTTAAAGATTACTATCCTTTCACTTCAGGCTGAACTGTGATAAGTTCATAGTCATCATTAAAGTGCCACCAGTAATAAGAAGATGTTTGCAAAAAAATAACTTAACAGTCCTACAAATGTCAGGTCACTCATGTAACACTCATCATGAATAGGAAAACAAGGACAACTGCCAAAATAGCACCATAAAAATAGTAAGCCTTCAATGTTCAGGATTTCCCTTTTTAACAGAAATGTTCCCAGGAACTAGCAAGGTTTATTTTTATTAACAAGAACTTCGCTTCGAGTTTTATCAGACAATAGGTGGGTGAAAGTCTTGCCTGCAGACAGCTATTGCTCCTAGTTAACATTTAAGAAAAAATTATTTGGACAGAATGCATGTGCTTCCCTCTGTTTAATGAATACAAAATACACTCAAAGCACCCCTACATAGTTTTTTAATTGTTTAAATAATGTATTCAAGTGTCATTTCAGTCCTGCTTCTCAGCCTTTTCCTGCATCTACACAGCTGTTTATTTTCAGGCCTCTTACTGAACAACAGTTCCAACTGCTCTACCACAGCGATACATTTCTGTAGGTAAGTTCAATATAAGCAACGAACAGTCTAGTGGCCTTGTCTCCAAAATTAAGCCCTAAGGTACTAATTCTCATAAACTGAGCTGGCAGTGCCACCTATAGCTGAACTCTCTGGTTCTACTAGCTTATCATTTGCCAGATTCAGCATCTGCCGAAGGATGAAATTTTTCACAAATGAAAAGCTTAATAAGCTTAACTGGGACTGCATAGGGAGCAAGAATACAGCTGGGAGAATGGGCTACGGATGATAAATACATAGTGCTAGAATAAGGACGGGCTATAGTAGACCAAAAGAAAAAGCTGAACCCTGAAATGAACAGGCAGGAAATTCCATGACCAGAGCACAGCACCTTTCCAGGTGCTTGTAGATAGTCTACTGTTGACAGGTAACTTTGACATCCTCCATCAATTTCAAAATCTACCTAAGATTCCACTACCATTTTTCTATCTGTAATAGAAGAGTTCTGTTTTTAGGGATGTCCACAATGGGTGACTTACGGAGCTCTGTAGAGTTTTAATAAGGTTTACTACATATTTTCACCAGCTCCTTCTCAGCTGGAAATGATACGATAGCTTCAGTTCAGCATGGGTCAGCCAAGCAATACATACTGTATTCGTAGCAGTTATTTCCTAAGAGACCTAAAGAATGAGTACGTACAAAGATTTTTTTAAAGGGTTATAATATTACGAGACCTCCCACAAAGATGCAGGGAACATCATATGTCTGGTAAATTCCAGGCAAGTTTGATTTTTGGGCTTCTTCCCGAGAGACACTATCCTTTTAGTAACCCGGATAGGGGATGACAAACCAACTGATGCTCTCAGTTTGTCCATTAGCTAATGAATAAGGCAGGGTCCATGCAGCAGACCTAGCAGTTTCGATTGCACTAGAAAGCCTCACAGTGAAACTGAATTTCTTTTTTTGCCACTGCTACTTTCTTGACAAACAGAAAAATCAAGGAGATTTTCTAAAAAATAAAGACCACCATATGGACACAAGCATACTTAGCTTCTATATTCAAATATGAAGAATTATTAGTGTTACACGTGGGATCTCCAGCTCTGAATATAGATTATCAACTGTATGTCAGAGAATGTGGTCTTGCATTAGGGTAATTTTTGTGATTTATATTCCTAGATCTTATACTGTAATTTTAAGAGTCAAATTTCACAATACAGCCAGTCACTGAAAAATGCAACCCCTCCACAGCATCAGCACTGCCAGTTATTTGAGCTGCAGTGAGGTAATTCAAGAAGCTAAATCATCAGAAAACAAGTAACTTTTCTTTTTGGTATGGGTTTTTCTTTTTCTTTTTTTTTTAAACCTGACAGTTTAACTCCCTGAACCAACACTGCTCACTTAGATGAACACTACTGCTAGATGCAAAGGATGTAGTAGAAGTGCATATGCAAAGGCCACAGTGAGCAAGTCCCTCTCCCTCCTCCTAGAGACCACTAGACATTAGTTTAGCTAACCCAAGAACCATTATAATCTCTCTGTGTCAGAACATGAACAAATATGCAGTAGTTTAAACTAATCCTTCTGATTTTGCAGTAAAATAGATCACGTAATAATAATTTGTTACAGAATTTATGATGGGAACAATAACTTCCACTGTCATCAAATAACAGGGTTGGAAGAGGGGAATGAAGAGCTGTAAAATGCTTCAACAGCTCCAAATAAAAATATGAATGAGGTTCAGCTACTTCACTGACAAATAAATCTGCTATATGTTAAACAGCAACTACAACTATAAGGGTGTTCACTACTCATTCAGATCACTCTCACAAATAGTTACGTGCAGTCACATACTCTTTTTGTTTCTTTGCTTAAGATGCTTTGGGAGACTCAAAGGGAGCTGAATAACAAAAATATTGTATTGAATTCAAGCGTAAGGAGGAGTTTATAGCCTAGTATTCCATTTACACACATAAGCACCTATCATTTCTTGTTTCAAGTAAAAACTGTGAGAGGAAGGAAAAGCACAGCACATAACCAGAAGTTTCTTTGGAAGTCCCTTTCAGCATTTGCAAAGAAATATATGTTATTTGATAAAAAATGTTAAAACTTTACAAACTAGCAACATCCTGCAAAAATCAGTGCATATGTTTACACTCACTATAATACATGGCATATATTTAAATAAGGCATTTGAGATCGATATGAAAACATTCTAAAGAAATGCTTTAAAATACAAGTTTTAAATGAATCACAGAGTCAAAGAATAACCAAGAGATACTAATTAGCCACGGATTCCTGAGAAGAGAGGAAAAAAGAATCAACATAAGACCATTTGGAGCTTTATGGCTTTACAGTTACCTCTGATCTACTGCTTTTTGTAACCTTCTTTACTTAAAGCCCCTCTTTCCATGAACGCTCCATTCAGATTTTTCATTTTTTGCATGTGTTCTGATGCAAAGTGAAATCTTTCTAGAAACAGAGCCGGACAAGTGTAAAGAACAGAAATTTCTGTATCAAGCTTATGTTCTTTGCTAAGATTCTAAGCACATCTCAATACCAAACTATTACTATAACTCTAATTCTTTCTGCAAAACATTACGCAATTACAGAAACATTTTATAGGAGTAAGTCAGACAGGACTGATGGGTTTCCTCAGGAATCTGAGGATCTTTAGGATGAACCTGTCACTCCTTACAAAACTCAGGTAAGCAAGGTGGGGTGAAGCCTGATGGGAAAGAACAGTCCTTCCTTCACAATTGCAAAGATTACTTTCTTGGCTAGCAGCCAGCAGGCATGTAAGGGTAAGGGACTACACGCACTAAAGCAGCACATCTGCACAGGCCTTCCCTCTATTTTTCATATTATTTTGAAGCCTTCCGGTTAAGCACCTCTAATGTGCAATGCCAGAGAAAATGCAGTATCTTTTACTATGTTGAAGAAAGCAAGGACAACCCAACTGCGCTCAACATTCTCCAAATGAAGTAACGTAGCCCAGTGCTCTAGCCAGCCACCTGGCTTGGGCAAGTAAACTTTGGCCCAAAAAAAGTTTTAGTGAGATAAGAATTCATATGATTGTTGGTAAGGAAAGGAAAAAACTCATTTTGAAAAGTCTCTCTTTTGTAGCAATGACTCCATACAGGTTGTGCACATCACTGTGTCAACTGCTAAAGTCAAACACTCCTGGGCTGCTATGAGAGGTGGTCCAATGCTGCAAGAGTTGCAGCTAACAGACAGGTTGACAGAACAAACTAACAGGCATAACTAATAGGAGCAGCTGGAGACAAATCCAGGTACTGGAAAAGACTAGCAGTGACAAAGTTAGAGGAGCAGTCAGAAAAGCTAACGAAAACTACTGGACATGGATGACGCAGTCTTCAAATCATTACTCTAGAGCACTAACTTCTACAGAAGTGTGACTACATAAAGTTCTTACAGTTCATACAGCCCTGGCAACCTGGGACCAATGAACTACCCTGACTACTGACCACCTTAAGGTATGACAGCAAACTGAGAACAGAATGAATCTGAAAGAACAGGGTTAGTGGCTGGCTACTTCAGCAAGCCCTCACTGCCATAGATTTGCGTCATGACTACTGCCAACGTGTTCTGAGCAGGATTATTGCGCATGGCTATTATGATTCTTTTATGGATGGTTCAGCTTCCCAGACTGATCTTTCACTGTCTTTTCCTCCTGTTTAATGAACTGCTTCTGATTAGGAAAATACTGCTCATAGACCACCTAGAAAGCATAAATCAGTGTCCCAGTTTTCTTGGTAGGAAATTGTTACATCAGGGGTTTGGCAGAACTGCCTCTTCCTACTCTTCTCAAAGACTGAGCTTCTGAAAAGAGTACACTCCTACTCCCCCTTCAAAAACTTGTGTTGTAAGAGGTGTTCTCTGGCATCCTCCACTCCTCAGTCCTCCTGATTTCCTGCAAAAAACCCAAAACAAAGTTACATGCCTACAGAAAACATATGCGGTCTTTGAAATCCTTCTTCAGCAGACTGGGTAAGAGTACTGTACTGGCTTGTTGTTTAATTTAACAAATGAGTATTGTCTAGTGGCTGGAACAGTATTTAAAAGGGGTGAGACAGTAGTAGTTGCACAAGTACACCTTCAAAAGCAGTCTGTTAAACAGGGACATATTATAACTAAAACAATATCATGCATTTACAACTACAGCTGACTAAATGAAATTGCTTATGCCAAAATATTCACAGCCGAGCCAGTACACTGTAATGGAGGTTAGAGTCTCCTGCTCTACTCTAACTGCAGCACAACAAATCTTTTTAAGCGGCCTTTGTGGTACTCATTTTCACCATTCCAATACACTGTCCAGCAGTTGCTCCTCTAATATCCTGCTCCCATAGAGGGAAAGGGCTGTCTGAGGCTTTCAACACGGTGCCCGAGCATGATGTCATTCTAGTACTGTGGGAACAGTAAGTACCAGGAGGTGTCAAACCCTCACACTCTGCACTGCAATCAGCACATGGACACAGGTTGTAAATCTGGAAAGGGATCAGTGAGATTTTAGATCACAATTTCAGTTTAGGAGGCAGTTGTGTGTAATAAACAGAATGTTTACTTCTGCTAAATGGGATTGCTCAAATGTAAACATTAATATAATAGCTGGATTCCCAGTTTACAGTGTATTCTTAAAAGAAAAAAAAAGAAGAAATACAAATAGCTGATCTCTATTAGAGATCTATTAGAGGTAGTAAATCTGTAAATCTTGATTTCCAAATACTTCTAGATGATTCCCTTCCCCTCTTCCACAAAATACCTTTGGAGTGACATCAGTACAGTTTAAACAGCAACCTACATTTATGACCTTCAGAAGTTAAACAGAAGGAGGAAACAATGAATGAGATCATCAGGAGGGGGAAAAAAATGTTTCTTTTCACACGTTACCGCCACTTTTTTTTTTTTTTTTTATTTTTACTTTAAAAAAATAATTTGCATCCTAAAGCTTTTCTTAGTCTCTCCATTATGTAACAGTTCTTTAGGAAACCGCCAGCTACCCTGACAACTGGGATGTTTTGCCAGAGTGGCTTTGTCTAAATCCTAAAGCAGTACTTGGCTATGCACTGAGCCCAGTGGCTGCCTGTGATCTGAATGCCAATTACGAGTACTGCCCCTCTTGTCTGACAAGTCAGAGACTTAAAGGTCTATCTGAGGTCAGCAAACTGTCTGGGCTACTTTCATAAGCTTAAAAGACTGAAACACACAGCCAACACATCCCTTCCCTTGAAGTGTGAGTGTGGGTAATGAGAGTTTAACGTACAAATGTCATTACATTGTATTTTAAGCAGGAAATACATATAGATATTCTTCATGTTTTATTTCTCTTTTGGAATCTTAATTTAATTCCTTGGATTATCAATGACATTCAACCCCTAGTGGACAGGTAGGGATGAAGACTTTCTAAATCACTTGTACTTTAAACAATCGGTCAAATCAACAAATATATTCAAACCTTCAAGTAATACGATGTTAAAGATTACCAATAATTAATACTGAAACACAGAACATATCCGGTTTAACACACACAAGCAAGAACAAAATAAGTCTAGTAAAGCAGCCCTTGCTGAATAAGTGCATTTACTCAGTAATTAACATGTTAACTTCAGAGTACTGGCTTTACACTTTTTGATTCTCAGACTTTCCAGAAAGTCTCCATTTAAGGAAGCTCTATCCTGCATACCTAAAACTACTACTCTTTGTTGTAAATGCTGAGAAATACTGCAACAGGCCAAAGGGTGCTCAAAATTCAGAAAAAAAATCTGTTTGCTCAGATGCGTTATAAACATCCTGAGATGCTCTTTTTTTGCATACTAACAGCAGATTTTTTAAGATGGCAACGACACATAATCCAGCAACATCAGTAATTATAAGGAAGCAGTAACTCCCGTTCCAGTCTTTTACATCACCTCTTTTGGATGTAGAGACATAACTGTCTACTAGCTAAACAGAATGTTAACTTTTTTTTCTCACTATTGTTTATGACCTAAACAGTGAAGTATTATTTTGCTTTATGAGACATACAATGCATACCAACTTTATTTTCTAAATACTTAGCTAAAACTATGAGCTGAGACAACTTCCTAATCTAAAAACTGTATGGCTCACATTTTTAGTTTCACTACTTTCCTACTGTAATCCGTAATTTGAGTTTCAATTCTTTCCATGGGAAATTTCAACTCAAACACTGTGAATTCTTACACATGAACCTCTTTCACTAAAACCAAAAGGAAAGAATGCCTTGCTTTCTAAAACGAAGACTAGAGACAACTGAATTTCCAGTGATATTCAAATCTTTTAATGCATGTTTAGTCAAAATTTGCACTACTGGATATTTAGCATACAGAATTCCAAGAGGTAAGATGAAGGAAAATTGTAATGTATCTACTGATTTTTGGAAGGGATTTTTATTTTAGATACTACAGTTCAAAAGTTAATGAAAAATGCAAAATTACTCATTAACTTGTCATACAAAATTGCAAACTAAAGAAAAGACAGTTAAGAGAACAGTCTCGCTAAATTCAAGGCTAAATTTACCACTGAGAAAAGCTGCTAGTATGTCTATGAACTTGCAAACTGCTCCTTGTGTAGACACATTAACAATAGAACTTTCACTGATATTTTCTGGTATAATTTCTTGAGGGGGAGGTTGCTTTTTTACTGTATGTTACCTATACCAGTTCATTCATTCTAGACCTTACTGTGAGCAAGCAGGAGAACTGGTATAAAGTAACAGTTGCAATTACATCATTGTTAATGTCAATACTGACTTGGGGCCAGAACATCACATTTTCATTGCATAAAACTAAAGCAGTTTCTACCCTGAAAAAGTATTTTATGACCTCCAAAGTGATCAACCAGGCTTTGTATGACAATGGAAAAAATCTTTTTCTGGTCATCTTCACAAGCTGGTAAAGAGCAAAGGGGGGGGGGGGAATAAGTTAATGGAAAAAAAAATCAATAAACCCTGCAGCAATTTGTAACCTCAAGTAAGACTCTCAGTACATGACAACAACCTTCATACTCTTCACAGCCAAAATCTCTGTGTTCTGTACTACTCAAGAGCAGTGGGAAAATACAACAGTTTCAAAAGGATGCCAACTAAAAAAGTATCAGCTGATGTGTGAAATACATAAAGGCCACATAGGTTTGACAAAGTCCCAAAATTATAGATTTTTACATATTGTGGGATACCTATCATAGCAAATATTTACATGTTGAGCGTAACAGTGAAGTGCTGATTATTTCAGAGTAGCAGCTTGCTACATGGACATACAAATTATTTAAGTAATTTAAGTTTATTTAGGCAACATTATTTGGATTTAGTCTTTAGTCAAGTTTTACACAGCAGGGAAGAAAAGCAACTTTCCCTGAATGCTTTCTTCCCTCCTCAGTTCACCAGTCTGTACATCCTAAACATTTTATTTATAGTCCTGTTTTAATATTTTAGTCTCCTTTTACTCACTTTACATAACTGTAGAGCTACTATACTTTCAACAATTTTAAGAATTCTATCTTAAATCAACCCCAGTCCCATTCAAGCCTACAAATTTATACTCTGTAGAGCACATAATCTAGAATATAAATAGCCAGTGTGCCACATTCTCTTCCAAAATGAAAAAAGTCCATTTCATAAATTAAAAAAAAATTGTAAAGAGCAAGCAACACTGGACAAGATGGATGAAGTGAGTATGAGCACAATGATCCCCTCTGCCTTTGGGTTTATAACTGAATCACTTTCCCTATCTTTTGCCAAAATCTTTGGATATAACAAGGGGGGGGGGGGGTGGGGAGGAGGAGGGAAGTACATGGCGCAAAATAAATTGTCCAAAGGTAATCTTTAGCTCTATCCTGCACTGTTGCAAAATTTTGACATCAGGTGAGAAATCTAACATTTCTTGATGAGCAAATTCCATAAATGTCCATTACCGATCATCACTGCTCTTTTCTGGTAACTTCTGATCTTTTTACAGCAGCTTGTATATGTACACTTACATCTGTTGCCATTCTCACAGGCAGAGGACTCTAACTTAAAAAAGATTTTAATTACTACAGATTTACAAGTCTGATCACATTTTTGAGGATTTTCACCCAAGCTGCTGTGCCAGAAAAGCATGGCAATAAACTTCTTAGGTTCATATGTTAATATAAATCAGAATGCTTTCTCAAATCGCTTCCTGTGGAGGAGAGACAGAACTAACATTTAGCTCAGGAAAAAGAATGCAGTTGATACAGATTACTTAGATTTCCAAAGGACATTCAACAATAGCTTTAATCAAAGGCTAGTAAATAAACCAAGCTTCCACAGGTTAAACGTGATGATCCTCCCTCTCAAGGAAAAAAAAAAGTACAGAAAACAGACAACAAAAAGGCAGAGTAAATAGTCAGTGGAGATTTGCAGTGATCTCCTTGGGTTCAGCATAGTCATAAACACTGGAGAAAAGAAGGTAAGTGGTCTGGTGACAAAAGCTGGTGATCATACAAAATTGTTCAGATTATTAAAGAGGAAAGTCAACTGTGCAGAACTGCAGAAAGAGCTAACAAAACCTCTTTTTCTGTTCTCTATACACTTCTGTAGCATCAACCATCAGAGACAGGCCACTGTCACAGACAGGATATGCATCTGACTGGTGTCACTCTTACTTCCTCATTAATTTACAGGAGAACAAGTTACTCCTGTAGACATAACCAAACTAACTGAATCATAAGGTCTTGAATTATTTCATTCATACATGCTTCCCAGGACTTCCACTGCCACAAGATTTGATTTGGAGACAGATTTTTTTAAAAAACCTCAGAAAGATAATGGTTTGTGTTCGCTTCTAAGTGGCTTCTCTCAAATGATATATTTAGGCTGGACTGTTCTATTCAATATTAAGGCATTTTACAGAGATTCTTTTCCAAATTTGATCTCTATCTCTATGAAGATCTCTAAATCCTCAGAGACAGAGGGAAACCTTTTAGAAATTCTATTCTGAGTGTTTTAACTTCTGGATACATGTGCTATAATCACAATTACTCTTTAAGATAGATGAACAGATGTAAGAGCTTTTTCCTGTGTGACTCCTAGCCCTCACATACTGTTTCAGTGAAAGCTGGCCATACTTAAACTGTATTTGCTAGGACATCCAATTTCCAAATTAAATTAGATGCCCAAATCTCCACATTTATTGGATCAAACAGGCAGGTATACAGAGACCAAAAATATTCTGGTGCATTGGAGAAAGCATAATCTAAAGATGAGATGAATTTTACTGTCTGACCAAGACAAGAATACTCTTCCAAAAAAGAAAAATGAGCAAGACAGAAAACCATTGATACTTTTAACACTGAAAAAGAACCTCTGCAGTTTCATTTTACTGATAAACAGTTCTCTGTCCATAAAGTCCCAGTATAAATATCAGTCTCTTTATAAACAATTAGAAGCATGGTCACCATAAGTAAATATAGCCCCCCCTTCTAGACTTCTACATCATGTCCCATTTTGTCAATTCTCGATTACAGCTTCCTAGAAGAGGCATCGTTATTTGAGAAACTCTTTGATAACAGGACTGATCCCAAGAAACACTGATAATCTTGACTTTCAAGAAGTAGGCTTCTTTAGGGTTATCAAAATACCATAAAGGGAACAGAACCGATCATTTAAACAGATGTTAGAAAATTTAGTGCATGTCAGAATGTAAGATGTATTTCGTTAGGTTTTACATCTAAACAAGTATTTGCAGTGGGAGACTGCTAACTAAAACTGATTTGGAAAAAAAATTAGAAGCAGGTTTGGGAGCTCAAGCAACCAAAACACTTTTTAACCAAAATTTGGTTCCACAGGGAGGAAAGAAGTGCCTAAATAGTCATACTAAATTGTATTTATCCATAAAGCACACTCAGCAAGTATATACAAACCTTTCAAGCTGTCTCCTTCCAAATGCATTAGCAGGAAGGAACAACTCAGCCATTCCATACCTTAAGAGTCTTGGCAGACATCAAAGAGCAAGAGTTCAAACACTCTTCTTAGACTTCTGTAGAGAAAAATCCCAAGTGACCGCTATCGTAAATACCATTCTCTAGTCTTCTGGACTGAAGACTTCCAGGGTTCTAAACAAGTGGCAGAACAGACTCCCCTCTCGTGCGCCGATTATCCACATCAACTGTCAGACCTTAATCACGCGACTCAGAGACCAACAAGCTTAGTCTGGACTTCTTGGGCAAACAAGAAGTAAGCACTACCCAATTTCTTTGCACAAAGAATGTTAGAAATTATTTTCCAAAATTATCGTGCTAATAATTTCAAGACTATGGTTTACCGAAATTCAGATAATTTTATTCCAAAAGGGAAAAGAAATATACAATTATGGACAGATGTATACATTTTTCTCTTATTTAAACACTTTTGCATTTTTAAAAGCTCTTTGCGAGCTATCATGGACTATCTATTGTATTTTTGTCAAATAACTTTGACATGACGTTTTATAAACATTTGAATTGTAACTTTTGTGCTGCATTTTGAATCATTTTTTTCTTCATAATGCAGATTAATTCACTTAAAATACCCTGATTTTTTCAGAGAAATACGTGTCAACTTTGTTCAACCTTACTACCTTCCTCCTTAGCAGTATAACAACCACCAAGTTCCACAAGAAAATCTAAAGTGCTAAAGAGCAATGTTGCCATATTCAAAGCATGAAGAAGCAAGGACAGAAGCACAGCACCTCTTTGAACAGAAGGAACCTGAGTAGCCTGATCCAACTCACATTTTACCTACAGGTAGTCTTTCCACTGATTTAACTGAAGTTGAATATAAGTTGAAACAAGTTGAATTGAGTCAGATGTTTCTCAGGGAATTAGGGAAGCTACATTGTTTCACTGTTGTACAAGAACATTACAGTAATCCTTCTACTGAAAACCTCTAGTAACTGGGCATTGCAATTTAAATTAGAAGTTGAAATTTGGCAGGGGATTTACCTGATGTCATAGATGTCTGGTAAAAGCCACCCAAGTTTGATGAATACTTAAAAAAAAAAAAAAATCACACCTGCTATAAGACTTGTATGAGTCTGGCAGCCAAATTCTCCAAAGGCTTGTTACATAGAGCATTTTCTCTCCCCTGATTCGGGGACTGACCGGGTCATATTATGCAATTGCTCTTTCTGACAATCAATTTTCTGTAACAGTGCCAGGCAACTAAACGGGAGCACAGAAGCTCTTCCTTGCACTCCAAATACTACCTTTAATGATGTTCAGGTAGCATAAAGAATAAAGAAGTAGTCCAAATGGGGTAATTCACGTTGGGACAAACATATTGCAGAATTCAGAGAGTAATGAGACAGCAAGAGATAGAAAGTAGAAGATGGCCACAGTGGGAAGGTGGATAGATGGAAATGAGTCGAGTGCATGTTCAAAAGAAGGACAGGAATAGAGGAGCAAGAGCTGGGACTCAGGTAGGGTTGACAAGTTAAAGGAAATGAGAAGGCTAGACTTGGAAGGTGTAAGAACATGAACAGCAGCAGGGCAGCCTCTGAGATGGTAACCAAAAGAGGAGACCATGAATATAGAAGGAAAGAGAATGTGGGAGCAGAAGGAGAAAGAGAGGTGAGTGACATGGTCAGAAAGAGCATTTTCCCCAAAAGATGTGAACTTAGAGGTCCCAAGTTGTTACATTCTTCTGTCATCAATTAGCTGTAAAATCACACTGGAAGTGGTGCTTCATTCCCCTCTAGTAGCTTGCTCCTGTTGAAGATAAGAGCGTGTTACAGCTACCAACTACATATTTCAAGTGCAAATTTCTGTGCTAACCCAAACTGAGAGATGATATAACTCCATATGATGTAATTACTTTTCAGCTTGCTTTTAACCATATCCAAAGCAAGCTACTTTAAAAGACTGACTAGCTGTAAAGAGAAGTACTCAAAAGTTTTTTTAAAAAATGTGAGAACTAAAGCTGACTATTCATGCTTAAGTTTATTTATGTGCACTTTAGCATGGGAATGCTGCCTCAGCCACTCAGCAACATGCTATGCTATTTCCTTTATATTCTCTATTTAGGTGTCAGCCCCATCTCCATTTCGTATATTCTGTTCAAATACTCCAGTGGATACAGGAGTATTTAAGACTCATTGCACACAGTTACATACTTAAAAAAAAAAAAAAAAAAAACACCCAGAAAACAACCTATGTGTATACTAAAGTATTATTTTTAGATGTTTATAGTTGTCAGTGAATTTTGCATGTTTTTACTTACAAATAAAATTTTATTTTAAAAGGTTTTTTTTTTCCTGTTCACTTCATTCTATTTGAAAGATTAACTGGTGACATAGCACTTTTTTTCTTCCATTTCTGTGTCTACAGATCTCTCAGGGAAAAAATAAAACAACCCCTGCAACTACAAGAATAGAATTCACTCATAGTATCAGATAACTGAGAACTGTAAGAACAATAGAGATTGATTCAGCTAACATATCATCTAAAATACATGAGCGTTATCTTTCACAGTGTTAAATGGCTGAGGTAAACCAATGAAGAAAAAATGCAATTTCCCTTATTTATTTCCTGCAATTGTGTATTTTTCCAACAGGTAGCAAAGTACTGGAATACACAAATTCATAAAAATTTTACTTAAGTGCAATCCAGAACTTGCAAACATTTATCTCATTTCACCTCCAACGCCTAAGAAAAATCCCAAACCATAGATGGATGGTAAAGAGAGATCTGTTTTTCAAAAAAAAATGTCATATGCCAAATGTGATATCTGAACATTTCAATGTTTGGAATTATTTCAATACTGCAAGCTGAAGACTCTTTTAAAGAGAAAACAAACAAATGAATATAAAAAATGATGCTTTCTTGTTTTCTGATAATCTGAATTCCTTAAAAGAAATCATTCTGGAGCTCAGATCAGGCAAGCAAAGTTTATCCTGTGAGCTAGCATCTCTAACAAAGTGATCAGCAACAGAACAGAAATTTATCCTAAATTATCTCAATCTCATCTATAAAATTATAGCAAATTATGCAACTATGGAAATCTTCCTTTCTCTTTTCTTTTTGTAAAATACTGCTCTCTACATATATTTATTACAGAACCTACCTGGTCTTAGATGCATTCTTAACACATAATACTTTATCTTCTGAAAGATTATCTACATGGCAAATTTGCTTCTAATATTGTATGACAACAGATTCTGTTCCATTAGCTTCATAACACATGAAGACTAAATACTGCAAAACTGAACATTCAAACTTTTAACGAGAAGTCAATGTTTTGTCAAAATTATTTTTATAATGTTACAACTTAAAAGAGAAGCTGCAGCAAAACCACATTTATAGTGGTCGGGTTTTTTTGATGGTGACTAATTTTAAATATGATTCATCAAGGCTTTCCTTCCTCCTGTGATTTACACAGCTATCAGAAACATTAACAGAAACTCAACCTTTCATTGTAGCATACACTCTATGTTGGCTATACAGGATGCTTTTATTACCACCTCTTAAAAATTGTTTTTATCATTTGATCAAGTTGCCACAGGATTTTGCTGTAGAATATTTGGTGAAGAAAGAAATGTATCAGAATGATCTCTTTTATCTGGTTGATGCATAATCAATGATCCACCCTCTACAGATGGCTATGAAAGCATCCAAAAATGCTTAGATGTGAGAGTTCATCATGTGCCACAAGATGCTTCTTTTCTTATTTTTTCTAATTAGATTTTTAACATACACTCTCCTCCCTGATCACTAGTCCCTTCAGGGCTTAAGGGATTTTTAAGAATAAATAACTAGAGACGTGAATAGCTGGAATGCTGACCTCATCACATCTGCCACTGTAATTTATGCATAGTAAGTATATATTGCTTTTAGATGCAAATGTTCCAGAAATTAAATACACCTACTCATAGGCAAAAAGGCTAAAACAAAAACATACAAACATTTCATGTACACAGTGTATCAAGCTTATTCGATTGAACATACCTGCCTTAAATCTTCTTCCCCACATCCCTCAACACGTATTGTCAACAGGTACTCAGGTACTTCCTGCTACTGAAAGGATAACTTATTCAGAAAATTCATTTGATTTAGAAAAAAAATTACCAATTCAAGATTACAGAAGTCTTTCTATTTGCTAATGTTCTGCAATAACAAAATGCAGACTCATGTAGTGTTAAAACCAGTAAAAGTGATTCTAGGTTTTAAACTGCCTACACTTACTTCTGTGATCATGCTCTTAACACTTCAGAGATATACAGAAATAAATATTTAATTAAATAATAAATAAATATTTAAGTGAATAAATATTTTAGTAAATATTTTGATCAGTCAGAGTATTTTGGGGGAAGGCAGGCTCCAAATTACCTAAAAGGGGAAAAGAGACGTAGTCACACACACAAAAAAATCTGAATGATAGTGTATATAGTGCTACAGGTCTTGGCTGTGTGAAAATGAAAATTCCAACCTTATCTTTCTCACAATATTCTTCTCTTTACTAATTCCTTAGCTCCCAAGACACAATCTTCCATTTAGCTCTTCCAAGCAACAGTCTTTTTCCCCCTCCCTATCAACACAAATTTTCCTTTTTCCTGTAAGAAAGGGATGGCCACAGTCAAGTAGTAACTGTTACACAGATTCTTGTAACAGCTAAAACCCCTTCATTCGGAAGCCACAGCTATAAGCTTTACCATAAAGCTTAAAATGTGAAGTATCAGCTACTATCAATTCCAAATTCTATGATAACCCAGCATAATCTCCAGCAATGCAAAATGAATTTATTGAATTTATTTCCTTTTGTTATATAGTAATAGAACTCCATTTATTTTTATTTGATAATGAAATACAGACAAAATTGTGAGTTGCAAAAAAATTCTTACTCATTTTGGAACACAAATCCCACATGTATTTAGTCCCCATCAATGTGCATCCTGTAATTTTTTTCCCAAAGGCAGAGGGCAGGGGGGGGAGCAGCTTTCTCCTTTCATTTTTTTCCTCACTTTCACATAAAACATTTTTGTTAGCCTCCTTATTTGTTCATCACTATTACTACATTATCTGTTTGGCTGCTCATTCCACTTGTTGACAGTGAAATAATAAAGTTTTGCTTTTTGCTCTTTGCTCTGAATTATAATAATAGATAAATAAAACCAATTAAAATTAGGTAAAACTTTAATTGCTTTTCTTACTACAGAAAAGATTTATTCTAACACATTCCATATAGATAGCTTCCTGGAAACGGCAAAACCATCCCATTCTTGGCCTCAATCTTTCATAAAAATTGATATAAAACAATTTTCTATGGCTTTGTAGATTGAATGAGAAATTGTTTCAGTAATACGTCTGTCCTCCTTTCTATGATATAATAAATTACAACAGCTTATTAATGTAAGTTTCAATATACTACACATAGAGGGAGCAACATGCACTTTCTACCCATCTGTCAAAAATATTTTCACTCCTACTTTTGAGAACACACACCTGAACATTCAGCAGCAATTTCCATGCTTTATTAAATAAGGGTCAAAATGCACATAATTTCAACTAATGCCCTATTCTGCTATCAAAATTAGAAGGCTATGAAAAAGAGAGATGAATGATCTAGTTCAGAAGGCTCAGTAAATTTTACCAAAGCACAGCACAGCAAAGCACAGTTTTTTTTTTAATTTCTTATAAATATATAATGAATCCTATTTCATGTGCAATGGAAAATACGATAGTTTAAATTGTAGTAACAAAGAACCACTAATAGAAGAAGTGAAAAACTGGGAAGTCTATATTTAACTTGGTGCTCAGTCATTAGAAAGGTGCCCCATAACGACCATATGTTAGTCAAATATGTTATCACACCTACAATTTCATCATATGTCTCCCAAGAAATTAATTAGCTCTAACTTTTTCAACTTTGACAAAAATGTCTGCAGTAAGTCAGATTACTAGCTGTTGCAAATGCTTCAAAATTCAAAGCTTGCCTCAGCTTTTATTTAACCTTTTAATTACTATCATTGAACAACATTTGGAAGGCAGATGTTCCTTTTTTTGCGTATGCATTTAATAATAAAAAGACCGTTTATTTTAAATTAGTATTACTTTTTCAACTACAAAAATGCTACAAAGAGATGGTCCTCATTTTATTTAGCAAAGAAAGAATGCATCAGCAATGTTAAAATAGCAGCTACCTTAACTGAGCATGCAATAAGCTGAAGAGAATGAATTCTAATCAAATCACACAATGTGATCCACTTACGCAAAGGACTGCAAAGCTCACTAGGACTCTCAGCTGATTCGAATACACTGAAGCAGTACAGAAAAGTTCAGCTTTCAGCTGTCACTTCAGTTCAGAAAAATCTGGCAGAATTATGTTCAAGAGTAACACAGGATGGCGAGGACTAAACGATTCCATATTCTCCATATTCTAACCAAATAAAATATACAGGAAAACGTCACAAAGACTTAGCACCAAAAAGCAATTACATGCTACTTAATTAACAGTACACATCTAAAATACCTTCCTGGCAGTGGAGGGCATGCCTATCTTACAGATAACAAACTGTCTTGGTAGATACCATTCACAAACCAATCTGTTTTTTTTTTAATAGTTTTTCAGGCATATTGAAAAATTCTAACCATTTTTACTGTAAATTTTTCTAAAGCTTCTTTCTTGCAATTAAAAAATTAGTAAAAAAATCCTAACATTACAATCTGTACTCTCTCCACTGTTACAAAGTATTAGACACATTAGCATAGCACTCTTCAAAAAAGATTAGTACTTCATTGTACAATCATCAAACATACAGGAATAAATAAGTACATCTGTGTGGTAAGCGTATATTTAGAGTTTCTTTAGGCACTTATACATAAAGTCATTCAATCTTGCACAGAATGATCAACTAAAAGTTAATGAACAATCAAGATTTCTGATAAAAAGTGCAGAACATTTCAACTAATAGATATAAAAAACTTTTTTAGCATGATGCAATATGACATCATAAAAAGTACAAGTAATTCAGCATTTGATTTTTTCTCTTCCCAGTTTGGAAAAATGGGAAGAATGTAAATTTAATCACGCACATTCATCCATGAGCATATATATGGAAACAATAAAATGGAAAAAATTTTTGAACATGTCTGAAGATAGCTATTTATGTGATTGTCTACAAGCTTTATATATCTAAGCTAACGAAGTTCATCCAGAATTTAAGATAAATCCATTTATTTAAAATAGAAAAATATCATATCTAATAAGCCCCAGCTCTGTGTACAACAGTACGATAACTGCGTTAAAAATGATGAAGAATGAATGAACGAACAAAAAAATTATCTCTAAAAAAAAAGACAAGGGTATTTAAAAGCCCATTTGGGACTTTTTCAGTATTTTAAAATATTTTAAACCATCGGATACAGCTATTTCAAAACATTTGTTTAATTGCATTTTAATATTTTAGTCTAATCTTCTCTTCAAAATTTCTGGATTTCTAATATTATGGTTTGGAATCATTACATCAGGCTGGAATTGCTGGAAACAATTTGTTGTGAGTGCAGAACTTTAATTCTATCCCTTCATATTTTTTCTCGAGAAATGTCTGTATTTTTAAAGATATCATTCATTTATTATACACCTATAAGGTGTTGCTATGCGGTATTTCTAATTGAACCTGCTGCTGTGTAGTTGGGTATACAAAATACAACGGACCAATTATAGTAAAACACAATCATACCAAAATAAAATATCTATACTGTCAAACATAAAGGGACAATACACAACTAAGAAATGAACTTCAAAATAAATGTTCAAAATATTTACAACATAAAAATTCTTAAGTGAAAAAGTACAGTTATAAATAAAATATGAAAAAATACATTAAAAATGAAAAGAAAAAAATACTGACTGTCTAGATGAGCTCTCTAAAACCAGCAAACCATTACTAGAGTCTACCTATAACTCCTTCATTCATACATAAATAATTTCACACAGCTTTTCTACATATCATCTGCATAGAAGCTATATCAAAAATCCCCCCCTTTTTTTTTAGAAAAAGATAAAAAGTATTACATTTAGAAATGTTGCTGTTGTGTCTCAGAAAAGAACTAGTTTAAGCCAACATACGTCCCTATTTTCATCTTTCAGACAGGTTCTGAGAGAGAACTGCATTTTTAGAGCAGTGCAATAGATGAGCGAAAGGGGAGAATAGGGTGAACTACAGGAAAGACAGTCCTGCCAGAAAAGTCCAGCCAACAGCAGAAAACAAGGGAAGTAGGTGGACAAGTAACAACTCTATTCCTCTCCCCTACATCATTTAATGGCAGCTGATGTCACCTAAGCCTGACAAAGAAGCAGGCATCCCAGATACATTCCTACAAATTTTGTGAAAGCAGATACCTATATTAGAGAGAGAGAGGAGTCGGGGGGAGAGAGATGTGTAAGTCATTGGTAGGAGGAAAATCCACAAAAAGTCCATTACTAGACAACAGAAGATTGACACCAAAAAGTTCCATCCGGAATGCCTCAAATGCAGAAAAAAAGCTTTGAAATGGCAGAGCTGAGCGTGGACACAAATCATTAGGAAGCTCCAGCCATTCAGCACTCATAGAATTACTTGTCCAATATCTTCTATAGGGCCATACTAAATCAACTCAACAGTTTAATAAACTTAGAGCCAATAATGCTTGGAGGGAAAGTCTCTTCAATACTACCTGTCCCTTCTTCATGCTGTCCTTCAGCATAAACAAACTTCTAATTTTTAAAAGTGCATATCATATTTGTTGTGATTAGGGAAAAAAAAAAAGTCTTTCCACTCTTAAAAAAAATGAAAAAAAGACAGACAGACAGACAGAAAAAAAAGACCGGATGAAAATCATGTACCTATGCACACTTTTATGTGAATTATAAAATTGAGTTTATAGTATTTTCCTAATAACCAGCCTCCACACACTTCAGTACTGACACAAAGGCTGGAAGGCTGCTCTCCTGTCCTGAACAGATAGATATTGATTCATGTATCCTTAGGAAGGTTCTGAAAAAGCAACTGAGATCTTACTCTGATAGAAATCATACTTACCTTCAAAACAACACCCTTACACAGGCATCTTTTATGTTTTTACAGCGCTTCGAAGGTAACACAGCAATACCTGTGTTACATTAAAAAAAAAAAAAAAAGGCTATTTTTTTTTTTCTAAACTAGAAAGATATGTTTTAGGAATAAACAGAGGAACACAAATACACACACACACTTTAATTTTTGCTATCCTCCTGTTTCCCATTTCTGAGGTCATATACCGAAAGAGGTACAGTAACTCCCACAGAAAACCGGTTCTTGTTCAGATTGCTCTAAGTGTGCAAACTAAAGCACGCAAACCGAAAATTTTTAAAGGTTTAAGTTGGTAGGCAAACCATGAGTTTTTAATGTTAGCACAAAATTTTGTTCAGTATTCTCCAATTCCTTATACTCACATCACACGAACAAACATTTGTAAATATTATCTAGCTTTTTAGTGGCTTAAGACCTTTTTTACAGTAATAATTTAAATTAATAATTAAAACATAAACATTTTCTTATTTCTAATGAATGTATTTTTAAAATATCTTTTCTATTAATATATGGAATATATTTTTATACCACCCCATAGTCTTCACCTCTCATTTGATATTTTCTTTATCAGCTGCTTCACTATAAGTGCCAACCAAGTCAGCTTTCTTGCCCTCCTACAAGACCCATGTGCCAGTATGGATATATTTGAAAGTAAAGTGTCAATCCATCATGAGAAATGTTTCTCACCTCACTGAGGAAACCAAGATCCTTGATCCCAAAACCAGTAGAGATCATCTTTGTCTCTTTTACCCCTAGTCTGCTTAATCCTGAAGCCCAAGAAAACCTCCACAAGTTCCCATGCAGTTATCAGCAACCTATGAAGGAATTCCTCTCACTGGAACAAGAAGAAACAGAAACATGAATACTCATCCTGTCCAACATATACAAAGCATCTTATGCCGCTGTTTGTGTGGCTATTCCCATTTTCCATAGAGGAGCAGGGAGTCCAACATTCTTCAAGTGTCTCCAAATACAGTGTTACAATTCCTAAGAAATACAGGACACTGAGAAGAGATAATGCTACTCTACTTGATGGCCAGGTAAATATGAATATTAGCAAGAACACAGAAGGAGCTTTTGCAAAAGACAATCCTGAGTTCACCCAAATACTGGGGCAAAACCCAACACTTCACCAAAAAGTTCCTGAAACTGCCCCAGTTAAACTCTCCAGATGTAGTTTCTTTTGTGGCAATCAGACTTTACTTGTTATTTCATATCCTAATCAAAACAAAACAGACAAAAATAATTTGCTTACTGAAGACGCTTTTTTTCTTACAAACTGCCTTTTTAATTCCCTTCCTCTCCCACTTTCTGCTCCGCGTGAATAGCTGATGACACCACAAAGCAGCTGTGCTGCGCTCAGCAGGGACACAAGCACAACTGTATTGCAGCCTTCCAGCGCTGACAGGCCACGTTTAAACCTAATTAACATGCCGAAGATAGCATTATGGATATTGCAAGTGATAAACGCTAACCCAAACATATAAGCTATCACAAACGCAATGGATAATTTTTTAATCTTTTTAATCTAAAAATATTCCAGTCTTCCTACATGTTGCAGAGAAAACAATCAATATCATTTGCAAAAATGCTTGCTTTTATCTTTTGCACCTGCATTCTTCTGCTGTAAAAGTATGCCTCACATCAAGAGTTTTACCACTAACTCTTGAAGTGGGTTGAATCAGAGTAACAGTATTTCTGGGGATCTGATCATCAATATATTGTATGATTCTTGTGTGGTTGTAAGTAAGAAATACAATGCCATCTTCACATTTTTAAGAACATTTCAATGTTTTGTTTGCATTCCATAAATTTGCAATTATGCAGACAGCAGACTAAGAAAATACTTTTCTACTTTTAACATTAGAAAAAGATAACTTTATGTATATATACGTTCATTTTTGTAATAGCTATAGTTCATGTGATTTTTTGTGAATAATCTCTATAAGCATAATGCTATATTGTTTGAAAGCAGACCCTAAATCCTTATTTAGGCACCTCAACAGTTAGAGATAGTTCAAGGTTTAAACAACCGAGGCTCCGCCAAAGTTAATAAACCCAGCAGGGGAGCAACAGCTTTCGGAAAACAGGGATCCCTATACTTAGCAACATAAAATTCCGATATTTGTATTTTAACATCCTGGCCACCAGAAAGAGAGGGAATATAATGTGTAGTATTGAACAATGATTTTACTAAGTCGGATAGAATAACAACAGGAACATGGTAAAAACAACAGACAGTCCTCATCCCTCACACTTTTCTCAGGTAAAATCCTCCGATCAACCACCAGCCACCAGCATAGATCATAGGCAGAGCTAAAGCAAAGCTCTACTCAGGTGCAGGGATCCCCATGGCTACTCTAACCACTGGGTGCACGAGCTACCAGCAAGATGCGTCTGTAAGAAGCTCCCACGTAGCCAGCACAACTCTAAGGGCAGATTCTACACTCATCTCCCAAGATACTAGAGAATAATTATGGGAAAAGAAAATTCTCTGCACAAGAACTATACTCAGTCCCAACATTTGTATCAAACCACCAGCGAGCTTTTGCATATGATAAAACACACGAAGATGGTATTTGCAAATTTAATTTGCCTTCTGATCTGTAATTTGTGCAGGGGTACTAATTCAGAAATATTTACATGCCTTATATTGCATTAAGCAAACATTACACAACATATGGGGAAGAATGACAAAATTCAATGCTCCCCATAGGTATGTCTTCTGAAGAAATCACACCTACCAAAAATGTGTTTTAAAAGTAGAAAATGCAAACTCTGCTGCTACAAACTTAAAATGAGTTAAATTAGGATTAATAACTGCTTGGATTGCTCCAATACCACCATCTTATACCGTATCAGTGGTGCTTTATGTGCTGATGCACTTACCTACCACAGGGAAATTCTATAATGTAAAACTGCAAGAAAAGACTATCTGAGTGATCCTGAGGCCCGTTTTTCCCACCCAGAAATATTATTTACACAATATATAATCAAAACACGTATTAAAAAGAAAAAAGGATCCATATCATCATGTAGATTTCAGAAGAGAAAACAATACCAGCTGTGCCACTGGACACTCCTATCCAATAAAAACAATTTAGATTTGAAGTAAGTATATGAAAAATTAAAAATACAGTTACCAAAGTTTGTAGCCCTGTTTCTTCAGCTCCTATGTTTCATACTTCTCAGAGGAGCCACTTAAGTTCAGAAGTGGGATTCAGAAAGCCAATTCATATTCCCAAAACATTTGACCCATTTGGAAAAGTAGCATTTGGAAGATTATGGAGTCCTTATGTGTCTGGCACCACAAAGTACCCACCTGTGTCCACACGGTAAGAATAAAATGGACAAACTTTTCAGGCTACTTGGAGCAACTGAAAATAAATTTTTAAGTATTTAAGAGTTCTAAGAACAAAAACAAAAAATGAATTGACTATTTTGCATGGAAATGGAAGAGGACTGACAAATGAAATAAAAATCACTGCTGGCTAGCTTTCTCAATTTAAAAAGGAAATTAAAAAAATCAAAAAAGGGAGAAATAATGATCAGCTGTTGGAAAAATGGCTTTAATGAGCACTTGTAGCATCACATTAAAACACCCAATTTGCTTAATAAGTAGGGAATGCGAGTCTAAAACTACAAAAGGAGTGTGAAATGCCATGCTACAACAAAAACTCTATCCTCAGAAGAGGATAGAGTGCACTGTGTTTAAGTAAAATTCTATATAGAAATCTACAGTAACTTCCCAGGAAAAGAATACCAAATAATGCATCTTCAGCTAGCACTGAACTGCACTTCCAACCTCCAAATACTCCAAGCCCTCAAAAGTATGTGCTTACCAATATTTCAGGTCAAATTTCATCGTTTCTAGATGATGAAGATCTGGGAAAGGAAGAGAGGGGAAAAGCAGGGAGGAGAATGAGAGAGGACAAATCAAAGCAAACATCTATCAGAAACAGTGTCTACTGTTAGCTACGTATTCCTAGCTACTTGTATATTAGGTCAGCTGTGATTAGCAAAGTTAAACACACTGGCCTATCGAGGGGTTTTGGAGCTTTTTTTTTTTGTTGTTATTGGATGGAAGGTTAAAAAGGAAAAGCAGTATTAGTGTGATGGGTCCTCCTTGCCGGGTGTGAGAACCAAAATATTTGCAGAGATATCCAAGAGCTGAAGCTCTGAACTGAAAAGCGAAAAGGAAAAAAAAAAAAAAAAAAAAAAAAAAAAAAAAAAAAACGGTTGCTTTATGGCCAAAAACTATTTCTTTCACAAAGTCTCTGCCTTAGGCTTTCATTTGCTTTGCAAATTCCTGCTAATGTAACTGCCTGTTAGAGAAACGCATAAATTCTGCAAGGAAACACCCTTCCTTTAATAGGGCAGAACCTAGAGGAATTCTCCTTCACCGAGGGATTCGTTCTAGGTTACCTCTTCTTCACTGGCCTCAGATACTATAGTCAGTCTGTCACTGACTGCTAAATAGAGCAAGGTGAACTACTGTGCTAAAGCAAATGATCATATGCAACTCTGCACTCTGAGGAATTAATCTTCCTTGAACTCTAGAATATGAGCTGTCTGACAGAGATATGTCACTGAGAAGACTGTCTAGAGTTTTTTTTTAAAAAAAAGGGGAGGGAAGGTGTATCTGTTAAACATTTGGGATACTTGCAGTACATTTATATCACAACTAACATTTAGGCACCTGGATGTAGTGGGTGCTTCCTATTTTATTTTGTTAGGAACAAGATTAGGAAGGAGGAAACACTTTGGAAATGTATTTCCAGTACAACCACATTTAAAAGCCACTTTTATGAAAGGAACAGCCAAGGAGATCACAGCACCAGAAAAGCTCTCCTGGGTTATCAGTTACAAAGCTATCGCAGCATTGCATCATATAACCCTTTTTGCAAACAAACACAGAGAAAACAGAAGAGAAACTGTTACTTTTTCTTTAAAATTAGCACTTGTACAAAGTACAAACCTCTCAGACTGCAGTAAATGCACTGAAACGATATCCCACCTAGGCAACAGCCCCACTTCCCAAAATATTTTGTAAGCCTCACACAAAGTATGAATTGATTAAAAAAAAAAGCCTGATGGTAAAGGTTACAAGCAAAGAATGTCTGATCAAAATGTCTTATCAAAAACAAGAGCTCTAGGGTGACACTGGTCAAAGATTTCACACAGCATTCCTCAAGGTATCTTCATCACCTCTGCTAATCCAGAATATCCAGAATGTTTACTTTACCGGGTGAAATCACTGAACTTTACATAAGTAAACAGAAGCTATTTTTTTATCCAAAATTAAAACAACACAAAAAATACTATTTTTAGCAAGCGTGGTCATCTACCTCTTTAGAAAAGACTAAAGATTACTCAAACATGCCAAACAGAAACAAAGGATAAAAAAAAATAATAATTAAATACTTTTTCCAACTCTCTTTATAATCCATTAAAACAAACAAACAAAGTCCTCAGCAAAAGGCTAGCAGCAAATCTAAACATTATAGGGTATGTTAATAAAAGATAAGATTACAATAAAACTACTGCAGTTGATGAAGTAATGGCTTAAAAAAAAGATCTATATCTAAATATCATTCATTCAATATCCTAGAACAACCAAAATATTCTGGATCACTGGAATACACTACTCATTAAAAGTCAATCTAACTGCAGAAATCATCTTGCCTCAGATATTTTTCAAATATTTTTAAATTACAGAAGGAAGAAAAATACTTCTGCTTTGCTTCTTATTTCTTTGAATCCCCATTTTTAGTGATCAGTCAGTTGAACACCACATACATGTTGGAGGGACCATGCATTTCAGGATAATGAAACAATGTAGTTATCTTTAGCATCTACAAGAATAAAACCAGCACAGAACAGATAAGTACATTTGTAAAACCAAAACACAAGATGATGACTTTGCAGTAAGGACATTCTTAGTAAATCACCTACAGACCAATAAAGAACAAGAGAAATATTGCAAATTTTTATATATATATATATGGTTACAAAATAATCAATGAAGTATGGAGATGGCCAGAGAGCCCAACAGTTTTCTAGGAAAGTAGTCCATATTTAGAACCTGCCTGTCTTTGAAAAGAACTAGGAAGAACAAACAATGCAGTGATGTTACAAAAGATACAAATATTATCATGTGATATATTTACAGAGATGTTATTTGTAAATTACAGGAAATAACTAAAACAAAGGAGAAATTCTTCCTCTCTAGTAAGCAAAGATAAAGCTCCAGATACAATTTTCAGCACTACTAAATTAAAAATAAAAAAAGACTAAACTGATAAAAGTCCAGAGGGAACAAAAAAACTAAAAAGTTTTCTGTTGCCTTGTTTGTAAGAAAATATGAAGTTGGAAATATAGTTAAAGTAACTGGAAAGATTTAGTCTAGAACAGAGAATATGTTATCGAATAGGAAGGAAGCAGAATGTAGTACTGTTAAAATATGCAAGAGTCTTGTAAGGAGGACAATCCTTGTAAGGAGGATTGTGTTTCACATCTACAGATGTCAGTGCAAAAACTGATCAGCAGGAAAATTTAGATTATATATTGTTAGAAAGTTGATCCAAATAAAGTTCGTTAGGTTCCAGAACAACTTAGTGTAGGAAGGTCACTGGAACTTTCGAGAACAGCATAGACAAACATCATGAAGGGACTTTTTAACTTATTTTTGACTCTGCACAGAAATCGTGCACAGACAACTAATGCTCAAAATCCCTTCCAACACTACATTTTTAAGTCAAATGTATCAACTAAACTAAGTTGTCAGTCTTGATGGAAACACAGACCAAGATTCTTCAAAGTTAACCAGTTTTTTTGGTAGATAATTTGCAACGTAAGAACAACTATACTTGCTCACCTAGCCTAGTGAAGTTAATGTGTAAGTCATACACTTTTCCAGTCTCTTATTAAGACTCACAGATCCCCACTGTATACTGATTTATTGACCCGCAACTCTCCATTTGTTTATCAACATTTTTATAGAAGTAAAACACTTTTTCATCATCGTAACTACAACTCCAGTGAGAGTCAAGGGTCATTTTCAAACAACAGCATAAATTTTAAAATTATCTAGATTAAAAGAAAAGTATGTTGGAGAGGAATTTCTGTTTTCTTTTTAATCCACCAGGAGCTACATTTCTTACTCCACTTCATTTTACTAGGAAAAACATGGCATATCTTTCATTCCACCCAGATCTTCAACCAGATTTGTTCCAAAAGGAACAGTCACATCTTCTCCAGCCTGGCAACAGAAACAGCTATGGGAAGCAGTGAAATCTATCTGAATTCCAAATCTATCTGAACTAAATAAAAATAGGAAGATTACTTTATCCACATATCTCCTCTTACATTTCAACCCACTGCTCCAGCTCTCTAGCTTTGCAAGAAACTAGCTCTCTCCTATCTGATTGTTGCTGCCCAGCATTCATATTCACTTACTTAACAGGTAACAGTTCCTGGAAGCAGAGAGCAATTATAGCTACACAAAAGAAAAGCTGAAGAAAACGCCAATCTCCCTTCACAGTCAACTCTCAAACAACATCTCAAACCAGCTACTAAAGGAATAAAGTTGAGTCAGGGACAAGGGCAAAATAAGGCAGGCCTGCTGACAGCATAAAAAACAAGGGTGAAACATTCTGCTTTTATTACGGAACTGATTTAATCAAAAGTCTGGCATAAACCCAACAAAGCTGTACCCTAGAAACCCAAACACCCTCATTCATGCTAACCACATTTCTATACCAAAGAATCACTCATTCACACCATCAATCTAGCAACACCCTCCCCCCTCTGCTGCTAACTACTACCGTAGTAACCGTGTAACGATCTACCTTCACTCTTTGCTAAAAATCCATTCAGGGTCTCCCTTCATCCAGGCAGGTGAAGGGAGAGAGAGGCTACCGCATAAAGAGATGATACTGGTTAAGATTCGGTAGTGTATTGTTTTCAAAATACTGCAAGAAAAATGCACACAACAAACACACAATTTGCAAAAACAACCACGTCCTCAACAATCAGAATTCGGTGTTTTTCAAATGCAGATGTATACGTTTCCCTTTTATTCCTATTTTGCTTGATATAATCCATCTGAATTCTTAAAAATCTGTTTCTTTAAGGTGTGTTTTTGTTCTATTCTTGAAAAAGAATACGCCAATGTTTTTAATTATCATCCTATAATTGTTCTCCTCAAACAAACCTTGAACAAACAATACAAGGCTACTCCTGCCAACTCACTGACCACAGGTCAACGCATGTGGTAATCCTGTATTTTTAGCGTTTGAGTATTTTTCATTGTTATCTACTGTTTAGCAAAAATCTCCAACAATTAACATGGGACAAATGTATTTCAAAATGCTGCTAGTGTAAAAATACTTCCAGTGTACCACACAACGTCTTTTTACAACTTTTATTTTCAAAGACCTATCTTTTAAGTATGATTTCAGCAGTTCCTAAATTATTTTACTTCAAACTGAATACAGGGGAATTCCAGTTACCAAGTACACAAAAAAGCAAACAGTCATAAAACTAAAGGGGAAAAACTTCACGGGCGTTTGGGGTTTATTTTTTTGTAAAACATAACCAAAGGCTGCTTTAAGTTTGGCAGAATGGATCATCTCTAATAGAGTTTTATCCACGGTTCTTAGTGGATTTAATCATACGACAGATCAGCAGCAGAATCTGTGACCCTGAAAAAGTAGAAAATCTCTACCAAGTAGGTTCTAAAGCACAATCAACAGCTAGATGAACACCATCACCAATGAACAAGAGGAAGCATCCAAACTGAGCTCTATCAACCCTGAATGTTTAAAGGGCACAAATATATCTGTAAATATTTTTAAAAGAATTACTGAATGCCTACTTTAGGCAAAGTTAGTTCAGGTTGACATATTTCAATGAAATGTTTTGTGTAAGTGGTAAATTAAGATAACAGTTTCGGGATCTTTCATTTCCTTAGAAGATTCTTACTTAAATTCTCATAAGGTGTTTTCAGCACAAACATTTTCAACATTAGGCTAGTCCTAAGGCAAGTTAAAAGACAGTATAGTGAAGAGAGCGTAGAGGTCAGAAACACAAAAATTTTTGCAAAAAGACAAAGAATAGTTTTATTATACTGAAACACAGAACAGTAAGTGCTCTCAGAAAAAAAATAATTCCATAATAACTAATTGTAGCTTACTTGGATAAAATGATTGCGGATTTCTATGCAAGTAATCCAGAATGCACTATTACAGATTAAGCCTATCAGTGGGAGCAAATTCGAAGCTTTATTTAGTTATAGAGTTGTCTTTCTCTTTTCCTGTCTGAAGAAAATACATAAAAAACTAAATAAGTGAAAATACGTGACTGTTAAATACTGTACTTAATCTGTACACTTAAAATCCAGACTTTCAGTTTTTAATCATCCTTTACTATCTGCCATTTTAACAAAAAGCAACTCAGGATCTTCCCAGCCTATCAACAGTCCCTTACATTGAAAAAACAAACAAAAAAAAAAAAAAAGAACATGAAAACAAACCAAAACCCCTCTGCTGTTCTCATCTACTCTTGAGTCATTCTTTGCACAACCTGTCCGACGTCCCACAACTACTTTTTACCTTGGGCGTTGTTCAATGGAGAGACTCTTTCAGTTGGTGCTTTTTGCTTGTTCCTCCAGCTGCCCAGTGACATGCTTTCCATGACAGATGCTCTGGCTTCATTCTTAACATATGTTCCAGATGATAATTCCACCTTCTTTTCTGGATAACTTTAGAGCCCAGGTGTTTCTGAGCTGTCTGATGAATCTTGGCATCTGTTATAAATTCATTCCATTTAATGCATAGTATTTTTCTAAGACAATTGCTTTCAATAGCATTGAATGTCTGTACTTTTGTTGGATTACCAGCTTTCACATCCATATACTGACATGGAAAGAAATATCTGAGGTGAAGATTTCACCTGGGTCTTTAAAATGTGGATTTTCATGACTAAACATAGTATAGATGGTAAATGTTCACTGTTGCCTTGTCAATTTGCAACATTAGTTCCTTACTGATATCCCAAAATGACAGGCACCTTACTACCAAATTGCATAACTGAATTCTCTTCTTGTATTCCTTTACTTCCCAGCGTGGTATCTGACTTGAGAGTTTCCAGGGATTAATTACATTTGTTTAGATTTTTTTTCTTGTAATTACATGACAGCAGTGTAAACAATAAGGAAAGAGAATGCTTTTTGTTTAACTTTGTCTTCCAAGAACTGAAGGACGTGTGGTGTCTCATATGTTTCTGCAATTACCACTTGTTTTTTCTTCAGTAATTTGACTATAATTTTTATTTGTTATGGAAACTTCTCATGCTCTTACAACTGACCTAAAAGTACTCATTTCTCCAGTGTAAGCTTTCAGTACTTTTTCAGAAATGTTGCTCTCGCATAAAACTTTATATTTTTCTTTTTCAGTGTATTACTGAATTTAGTGACAGGTACTTTGCTTCTATATCAAAGTTGCTCATACTCCTGGCCTACCCAGCACATCATTTAAATACATCTCCATTTTTGGAACTTTTTTCATTTAAATTCACCTTTTTCTGACCTCAACAGGTCCACCAGCTGCATAGAAACCTCAAAAATAGTAGCATTTACCACTTACCACCAAATCTTTCTCTGAAGACCACAGAACAATTGCGGCTAAAGGAAAGATAAAGCAAAACTAACTACGGAACTTTAAACTAAGAATAACTAGCTGCCAGCAGTATTAGCCAAAAGGAAAAAACCTGTAAAACATTCTAGTATCCCTCATCTCAACTACCTCTCACTTCAAGATGAATGAGGACTTAAGGAAAATTCTACCTTCAGCTGCTTTATTCAATTGTATCTTTCTGATTTTAACTCTATAAGGTTGTGTGTACCCTAAGAGCATCTATACTTAAGGAGCTAATGCATTTTTAAACACCATTCTCTTCTTGTACACTACACTCTAAGCAGTATTTAATAATGTGTTCCGCAAGCACTGGTTAAATTATGATGTATCATACTACCTTGGTAGAGAGTGATTGTTGGAACTTATCTATTTTGAGGAAACATTAAAACGTTAATGAATGGATTCATTTCTAGCTTTGTGTATTTAAAAAAAAGCACACCCTAAACAAAGAAATACATACAGATTTTCACAGAACGCCAAAGAAAACAAGATATTTGAAGTATTTAAAATATGTCACCCTTTTCATAAATCGTGATCCTAATCAGTAAAGAAAAATAAAACTTTCTTCTTCGTTACTGCTCAAAATACATCAACATCAACAGTTTACCAACTATGGCTGTTTTTTAGGAAACAATAAAGATTAGTATGCTAAAATTCTAATGTACTTTCACAATTTACTATGAAAATACAAATTCCTATTTTGAGGCAATTTACAAGTGACAATGTCTGAACTGAATATACAGACTTGGGACTTTTTATTCAACACTTTTTTTTAAGGGCATATCAAACACACTACAGAAGACTGGATGCTTTGGATTTTATCAATCCTCATGTAGCCTCTCAATAAAAAGAGCTCCAATATTTTACCAGCTCTTAAGTAGCAACTTCTTATCTTTTTTACAGGAAAAACTCATTATAAAAAATCAACACAAAAAATTCAAGTTAAAACAACTCCTCCATAAAAACATAAAATTATTAAAGTATGTTCATTAAAAAAACTCAAAATATACTTTAATATTAGCATTTTTAGAATACGATCTTGCTGAAGGGGGTTGAGTTTTTACTATCAGATTTTTGCTTGTCTACAGCAGAATATATAATCTTTTCTACCATTACACTCAACATTGGTGGCATTCCCTATTAACAACTAAACTAAACATTTGGGAAGCTGGCACAAATAAAAATACCTCACTTAGACTATGACTGCAACTGTTTCCCTAATTCACTCTTTGCAGATCAAATAGCAACAGCTATTGACACTGAAAAGGGTGCAGGTGAACTCACAGTGTCAGAAAGGATTCTTACAAAAGCTGGCCTTTTTTAAGGAAGGAGAGCTAGTGTTATGGCTGTGGTAAACAGGGAACTACAGGATTTTTGTGTGTCCGCAGAATATGGTATGTACTCACCGTGAGATTCATTCATTTGGTTTAGCATCTGCATAGTAGCCCAAGCTGCTGCACAAAACCAGAACTCTTTGTCTCCTCTGGAGAAAGGATTTTGGATCAAGTGAAGGAAAAGTTCATCAGCTCTATATAAGCCTCTTTGTGCCAACAGTAGTTCCAAATAAAACCCTATGCGGATGGTGTAAAATTAAATGTGTAATATCCTGGCTGTAATGGAGAAACATCTAGAGGGATTTCAAATACAAATGTTTAAACCAAAACTAAAGTATTTATTGTGCAAGATCTATTCATAAACATCTTCAGCCTCCTCCACATTTCAGTAGATAACCAAACAAAACTAAAAGCAGGCCTGCAAAGAATAAATTTCTACCAAAATTACTCTTACAGAAATTATATCAAATATAGCAGAAACTCTTTGGAAAATACAAGATGCATAAAAATTAACATTATCTGAAGTTTCACAGATTGTACACCAACTCAGGATGTATATTCAAAGACCAGCTTGAGATAAATACTCTGTGTATGCTAAAGTCTGAGAGCCGTTATGTATTGTTTAAATCGTATGTGCGAGTAATATCCAGAAGCTAACAACCATGTAGTCACTAGCTTCAGAAGGATACCTGTCTAACATAAGCTTTGGGTGTCATTTTGTTAAAATACTGTTTTATAAAGCTCTCACACACAAAACCCAAGAAGATTACAAAGCTGCATTTGCATACAAGACCACTTACATCACTTAAATTAAGGAAGCATTTGATGTTTCATACATTAGTCAAGTCCTACTCTGTTAAAATTACTGTTTGCTTACAAATTATAAACCCGTGTGAATAGCAGGTAGCTAACCTCTTTGTGAATTTTTTAATTAAATCAAATTTAGGTCCACCACATACCATAAATCGATGGCCCTGTTCTAAACATGAATTGCAAACAAAACCATCTTGAAATACAAATCAGTTCTGTAGCAATCTGGCTGTTGTTACAAACTAAGTTTTAGGTGCAGCTCTGTAACCAATTTCATTTTGCAGAGGCGCAAGCTGCCACTCAAAGGGAGCTGTCCTGCCATCCTCACCACCAGTTGCTCATTCCCACTACCTCAACTGTGCCAGCGCTACTGTTCGTGCAACTACCTGGTACATCAGGTCAGGGAAATGATCCTTCAGAAAGCTATTTAGGAAAATAAAAACAGATTAATTTTCAGGCAGATCAATTCCCTGGTGTGGTTCAGCATGTGACCATTATGAGCCAACACAGCAGAGCAAGAGGACTTGATGCTTCCCCCATTACAGCAGCAGCTCCCACTTAATACAGGTTTCAAGTAAACATGGAACTGCGTCCCTCCTCGGCAAGCTCACAAGCTCCTGATTAAAGCACAGTAGTTGCTGCTGTTTCTCAAGATAAGAATAACCTTGCCCAGAAAAATGTCCAATGTATTAGTCAGCATACATAAACTGGCATGATTTTATAAAAGCAAACATAGTTCAAAACAAAGTGACTGAATACTAGCTTTAAAATATTAAATGGTGTATGAAAATATGGTGGTTTCTATACCAAGCTTATGTTCTTTGCTAAGATTCTAAGCACATCTCAATACCAAACTATTACTATAACTCTAATTCTTTCTGCAAAACATTACGCAATTACAGAAACATTTTATAGGAGTAAGTCAGACAGGACTGATGGGTTTCCTCAGGAATCTGAGGATCTTTAGGATGAACCTGTCACTCCTTACAAAACTCAGGTAAGCAAGGTGGGGTGAAGCCTGATGGGAAAGAACAGTCCTTCCTTCACAATTGCAAAGATTACTTTCTTGGCTAGCAGCCAGCAGGCATGTAAGGGTAAGGGACTACACGCACTAAAGCAGCACATCTGCACAGGCCTTCCCTTTATTTTTCATATTATTTTGAAGCCTTCCGGTTAAGCACCTCTAATGTGCAATGCCAGAGAAAATGCAGTATCTTTTACTATGTTGAAGAAAGCAAGGACAACCCAACTGCGCTCAACATTCTCCAAATGAAGTAACGTAGCCCAGTGCTCTAGCCAGCCACCTGGCAAACATAGTTCAAAACCAAGTGACTGAATACTGGCTTTAAAGTATTCAATGGTGTATGAAAATACAGTGGTTTATAAATATTTTCACATGTGCAAAAGTTATACCATTAATATATCTGCACGGTTTCATCAGGTCGAAAGAGTGTAAAAATAAGTAAAGATGTCATTATGCTCCTACGGAAGGAATATTCTTCCAGTGATTTACTGCTCACGTATTTCTTCAGTTTTCTCCAGAACTGAAAGCAAGGCAAAAAAAAAAAAAAAAAAAAAACTAACTTTAAGAACTGATGAAAACACATTCTTTCTTTGTATTTTATTACAAGCTCCCCCCTTTGTATAACCCTAATAGTTTTCATCTCTCCTTCCGCAGCATACCAGGAAGATGAACAAAATCCACTGCTTCTCCATCAGGCTGAACTTAGATTACTATTCAAGTAATAGTATTGCTTACTATTGCAGTATTACTATTAGGCTCATTCTATTTAAATAGTTACATTTAGAACAGTGAAAACTGCACAATTCAGCACTCAAAAGTTTCACGTGTAATAACAAATGCACTTTAGGATGCCCATGATGTGAAGTAGCAATATTATTTCCGTTTTACTTCAGGAGAACTGCAAGGTGGACAAATTAAGGTAAAAAAAAAAAAATCTATAACACCTACTGCCAAGCTCAAGATACTCTTGGTCCTATTCTTTATAGGTTTTACCATATTACATCACTTTCTTCACTACAACCATAGGTGTCTCTGAGTTTATCACAATCAAGAATACACAGTATCTACTTTATGCAAGTGCTGCATCTTCCTCTAGTTGGTGCTTCTGATTATCTAGGCCTGTTAGTACCTATCTATGAAAACTCAGGTTTTAGTAACTTTCTTAACATGACAATGTCTGTAAGAGACAACTAGCAAGAATCTATTTCCAATAAAAGTTTTACACTTAACTGATCAAATGTGAATAACTGAGGATTCTGTAATTTGGAATTTTAATGTAAAAAATGTTAACAACTACTAGTAAAACTGCGAACTTTCTAATTTTACACTGTTAATATGCTACCATATTGTTATTATATGTTTTTGTGGAGACTACTCCCAGAAGTCCTTACAAGGCAGCCAACGTTTTGCCAGTGAACCTTTCAATCTGTGCTGAGAAAGGGCAAGTGTTTTCTTATCAGTGTGCTGGCATCTGCTCCTTTACACACTGCTTTCCTATTTTCCTATCAGTTTTAAGAAAGCACTGCGTAAGAAATCAAAGTAATAATTCAGATTTTAAGGATAACAAGGCAGTCCCAACCAATCAATTACACAGAAAAGTACTTAGAAAGATTTATAAAAAGCAAGCTAACACTGTCCTGATTTACAATGAGAATAATCAACAACAGACGCTAGCTGGAATATAGTTAGATATAGTACTGAAGAGGACTGGAAAAAATAAGACTGAAGGTAAATCTACATTATCATTCATTTAGATAAGGAGTATACTTTTTGAAGTAAATTGCCCACTTATCAACTATGACAAGCTTTGGTTGACATTGCAACTACACCTACCAAAATCCAACTGCTCAGAGGCAGTCCATCCACAGCAACAGACAACAGTGCGCCCAAAGCAAAGCTCCAGAAACATGCATAGTACGGATACCAAAACCTCAGCACCAGCTCCTCCACTACGTAGATTTGCTCCTATTGTGCTACATTACATGCTAGTGGAGATGTATCCTGAAACTCAAGAAATTCTCCCAGCACAGGTCAAATAATGTTGGTGCTACCGAAATTGAGCAATATTGTTTTGCCTGCAACTTAGAAAAGATCAGCCTGCTATCAGGAAGTTAGAGGTTGAATAGATCTCAGACACTACCATCAGACATCCCTCCGTATTTGGTAGGGAAAAAACTCCCATTTTGTCAATAAATTATACAGACATTCATGAAGTAACATACGCTCAAAAATTTCTCCGAGAAAACAGAAGGCAACCAAGAGAGCACTTGGTTGAGAGAACACAACGCCTTGTTCCGTTGTCCTCCACCTTCTATTCAATCTCTAAATCACTAGCCTGATCTCTTCCCCAAAGTTTTTTTGTTTTTTGGGTTTTTTTTTGCCATCTCACTTTGCAGTCTCAGTTGTCCCTTTTACATTCATTCCCTAAACTTTTGGCTTCTCACTCCAGTCCTAAAACTCTTTCAGGACCTAGTTTCAAGTCACAGGTATTGACCTTAATAGTATTTTTGACACTTACAGCAGAGGTAGTAAATAAGAACGGCGCCCCACTGAGGCACAAGCTGACTGGCCTAGCTGAGACGAGAAGAAAGGATGCATGGACTGCCTTTGAAATAAAAGAAGGCAAAAAGATGCAGGAGATGCTAATTCGTTGGATTGGCAGTAGGCACATTGAGGGAAGAGAATTTTTTTTTAAATGAGTAATCAAAATTACTGGTGTTGCAAGTTGTTGTTACAGTAATGAGATCATCAGCGTGAAAGTGGTTAAAACATAAAAGGTTCCACGTTTAACCAACAGATTAAGGTACAGCAAATGTATTAAATAGTGTAACTATGTAAGCTTTAAATAAAATTATAAATTTATACTATAAGAGAAAGTATGTTTTTGGAGAACAGTTCCTGAAAGTCTTCCCCATACTTCCTCATGCTTCTCCAGCATACTTATCCGCGAGTCACATAGTACTGACGCCCCCCAAAAGTTTTGGGTATGAAAAGAACAATGAATTGTTAACATCTTGCTTCTCCAGTCCTTGTAATAGAGAACATCTTTGCTTCTTTTAAAAATATTAGCCCCATGGGTAACAGACTCGTATGAATAAGAGCACTAGAGAAAACATTCACAGCATGAACAATAAGGCAGTGTTCATTACACACCAACTGGAAAAGATCTACAAGAAAATGCAACACCAATGTATCCAGACCACTCCAAAAAGATTACCTAGATGTTCTTCTGTGGAAAAAGCAATCTGTTACAGTCAGAAATAGTAAAGAGTACTTTTCTACCATAAATGTCAGGATATGGGAAAAGCCAAATGATTTCTCCTTTTTACTCTTCCACTACCCCAAACACTAAGGTGATAAGCACCAGAAATATGCCTTTATATGGCTATTACAAGTCATCGAAAGGACAGCAACAACAGGGATTCTGTTTAGGTGTTGAATCTGTTCAATTTGCTTTTCCAAAAACCTACATACCTGAAAATCAACAGCACTAAGGTCAAATATGTTGATATTCCCATTAATGTTCTATGCTAGTAACACTCTATTAACACAAATACAAGATTAACACTTTTCTCCCTTCAAATATATCATGACATCTTCTAATGTATTATTAGCAGAAACTAACGTATTTAATCAAAGAACATGCAAAGAATTTTATCCACTACTCTCTACAGTACAGTTCCTTCTAGAAAAGAGCATCATTTTTGCCAAGCGGAATCACAACTGTACAATCATTTTAGAACTGGAAAGAGGTCATATTACAGATAAATTGAAACAAAACAAATTTTTTAAAGAACAGGAATTAACCATACAGAAATTTCGTAAACTGGTATTCAGCAAGGATATTGCACAGAAAAATCCCAATACTGAATCTCTTGTGTCTCAGACTTCAATTACTATGGAAAATTGCCTTTACCTGTAGAAACTGATAATAATTCAATGTTGACAGTTGCAAAAACAACGTTTGCAACTTTACTGCCTAACAAGTATCTAGAATAAAAGCTTGTTTAGCAAAATGAACGTCCCACACTCATCCTAGGTACATCAAGTTAAGATTTTCAGGTGGTTCTGACCTCCCTTCAGACGCCGGTAAATTGAAAAAAGGAGAGCTTGGTGCTCAACCACAAAGCAAATGAGACAGGGAAACGGGACACGGACAGCCCCTCTCGTGCTACAGTGGGGCAGGTGCAGGGAAACAACTTCCATACACACAACTCTCTGCTCAGAGCGGATGGGGACACCACATAACTGTGGCTTTGTCTACCCCAAGCAGCTTTACAGATTTACCTAAATCCAATTCTGAACCAAGTGTAGAATGGTGTACACAGAATTGTGTAGAAATCTCTAACTATCTGACAAAATAAAAACTTTTATATAAATACATACAGATAGATAGATACAGATGTAAAAATGTTTGTGTGAAAGACCTCTGTGTGCTTGCTCCTCCTCATGGCTACCTCTCTTATATTCATACACTAAATTTATGAAACTTTACAGTGATTTGTATCTTCTAATACTAGATAAAATTAGAATAAAGTATGAAATGCTCTTTTTTAAGTCAATGAAGACTTTCTTAAACCACTATTTGCTAAGACAATTAGGAAAAACAGTTTAAAATTCTTCTACTTCATGTAGCAGATGTTCAAGATAGTCTATTTAAATTTGTCTTTGTTAGAGGTGTGCTAAACTACTCAAATAATTCAGACAATCTGCAAACAAGATTTCTGACAGGTTGTGAACAACAGTCAATTAGTATCATAACTTCTGAAATTAATTTTTCAATCAAGGCATTCCCTCCTCCCCTCCCCCAAAAAACAAACAAAAAAAACCCATACTGCATAAACTCAACATCCGGTCTGTATTTCCAACATTTACATCTCTTTGATGTTCGTTCATTGATTCAACTGCAAAACCCAATGTCCATTAAATTGAACCACTGAACTCCTTTTCAGGATTTTTATTTTTTTGTAAGACATGTCACCTTAAAACCGTAAACTATTTGCACTATAAATAACAGTTCTATTCCTACTTGGAACAATTAATTTATTCTAGTACACAGTTCAACTACTTATTTTTATTGGTAGGAGATACAAGAGTACAAACTACTTTCCACACAGTTATTTCTTAATGTTCCTACTTAAGGTTAACACTCTTCATCTCATCACAATAAATGAAACATATCTTATCCCATGAAGTCTATGAGTTTAGAAACACTAACACTACCTAGGATTATTAAGCTAACTCAATTATGAGTACTAAGAAGCTAGGAAAGGGTGTATTTTTCAAAAATGGGGAAGGAAGCAAAAGGAAACAAGCAAGCAAGCAAACGGAAGGAAGCAAGCAAGCAAACGGAAGGAAGCAAGCAAAAGGTCACCCAACCTGAGCAAATCATATATATAATGTATATATATTCAAAATATAACAATAAAAGCATGTAAAGATTGTCACGTCAAACAGCCTGGAATGAAAGAAATTAATTTAGTGTGCTCCTTGATAGATAATGCTCAAATTTATGAAATCAAAACCATTTTGACTTGGTGATACTGGACAGAGTGCAAATTGTTTCAAACTAAATCCACACTCTTTCAAAGCTCATTTACAAAACCTTCAGTAGCACAGATAGGATTGGAGAAAAAATGAAAACTCAAGATAAATCATTTTGGAGTACGAATCTAGAGAGCAAAAGAGAAAATTTAACACATTTGAATGCAACAGCCCAACAGAAGTCTGGTAACTGAAGTATAATAACAGAAGCACTGACTTAAACCAAAAACATTTTGTTCCATCTTTAAAATAATGATTGAACCATCTTGTTATGCAATATGCATTAGGTATATTCTCCCCAAATGAAAAACTCTTACTCTTTTGATAAAAAAAAAAAAAAATGTTAGCTGACATGTGAAATTTAAAACTGGGTCCTTTAAAAAAGTTATCATCTGTGTCAATTTTCATTTGTCCCAAATGATCTTTTAGTAACATGGTAACAAAGACTCTTAAAACTTTTCATGTGTTTAAATTAATTGGAATCTTGTGCACAGGTTATATATAAAGAAATTAGGTTGCAATTAAGCATAGTTATTAATGATTGTTAAATCTAATTGTTGCGACTATTATAAACCATAGACGAGGTCAACTCTACAACTCAGGAACCTTTAAAGAAAAAGAATCACCTGAATTGGATAGATTAAAAACATCTTTAGCAATGATATATCTATTCACACTAACCATGCCCATCCATTTAAAAAATAGTTATTTCCAAACTGGTAACATGTTCAATTTCTATTCATTTCAAAATACTAAATTTTGTAATAGTTTAAGATGACTTTGTAGAACACTGTGCTTTAAGCAAACTCGAAGTTTAAAGGTAATTTCAGCAATTACTCTAAAGTCCTTACACTAACTGTAAACATGTTAAATATATGTTTTCTCTTGTGTGTTAGCAGCAAGGTTTGGTTCAGTTCATTTCAGATTTTTAGTCAAGACCACTTCTCTTTCATCTATATTCATTAGAATGACAGAAAGCAGGTATCACCTAAAAAGGAAACTCCTACCGGAAGACAACACATCTCTTTTCTAATCTGGCTACAAGAATAACTGGAAAACAGAAAGAAGAAAGGAAAATGATTATCCTCCCTGAAGAATAACACTGGGCCATTAAATTACAAGAAAATCTTTCAAGCAGTGCTGGACAGGGGGCCCCAAAATACTTGGTTCTTTTCTCTAGATCTGAGACACTATGTCACATAAAACCACACAACCATCTGTACAAAATACATTTCCACTACTCTCTTGACTGAGTAGAGTTCACTTTAGGAGGCTGTTCAGCTTTATATCAAAGAAGTCATTTGTGTCCTACAGTACTTGGCCCTGTGCCTTGGACAAGTTATAATGTCTCATAGCATGCATCTACATTAGTACACTAGTTCAGATCATAGAATAGAATCATAGAATTGGTAAGCTTGGAAGGGACCTCTGGAAGTCTAGTCCAACCCTCAAGCAAGTGGCCCATAGGGGGATCGAACCCATGACCTTGGCATTATCAGCACCATGCTCTAACCGAGCTAAACCTGAACCCCAAATACAGAGAGCACTTCTGCAACAAGTCTTCCTATCACCCTACTTACTGCACTTCAGTTTGCTTCATGAAACCCTCTCAGAACACACAAACTTAGTTTTTTTTTTTTTTAATGAAACTAAACCACAGGATGCACTCCAGGAGCTCTACATGTAGCTAATGGGCTACATGAACAGATGGGAGCAAGTCCTACATAACACCCACTTCACCTTACAAATGTAGACAGTGTAGATATCAGGTCTTCAGCACCAATTGTTTTGTTCCTTCCATTTGCTCCTGCTGGACCACACCACTTGCTCAGGTAAACCCAGCCACTGTGTTTCAGGGTCTCCTTTCTCCTATAAGATGGGACCTGACCGCTCCTGAGCTTCTCAGGCTTCACTTCCTCTTGGGTTTCACCTCTTATATCATGCAAATACAATAACTTACTTTTCCTGGATATTACCTATTCTTATTAAATTGAAACAACTCATAAAGACTACTCAGAGCCCCATGGTATGATCATCCTTAAGTAAGCTTAATTCTGGCACTTCTTAACTTTGAGTGCTGTGTGTTTTTAGAAGTGTAACATTTCAATGCAAGTGCAACATGTGGAATTTATTAAGATTAGTCAATTAAACATACACAGAAAAATAGAACACTGAAGCCAATCATGTACAATCACATCAACTCTTCCAGTGCTCAATTGCAGGATTAAAAATTTATAGACATATTGTCCTCAGCCCCTCTACTATTGACACGGATACAGTACTAGATGATAGAGCAACTGTTTTCTCAGAGCATTTCACAGCCGTTAGGAATTCCAGCAGTCTGCTCTACATGTCCCTCTCCCCCCCGGCCTTCCTTTATTTGAATCTCAGCTCAGACAGGGACATCAGTTCAGCTTTTAGTCCACCCATCTCATCCATATGTTCCATTCATTTAACTCCCCTTTATAATCTCCTACATTGTTAACTAAGTTCTTCAACACAGTTCTTCATCTCAGCATTTCTTCCTCATTCTGCTTGACTGGGCACTAAATCTCAGAGAGAGATATCTGTTCTCTGTTCCTTGTAACCTTCCTGACTGCTGAAGGGAACAATTTAAAAAGGTCCTAGGCTATGTCCACATGACCAAGTAATTTCACATAACACAAGCAGATAGTCAAATGAAGAAGCAGGTGATGAAGCCTTTTTTACCTTTACTTTTACATCACATGCAATTTAGGAGTTTTATTTCAGAATAAAATCAGTCTGGTCCTTCAGACTGAACATGCATGTGGTTCACGGCTGTCCAAAGCACCAATTTTTGGCTTTTACCTTTATGTCTCAGATGGGAGCTGGAATTCAATTTCGTGTACACCTGGAGAGGAGCTACCAGTTCAGTTTCCTACAAAATGAACTTGGTCTGTACATGCAAAAAACTACTCCATGAACTGAAATAATGAGTGTCAAGTGGAGTTGATCGCAGAATCTACTTTAAAACCATATTAGCATTGCAGTTTACTCAAGCCTCGTATGCTTCTTAGTATAGAAAGAACATTTAGCTGCCAAAATCAGAAGCATATACCAAGCACATACAAATTCCAACTTTCAGAATTTAGATTACATTTAGATACTTTTCCTGGCAACAATAATACATGTATATATGTGTGTGCGCGTGCATATGTATACAAATAAAATATGTAATACATTAAAAGGTATAAATATAAGTATACATACATCTAGATATGCTTAACAACTCTGACTCTCTTGCTCCAAAGCCTGATCAAGGTAAAAACTGTAATTAAATGAAATGTGTAACTGTTTTTGATATCTGAAAACACTATTGCTCTGTTTTCACTCTTCTGTTTTCAGAAACAAATAAACAAAATGAACACTTCAATTCATGAATAACCAGAATAAGCTAGATACAGAAAATTCTAAGGAAAAGATTAGATCTAATTAAAAAACCCTCACCAAAACATACACAGTTACCTATAGAAAGAAGGGAAAAAAATAATCAAAACAAAAAAAAGAAAACGTGGTTTAGAGTTAATTAAAATGAGGAAAAATGCATGTCATGGAATGTCTTTACTTAGGAAATAATTACTAACATAACTGACATCAAAATGTCAACTTAGTAGGCCTTTCTTTAATTAATAGATAATAAAAGAACAGCGAGGAAAACCTTTATTTCACGTTTCAGACTTTCAAATATTCAGTAAGACATTTTGTTTCACTGTACAAAACTACAGACCTTTTCTGGACCCAAGTGATTAATACATGCATATCGAACGCTCACAGAGTTGATACCAGGGCTCAGGTGAGAACGAACAAAATTATGTGAAAGAATTGCTGTCATGTAAGAGAGAACTGATCACTTTTTCACACGTTTGAAATAAATTACGTGAAACAATCAAAAGAGGAAATCAGATAACCAAACTGAGTGGATAAGATGGAAAGGAAAAATAATTTATAATTTTAAATAGTTCATGTGAATCAAAATTTGACTTTATATATATACAAATTCCAAGACAGGAGAAGCAGGCCTTAAGCTTCATGTAGATCAGCATATTTTCATCTGCAATATGCATAATGCATCCTGAAATACAGTTTATGGAGGAATAACAGAATAATAAAACTTTTTTTCTAATTCTCCTGGCTTTTTTGACATTTAATGTCAGTCTACAGTAACAAGCTGATAAGGACCTTTGTCTTTGTACACTGCTATTGAAATAAGCAGATTTCCCAGCAAATTAAAGGGTAATTTAGGTCACAGTATTCCAGACTAAAACTTTGGGGGCTAGAATCACAGAAGCTCATGGTATAAATCACCTTTTAATCCAGATCACCTTCTCTCTGCCAGAAGGGATGATGTTCTTTTGGAAACAAACATGTACATAACCACAACTCAAAGGAGAATAGCATGAAGCTTGGAAGACTTCATCCAAAGTCCATTACGTGATACAAACACCAGACACTTCTAGAGCTTTCCCATTCATCAAAGCCTAACATACAGCAACTTTCTCAAATTCACAAATCACATGATGACAGATTATAAAATGATATTTCATGAATTTACAGGAATTTAAATGTAACAGAAAATTGTGCTTTAGATTGGGCTACAATTAGGAACATATTTTTTACTCATATGGCTTCCAAGTCTGAAAAGTAATTAGGTACATGCTGAAACTTATGAAAGTAGTATGCTGACTTTATGGGGACTACTTGCATAAGTAATATAAGCTTAGCCTACTCAGTCTGATACATGGGTGACAGCAGCTGCAACAGCAAGGTTAACTGGAAATTACCAAGTCCAGTTTCCTATTTACTGTCAGTTACCCCTATAAATATGGGCAGCGCTGAAGGTTAAGTATTAACAAGGTCAGATTAATTTGCTGTGAATGAGAAAATACATCAAAAATGCTCATATGTGTGACTGTGTAACAGTACAGTGCACGGAGCGCTATACATTACAAGAACTTGCCATTAACATCTAGAACTTACCCCTCTTCTGAACCCAGCCCTCCTTCACAATGGTAACATCGCTCATGATGGCTCCACTCTGAACCTTCTCCTCGAAAGAGTATTTCTTTGAGTTATCAGCTTGTCTGTTTGGCTTCTCTTCTGCAGCTATTCCCAGTTTCTACTGATGAGTCAGCCTGGAAGGAAATATTAGAGAAAGAATTTAAGTCTTCTCTATTTTTCTCATTTGACAGCCAACAACAACGTCTTTGTTGATGTCTTCTATTGACTGAGCTCATATTAAAAATCTGCCCCCCTCTTTTGTCTGTAATTAACTGCGTAACAGAATCATGTCTCTAGTCTTATAGTGTGTTTTCCACGAACATCCTACTACTTAATAGAAGCAGAATCTATTTAAAAAGACATCTGGCACTTACACAAGCTGTACACAGTACAATTCTCTTGCATTAATGCACAGGATGCCTTTAACTGAGAGGATGCCAGTTCTGGCTGGCAGGTCTAACTCGCAACTTACAATACCTTTAATTATCTCCACATTTGTCAGAACCCACATAATGGGTAAATGGTTCTATTTTTAAGACTTCATTGATCATATCAAGAGTGCAAGAAAACAGAAGGAAAGGTTCTTTAAGGAACTTGAAACCAAAGCCTTAAGTATTATGAATATAGTTATCTTCATAACCACAGAATTTGTATTAACCAATTTACCAGCCACACAATTTAAAAAATGCTTGAATTAAAAAAGAAAATAGTAAAGGCTACAGAAACAAAATATTCTTCCTATTTCCACTGTAGCTTCATTATAAACAATATAAACTCTTAAGTAACTTAAAATAACAGCAAATCTACAAGTACATTAGCAGAAAAACAGCTTCTTAGGAGTACAGATTAACCAAAAAAGCCAATGTTTAGTTTATGAAAAGATGTGTATTCTCTCAAGGCTTTAAGCCAGGCAGCAACAAGAGTGCTCCTTTCCCTACAAAGTTTAGTTTGCAGGGGACAAAAGGGAGAGAGCCCTAGAACTGGACATGCCACTCTCAGAAGCCACAGCTCTGTCTTCTAACCACCTCACTCTCAGACTAGGTAACAGCTGGGAAGAAGAAATAACAGTGCTGTAACCAAGTAGAAAGTGAAGCCAGAATGCAGGAAAGGTTTCTTTTTGACAGCAGACTGCCTTTCTCCTCCATCCTTCAGAATAAAGAGAAGAAACATTCAAATAATTTAGATCTGGAAAAGGATGGGCAAATTGAGAAAAAGGATTTCTGTGATGGTGGAGGAACACTGTTCTATGCCTACACACACATGAACACATGTGTACACAGCCCTCGCATGGAACTGGAACACACAGACCAGTTTAGTTCTATCAAATGCAGCAAATACATATCCGCTTAGCTTATCAACCAACAAACATGACTGTGATAATATGCAACACTAAAATAAATATTACTCTGCTAGAAGTAATTTGTTCAATGAAGGAATGGAGGAAGGAATGAGAAATCAGCTGTTATAGGCCAAACAATTATAGACTAAAAATTGAACCATTATACATATGCAGGTTATTTCTTATTTAGCATTTGAAAAATGTGTATAGTCACCAGCCAGCAGCAACTATAGAAAATTAAAACCCACCAGGCTGAATTCATTCCTACTTCAAGGCCTAAATATTATTTAAGATAGTGCCTCTGGGATACCTCCACAGCACTGGCGGTATGACAGTAAGACCTATGCAGGCAATGCACAGCCTTTTGCATGTCTAAAGGACCCTTAGACTTTGTGTAATGTAACAGTCAGTACGATGGAAATGAACAGAACATGCATTTCTACCTCCTTAACCTCACTGGTCTGCGAGTTATTTTCTGGCTTACATTTTATCAGAACTTTTATTTGTGCACTTCAGACTAGCGATAAGCAAATCTAACAGCTGTGTGGGGAAAAAGATCCCAAGAGATTATGACACATGACTGAAAGCAGGTTCTAGTTCTGCCATTCTGGATCACTGCAGCACTACATTAGCTCTGATTACAAACACACAAATCATTACAAAACCAGAGGTGAATATAAAACAACTGTGATATATATACACACACACATACATATATAAAAGCTGTACTGTGATGTACATATGAGCATATTAGTCTTCAAATATCTGACTTAAATTTGATTTTCCTACAAGACTTGCATTGTATTCTTTAGTAACTGATCACAGGTGACATTTTTGACAACTATAAAAACAAAGTAAGCAATGTAACACACAGTACTCACCTTGGACTGGCATATGCTGCAAATCTGTTCACCCTTTTGACAAATTTATTGTACTTTCTGATTTTGGTGTGTACTTATGGAAAGCACAAGAATTTATTTTTATATTTTTTTTCCACAGAGTCTAACTATATGAAAGCAATTTCTGTAATACATAGCAATAACCTTGCCTGCCCACATACCAATCATTAAGTCTGTGCTTTCTGTAGCCACCTAATTTTAATGAACAAATTTATGCTTAAAGATTCCTATTTATCTGATTATGATTAATTTAATATCATTTAATCAAAAATCGATTTATGACTTTTTTTATGTCAGCCAGTGTCCCAATACTCTCAAACACACGTATATAGGATTGCCTCCTACCCATCCCATGTACTACTTTACTGAACTTCAAGCAAACCTCCCAAAATACAAAAATCAAATAAATACGGCGACAAAGCTAACTGAATTATCTCCAGCTTAGTTTTACAGTATCACCAAGAATAACATAAGTAGAATTATGAACAGTTTTATCTAGATGTAATGGTTATAGTCATGGTTCCCTGAATTGGTAATTAAAAGACAATTTGAATTATCCAGGAAGCTGAAGGAGACAAATCGAAGCCCTGAAACATATTTGATGAAAATAAAGGTTATACCTTCACACTATACTTTCATGAAGCCAATTGCAAGCATCTGTATTATTATGCTTTATTAAATTGTTTTGAGGCTTCCTAAAAGCCATATTTCTTCACTCTGAAAGTCATCTAGCAAAGCACTAAAATAAGTAACTTTCAAGAATGACTTATTATCTTAACAAAAACTGACCTTGATGACAAATATCTATGCAGAAACCTTCTCTCCTGAAGATGTAATACAGAATTTTTATAGACCTAAAGGAGTCCCTTGAAACACGTGGAATGATACTTCTCATATGCATACAGTACTTCATCTGTAGTTCAACTATTCCAAGAAAGTTAAAGAAATGTTCATTCTGCAGCTTACATTGGTCTAAAATACTGCACTTGTCAGCCATGAACTCTTCCAATATACTTCAAGTTTCACTTGGTGATACATGGTAATTTTTACTTTCTCTTGTTCCTATAGAATGAACCTACAGAAATGGGGGGAGGGAAATGTGTAGGAACTGAAGTTGAAGATATTTTGCATTCCAGCTTTCTCCTGGAGGGAAAAAAGTAACTTGGATTTTTATATATGTTCCAGCAATTTGAAAAACAGGTTGAATTGTTTCTTTTCCGCTTTATCAAACACAACTTTCTACAAGGTATTTTCTCAATAGCATATTGTGTATATTTTACAGACTACATCAAACAGTCACGCATATGTGTAACATACAAGACTCCCTTCTGAACAAAGATAAACTATTATATGCAACAGAGTTCCAGGTCCTTCTACTGAGACTCGCAGCTTTGCCAAATTGCAGTGAAAACTAACTGATGTCTTTTTCACCTTTCATCCAGAACTCTGAGTCTGACAGTAATATAGACAAAACCTAGCCCACTTCATGATGCTATTACATGGTAACTATAAGAGCAATCATCAAAATGGGCAAAGGACTACAATAGGAAAACATTTTATCTTCAACTTACATTTTTAAATTAAAGGATGCCCACCATAGCAGTCAGGTGCTTCCAGAGACTGAGTGGATGGAAAGCAGGAAAATACTCCCTTCCAGCCAGAAGGACTAAAAACAATGCTTCAGGTCTATACTTCACAGCCACATACAAGTGACTCATCAGCAAGATTCAGCAGAACAGACAGCACTGCCTTGGAATCTGGGCATCCTCCCATTTCCCCAGTGACAAGAGACAGCTGAAGAAAGAAGACAGTGCCCATAAATTTGTTCTAAATTGTATGATTCAGATCTCTGTTGTATGAACTTTTGCAAACACAAGCTCCTACTTTCAACAATTTTGGAGCTGAGAAAAAAAAAGAGAGGAAAAAAACAAAAAACAGATACTCTCATATACTACACCCAGAGGAAAAGAACTTCCAGCTGCATCACTCTTACCTCTTCCAGCGACTACCCCTGTATCTTGCAGCATTCACAACTTCCGATTCATCCAGCCTTATTCTCTTAATATCTAAAGGAATTACCGCTTTCCCTTTTTACAAATAATCATTTCTTTAATGAAATGCTTGGGGGGGGGGCAACTCCAGAAAATATATCTTTCTGATTCACTTTGCCTGACTCACAGAGATTCTTTCACCCTTAACATAACCAGAGCCAAATCTCATCATCTTCATCTCATTTCTCAAAAAGATAACTGAGAATTCTGTGCTTACACACACAACACACGCTAACAATAAGAGCAGTTCTCACTCATCCTCTAGTGGCTGACATCATCTACACATTTGCTTCTTAGTTTTTGTTTTTTTATGGCAGACCAAGTTCTTAAAGAGGGTTTTTTTTTTTCAGATCTGGGGTTGAATACTCCCAACACAACCAAACTGAGGTTTTAACTTTCTCCAGTTCTGTTAGTAATCACAGAGTGGGAAATTAAAAAGATGAGGCTCTAAATAAAAACCAGAGGTCTCCTTTGGATTTCAAGCAGAGATCCAAGTTTTGTTTATATGAAAAATGCATGCATATCCTCTTCCTCTACCAAAGTTGTTATCTAGAAGTCTGGTCAAACAATTAGAGGATATATTGCACATCATCAAAAATCAGACACAAGAAGGAGACTATGTTGCAGAACAGAGAATGTCACAAAATCTACTAAATTAAATTACTAAAGGAAGCATCATATCCAGTGCAGTGCATTACCTAAGTACAGAGTAGTCATATAGGCTTTTACAAATTAAATATTCTAGAATTTTGGTTATACTTCAAACAGAGTAAAATATCAGATTATACCCCTTTTTATGGTCTCAGAAAAGGCTGCCTGGCACAAATACCATCACTGCTTAGATAGGAAAAAAGAAAGAAAATTGCAAGCAGATAGTGTATGTTTAAGTTATTAGAGCATAAACAAACAGAGTTTTACAAGACAAAGAAACAAAAAGCATGATAATAAAAGACAATACATTACAAAGTTATAAAATGCTGATCTTTAAATATATTCAATTAAGACACTTAAACATATCCCTGAATTCTAAGCACAAATGTTCATCAAATTTTGAAACAAATATGAAAAATCCCAAGACTTATCTGAGACAGGTGTCGAAAATACTTTTTTCCATTAAGATTTCTACTAAAACTTTAAGTGTCTTTAAGAATATTGCTATCAAAAATCTCTAGTAGATTTAATGTCATTAACCCTTGACTTGGAATTACGAGGAGAATAACTGAAAAATGGCAATACCAACACCGTGCATGTAAGGAAAAACAGCACACACTAGAAAAGATAAATAGATCTTTTTAAAGCACACTTATGTGCATGTTTTCTGCCTTAATATTATTCATATTCCATTTTCACTTTCAGTATTTTCAGTAATGCAGAAAACCGCACACAATTAATACATGCTTAGATTAAGTCCTAGTAAAGAAAATATAGACATGCTTAAATATGAATACGAGTCATGTTTTATTTAATTTTTGTAACTGAATAGTTTTATCAGTAAGGAAACCGTAATTCTGTATCTTTCCATATTATAAAAACAAAATAAGTTATTTTAATGGACATAACACAAAAAAAAGTGGAAAAACACCTTTGTTTTTGTTTACTAGGGTAAAAGGGAAGTTTCTAAAAGTAACTAGATTGATTCTTTGGAATCCCATGTGAAACATTAACAACCCATTGTTTTGCGTTTTCTTTAAACTGACAATGCTTTAAATCCTTTTTTCCCCTAATCACAGACAACAACAGAAAATCAGACAGAAGCAGAGTGATAAAGTTTATTAGAATCGCAGCCCTGAAATTTAACAGAACACATCTCAAATAGAAAAGGTAGAGGGAGGGAAATATAAAGTTAGGCATCAAAGAAAAAGGTACTGGGACAATGAACTTTGTAGAGTCTTTAGACTGAAAGGATTAGCTGAGCTGAGTATTGTAACTGTGATAATTATATTCTATTCAACACTTTAAAATACATTTAATAAATTTAATTTGCTGAGGATTAACACAGGAATACTAACACTTGCCTTTTTAAGAAAAAGCTCCTCTGCCTTAAAAATGGCTTAGTAATGACTAACAACCAAGCAAAATTATACTCAAGTTCCATACTTCGAAAACAAACTAAAATTGGGTTTCTATGTCTCCAATACCCCTGAACAGGTTGTCTGATTTTCAAAAGTACAAAGAACCTAGAAATTCCTATTAATTCTGAGATAACAAATAGTTTTAAGAAGTATCTTTCAGAGATGAGAAACAAAGTTTCATTAAGCTCATGTGTTTAACTATTTGTATGATAGTAACTTTTCCTGAGCACAACATCACACTGTGCACAAAGCACCAAGTGCACTGTTGAAGTCACAGAACTTTAAGATAAAAAAAGTCAGAAATACATGAAGTATCCTGAGTAACAAAAAAGGAGTACTGAGATAAAGATGTGTTCTCAAAATATTAATATATTAGACAGAGAAAGTTCAATGACATGTCAACTCAGAAACTTTCTTGTAAAGTCACACAGTATGATTTATTCATTATTTGGAAACTGTACAAACTAAATTCTGAATTCATCTGCAAAAAAACCAGGAATACATTTTATGATCCTTTCTTTCAAATCAGTCTGATATTGCTAAACTTATTAACTGTCAAGTTCTGACATTTCAATATGACTAGAGCTTAATCAACATCCAACTCCTCCTCCAAATCCTTCGGATCCTCTTATTCACCCTCAGGAAGCATTATTCTTAAGATGTGTATCTCCTAAGCACACAAGGAATTCTCTGCAACCTCAAATGAAGACTGTGTATTCTTCAAAGGCATATTATTGTTTGAACACATTTAGGGCTAGATGCAGAGCTTACCAGATAACATTCTTTGTCGAAGGTTCAACATCAATTTACATGAAATTACATGAAACTCACACATGTAACTTCTACTTTCTCCCTCAAAATACATTAACACATTTAGAAAAAGGCATAATAATAATAACAGAAGTACATAAAGAAAGCATCACCCAACACATATCTCAAGAAGCACATTATATGCTTAGAAAAAATGTTTGTTTGACAAAATACTCTGAAAATTTGCTTAGATTCAATTTGAGGAATACTGTATTAATTTTGTGATGTTAAATCAACCGTAAGATAAATTTTCAACTGCTAGGCACTGCCATTCCACACCTACAAAAAGCCAGTGGTAAGACCGTCACTGATCTCAGTGAAGTTGAATCAGGCTCTTCATCTCTACTTCTACTATAGGAATGCATAAAAATAACTTTGCCACCTAATCAGTGCAGTAAAGTCTAAGATATAATGCTGTCAAGTCATTCAGATATACATATGCAACACTGAGGGCCCAGTTGTTTTCTTAATGGAATTTGAAAAATACTTCTGCTCTTCAGTCAGGGTATTATGACTAAAAAACCTGAAACACACTACAGGGCAAAAACTTATTCTTAATATTCTTTTTGATCACTATAACTGGCAGGCGCTGACAAAGAGATACAGATAGACTCAAGACATTTAACAGCAACATTTAAAGTGATCAAAAGTAAACATCTTCATACACACATGACAAAAAAATAGCATACTCTCCTTGCCAGTAACATATAATTATATTCAATCTCTTTTTTAGTACATTTTTGTACAAAATTAGTGTACACAACTGTACAATTTAGTACAACTTTGCCACAGCTTCCTTAACTTGAACAATACCTGTAAGTAATAATGACACCTGCAAACTGTTTCTAATCCATTACATGCATCAATATTACTTGAATAACCATACTTAATGTTGATCTAGAGCCACGAAATAAGAACAAAATGCTAAAGAGTATGTTACAAACTCTTGTGTTTTCTACAGTCTTTTTATACATAAGTGATTGGTCTAAATTAAATTTCGTTTATAATTTTTCCTCTTCATATAGGTGGTCTTGAATCTTTTTAAAGACAGTCCACAAGAAAACATAAACCAAAACTTTAAAGAAGATCTTTCACACTATACCACCATAAAAAACGTAACTTTCACTTTCAGTGTTGTATTATTTTCCAGTAGGTGTTTTATTTCTCTGGCTTTAATAGATTATTTTCTAACCCTTTAAATCAGTTTTTTCATTTACTGTGCAACTTTTCTTTAAAAGATAATTTTGTATATATCATGCCAATATGTCATAAAAAAGAGCAACTGATACAACACATTTATCAAGGAGAATTAATCTGCAATACTGGGAAAGTCTCTTCTGTATATCTGAGAGGAAATGGATTAGTTGACAAGAGAAATTCCTAGCTGAAACAGATCTTTCTTTATAAGCAATGCAAAACTCCCTGAAGTACACAATTCACCAGAAAGTAAGAACATCTCCCATGGTATTAACATTATGCATTTCCTAGCGGAATGAAAATCATCAATAACACAAAATTACTCTAGAATAATTTTAAAGAGCATTTAAATTGGCAATCTTTTGGATAAAACATAAGTACTTATGACAATAAATACTTTCTAAATTTCAATATTTGTATGTGACATTTTAAAAGGGTCATTTTTGTCACTCATGAACATACACATTCTACTATTCCACAGTTTTTGAATCATTATCAATGTTTTCAAAAGGTAGCAGTGTTCACTTTGCAAGTGTATCTATTTAATAATTGGGAGAAAAGCATTAACTGAGGTATATATCACTAACTTTGGACAACTAACATATCTACCTACAAAAGACATAAATTACAGTGTGAGGCAAATACAGACATAATTACAGTATGGTACATAACTTTTAAAGCAAGTCAATTCACCTATGCATTATTTGTATCAGAAACGGATGTATGGCACAATACAGTTTTTATTCAGGGTACTTCAATGCATTTCCACTCTCCAGTGTTGATCAAACTTAGTAGCATGCCAAAGCCATAGAAGATGCCAAAGGATGCTAGGTCTCTATTGCAAAATAAAAGTATACTTAGACTCCATGTCACCAAGTTTACTTCCTCTCTGGTGCCAGCAACACAAGACAAAATTATAACTAAATATGATTACAAAAAACTGTATGATTTTTAATTAAGAATTGCCCCAAGATTTCAAATGTGTTTTAATATGAACCATTGTAATAATGGTGTCATATAAAACAATTAAATATTTTTAAAGTTTCAAAGTAAATAAAGTTTCCTGGGTGTAGGAATAACTATTTGATACTTCTCTTGAAATTTGGACAACTTGCATGCAGAAAGTGAAAGAACACTCAATAAATCAGTGCTAGACAAGTTCTAGGTATCCTGAGGGATCTCTGTCAGGTAGCATACAGACTTCAGACACACACAGTTTGACACCATAGTTGGAAGTCAAGGTATGGTTTCTGGTAACAACTTGTAAGCAGAAGCTTGGGTTACAAACAGTAGCAAAGCTCTAGTAAATGTTTTGGGGTTAAGCTAAAAAAACGTTTTCCCTGTCACAAAACATTTGTTCCAGTGTCAAAAAGTTAACGTTTTCTAGAAGAAATTAGTGTCATCCAATCTTATGTTTAAATCACATATATTTCAACTGTGGCAAAATAAAAACTGTTATCCTTCAGAATTATCACAGTCTTCATATAGAATAGCAGCATTTTGTTTAACATATAATCCTCCTCCAAAACACAAGACAAATGAGGGAATAAGACACTGAAATGCTACTTTCTAGAAAGCTATTTAAGAAGCTAAAGCTAAATCATAGAATAAATGATCTAAAATGAAAGAGTCTAATTAATGTTTCCTGTATATGCATACGTACCATGTACTTACATTAGAGAAAACTGAGCTATTCAAAATTAGCTTTCTAAGAAATGGAGAAATACTGTTATCTCTACAGTTTTCCTTTGGCTCTTACTTGAACTTGACCTATTGGTCCCATCCAACCAAAATACACACAAATGCACTATAATTAGCAATCCAATCCAATTAAAGATATTGGGGTCAACTTAAAGGCTCCTGTCAGAAAAAGCAAAGCCCTACAAATGGAATCTTCTAAAGTAGTACACTACTTTTAAAAGTCAAAATAAACTTTCGTTCCTATTTCACGAGCACTGTTTTCATACTACAGTGCAGAATAGCCAGAACTGGCCTGTACAGAAGTTTGTAAAAATAAATGCATCGTGCTTAAAATGTACTTTGTCAGAAGTTTACCTTACTTTGTATGCCTCTTGCCCCAACAAATTGAGAAATATAGTTCTATATGTGATAAATGGGTAACTATCCTTACCTACTAGCAAAGTTTAACTAAATCCTAAATAAGTATTAGCAAAAGAGGCTGCTGTAAGTTTCTTCAGTACTGAAAAAAATGATTTTGTAGATGTTTAATAAATCATACTTTTGACAATAAGGCTTCTCAGATAGAGGCTCAGTGAATCAAGTTTTAGATGCATTTCCATAAAAACACGAATGAATTCTTATGGATATATCCAAGTAGCAAGTCTAACAATTGTATTAATAAAAAATAAATCAGAAAAAAAACCCGAAACATTTATTTCCTTTCAGTTTTAAGGAAATAAGAATTGTATTTTTTTACATACACCTTTTAAATACTGTATCATGGGGGAATGTGAAGTGAAGTGCACTGGGTATGTCACACCTCTTAAAGCTCCACGAGCTGCAGTTCTTAGTTCACTTTCTGATAGAATTTCAGAGGTACGGTACTTCTGACTAAAACTTACTGCATCACTTCGGTATACATTGTGGTTTAAAAGCGAATTATCACGACCCACTGAGCGGTAACGAACAGGCTGACAGGCTGGACAGCTTTATCCAGACGTACCGCACCGACCTGCCACAACAGCCGCGCATCAGGAATTTACAGCGCTCCTGCACGCAGCAACGTGCCTGCCCCCCCCCACACCCCACCACCACCGAGGCGCGGGCTCCCACGCGTGGCACGTGCCGCGGGCCCCGCGCGCGCGCGCGGCCAGGTGGGGCCGCGCCGGCGCCCCGCGCGCGGCGGGGCAGCAGGTAACCAGCGGCCGCCGCGTCTGCACCAACTTTTCCCCCCCTGTGCGCTGCAGCCTCCATGATGGCTGATGCGGGAGGAGGCCGGTTTGTTTACTTGCGGCGGCAGCACTGGAGCAGCGCGCTGCCAGGGGCGGCCGCGGCCTTGGCGCGCCCGCGGGGACACGCACCCCCCCCCCCCACGCACCCCCACGGGCACAACTTCCCCGCGGGCGCGGCCCGGCTCCCGCGCACACCGACATCTTACGCCGCAGCCGCCCGGGGTGTTGGGGGGGGGGCGGGGGCGCGCGCGCCCACAGCGCGCGGGGGGGAGGGGGGCGCCCGCGCCCGGCTGGCGCGGGCGGGGAGCGGCCGCCGCGTGGGAACCGCCGCCCCCTCCCCGCGCCCAGCGCCCCCGGGCGCGCGCCGCGCCGCGCCCGGCCCGGCCCTGCCCCCCGCCCCGTTACATAACCGCTCCCGGCCGCTCCTGCGGGGCCCCCGCCGCAGCGCCGCCCCCCCCCCGGCCCGCCCCGCCCTTCCCCCCGCCGCGCACCCCCCCCCCCCCCCGCGCCGTCCGGGGGCGACCCCCTCCCCCCCCCCCCAGCCCGCCCTGCCGGCGGCAGCGCTAGGCCACGGGCGCCCCCCGCCCGGTGCCGCCGCCGCCGCCTCGCGCGCCGCCGCCCGGCCCCTCCCGCCCCTCACCTGCAGAGGCGGCGGCGCCGCGGGCGCTGCTGCTGTGGAGCCGAGGGCGGCGGCTCCGGGGGGAGAAGGGGAGGGCGCCGCTGCCTCCTCCCCTGTCCCCCCGCCGGGCTCGGCGGTCCCTGGCGGCCCGGTGTCTCCGCGGGGACGGCGGGAGGCTCCGGCCCCAGGGCGCTGGCGGCGGCGGCGGCTACATGGAGCTGCGCGCCCCGCTACGCAGGGACGCGCCCGGGCGGGCAGGGCGGCCGCAGCATCAACGCGCGGGGTCAGGAGGGCGGCGGCGGCGGCTCCCCCCGGCGCACTCGCCCCGGAGCCGCCCGGGCCCCGCTCTCGGCTCCTCCCGCCGCCTCCGCCGGGCTCGTTATTGACTTTCAGGAAAACTCCCGACGTCACTGGCTCCCCCCGCGTGTCTCCCCCTCCGCGGCGGCGGCGGCGGCGGCGGCGGCATCCCCAGCTCTCGCGAGAAGCGCGGAGGGGGCGGGGGGGCCGCCAGACAGCGCGGGGGGAGCCAGACGGCGGGGGGCGGCTGAGGTGAGGGGAGGCGGGCGGGCGGGCACCGCCGCGCCGCGCCGGGGACGGGGCCGCCGCCGCGAGCTGCGGCAGCGCAGGGCGGCGCGTCCCGGCGGCGGCGGAGGCCGGAGGATGCCGGGGACGGCGAGCGCGGCGGCGCCGGGCCCCTCCTCGGGGGAGAGCCGCGGGCCGGGACGCGCCGAGCCGCCGCCCGGAGCCGAGCCGAGCCGAGCCCAGCCGAGAGCAGCGCCCGCCCGGCCGGGCAGGGCTGCGTGCGGCGCCCCGCGCCCCTCGCCCCCCTCGGCGGGCGTTCGGAGGGGAAAAGAATTCAAAAATAACTCGAAAACAATTCAAAAAGGCGCCGCCTCTGGACGGCGTGCCTGCCAGCGCCCCGAGCCCCCAGGGCCTGGCCCCTTTGTTCTCGCCCTTGCTCCCTTTCGCCCTCACCTCGCCCCGGGGCGCGGCGCGGCCGCCGGGCTCTGCCGCCCCTCGGGGGAAGGGGCTGCGAGCTGCGGCGCGGGACGTCGCGGCTCGCCCCTCGGCGAAGCGTTGCGTCAAGGCGGCGGCCCTCGTGCTGCTGCATCACCTGCGGGTCTCCCCGTGTTTGCGTTACCCTTGCGGGTAAACAAAGATCCGGAGAAACTGAGACCGCTGCTCACCAGCTCGTGACTGTCTGACATTTCCTGTTGCCACAAGCAATGGGAAAAAGAAACCGGTGCCAACAGGGACAGCGCTGTGCGGTGCTGACCCCGGCGTTTCCCTCGCCGCCGGGCCCGCCAGGGCCAGCGGTCACGGGCCCGGGAGCTGCCGCGCGGCTGAACCGGAGCGTGACCCTGCGGCTCCCAGGTGCGGTGCCCCTGGTGCTGCGCTTCGCGGCCCGGGGTGTGCGTGCGCGCGCGTATGTGCCGAACGCGCGAGAGCGTGCTTTGTGTCAAGAGTAGCTTGACAGAGTAAATTCCTGCGTAAGTGCACCTATTATACATGCAGTTGACACTGACTTTTGTCAGAAATCGTTGTCGCAGAGAGGGGGACAGATCTGATGATTGCTTGAAACGCAACTATTTGCAGTGTTTGGTCCATGTACAGCTTATTCTAAAAGTGAAGTGTGAAAACGTTCGTCAGAATCACGTTTTTCCAAAAAATGCCATTTCTTTATGATGTGCCATGTATTTGTTTTTTAAGTTGTTTCCGTTCCTCCCACATCCCACCATCCTCCACAAAAATTTGAAACATCAGTGTTTCTTTTCCCTCTTTTGCTGTAGGACTTCACTGAGACTTTTTAGAGGATCTAAATAATCATATGAGTTGGCATAGGACTGGAAAATTGCCTCCAGGGGCAGTGAATCCATTCCCTGCTGTGGCAGGCAACCACATAATGTAATCCCATTCATAAATCTACTGAGTTTCATCTTTAAAGCTATGAAGTTTGTTTGCCCTACTGCTCTTACTAGCAGGCTACAACCTAAGATTTCTATCCCCTTAATTTTGAAGAAAGTCAGTTTGTTGCGTATTTGGTTAACATATTAAAAAAGAAAAAAAAGAGAAAGAAAATACGTAGCCAAATATTACTTCCTTTCCCGGAATTTACAGTTCGGTCTTCCTCTTTCTTAGAAACACTTTACTAAAGTGAGTATCTTATACACTAAAGCTACGGTAGCCATTAGTATTAAAATATATTAATGTTTCCTTTAACTGTTGTTGCTGAACTGCTGATGAAGAACAAAGTGCAGTTCTTGGAATGTGTTTCTGTTTCTTGCATTACTGCAGAGGACCCAGAACCCAAGACAGCATGAACTCTGCATGGGCAGTATCTGATAGACTGGCAATAAACCGTTCAGATGCCAAATGTTTAGTGTGAAATCTGGGTCCAAAGAAAGCAGTGGTATTTGATACGAGCCAGATCAGGAATTTACACTGCATTTCTGTTATACATTAATCCCTGGCACTAAACAATAGCAAATTTCTTACTGTTAAAGGATTTTTGTGTAGTCAGTCATCTAAGTTTATTTCTCTCATTTTTCAAAAAGTCGTCTGAGAGATACCTCCCTTTTGATGACTATATCATATGTAACTATATAGTGACATATCTCTCAGAAATAACATGCCTGTGATGTACATACTGTGAACATAATGAGGTTGTAGGTTCTGCAGAAATGACATAATTTTCAGATTAATTACTATGTGACATGAATTTAATGAACATATTAACAACATATGCTAATGAAGTAAGTACTACTGTTCACGTGATAAGGACAACGGGGCTACAGGTAAATACAGGCAAAAATGGGAACCTCTGATGTTACATGTGCCACATACAGAATTATTAAATAGTCTGAATAGAGCCCATTCGTGGCTCATTCAGAGCCACCAAGAGGGTTGATAAACTTTTTATAAGATAACTTACAATCATGATTTCCACAGAAACCAAAGGGGAAAAACTGGCTCTCAGTAACCTCTACCCATTCTGAGGCAAAGAAAAGGGATGTATTTCTTTTTTTTTTTTTTTTCCTTTACGGGTTTATGTTTAGTGTTATCACTACCAGAGTGAGAGGATCTGAGACTGCAGAGATACAAATCTTGAAAATAAGTAGCGAGATAGGAGAGGAGTAGATCTTGTCTGTAGAACACTGGTTCTCTCTGCCCATATGGATTACATCGCCTCATTTTAGTTTTATCCCTTTCTGTTTGCACCAGCTAATAAGCTTGGTTCCATGTAAGAATACATTTTCAAAACAGAACGAACCTAAAGTGTTGCAATTTTTCAAAAAAAAAAAAAAAAAAAAAAAAGAAGAATAAAAAGGACAGTAGGTCAGATGACTATCTGGCTTTAAACTCCCTGTTACTATCTTCCTTATTGCTCTTTGAAAAGCATGCAATCGTTTGGACCTGACAGGAGAGCAACAAAATTGTGTGTACAGAAAGTGATGCTTAGAAATATCTGCTTCGTTTGGTTATAGTCATGTTAAGGAGTTGGCTGAAAAAGTCACGGCTTAAGTTTTCAACATACATACATTTTTTTAAAAGCTGAAACATCTCTATTAGTGAATGGAAGTTCAACTGCTGTGAGGGGTGAGCGTACTGAACCTGCGCTGAGCTGTGCCTCTGGATTCCCTCTCTTGTCATAGGCACCCAGATACTTCAGGACTCTAATCATCACTCTCCCAAGTCTAGTTGTCTCTTGTGACTTCCTCAAAGCAAGAACATGCTCGTTGTAAAGTTACAAAATTTAGATAACACGTTTATGAAAAGACATGGGCAGAGGCTGTTGCAATCTGCTGGATGCTGTGACAAACCAAAACTTACTCATGTTCAGTTGGATTTTACTGTGCATTTTTCCCCTTTATTTCATGTTCACTTTAAATAGGTTCATTACCTTAATGTCCTTCTCCTTCATCTTTACCCTCCTTGAGTCTCAGTTAATTTCTTCTCAGTGGTTGTCCCCTGCTGCCTCTGAGGGAAATACATTCCTACTGCATTCACTAAATTTTCTTTGGTGTCTTCCATATGTCCCTCGATAGTTGTAGTAAATTGCAGTTCAGGTTAACAGTTCAGTTCAGTTAAAAAAAAAAAAGGCTTATTTAGTTATTTCAAATATGCAAAGACTTTTTAAAAAAAGGAATCTAGATTTTGCCTTTGCACACAATGTTTTACTATAGATTCCAGCAGTTCCATGAAACCAAGCCTATGCTTCAATATTAACTGTCATGTGACTGAGTGAGCTGATCAACACTGCTAGGCGGCTCCTAGGTAAAAATTGGATGCAGCAATTTCCACATTCTGTGGATGGTCACAGTTCATCAATGCTTATGGAAGGTATTAATAAGTAGACTTCTATTATTATTATTTTAGACCTGCAGGGTGCAGGCGCTCTGTGAATATGCAATAAAGCAAGATAGCAATAAAGGAATTACTATTTTGTCCACCTATATTTTGCTGAGCAGCCTTATAATTATGCTGAACGCAGTAGAGACTTCAGATAAAGGACTGTGTGTAAATATCAGTTGATAGCCTTTATTTTGCAGCATGTTATTACTGCTTTATCATTTATCCTCCAAAGATGTAAAAATGTGTTTCCCTTCCCTGTCTTTCCTGTACTCCCACAAGCCAGAGCTTTGCAAACAGAAAGGAGGGCACATGCCCTACCCCGAGGACCTTACCCAGCCCTGAAACAAGGTCCGACAGCAAGTGTGACAAACACTACGAGCCAAGGATGGGAAGAGGGCAGCAAGATTACACAGTTACACTGTTTAGCTACGTACTTAACTTGATGTATAGGCCTGCAGCTGAACTTGGAAATTTTTCCTCAGTGAGAAAATAGTTTCCATGGTGCAGGGATTTATCTGAGGGAGGTCAGTCTACTAAAGAAGCAACTCTGAGAAAAATAAAATGCCAGCCTTCCTGCTTGAGCTTTTTTCTCCCTCCTCCCTCTCCCTATCCTATTTTAATTTCATCAACACAGATAAATATGTCTCAGAAAAAAAATACTGTGATTGCCAGCATACAGTGATTTCTAATGCAGAGCCCAATCTACTGGCCTGATCTCATTTAATTAGAGTCAATGAGAAAATGCCAACTGATGATAGTTAGAAGGATCAAGCATGTAACACATGAGCAAAACCGAGGAGAGTAACACCTAATGGGGAAGGGGGCAGAATTTAAAGCAATTGTCTTCGTTTTGGAGGTTTTGTGACTATGTACATTTTTGCCAGCTGATTCTGGGAGGGTCACAGCTGTCCGAAGCCTTAGAAAGAAGCAGATGAGGAGAGAGTCAGCTGCTGGTGAGGAGAAGGGAGGCCACCTATTGTAAGATCTGCCCCAGACCTTTTGCATTTATTTAGAACTTTTCTCTTTGGCAAATAATTTGGTTGTCAATGGTAGAAGGCACCTTATCCTTTGAGATGGTTACTTTGAGCACCTTCCTTCGCCTTTCAATACCATGCAGACTTCACAGCGTGATTTGCAGCACTGCTTCCCTACTGTATCAGCCACTTGGTTTCTGGGTGAGCTAGCCCTCCTTGTTTTCAACTCATGAAAAAGGTTGCTGAAGTAGGTGGAAATTGTTCTAGCGTTACCAGTATAAGTGTTCCATTGGTTACGACTAGACTGTTGACTACACTCATTGCTACATGCTTACCTTGACCCACTGTATGTTAAAAAGTACCTGCATTTTCCAGAAACTAAGCTGTGACATGAAATCAAAGAATTAGCATGGAAGTTTAGAAAACAATGACAGATTGGGGTTGCGATAACAAGGACTTTCTCAGATCTGATGAATATGTTCTAGTTAATAAAACAACATATTAAAATATTAATGGTGCATTCATTAATAGTCTTCAAAACTGAAGGACAGGTTGCCTTGAAGACTATAGTTACCTTGCACTAACTTGGCTGGTTTAACTGGATGTATATCTTCTTTGTAGAATGCAAAGCAAACAAAAGATGAGGATGAATCTGGCCCTTTATACATACATATTGTATATATAGGAGTCTGGTATGAAATAAGAGAAATGTCTGAAGCAAGATTTTCTGCCAAATTTGTCAGCAATCTGTTTAATAAAAATTTATGATAGCAGGATTCCAATCAATTATTAGCCCCTTTATAGCTTTATTTACCATGAATTATCAAAAAAAAAAAAAGAGTATTAACAAAGAATGGCAACTTGAAACCAAGTGCAAGAGACAAAAGTATTCACCCATCCGCTTATAATGCCAAGATTTGAACAGGGTGCTCCTGAGCAGATGGTTTAACAGACTAAAGCATTAGTTTGCTGATCCTCCATGCTTGCTAATTAATTCTTCAGTTTACGAGGATTTAAAATGATTGTTAAAAACAAGGCTTCTCTTAAAATAAACTTTAGGTAAATGTTATAAAATGGTAGTTAATATCATAATGGCTGTAGCAAGGGTTTTGTGTGTGTTCTAAAAAAGACATTAATTATTCTAATGTTTTAGATACTATTCTTAACTTTTCTAAAGTCTCTGAAATTTTCTCCTTATAAGAATTTATTTCTGTTTTCCCAGCTAATTAATCCTGTAACTTCCTGTTGATACTGTTGGGTCAAGATTATGTTCTTGACTTTGGTGAGAATGACATATACGTAACCATGGGAAGAATTTAATCTTGTGTAACAAAATTGTCCCCTCTGCTTGAATTGTTCTAAGCCTGTTATCTGGCAAAATGTAGAAACTGAAATATTGCCTTTATTGTTTTCAGAGCCATTGTAATTCATTGTAAAAATGGTTATGATTTTATATAGTAACTTGTTTCAGGTTACTATTAAAATAATGAATTCTTATTCAATATATTAAAATGCAATATTGTAGAGTAGCTTACTGTTTATTAGATTTATGCAGTGGGCAAATCACTCATTCATTTCAAATTCTGTTTTAATAGTAGTCCTATAAACTGAACTCCAATTTGAAGACAGCACAACTCCATCCAACAGAAACTGTGGAGCTTACACCATGGAAATGAAGGAAAAAAAAAGGAACAAAAATATTATGAACAAAATATCATTTTAAAAACAAAATACTAGAAAAATAAGATTTTCACTTCCTAAAGGTAAGGTATAAAATTTGAAGTCTGATCAGTTTTTGCCTGCAACAGGATGATCCATGGTGGTGTTTGTGGCTTTGAACTAGACTCTGAGGATTTCTCTCCAGTCTGCTAGCGGTGGCCTACAGGAAGCTCCTTTTCCTTGGTCTTGTTTTGCCACAGGAGGTGCTATGAAAATCTGCAGTTGCTGTTCTGGTCTTGTTTTGTTATATTTGTGTTTGTGTATTTTTAGTGGTATCTTCTTTCATTTACAGGTTTGGATTTACTGGTTAGAACTCAGGATTTTATATTATCTCTGTAACTCTTTATTCTGTCAAAAACATTATTGGTTGTTTGTTACGTTAAAAACTCTTGGCAATTCCCCTTTCAGAATAACAGATAAGAATTCTTATTTACTATTGTAGGGAATTCATAACTTACCTCATTCTCTAATCTATCCATCTTGTAAACCAAGGAAAAGCTATTATTACAGATGATTCAAGGGTGAATTTTTCAGTAAGCTGTCAGTTTATCTTCCTTACGGTACCAGTCTTCAGCTCCTTTCAGAAAGTAATCTTTTCATTCAAAGTAACTGCAAGGAATTTTGAAATAATTTTAATGTAGCCTTTATAGGCAATCTACTCTCAGGTCACCAAAGAGGCAAGATATTTATTTCTGTTGCATCTAGAATGAAATAAAGGTGTCACTCTGCTGCTGGGGTGAATTAATGCAGTAAACTTGAAGTTATAATTGTATTAATAAAAATTAATATATATTAATTAAACCATAGAATACCAGTCCAGCCAGTGCTCACATTTTTAAAACTGCTGAGAAAATTAAAAAGAACTTAGAAAAGGAACAATCTGATGTGGAGATCTTACTTTACAGTGAAAGATCACAATTTGATCTCTTAAACAAAGGAACAGTTCAGATGGCACCTTGATTTTGAGATGTAAGATATCTTTTCCATGTAAGAAATTATGGTAGAGTAAATAGAATATTCTATAATTCAACATATAAAGGCAAAGATCTTTCTTATGGTTCTTTGGGAAGATCCAGTGAATGAAAACTGAGACAAACTCAAAACAGGAGTGTAGCTTTAGCAGTGAGGATTATTAAATTTTTGAACAACAAGAAAGTGGAACTATTTAAGCAATATGTGCTAGATTCTCTGGTGTTTTGTATCACAATTAAATATCTTTGTATAGCTCACCTGAAATTATAGTCCTGATGATGCAAAAACTAGGAGAATGCTAAGGTTTGCATTAACTCAGCAGTTGAAATTTGATGATCACAGTAATCTTTTATGGACCTAAAACCTGAACTTGTGAACACTTTTTGTTTGTTTATTTGTCTGTTTCAACCCCAGATAGTGATCTGGAGACAAATATCGGCTGTCAAACTTAGATAAACCTAAGTAAAAAAAAAAATTGTCCCATGAGCAGTGGAACCAGTGAAGCAAGGATTCCTTACGCATTAGTTCTGTCCGCTTCCCCTCACCATTACACTTCCTGACTACCGCTGCCTTGCAGAGTACCCGAGAACACTATAACCCCTCTGGTTACCCACTGTGCTGTCTGAAATTCCCTGGCAGCACCCCCAGTGTCTCCGAAATAGTCGCTGGGCGAAAGTCGGTAAGCTGCTTCTGATTTCTGTGCTGAGAGGCCAGTTTGCACTGCCCAATTGCCCAGGTCATGGCCAACAGTGGATAGCCATTGGGTTCATATTTCAGACTTTGCCTTAAAGAAAGCACTACTCAGCAGCCAATTTACATGAAATTTTTAGGAACTCATTATCTCTGTGACTCCCATCTCTCTCTTAAATCTGTTTGAAAAAGGGAACATAGCTTCAAAAGCTATTGGAAGAGGAGGGTCAGACAGATGGACAGATAGTGGAGGAATTTTCTTGAAAACTAGGCTGAAAACTTTCAGAAAAGTTGTCCTTATGTATGTATTGGACTTACCACACATTTGAATGAAAAATTCAAGAGGCTGAGCCTGCTTAGATAAATATCCACCATATTAAAGATCCTATACTTCTACAGTATGCTTTACCCTTTGTACTCTGTAGTACTTGAGCATAAAATGTCATTTTACTCACAACCAAATCTGGTCTGTTCTGAGTTGAACAAGACAACTCATTTTATTGCACATACCATTGCTATACAACAGTTTCAGGGGAAAAAAAGCATAGACTAGCATTATATTTGGAGCTGCAAGAATATTTAGAGAGTCAAAACCTAATTACCAACCTTGTAACTTGATCTATGAATCTGAAATGCACATATGGTTGTTTTTTCTTCTGTTACATAGGACGTATTTCTGGAAGCCTTTCACTTTTGTACCTTTCTGATTTGAAAAATATGTTTGGCACAGCTGAAGATGCAATTTGAAATAAACATAAAACATTTAACTCTTTTCACTAGCCATCAGGGCCAGCTATCAGTAGGTGCTCCAAGTATAACATTTCCTTATGAATCGTTAAGGATTCATATAGGATTGTAATTATAGTAAAATCTTCTTATTTAAAAGAAAATAGATACTATGTGTTGAGAAAGTGCTTTGTACCTTATTTTTCATTGAGGTTATCTATTTGATGATGACTTTTTAATCATAGGTAATTATAAGTGATTCATCAGAATATTTAAAACCCTGCAGAAATGTTTAAATAACTCATAGCTCTGCATAATAGTATTTAAGATATTACGCTCATCTTAAAACAGGAGAGTAAATGCACTTCGGCACTGTTGTTCTTATCTTCTAGAAGGAAGTTATAAGCTAATGCCTTTGAATCATCTGTGAAACACAGCACTGCTACTAGACATCACCTGGACTGTAGTTGCATTTAGTTTTCATCAGGGATCTCATTTTCAAGTTATTTATTTTTCACTGTCTTTCCTTTGTATAAATCAACTGTATGCAACCGTATCTGCATCTACCAAAGCTTCTTGTCATGCATTCGAGTTGTGAGAAAACCTAGCAAAATCCTTTTTGAAATTATCCAAAGGACTGGGCTTAGTTCTTAGGCTATAGGTGAAAATTCTGGAGATGTCTTCAACAGTCCAAGTCAGTGCAGCCATCGGTAGTTTTATTTGCTTCACAGGGATTGTAATTAAAAATTACTGTAATAACTCTCGAGCCTGGATATAGCATTACAGACAATTATGGGAATAAGAAGAAAGTGAATTTCAGATCTCCACTCTTGATTAAACTTCTCAACTGTGCGTTTAGATGTCTAAGTTATGATGCTAGTTGGAAGGCTGATTGCTGGACACTTTTTTTTTTTTTTTTTTTTTACTATCAGAGACCTGCTCTGAGTCACCTTTGAGATGAATCTGCCTCCGTTGACTTTGTGGGTGGTCTCAGAAGATGAGCTTTTTAATTCAAAAGTGTAATTTGGATGTTTAAGGCTATGCAGGGTGAATATTGCCTTGCTTCTTCTACTTGTCAGTTCCACACCAATTCCATCAATTTTTGAGGAATAATTTGATAACAGAGATTACTTGATAACAGAGAATGCTGATACAGAAGGAAAAAAATCTTTTAGAGCTGTGCTAATTACCATATTGATTTGGTTCCTGAAATGTATTGCACCAAAATAAATGTCCTTTGTTTCTTGTAGTGAGGAAGAAAACAGTTGATTGTTCGGGAAGAGCTCTGTCCGGACAAGAAACCGTTGTCACTCTGGGTGATGAACTCTTTTTTCTCATTTCCTTTCAGTTGGTGTTAACCCACTGTGTGGAAGATCCACCTGTAAGGACTGCATGCTGCAAGGGAATTTGAGCCTCACAGCAATTAAGTGGAAAGAAGTCAGAAAACTGAGAATGGCAGTGAACGATGTTTATACAGGTCCAGAAGACATAAGGCAATCTTTCATAAAACTTAAATTTGAATTAAGTGGGCCTTGCTAGATGAGTTTGTGCAAAGTGTAAAACTGATTAAAAAATATGAATATTTTCAGCTAGGAAGCAGAACCTGACAGGTAATTGTTGAATTAAATACTGTAATTTTTTCCCTCGGAGGAGACAAAAAGGCATTTCTTTGGGTTTCTCTTCTCTGGCTAGCTACAAATTTTCACAAAGCTTGTAGAAAGTGATTCTTCTGAGACTTCTATATCCCTACCAAATTTGACTGGAATTGGCTAGCAGATTCAAAAGTTTCTAGGGAGAATTGGAAGATGAACAGACAACATAAGACAGCTTACAATCACAGGCTAAAATCTGAGATGCTTATGAAATTTTGATGTCCTCTGATTTAAAGGATGGTGGAGCAGCAGAGTTTTTCCAGGAGTGCCACTTTATGCATGTAAGCACCATTGTCTTTTCTGTGTTTGGCTTCTCAAACAGCAAAGGAAGTGTACACATAAGGTTCCCCGGCTTCAGCACATGGGACCAGGAACATCTGGTAGCAATATTTTTAATTTCCTAGGAGTGGAGCAGCACACGTTTTATGAGTAGCATTCAATGTATTTTCATCTGCTAATGGAAATCTGTTCTATTTTATAAACAAGGAGGTATATTATTACCTTAAGAGATTTCTCCAGGAAACAACAACAACAACAAAAAAAATAGATGTAGCTGTTGCTGTTGTCACTAAAAAAATCCAGATGTAAACACTGGACTTTTTCTTAACAATCTTAAATAACACAGACTTAAATCTTTACCCTGCAATTCAGGAAACTGAATTACATCATCATCTAAGTATAACCTATGAGCAGTATTTCTCAACCCTCAAACACTAACTCCAAGTCTTAATTTAAGTCCATTATCTGGGATAGGAGATTACTTGCTAAAGTCTTTGGGAAGCCAAATGAATAAATCTTCAGTAGGAAGTAAACACCTCACTATAGTGATTCTGAGGATTTTAGTCCATATCTTCTTTTCACAGTTAAGTATATAATGAAGTTACTGACTACCTATCTTCCTCCCCCCGCCCCCCTTTTTTTAATAGCACTACAAATAGTTTGTTGTCCCTGGCTGAAAGGGACCAGTTCCTTGGAGGACTTATCTCTTGTCCCTGAGGTGTATTCCTGAAGCGACAAAGATTCCAAGAGGGGAATAATACTGCTTTTGTTTCTGTCACTCTTTTAGAGCTCCAGGTATTTTATAAACCTCCACGTATGTGCAAAACTACATTTCATTTATGGCACCAAATTCGGTATTCTATCACAAAGCCTAAAAGGACTATCAATATTACTGTGGTAAGGGTGACCTAAGAGATTCTCATAGGGGGTTAAAATGTTTTGGAATTGCTAAAATCACCTGGATGAATATTCTTTAAAAGTTCAGTTTCAAGCTCACTTGCTCAGTTTAGGCATACTCGCAAGAAATCTTTGGTATAGTCTTTGTTAATATTTTAGTTTTAATTCTGTTTTTAAGGAGACATTCTTCAAATAGATCACATATATTTGTCTCCTTGCCTTCTGAAAAATCTTGTAATTCTTATTTTCTGTGTTTCCAGTTTTAATGAATGTTCTTTTAATTGCACTTTGGCCTGATTATGCTTACTCTCATAACGAACTCTTATGTCTTCTAGTCCAGAAATGTCTTTCCACTTTGTTAACTGCTCTCCTTGATGAAGTACCTAGAGAATTGCTTGTTGATTAAATTCATTCTTCCTTTACAGTCTTTCAAATCAGGTGTCCAACATAGTAATTAAATGGGAAAGAACTTCTGAAGAAATATTTTTAGTAATTTTTTTTTGCTCTTAGTTTCTTAGCCATAGAATCATTCCTTTTGGTGATGACTCTATCACTGATTTGTGATTATAATTTATATATTTTTTTTCTTAGTCAGACTCACAGTGTTTTGGAATATTTTACTGGCACAGAACCATAATGTAGACCATAATTCTGGTAAAAGTCTCTTTATGCTACTTTATAATTAAAAATATTTTCTGAAATTTTAGTGTTGGTATACTGCATTGCCTTCAGTAGAGTTAGTCTTGATTTTCACAGGTTTGAGAACTATGTCTTGTTTGTTTATTTATGACTCTGATATAATATAGAAAGAATAATAAGAAATGGAAAGGGCATTCTAAATAAACTGCCTGTCAGAGGTAATGGTATAGAGACTGAATTAATAAATTCTTCCTGAAATTTTAGGGTTAAAGGGGTAGTATATGTTCAATTTTTATGATGTCACTTATTTTAATTAGATTAGTGGATTTGAAATATAATTTTAAAAATATTTTTTAAAAGCATTCTAGTTATCCATCAAAAAGACACCAATAGCCCAGCAGAGCAAACTTTTCTGAACAATTTGACCGTTCTTCCTAAGCTCTGCTACCGAGAATAGCATGCAAGTGCAGACAGTCTAGTCAATGTTCACGTTCAGTCCTTAGCCTCTTTGTTAAGACTGCAAGACCAGCAGCCAAGTATATATATATATATGAAGCATATTTCTGTAATGAGACCACCATAACTTAAAGGAAATATGTATTGTATGCTGAGTAACTTGGATGATTACTAGTCTGTTCTGTTCTTGAACAGGTGTTTCCTTATATCAGCTCCTGCAGCTCAGAAGTGTTATGTGGAAATATCCATGTAATCTCTACTATCCCAGACTTCTATCACTCCATAACTTTAGACAATAAATCCAAAAGACAATGATATTCACCACATCATCTTTTCATATAAAAAGTTAGTACTTAAAGAGAATGGAAAATAAGTACGATGCTTCAATTTTCAGGACAACTGCTAATAACATTTCTTCTAGAGTATAAAAGCCACTACCAAGTAAAAAAAAATATTAGGAGACATGCATAAAAAGCAAAGGAGAAAGAAGAGCAATGTATATGAATAATAAGCCTACTGTGTGCTGAGAGCTCAGCAAGAATTTCATATTATTCAGCTTGTTGGCAAGCCTCAGAAATCTTGTTATCCAGCAAATCAGCATCACAAAAAATCCTTCCCAAATGTTTTCATTCACAAGGATGATATTTTACATTTCTGGGGTTGTTTAACTTCAATTTTCTTTCTCTCTCATTTGTACTCCACAGAAACTTTATCTTCTGTGATCTGATTGGTTATAAACTTTTTTTTTTTCAATCAAAGCCTTTTCTTTTCCAAAATTGATCCTGTTCGTTGGAGTTTAAATTTTTAGGATTTCAAGAAATATTTTTCTTCATCCACAGTTAACTTAAAATCTTAATATAAAACATTAATACTTTTAATTAGTAATACTGCATTCCTAAATCGAGTTCCCAATTTCAGGACCTTGGAGAGCATCTATGGTTTTACGATGAACACAGGTTCACACACAAAACCCCTCAAAAGACCCACAGCAAAGTAATTATTTTTTAATGAGATTGTTAATAATCTCTAGAGTTTTGAAATGCATTTTGAGTTCTATTTCTTGAAAGAAAAAGTGTTAAATTACTTTGAGAATATCATGCACAAAATCAGATCTTGTTCTTTCAGGATAATCTGCTGACTTCCACTGTTCAGCCAGTTGAAAGAAGTCTAAAATAATTTTCTCATAATGAGAATTTATGGTTACTTTTCAGTTTGGTGCAAAGGTCCCCGACTGTGACTTGGTCTTATTGTGAGAGAGATGTGGGACAAACCTTATTTTGATGAAATAATAGCATTGACTTCACAGGATGGTTTAATTTCAATAAAGGAAAAATGATTCAGTAGAAGTAAAACAACAGTCCTGCCTATTGAGGCATATGTGGACTAATTTGGCCTTTATTTCAGAAATGGCCAAGAGGACATCTACATTATATATACACACAGTTTTACATCCATAGCAGGCTGTCTTTTCATTCTCATGCAACAACTATTTTTGTAAATGAACAACAGGAGTATTTTCAGAAAACATTAGCTGCAGTCGAGACTTTTCTGTTTGTTGCTACTATTGTAAAACTTGTTACAGACTGAAAATGGGCTGGAACAGGGGGACAGCAGCAGTGTTCAATGCAGAGAAGGAAAGCAGCCTGTTGTGCTATTATCTAGAGTGAATGAAGGAGGTCTCTGGTGTAGTCTCTGGGTGTCCAGCACCATTTAACATGCTCTAAGGTTTTTGAGGTAGATGCAGAACCTGCAGGACACTTGTACTCTTCTGGAGTGGTAGCATACCAGGGACATCTAAAATGATATCTGTACCTACAGTATCTGAATATCATCCGTGAATGTCTATGTGTTGTGGGCAAAACAGTCTTGATTTGGGAAATTTCACTTTATTTCATTTATTGCTAATTAACATAGGCTTTTAATTTCTGATTTGGGTAATGAGAAACAAAGAAGACAAACAACTCAACAAACACCTTTCTTCCTCTTTCCTCAGGCTCAACTTCAGTCCAACACCTCTCCACCACCTTACTAATCTCAACTCCCCTTACTGTCAACACATGTTATTCTCAGGCCCTCACAATTCTTTTGGCAATGTGATGGGCAGCACAGGACGTTGTGTAATCATTTCTTTCTGCTCCTCTGTGTTTCTCACTCTTTTCCTCCACTACTCCTTGCTTCTTACTGCTCCTCTGCCCCAGTCTGAGTCCTCCATGTGCTGCAGTCCCTCAAGGGTGTCTCTGCCCTGGCATGGGTCACCCACAGCTACAGTCCCTCAGAGATGTCCCTCCTCCAGCATAGATCACCTCATCCCAAGAGCACATCTCCAGCCATGTCCCCAACAGTGTCCCCTGCATGCTTCAACTCCATTTCTTCCTCCATTTCCTCCTGGAACATACCTATTCACATTTCTCCTCACTTGTCCCATTTTGTGTTTCCTCCTGTGTCTCCCCTGACTTGTCCCCTTTTTGTGCTTCCTCCTATATCTTCTTTTGTGTGTCCTCACATGCATCCTCCCATGTTTCCTCATATGTCCTTTAATGTCTCCTTTTGTGTCTCCTCGCATACCTCGTGTGTGTCCTAACAAGTTTCCCCCTGTGTCTCCTGTCCCTTGTGGCTACCACCCTTTGTAAATTTGTCTGAGCACTGGTCCCATGTGCTCCCTGACTGATTGCAGTTTTGGTGCATGAGTGACTGTTCCCACCGGTGCTGCAGATGGCTGGGGCCAGCACAGGGTGATTCGTGGCCTCCTCCCACACAGGACACTGTGCAGCCCCCTGCTACCCAAACCCTGCTGTTTATGCCCGATACACCACGGCAAATAGAGATTATTTTTCAGAAATGAGAGGCAAAAAATGTATTCGTGCACAATCAGGGATCCATGCTAGTGTGAAGAAGTGCCATTTACGAGTCATTTAGGGCTTGTAAACACTGTACACTGTTATAAGCCAGTGTTTATGTAAACCACTACAGCTGTAGCAGATGTAACATACCCAACCCATACCTCAGAATAAGTGACTTTTTTTTTCCTTCCTGATTTCTGTCACATTAGAAGGATGCTACACAAACCCCCAAGCACCATTTCTCCTTTTTCTGAGCTGTACTGAGATAAGAATTAAGTTTAACCATATTACCCTAACTGATGAAACTTATCCTTGTGCACAAATCCTTAGGCTTTTGTTTTGACTGGGACAATGGGAAACTGCCCTGTAGTTTGATCCAGGGCCTGGACAGCAAACTCATGGTCACGAAGAGAGCAGAATCAGAGACCAAGCCAGGTTCAGACAGCTAAATCAGAAAGCCTCAGATCATAAAGTTTTTGAAGCAAAGATCAGTAAGCCAAGGCAGGGAAACTATAGGTCATGCCATAATACAGTCAGAGGAGAGAAATCGATGTTGGAGCCCAAAGCAGGACTGAGCAGGGAAGCCAATAATCTGAAATAGGGCTTTGGAAAATCTATAACTCAGGGGGTCTTGTATAGTCTAGAGACTGTGAGCAATATTTGCACCTCTCACATGAAATCAGTGACCACATTTTCATGCATTTTTCTTGGGTGCTTGGAAAGTACCCATCAAGGACACCAGAAGGCATCCAAAGGATGGAAAAAGGCTGCAAACTGCAAAGTGATCTTTTTTAGCCATTTCATTTCTGTTCAATTAATGGTTGAAATAACAAGCCAAGCGAAATCCTAATGTAGACAACTGCTATCTATGACACTGTTTGTGTCTGTAAAGACAGCAGCTAGTGGCTGCGAGAAGGATGATTCAGTCCCAGGTGCTGAGGGGATGATTCATCCTCCTGTTAGGCAATGACTCACTACAACTCTCTGCACCAGTTTGATTCTAGCCCTTAAACATGTATATGTAGATATTTGACATCAGATGTTGATATTAAGTGTAGGGAAGTTCTCTGAAAGGTAAGAAATGTGTATCAAATGTAAAGATACACAGCCAATTTCCCTTAATCTGAGTGAGAAGGATGCTACATAAAGAACTGTAACTCACAATTACGGTAAAAAAATTATTGTAAATTAGAGAAAAAAGGGGAATAAGTTCTGCCTCCTTTCAACCAAACTTAAAAAAGCATTTCTGCAACAATTTCAGCTGAAATTAAAATTAAAATTGCATAAAACTGTTGCTCTTCTTCATAAAGCATAAAGCGCTAGTCAATTATGTCCCGTGAAAAAAATAAATAAAAATAAATGTTGGAGCTTGAAATTTATCATAGCTAAAAGGTGTAAGTGGCTTTTGATCCTTTGAAGCTACACTTAAAGTTTGTTCTCCCGTGATAATTTTGTCAATTAAAAGTGTATTGGAAATAACAAGCAAAGATATCTTACAAAAAATGCAGTTTCTGAATGTTAATGATTGTTCTTCTGTCTCATTATCCAACAATCCAAAGGAATAAGACAGATCTCTTATTCAGTAGCCACTCTTCTTAAATATTGTGCTTCTCATTTCCCTGTAGCTCACAGTAATGTAGTCGCAGGTAAGTAGAGAGATTTTGTTTCCTGTTTCTGTTAGTATTTAGATTTCATTTTTTCCTCTATAAACACTGTAACATCGCTTGATTTCCCTTTTGGCCTCCTTCCTATGTATTTTCTTCACCTTTTCACATTACTTGAATGTTTCTATATAGGGTAGCTTGAGTGTGTCCCGCTTATTTTTATGAATTGGCTTTTACTGAAAGTGTGTTTCTTTCTGTCTGGAGCCACGAAGAACATTTTTTTAGCATCACAGAATCACAGAACAGTTGGGGTTGGCAGAGACCCCTGGAGACCATCTGATCTGACCCCGCTGCTCAAGCAGGGTCACCTAGAGCAGATTGCCCAGGATCCCATCCAGACAGCTTTTCAACATCTCCAAGGACGGAGATGCCACAGCCTCTCCAGGCAACCTGTGCCAGTGCTCCGTCACCTGCACGATAAAAAAGCTTTTCCTTATGTTCAGCTCGCACTTCCTGTGCTTCAGTTTGTGCCTGTTGCCTCTTATCCTGCCATGAGGCACCCCTGAGAAGAGTCTGGCCCCATCCTCTTTATGCTCTCCCTTCAGATATTTAGTCACATTGGGCAGATCCCCCTCAGCCTTCTCTCCTCCAGGCTGAACGGTCCCAGCTCTCTCCAAACAGCTTTAGATCTGATACACAGTTTTACATTTGTAAATAAAAAAGACTGTAAAATTTTATCCAAAACCTATCAGTGTGGAAAGCACTGTGTAAAGTGCTGTGCACATGTATACAATGTGTATACGTACATTGGGGTGGGAGGGAGTAGAACAGGAATCCTTCAGAACTGAATTTCAGTATAAACTCCTTCATGAAGATTTGTGAATTTTAGATAAATGTCATAATGCATACATCTGTTTAAAGTTTTTTAAAATTTATCTACATTAGTATAAAGTTGGTGCAAAACCACTGCTTTAACTTTTTATATGAGCAGACTCACAATTTTTTGTATTATTCAAATAAAAAAAAATCTCTTTTAAAATATCTGCTTACAGATGCAGTAGTATTAAGAGCAATGCTCATTTATTTACAAAGGTATCTGTAGAATGTTTTTCTAATGGTAGAGGCAAAGACAAAATCATAAGAAGGATTACTACTTACGGTAACTTCACTGGGGGTAGCCCCACTGAACAGTGGGAAGATGAGGAGGAGAAGCTTAGCAGAGCCGTGACTGAGCTGTTTGGGCTGGAAAAGGCCTGTCCCCCTGTGTGACGAACGGAAAGAGATGCATACAGGTCTTTGGAGGCTGATACTGGTAGGGTGTAGCATTTCCAGAGTGTTTGTTTTTATTTAGGGGACTGCCTGGTCTCCCATTTACCCTCCATTTGGAGCACTAACCCAAATGGCACGTTTCCATGAGATTCCCCTCGTTTCAAGGCCACCCACCTAATCATACTTACTTTGCATTGATTAAAAGTTTCTCAACATTATCTATAGCAGTTCTATAGCATTGGGCGAAGTAGGAACATCGACCTCATCCTTGTTGTTACTAGAAAAAAAAGAGAAATATTTCTTCAAAATAACAATTCCAATGATGGAAACACAACTGTTGTGAAAAGTAAGCAAAAAGTAAGCTTTTCCTGGATTAACAAAGCATATGAATATTGATGTGTAGAACTCCTTTTAATCCATTACTTGTTCACTGTGATATTAAAAAAAAAAAAAAAAAAAAAACAACAGCGTAAGCCAAACATCTTGAGAAAGAAGCAAAGACTTATCAGAAGAGCAATACTGTAAAAGTTAAGCAATGTGAACAAAAATGCCTTCTGGTGGGTAAAAAATGGCACGATAGTTGCAGGGTACACACTGCCTGAAGTGAATTCCTTTGACACATACACTCACGTTTCCTGGGTTAACTATGCTTTCCCATGAACTACAAAAGAAAGCTTCAAATCTGGGACATTTGTCATCCAGGATGGGGCCTGCTGAGGACACGTTATCCAGAACCTGTTCTGGGACTGCTTCGGTCTTTTGAGACGTGTGGCTCTCCTCTTCCCTCGTGTTTACGCTGCGAAGGCACGTGCAGGGAAACTCAAGCTGCAACAGCAAACACGCATTCCCGTGCAGGCATTCACACTTCTTGGAAAAGTGAGTGAGTGCCCTTTTCGACTGACCTTGGTTGAGTCTAGTGGCTATCGGGGGCTAAACTGCAGCGGCATAAAATGCACAAATGCTCAAATACACTTAAATGTTTTCAGCAATTTAGGCCCCACTATCCCGTTTCTCATACAAATTGTCTCATTTGTAGGGAAAGTACTTACACTCCTTAAACGTTTAAATAAGAAAAGCTTTAGTGGTGTGTATTTTGGACATTGTGAATTTTTTGGCTTCTCCCAAGTCATTCAGCGACTGTTTGCATTGTATTTCTATTTTTCCACTGTCTGACTATTCAATATCATTCTACTGTCGCATCCCACTAGAGCTAAAGCAAACAATTATAGACAGAAAATCAGCAAATAAATATTACAGTTACATACAGGAAAAAGTAGTAATGAAGAAATAAAAATCATAAAAGAAAGCTCGCTAAGAGAAATCAACTATAAATATCTGAAGAGTGATCCTATAAAAAATGATATAGTAGGCTACTGCATTTCTTACCTTTTATACTGGATCTGCTTCCTTTAGAAATTAAAAAGAAATACACTGTCTAAAAGGTAACTAGAAAATTAACATGTCATCTTAGGGCTGGCTATGAGCTCTTTCTCCACCACGCACTGGGGTTCAGAAGGTGAAATTCAGGTGCTAAATAATATCTGTGCGACTACCATTTTCGTGAGTCTGAGCTAAACAGCATGAGAAGAACTGACTGACTTCAGCAGGACTGAGATCCGGCTACAGGGGGAGAGCACCGAAAATTTGGCACAGATACAATCGATCAAAATGGAGTAGACCCATCTATTGATGAGACACCATGTCGCTGTAGCCTGAACACGAGCAAGCAGCATTGAATTTGTTGCCTGTACAGCAGACAGACATGACTGATTAAATTAAAATCACTGAGCAAAAAGGTACCATTTTGCATAGCTGATTTCCATTGTAGTAGCATATTTAGAAGGACTTTTTCCCCAGACTGTCTGCATTGGCTCCAAATTTCATGAGGATTGCGTATTCGTTTTTGACTGTTTCCAAAACACATGTTCTTTTCCTTATAAGAAACTTCTGAGTTCACAGATGTTGAAAAAAGAAGGGGAGAAAATTGAAACCCTGTCCAAAGTTGCGTCGCTGTCAGCGAAAGGGCCGGTCTTGCCGCGGCCGAGCTCGGGGCACCCAGTTTCTGCCTGCGGGGAGCACGGTTCCTTATAAATCTGTGTGGCTATATACCTGCAGTGAGCGTAGGCCTATTTATATGCACATACAAACCCTCTCCTTTTATTCTCTTCCTTATTTTCCTTCCTTTTTACACTGCCATTCACTCCTTGTTCCTTTTTCTTTCCCATTCTTATTCTCTTCTTTCTCATTTCCTCTTTCTGAGATATTTCTTTTCTCCCCCCCCCCTTTTTCCTTTATAAGTTCAGTATTTACTACCTTTACAGAATGCAGCCCTTCGGATCTTCTTTCCACGTGCTGGTAGTTACGGAAGCACCGCGAGACAGACGTTGCCGAGGGCACTGCTGCTCCTCTATGCCCTACTTACCCTGGCTGCAAACTCAGGAGGAGTGACTTTTATCCATTCTTGGAAAATGCTTGGAGATCTATGAATGAAAAGTGCTCTATAAGGCCTAAATAGTAGCATCTCGTGCTTGTTTTTGTAATTTCGCTTGCCCATTTAATCTGTGAAATCGGTCTGCTTTCTGTGAATATCATTATTAATTCACAACCACGTCAATTTGTGCTATTTTTTTTCACTGTGATACTGGTGCCTGTCCTCATACCTCGGGAAATTCAGTAATTTTTCTGGCCTTGATCAGGTTGTTTGTACACCATCCAATTTACAATAATTCTAACAATTTATAGCTTTTCTCTAGGAAATGGATTCACATGGAAGGACCCATTTTTCTGGGCAGGGTTTTTGATTTCATTTGTATTGTGAGGATACAAATACCCACATATGTGTTTCTAATCGCAGACAAATGACTTAATCTGGCTGCAATTATTTGCTGATATTGATCTTGACTCCCACTGATACTGTAATTTTATGGTCAAGATCTGTAATTCAGCAGAGACTATCTATAAATTTTGTGTTGTGCGGATACACTGAGGCTGATTTTCTAGTTTACGCTGATGGATGCTTTTCGGTCCTGGGATCGTGGGTTCGTTACCCGTTACATCAGTCAAGAGATTCTTGACACCAGGCATTGGCACAGCACCGTGAGCACAGGCTGAAGAAGGGGATTAGCTCGGAGGTGGTGTACATTATCAATTTCAAGTTCAGAAAGGGAACTTGTTCTAGCTTTTGGGTGATTTTCCTTTTTCTATTATACTGCGGTCAACTTAATCTAACTTAGTTATTAATAGAACTATTTCCAATTTCAGCGAGTTCTGCTGAGAGAAGAACCTGGACAAGACTCTCTAAGGTATCTGCATAAAAAATCCCATGTAGAAATCTAATTTCCACAGACCTTTTTTATTCTGTATCTTCCTAACAGAAGGTATATATTATTTCAAGGAGTGTATTGGACGCTGTTTTGGAGTGCAGATTTTCATGGAAGACGAAGCCTATATGAGAGTTAAACACCTAATGGGGCCTTCGAGGGCCTTGGCCTGGGTTCTGTATCTCCTTCATTAAACCCTTTATTGCTATGTGGAAAAGTTCAATAGTTTACTGGGACTGAGGTAATCATTTTTGGCTGGGAATCTTTTGTGAAGACAGATGGCCATTGCTCATCATGTTAGTAAGAAGGCTAATACTTCTGGTCTTCAGCTGTTAATGTTAGTGTCTTTGGAGTAACTCTAATTTCAGGTATCAACTGTGTTTCTCCTCTCTTTTTATACCTGACAATTCATAAAAATGCACTGAATTGAGGACTGTAAGGTATAGAAACTGTTACTGTAAATGCTCTTAAAGGGAATAAGGAAGGTACTACAGAGCATCAGAATTTTTTAGATGAAAAATCAAGACTACCATCTTTTCAACAGTGTAACACCTCAAAAATTGTTTTTTTTTTCCCTGAGACTTGGGTGTTAATTGTAGTTTTTTAATTACTTTTCTCAAGATTTTTAAAAGAATTAATTTCTTATTTATCCCAAGTATTTTGTTAACACATTTGTAAAACCATGGTCGTCTTTTATTTCCACCTTTTCATTAAAAAAAAAGAGGTAAATTGCTTCTCTCTTAATTCACGGCATGCTCTTTAAACTCTGTGCCTAACTGCTCGTCGTTTTCCCAAGCTCTGCGCGTGCTCCTGCGCGAGAAGCCTGAGCCAACAAGCCTTTCTCTGCTCAATCTCTTCTTCAGAGCGGCTCAGCAAAGTGCACGAGTTAACGTTTAGCCTCCAGAGCAGCAACATGCTTTTTCTTGGTTCTGATGACAACTAGTGGAAGCGCTTTTAACATACATATTTTCCTGGGTGAAGCTCCCTGGGTTAAGCTAAAAGAGATGCTTTTAAATACACCGAACGTGTACGTGCTGAGCCCCACTTGCAGTTCTCACCACGCGCGCAAAATTCCCAGTGACCCGCAGCGGGTGCTCGCCTTCCCTTTAGCGTTTCTTCCTAATCTCCTAAAAAAAAAAACCCCAGAAACTGAATTTTAGAGCATAGTGTTCAAGCCCCTTGACTGGACGTTGAGCCTGTCCAACAGAAACACGGTGGCGCAAATCTGCAGCAGGCGGAGGTCGGAGCAGCTCCGCTGATGTTAAAAGCATCTGATAGCCGCAAAGTCAAAAAAATCCCAATTAGGGAATAAGAACTATAATATTGCCCAGGGGACTTTAATTTGCTCCCCTCCTGGGTATGAACCGAATTCTGCAATGAGATAACAAAATTGTTGATCTCCTCGTGGTTTTCCTCCTGTTCCTTCAGTGCTAGCTCGAAAGCGGACTTCCAAATTGAGAAAAGGCGACGGCCCCCCGCTAGGACTGGACCGGTCGGCCGACAACCCGAATCGCCAACAGCAGGGGCGGCTCTGGGACACGCTCCCCGCTCGCAGTGCTGGCCGACCACAGCCTCCGAAGTTTCTTCAAAACAGCCCGGCATTGGTATTAAAGGAAATATTCAATACCAAGATTAAAAAATCGCTGCACTTCCCCAAAGCCTATCATTTTCAAGGATGCGACTGTGGTATTAGTTTTCTTCTAGTGGAACTATGCAAGTGCAGGTTATATTTGCTTGGCATGTGCTAAATTTCTAGCAAATTAATTCTGAACTTGGAGCTACTAAAAAAAACCTACTTGCACCATTACCCCTTCCCCTGCACCTGCGCGGCAGTAACATTTCCTGCAGAGCCAACGCAGCCCTTCCAGCGGACAGGCCCACTGAACCATGCACACAAGATGCATGTAGCCTCCGCTGCAACAGCAGGTGCTGGAGCAGTATTTCAGCAGGGGAAAGGCAAGTGATCCAGTTTGCAAATACTCAAAATGGTACCTGAAAGCAAGTCTTCTGATGTAAGACCCTTGCAATTTCCCGGCGGAATAAAGGGGGATCTCTGCCCAGTTCCCTGGTACAGTCAGTGCTCTGAAATCTCATTTCTTAGGTTGCCTCCTTGAACTCATCAGTGTTTCCTTTACTCACTTGGCAGAGGACAAGCGCTGCATTTCGTGGTGCAAAACTGGGCTGTTAAAAGACCCGGGCTTTCCGGCAGCCTTTCTCTGCAGGTCTCTTTCTATGTCACTTTGTTGTCGTCTTTCTCGCCGTTCCAGTTTACCTGGGCTCACTTAAAGACAATTCGGATTAGGTATCAGTCCCCACTTGAGTTATCTGAACAACACAAAGCACCACCCCAGGGTCCCTACTGAAGAAGTGGGAATACTGAAGTGTTTGCTGGCGGGTACCACCCAGCACCTGCACTAGCAGGGCTATGTCCTATGCATGGGAATGGGACCATTTATGTACTGCTTCCAAGAGGATATTGATTATTATTAAATAACTTTATCGCTTGTTTTACAGAAAACCACATAGCGCATGTCAAGCATTTCCTTCTTCAAGCAAACTCCTGTTTATTAAAAGAAGGTAACAAAATCTGGCTTCGGAGCACGGTCACTGCATAGTCGGTGCGTAGTCACTTTAGTTGCTGTTCGTGTTACGAGGTTAATTGAACCTGGGGCTTGCATATTAACTTATTTTTAATAGTGGAAAAATACAGAAGAACAAAATATAATAGCTATTTTAGCTACATATGAAAAAATAGAACACAATGTATTTTAAAAAAATTGTCACATTAAGTATTGTGATAAGTGTGCACTTCTGACCCATTTTTTCTTTCATTTAGGAAAAAAAATTCATCCCTATATAATATGATCAGCATGAGTCCTATGTACCGTGACAACCCCACTGCTAAACTGATCACGGCCACTAAATTCCATTTGACTGGTGCTGGCCTTCTTCAGGGGGATATGCTGCTTTTAGAAGGCATAATTATACATAGTTTCAGTGTTTCAGCCTTCAGAAATTTCTTTGGTGATAAACAATTTTGATATTAGAATCTTTCTTGATCTTTCGTGGGCTTTATTACCACAGAGCCAACATTTCATTCAGAAGAGAAAGTCTCTTCCCTAGACCTGTCCAAAACCAGGTATTTTTGTGGATTAAGCAATTCAACAAACTTCCCTGGTTTTTGCCCTTATTAGGAAATTACGTCACATCGTTGATGCTCTGCTTAGATGGACAAGACTCAATACTAGCATTGAATGTGTGATGACCTTATCTTAGTTACAGGTAAACGAAGAGCTTAAATGCACTTCAGATTTGTACCTTTGGAGATGCCTCTCCCTACAGTCAAAACGCAGTGTTAGAAGGAACATTTAGATGTGATTATAAATCTGTATTTAAAACGTTGACATGCCTCTATTCTCACTGCTAGGCTTGTTCTTCTATTATCACCTGCTCTCCTGATTCAACTTAAAATGCATGTGTAAACAGTATCACTGCACCGGTGACGGCACAAGCCTAGAAACACGGTGAGTTTTGAATAGGACAGCACATCCCCAGCGCAGAGAGTTTCTTTCTTCTCCACAGACCAAACTCCGCACTTGGGGATCATAGTACGAGCGGCGTTATCCTTCCATTTAAATACAACCAAGCCGGTAAATTATTACTCACTGTGGGTACAGACCTAGGCATTTGGCCCCGAATAACTGGAAACGGAGCAAATAAACGCGTGGTATCGATGTGGTAGCGCTCTCGCTGCAGAGGCGTTTCCTCCCAAAGGAAAAGCACGCTTTCACCGCTGATCCGGGCCGCCGACCTGCGGCCGGCTTCGAACGAGCCCGAGAGCCGGGTGGCCAAACGCAGGCGGCTTGACCGGGCGCCGGGCTACCCCGCGCACCCCGACGCTGCAGCGGACAACGCGCCGAGTTATTAAGGGCCAAACACACCAATCGCCATAATTCAAGTTGCACAGCAGCTGCTAATGACCCACTTAGCTTTGACAGACGCTACAGTGAACCAAACGTGAGCAAAAAGCAACAGAGTGAAAATAAGTGTAGACATTTTTATGGTTACTCTGGTTTACCTACAATATGTCTTTTTAAATAATGGCCTCTTCGAGGAGCATTCTGCAAACCACTTTCTCTTTTATCCTGCAGTGAAAGCTGTACTTCTGCTCTTACACGACTTGCTGAGATGATAAAATTGAAGAGTCACCAGTTCATCATTATGACTTTATTGTAAAGTCAATCAGAAAGAAAAGGCAGCCAGTGAGGATGCTACTCCTTATTTTCACAAGAAAAAAAAAAGGAGTACTTTTTGCAAGGAAGAGGAATAATCTGGCAAGGCTGAAGGCAGTAAAAGCTTTCCCACCAATTTATAAAGGAAGAAAATCAAAGCCGTATGAGAAAACATCGGACTGTGAGTTCAGTACACCTGTGATCATGCTCCGTAGAGCTCCAAATGAGAACAAAGTGCAGCTATTACTCTTAAAGGAGACATATTGCTTTTACGCTTACTGTTGTTCTTTCATTTCATTGTATTTAAAGAAATACAATGCTTTAAAGAAAGCAAATGAAAGCACAGAGAAATAAATAAATGCACATGAACTTAAACAGACATTTCTGGCCCATAAATAGACTTATGCTGGCATTTAAAAGAAGCTCGGTGTTTAAGAGAAACTAAGTGCCTGAAGGGAGCTAGTGGGTTTGGGGGAGAGATCATGTCTTGCACAGCTTGGAAGATCGAAGCCTTAATAAGCAGATATTAAACACAATGAGCTATTAACAGTTTTTATGTAACACACCTGATTTAATTATTAGTACATTTAATGCAACAATAATATTGCATTGTACCAGTCATAAATATTTCTAAGTATTGGCAAAAGCAGTGGAATTAAATGAACATGATTAGAGGGAGTTTCTTGTTCCACATGACATGGCATAAAACAACAGGAGGAGGAAGACAAACTTTTCATTAGAAGTATTGAAAACATTTTACACAGAATGGGAGCCTTCTCACACCGCCCTCTTTTTATTTCCTTATAGATGGGCTACCAAAAAAAAAAAAAAAAAGGAAGAACAGAATAAATTTACTAGGTTTTAATATCTGGGGTTTTTTTATTTTATTTTATTTTTTTTTGTATCTTTGCTTGTTACCTTCTGTCATGTAATTTTGTGAAAGGTTTACCAGTCTGAAAAACCTTCCTGGAACAAAAACGTGCATTTTAAAAAATATAAACAACTGGTGAAAGCTACAAGTTTGCTGTCGGAGGAATGAGAGCTCCAACCAGCTTTTCTTAGTTTACCGCCTCAAAGAAACTGGAGATTCAGTAAGAATTAATGATACTCAAGTGGCTCCATCCAAACCACGGGCAAGTCCTTTGAACCTTGGCCTGAGAGAGGGAAGACTCATAGCTTAAGGCCCAAGTTCTTTCCAATGACCTTCTGACAACCGTTGTGTCCTGAAAACATTTGTATCTCTTGCAGTTTTGCACTTTAGCTGTATTTGACATAAAATGCCAAGTACCGTGACTGAGATTTACTCACGCTTGCAAACGTTGCTTTTATTTGCATTGACTGAATCCCCTTGGGCATCTCTTATTTTGTCTGTAACAGGACCAAGAATAGTCATAAATATTCAGTTGCTAAAAGCTATATCAAGAGGGACATAGTAGTACATGAGACCCCAAACAGCCCCATCCACGTGTTTCAATTGCTTTCGGTTGTACTGTCTCTTGGGGTGAAAAGATAATTCAATCTTTTGCTCCTTTGTCACTGCATAACAAGACTGCCAACAGGAGCGTGCCAGTGATGGTGATTTGCTTTAGCACGTGGACGCCTGTCCAATGGAAACGCTATGAAATCACCAGCACATTTTACATAAGCCACTGAACAGTCATCTGAGAGTAGGAAAAGGATGCTGCTACATGATCAGTAAATAAGTAGGTGAAATTCTGTCTTGTCTGTGGAGATGCTGGAAGTGAAATATGCTGCACAGCTTGCGGGTTTATAGGAACAGTTTGCTAATTAGAGTTGTATAAAATGACAATTTTTCAAGAAAATTTCCACCCTTCATAGCAGCCCAGTGTGAAATCTGATATTTTTTGAAAACCCAACAAATGATCTATTCTCATATTTTAAGAAGTTTCTATAGGCAATTCATACCACCACTCGATGCTGTGATTTTTTTCATACCACCTAAACGCTTTTTGTTGCAAAAATGTTATTCAGTTTTTGGCTTCCTTATCTGCATTACACACCGTCTCCCTTCGGTTACTTTTCTCCTCTTTCCCTTTCCCACTCCAGTTGCCCACTAGGTTAATGAGACAAGGGTCAGGAGAGTTCACACAAGCTCACTATCATTTTTTGAGCTAGAAGTACTCATTAAACGACAAGCAATAAAAACTAAAAATACTGAAGCGGGTTCATTCTTTTCAAAAATCTGGGTGTTTTCTGCTGCAAGAAAGATCTTCTCCAGTCACACAGAGCAGGCTGTTGATGTGCAGATTTTGCTAGGGAAATCCCCCAAAAGGGGGAAATTCCTCTAGAGGCTTTTAAAGAGGAGTCTTCAGTCTTTGTTGCACTTGCCCAGATGAGAACAGAAAGGTGAAAAACAGCTAGGAAAGAAGAGAAGCGCCGTAAAATTCTTAAACACAGTCTCAGTTTCTCCCAAATCCCCCTGCCATTGCTCTGTCGAGCTCTGTTAACGGGGGAAGCAGGGGCAGGCAGCGTAGGGCTGTGTCTTGCTGGAGTAAAGCACCGCCTGCACAGGGAGAGCTGCCAAGAGTGGGTATGGGATGGGGACCATTTTTGACCGCTGACCAGTCCCAAGATTTGGCCAGCCAGGGTAGGTAACTGGGATGGAGCACAGAAGATGATCGGCATTATTTTTGCTCAGTGAGCAATCCTCTCCCCAAATTGTGTAGAAAGAGTGAAAAATAAAATACTTTTAATTCTCCATACTTTTCATTCGTACTTTTTTTTTTAAATAAAATACTATAAAAGGTGAAATCAAGTGAGCTGGGCCTTCACGGGAGCCGGGCTGCGCTGCCTACGAGCATGGTGGCGATGAAGCGTGGGATGGTGCACGTTGCTGCTGCGGTCGGTGGTGGTGGTGGCAGGAGCAAAGCGAGCGCTCCGCAGCGTGAGGTTATAACACGCAGCTTTTTCGGCCACTTGCTGTTTCCTTTTAAAGCATATGAGCTAAACTGGGAACTGCTCAGGATTCCCAGTTTTGCTTTCATAGATGAAAATAACCTGTAGTTTGCCAGCCAGGTGGCAGAGTGTTAGAGGGTCAGCTGTGCTGCTCCTGACGAGGAAGGGGAGGTCCATGTAATTCAAGAAGACTTGAAAGGAGAGGAAGCAACGTCTGGAAGAAACAGAGAGAGTTAAAGAAAGCAGCAACAAATACCCCAGAGGTCCTAGCCAACCTGATGTGGAGGAAAAAGTCCTTTTCAATGCCGAGACAGAATCCTCTCGGCTCAGCTGTTGAGGAAGGCAGCCTCAAAAATGCTTCCTACGGCCCCCATCATTAGCCCTGGCAAAGCGGGCCGTGGTGGGACGAACCATGGCATTGCTTTGTAGCTGCGCAGCCGCTGCGGTGACCTGAGAAGATGACGAGGAAGTAGAGAAGCAGAGTATTACTCAGTTGTTACTACCAGTAACAACTTAATTTAGCTGGTGCTTTGCAGCAGCCAAAAAGAAGATCAGGAGCTCGCTGTCGCGAACACTTTGTAAAGAAGGAGTTAGTTCCCGTCTCAAAGGCAAAGCTTAACTGGTGGCTGTGGAGCACGCTGGAGGAGCCTGCTGACCAGGGTGGACGGTGTACCGCCAAGCTGCATAGCCTGGGATTGTAAGGAATATTTAAAGTAATGAAACAGACTTCAACAGGAGTTTTCTCTGAGAAACCGCAGGAGTCACTTCTTAGTCAGGAATCTGTCTGTCTCCTTGGCTGCCCGTTCAGGTACCTAAGGTAACTACAAAAACCATCTCTCTGGTTTCCCCCTTCTCGGTTTTCTCCTTGCTTTTTAATTCCACGAAGAAAAGGCACCCGAAGATCAGGCGAGGCTGCACCTTGGGGCTCTTGTGCGCAGCAGCATCCTGGAGCTCGAGGAGCTTTTAGGATGAAATTTATCCTGACAGCCGAAGGGCGAGACTGAAGCGCTCGGCAAAATTACTCCCTCGCGTGCCCGCAGAGCCCGCTCCCGCGGGGTGGAGCATCCCCGGCACCGGGGTCTCCCGGGCAGCGCTGGCCCTGCAGGCCTCCCTCCGCGCGCACCGCTTCCCCCTCTGCTGACGCCTCCGGGCCGTTCCCCCTTTCCCCAGTCAACTGGCAGTAACTCGGAGGCTCCTCTGAGCAGCCGGTGAGGCAAAATAAATCAGGACGCGCGGATTTGGCTTTCAGATCCTACGTCGCTAGCGAAACGCGGAGAACGAGGGCGGCGCGTCACCCTTACCTGCAGGGGTTAAACGTGCCGGCAGCAAAGGCTGCGTACGGATAAGCTGTCGGAGCTGGGTGCCGTCCCGGCATGGTCGTGGAGGGCCATGTGGCAACGCAACTGTTCCCGCTCACACGACCAGGGTGGTGCTAATAAGCGGGGAACAGAGCCTTTAGCACAGCTCTGGTAAATATGCCCCCGGTTGGTACACGTTCGGGGCCTCATTTTCCTCCTCTCAGCTACAGCTTAACGCACTCAGTGTAACTAAACTGGCGTTGGGTGGGCTTGTCCTGTCCGCAGCGGCGGACCAAGGGGTCGGGACCAGGGTTCTCCGAGTCAGTGCATCGATGTGTGGGCAATTTTTGTTGTAACCATGAGGACTATTTACAGCCTGCATACCATAACCCTTGTTTTTTTTCTATTCATTTCTCTGCAGCTACATGCTCCACAGGAAAAAAAAAATCTTTTAGTTCAGACAGAACATGTACCATCATGCATGATTTAATAAGATCAAAATAATTTTGACCGAATACGTGATGACAAACAAAGTTCGGTTTATGGCTAGATAGATGTAAAGCAGTTGTAGTGGTGATTTAGAATTGATTCGATCTAAGTACATCTCAAAAAAATGTGAAATAGAATCTACCAGCTAAAACTAATGAGCACAAAACTACATTGATTTGGCCCAGGGTGGACAAATAGAACATCTGGCATATTTGGCACCGATGACACAGCTGGCATTGTTGGACCCGTTTCTGCAGAAGGTACAGATGCAGAAATGGGAGAATTGGTACAAACAGTGCAGATGGAACAGTTGGAACAGATGACAGTGGGCAGAGCTGGCGATGCTGGCACAGGTGTCATAACCTCAACAGCTGGCACAAGTTGTGACAATCCTGGGATTTCTTAGTGCAAGGCACATGTTCATTTTGGCTTTGGCTGCAGAGAGATAAGAGCATTTTATAATTAGTAAATGTGCCATTTAAAAAAGAACTTTTTTTCCCCATCCTTAAGGACATCCACCTCCAACTGTTACAGCCTGGAATGAGGAGGATTTCTGCAAATTACAATTTCCCAGAGAAAGCCACAATTGATAAATACAGACTTAATATAAGGTAATTAGACATTTTTATTCTCATATAGATAATAATCATGAATAGGATTTCTTCATAAGAGGTTTGTTAAAAAACATGGTCAGATCTGTAGCCTGATCATGGAGATTAAAACAAGCTTTGTCTTAAAGCCAAAGCTTGTTTACCACCAAATCAGTGAGTTATATTTTCCTAAAGCGCAATGCTTCACGATAGGATGGAGTTTGACATAAACTACCAGGAAGAGAAGAGCTGTGGTTGAGCACTGCAGAAATGGTTAACTCCTTGGCTGAAAAATGAATTGTACTTAGGGCAAGGCTGAAAAAAAATGGAGAAACCACGACATTGCCTTTTCTTTAGCAAAGTGGCTTTGTTAAACATTATTGAAAATATCACAATTCAGAATCATATTTTCATCAGAGAGAGCAAATACCTTGCTCTCCCTCGAGCCCCTACTCTGCGAGGAGCTGTAACAAGGCAGGATCCTTTGATTCCAATGAAAAGATAAGCAATGAAATGAAGTTGCCTGCCAAGGATTTAAAATAGAAATTAATTCCTTCTTTTATTTAGGCTGTTAAATGCTGTGGATACAGCCAGGAAGTAAATTTTGCTGAACTCTAGGGCCTGATCCTGCAAAACCTTATTCATAGTTGTCTTCAATAGAAGCCCTAGCCTGCAATGGAAGGGCTTGCAGGATTCAGCTTCCCTTTTCAGAAGACTTACACCCTGCAGAGAGCTTACTTGTCGAAAATATTCCTGAATGCACCTTTTATCATGCTGCTTGCACGAAACCAGTTTGCACCAACCTGATTTCACTGCACAAAGAGACCGTTGGCTGGTATTTTTAGTAAAGTGAATTCACAGGAAAGAGGATTAAAAATAAAGGACAAGACAAGACCCAGGACAAACTAATAAAAATACTGACTTGAAAAATATTTAACAGCTTGAAAACCCACAAATGGATATGTCCTGTTGCTGCTGGAGAGGTTTTAGTACTCAGCCATTTTAAGCAATTCTTCGTCCGCTGTTTAGTCATGTGCTCCCCTACCTTGTGCTGTATGTTGTCGAACCACTAGTTGGTCGGTCATACTCCATATCAAGCCATGATGACAATGGCACTCAAAAAACATAAAGGAAACAGTGCGGAGCAGAGGAAGTAAAAGTTGTATCGCTTGGCTGTAGTCACAGCTATGCCACAAGTCATTGCAATATTGAAAGAAAAACTCCGATTTCTATGCCGCCTTTTCCTGCCTGCCAGGCATGGGTACATAGGGGTCCTAGTGGACCGCAACAAAACTGAGTCTGTAAAGGTCTGTAATGCGAGGAATAGGTTCCTTATATTGATGTAGCTGCAGTAACTCCCATCTTCCAGCTTATCCAGCCGATGAGCCGACCCTAGCAGTTTAAACCAGGTACACTTCTTTCAGCTGAGGGTTAGCTAGTATCTACAGCTCTTCTGGTTTTCTGGAAGCTGATACGCAACCTGCACTACAGTGTGCATCTGGTGTGGGCTGAGGGCGCGAGGGGCCTCAGCAGCAGCGTCCCCACCAGTGCAAGAGCAGGGAGGTGCAGAGCAGCGTGGCACGGCAAACAGTGGGCAGCAGGCCCCTGCTCAACCCATGCCTATGGCTGAGCCCCGACCGCCACTGGAATGACAACCTTTGCCAGCCCTGCATGTTACTTGATTTAACTTTTTAATACTGAAATGCTTCTTTTCCCAGGAACGTCTCACCAGTGGGTCTGCCTGTACCATCAGCCCCCCCATCCTCAGAGCCAGAAGCAGTGGGATGTCCTGCACCTCCAGGCTCCAGGGCCAAAGACAGCTGCCTTCTGTTTGAACACGAGTAGGTTAAACATTTCTAACCTTCCTCGTGGCCAAGAGTTGCCCTTTACAGCTGGTCACACAACTATCAGTCCAAAGCTGTCAGCCACCACCAGCCAGGCACTACCTATCCTACACAAATGACGAACCTGCCATAAAACCTAGCCGGAGCGCCTGAAAGCTCAGCCGGAGGGGAGAGAGACAGCCTGCGCCGTTCTCTCTGTTTCTTAAATGAAATTAAACATGTGGTTTCTTATGTTTTGTGAACGCTTTGCTATCTGCCTTTTATATAGTAGCTCTCTGAGCACACGGGGCTTTATAACTTACTGATGTCTCATGAAAACATTCCTCTCTTGCTTCTGACCACAAGATTTTACGACGTGCTTTAATCCCTCCCTTCAAACAGTTGCTGCACATGCTGCCTTGCTGCTGTCCCTGGAGAACTACTGCATGGAGAGTGATATTCCAGCTGGGGCAGCAACTGGGGCAGTGGCAGCTAATCCCCCCATCATATGCCAGGCGACACACCCCCCAAAAAAATTTCTCTTGGCCTTGGGATGAGCTTCCTATTCCTTGTGTGTTCCACAGTAAAATAGTCATTTGTTCTCCAAGTGGGAAAAAAAGGTACTGGTGGAAATTGTAGTGGGTCCCCCCTTAGGAAGGACTACAGTGATTTTTTTTACCTTTACACTGAGTGTTGCGCTTTTATTGTCTTTCCAGATTTCTGATTTGAGCTCAGTGTATTCCAAAGAGATCGAAGCATATTCATGATCCACTTAAACCTTCAAAATAAAGGTCACGTGGGATTTAATTATCGTCAATGACTGGGTCTGCCTCTTTGCACACAGAGCATATTTCATCCATCCTCCTGGAAAGGAAGCCTGTTAATAATTTTCAAGATGCTGCTCAGTCATCATAGCTCAACATTTTTTCTTATCTCAACAGTCTGTTATTGAGGATCGGCTCCTCAGCAGATATGAATCATTATATCTTCTCCAAAGTCAACAAAGCTCTGCTGATTGCCTTATTGAGGATCTGGCCCCGTGTATTGTGGAGGCAACATCTCCATGAAATTGATTTTGGAAGCAGAAGTGCAATTTTTCTAATATGATTAAGCACACACTGTTGTGACAGCAGGTACAGGTTGGCCATTGCTTTAGTAAATAATAAGTAATGGCCATTTGTATGCTCAGGCACTAGCCTCAGTGATCCCCTCCTTTACTCAATCCACATGATGGCATGCTCTCCCAGTACTCATTCAGGTCTGGTTGCCTGGGTACTTTCACAAGTGCTGGTTTAGGATGAAGGAGCCTACTCCACTGTAGACTTCTGGTATAACTAGAGCAAGTCTTCAGGCTCTTGGGTGATGTCTACCATGGTGAACCAAGGAAAGCTTCCAAACTGCTGGGTCCAGCTGTGTGCACTTCAGCCCACCAGGGACAGAACATCATTACTCACATCTCCTCTTGCCTTTGCAATATGGTTTTGCAAAACAGGGGCCTGAGTATAGGTGCCGTAAGTGATCCATGGTGTGCTTCAGCCAGGTTTTCCATTCTGATCTGTCTGATCTGAACAGCCCTGGAGACCAGGTTTTCCATTTCAAAAAACGCCCTGCATAGCTTTAAAGAAACATCAAAATCACCCTGTGCTCTCACTGGGTAACAGTGCTACCTTACTGCTTTTGTCTCTCTCTCATACCTTTGCTGCACTAGGTCTAAAACCAAAAAAGAAAAGAAATAGTGTCTTCATTTAGAGCCTATGAAGTACTCAGAGTCTTGGTGTCACTGTATTCACAGTAAATATAACCGTCACCAATTAATCATTTACAAACACAGTAGCAATAGTTTTTAATGTAATTCCATACATTCCTTTGAGCTGATCTCTATATTGATGGAGTTTTAAATTAATTTTAAAACTGATCTCTCCTCACTGAAATTATGAGCACACTACTCTTTCATCTAGCAGCCTAACTTGTTTGCTTTATCAGAGAACTATCTAGTTTTTTTTCCTCATTATTTTATGTAGATCTTAAATTCATATCTGGCCAAGACTACTGCAGGCTCTGATCCAAAACACAATTAGGTCAATAGAAGTCTCTCCTTGGGCTCTAAATCAGGTCATTTTTAGGATTACTTACTCCCCACACCATTTATGAGGAGCTGGCCTAGTTGTTTAGACCATACACTAGTATCTTCTTGGGGCACTGCAGAGGAGTATGGAAAAGTAACTCATTTTTCTTAGTCCGTAATTAATCCAGAGTATTTACTTTTTTATTCAGTAGTACCCCTGGCTTCCTCTCTGAGTGCTGTATGGAGTTCAATAATTAGGAATTAACAACTTTTGCTGAAACAGAGTCTCCTGGCGGCACAGGACAAGATCACTTTTGCAGTCAGTTCCCAAATTCTGCACATCCCTTGCTGATCCCCATTATTTTCCCTGCAGGCTTTAACTGCGAGTCAGAGGCAGGTTTGTTTCTACTTCCATGTCTTGGGTAAGCAGGTCTGCTAGTGAAGCATGTGCACACATGAGTAACATCGAGCATGTGAGTTGCATCACTGGAGTTGGTGCTACACCGGTGCTTGGGAAACAAATTCTGACATCTTTACTAGCACTGCCTAAGTTCAACTCTATAAATTGCCCCAAAGACTCTGGTGATGTTATTTACTGAGTAAAGTACACTTCTGCATGGTATCAGAATATGGGCCTAAGTGCTTTCTTGGATTAGGGCCTAATACCTGTACATTCGCCTTGGAAGATAAAATAAGAAATGATGTATAAGGCTGGGTGAGAGTCATCTCATTATATTGTCTGCTTTTTCTTGGCCGCTGCAGGTTTTCTGATGTGGGTGTAGTAGAGAGAGGACAAATGTCTTTGCAAATTCTGTCTTTGGGATTTACAGGCCTTTATACACTAAATAACTGTATAATATCCTCTCCAGTCTAGACTGGACCTGCTTTTCTGATCCAAATATAAACTTTTATTACTGAGTCTATCCATGTACCCAGAACTGCATGTCCTGGCTCTTGAAAGGTTTAATGCTGTTTCACAGTAGCTGTAATCACCTTGGAAAAGACATTCTGATTTTTTGTTTGAGCACTGGGTCTTCTATGTCATCTTAAGTCTGTGCTGCTGGTCTCCAGTTTTATAACATGTTCATTCTACTTTGTCCTTTTTACTTGTAACCCAAGAATACAAACTTGCAAAGTGCAAAGCCAGCTCCAGTGCTCCTTCCCTTTTCAGATATCAGGAACAGCTCTGTATCACGTTTCAGTTTATGAGCTTTGATAAGACTTTTGCACAGTCCCTCCTCACTGGACTCAGTAGAGGGAACTTCTCCCATGAGGAAATGAGACTTGTACTTACTATTGTAACTGGCAGTACAGAGCATGATAAAAAGCCTATAATGCTTGTTTTGACTCATTGGAATATTCTTTGCTTTGCTTTCTTGTACCCGGCACACCAGGATCTTGGATGAAGCACATTTATTGAGATTTCTGGCATTGATATTGCTGAATTATGTTTAATTCAGCTCCACAGCCACAAACCTTCAATGCTGAAGGTCTACGACACACCAGGCTTCACTGCCTTCCAGTAGGTTTGTATATTCTTCAGTCTCTCAATCTGCAACACTGCCTTAAAAGCAGCTGATGTTCAGAGATTGTGTAAATGATTAGAATAATCTCTCTAGGGCTACTCATCTTTGGCATTTCAGTTGCCCTCTCTAAAATAGAATTGCTTTTACTTGTAAGCATTTTCACATATTTTTATGCAATTCTAGCCTGAAGTGGGGTCCTGGTTCTGGGCCAGGTAATTCTGCAATGCAAGTTGCACAATTATTATTAACAATACTAATAGCAATACAGATAGCATGCTGCTGAATTTGAACTGAATTCAATGTATCATCAGCACTGGAAAACAGAATCATTTTCTTGTAGCTGTAATGAGTTTTTACTTAAAACCAGCATAAAAGAGTAGGTTTGCTGGAATGCCAAGGTGAAAAAAATCGGTGGGGTATGGGAGCTAGCAGGATTTAATAGGAAAGTCTGGGGGAAATCTTTTCTGCTCTGATAGAAAATAGCTGGAAATCACTCTACTTTTGATAGAAAGGGAGCAGGAAAAAGGAAAGGGGAAAAGTGAAAGAGGACGGAATAAAAAGAGAAAACATCTTGCTAATAAAAACTGTTACACGGAACAAAGTCAAAAGCACAGGACAGCCAGTGTTTTCCACCAGTGTTTATGGCTCTTTGAAATCAGTGAGGTCCATGAGAGGTCTCCATTTCACAGGACCAGGACCGAAGCTGGCAGTTTAAGAAATCAAAGGTTAAAGAAAACTCGAACAAGCATTTGGATAAGAAGGAGAAAGAACAGCTGTTTCGTATGTGGGAGGTTATCACATATAAAAGAGTTTCATGGAGGGGCATAACACCAGCAACTGACAGAAGAAGATCCCCCTAATCCTGTCCAGCAGCTGGTCAATGCTCTCTCACGTTAAGGTCTTTCACGCTGGCAAGAGTTTTCTTTAAGGTCAAAGCTTCATGGCATTGCAATCCAGTGAAATTTAAAAGGAGCTTGTGAACCATCCAATGGGCCCTTAAAAGTGCTTGCTCCTGCAGCTCTAAGCCCTACAACCTACCCTTATGCATGCAAGTTACTCCTACAGGCTGTCACTGTGAGTAGAGACCACAGCATTTGGCTTTATCATGCCTTTTGGTAATCATGTAAATAGCCCATCTAATTTACTTCTATCATAACCACCCACTAATCAGTATCTGTGCCAGTCTCAGACAGACAGTTTGTGAGACTGGAGGACAAACAAAAGGACAAGGCAGCACTTACTATGCAAGTGTCTTATTCTTTCACTTACGCCTGTTCTGCATCATTTGCTTGTGGTTCAGGACATCCATTTACATCCACTGGCTTGGCAATATTCTTGATTTGTGTTACCATAAGGCAGGGTCCACTGAATTTCCACGAGAAGATATATAATTAAGTAATTTTATATCTTCAGATATACACTGAATATGTCTTATATCTTTATATCTTCAGATATAAGCTGAAGTTTCTAAGTTGCTATATACTTAAACACATTGAGCCAAAGATTGCACTAAAGAGACTCTCGGTGTCAATCAACACTTGCTCTCTCCCGTTGTCCCTGTCTGCTCTCACCAAAGGGGAGTTCTCATCCCAGCTTCCACGTGGGACCAAATCCAATGTAGTATCACTGACTCTGTTTTCAGGAAACCAGACAAAACAGATTAAAAAAAAAACGTGTGTAGATCCCCAGCTTTCATTACAATTCATGCATATTCCACATATACCTGCTTGGGACCTCTGGAAGCCCTCCACACCAGTGGGTCACAGCCAGGAGAGAGCCCCACTACAGCAAGGACACAGTATTTCCGTAGGAGGTGCTGGTCTGCTGGACATCTGCTGAGACTTACCAAGTTCATGTAACACTTTCCCTCAGCTCACACTGAAACCATGAAGAGGCATCAACAAAGAAGTTATTCCATTGAGACGTCTCCTCTCATGAGAGAAAATGGAGAGGAGATTTTGTAGGATAAAAAAGTGTCTTCCTTGAATCCAGCTGAAGTATTTGGGCCAGTCACCAACTAGGCATCATCAAAAGAATTAACAACACAACAGTGACTGTACAGTTTCTGTTACTTTTGATACATACAAAGCAAAATAATCAAAGCTTTTTTTTTTTTTTTTTTTTTTTTTTTTTTTTTTTTTTTAAGACCTAGCTGAGTTTAGTGTGTTATGAGCAGCTAGAGAAAAGCTCAGCAAGTTTGATATGGTTGTTACTGAAGAAAAGCCAGTACAAAACCCGGTAAATCATAGAGCCAATTCTGTATCCATAACCAATGCCATCATGCTGGCAGGCATGTTTTTGTTAGGCTGTCACATCTACGTCAGTTCAGAAGTGGTGTCAGATATTGCCATAACAAATTCTCTTGTTATAAAAAATTGGGGTGCATATTTTTATAACATTAATATATAATACATAAAATGATTGGAATTCATACCAGTTGGCACATGGTATAAGAGTCTTGTTTTGGCTGATATATACAGCATATTGGAAGAAGAGGAAATTTGCTTTCTTTGCAAACACGATGACTTTCCACAAATCAGAATTCTTCCCCTCCTGTTGAATATTGCGGGGGCTTTTCACAATCGAGCGGAACAAATTTAGGGCTGTAAGTAATTGAGAGTTGGCTGCTTGCACACAGGAAAAAAGGAAGACAAACAAAATGTCACAGTGATTATTTTTATCTCTGTAAAGTGTGTGAAATTAATTTATGAAAGCAACATTTTTGCCCTTTTGAAAGTATACGTATACAAGTTAGAAGTCTGGGTGGTTCTCTCCAGGCTACTAGGAAAGCAAAACATGTACTGTATATCTGCCCTTTAATCTAGCAGATCTTTATTTGCAGATCTGGCTGTGCATAATGTTTCTGTATCTATGCTTCTGCCAAATGCAGGATCAGATTTGATTCTTAGATATACTGGTCCAAAGCCGGAGAAATCTCACTGGCTTCAACATTCACTGCTACAAATGAGAGAAGAAATGGGCCTCCTGTCAGTCTAACCCCAACCTTTTTGGTCGACAGAGATGTCTCTGTCCATGTGGACTTATGCTGCAAGGGATTATTCCACCCTCCATTAGGCAGACAGGAGGTAATGAAGTAATGGTCATTGGAGCTTAAACCTGTCACCTTGAACATGGGCTTGTCTCTGGTGTAAGGCTGTTCACCTTACCTAGTCACTCCAAATTTATAAGGACGTGAAAGCAAAATTGTTGCCCAGCCCCTTGTCAGCCCGATACTTTACCAGCCATGGAATTAGACCTTGTAAAGGTCTAATTAGGAGGACTTTAAATTCAGAGAATTTCATTGTATTTTTTAAACAAAACTCTGACATGAGATCCCCTGACATGGGAAGTTGGAGTGGGTTGCACTGTCAGCTGAAGCTTCAGCATGAACAAAGATGTATTTCCACAGCCAAGAGCAAGAGCCCTTATTTCCTTGCTTTTTAGCATGAGAGACCTGATGCCAGCACAGCCCAGGAGCTGACTGGGAGTTTTGATCAACTGGAGTTCAGCTCATAGAAAGAATACTAGATGTGTTACTAGAGGGAAGATAACTAAATGGCCATGCAGAAAAATATTTACTCCTTTTCTTCATCTTTCCTCATTCTGTTTTTCATCTTTGCTTAATTCTTTTCCCATGTCCTTAAAGCTGTAGTTTTTTGTCTTTCTCTAGACTCAGAGGAGATGGATCTTTAGCCTTCTCCTGGTCCTTCAAAAGACCTTTTTAAAAAATTATTTCTACCCTATCCCTCATACTATCAGCCACTTAGTCCCATCAAGTGTAAAAGAATGCTCCAAACATTTTGTGTACATTTTGGTGTATGTCATACATTTTTATCTATTGGTAATGTTTTTCTGCCGATGGGGAATCTCAACAGAAAGTTTTGTAGTAGACTTGGGTATGTGTATGAGTTTAAGAGAGTAATATCATATGAAACGGGAACAGTATAAGCTATTATCAATACAACACTATGAAGATAAGAACATCTAGTTGTCATATGATGGAAAACAGAAAAAAAATGGCTACTGTTTTGTAAAGGACCTCGTGGCTTTCTCCTGCATGCCCTTTTGCCCTTTTTCAGGCTCAGCCTCTCTGTGAGCTCTGAGATAGACAGGGAAACCCCCATTGCAGGCTGCTGTGAAAGCACATTAATTCCTGCAAGACCCATGAATGCTATCACCAGTACAGTGAGGAAAGCAGAGGGATGGGATGGTAATGGGAACAAATTAAGAAAAACTGCCAAGCCTGTGTACTGTAGGTGGCAAAGGTATGTTTGAAGAGAGGGAGACCAAGTTACAAGGGATTCAGAGTATCAGAATCCAGCCCATCAACAGGTGAGTATTACCATTTATTCATACTTGTATCAGAAAGCTATCTTGCCCTCAGCATTTTCAGGAAAGGCGAGAGCAGCTTAATACTGCTGTTCATCTTCTAGGCCTGCTGGTTGGAGAACTGGTTGCCACACCAGTGCAGTCACTGCTTTGCACCACCAGTTTGATTGCATCTCTTAATCCCTTTGCATGTCTACTCTACCACCTGCAAAGTGAAACCAGCAATACCTACCCATCTGCTGCGTCAATAGGCACAGGAAACAGCGAAAACATGAAAACTGCAACATAAATCCAAGTCCTTGTGTGGAAGCTCTGCAAACATTAGCTATTACTGTCTAAAAAGATTAACCAAATAAATGTAATCCAAGTGCTAACAGGGATAAATCTATCTAGGAGTGGAGATTACACAAGTTTCCTAGGATTTTCTAAATATGGCTAAAATGTAGCATTTTCTTACCAGTTTGCTCTCTTAATTAACTAGTCTATTGAGCAACAAAAGGCAGGAAGGTCTTGCCAGGAATGACCATCAGCTACTGAAGGGCATGTTATTTCAGGGAGTCAGACGAGGAAGTCAGGTGCCCTGGAAGCACTCCTGTGCAGCATGGCATTTGTTCAAAGCAGGTTGTAAATGTTCTGCTTCATCAGATGACAACTTCAACAGAAAGCAATCAGTGTAGCAGGAGGGGCAAGTAGTGTAGGTTTCTATATTTATTGTTCCTTTTTCTTTACATAGTTATATGTTTATTTTTTGAGAGCAAGAGGTTGATACAGCCTTTGAAACAAAATAGACTTGGTGGTACGGCTTCTGAGTTGTAATTTAGATTTTTGGCTACTTGTTTTCCAAGTAGGTAAGTGAACTCACTCTTTATTCTCCCTTTCTCTCTCATGTTTTCTTTTCAAAACTTACCAAGGATGCTCCTTAAATAAGGTCACCTATTGTTAGCTGAATGTTTCTGCATGTAATATCCCTATTGTCTTAATTATGTTACTATGGGGGCCAACTGGGAAGAGAAGGGAAAAGCTTTTGGAGGTTTTCCATGCCAGATTCCATGCCTCAAGCACAGCGCAAGCTTGAGCTGCTAATTATAACTGAGGGCTTTTCTGGACTCATTGCCCCTTCCAAGCACAACATCGGCATCTTGATGGGTCTGACCTTGCCCAGCTTGATGCCATATACTTCTTCCCAGGTGAAATAGTCTTTACATTCCTGGACCTTAGCAGTGTATAAACCAGATTATGCCAATGCCATGAATGTTTTAACAGTGGAAAATGTATCAGATTTAATAATTATGGGTCATTTTATTCCTACGAATGCATTCAAATATTGAAAGTATTCACCTAGATGAGGTGATTCTGCACATGATTTTGTTGTTTTTTTTCACAATAAAAATATGACTGAATTTACCCCTCATGAATGTGCATATTCCACTTTGATTTGAATCTTCCACACTCCACAGCCCAAATACTCCAGTGTGAAACCTCTAATTCCAGGACCCTATTACATTAAATTGCATAGCTATTTTGTGCTCTGCACAAAGAGGGGTTATAATGCCAGGTAACACACGGACTAATACTTTCTTCTGGATCTGAGTAGCGTGGTGAAGAGTTAGATCACAAGTAAATATGAGCCCACAGACCCTGATTTTGCAAACGCCGTGCACCTGAAGACATTGCTGCCCCTCCGAAATGGGTCCCCACTCTCTGCCTGGCTTACTCCGCTGCTTCAGTGTGGAGTTAGCCAGGGAAGCAGAAATCGGCTCTGCTGCTGACTTACGTTGCCTTGCTGCTGGGGAGAAGGAGCAACACTCATCTTTTCTGCCATCTCTCAGGACTGGTGCAAACAATCAGCCGGGGACTGACAATGCTTTTGCCCACAGAGCCATCTGCAAGATAAATGCATGGCTGCGGTCTCCCTTCTGCTTGTAACCCACATTTTTGCAGGGACTCAGCTTTCCAGAAGAGGAAAGTTAGCTACCTGTCTCCAACCCCAAATCAATGCTATTTCTTACATAATAACCGTAGCAAAATTAGGGCTTAGTTTGATATATGTAATTTAACAATGATGTTAAGACTTCTGCCAAAAGAACTTGAAGAGTGTTGCCCAGGGAAGTACTCCTATCTAGTATATAAGGACTTAGAAGATTTCCATTCTCAGTGAATGTACTTTACACTGAAACACTGCGTTTTTGTTGCAGAAAATACAGATGATGTTATGAAAGCTACTATAGAATATAAACAGTGTATGAAGGTTGTTTTTTTTAATTACTATTTGTCTACCTACAGTTGCAACTAAGTCCTTTGGCACACACAACGTAATGTGTTGCCTCAGGAGCCCAGATACTTCAGTTATTTTAGGGTAGCTATGTCAGATGCAAGAAAAATAAAAACTCTCAGTGCTCTACATTTAAAAACTACTGGCATGACATGTGCTAATTCATTAAAACATCTCATTCATCAAAACAATTCATTTTTTGTTTGAACAGGCTGAATAAACAATTTCTTACTGATTTAATCCTGGCAGCCTTTCTAGTGACAAGTGGCTCTAGTTCATGTACAAGCTCCACAGGGTCCTTAAGCATCAAGAACGAATCGGATACATAAAGGACACTCGGTGATCACCTCTGCCTGCCTGCCCGGTATTTCCACTCTCCTTTTTCTCTCCCCTTTTTTTTTCATTATTTTTCTATTGTAGCTCATGCCATTAAAATCTGGAGATTATCAGAACATTCTGAGGAACATCTGGATTAGATGCTTTCTTTTTTTTTCTCCTGCCAGTGATGGGCTGACATGGTATGAAACATTGTGCTGAAACAGCACTAGACTGTGTACTTTCAAAAAAGGTCATGGAATAGTGTTGGAGCAGTGACCAGCCACCTGGAAATGTGTTTACTGTGGAGCTCACTCTTGTGAAAATGGAGGAAAACTTACAATATTCTTAATACTTTGAAATGTATACATTTACCTTGATTATTATTTTCTTTTTTCAGTCAACCACTAAGGATAAGTGCAAAGTCTGTTTGCCTTGTTGCCAGAAATACACAGTAATATCCAACAGCTACTCAGGTTGTGGAAAAAAAAAAAAGAAAAAAGGCATTTAAAATACATGAACTTTTTATTACAAGGTTACAAGGCTCTTAGTTCTTCTCTGATTCAGTTTTTTTTTCCTTGTCAGGTCCACTGGTTGTTAGCAGTTAGTCTAGCAAACCATTCTTCACACTGAATTGTTGTCTAAGTACTCTAAACTTCTGAAGGGATTCCTCAGTTTTGTACTTCTTGGTTAGTTAGCTCCTTGCATCATCTTCAGTGCAGTTCTGCTTTGAAACTGCTATGAAAAAAATGGCACTCTCTCATACTTGAGATCTGTTTCTTTTGCTGTGATGAAGCTGAAAACAGCTTTTGCTGTTTTTCATATGGACAAGTTCTGAAGAGCTAGAGCTTTTATGGAAGAGGTATCTGGTCTGTACGCCTTTCTGTGCACCAGCCACGTTCAATTACATTTGCAAAGCCTAATTCTGTTTATGAAATGCATACAGGCAACTCCACGGGTGCCTGTGAGTGAACACCAGGAGAAGGGAGGAGACTGGATCTACTTGGTCAATATTACCCATGGTGAGCTAGCAGAAGCTGAAATGGAAACTCAGCTTATTTCAGCTTCTAAGAATCAGGAAAAGCTTAACTCCTCTTTTGTAAATGAGGCTGATTTTTTTAGGCTTCATCATTTTAAGAAAAGCACATTTTTTAAATCTTTTCAAATATATTTTATCTACAGGAATAAACACAAGAGTTTTCCATACTCATTTTGTTTGTCAGTTTTCATCAGAAGAGCCCATGCAGCTCCTTACGGGGAACGGATTTGCAGAAACATAAACCTCTAAGCGGCACTCAGCACTTACTTTGCCATCACGGTTCAGGATTCAGGATTTTCCCGACGCTAGACTTACCAGCTTAAGCATGGATAGACCAAGAACAACACAAATCAGGTTACAAATTATTGAATTAAAATTTTTTTTTCCTACAAAATCGCTTGTACAAGTAAGATACTTCTCTAAAATTTTACCGTGTGTCCTTGCTGCATGTCCTTGTCTCTACAAACTACATAACCCTGAGCTGAGCAGTTGGTATTTGTACTAGGCAGTACTTCTAACTACAATTCTCATTTTAGAGAAAAAAAATCCCATCCTGCTTTATTGGGAACTAGACTGAAAAATACAAGTTAAGGGAGAAAGAAAACACCTTAAAGAAGCTCAGCTCTGCCTCTCCTGGGTATGCTCTGAACTTCAACATCCTCCTTTCCCTCTTTCCCAAGTGCCTGTAAAAAAAAAAATAGATACGCCGTGATTTACAGAGAGGCAAATCAACAAGTGAGCACTTTTGGAGACTTTCTTTAAACACCGAGTTAGGTAGGTTTAAGTGAAAGCCTGGCCAGAGCCACGCGGACCGGGCCGGCCGGCGAGCGCTCGTGACAGCAGGCGAGCGGCACGCGCCGGGCGCGGGTTTGGGCGCGCGGCGGGTGCTTTTCGCTGTTCGGCAGCCGTCGAGCTCAGGCGGGGGCAAAGCCCCTAAGGCCCATCTCGGTGTCGTGGCCCCTGCTGGTCTTGCAGGGAAGAAGAGCACGGTGAACGGGTGAAATAAAGCTCCCGGGAGACGGGCGGCCGCGCTTGAAACTCTTCCGAAAGGCAGGTGCCGGGAGGGAGGTTTCGGCCGCCGGTCTCCCGCGCGAGGCCCTGCCTGGCGACCGCGGCCGTGTTGCCCCTTCTAGGGGCCCGGCAACGCTTCGGCCAGGGGGGCCAAGGCGCCGTGCTCCTCCTTCCCCTCAGCCGCCCTTGCCCGGCCCTCGGGCAGCAGCGCTGGGTGCCGCACCTCCTCCTCCGCTCGCCATCCGCTCCTTGTCGGCCCCCTCGGCACCGCCGGACGGAGGGACGAGGCACAGCCCCAGCCGCCCTCCTCCTCCTCCTCCTCCTCCCGCGGCCAGGCGGCATTCCCGGGCCTCAGGGAGGCCGGGGGGGAGGGGGGGGGGATGGACTCGTCCCTTGGGAAACATCTGCTGCGGTGTCGCCCCGGCGTGGGGCGGCGAGGAAGGGGAGCTCCTCGCCTCGGAGCGCGCCGCCCGTCGTCCCCGGCGGACAAAGGGGGTCTTGTCGGGGCGGCGGGCGCCGCTTCCCCTGCAGCTGGCGCTGGAGGGGGAATGGCTTCCCTCGCCAGCGGCGGGCTACTTCACAGATGTCCTTTTGTTCCCCTTTCGCGCTGGCCACCGTTTCCCCTTAGACTTTAATCCTCGCGCCATCCCGAATGCGGAAAAAAATCAAGTCGGAGACAGGAGAGGGAGCAAGGCGGTGGGGTGGGGGCGGGCGGGAGACCCGGGGGGCGCAGGGCGAGCGCTTCGTGCCGCTTGGCGCTTCCCGGAGCAGGGCGGCTTGGGGGGAACGGCCGCGAGCAGAGAGCGACGCGTCCTTCTCGCCCGCGCTGGCCCCGGGGGAACGTTGCAGCTGCGGTTTTCCACGCCGCAAAGTTTGCCTCGGCAGGGCTCCCAGGGCGCGGGAGGGACTGTGCCTCTCTCTTCCCCGTACGCAAGGTCCCAGCGCGGAGGCGATGCTTTCCCGGCTGCACGCCCGCCTCCCTCAGCTGCGCAGGTTGCCCGAGCAGCTTGCTTTGAGGAGCTGGTTCCTGAAGAGCAGCGCATTCACGGTCATGTTCACGCACACAGTGAAACGCACAAAACGTTAAGTGAAATAGCCCTAAACCAAACCACAGTGTGGGGAGACCCACCACTTGCTGCTCAGGCAGGAAAAGTGGATGCTGCTTCCCAGGGCCAGCCACGACCTGGGAGCAGGTCGGGACATGAGCTTGGTTCGGTCGCCGGCTGCCTTTACGCTGGGAAACTTGCACAGATCCTCTGCTTCCCAGCCTACAAAATGAGGCCTGGGATGCTGGAAATTATGTCGTACTTGAAGATCTATTAAGAAAAATTAGGGAGACCTTTTCTTCTTTTTTTTCCCCCAACCTTCTCTAAGGAAACAAAGGGGGAAGGCAGTTATACCAAATGCCCACAAGCTCTGGCTTTCCACCTGCTGAGTGAAAATAGGTTCCCAGTTCTCCCAGCATAGCAGCTGAATTTCACCGCCAGCAAAAGTCAGTGCGAAGCACATGCTCTAAATGGACTTCTGTTCCCTTATCTTTGGGCAGTGCTTCGTTTTCTTCTCAAAACAGAAAATTAAGGTAACTGCTAAGATTGGCAGCTCTCGGAAAGGAAGCTTCCTGCACAGATCACATGCATCCACTCGGCTCTTTGTCTTCTTATTTCCTTTTAACGACAGCCACTTCTCTCTGTCCTCCTTTCCTTCCCTCGCCTCCTTCTCTGCCTTTGGCTGACCCTGCCATCTGTGCTGCTCCTTCCACCAAGTCCAGTTGCATGTCCCTGCAACTTTGGGTTCTACTAGAGAAGAGGGGAAACGGCATGGAGGCATAAAATCAGGTTTAAATTGATTGCTTTTTAGTTTAAACAGAAAAACAAATACCAGAGAGCCTCTTTCTCTGCAGTCGTTGTACAGAACTCAATAAGCCAGGGGGAAGTTTTCTATATGAAACAGCACCTGCCTATACAAGGAAACCTCTGTGTGTCCAGTAAAGGTGCAATGCTACTGCACTCTACCTCTGTATTAGGTGTTTGCCTCTGTCTAAGCTTTCACTGGTTGGTTACTGCTCCCTCTCTTCCACTTGTGCTATGCCCTTTGCCTCACTAGGTTGCAGCATCAATATTCACTGTTTGCACCTTGGAAATACTGGTTTGGTCTCTGTGGTGGCTAACACAGCAATTGTTACCAGCATGGGAAGCCTCTGAAATTTGAAGTGTTGGGGGCCTCAGGCACTTAGTATGTGCTTTTGCTGGACAAACGAACCATAAATTTGGCTGGCCAATATGTATCTTATTAACCTCCTTTTCACGAATTTACGGATAGAAATCTAGTGGAGGTTTTCACAAGCCTCCTGTCTTCAGTTCTGAAGAGCTCCATTTCAGTCCAAGCATCTGGATTATAGCAAGTTTTTTATCTGGGTCCATCAGATGATATCCGAATGCTTCAGAGTCTTTATTGTAGCTATTCTTTGCAAATGCCCCCGTGAGGTAAACTAGTGCTATAATTTCTCATTTTCAGAAATAGAGAATGAAGTTAGGGAAAGATTAAATTGTTTACCTGATTCAATCATCCAGAGGAAGTCTGTGATAGAGCCTGAAGTAAGAGACAGCTCTCTGAATTGCACCATCATTCCCACTTCTTCCATGCATCTCTTTTGATTTTTTGGACAAAAGGCATAGAAAGACTTTGTGGACAGAACACCAAAATGATGCTTTTTTTAAAAAAAAGTGCTTTAGATAATGGTAACCAAGGGAAAGTGCCCAAGCCTAATTGCATACACTAGACTTGGGGCAGTGGGAACTGTCAGAAATTCCAAAAATAAGACCAAGATCGATTGTCTACTTGAATTATAAGGTTCTTGCACCCATGGGAATCAATATGTTGCTCTGTAATACCTCTCCAGTACTATACGTGATGTTACTGATTCTGGGGCCTTGTATCAGATCACTTAAGTTTGTCAGAAGGTATTTTTGAGGCATATCAGGAGTTGGAGGACAGGCCTGGGTGGGTTTTTTTGGGCCTTCCTGACTCCTGCTTTTACCTGCTTATAACTCTGTTACAGGCTAATGATGCTAGTCAGAACCATCATAGTATTAACTAGTCATGTTAAAATCATGCCCACTCTATCCAGGGAGGAAACCTGGGGATCCAAGACTGCCATAAGGAAGTCCACAAAATAGTTAACTGAAGCCTTGGTAGCTTTGAGGTCCACATGAGTTACATTTGCATGTAAAGGTCATAAACAAAGTCAAGATCTAACAAATAGATGTCCTCATCTTGAAACTAAAAAGTCATGACAAACTTCAAAATCTGGAGTGAGATTTCTGCTGTCTCTGAGTCCAGTTCTTTGCTTGAAGGCCAACTCCAGAGCCCTGTCTAAAACCCAGAAAACAACTCTGAAGAAACAGAGCCATAGGAGTAAATATTGATGCCATTTCTGAAGGGCAGCTGAGCAATTTCTAAGCTAGTGGTTAGAGATTGTCATTAGTCATAGAATCATAGAATGGTAAGGTTGGAAGGGACCTCTGGAGATCACCTAGTCCAACACTCAACAGAGCCCCAGACGGGGATTGAACCTACAATCTTGGCATTAGCAGCACCACACTCTAACCAAACTGAGCTAAACCTGGTTACATGATGTTCAAGATCAGCTAAAATGCTTCTATTAGTGGTATGCTTTGTCAGCCATGGATGGGTTCTGCAGATCAAAGAAAGCTGACTGAAGATGGACTTATATGCATACACGGAGGGAAGTATAGAGTTCAGGAACAGGTGCAGTATACATGCCTGCTGTTCCAAAAGTTCTGCCACTTGACCCATGCAGAATATTTTTAAACTTTATTTGTTTGGCTGATAAGTATTTCAATTTTGGTTTTTTGCTGAGAGAACCTCTTTTTTTATTTTATTTTTCAGCAGGAAGGCAAATCATCTTTGAATACTGCCAAATATAACAAACATCTACAGATGGGTTGGTCTGCAGCTGGAGGCTTTAACTTTGTAGTATTTATTTGAAATATCAAAGCCAGCAGAGCAAGGCTAAAACATAGTGGGCACAATTCACAGTGTTTTGGCTCTTGAGCAAATAGCAGTTGAACTTAGAGGTTGGGTTTTTTTTTCTGCTGAAATGGAATTTATGCAGATGTGCTTTGCACTAAATTCATTAACAATTACATCCTGGTGCGGTTTTCACATTTTTGTAAGGGATCTGCATAAGCACTAATTAGATCTAAAACAATGTTACTGTGCAAATTACAGTGCTGATTGTTCAAGTCGCCTTACATTCTGCATCTGCTTTGCGACGATGATAACATAGGTGCATGCAGTACAAATGCCAGCTTTTTACATTTAGTAGAACAATTTATTTAAAAGATAGCACTGAACAGCTAATGCTGCAGTTTAAATTTCTCTGGGATGCATTTAGGTGATATCATAAAGTGAAATAAATAGTAATGCTAATAAGTTGCATAAACTAATTGCCATTTCATTAGTTAAGAATTATCCTCTCTGAGGCATATACACGTTCCATTTGGCAACAAGTACAAACTGGGTATAGCTAAATGAAAGCAGTGCCTTACAAAGATTGCATTCTCATTTGAATGGGGGAGGAAGGGGAGTGAACATCTCAAATCTATTGCTTCAGATCGTAAAAATGAAATCATGGACTCACTTATTCAGCTTCAGTTCCAGACTGTACATGGCAGTGGAAAGTCACTAGGAATGTAATCTATTTTTAAAGAAACACCGTAGTGCTTTAGTATCTTGGCTCCCACTCCATCTATAATGTCCCCAGACGTGATAAGACAATATTGAGCTTTAAAGACAAAGAGTTAAACTCAATTATTTTGCTGCCCTCCTTATGAATTTTAGTGCAAGTTGAAAAGGCATGAATAAAGACTATAATTGGGTTCAAGATGACATTCGTTTATGTCATGAATGATATTGTCAACCCAAATTCTCTTTCAGAAGGTGTTATCCATAAAGATTTCCTTGTCTCCTCACTAGCTATGCCTTCCCTCTGATACTAATGAAGCAGGTAGATGTGCCTGGCAGTGTCCAGGTATACAGGACATCCTGAGCCTTCCTCGCTGGTAGGAGTAATGCCATGAGACTAATGCACAAATTCAGGGGCACCATCCTCACTCTCACTGTGGTAATCATTGCTTTCAGGGAGGGGCAACCATTCTTCCCTGATCAAATGAAGCCTCTGAGAAGGGACTGGGTAATCTGCAAGAATTTTCCAGTTCAGCTCCCTTACAGAAGTCAGGGAGAAGAATGTGGTCTAGGGGAGCAAAGCACTGCACAGCTACGAGAGCATGAAGGATCACCTCTTTTCACCTGGCTTCCTACAGCTTCCAACCAGCGTTTCTGTGATTCCTACTGGAGGAGTCCCTCTTTCTTCTCCAATTAGAAAGACAGCCTTGGGAGCCTGCCTTTATTAGGTTAATATTCATATTCCTGAAAATGCCTGGGTCACATTTTCAGTACTGTCTTCAATGCTTAAATCTTGGTGACTTTCACAAGTAGGGCTATCAACATGTTTAATGTCTTTGGTTTTAGGCTCTGTAGTCACTCAGACACAAATCTTATATGTATGTTTCAAGTATAATAGGAAGTAGGAGCACTATTAAAATAAAATTAAATAGTGATATATTTAAATGGTAGACACTTTTTGCTTATTTTATAAAAGTGTAGTAATCTCCTAAATTTAATTAAGCCAGGCTGAGAGCATGAAGAAAGGGTTCTTTAGCATAAATGTCTTTGAAGTTTCCAGAGGAGAGTAAGGTATATAACTCCGAATAAGGGCATCTCACAAGATTTCACTCCACTGAAATTAAAGTGCATGCTCTTACTTCAGGGACTGTACTTCCATCATCTCCAGGGTATTAGGTTTGCAGCACGTGCTACTATGAGTTATGCTACATTGCCCAGACAGGTCAAAAGGACAGAGAAAGAGAGAAGAGCCAAATAATCTGTAGGAATATGTTGAACTGCAGGAAAGGAGTATTTGCATTTTGGTCTCTCTCTACCTATGCACTGTGGGATATTTTCACTGTGAAGGCTCACATCCTGCTCTGAACAGAAGTCAGTTATTATTTCCCTCATTTCACAGTTTATACCAGGTCATTTCTTGCAGAGGTGGGAACAGAATCTTGGTTTCTCACATGGCAAATTTAGTCACTTTTTTCTAGCTATGAGATTCTAGCAGCTGCTTTCCTTTAATCAAGAAGAGACTCGGGAGCCTGCTTCTCCAGTACATTATTGATGCCTTGCCAAATGCTTGCGGAATCTATCACTTAAATCTATATCAAACCTTCTTTAGTAGCTGATCTACATAAAATACATCAGTTGCTTCTCTAAATAGTATTTGTCTGGTAAGGTAACTGAAAGTTTGCAGTTCAAACCTGGATGACATGCTCTAGTCTTCTTTTCAGTTTTCCTTTTCTTAAGGCTTCTGCTTACATAATGAAAAAACATCCTTAACATAATTTTGCCTCAAAACCTGTGCAAATCTATCCATTTGTCTAGGTGGTGAAGAGAAGTGAAGCTGTGTTTCGGTCACTTGTCACATATTTTGATTGCTGGTGTCACACCTTGACAAACCTGAAAGGTGCGAAGCAGGATTGCTTTCTGCTACATGGGCCACATTTATGCTCACAGGCTTCTGTTGTTGTCACCAACTTGTTTTATGTAAAATGTACCAATTTCTGGAGGATTATCCTAGCTCAGTAAATCTTCTTGAGAACTAATTATTGTAACAGCGTTGGGGTATTTTCATCAGCTCCCTGGAAAAATCCAGTTATTACCATCAAGCAGTGACAATGCGCACATATTGTAAGGTGGCAGAACTCTTGTGTCATGAATGTAATACAAAAACATTTGTCTCCAGCTCAGACACATTCTGTCAGAGCATCCTCAACGCATCTCTCCTGAGGAGTTAGATTTGACACTTGGAATGGCTGGCTGTCTACTCATCCACCCACTTGTTCTCAGGGTTTTTCTTTGCCTAGCAGGAGTGGGTACAGGGTTCATGGAGAACCCGGAAAGTAGGCTATTAAGTGACCTAGATTATTGCGGGGGGGGGGTTCTATTTCTGTGTTTCTTGGCCTATGTGCTTATGTTACTTGTTTTGTCTCCAGGGCAGGATAGATCCAGCAGGAAATCTGGTAGGGGGAGTAGAAGATGTATTAAGGAGAGTGGGCTGTCTACAGAGAGAAGATGATGGTGAATAAAAATAATGGACCCGAGGAATAACTGGAATACAAAAATGCAGTTGAAATTCAATCCTTTCTTATGTTTGTGGCTTAACATGTGTCAGTTGGCACATTAACAGTAGCATATGGGTTGCTCTGATGTGAGTTACTGCATACAGTATGTTATGTTCAGGCCTAAAATGTGTAATTCTTTTGGATTAGTGTTGGCAGATTTCAGTGTGCAGCGTACAGTAAATGTTCATAAATTTAATATATTTATAAGCTTTTCTGTGGAGCTCATTGCCTTCTGATCTGAGAACCTCCCAAGCAGCTCTGCAGAGCCCAGTACTGATAATTCCAATTTCCTTTCTGAGGTAGGGATTGCAACAGAGCATCAGCCACAGAGCAGAATCCAGACACCTCCCAAGTCCCAGCCCCAGCTCTTCTTGATGTTGCTACAGGGAACCCTTTATATCACTGAAGAAAGTATGGTTCCCTGGTAAGCTAGTGGCAGGTAATCTAGCTTTAGTGCTTTCTACCATATGCTTCCTCTGGCTACCACAGCTTAAGTCGAGTACCTTCCAAACTACTTCCTTGCAAGTCATCACACCATCCTTACAAAACTCAGTTGGAATACAGAGGACGCAGCTTACAAGTGTTTCTTTCTTTTCTTTCTTTTTTTTTTTTTTTAAGAGCACATCAACAAATAAGGACATTCCTAACTAGCCCTATGTAGGCCCCAAACAGGAGTCAACGCTTGTACGAAAACCAGGTAGTTAGGTTCATTCTTGCTCCCTGGCTCCCACCCCACTGAGGAACAACAGGCAGGTGTGGCCTTACCTGCCCCTGACCAACCTAGAGGATATGGAAGGTCTCAGAGAAAGAAAGAGCAATGTTGGAGTAGCTAATGGTTCTGAAGTAGAACAGAGGCAAATCATTAATTTCTTTAAAGCTGATTTCAGTGCAGTCTGTCTGTTCATTCCATCCGCTGAAATTATTGATCATCCCATGCTCTCAGTGAAGTGGGAAAGCTCTGGCTGGGGCCAGCTCCCTGAGGTTTTTGTCCCATCAGCAGAAGGCTTAAGTATCATCAGGAGAACAAAATCATTGGCAGAATGTATCTTGAAAGCATGACACTATTGCTCAGCCTTGCAAAATGTTGTTCATTTGGCTGGGGCAAGGAATATTTTCTGGAGATATGCATAACATTTTTTCAGCCTCTTGCTAAAACTGGTCAAATTGACTTTTGTGCTTGGGAAATGCATGTGACTCCATGTTGCGCTGGCTACTAGTGGTGACTGAAGAAGAAGGAAATCTTTTACAAAATGTAGAATTGTAAAGGTGTTGCTTTGCTTTTGCTTAGGGCTTTGGTCTTTAGCCTGCTTAACAGAATTGGTAATTTTTTTACAGTGAGGAAATGCATGCAATTTTTTTTTGAAGACCACCTGTACCTGTTCACCTTTAAAGCCTTATTGTGACTGTCTAACCTGATCTGAAGACAGATTTCTCAGGATTATTTAAAGGAAAAAATGCAACCAAAAAGTGGTACTTTCAATGAGTTTTCAACTATGAAAATTTGAGTTCTATTGAGATTATTTAAGAAGGAAAAAGAAAGTCTTTTTTATTGTTATTTCTACCAGGAAACTAAAAACTCCTTCTCCATAAAAACTCCGTAGTAAAAACTACGCAGTCATTGGCTGACGTGAACAGCACTGACATGGGCCAGTTTTTACATTGGGGTCTATCAGCTAACTCTCACCCATCTCTGAACAGAAGTAAAATTTTACCTCCAGCATGGGTCGAAGCCTCCAGGCCTGGAGGAAGCAACTCTGGGCTTCTCCTGGGACCCCAGGCATGCACAGCTACCTGCAAACGGGCAGTCATGTCTTTTGAGAGTTAATCTTGCTCTTGTTCATTGTTATGGGGACTTACATAGCCCCAACTCCCAGTATCCGATCAAAGCAGTATAATGTCTTTTTAGTGCAAGTCTAATGAGTTGGCACCTGTTCTCCATGTCCAGTTTTCTCTCTACCTCCAACATGAGGCTTCATATATTCCTCTCTGATAGCATTCACTACTCCCATTTCTTCCATCATTTATTGAATTAAAAAATGAAACTTGGTAGTCACTGGGCACATTCATCAAAGGACTGGCACATGCAAGCACATAAACCACACTGAGGCAAACCTTGCAAGCCTGGGAGGGGACCCAGTAACACTGGCACTGGTGGAAAGGGGCATCTACCTTGCCCTTGTGGTGCACCACCAAGCCGGGGTAGGAGTTAGGAAGACGGAGCCCAAAAGCCTCCACTCCCCTGCAGACAAACTCACCCGTCAGCAAGCTGTCTGCACCCAGTGATGGGCACACGAGCCCTGCTGGGTGAAGTGGCGCCAATCGCCAGCCCTCGGGCTGCCGAGCCGTTAGGAAAGGCGTTGCTCAAGACAGAGAGGAGCTGCAGGCAGGCCGGGAACACGTGCTCAAATGCTGGCATACGCAGAAGAGCAGAAACAACGGCAGCCCCCTTGGGTGCTCACCGGGGGGTGCACGGGAAGGTCCCTCCCATCAAACACAAGGCAGAAGGCAGCCCATTTCCCTGCTTCTCACATGGCATCACTTGCACAGGCATTAAATTTACAATGTGATGTACCAGCAAAAATACCATTGGTGAAATCAAGCCCAAGAGAACAGGCAAACTCTCTCTGTGGCTCTGGAGTTTATTTAATTCTGGGTATTTAACTGCAGTTTAATATTAAAGTGTCGATAAACAAAACAGAATTCAGCGAAGGACCTACAAACGCTCAAGGGTTTGGAAGTACTAATTCTGAGGGAAATGCTAAAGAGCAAAGCAGAAATCGGTATGTGTCAATTAAATTTGGGGCATAAAACTGCTAATATTTGAAAAACAGAGGATAAAACAGAAAAGGAATTCTTGACTCAGCAAGCTGTAGCATGATCCAGACTAATGACATGAAACTAGCAGAAATCAGTGTCTTCCCAGAGAAACTGGTTAAAAAAATTGTTATTTTTACTTAAAATACCACCAAACATAAAACCCTCAATAACCTAGATTGGGCAAAAATTAGAAATGGAATAATCCTGCACTTGTAGTAGGACAGATGGACAGGGAAGGGATGATTTAATACATTTTGTCTAGCTCTAATTTATTATTCTAACAGTAGAAAATCAAATTAAGTTATTGCTAAAGTAGTTATTTGACTACTGCTGTAATTTCCCTGTTCACCATTTCCATTAGCTTTTGGCTTTTCAGAAGTTTTCTCTCTCTCAGTTGAAACTTGCTAAGTGTTTAATCACTCAGCGTTTTAAACCAGTTTACTTGAAAGCTTGAGCAAAACCTCTTTTTTCAGTCAAACGAAGGGAGTTCATTTCACTAGTACACATACTGGAAGTGGTTGAAATGTCAAGTAAAAATGTCTCTTGACATGCAAACTATTAATAGTATTAGTGTGTATGTGTCTGTGGACACATCAAAGCCCTGATGCGCCTGCTTGAAGTTCCCAGCTGTTCCAGTATATCTACCTGGCTCCTGCAGGGTGTTAAAACATAGCCAGTAGATGTGTGTATATGTATTGTGGAAAAAGTGTAAACATTTTTATGTGATGATTTCACATAGAGCTGAGTGGGTAGCACCTACATAGAAGACTCGAAAATCAGGTGATTTTTTTTTGAGTCCATTTTCCTTCATACAGAACGTGTGCATACACAGGCACATGTGCACGTTCACAAAGCAGCACAAGCATTGGTGTATGAGGATGCAAAATGCCTAACAGCTGCTTATGGTACTAGGGTTTCAGGATTTTAGCCTCTCAGTAAGAACTTATGTACGTTTTCTTTCTTATCTTAAAAGAAGGGAAGGATGTCGGATCAATTTGTGACGAGGTAAAGACAAGAGATTAAGTTTGCGGTGGGGTTTCTCTCCCCTCCTTTTCTTGTGAGAGTGGCATAAAAAGGAGCCTCCATATTCCTCTCCCACATGCTGTCCTGAATTTCTCTCCTTTCCTCAACACTTAACTTTTTCTTGGAATGCCTTTATGTGCCAGATGACAGTGAGTTACTGTGCTAATTGCTTTATTCTTCAATAAGGACATTTACTATACCAAACTCCTACAATACTTATGTGTAAATTAGAATTTGGCCTTGGAACAGCCCTCTTTCAACAATTAAAAAGCTTTCTTGAATGGATAGCTCTGCATATAAAAAGGCTTTGTCTTGGAGAGTTTTTTTTATTTATCTTTCTTTTTTCAGCTTTAATAGCTGTTTTACCCTTATGTACTCATCACACAGGGTGCGAAGACTAATAAATCACCAAACGGCTCTCATTTATTACCAAATATGTAGTCAGATCTATTCTATGATACAGAATTATGGAGCCCCACATATAAATTCCCTTCTTTAATTAACAGTGTTCTTCAAATATCTGAGCTGAAGTTTTAGACAAATGTTTATCAACCTGTCAGCTATGTTGAACAGTGTTGCAGCTGCATGACAATCACATAGAGCCATGGGGAGTAAAAGAGGAACTTACCACTTATTCCTTTTTGCTCAGAGAAGAAATGATAATTTTAGTTATACTTTGCTCGCTTGCAACAATAAAAACAAAACGAAGCCACAGAAGAAAACTGTCATGTTACACCCCTTCCATCTGGCCTGTGCTACACACCCACATATCCCGTCATTCTACAAATTAATCTTTCACACATTTTTTAACAAAAAAAGTGTTAATGTTATAGAAGAGAAAATAAGGTAAACAGAGAGCTGTGTAAAAATACATTAACATTAAAATATGGTGGCAGTTATGGATTTTCTTAATTGAATAGGAGAGTAAATATTCACATCAAATCAATGCCAATGGCATGCAAATTAAAGCTACATTAGGGCAGCCTTGATATAGGCATTACCATTTTTTGACACTTCTGTGATTTAAAATAAAGTGCAGAGTTTATTCGTGAATTTTTTCCTCCCTTCTTTATGTTATTTTTGAGTGTGTAATTTGCCATTACAGAGCAAAATCCTCTCTCCTGTGCCCTCTTATGTTATGCTATCTTATTTTTTTCTTTGTCTATGGAAGATCCTGTATTCACTGGTCCAGTTTAATTTAGGGTTAATACTATACCTCTCCCTGCTGCAGGAGAGGGCTCTTCAGGCAGCTGCCTCCAGGTCATATCTGGCCCTCTGACACAACCAAATAACCTGCTGAAAGAGTCTGAGGAAAGGTACCTCTGATTCACCATGCTAGGACCTACAGATGCTCCCATCTCCTAGCTCCGCTTCTAGACCTCCCGCTAGATATTTCTTTCATCTAGTTCCCTGCCAAAATTGCCAAAAAAACAAATGGAGAAAAACAGGGCCCTGTCACCACAAGGAAGGAAAACCTGGCAGGTGCTCTTAGAAGCTGCCTGGCTCTGTAGGTAAGAGTACAAGGTGCAAAGCTCATTGCCTGGCATGAAAGTCAACTCCACTGGGAGGGTGGGAGGGAGGGACGGAGGGAAGTGGGACCAATGGATCTATACAGGATAAAGATGAAGATGTTGGCATGGATGAAATAATGCCAACAGCTGCTGTGTAGAAGTTTTAGCATTGTGGGGATTATGCAGATACTTCCTCCCAGATAACTGGAGGGAAGTTGAGCTCTTGGTCTGTGAGGCAGCAATAGTGTCATATGTGCAGCCTGAGTTACTACAGCATTTAATTTAGTCTGGAAACTTCTCTCTTCTCTGGCAATTTTTCAGTCCTCATCAGTCACTGATGCTTTTGTATGCTGTCTCCAGCTTTTATGAAGATAGGCCCACAATCACACCACAGTGCACCCAGAACAAGCTGAATGTACACACTAGCTCATGCAGTGCTCAAAGCAGTCAGACTCAAAGCTCTCGTGCAGGAAGGCAGTGTGGCCCTATAGATTAGAAAAAGCAGGGTAGTCAAAAAGCAATACCATATCCCCAACTTGACTGCTCATCCCCACTCATAGGGACTATGTAGGTGCTCCCTAAAATCAACCACAGCAACTACAAGGGCCAACTGCATGCCTTGGAAGCAGCTCACAAATGGTGAAAAGAGTTGTTTACTGCTGCAAGGACAGCAGAACTGCCTCGGCTTAGCAGGCTTTAGTGCAAAAGAGTCTGTGAACCTTTGCTTCAGAGGGCACAATGCTAAATTGGGCCATGAGGAAGATGAAGATGGAGGGGTCTGTGAGACCTTTCCTGCTTTGTCTTGATGAGCCCCAACTCTCTCACTAAGACTGATTTGATGTGGGAGATGGGGGCTAGGGACTGCAAAAGCTTATGTTTTCGGTTTCAGTAACCACCTCGTACTAAAAGAGGAAGCTGAAAAGCTGCACTCAAAGCTTCCCATAGGCAGTAAAGACTACATTTATATACATAAATGTATCTAAATAGATGTCTTTCAGCTTCCTTCTCTTTACTCCCTAATTTCTTCTAACCTTAGTTTTCTCTCTGACTCCTTTCATTTTTTTTCCTCATCCTCCTTTTCTTTCTCCTTAACTCTTCTTTCCACCCTCATCCCCCATCTTTTCCTATTTCTGGTGCTCTCCTTTACATTTTTTCTTCCCTATGCATTCCCAGGTTGGTGGGGGTTCAGGGAATTTTTCTCTTTGCTCCAAGGAAATAAGAAGGGAACTTCAGAGTTAGTAAGCCATGGTGCTGAGTCCTAATAGTAGCCTGACACTTATTTATTGCTTAGCTTTGGGGAAATCCACCTCATGCTCTGTCTCTGCTTTTTAATCTGAAGAACAGGGATGATAAATACCAAATGCAAGGACAGTTGGCTGTAATAGTTAACGGTTGCACAACACTTTACATATCTAACGATTATATCTGATCTTCATCACTAGAAGCACTTAGAGCTCCTGCCACTGTCACCAAGACTGTATCTGAATGTGATGATTAATGAGCTTATAGCAGCATTTTGCTGTTGAAGTTAATGTTGCTTCCTGAGGGCAGCATGCCTGATGAGAGAATTTGCAGCAGTCCATACACTGTATCGATTCGAAATGCCACTGTATGTTTTAATTAGCTTCTAACCATTAAAAATTTGTGCTGGAAATTAAAATGGCACATATGCTTATGCAGCAAATGTACATACCAAAGAGGTGATCATTAGGCAAAGTTATCAACTTCAATGCTGAATCACCACTGGCAGTTAAAACTCATCTTTGTGGCAGTTAATATATTACCACGGCTTTTCTTTTTTGTTAAGTTTTATGCCAAATATCCACTTACATCTGTTTTCAAGCCTTGAGGAATGTATTTCTTCACCCACACTATCTTTTGAGAATTATAACATGTTATAAAAGTTTAATTTTGAGGGATTGTGGTTTAGAAGTAAATACCAGGGAGCAGACTCCATTGAGGTTGGTGAGAAAGTGGTGTGCTGGAATGAAATTCTGTATTGTGAGCAGTCCTTTACACTACCAGACGGTCTCCATTAAGTCATTTTAAAGGTGCTCATTACCACAGTATGTAATTATTTCATAATCTGTTTTGTCCTTACTCTCCAGCATTGGGCTATTAAAGAACTGGCTGAAGAAACCTCATAATCAGTGGCAGTTATTTTTGAGAACTCACGAAGGACAAAGAGAGTGCTCTATCCTTAAAAGAGGATAAAAAGTGGGAGACAGAATTAAAAGCCGGTTATCAAGCTTCATTCCTCAAAAAAATATTAGAACAAACAATCAAACATTTTAAGAAAACCTAGAATACAACAGAGAGATGAACAATGGTCCACAGTGACTTACCACAAATAAACCATGTTAAGAAAATCTAACTGCTTTCTGAGACAGGTTAAGAGGCCTCGTGGGGAGGGGGAATGGTAATAGATACCATATCTTGCATTCAGCCAGGCTGTTCACATTATCTTACCTGATGATTTTACCAGGTTACTAGGGAACCTGTAACCTGGTTAAGGCTAAGTTTCATCTGGCTAAGATGAAACTAACTCACGGTTGCAGGCCTGGGTAGAAAGCCATACACACAGAATCAGTATCAAAGATTCACTGCCAAACCAAAGGGATATATTGAGTCCAGTTCTGCAGGTGTCTTGTCCTACCTAGATTTGATTCATTTTTTCATTAACAATATGGATAGATGGATCAAAAGTACAACTCTTAAATTTGCAGATGACACCAGCTTGGAATGAGCTGCAAGCACATTGGATGAAAAGATTGTAATTCAAAACGGTTCTGACAGATTGGAAAATGATCTGAAAAGGCTGGGTGCATAGCAAATAGGACGAAAGCAAAAGTCTCTGCTTAGGTAGGAATAATCAGCTGTGTAAATATAGGATTCAAAGTAAGGGAAGGATGTGGACCAGCCAGCCAGAATTTAGAAGATTAAAACAATGAAGTAAAATCTGAGAAGCATGACCTACAAGGATCATGTAGGGTTGTTTAACCTAAAGAACACCAAATTGAATGAGCTATGATAGCTGACCTCACATGCATAAGGTATGGTGTAAGGAAGAAGTAAACTCTTCTGCATAGCTACTCTGAGTACGGCAAGATGTAATGAACAGGCAGGATTTGGTGCAGACACCAGGAAAATCTTATTCTTTAAAAGGATAGTTAAGATAGGGCACAGACTGCCAAGAAGGACTGTGGACTTTCCTTCAGTGGAGATTTTCAAGAACAAACTGGGTAAGCGTTTGTCAGGACCTATATAGATACGGATGATCCTATTTCAGACCAGGAAGTGAATGAAGTTCTCTCTTGAAATTCATTCTATCCCTCCCCCTTTCTTTTCTTTTTTTTTTTTTTTTCTGTGGTTTCTGCATTATCCATGGGAGATATAGAACTATTTTGTGCCTCAACTTCACACCAGCAAGATAGACGTATCAGAGGCCAAATTATACAAATTGATGGAAATGACAGGCACTGAACTTGGCTGTCTCAAACCGATAATCACTAGAGGTTTGCAACTCATACAATTTATCATCTGTCCTTGCTTTATCACCAAAAGCAGATATTTGCCAATCATAATGTAAAACAAATCAGATATTGTTGTCATGACTAAATGCTCTTAAATGCATTTAAAGCTTTACAGACTAGATAAATGTAAATATTTAAAATATTCTAAAACAGTAGAAAATGAGATTGAGGAAGGAGAGAAAGAGAGACAGTAGAACAGTGACATTGTGCAAGTTAGTTTAAATAAAGAATCTTATCAAAGCTACTGACTACTTGTTCACATCTGTCCAAATATAACTTATGCCATATGTCCTACTATGTAAGTCAGCTTGGAGGCAGGACACTTCCCTAAACAGCAATTCACTTCCTGAGTCTGCTGTATCTTGCAGAGAAATAGATGAAGAAAATGATACGTCGCTGAAATAATCTCAGAAATAAACCTTCTAAATAACCTTCTAAAAGCCCATGGGAAACAAAAATCCTTTCTCTTCTCTAACAGCACAGTTAGCTGAATTACTTGTCTAGTAACATGTTAGGGACCATACTGACAGTGATACTGTTCTCACAATAAGCTGCTCTCAAAGATATCAAATGCCTCAGTTTTACTTCAGCTTTTCATTATTGTCAGAGTGGTAAATACCCTCTTGTAGGTCTCCTAAGTGACCATCCTCTTATCAGGGAAACATAGCTTACAGCTGCAAACACTCTGCTTCTGAACCAGGTTGGACTCCCAGGTACGGCCAGTCGGTCCCTTTATCAGCTTTTTATCATTCTCCGAGGGCTTTTGCGGTTACCCTGCGAAGCGGAGGAGGGAGGGGAGACACAGCTGGGGCGAGGTGGAGTGCTTCGTAACTGAATGCTTCCCATACTCTAAGTGTTAAGGACTGGAGCTTTCAGGAGTAGTCTAAGATAAAAATATCAAAATTAAAATCCTGTTTCAGATACCAGAAGTCTCCTTATGGCTCTAAGAGTTTAATTTTCATTTAAACATCAATAAATACAGGCATAAGGGTTTAAGATGAATTATGTAAGCCCTTTAGCCATAGCCATTACATTCTGCCACAAAAATGAGCTGCTGTTCTCACTTTATTTTATGGGCTCAGTGTAGCCTGTTGTTATTGTAGCTGCCAAATAAAAACCAGCAAACCATGCAAATGAAAATATAATCTTTTATGCTTTCATAGTCTTAGGATAAACTGGCATGTGCAGTTTTAGAGGAGCATTTTTTTCAAGTCAGTACCGTTATGCCTCTGTCTTTGGAGTCCACCTGAGTGGAGGGAGATGCCAGCAGCTTCTCAGTCTGGCCCCTCAGTCAGCTTGGACTAGGAGAGCTGCTGTCTGTAGGGATGAGATCTGCTCTCTACTCTCTAACTTCAACAGAATCACAAACTCACCGTCAAGAAAACACGAAATAGCTTCCTGACATTACGCAGAAAAGATGGATTATGGATCCCTTTCATAAAACTGGAAAATCCTCTTGCTTTTAAAAATAATCAGTTTTCCACTTCTAATTTCTCTGAAGCCACCTTGTTCCCTATTAGGAGAAAATATCCCATGATTTTCTTGGAGCCATGTGTTTCCCTAAGGTCTGTGGCACCCCAAGAGAGAAAAACATGCAAAGTAATCAGGACAGAGAACAGCAGCTAAAGCAGAGTAGCAGAAGCACACAAATTCAAATACAAATATATAGGACAAAACGTGTAACAAGCTTAAAAGGTGTGCAACTCACAGCAGTACGTGAAGAGGGAAAAAAAGAAGAGCCAAGAAAGAATCAAGAAAGGGACAGGAGCTTATTCATGAAAGGAAAAAAATTGGAGTGTACAGTAAGCACAAGCAAATATACTTTCAAGCTAATTACAGCAGCACATAACAACTGTGTTAAAGGCAGGATATCTTGTTGAGAGTATTAGCATATGGAGTAATATATTACATTTACCTCGTAACTTTTCTGCACTGAATTGAGTTTCCGAGATTGTCTCCTTCACCTTTGCTATGTCTTGTTTCTTCCTTTTGTCTGTCTAGCTTTCTTTTAGTAGTCACATTCACTGGTGATAACATTTTATATTTTGTACTTCCTAGTGGGAGCTATGCTGGATTCTGACACCCACTCTTGTGCAGAGATTTTTACATATTTTTTTTTCTCTTCCACCCGTTTTACACAAGATGGTAACATATGGCCTTGGGTGATTAAATGATTTAGTGAATGAACTGAGCCGAAAGAGCAGGCTGATTGGAAGAAGACAGCTTCTGTTTAGGCATAAATGTCTTTGTAATCTGTAAGGATAGGAAAGACATTACAGAAAAGCATGAGACAATTTAATTGGGTTTTGGTTAAATATTGTATTTTTCAGGTCTGCTTTAAATATAGTGAAATAATAATATAGTACCCATTACTTACTTGTTTCTACAGCATGCCCTTTTAGAAAGGGCACAAAAAAAACCCCAGACGAGCATGGATGTGTACACCCACATACAACGTATAAAGAGGGAAAAACTAAGCAAGCAGAAATTCCTTCCTTTTGTAAAACTAAGTTGGACTGTTGATTATTTTTGAACAATGCAATCCTACAGAACTTTGTGTTCAGCCATGATACTAATCAAAATGATCTCCACTTTTAAACTTTCTAATAACCAAACTCATTGCAGTACATAGCAGGCAGTATGCAATCTCAATAGGAACTGCAAATGGTTTTGTGGAAGAAGACATCCTCTGGGCACTTTCACCTAATAAATTCTGTGCCTCGCCAGGATGCCAGGGCTCTTCTCCTTTGGTGCATTACGATTTGCTTCTCTGGTCTTTTTGAACTTCAGGTCTCACATTTGTTATACATTTGGGGAAATACGTCCGTGTTCTTGTGAACTGGAGCGTGGGGTGGGTCTGTCCTGGACTACACATCTGTTCTGTTGTGGCCCAAAGTTCTGGGAGACTGGACTTAAGCAGCCAGGTGTTCCTATGCTAAATATTCAAAACTGATTAATTTGTATCCAAAACAAGACATCTTTTGAGAGGAAACATTTATACTCTAGTTCCAGTGATGATGTGCATATTATTAATGCTCAACAAACAAATTTAAATGAACTCCAGTTTAAGTCTTCACCCATAAGGCCAGTTCCATTGTTTATGAGCAAATTTTTATTAAGAGCCTTGAAACTGTCTCAGGATATAAGAAAGAGGTCAGTGAACTCAGCAGTTTTACCGACGTGAAGCAGCAGCCATAGCTTAAAGCTATACAAATCTATGCTCCAGCAAAAGACAGCTGGACCCACAGAAAGCGTATCAGTGGTGCCTGTCCTCAACTTGCAGGATGAATCTTGGTAGCCATCAAATAGAAAACTTCAGCACATGGTGCTCCTTTTTCTCTACATGATAGAATCTGAAAGGAGAGAAACGTTTTTGGCTGACGTGCTAAGAAAAGCTCTTAGCTGAGCATATCCTGATGGCTTATCCAGCATAACTAGGGCTGATAAGAATTACTGATCCAGTCAGACTCTGGCACAATAAGATGCACATTTAGCCAATTCATGCAAAGGCTGTATTATATTATCTTGGCACTCCCCCAGAACTGGTTCCCCAGAGAGAAAAGTCAGTTGCATACTGACATCACTTGAACCTCAAGTGTGATGACAGCTCCAGAAACTATTTAACTTTTTTTCTGAAAACCAGACTGCCATTAATTAAGTTTCACTTCAACTTAAAAAAAAAAAGTCAAGACTGCCATAATCACAAGTCTTGATTTTCACTTCTCTGGGATACATAACCCTGAAGATATTTGCTGCTGTACCTCCAATCCTATCAGTCAAAGCATTCTGGGAGAGTTCTTAATCCACCAAGAGGGGACCCACTTTCTATTGTCTTATCAATCAAAACAGCAGTAATGCATATAGGTGATGGTAACTCATCCAAAATAAACTATACAGAACATAAACCCAGAACATACGGCTACAAATAAGTGGCTTCCACTGTTGATTTGTTTTTTCCACCGAAAACAAAGTGGACAGAATGAATGGTAATTAGTATAGCACTGCTTGACAATTTGAAGAAAACATAAGAAACTGTTATAGGAGGGACAAGAAGGAAATATTAGGGGCCAAATTTGCAGCAGTATAACTTGCAGCAGTATAACTGTAAGATGTTAACATATATATGTGTGGTTTTGGACTTGTGTAACTTCATGCAGTCAGCTTTGACTTTGGTCACATCACACACTTCTGCTGGACTCTCCTTAAGAAAGGTATCCAAGAACATATAGAGCAATTCAAGCTACAGAAATGAATGCAATACATACACTTCAAGGCTCAGAGGCAAAGCTGGCATCTGCACTGCAACTTGCTACATATTAATCAATCTCTTGAAGATGACCTTATCTCCATCTTTTATTATTTTGAACAGTATCAGGAGACTGAACCATATAAGCTTTTTGAAAAAAGGCTACAAAACCTAGAAGTTCTATCAGAAGTGCAGATGCGAGCAGAAAAGATCTGGAGCAGAACCTCTACCAGAGCTGCAGGCACTCCCGCAGCACCACATTGCAATGTCAGCGTTGGTTATGAGCCAAAGGCCTTCAGGCTTGCATGTTGCCTGGAGGATATAAATGAGAGTCAGCAGGTGCAAAGGTGCAAGAAGTGCAAAATTGCATGATGTCTTCCCAAACTGTGTTTATGCAGTAAATGAGATTCATTTTTTTCCACACTAAATTGAGACCATTTTTATTTTCCTTGGCTTATGAATGTTCTTAGCTCAATTTTTGTGTGTGTTCTCTGTGGTACCTTGGGATGCCTGAGGTGATTTATAAATATGTGTAGAGACCAGGTGTATTGCCAGATGTTTATGTCCCTTTACAACAAGGCTTCACAATCCCTTCCGATGAAACACCCATTTTATATATATATTTTTAATAGAAGATCAACTAGACTACAGGGTATTTATGAGTTTTCCCAGTGTAGAAGTTTTTCTTTATTCACTTTTCTATCATCTTATTTCCATATTTAAAACAATGCTAAGTCTTTAAAATGCTCTAAATACTCTTTTAAAATTAGAGCTCCTTTCCCATAAAAAAAACGCAGACAGATGTCAACAGTTCAGGTTTAAATGAATCAAGTTTGACTTGCTGCCAAAAAGATTTTTAATGTTAAAGTGTTACCTATACTCACTTTTTTTCTGTTTCACCCCATCTCTTATTTGGAAATTGTAAAAATTATTACTATAATGTAAGAAATAACTCATAGCCTAGGCTTAGACTTAGCAGTCTGAATAGGCAAAAAGGACAAAGAGTGACTAAGTGATTTGCCTAGGGTCATATAGACAAGTGATAGAATGGGGAAGAGAATACAACCTGATTTATTTACTAGCCAACACAGCAAATACTAGGTGAGCGACATTAAGGTTTTCCTCAATACATCTTAAAATGTAAAGAGGTAAGCAAGCGCTCATACCTATGAGGAGGTGCAAATAAGTGAACTGAATGCATACATACCAACGTCCCATGAAATCTTACTTTAAAATTATTTGAAAGTTCTGGATGCTGAAAAACTCCGTAAGGATCCGGTAAACTTCATTTGCTGAATGTCCACTTTATCAAAGTTTTTGAAGCTGTTTCACATTAAGCAGCCTTATTCTTCCCAGAATTCTGTATCACTAGAATGACCAAGCTGCCTCCCTCAGTAAAGCTGCACTTGTATAAATAAGTATTCATAAAATAAGGTCTCAATAACACACCCTTAGCAGTTGGTGACATAGCTTATACTAGGAAGGAAGAACCAGGATACAACTCACAAATCTAGGACAACAAGGTTAATGTAATTGTCTCCAACATATTTACTGATAGGTCAAATATACATAATTGCAGAAGTTATTTGAATGTTTTAAATGTGTAAAGGCTGTAAAACTATTTTCAACTGTATCTGCTATTAAAATACTTTTAACATTTGTTTTTATAATTTAAAGAGAAAGAAGCTTAGAAGATACAGGAAAGATGTTCAAGAAATGACAGACAGCATGGAGTGGAGTACTGATTTTTCCTCAGATAAAGTGATTATTAGCACTCAGGAGACAATCAGGAAAACATTTAGTCAGCATCTTTGCTGTTGTGTCTTAAAGACAAGGACAAAAAAAAATCAGGTTCCAGGTGTAATAGAATATTGAACATGCTAAGAATAGGAAAAAACATAAATACAGAATCATATCAGTATCTAAGATGGACTGAAACACTATGAAGTTAATAAAAAAGCCCCAAACTGAGTCTGCATGAGCAATCAGTTAACCAAAGGACAGAGAAAAGTGTATTCTTTTGTATATATACTATATATATGTTTGTAACGCTTGCAGCATATGGACACCTAGGTGCTAGCTGCTGTGTTATATACATAGCAGTGCTGTCAAATAAATTAGGCACAGCTAGGGTTCAGTATGTTTCTTTATGACGGTTTTCTATTACTGAAGGAGACTAAATACTTGCCTTCAACTTTTATATCTAGTCAATCAATTTTGGATATGAATACATAAACGAGTTATTCCTCTTTAGAGCCTGAATCTCTGTTGGTGATCCTTCTTTTTATCAAAATACTTGCTTACATTAAATGTTTCCCTGAAATTGAGGGGGAGATAGGGAAATACCCATCTCCTCATACGAGACTTTTCCTAGGAACAAACTGAAAGACACAAATATTGTATACGTGCCATATATTTGCAAGATAATGAAGGTCCATGCTGAATGCATACAGCAACCTGTTGCCGTCATTACAGGAGGTTCCAGTGGTTTCCAGTCTGCCTGGGTAAACGTAACAATCTTGTCAAAGACCTTAGCTGTGCAAACCTGGTCTCTGCTGCCTTTGATCCCATATTCCAGCCACCATTAAGCCATGGTATTCTCCAAAGCTAATGACCTATTGCAAGGTCTAAGGAAGCACTTTTCGTCTCAGGCACCATTCCTACTACTCCTGCGCAGAAGCAGGCCTGAGTAGTCATAAACCATGTGTAATGCCAAACTTCTAGCACTGCTTTCCTTAACCTGCTTGCCACAACAGAAAGCATAAAGATTTTGCACAGAAATGCAACACTCGAGGTGAAAACTAGCCCAGCACATGGTAACCTTTCAAAAAGAGGTGAGCTGAGACACGCACATTTGGCACACGCCATCCTGACAGACTCTAAGATAACACTGCAACACCCAACAGATGGCCCTACCTGCCACCTCAGAGACCTGCGGTCAGCCCTAACTGGGCCATCAGCAACTCTAGACAAGCTTCTCATGGATGTGTCTGGAAAACGAGGCAGGATAAGGCTTTATTATTGCAAGGAAAAAGCGCAATGATGCGATCAGCATGAACAGCCCCGAAGGGCGCCCAACACCAGTCAGGAACACCACCAAGACCGTCACTTGCAACCGGCCGGCTCCCGTATCAGCGCACACGCCTTGGCCCCTGTGAGGGAGGGCCGGCTGCCTTCACCTCCCCCGCCACCCGACAGCGCCCAGGCGGCTCCGGGCCGCGCCGGGAGCACGACGAGGCCGCGCTTCGGCCGCCCTTCGGCCGCCCCGCCATCACCCCGCCGCCGTCCCGCCATGCACCGCGCCCCGCGGCAGCCCGCGCGAGGCCGCAGCCCGCGCGCCCCACCGGCCAGGCCCCGCCCCCTCCCGGCCGGCCGCCCCCCCACGGCCCCGCCCCTCCCCGGGCTCGGCGGGGCCCCGCCTCCTTCCGCCTTGGCTCCCCTCTGGGTCACGCCCCCCGGTCGCCTCTCGGCCTGATTGGCGGCGGCTGACAGCTTTCCCTGGACGCCCTCCTCCATTCAGCGAGCGGCTGGGGCTGTCAGTCAGCGGCGGCGCGCCGCTCCGGTTGGCGGCGGAGGCGAAGGGGGCGGGCCGGGCTGTCAGTCAGGGAGCGGAGTCCGAAGCGGGGAGAGGGGAGGGGGCGAACATCTGGCTGCCGCAGCCCGGGCCCGTCTGTGCCGCCGCCGCCGCCGCCGCCGCGCGCGCGCGCCTGTGCTGCGTGCGCCGGGCGCCCCCGCCCCGCCCCCGCCCGGCCCCGGCCCGCGCCCCTCCCCCCGCGCCCGGCCGCCCGGCCCGGGCTCCGCGCGCCGCCGGCCGTTGGGTGCCATGGGGAGCCGCTGAGCGCGGGGCCCGAGTCGCGCCGCCCGCTGCCCCGCTCGCTCCTCAGCTGCCGGCCGGGAGGGAGGACGGGGGGGGGGCGGCGGCCAGCGGGCCCGGGGGGGCGGGGAGGGGGGAGGGGGGCGAGGCACGATCCCGGAGCGGCAAGTGAGTGAAGAGGAGGCGGCTGGCGGCGGCGGCGCGGGGACTTCGGGTCGCTGCGGAGTGTGAGTGCCGCTGCCCCATCCCCACGGCCGCGGGCCGCGCCGGGGCCGGGGCCGGGGCGGCTCCGCGGGGCGGGCGGAGTTGGCGGGCGCAGCCGCCGCGGAGCGGGGCGGGAGCGGCGCTTCCCGGGCGGGCGGCACCGGCGGGTCCCGGGTTACTTTTCCTTTTGTCGCCGCGGTGACCCGAGGCGGCTTTTCCTGCGCGCCGGGCAGCCGCTTCCTCCCCGCGGGGCTGCCGCCGCCCCGGCGCGGCACGGCACGGCACGGCGCGGCGCGGCGCGGCGCGGGCAGCGGTGCCGCCGGCCCCGGCCTCCGCGCGGCGCGGCGGGAGGCGGCGGCAGCCCCGGCGCGAAGTTGTAGCCGGCGGCGGCGATGCGGAGCGCCGGGGCGGCGGGCCGGGCCCGCCGGGAACTTGCTGGGCGCTGAGGGGGGGCCCGGCGGCGCGTCCCCTGCCGGGCGGCGGCGGCGGCGGCGGCGGGGGGGCGCGGGCGGGAGGCGCTTGGCGGCGGCAGATGTCGGCGCGGGGCGGGCAGCGCCGGGGCGGCCGGGCTCGGCCGCGGGGCCGTCCGCCGCCCTTCCCGAAACACGGAGGTGAACTTCACAACTTGCTGGCGGTCCCCGAGGCGGCGGTGTCCCCGGGGCGGGGGGGACGGGGCCGGCCCGGGGCGGGAGGCCGTTCTCGCCCCCGGCCCGGGAGGCAGGTCGCGCTCGCAGGTACCCGCGGCGCCGGGCTCAGCGGTGCGCTGTCCCCGCTCCCTTTAATTCCGCTTGGCCGTCACGAGAAAAATAAGGCTGTAAGAATTTGCTAAACAGAGGTCCAGCTTTAGTGTTTGTGTGTCAGGATAGTAAAATAAATGGCAGTCCAAGCAACTGCGTAGGAAAAGTGATTTATGAGTAGAGACTAAGCATTTAAAACAACACTGCAGCAACATTAACAGCTTTTTTTTTTTTTTTTTTTTTTTTTTGGTAAAACATACTTCAAAGGCTTTGTAGCATTTATGTCGTATAAACGTTGAAATCTAGAGGACTGACATTGAAGTGGTTGGCTCTAAGTTGAGTAAATAGTTTTTTTTTTTTTTTTAACGAACCTCTGGGCTCAATAAAAATGAATCGGAATGGATTTCTTGGATAACCCTGTGGCTTGAGTATGCTGTCAATATATAAAGCAGTCCTCCAACTTAAAGCAGAAGTGTTGCTATGCTGCAAATACAGTAGAGCCCCATATGTTTAGGATTTTCTTTTTTTTTTCCTGTTAGAAAGTTTGAAAAAAAGAGACTTTGAAGTATTTTGTTTATACTAACAGAAGAGAAAAGTTCTCCTAAGAAAAAGCTGGTGGCAGGAGTGTAGAGGAGTAGCATATGGCATTAAAAGGAGCACAGCTGGAGGTAGCATTTCCATCTGAACATGATGTCAGAGCAGCTGACAGCCTGCCATCCCTCAGCCTTTTATTCTAACACACAGACAGGGAGTTAGTGTGTGCAGATCTGTGTGTGGAGAAGGTATCTCATTCCTCTCTAACATCATCTCCACTTTGCATCTGTCTCTCCTAGTCTGCTTTTTTTCCACCGATCTAACAGACCTGGAGCCAGCAAGACTCAGAGGAAAGGACTTAATCAGGTTTATGTGTACTAAAGGTAGGAGTAGCAATAGATTAGATACAGCATATTTCTGTTTTGGTGTATTGTTTATTGAATTTCAGAAAAAATCACATTACTTTTGTAACCAAGTTTAGAGGTAATATATGAAATTGAGTATTAAATAGGTAAGTAGACTTAGTCAAAAGGTTTGGGGTATAGTTTGAGAGTATCAGTTCTTATGCACATTGTCAGAATTAACTTCAATGCGTATTGTGAGAATTTCTTATTTTACAACATGGAGAGAGCAAGTTCATTCTTAATTTCTGAGACCAAAACTGAAAGGTATTTAGGGGCAAGCCTAATGATAGCTCTGGTTTATATTGTTGTATTGCATCTTTAAAATGACTTCAAGGGGACTTTAAGGAAATATACAAAACTGTATTTTTTTTAAAAAAGAGTCATTCTAACTAAAATGTGTTTGTTGTGAAGTCTTTCATTAAACTTCATGGTTAAATATCCAGCAGCCCAGAACGATAGCAGCATACAGCTGTAGTGTTTCTGAAAGATAGAAATCAGTTATGTGTTTAAAAAACTTTTGTACCCAGGAGAATAGATTGACTGGTTTCCTCTTTTTTTTTCCTCACATGTAGTATTTGAAATCTTTTATTTCAGCATAACAGTAATTATTTGAAGGAGTTTTTGTATTTGCGACTAATTTAGAACTTGTAGATTTGAGCTGCCTGAATTGGCCAGACAGCTGTAATCGCACTCCTCTATTCTTAATCTCTTTATCTGGGCAGCAGCTGCCATATGGCCACAGTCAGCTGGATCAGATGTTTATAAGCTTCCTTCTTCGTCCCTCTCTGTCCTTTCAGCCTCCTAATTTGATCACAGCTACCTTGTGAGCTGCCCTCCAATCTTTATTTTTAGCCCTCTTAAGGATTAGGATTGATGTTGGCTGTGGGGCACTTAAAGTGATTGTATTGTAAATCTTCATGCTTTACTCCAGCAATGGTATTTTACAGAATATAGTAGGGGTTGTGTTGTAAGTTTTAGTTCATCTTGGCTTGTAAGGGATGAGTATTTTTCAATAATATCTGCCAAGCTAGAGATCCACAATCTGTTTAGATGATTTGGGGAACATTGCTATCAATCATGAAAGAATAGATCAGAGAGGTTTTTAAGAGATTTTGTTTCCTGTTTGAGTTTTGACTTCTCTACTTCGAAGTTTTTTTCACCAAGGAAGGAGAATAGGAAAATACTTGGGTAAGAACAGTACTCGGGATACTCTTTAAATACGCACCCATGCACACACAGTCATGTTGAATCACTTTTTCTATTTATTTATTTATTTTTTTTAAGTTTGGTACTGCAAACTCTAAATGATGTGGGAGGGGAGGGAAATCTCTGTCCTTCTGCATTGGGGAAAGCGGTGTTTGTTGGCATTTTAGTCATTAGTTTTCTTTTGTAAATTCTGTGTGTTAGTAAAAATGTTTCTATTCTGTTGTACAGTATGGAGAAGATTTCAGATCTAAAATTGTGTTTAATAGAAGCAGAAAACAGCATGAACTAAATTTCTGAAAACCCTCATTTTGCTATCGGTCTTGATCAAAATTATTTCTCTGTGTCTATTTATGTTCTTTATGAAGGTTAGACATTCAGATTTTGGTATTTTAATACGTCTTCATGTACTAAACTCTCCTATTAATACAATTTCACTTTAAAAAGAATGTGAATGATCTGATTTTTTTTTCCCTCTGTGATGAGTATCACGCAAACTTGTGGCGTTTAACGATTTTTTTTTTAATTTTTGTTCTGCCTTCCTAGAGACACAATCTGGAGGAAGTTGCCTGAAAAAATAACTATTGAACAGATTTAATGAACAACAGTGATACTTTAAAAGAATTACAAATGTTACTGAGCGCTTATTAGAGCAGCCTATTTACCACTAAATGGAAGGCATAACTTCAGGGGTTGGTCAGGGAAAGAGTTGCCGTTGTACATACATGTTAAATAATCTTTGCATAGTGGCTGTATTAGAATTCTGTCAGTATAAATACTTGGGTTTTAGAATGGAATAATTTGGATTTGTCCATTCCCTTATTTTGACCTACATTTAATTTTTAAAAATCTTGTTGCTTATAGGTTATGAAGACAGTATGGAGTTTCCTGACCACAGTAGACATTTGCTACAGTGTCTGAGTGAGCAGAGACATCAGGGTTTTCTTTGTGATTGCACTGTTCTGGTAGGAGATGCCCAGTTCCGAGCGCACAGAGCTGTACTGGCTTCATGCAGCATGTATTTCCACCTCTTTTACAAGGACCAGCTGGACAAAAGGGACATTGTTCATCTGAACAGCGACATTGTTACAGCCCCAGCTTTCGCTCTCCTGCTTGAATTCATGTACGAAGGAAAACTCCAGTTCAAAGACTTGCCCATTGAAGACGTGCTAGCAGCTGCCAGTTATCTCCACATGTATGACATTGTCAAAGTCTGCAAAAAGAAGCTGAAAGAGAAAGCAACCACGGAGGCAGACAGTACAAAAAAGGAGGAAGATGCCTCAAGTTGTTCAGACAAAGTGGAGAGCCTCTCCGATGGCAGCAGCCACATGCCAGGAGATTTACCCAGTGATGAAGATGAAGGAGAAGATGAAAAATTGAACATCCTGCCTAGCAAAAGAGACTTGGCGGCTGAGCCTGGGAACATGTGGATGAGATTGCCCTCAGACTCAGCAGGCATTCCCCAGACTGGCGGAGAGGCAGAGACACACGCAACAGCAGCTGGAAAAACAGTAGCCAGCCCCTGCAGCTCAACAGAGTCTTTGTCCCAGAGGTCTGTCACCTCCGTGAGGGATTCAGCAGATGTTGACTGCGTGCTGGACCTGTCTGTCAAGTCCAGCCTTTCAGGAGTTGAAAATCTGAACAGTTCTTATTTCTCTTCGCAGGACATGCTTAGAAGCAGCCTGGTTCAGGTGAAGGTGGAGAAAGAGGCTTCCTGTGATGAGAGTGATGTTGGCACTAATGACTATGATATGGAACATAGCACTGTGAAAGAAAGTGTGAGCACTAATAACAGGGTACAGTACGAGCCGGCCCATCTGGCTCCTATGAGGGAAGATTCGGTCTTGAGGGAGCTAGATAGAGAGGACAAGGCAAGTGATGATGAAATGATAACTCCAGAGAATGAGAGAGTCCAGGTGGAAGGAAACATGGACAGCAGTTTGCTCCCTTACGTGTCCAACATACTTAGCCCTGCTGGCCAAATTTTTATGTGTCCTCTCTGCAACAAAGTCTTTCCCAGTCCCCACATTCTGCAGATCCATTTAAGCACGCACTTTCGAGAGCAGGACGGGATCCGCAGCAAGCCTGCTACCGATGTCAATGTCCCAACCTGCTCGTTGTGTGGTAAGACTTTTTCTTGCATGTACACCTTGAAACGTCATGAGAGGACTCATTCAGGTGAAAAGCCCTACACTTGCACCCAGTGTGGGAAGAGCTTCCAGTACTCCCACAACCTGAGCCGCCATGCAGTGGTTCACACACGGGAGAAGCCACATGCTTGTAAGTGGTGTGAACGTAGGTTCACGCAGTCCGGAGACCTTTACAGACACATTCGGAAGTTTCACTGTGAGTTGGTGAACTCATTGTCTGTCAAAAGCGAAGCACTGAGCTTACCTACTGTCAGAGACTGGACCTTAGAAGATAGCTCACAAGAACTTTGGAAATAAAATTTTTATATATATAAATAATATATATATAAATCTATATAGTTGTGGTACAGTCTAAAAGCAATCTTGTTTCCTTGAACTGAAAGTTTGGCTATTAGCTTGTTTTTGCACTTTAAGGCAGCATGAATATTTCACTAATTTAGCACTCTGAGAAAAATGAAGTTTAGAGGTAATACAACAAAGTAATAAACTACGGAGCATATTTCCCCCTTTTTGGAATATAAGCCAGTGAATACTTTACTTTCAAAGAATCTCAAATTTGAAAATTTTGACATGGCTTTATTCTCCCCAAAACACTGCATTATTTAAAGCTCTAGTTTTTTTCCGCTTTAAAGTCTGAATGTAGAAATCCTCTCCCAATTTTATCAGTTCCTTTACATTTCTAAAATTGCATGAGTCCTTTCTAGCTGTTGGAAACCTGAATGCTTTTAGACCCAAATGGAAAATTTCTGAAATGCTGGATTATCTATTTTTAAACAAGTGGTTGACTTAAAACTTATTATGGCAACTTCTGGATTTCTGACAGTTCCCACTGGAAAAAACAAAACAAAACAAAAACATAAAACAAAAACCCTGAAAGTACACTGGGATCACTGGGACTCTGTCTTATGTGAAGGTTTGCTTGGGATGAAAAAGGATATTGCAGCTTCAGCAGTGATGAACTGTGTGTTTAAAAATGTGAATTACTGTTATTGTATACTGTAATTGATTACATGGGCCGGGGGGAGGTATCAAAGAACTTGGCAGGTTGTGTTGATGCTCTTAGTTGAGTCTTGAAAAGTAAATATTAACGCTACAGAAATGCATGAGTTTCAGTATATTTTTGTCTTTGTTTGCATTGTATAACTTTAATGAGTGAGTTTAAAATTATTTAATTTCCTTAGGAAAAACACCATTGAAAATACTGGTGTTACGAAGAACATAAATGCACTGTTTTTATTTTATATAATTTAAATTTACTTTCCCACTGTCTTTTAAGTTGAGAAAACTTAAGCTACGAGTTGATAATTTAGCTACGTAACAAGGAAAATATGAATGTTTACAAACAGGCTTAAAGATTTGCATGTGCAGTGTGCATTTATTAAAAGAAAACCTTCTAATTGCACAAACCCCATGCCAGCTCAAACTTTAGGTGCATACATTTACCCAGATGAGCATTTTTAGGATTCCTGCTGCACAAATCAACAATAGGTCATTCTTTTTTCCCCCCTTGAAAAGATTCTATGGACTGAAAAAGCCCCAGGCTGAAAGGACTGGAAAGCCTTGATTGACACGGGGGACGGGGGGAGGGTAGAGGACTATGTGTATCCAAGCAGCAGAGACTGCAGCCTGACGTGTGGTTTTAATGACCAACACACAGGTCAAAAGCATTTTGCACAGTGTTTGTTTTCCTGTCTTGCACTTACAAATAAGGTCTATGGGAGTAGCATGGAAAACGTTTGCTGTTTTTCCTTTTTTTTTCTGCTTTTGTTTAAAATTTGATCGCCTTAACTACTGTAAACATAGCCTATTTTTGTGCTTAAGATACTGAATGGAAAACTCCATTGTGTATTGCTGGACTGTTTTGGAAATATTTGGTCAAATGTGTGTTAATTTGGCTGTAATGGCATTTAAAACAAAACAAAAAAAAAGCTGTGAAAATGGCCTTGGAGCGTTATCTTTAGTTACTTGAATAGTTTCTAGGTTTTAAAAATACATTCTTTTATTAATTTAGAGAAGACAATCAGTGTCTGAGAAAAATGGACTTTCTCTTGGATTTTTTTGTGGTCCTTGTGAGTGATTGCTTTTTTCCCTTTTATTAGTTTCCACATTCTTCTTTTGTTCTAAAACTTAGACTGACATCTAGCTTTGACAATCATAGTATGTTTTATTTTCCTGAGGGGGGAATAACTTATAATGCTGTTTAGTTTTGTACTATTGGTGTGTTGGTGAATTTTTAAACTGTGTGCTAATTGCAATAAATTATATGAACTGAGAAATCAATTCCCTTGTCTTTTTTCCCTCTTTTAAATTATAGTTACGGAGTATTTTTTATAATGTGTAACTTTATTACTTTTGTACAGACTTCTATTGCTAACTGTGTATGGAATATGTTTTCAGTATGCTTTTAAGCACTTTGTTGCTAACATACATATTTACATCTCGCTTAACACTAAAAAAAATTAAATGCTTGTGTTTTGAAAGCATTTCTGTGTGTGCAGCTCTCTATCATTCTGTAGAAGGATATTTTTTTCCAAGGGCTTTTGCAGAAGTGATCTATCAAATTCCAGAAATTTTAATACTAAGCAAGTATCTATATATAAAGACGCAATGCTCTTTTTCTGCATTTAATTTCATCCCAAGTAGATCTGTCAGGTTCACTTTTTTGTGTTCAGTTTCTATCAGAAAATTAGAGCATATGGGGACAACTTAATTTGAAGTACTGATCGGGTAAAGACCGGCATTTTAGGTTACAGAACAAGTAGGCAGTCCAAATGTCCAAAATATCGGCAATGCATCAAAACAAACTGGGTTGCAAAAGAAAAGAATAATCTTACATCTATTTGTGGATTTCCCTCATTCCTATGGACTAAGTATCTTTTTTTTAAAAAAAAAAAAAAAAAAAAAAAAACTCGGTAAAACCTTTGAGACAGACATGTTTTAGATGTTTGTTGCAGAATATACCCAGAATTCTTTTTCAAAACTGTGCTATCCTAGGAACAAAACTAGTACTGCAAAGCCCAATGGGAATATAAAAGTAGAACTAAATTAGAAGTCTGGAACAGAGTCAGCAGTAGGAATTTAAATGAAAAAATCTTAATTTAAACATTTCAATAGCTTTGTCATCTGACTAGGTACAACTTCAGTTGTACCTTGACCAAGCAAGTGAATCTCATCGCCTAATGGGGTATTGCTTATCTTTCTACATCTGAAGTAATTTGTGCTTAGCTAAAATGATCTTTTTCACTGTATATGTATGTGGTATGTATATATATGTGTGTGTGCGTATGTGTGTATTTTTTAATGACAATTCTCAACATTCGCTCTCTATTTCTTTTTCATGAAGTGAGTTATTTCAGATGTTTTGGGAACATTCCCTTTTGTGAACGGTAGTGTACTTACCCGTGTAGATGTCCCTTTTTCTAGCAGCAAGTCTTTCCTATAATGCAAACTTTCCTATGTTAGAATATTACGTATCGTTAGGCAATTTAAAGTATCATTAAGACTGAGGAAAGGTTAATATTGTAGTTCTGAAATCCATACAGCTGATGAGCTTTAGATGTGGCTCTAGACAAATTTACCGTTTGTTCTCGAATGACAAAATTTTTACTGTGGATTCATGAGTAAAACTAGCCTTGGAGACCTTCCTCCGAGGGGTAATAGAAAACATAACTTAGCTGTTAATGACAAAATAATTCAAACTGTGCTTCGTATTTTGGGGGTTTAGCTGGCTGGTATATACATGTGCAGTGCATACATGCTTGTGGCTACCAAGTGTTTCTTCAATAAAAAGATGAAACCTTCTTCTGTAAATTGCTTCTCTCCGTAAGATTTAATGTACTGACATACATAAATAGCTGTAACTTTTTTTAAAAATTTAATTCCTAGATAACGAAGCATGAGGGAATGTTTTATTTGGCTGGGGGAACTGAGTTAACAAAATCCTTACTGTTCATGTTGCCATTATGGTCTAATGCAAATCATGAGAATGGAAACGGTAAACTTTATATGTCCGGAAAATTTTCTCTAGCCACTGATAGTCATTACTTTTTACCTGTGAACACTTCTCATCTAAGGCTCACAGGGCATAAGCTAAATATATCATTTAAATATTTTTTCACCAATCCTAGTTGATAGTTTAATTTTTTTTAAGTATGAATGATTTCTCTAAACTGAAAGCTTAGGGGGCTAGTTTAACAGAGATAATTTTGAATCACGTGTAGTATTATATTGGCCATCTACTAAACCTTAAAGAAGACTTCTGCGTGCTTAGGTGAAATTTAAAGAAGAATTTGCGAGGAGTTGAAACAAAACTTTCTGGTCAACGGACAGAAGTCTTCATTACCTTTCCAAGAAAAAGAATACCAAACAATTTCATATGTTTCTGCTGCTCACTGAGCTAAAACGGCACTTCCCTTCAGAATGTTAAATCACCTTGTTTCAAATCCGAAATAATAAAAAATACTTCACAGGGCAGCATGTTCCCTTTCCCCCACGCTGCCTCATCGCAGCAGCTGTGCTTGTTCACCTGTTCAGGCAGCACATCGAGGGTTTTCTTCCCCTGCCGCGTCGTGCTCTCTGCTTTGCTTGTACAGGCAACGGCGAGAGGGACCTGTCGGAGGTGGGTTGTGTCCTTTTCATTTGTTGGTTCATAGATTAAACCGTCTTCTGCAATAATCAAACGTTCTAGCTTTTTAATGGGCACTTCAGGCATAACTTTGAAAATATATTTCTCCAGAACGCTTTCTGAAATGTGACCCTGAGACCAGTCTTTGTGATTGACGGTGCTGCAGCCATCCGCAGTCGAGGAGAACTTGGGAGGGGAGAAAATTCCTGTGTGCTATGTACTTTTCTTCGGAGGCAATGTAAATTCCCTCAAAATTACGCAAAAAATGAAATATATTTCAAGCCTGTAAAAATACACTAAATTTAGAAAGCTGATTTTAAAATATTATAATCTAGTCCTACGTGGCAACGTTCTCAAAACGCGTAAATTATGAACGCTCTTTATGGGTGTGATTTTGAAACTGAAATATTTCCAGAGAGCATGGACTTTTATTAAAGAAATCTAACAATACCATTAATCTTTTTTACGTGGGTTTGCGATGTTAAACAGAGCTGCCGCGTATTTTTAAAAGGAGGAGAAAGTGGGAAATGAGCGTTCTGAGCCCTTTCAGAATAGTCTGGTTTGGAATTCTTCTGTTTAAGTTTTGTTGCACTTCAGTCGTAATTTAATCGTGTCATTAAATATAGGGAATCTGATAATAAACAATCTTTTCCACCCGGTAAGAGGGGAGTTCTTTTATAATTCTGTTTGTAAGAATGCCTTTGGGCAGAAAGTGGAAATGTTACCTTCTGCCGGCAAATTAAAATAGTCGTAGGGAAAAGAACGCGGCGTATTAAAACCTAGAGCCAGGAGCTCGTTCTAGCGCGGTAAAATCCAGCCAAACACGTTAGTGGGTCTTACTGATGAGACGATACGTCTTTTCCAGGAAGATTATCCGGTTTATTACCGTAGGCTGAAAAAGCAGCGTCGCCTCGCGCCGGCTGCGAAGCGCGGCTGCCCCGCGGGCAGCGGCCCCGGCCCCGGCCGCGGCCGGGGCCGCGTTAGCCCTCCTGCGAAGCGCCGCGGCCGCGAGGCCCGGGGGGCTGGCGGCCCCGCTGCGGCCGGGCGGCGAGTGCTGGAGAGCGGTCACGCGAGCCAAGTGCTTCCGAAAAGAGTTCTCGCACGGGTAACCTACGGGTCACCTGCAGTCTTTGACTAATGTTGGGATTTCCCGGATTACCTAATTTTCTTAGGCGAGGGGAGCTTGCATAGGCTACCTGCTTATAACCTGAAGGCTGTTTTGCCTTCCTTTTAGTTGCTTTCTTGCAGTCGTTTTTCCTTAGAAGCCAGCGACCCCGCCGTCGCACCACGCTCTCCACGCAGGATTCGCAGCAGTTTCGC